>NW_023600993.1:90755919-93155919 GCF_014898055.3 Talpa occidentalis
GGGAGGATCTTTCTAAGAGCTATTTTTTCATGAAGTTCGGTGTTTGACAAAGCATTAATCCCATATACTTTTATGGGTGGGCAATAAAATTTATTTGGGGTTATAGACCTTACATTAAGAAAAATTGGGGGCCTCCCCGGTGGCGCAGCGGTTGAGCGCTGGGTTGCGAAGCTGCCCACGGCCTCTGCGGCGCCGGTTCGATCCCCGGCTGCTCCCCGGCCCCGGAGGAGGATCCCACATGGTGCGCGGACCTCTCCTGCCGCCCGCTGCTCCCCTCAGCGGTGTGCTTCGGTCCTTCTGCCTGTTCTGCCCCGCTCTGGCTCTGGTGAATTCTCTCACCCTCCCGCGCTTCTGACTGTACCCAGTGCATGTATAAACAAAACAAACAAACAAATATAATAAATAAATAAAAAACATGCCTCTATAAAAAAAAAAAAAAAAAGAAAAAATTGGTTAGAAATTTGGCTGACTCTTCTATAAGTGTGTTTTGCTTAAGAGATTGTGAAGTATCTGTTTTGTAAGTTTTGAGAGTAGTAAAATGTAATCACTGCTTTATTTTAAAACCTGGAGACTGTTATAATTAATTTTCTACTTATTTGCACTTCTCATTAGCAAAACAGGGATTTGGACATGTTCATCAATGCCTCCAAAAACTTCAACCTCAACATCACCTGGGCCGCCAGCTTCTCAGGTAAAAACACACAGCTAAAGAAGACCCCCTGACTGGAGGAAATAGGTTGAGAAATGTGATACAGGAGTTGAGAAAGGAGCTTGGAAGACAGATGGGTTTAACATCCACTTTGCTACTTACTAGACCTTAGCAAATGTTCAAAACCTTCCTCTAGACCTTTGGGTTATTCATCTTAAATAGAAGATAACAGCTATGGTGTGAATAAATTGGATTATGCCTGCCAGTGTCTACTGTGCCATCAGCCGCAGTGTGTGCTCGCTGCCCCTGCTCTGCTGCCACCTCTGCTTCTGGTGCCCCAGCACCACCCTGGAACCACCTGCAGCATCCTCATCTAGCTGCAGAAGGGAAAGATTCAAATGACTCTGTTTCAGGAAACAGAAACATGAGAATTTAGGCACAAGGAAATAAATGTACTCTGGGAATTAAATCAAGCTCTAAGAGCACAGGTTTTTGCTATTTTGTTATCTACTATGATTCTTTAAGGAAGACCCAATGGGCAGAAAATCTCCTAAAGAAATAAAGTGTGGAGAATGTAGGTCAGCAGACCTGGATTTGAATTCTGCCTGTTACTTAGTAGTGCTGTGCTTTCTGAGTCAGTTTCCTTGAAACTGGGATAATAAAGACAACTTAGTTATATAGAATGTTGTGAGAATTCAATAATAAAAGAGGTACTCAATATAGTGCTGGAAATTCATTAAATGGTAACTGTTTTTTCATCATGATATTATTAAGATACTGGTTATTTGGTCAAAACACAACCTGTGAGACTGAAGCAAAATAAAAACATTGACTTTGCATATCACTTTGTATTTATCATATCTTAAAATATTGTATAGAATTCAGAAAAGGTTCAGAAACTTGCAGTGACAAAGATAAATAAGACAGCAATTTAAGAAAAAGTATGGAGCCTCCCTGGTGGCTCAGGGGTTGAAGTCTCAGCGTTATCAAGCAGTTGCCAGCCACTGAAATGCAAGTTCGATCCCTAGCCAGGGAGCTGACTCACATGGCGCAGCAGACCTCTCCTGTCTCACTCGCTGCTCCCCTCAGTAGTGTATTTCAGTAGATCTGCCTGTTTTGCTCCCCACTCTGTCTCTGGTGAGTCTTCTCACCGCCTCTCTCCACCCCTACCCCCTGCACCTCTGGCCTACACCCCAGTTCTTGTATACCTAACTAAATTTAAAAAGAAAGAAAGAAAAAGTCCGAATTATCAGAGCCTTTGTCTGCAGAATATGAATGATTTGCAATGACTCTCTCCTTGAGGACTCAGCTATGCAGAGCAATTGAAGAGTTGTGGGCAGAGTGAATGCCATTACTTGTTAATAGGATTTTAGTGTTTTCTGGGCTTTTATGGCCATATGTATACTGTTTTCCATAGGGGCGGAGGCTGCAGGACTCCCTAGTAAAACTATTCTAAGAGCACAAGCTTGTGGGTCAGCCTGCCCAGCTTCAGATCCTAATTCCACTTCTTGGCGGCTGTGTAACCTGAGTCATGTGACTTAATTTGTCCAAACCTCAGCTTCCTGATCTGTAAATGAGGATGATAATAAAGTGGTTGTTAGTATTAGATGAGACTGAGCGTTAAAGACTGTTGCTGGGACATTGAAATTTTGAGTAAATACTGTTAGCCTTATTATTAATGAGGGTAGATTCTGTCTTAAAAAAGTTTTCAAGTTCATCTTTTTCTTCCTAATAGCTGGAACCCAGGCTGGAGAAGAAATGCCTGTTGTTTCAAAAACCAACATTAAGGAGTACGAAGACAGCTTCTCTAATGAAAAATTTGATTTTCGCAACCATCCAAATATCACTTTCTTTGTTTATGTCAGTAATTTCACCTGGCCCATCAAAATTCAGGTAAGAAGTGCCTGTTGGTCTCCTACCTACAAAAATGGTGAAATCTCTCGTGAAGACTGCATTCACTAATTTGGAACTTGTGGTGAATGAGATTTATAATTTTCTTGCCTTTGTGATATCTGTGGCAGAGGCGTCCTTACTGAGCACAGGAACACCATAAAGAAGCTTGTGGTGGGGATGGCTTGATTCCCCTAGAAACGAAATTTATAAGCACTCTTGAAAGCAAATTGGCATATAACAAATTTAATAATTACAACTGTGTGCATTTCTTTATTAAGCACTTGCCACATAACAGTCTGTAGATCTACACAGTTTGAATTCTGAAATGGGGAGAGTGGATATAAATGAAACAAATGCAGATAGAAACAGTGAAAGCTAGTGTGGAGAGTGTGGTATGAAAAGATCCCAGGAATGCAAGTAGCCTTTAGAGGAGGAGAGGAGGGACAATGAGGGAGGCAGTTTACCATCCCCCTAAGGTGCCCAAGTCCTGCACTAGACTGGATTTTAGTCCTGACTAGCTCACTCTTAGGCAGACCACACCCTCTCCAAGTCTCGGGTGTTTTGTGACCCACAAGAGTAGATCTAAGTATCCGTGTCGCCTGCAGCAGCGACTACCATCATCAGCCTGCTCCTTTTCTCTGTTTCCAGGGGGTCAGTCCCTTGGGAACCCTCTGTGACTCTCTTGTCTGAGACCATGGCATGACCCCTTATGATCATCCACCACTGTGTCCTCAAGGGCCTTGCTTTAATACAGCATAATTTTTTTACCCCCTTCATTTTGGGTAAATGTGGAATTAGGAACGGGTGGTCTTTCAGGAACTGGTTCGCCCCAACTATGGAAGCATAGTCAGGACTGGGCTGTGGCCGTTTGCCAGTTTTCGAAGCATGATTAGTGAAGGAAGTTGTCGCTGATCACTTAGAAAGGTTTGAAATCTAGGTCTAGTGATGTTATGTTCATGTCTTGGGGCTGTGACTAAAGAACAGTCAATCTGGTCCTTTCTGGAATGTGGAGGACAGATTTTTTTCCTCATCACTCTCTTTCCTTTTCCTGTCTAGATAGTCTGCAGATTTGTTCATCCTTTAACCTGCTATTCCCTTTGCTCATAGACTCTCTGCTTCGCTCCTTACCTAGTCTTCTTACAACACTGGCCACACGCCCTATTTCTGTTTCTCTTTTCTATTACCCTGTCAACCCACAAGAGTCTACTTTATTTCCACACACATCCTGAAACTGCCTTGCCATGGTCAGCCCAGTGACCAAATTGTTCTTCTGTCCCCTTTGCCTCATTGTCTGTGTTGAGTCACTGACTTCCTTCTCCTTTTGTCCCCTATTCCTCTGGACAGTCTTTTTAAGAAGTCTTCTTCCTTAAATATGTCTGCAATTCAGGCCTTGGTTCTCGTCTCTTCAGCCCACACAGTTTTCTGGGGTAATT
Source organism: Talpa occidentalis (assembly GCF_014898055.3). Taxonomy (NCBI): domain Eukaryota; kingdom Metazoa; phylum Chordata; class Mammalia; order Eulipotyphla; family Talpidae; genus Talpa; species Talpa occidentalis. The sequence goes on from NW_023600993.1 coordinate 90,759,895, forward strand.
CCATCCCACTTGGACTCATGGTCCTGTTTGTATGCTGGTGGTTCTTAGTGCTCTGCCTCCCAGCTTCCATTTGAGCAGAATAGTGCTCTCAGCTGCTGCCTGGACCTCTCTACCTGGGAATTCAGCTCCCTGCACTCAGCACAGTCATTCTTGTGATCTTTGCCCGGACTGTGCTTCCTTTCTCAGTGAATGGGACCACCGTTTGTCCAGTCGCACGAGCCAGGAGCCGGAACATCATTTGTATTCCTGGGGTAAATGCTGCTTGAGCACAATTTATCATTTTCTTACTTTATGCATTGCTGGATTCAGTTTACTAATATTTTGACTAGAATTTTGTATCTATTTTATGAGTAAGTAACACTTCCCTTTTCTGTCCTGGTGATGGTTTTGATATTAAAGGTGAAGCTAACCTTGAATTTTTGCTCTCATTTCTGGAAGAGATTATATAGTAGAATTACTTAACCTTTAATTTTTGGTAGGTCTCTTCTGTAAAAACTTTTGATTCTGGCGTTTTATTTGTTGGGATTTTTTTTATCTGCTAACCCTACTCTTTAATAGTTGCAGGATATTTTGGATTTTCTCTTTTTATTTGATCCACAAGATAATTTTTTCCTAGGTGTTTCATATTTTTTCCATTTTTTTCCAGGTATTATTTCCTATGTTTTTAAATTTTAAAGTTGTTCACATTGTCTTCTCATGTAACCTCTGCAGCATCTGTGTTTAGCGTATTTAATTTTGCACTGAAAAGTGGTTAAGACTACAAATTTTACCTCATATATGTATTTTACCCCAATTTTAAAAAGTTTAAAAAAATCACAGCAGGGATTTTTGTAAATATATGAAAAGGCAAAGATTCCAGAATAACTAACAGTTTTGAAAGGCAGAAATAAAGTGGGATGAATTATTATATGCAATGTGAAGGCTTACTGTTTAACTACTATGGTTATTGGAGGAGTGATAGACACATAGATCAATGGGACAGGATGAAAATCCCAGAAAGAGAACCACATAAGTACATACACCTGATTTTTGACAAAGGCACAAAGTCAACTCAGTGGAGAAAAATTTTCAGCAAGTGGTGCTAGAATACTTCAATAACCATAAACTAGTAAATGAGCTTCAACCTAAACTTTACATCTTATACAAAAAAAAAAAACTCAATATGGATCACAGTTTAAGATGTAAAATATGAAACTGTAAAGCTTTTAGGAAAAGAAAAGTAGGAGAAAATCTGCATTCTAGAGCAAGGCAGATTTTTAGACTTGACAACACAAACATAATTCATAAAAAGACAAATGATTTAATTGGACCATATCAAAACCAAATTCTTCTGTTCTGTGAAAGACACTGGTAAGAAGATGAAAGACAAGCTGTGTACTGGTCAACTATGTTTCTGACAAAGTCGTGGCATCTAGACTATAAGGAGAGCTGTCAAAACTCAACATTAAAAAACAAGCAGGCAAATTAGCAAAGGGACAAAAACATGAAGGGACATTTTACTACAGAGGATATATGTGTGGTAAACAACCACATGAAAAGGTGTTCAGCATCAAAGGACATGAAAGAAATGCAAATTAAAACCACAGTGAGGTATCTCTGTATACTATCTGAATGGCTAAAATAAAAAATAGTGTTAACACCAAATTCTAGAGAGGAAGCAAAGTTGCATCCCTTACACACTTCTACTCCCTTTATTAAAAGGCTCTTGGGATAGGTCATGCATGCCCACACTCAAGGAGAAGGGAACACACACCAAGGTCATGGGCAATATCAGGAGACACACCAGAATTTTCTCTGCTATAGACTGCATTTGGTGTGGGGCTAGCAGGGATTTGGGTGGTTTCTCTGACACCAGGGAGGTTGAGCCCTAGGCCCTGGTCAGTATAATTCCAGTTTGGTAGCATTTCACTCTATCAAGTTGTAGATCACATGCATTTATAAAATATTTGATGCGGGTTCTAGTTAATATACCTGTTGACTTGTTTTCAGTTGTGATTGTTTTATACTGGCTTACCTTGCTATGTCCGAATCTGATTGAATTTCAAGCTTTGTTACTTAAAGCTGAAAAATGATTACTATTCTTAAGGTTTTTAGTGAAAATCTTGACTTGTGCTGCTGACTTCTTTCCATTTGGAAAGAGGGCTCTGTGCACATAAACAGCCTTTTGTGCTGGAGATAGCCGCGCTTTGCCAATGCCGAGGTCTAGTTTTTTTCCCTCCCAATACCCTGTTGCTCCACCCTCTGAAAGTCACTGACATGGTTTTAGAGCATTTCCTTCTAGAAGATCTCTTCCTCACGCTTATTTTTAAAAGTACTGATTATAAATTTAAGAATCAAAGAGATATTGATCTTCTGCCTGGTTTTTTGGTGCTCTTTGCCTGGGCCGGGTCACTCACTCGAGTAAGACCCATTTATGAAAGCTGCATTCAGGAGCACTTGTGAAAATAAATGATGGCATGCTCATCATCTAGTTTGCCAAGCTTTTCTTGAAAAAGCAGGTAAGTTCTATTGAAATGTGTCTTTTTGCTGTTTGGTGTAAATAACCTCGGTGTTCAGCACATGTGGCCTCGGCATCCTGCATCTCGGTGTCTCCACAGGGGCCTGCCTGGTGGACAGCAGTTCTCTCTGCATTCGGAAATAAGTCTGGCTGTGCCTGGGAGCAAGGCTGAGCTCGCATCTTCCTGGGCAGATGTGGTCGTGTTCTCAGCAAAGAGAGCTGCACATTTCTTTACTGCTTGATTTTCCTCAGAGCCTTAGCTTTTCTAGATGTAGCCCACTTAGAGACGGTACAAATTCAGGAAAAAAGCAGAGAATGTTGGGAAGAGAAGAGGGGAGAATCTAAATGATGCCGTGTAGGCCATTCAGTTACATTTTAATTGGCTTTCAGAGTAGGCGAAAGCCTTTTTTGTCTTTGATTCTCATATTTTAAAGCAAAATAGCTGGGGAAATCTAATTCTCTACTGAGAAATTCGTGTAAACACTGGTGCTTTAAAAACTGTAATGCTAAACTCAAGTTCCTCTACTCTGAACCCACCCCAGGATTCTTTTCCATAATTAGGAACAGATCAAAACTTATAACTGCTAACTGAGGGAATTTGAAACTAACTATAAAAATCTTTGTAGATGCAGTTTAAAATTAAAAACACCACTCCGACTGAAAAGGCCTGTGTGTGGGAGGATGGTGGGTGTGTTGGGGCCAGATGTGCCTGTTTTCTGTTTGGTTGCTCCTGTGGGTGCGCACCCCTCCCTTATACCCCCACTTCCAGAAAGCCATCCTAGGTGTTCTCTCCAGTAAGTAGGGGCTCAGCTGGGTTCAGCCAGACCCGCTGTTTGGGAGGGAAGGTGTCTAAGATAGAGCGCAGACAGCGGGCCTTGTGTGGTGGGAAGGTGGACCACAGAGTTGGGTTCTGGCTTGCTACTGGCTCTGCAACAGAGGTTGTTATTGTAAAGTGGAACTAATATTAAAGCCTCTCCATGCTGGGTGTTTCATCTGTTGGTTTGTATAAGAGGCTAGTGTTCGCAAGTGAAGGCAAATACACAGAATTTGTATTGAGAACTGGGCATTCATTTAGATTCAGAGCTGTGTTTATGGGCACCAGCAGATTGCTCTACTGAGCAAAGGGTGTGTGACACACGTGTTGACTCGGATGTCTTTTTTTAGTAACAACTTTATTGAGATGTAATTCACATGTCATACAATTCACCCATTTAAAGTGCATAATTCAGTGGGTTTTTTTTTAGTACGTTCGGAGTTGTGCAACCATGACCACAATCAGTTTTAGAATATTTTATCACCCCCAAAAGAAATCCAGTACCCATGAACATTCCCTTCCCATTCCTCCCTGCCCCCAGCCCTCGACAGGCCCTCGTCTCCTTTCTGTGTCTAGGGATCTGCCTATTCTGTGCACTTCATGTAAATTACTCACATAGCATGTGCCTTTGGACTGGCTCCTTCCATTTAACATAATGTTTTCAAGGTTCATCTGTATTTAGTTTATTTCAGCACTTCATTTCTTTTTAAGACTGAATAATATTCCTTTGCATGGACATACCATATTTTGTTTATCCATTCATCTGTTGATGGGTACTGGGGTTGTTTTCACTCTGGCTATTATGAATGATGTCAGAAGCTTTGTATTTATTATATAACAGTAAAATATATGTGTGTGTGTATATATGTACATATATATTGGTATTAGATATCTCTACCTTAAGGCTTTTAGGAATTATAATGTCCTGAAATACATTTAAGAACAAAACTGTATAAAGTACAAGTCTTTGTTTCAAATAGCACTGAAGGCTCTTGCACTACCTCATGGTTTCCTTCATGATCATTATTTATTATTCCTTCTTCTTGAAAGTCTCCTGTCTTCTGCTTCTCATCTATGGCTTTGCCTGTTTCTTCTCAACTCTTACTACCCTTGTTCCCTTGGGTTTCCTCTGACCCTGTTTACCCTGGACAGTCTTTATCCACATCACCCTCCACCTCTGGCAGACCTCCCTCATGGAACCACCACAGCCAGGACCCACTGACTTCCTTGACCATCCACTCACTCAGCATACCTGCTTGCCCAAGAGGTGGTAATAATGCACAGATAATGAATGCCTCTTTATGCCAGTGGTCTCTTAAATTTGATGAACATTTTTATATTCTTACTTGTTTTAGGGAGGATATTATCTTGAAGTGAATACACACTGAACACATAAATGTTAAATGAATGAGGGGTACAAAATGAGGCTACCCCCCTCTAGGTAGACTCAAGAATTGGAATTTTAAGCAAATAAGGACGATGTTTTGTTCAGATGAAAGCACCGGGACGTAGCAAACTGAGTTTCTCATCATCAGAGTTTTCAAGTCTTCTAGGTCAAACAGAAAGAACTTAAATCTGATGTCAGGAGCAGAGGGAAGCCGGAGGAAGGTTGTGCTGAAGCCTGGAAATACTGCTCTTGGTTGGGTGGATGGCGCAAGTTTATCTTTCAACTTAGACCTTGAACCCAGGAGGCTGTTTGTAACCTACCTACTCACATGACTTGTTTTTCTGCCACAGATTGCCTTCAGCCAGCACAGCAATTTTATGGACCTGGTGCAGTTCTTCGTGACTTTCTTCAGGTAATTTTTACTTCTATAAATGATATCTGTTCTTTTGATTCAGGCACTTAACCCCATTAATTGAATATCAGCTCACGAAAGATAATAATCCTGTGTTTGCACAGCAGTTCAAACTAACTTCCTGTGTTCCTGAAAAGTCATGTCTGTTGCAGTTGTGTGCATTCCGTCTAATCTGTTAAAATGGAGATACTCGCTTTGTCCTGGCTTTGGGAGTCTGCTTTCCACATACCCTGTACTACAATGTAGATAATTTGATTCTTCATCTTGGGAGAATTTGTGGTCAAGACATATTTAATTAATGATTAATTACTGGTGATTACTGGTATGTGCTGCATGATATGCTTCCTCTTGCTGCTACAGGTAGTCAGGTGACTCTCCAGAGTTTTAAAACTAAAGGTGATTTGTTAGGCCCCTGGGAATCTTTTGTTTTTATAGGGTTTGTTCTGTTTAATTTTATTCTTATAGAAATACCATGTGTACATAATTCAAAATAATGAGTGCTAAGCTACTTATATGAGAAAGCAACAGCATCATGTCCCACACTTTCCCAGTTGCCCTCCTCCCCAATTTGTTTTTGCTCTTCTGACACTTCACCAAACAACTCCCTCCACATCACAAGTTCATACAAAATCCTCTTCTCCCACCGGTTTACTATATTCCATCCCAATGCCTTAACCTTAGATGCATAGTAGAATTACTTGTGGAGTTTTTGATGCCAAGCCACACCCCAAACCAATCACATTAGAAACTCTGGGGATGGAATTAAGCATTCAAAAGCTCTCCAGGTAATTTCAGTATGCCACTAATGCATACTGAATTTAATTTTATGAAGTTAATGCTTTATAGAAGTCTCTGTTGGAAAAGGAAAAAGCACTCAATAAATCAAAAAAAGAACTACTAATTAAAGAAAGTGGAAGGTAGGAATATAGACAGCAAAAATTAATGAAATGGGGGAAAATACAGTAGCAAGAACTGAAGGAACTGTAAATTGGATCCTTGGAAAAGAGTAAGTATAACATTGATAATCTCTAGAAAGCATAACCAAGGAAAAGAGAGAGAACATATAAATAATGTCAGAAATAATAAAGGGGCCATTACTCCAAATCCTGCAGGCATTCAGACATTTTTTTTCCTCCAGAAGAGTATTTTATGAGTAATTTTAAAGCATATAAATTTGAAAATGGAATAAATAGTATGCATTAATAGTATACACTGCTGAGGGGAGTAGCAGGCCGCAGGAGAGGTCTGCGCGCCATGTGGGACCCTCCCCCAGGGGGCCGAGGATCGAACTGGTGCTGCAGAGGCTTCGCAACCCAGCACTCAACTGCTGCGCCACTGGGGGAGGCCCTGCATTAGTTTTTAAAAACCTAAAAACTATATTCAATTTACCCAAACTGACACAGAAGAAATAGGAAACCTGAATAATCCTATATCTGTTCTAAAATACATCAAGTTTTCTAACCAGGTAAACTCTAGGTGCAAATGGCTTCATTGGTAACTCATAATCTTCTAAGGAAGAAATACTCTCAATGTTGGCTAAATTTCCTAGAGAGCAAAAAAAAGAAGAAATACTTCCCAATTTATTTTATGAAGTTATTAGCACAACCTGACAATATTATGCAAAAGGAATTTAGAAACCAGTCTCATTCATTAATGAGGAATCAAAAATCCACCACTAATATAAACAGGCTACCAGTTGGGTGTATTCCAGGAATTGCAGTGTTGGTTTAGCATCAGAGAAATCAATCAGTGTAATTCACAATTATTACATAAAGGGGGAGAATAATATAATCATCTTAATCAATGGGGGAATAATTTAATATTAATTATTAAAAACTCTGAAGACACTAGGAATAGAAAGAAATGTCTTTGAATCTGATAAAGGAACAATACATAAGCCAGTAGCAAGCCACCATTCATTAATGGTGAAATGCTTTCCCTTTGAGTTTGGAAACAAGACAAATAAACCACTATCACTCAAACATTGTGATAGAGGTTCTAGCTAAACAGATAAATGAATAAAATGCATAAGTATTGGAAGAAAAAAAATCATTACTCACAGCATGATTGTATCAATAGAAATGCAAAAAAATCTACAGCTAAAGTATTAGAATTAGTAGGTGAAGTTTATCAAAGTTTTTCAATACATGCACAGTATTAAAAAATCAGTTCCGTGGAGTTGAGAGGCATGCTCCTCTTGCAGCTCTTTGTCATTAAGTCAGAGGCTGGCATGAAAATTATGATTTTACGCCGACCTGGCAGGGGAGATGCCATGATCACGAAAATCATAGTTTTATTTCCCATAGAAAGCCCTTAGGTGCCCTCCTCCCCCCTGTACCCTAAAAGAAGAATGATGCTGGAGAGCAGATGGCCATGTGTCAAGATTCATCCATTTCCTGTTGGGCCCACTTCTGCCCACTGTGAGCTGATGAAGCTGACAGAGAATTGTCAAATTACTAGCTTGCCCTTTTCCATAGATCATTCACTTGTAATACATATATTTTTTACTTTGGTTGCTCATGCATTTTGTTCCCCAGAGTGTGAGAGACCCAGCATCTTGCGTAGCCTTTACTTAGTTTCTGGATGGTTACGTCTCCACCTAGAAGCAACTGGCTTCGTCCCTCCAATCTTGGAGGAAGATAAAAGAATCTAATAAAGACATTTGGTATTTCAGGGCGGGGTAGGGGGAATCATTTATATTTTTATATTATACCAATACAAAATGAAATATGTTTTTGTTATTTTGATAAATGTTCAACATTGTAGGTCTCTCTGGTGGCCTAGTGCTGTCACCACTATGGCATGAGTGCGGTCCCAGCCAGAGAGCTACCCACATGGCACAACAGACCTCTCCTGTCTCGCCCGCTGCTCCCCTCAGCAGTGTATTTCAGTGGATCTGCCTGTTCTGCTCCCCGCTCTGTCTCTGGTGAATCCTCTCACCAACCACCGTCCCCCCGGCACCTCTGGCCTATACCCCAGTTCTTCTACATAATTAAATAAATAAAAATCTTAGAGTAAAGGAATAATTCTTTAAAAAATAAATAAACAAATGTTCAACATTGCATTGTATCTAGATCTAGAAAAAATGACCAGAAATCAAAAAGGGGGGCAGAGGGGCGAAAACAATAGACTGTCCACTAGCCCTTGAGTGCAGGGAGCACTTTCTGTGGGCAGTGGCACAAAGTCACATTGGCCAGGGCACATGATCATGGAGACAGATAAAGTTTGAAAGGTTCAAATTTGTATCAACTTAAAAGACTTTAAGTGATGAAAAATTAAATGAAAATAAGGCATAAATAGTAACAAACAAGAATCTAAAAGATCTATATAGCACTAGCTCTACTAGTAGCTCATTGTAAGTGCTTGCAATGTAGCTGGTGCAATGGAGAAACTGAATTTTTCATTGTATTTGATCTGATACTTGATCAGTTATCAAAATGTTTAAGTATGTGACATATAGTTAGACATGTGAATTTTGTGAATTCTAAATATAGGTAGAATAATATTTCCTGTTAAATGTAGGGGTCAACCAAGATGTGCTTATAAATATAAAATACACAGTGGATTTTAAAGACTTAGCAGAAAATAAAAATGTAAAATATCTTAATAATTTTATGTTTTGGTCACCTTTTCAAATGTTTTGGCTCTCTTGGGTTAAATAAAAATATATTATTAAAATTAACTGCACTTTTTACGTTTCTTTTTACGTTTTTAGTGTGGCTACTACAGCATTTAAATTATATGTGGTTTCATTAAATTTCTGTTGGACAGTGATGATATGCTAATGCAAAGGGAAGAACTTAAAGGGACAGCATAAAAAGATAGGATGAAATAATAACGAACATTTTAAAGCAAAAATATTAAATATTCATTTAGAGCTTTTAAAGTAGCAAGTCAGCATACAGAAATTCTTAGTAGTTACCAAAAGTAATTTATATTCATAGTGAAAGTTCAAACAGTGTAAAAATACAATAAAAATAAAAATTTACCCTAATCTTAATTGCTCTTTCGTAATTACCACTGTTAATATTTTGGTGCTCATGTTTCTAAAATATTCTCTCTCTCTCTCTCTCTCTCTCTATATATATATATATATATATATGTATATATATATATATATACACACACACACACACATACACAAACACACACACATATATACCCACATACATATATGTATTTCTCATATATATTTTGAAATTTTTTGCTTTATAAAATGGACTACCTCCTTACATGTTGTTCCATAATTTGCTTTCTATTCTGTATTCTATGGTTAACAATTGGAGAGTCACTTCATTTTTTTTTTAAATATATATATATATATATTTTAAGATTTATTTATTTATTTATACAAGCACTGGGTACAGTCAGAAGCACAGGAGGGTGAGAGAATTCACCAGAGCCAGAGCGGGGAGCAGAGCAGGCAGAAGGACCAAAGTACACTGCTGAGGGGAGCAGCGGGTGACAGGAGAGGTCAGCGCACCATGTGGGACCCTCCTCTGGTGGCCGGGGAGCAGGCAGGGGAACGAACCGGTGCTGCAGAGGCTGCGGGCAGCTTCGCAGCCCAGCGCTCAACCGCTGAGCCACCGGGGAGGCCTGAGTCACTTCATTTTTTAAAGCAATTTTCTCCCTCCAGTATATCAATATGTTTACCAACCCAGAAGCTCCCCCAAACCTCCATTTTATCTCCTTTTTTTAAAGTTTTATTTCCTAGGCATGACTGATAAAATCACTAGCCATTGGTGACTGAACTCAGTCTCTAGCCCCTCACATTTTGGGGGTTGGGAGTGGGTAAAAGTCTGAGTCTCTAATCATGCGACTATCTATCAACCAGCCTCCATCCTGAAGGTCCGTTCTTCCCAGGAGCCACTTTTAGCATATAAAAGATACTCCTAATTTATATCTCACACCTGTTATAAAAAAGTAGTTTATTCAGACTCAGAGATTTGTCATTTTTATTATGCCCTCTGTGTTATATAAATAACGTGATACAAAAACTAATAAAGCTGTAGTTTAAAAATAAAAATTAGGGCCTCCCCGGTGGCACAGCGGTTGAGTGCTGGGTTGCGAAGCTGCCTGCAGCTTCTGCAGCACCGGTTCGATCCCCGGCCGCCGGGGGAGGGTCCCACATGGCACACAGACCTCTCCTGCCGCGCCCGCTGCTCCCCTCAGCAGTGTACTTCGGTCCTTCTGCCTGCTCTGCTCCCCACTCTGGCTCTGGTGAATTCTCTCACCCTCCCGCACTTCTGACTGTACCCAGTGCTTGTATAAATAAATAAATAAATCTTTAAATAATAATAATAATAAATAAAATAAAATAAAAATTAAAAAATAGTTCATTCTTTTTTAATGTCAAGTAATTTTCTTTTTTTTTTTAAGATATATTTTTATACAAGAACAGGGGTACAGGTCAGAGGCATGGGAGGGTGAGAAGATCCACCAGAGACAGTGGGGAAACAGAACAGGCAGATGGGGAGCAGCAGGCGAGACAGGAGAGGTCTGCCATTCCCTGGCTGGCCGGGAATCGAACCAGCGCTTCAGAGACTGTGGACAGCTTCAAAGCGCTGTGCTCAAACCACTGCGCCACTGGGGAGGCTCATGCCACGTAATTTTCTATGTAAAGATAAGCCAGAATTTGTTCATACATTCAGCTCTTGATGGACATTTGAGTTGTTTCTAGTTTGGGTTACTACAGGTAAAGTTGGTTTGAACATTTGTGGTAGAGGAGGGGTTTGCAGGGAAGAAGGGTAGGGGATACTCCCATCACTCAGGAAATTTCATGGATTTTTGCTCTGTGTCAGGAACTCAGGACAAAGACCAAATACTTTTGTTGTTACACCACACTGTTAGATCAGGCTCAGATCTCAAAAGTGCTGACTTCTACCTGCAGAGATGTTTCACGTAGGACACAAGCAGTTTGCTCAAGCCAGGTGCATATGATAGGAATTTAGTGGAGGGGGAATCCACGGTGCAACAGCACAGACATCTGTTTCAGTGGCAGTAAAAGGAGGAAGGTGATGAAACTCTTGGTGAGGCTCCAGAGACTGGCAGTACAGAGCTGGTGGGACCCAGCCTGGAGAATTCGGGTAGCATCCTGTCCTCAACAGGAGGGGTTGGGGTGGGGGCAGCTGCTCAGAGTCCCCAGCTCTCACCCAAATCTGGGAAAGGTTCAGGACCTTGGGCATGGAGTGCATAGCCTCTCCAACAGGTTTAAAGTTGGTACCTCTGTGTACTTTTCAGAGGCATATTATCAGGACCACTATGAATTTTAATTTAGGCAGGACTTCTTGACAGCCAGGTTTTATCTGTCCTTGCCTTTGCATGTCAGTTTATTCAGTGTCTTCACAACAGGCGATTGCTTTTTAATTGATAACCTAAGTTTGTCTATCTCAGTTACCCCTTCCGTAAGGTCAGAGTATTACAGTGTCAGGTCACATCTTAATCAGTCAGAATCATCACAGTATCAATTCACAGGATGCATTCATCTCCTTCACATTTTCGCATAGAACCCCTAAACTAAATGGCCACCCCTGTTCGTCTCTCCATTGAGCCATCTTATTTTTCATCACGGTACTTAATCGCAGTTTTTAAAACTTCATATCTGAGCTTCACAAGACCAGGGTCTGTCTCTTGTTCACCCCTGGAAACACACACATGCCTTCAGTACCCAGCCATTGCCATCTTCAAATATATGTGGAATTTACAGGATTTCAGAAGCACAGTCAGGAGGAACCACCGGCACCAAGCTCTCTGACGGAGAAGGCTGGGGGCTGGCTGGGGCGCTGCTCGGGAGGCCGGGGCTGCACGCTGACTCAGTGGCACCACTTAGCAGGTGTGCTGTGTTCTCAGAGCTTTGATTTGGAATGAGGCTACTGCAGGTACCAGCCCAGTGAGCATTAGTCATCCCACCGATGGGTGGAAGACGTAGGGACACCAACAGAATGACAGGGGCCATGGACTCTTAAGTGGTAAATGAGGACAGATGGTGTTTTCATCCCGTCTCCCTTTTGCAAGTGGAACCTATGGCAAAGAATCTAGAACTTCGGTTTCTTCACTGGGATTATGTTTAGAATTAGGAATGATGAGCTTTTAGATGAAAATCGAGTCCTTTTCATGAGTGTGGGGGAAGAAAATATTTTCACAACGCAAGTTAATGAGTCCAAAGGATTTACATGAAACAGCTGAGAGAGGAAAGGCAGCCAGATTACCCCAGACACACTGAAGAATAGCTCATGTGATGTGAAAGAACTGGGGTGGGGGCTTAATGATTCAAATGAGAAAATCAGTGTGAGGTAAGTTAGGAAAAGTACTTCCAGGCCCAGGCACAGTGGAATAAACTAGATTTTGACAAGTCCGGTAAGCCCTCGTGTCTCAATGTGATACTTGTGCAGGCTGCAGAGGGACCCTTGCGTAGGAGGCAGGGAGGAAGGAGACCCCTGCCTCCTTGCCCTGAGAATCAGGTGTAGCATGTATATGAAAGGACTTGTTTCTGGGATGATGTGGGGTTCAAATGGTAACTGTCATCAGCGGAAGAGAACCAGCCTAACGCTGGAAATCTGTGTGGCCAGGCTCCAAGGTGCCTTTGAGGCCAGCATGTAAATGAGGGTAAGAAAAGCGCAGGCAGTTGAGCACAGCACTGTGAAGCTGTCTGCAGCCTCTGCAGCACCGGTTTGATCCCCGCCGGCGGGCGAGGGTCCCACATGGCGCGGCAGACCTTTCCTGTCTTGCCCGCTGCTCCCCTCAGCAGTGTATTTTGTCAGTCTGCCTGTTCTGTTCCCCACTCTGTCTCTGGTGAATCCTCTCACCCTCCCGTGCCTCTGGCCTGTACCCCAGTTCTTGTATAAATAAATAAATCTTTAAAAAAAAAAAAGAAAAAAGAAAGAAACGGGTGATGTGACATCCCCAGCCAAAAGGAGGGAATGGAATGGGAATTTCCGGCGTAGGCAAGACACAATATTTTTGTCAAACTTATCTGAACCTCTACTAAGCCTCTTGCCAGATTGACGGCAGACATTTTGACAAATCCCCATTTCATTTCCCAAAAGATAGAAATGTGACCGAGGTCCTACCACTTTGGATCTAGTTCTGACCAGAATGAGGAAGTGCAGATCCCAAGAACCATGAGCAGCAGCAGTCTGTGTTCAGGCTGGCCAGACCTGACGTGCATAGGTAGTTTTAGGAAGGCTAGGCTGGCGGCAGGAGAAGGTACCCATTCTTCAGTGGCCTCTCCTCATGGAGGAAAGTTTGGGACACTCATAGGGATCGTTAAGCAGCTGAGAAACAGCACTGAACACTCAAATTGTGAGTTTATAAAAGATGGAAAGAAGGGCCTAGAATCAAGGCATCGGTTTTTGGAAAAGTCTTAGGACAGTGCCAGCCTCTTATAAGCAGGGTTAGGTTTAGAACAAAAAGACCAAAAGGTTTGTTTTCAGGAAATGAGGGCCCCTTACCCTGGGCTGTGTCCTTAAGAATGATCTTTCAAAGACTCAAGCAAAATATAGCTCCTTGTCAAGGCTGAGTAATGGACATACACAGACTCACTGCATTGTTCCCTCTGCTTTTGTGTGTTTGTGAAATTTCAAGACTGTTTCAAAGTTACATTTGTTTTGAAAAATACAGAATGCAGTTGATACAGAGACTGCAGTAGGATGAACACTGAGTCACCGCCCATCTGTACCCAGATAAGTGGTGGGGAAAAGGGGTGGGGTGTCAGCAAGCACACCTTTTTGACATAACCAGTAAATGCTTCGTGGTTGTACTACTTCAGGAGGTGTGTTACTCCGAGACAAATGGTACATGAGGCAGCTCTGAGGCACAGTCACTGTGTCACTAGTATTTTCAGTGGGTCTGAATTGAAGACAGAAGCCCCACCTAGGTCTGGGAGGAAGGAGCACAGAACTTCTGAACAGCAGTGTTTTATAGCTCTGTATCGAGGGTGGCCCCCAAGAGGCCTCTGAGTGGCATCCAGATCCTTGCCTCCGGGGCCTGCCCTGTACTTGGTGTCCTGGCCACTTAGCTTCTCCCCTTCCTGTCCTTCCATATACATTTGCTGCCTCCTTGTGTTTATCTGTTAGAATGAAAATAACAAAAAGAGGGATTATGCGTGGAAACCAAAAAAAGACTTGAGAATACTCTGTCTTTGCTATTTCTTCCTGTTCTCCCCAACGTGTCAGTATTGGGGTCTAGCCCCAAGGTAGTCTTCTCTGTATTTACTCCCTTAATGACCTCACCAAATTTGTTACTTCAAATGAATACCATATATATGCTGATGACTCCCAGATGCCATCTGCAGACCAGACCTAGCACCAGCCTCCACGTATCTGCCCCCAACATCTTCCTTGGCTATAGGCAGATAGCTCAGAATTCGTTGTGTCCAAAACAAGTCTTAGGACCTGCTTTCTTGCCCCTGTTCCATCCCTGGACACCTGGAGGCATGGAGGCTGCCTGTCACCTAGCATACTGCCACCTGCAAGGCCAACCTGCCCGCAGTGGAGCCTTGGGGCCACGTGGCTGCCCCTTCGAGCTAATGAGTGAAAATGCCAGTTGAAAAATAAATTTATGCTGTTATCTAAGAGGCTGATGTGTTGGGCCCATGCTTTCTCTAACCAGAAATCAGTTGTTCTCTTTGCTGTCACAGTAGGTTTTCAAACCATTCGATGCCTGGGCTACAGAAGACAGAACATTGTCATCACTGCAGTCACAGACCACTGGGGTTACTCTCTTGTACCTCCAGAAAGTTGTCCCTTGAGTTGATTGCTCTGTTTTTTACACACACACACACACACACATACATATGTACTGCACCATATATATATGTATATGTATATTTACTTTTACTTTCTAGAAATAGAGTTGAGTGTACCTCTTCCTTATAAAAAGCTATTGTTCCTTTAACTTAATTTTTTAGACCTTAACAGTAAAAATTTGCTAATTTGATTAAATAGCATGCTTTTTATTTATCATAGTTATCTTTTAATTCTTTTCCTAATTTGGAATCAGCTGTGATGTGCCATTCTGACGCAGGCCCAGTGGGAGATCAATGTTCTCAGTACCTGGGACAGGACAGTCTAGAGGTCGGTGGGAGCTCAGCTTCCAGTCTTCTTACATGCTGCTTCCTGTGAACCGGAACCTGGTTGTTATGACTCACCAGAAAGAAGCTGGTAGCTGGGCACTGGTCCCCTCCTGCTCTCAGTTGTGGGTGATAGTGGTGCTGACTTGGGGCTGGGATAATAACTTGGTACTTTCCTTTCTCACAGTTGTTTCCTCTCTTTGCTCCTGGTGGCTGCTGTGGTTTGGAAGATCAAGCAAAGTTGTTGGGCCTCCAGGCGTAGAGAGGTAAGACTCAATGGATAAAGACCGACAAGTCTGTCCTTGAATTAGCTATTTAGTAGTAACTGGCAGACAGAGCCTCAGTGGGAATTATGCCACCCTTTTTGCATTGTAAGTTCATCACTCATGTTGACAAAATACTAGAGGCTGGAGCAGTAAAGAGCTCTTTCAATTCCTATCTACTATGTAACAAGGTACAGGCTTTTGTTAAAGTGTAAATACTTGGTTCAAGTTTCAGCTGGAAGAAAGAAAACTTGGCTTTAGTCTAGTAATAAAAATGTGAGGAGATAGGGCTACATCATTTATTTTATATATTTAACAAGCAGTTATTATAGCATTATACCCGTGAGTACTTGAGTATCTAACAGATAAGGACCTTAATTAATATAACAATACTTAAATATAATGTCTAGCAAAGTTTAATAATGCCTTTAATAATGCCTAATGTTATCTAATCTTATCCAGTCCCTGTCCAATTGTCCCAAACCATCTCAACATATTTTATACTTGATTTGTTTGAATCAAGGGAAGATGAGGTGATTTAATGTGTTATTCACTAATAGAATCCCCTTCAATACTCACTGCATTAATGGTTGCTGTGCTACTTATTAGCAACTTCTTCGAGAGATGCAGCAGATGGCCAGTCGTCCCTTTGCCTCTGTAAATGTTGCCTTGGAAACAGATGAAGAGCCTCCTGATCTCATCGGGGGGACTATAAAGGTGAGAATGTGATACAGAAGTCCCTGTGACTTACCTTGTCAAACTCATGATTCTGTGTCTGGGAAACCAAAAAGAGAGAGAGCCTTGTTCTGTTGCCTCTTATGTTTTCCTCTCTTTTTATCAGCAAGGCAACACACTGAAGTTGTCAGGTATTCTTTTGCTTTCATTTTCTTGTCTTTAAGTGTGTTGTTAAGAAGTCTTGTGTTCTAGGATTTAAATAAATGATCTGTGTGATACTAATTGTACTCTAAAATAAATGACCTGTTTGATATTAAATGTATTCTAAATATTCTATTGCATAATAGCTAAGTTGAACCATTGTTCTTTGTAATGACTTGGATGTGGTCTTAAAAGGCCAAAGTCATAATTCACTATGCATTTTATAGAAAATAAATATTTCTGACCCCTGCCTTTCTCCCCAAAATGAAGAAAGTTATGACTTTTTTGGCAAAATGATGAAATAATTTCAAATACTCTAGGGAATCAGCTATATGCCCTGAATAAAACATGTTTGTTAGAGTATTACTGAGCTCACAGGAAGTGGGTCAAGTTTTCAGATACCACTCTCTTTTCCTCCCCCAAAAAAGAATGAGCCATGAACCAAAACCAGAACCATGAAGGGTTTAAAGTGGTTCCATATTGGTAACACACCATGAGTCTTAGCCAAAGTAGATGCAGATCCTCTGAGTAGAAGAAGATCCCAAATTTAAACTAGGATTCTCATAGATTAAAAACGGCCAAAGCTCACCAGCGATAGGAGAGGCAAGCCACCATGAGTAAGTAAGCAAATGCAATAGATGGTCGATAGAGACAGGACTTCAAATGTTAGAATTAATCAAAGAAAATAACTATGTATGAAATATTTGAAGAAATAAAATGCAGAATCATAAAGATGAAGAAGCCATGAAAGAATGCAAAAGAGATCTGGGAAAAAAAAAAAAAAACACACATGGATCTTTTAGAAATGGAAAATACAGTAGTTGAAGTTTTTTTTAATTTTTTTTTTAAAAATTGATTTATTTATACAAGAACTGAGGTATAGGCCAGAGGCATGGGAGGGTGAGAGAATTCACCAGAGATAGATTAGGGAGCAGAACAGGCAGACGAACCAAAGACACTGCTGAGAAGAGCAGCGGGCAAGGCAGGAGAGGTCTACCGTGCCATGTGGTTTGCTCCCTGGCTGGCCGGGAATCTAACCAGTGCTGCAGAGGCTGCGGACAGCTTCATAGCGCGGTGCTCAACCCGCTGTGCCATCGGGGAGGCCCCCTGAATTTTTTTTATAACTGAAATTACATGTTAAATGTAGCACATCAGACCTAAATGGGAGTTTTTTAAAGTAGAAGATAACCCCCCCCCCAAAAAAAATGCAGAACAGAGAGAGAAGGAAGATATAACAAATGTGGAGGATAAAATGAAAAGACCTAGTCAGAACCCCCAGACAGATGAATGGAGGAGAGGCAGTATTCAAAGAGATAATAGATGAAAATTTCCCAAAGAATGGAAGGCATGACTATACAGATTCCAAAAGCAAAACATACCACAAGCAGGCTTAAGGAATGAAGGAAGAAGAGAGAAGAAAACTATACTTGGATTTATCATAGTGACTACACAACTCCAAAGATGAAGAGAACATCTTAAAATCAACAAGATCCAAGAAGATCCCTACCAAAATCGTGGCATCTTCCTTGACTCATCCTTGCTCGCACTTTCATTTGACTGTCAATTTGTCCTCAAATCTTTTTATTGTATTAAAAATATTTCCTGACCACTCTACACCACCTCCACCTCCATCCTAACCTGTCCAGTGCTCGCCTGGATGATTGCAGTCACCTCACAATTGATCACCCCCCCCTCTGCTATTTCAACCATCCAGTTACTTCCCTGTGCTGCAGCCAGAATGGTTCTGGAAATTATTTTCTTAATTTAATTGAAGAAATTCATGACATATTGAGAGGTATGGTAAGCAGAATTCTAAAGATGCCACCCAAGATTCCCTTTTCTTAGTTATTCAAACACTACTTTAGCTACTGCTATGAAGGAATTTTGCAAAACTAATAAAATTTCCAAGATACAGAAGTCTTAAGATAGAGAAGAGGAAGCTTGAGAAGGACTCGCTGTGTGGTTAGAGGCTGGAGGCGCCATATGAGGAAGGCCAGTGGCCTCTAGAGAGAGTGACCCCTGACTGACCACCAGCAAGGAAATGGAGACCTGAGGCCTACAGCTGAGAGGAACTGGATTCTGCCAACAACCAGATTAAGTTCTGAAGCAGATTCTCTCCCTGACCCCCCAGATAAGTGCCAGCCCAGCTAATAACTTGACTTCCACCTTGTGAAGATAAGACTTTTCCAGAGCGGGTGGAAGATTTGAATAGACCTGTATCCCCAAGTAGAGATCTGTACAGAGTTCACATGGGCATGCAGAGTTGAGATAATAAATAGGAGGTGTTTTAAGCAACTAAGTTTGTGGTAATCTGTTACATAACAACAGCAACTAATATAGAGGACAGCCTCACAAATCCCCTCTAAAGGCAGTAGTGTTGGACTGCTTTAGGTAATTCTGTGTTTTCTTCCTCCAGACTGTACCCAAGCCCATTGCCCTGGAGCCTTGTTTTGGCAACAAAGCTGCTGTCCTCTCTGTGTTTGTGAGGCTCCCTCGAGGCCTTGGTGGAATCCCTCCTCCTGGACAGTCGGGTGAGTGGATGAGGGTCGTGACAAACACGGTTTCCCTTTTAGTTCCTTCCCTTTCACAGAGAACTGGGGTACAAAGGCAACACTGAATAGTGCTGGCCTGCTTCAGACTGATACACCCCCATCCCTGGACTCCTGATAAGACCTCCTCATCCTCCTCAAGACTGGGGCCATTCCTGCCACCCTTTCTGTTCCTCCATCTTAGATGGTGCCTCTCTCAGGACTCCCAGAGCACCCAGCTCTGCCTTTGCCCTATCAGTTGTCCCTGGTGTAGATGCCCCAAGACATGCCAGGAACTTAAAAGCTACCCACCCCCGCAGGCCTCTGTTTTAGAGGATGGGCAAGGTGAAGTAACAAGCCCCTCTAACCTGACTCCTTAGGGCCTCAGCAGGGCTCTGTCCGTTTCCCATGTTTCAAGAATCTAGCTTCCCAGAACTCTCCCTCCCTAATAGCCATCAGGCAATGGAACCACCAGTCCCTAAAGCAGAGGTGGTGGTGGAGGTGGGTTCCAGTCTGAGACCACCAGGAATTCACTCACTGACTCCCCACAGAATCCCTGTGCTGCTATTACCCCCATTTTACACATAAGGGAACTGAGGCATGGGGAATTTAAAGAACCTGTTTACCCCAAAGCCTGCCGCCAGAGTGTGTTCTAACTTGTGTCATGGGATATGTATGAAAATGACTAGTTCTGGCTGAGTGGAGCTAATCTGAGCTGCATCGTTAAGACTGCTGCTGCTTTTCTTGCACCTTTTGGTGGAAGGCAGGAGAAACTCAGTGCCCGAGCATGTCTGAATTCTCATTTCAGCGCCCAACCCCAGGCGGAGCTCAGTGCTTGGTAGATCTGCTAAAAAGCAAAGTACACTTTTTTTTTTAAAGATTTATTTATTTATGCATACAAGAATTGGGGTACAGGCCAGAGGTGTGGAGGGTGAGAGGATTCACCGGAGACAGAGTGGGGAACAGAACAGGCAGATTGACTGAAATACACTGCTGAGGGGAGCAGTGGGCGCGACAGGAGAGGTCTGCTGCGCCATGTGGGTTGCTCCCTGGCCGGGGATCGAACTCATGCTGCATAGGCTGCGGACAGCTTTATAGGTTGTGTCTTAACCCTTTGCACCACCCGGGAGGCCCCAAAGCAAACTACACTTTTGTGTAAAAAGCAGGGGGCGAAGCACATGGGTTAGTGTCTGTAAAACAGAGCTGCACCTGAAGAACATGTGCAAACTCACGAAAGCATTCACATGGTTGGGGGGGCGGTGAAGTGGGGAGAAAATGGCTTTCCCTATGTACTTGATTCATTGCACCAAGATAATGTAAAAAAAAAAAAAATTTAAGTAATTTTTTAAAAACCAAAGCCAGCCGCTCCTTAACATGTGTCCCTTCTGTGGGTTCTCCCAAGGTCTCGCGGTGGCCAGCGCCCTGGTGGACATTTCCCAGCAGATACCAATAGTGTACAAAGAGAAGTCAGGAGCCGTGAGAAACCGAAAGCAGCAGCCCCCTGCACAGCCTGGCACCTGCATTTGATGCTGGGGCCAGGGACTCTGCGAGAGCCGAGCTAGTGTTGACGACCAGAGCCCTCTGCAGGAGAGGGAGCAGGCAGGGCAAGGCGGTACGGGCGGAAGACTGGAAACCCTCACGACATCCGACTCATCTGCATGTTCACAGGCTTTCTTTGACCGTTCCTCCCATCTGTGCTCCAGCATCTAACCTTTGACTTTTGCATAGGAAAATGGTTTAATGACAGGTCGGGGTGCCCCGGTGGTTCTGGGGGAGGCCAGGGTGGAGCCAGTGAGAAGCTGGGATGACACTCAGGTTCACTTGTGCAGCTGTTCTTGGGACTGTCTCCACTGCAGAAACACAAGCTGTAGCGTTTACAAGCAGATTCTCATCATCAGTCGTTCTTGAACACGGTCTTTTAAAAACTAATCAGATGAGTTAACTCTTCATCTGAAGCCTGCTATCTTTTTCAAAAGACGTGCTATTTATTCTTGCACGACTTAGGCAGAGCTTTTTTCCAGGGAGTAGCATTTTTCTAGTTGAAAACTAATAATGGCCCATCTCTTTTGGATCCCATCAAACTAAGATAGATTGGGGCTGTTTTAAACATCAAGGTCAGCAGTGTTACTCAGAATGTAAACTGAGGTAATAGGTAGTTTTCTATAGCAACTTGATTAATCTAGTCTTAATCCATTTGAATTCTCTTCCCCTCCCTCTCTCTCTCTTTCACACACACACACTAAGTGCCTAGACTTTAAATAGATCTAGCAATTGGAGAGTTAGTAAGTCTAAGTTTTTACATATTGCATTCCTACATTCTTACAAAATTTAAATAGCAATCATTGGCAATCTGCTCTTTTTCTAAAATCTCATTTGCAGTCAGGAAAGAATTTTCTCACCCCAAGGAACATTTAACCTAGCAGCAGGAACTGAGAGGCAAGTAGAAATGATCTAACGGAAAGCTCCTGTTTTTTTGTCAGGAATGACACTAAGTCAGGCGTGGTCCCATGCGCCTCCCCGCCCGATGTTGGCACCAGCCCTCTGGCCACTCCTGCCAGGGCACCGCAGGGGAATGGTCTTGCTCACGTCACACAGAGAGCACACAGCTCATGGGACCCCTGGATCAAAGAGCTGCTCTTGTTTCTGTAGCCTGCTCTGAGCATGAGGGTCATTCTCAGGACCCAGGGGGAGTCGTACCAGGAAAGGGACAGTCCCCCACTGCAGGCCAGAACCTGCCAAGTCCAGAGAACGGCCTGGAGCTGTTTGCCCTCTTCCCGCAGGAGGGGCCCGGCCCTCACGGCCTCCTTCCCAGACCGAGGTGGTGGTTGTGGGGATAAGGATGAAAAGCACATGGAACAGGTGGATGAGGAGGGAGAACTATGCCAAAAGGAAAGTGACCAAGTTCATTCGGGCAAGGCAGTCCCTGCCTTTCTCGCCCAGGGCGCTGCCTGGAAGTTGTCTGTCTGTCTATGGTGCTCTGTATTCTGGTATTATGCAGCAGCCTCCCGACATCTCTGTCCTGCTTCAAAGCCTGAGGTTCTCTGGCATCTCCTTATTGGCATGGACCTCTGAACAAAATGCTCAAGTTTGTGAAATTGGAGAAATTAATACTCACAGGAGCAAAAACTGCGGCATTTCACCTTCGAATGCAGTGCCTAGAGAGGGAGTGTCATCTCATCCCAACACTACACCCACTCCCATGAAGAAGTGCATGAAGGGATGTTTTCAAGGATGTCAAACCTTAAAACACTGATGCACAGAACACCTCTACTTTGAGTCTCGCCTCTCAAAAAGCTGCTTTTTCACAACCATCATTGTTAAAGAGCAGACTGTTCTAGAAAAGAGCTCCCCACATCCCTGCTGCAGATCCCGGCACCTACAAAGAGCCTGAAACGGACTGGCCCTGTGCCACTGAAAATGGTCCCCCCACTAGGGAACTCCTTGTTTGTTCAAAGAACCAGTGTTTCCTTTTCCAAAGAAGTCTCTGCCCCATGATAATCCCATGCCTTGAAAAAACATGCAGCACGTCCCACAGCCACCGTCTTATTTCTGTATTTCCCCCCTCTAAAAAATAATGTCTTTTTCTTAAAAGGGAGAAAAAAGGGAGCAAGTGAAGTTTAATTCTGCTCCAACAGTAGAGAAACAGCTGAATCCACCTGCAGCCAATAGCAAGCAGCTTCCTCAGGCTCCCGCCAGAGAAAGGGAGTGGCAGGAGCAAGAGGCACTCGGCTTAGGGCCAGTTACCAAGAGGCACCTGGAACCTCAGACATGCCTGCGTGTCACAGGAGAGCCTGTACATAAAATAGTCATGAAAACATTGATATTGCACTTGTACATAACTATACAATAGTGTCCAGAATGTTCAAACATTCGGCGTGTACATAAAACAGAAAAAATCTTAATGTATTTTTATTAAATGTAACGGTGTCTGAGTTTCACCTGTTATGTTTCTGTGCTATATACTAGATGACCGAGTTCAGAGAAGGCCTCTCCATAGGCCCTGATACGTTGGTGAGAGAGAAAGGAAAGGCATCCTCCATTGTGCCAATGTGTTCAAAGGCCTCTGGTTCCAGTTGAATAACTCCTAAAATGGGAATTATCTATCAGTACACACATGAAAGATTGGAAGGGGGTCCGTTTTAGTAGCAGTAAGTGAGGTGACTCGAAGGCAGGGAGAATCCCTGTGGCTGTTGGCTCTGCATCCGTCAGCCTCTTGGTATTGAGGCCCGGAGTGACCAATCTCTTTCTCAGAAATGTTTCTTGGTTTTTAAGTTCAAAGACTGTGCTTGTAGAAATCAGATTTTAAAATAATAATAATTATTATTATAATAAGGGCTTTCCAGGCTGATTTTGTTACGGTTTTGTCTAACTTTTTAATGAGCATGTCCCAGGACCATTGTTTATTCTGAAAACTGGGGAAGGAAGTGGGGTGACTGGTTGGTTGATAAATAGCTCCAGACCTCTACCCCCTGCCTACACATGGGTAGGGGAGACATCTGTGCTTTCCTGTGGTGATCCCCTTAATGTGTGCTCCTCTGTGCTAATCCAAAGGAAAAGCAACCCTGGACAGAAGACTGTCAGCAAAAGAAGATAACAAAATATCTGTGGGTGAGGCCCGAGGTATGAAATTGGAGACTACCAAGACATCTGGGCCAAATGGAAAAAAACCAGAACACTATCATTAGGGGAGAAAAAGGCATTTTTCGGTGCAAATCTTGCTCCTTCAAGTTAATGGAGTATATTGGGGAGGGGTGAGGATGATTCATTTCCTTGGGCTGTGGTGTGCATCCCCTGAACACCTTTGCTCTTTCCATTACAGTCATTCACCCTTCCATTCAACAAATATTTACTAAGCACTTACTAACCTAAGCTAACGCTAGGGCAGTGACGGAGAGGAAAAAGCAGCTCTTTAGAATTACAACAAAATCCAGCCCCTGAAACTGTCATCCCAGATCTTTCCTTTTGGCGGTTTCCTGGAGGAACCGGCCATCCTCAGCACACACCCAGGAAAGCAGAGGGCCTATCCTCAGGCCACACACACCGGCTCTTCATTGAAATGTTTACCCAATTTACCAAACTCGACACTAACCACAAAAATCACCGTGAATGGTTTATAGATCTCCAGGCCCCCCAAGAGACATTTCTGCTGAGTTCAAAGTAATAAACACCCTTGCCTGCAGGGAGATGACTTGGAGTGGAGAGGAAAACTGGCGCCTTCTCTTTCAAAGGCAATAATGGAATTGACTTTCAGTAACTGAATTTGTGCACAAAACATTCTAAACACTAGTGAAGCCTGTTTTGTTGAACTAATTCTGACTCTGGAAATGTTTTTGTTTTATAGTTATTTACGGTTTGTTTGTTTGTTTGTTTTGTTTTGTTTTGTTTGGATCCAAGCTTAGTTTGTTAATATGTATAATTTAGCATCTATTGCACTCATGTAAATATGGAGTAAGTATTGTAAACTATTTCATTGCTGGGGATTGTGGGTGTTATACATACATTTAGGACTGCAACTTTTTGGTATTTTTTGTATTGTAAAATAACAGCTAATTTAAGCAAGAACAAGAGAATCAAGGGAGGTCTGTGCATTTTAAACACAAATGTGAAGAACTTGTATATAAACAAAAGTAAATACTATAATACAAACTTCCTTCTGAAATAAAAGTAGATCTGGTAAAAATGTGCTTTTTCTTCTGTTTAATTCTGGTTTGGTTTCACTTATTTTTACAATTTAGTCATTAGAGCCTTAAGAAAAGCAAAAAATGCAAAAATAAAGAAGTTTAAGAGTGGCTGGGGGAGGAGAAGAGGGATTAGGGTCAGAAAAAGGGGGTGGGAATTGTATGGGGAATATAACCAAAATGAAAATGCATACATTATGCAAACATGAAAAATGATGTAAGAATTATATAAAATAAAATAATTCATAAAAAATAAAAAAAATTCAAAAAAAGAAAAGCTAAAAATATTTTTTTAATTGACCAGTTTTCAAACGCCTCAGAGAAAGCCCTTGGCTGATAAGGGTTGGGGGTAGCGGTACTAGCTTGTGGACAGACTTCCCAGCCTCCCCGGTACAGCCTGTGTTGTACTGGGAAGACATGGGGCGGGGGGGGGGGGGGGGGGTAGGTACAGCACACCCTGGTGCCTAACCGCTGCCCTTGGCCTTTCAGCTCCTCCTTTCTTCATGGGCTCCTGAACTCTTAGGCCACTGGTAGGCCGACAGGTTAGTCTTCCATGGTCACAGCGTGGTCCTGGGTCTTGGATTTTTTTTTACGTCCATACACAAAGCCTTGTCTGAGTCCCCTGTCTTCAGCAGGGCCAGAACAACTCATTCCAGCACCTTGATGCTAAGTGCAGAAGGCCCAGAAGGATGAGCTCCGTGTAGTGGGAATTGAGAACAAAAGAAGGCACAGGAAGGGTGTGGTTCTTGCAGGGGAGGGAAGGCACACCCCTGGCTGGAAGCCTGGAGGAGGCTTGCCCCTCCTCCCCACCCCAGCTTGGGTCTGGGTTAGGGAGGGAAATGGCCGGGCTGGAAGCCGCAGTCAGCTTGGGAGGACCTCCCCAAATGTTCTGGGAGGGGCAGGGGCGATGTGCCATGGCTGCAGTTTCACACCTGTTTTGCCAGTGTAGGGTAAATGGAAGTGATCAGGTCCCCCCCCCCCTTGCCATTAGCATCAACGATCTACACCTGTGATCTTGCCTGCGTGCCTGACAGCGACACCTGGGGGGGTGGGGGGGCGTGTGTGAGTGGGCGCACCTGAGTGGAGAGACAAGCATATAAGGGCGGCAACAGAGCCCAGAAAAGAGAACGTGGCAGCAGAGGAAGGGGGGAGGCAGCGGGCAGCGCAGTAGAGACCAGAGAGTCTAGAAAGAGTAAAGGTTCATTGGGGCTGGGAGGCCTGCACTGCTCCTGGGTGCCGCACTGCAAATGGTGTAGAAAGATCACTACAAGCCTGAAAAAGCCACCGAGGGCACCAGGACTCTCCTTTACCCGTCTGCTGGGAACACAGAAAACCCGCTCTGTGCCTTGCTGGCGCTGCAGCCCGTGAGCCCATGGGTCACTATTGCCCAGGCCCCTTATTGTGAGGTTGGGACCATAAGCTTGGCTGTGGGCAGAAAATGCTGGGCATGAGCGCAAACTCGGCACCTAACATGCCCCCACCTGGGACTCACTGGACGCCACCTATTTAAGGTGTTGGAGGGAATGAGGATCCCTGAGTCACCACTTAGACCAAGACCCCGCCCAGCAAGAGCCTGTGTGCTGCTCTTCGCATCCCTGGAGAGCACTTCACACCACCCCCACCCCAAAGCTCACTGGGGGAGGGGGAGTTATTTCAACAGGCGGCTTTTCTTACTCTCATGAATACAAATTGGTACCTTGAAGTGCAGAGTCCCTGTAACCAAAACCGCTAGAACACAGGGCACTGGCTTTGCTAGTGACCGGGTGGGCAGGCGAGTGGGGGGGGGCGGTGTCCTGCAAACAGCAAGACATCCGCTAAAGGTGCCCCATTCCAGAACTTGGAAAGCAAACTACTCGTCTGTTGAGTTTCTAGCTGGAGGGGAAGAAGTTAGGGAAAGCCAGAATGTGATTCGTGTTGATTGTTACTGGCTGCTTTGGGGCAGGCATCACGAGCAAGGGTTGTGTTCCAGAAAATGCTGCGTCCCTTCTTGCCAGCAGAAGGGAAAAGGGTGGAGAACTCTGAAATCCTAGGTTTTAAAAAAACTAATTGGCCTTTGAAAAAGCCAATTGGTCTTGTTTCTAGCCTCCAGTCAGCGAGAGGTGGTCGTGAGACTGAGAATCAAATGGAGGGAAGGGTCTGCGGCTGGGGCCTGACAACCACAAGGCGGTCCTCTTAGGAGCAGCTGTGCGAGTAAGAAAACAAAGAACGGGCGCGCAGCCATGCGCCTTCCACCTACCAGGGATGCAAAGAAAAGACCCAGGTTTTTGAGGGAATTATGTTGCCAAAGAAATCACCAGCGTGACCTTAAAAAACACAGCCCCTGTAACTGCTGAGCGAGGGCTCCTGAGAACAGCCTCAGACAGGTGGTGGGGAGGCTGTCCCTGGGGAGACACGCGGCCCCGTGCCACCTCCGACTGGCCACGACGAGGCTGGCCTGGCAGGCTGCCTGGTGGCCAGGGATTTCACAGTGAATGAAACAGACAAAAATCCCGTGGAAGCTGCAGTCTAGTGGGGCGGGGGGTGGGGTCCCCAGTGAAGATTATCAGAGAATAAATTCTGTGAGAAAAGGTAAATACAGGGTTGAGGGTAGAAAGTGTTGGGGAGAGGTCGCTATTTTACATCGTGGGCCTGGGGAAGGCTGTTAGGATGAGGGGGGCGGCTGAGCAGAGATGAATGCAGGAGGCACAGGGGCGTCTGGGCAGAGCGCATGCCTGGTGGCAGGAGTGGCCCCGCGTAGGGTAAATGAGTGAACCGGGCATTTTTACGCTCTTCCGCCACTAGCCTCTATGTTTCACACGCCTCTATGGCTGGTGATTGTGGTCACCTGGGCCCAGGGAGCTCGGGCGTGTGCACGTCTAGGTGCTCACCCCTGCCTGGGCCTAGAAGGGAAGGGATAAAAGGGCGGCATCACTGGGGGCAGAGGTGGGGGTGTTGGGGGCTTGAGTTGCTATTTCCCAGCTGCCTGGTTTCCCTTGTTCACTATTAAAAACCTGTAAAAGTGATACTGAGGGCTGCAAAACTCTCAGAGGCTGCGAGAACAGACAGTGAAGCTACCCAGCCTGAGATGGTTGCACAACACAGGGCAGCCAGGGAGGCTGGAGCACAGTGGATATCCCAACGGCATAGGTGGCAGTAGGGGCAGCCGGTCTGTGGGGCAATAGTCTCAAAGGGCGCGGGGCTGCCCCCTAGGGGACATTTTGGAAATGGGTGGGGCGGGTTCCATCACTGCCTTGAAGGGGAGCTCCTGCTGTGATTTAGGGGAAGTTATCCCGTGACTATGGGGGACTGTCCCTCCCTACAAGGAACTGACCCATGTCCCATCCAGTTTTCAAGCCTCTTGCTGGGCATTTGTGTTGATGAAAATAGAATCTATTTCTAATTTTAGTGTAGAACCCAACCCTGTTATAAGCAGTATTTGAGAGCTGCTTTAATAAAGTTTTCCAGAAAAGCAACTATTGGGTAAATCAAAAGAACAAACCGGTTTTTTCAAAACTTTACCAAGAACTGGTCATCATTTTGAAAACTCCTGTCACCAGTGGCAATGTCGTTCCTAGTATCTGAATCCTTGGCCCCACATATTGGTGTGAGTTGCCAATACACACCCCGAAGCCCTGTGTTACTGTCTGACACACCCCGAAGCCCTGTGTTACTGTCTGACATGCAAAAGTTACCTTCTCTCCTGTCCTGGGCATAAGGACACACCAGGCCAGATCCTGAGGCCTGTGTGGAGTGGGCTGCAGGGCAGCTCTGGTTACTGTGACCCACACAAACCTGCAGGCCTTTATTCCTTGCTCGCTTAATCCTGGTCCCATGAGGACCAGAACTTTCAGATAATTTCTTATATTTTGGGGGGTGTGTGAGTGTGTGTGAGAGAGAGAGAGAGACAGAGAGAGTTCATCTTACTTTTCTTTTCTCTGTCTTCTGCCCTGGACTGGAAACTCCTTTGGTTGTGGGGTGACATGTACCTGGCAGAACTTCCTAAGTCACCCTTCACCCACACCTTCTCAAGCCTGCAGCCCCCGAGGCAGGGCGCTTTCTGCCTCCTTCCACACACACTGGAAAATTGCTGTCCAGCGGGGGACATCTCCGAAACCTGCATATCTCCTGTCCTCCTGCCTTTCTGGAAATTTCACCTGCCAGTGTCCACACTTCAATTAAAAATGAGCCAGTTCTGTGTGTGGCCCACCCCACTCTTCTGGGGGGGAGGGGGGAGTAGGGATTGGTATCCACATCAACCTGGCCTCTAGAGAACAGACTCCAAGCCAGAATGGGCATCATGAACCGTGAAGTTTCCGCCAATAAATCCTCAGGTGCTTCCAACACCTGCCTTTCTGCCTCAGCCCCACCCCTGGATACCTGCCAGCTAGAGGCACAGTGTTGACAACATCCAACAGAGACCCAATCACTGGGACAGGCCAGGGCCGAGTGAATGTGAGAGGGACAGCAAACAGGAACTTGCTGTCATGATAGAGCTCAGGCCAACATGACATGGGCGAGTAAGACAGACCTGATTCTGTCGTGGGGGCCACAGCTGCACTCAGCCTCGTGGCATCTGGTCAAGCCCATGTATGAGCCAGGGCCTTTCAGCAGAAGTGACAGAAACCAAACTAATCACCT
Organism: Talpa occidentalis; assembly: GCF_014898055.3. NCBI lineage: Eukaryota > Metazoa > Chordata > Mammalia > Eulipotyphla > Talpidae > Talpa > Talpa occidentalis. The sequence continues at coordinate 90,789,036 of NW_023600993.1, forward strand.
TGGACAACTTGTTATAGCTTCCCCAGGCTGCTGTAACAAATTACCCCAACCTTGGTGCTTACAACAGAAATTTATTTCCACAGTACTGGAACCCAGAAGTCTGACATTACAGTTTTCGGGGTCTGCGTTCCCTCCAGAAGTTTTGGGGGAGAATTCCTTCCTGACTCTTCCAGCTCCTGGCAGCTGCTGGCATTCCTTGCTATTTAGGACGCAGATCACAACAGAAAGCAAGGCCAGTCTCAGTACCCATGGGTTTATTGAGCTGTGGATACCACTCCTAGTGCTGGGTTAACCACAGGTAGATGGCCACATGGCCAGGCAGGGGGTTGGATTCTCACTCCTGGTGGTGCCCACCAAGCAACATGCCCACCAACCAAGGACAGAAAGAACTCTGCCAATGTTTGTCATGGGGCGCAGGTGATGGCCAAGCTGGGCAGTTCATGACAGGTGCTTGGGAAGCAGGAGGTGCTGCTTGTTGGAGGGAGTTTTGCCCATGCAGGGAGCTAAGTTTGTGCAGATGTTCCCTTAGTGCATGACCTGCTTGGGGACCTGATAAAAGTTTCCTAGAATTCTAGACATGTGGATGATTTCTGACCATCTCTAGGTCATCTGGGGTCCTAGTGAGACCTCAGCTACACAGGTGCGCCCTCCCATCCTTACCCTGTAAGAGACCCCAACTGTTCCAAGGTCTGTGGAGAACGGTCTACTGAAAGGGAAATGGTGGGCTTTGCAGTCAGTTGCCATCTCTCTGCCGGAAACACAGGGTATCCAGACAAATAAGAGCAGTTACAAGCGCTTGGGAGATCAGCCAGCCCCCTTCCAACAGGGCATTAGACCACAGATGTGGTCCTGTACCCCAGGCAGGGTGGGACAGCTGGCTATGCTGTCTGAGGTTTGCTGGCCTCATCACAGCAGGGGCTGCAGAGCCAGGACAGCAAGTGCAAGCTCCAAGAGCAGGAAGCATCTCTCCAGGGGTCCATCTGCAGAGGACACCTTGGGGGACAAGAGTGTGGACTTGAAGCAGAAACCTGGCTCTGGTCTGTCTCCACCCCACCCCAGGGCATCCAGGTGTCCACCTAGGCCTGGCTGGAAAGGAAGGGTGTGGAAGAAGGAGTGTGGCGCTGCCAGCTCACCATCCCCACCCTGCACCCACCTGCAGGAGGTTGTGCCCAGGGTCCTGGGAGGAGTCCAGCTGGTCCTGCAGGATTAGGGACCATCTGCTGTCAAAGGCCTGAATGGCTCCATCTACAGAGAGGTGACCAGGGTGGGCTTGGCTGGGAAGCCCTAGCACTGAACCTCGTTCCTGTGGGACAAACTGAGAGCCCCCTAGCACTCCAGGACTTCAGACTCTTGTCCACCATCTGCTCCTGCCCGCAGGGGCACTAGCCCAAGCACCCCTGGGATCCTTCGGCCTGTGATCTGTCTGGAGGCAGCCAGGAGTGGACTCCCCGCTGGGGGAAATGGGTTTGCCAGCTGCCTCACACAGCTTGTTTACTCGCCTCTAAAAGGGGGCTCTTCCCAGCCAAGTGACTTGGGAGGGCACAGTAAGTGCAGCCCAGACTCCGCGCCCCCGCCGTCCCGCGCATTACCCAGGCAGCTGTTCCGAGTAAAGAGGCCCCTGAAGGCTTCGCACTCCTCGCGCCGGTTCCCGCTGGCTCTGCAGTCACACCAGGGCGCCACGCGCGCGCTCGCGTTGTCCACGTAGTTGGGGGTGACAGCGGTGCCTGCGGTGACCCAAGAAGGGGTAACCCGTCCACCCAGGCGGAGGCACCCCCACAGGAGGACCCCCAGGTGAGCCCGCCTGCACCGGGTTCGCGCCTGTGCGTACCCACTAGGCCAGCGTAGGCGCGCAGGCAGCTGGGGGCCTGGCCGGGTTGGCAGCCGTCGGGGGCGCCCGGGGCGGGCGCGCAGGAGGCCTGGAAGGCCAGGAGGCGGGGTCTGCGCGGCGGGACGGGGCGAGAGGGCTGATGAGCGGCGGCGGCCCCGCCCGGGCAGAGCACCCCTCTCCCCGCCCCGCCCGCCGCACCTGCAGACCCGGCTGTGCTCGCAGGCGCCCAAGGGCGCGAGGCAGGAGGGCCGCGCCGCGCCGGGCCCCGAGAAGGAGCAGGCGGGCACGAAGGTCTGGCGCCGGCGCTCGGCGCACGCGGGGCTGGAGCAGGGGCAGAAGAGCAGCGCGTGGGTGAGCGCCGACGGCCCGCGGGCGAAGAAGCGGCGCAGGGCTCGGCGGCAGCGGGCTCGCGGGCACCCCCCGGGCGCGGTCCGACCCAGGCACTGCGCCACGTACTGGGTGCGCAGCCGCTGGCACCGCGCGTCCGCCGTGCAGGCCTCGGCCGCGCCCACGCATCGGTTCCGCGCCGCCGAGCTCGGGGACCCTGGTGGAGGGGGGACAGGCTGCAGCGTCTGTGCGCCCTACGCGCGCACTGCACCCCAGCTCCCTGGCCTCGCTTAAAACCCGAGGGGAGGCAGGGTGTGGCCCGAAGGCGAGATGGACGCTCACTGACCGGCCTCGCGTCGCGGCCATGGCCGACGGCGGACTCCGGGGATTCCTGCAACCCTGGCTGGGATGGATAGGGCGCACCGCACCCAGGCGGGCCTACCCGCCCCGAGAAGCTGAGGCCGGTCCTCTTCAGGCACAGGTCCTGAGCTCCTTCCCCAGAGCTGCCACAGGGGGCTCTGCGGGCTCCTCCTCAAGACCCAACCTGATGCGGGACGCTGAGCCAGGCTGCGGGGCTGGAGAAGACTTAGAGAAATGGCGTTGAGGACAGAGGCCACTCCACTGCCTCTCCTTGACACCCTAGGACGGCCTGACCATTTTTCCTTTTCCCACCTCTCCTTCCCTCGTGGACACCCTTTGAGTGACTCTAGAGGTTTCTGGATCCCTCCTTCCTGAGCTCCCTGTGCCCTGCGGGCCCCCTGCAGGCCTTCCCCACCCCCTTCTCGCTGACCCTCCTTGGTCAGGTATCTAAGCCCATCTGGACTTTCTTCTGTCTTCTCCTCCCTCCATCACCCCCTCCCCTGGGGAGGGTGGGGAAACAGGATTCCCCAAAAAGGCCCTGGGCCCTGGAGAGCCCCTTCAGGCCTAACACCCTCCTCCCCCAGCAAATTAGAGAAGTGCCTGATGGCTGGCCACAGGGCTGTCCTGAGCCACAGCCCAGCCTCCCCACCTTTGTGTGAGTGTGTGTGTCTGTCTGTGCGTCACGGGTGTCTCCTGCCACAAGACCGGGGCTTCTCTGGCACTGGCCACCTCCTTCAGAGACATGTATTGAATGGTGGGGGCTGCAGGGATTCTGGCTGAGCTTCAGTGCAGGGCCTCTGCAGGAGGGAAGCAGGCCTCTGCAGGAGGGACTTGCAGGCAGGGTGGACTTGGATGGGTATGGAAATGGTGAGCCCGTCCTTCCACTCTCCCTTTTGTCCCTTCCCTCTGTTCCCCGCCCCTCCAGGATGCACGGAGAAGCAGGCCCACTTTGCCTTCCTCTCCCAACAAAGCCTGTCACATCCCCAGGCCTCAAGCCACGCTAACAGTACCAAGTGTCACCTAAGGTCTTGCCCCCCACCTCTGCCCATTCGCTTACCTGTCTCCCTCCACCAGGAGTGCTCATACCTCAGTTCCACCCTCAGAACAGTTCCGCTCAGTTCCATGATTTCCTCTGCCTTAAACCTTTGCCAGATTCCATTCCCCCCGACCCCATCCCACCCTAAAGTGGCCCTTCCCTCCTAGGTGCCCCAGGTGGGAAGGGGCAGTCCAAGATAATGGCTTGGAGGCCCTGAAGATGCCTGGGAAGGAATCATTGTGAAGCCTCCAGACTTAAGAGTGGCGGGTTAGGGCTGGGGTAAGGATAAGAAAGGTGGGTGAGGGGAAGTAATAGGAAAAAGAAGTTTCCTGCAACAGGGATACCAAGGCCAGGACTTGGGGATGTACCCAAAGGCAGAAGACTGGTGCACTGCCAGATGTCCTCAAAAACCATGCACAGCTGGCTCTCTCACCAGTGTCCCTGCCTGAGTGCCCGCTTTTCCTGGAATCACCCTCTTGCCCTCCTACCCTGTGCTCAAGATCCGTGCTTGAGACCCTGAGGAAGGAGGCGGTCACTCACCCAGAAGCAGCAGCAATAGCATCGGCCCCAAGCAGAGGACCATACCTGGCAGTGAGCGAAGGACTGCTGGAGCCAGACGGGTCTCCCCAGACTGTCTGAGCTAGAGCTTGGTGAAAACCCAGTGTCCCTGCTGACAGGTGCACTCCTGTGGGGAGGAGCCTCTGTGATGGGAATGGCTTCCTGCCCCCACTGAGTCGCCAGCCTAGGATGGGCCTTACCGTAGATTCTAGAGCCACTGCTTCCAGGTCCCCAATGCACTCCCCAGCACCCCACCCACCCACAGCAGCAACCCCAGAGACCTTGTCTCTCCCATGCTAAACATAATATTGTTTGAAACCCTATTCCTTTTTTATTTTTTTTTTTACAATTGCCTTAAACATTTTAGTAGCTAATTTAAGAATTGCAGAAAAATTCCAAACAAAAATGTTGGCATTCCCTTATACTCTTCATTTGGGGTTGCTTTCGCTATTCTGGGTCTCTTGGGATTCCATACAGATTTTTAAATTGATTTTTCTATTTCAGTGAAAAGTGCCACTGGAATCTTGATAGGGATTACATCGAATCCAAAGGTGGCTATAGATGCTGTGGACATTTTGCTATTAATTCTACCAACCCATGAACATGGTGTTTCTTCCCACTTGTTTGATTTCTTCTCTCTTGTCATTTTTCAGAGCAAATCTTTCACCTCCTTAAACTTACTGCTAAGCAATGAGGCAATTGTTTTTTGGTGTTGTCTTTAGGATTTTCTATATATAAGTTTGTATCATCTGCAAACAAAGACAGCTTTACTTCTCCCTTTCTGATTTGGATGTCTTTTATTTTTTTCTTGCTCGCTCTGTCTAGGACTTGAGGACAATGTTGGTGTGGGCATCCCTCGTCAGCCTTTCGTCATTGAATGATGTTCACTGTGGGTTTATCATATAGAGCCTTTATTATGTGGAGGTGTGCTCACTTTATACCCAATTTGTTGAGTGTTTTTACCATGAAGGGACATTGTATGTTATTATATGATTTTCCTATACCTATTGAGATAATCATGATACTTATATTTTATTCTATTATGTCCCATTATTGATTAGCATAGGCGGAACCATCCTTGCATCTCAGGAATAACTCCCACTTGATATCATGCATGGTCCTTTCATTTGCTGTTGAATTCAGTTTGCTAATATTTTGAGAATCTTTACATCTACATTTACCAGGGATACTGACCTGAAGCTTTCTTGTTATAATCCTTACCTGACGTTGGCATCAGGGAATGCTGGCCACATGAAATTCAAGTATGCCTCCCCTACTGCCACTGTGGTCAACTGCAAAATCCCCCCGATCCTTCACTGTCTGAAATAGGATTCTGCCGCTCCTCCCGTCAAGAGCTGGAGTTTTTTCACCAAATCCTGGGAAGCTGGACTGGCCCTGTGACTGTTTGGCCCAGTGGAGTGTTACATAAGTAAAACCTTCCGCTAATGGGCTCTCAAGAGGCCTTCAAGCTCCTGCTTTTAGTCCCTTACAGGCTGAGCTGAACGAGGCCTGCCCAGGTCACAGTTACTGATTTTTCCTTTCGCATCAGGCTCACGTGACTTGGCATGGCTCTGTTAGGGATCCTGGCTTTAAGGTAACATTTTGAAATTTTGTTCATCATGGATTTTTTGCCTTAATTTTAATCTTCTAAAATATTCCATTAGAATATTACTTACCTTGATTATTTTTGTGTCCTAGGTAAATGCCTCACTCACCTCCCCCTAATCTTGCTCTCTTAGCACCCTCCCCAGCTGCCATGTGAAGCAGCCTGGGCTAGCCTGGTGGAAATGCGGCACACGGCCCGTCTGTCCCCACGATCCCAGCCAATGACCAGCCGAGCCCAGGCGCAGCTCTGCCCAGCCGACCCCTAGCTCGTGGCAAAGGGGCAAACACAGGTGAACAGAGCTGAGGCCAATGGAACCATCAGCTGAGTTCAGCCTACTTTGCCAATTCCCACAAGTAGTTGTTTGAAGGTACTAAATCTAGGGTTGTTTTCCTTAGGAAGGAACAGTGCGCTGATGCTAAAGGTCACTCAGCAACACTTGCAGGGCTTGGGAGAAGTAGAGGGAGAGAGTAAGAAGCTTCTAGAAGGTCCAAGGGACACAGGAGAGGTAGCACATGTGAATCATTCAAGCTAGGCGATGCCACCTCCGCATGGTATACTGGGGACCCAGCTGGCAGTGGGGCTCCACCCACCAGCCCCCACTTGTGACCGTCAGGGATCCCCACAGGGTTGAATTTATAGGCAGAAAAAACTCATAGAGACTCAAGACCAACATGTCTGTCTTCTGATTTTCATTTTAGTGTCCTTTCTAAAATGGCGCCCTCTTTCCCCTCCCATAGAATGGAGGGAGGTTGAGTGCAGAGCAAGGGGGCTGCAGCAGACACCACACTTCTCCACAAACCTCAGGTGGAGGGCAAGGAATGGGGATGATGCTGAGGAAGTAGACAAGGGCAGGAAGAGATAGAAAGGAAGGTCCCCTGGAACCCAGGGTTCTGGCTCAGCCTCGCTGCCCTTGGCAGAGCTGGGTCTGGGTAAACAGCACATGGCGGCGATGCCCTGGCTCCCCGGACAGGACTCTCCAGCATGACCAACCTCCCCTGGTGATCAGTGACTACATGACCTTTGCTCCTTACTGAGGGATTTGGGGCTGGAGGGCGTACCCTAGCAGGATCACCCTGAGAGACAGGATGGTATTGTGCAAATTCTGATGAGGCCCTGTGGTCCTGGAGTGGGTGGACAAAGCTCAGTTCAGGGAAAAACTTGCACACCACCTGAAGGCACAGGAGGTCAGCTGGTTTGACCCCTGGAGGTTCAAGTTCTAGGAGTGACTGTCAGTCGCCTCCTGTCTTTAAGTCTCCTCATCTGAGGAGCCACCTTTCTCCAGAGACGGGATCTTGGGCTTCTTGACCTGCTGAGAATGAAGTGGAGGAGGGATCATCCCCTGAGGACTGGGCCCAGGTTGCAAGTCATGTGGTTGGACTTGGGTTGCCCCTACAGTGAGGGCCAATGACCTGGGAAGAGCCACGATTTCCCCTCCCCTGCCTCAATGTCTGGTCTCGGTGACAGCAGCCTCTCCAAGGAGTTCTCTAACTTCCATAATCACACAAGCTCAGGAAGCTCAGAGTAGGGGACAGTGAGATGAGGGGTGAGTGGGTGGGGAAGCAGTGGAACAAAGAGGGCCCCCCATCTGGGTCCCCGCCTACCTTGGGTGTGCAGGCAGGGCTGCAGGACATGGGCATCTCAAGGTGGTGCCTGGGTTCTGGGGAACAATGGTAGAGGACAGATGCTGTCAACACAGCTGGTGGGGGGGCCTGGGCAGGGAAGTCTTGCACGGGGGCTGCAAGGTGGCTGGTGCTAAGTGAGCCCATCTTGAAGGAGGCAGAAGAGCAGAGCCCATCTTCAGCCCCACTGTGGCTTGCTCACCCAGCGGCCACGGCTCTCCAGCAATGATGGGGCTCAACTCCATGGAGTGAATGCAGCCTTGGGGGTGCTCCCTGCATGGGTCATCTTTGGACCTGAGGAGTGGATAAAAGGAAATTGGAGTAGTGACCAGGAGCAGGGCACCTGGAGTCCCTCCTCCTGCAGGTCACTCTCTCCAGCTCCCTCCTGCTCTCTCCCCACAGCACCTCCCCTCTCCAGCCCTGACACTTCTCACTGGCACCACCTCAGCATCCTGGTGCCTTCCAGATGTTGGCTTCACTCAGGTCCCAAGCTCCTTTCTGTGGCAGCTGTGCCCACTCTTCTTGCCACTGGGTGACCCTGCTGCCCCCGGATGTCTCAAAGCCATGTTTGGCTTCTTGTGCCCCCCTCTCAGTGTCTTGCCACTTCCTTTCATTCTCTTCTAAGCAGTCTTCACCGCCCTTAAAACTCTCCTGATGATGACGTGCTGTCACTCTTCATGCTGACACGCCAAGTTCCTCTGCCAGAGACCCATGCCACCACCTGATGTGTCAGGGCCCACAGCTGTCAGTTGGGACCCGGCAGCACCCGCCCCTCCCTGGGCTGCCCTTTGCCCTCATCTTCAGCCTCAGTGCTCCCTCTCTTAGCTTGCCCAGAGCACTCCCAAGGCCAGGCTGTCGGATATAGCATATGCCTTGCCTGGAGCCACAGGGGAGCAGGGACTATAGTATGAGCTGGTGGAAAACAGGACAAAGTCAAGGGTGAGACAGCCTCCTGGTGGGAGACAAGGACAAGAGTGGCTGAGGCATAGAGGGAAGGGGGAGAGGGTCCTACAAGGATGCACTCCCTTGGCTTCATTAGGAAGCCATGGGGGGCCTCCTGCTCAAGGCCTCTATCCACTGCCTCTGCACTTGGGGGCAAGGCCTGAGACCCTACCCAGATGCCGCAGACCTGACAGAGCTCTGAGGAGCAGGAACCTGAGTCTTCAGAACCTACCCACTGCACGCAGGGGCCCTCCTTGAGCCCCACAGGCATTGCTGGGGCTGGGACCCTGGTTGCCGGCAGCAGCACCAGGCCAGGCCAAGCCCGGGCAGCAGAGGCAGCAGGAAACTGAGGATCACAGCCAGCAGGAAGGTGTCGCCGTCTGCAGAGGGCAGGGTGGGTCCTGAGCAGGTGCTCCACCCTGGCCCCTGCCCATTTGTGTCCCCCGTTCCCCCATTTTCGTACTCTCAGGCTGCATGGGGCCGCTGTCCACACTGCCACCGAACCCTGGCTTGTCACAGGAGGGTGGCGCCCAGCCGGGAGCACAGTGGCAGTTAAGGTTACTGTTGCAGACCTGCAGAGGAGACAGGAGAGTCCCACCACATCGGGAACGCCAAGGTCACCCGGCCCCCACACCTTTCCCTCACTCACCCCGTGGCCATGACAGGCAGGCAGGCAGTGCTCCAGCTCCGGGAAGCTGGTGTTCCGACAGCGCCTCTCCTGACACACCTGTGGGCAGTGTGTGCACTGGGCGCTGAGGGGAAGCGAGGCTCGGGCCTACGGGACTCAAGTGGGACTGAGGGTGGGTGGGCAGGGCTCACCATTCTAGGTCCACACTGGGTGCCGGGCTCTACCACGCCCAAGTCAGGCAGGTCCAGCTGGGCACCGTGCAGCACCGTGGCTCCCCTGCAGGTCACCTCCAGGCTGCCGAGGCTGACGGTGGAGTCCAGTGCCACCGTGTACGGCGGAAGCGGGCTCTGCTCGCCGCCCTGGCACTGCAGCTTCCCACACCACGCATCTCTGGGCACCAAGTGGACAGTGGTCAAACAGCATGGGGGGATCCTGTTCAACCAACCCACTCCCAGTCTCCGCACCCTTGACTCCACTCCCACCTCTGCGCACAAGGCACGAAGCCACCCTTGCTGTCCTGGCCGCAGTTCCCCCGGGCATCTCCAGCAGAATTCACCGCCTGGAAACAGGCCTCCGGAGCTGGGTGGGAGCCTGAAGGAGCATGGGCAGGGCTGGGGACACCCAACAGGGACCATGCTCCACTATGTGCGCTCCCCGGCTAGCTACTTCCCCCAGAAGAGACAACTGCACAGTCCGGGTTGGGAATTGGGTGCAAAGGCTCACCAGGCCCCCAGAGCTGCTGGCACTGCTGCTCCAGGGTGGGACAGGCGCCATCCCAGCAGTAGCCTCGGCCGCTGGCACAAGGAGAGCCATCCAGCAGATGAATATCCGGGGGACAAAAGGGGGACGTGCCCGTGCAGAACTCAGGGAGGTCGCAGTCTCCCGCTGCTAGGCGGCACGGTGCGCCCGCGGGTTTCAGCTTCGCAGGTGACGCGGTGCAGGGAGGGCGACCGAGGCACAGCCAGAAAACGTAGGGTGAGAAACCGTCGCGGCAGGGAGGCGGGAGCCACGCACGGATCAGAGCCAGAGCCCGCAGGGGGACCAGAGGGCGCCGACCAACCGAGACCCACAGGCCCCCACCTGCTCCCCGACCCTCCCCGGTGCTCACCAGGCAGCGCGCGCAGCAGTCCCCGTGGGTGCACTGAACCCCCGCACGCAGCGAGCAGTTATGGGCGAAGCAACAGCGGTCCGGGCACTGCTGGAGCCCGAAAGATGAAGAAGGACCCGGTGAGGGGCGCAGCGCCCCAGCTCTCCGCGGAGAGGACGCGCCGAGCCCAGCTTGGCCCCCGGCGCCCCGCGCGCGCGCTGACCTGGCCGGCGCCGCAGTCACACTGCTCTCCCTCCTCCAGGAAGCCGTTGCCGCAGCGCGCGGGCCGCTGGAGCAGCCCCGACTCGGGCGCGTTGGCCAGGCACGCGCCGCCCCCCTTGCGGAAGAAGGCGCGCAGCTGGCGGCGGCTGCAGGCGCTGAACACGCGCGGGAAGGGGTGCCTAGGAGCGGGGAGGGCGTCGAGCGTGGGGAACCCCTCCACCCCCTGCTGGTCTCCGTCCTGCCCCCCACCCCCACCCCGGGTTGGGCCAAGCAGCCGTCGGATGCGCGCCGCGCCCGAACCTCCGGGCACGGGAAGGTTCCCCAAGGCGCAGCGCCCAGAGGCAGCAGCCCGCCCAGGGTCGCACCGCGAGCCCGCGCAGGACGCGCCACGCCAAGAGCAGCAGCCCAGGCCCCAAAGTCGAATCCCGTCCGGGCGCTGCTGCTCCTGCGGTTGGAGTAAGGTCGCTAGGTTGTTCCAGAAACAACCGTCGTGCTCGGTCGTGCTCTTGAGAACTCATCTCGCCTGTCTCCTCCATTCAAGACTCAGGAATAGTTATCACCACCCGCACTTTGCAGAAGGGATAACCTTTCGCTCAAAGAAAGGGGCTGAGAAAAGCCCCCAGGTCTAGTGGAACCTTCCCTGCAGCTCCTGCCCGCACGCGGCTCCCATACCCAGTGGCTGCAGCCATGACGCAGCCCCCCTGCTCCGCGTGGGCCTCTGAGCAGCAGCCGTCTGGGTCGTGGCTGAGGCCGAGACTGTGGCCTATCTCGTGGGCCATGGTGGCAGCAGCGCCAAGGGGGAGCTCGGAGTGGTCCTGGAGGGTGATGAGAGAGTCACTGTGGCTGCGGCCCGCCGTCCCCATGCCAGCAGCTCTCCTCCTCCTGTCTGGGACTGAGCTCACCATGCTGACGCCTCCAGAGCTCTCCAGGCGGCACATGCCCTCCACGGGTGCCAGGCCCACAGTGGCGCCCTCGAAGCCTCGGCCCCTGAGGACCAAGTGCAGTATGACCGGGCAGGGCTAAGGGATGGGGACACCCAGCCGCCCGGGGCCCAGGTGGGCTCAGAGGCACCCACGTGAGCAGCTGTGCAGAGTCGTGTGGCCGCCGCACCCACAGCCCCTGGCGCCACTGCAAGAAAGCCCAGAGCGTGTCGTTTGCGTCCGGTGAGACTCGGCTCCGATCCTGCTGTGTCCACACTTCCAGGCCAGTCAGGGCTACTTGAATGTCCAGAGTCCTAAGAATCTGAGGGCGGGTGGGCTGGGCTGAAGCTAAGGGCTGAGGAAGCTCCCTGCGGCTGCTCTGAGGGGGTGGGAAGGTCCCCCTCTCCCAGCTCTCAGCCTGCCACATCCCGCCAGGAGCTGCAGCCCTGTCCCTGCCCCCCACGCCCACCCCCCCAGGGCTCTTTCCCCAACCTGATCCACATAGTTGGCCACCTCCAGAAGACGCTGTTTGGTGCGGCTCAGATTGCGGTGCTGGGTCAAGAACTGGAAAGGTGGCAATGTGGCAACTTGAGGGGCTGAGCAGGCCCCATCCTGTGCCCGGACCCCCTCGGGTCTTCTCTCACCAGGGTGTGGTCAGCCACTATGTACAGCTCCAGGTACCTCAGGCTTCTGCGGGCCTCTCGCCTCTCCTGGGGTGAGGCAATGGTGACCCTGAGATGCAGGTTGCTGGGCTTGGACCCTCTTCACTAACTCAATTCCCAGACCAAAGAAAATTAAATTTTTGCTAGAACATATTTCTTCATCCTCCAAATAACATCAGGAGGCATGAACTGTGCATTCCTGTCTCCTCTGATTTGGAGGGCTATGGTACCCCATCCCTACTGCACCCCCATCTGTGCCCCGACCCTGACGTGGGCGGCATGAGAAAGGCTGGCTCTGTCCTCTTGGTCCCCGGGATGCCTGTGGCCACAGGCCCCTTTCCAGCTGAACAGCTGCTGTGTTCGGAAGATCTTGTGGGTGGAGAAGCCCGTGGAGTTTCCAGCTGGCCAGGGACGCAGGTAATAGCTGTCATTGCGGCTGAGTGAGATCAGTCCACTACGGTGCAGAGGGGCGCAGAGGGGCGGGTAAGGGGCACTTTCTTGCCCAGGTCTGAGGCCCAGCCCCACCCCCGAGCCACTCACCTCATGCCCGAGCAGATGCTGAGGACTACCCTGGAGTCGGGGAAGCCCCTCACACGCCCGTGGTAGTAACAATGATCCTGGGGGGCAAGAGACCCAGCCTCAAATTTCAAACAGGGTTGAATCGAGAGAGGCAAGAGATCGGGCGACATGGGGCTGACTCCAGCCTCGACTTAGGAAAAGGAGGAGCATGAAGGAGGTAGGGTGGGGAGTCCCTCGGGGTCATCCCACTGCGCCCCTCCCCCGTCTTAGAGCCCATGAAGTGTCTCACCGTGTGGCCGGGGGCCAGCACCACTGGCTGCCCATCCGAGCTGTAGTGGGTCTCTGTGTACCCCGGGGCCAGCAGCCTGCTGGTGGGACGCATTGTAGGAATCACCCAACCAGCCCTCAGGGCATCTCCCGCCTGCCTTGTCCCTGAGTGAGGCACAGGCTGGCACTTAAGACTTGCCCAAAGTGTCTTCGGGAAGAGACAGGCGTGACTGTGCACTGCTCAGTTCAGAAAAACCTTGGGTTAGGAGAGAGGCGAAGGGTGGGCAGGAGGCATGGTGCTGGCTTAGATGTGGAAAGTGGGCGTGACTCGCTGTCCCCTGCCCCTCCGGGGGGCCCCCTCCCATCCACCATTCCTCCTGGGCTCCTCTCAGTCCTGGCCCCCAGCACAGATGCCCACCCTGAGAGCGAGGCCGTGCCCCTTCCCGGGCCTGGTACTCACTGGTTCTTCTCCAGTTCAAGCAGGAGCTGCTGGCCTTCGGCCTCCACGGCCACCAGCCCCGTGTTGAGCTTTGAGACCTAGGCAAGGAGTGCCGGGCTGGGACCAGGCGCATCGGGCCTCCAGCCTGCCGGGGAGCAGGTGGGATGGAGCTGGCTGGTGGGGGTCCGCACAGTGATCACGATCACGGGAGGCTCCCCAGTTGTCATGGTAAGTGTGGGAGAACATCACTTGGCAGCCCGCCAGGTACATGCCGCATCTTCCCAGGAGAGATGAGAGCTCCCAGCGCCTGCCGGGCCTACCCAAGGTGGCCGGCCCCTCCTCCCGCCTCCCTCCTCTCGTCTGCCCGGAAGCTTTCCTCTACGCAGGGCCAGTGAGGTCCTGGGGACACTGTGGGGTGTGCTGTCGTAGGTGTCCGAGGGCTTCTTTCTCTGCCTCACAGCTCCCTGCTCCCCGCAGAATCCAGACTTCACTCCTCTGCCTCCAATTCTGACCAAGTGCCTCCCCAATTTCCCTTGGCCTCCAGCAGGCCACCCCACACCTGCTACACGGAGCCCATGAGGCAACATGAGCCACCCCCTCCCCTTCCCGTCCCAGGCCAAGAAAAGAGACTTTCTCAGCCAGATGTCGGAGGGCAGGGTGGGCCAGCCCACCGCCCACCTGGTTCGCCTCTTCCATCCTATGGAACACGCTTTCGGCCCTTCTCGTCCACTCAGCCTGGCTGGAGGCCCAGAGCTGGAGCTGGCCCAGGGGCCCTGCATAGCAGCTGTCTTCAGAATGCTGGCCCCCACCCTCCCTGGTTTTCCCCTTATATCCCACAATACTCAGGGCTGGACCCCAGGCAAGGGGATCAGAGTCTTGGGGGGCCATGAATGTCACTTGCTTTATTGGAGAAAGGTTTGCACTGAGAGAAAGGCCGCAGGCCAGATGGAAGGCCTCCTGCCCCACTCTTACCCACTCCCCAGCCCTCTACAGCCCCTGCTGTCCTCACTTCTTGCCCTCTTGGTAAGCCTGCCCCTTGCCATGGACCCCATCCCTGACCTGAAATGTGGGTGTTTCCTGTCTCTGGGACAGGACTCCCACCTCAACTCTGCTGTCCGCATCTTGGCAGACTTTCTATGGGCCGACTTTCCCCATCACTGGGGAAAGCAAGACCCCTCGGGGATTCCTTCCTGGTCACAACCCAGGTCAGACCTAAGGGAGGGCCATGGTCAGAGTGACCCCAAAGTGTGCCCAGCTCTCCCCTGTGCTGGTGAGATCCAGATGAGCCATCTCAAAGCTCCAGCCAGAGCCATGCTTGACCACTTGAATGGGGACTCCAGGGTCTGGGGGGCCAGTAAGGACCCTAGGCTGGGCCTATGGAGGCCCCCTAGCCTTCAGGGTAGTGCTCTCCTGCCTTCTTCCCTGCTATCTTGGATGGTGGGGCTGTCTTCTCTTGTTTGGAAATGCAGGGTAAAGGAGACTCACTAGGTTTGGGGGATATTGGCCAAGGATTTAGGGATCTTATTCTCAGGCTTCCAAACTAAAGAGCTATGTAACCTGGGACAATTCCCTAATCTCTCTGGGCTTCAGCTTGCCCCTCTGTGAACTGAGAGTGGCTGCTGCATTCTGTTCATAGCACAGCTGTGTGGCACATGCAGCTGGCGGAATGGCCAGTCTAGAAGTATGTGGTGGATGGGTGTTTGGAGGAGACGGGGGCAGAGTGTCCTGGAGAAGCAAAATGGGGTGGGTGGGCCTGCATCTGGAGAAGAACAGGAGAGTGACCACTGCCCCCTAGCTGGAAGTGGACCTGCTGGACCAGTGAGGCTGGAGTTTACGTGCCTCGATGATAGGGTCCTATAGGCGACAGTGATGTGCTGACAGGGTCAGGCCACATGCTCTGGCAGACTTTGCAAAAGGAAGACATTTTGGTACTTACTTAAAGACGTTCCTGAAAAGTTTTAGGTCCCACCAACTTTAGCCCCGCCTCTGCCTGGGGTGGGAGCGCAGTGAAGAGGGGGAAAGGAGCAGTGGAGGGAGGAAGCCTGAAAATGACTTCCATGTGTGCAAGCTCACACTCTAGAGCTCTCCCCGCCCAGCCAACCCTTTGGGGAGGGGCCTGATGGGGCTGGGAGATCCAGGGCTCCTGCAAACGGAGAAATAATGTGGCACTGACCAGCTCCAGGGGGACCATGCTCGAAGGTCGTCCATCCAGGACCCAGCGAGGGGTGGCTGGCTCTCCAGGGGTGTTTCCTGGGGTGAGGACAAAGCATCTGGTGAGGAGGGCCTTGAGGACACAGAGGGATGGGGTTAGGAGACCCCAACAAGGGGAGACTCCATTCTCAACACTCAGATGTAGCCTGGAGAAAGTGGGTGTACCCTTGGGGCATCCTTGGAACTGAGAAGCAGCCAGGAAGGTGGCAGAAGAGAGACAGAAAACTCTTGGAATGGACAACTTAGCTGAAGACGTGGGAGTCCAGCTGATCTTGCCAAGGGCAAGGCCTTGAGATCAGAGGGCACAGGAAGAGATCAAAGTCCTCAGTGCAGAGGAGAGGGAAGGAGGCGGCCTTGTGTATTTTTAGACCGGGCAGCAGATGCCTTTAGAGTGAGAGCTCTGTGAAGCGAGGATGTCTGTATCTCCCCACTATCTGAGAAAAACAACAGCCAGATGTTGTCTTGGGAGGGATACCTTGTCCAGAACTCCCCTTGGGGGCTTCATGCTGGAGGTAGGGCTTCCGAGGACCATGGCCCAGAGCCCCCCCCCCCCCCCCCCCCCCCCCCGCTGCCTTCAGGAGGGAGCTGGGGGCAGAGCCTGAGCGCTCCCAGGCCGGGTCTCCTAAAGGGGCTCCGGGAGGGGCATACCAGAGCCAAACATTACTCAGAAGGCAACTGGAATGCTCCCCTGGAATGCTCCCAGCTCCCCCCCTTCCCAGTGGGTCCCAGCAACTCTCACCACATACGCCTGAAGGAACCAGGCCCCTGGAGGCCCAGCCCACAGGCAGCCCTCCCATCCCTAGGACACTCAGTCCCGGGGGAAGCCCAGCTCCCAGAACTGACAGCTCCTCAACCCCACCCAGCCCTGGCCCCAGTCCTGGCCAGGCTGACATGGCTGCCTGAGTAAATGGTGCAGCTCCTGCTGGGCCACCCCAACTTCTTTCTCCTCCTCCATTCCTCCCCCAGACCTCATCATCAAAGACCTGGAATAGCAGCAGCTGCATGAGCTCCCTTCCTCCAAGAAGCCCTCCCTGACTAGATGAGCAAATTGCCATCAGGTAGATGAGGGTGGGATATGGGTGGGGGCCCATAACCTTGGAATGCAGGCTGAAGGATCAGCGTGGGGCGGGATGTGAGTGCCTCTGGGGGAGGTGGGGGAATGTCTCCACCCAGAAAGGACTTAACTGGCTGTGGAGATCCAGGCCTTGCTGGCCTCAGGCCTCCAAAGGTGGAGAGGCAAGGGTGTGCCTGTGTCCACATGACGGTGTGGGTAGGGGGCTCTCCACATGCCTCACACACAAGAGGGCCACAGGTCTCTTGACAAGGGAGAGGGAGGCAGAGATGGGGCTGTGTGTCCAGGTGGGTGGGAGTGGGCAGTCAGCCTGATGTTGGGGAACACAGAGCTTCTCTCTACTCCAGAGCTTCCCCCTCCTCTGACTCAGGCTAAGGAGGAGGGAGCAGAAGAATGCCTGGGGGTCCACCCCCTTCCCTTGGAGCCCCAGAACACAGCAGGGCCCATCCCTATCGGGTCCACACACAGGCTGTCCAACCCTGCCCAGGCCCTCCTCCTGGTGGCCCTCCCTGTGCCCTGGCCAGACACTTGACGTACAGGACCCCCTGGTTCTCCCACCTGCTTGGAGAGGTTGTGGACATCAGCACTGGCTCAGAGGGTTTGGAGAGGTTACTCAGAGAAATGAGGGTGCTGCAACCTTCCCCTTGCCTAGCAGGCACCTTCTGTTTGAAGCTGCCCTTTCTACCGAACCAAACAAGGCAACAATATAAACAATATACACACTGCCCCAAGGCCCTGGGATGGGGGTGAGCATGGTGTGATCTGAAGGTGGCGAGCACAGCTAGTCTGTAACCTGAGGACAGAGCAGGTATTCCAGGGGCCAGT
This sequence comes from Talpa occidentalis, assembly GCF_014898055.3. Taxonomy (NCBI): domain Eukaryota; kingdom Metazoa; phylum Chordata; class Mammalia; order Eulipotyphla; family Talpidae; genus Talpa; species Talpa occidentalis. The sequence goes on from NW_023600993.1 coordinate 90,806,164, forward strand.
GGAGGTTCAGCACAGTTCACACCGCTGATGGGGCTTAGGGGTGATCAGAGCTGAGAATCTAGGCCGTGTATTGCGGGGCTGGGTAGTTGTTCAAAGGGGAAGGAGCCCTGCCACCCTGCTTTGCCAGCAGATTGGTGGCAGCTGGGCAAAGTGTAAGTCTGGGTGTCCCCAGGCAGGCCCACGGAGCCCCTCCCCAGCCCTCCAGGCCACACAGTCCGTGGAGTTTCAGACCTACCCAGTCCTCACCTTGAAAGGGCTCCACCGGCCAAGGCAGCTGCAGCAGCAGGAGCAGCAGAGCCCAGGACCCTTGAACGCGCTTAGACCCCCGGCCCATAGCTGTGCGCGCCTCCGCCTCTAAGTTGCCGCTCCGGGCTACCGACTCCGCCCCGGCGGGATCTTGGCCCGACCCTCGCGCAGAGCAGCCGGGCCGCGCCCTCCGCACCCGCTCGCGCCGCAGCGATCCCCGCATCCCCTCTGACGGCTCGCGCCGGACCCGCAGCCCACCGGTGTCACCCCGGCGGCGGGACTCGGCCTTGTGCGCCCTTTGGGAGCCAGACCCGAGCGGCCAACGAAGGGTAGAGCTCGCTGGGCGGGGCGCGGCGGGGCGGGACTCTGTGCAGCCCCCGGGGGGCACCGGCGCGCGCCACCCGCCCCTCAGGGCTCAGAGTGCCCCCTAGTCGTGGGAAGGACCCTGGAAATGGGGCGGAAATTCCCGGGACCGGCCTCGAGGGCTGCAGCGGGCAGGGGACGGGGGGAGGGGACAAAGGTCAGGACTGGCGCGGCACCTGTTGCGCTCGGGTCAGCGCGGGGAGCGCCCCGCTGCGTGGTCCCAGAGATGGACGGTGGGTCCATCCATTTGAGGTGGGTCCTCTACCGCTGGGTGCCCCACGAGGAGGGAAGCCCGGACGACCACGACGGGCGGATGCGGCCGTGACGGCGCGCGGGGTTCTGTGCCACCGCGGCGGGGCCCTGGCCCTGGGCGCGCGCGGCAGGTGCGGGCGCGAGGGCGAGTGGCGGTTCCGTGGCGCGGCGCCCTGCCCAGGCGTGGGTGGGGGCCGGGGCGGGGGGCGTCCTTTGTCCTAGGCAGTGGCCAGGGGAAGAATCGCAAAAAGCCATAAACCCCAGACGCGGGGGAACCCTTTCAGCCTCAGCAACATCTGTTTCTTGTTTTGGAGATTTATTTGGGTACCAAGTGGTAAATTCGAATGGCGACCTGTGAGTGGCTGTTCGATGGCCAGGGCCGTTCAGTAAGAGTTCCAGCAGCCAGGGCAACCTACGTCGCCTCATTCAGATTTCATCCCGTAGTATAAAACATTCAGGGAGAAGTTGCCCTCGCTCTTCTGTCTCCATTCTCTCAGGCCACATTCCCCAACAGAAAGCTGCTATTACTAGCTTCTTGTACAGGCTTTTAGATTATTTTATAGATGTGCAAATCCAATCCATACCAATGCAGGCAGATTTTTTTCTCTTATTAACATTTTTCTGCTCCTTTTTTTGTTTGTTGTTGGTTTTTTTTTTTTTCATTTATGACACCTTAGTGACCTTCGTATAGTGCATTTAGAGTTTTTTCATCATCATGAGTCTTGTGATTATTAAGATTATTATTTTGGGTTTTACAGTCAACTTTATTAAGGTATAATTTACATACAATAAAACACACGCACTGAAGTGTACAGTTAGGTGAAATCGCCACCACAATCCAGAAATAGCATTTCTATCACTTCCAGGATGGCCTGTGCCCCTTCCTAGTCAATCTGTCTCCCAGCCCTAGGCAACCACTGCTTTCTGACCTTAGGTGAGCTCTGTTTAGAACTTCATGTAAATAGAATCATAGCACATGTTCTCTTGTGCGTGACTTCCTTCCCTCTTTAAGGTTTTGAGATTTGTTTACATTGTTTCATGTGTGGGTGATTTGTTCCCCTGCAGTATTTCTTGGTATGAAGGAGCGGCAGTTTTTCATATTGTATCTCTAGTCCAGTTAGGCTTTTTGGGTCTTTTCCAGTTTGGGGCTCTTCTAAATACAGCTGCTGCAAAACTGCAAAGACTCTGTGACTCCTTGTGTTGACAAATATTTTCATTTCTTGTCTATAAATACGTGAAAGGATGGTGGCAGGGTCATGTGGTAAGGGCATATTATTTATTTTTAAGATTTATTTTATTTATGCATACAAGAGCTGGGGTGTAGGCCAGAGGTGCAGGGAAGGGCTTAGAGGATTCACCAGAGACAGAGTGGGGAGCAGAACAGGCAGACCGACTTAAATACACTGTGGTAGGGGGAGCAGCAGGCGAGACGGCAGCGGTCTGCTGCACCATGTGGGTCATGGCCTGGGATCAAACTCGTGCTGCAGTGGCTGCGATAGCTTCATAGTGCTAAGACTTAACCCCTTGCACCACGAGGGAGGCCCATTAATTACTTAAACTATTTTTAAAAGTGGCTGTACTATTTTCCATTCCCACCAGCAATGTGTGAGAGCTCCCATTATTCCACAACTTTGCCAACAATTAGCTCTGTGTAATGGCGGGGTGGACACAGAGCAGGATCTCTCTATGATTCGAGCAGACGGGGTAAAGGAGAGAGTCCTAGAGCCTTCGGTCGCTTTTGCAGACTTTTATTGAGTTACTGGGTTAAAGGATACATGCGTTTGTGATTTGGGTAATCAGTCAATTGCCCTCCAATTTGGTGCCCCTTCGCAATTACACCAACGATATTGGTACAAAAGAAGTGCTTGCTTTCCCACAGCCTGATCAACACAATTAGGTGTTATTCAACTTTGTGATTTTCGCTACTCTGAAAGTGAAAGAGCAGTTTTACTTTGCATTTCTGTTATGGGTGAGGTTGAATGTTTATTCAAACACTGGATTTCCTTTTCCCTGGATTGCCTGTTCATATCTGCAGCCCATTTTTCTATGGAGTCGTTGGCTATTCTCTTAACAATTCAAAGGAACTTTTTATAAACAAGGGAGATTAACCTTTTGTCTGGAGGATGAGTTGCAAATATTTTTCCCAGTGTGAGAAATGTATCCAGCCTATTGTGTGTGACTTCAGCTCATTTATAGTCATTGCTGGGTAGTGTTAAAATGTGTGACTTAACCCTCTTCCTTCCCCATCAAGTCTACCCTTGCTGTGCGTTTGGGGACCTACTAGCTTTGAGATGTTGGAAAAAATGCTGCTATGGACAAGCTATGTGTCTTTAATTTCCTTCCTTTACCCTGCTTCCTCCATTCCTTTGCTAGTCTCCCTTAAAAGCACATCCTTGATTTGTCAGTTATTAGCACTTGAAATCTCATCCTGGGGAGCCAGACCTCACACAGACCATGATGGCTCAGTCAAGCTGGGGACTCCAGTGTAGCCAGTCTGCAGAGGCATCGATTCCTCTGTAGGGTAAATTAATTAATCAGGCTTTTTATGCCACTAGCCTCTGTGGCTTTCACCTGTGGCCTTAATCGTGTTTATGCAGAAGCTTCCCAGGAGTGTGGGCGTGGGGCATGCGTGCTTGATTGTGGACACCTGGAGTATGCTCTCACGCGTAGGTGTGCACCCCTGAGCCTAGAGGCAGGGAGAAGAGCAGTGGCGCCAGTGAGAAGGATGAGCGGCATGACTACAGAAGAGGCGCGATTGTGAGATTGGGGGTGCGGGGGACACCAGAGAGAGCCAGAGAAACTGTAAAGATTGGTGAGGGGCTGGGAGGCTCACTTGCCTGCCTGCCTCCCAGCCCCCTGCCTGGTGTACCGGTGTACCTGCTTCCCTGGTTCCCTGAGAGAGGATTAAAGCCTGAAAAACCCACCGAGGCCTCCCGGTGTCTCTTTATCCACCTACCCAAATTGACAGTGAACCTGCCCTGTGCTTGCTGGCACAACACCCTCCCCGTGTTGCCCTCATGGGGTGGCACAGGTGCTGACAGCAGCAGGAGCCACCTCTCCAGGGTAGGCTTCCCTGATCCTCCTGTGTCGTGAACCAGGAGCAGAGAGGGAAGCATCCCATCGCTCCCAGGGTCTATTTTGTTATTTCTCCTCTCATGTGGGAAGGATTTGGTGAAGAATGGCAGGCGTGGGGGCGTGGAGAGACCCGGCTTCCACTTTAAACAGGGCGCGCAATTGGGAGATTCCAAAAGAGAACATGGATGCTAAGAAACGGGAAATTACAGACACAAATCCTACCATGGCGAAGGGGACCGTCCGGAAGAGGAAGAGGAGAGAGACAATTTAGAAAGCCCCTGTAGGGTAAGTGAAAAAGTATCAGGCTTTTCTGCCCTCCCGCCATCAGGATAGATGATGGATCCTTGCGGTCCTGAATGCATGCCTGACGGCGGGCGCCTGGAGTAGGGTGTGGGCGTAGGTCGATGGGATTCACCTGGGCTGAGACTGGGCTTTTAAGGGCGGCGTCACGGAGACGCCAGCTGAAGAGCAGAGAAACAGAGAGAACATGAGAGAAAGCCGGAGAGCCCAGAAAGAGTGAAGACTTGCTGGGGGCTGGGAGGCCTGCCAGCCTCCTGGCTCCCCGGCACCTGTGCCTGCTGTGTACATGGTAAATCCCAATAAAAGACTGCGAAAGCCACTGAGGGCTCCAGAACGCCTCCTTCACCCCGTCTGCTCTGGTCATAGAGAACCTGCTCTGTGCCCATTCCTGCCGCTACAGCCCCCAATACGTGGCCTGACAAGGACTTCTGAGGACATGTCTGTTCTCTCACTCCCTGGGGCTGGGACTGGTGACTGGCACACTTCTTCCAGAAGTCAGATCTGGCACAAGGCTCCTGCTCGGATAACACCACTGCCTGGCATGCTCTCTCCCTTGGGACCAGCAAACCTTCTTGATCCACTCAGCCTTCATGTGTGAGAGGGACTTCCTCCTCCAGAAAGCCCATGACCAGAATGGCCAGGAACATACCCTGGCCTTCAACAGATGTGCACTGAGACAAAACGTGGCCTGCTGGCGGCCGGCATGCCCATCAGTGTCAAGGGTTAATGAGTCCATAGTTGGGAGTCCTTGGAAAGTAAAATAAAAACTACATTTCCCAGTACCCGTTACAGGTTGCAGTGGCCATGTGACTAAACTCTTGCCAATGGGAAGTGAGTAGAAATGACTCGAAATTTCCAGGTTGTATTGACAGTGGGCATGGGTGTGCCTTCCACTTCCAATCTTCCCTCTTCTTGCTGGATGGAATGTGGACACAGTGGGGTCATCATGAACCTCACACTCAAAGGCAACATTTTAGGGGTAGAAAAAAATAGGATAGAAACTTCCAAAGGCCCAGCACCTTAAACCACTATGATATACCCAGACGAGTATATGGGAGAGAAAAACAAAATTCTTTCATGTTGAAGTCTGTGTATTTGGTCTCTTTTTAGTCTTTCTAATACCAAGTGCCTATGAGAATTCAGAAAGCAGCTCTTCCATTTGAAAACATCCAAAAAATCCAGAGTGGGCTTGGAGTGACATATATGAAGGGATAAGTATGGAAAGAGAAATGGAGAGATGAGATCCAGAGAAAAAAAGAAAGGGAATTGGAGAGCACCATCAACTCATTTCTCTTGAGTCCGCCAGGGTCTACCTCCTCCTGGGTAGACTGGGATTCACCTCTTTCTCTCCACCTACTTTTCTTGGGGCAAGAGGTTGGGAGCCAGGTCATAGAGCGTCCGGTGTCACACAGTTGTTTTCACAGAGGTAGGCAGGACCCAACGCCTCCTTATTCATGGGGCCTGCATCATCGGAGACCTCATCCTCCTGAGGGCAGGCAATGGCATGGGTCAGCTCGGAGGGTGAAGCACAGGATGAGGTGGCAAATGTGACTGCATCTGGATCAATGAACTTCTATCGCTTCTCAGCCTTTTGGCTAAGATCAAGTGTGGATCAATGAGCTTCCCACAAAGAAAACCCTGGTCAGAGGGCTCTGGAAGCAGTCATCACCCAGCCCCTAACTCTGGAGGCCAGTCTCCCCAGCCTTGGCTTGGGGTCCCCAGGGCATTGGTGAGCATGTCCATGGCTGGAAATGTGACTGGAGCCCAGGCCCGCCAAAGGGATTATATGCAGGGGGAATCACATCACAGAGGCTCTCACCCCTGCCCAAGTGATGGGCAGACCCCAGAGTGGGGAAGAGCGGTCCCAGACACAGGTGGAAGATCAGATGTGTCTGGGAAGTGGAGGGGATGCTGCTAAGTTCAGAGTGTCTCCCCACATCCAGCCACACTAAATACATAGCAGCTCTCTGCCCCAATCAGAATATGGCTTCCCCCCATCTTCTTAGGGGCCCCTGGTTCTCCACATTCTCTCCCCAATGTCCCCCAGTCCCAGGCACCATCCAAAAATGAGAGTGGTCTCTTGGTATCCCCCCGGCACCGTGGCCTGGCTGGGCAGCATGTCCACCCCTGCTGGCCAGATACCTGTGTGGTGTCCTTCTGAGAAGTCATCTCCACTGAATTCTCAGCCACATTCAGCTTATAAAAAAGCCTCCTTCTGCAGGGACAAGAGTGGGCTCAGTGTGCCTCTCCCCGGCTCCTGCCTGCCCACCGGCTTGGCCCCAGACTTCTCAGTGCACAGAGGGCAGCCTTGGGGAGAGTGGGGTACCTTCTCTTTTTCCCTCCCTAACCCTTTCTTCGACACTGTGAGGGGAGCAATAAGGAAAGAAGAAAACGACAGCAAGAGGGATTTAGAGACATTCTAGAAGGGATTCCCAAATGTGGGTGGGAAAGCAGGCTAGGAAACACGGAGTGAGTTCAGAAGGGGACATATGGGAAGAACAAGGCCCGTGCACCCTCCAGCTCCAGACCCACCTCCAGATGTAGTAGGTGCCCAGGCCCAACAGCAGGAACAGAAGGCCCACCAGCGGCCCCAGGACCCAGAGTAGCTGCTGGGACAGACGTAGGTGTTGCAGGGCTGGAACAGAGTGGCAGGAGCTCAGGGGCAGCCATGGCTCCAGGCCTCCAGGGCTCCCTCCCAACGTGGCTCTTCCAAGATGAAACCTATTCGAACTCACTTTACCTCAGCAACCTCCCCATGCAAGAAAGCTTCAAGCAACAAGTCTAGACTAGAGAGACTGCAGCAGAAGGGACGAAGGAGCGACCTTTGATAAGGAAGCCTTTGATCGTGAGGACAGGCGGGGTCTTTGGGCAGCGTGGCCTGGAGAGGAGGCCTCCTCACCTCTGGTTCCGAAGTAGGTGGAAGCAGAGGCAGAGCCCAAGGCATTGGAGGCTGAGCACACATACTCCCCCTGGTCACTGGGCCTCAGCTCTTCAATGTCCACCCTCAAGGCATTAGGGGTGGCTAAGACGTGAATGTGGGGCTCAGGAGGGGCTCCCTGAGGTTGGCTGGAGGCCACCAGCCGGCTGCCCAGGTGGATGGTCAGCCTGGCTAGGGGCTCACTGTCCACTCGGCAGTCCAGGATGCCCTGGATGCCACCCTCAGGCTCCACAAAGACCGTCATGGTGGGCATCTTGGGAGGGTCTGTGGGAAGACAGAGCGTGATGATTGCAGAAGACCACCATAAATTCCTCCCCTCCCGTTCCCGTGCATAAGGATTTGCTGCTCCTGTCTTTAAGAGGCAGAAACTGGGGCCTCCCTGGTGGCATAGTGGGTTGAGCACAGCGCTGTGAAGCTGTCCATAGTCTCTGCAGCGTGGGTCCGATTCCTGGCCGGCCAGGGGGATACCCACATGGCGTGGCAGACCTCTCCTGTCTCACCCTCTACTCCCCTCAGCAGTGTTTTCGGTCTGTCTGCCTGTTCTGCTCCCCGCTCTGTCTCTGGTGAATTATCTTACCCTCCCACGCCTCTGGCCTGAACCCCAGCTCTTGTATAAATAAAAATAAATCTTTAAAAAAAAGGGGGGGGCAGAACCTATTTCCTCACTCTTGCATCTGCAACTGGCTTTGACCATTAAAGGCAGAAGGGACACTGTGTGACTTCCAGACTAGGTCTTAAAGCTTCTGCTCTCCTTGGAACACAGCCACACATGAGAAGTCCAGGCCAGTCTGCTAGACAAACAGCCCAGCCAACAACCAGCCCCAATCACCAAGTATGAGGGTGAGGCCCTTCTAGACCATGTGGTATCAGGTCAGTCGCTGGACAAATGCAGCCCATGAGGTGAGATCAGAACTACCCGCCCAGCTGAGCCCAGCCCAAAAGTCTGACTCATAGAATTGTAAGCAAATAAAATGACTGTTGTTTTCAGCAGTAAGTTTTGGGGGGGCTTGTTATGGAGCGTTAGCTAACTGATACGGCATGAGCCCTGGCAAAGAATGGGGCAGGGAACCAAGGCCATTGTAGGCCTTGGTACTCTGCACACTTTATCAGGAGACTGATGTTTTACAGATGAGGAAACCAAGGCACAGATGCCCAAGATCAAAAAACCAGCCAGCAGGAGAACCAGGATCCCAACCCAAGACTCATTCCTGTGAAGTTCCTGTTCTTTACAGACAGAAGAAGATCTGAAGTTGACATGTGAGATATGGGGAAGTTGAGGCAGGCCTGAGGAAGTCATACTCACAGAGCACACGGAGTGTGACTGGTGTGGACATGGTAACCCCAGTGGAGAGCTCAGTCCGGCAGTGATACACCCCAGCTTGGGCACGGGACACGTGGGAGAAGGCGAGGGTAGGCACTGATTCTGCGTAGAGTTGCCGGCCATTCCAGAACCAAGCGAAAGTCAAGTTGCCCAGGGGCCAGGGGCCGCCAGGGAGGTGACAACTCAGGTTTAGTGCTGTGCCCTCAGGGACGTCTAGCCCTGGTTCAGCCACCACATGAACACCTGCAGGCCGAGGACCAGGAGGTGGTTGGGAATCTGTAGGCCTATGAAAGCCAGAGTCTCTGGGTGGATCTGGGCATTTGGGACGCCTCTGTGCATTATGGGAAGGTCTGATGAGCCTGCAATTTGGCCCTCCAGGTGGATGATATCTCAGGGCTGTATCTTGTCCTTGCAATGGGAACTTCCAGGACTGTTACTTCCTCCTTCAATAAACCAGGCTTTCCAATGAATGAGACTGTATCATCAGAGGTGCCCTCAGATTCCACGAGGGTAGGGCTGCACCTTCTCTCTGAGTCTCCCACAGCAGACTGCACCCCCAGACCGGGCTCAGTGAGGACAGGGTTATGTCTTCCCTACATCCAGGCTCCCTTGGGGTGTTGCTACACCTCCCCCTTGTAGGGAGACCACCCAGGGCAAGGCTGTTTCTCCCTTTCAGGCTAGGCTGCCCCCTCCAGTGGGAACTGTTCCTCTTGGGTCAGATTCTGCTGCGCTGTATCTACCCCTTCCAATGAGACAGCTCTTCTAGTGGCAGCTGCAGCCCCTCACATGGGCCCCGACCCCATGCCCGGTTCACTCACCTTCTGCCTGCAGCTGCCCCGTGGTGCTGACTGAGCCCAGCAGGTTGCGGGCTGTGCAGACATAGATGTCCTCGTCACCCGAGGGCACGTCTTGTACCTGTAGTCGCAGGGCATTGCGGGCCACCTGGACACGGCCTGTCCCTGAAGCCAGGTCGTGGACCTCACGGCTCGTGGCCACCACCTGACCATTGAGGGACAGGGCCAGCTCGGCAGGCGGCTCACTGTCCACAGTGCACTGCACCACGGCTGTGGGGCTGGCCCTCGAGTCCCAGAAGGAAGACAGAACAGCGTCCCGAGGAGGATCTAGGGATGGGAGAGGGCACGGTCGACAGGGCTTGCTTGGAACCCTGTGTAGTCCACTGCCCACCTACCTGATGTCAGTGAGGCTAAAGCCTCTGGACAAATGGTCACTGCCACAAGCGGCACCTTCTCAGGAGTCCTGTGGACAGACTTCTCCAGGCAGGACTCACAGGGCCGAGAGCTCTTCCCGCATCACCTGTGTCCTTCTTTCCCCAAGTGCCCATTCCTGGTTCCCTGTTGTCCTCTTCCCACACTCACCCGGGCTGGGAGCGCCCTCCATACAAACTAGGCACCCCCAACCCAGGGCCCCAGCTCACAGAGGACTTGCAGGGCTGCTGGCCGAGAGCTGCGTGTGCCCTGGGCATCCTGGACCTCACAGGTGTAGGCCCCGGCGTGAGCCCGCGAAGCCATCGGGAATGAGAGGGAAGCGGCAGGTCCTTCCTGTAACCAGCGGCTATTGTGGTACCAGGCATAGCGGGTGGGCGGGCGGGCAGCGGGGTCCTCACAGGTCACTGTGACAGGCGCCCCCTCGGGCACGGTGGCCGATGGAGCCAAGATCACTTGCACACCTGTGCCAAAGAGGCCAGGGTCAGCTGACCCCAGTCAGACCCACAGCTGACCCCCACCCCCTGATAGGCTTGGTCTGGGCCTTGTCTCACTCTCCAGTCGCAGCTCCAGAGATGTGTTGACCTGGCCCAGAGGATTGAGGGCAGAGCAGCTGTAGAGACCTTCGTCGCTGGGCTGTGGCTCCCGCAGCTCCAGGCGCAGAGTATTGGGGACAGAGGCTGCGGTGGAGGAGGCCAGGAGGTGGCCAGCGCGGCTGAGGGCCAGCTGGGCAGGTGGGCTGCTATCCACAGTGCACAGTACCAGGGCCAGCCGCCCGCCACGGCTCTCCAGGAGGTAGGTCAGGCGCAGGCTCCGGGGCGCGTCTATCAGGCATGGAGGCGGGAGGAGTTCAGAGACCGGCTCCCCACCCCAAGGATCCAGCTGCCCAGTGTGGGGCACTGCTCCTCCGCCCAGCAGGACATATCCCCACCCCTGCCCCCAGCTCTTTCCTGCTTGCACAGCACTCTCGGCCAGCTGGGTGCTGCGTCCTGAGTAGGACACCTGTGGGACTTGGCCAAGCGCTGATGCCGGTGGGCTGCTGTCATGCCTTCCAGGCCCACCCTGCACCCAGCCAGCAGACTCACAGAGGACTTCCAGGGTGACAGGACTGGCGAGGCGAGTGGCCTGGCCAGGGGTCACCACACCACAGCAGTAGGAGGCAGCATCCACGACCCTGACTTTGGGCAGGGAGATGGAATGGGCACCTGGGCGCTGCTGCCCATCCTGGTACCATATGTAGGTGAGCTGTGCCGGGCGGGTGGTCCAGACGAGACAGGTCAGGTTCACCAGCTGTCCCTCCTGCACGGTGGCCTTGGGCCACACCTGCAGGCTCACGGCTGAGGAAAGAGATACGGATGAGGGTTGTGAAGCTGTGGAAAGCAAGGCACCGGCCTCCAGGAGGCCTTGCGAAACAGCTCCTCCTTCCTCAGTTGGTCCCGAGCTGAGTTCTGTAGGGTTTGGGAGTTTCCTGAACCCTGCTTGACTCTGGTACAGGGCACGCTTCCCCTGCCCTGCCATGGCCTCTCCTGCACCCCCCTGCCTGATTATTTTTATCTATTGGACATCCATGCAAAATTCTGTCTTTTAACAAAGGTTCTTCCATGAAACCCAAGTCAAGAGACCTGCCATAGAAAGGGTGGGAATGAACCAGTCCTTATGTTCTCCCTTCTGCCTGTGCCCTAGGCTTCCAGAACCCTCTCCAACCTGCTCTCCTCTCTTAAAGGAGCCCCCCATACACACACTCGCAATGCCACACTGACCTTGAGCATCAAAGTTGGCTGAGGCTGAGGTCTGACCCAGGTCGTTGGTGGCCTCACAGGTGTAGTTGCCTTCATCTTCCAGTGTCGCATTGTGGATCTCCAGGCGAAGCGCGTTGGGAGCCACAGTCACCTGCAGCTGGGGAGAGCTGCCTGCAGGTTCCCCTGGGTCCTGCAGGGTAGAGGCTATGAGGCGGGCCCCATGGAGCAGTCGCAGGTGGGCCGGAGGGTCGCTGTTCACACGGCACAGGAGGAGGCCCAGTCGCCCAGGGCCTGTGTCCATCAGGGCGGTGAGTGTGGCCTGGCGTGGGGCATCTACACAAGGTCGGGGAAGGTCAGAGTCTGGCCAGGTGGCCCCTCATCTAGGGCTCTCTCACAGAGACAGAGCCCAGGACCAGGAGCTCGGCACGCCGTCCCCCAGCCATGCCCTTGTCGCCTCACCTCCCAAGAAATCCCAAAAGGGCGAAAATGCTTACAGGTCACATGGAGGCTGACAGGGGCAGCCAGGCTCGTGGTGCTTGAACCTGGGGCCTGGGCTTGGCAATGGTAGGCCCCAGCTTGGCTCAAAGTTATAGCTGCGAAGCGGAGCGTGGCCAAGGTTGACTCCCGAAGGGGCTGGCCATCCCGATACCAAAGGTACGAGGTCCCCTCTGGGGCCCCAGCGGGAACCTGGCAGCTCAGGACCACTGCCTGACCCTCCTGAAGCTCAGGCGATGGTGACACCTGCACCCAGGCTCCTGAAGGGAAAAACAGAGGGTGTGTGAGGGCCTCCCCCCATGCCCTCCCACAGTTTAGGGGGTGTGTGTTCACACAAGGGCTGCATGGCCCCAACCCCAGGTCCCAAGCCATAGCTCCCCTGGAGACCACTGAAGAGGGCCCACCTTCAGCTCTGTGCCTCCCCCTCTTCTGCTCCCAACCCCCGGGGCTGGTTTTGTTCTAGCGTTTACCACCCACCATCTTGCGTGATGATTTTGTCCTGTCAATCATCTTGCCTGCCATAGGGCGAGCCTCATGAGGAAACTCAGATGACCTATAATCCCAGTGCCAGGCACAGCACCCACGTGTGTTAGATCTTGGCAAATGTTGATTTGACCCCATAAAACACTGAAATGAGAGGCATTTAGATCATGCCAAGGGCCTTTGTCCTAATCATGAGCTGGCTCAGCATGGGTGACCGAGGTCTTGGAAGGGGAAGCTAGTAGTTGTGAGATCTCTGCAGTCCAGCTCTGCACCCGGGCTCCAGGTCACGAGAGCCCAGGAGCCGGAATCAGGCCAAGGGCAGTCCTAGTGTCCCCTGGGTCCGAGGCAGGGAGAGAGCAGTGTGGGGAGAGTGAGAAAGAGGCACAGCTGGTTGCAAGCACAGGCTTTGCCTGGGACCAGAACCAAATTAGCCCAGAGCTACAGGACCCCCTGGTAGTTATGTGACTACACACCACTAAGACTCTGACCTTGCTTTCTCTGCCTATGAAATGGGTGTGATAAATAAGAGACAATATATCAGCGCAAAGCCCAAAGAAAATTTTCCAAATTGATGTTGCTTGTCATTATGGGAGAAAAAGTTTGTGTTTTTCTTTAGTATTTGCAGAATTATTGTTATTATTTCCTTTTTCCAGGCTTATTCACCTAGGGAGAACTTTGCAGAAGAAACTATTTATCTATCTTCCTACCTGAATATCTACATTAATGAATAGTATATAAAATATACTATTATGTACATGTGTTTATATGTATATGTATAGCATGCATATATGTACATTTGTATAGTATATAATATATACATAACAGTATATGATATATACATATGTGTGCATAATACACATACATTAGATTTTGTTTGAGGATTGTTATCATGTAACAAATTTATATTATTCATAAAGTTTTCTGTCAGATAAGAGTGGGGTGCTCCAAGAAGCCCACTTTGTGCAATTGCCACTGCCTTTTAGGGGCTGCCACCATTTTTACAGGTAAAATTATCCAGCTGGAGACAAAGGAGGCCTCCTGCTGGCTGGGTGGAGACACCCTTCCCCCCAAATGAAAAAGAGAAATCTCTTTTTCTGCACAAAATCTACACCACTCAGCCCAAGTCCAGCCTGAGTAGCCCCCCCCGGGCATCTGGGTCTACCACATCGTCAGAACACTGACACTTACCTCGGACCTGGAAGAAAAGAGAGGTATTGGCTGACCCCAGGACATTGGTAGCCTCACAGCGGTACCTGCCAGAGTCCCCGAGGCCCAGGTCTCGGACCTCTAGCTGCAGGGAGTTGGCCGTAGCTTTGGTCTGGAGACGACCACGTGATGGAAGCTGAGGACCCAGGCTGGTGGCCAGGAGATGCTCCTCACGGAAAAGGCTCAGCTGGGCCAGGGGGCGACTGTCTACAGTGCAGACAAACACGGCCATGTGACCCTGGCCCATGTCCAGGAGGGCTGACAGTTTTGGTGGGTCTGGAGGATCTGCAAGGACAGTGGAAGCTCAGGCCACCCCCAGCCCAGCTCACCACCTTCCAGCTGTCACATATGTCCCACTCCCTGACAACACACACAGTGCAGGCCACCCTTACCCATACCCGAGCCAAACTCTTACCTCCCCAAACCCACTCCAGTCCTGGTCCCCCCAGATCACTCTATCAACCCCCTAGGTGCCCAACTCTGCCCTTGTCCATCACCCACAGAGCACACTCAGGACCACGGGGGCAGAGAGCTGGGTGTCAGCTTCAGTGAGGATGCGGCAGGCATACAGGGCAGCGTCTGTTCTGGCCACGGGCAGAAGCGTCACAGTCTCCAGGGGGCCCTGGGCCCACAGTGCCCCATTCCGAAACCAGGAGAAATTGGCAGGGCCACCACCAGCTTCCCGGCTCACGTTGCACGTCAGGTTGGCTCCTGTTCCCTCCTGCGGTGTGTTTGACGGCGTGACAACCAGGACAGTGGCTAGAGAGTGGGCAGCACAGTCCTGCTCACGACAGGCCTCACCTTGGCCACTTCCTCCCCACCACCATGCCCAGGACTATCGGCCCCACTCCCAGTCTGGAGGGGGCAGAAGGAAACCCTCTGGGGTACCCACTGGGCCAAGGAGGGAAGCTAACTCACTCACTCACGGGGAGCCTATGCGAAGCAGGCCCTGAGGAGCATGGGGAGCATCGGGCATAGAAGGGAACCAGCAAAGGGGAAGAGGGTGAGATAGTCTAAGAGTCCATCTGGAGACCCTCCTCAGAACTCAACCTCATAGCCCCAGACCCAACACCCCTCCCAAGCACTGAGCACGGGGGCTTTGGCCTCCCTCAATGTGGAGGGAGGAGTTTTTCTCCTGCCTACTGCTGGAGGAGGTGATTTTGCCTCACAGACCCTCCTTGGAGCCAGGAGTTACAGAGGACTAGGGTCCTGTGTGCCAGCTCCTCACCCCCAATCATCCATTCCCTGCCCCACTCACCCTGGGCATTGAAGGTCGCCGAGGCAGAAGAGTTGCCCAGGGCATTACTGGCCTCACACAGATACACACCCTCATCCTCCAACACAGGGTCTCGAATCTCCACACGCAGCAAGTTGGGAGCTCTGGTGACCTTTTTGCGCGGGGAACAGCCCCCGCAGGTGCTGCAGCTACCCCTTGTTGGCAGGGAGGAGGCCACGACCTGGTCCCTGTGGTGCAGCCACAGCTGGGCTGGGGGATCGCTGTCCACACGGCACAAGAGGAGGCCCTGCCTTCCAGCCCCGGCTCCTGCAGCATCAGGGTCCAGCCGGGCTGTGAACGTGGGGTAGCGTGGGGCATCTGTAGGGAGGAAGCGCATGAGCAGTGACCCATCAGCCTTTGCCATGGCCTTCAGGTCCACTCAAGGCTGGCTAGGTCCCTAGAACACACTGGACAAAGGCCTAAAGGCCTGGGATTGGAAGTAGGTCACAGGGAGACACAGAGAGGCCCAGCCTTATTTCCCTAATTTCCACCCATGGTGCCCAGGCCTATGGTTGCCCTGCTGACATAGACCCTGGGGCTGGACAGGAGGCAGTTGGCATGACTCAGTGGACTGTCCTCCCCACAGCAGACAGTGGCTAGTAGGAAGGCTGCTCACAGAGCACGGTGAGGACAATCGGCCAGGAGGGGTCGCTGGCGTTGCGGCCGTTCTGGGCCCGGCAGTGGTATGAGCCGGCATCAGCGCTGGAGGCCGAGGGGAGCTGGAGGCTGCTGCTGGGCCCTTCGAGAAGCAGAGCTCCATTCCGGTACCAGGAGAAGCGGGTGTCAGGCGTGGAGCTCAGGCTGGTGCTACAGCTCAGGGTCACCATTTGCCCTTCCACAACCTCCGCTGCCGGGCTGATGATGAGGCGTGCCGCTGGGGGGAGGGGGAGAAAGGGAGGCTGAGGGAGGCTGTGAAGACTTTACCCCCAAGCTCAGCTTCCCTGCACATCTCTGGCTCCATGCCACCTGCTGCAGGAAGCCCCCTAGGGTTCTCCTCTCATTCTTCCGTAGGTAGGTCTGGTCTTTGTGAGGCGAGTGTCATCTCTGGGAATCTCTTGATGATCAAGAGTGTTTGGCTGTAAGTGCCGATTCAGATCTTTTGGTAGCTGGTTGCAAGTTTGAAAAGGATCCTGAGCCCAAACCCAGGTTTATGAACTTGGCAGGGCAATTAGCTGTGTCTACCATGGCAGGGCAGTACATCCACCAAGACTTGGATGACCCTATGTCTCCATTTTGGCTCCTGCATCTGACTCAGCACAGAACCGGCACTAAATATTTGATAAATAAAAAGAACAAATGAACGCACATGAAGGAGCTCCCAGTTCAGAATCAGAATGTTAAGAAAATGAATAAAGCAACCTGTCATGTTTCCCTTTTTGCCTTGATTTCCAAGAACCTCACAGGTGGGCATGACTATAGCCCAGGTCTTTGACGTGACTTCTACTAGCCAGCTAGTTCAGCCCCTCAGATGAGCCCTCTGGACTCCTAGGAAAAGGCCAGAGCAGGCCTCCTCCTCAGAGTTCCTGCTTCAGCCTCCTCCCCCATGCCCATCTTACCATTGGCACGGAAGTCCAGGGTCGAGGACGCATTCCCAAGGGAGTTGGTGGCTGAGCACATGTACTCCCCGCTATCAGCTGGCTGCAGGTCTTGGATCTCCAGGCGCAGGGAATTGTGGGCAGAGGAGACACTGAAGCGTGGGCTCCAGTCACCCTCCCCAGAGGTGGAGGCCAGGACAAGGCCCCTGTGTGACAGGACGAGGGTAGCCGGGGGCTCGCTGACCACAGAGCAGTGGAGGATGCCCACCAGCCCCGCCTGTGTCTCCAGGAAGGCGGTTAGGTCCGGGGTGACGGGCGGGTCTGTGTGGAGATGAGGGGCTTGTCACACTTAGATAGGGCATCCCTTGGATCCTGCTGTGATCTATGAACCTCTTTGTCCCCCAATGGCCTGAGAGAGGAAACAACCCCAGGAGCTCCTGAGTGCCTGCCGAACACGCTTTTGTCCCTGGACTGGGCAAGTCACATGGTCACCCCGTCAATCCTATGGCAGCACTGTGAGTGAGGAGCAGGGCCCCACTTGAAAGATGGGGTCACGGTGGAGACCTGGCAGTAGACGGCGCTTCCACCAAGTGATCAACGTGAGCACCATCAGGTGCCATCAAGTGCTTCCTGATGGAATGCAGCGAGGTGGACCCTGCGCATGTGGGGGGACACCCCCCAAGGGCACAGGCTCAGACAGACATGAATAAGGACACCCGAAGAACAGCTGACTTACTCTTCAAGCTTCAATGTCAAGAAAAACAAGGAAAGACTGAGGAGCTGGCCCAGATTAAAGGAGGAGAAAGATACAAGACAACTGAATGCAAAGAGCCGTCCCCCCAAAAAAGTTCTATAAAGGACATTATGGGTTAGTTGGTAAAATTTAAATATGGGCTATAGACTAGATAGTCTTTCATTGATGCTGAAATGCCTGACTGTGACCACTGCACTAGGTTATATATGAGAATGACCTTTGGAAATACACGCTGAAGAATATAGAGGAAAAGGACATCCCGCCTGCAATTTTGGAAATACAAACGATAGACAGAGGGATGACCTCTAGAGAACATATGGATATGTGTTTACATGGAGAGGATGTGCGCACACTTAGGATACATACATGATACATATGTGGGTGCAAACGTGTACATGTAAACAAGAGAGAGAGGGAGAGAGAAAAGAGAGCAAATGTACCAAATGTTAACACTTGGGGAATGTAAAGTTATATGAAATATCTTTGTGCTATTCTTGCAACTTTTTACGCTTTTGAACTTATTTCAAAATAAAAGTTTTTCTAGAATAGGAAACTGAGGCGCACAGAGGTCAAAATCTTGCCCAGATGGGCGGAGCTGAGATGTGAGCCCAAGGCTACCTGTGGCCTGGACCCCAACCGCCCTGGAGGGGCGTCACCCTTGGGTGTCACCCCGCCCCAGGCCACTTACAGTTGACCACCACGCTGACCGGGCGAGAGCGCTCTCTGCCCTGCGCATTCTCCACTTGGCAGACGTAGAAGCCCGTGTCGGCCCTGGTGGCCGAATGTAGCCGGAGGGTGGGGCTGTGGGCATCCTGCAGCGGGGCCTGGTTCTTGTACCAGCTGAAGTGCAGGTTGCTGGATGCCTCTCTGGGCGTGTTGCAGGTCAGCGTCACGGTCTGTTTCTCTAGGATGGGGCCAGCTGGACTCACCTGGATCTCTGCCACTGTAGGGGCAGCACAGGACACGCTGGGGATCCCAGTGGACTTCCAGGCCCAGGCCCTCAGGCTTCCAGGGTTGTTGTGAATTGGCCTAAATCCTCCTGGATTGACCTTGCATCTACTCACCTGGTCACCAGGATCCTTCTGACCTCCCACCCTGCCAGGAGGTTTGTCACCTGCCTGACCATACCTGCCTCCCAGGAGGCACCGAGTTCTGCTTGGCTGACTCCACCTTGGCCTGGCTCCTCTTAGCCTCGAGGATCTGGAGCCCAGCCCGGCACCCCACCCTGTTTGGTCAAGACCCAGGCCCCACTCCCCAGGACTCACTGAAGACGTGGAGACTGACAGGAGGTGATGTGGAAGAACCCACAGTATTCCCAGCTCTGCAGGTATAGACTCCGGAGTCACCCCAGGTTGCCTGAGACAGCTGCAGCACGTGACCCTGGGCTTTGAGGGTCTCCCCATCCTTGACCCACTGCATAGAAGTGACCTCCGGGTAGCTGCTGTTCACCTGGCAGGTGAGTGTAACAAGATCACCTGGAAGGATGTTCCGCCCCGAGGGGCTGAGGAGGACCTTCACACCCTTAGGGGCATCTGCAAGGCAAATAGTGTGTGGCAGTGAGGTGCTGGGAGGGCAGGGGGTGGCACGCTCCTCTTTCCACACTTAGCCCTAAGGAGGCCCACCCAGATCAACCAACAGCCCCATTGTTCCTCCCTCCTGTCCAGGAGAGACCCCGCCCCCACCCGGTGAGGAATTCCTGGCCTCT
The DNA here is from genome assembly GCF_014898055.3 of Talpa occidentalis. Lineage (NCBI taxonomy): Eukaryota > Metazoa > Chordata > Mammalia > Eulipotyphla > Talpidae > Talpa > Talpa occidentalis. The sequence continues at coordinate 90,825,075 of NW_023600993.1, forward strand.
TCTTTCTCCATTAAGATCTTGACAAGGCAATGCTGGGCCTGGTGTTCTGCTCAGACTTGTCCCCCCACCCCCGCCCAACCCCCGCCCCCCCCCTCACTTGCCCGTGACCCACTGTTCCCTTCAGGAGCCTTGGGCACCATGCTGTGCTGGTCTGTGGCAGCCTCCTGGTGAAGGACTGACTGCCAGGTTAGTTGGTAAAATTTGAATACGGGCTATAGATTAGATAGTCTTTTATTGCTGTTAAAATGCCTGACTGTGACCACTGCACTAGGTTATATATGAGAACGACCTTTGGAAATACACGCTGAAGAATATAGGCGAAAGGGACATCATGTCTGCAATTTCAGAAATATGAATGATAGACAGATGGATGACCTCTATCTGCACATCCGCAGAGTGCATATGGATATACCAGGCGGCCAAAGGCTGGGTCAAGCCGGCCCTGGGAGTGTCTGGCGTGTGCAAGGAAGGGGCAACCATATAAAGAAACTGCAATTCTTTTAGTCTAAAGCCTCTTTCTTTCTAAATATGCTGATAAAAACCACCATTTTTCAAGTGTTTAATCTACATGACTGTGAAAATAATAAAAGCTAATATTTTTGATTATCTAATATTGCCAACACCCCTTTAGTCCTCGTAACAATTCTGTGAGATGGGGACTACTTATTGCAGACCTCCACTGGACAGAGGCGAAAACAGAGGCTCAAAGAGGCAAAGGACTTCTCCTAAAGTTTGCTCATCTAGTGGGGCATGCCTGTGAACAGTGCTTGGTCTAGAACACTCTGTCCTGTTTCCTGATGATCAGAAGATGCATAATTAAGTGGAAACCTGGACTTTCTCCCACAGCCTTTTCACCATGTCCTGGTGATGCCCTGGTTACTATGATTAGCTTTAAGGTAGGAAAGGGGTGAACCCACCTCTAATCATCCTCCAGAGATGGGTTAAATCTGAGGGCACTCGCAACCAGACCCCCAATTCCTGGCTCTTTGTGACTTCCCTCTCTACCCTTCTGTAGGCTGGTTTTGGGTACAGGGCCCTTTGAAACCAGCAGGAGACAGAAGGGAACCATTAAATGTGACCCTTAGGGCTTAGCAGTCTCTCTCCATCTGCCCCACTTAGACTGTCACGTGAGTCCTGGCTTTGCCTCAGGGGTGAAGGGCTCTGGACTGGCTGAAGAAGTGTGCTCAGTCACACGCGCACTGGCCCCCAGCACACTTACAATGCACTTGGAGGTGAATCTCGCCCTGAGTGCTCTGCTTGGCCACCGAGAGCTGGCAGCGCAGGGTCCGGCCGTGGTCCTGCCAGGACAGGGCCAGGTGGAGGGTGTCCCGGTGAATGATGCCTGTGGGCTCGAGCTTCTGGACGTTGGAGGTGATGGAGCGAGCGGGGTCCTGGCCTTGCCAGTTCAGGTGGACTGGTTCCTTCACGCACACATAGGGAGTGGAGCAGTTGAAGGTCACCTCCGTGCCCTCGAGAAGCTTGGCCGGTGAAGCAATAGTGGGTGCACTGGGCTTCTCTGGAGACAGAAACAGGCGCACTCAGGATGCCCCTTCACCACACCTGAGACCTCCTGTCCTCCTGTCCTCCAGCCAAGGGGCAAGCCCTGGACAGGAGACTTCTAGGGGAAAGAGCAAGGCTTTCTAGCTCCCGGCTCCACTTGAGTGAATGCAAGGGGCACAGGGCTGGGACTAGTAGGGGGGCTTGGAACTGCAGCGGAGATGGGTTCAGGACAATGGCTGGGGCTGCGATCCAGCAGTGTCAGCTTGGAGTAGGCAGGCACCTGTCATCTCACCTGTCACCGTGACCGTGGTGCCTTTCATGTCTGACCAGCGGTTGCCCTCACTGATCTCGAAGCGGAAGTTGTAGGAGCCCGAATCCTTGGGCTGCAGGTCCTGCAGCAGCAGGTTGCACACTCTGTGCTCCAGGTTCGTGAGCTGCTGGGCCCGGCCGCGGAAGCGTGGCTCCACCAGCTGAGGGTCCTCTGAGTGGCTCACCACCTGCCGATTGCCCGAGTAGTCGTAGTACCAGATGGTTGTAATGCTGTTGGGCACCTTCACACTGTCAGGGAAGCTGAAGACGCAGGGGATGACCAGACAGGATCCCTTCACTCCCTGCACTGTTGTGGGACTGGAGACACCCCATGAGGCCAAGCCTGATGGGGGGACAAGACAGAGAATAGGGTCACCGCTAAGTTCCTGGGTCTGCCCCCTGGAATGTGCCCCAGATGGGTGCCCCAACTCTGTCCTGTCCCCCATGACACACTGCTGGGTGCCTCTGGGAAGGTCATTGCTCCCTAACGCTGCTTCCTTGTGCCCTCCTTCTATCTTAGCAACCAAACCTGTGATGTGGACATAGTCCAGACTGCCCAAGCCAGTAGAGGGCTGGACTCACCAAGGCCAATGAAGCTTACCCCATGGGATGGAGGAGGCAAGGAGGAGAAGCTGGAGCAGGAAGTCCATAGCGGGTCTTGTGCTCATTCTGTGCCTAGAAAGATGGTGTTCAGCAGAGGGGTTGCGCACACGGGAACTCCTAGGGCATTGAGGGCTCCTCAGCCCCAGAGCCTGCTGAGAGGCCAGCCCTGCATCCATGGTGCTAGAATGGCCAACACTGCAAGAGGACAGAGCTGCCGAGGACCTTTGGGATGACCACCAGGTGGGAGCCAGGAAGACTCAAGCCCCACTGGCTGCATCCAGGCATGGGGCAGCCTTCAAAAACCCCCTGTGAGTCCCTTGGCCCCACCCCAAGTTCTGCTTTTTCCAACCCCTAAGGACACTGCCCCCAAAGCTGCTTTTCCCTTTTCCCCACTTCCTCACACGGCCCCCGCCCGCCTCAAGCCAGCAGGAACTGGAGCCCCGAGAGCAGCAGTGAATTACGCCAAAGGCACCCGGTGAAAGGCTGCGCTCTGCTCTCGCTTGAGACCATCTCCTGCCACCCGCATCGCCAGCTGTAGGCCTGATTGAGCACTCACTGAAGTGCTGCCTTGATAGCGCTCATTGCCCGCGATACACACCCCTGAACAGTCCTCATTTCTTACTCCCAGCTCTTCCCCTATTCCCTGCTCCCCCACAGACCCACTCTCGGGCCAGTCCTGTCTGCCCTGGTCTTTCCAGCTGACAATGTGGTCTCTCCACTTCAGTCCATCACAAATGGTCTTCGCCTGAATAAGGTTATTCAGGCCTCAAGGTGCACCTTGAAGGTGGTTCTAGCTGACACTTCCCCTTCGGGGTCCCAGGAGCCACCCCAGAGCCATCTCTGTCCTTTGCAGCTTGTGGACACCCATTTCTCGGCACCTGGAACTGAGGACATGAGCCCCGCTGCTGGGCAGAGCCCCTGACCTCGCAGCAGCGGCGAGGGGTTTAGAGTTAGTGGCAGGGCAGGGGTAGGTGCAACAGGGGGCACCAGGGCCCTGCACAGCACGTGTCCCACAGATGTGAGTCATGTGCTTTCTGTACACTGTGCATGGGAAGTTGGGCCTCGGCCACTGAGAGTCTCTGGCCAGGGTAGGGCCTTGCGATCTGCCATCGATGTGAATCCAAAGGGGAGAGATGCCAGAAACGCTCATAGCTAAAATTACAAAACTCTTGGAAGAAAACATGAGTGAAAATCATGACCTTGGATTAGGCAATGAATTCTTATGTATGACACCAAAAGCATAAGCAATGAAAGAAAAAATAGATTTGATCAAAATTTGAAGTTTCTATGCATCAAAGGACACTACCAGGAAAGGAAAAAGATGGCCCATGAATTGGGAGGAAATATTTGCAAATCACATATCTGATCATGGACTCACATCTAGAGTATATTGAGAACTGCCACAAAACACCAACTGCAACACGTCAACAGCCCACATTCCACCAGTGGGTCTAAGCCTTGAATAGACATTGGTGGCACAGGCGGTTGAGCGTCGTGCTGTGAAGCTGTCCACAGCCTCTGCAGCGCCGGTTCGATCCCAGCCAGCCGGAGAGGGTCCCGGCATGGCGAGCAGACCTCTCCTGTCGCACCCGCTGCTCCCCTCAACAGTGTATTTCATCAGCCTGCCTGTTCTAGTCCCTGCTCTCTCTCTGGTGAATCCTCTCACCCTCCCGCGCATCTGGCCTGTACCCCAGTTCTTGTATAAATAATTAAATAAATCTAAATAAATAAATAAATAAATAAATAAAGATGATACACAAATGGCCAAGAAGCTATTAGGGCAATGCAGCTGACAACCAAATCAGCTGCCACCTCACACCCTTAGAATGGCCATTAACAAACAATAAAACCACAAAATAACAAATGTTGGTGAGGAGGTGGCAAAATTGGACCTTATGTACTGCCAGGAGGGAGTGAAATGGTGCAGGTCCTGGCAAATATAGGATTAACATTTGATTCATCCACTCCAATCCCAGGTTTATATGCAAAGGAATTGAAAACAGGCACTCAAATACACAATTATACACCAACGTTTGTAGCAGTGTGATTCACAATAGCCGGAAAGGGAAATAAGCCAAATATCCATCAACAGATGAATGGATCAGTGAAAGGTGGCCTATGTATGCCCTGGACTATGATTCACCATACAAAGAATGAAACTCTGACACCACCACACGGCTAAACCTTGAAGACACTATGCTAAGTGAAATCATGAGAGCACAAATATTGTACGAGTCCAATTATAGGAGGCACCTAGAACAAGCAAATTTACAAGACAAAAAAATCTCCATCTTGGATGATGAAAACATTCTGGAAATATTTTGTTGATGGTTATGCAGTATGGTGGATGTACTTCACGCCACTGGATTTACACTTAAAAATGATTAAAACAGTCAGTTTTGTTTTATTATGTCTTTTACAACACACACATATAAAACCATTATCACCAACTTTGCAATCCTCCCTGCTCCTAAATGCTGACTTGGCAGAGTGAGAGGAGGGCCTGGGGAGGCTGCAAGTGGGGACAGGAAACTCATGACCTCTCCCAGGCCCCAGTCCCCCAGTGGCTGGGCCCAGCTGGTGGCACACCTGGGGAGGGGCAGTCCCCAGGGCCTCAACGGGGCCTGAATTGCCAGTCAGGATGACTAGGCAGCACTTAGCTAAGTATGAGGGAGGAGGGATGCCCTTGCAGAGAGCATGGTGAAGGCCAGGAAGAGCTCTGTTCCTCACTGGCAGGGCTGCCCAGCAGACAGCGCAGCTCATTTGTCCGGGCCCAGTAGCTCATCTCCAGTTCTTTGGGCATTTCCTAGACCTGGTCCTCTCTACCCACACCTGGTCCTTGGCCACAGGAGAGGGTCATGCTGGCCCAGGCTGGGGAATGCTAGGCCTCATCTCGAAGAAAGGCCACTGGGCACATGTGGGGGGTGGAGCTGCAGCCCAGAGCCATGCTGGATGTCCTATCCTTAGCAGTAGAGACACAGCTCCCCTGCTGTGTTTTCAGTTGGGGCCCTGGAAAAGGCAATACTGAGCCTACAGGAGAAATGGTGGGACCCTAGACATGCTGACCCCAGAATGGAGCAAAGCTGTTTAGAATGTGTGAGAGGACCCTTTCTGGAATCAAAAGCATATCATGTAGATGTTGCCTGCACTCAGCACCACTCCATAACCCAAGGAGTCGGTCCCCAGAGAGTGCAGCTTATTGACTTGGCCTGTTCCACCCCAAAGATCAGCCCTGGCCTGGAGAATTTTCCCAGAAAAAAGAAAGGGCAGGAAGAGCTCCAGAAGGGGGTACACACACCTGATGTTGAGAGGTACGTTCCCTAGGGCTTGGGTTGAGCTGGGTGACCTGCTGTGCGCTTGGCACCCCCTGGTGGTAGAAGGACGATTGCAGGTCCTGGAGAGTGGGGAGGGCCTTGGGGCACAGGGAGCATAGTAGCCCCCAAAAAACAGAGCTCTGGGACTCCCTGGTGGTGCAAGGGATTAAGACGCAACCTATGAAGCTATTCACAGCCACTGCAGCATGAGTTCGATCCCCAGGCAGGGAGATACCCACATGGTGCAGCAGACCTCTCCTGACTCACCCGCTGCCCCCCTCAGCAGTGTATTTCAGTCAGTCTGCCTGTTCTGATCCCCACTCTGTCTCTGGTGAATCCTCTTACCCCCCGCACCTCTGGCGTGCACCCAAGTTCTTGTATGCATAAATTAATAAATCTTTAAAAAAATAAAATAAAGAATAACACAGCACTTGAGTCATGACCATTTGGGAGAGAGCACTGTGCCCAGAGTTCTGGAGGTAAATCTTTGTATCTCGGCCACTCTGAAGACAGGGTTTCAATTCCACACTTCTACAATTGGTATGTGTTGTGTCAGGGTTGGCTTGGGTGGCCCTGTACCCAGTGGGTGCCCATGTTTGCTGCCTGTGTGAGGGCAAGTGTCTCAGGACACCGGGGCATGGTGAATTCCTAACTTTTGATCCCAGAGGCCAAGTGCAGCCTGGGGAAGAAAGAGCAGGGACAGTTTCCTAGAGGCCACCACACTGGATGCAGGGTTCAGTTTCTGTTTCCCAGCTCCAAGCCTTCTCCCCAACTTCCCTATAAGGCTGGAGAAGGAAGGGAATAGGGTGAGTGCTCTGTCCCTCAGATAGGAAGTCAGAAAGTGCAGATGGTCAAATTCAGGAATGTGTTATCTTCATAACAGCAGAGAGCCCCAAACGTAGCCCAAATGTTGACCTCTGAAAGCCATATAATCCATAAATAATGTCTGTTGGCTTTGAAGTGGGTGATAGACATTTTGTATTTCATTTTTAATCTGGCTTTAATGCTCTTAGCCCCAGCATCCACTCCCTGAGCTCTGCTGGATGATACCAGGGACCTATACCTGAATGAAGGCGTGGAGGAATGATGAATGCAGCGAGTGGGATTGATTTGAGGTGACAGCAAATTGAGGGTTGGGCTGAAGTTGGGCTGGGATGGGGAATGGAATTAGGGCTGAGGTAAGGATTGATGTGCAGCTGAGAATGAGGGCATTGGGGTGAGGGTGAAGGTCAGTGTTGGGACTAGACGGAGGTGATGATCAGTAACAGGTTGGGGATGGGATGTGAATGAGAGTGAGGTAGGATGGGGATAGGGGCCCAAGCAGGAAAGGGCTCGGGATGGATAGGACTGGAATTGCAGTGGATGTGGGTTCAGGTGGATTTGGGTTGGGCGAGGGTTGGGTTATGAGTGCAGCTTTAATTAGTATCTTGGGCTTGGGCTACTTGGGGTCCAGCACCCACACCCAGACACTCCCAGAAAATCTCAGCCCCATGCTGCCCCCTACCCTCTGCTCACCCTCCAGACCCAGGGATGCAAGTACCTGCTCCATAGTGGGAAGAGGCTGCAAGGCTGGTGAACCATAGGAGAGAACAGGAAGGAGAGCCAGGAACTCTTGGTGCTCATGTCTCCTGTGGCTCTGCCGCTCCAAGAGGGGAGATTCAGATTCAGGGACTGCTTCCTCTTTTCCCAAAGCCTCAGCGGTCATGCCCAGCCCAGAGGCTGACCAGGGAGGCAACCGCAGGCCTTGTGCAATACTAAGCCAGGAAAGACCTCCAAAGCAGGGGAAGGCCCTGCAAGGCCTGGCACTGGGGGACCTGAGCAGACAGAGTGGGGTCTGGGACCCCACTAGAGCCTCTTCTCAGGCAACGTGGAAAATGAGGGGGTCCTGTTCACCACCCATGTCCATACCCCTCTCCTTAGGGGCCACTTGGCTCTTTTTTTAAGGAGTGTGTGAGAGGAAGAAGGGAACTTTCTGCCCATGGTGCCTCCTGACACCAGCCCAGCCTGGGCTGAGGAACGTTGCGGGAACCCAAACCAAGGTACTGATTCTCCAAACCCCTTGGAGGCCTCTTGGTACCCCACTGCCACCTCAATACTCCAAGAAGAATCATCCAAAGAAGCAGGCCTCGGTAGTGGGGGACACAACTCTATTCCACTAGCCAGAAAGTGGTCACATAGTCGTTTGTCTTTATTCCAATGGATGATATGTATAAGCAAATATTGGGGTCACATTACAAAGCAGTGGGGGGAGACGAAGCACCATCCTCAAGTGAAGCAATGAAGACCCTACTTCAGTCACTCATTCCCTGAATCTATCAGGAGCCCAGGCTCAGGCCCCTGTCCACCTCCTGGCCAGCATGTCAGCAGAGCCTCCTGTGTCCCCTAGAGGATGCCAGCATCCCCAGCTTCCTGGCCTGGATCATCTCAGGCCGGTTGTAGCATCTGCAGCGTGGACAACTCGGCGCATAGGGGCCCAGGGAAGATCTTTGGGATCCTGCTCTGGTCATCACAGGAGCAGGTGGGAGTCGACTCATCGGTGCTTAGGAGCTTGGGCCCACACAGAACTGTGTTCAGATCCGGCATCTCAGTCACCAGCGGCGTGACCATGGGGTGTCACTTCCCTTCTCTGTTCCTGCAGCCTCCAGGGCTTATGTGAAGAGCTGCCTGCAGAGCCAAGGACATCAGAAACGTTCTGTGAGTGTTGGTTGTGCTCCAGTGAGTGTGGAGAAGACCGCCCTTCCCCCCGCCACAGGTGACCTCTATCCCATAACCACACCCTGGATTTTCTGCAATCCATCACCCAGAGCCTATGCTCTCCTCCCTGCTCATGCCCGTGTACTCACCCACTTCCGATCCCTGAGTGTTTGAAAGCACCAGGGTCCTTGCAGAGACTGAAGAGACCCTCCTCCCTGACACAGACACTAAGTCTGTGGGATGATCCACTGAGCGACTGGATTTAGGGCGAATGGGTCCATGAGGGCCTTGCAAGAAAATAGGAAGGCCCAAGTGTGAGTCCTCCCTTTTCCTTCCCTGTGAGGACTGGGTGTCCAGTGTGAACACATGCAGGCCTCAGGGGCGCCAACTGTGCTGGGCCAGATGGAGTTAGAAATATGGAAGCACCACACTGACTTCCAGGTCAATAAGGGGATTGAGAACCTGTCTCTACTACCCCCCTCCCCTAAAATGCCCTTAAAAGTAAAGTAAGGAAAGGGAAAAGGAAATAAACCCACAGAAGAACGGAGAACAGGATAGTGGGGGGCGGGGATGTGAGTGGGGGCTGGGAGAGGGGTACTAACTATCCAGAGATTCTTATTTATGTCTAGAAGACAAAAAGAGTAAAGGTTGTAATGAGAGACAAAGGGGGCAGAGGAAACCATAGGTGAAGCATGCCTGAAGGCAAGGTCTCTAAGGCCAGAGCAGGTATGGAAAACAGGAGAGCCAACCTCAAGGGGATGGCACAGCCTCAGGAAACTCTCGGCCCCTACTCCTAACAGTCCTGGGCAGAGAAAATAATCTGCATAAATGCCAATACCAATCAGCCCTGCCCTTCATTCATAGAGATGAATTGGTCACCAGCTACTAGCAGACATTTAGGAAAAAACAACAGAAGAAGAATGAAGAAAAGAAGAGCAAATACCTATCAGCACACTGGCTCTTACAGTCTTTTAAGCAGTTTGGTGAAAAAAAAAAGACATTTCTCTCTCATATTTTCAAGCAATGGGTGGAATTGCTCACCACTCCCATTTGCTACACAAGAGGAACATGTCGCAGCTGGCCATCCACTATGGAGAGCAGGAGAGGAACAGAGGGCAGAGGAAAGATCTATAATGACCCTGGGTCCTTGATGATATCATTAGAGTACCTGGATCACGCCTTACCTGAAGCTAAAGGGGAGTCTTTCTCTCTCTCTCTTTTTTTAATTAATTAATTTATTTGTTTATACATGCACTGGGTACAGTCAGAAGCGTGGGAGGGTGAGAGAATTCACCAGAGCCAGAGGGGAGAGCAGAAGACAGGAGGACCGAAGTACACTGCTGGGGGGAGCAGCGGGCGGCAGGAAAGGTCTGCGCACCATGTGGGACCCTCCTCCGGTGGCCGGGGAGCAGCCGGGGATCGAACCTGCGCTGCAGAGGCTGCGGGCAGCTTCGCAACCCAGCATTCAACCGCTGCGCCACCGGGGAGGCCCGTGAGTCTTTCTCTCTTTCAATAATCATTGATCAAATCCCACAGAAGAACTCAAAATACCCATCTTTAGTTGTGTGTCCAGACTTCAGATGTGTTACCAACAAAGTCAATTCCAGGTCTTGGGGATGAACTTACCATGAACTCACCGTGAAGACACTGCCATTGGAGAAATCCCAAACTCTACAACTGGACTAGGGGAGCCCCAAGTCACCAACCTGAAGGGGAGGGGAAAGGAATTCTGGATAAACACAACAGCTCCCATATCTCACTACACATACAAAGGACCCAGGCATGGGAAAGTGCATGGCAAATACACTTTGTGGTAACATAATGGAGACAACATCTGTTTCTTCTCTTAGAAAGAAAAAAAGAAAGTCAATTAGAAAACCAGAAACAACAAAATCCATTCCAAGATAAATATGAAGCAAACACATGTGAGGCACGATTTTGAGCAATTAGTGGAGTGTAAGAAAAGAGAATTCTCTTGACCTTAACATGTCAGACAACAAATATGCTCCTTTAAGCAGCATTGAAGGCAGCGCCATTGCATTTCCTTCTCAATGAAGCCATCTCTTAACTTGGTTCTGCAGTACATAATGTTCACATAATCATAAAATTGGTTGCTTTTCAGAATCAACCTAAAGATAAAGAATGGAAGATTTAATTATAATTGTAGAACAGAAAGTAAGTGTTATAGATTTTGGCCATGGAAAAGTAAAGAGAAAACCAACAGAAATTACGAGCGGCCTGCCTGGTGGCGCTAGGGGTTAAGCACAGCACTATGAAGCTGTGAGCAGCCTCTGCAGCACAAGTTCAATCCCCTGCCAGGGAGATACCCACATGGTGCAGCAGACCTCACCCCCTGCTCCCCTCAGCAGTGTATTTCAGTAGATCTACCTGTTCAGCTCCCCCACTCTGTCTCTGGTGAATCCTCTCATCCCCCTCACCTCTGGCCTGTACCACAGTTCTTGCATGCATAAATAAATAAATCTTTGGGGGAAAAAAGGAAATTACAAGGAGGTGGAAGAGGAAGGTGGCAGATGGCATAGGGGGTCTAATTATTCTTATATAATCGTGGAGCTCAAGAAATTCTGCCTGAAGTTAATGGAAGAGGAAGTTTTTAAATAGAGATTGTTTGGAACTATAAATAACACCAACATAAACTGCAATAATAGTTTAGCAAACACAACTGAGAAAATGGGCTTGGGGGCGTGGATAAGAGACAATGGGGGCCTCCCCAGTGGCGCAGCGGTTGAGCGCTGGGTTGCAAAGCTGCCCACAGCCTCTGCAGCGCTAGTTCGATCCCCGGCTGTTCCCCGGCCACCGGAGGAGGGTCCCACATGGCACGCAGACCTCTCCTGCCTGCCCGCTGCTCCCCTCAGCAGTGTACTTTCTGCTCTGCTCCCTGCTCTGGCTCTGGTGAATTCTCTCACCCTCCCGCGCTTCTGACTGTACGCAGTGCTTGTATAAATAAATAAATAAATCTTTAAAAAAAAAAGAGAGAGACAATGGGATTTAAATCTTGCTTTAATGATGAGGTATCATTAGAGGCTTTCTTGAGTGACTAAATAGAAAAACAGAGGTAGAGTATATTATTTAGAACCATGATGTTAAAACTCCAGGATATCTAAAAATGGGAAAAGTTCTGAGGGGTGGAGCTGGGTGTAGGAAATGCTGTTTTCATTTTGTCCCACTTGTTACTGATTGAATTTCTGTACTTACACCCACCTTGCACTGGACTCCACCCTCTGTGTTGATATTGGGAGTTAACATATAGGGCCCATTCCCACCTCATTGTAGTTTTGTTTTTTTGCACTGCAGAGGTCGGAAAATGAAACTTTCACATCCCAGACTCTCCCACATACTTTCATGTCACCACCCATCCACCCAAAATTAATTTCCCTTTTCACCAAACTGGTCAAAATAATAGCCTCTCCCCAAAATTTGGAACTGGGAATAAGACACACTATTTGGCATCTGCTTCCAGCTGGAACGAAGGGCAAATAAATTCAGGAGCTGTGGAATGATCACACGATGGAGAAGATGAAATAAATAAAAGGCAATCTGTTAAGAGAATGAAAAGTCAGAATGGGAGGAAATATTTGCAAAACGTGAATCGGATACAGAACTTGTATTTAAAATACACGAATAGTGTTGGGTGCAAAAATGTTCTCCCAGTTGGTGGGGTTTCTCTTTGTTTTTGTTATTGTCTCTTTTGCTGTGCAGAAGCTCTTTAATTTGATGTAGTCCCAAAAATCTGCAAAGAGCTGATGAGACTCAGCAACAACAAAGAAAATAATCCAGTCAAAAAATGGGCAGAAGAGCTAAAAAGAAACTTCTCTGAAGAGGAAATGCAAATGGCCAACAGGCATATGAAAAAATGTTCAACATCACTTGTCATCAGGGAAATGCAAATCAAAACTACCATGAGATACCATCTTACACCAGTGAGAATGGCACATATTAAAAAAACTAGCAACAACAAATGTTGGCGAGGGTGTGGAGAAAAAGGAACTCTTCTGCACTGTTGGTGGGAGTGCAAACTGGTCCAACCACTGTGGAGAGCTGTGTGGAGATTTCTGGACCTACTAAACATAGAGCTTCCATATGATCCAGCAATTCCACTCCTAGGTATTTACCCAAAGGTCACAGAAACATCCATTCCAAAGAACACCTGCACCCCTATGTTTATAGCAGCACTATTTACAATAGCTAAGCTTTGGAAACAACCCAAATGCCCAAAAATAGATGACTGGATCAAGAAGATGTGGTACATATACACCATGGAATATTACTCAGCATTCAAAAAAGATAAGCACATGCAATTTGCAGCAACATGGATGGCGCTGGAAGGGATCATGCTCAGCGAAATAAGCCAAAAAGAAAAAGAAAAATACCGGATGGTCTCACTCATAGCAGGAATCTAGAAAACTTAAATAAGGGACCAGGAAAATGAATATAAGAAAGTGAAAATCAAAATCAACAAAAAACTATGAACCAGAGACACTTTTTGGGGGGTGGGGGGCGGGAGGGGAAGGATTGGGGTCAGAATGGGGCATTTGCAATTGTATGGGGGAATATAAAAATAAAATTTATTATTTAAAAAAAAATACACGAATAACTCTTAAAATTCAACAATAAGAAATCAAACAACCCTATTAAAAATGGTCAAGAGATCTGAAAAGACACCTCATCCAGGAGGAGGTACAGATGGCAAATGAGCATATGAAAGATATTCAACAGTGTATGTCTTTGGGGAAATGCAAATTCAAATAACAATGAGCTATCACTATCCACCCATGAGAATGGTCAAAGTCTAGACACTGACAATACCAACTGCTGGCAAGGATGTGGCACAACGGGAACCCCTGTTGCTAGTGTTGCTGTTCACTGCTAGTGGAAGTGTAAAATGGCATGGCCACTTTGGAAGACAGTTTGATGTTTTCTACAAAGCTAAACATAATCTTATCATATGATCCAAAATCACACTCCTAGATATTTACCTAATTGAGTTGAAAACCTCTATCTACAAGGAACTCTATGCATGAATGTTGGTAGTAGCTGTCCCAAACTGGAAGTAACATGGTAGTACATGTCCCAAACTGGAAGTAAAATGTCCCAAACATGGTAGTACATGTCCCAAACTGGAAGTAACCAAGACGTCCTTCAACTGGTGAAAGGATAAATAAATTATCTTACATCCAGATAATGGAATTTTATTCAGCGATGAAAAGAAATGAGCTACCAAGTCATGAATAGACATGGAACTACAATAAGTGCATTCATTTTATTAAATGAAATTAGTCAATCTGAAAAGGCTGTCTTCTGTCTGATCCCAGCTAGCTGACATTAGAGAGTGAAGAGATTGGCCATTGCCAGGTACGCAAGGGGACCTTCAGGGGAGTGACATTTCTGTATGATGCTACAATGGCCAATGCATGGCAACGTATACTTGTCAAAACCCACAGATGCACAGTCCAGAGCCAAACTAAAGTCTACTATGGACTTAATTAATAATATATTCATATTGGTTATTAATTAATGAAGGAGAAACTGCAGGATGAGATAGGTGGGAATTCTGTAATATCTGCTCAATATTTTTATAAATCTAAAACTGTCTTAAAAATAAATTTTGGGGCCTCCCCTGGTGGCTCAGTGGTTGAGCGCTGGGCTGCGGGGCTGCCCACAGCCTCTGCAGCGCCGGTTCGATCCCTGGCCGCAAGCGGGGTCCCATATGATGCGCAGACCTCTCCTGCCGCGCCTGCTGCTCCCCTCAGCAGTGTGTTTCGTCAGTCTGCCTGTTCTGTTCCCCGCTCTGGCTCTGGTGAATTCTCTCACCCTCCCGCGCTTCTGACTGTACCCAGTGCTTGTATGAATAAATAAATAAAAATCTTTTAAAAAATAAAAATAATAAATAAATAATAAATTCTATTATTTTTTGAAAACACCAACTACAGCAAGAGAAGAATTTAGCAAAAGCAGAGAAGAGAGTCTTCATTAGCAGGAGAGGGATAGTATGAGACTATAATGACAAATTACAGAAGAGGAAAGTGGCCAGGCGACAGCTCCCTGGTAGTTGGCGTATTTCCATTTCTTGTTCCGGGGCCTCATGGAGCGCAGATGCAGCCCTCCGCTTTTAGATTCTATGACATACAAACCACCGTGTCCTTGACATCAGCGTCTCCGTTACCTGAGCTGCTCCAGTGGGTTCCTGTTACTGTGTGATGCTTCCAAAGCCACCACCCAAATGGACCGGACTCTGGGTGATGTTGTGACAAGAGGTCCCATCTAGTCATCAGAAAGTAATTTCAAGTTCTATCTTTTCTTAAACACCGCAAAAGGAATAGTTATTCACAGCCACATATTGCAGGGCCTCCTTCTAGTCCTTGATCTACTTTGCCACCACATCACTGCATACCACAGTCGCTCCTACACTTCTCCAACTCTCGAAACAATTTCCCCTCACCCTAGTCCTACACCTCTTGTGTTCCCTTTCTCACCCTCCCTCCCTTTTCTGTATCGTAAAAACCAAGATACGTTCTGGGGGGCAGGGAGGGGAGGAAACCCTCATGCATATTGGAAAGGTGTAGGCGAAACTGAGCAGTAAAGCCAGGATCCATCAGCGGGCGGGGTGGGCTGCTGCTGCCCATCCCTCTCACACTCTTCCTGGTGATCTCATCTGCTCTTGTGGCTTCAATTACCATCTCCCCGAGGATGACTGCCAAGCTTCTACCCGCAACCCCAAATTCTGCTCCAAGCTCCAAATCCATATACCAACTGCCTAGTCAACATTTCTCCTTGGGGTCAAATCAGCTAGGATTACATTCTGTTTTGAGTAGCAGAAACTGAAAGCACTGTCTCCTCTATAATAGTTTCTTTCTTTTGCATTGAAAAGTCTGGAAGTGCACAACCCCTGGCTGGCACAGGATACTGTTCAGGTGCCGATCTCCTGGCAGGTCACTCTTCTGCTGTCACTGGAATGTGTCCCTCAACCTTATGGCCCAAAATGGGGATTAGAGTTCCAGCCATTTCATCAACTTTCCAGGTGACAGGTGAAAAAAGGCAAAATGAGGAACAAGGAATAGTCATCACCCACCAGCAGTGTCTAAAAGCTAGCAGGTGCCATATAACACTTCCTCACATACCATTAGACCGTCCTTCGTTGCATAGCCACACCCAGCAGCAAGGAAGGCTGAGAAATCTAGTCTTTATGCTGAATGACCATGCACATGGCTAAAAAGAGAGGAATCTAGTATTAAGATAAAGAGAATAGATACTGGGGGTGGGGGGCAGCCAAAATTGTCTACATCTCAGCTCCACAAACTCCTTCAGCTTCACATGGCTGCTCCCACCATTTCTGTTTCCCTTAGGATCTTGGTTCTTTCCTGAGGCTCCACATCCCAGGAGAGGGGCAGTTCTGGGGGGCAAGGACTAGCAAGGAAAGGCATCTCCCAAGCTAATTGAAGGGGTGAGCCGAGAGGGAATTAAGCAATGAAACGGAACTCCTGGTGGTCTGGATAGAGACCAGAGACCCCAAACAGAGGATACCCAGGTGGAACAAGCAGGCAGAGGAGTTCCAAGGATGCGCAAAGATGCCAGCTGGGGCAGCACACAGGGTAGATCTGTCCTTGGAAGCCCTAAGGACAAACAGCCCTACCCGCCATCAGTGGGCTACTTTGAGTTTGTTGATTCCATCCACCTTCTGCTCACTCCAGCCTCCGAGCTGTCATCTGCACTGTGTCCTCCTGGAATGCCCTGTTCATTCTCCACCTTGTCATCCGTCAGGGCTAAGACCAAGGGCTACCTCCTCCAAGGAGGCATTCCCACATTCCTGCTGGGAACCCTCATCACATCATACTGGAGCAGGGCCTGCAAGTGGGGCAGTGTCAGCTCACAGCGCTGGCAGATACGGCTGATTCTGGGGCCTTGGGTGTCCTTTGGGCTGGGGGTGTGAGGAGGCTCAGCAGGAAGGTGGGGTGCTGTGGGTTCCTATGAGCTGGCTACTAGCTGGCCACTCATGGGCAACTGTGACCTATTTGCTATCTGCAAATCACAGCAGAGCGTTCCTGGACTGCCTACAGTAGAGCCGGTATCCCAAGGCAGGCCTGGGAATGCTTAGGCCGCCGTTGACCTGATGACGTGACTGTCTCCATGGCGGTCTCGGGATAACACTGCCTTGATAACATCATATACTTTGCTGACGCAAATGTCTCTTGACATATGGTCACGATGTCCCCTTCCCTGTCCCTCGTAAAACTTTGTCCCCCATTCCAATCCCCCGCTCCGGACTTTATTCCTCATACCATTGTCGCATGATTGGCTTTTATTAGCCTGTGTGCTTTCAATAAATGGCACAAGAACTTCTGCTCAAGTAGCAGAGTCTTGCCTTGCAAACCTGCTCCACGACTGCTGTGCCCCTCATCATGGTCCCACTGCTAAGCGGCAACAAAGCTCCTGTGGCAACAGGGTGCTTCTTTTTAATGAAGGAGAAGCACCTGCTGCCATGAAAGAGCAGGGCAGGGCACCAAAGGCTGAGTCTTGAACTCCTGGCCATGGACTGGCTTCCCACATGCCTATCCCCGGTGAGGAAAATGATGCGGACTGAGGCAGTGGTCCACAGAGAGGAAGTTCAGCGGGGCGGGGCAGGCAGAGTAGTTCCTGGAAGGAAGCTGGAACCTCAGGAATCTGGAAGAGGAACATTCTAGGGGCCTCTGTCCCAGGAGCCACCCACCTCCTGTCTCCAGGAAGGGATGGACAAGCATCCAGGGAGGCCACTTCTGGGCACCCAGTTTCCATCCTCCCTTCACCAGCCTCTTGTAACAGGTGGTGCAAGCAAGAGCAGAGGCGCTGAGGGCGGCCAGCCTGAGCTAGACAGTGCCCTGCTCCAAGGCTCAACTTTGCCATCTGAGGGTGAAGGTGGAGAGGCCTCCCACCAAGGCTTGGTGGTGGGGAAGGTGGCAAGGTAGGGACCTGGTAGGCACCAGCACACCATGAAATGCTCAGCAAGGTCTGCAGGTGAACAAGCCTCTTTCCACGTCCCCCCACCCCGACACACGCAGGCTTAGGTGGAGCAGAGACACCCCCTGAAGACAAGGGTCATCCTCAGCCCTAAAACTGCCTGATACTCAGTCATATTGGGCGTCTCCGAAGGGGAGCTGTGAGCCTTCCTTCTAACCCCAGTCTTCCTGAAAGCCCGCCTGGTGGTGACCAGGGTCCAGGGCTCTCCGAGCAGACACAGCACCCACAACAGGGTCCAAGGGTCCAGCTTCTCCCTGAGCACCCAAGGGAGAGAAAGACGTTGCAGAAGCAGGTTGTGCAGGAAGGGCATGTCAGACTGCAGGGTCAGAGCCCGGGCTGCAAGGAGAGCTTGGGGGGCCGGCCAAGGGCAGTCCAAACCTGGGCCATCGGATCTGCCCTGTGGGCAATGGGGGGCATGAGGAGGGGCGTCGTGGTAAGGGTGTAGGAGCGGGCCCAGGCTTGCACTTTAGAGGCTCCTCCAGTTGCAAGATGAGATGGAGGGTGGGGCTGGGAGCAGGGCATCCATGGGAGACGATCTGAGCAAAGGCCAGAGAGGGAAGCCTGGCCTGGAGAGAGGCTGCCCCAGAGAGGACATGCTCAAAGCCTGGCCCTTCCTCCTGCTTCCCCGCCAGGCAGAAGCAGGAAGCCGGTGAGGTCAGTGGGTGGGCCCTGGGCTGTGGGAGTGGAGGGAGGGAGGGAGGCGTCAGGGCACAGGGGGACATGAAGGTCAGGGGGTCTTCAGGACCCTCCGTGTCTACCTGGGCCTCAACCTTCTCATGGCAACTGAATCAAGCTTCCTCTAATGAGGACGGAGGAGTCACTGGAATTAGTCACCGCCCCCCTCTTTGAATCAGACTGGACGCTGCCCAGGGGTGGGGTCAGGCTGAGGAGAACTGAAAGGGGGGGAACTAGCAGCAGGTGCCAAGGACTGGAGGCCCCCCACCCTTGAGTCTTCACTCCCACTCAGAGCCTGCTGCTGAGGTCCTCAGAGATGAGCCAATCTGTGGAGCTGGGAGTGGGGGTGGAGGAAAAGCCGGGGTGGAAGGAAAAAAAGAAAAGCAAGAGGCAGGCAGGTGTTGGAGGGGCCAGAGCCTTCAGCCCTTACCCACACATTCAGGTACAGCCCACGGACTCACGTAATATCATACACACAACATACACACACAATACACACACACACACAGCCGTCCCGAGAAAGACATATGGATACAGGCATGCATATATGCACAGTCATAGACACACAAGGACACACACACACACACAGACACCCCTGGAGTCTCAGTCCAGGGCTGATGGACACGCTGCTGGCTTCCCAGCCAGGTACCAATTTCCCCAAGCGGCTGGGGCTGCATCCCCTCCCCACCCTGCCCCCATCCATGATCTCATTGCAGGGGCTTTCTGGGTTAGACCCTAACTGTTAAAGTGATAAGCCTAGCAAGTGACACTGAAACTGGGGAGCCTCTTGGCTGGACAGAGAGGAGGAGGGGCTGTTTCCAGGAGGGGAAAACAGCCCCTGCAAAGGTTGAGGATGACACTTGGTGCTCAAAGAACTATGGGGACCTTATCTGAGAACGAACAGGGCTAGGGGAGCAGACAGGCCCGGCCCCTAGTACAAAGAAACTTGGGCTGAGCAGCAGCCCTTAGTCCCTAGTCCACCCCTGCCCAGCCTAAGGCTCTGTGGGGGCACAGTGGGCAGAGGAGAAGGCTTTCTGTCAGGCTTTGTCCAGGCCCTACCAGAACAGTAAGTCAACTTCTTTAGAGGGGCCGAAGAGAACACAGTCTCTGTCCTGCAAGCCAGGTTAGGAGGTCACCACCCAGCATCTCCAAAAGGTAGGACTGGGAGAAGGTCGTGAGGGGCTGGATGCTCCCAGACAAGGTATAATGCGTTGAATGAGCCCCTTGTGGGAGTGGAACAGCTCCCCCCACCTCCCCACATGGAAGAACCCGTCCCTCACTGCTCCAGACTTCAGCCAGACCCCAGCCTGGGCCCGGGTGCCTGCCTTTTCCCTCACCCTTGATTTGGCCTCTTCTCTCTGACCCTAGGGGACCGGGCTAGGGCGGGGGTGGCCTGGGTCTAGGGACGTGGCAGTCTGAGGTGTGCACTGCAGGGGTCTAGAAGGGCACCCTCTCCCGCAGCGACGGGGAGCTCGCAGACGGGCTGGCCCAGGTTGAGCCCCCAACTGGAGCCTGTTAGGGCGGGGGAGCCCAGCCGCCGCAGGGCCGCGGGAGGCCGACGAGCGGTCTGGAATGCCTCTTCGCCTCCCTCCACCTCCCCTCCGCGCCCTCCTCCAGCCCCCACCCCCGGGCTGCTCGCGGGGCGGGGGAGGCGCGGCGGTGGGGGCCTGGCCGCGAGACGCAGGAGGGGCGCAGGGAGGGGCCCTGGACGCGGGGCCAGACCGGGCCCCTCCGCGGAGGCCCGCGCCGCCAGGCCCCGCCCCGGCCTCGCACATCTGGGCCGGGAGCGCGCGGCCATCCGGCCGGGGGGAGGGGGCGGCGAGCGGGGTGGGCGGCGCGGGGCGGCTGCCGGAGGCCGCGGGGCTGGGCGCACGTCGAGGGCTGCGGCCACCGCGCAGGGCACGGCCGTGGGCCCGGGATCTCAGCGACTGGACAGAGGTCCAGCTGTCGGGAGGGCGGAGGTGAGTCCTGGAGGGGGGAACGGGGAAGGCGGTTGCAGGGCTCCCCGAGAGGAGAAGGGCGTGGAGACTTTGCCGCCCTGGGCTGTGGGCTGAGACCCCAACGCAAACTTCCTGACCCTGGGGGCCAGGTTGGGGACAGGTCAGCGAGCCCCTCTCACCAGCAGGATTGTGGGCTCTGGAAGGCAATTGGGGCAGCGACTGTGGGTTCCCATCCGGGACTCGGGACCCCACACATGCTCTAGTGAGCGTGGGGGTTGGAGAGACTCCTGTGTGCCAGGGGGTGGGGGCATGATGAAAGGCTGGGGGCCGCTCCAGGGAGCCAGTCCGTGGAGGACAGGGTGGCTGGGAGACCTGGGATTGAGTGCGTGTTGCGGAGCTCCTGTTGGCAGTGGGGACCCCAGGGCCTGTGCTCCAGGAAGCTATGAGGGTGACTGGGGTACCACAGTTCTGGCTGTGTAACCAGGGACCTCTGCTTTCCCTCTGTGAGGCCAACTTGGGGGGTCCAGGTGGGGGAGATCTGGGCTTCCCCATGGGCAGTGGAGCCTGTTTGTGAAGCAAGCTTGCGGAGGGAGGGAACTCTAAATCATGGACTCCCTCTGAGAGCAAAGGCAGCCCTGGAACCCCAGAAGGTAAGGGAGGTGAAGGGGGGCTGGGAGCAGAGGGTGGGGAGGGGCTCCAGGCCCTGGGCTCTGTGGGACAGAGGTTGTTTGTGAACTGGCTGCTCCCATGAGGAGCACCCACCGGGTGGGGCAGGATGTATGGAAAGAAAATTTGAACACAGGGAGGGGCTCTGGAAGGCCATTTCTCTCACCCCTGCCCCAGCACAGCCTGTGCCAGCCATTCCACAGCCACCCACGAGCCCCTCTTCCCGGGGGCTGCTCTCCAGAGACAGGCTGGAGCAGCCCTTGGGGTTTTGGATCTGTCCCTTGGGCCCTGGGTGGCCTGATCTGTGGCTTGGAAAAAGTATCTGGGGCCTCTCTGCCCACTGAGGGCAGGACCTAGAGTGGATGGAAGAGGCAGGGTCCCAGCGAAAGGATTTTGTCCCTTGGGAGAGAGGAGGCAGTCTGGGTCTTTGTCCTCATGGGCAGAGAACAGGTATGTGTGAAGCACTGAAATCCAGCAATACCGCAGGCCCCCCAGGACTCTGGGGTTAATGCCAATTCTAATGCCTCCAACCCTCTCCATTGGGCAAAAAGTCCTGGGTTCCTGTGAGTGTAGGGGCACGCTGGAGAGTCTTCAGTTTCCAATCCCTACTCAGTCACACCCTTCCTGGTCCCCAGTGACTGATAGGCCATCCCTCTTGGGCAGAGATCAGGGCCAAGGGTCAGGATGAAACTGAAGATTAGAGGTCAGTGAGAGACCAAGGACTAGGGGTCAGTTCATGGGCAGGGATAAGGGTCTATCTGGGGGGAGGATTGAGGTCATATCAGGGCCAGGGTTTAGCATGTGCTTGTAGCCAGGAAATGAAGTTACTTTCTGTGTAAATCGAACTACTCCACCCAATTATTCTGAAACCCATAAACATCACCAAATTGAAATGGGGCAGGGGTGGTCTACCTCCCCCGTTTCCAGCTGTAGTCTCTGCCCAGATGTAGCTTTTGGGAGCTGAGGTTGTCCTGAGCCCCATGATTAGCAATCTCCTTCAGTGTTTTTGGGTATCTGGGTGTTTATGCATGGGGAGAGGGGGCCCCCAAAGACTTATCTGGCGATGTGTACATGCCTGCATGGCTGCCACCCTCTTCTAGCTCCACGTCTCAGGGAATCAGTAGGATCCTCTGTTAATATAAATGGCTCCAGGTCCTCCCTCCCTCCCTTAGGAACGCAGAATGACTACAGTAAAAGTCTTGATGACTCCAAAATGCACATGATGACAGGAACACTGCTCATACCAGTACAACTCCCTACCTTTGTCAGCCACCTTCCTCACCTGGAGTTGATTCTCACCAGTCCCCTGTGTGGCCCATTTTAAAGGAAAGGACACTGAGGCACAGAGAGGTGACATGATACCCTGCAACCAGGAGCAGTAATAGGCCCTTGGCAGCCCTGAGACCTCAGAGTGGGGCACTCAGTGTGTCACACACTCAGATATGGGAGTGTGATAGGCTGGACAAGCTCCAGAGGACAGGGGAGATGATATCATACTGTTTGGACATGGAATCCAGCTTGAGGGATGACGCCTGAGTCTCTTTTTCCTGGAGGTTTTAAATGGTTTCTCCTCTAGATAAAATAAATAGCCTTGTTCCAGAATGGCCATTCATTCATTCAACAAAGTGTTTCCCCGGCACTTTGGGCAGAATCTGGCACAAAGAAATGCTCAGTTAGTTTACAGAAGAATCAAAACAATGTACAAATAGGGCTGCCAGCTTTTCCCTTGTGGCCTCTGTCCAGTGATGTGCTAGTAAGTGCTTTGCAGTCCCTCTCCCAAGGGAGAAAACCCTGACTTACAGCGCTTGCCAATGTCTGTGGTGTAAATACTCCCACCATGGCTGATTTCAAGCTACCAACCAATGTGGTTATGTGTGGAATTGGAAAGGGACCTCCACAATCGGGGCTTGCTTTCTGGGAGGAACCGCCTCCAGCACACCCCTCGGTCACCCTGCACTGGTTTCTGTCCCTGCCTCTCATTTGCTTTGCCTTTTCTCAGCATCACCTGGCTGCTGTGTGAGTGCTTACAACCAGCCTCTATTTTTCTCCTGATTCTGATTCCTGGGCACCCAATTGTACACCTAAAATGACAGGACAGTATGTCTGGAAAGCTCCATGGTGCTGGCCGCTTGGGAATATTCTGCAAAGGACATGTCTAGTGTCTTTCCATAAAGGAGCTGGGTTGTGTGTGCGTGAACGTGTGTGTGTGTGTGTGTCAGTGCCCATTTCTATCTGCCTGTGTTTTAACAAAACTTCCTGACTGGGTCACTGGCCACAAGAGGGAGTGGGCTGTGGGCAGGCCCCACTGTTGTTTAGGGGGCCACCAAGGTCCACAGCTAAGGACAGTAGCGTGGACCTGAAGGTCTGCATTTCTAGCAGGCCCCCAGGGGATGCCAGCGCTGTCATCTTGAGACCACCCTGAGGACAAAGCTGCCCTCTAGCTGCCTCTAGTCTGCCCCCCAGAACTTCACAGACACAAGCTCAAGCTCCCCTCATCTTAGCAAAGAAAGCAAAAGCCCTCCTCGCCCCCCTCAAGCTTCCTAGTCCTCCAGCTACTGCCCGCCCACCAGCTGCCCATCTCAGCACCCTCCTCAGATGTGCTAGCTCTGTCCTCTCCTCTGCACCAACTCCCCTAAGCCTCCCCAACTCCCATCACCATCATTCCATTGAAATGTGGTGTTTCCAGTCTCACAGAACAACCTCTCCCAGGCATCGAGCTTCACGTCCGTCTCTCATGATCTTCATGGGATCACAGCAGAGCCCCGGTGTCCTTCCTCGGGTCAGCTCTCTCCTCCTGGCCCTTCCTCCACTCTGCCCTCTGCCAAGCCATCCTTGACAGTGACCCCCAGCGCATTGCTGCACCTTGGAGCCCTCTCTGACCTCTAGATCACGTATCACCTGGCTCCCTGGTACATTCTCTCCACAGCTTGGAAACTGCACCAGAGCTCTGCCCCCTCGTCCTCCGCCTGCCCACCCTCCTCCAGTGTTGTCTGTGGCACTGTCCTTCTCCCAGCGTGAACCAGTGGCAAAACCTTCAGATCTTCTCCCTAACCCCCCACACCCAGTCCGCACATCAGCCCTGTCGGTTTTAACCTGTCTCTTTAACGTCTGCGCTTCGATCTCAAGGCACACAGCTGCCGCCACCATCTGTCCCTGGGGCCCTGACAGCCTCCTGCTTCCCTCTTGTCCCTCTGCATCCCCTCTCCATGCAGCCAGAGGGACTTTTCAAAATGCAATTTCAAAAATGTAAATTTAGCCACATCCTCGCCCCCATTCTGCCACTTCAAACCTTTCAAGACTTGCTGTTGCCCTTCATTTAAATCCAAATCCAAAATAGACCACCAGGGTCTCCCTGAGGGTGAGCCCACCCCGGCCCCTTGGCCGCCTCGCCCTGCTCCCCTTTCTGCCCAGCTGTACCCAGCCGAGACCTCCACTTGTAACCTCAAGTTGACCTGTGTGACTCCCTGATGCTGCTGGGCACCCTGCCTGGCTGTGGGTCCCTGGTCAGGCACAGTGTCTCTTTGGGTGGGGGTGTCCCCGAGCACTTGGCACAGAGAGGGCACCTGAAAACAGGTAGGAGCACCCTGATTCCAACACAACAATGAAACAAAAATATCTTTGAGACAGGCAGGGACTGTGGGACTTGCACCTTAGATGAGATGAAGGAATCAGGGTTCGTTCTGGTAACGTGATGACGGTGTTGGCAGTGCTCTCTAAGGCTTTATGTGTTAGAGAGGCAGACTGAAGAATTTATAGGTGAAACAACAATGTCTGGGATTTGCTTCAAAGGACTCCAGCCAAAAGTAAGTAAATAAACATTCAGTGAGGGAACAAAGGAACAAATAAATGCTGTTCTGCTTGTCTGTTCCCGTTCAGAGCCGCAGGGCCTGCAAAGATGCTGGCTGTCCCAGAGGTGGGCCTGCAGGGACTGTACATCGGTAAGACACCCCCCGCCATTCACAGAACCTCCTGAGTGTGTGTAAGTGATCGGTGTGCAGGGAGGGACTGTGTGCACAGGACCCTGTGTGCACAACCTCTGTGTACATGTTGTCTGTCTGTGGGTGAGATCTCTACGAGAGTGTGTGTGCACGCGCACACATGCGTGTGTGTGCGTGTGTGCATGTGTGTGTGCGCATGTGTGCGTGTCTGCCTGTGGCCTGGTCTGGGAGCAGGCTCTGGGTTCTCTGCGGGGGTGGGAGGCCAGGAGGCAGGAGGGACACTCCTCAGGAAGTCCATTCACAAAGACCTGGCGGGCTGGGCCCTTCCTTCCTGCCTCCCTTCCCAGGCTCAAGCCACACCAGCTTGGCCCTTCAATCTGGAACCGGAGTCAGCGCCCAAGCCTGCACTGGCTGTCTGGGAATGTGACCACCATCCCCTGTTCCTCCAGCACTTCCTAAAGCTCCCATAATGCCCCGATCCCCACATATGTTCCAGGGTTCCCCCAGGCCTGGGGGACTAGACCTGTGTAGGGCCACAGGACAAGGCAGCTACTGAGGATGATAGACCCGGTTCTGGCTCAGCCTGAAACCATTGGTCTGTTCAATTTATTCATGGATCTTCACGCTGGCCCCCATTCTGTCTCCTGCTGAATCTCAGGGCAGCCCCAGTAAAATCTGCAGAGGCAAAAACCAGGGTGGTCACTGGAACCCAGCCTATACCTGAGCTGCCTGAGCCTCCAGCCGGGCCTGGGCTGCCTTCTGGGGCTGTCCTGCTTTCTTCCGCCAATGATCCTGCTCAGTCCTGTGCCTAGAGAGGGTATCAGGGGGCCTCTGACCCCCGAATGTTGGCTCCAGGTGTGTGTGCTGTGGGGGAGGGGAACTCAGAATCCAGTTTCCTAGTGTGGTGGACACCCCTCTGCTCAGGGCTGGGGGAGGTGCCGCCCTCTCTCCCCGCCATACTTACCAGACAGCCAGCTGGGCCTGTCTGTGGCCCTTGGGAGGAGGGAAGGGGTCAGCTCCCTCAGGTCCTAATTAGAAACATGTGAGTGGGGCCTCCCGGTGGCGCAGCGGTTGAGCGCTGGGTTGTGAAGCTGCCCGCAGCCTCTGCAGCACCGGTTCGATCCCCGGCTGCTCCCCCGGCCACCGGAGGAGGGTCCCGCATGGCATGTAGACCTCTCCTGCCGCCCGCTGCTCCCCTCAGCAGTGTACTTCTCCTTCCTGCTGCTCCCGCATGGCATGTAGACCTCTCCTGCCGCCCGCTGCCCTCAGCAGTGTACTTCGGTCCTTCTGCCTGCTCTGCTCCCCGCTCTGGCTCTGGTGAATTCTCTCACCCTCCCGCACTTCTGACTGTACCCACTGCTTGTATAAATAAATAAATCTTTAAAATAAATAAATAAAAATACATGCCTCTTTAAAAAAAAAAAAACATGTGAGTGAATTTTAGAGGGGAGGGGAGCAGCCCCACCTCCCATGAGGTTAGGCTGTGGTTCCCCCAGCTTTTCTGGTTTCTCCAGCCTCCCACCCCCACCCCAGGAACTCACCGGGCCCCATCTCTCCTGCTTTTCTTTCTCTGAACTCAGTCTCCCCCACACCCCACAATGGTTCTCTGTCTCTCCCCTCCCCCAGTGTATCTGAGGGATGCTGGGGGCGAGACCGTGAGTTCCCAGATGAGACGTGGGTCACCCTCCAGGTATAGATTGTCTCTTCCTGACAACTGACCTTCAGTCCACCCCTTTCCAACACCCTCTTCCTTCTCTTTCCCCTCATGCCCCTCCCCCCAGCAGGGTGCCCTTGCCTGATGGAGCAAGGGTTGATGGGGAACTTCCCAGTGCCAACCTGGGACTTGGCCGCCAGCTCCCTGCTGTGCCAGAGTGACTTGTCCTCTCTTTCCAGGCTCCAGCCCAGAGCGCTCCCCAGTACCCAGCCCTCCCGGCTCCCCGAGGACCCAGGAAAGCTGTGGCATTGCCCCCCTCACACCTTCGCAATCTCCAGTAAGCCCAGAGCAGGGATCAGAGTTGTGGGTGACGTGGTGGTAGGTCCAGAGAGCAAGGCCGGCTGTCAGGCAGACCCCTGGCAGGGCCTGGGCAGGGCAGGAGCACCACCATGCCCCTCCTCCTGCACCTGTGGTCATGCTTCCCAGGAAGCGTTAGCTGTCGGTGGCCCTGGAGAGTAGGGAGGACAGTTCTGTTGAGGTAACCAACACCCAAACTAGGTAACAGTTCTACTGAGGTGAGCTCAGGTAACCAATGCTCAGAAACCTCCCCCAGGATGGCAGGAGGGAGTATTGCAGCTGGCCTGTCCGGGGCAAGTGTACAGCTGAGCCAGTAGTTTTTCTAGGCTCTAGGAGCACTGGACTTTCCAGAGTTGCTCCCCTTCCTGTCGACTCCCATAATATAAGATTTGTCTGTGGAAGAGGAGGTGTGTTGCCAAAGAAAAAAAAAATTGGAAACTGTAAGTTTGAAATACCCAAAACATAGCCTTGGGTGACCCCACCTAGGATGAACTTCATCCGAGAGATCCAACCTGCTGACCCTCTTGTTCTCAGGGATCCCAGGCCTGACCTGGAGAAAGCAGGGGCCACTGTGGGCTTGTGCCTGGGCCTCTCTGCTCTGCCACAGAGCCAGACAGGGTCTGGTTATGTCACTGACCGCAGAGAGTGAAAGGGTCAAGTATACGCAGGTCCATGTGCTAGGAAGCTGCAAAAGACGCACAATTGCTCCCAGCTGGACGCTGGCTGGTGCTAGGCAGTCGATTGGAGTGATTTGTGGGTGGGGCGGAGGCAGTCTAGGCAGACGGTAGGTAGAGAAGCAGGAGCAGGAAAGCGGGAGCTGGAGCCAAAACCTGCATGGGGCTACCCAAGAGGCCTTGGGCCTTCTGAACAGTTGGCATCTCCAGGCTTAGCCTAAGAGGGGATGGGGGCAGCCTAGCAGACAGCCAGCGCGTGGGGTGGACTGGGCTGAGCCACAGCCAGCAGAAGGGGCTCCCGCAGCCTGCCCTGCGAGCTGTTCCCTGACCATAGATCTTGCCCTTGCAGAAGCCTGAGGCCCGAACCCCCCAGCAGGCTCCTTTCTCCGTGGTGGTAGCCATCGACTTTGGTACCACATCCAGTGGCTATGCCTTCAGCTTTGCCAGCGACCCTGAGGCCATCCACATGATGAGGTGAGGCTGTCTGCACTGGGAGAGTGTGTATGTTTGGGGGCCGGCAGTGGGGGCGGTCCTCATTCCCTAAGATGGACCAAGACTCCTACCTCTATCTGGCGGGAGGGCTCCCTGATGGGGCAGAAGGTCAAAGGATGGGTCAGGGACCTGGGCCCCAGCCTCAATGGGAGCAGCTCCCTGTCCTCCCCCGGAAATGTTGGGCTTTGTTTTTAATTTAAAACCTTTTCTTGAAAAAATAAAACAAGGGCCTCCCAGGTGGTGCAGCGGTTGAGCGCTGGGCTGCGAAGCTGCCTACAGCCTCTGCAGCACCAGTTCGATCCCCGGCTGCTCCCCGGCCACCGGAGGAGGGTCCACATGGCGCGCAGACCTCTCCTGCGCCCGCTGCTCCCCTCAGCAGTGTACTTCGGTCCTTCTGCCTGCTCTGCTCCCTGCTCTGGCTCTGGTGAATTCTCTCACCCTCCCGCGCTTCTGACTGTACCAGTGCTTGTATAAATGATCTTTGGGCCTCGGTGGCGCAGCCGCTGCGAAGCTGCCCGCAGCCTCTGGAGCAATTCCCGGCTGCTCCCCGGCCACCGGAGGAGGGTCCCACACGGCGCGCAGACCCCTTCTGCCGCCCACTGCTCCCCTCAGCAGTGTACCTTGGTCCTTCTGCCTGCTCTGCTCCCCGCTCTGGCTCTGGTGAATTCTCTCACCCTCCTGCGCTTCTGACTGTACCCAGTGCTTGTATAAATAAATAAATAAATCTTTAAAAAAAAAAAAAAAAAACAAAAATTAAATTATTTTATTGAGATATAATATAATAGGAACATACAGAAGTCTTTTTCTGGGATATATTATACATATACACACGTACGTGCGCATATATATGATATCATATAACTTGCCTTATTTATTATTTTTTTTTTGTGGGACACTCGCCGGCGGCCAGGGAATGAACCGGCGCTGCGAGGCTGCCCGCAGCCCAGCGTTTAACCGCTGCACCACCAGGGGAGGCCCCCTCTTGCCTTATTTTAAACTTTCAACACTGTTTTATAGATTGCCATGTCAATACATAGAGAGCCACCACTTTCTTTTAATTGTTGCATAGTATTATTCCACAGTATAGATGTCCTAATGCATCCATTGTGCTATTGATAGTTTGAGAGTTTTCTTTTTCCTCTGATTTTTCACTGTTACACAACACACTGCAGGAATGTCCTTCTTTGAGTACTTGTGCTGGCATTTCTATGGGGTAGATTCCTAGAGGCAGATTCCTAAGTCCACCATCTCAAATGAAAAACAAGGGAATGAAGCATCAGAGGGTTAACTGAGTTGACAAGCCACACAGACAGATGTTAAAAAAATCCATTCTGATGTCCCCAAGTTTTGTTTAAACAAAATATTTGACACTCCCCTCCAGACCGCAAACCCTGATCTCTTGAAAGTAGTTTAGTGTGGCTGTGGCCTGTAGGTGGCGCTATAGAAGACACCCCCGCCCTGCGCCCTCCCGCCCCCCCCCCCCCCCCCCCCCCACACACAGCTCCAACCCTGTCTCTAGCTTGGGTAGTCAGAACGGCTTCCCGATGGCTGGGGGGACACACAGAAGTTAAGTGACCCAAAGCTAGAAGGGACTTGACCTGTGTGAGCCTGGACCATCCTCTCCTTACTCTCTTCCCTGCATGAGGCCACAAAGGCTCTGGGCACCACTGGCCCCCTCAGAGCTACAGGGCATCCCAGCTAGTACACTCCTCTGCGCATACTGCTGAGGCCATGCTGGGCCCATGCTCGGGCCGAGGACACATAAAGGGACACTGTCTCTACCTGGGGAGGTGGTAATCACAGGAAGTACTGAGGAACATCCTGGCCTTTTCCCAAGCCCTCCCTGTCAGCCCCTACCAGCCACCAAGCCCTGTCATTTCTGTGTCTCCGTAATATCTGTGGAATATCCGTCCACCCCTCCCCACGGCCACCACCCCGATGTTCAGCCCCCCTCATTGCACCCCAGATGGCTGCAATGTGCTCCTCCCGGGTTTTCCTTCTCCATCCTCCCTCGCCTCCAGTCTTTTGCTACCTGGGGACTAGTGATCTTTCTAAAAGCAATTGTGGTCCTACCTCTTCACTCTCTGATTTAAAATGCAACAAGATAGAATTCTGATATGGCAGGTGATGCTCTTCCTTACCTAACATTCACATTACTGTGTTTTCTCCTGCTGCATATGGAGCCAACCAATGGCTCTTCTACTTGCTCTTTCATACCTCTGAGCCTTTGCACATGCTGTTCCTGCTGCCGGATTCTCAGCTTCTTCCCCAAAAGGCTGTAGTGGTGAACTTGGCCTAGAGGGGTTAGGGTATCAGAGAAGGCAGAGGAAGGGAAGGATATGCCAAGCTAATGAACTGGGCAGGGGTTCTAAGTAGAAGATTCCGATGGTGGAGGAGATTCCAATGGTGCCTTTGGAATTGGGAAGTTTGAAATCTCATTTAGGTTTTGGGACCCTGCCTGAAATGTAGTCAACTGGGGTGTAGTGCCAAGGTGGATCAGATAGGAATGGTCTTGAAAAGCCTTGAAAGGAGCTTGGCTGCCTGGAAAAAGGCCTCTGCTAGGGTCCTGGAGAAACACACCAGGAGACTGGACCAGGCAGATGGATGATGGCTTGCTGCTGCTTTTATGGGTGCAGAGAGGTAAGGTTGGTGACCTCACGGGAGGGCAGTAGTTCTGAGGATGTCAGGGGCCCCATGGATGGGGAAGATCCCATGAGCAGCATTGCTGGAGACTTACGTGGATACCAAGCACCATCTTCACGACAGCCCTTAGAGGTAGGTGCTATTACTCCTTCCATTTTACAGGCGGGAAGAAGAAGCTGGGAAGCTAAGTGGTCTGCACAAGGTCACAGAGCCAGCTGGTCCCAGCTGCAGGGCCAGCCCCACGGGGCGAGGGGTGCAGCTGACCGCACTGACAGCACTGTGTCCCCGCAGGAAATGGGAGGGCGGGGACCCAGGTGTAGCCCACCAGAAGACCCCTACCTGCTTGCTGCTGACGCCGGAGGGTGCCTTTCACAGCTTTGGCTACACGGCCCGGGATTACTACCACGATCTGGACCCTGAGGAGGCACGCGACTGGCTCTACTTCGAGAAGTTCAAGATGAAGATTCACAGCGCCACTGTAAGCCCCATGCGGGCTCCAGCCGGCTGGGCGGGACCGGGGCGGGGGCGGGGCTAAAGGAGGGTGGGAAACGAGAAGGTAGGCGGGGCGGGGCCTGGGCGGGGCCTGGGCGGGGCTAAAGGAGAGATTGCCCCGGTTGTGGGCGGAGCTCGCAGGGGCGGGGGCGGAGCTACGAAGGGTTGGGGCTGGAGGGGGTGGCTGGTGCTGGGAGCCGAACTGATACAATGGAGCGTTGCTCAAACACCAAGAAATGAGGTGCTTTTATGAAAGACGTGGGGGCAATGCTGTGGCCTCCTGCAGAGCAGCCCTGTGTCCCTGCCAGGATCTCACCTTGAAGACCCAGCTAGAGGCTGTAAATGGAAAGAAAATGCCTGCCCTGGAGATATTCGCCCATGCCCTGCACTTCTTCAAGGAGCACGCCCTTCAGGTGCGCTGTGGCCCATCCCTACCTTCTGGGGGACGCCCCATACTCTCTCCTTTCTGCTCCACCCACCTTCTCATCCCACCTCCTTTCATTCTATGGGTAGCCATGGTCAGAAGTCAAAGGTCACCTGCCCCAGTCCCTTCCCTTCCTATCTGGAAGGGCCTGCACCAAGACATACATGGTATACTGGGGGGCAAAAAGGGGGGCAATCACAGATTCTTTCAACTCAGTTGGGAAATCCTTCCTGAGACTTGATTAGTTCCTCCAGCTCCCATGGAGCTGAAGGCACCCCCCCATCCCAAACTAGTTGTTCCCCACATCACCCATTCCTGCCCCAGGAGCTGAGAGAGCAGTGCCCATCGCTGCCGGGGAAGGACGCTGTGCGCTGGGTGCTGACGGTGCCTGCCATCTGGAAACAGCCGGCCAAGCAGTTCATGCGGGAGGCTGCCTACCTGGTGAGTATGGGCAGCCAGAGCAGCGGGTGTGGCTCTGGAAGGCACAGGGGGAGACCCATGCCTTCATTCACCCCATCACCCTTGGGACCACAGAGCCACTGTGTGAAGGCCTCGGGCCTTCCCCTGCTGGGCATTTTGGGGGGTTGTAGAACCTGCAGGAAGAGGACAGAGGGACAAGAGGTCGAGCCTTGGCCAGCTTAGCAGTGTCCTAAGTCAAGTTTTCTAGAAGCAGAGCCTAGGATCTGTATTCCTGTGCTTGTGGTGGATTGAAGAAGGGCTATTAGGAGAAAGGGGAGTGTGGGAAGCAGGACAAGAGAAAGAGCTAAGGGGATGTGGTCTCAGCTGGACTCTAGCCTCCGCCTGATCTCATGGAGAGCTCTGGGGGGAGAATTGTACCCCGGAGTTGGCAGGATGGGGTAAGCGGCAGGCCTTTTGTGCATCTGTATCAGTCTGTCAATGACTGCTGGCAGGGAGGGCCGCTCAGCAAGTGGGGCAGTCACTACTCAGCTGAGGGCACTTCTGCAAAGGAGGAGGCTGTGAGCCTGTAGCAGCCAACACTCACAATAGCTGGGCAGGGCACCAAAACACCACTTCAGCTGGTATCAGTATTTTCCAGAACCCACCACCACAATGGCCCCAACCACTGTAGGTTTTTGAGCAGAAAAATAAGACTATGAAAGGGGGTGATTTTGGACAGTGTTTGTTGATCTTCCTGTCATTAGAGATGCCTAAAGGTCTAGAGAAAGGAGTGGGCATCACGGGCACCTCCCTCTCCAGTGGAGATGGACAGGGGCTGGGTGGTGGATGCAGACTACCAGAGAAAAACTCATTGTTTGGCCTTGCCCCTGGGGCCTTTGGGAAGACCCTAGGACCTCCACAAGGGATCTCTGGGCCCTGTGGGAGGACATCAGGGCCCCCCACACACACACATACACCTGTGAGCCAGGCATGCCCCAGTCCCTTCACTTGTCACTGGAAGGAGCTAATCCTGAACAGAGTGGGCAACTCCCCTGCAGAGACCAGGATGAAAGCGGACCCAGTCAGAACAAACAGTACTGCCCCCTAGTGCCCCCTGCCAGTTTACCCACTCAACTTCCTCCCACGCTGTTCCCTGGCTGCCAGCTCAGGAAGGGCTGGCCCTGGGCAGGAAGTCTCCATGCCCATCCCCTCCCCATCCCCCATCTGGTCAGAATCTGGGGAATCCCACGAAACCATGTAGTATTTCCCATGTGGATCCCCTATCCTGATGCAGGAAGTTAACAGCTCCCAAGAGTTTTTCTCCCCCAACTGGCCTGTCTTGGTGCCTGGAATTTTACTGATACATTTCCTTCCTTGGATATCACATTCCCTGCAACAGAGTTCTCCTGTGAGGGGAAGTCTGTGGCCACTGTCTGACACCTGTCTGGTGGAGGAAGAGGGTTCAGTAAGGCAGAGGGGATCCGGCATCTCTCCTCTGATTAGTGGCCTAGCTATTACACACGCACACACATGCACACGCGTGTGCAGCACTGAAGTTCCAGCCAGTGCTCAGCTGGCAGCCCCAAACCCATGAAGGGGACCTTGCTGTAGCCCCTTGGGCAGCTCAGGAGGGCAGATCCCAGACACTCTAGGTTTTCACTCTGAAGTCTCTTCCTCCTGGGCAACTTATGGTGTCCCTGGCCATGACTGTGTACCTGGTCACAGGGTGGCTGAAGCAGCTTCAAATTTGTGTAGCATAGAGGGGCCTAGGAGGCTTTGCACGGTGGGGTGTTTTGGGGAGGAGGTAGGAGCCCCACAGGCCCCGGATCCCTGCCCTTGGGTGCCCTCTTAGGTGTGATAGCTCATGCTGCCCCCTGGTCCTGCCCGCCATCTTCAGGCTGGCCTGGTGTCAAGAGAAGATGCAGAGCAACTACTCATCGCCCTGGAGCCCGAGGCTGCCTCTGTCTACTGCCGAAAGCTGCGCCTGCACCAGCTCCTGGACTTGAGCACCCGGGCCCCGGGTCACGGGCGCCTGGGTGAGCGTCGCTCCATCGACTCCAGCTTCCGCCAGGGTGAGCCACCCCCGGGGGTGCCCACTGTTGGGCTTGGAGGCAGTTACCCTGGAAGGTCAAAGTGTCACTGAGGTCACCGGCTTAGCTACACCCAGCATAAAGGCAAGCACCCCTAACCCTGCAGGAACCCAATCTGAGAGGGCAGAAATATCCCTGGTGGAGTTCAGTGTGAGGGAGGAGCCCCTAACCTGGGGGAACCCAGACTGAGGGCAGAGATGTCACCCTGCCCCAGGGAGCACTCTCTGAGGTGGGGAGCCCTGAGTGGGAGTGGAGAGCAGAAGACACAGCCCAGCCTAAGTGGAGGTGCTTGGTATGGACAAAGGTGGGAGTCAGTCCCCACTCAGCCCAAGGTGGCAGCTTGAGGAACTTTCCTTAAACAGCCACTGGATCAGCTGACCCCCCCCTCCTGGCACATCAGCTGTCCCCTCAATCAGCCCTAAGCACCTGCCTCAGTCAGTCCAGGCACTGAAACAGCTATGATCAACTTCGGTCACCCATCCAGATGCCATCTCCACAACAGGGAGAAGTGCCAAGTCCCAAGCTCCGCCAGATCCCCCTAGAAACACACACACACACACACACACACACACACACACACACAGCTCCAGACCCTCCTGACCTGATTTTGCCCTGACCTGAGCCAGAAATACCTCCTCTAGCACCTGAGATTACCTCCTATAGTTTCTTTGGAGCCTTTGGGGTTCAGCATTGCTCTCTCCAATTAGAAGTGGAGCAGAAGTTTCAGGAACACTGGCAACTCCAGGTGCTCACAGAGGGCATTGGCAGGGGGTGGGGGTTGAACGTGGTAGCTGAGGCACCTCCTTCTAACCTGATTGTCCTGCTGTGCCCCCCAGCGCGAGAACAGCTGCGAAGGTCCCGCCACAGCCGTACATTCCTGGTGGAGTCAGGTGTCGGAGAGCTGTGGGCAGAGATGCAAGCAGGTGGGCAGTCAGAGATGGAGGGATATTTCTTGGACCTTGCGGGACACCGTATACTGATCCCGGGGAAGGGGATGTTGAAACCGGTACCAGCCCCTAGAAAACTGGTCCCCTCCTCCACCCACCGCATGTAGCGGTACCTTCACCGTCACCTGCGCTGCCACTCACTCGTAGCCGATGTCCTGCCGCCCTTTCCTCCTGGGGATTCTCCACAGAGGGAATTGCAGAGCCCGCTGGAACCATTTTCCCCCACATTCACCCAGTGGCCTGGGCTGAAGCCTGAAGCGCCTCACCCCACACCCTGGCAGGCAGGCAGCTGGGACCTGGGGCAGGGCTGGAGGCTGGGTGAGTCTGAGGGGGCACAGGCTGAAAGTGCCAGGCAGGCAACTGGTGTACTCACACTCACCGCCTAGGAGACCGCTACATGGTGGCAGACTGTGGGGGAGGCACAGTGGACCTGACAGTGCACCAGCTGGAGCAGCCCCATGGCACCCTCAAGGAACTCTACAAGGCATCTGGTGAGTAGTGGGCAAGGCTGCGGGTAACCAGCGTGCCCTGGCCTCGTGGACGTCCCCTGGCCGCAGGTTTGGTGCTGACTTCCCCCTTCGCACCCTCCCACCCAGGTGGCCCCTATGGTGCTGTGGGGGTGGACCTGGCCTTCGAGCAGCTGCTGGGCCGCATCTTCGGGGAGGATTTCATTGCCACTTTCAAGAGGCAACGGCCAGCAGCCTGGGTGGATCTGACTATCGCCTTCGAGGCCCGCAAACGCACGGCAGCCCCACACCGCGTGGGGGGGCTCAACATCTCTCTGCCCTTCTCCTTCATCGACTTCTACCGCAAGCAGCGAGGCCACAACGTGGAGACGGCCCTGCGCAGGAGCAGGTGGGGCTGGGGACCTCCATGTGCCAGTTTGCTGATGGGGAATGCCTCTGCAAGGGAGGGAGTGGGCCCCAAGGGGTCGAGGTTATTCACCTGATCCATCCCCAACCTCATCCACCACCCCTCTGGGCTCACACTGCCAGACCCGATGGCAGGGGGAGGCCGATGGCAGGGGGAGGCCCATGAGCACTGCGGCTGGAATCTGAAGCCCAGGCAGGCCCCTGGGGAAGGACCAACACCTCTCTGTCCCGCACACACAATGCAACTATGCCAACCAATGCTCTTGGCTCCTGCCTGGAGACAAAGGGCTTCTCCCTTGGGACTCCCGCCTGGAACTGAAGCAGGCCAGCGGCTCAGGCCCCTGCAGGGGGGCTGGGATCACACCCAATATGCAGCCCTGGAGGCAGGGGTAGGTCCCTGACACCTGGGCCTCTGCCCCCCTACACTTACAGCGTGAATTATGTGAAGTGGTCCTCCCAGGGGATGCTCAGGATGACTAGTGAGGCCATGAACGAGCTCTTTCAGCCCACCGTCAACGGGATCATTCAGCACATAGGTGAGTCCCTGAGCTTGGGTCCTCCATTCACCCCCACATACACACCCAGATGCAGGAATAATTTCTCCTATTAGTGCTTGGAAATTACATATCCTCACATGGGAAAGTGACCCTGAATTGTCCGGAACCTGGAGGATGCAGTGCAGTGCAGTGGTGATTAAGAGCTGGGAGGGGGGATGTGTAATTTTTTAAAATTTATTTATGCATACAAGGGTGTATGGCCTGGGGTGTAGGCCAGAGGTGCAGAGGTGGGAGGGTGAGAGGATTCACCAGAGACAGAGTGGGGAACAGAACAGGTGGATCTATCGAAATACACTGCTGAGGGGAGCAGTGGGCAAGACAGGAGAGGTCTGCTGTGCCACATGGGTCAGCTCCCTGGCCGGGGATCCAATTCATGCTACAATAGGCCACTGCTAATAGCTTGATAGCACTGCCTTTAACCCCTGCACCAACAGGGAGGCCTGATGATGTGTAATCTTAAGTTAAAGAAGCTCTGGTGCCTCAGTTCCTTGTGTCTAAAATGGGGTGATAGTACTGGGTTGCCAACTCATCAAGGTCAAGGATTTTAATGAGCTTGAGTATCTAGGGAGTGGGCACAATGACTTGCATGGTAGTGAGCGCTTAATATCTACAAATGTAGAGCTTTATCTCAGGCCCTCCACGTCGTGATGGGAGGGAAGGGAGTGTGTGTAAATACCGGGAAGGCAGAGCCCGTGAAGTGTGCCAGGAGCCCTCAATGAAAGTACTCAGTGTCTTCATTGGACCCGGCTGTGGTTTTGCCAACGAATCGGCTAGTTTATAGTTGCCAGGCGGGCACGGGCCGTGGAGGAGTGGTCTCAGCGGCCGGTGCTCTCTCCCCTCCCCGCCCCTCCGTACCCCCTACCCCCCCCTCCCGCAGAGGCTCTGCTAGAGAGGCCGGAGGTGCAGGGTGTGAAGCTGCTGTTCCTGGTGGGCGGCTTCGCTGAGTCGGCGGTGCTGCAGCACGCGGTGCAGGCGGCCCTGGGCGCCCGCGGCCTGCGCGTGGTGGTCCCGCACGACGTGGGCCTGACCATCCTCAAGGGCGCCGTGCTCTTCGGGCAGGCCCCGGGCGTGGTGCGGGTGCGCCGCTCGCCGCTCACCTACGGCGTGGGCGTGCTCAACCGCTTCGTGGCCGGGCGCCACCCGCCGGACAAGCTGCTGGTGCGCGACGGCCGCCGCTGGTGCACCGACGTCTTCGAGCGCTTCGTGGCGGCCGAGCAGTCGGTGGCCCTGGGCGAGGAGGTGCGGCGCAGCTACTGCCCCGCGCGCCCCGGCCAGCGGCGCGTGCTCATCAACCTGTACTGCTGCGCCGCCGAGGACGCGCGCTTCATCACCGACCCGGGCGTGCGCAAGTGCGGCGCGCTCAGCCTCGAGCTGCAGCCGGCCGAGGGGGGCCCCGAGAGCGCGGGCGCGCCCCCCGGGCGCCGGGAGATCCGCGCCGCCATGCAGTTCGGCGACACCGAGATTAAGGTGACCGCCGTGGACGTGAGCACCAACCGCTCGGTGCGCGCCACCATCGACTTTCTTTCCAACTGAGGGCGCGCGCCGCGGCGTCAGCCCCTCGGCCGGCCCGGCCCCCCGAGTCCGGGGGGCGCGCCGGACGGGGGAATCCGAGGCCGGCGCCCCTTTCCCCGCCCTCTAGCCCGGAACGCCAGGTCGGGAGGGTGGGCGCGGACGCTCCGGCTGTGTGGGCCGTGGGGCCCCGCCGAGGACCGCGGGCGGGGAGACGGCGCGCCCACGGGGCGCGGGGCCCGAGACAGCTCAGCTGAGGCGGGGGCGGGTGGGGGCGGCAGTGGGAGGCCCGAGCGGGGCGCGGCCGCGGCGGCGGGAGGAGGGACGCTCGCCCGAGAGCGCTGACCGGGAGGCTCAGGCCCGAGGTGGGGCGGGGCGGCCCCGTGCCCGGAGCCGAGAAAGGGCTGGAGGCTGACCCCGGAGGAATGGTGGCGGCGCCTTCCTGGGTGTGGTGCCCACCACCCCCGTAGGGGCTGTTCATTGTAAAAAGGGCAGTAGCAGGCCGAGGTGGCTACAGGGTGACGGCCAGAAGGGATGTGGCGGCCAGAAGGGATGTGGCGGTAGCACGTGGGGGTGGGGGCCTCCTTCAGGACAGATGGCCATCTGGGAAGGCCCCAAGAGCAACCTATAAACGCCCCATTTGCACCTTATCCCAGCCACCCGAGGGGGAGGGGGGCGAGGCTGCAGGGAGGGCTGAGGGCTGGCCCAGCTCTGCTGTCAACTGGGTGTGCCCTTGGCAAGTTCCCTGCCCAGCCTCCACGTGCAGCAGCCCCACCTCCCTGAGAACCCTAAAGTGACAATAAAGCATTTATGCTCTAGGTGAAGTATTGTGGCCTGTGGTAACTCACAAGAGGGAACCCCAGTAGTGAGTAGCGAAGGCCTGAAAACTTGCAGTTGTGCAGAGGGCTGGGAACTGACCAGAAGGGGGTGCTGCTGTCTCCCCATCGGGCATCCCAAAGGAAGGCCTTTCTTTGGTGTGAGAGAAGGCCCCTCCCCATCCAAACTCTGTGTCACAGCTGTACCCAGGCCCAGAATGCCATCACCCATGCAGACCTCTTTTGGGGTTAAGCGTGGTAATACCACTCAGCGCCCTTGTCTCCCAGAAGTTTAGCCAAAACGTCCTTGGTCCATCTGTGAAAGTTTGGCCTTTTCGGGGCCCCAGAGAACAAAAATCCCACTGGCCTCTGATAGCCACTCAACGTTTTATTTCTTTAGGGTTTATCCTAACCAGTCATTTAAAAACCAAGTAACACAGACCTGAGGGGTGGGGCAGGGGACGGCACCTCCTTCCTACTCACCGTGGGCAGCATGGGAAAGAGGGAGGGGGCAGAAGAGGTGGCCAAAGCGAGACAGCAGCAGCAGTGATGGGGGCAGCAACCTCACAGCCAGCTCCCTCCTCTCACAGGCCCTGGCTGGAGCCCCTATGGCTTGGGGTGGGCCTGCCCTCCTCCCCCACCTTCTTCAGATAGCCTCCTTGGGGCTCAACCCATTTCTTCAGGCAGGAGACTGAGGCACACGGAGAGGCACGGGGGGTGGCACAAAAGAAGGCAGAGGTGAGGTGTGGGCGAGGCCCTGGCTTGGAGGCTCCTGGACACTCCATCCCCACACCTGCCCCAGGGAGGGGGAGGAAACCACACCAGCAGGTAGCCATCGTGAGGAGACGAGGCAGGGTTTAAGGCTGAGGGGCCCCAAGGCGGGCGGGGGCGTGGGCCTCAGTCAAAGCCGTGCCAGTCGCTGTGCTCCGAGTCGTATTCTAGCTCAGCGCCCACACACTTGACACCGTCCAGCAGCATGGGTGTGCCGTGGTGCCTGTCTGCAAGGCGGTGACAGGTCCGTATGCTTGGCTGGATCCGGGCCCCGACCCACACCAAGGGGAACTCTAGCCCTCCCCGCTGGACTCTGTTGGGGGTGGGGAGAAAGGCACCGACCAAGAAGATTGGGAACCCCAGGCCAGAGCAAGGGTTGTCTTTACAGACGGGCTTCTGGGAGGACAGAAACCCTCTGTGGCCAAACGGCCTCCCTCCTGCCAGACCCACGCCTTGTGCTCTCACCCATAACGCGTGCCTGCACCATCACGCGCACGCAGGTGCCGGTGCCACCTTCGCAGGCGAGCAGCATCTCCTCCTTAAGGACGCCCTCCTTGTGTGCTAAGTACTCACACTTGACGCTGTAACCTGCTTGGGGGATCAGCATCTCCGTGGCCTTGTGCCCCCCAGCACCCACTGACCTCCACCCATTACCAAGACTGGCTGCCTCCTGCCAAGGAGCACGGATGGCCCAAGACCCACCCCCATGCCCAGTGCTGGGCACACAGCCCTCAGGAACCTCCAGCCTGAGGGCCATCTCGTTAAGGTCCAAGGCTCCAACTCAGGCTTTTCGGATTTCCCAAAAAGGACAGCAGGGAGAGGAGGGGATGGGGCTGGGGAGCGGGCGGGGCAGCTACAGGACAGCCTTGAGAAATCAGGTAGCAGGAGGCAAAGGTCCACGGGGACTCCCTTAATCTACGTAAGAGCAAGGTCATGAGAAGGTCGGAGGGCATGAAACAAGCTGGGGCTTTAGCAAGCCTCAAAACAGACACCTTTGCCTCTGCCAGGCTGGCAGGGTGCAAAGGGGGAGGGGGAGGAGCCTGAAGCAGCCTGAAGCTCAGTGAGGACTGGCTGGGGCTAGGAGTTAGTACCCAAAGTTCCTGAGGCTTTAGCAGGATTTGCTTGTGGGGCAGAGGGAGGGAGGACTGAGGTGCTCTCAGGATGGCCAACACAGCCCAGTGTACGAGCCCATGGGCATCAGCCCAGGGGGAGGCCTGCCAAGCTGCCCCACCCACTGCAAGCCCACGAAGAGGTATGTTTTCCAACTTGCTGAGTTGCCCAGGCACCCTAGATAGGGGGTTAAGGGGGGAGAACCCCATCTCTCACTCCCACTCACCCCCAGACCCTGCTGGAGGACAGGTCTCCAGAAGCCTAAGCAGGGAACCCACCTTCTGGGATGGGCATGATGCTGAGGAGCTTGAGATGTATGCTGGGGACAGGTGCCTCTCGGATGTCCTTGCTCAGCCTGTGCACCGGGGGTAGAGTGAAGGTAATCTCATACCTGTGTAGGGTCTTCAGGAAGCCAACCTGCAATAGGGGGTGGGGGGAGGAGGCGCCTTCATTTACAGCCTCCCCCAGGGTCTGCCCAGGTATGCCACCTAGGGTCTAGGGTCCCTGTGCCTGTTTTCCTGGTGATCCTAAGGGAGCTTAACTCCCTCTCCTGCTCCAGCTGGTCCCCCCACCCCCACCCCAGTAGCTCCAGCTGGTTCCCCTGAGGACTTTGTGCCCACTGCTCAGCCAGCGCACTTCTTAGCATCTGTCTCGCGGGGGCCATGGCTCCTTGTTGGCACATTTAATAAACAAGTTAATGGAAGTCAAGAGATTGGCTAGAGATCTTAAAATACTGGCCAGAGTCTTCCCTGGACCACTTGGCCGTCCCTGCTGTGAGCAGCACACTGCCAGAGGCACGAGCCTCTGCCCACAAGATGAGGCCCAAGGCCCTACAACACATCCTCCAGCACCTGCCCAGGGCCAACAGCCTGGGGTCAGTGATGCTGCTGCTCTGGTCACTCTCACTAGGCAACGTGGGCAGCACAGGATGAAGGGTAGGATAGGATTAGAAAAACAGCCACAAGGCCAGCTGTGTCAGTCCAGAGTAGCCCATAGGCCTGGTATCAGCCGGCACATGAACACAGATGCCCACCTGCCCACAAAGACCCACTGTGCCCCATGGCCCAGCTCACAACCCAAGCGATTTCTGTTGTTCATACACAGTGCTTGGCAACTGACACCCTGCAGGACTGATGCCATCCATGGAAACTAGTGGTGTGGAGGGTCACAAGCTAGGGTGGCTGCGGAGCAGGTAGGCTGATCACTGTCTTGGAGGCCTAGAGGTGCGAGCTGTCCCCAGCACTCCTGCTCACAGTTGCAGGGGCTGGATGGCCCTGTCCCTGGGGCCCAGCTGGGATGCTGTGAATAGCATTCAGCCTTTCGTTGCAATCAGGGTGATATCACTGTGGGCTAAAGGTCAGTCCACGTGGCCCCAAACTCTGCTGGTGGAGGGCACACCTCTTGAGAGAGCTTCTGACTGTTCCTGCCAACTGTCACCCTCTGACCCAGCTGCACCACATACCGAATTTTCCCAGGGAAATACTCAGACATGCAAAAAAGAACCCATGACTGCCCTATTTATAACAGTGAGAATAAAAACAACCGTAACACCAGGAATAGGGAACCAACTAAATCAAAGTTGAGACACATAATGGAATACCAGGCAGTTGTAAAATTTTGTGGAGGATTATTTACTAACACAGGCAGGAGATGGTTCACAACAGAGGCAAACAAAAAGTAGCATGTACACTGTGATGCCAGCTTTTTGTTTTTGGAAACAAAGCTTAAAAAAAAAACCTGGAGTGACACATATCAGAATATTAACCATGGTTATTTCTAGATAGTGTGATTGTGGCTACGTTTAAGTTTCTTTGTATTTTTCTCTATCTTCCAAATTTCCTCTAATAGACATGAGTGGATATTGCAATGGGGAGGGGAGGAAGATGCAGCTATTTTTAAAAGTTTTGGTTCATTCTGTTAATTCCCCTGGGGAAGTTGCAAGCTGTAGGAAAAGGACCAGGGATCTCTGAGTTGGGCAGAAATGGGTATGAATCTGGGCCCTTTTCTGAGTGGGGCTACAGGG
This sequence comes from Talpa occidentalis, assembly GCF_014898055.3. Taxonomy (NCBI): domain Eukaryota; kingdom Metazoa; phylum Chordata; class Mammalia; order Eulipotyphla; family Talpidae; genus Talpa; species Talpa occidentalis. Next base: position 90,867,552 of record NW_023600993.1, read on the forward strand.
TTCTCCCTCAGCGTAGTCTCAATGGACCAGACACTTCAGGCCTGGCACTCCTGCTCAACTCTGGAGCCCTAGTTTATTGTCCAACCTGAGGGCCTCACTCCACTGCCCTAGTCCATCTCTCCAGAGACTTCCTCCTGCTTCTCCCAAGTGGACAGGGATCCCACCATGTCCCAGCAGTTGGAGGCGCACACTGGGAGGTCTGAAGTGTGACCACTAGGAGAGAGGGTGCTCCACCAAGCAGGCAACATGGAAGAGATACTAAATCCTACTGCCAGGACTCTAAATCAGCCAGAGGCTTGGCAAAGAAGGATAAAAAAGTCACACCTTGTTAGCAGCACAATTGGCCTCACACCATTTCACTCTCACACCAACTCTATGAGGTGTGAATTGTCCTCACTGCAGGGAGGAGGAGACAATTTGCCCAAGGTCACAGAGACAGAATAACAGGCTTGTAGTTGAACCCAGGCCTTTGCACCACAGCCTTGACCCCGCCTTCCACTGCTGCGTGGGGATGACGTGGATAAAAACGGCTCCTCCCACCTATTTGAAAAAAAGTTCTAAAATGCACTCCTCCCACTGCCATTTCACCACCACCTCACTTAGATGAGGAAACTAAGGCCCAGGGTGGGAGGTGTCTATGAACCCCACTTAGAGGAAATGAACAGACAGACCCAGGAAGCCAGATAGAGCCAGAAAGGAAGTGGAGAGAAAGGCTGGTGATGGGGGCTTGTGTACCTTGACCAAAAAGCTGCTGTTGCTCTCCTGGGTGACCATTACCACTGAGTCATGCAACTTCTCATCAAAGCGAACGTGGCCCTGGGAGCCTTCTGCATCGTGGTCAGCCGCAAAGTGGATGCTCCGGACTCTGGGCTTGGTGCCTAGAAGGGTGGGAGAGGGCCCCAGAGCTGTAGGAGCTCCAGAAAACTACTGCCTTTTGTCATCTCCCCATCTCCCTGCAACTGCCCTTGACATCACCCAGCACCCACTGGCTGGGCTCCTTTCAGGGCTAGGCTACAGCTTACTGGACACTGGAGGTCAGGAGGCTTGAGGCCTTCTCCCTGCCCAATCTCCCATCAAGATCACCCACCCAGAGAGGGAGTAAGAGAGGATTTGAGGATTGGCTGACATCATCACTCTGAGATGAGGTCATGCCAGAGACAGGAAGAGACAGGTTCCCAGGCCCTCACCAAGCACCAGGCAGTGCAGGTCTCAGTCCAAGGCATCTAGACTGTGCTCGCCCTCACTTGCCAAGGTCCCCTTCTCTGGGGCCTTCCATTCTAGGTCTGCCAGTGTCCGAGGCCTCTACCTCCCCCTCTACCTCCCTTCCAACCTGGAAGGGAGTGGAAGGGTGGGGAGGAGAGGCAGGAACAGGTCCATAGGGCCTGCCTAGTGGTGGGAGAAACACACCTTCCAGACCCCTCCCAGAGATGTCTTTCCCACCTCTGCCTCAAGGCCTTCCGCTGTGCCCAGCTGGGATGAGTTCTCCAAGGCCAGAAAAGTAGGAGGTTGAGATAGAAAGAGTAGCAGGATCTGGCCTAGGGCCTGGGCTGGGGGGAAGCAAGCCTGGGAGAAGCCCATCTTTGCCGAAAGTGACCCCAGGCCTTTCTGACCCTCACAACCCCTAAACCTCCAAGAACCCTCCCAAGAAGCCTTTGATGGGAGGGCCTTGCTGCCTAGACACTCAGTGGAGGCGCAGCCCCACAGACCTGACCCTCAAATCTCACCAAGCCTCCTTTGCCCAAAATCTTCTGAGCACTTCTGGTCTCAGAATGAAACCCAAGTTTCCTGGCACAGCCTGCTGTGGCCCTACCCACTTCACCAGCCTTCTCCCCAAGCCCTTCACACACTCCAACCACTACAGTAAACAGGAAGGCTGAAACATGGGGACACAAGGGTGCACACTTCCAAGATCATCACACAAGGAGTCAGCGGGGCCCCCAGGTTCCCTGCCAGGGCTTGAGTGAGCCCCGGGATATAGCACAAACATTGACATATTCACACACACACATACACACACACGCCCCATATACAATGGTGCCCTCCCGCCAGGGCCCACTGGCACTCACCCTTGTTGGCTGCAGCCATGGACGCCCTCCCCGCCACAGGGTGAGACATGCAGCATCTGCCAGACACTGCCCTCAGCTCAGCAGCCTCCCATGCTCCAGGGACACCAGCAGGAGCCTGAGGAAGCAGGGGGAGAGGAGGGGTCAGGGCCACCCATGAGCCCAGGGCTAGGGGAGAGCAGAGGACCTCCCTTCAGAAAGGACCTAACCCCACTGCTCTCAGCAGGCCAACTGGTGCCTGTGCCCTCTAACACAGGGGGCTTCCGTCCGCGCTGCTCCACTCACACCCCACATTCACCAGGATCCCTTGCCCCTGCCTGACCCTGTTGAGCCAGGTCCTGTCAAATGTGCTGAGCTGTGGCTTTGGGTGCCAAGCTGCCAGCGTGGGACACCTGTGTCCAGCCCACCTGAGGCTGGCAGGAAGGGCAGCCTGGAAGGGGAGAAGAATTCACGGACACTTTCCAGGGGTCAGTTCTGGGCCAAGGGCTGGCTGAGCCCAGACACACAGGCTGCGCTCTCCTGTTGCAGAGGCTGCCTTGTCTGGTGACACACCCAGTGCAGCTGGGTGGGGGCAGAGTAACAGTATGCTTGGAGAGGGAGCAATGGGCCCAGGAGAGATGAAGAGATGTTTGGTGCATTGCCTCCTGGTGGTCAGTCGGGAGCGTTTACAGAACATATGCCTGCAGAGGGGTGTGCCCGCCTCCGAACCCACCATTCAGACTTTGGGGAGCCTCAGGGCGAGGCAGAGGGAGGAAGCCTACTTGAGCAGCCTGGCCTCTGATGGGCTGAGCTGGGACAATTTCTAAGCATCAGAAAGGATAAGTGCACCTGCCAGAAACAGATGGAATACTTAGAGACTATAAATGAGGAAAGAAAGCCAAACAAACAAAGCCAAGTCTTCATTTGTCACCGCTGACGGTGGCAATGCCCTCACTCCTTACTCTGAAAATTGGCAACAAAGAGAAATCTTTTAGCCTGTCTCTTGGCCTTTCCTGTAGCTAAATCACCCTAGTGGTTAAAGGAAAGCTCTTCCTTACAGAATTCTCACTAACAAATAACAAAGGAATTACCAAATGTGACGTAATTCTGCAACCCCAAGAGACAAACGTTGAAAGCAATGAGTAAGCAGATACTAACCAGGAAGGGATGCTCGCAGGTGCTCAAGTGCCACTGACAGCTGAGCTGGGGCTCTCAGGGGGAATAACACAAGTTTCAGTGGAGGGACAGGATATCAGGCTGTCACACACAGCCTGTCGATCTCCCCTTGGTCACAGTGGGGCAGCCTGACATGCAGCATTGAAGTCACAGCCTCCGTGACAAGGGAGTCGTGCCCAAAATGTCTAACCTGGATCTAATCAAGCCTCTAGTTCCAACCTCCCACTTACTAAAAACAGAGGTTAGTGGGACATATGAAATGCCTCCTCAAGAAGGGAATGAGAGGAGCCCAGAAGACAGGTGATTCTATAGGCCAACTGACCTGTTTTTTTTTTTCCCCCTTCAAACTGCAAGTAGAAAAATAAAAGTAAGTTGTTCTAGACAGAGGATGGGCAAACAACAGCCTGTGGGGCCGCCACCTGCTTTATGTAAATAAAATTTTATTGAACACCCCCCCCCCCCCCCCCCGCCATTGGTTTACAAGTTGCCTATGGATGCTTTTGCACTAAAGCAAACCTACTTTGTGTAGTTGCAACAGCATCTGCAAAGTCTAAAATATTTACAATCTGGCCCTTCACAGAAAAAGTCTGCCAACCGCTGTTCTAGACTAACACACGGAGATCAAAAAGGCAGGATGCGGGCTTCCCCGGTGGCGCAGTGGTTGAGCGCTGGGTTGCGAAGCTGCCCGCGGCCTCTGCCGCGCCGGTTCGATCCCCGGCTGCTCCCCAACCACCGGAGGAGGGTCCCACATGGCGCGCAGACCTCTCCTGCCGCCCGCTGCTCCCCTCAGCAGTGTACTTCGGTCCTTCTGCCTGCTCTGCTCCCTGCTCTGGCTCTGGTGAATTCTCTCACCCTCCCACGCTTCTGACTGTACCCAGTGCATGTATAAACGAACGAACAAAAAAACAAACAAACAAATAAAACATGCCTCTATAAAAAAAAAAAAAAAAAAAAAAAAAAAGGCAGGATGCTCCATGGGACAAATGACCTCGTTTTTCACATCAGTTGCAGGAAGAAAAATAAATAGGGTGAGGGGTTTCTCACTACTTAGCCAAAAAGATATTTGGGAGATAATTAGGTGATGTGAATGGGACTGGATATTATATGATATTGAACTGGAAGAACTGGTCTTGTTAGATAATGGAATTGTCCTTATATTTTAGAGATACACACTTAAGTATTTAGAGATGAGTGACCCATGAATGACCTTGGCTAATCCAGGGAATAAAGAAAAATCACAGGGGCCTCCCCTGGTGGTGCAGGTGGTTGAGCGCAGCGCTATGAAGCTGTCTGCAGCCTCTGCAACGTGGGTTCGATCCCAGCCGGCTGGCGAGAATCCCACATAGCACGGCAGACCTCTCCTGTCTCTCCCGCTGCTCCCCTCAGCAGTGTATTTCAGTCTGCCTGTTCTGCTCCCTGCTCTGCCTCTGATGAATCCTCTCACCCTCCCGCACATCTGGCCTGTACCCCGGTACTTGTATGCATGAATAAATAAATCTTTTAAAAAATTAATAAAAATGTTTTAAAAAGCTTTTAAAAAAAGGAAAGTGGGGCCTCCCCGGTGGTGCAGCGGTTGAGCTCTGGGTTGCGATGCTCCCCACAGCCTCTGCGGCGCCGGTTCGATCCCCGGCTGCTCCCCGGCCACCGGAGGAGGGTCCCACATGGTGCGCAGACCTCTCCTGCCGCCTGCTGCTCCCCTCAGCAGTGTGCTTCGGTCCCTCTGCCTGCTCTGCTCCCCGCTCTGGCTCTGGTGAATTCTCTCACCCTCCCGCACTTCTGACTGTACCCAGTGCTTGTATAAATAAGTAAATAAATAATGCATGCCTCTTAAAAAAAAAAAAAAAGGAAAAGAAAAATCACAGGTGGCCTCAGTTTCTCATGACTGAGCCTGTCAACAAGCATTGCCTCAGGTGCCAAGCTGCCCTGATCAGGCCTCGCTCACCTCTCTTCTACTTCCCAAGGCAGACTCAAGCCAGCATCACAGGCAGAACCAAGAGCTTGGGTACCAGGAGTCTCTTGGTAGGAGACCTAGAAAGCTGCAGGAGCAGTGCTAGGCCAGCACCCTCACCTTGAAGGCTAGCCTCCAGCTCCAGCCTGGGGTACAGGAAAGTCAACTACCAGCCTCATCTTGGGCCAGGGCCTCCCTGGGGTCAGTCACAGAAGGGTAGCCCCTTAGCTCTGGAATGCTCAGCTTGTCCACAGAAAGCCTGGCTCTTGGAGAATAGTTTGCCCCAGTCCCAGCCACTCCAACCACCCACTGAAGCTCTGGACTCAGAGCATGTGAAAAACCACCACCGCAAAGGTCTCAGGCCTTCTTCCTACTGTGCACAGAGGTTGCTCTAGCCATGCTTCTAGATGGGAGAATGACAGCCCAACCCCCCATCTCCCAGATCCTGGAGGCCCAGTGGAAACTTCCAACAAGTGGCTTTTGAGTGAAGGCTCCTGGGGACTATTCACAAAACACTGAGCCTGTACCTGCAGGGCCCCTCCCTGTCGTCCCCCCAGTCTACTGCCTGCCTTCGCCCAGGCAGCCTTCTGCCCACTGTACCTGGGTCTCAACCCCAGATAACACCCCCACCTATCCCAGAAGACATCTGAAAAAGGATCCTCTTCCTTGCTTCTGGAGTCATCTAATATCTGTGCTTCCCAGCTTACAATGACAGCAAACGTGTTTTCGCCAAACCCTGTGTACTCATCACTCAGCCCACAGCCTGGCAGGGAGGAACTGTGTTTGGCTTCTAATTTGCTAAATGAATGAATGACCAAACTAAGGGGTGCCTGAGCGTGGGCTTTGCCTCAGAGGCGAGGCACATTCAGGCCAGGGACTGTACATTGGGAGGCCCTCACCGAGGAACTGTCCCCTCACTCTCTTAGCCAACCCCTGCCTTGGAGAGCAGTCCCCTGTCCTGGTGTCACAGTGTGGCCTCCCACTGGCCATCCTATAATGTTGCTTCAATCAGCCGGTCACCTGCCCCTGCCATCCTTGCCGTGGAAAGCCCACTGTGGGCAAGACCCACCTCCCACATGCTGTCCAGAGCTCAGCATGGAACTGGCACTCAGGCACTGTCCACAGCCCTTGGGCAGTGAGAACACAAACAAGGGACTTCAGAGGGCCAGAGCAGGCTGGTAAAGTCAGTCTCCTTTCACAGCAGGCAGTCCTGCCCCCATCTCCCGGGAGCCAGACTGGCATCCTCACACAAGTCCTGGGAAGAGAGGACATCGGGCTCCCCATTGTGTCCATAGGGAACCACTGGCCATCCCCCTACAACCCTCACGCCTCCCCCTGCGCCAGTCAAGACCTGACCTTGGCCCAAGCCTCCCAGCCCCCCAGAGGCAGCAGGGACTCGAGGAAGAGCATGGGTTCCAAAGCCCACAGTCCCGGTTCACATTCAGGATCCATGGGCAAGTTATTGCACATCTTCGTGTCTCAGTTTTCCCATCTGTAGCACTGGCATAAGCAGTAGCTTCTTCCTCCGAGGAGCTGCAGCTCCGTGACAACGCTCCCCACTCCACCCCCACCTTTGCAGAAGCAAAGACCCAAAGGCCTGGTTTCTGAAGCAACAGCAATTTCAAGGCAGCACTGGCAGAGAGGAACTTAAGGTCAATCCCAGAACATCCAAGAATGGGCCTCTGGGGACTTCAGATTTCTCAAAAAATAGTGCAAGGGTTAAGGGACCTTCTCTTCCTTCCCTCCTGCTGCTTTCCCTTCCCCCACTCCCAGGCCAACCGGGTCCCCAGGGATCATCAGAGAGCAGACTGCAGGGAGCCTGCCATCCCTGCAACCAGAGGGACTCATGAGAAACACAAGGATGTACATCCTGGAAAAGGCCCAAAGAGGAGCATGGTACACCTCACACACGCACACAAAAATGACACCCTCCTCAGGTGGGCTGTCAACAGGTTGGGGGTGGGACCATGATAGGCATGGGGGCGGGGGGAAGCTGGAAAGTTGGCTTCGGGGGCCTCTTTGGTTCTTACTCGTAGGGAAATCAGGGAAAACTCTCCCTGGGACAGAGCTTAGGTCCCTCTTAGCTTTAGAGAAAAAGGCTGCTTTGAGGTCACCCTCCCCTGGGCAGGGCTCAGCCAGGCCCAGTGAAGCCTCTGGCACGCAGAGCAGACCCAGGAATATAGCACGCGAGTGGACAGAGGGCTGGTTACACAGGAACCCAGAGTTCTCGGCTTCCTAAACTCCTGCCCACAGGGTAGCGGGTACCAGTCCAGGTAGTTCCACCTCGGACCTGCAGGGCGGGCCAAAGACAACCTGTCCATGACAAAGTGGAGCTCCAGAACCTGCTACGCACTCCACCCCACAGGTGTACTCTCTGCCCCAGAGGCTGTTCCCAGATCCCAGCATCGCAGAGCCCGCTGGAGCTGGGGCATGCCCCTGACCTCTTGGGGCCTTGTTTCTCAACCTGTTGAAGGACTTTCTGAGTCAGGAATTCCAAAACCTCCCATACTCTCCACCTCTTCCTCCCCCACTCAGACCAACAGAAGTACTTGTCCGGCTTCTCATGAAAGTTAAGCTGATAAAAAGCAAATCCACTGAGGCCACAATGATGTGCTGACTCCAGAAGCTGATAAAGCCCTGGGCATGGTGGGGGCCTGCATACCTAGATCAAAGCCTGCAAAGGCAAGCCTGGAGATCAGGTGTGGCTGTGGCAGTTTGACATCAACTCGGATGGTCTGCGACTCCATTTCCTCCTGCCTTCAGCAGGTCAAAGGTGCAAGGGTAAGTCTGACTGTTCTATCAGAAACGGGCGGGCGGGGTGGGGGGGTGGGGGAGCGAGAACGATGAACTGGGGCAAGAACTCCCCAATCCCTTCCTTCTGTCTCCTCACAAAGTGCTGCCCTCTTAAGCCCAGCATCTCCTCCCCACAACATCCAGCCCCTCCCTACCTGCCCAGCTCCCGGCTAGAGGACATTTAGATTCCTCTAAACTCCAGACTGCTACTCCACCCAGGTCCCTGCCTGGAGCCTGTGACCTGGAAGCCCCCCAACAGAGGCCAGGTGCTGACTTTTGGCAGCCTGGTCAGAAAAACTGCCCTACCCCAACATCTCAATGCTAAGATTCAAGGGGAGAGGCAACCTCTCCGCGTCTCAGTCCCTGCTAACACAAACTCTGGTCCTGCCCCTAAATAGACGCTCTCCTGCTGCGAGACAGCCCGGAGGTGCAGGCGGGGCACCAGAGGCCGGGGTGGAGAATCCTGCATCCCCTCCCGCTTCCATCCCGTGGGTGTGGCGCCCCTATCCCAGCCCTATTCTCACCTTCTCCCGGGACGCGGGCGGCCGGACGCCGCCCAGCACACTCCTCCAGGGCTTCGAGGCAGCGCCCCCATCCCTCAGGGACCATCCTGGGCCCTCCCCACCCTCACCTCTGCTGACGCAGGAGTCTCCGGCGCTCGCACTACCAGACACCGCCGCCCTCCTCCCAGAGGATGCCGAGGCGCGCTGGGCTCCGAGAGGCCACTCGCCCAAGGTCACACCGCCAGGCCGGGGCGACCGCGCGGGGGAGAGGGGGCGGGGGCCTGATAACGGCGCTGACCCCCTCACGCCCCCGCCCTCACTGTCACACGTGCCCCCCAACACCGCCCCGCGAAAGAAGCTCCACCAGCGAACGATCACCGCGTCCCGGGCCTGACATCTCCTTGGTCCAGGTGCCAGGGGGCGCCCCCAGATCCGCCCCGGGGAGCAGAGCCCCCCGCCCAGCCTGGTGGGGCGCCAGGCACGACTGTCTAGGACGAGCCGCGGCGCCCGGCGGGGATCCCTGCTGGCCGGGCGGAGCGGGGCGAGGGTGGGCGGGGCCGGCTCACCGTGCGGGGCGCACCCCGGGACCGGGCCAGGCGCGGAGGTCCGCGGCGGCGGCAGCGGCACTCGCGGCAGCAGCGGGGGCTCAACACCCAGCACGAGGAGGGAGCCCCGCGCCGCCGCCGCCGCCCGCCCCACGGCCACGCCCCCGCCTCCAGCGATTGGTCGACCTGGGGGGTGGGGCCAAGATGCTCCGGACCAATTAGTGGGGCCAGAGACGCACCAACGGGCGAGGCGCCACTGGGTCACGTGCGTGGGGCGCCGCGGCTGCGCCGTGCGAACTCTCGGGGAGCCCGGGCGCTGCGAGTTCTCGCGAGGAAGGCCGACAACTCGTCCGACGTGGCCAGAGGCTGGACGGGACCCAAGGGAGCGAGGGAAGGAGGAGCGCCGGGAACAGGGTACGCCCGCGTCCCTCCCTCGCCGAGGCGCGCGCTGCTTCCCAACTCGGAAGGGGCCTCCCCTGGGGCATCACCCCGTCTCGAGCAGCTGTCAGGCGGGCTCAGCGTTAAGTGGGGCGCCCGAGGCCGCCCTTCTTCCTAGGCGTCCGAACCCGCCTGGGCGTCGCGAGGGCCTCTCAGGAGCGGCGGAACCTCAGCCCCGCGCGCTGTGTGGCCGGGTCTCGACCCTTCCCCTTCCACGTTAGCCCCGCGCCACGGAGGAGGCGCCCCTCGGGAACCTGAGGCGCGTCCTAGGAGCCCGGCGGGCCGGGACAAGCGTCAGAACAAAGACGGCGCGCGGGAGGGGGGTTGGGAGGGCCCGTGTCGGCGCCCCGGAGGACCTCAGCCTCCGCTCCCGGTCTCCATGGAGGCGGTCGCCATGGCAGCCAGATGCGCGTGATTCGCTCCTCCGCGTTGCAGCCGAGCCTGAGGCTTCGCCCTCGGGTCTTCAGGGGTTCCAGCGGTGGCTTCGCCGCCCGCCCTGGAACGACGTGCCCTCGCCCCGTTTTGCTGACAAGGCAGGTTTCCTCAAATGCCCGCAGGAGCAAGCGGCTTCCTCCTTCCAGCAATGAGAGGAGAGACAGCGTGGGCAGCTGAGAGCCACCTTTCTAAAGGACCCAGGTCTCTGCCTCTTACTCTCCTGCCTGGATCCCTGTGACCTCCTAGCCTGTGTCCTGGTGTCCAGTGTGCCCGCGCTTGGCAGATTTATCTTCCGAGGTTGTTTCCATCGCGGCCTCCCCTGCTGCATAGTGTTCAAACTCTGACAGCCTCAGAGAGCCTTACAAGCTTTTTAGCAGCATTTTGGATGTTTTGTGCACACTCTGGCGTTGGAGTTGTCCTCCAGCACAGGCATTGGAGAGAAGCACATTTTCATTCCAGCCCACTCATACCAGGTGCTGCTTTCTCACCTTAAGTTTTTATGTGACCCACTGTGCTCCCCACCCCATTGTACTCCCATGTCTGTTCTATTCTTCAAGGTCTAAAGTTGGCAGACTATAAACTCAAAGTAGGCTGCAAATGTATTTTATTTAGTCCACATGGGGCTTTAAAAAATTTTAATTCTCCTTTGTCTTCCTCCTCTTCTTATTCCTCTTTTGAAATACCAGAAGATGTTACAACATGGACATCCCAGCCTGGAGAATATGAACTATTGTGTTTGCATCTCTGCTCCATCTCCTCCCAGAAGTAACGCTGTCCTAGATATTATCCCTTTTGCTTTTCGTCCTTGTGGTGGCCAGCTTCTCAACTGGCTCCCAATGATCCTTGCCTACTGGTGATATTCACACCCATGTGTTCCTCTCCCCTTGAATGTGTACTGGACCTAGTAACTTCTAACAAACAGAAAATGACAGATGTGATGGTTGTCGCTTCATGATTGCATTAGATGAGGTTGTAACTTCCACCTTGCCAACTCTTTCTTGCTGGCTTTGATGAAGTAAGCTGCCATCGTGGAGATGGCCACATAGCCAGGACATGAGGACAGCCACTGTCAACAACCAACAAGAAACTGAAACCCTCAGGACGCACAGGAGCTGAATTCTGTTAATAACCAAGTGAACCTGAAAGTGGATTCTTCCTCAGTCAAGCTGTGGTCTCAGACCACAGCTCTGAGACCAAGGAACATCTGTAGCTTTTTGAGAAGTGTATACAGTCATGCCTGGACACTTGGCCCACAGGAAGTATGAAATAATGTGTGCTGTTTTAAGTCACAAATGCAGAAGTCACTGTGACCCTCTGCAAAGAGTAAATACTTCATGGAAGTAAAAACAGCTGGTTTATGGAGCTCACCCCGTCCATAAGCACATTATGCAGACCTGTGATTTCCTGTCAAACTGAAACTGATGTGTCTACTTGAAAATGAGGAAACAGGAGAATTTTCCTTGTCAGAGAAAGAAAACAACGCAGAAAGTTACACAGTAATAGGTAACTAATATAGGTTCTCTTCTGTTCTTTTGCTGTTTACAAGTATTGCAGTGAACATTGCTGTACGTGTCCCAGAACACAGAAGCTTAAATTTCCCCTGGGTATATGCTTAGGAAGAGAATTGCAGGATCTTAGAATTTGCAGATGTTCATTGTCACTAGTTTTCAGTAAATGATCAAAGTTAGGGTCACCTGACCATGGTGTCTTGGTCAGGATTAGCAGCCAAGGTTGGCCTCAGTTCATAGAAGCTGGAATCAATCTGTGGACAGGATTCAGAGTCATGTGGAGGACACATTCAGGTGTCAGTCCACGGGCAGGGTTGAGGTGAGTGTGTGGCTACACTTGAGACTCTGAGGGTAGGGTTGTTTTTCCAACGTGTTGGGGGACACTGTGTGGGTTTGGGGGTAAGTCTAAGATCAGTTACAAGTCAGACTGCCCTACTAAGCAAGACCTAATCCCTGGTGATATTATTGCCTAATAGAGGCCACCCAGGACCCAGCCACCTGCAGGTGAGACCCACTTTCAACCGACGCAGCTTTTTAATTCAGGGGGTGGGGGTTAGGAACTAGCTCCCTTCAGAGATCCTGGCAAAGAAAAAAGGCAGGCACAGAAGAAGGCACAACATCTTTAATGGGGGCAACCTGTCCCATATCCCCCAAACATTCTCAAAGGTACTCCACAAGAGGGGAGGGTGACTGGGATAGGTGTGTGGATGTCGTCCCTATCCCTGGCTAAGCCCCTTCCTCTCTAGCTGCTGCACTCTCCAGCCTTGAGCCTGATCCCAAGTGAGTGACTGGGAGGGGCAAGAGAGCTCCTTTGCTGCTAAGGGCAACTTTCCACGTGACCCAGGGGTTGGAGAACTAGCCTGGATGGAAACGGCACTGTCCTCAGAGCTAGGTGGGCACTTAGTTCTAGGGGTTTGGACTGAACTGGGGGACTGCCTCCCTGGGCCCAGCATAGGGAGCACCAAGGCTGAGGCCCTGGTGCGGGGCACAGTTTTGGGGTGCATGCCAGGTTTCTGCACATGGCTCCTGAGTTCTGGAAAACGGTCCATTCTCCTGACTCGGATGGAGCAGGAGGAGATGGCTTAGTCCTGGGGCTCATCTCAGCGGGGTCCCCACATACCCCTATCCCAAGGGGGGAAGCTCGCACCCCAGGAGGTACATTGGAGCTGATGGCTCTGCCCACCCATTTGGCCTTCAGTGGGTGGGTGCATCGGTTTTGTTGGTCACTCAGAGTCGGGGGTTTTAGCTGGTACTAGGGCATCCCCGCGTGGCTCCCAGCCACCGCTCACCGCTGCTTACGCTCCGCCTGCTGGAGCCTTCGGGAAAGGTCGTCGATGCGCACGTTCTTGAGCTGGAGCAGGTGCTCCAAGCGCCTCACCTTCATCTGCAGGACCTGGGCCACACCGCAAAGAGGTCAAGCCCCGACTCTCATTACTGCCACCCAACTCTGCACCTTCCCTGCGCACCCTCACCTGCACTGTCTCCTGTGAAGCCAGCAGCTCCTGTTCCTTTTCAGCAATCTGGAGGACGAAACTTGGATCGCCCTGCAGAGCCTGGCTGTATCTTGGAGGATGGGGAGCTGGCAGCCGCACACCCCTGGTGTGGGAAGCAACTTAGCAGAGGCCTGACTTCGGCCCCACCCTCATCCTTCCTATGTTCACTGTTAGGTGTTTTCTCCTTCCCCTCCCCCCCTTACTTCCTCTGGTCCCAGACTTTCCAGACACAACCTGTCCCCACCCTCTCCTCTCAGTTCTTTGTAGGGAGATCGCCTGACCTGATGAGGTTAAGAACTCCCAGCTTCCTTACCTGAGCTGCCCCCCTTCCTTGGGGTCCAGAACACCTTCCCCTGCGACCTTCTGGGACAACCCTGAGCAAGGAAAGTGGAGGAATAACAATATTGGAGCCCTATTTTCCTGTCTTTCCTTCCTACTCCCCAACCACCCACATAGAAAGGAAGGACAAGAGGAAGGTTTCTCCAGGAGGAAGCGAAAGTAAAGGCCACTTTACCCACATCCATGTAGCCAGTGCCATCCTGGGGAGCCAACTCCTGAAAGAACCCCAGGGACCCACTGTGAGTTAGGACTTGCCATCCTCAAGGAGCCCCATGTCCCTTCTGTGGTCCCCCAGGTCAGGCTCCCTTCTCCCATACTTATTGCCAAGGACTTTCTACCGCATGGGAAGCTCCCCTGGGCAGTGGGAGAAGCCTGAGGCGGGGGCACCTGTAGTGAGCCTGTGCCCTGCTTCCTGCGTCTCTGCTGCCGCTCCTCCAGGCGCTGCCTCAGAGGAATGAGCACCAGCTCCACCACGCCCGGGGCACACTGAGCAATCTTGCGCATCACGTCCTCTGGTACTGAGAAGTTCAGCTTGTTCAACACCTTCCTGGGGAGGTAGACACTGGAATGGTGGACTGGGTTCTGGGGGGAATGAAGTAATGGGGGGGTGGGGGGGACAGAAGGGCGTGCAGCAGTTGCAGTCCTAAGCACACCACCCTAGGGGAAAGGACGGGCATTGCATCTAAGCCCTGTGCTTGGGTGTCCGGAGGTTCCTTGCCTCCACAGTTAGAGTGCTTGCTTTTATTTTATTATTTTTTAAAGATTTATTTATGCATACAAGAACTGGGGTACAGGCCAGAGGTGTGGGGGTGAGAGGATTCACCAGAGCCAGAGCGGGGAGCAGAGCAGGCAGAAGGACCGAAGTACACTGCTGAGGGGAGCAGCGGCCGGCAGGAGAGGTCTGCGCACCATGTGGGCCCCTCCTCCGGTGGCCAGGGAGCAGCTGGGGATTGAACCAGCGCTGCAGAGGCTGCGGGCAGCTTCGCAACCCAGCGCTCAACTGCTGCGCCACCGGGGAGGCCCAAGAGTGCTTGATTTTAATATCAGACATTGTCTGTTCATGTTGTCTTCCCCACCTTGTCGCTAACACTGTCCTAGCCTGGTGGGTTGGGATAGCCCTGTGCCTGTGCACCCAGGTATTCTGCTACCTGTTCAAGTGACCCCAGTTGCTGAGTTTCTGCTGAAGAGAGTTGGCAGGAACATAATTGTGCATCTCCACCATCTTGGGGAAGTAAAACTTGATAATTTCTGCGACCAGGACTGAGGTGTGGAATGGGAGCAGACATAGATGGTGGGGGGTTGATAAGGGAGAAGGAGAAATGCATGAGGTAAGAGAATGGGATGGGGAGGTGGCAAAGTGGTGGGGCCAATTGAAGTGGAGTTGTAGGAAGGGGAAGGGTGATAGGGAAGGATAGGGTGGACAAGAAGAAAACAAGATCAGTGATGGACTAGAGACTAAACTTTCAGCATATCCCAGAGGCACTATATCTGTTTCCCATTAACTTAGCATCTGAAAACAGGTCTCTGGTACTCTAGCAGAGAATGAACCTCCAAGATAGCCTTTCAAGAGCCTGGAGCCTCACCCTAAGAACTCACATTGACACACACGCACACTCCAACTCAGGGTCCCAGGAGAGAGGCACAGACTCACACAAACAGACACCTATAACAAGGTCCCCCTTACAGATATGCACATAGGACAGAATGTATAGACACACAGGCACATGCACAGCACACACAAAACCATACAGAAATGCACATACACATACTTCCATTACTGGTATTCCAAGAGACAGTCACATATGAGCCAATATATACACGGGGAGACTATGCATACACTTCTGTCATTGAAATTCCAGGAGAAACAGTCTTAGACACACAGATACACAATCACAAGGAAAGCACACGTGTACACAGCCCCACTACATGCTACATACAGGACAAAATGTGTCAATACACATATGAACACGTACATGCTCAGACTCCCACAAGAGAGAATCTCACCCCCCCACATACACACACTTCTATTAAAAGTCCTAGGAGATAGACAAAACACCTGTTACATACACACAAACACAGAGATATGAATACACACAGACCCCCTTCCACATAAAACACAAGAAAGAACACGGACAAACAGGATACACACAGGCGCGCACACATACACTCTCGGGTGCACACCTCCGTCACTGAAGTCCCGTGAGAGATTTCGCTTGGGCCGGGAGAGAGGGATGTTGTCCACCCACAGGTACAGCTGGTGTAACGCCTCCTCGTCCACGTTACCCGCCATCGGCGCCCTCAGCAGACTGTTCCAGCCGTGCAGCGTCCAATCCTAAACTCAAGACACCTCCAGCGCTTCCTCTCCCTCCACTGCCGGCGCCCACACCCGCCTCTACCTCTCTAATCCTGACTCTTGTCCTAGCTGGGAGCAGCCATATTGTTTTCTGAAGCCATGGCAACCATCAAGTCTCCGAGGAGCATGGGCTTCTGGGAGTTGTAGTTTCTGCTCCATGACCTCCTCTCAGGATCGACCTTTGAAAAGATGGCCTTGTCTTCCTCGCTCCCCAAGAAGGAATCACCTCTGGGCCCACGCCACAGACTGACCAGCCATTGGCCTGCTCTGGGGCCTGAGAAAGCCAAGTAGGCCCACAGAACCCACTGCACCAACATTCCCAAGGCTGAGACCCCTACCCACTTCTGGGTCCTTGGCAATCAGTTGCAAGTGAAGGGAGCATCCCAGTGTTTGTCAGCTTTAACTGGGAATCCGTTTTAATGACCAGTGCTTCCCATCTGGACTGTAACAGTCTGTGTGACAGCCTCCTTGCCAGTCACTCTCAAGGTTCTGTGCTCATGGGGCCATCACCAGTACCCACCCTGCCTCCACGGCAGTGTCCCATGTGGCACTTAATACGTAACCGAGACTCTCAGGAAGAACACCAGAGCTCAAGGTTAGCGTCTTGGCAGGTCATTTAACTCCTTAACCCTATTTCCTGCTTTGTGAAACAGAGACAGACCTTACCTATTTGTCCCAGAGGGGTGATAGAAAAAGGATTTATAGAAGACCTGTTATTTGTGTGGGGACTAGGAAAATGGGAGTTGGTTACAGGTATAGGAGCAGTGAGGCTACTACAGACACTTCCCTTGTCTCCCTCCAGAGAGCTAGGGTTACAAATTGGTTCATTAACAGTTCCTTTTCAAAAGAGCACTGCCTACAGGAGGGTTAGGAATATGGATCCTTAGTGAAGGGGTACAGGGGCACTTCCAGGGTTAGTCCCTAGAGAAAGCTTGCTTCCACCAGACTAGCGGTATGGTTTTGGGTATGGCTGGACCTCTCTGTGCCTGTTTTTTCATGGTTTTACCTACCTCAGAGGGGCTTTGTGAGCATCTGACGTGCTTAGCACAGCGCCTGGCATACAGCAAGGGCCTACCTGGTAACATCGCTTGGTATTATCATTGACGTGATCTCAGTTCCAGCAAAAGAGGTGTTCTTGTTGATAGGAGACACACGAAAGTGATTGCCTTGTTGGTATGTGAGGCGAGGGACTAGAGTTGGTCAGGGACACTTGGGGAGGCTTTTGCTCCCACCTGCTTACTCCAGGGCAGGTCAGGGTCGGCTTGGCTTGCTGGTCTCCTCCAGAACTCGGATGGGCTCCAGGGTGGGGATTAGTGGAGGTGTCAGGGGAATCCCAACTACTTGTCACTGCCACTTAGTTTTGAAGCCTTCAAAACCTGGAGGGGATCCCTGAATGCTTAAGGTCCCGTGTGGAACCTTTGAAACCTTCTCATTTAAAAGTCATTCAAAGCACCTTGCCTTTCAAGAAGGAACCACACCCATGGCAGGTAAGGGACAAAAGATGACCTGGATATCCCCCCCTTAACATTCCAGGGTGGAGAGAGGAACTGCAGGGAGGTGGGGGAGGGAACCACAGGGGTGACATGCCAGCCCAGAGGAGGTGGGAAAACCGGTTTGGGGCCCAGAGCTGCCGGCTGTGTTCAAGCTAAGGCCTTTTCCCCAGCTGGCACCAGCGGGGGCCTGAGGGCCTCAATGAGGGTGGGCCAGGAAGGGAGAGGCTGGGTCCTGAAAGAAAGAGGGAGTTGGGCCAGCAGAGGCACCAGTCCTCATCTTTGGACTGGGGGGCCCCCTGGGCCATGAATGGGGAGTCAACTCATCCTCAGCCTCTTAGGGGTGTAATCCAAGCCCAGCAATTCCATGGGCTAGTCATTTCACCTTCTTTCTGCCACTGTCTCCAAGGACAGCCACCAGGCTTGGAATTGCCAATCACTGAAAGGCCTAAAGAGTTCACCAAAGGTAAACCAAGGAGTGCCCTGCAGGCTCCTCCAAACTCTAACCTGGACCAGAGGAGCTGCCCCCACACCCTTCTTTCTGCCTCTGACTCCACTCCTGCAAAGAACGTCACTATCAGACCTCCTTGATAAGCCTAGATGCCAGGTGCCTGGAGCTCAATTTGGCCCAACAGGACTGCTAGCTCGCTCCCTCCTGTCCAGCCACCTGACCCAAGCTTTTCTCTAACCCCGCAACAGTGCAAGGCCTGGCTTCCGCATACCAATGTAGGTGCACTGAAGACCCCTTCCTCCCCAGCCTAGATAACATTTAGCTATGGAGGAGGCCCTGCACCCCAGTCAGGGCCTAGGCTGTGGCCACCTTCTCAACACTTGCTTCCATGTCCCACCAGAGCAAGGACTAAAGGGAACCGGGAAGGAATGTTTCCCCAAGACAGACGCAAGCCCAGACCATGAAGGATGCACCCTTGGCTGTTAAAACGTTCACCCCCCACAAAAGGGGGGTGAGCGGATTTATTGAATTCAGACTAGGAAAGGAGCAACTGGATGGCTGGACTCTGGGCCCAGCCCCAGGCCCCCTGCCCAGGATAGGGCCCTGCCAGAGAGGGATGAGAGGCATGGGGCCTGCAGCTGCCCACAAGGGAAGCGCCCATTATCACTCCCCTGGAGGGCCTCTTGGGAACCTCCAATCTGGAAAGAAGACCAAGGGCCAAAGTAACATGGGCTGGGCCAGAGAAAAGGAACGGGGTGGTAGGGAAGCAGGCAGAGGCAGGCTCAGGAGCCTGTGGTTAGACTGTGCTTCTCGAGGTGGCCTGGGGCGGAGGTGGGGGGCTGCCAGCCTAGTTGGGGCCTAGGCTGGACCTTCCTATGGAGCCCTTCCCAGAATGGCTTTGGGGTCCCCCCCACCAATGACCTGATGTGGACGGCAGAGGGGAGAGGCACTCTCCGGCCAGGAGCGTCCAGGGCCCATCCCTGGCTACGGCTGTGGCCTAGTCCACTGATGGCATGGTGTGGTAGCACCGGACAGCTCCCCCACCCTCCCCAGCTGGTCCCCCAAGCCCAGGGGCAAATGGGGAGGAAAGAGGATTCTGAGAAAGAGGCAATAAGCAGGCAGTGAGGCTGACCCCAGCCCTGGGCCCGAGAGGTGACTGGGCCCATCGCAGGGCCAGGGCGACATTGCTGGAGGATCTGGGGCTCCCTACTCTGACCCATCCACAGCGGTGGCCCAGAGTCCTCGCTCGGCCCTGGGCCGGTGCTGCCGCATCCGGGTTGGGAGCACGGCGAGGCCCGTGGCTCAGCTCTGATGTCCGAGACCCCGAACTCCCGCCTGCCTGGCGTGGTTCTTTCTGGTCACATGGATCAGATCGTGTTCCAAGTGGAGGATGTGGCTCTGCACACGGTCGTCGATGGGGAAGGAGGTCAGGTACCGCTTGACCATCGCAAAGTAGGCCATGGCCTCCCCGAAGCTGGGCACGGGCACCTCGTCGCCGTCCTCCTCGTCCTCGTCTTCGTCGTCCTCGTCCTCCTCCTCCTCGTCCTCCTCCTCACTGTCCGACTCCGAGTCCTCCTCGCCTTCCAGGAAGTGGAGGGTGGGGCACTGCGCCTCCTCCTGGGCACCGTAGCCCCCGAAGCTGCCCCCCGCCTCCACCACGCCCTGCGCCCAGTCCTCGGCCTCCAGGCCCTCGGAGGAGCTCTCCTCCTCCTCCTCGTCCTCGTCCTCCTCGCTGTCCTCCTCGCCCTCCTCCTCCACCTCCTCCTCCTCCCCCAGCTCCTCCCCGACGCCCCCTTCCTCCTCCTCCTCCCCCTCCTCCTCTTCCTCCTCCTCCTCCTCCTCCTCCCCGCCTTCCCCCTCCTCCTCCTCTTCCTCCTCCTCCTCCTCCTCGTCCTCCTCCTCCTCCTCCTCCCCCTCGCTCTTGAGGGCAGTGGTGATGGTGGCATTGGGGCCGCCCCCGAAGCCGGCTTCCCGAAAGCAGGCAGCGATGTCCGCGGGCTCCACGGCCTGCCAGGCCGCGGCCACGAAGTGCAAGGCCTCCATGAGGCCCAGCTGCAGGCCCGAGCGATCCTGGCCCTCCAGGGCGGCCATGGCCTTGAGCAGCATGGCCTGGCGGTAGTGGCCCTTCACCTGCTGCACCACGCCCCGCTCCAGCGGCTGCACGGTGCCCGGCGGGAAGAAGGCCAGCTGCACGTGCCGCAGCCCCGAGGTGTCCAGGGACTGGGCGGCCAGGCGGCCGGCGAGCAGCAGGACGCGGCGCGACTCCGCGGCCATGCGGGTGTCCAGGGCCTTCAGGTACTTGGCCAGCGCCTGCGTGGTGACGCCCCCCTTGGAGTTGGCGGTGTAGTCGCAGGGCAGCCCCGCCTGGCCCGCGCGGGGCTTGGCCGACTTGCCGGCCACGAGCGGGGGCAGCTTCTCGCTGCCGTCGGCGTTGGCGCACAGCAGGACGCTCAGCCGCTGGGTGGCCCGGCGCGCCCGCCCGTCGCCGCCGCACAGCCCCGCGGCCTGGTCGGGCAGGAAGTCGTACCAGAGGCTGGTCTCGATGGCGCTGAACACGTCCTGCGAGGCGTAGCCCTCGGCCACGGACGGCGGCTGCTCCTCCAGCGCGCGCCAGCCCGTCGTGCCCCCGCCGCCGCCCTCCGAGGGCACGGCGGGCGGGCTGGCGGGCGCCGCCGGGGGCCGGGCGCCGGCGCCGCGCGCGCGGGCGCGGGCCACGCCGCTGCAGGACACCACGCCGTGGCGCCGGCGGAAGCGGTCCAGCCAGCCGTTGGAGGCGGTGAAGTCGTCCATGCCCAGCTCCTCGGCGATGCGCAGCGCCTTCTCCTTGAGGATGATGCCCTTGACGGGCAGGCCGGCGGCGCGGATCTGCTGGAACCAGGCGATGAGCAGCCCCTCGAGCTTGTCGTAGGGCGACAGCTTGTTGGTCTTGCGGCAGGTGGAGGCCACCCCGTACTTGCGCTCCGACGCCAGGATGGCCCGCTTGTTCTTGAGGATGGTGCTCAGCGTGGACGGCGGGATGTTGAAGCGCCGCGCGATCTCGCCCTTACGCAGGTCCGGGTTCTCCTCCACCTCCTGGATGATCCGCGACTTCTCCCGGAACGTCAGCTGCCGCCGCTTGGGGCCCATCCCGGCGCGCCCCCCGCCCCGGGGCCCGGCGCCACCGCCGCCGCCCCGGGGCGGGGGGCCCGGGCCCGCGGCGGGGGGCACCTGGCGGCCTCTCCCGCCCGCACGCCCCGCCCGAGACAAAGCGGCTCGCGGGGCGGCGGGCGGGGCGACGACCCGGCCCGGCCGGGGGCACCTTCGGGGGCGCCGGAAGGCGAGGCGCGGGCGGCGGGCGCGGGCGGCGGGCGGGCGGCGGGCGGGCGGCGCGGGCGGCAGGAAGTGCCGCGGCGCGGGGAGCGGGGCGCGCGGCGCGCGGCGAGCAGGGCGGAGCGGGCGGAGCGGGATCTCGCGGGAAGCGCGGGGACGCCCGGCACCGCCTCCCGCCCTCCGCGCCCACCCCGCTCCCGCCGCCCGGGCCGGCCGCGGGGGGCGCTGCGGCCTGGCGGACCCGCCGGGCGCCCGCGCGCCGGACCCCGCGGGCGGGCGGGGGGGGCGGCAGAGCCCGGCCGCCTCCGAGGAAGAACAGCCGCGCGGCTCTGCCTTTTATTAAGGCGACAATAATCCAGTGTTTTCCCAGAAACTGAAAAATACAGGAAACTAAAAAAAAAAAAAAAAAAAAAAAAAGCACCTTTCACCTCAGCACCTGGAGAGATGGGCAGGTAACATCTGATACAGTTCCTTCCAGTCTTTTCTCTAGGCGCATCGGTTTTCTTTTAAAAAATTTATTGCATAAAACTGGCAGCAGACAGTGGAGACCGTATAGCTGGCATCGCCTGCCGTTTTACCTGGCATCCAGTGATGAGAACTTTGCCATATCGGTAAATTACTGCCAACATGCTCTTTAATGGCTGAATATTATTGCCATTATAGACGAGCACCAATCCAGGTAGCCTGTTGTTACACATTTAGGTGATTTTTATAAGCAGGGGTACAGTTTTTAATCTATTTGGTCGTGATAGCACTATCCATAAATAACACTGATACCAGGTACTTCTTCACTTTCTGGACTTTTCCATGCATATAACCATAAGTGTATGTGCTTTCACTTACAGGAAGGAATAACGTGGTGTATCTATACATCAGTAACCATGCACGTGAATCTCTGAAGCCTCCTCCTGCAACAAACACATAAAAGTGACAAAGTCTTAAACATTGAATATATTGCAGTTTTTAAGAAGTCTCTTAGGTTAGCAAGAGGGGAAGGCTGTGAAGGGGGTGGTGGGCAGCGCTGAAGACCTGGGGCTGGCTGAGTCTTCAAGACAGTGGGTATAGACAAAAAAGGAAAGAGAACCAAGGACAGTGCCCTCCACACTGCAACTTAAGGACGGAGAAAGGAGGAGGAACAGTTGAATTGGTAGGAAGAAAGCCAACCTGTGTGATGTCCTGGAAGCCAAGGGTAAGTCTCTGCTGTTTTAGTGTATCTTTCTCTCTTCCTGAGTTTATTGACCTTTGGGATCCTGTGACTTTCTAGTCAAATCCCTTACCCACGTTGTTTCTCTTGTATTTGTCCTTTTGTTCAGTTTTAGCAACTCTACATGTATTCTGAACATTAAATAAACTTTTGCTAAGTGTATTGCAAATGTTTTCTCCCAATCTGCCATTTGTCCTTTAACTTAGGCTAGGTAGTCTAAGATAGGAGAAGTTTTTAATTTTTAAGTAGGTGGATCTGTTCATTTTTTTTCTTCCTTTATTACTTCCAGGTTTTGTGTTTTACTTAGGCAGTTCCCACCCTGAGATGTAAAAAAGATATTTTTCTAATTACAAAGTCTTGAAGAAAATGTGGGAGACCGTCTCCTGTAGGAGCAGATCGATGCTCAGTCACTGGAGAGGTGACTGTAGGGGCTCCTTCCTATGCATCTTCAGGAAATCGTAGGTTCCTCGTCCCCTCGTCCCTTCCCACGCATCCTGGATTATAATCAGTGGCTGCTAGAGTGAATGGACTGATTGGTGGGCTTTTTTTTTCTTTACTGCACTGAATTTTCCAACTTGTCTTCAATAAGCCAGCACTGCAAGGCCCTTTAAAATGCAAAGGAGAATGGAAAGCTTGCTGAGGGGCATGAAAAGCCATGGAAGGGTATAAGATAAACAGCTTTGTTTATCTGGTAAACAGCTTTGGACAGCCTGCGTCAAGAAAAGAGAAGGTGAACTGTAGACTTCCCTAATGTGAAGAAGGGGAAAATGGAGCTTACAGAAAGAGGTAGGATCTCAGGTACCCAGATGAATTGGTGCAGGAAGTGGTCAGTTGAGAGGGCCTGGTTAAAGGGCCCTGCAAACTGCTATAAGTGTTGTAGAGCAACCCTGATACAAAACGGGGTGCCTGACTGTGGGTCCTCACCCGCGCGCTTAAAAGGACTTATCAATGCTCTACTGCAGGCACACGTGAAAGGTTAATAAAGGTTTATTTACAAAGGGAAGGGGAAATGAGGAAATGTACAGCTCTGGGAGAAAAGTGGGAGACAAAGTTTTAAATGAGTCCTACCCGATCCGCCGATTAGGAATCCCAAAATGGCACTCAGAGCTGGCCGCCAGCCAGGAGCGGTGAACAGCCAGGAGGCGAGCGATCGCGAGTCAGAGAGAGCCCAAGGCCCACGTGTTTGGTTTTTTATATCCAACCTGGCTGCCCAACTCCACCCTCAGGTCCCAGCCACCCTCCCTTGGTGGTGATGGGATTTGTCTTTCCCAGAGTCTTGATGGCTTTAGTCTGGAGTGGGGGTGGGGTCCACAAAGTTAATCCTGTATGGGATTAACTCAGGACATCACTTCCCCCTAACATAAGCACCCAGTAGATGGGGTGTCTGCAAATGGCTATGCCATCACTACATGTATGTGGCTACTTCTTTGAAGTGGCCATTCCAGTGTCCTTTGTGTGGTTCCCAGGAAGTGGAAGACACTGTTCAGGAATATACCCCGTCCTTCAGAGAATATGCTTATATTTTTATAGGCTTTGTTAAGAGATAACTTATATGCCATGTAATTTACCCATTTAAAGGGTACAATATACAGATATGTACAACTATGATCAAAATCAATTTGAGAACATTTTCAACACCTTAGACACCCCATATCCTTTAGCTATGGTTTCCCTATTCCCCATCCCCACCCCGTCCTTCCCCAGCTCTAAGCAACCACTAATCCACTTTCTATTTGAAGGCTTCTGTCTTAGACATTTTATATGATGAAATCATACAATATATGTCATTTATGATTAGCTTCTTTCATTTAATAACATGCAAGGTTCATCCCTGATGTAGCATCTGTCAGTACTTTATTCTTTTTTCATGGCTGAATATTATCCACTGTCAGTTGAACATTTGGGTCATTTCTACCTTTTGGCAAGTATGAATAATGCTGCTTGCTTGCAGCATTAATGTGGATATATGTTTTCATTTCTCTTCGGTATATATTTAGGAGTGGAAAATTGGGAAAATATCTTAAAACCAGAAAATTTTGAGAATAAAAACATTTCATTCCTTTTAATTCCACTGTGCACATTGTTTTCAGTGGGCCCACACTTGGCAAAATATTTTGTAGCCCATATTCTGAAAATCTTTTTTTTTTTAATGTTTTTATTTATTTTGTGTAGAAGAACTGGGGTATAGGCCAGTGGTATGAGGTGCGGATGAGAGGATTCATCAGAGTTAGAGTGGGGAGAACAGGCAAATCTACTGAAATACACTGCTGAGGGGAGCAGCGGGTGAGACAGGAGAGGTCTGCTGCTCCACATGTGGGTCAGCTCCCTGGCTGGGGATCTAGTTCAGGCGGTAAAGGTGATAGTGCTGAGACCTAACCCCTAGGCCACCAGGGAGGCCCTGACCTGAACATCTTTTCATGTTAATGAATATCTATGTGAGTGAGTGTCAAAGTTCTTTTGTTCTCAGAACCCTTTCTTCAAAAGCCTATTCCGAGACCGCAATATGTAATTATTCAATAATCAGTAACTACTACGTAGTGAGCCCTGCCAGGTGCCAGGCATCCCTATGCCCGTTCTCTCTAACGGCTGAAGGTACTGCATGGTATAGAGGAGCCCTCTGCAGTAGCTGTTCCCCCATTGAAGGATGCCCCAAGCTTGGCATCTATATTTCACTTGGTGAACATACATTGGTGAGTACCTTTATCATCTCCTTAAGAGTGGCATATGGGGGGCCTCCCTGATGGCAAAAGGGGTTAAGACGCAGCACTATGAAGCTATCAGCAGCTACTGCAGCACAAGTTCGATCCCCGGCCAGGGAGCTGATCCACATGGAGCAGCAGACCTCTCCTGTCTCTCCCATGGCTCCCCTCAGCAGCGTATGTCAGTAGATCTACTTGTTCTGCTCCCTACACTGTTTTTGATGAATCCTCTCACGCTTCCGCATCGCTGGCCTACACCCCAGTTCTTGTATGCATAAATAAATAAAATAAATCTTAAAAAAAAAAAAGGAGGGCCTCCCCAGTGGTACAGCGGTTGAGCACTGGGTTGCAAAGTTGCCCGCAGCCTCTGCAGCACCAGTTCCATCCCTGACCGCCGGGCAAGGGTCCCACATGGCCCGTAGACCTCTCCTGCAGCCCGCTGCTCCCCTCAGCAGTGTACCTCATCAGTCTGCCTGCTCTGCTCTTTCCTCTGGCTCTGGTGAATTCTCTCACCCTCCCAAGCTTCTGACTGTACCCAGTGCTTGCATAAATAAATAAATCTTTAAAAAAAAAAAAAAGTAGCATCTGGGGTCAGAAGCCACACTTGGGCTCGGGTCCATGTGAGGTGCTGGGAGACAGGAGGGGAGGTAAATAACTTGATCCCTGATCTTCAACAGCTCAGCTTGAGGACATGAGATTCAGGAAAGGGAAAAGGGATTTCAATAAATAAAGTTTATGCCTTCCAGCAGTTCCTCTTCAGGAATCCATGCTATGCATACCTACTGCCTCATTGTAAAAGTTAATAACCTAAGGTTCAGCACTAGGGAACTGAATAAATATCAATATATACCATTACGGATCCATGTTCAAGTACAATGGAGACAGCAAGGTGTAAAATGATGTTTCATAAGCTGATTGCATATTTTTAAAAAATACGGACATAACATGCTTATAAATACATAGATCTGCACTGTCCACTAAGGTAGCCACTAACCACATGTGGGTACTGAACACTTGAAATGGACTGGCAAGTCCAAAATGAGATGTAAATGTACTGTAAATGTAAAATGCACATTGAACGTATAGACTTGGTACCAAAAAAGAAGTATGTAAACTGTCTCATTAAAAAAATCTTTATATTGATAACATGTTGAAATGGTATTTTAACTACATTGGGTAAATAAAACATTAAATTACTTAGTCCT
Organism: Talpa occidentalis; assembly: GCF_014898055.3. Taxonomy (NCBI): domain Eukaryota; kingdom Metazoa; phylum Chordata; class Mammalia; order Eulipotyphla; family Talpidae; genus Talpa; species Talpa occidentalis. Next base: position 90,893,483 of record NW_023600993.1, read on the forward strand.
GAAATTTCATCGACTTCTTTTTAGGATGTGATTACTACAAAAATTTTAATTATATATGTAGCTCACATTTGTGCCTCCCATTATGTTTCTTTTTTAAAAAAAATATTTATTTATTCATTATGTTTCTATTGCCCAGAGCTTGATGCTTACAGGCTAGTGCCAAGAGCTTCCTTTCATCGGGAAGGTGAAGCCCACGGCAGCTCAGAAGTGTTATTGTAACCAGGGCCTGGCTGGAGGGGGAGTAACCCTCTTACTGGGATGTTTGCAAATATTTTATTTTTATTGACTAGTTTTTTTTCAATTGAGCATATAATCCATGATCTAATTGGTTAAGGAGATTCAGGAAGATAGAACTGATGTGTGGGGTGTTCTGGAATGATCCCTCTGTGGTCCTGGCCCCACTTTACTGGCTCAGAAGTGACTGACTGTGGGATTTCAGGACTCCAAGAGTGTAACACCCCTCCACCCCCACCAACACCCTCCCCATACCAGGTAAAGGTGTGTATGGGGTAACCCCTGCTGTGCTGATTTTGAGTTTGTTTTTTTTTTTAAAAAAGATTAAGTTATTTATGTATAAAAGAATTGGGGTGTAGGCCAGATGTGGGGGGGGGGCGAGGAAGAGGATTCACCAGAGACAGAGGTGGGAGCAGAACAGGCAGATTGACTGAAATACACTGCTGAGGGGAGCAGCAGCAGAGACGGGTGAGGTCTGCTGCGGCTTAGGTGGTTAGCTCCCCCGCCCGGGAGGAACTCAGGCTCCTAAGCTGAAGCGCGGTAGCGCTGACACTTAACCCCTACGCCGCCAGGGAGTTCCCTGCTGTGCTGATTTTGAAAATTCGACCCTGAAAGCATTGCCCCCCTTAGTGTGGGGGCAGTCACAGCCTTGGCTGTGAGTAGTGGGTAGAGACCCCTAGCTGGACCTTGACTGGGGGTGAAGGGGTGGGGGTGGAGGTGGGTAAAGGGGTGGGGGAGAGCCGGCATCCTCAGCCCTAGGGAGCGCACAGCATGGCGCCCACACAGCACCTCAGCTGCTGAATGTCGGGAGAAGGAAGATCCCGATTCCACTCTGGCCGCCCCTCTCAGGAAGGCCTGGGGTCTTCCTCTCTCCTCCTTCCACACTTACCCCGGTTCAATCAAGCCCCCACCTTCTTTCCTGCCATCCCTACCCCAGCGTCCCAGGCTGGAGAGCCAGGGCTGCCCTGGAGGGGCGTAAGGTTACAGCCCTGCCCTGCGAGCGGCCTCCCTTCGAGGCCCCCGCCCAGCGGGGCCACCTCTTTCCTGGGGAGACTAGATTCAAAAGCGGCTCCCCGCCCACGCCCCTCGGGTGAGCCTTCCGGCCCCGTTCCAGAAAAGCGGGCCCCGCGGAAAGGTGATTAGGTCATTAGAAGTTGCTCAGTTTAAACCAGTGGCAATTCAGCTTCCCTGATCATCAGAGAAACTCCAGCTAAACCATAGGATGCCACGGGCGCCAGCGTAACCCAGCTACCCACGAGCCTGAGATGCGTCCACGACTGGGTTCCGCGCTCGCTGAGTCCCTCCTGGGCTCCCTGAGCAGGAGAGCCTCCCTCTGGGACTGCCGGGGGACACTGGACCCCTCGGGGCCCCTCCAGCCCGGGGTCCGTGGGGGCGTCCACGTGCTCCCGCCGGCTCCCTCCCCGGGTCCGCCCTCGGCGCTGGGGGCGCAGCTCGGGAATTACGCTCCGGGGCCGCAGGCGCGGCCGGGGAGGCGCCCGGGGTGAATCTGGGTTCCAGCCCCGGCCCAGAGCGTGGCCTTGAACCAGCTCGTGCATTTCCACGCCTCGGCGTCCGCGCGCGGGGTGGAGTGGCGAGCTCAGACCCTGCGGAGCCGTGTGCTCGGCCAGCCGCGGGCACGGGCCGCTCACGCCCACGGCGCTTGCACGCGATGTCAACGTGCCCGGAGTGGGGGGTCCCCCTCGGGGGTGATTGACTCCTCGGGGGGCCCTCTCTGCTGGGGGGGGCAGGGCGTAACCCCAAACCACAGCCCAAGAAGCGCAATTCTGGAGGTCAGGCGTTTTGACCCCGGACTGGAGGGCGCGGTGGGGTGCGTGGGAGAAACCCCAATTTCTGCGTCCCACCCAGGCCGGGAACTGGGCGGGGCCGGGCTGGTCCAGTCCCCGCGCCGCTCACCCGCGGACCCGCCCTCGGGTCCGCCCCCATCTGCCCGCGCCCCCATTGGCGGCGTCGGGCGGCGCGGCCGCTGTTATTTTTCGAATATATAAGGAGGTGGAAGTGGCAGCTGCTACCAGAGTTTTCTCGGACCGCCGGCCGGTCCCCGCGCCCCTCCACCCCTCCCCGCCCTTCCCGCCTCCCTCTCCTCCCGGGCGCCCCACGCCTCGGCCCCAGCGCGCTCCCTCCCTCCTCCCTCCCTCCCCAGGACCCGCTCCCCACCTCGCCCCGCCTGCTCTGCGGGGCGTCGGGGTCTGCCGCCCGGCCCTCCGCCAGCCAGAGGGACCCCGCGGTGATGGAGCGGCCGCGGCCACACCCCGCGCCGGCCGTGACCCTCAGCCCGGTCGGCGTGCGCGGCGGCGCCGAGCGCCCAGACCACCTCCCCGGCATCCGGCTGGAAGCTCGTGGCCTTTTGGGGTCCCCGGAACGTGCGGTCGCGTCCTCGCCGGTCACCACCCTCACCAAGACTATGCACGACCTCGCCGGGCTGGGCAGGTAGGGCCCCCCCCGAGGAGGCTGGGTGTGGGGCAACAGGGCTGCACTGGGGTGCTGATCCCAGGCTTCCTGGGGAATGACACTGGGGACCCGAATCCCGGGGGGGCATCCGGAAGGCGTCCCAGGCAGAGCCTGCTTCGGGGGTTCGTGACAGTGACTTGCTGTTGGCCGGCAGGGGCCTCTGGAGACCCTCTTCACCTCCTCTTTCTTCTCCCCCACTGGCTTCCACCAGGCTGCTACCTAATCTCTGCCCACAGCACCATTTTGCCCCAGGCAGGGGATCCTGAGCCTAGAGAGGGAAGTTGAGAGTGGCGAACCCTTGCTCCCGCTCACTTCATCCCCAGTTCTTTCCTGGGGTGAAGGGACTAGACTCTGATCCTGCTCCCTGAGCACGCCTGCAGGGCCTGTCTGGGTTGTCCTTGAAGCAGGAGATCTGAGCTTGGGCCCTTTCTCTAGGAAGGCTTCTGGCAGGATAGGGACCCGAAGAGTTTTAGGGAATGCTCTCCGGGCCAGCTCTGCCTCCCCTCAGCCCACACCCCCAGGATGGGCACCATCTTGCTTCAGCCATGGAATCTCCTTCCCCCCACTACCCAGAAGCACCTTTTAAAAATCAATCACTAAAGAGAAGTTCTTAAGTAGCCTGCCTTAAGGAGATGGTTCCTCCCTGCAACCATCTCCCTGGGGAAGGGCAGAGAGTGGGTGGGTCCGACTAAGATAGTGGCTGATGGGAATACTGATCCCCACATTTACCTTTCTCCTTCCTGGGTCTCTGCTTCCTTCCCAGCGACACCCCAAAGAGACGGACAGGCCCCCTATCCCGATGTATGTCTGAGTCCTCCCTGTCATCTGAGTCTTCTGAATCTTCTGATGCAGGTAAGGCTCAGGGGTACCTGAGAATTTAGGGGGCAGCCTGAGCCTCCCAGCTTCTGTGTATATCAGACTAACATCCTGTCACTGGCCTTTTGGGTTCAGGAGCCCTCCCCCTGCTTCCTCCTGGTGGGGCTCACCACACCCAGCCCAGACAGGCTGAGCGGGCTGGGTGGGGCCCTCCGGGGGAGATGAGATCTTACCTATTTAAAACCAGGCGCCAAAATCCCTGAACCACAGCCCCACCTGGGAGGCATTAGGATGGAAAGTTGGTCATTTTATAGCATTCACTTGTCTTCGGTTAGAACCCTTTCCTTTAAAAAGCTGCTATCTCTCAGAGCAAATTATTGTAAACCAGTTCAGGGAAAAAATGCTGAGTATAGTTTTGAATTTAAAAATTTAAGTAGAAGCATTTCCATGGCATAAATGGAGTAGAGTCCTGTGCAATTTGGGGAGTAATGTGTCAGCCTTGGGAGGGGGTATGGATGGGTTTTTGTTTCACTTTTTGAATGTGTCAAAATATAAAATAAAAACAGGTTCCTCCCTTCTTTGAATGGGTTTGGAACATGATGGGGGGAAGTGCAGAAAAGGCCCTGACTTTCAAACCAAGCCACCCTGTCCCCCCAGGTCTCGGCATGGATTCTCCCAGCCCCATGGACCCCCATGTGGCAGAACAGACGTAAGTGAGGAGGGGTTCCCCACTATCAAGAAACTGGTGCCACCCTTTGGGAATCCCATTTCTAGCATAAACTCATGGCGGGGGTGGGGGGGGTTGGAAGCCTGGGCAAATGGACAGACCCCTCAGATCCCAATACAAGGAGACTAATTGATCTTCCCATGGGATTCTGCTGGCACAGCAGCGAGATGGACTCAGGCAGAATGGAGGGGACACTGGCTGCCGGGACCTTGGCTCCAGCCAGCCCTAGTCTTATGGAAATACAGCCCCGCTGCGTGTCCTGTTTTTCCCTCTATCTATATTCATTCCCCCCATATACACTTTTCTGCGAAATACCACAATTTAAAAATATAGTTCAATGAATTCAAAACTTTTAATTCACTCTAGGCCAAATGAAAGTTGCTGAGGCTGTTTTGGCCCTTGGCCATCCTATCAGTTGCCTCTGGCTTCAGTGATACTTGACACTCTGGCCATCCCCTGGCCCCGGCCCTTGGTGAGAGGGAGTGCAGGGACCTGAGGGACTCTGCTCAGCACAGATCTCTCCTCCCTGGTCATGGGGCGTGAGCAGTATCTTTCAGAGCACAGCTGTTCCCTTCCAGCTGTTAGGGCCACAGCCGTGAGAGCAGCTGCCAGGCATTAGTGGGAACAGCTGGACATCCCCAGCCTGAGCTGAGGGACCAGGGCTCAGGATTTAGGGTAGTGGTTGCCTTTCCTCCCATTGCTTTTGATCAGACTGGGCTGGGTTGCAGCGTTTGTTAACAAACAGGAAATGGGGAGAGAAATGGGTAGGAGTGGGGGTGAAGCAGGTTGTTCTTTGGTGACAACAGAGAGCTGTCCTTGTTTTACCCCCAAGGCCCAGGTGCAGATTGGAAACCAAGCCAATAAAATTGGTCACCTCTGGTGCCAGGTTGGCTGGGTACAGCCATGCCCTCCCCTTGGGGGCTGTCCTGACATTTTAGCCCTCAGTGCCCCTCCACCTCTGCACCTGCTTCGACGGTTACACAGCTTCCCAGAAAGAAGCTTGTGTGTGTGTACAAGTGTACGCACAGATGCACCGAAGCCCAGAATGGCAGGTGGTCTCTGATAACATAGCTGGGGGTTGGGGCCCGCAGAAGAAAGACGCTTATGCCCCAGCCTCCAAAGGAACATCTGTTGGAATTCCTTGCCTGCTGGCCTCTTCTAAGGCGAGAGGAGGGGGTGGGATAGAGGCTGGGTCCTAGAAAATTCCTTAGGAGGGAGGAGAGGATGTGACCCCGCACATTTGCCACTAGGGGGTCTGGCTTGGTAGACTAGGGCTGACCCTGGGGTGTCAGGCCTGAGGGGGGCCAGGATAGCCACACAACAGGGAAGCCCAGCCTTACTGGCATCCAGGCCCTGCAGACACCCATATTGTTGGGCGTGGACTGTTATGGTGGGATGGATGGATGCCTTTCCTGGCGGCCATATGGCCTCCCTGAGGTGATTTGCATACAGGTGGAAGGCCTGTGGGCAGGCTGGTGAGACTGTTGCCTTGGTAATGCCTGAGCCACCCTGTGACCTGCCCCAGCTGTCTCTGCTGCCATTCTCTGGGCCCTCTTCCATTCAGACTGGTCTGCTCTCATCTTCCCCCTCCCCAGAACCTGGATTCCCTGATAGTGTTCTTCCTACTTCCCCTTTCCAAGGCCTGAGTCATGGCCCCTGGGCCTGTGGACAGGGGCCCCGGTACTGGGGGTGCGGGATGGGCTATGGGATGAAGCTGGGTTGCATGGGATCTTTCTGCCTCCTAGGTTTGAACAGGCAATCCAGGCAGCCAGCCGAGTTATTCGAAAGTAAGTCTCCAACCTTCCTTATGGGGGTGGATGCGGGTGTTGGGGGATACAAATGGAGGGTAATCTCCCATGCCCTCCCATAGGGGTGCACAGGGTTCTGTGGTAGAGGGCCGTCCTGCATGTTCTCAGTCCCCGCCCCGACTCTCCAGTCCTGACCTGTCCCTGTTTCCTTCTACAGTGAGCGGTTTGCCTTCCGACGCTTCCAGTCCTTGCCGGTAGGTGCCTGCTGTGGCCTAACTGGAGGCTCAGCCACAAACCCCAGCCTTGGGGAGGGTTGGGGGCAATCAGGGTTGCCTCCCAGAGGGTGAACTGAAAGGAGTCATGTGTCCCTAGTCTGACTGTCGGGGCGGGGGTGGGGTGGGGGGATTGGCAGGTAGAAGGACCAGCTGGGGAAGTGGAGGAGGGGTAGAGGGGGTAGGGCCTGGGCTGGGGCCACAAGAAGACAGCCTTCAGCACCTGCTGCCCTACATGTCTCTCCAGGTGAGGCTTCTTGGCCACAGTCCCGTGTTACGGAACATCACCAACTCCCAAGCACGAGACAGCTGGAGGAAGAGGGAGGCATGTGGCCGAGCTGCCCACAGCTATGGGGAGGACAAAGAGAATGTGCGTTTCTAGAAGGCCTCAATGGGAGAGGTGGGGGTTGGGCAGGAGGCTTCTCTGGTGGCCTTTGATGACAACCCCCCATCCCTGATTTGCCTACAGGATGGACTTGTCTTCAAGATGCCTTGGAAGCCCACACATCCCAACAACGACCATGCTCTGGCAGAGTGGGCTAGCCGCAGAGAAGCCTTTGCCCAGAGGCCAAGCTCGGCCCCTGACCTGATGGTATAGATGAGGGCTGAGCTGTGTGGGGCAGTTGCATGCAGGGTGGGCACGTGCCCTTGAGGCAGCCTGGGAAAGGGGAGAGTGATTCTGAGTCCTGAGGTGGTAGGAAACTTCTTAGAAAAATGGGTGGGGCCTGCCTTGGGTACCCACCCCTGAGTAGCCTGTACTTTGTCACCCACACAGTGTGTCACCCCCGAGCGGAAGATGGAGGTACAACAGCTGAGTCCCATGGCCCAAAGCCCCTTCTCCTTGACCGCCGCTGAAGGTGCCACTGAGGAAGATGATGGATTCGTGGACATCCTGGAGAGTGACTTAAAGGTAAACAGCCTCGCTCCATGAGGCCCCTGCCCTCCCTCCCTGGAATCTCCCTAAGGTGGAAAGCTCTGAGCTCCTGCAGCAAGACTATGACCTCATTCCAATGTCAGAAGAAGAACTGGAGGTGACTGTCGCACACCGACCTCCGGCCAATCAGAGCGGAGCGGGTGGTTGGTCCTGGTGAGGGGAGGATGCGCAGGGCGGAGGAGAGCCTGGGCCTCCAGCATGGCCATGCTTCTCCCGGTTCTGTGCCAGCCCCTGCAACCAGTGGGGCTCTGCAACTTTTGGTTCTGGGGGCCGCCCTGTGTGAAGGTGCAGGTAGGGTGAGAAGAAGGGCTGCCACCCCGGGGTTTGCTGGGGGGACAGCGCAGGCCACACTGCAGGACTCAGCCTCAGGCCTGTGAGTGTGACGGTATCCTTGCTGTTTTGGCCTCAGGATGACGACATGATCCCTCCAGGCATAGAGAGTCTTATTAGCGCCCCCCTGGTCAAGACCACGGAAAAGGAAGAGGAGCAGGTGGGCCTCTGTGGCAGCCCTGGCATAACTTGGAGCTTGGGCTCACCCTTTGGTGGGATGGGGGACCGGAGGGTGCACGGGCTGGGCACTCTGACCCCCAATCTGCTGTCCCTGCCAGGATCTCATCATGTTCAGCAAGTGCCGGCGGCTCTTCCGCTCTCCGTCCATGCCCTGCAGGGTGATCCGTCCCATCCTCAAGCGGCTGGAGCGGCCCCAGGACAGGGATGTGCCTATACAGAACAAGCGGAGGAGGAGCGTGACCCCTCCAGAGGAGGAGGAGGAGCCTGAAGAACCTGTGAGTGCCCTCTCTGGGGTGGGCAGGCTGCCACCCTTTGAGTCCACCCATAGCCCTACGTGGCCATGTTTGTAGCAGAGAGTGTGTGCAGGGAAAGGGCTACCAGCTAGACGCAGCACGGAGGGGCAGCCTCCTGCCTCACCCTAGCCATTGCCTTCCTGGCCCCCCAGAAAGCCCGAGTCCTCCGCTCCAAGTCCCTGTGTCACGATGAGATCGAGAACCTCCTGGACAGTGACCACCGTGAGCTGATCGGAGATTACTCCAAGGTGCCAGAGGCGTACCCCTCCCTCACCCACTGGCCCACTGGCCCGGCAGCTGCTCGTGGGCCTCCCTCTCTCCTCCAGCCCCTTTGCTTTTTCTTCTGCATCTTACTGTCCTTCATTGTCACCTGAACTCCTGGCTTTCCTTGGTCTCTTGTCTTAAATCTGTCCCAGACATCAACCTTGGGTCTCAGCCTTGAAACATTTCCAGACTAGTGTCCAGGTGGGAGCCTCCTTGGGCTTGGCAGAGGGTGGAGGCAGGACGTGGGGAGCACTGGGGCTTTCACCTTCATGCTCCACCTCTTCATTTCCCCTTGAGAGGTTGTTTCCTGGGTATCAGACCCAGGAGGCACCTCTCGTTGCTATGGGAATCAGAGCTGAATTAAAGGTCAAAGCAGATGTGACCTTCTCACTTTCTCCTCCCTCCACGTCCCCCAGGCTTTCCTCCTGCAGACTGTGGATGGGAAGCACCAAGACCTCAAGTACATCTCTCCAGAAACGGTATGCAGGGATGAGCGGTCCTCGGGGTGCATTTGGGACTGTTAACCTTCCCTGGGGAGGGGCTTGGAGTGCTGGGTCAATGAGGGGCTCGGGGCCAGCCCCTGCCTGCTGGGCTGACCTACTCGGTCCTACCTCCATGGCCTCCTTCAGATGGTGGCCCTTCTGACCGGCAAGTTCAGCAACATCGTGGAGAAGTTTGTGATTGTGGACTGCAGGTACCCCTATGAGTACGAAGGTGGCCATATCAAGGTGAGGAGGGTGATGGGGGAGCCCTGAAGGCTCACGCAGCCCTATGCATCCTCTGCTGGGAGGGTGAAGGGGTGGACAGGGGGTGAAACCTCTCATGGAGAGTGATCTTGCCAGTAAGAAGTAGGGTCACACAGTTGAAAGACAGGCACTGTGTGGGAGAGGGGTCTGCCACCCAGTGGCAGGGCTGTGGCTGATCTCCGGCCTCTCTGGCAGACTGCTGTGAACCTGCCCCTGGAGCGAGATGCCGAGAACTTCTTGCTGCAGAGCCCCATCACACCCTGTAACCTGGACAAGAGAATCATCCTCATCTTCCACTGTGAATTCTCATCAGAGCGTGGGCCCCGCATGTGAGTGTCTGCTCCTGACGTCCCTGCTCAGGTTATCAGGGGCTGCAGCCGAGGCCAAACCCAGCCCGGGTCCTCCGGTCTCATCTGACAGTAGACCTCACCCCCCTCCCCTGCTCATGACACGACCCTTCATCTCCTTCTCGCTCTCCTTCCCATTGGTGAGTGTCTCTCTCTGTCCTTGTCACCTCTGCCGCAAAGTCTGGTTCCAAGTCTCTAGCCATGTGCTTAAAACCCTAGACCTCTGTGACATGGTGCTTCAGTGCTGGGTGCCCTTAGGCCCCCCCTTTAGGACACCCCCTGGTCAGTGTGAGTGCTGATGACTCTCCAGCCAGGCTCGCATGTGTGCTGGGATCTCCCCAGACACTCCTTGCAAGGCCTGCTCCCCGCTGCCCTCACCAGGCCCCCTCCCCCGGGCTTCCCGCACATGGCGTCTACCTCCACTAAGGCGCGCGCGGGACCAGGCCCCTCTGTCCTATCCTCTCTCCCTACCTCTCATCCTCATCAGGTCTGGTCGAGACCTCCTGGAAGTATGTCTTGAGTTTCGTCCATCTCTTTCTGCTTCCCCTTTTCTAGTTCCGGCCATACACCTCTTATAAAAGTTGTGCAACTAGAAACAAGCCCTTGATTTGCTTCCTTCCTTTCATCTCTCCAACTTCTTCCGTACCCTATAGCAAAACTGAAAGTGATCTGAAAGTGGCCCTGGGCTGTCCATCCAGCACTAGAAGGCCTCCCGTGCTTCCCCAGGGCCCTGCGTGGGCACCGCACACTCTGATCCTCCACCCCTGCTGGTCCCAGGTGCCGTTTCATCCGGGAGCGGGACCGGGCAGCCAATGACTACCCCAGCCTCTACTATCCTGAGATGTACATCCTCAAGGGCGGCTACAAGGAATTCTTCCCACAGCACCCGGTATTGGGGGGACGCAGGGAGAAGACTGGGGCGGGGGCGGCCCCAAGAGAGGGTGATGGGAGAGCTGGGTCCCCCCGGATGTTTCCAATTCTCTCCCGTATTGATTGGCCCCTCCTGTCCTGTGCTAGACCTTCTGCGAGCCCCAGGACTACCGGCCCATGAACCACGAGGCCTTCAGGGAGGAACTCAGGACCTTCCGCCTCAAGACTCGCAGCTGGGCAGGAGAGCGGAGCCGGCGGGAGCTCTGCAGCCGGCTGCAGGACCAGTGAGGGCCGCTGTGGTGCTGCCTGTCTTCCTTGCCTCTGCAGGCCAGGGCACCAGCTGCCTGGCGGCCCGCCGCGTCTGCTGGAGGCCCCAGGCACCATCCAGGGGAGTGGGTGTCCCCTCCGTGTGCCCCTGGCCTCCACCCCCTTCTCACTCCCATCCATCACACGCCACATCCTGGTGCCCCGACCCCTGTCCCTGCCCCTGGAAGAGCCCAGCCTGTTGACTTAGTGAATTGGATTAAGTCCAGTTCAAAGGAAGTATTTTGTACTGGCAGAAGCCTTTTCGCTTTTTTTTCTTCCTTGTTTGAGTTAACCCTCTGTCTTCCGATGTGCAGAAAAGCCCCCTTTTCTCTTAGGACTTTGCACATGTGAGGCAGGGGGAGAACCACCGTCCCCCAGGATGGGCCAGAGCTTCTCTCCTCCCTGCCCCGGGGGTCAGCGGGGCCGGCCCTCTGCGGCTCGCCTGCGTGTGTCTGCCTCTTCCTTTCTTTCCTTCTCTCCTGTCTTCCACGTGAACACTTTCAGCACAAACATAAGCTCTTACTCTCCCCTGTTTCAGTGTTACTGCAGGCTTCATTTGTTTGTCAGACTTTGCTGCGGTTGAGGCTCCTCTCTTAGGGACTCAAATGTTAATTACCTGCTTGACCCCGGCTTCTGTTGTCTCAGAAAAGGATGTAATCCTGGGCCACGGTGGATGGGGATCTGCGCCAAGGGTGCCCACTGGAAGCCCTGCCCCCACTCCCATGAACCCAGGGGCCTGACAGGTCAAAACTTTTGCTGCTGTCTTGTCGTGGTCAGAACTTGGACGGATGGATGGATGCATGGATGGATGCGTGGACAGCGGTGGGTGCAAAGGCCTTACACACACAAACCTCTGAGTGGGATCAGCTCAGTGAACATGACAGCCTGCAGCAGGAGTATGTGTCTGTCTGTGTGGACAAAATCTTTACACTTTGAGGTTTGAAAATATTCAAGAGGAAATGTCACGAAAACCCGCTAAATCAAGGACAGAGTCTCCCATGGATTCTGAATCTCAGAATGTGGGGAGGCTGTGCCCCAAGGCCCTGTTGAGTCTTCTGTTGGGGCCTGGGTTCAATAAAGCACTGAGCAAGCTGAGTGGCCAACATGGCATCTGTGGGGCCCTTGATCAGACAGACCATGGCCGACCCCTAGGGTGGGATCGGATGCGGGGAGGTCGGTGGGGGGATTGGGGCTGGAAGCCTCCTGGGGAGGCAGCCTCCTGCTTTCCCCTACCTTCCCTCCCCTGAAGCCTACAGCTCTTGCTTGATGAACCTGCCAAGCCTGGATCTGGGCTCTTGCTCCCCCTTTATCCGGGTACTTGGGTGTCTCTGGGCGGACCTTTCCTCAGGAGCAAGAGAGACCCTCCCCTTCCGCTCCTCAAGAAGTACCATGGCTCCCCATTGCCCTAGGATAAAGTTGAGAGTCCTGGCATGGCCCTTTGGGAACCGGTCTCTCCCACCTCACCCTTCTCTCTCTGACTCACATCCCCCGTGCTTTGCTCTGCGGATTCCCGACCGTGCCTTCGCACCTCTTGCTGTGCCAGCCTCAGGAACACGCCCCCTCTGTTACTCCTCAAGACTTAACTTCAAATGTCACCTCCCCCCGGAAGCCTTCCTGCCCTCTCAGAGTTGGCATTCTCAGTACCCCAGCAGAGCTTCCACTTAGGGCACGCCGATCAAAAGAGTGGGAGAGGGCCAGCCTGGGAGATTGGTCCCAACCTGGGGGGCTCAGCAAAGTCCCCTGGAAACCACTATGGCTGCCAGCCACCCCTGCAGTGAGTCAGCTGGTCGTAGGACTTTGCCGCGTACAGACGATGTGCCGCCTGTCGCCCTGCACACGTTCCGTGTCGGGTGTCATTACTGCCATCTGTCAAAGGTCATCTACCTTCTCGAGTGGGTGGTGCTGTGATTATTCACTCCACTTTGCAGTTAGTAGATGGGAAATGGAGGTGGTTTCCTACAGAGCAGCAAGAGAGGACTCTGGGCTGCAGGCTGAGCCTAAAGGACACTTACCCTGTTTCTTATGCCCAAAGGCATGGTCTTCACTTCTGTCCAGAGCACCCTGGAAGGGCACAATGGTGAGGGATGTTGGGGTGTGACTGTGGGGGTCTGGGAGCCTCTGCTCAGAGAAAGGAGCCCGGGAAGCTCCAGAGGCCCCTTCTACTGAGCAGGCAGCTGACACTAAGGCTGACATTTACTTGAATAAAGGGACAGCCCCAGAAAGAGAAAAACAGCTGTGAGGGGGGGCAGAAATGAAGGCTGGGGGTGAGGGACAGGAGGGGGAGAAGCCCTGGGCATTGTCATGCTACGACTTGCCTGTTCCGGTGGTCTCAGAACCTGCCAGGTTTTACAGAGCTGAAAGGCAACGGGAAACTCAGAGAGGGCACTCACTTGCCCCAGGTCACACAGCAGACACAAACAGCAGGCATTCCAGCAGCCTAGGGCTCTCCCCTCCTCACCTCCTGCCTTGGTCCCTGAGCAGCAGGGGTGGAGCTAGGCTGGCTGAGTGTCCTCATCCACGCTGTCAATCTGGAGCAGGCCACGTGGGGAGGAGGGAGCAATGGTGCCCAGTGTCTGACAAAGCCCAGGCTGCACCAGGTGCTGACACCACAGCCACATCTGTCCCCCTCATAACCCTCTCCAGAGTTACATATGAAATCAGGGGTGCTCAGTTGCCCCATGTTTTCTTTTTCCCTGATATTGTTTCCTAAGGTTGGGATAAAGCTCATTTTTCAGGAAGGCAGGGATGGAGGTTGGGGAGTGTGGGGGGTTCTTGGTCAAGCCGGGAGACAAAGCACTTCCTGAACGTTGACATCTAACCTAGGGAGGTGTGGGAGTCATGGCCCCAACACAGACCAGGACCCCCTCTGACCCTGGGATGTTAGGGGATGAGACAGGTGCCCCCCCTCACCCCCAGCAAGAGAAGTTATAACTTTCTTCCTGAATGCTTATAACGGGGAGTGGCTCAGGCAAGGAAGTGGTTTAAAATCCTGGGCTGCCAGCCAGTTTCAAAGGTTGTTTTGTTAAGGCAGGGCGGGCAGGGCAGGAATTCCAGCCTGGAAGCAGCATGTGGGGCCAGTGCACGTGGTTACCAAGCTGTGTGGGTTTCCTAGGGTAGGGAGTGGCCTGTGCCAGGCTGGTCAAGTCAGCGGGCACTGAGGGGTGTTGGGGGAAGCACCTGCACCCACTGGGCATCATCCATAGTGCTTACCAGGCAACTTGCGATGACAATCTAAAAAATAGCATTTTCAGGCCTCCCTGGTGGCCTGAGTTGATTGTCAGCACCATCACCACGGTGGCCCACCTCAATGGCCTGAGTTTGATCCCCGGCCCGGGAACTGACCCACACATGGCGCAGCAGACCTCTCCGGTCTCCCCTGCTGCTGCCTGTGGCAGCGTATTTCAGTGAGTCTCTGATCCCCACTCTGTCTCTGGTGGGTCCTCTCACCTCCCATCCTGCACCTCTGGCCTGCACCCCAGTTCTACACAAAAATAAAGAAAATCTGGGCCTCCCCGGTGGCGCAGCGGTTGAGCGCTGGGTTGTGAAGCTGCCAGCGGCCTCTGCAGCGCCGGTTCAATCCCCGGCTGCTCCCCTGCCACCAGAGGAGGGTCCCACATGGCGTGCAGACCTCTCCTGCCACCCGCTGCTCCCCTCAGCAGTGTACTTCATCCTTCTGCCTGCTCTGCTCCCCGCTCTGGCTCTGGTGAATTCTCTCACCCTCCCGCACTTCTGACTGTACCCAGTGCTTGTATAAATAATCAAATAAATAAATAAATCTTTAAAAATTAAAAAAAATATAAAAAAATAAAGAAAATCTTTTTAAAAATAGCATTTTCTTTTTAATTTCAGGAATAATCAACATTTCAACAAGGACATAAATCTTAAGCAGAGGGCACAGACGTGAGGAACCATCACATCGCTCAAGATTCAGGGCACCTCAGGAGGTTATTTCACGTTCCCTCAACAAACCCACACTCCAGGGCTCACCATTAGTCTGACCTCAGTCGAGGCAGATTAGTTTTGTCTGTTCTGGAGCTTCATACACATGAAATCAATTTATCTCCTTGGCGTCTGGCTTCTCTCACTCAGCATAATATTTATATTTTTTGAAGATTTATTTATGTATGCATGCAAGAGCTGGGGTACAGGCCAAAGGTATGAAGGGGTGAGAGGACTCACCAGGAACAGAGTGGGGAGCAGAACAGGCAGACTGACTGAAATACACTGCTGAGGGGAGCAGCGGGAGAGCCAGGAGAGGTCTGCTGTGCCATGTGGGTCAGCTCTCTGGCCTGCCCGGGGACCAAACTCGGTGCTGCAGAGGCTGCGGACAGCTTCATAGTGAGGTGCTTAACCCCTTGCGCCACCAGGGAGGCCCCACTCAGCATAAGATTTAGAGATAGCCCATGTTTCATTTAGCAATTTATTTCTGTCCTCTCCTGCGTACAGTATTCCATTATAGGATATATTCCTAAGAGGAAATACTACTCTTTTTTTTCTTCCGGTTTATTCTTTTTTTAATTAAGGTATAATTTATAGGCAGTAAAACTCACTCTTTTGAGTATTCAAGTCTATGAGTTTTTTAAAAAGATTTATTTATTTATGCATACAAGAGCTGGGGTGCAGACCAGAGATGTGGGGAGTGAGAAGATTCACCAGAGACAGAGTGGGGAACAGAACAGGCAGATGTACTGAAATACACTGCTGAGGGGAGCAGCGGGCAAGGCAGGAGAGGTCTGCTGTGCCAGGTGGGTCACCTCCCTGGCTGGGGATGGAACTCATGCTGCAGAGGCTGCAGATTGCTTCATAGTGCTGCGTCTTAAGCCCTTGTGCCACCAGGGAGGCCCCAAGTCTGTGAGTTTTGACACCAAGATAAAGACATAGGACACGGTCATCTTACCCTCCATAGGTTACATGGGAGTCCAGTGAATCATACTGGGAATCTCCCCAGCGTGGAATCACCCCATCCAGCTTTAGGGTTCTCCACCTGGTACTCTAGAACAACTGTCCCACCAGCAGGGTCTGACAGTTCTATGGCCCCATATTATCATCAAAATTGGTAAACTCGAATTTCTCTCTCTTAACCTGAAAAATCTCGTTGCTGACTACAGAAAAGAATTCCCATCACTGTCAAATGCTGCCCTCTGGGCTGTGATACGGCATAAATGGGTTTGAGCATCACAGATCCAGCCCATGTCCTGACTCTTACCTTGAAATTCTGAATTAACTTTTTCTCAAGTCAGAGTCTTTAAGTGATTCTTTCGAGTTCAGTGGCTGTCACTGGCTTGAGCTCATCCACTGACAACAGCTCACAACCATCTAGAAAACTCATGATTTCTAAAGTCTTTATCCCTGGAATTGAACACACAGGCACCCTACTTTCCAGAGGCAGTAAAACTGTCAGTGGTGTGGAAAAGAAGGATGTTTAGACAAGGGGAGCCATGGTCATGTGAAATCTGGAAACAATCAGGAGAGGGAAGTTGAGTAATGACAGAGCTGTTGCTTGAAAATCAGACCTTGGGAGCATGTCAGATGATGTGAAGTTATTCAGTCTATTGTTCCAAGAAGACAGTTGGTTATGGGACAGATGGTAAGAAGCATTCCCACCCAGCCCACAGAGGACTTTGTGTGGGTGCCAAGCAGTGCCTAGGGTTGCTTTGCCCCACCCAGCCCACAGTGGCACACACCGCTGGGAGGGGGTGGTGGAGCAGCTGCCAGGCTCTGAGTCAGCGGGGCCTGGGGCGGTGGGAGGGGAGGGGGGGCCTCACGTGGCTGGGCCTGTGCTGCCTCGTGGGGCCTCCTGGCTCTCAGCCCTGCCGGAAGCGCGGCTGTTTGAAAGGACGAATCACACATGGCCTGGTCCTCCTGGGGCCGGCCAAGACTGTGAGGCCTGGGGCTCCTTGAGGGGAAGGCTGGAAAGGGGGGCTCCTGAGTTGGGATGGGGAGGACTGAGGAAGGAGGTCATCCAGTCAGGGTGGGAAGGGACTCCAAGGGCTGGTTTGCAGGAGTAAGCAAGGGTGGGCTTGGGGGAGGTTTGCGGCCTCCCCGAGCTAGAGATGGTTGTGAGCGAGCCCTTGGGGTGGCCAGTAGGGGGCAGGGGAGAAGGGGACACACAGGGGAGGGAAAAGGGCAGGCTGCAATCTATCAGCATGCACACCTCCACCAGCACAGGCATAGCATCAGGAAAACCTATTGCTGTCAGGGCACCTCAATGTCCTCATCCGTAAAATGGGGACAAAAATCCTCCTTCAAAGGGTTGTGGATTGGATCAAATGGGTTAATGTATGGAAACCACACAGAACTGAGCCCACCTACATAAATCTCTGGATAGCTCTTATTACTTAGGGCCAACATGGGGATTATAAGATCAGACAGGTAAACCGATGAGTCCAGAAAAACTCAACTCAAAAAAAAAAAAAAAAAGGAAAAAGAAGGAAGGAGCCAACGTGGATTGTAGGCCGTGGTCTACTTGCATCAGTCTAGGGAGCAGTCAGAAGTCTGGGGATGGGGCCTCCCTGGTGGCGCAAGGGGTTAAGCACAGCACTATGAAGCAATCCACAGCCTCGGCAGCATGAGTTCGATCCCCAGCAGGCCAGGCAGCAACCCACATGGCGCAGCAGACCTCTCCTGTCTCGCCTACTGCTCCCCTCAGCTGTGTAATTCAGTAGATCTGCCTGTTCTGCTCCCCACTCTTTCTGGTGAATCCTCTCACTGCCCCCACCCCCGCACCTCTGGCCTCCACCCCAGCTATTGTATGCATAAATAAATAAATCTTTAAAAAAAAACAAAAGATGAAATCATGCCATTTGCACAACATGGATGGAACTGGAGGGGAATCATGCTGAGTGAAATAAATCAGGAGAAAGACAAATACCAGATGATCTCTCATAAAGCTACAAAGCAAACAAATAAAACAAAAGCAAACCCTTGGATTCTGACAACAGGACCATGGTTACCAGAGGGGGAAGGGATAGGGCGTTAGAGGGCAGTTGCCGGACTGTGGTGGAGGTTTTAGAACTTTGGTGGACAGCATGGTAGTTTTGCACATTGAAGACGTGCGAGCCTGCATTCCTAGGACATGCACAGTGTTGTAGACCAGTGTTCATAGCAACACTGTAAAAAGCAACAACTAAACCCAGTGGGGCTGTCTCTGGGGAGTGAGCTCCCTGTCACTGGAGGTGTGTAAGCAGCAGGAGGTTGATCCTGGAGTCTGGAAACAGCAGCAGAGCTTCGCAAGTCAGACTGCTTATCAGGTATAGAGGACCCTTCATGGCTTGGGTAGGTGCAGGGTGGGACCAGCTTTCCAAATTGAGCCAGTATCAATCCTGGCACTCGCATCCCTTGAGGTTGGCACCTGGGGAGACCAGAAGCGGCATGGCCGAGGCTGCCTGTCACTGTGGGGTTGGCCTCACCCAGATAGGGATAGCGCCGTGGAGGGTGGGAATGAGGGAAGGGCCCATGTGAGGGGCTGCAGGTGAATTTCCCCAGCTCCAGGGATACTGAGCAGAACAGGACCAGGGAGTTGGGTGGACACTTAGGCAGAAGGGGAGGGGAAAAGATGGGAAGGTGTGGTCCCCAACTCCATCTAGACAGGCGAGCTGGCCTCCAATCCAGCAAGCTGCTTCCTTCAAGCTCCTCCGCTTGCAGTGATTGAACTCATTTTACTTTTCTCCCTCCTCTCCCTCATCTCTATTAATGGTTGTCAACGTTTGAGTAACTGAGGACCCACTGCGTGCCGGGCTCCACCCTGCCCACTTCATACGTTGCCTCACTTAGAAATGTGTTAGGCCCCATGTACCAGAAACCCCTCACGGTGGAGAAACAAATGAATGTTTGCGCTCCTCACTCAGCAAGAAGGCTTGGCAGGAGCTCGCAGACCCAGGCTCCTTCTCGCCTCACTGTGCTCAGCACATGACTTTTGACCTTAGGAACACAAGATTGCTGAGGGCTGCAAAAACACAAGGAAAGGTACTTGAGTTGCCCCCCACTTATCTGAGAAATTATGGCTTTTCTGATGGCTCCCACCTATGTACCAGCTGCAGTTCACATAGTGCCCAACCTGCTGGGGAGGCTGGGGAGGTATTTCTGACTAGAGTCCCTCCGGTTCTTGAAATGAGGGGTGAAGGGAATAGCACCCTGAATCGAGGAAGGCCTGTCTCCTTTCAATCTTTCCATTTACTCTAATCCAGTCTTCACCTCCAGAATGCACTTCCTGCTACCTGCAGCTAATGAACTCCTATCTCTCCAGAAAGTGTAGTGTGATGCCACCTCCTCCTTGCAGCATTCCCAGATTACTTATCTAGGCTCTTTCCCAGGCCTGAATCTGTTTGTCCTCTCTCTTGGCTCCTCCCTGCCTTGAACACTGTACAGAGTCTGCTGGAAACACTAAGCACCTGGAGAACATACCCAACAACAAAAAGCATGAATGAGTGGCATGTTCTTCTTTTCTTTCAGGTCATGTTCATGGCCTCCCCTCTCCCAGAGTCTCCCTCAGCCTTTCTTCACTCCATGTCAGCTGCTGGGGGGTGTGAGGGAGACAGGAGAGCTCATGTCCCAAATTTAATATTCTCAGGAGCCACCTTTCACTTAGCACTGTGCTGTGCTGTTAGCTATGTTAAGGAGCCTTGCTGGGCCTATTTAGTCACCTGTCAAATGAGAGGCTGTGCCCAAAGTTTCTTCTCATGCTAAAAAGCTCAACTATATGGCCTCCCTGGTGGCGCAAGGGGTTAAGCACTGCACTTTGAAGCTGTCTGCAGCTGCTGCAGCGCAAGTTCAATCCCCGGCCAGGGAGCTACCCACATGGCGCAGCAGGCCTCTCCTGACTTACCCGCTGCTCCCCTCAGCAGTGTATTTCTTTTTTTTTTTTTAAATAATAAATTTTATTTTTATATTCCCCCATACAATTGCAAACGCCCCATTCTGACCCCAATCCTTCCCCTCCCACCCCCCACCCCCCAAAAAGTGTCTCTGGTTCATAGTTTTTTGTTCATTTTGATTTTCACTTTCTTACATTCATTTTCCTGGTCCCTTATTTAAGTTTTCTAGATTCCTGCTATGAGTGAGACCATCCGGTATTTTTCTTTTTCTTTTTGGCTTATTTCACTGAGCGTGATCCCTTCCAGCGCCATCCATGTTGCTGCAAATTGCATGTGTTTATCTTTTTTGAATGCTGAGTAATATTCCATGGTATATATGTACCACATCTTCTTGATCCAGTCATCTATTTTTGGGCATTTGGGTTGTTTCCAAAGCTTAGCTATTGTAAACAGTTCAGCAGTGTATTTCAATCAATCCACCTGTTCTGCTCCCCACTCTGTCTCTGGTGAATCCTCTCAGCCCCCCACACCTCTGGCCTGTACCCCAGTTCTTGTATGCATAAATAAATAAATTTGAAAAAAAAAAAACTATGTTTGGAGCAACACCAGTGCAGTACAACACAAGAGGGAGGAGCAGTTGCTATGAGGTACCCTCTGCTCTTGTTGACTGAAGGGCTCACACCCACATTGGGGGCTTTAAAATCTGGAGGCTATACTGAAGAAGGGAGTGCTCAGAGTCAGCCCACCGGAGGGAGTTGTGCTACCAAGAACTATAGGAGTAGCGGGGCAGAGTGGTGACTGTCAATTTGAGCCTGTGGCTCCCAAACCGGGGGCTGAGGGCTAGATTGGATCACCAGTGTCTCTTTATAGAAGAGGCTGTTATCTGCCTCTGGCCACTGGGTTATGTGAAACACCTGCCTTACTTCCACCAGGGGCCAAAGTAGAGATAACAACTGCACTAGAGTCATTAACTGGAGTTCAAAGTACCTGGGTGCTAAGAACAGGAACAAGCGCCCCGGGGTAGATCCCATCCTGTGACCCTGTGTCAACCATAATCCCTTTCAGAACTACATCTGTTGCTCAACCACAGCTTAGAGGTTGAGGCTGTCACAAGATTGTTCAAGGTGTTTTAGGGAGGATCTGGCTTAGGGGAGGGAGCCATTGATAGATTCCCCACCACCCACTTACATAACCATAGGAAAGCTGAACTCTTTTTTTTTTTTTAAGATTTATTTTATTTATGCATACAAGAGCTGGGGTACAGGCCAGAGGTGTTGGGGGTGAGAGGATTCATCAGAGACAGAGTGGGGAACAGAACAGGCAGATTGACCCAAGTACACTGCTGAGGGGAGCAGCGGGTGAGTCAGGAGAGGTCTGCTGCACCATGTGGGTTGCTCCCTGGCCAGAATCGAACTCGTGCTGCAGAGGCTGCAGATTGCTTCATAGGTTGTGTCTCAACCCTTGCACCACCACGGAGACCCGGAAACCTGAACTCTTGGTGCTCACTGAGGACCTTTTGATGTCTTCCTACCCTAGATCCTATCTGCAACCCCTTCGTGGCACTGACACCTTGGGCATCCAAATATGTGCAGGGGCTTCATTCATTGAAACACTAGATATCTAAAGATCCTGGGTGAAAAAAAACCTAGGATTATATATCCAGCTAAAATTATTAACTATACCATAATTTACGTCTGCATCCTTCAAGGGCCGAGAAGGATTCTTTTTTTTTTTTTTTAAGATTTATTTATTTATTTATACAAGCACTGGGTACAGTCAGAAGCGCGGGAGGGTGAGAGAATTCACCAGAGCCAGAGCAGGGAGCAGAACAGGCAGACTGACGAAGTACACTGCTGAGGGGAGCAGCGGGCGGCAGGAGAGGTCTGCGTGCCATGTGGGACCCTCCTCCGGTGGCCGGGGAGCAGCCGGGGATCGAATCAGTGCTGCAGAGGCTGCGGGCAGCTTCGCAATCCAGCGCTCAACTGCTGCGCCACCGGGGAGGCGCAGGATTCTTTTTTTTTAAAGATTTATTTTTGTTTATACAAGAGCTGGGTTACAGGCCAGAGTCGCGGGAGGGTGAGAGGATTCACCACAGACAGAGCAGGGAGCAAAACAGGCAGACGGACCAAAGGCACTGCTGAGGGGAGCAGCGGGAGAGACAGAAGAGGTCTGCTGCGCCATGTGGGATTCTTCCTGGCCAGCCAGGAATCAAACCGGCGCTGCGGAGGCTGTGGACAGCTTCACAGCGCATTGCTCAACCCTTTGCGCCACCGGGGAGGCAGGGCAGAGAAGAATTCTATGACAATCCACAGTTTAAGATCAGACCTAAGAAAGTAAGACAGTGTTCCCTGTCCCCTGAACTTGTGGAGGTTTCAATTTTATTACAAAATTTGATGTTTGTGTTGAATTAAGTATATCCAAAAGGACACAAATCTCCAGTGTCTCAGTTAAAATTTGTGGAGTGATCAGACCCATGTAATCACCATCGGATCCAGATCTAGAATGTGACCAGCCCCTAATGCCCCCTTGTGTTCCTCCGGTCACTCACCTCCAAGAGTAACCACTATCGACTTACAAGAGTCAGAACGCAGAATGGTTGATCTGGTTATGTGTCTTCCCTGTTCATGGACTCACACAGTGTGTACACTTCTGTGACTAGCTTCTTTCACTCAACATTAGGTGTATTCATGAAGCTTCTTCTTTTTCATTGCCATATAGTATTCCACCGAATGATTATACCACAATTTATTCTCCTGTAGCTGATGGCTATCTGGTTAGTTTCCAGGTTGAGATAATGAAGAAAAAGGTGCTTTGAGCATTTCATGTACATTTTACCCAGTAGATACCAGGAATAGAGCTGCTGGCTCATGGGGCAGACGTGTGGTCAGTATACATAGGAACTGCAGGGCAGGCTATTTTGGTCAGAACTGACGGGCTGGCTATTTCAGTGAGAACTGACATGCATGGACATTCCCATGGCACCCAACACAGACTCCTTGGAAGATGAGTTGGACCCAGGACAGTGGCCAAGAAGAAGGGAATCTCCTAGGGGACACCCACAAGCAGCCTTTTAGTAAAACCTTTAGGTAAGAACTTTATCTTACTCACCACCAAGTTGACGATGCTACTGCCAACTGGGTCACCCCCACTGCCCTCCAGAGTATTGCTCAGGCCAGCTTTTCACTGCCATTTCAATGCATCTCATACAAGCCTGCCCAAGAGTGGCCTGAGACTTGGACTTACGGCCTGAGGAGTGAGTGGAGGTTGGAATACTGTGTTCCAAATGCCAGGTGGCCCTCAGTAAGCAAAGCCTTCTGCCAGCTCTCTGCTATAATCAGCTAGGAGACATGAGTCCTGGCTAAGAGTGATATGGACCAGGAACTGTGCCAACTTCACCCCCTGCCTTGTGGCTGAGATCCCACAGTGTCTCTGTGGCCCTCCACCTACAAGTATCTAAACATACTTGTGGTCAAAATGTCCACATGGCCTAACCAGGCCCTCTGGCCTCCCCCAGTGCCTCCTTGCCCAGAGGGGCCCCAGGGCATGCCAATGCAGGGCCCTGGCTCTAGGGACCCTTATTTCGGTTGCATTGCCCTGTCCTTCCTTTCTTCAGTTGAGTGAAAATGGTTGGCTCCAGACCTGTCTTGTAGAGTGAAGTTGGGTGCCATAACTCAGATGTACCCCAATCTAGATATCACCACTGTGGGCAGACCCTTACAATGGGTGTGTAGGGGACAGCTAAGTGCTACTGACAAGTTCAGGCAGGAAGACTTTTCCTAAGTTTGAGTCTGAGCACTTCTTGAAGGGAAAAAAGAAAAGAAAAAAGGAAGCAAATGGTATTCCAGGGCAGCGAACAGCCAGTGTGGGGTTCTGAGGCACAGAACACTGGCATACAGCTTGGGAGGCTTGCGTGGTTGACATGCTAAAAATGCGTGTGTGCACACATATGTGTGGTGGGGGAGCAG
This sequence comes from Talpa occidentalis, assembly GCF_014898055.3. Taxonomy (NCBI): domain Eukaryota; kingdom Metazoa; phylum Chordata; class Mammalia; order Eulipotyphla; family Talpidae; genus Talpa; species Talpa occidentalis. Next base: position 90,916,797 of record NW_023600993.1, read on the forward strand.
GCAATGAGGCCCACGCACGTTGCAAATACCTCTAGGTCAAGTGTCCAATGGGGGCTTTTATTCCCACTGCAGGGCTGTGGAGGCTAGTGCCTGCCAGTGCACTTTTGGGTTTAAGGTCTAAGACTCCTCATTCTACTTTTGCCAGCCTCCCTCCGACAGTGATCACAGCAGAGCTTGTTAGAGGTGGGAGTATGAAATTGTTAGGGGGAAAAGGATGTCCTAAAGCTAATTCCATACAGGCTTTGTGGACTCCACCCCCACCCCAGGCCAAAGCCAAAGACACTGGGAACTCCAAATCCCATCCCCACCAAAGGGAAGGTGGCTGGGACCTGAGGGTGGGGTTAAGCAGCCAGGTTGGTATAAAGCCAGACACGTGGGCTTTGGAGGGGTCCCCCATTTTGGCTTTCCACCAGCTCGCAGCGTCTGGCCTGCTCGGAGAGTGCTTTTTGGGTTTCCAGGTCGGCGGATCGGCTAGAACGCATTAAAGACTTTATTTCCCTATTTTCTCCCTAAGTTGTACATTTTCCTTATTTCCTTTTCCCTTGTAAATAAGCCTTTTATTAACCTTTTGTGTGTGCCTGTAGTGGAGTATTAATAAGTCCCTTGTAAGCGCGCGGGTGAGGACCCACAGCCAGGCAACCCGTTCAATATCGGGGCTGCCCTATAACAAAAGGAACAATGGTCAGCCCTACTAAGTGCTTATCCTGGGTGTAACCCGATTGGAGCTTCACTGGAGACCAACGAAGAGACAGACCAGCCAGGGGCTGCAGGTGGTGACATGGTCAGGACCAGAGTTTGAAATGTTCTACTCCAAACCGAGTTCTGGTCTTCATCCACCGCAGGAACCCACGGCCCTGAATCCCCTCCCAATTGCCTGAATAGGCACATTTCCCCCAAAATCGTATTTTCAGGGGTGAAGTCCGGGAACCTGCATTTTAACAGACACTCCGGGCTGTCCCACGCATACTGGTCAGTTTGGGAACTCGATCCAGCACCTTCAGGCCCCGCAAACGTCACTCGGCCGGTAATGGCCACGGGGACTGTGGACAACCTCGGCCTCTTCCGGTCCACGCGCGGGCCGGGGCGCCCTCTCGCGGCCGCCAGGGCCGGTAGCCTGGCTTCCAGGGGGCTGCTCCAGGCTCCAAGCGCGAAGCCCGAGCACCCCGTCTGGGGTGACTCCCGTCCGGGGCGGACCTCAGGGTGCGGGGGTTTCTGTCGGATGACGAAGGTCGCCCGCGTCGGGGGTCCAGGCGCCGCACCCCAAGCCAGCCCCCGACCTGAGGGTCCAGCCCACCCTGCACGCGTGACGCTCGTGCGCGCGCACGCACTTGACGTGCGCAGGCGCCCTGAGGACGCACGGCTGCCATTGCTTCCCTCGCTGCCCCGCGGAGCGATGTGTTAGTGGAAGTCCTGCGGCTCGGAAGGAAGGGTGAGTGCGACGCTGCGAGGACAGCGCCCGCGGGGCCCAGGGGCAGCACACTCAGGACCAGGTGCCTGGCTTGTGTGACTGGAACGTGGAACTACCACCCCCAAGATCCACTGCGCCTCAGGGTTGCGTGAGGCAGTGACGTAAAGGGTCTCGGCCGCTACCATTTCTCAAGTGCAGAGGGGGAGAAACGCGACGGCGAAGGCTGATGACGCGTTCTTCTTGGGGGTGGCGTGTAACCCGAGGTCAGCGCCAGGTAGCGGATTGAAAACACCTTCGGGAACCTTCCTACTTGACCGGTTTAAAGGGACGACTTATTTACCCTTCATTCCAATTATCTGCTTACTGTGCAACCTCTCCGTTTCAACCCCGGGGCAGCCACCGAGAAAGCCACACGCTATCACTATTATTATGATTATTATTATTATTTTTAAGTAATCTGAAGCTTATAGGCAATTCAAAGAATTTCCTTATAAAGAACTCCCATGTATCTTTGATAAGTGAGTTGCAGGTATGATGCCTCTTTATGACTATATTTAGAGGTACATCAGTGTGTATTTTCTTTTTTCTTTAAAGATTTATTTTTATTTATTTATGCAAACACTGGGTACAGTCAGAAGCGCGGGAGGGTGAGAGAATTCACCAGAGCCAGAGTGGGGAGCAGAGCAGGCAGAAGGACCGAAGTACACTGCTGAGGGGAGCAGCGGGCGGCAGGAGAGGTCTGCGGGCCATGTGGGACCCTCCTCTGGTGGCCGGGGAGCAGCCGGGGATCGAACCGGCACAGCAGAGGCTGCGGGCAGCTTCGCAACCCAGCGCTCAACCGCTGCGCCACTGGGGAGGCCCCAGTGTGTATTTTCTAAAAAAGTGACATTGTCCTACATTCAAATTCAGCTAACATTAATCCAGAATGTTCTCTAACCTGTAGTCATAATCTAAATGTTTCCAGTTTTCCTAATAATGCCACTTTTTGAAACTACTTTTCCATAAATGCCAGTTTTTGAAACTATCTTTTTCTCGTTGCAGCATCCAGTTCAGACTCACGGGCTGTTTTCAGCTGGGATGTCTTTTTAGCCTCCTTCAGTCTGGAGCAGCTTCCAGCTTCCCCTGACTCATGACTTTATGACACTTTTGAAGAATCTTGGCCAGTTGTTGGGTTAGAATTGGGTTTGGTTGCTTGAGATTTCTTCACATGGGCTGTTAGGAGCAGAGATGGTGCAGACCAAATGTCTTTATTCAGAGACTGGGGTTGTCGCTTGAGTGACTAAGGAAGGCCAATAAACAGCCACACCAGCCTGGCCCATGCCCCCAGACCCTTCTAAGTCAGACCCTGGCTGTGGTTGCCTTCCCTCCTGGGGTTTCAAGTTCTCACCAAGATCTCTGGCTTCCCTGTAGCAACCACCCTGGAGCCATGGTCCACGCCTTCCTCATTCACACCTTAAGGACCCCGAATGCTGAGAACACAGGCTTTTGTCGAGTGCTCTACTCCTGCATCTTTGGAGCTGAGAATTTACCCAACGACCCACGGCCACATGGTGCCGAGAGAAAGAGGCTTCTCCGGAAGGAGCAGATTTTGGCGGTAGCCAGGTAACAGCCCAGCCCAGCCATTGAACACATGCTGATTGTGATGGAATATAGAGAAACAGCTAAGAAGCAAAGCAAAAGTTTTAGACCCAGAGAGTCTTTCACAGTTGTTCATTTGCAGTGTTATGTGGAAAAAGGTTAAAGGACTAAGAATGCTGTCAGCATTACTGTTAGAGTTAGCATTCATTGAATCTGTAAATACATGCTGGGTATTTATATTCTAAGCATTTCCTTCTTAGGAGCTCATTCAATCCTTTAACAGTCCTTTGAGATTGGTACAGTTATTATCCCTACTTTACAGAGTTGTAAACTGAGACAAAGAGAGTTCAAGGGACTTAACCTGACTCATGACTTTATGAGTCATGAGGCAATATAGGTAGGAAGCTACAGAGCTGGGATCTGAGTATAGGCAAGTAAACCCTATAAAGATGAAATATGCTATGTAGTGCAGGACTTATCAGAGCCTTACGTGTTCCTGTAGGCTTTATGAGTCTCTAAGGAGGCAAGACAATGGAATTTCTTTATGCCTGGAGCCTCTGGAAAGCCTGGGAATACACTGGTCCCTCTGGCTAGGGGATTAACACTCTGGAGCAACCTTGTGCCAGTCTCCTGCCATCCCTTTCTTTGGGGTTGCCTTCCCTTTCTTTAGCACTAAACAGTTGCCTTTTAAGACCAGCATATGCAGGGCCAAATTAGAAGGCTATTCAGGAGGGATCAGGGAGTGCTTTTAAAAGTCTTGAAGGCCAAGTGGAAGGTCTTTCATTTTACTTTGAATGGGTTACAGAATGGAAAGAGGGTGGAGAAATTGGACAGCCCAAGTTGGACAGCCCAAGTTTCACTCCACTTCTTATGGCTTCCAGAAGCATCTATGGAGCAGGTGGGCGGTAGGGCAGAATCTTCTCCCCCTGGTTCCCTTTCCCAGCCCAAGGCCCTGTGTTCAAAACCTGCCTTCTCTTGGCTTCACGGAGTGAAGTGGTTCAGGGCCTGGAGGCAGGAAGCTGGGTTCCTGTACCAGCTCAGGCTTCCTCCTCTTTGACCCTGGGCAAATCATTTTGTCTGGGGCTCAGTGTATGAGATATGGGGATATGGAAGCTCCCCGTTGCAGGGGGACTCACAAAGATGACAAAAGTTAGTGAACCACCCACTCTCTCCAGGCAGGTGGAGTCCATGTGCCAGCTGCAGCAGCAAGCATCCGGCCGGTCCCCCCTGGACCTGCAAACCCAGTCCTCAGATGAGCCGGTGCCCCTGCATGAGGCCCCACGTGGGGTCTTCCGCCTGGCAGCAGGAGACCCTTTCCAGGAGTCTCGGACGGTAGTGTGGCTGGGTGTGCTCTCATTAGGATTCGCCCTGGTGCTGGATGCCCACGAGAACCTGCTGTTGGCCGAGGGCACGCTCCGGCTGCTGGCACGCCTCCTCCTCGACCACCTTCGGCTGCTGACCCCTGGTACCAACCTCCTGCTGCGGGCTGACCGCATCGAGGGCATTCTCACGCGCTTCTTGCCCCATGGTCAGCTTCTCTTCCTCAATGACCAGTTCGTCCAGGATCTGGAGAAGGAATTCAGTGCTGCCTGCCCCCGCTGACCCCTCATTGGGATGGGACTTGCCAAGAGGGCAAGGAGGGAGGCCGGGGACTGACAACAGCCAGCAGAAGCTTGGCATCTGCTTCCTCCCCAGTTCCGGGATGCTGCCACTCCTGGGACAAATGGATGGGACAAGTTGGCAGAAAAGGGGACCATGCAGGGGGGGAGAGATGACTGCGCCTGGCCTCAGGCATAACAGAATACCCTGTGCCTGCAGCTGCCACATGACTTGTTAGACAGCTATGGTGGGCCAGCCTGCTTCCTCTTGACTTCACTTCTCCCATCCCTGCTAGCCAGCCCCACACGCCTTTAGCTGCTGGCCGGGGTGGGGAGGAGCAGCTGCTTGGAACTCCACTCACTTTCTTCCAAACCCACAGCCATTGCTGTGCAAAGAAGTCTCAGACCCACAGGGTCGGGGAGCTGGCCCCTGCCTTTGCAACCTGGGGTGACATCATCAACGGGGTTTTATTGGTGAGGGCCTGCTCGGTGTCCCGCCCCACCACAGGTCACAGGTTTTCAGCAGGGAGATTCTGTGACTTCCTTTGGGCCCATGCCCCTCTGGGCAGCCTTATAATATTGGGCTTTCCCATCTGCCCCACAAAGTGACACCATTCAGGAAGGGTAGGTATTCTCTACGTACCCAGGCACTGTGGCATTATGACAGGAAGTAAATTCACTGTGGTGGGCAGACTGAGCCACTTTTCCAGAAAAAGGCCAAAAGTATGAAGAAGATTGTGCTGAGACTTGAATGCAGTGAGCCCAGCTGCAAATCCCAGAGGAGGCTGCCATGCAGAAGCGAGCATTTTGAACAGGGAGATGAGACAAAGGGCCAGATGATCCAGTTCTAAATAAGCTTCATCTTTTGTTTGCTCTAGAGACGATACAATCCGCAGGTGATGTTCACATCAAAAAGAAAAAGACAAATGATGGGGTGCCTTCAGCCACAGGAGGGAAGGTGCCATCAGGTCTCGCTTTTCAATTAAAAGCACTGGCTGTGATTTCACCCCTTGCTTCTCTGAGATCAGCTGATGCACAGCTCCCATGAGTGCTGCCCCTTGTGACCCTGAAGCTGGGAGCCTTCATGGTCAAGGCCTCTGGGGGCCCATGCATAGTAGTCATGTCCTGATAACCTCACAGAGGCGCTGGGGCTGTGGCTGTCTCTCCTACTCCCTCCCCTCAGTGTTGGGGCTGATCCCAGGGCAAGTTTCCTGACTTTGCACCCAGAGGAAGCCCTCAAGAAGGGCCCACACAGTGGTCAGACTCATAGAGATATGGGGAGGGCATATTAGAGAGTCTGTAACCACCAGCAGCTAGTGGTGGTTTAACATGATTCCTTTGGTGGGGGGGGAAATCCCCCACTTTACATCTGTTTGCATGAGTTGGCTGTTACCTGTGAGGTTCTTCCTGAGTGGTCAGGGAACAGGTCAGTCCCATCTGCTTGCCAAGTGTCCCTTGCCCTTTGGCACCCAGGAGGGACCCAGCCACACCCACTTAGGAGGCAGCTTTTTTTTTTTTTTTAAAGATTTATTCACTTATGCATACAAGAACTGGGGTACAGGCCAGAGGTGTGGGGGTGAGAGGATTCACCAGAATGGAGTGGGGAGCAGAACAGGCAGAACGACTGAAATACACTGCTGAGGGGAGCAGCGGGCGAGTCAGGAGAGGTCTGCTGCACCATGTGGGCAGCTCCTTGGCTGGGGATCTAACTCTCACAGGCTTATTAGGGAAAGGAAAAGGGACAGGTTTGCTGAGAGAGGCCTGCATGGTTGCAGGCAGGCGGCCTTGAGAAGAGCTGCCTCTGCTAAGGGAGATCAGTGAAGAGAAGTGCCGGTATGGTACAGATCATGGGCAGCCAGAAAGCTGCTGCCCTGCAGAGGGAGAGAGTTGGTGAAAAGAGGCACCTGCATAGTCACAGGTGGGCAGTGGGAGTGCTGCCCTGAGCCAGTGCAGAGACTGCACTGGTATAGTCCTTTTTTCTTTGGGAGGGGTCACTCCTCCGTGGAGTGGCCTGCTTGTTGCTGATGTTGAGTAAGAGGCAAAACTAGAAAGGGACCAGAGATTCCGGGGTGGGCCCAATCTCCATATCTTTACCCTCAGATCTGTGCTCCACTCCCTAGAGCAGTCTGATCCTGCTTGGGTCTCATGCCTTGCGCTGCAGCAGCTGCAGACAGCGTCACAGCTTGAGTCTTAACCCCCTGCGCCACCAGGGAGGCCCAGAGGCAGCACTTTTGATCAGGTTTTTGCATTTTTAGAAAAATTTATTTTCACTTATACATACAAAAACTGGGGTGCAGGCCAGAGGTGCTGGGGGTGAGAGGATTCACCAGAGACAGAGTGGGGAGCAGAACAGGCAGATATACTGAAATATACTACCGAGGGGACTAGTGGTTGAGCAGGAGAGGTCTGCTGTGCCATGTGGGTCAGCTCCCTGGCTGGGGATTGAACTCGTAGATTAGTGGCTGCAGATAGATTCATAGTGCTGAGATACAACTCCTTGTACCACCAAGGAGACCCTCCATGAGGGCTTTTTTGTCAGTCTGGGTTTTCTACATAGACAATCACGTAATCTGTAAACAATTTTCTTTCTTCTCAGTCTATATATCTTTCATTTCCTTTTTCTGTGCATTAACTAGGGCTTCTAGTAAGTGTAGGAAGGTAGTGAAAAGGGATATTCTTGGTTTGTTCCTCATCCTAGCAGGAATGCTTCTAGTTTCTCACCACTAAGTATGTAGTTTTTGTAGCTATTCTTTATCCACTTGAAGTTCCCTTTTATTCCTAGGTTGCTGAGAGTTGGATAGCATGACTGTATGTACTTTAAAAAGATGGGGTTCCATCTTCAGCAGCTCAACTCAGCTTCAAAATCACAAGCCCTCATGAGACATGATTAATATTTAGGCAAGTCTAGACTGATGTCTGCGAGCTGAAGGGCACCATAGAAAGATAGAGCCTTCCATAAAAGAAGAGATGGAATTCTTGCCATTTGTGACAACATGGATGGAGCTGGAGGGGATTATGCTAAGCAAAATAAATCAGAAGGAGAAAGACAAATACAAGATGATTTCAGAGAAACAAAACAGAGGGTCAGATAGAACCAAACCAATAATAAAGCCTAAAAGTCTGACTTTCGGATAATTGACACTACTAGAGGGGGAGGGCAGAGTGTGGAGGGGACCTAGTGGACTGTGGTGGAGGACTGTGGGTGCCTTGGTGGTAGTTGTGGTATAGAAACACACATCTGAAGAGGTGTGATCCTGTATCTGAATCAGATACAGTGTTGAAAACCACTGTTACCTCAATTTTAAAGTGTCAGCAGGTAGCGATAATAAAAAAGTAGATGACTCTGGAAGGCTGTGTGTGTGTGTGTGTGTGTGTGTACACACATATATGTATATATATGTATATTGTATATAAAACCTTCTAGAGGTGAATCATATATTCCCTTTTTTTAAGAAGATTTATTTATGCATATAAGAGCTGAGGCGTAGGCCAGAGGGGTGGGGTGGGGAGCAGAACAGGCAGGTCTCCTCAAATACTGCTGAGGGGAGCAGTGGGTGAGATACGAGAGGTCTGCAGTGCCATGTGGATCAGCTCCCTGGCTGGGGATCAGGCTGCAATGGCTGGTGATAGCTTTGTAGTGCTGAGACTTAACCCCTTGCACCACAAGGGAGGGCCCCCCATATATTCCCTTTAAGAGGCAGATAGAGCTTAGCTCATTTTGTTGATAGCTTTTTCCATCCCTGCCATTGCATATGTTTATTGTGTCATTTAATAGTTCCTTTTTGCAACAGGTCATAATACCCAGGAGGGTTTTTATTGTGTCTCTGGTTTCTGCATTACACCCAAACACCTGGCACTATGCAGGCACCCTTATATATGGAACAAATGAATGCATCCATGCGTGAATGAATAAGTGATTTATCGGTGACCCTGGGGACCAGGGACTCTGTACTATCACTAAGTAGCAATTGTTTTCTTGTGAAGCAGACAGAAACAGAAGCCTGTGTGTGTTATATATCAAGATGATATATTAGGCCACAGAGTGCCTTTCCCAGAAGATAAGCTGCTTGTTCCAGCAAAGGCAGCAATCTTGTAGCATTTGTAAGTTTCCTGCTACAAGCCCCGTGGTTCCCAGGTTATGCTGGCTGGCTTTCTACACAGCTACTCTGCCACCCTGCTGTTTATGAGAGGAAGGATCTTCCCCCTCAGTGTTCTGAAAAAGGTGAGAGTTACCATTTACTTTGTCACAGGCCTGAGACTTCTACCCCCAGGCAAGGCAAGTGAAAAAAAAAAAACAAAAAATGGTCAAGACTCCCTCTCTTTGAAACAGTCACCTGGGTTTTCATAGCCTGGAAGGTTATAAAGCACGACCTTCTGTATCCACCACAGTTATACAAGCCACGCCTGTTTGAGAGTCCAGAAGTCTTTGAACTCCACCTTAAGCTAGAGCCGAAAATAGCATTTCCTTTTTGGGTATTGCTTGGAATTGATACTTGATCTGAACTAACAGGGCATTAAAATCCTTCGGCAGCTCTCTGGCTCATGTGGCCTTACAAATGAAGGAAGTTCTGGAGAGCAAGTAAGTGGAGCCTTCCCTGACTTGGAGAAGCCCTGAGGTGGGTGACTGATAGCAAAACTCCTAAGTAGAAATCAGTAACTTTCCTCTGTCCTTCAGGAATGAGTTAGTAAATAAAATGTAAGCCAAGATCCCATTTAGGATAAAGACAAAAAATATAAAATACCTAGGATCAGACAATTTGAAATTAAGAAGACCTATTTTGAAGATTTTGCATCAAACGTTTATAAGCTGGATCTCCTTGGTGGTGCAGGGGTTAAAGACACTGCTATCAAGCTATCCAGCCACTGTAGTGGCAGGCTATAGCTTGATAGCCCAAACCTGTCCTTTTATTTATTTTTTTTTTTCAAACCTGTCCTTTAAAAATGTAGAAAACAAAAACAAAAAACCAAGGTGACCTCAGGGAGCCAGAGGACTCAGAGGGCCTTTATTGTAAAAAGGAAAATACTAGGGCCTCCCCTGGTGGCTTAGCGAGCGCTGGGCTGCGAAGCTCTCTGCAGCCTCTGCAGTGCCAGTTCGATCCCTGGCCACCGGGCACCCACTGCTCCCCTCAGCAGTGTACTTCTTCGTCAGTCTGCCTCTTCTGCTCCTCACTCTGGCTCTGGTGAATTCTCTCACCCTCCCGTGCTTGATTGTACCCAGTGCTTATATAATAAATAAATCTTTAAAAAACAAAAAAAGAAGTGAAGCTTCTCCTGGACTTCAGGACCCTCATTAAAAAAATAAAAAATAAAAAGTAAAATAAAAAGGAAAATACTAGAAGAAAAGGCAACAGAGGGACCTTCCTGGTGGCGCAAGGGGTTAAGTTGCAGCACTATGAAGCTATTGGCAGCCACTGCAGTACAGCACAAGTTCAATCCCCTACCGGCCAGGGAATTGACCCACAATGGCACAGCAGACCTCTCCTGACTTGCCCACTGCTCCCCTCAGCAGTGTATTTCGGTCAGCCTGCCTGTTCTGTTCCCCACTCTGTCTCTGGTGAATCCTCTCACCCCGATACCTCTGGCCTATACCCCAGCTCCTTTTTTTTTTTTTTAATAGAGGCATGTTTTATTTATTTATTTGTTTGTTTGTTTGTTTTGTTTATACATGCACTGGGTACAGTCAGAAGCGCGGGAGGGTGAGAGAATTCACAAGAGCCAGAGCGGGGAGCAGAGCAGGCAGAAGGACCAAAGTACACTGCTGAGGGGAGCAGCGGGCGGCAGGAGAGGTCTGCGCGCCATGTGGGACCCTCCTCCGGTGGCCGGGGAGCAGCCGGGGATCAAACCGGTGCGGCAGAGGCCACGGGCAGCTTCACAACCCAGCGCTCAACCGCTGCGCCACCGGGGAGGCCCATACCCCAGCTCTTGTATGCATAAATGAATAAATATTTTTTTTAAAAAAAAAGAAGAGGCAACAGAGTGTCCCCATAGTTCCCCCTGGTTGGTGGTATTGTGAGTTCCAATTTGGGTTTGCTCATCACATTTCTGCTTTTCCCCAAATTGACTATATAAGTGTGTATTATTTTTTCCCAAGCTTTGTTGAACATACATTGTTTTGTTTTGTTTTGTTTTGCAATACAGTACAATAAAGTAAGAATACCAGATTTAAAACTTATATGAAATGAAGTTCTAAAGGTAGGGATTATATTTTGTTTTTCAGTCTTGGAGAGTTCCCTGAAGGGACTCAGACATGAGGACATTTCCCTCTTTGGGGTGCTCTGGCGTGAGCTGGCCAGAGCTGAGTCATGAGAAGTGAACCACAGCTTTCCTCTGAGACTGGCCTGCAGACATGGGCCACTTGCCTGGGGGTGAACTTTACTGGGGGGTGAACTTTTCTCCCTGAGGGGTGGCCTGGGGCATAGATCACTCTCTGGAATCACCCTTCCACTAATTAACAGGGGATGATCAATGAATTGTACTCATAAAAAGGGTAGAACACAATCAACAATAAAGCAAGATAAGCTAGTTAGCCAGAAAGGGTCAAAAGATGATTTTCAAATTTTTTATTTATTTATTTGTTTGTTTATTTATTTATTTATTTATTTATTTATTTATTTATTTATACAAGCACTGGGTACAGTCAGAAGCACAGGAGGGCAAGAGAATTCACTAGAGTCAGAGCGGAGAGCAGAGCAGGCAGACTGTCGAAGTACACTGCTAAGGGAGCAGCGGGCGGCAGGAGAGGTCTGTCACACCATGTGGGACCCTTGCCGCCGGCCGGGGATCAAACCAGTGCTGCAGAGGCTGCGGGCAGCTTCTCAACCCAGGGCTCAACCAATGCGCCACTGGGGAGGCCCTCAAATTTTATTTTTTATTTTGAAATAATTTCAGACTTACAACACAGCTGCAAAAATACAATATTTAGGGCCTCCCCTGGTGGCGCAGTGGTTGAGCGCTGGGCTGCGAGGGTCCCACATGGTGTGACAGACCTCTCCTGCCGCCCACTACTCCCCTCAGCAGTGTATTTCTGTCAGTCTGCCTGTTCTGCTCCCTGCTCTGGCTCTGGTGAATTCTCTCACCCTCACGCGCTTCTGACTGCACCCAGTGCTTGAATAAATAAATCTTTAAAAAAAAACAAAAAAAACCCAAAAACCAAAAATCCCCCAAAATACAATATTTACATCTTATGTAACCATAGTGCAGTGATCAAAACCAGAAAATTAATATTTATAGACAATTATTAACTAATTCAAAAACCTTAGTAAGATTTTGCCATTTGTCCCACTGACACACTTTCTCTGAGTTGGGGTACAACCCCGGATCCCACTTGCATTCAATCTTCATGTGTCTCCGGTCTCCTTTAGTCCAGAAGAGTACCTGAATCTTCCTTATCTTTGACTATCTTGACAGATTTGAAGATCTGTTCGCTACATACTGCAACATGACTGAGTGTCTATGTCCTCCCACCCCTGTTCATATATCAAAACCTAATTCCATGGGCCTCCCCGGTGGCGCAGCGGTTGAGCACTGGGTTGCGAAGCTGCCCGCAGCCTCTGCGGTGCCGGTTCGATCCCCAGCTGCTCCCCGGCCACTGGAGGAGGGTCCCACATGGCGTGCAGACCTCTCCTGCCGCCCGCTGCTCCCCTCAGCAGTGTGCTTCGGTCCTTCTGCCTGCTCTGCTCCCCGCTCTGGCTCTGGTGAATTCTCTCACCCTCCCGCGCTTCTGACTGTACCCAGTGCTTGTATGTATAAATAAATAAATAAATAAATCTTTTTTTTTTAAAAAAACCAAAACAAACCTAATTCCAAATGTGGTGAATTTGGAGGTAGGGCCAATGGGAGATGATTAGGTCTTAAAGGTTAAGCCCTAATGAATGGAATTGTATTTTTTTAAAAGAGACCCCAGATACCTCCCTTCCTCGCTCCTTCTACCACATGAGGACACAGGGAGAAGACAGTTATTTGTGAACCAGGAGGAAGGGCCTTACTCAGACACCAAATCTGCTGGCATCTTGACCTTGTACTTCACAGCTTCCAAAACTGAGAAATGTTTATGATTGAAGCCAACCAGGCTGTGGCATTTTTGTTATAACAGCCCAAATGGCCTAAGAGAAAGCCTCAGAGTGTTTTTGAGGAAGCCATATATGCATACTTTTACATTTTTAAAGAACAGGGAAAGGAGAAAGAAAAAGAGACACACCTGCACAGTCACAGGTGGGCAGGAGAGCTGCCAGAAGCTATATATATGTTTAAATGCCCTGCAAGGGCCAGCAAAGAAAGGAAGGGGTGACAACTGCATTTGGAAGCCAGTTACCACACACTTCCAGTGTTCATCCCCCAAGAATTAATTAGGTATGAAGTCACTGGACTTGGGATGGGTAGCAGGCAGGAGAAATTCTCCAACCAATCCACATTTCTCTAGTCTTGGCTAAATGAGGCAGAGCTGACTTTATTACAGTTGGTTGAGTTCAGGTATGATATGTGTAAAATGCTGAATGTTGTACTCACAGGGTTACCAAGCAAAGTAATGTAATGCCACCTGGAAAAGGTTTAGGCATCTTCCTATGATTCAGTTTGGGAACACTGGCTGTAGAGAGACATTTTGCACGGTGAGCAGGCAAATCTCTTAACCCCTCTTTTTGCTTTCTTTCTTAAGTTGCAGTACAGAGTGTAACAATCGTTAAGTGTACAGTTGCACTTTTTACATATGCACAAGCCGGTGTGCTTACTACCACTCACATCAAGGTATAGATAGACCCCTCCACAAGCCTCTCTTGTAGCACACCCCTCAACATCCCCCAGAGGTAACCAGTGAGATAATTTCCATTTATGTAGAGGTTTGCCTGCTTTTGAGCCTTGCCAAGACTGGGACCAGACAACATGTACTCTGTGTTTGGCTTCCTCAGCCGTGGTGCCCATTCATCCACGTTGTGTATATCAACACAATAGTTTGTTCTTTTTCACTGCTATTTACTATTCCACAGAGTGAGCCCACAGTGTTTCTCTTGTCTTACTGATGAACATTTGGGTTGTTTCCAGGGTTCACCTATTGTAAATAAAGTCTCTGTGAATGTTATTTAGTATGCTTGTTTCTGGGTGGATGCATACCTAGCAGAGGTTGCTGGGTGATAGGGTTGGCATGTTTAACTTTATTAAGACCTGCCAGACACTTCCCCAAATCTTTTAAGCTCTCTTTGAAACAGGAAAAATAAATCTGTCTCATAATTAGGAGAGCACTTAATGGGCCCTAAGGTGTAAGACTTTAAGCCTGTACCTTGAACGCAGTGGGCACCCAGCAGTCTCCTCTGCCCCAGCAGAGGAAGGGTGAAGCAGTTGGCAAGCACTATTGCTTGTACCCACCCGGTCCTTTGTGCTGAGGCTTTTACCACGCAGCACTCAAGGCCCACGCCCAGCATACTGGGCAAGCCAACCTTGGCACTCCTGCCCTGTTCCCAATTAGGGGTCCTCCCCAGCCTCCCACTCCTGGTTCCTTGGGTCCAGCATTCACATCGCAAGACTGAGCACTCACATCCTTGGGAACTTTGCATGTCACCGGACATTTATAGCAGTAATTGTGTGTCAAGCCCTGGGTGTGCAGGAGCGAAGGATGTAGTAAAGATCCTCACCTCTCAAATTACTCAGCGGGAGGAAGGTGTGCTTTGCACAGGGAGCACAGGCTCCTAGTTACAGACTCCGAGGCTGGTCACCCACTTGGTTTCTAGTCTGGCCCTGGATTTCCCCTGGAAGTTGCTGGAGGCTAAGGAGGGAAGAAAATAATCTGTGTCGAGCAGCCCTGGTGGTGCAAGTGAGTAAGTCTCAGTACTATGAAGCTGTTTGCAGCCACTGCAACACGAGTTCGATCCCCGGCCAGGGAGCAACCCACAGGGCGCAGCAGACCTCTCCTGTCTCGCCCACTGCTCCCCTCAGCAGTGTATCTCAGTAGATCTGCTTGTTCTGCTCCCCACTCTGTCTCTGGTGACTCCTCTCACCCCGCCCCCAACCTCCCCGCCTACACCCCGGTTCTTGTATGCATAGATAAAGAAAAATAGAAAATAATCCGCGCCTCCGCGCCCGCAACTGGAAACTAGGTCGGGCAGAGCGCAGGTTCAGCGTGTGTTAACGCCAGATCAAGGCCAAGGCCAAGGGCCCGCCCCTCGCCGCCGAGCCCAGGGGGGCCGCGGGGCCCCGCCCCTGTCCCCGCCCCGGCCTCCGCGGGGCTCCGGCGTCCGAGAGGGTTCGCCGCGCTCCGCGCCGTTCGCCTGGTGGCGGGGTCCTGGCTGCCCGAGGTAAGGTCGCCTCTCCGGGCGCTCGGTCCTCCCGGCTCAGGGCGCGCGGCGCCTGTCGGAGGTGAGCGCGGCTGCAGGAGCGGCGGGGCGGGCAGGGCCTGGGAGGGCACAGCGCGCGGCATTCAGGACGCCGCGGCCAGCGCTGGGGGAGCGCGAGGACAGCCGCGCGGGGCGTGCGCCGGGGCCGGCGGCGGGCGGGGAGGTCGGGCCCGAGGGAGACCCGCGGCCCCGCGAGCTGCTGCTGTCTGCCGCCCGCAGGCCCAGGGTGACCCTGGGCGGGCCCCAGTACGGCTGCGCCAACCTCTGGCGGCTGCGCCAGGAGCGGAGGCTACCTGGGTCTGCACAGTTCTCGGTGGTGACACTTGCCCGGAAGATCAACCTTCACCGCCTCCCCCACCCTGAACCCGAGCCGAGGCCGTGAGGCCCGGCCCCTCCCAGGCAGGTGGAGATTTCTTTCTGGAACGCACAGCCTCTGGGCCTGTCGGTTCGGAAACTCTTCGTGCCAAGCCCCGAACACTTCACTCCCCAACTTCTCTGCGATCCGAAAGAGGTGCCAGGAAAACATTGGGGGGAAAGAGTTCTCCGTATGGATACTGTGAAGTCTCAAAAATATCTGGGAGGACCGTCAGCCGTCTGGAACTGGCTGCCGCGGAGGGCAGGGGTAGAGTGGCCTCAGACCTGCCTCAAAAAGTGCCGTGCGCTCAAGAGAAGGAGCTAAGTGTATCCTCCCAAGCCACCCTCTCCCGGCCGTGACCTGGCCCCTCACAAGGTGGCCAGAGTCGAGTCTCACTGTGCCCTGCGAGGTGGATGGTGAGTTGCCATGAGAGGCAAGGCCTGGGTTCCTAGCCTGCCAGGGCCACTGGTCAGCGTGGCTCCCCTTCTCCTTGTGACGAGGATTAAATGAAAAAAAATTGGGACTTGCTGCCTATCACGGACCCTCAATAAATGTCGATATGGACTTCCTTTCTTTTTGCTTCGACCATATCAGAGCCCCATACCCTGACCCACAAATCCTGTGCCTTAAGGGCTAAGGCTGGAATGCAGAATATGACCCTCTCCCCGTACCTACCTGGATGCCGTGGGAGGGAAGGCCAGAAGGGTCTGTTGCCCATCATAGGGTTGTTCTTGACTCATCTCCTGAAGCTCAGCACATCCTCTCCTCCCCTCCCTCACCTGCTTGCCTGGCGGCTGGGAAAGCAAGGCATGCAGAGTGAGGCGGTGGGCCTGGTAGACAGGACTACTGCCCTGTTGCCCATGTGGGGAGGGATCTGCCGCGTTAGCATCTTTGGGGCACTTTCTGCTCTGCAGCACTGTCTCCTTGGGTCTCACCCAAGCCTGACACCCACATTTCTACTCCAGCCTGACCCTCTGTCCTGTACCCCCTTCCCTTCCTGAAACCCACTTAGCCATCCAGTCATATGTTAAGCTTCCCTTGTTCACAGTGTAGCTCTGGAGTCCCCTCATGCACTGCTCTTCCCCCAGACTCGCTGTAAGCAGCACCATCCATCCCCCAAGCACCTAGGAGTCACCCTTGGTTCTTGTCTTCCTCATTTCCACATCCACCAAACACCAGGAATCCAACCACCTCTCGCCACCAATGTGGTTTTCATCCTGGCCATCCCTGTCATGTCCCCTGCTGTGGCCTCCACACTTGTCTCCCTGCTTCCATTCTGTTCCCTCCAGGATCCAGTTTCCTCACAAACACTAGAGAGGTTTTCAACATAAATTCTCTCCTTTCCCTGCTCAGCACCTTCCAGGGGCTCCCCATTTCACTCCCAATAAAACTCAAAGCCCCCACCATCACCACCTTGACCTTGGTTTCTACCCATCCCCCTAGCTTTCTGAATCTGGACCACCCAGTCTGCTTTCTGTTCTTCAAACATGTCAAACTCATTTCCAAGTCAGGACTACTCACTTGCTGTGCCCCCTGCCCAGAAGACTAATCTCACAGAAGGGACCAGCTCAGCCTCGATATCCCACCTCAGAAAGGCTTTCCTGACCACCCCAGTTCACGCAGTATGCATGCCCTCCTCTAGGGCCTGTTTCATTACTCTGCTTTCTTCTTTATCATTATGTGCAAGTCTCGTTTATGTATATGTTACTGTTGTCTGCCCACCCAAATAGAATAGCAACTGGATAATGGCAGAGATGTTATCTGTTATTCCCTGCAGGCTTCCCCATGAGAGAGGCAAATAAAAAACAAACCTATCTAGAAGCACCAAATGTGGTAAGCGCTACATAAGCAACTGGCAGTGATTGTATTTGAGACACTTAAAAATGTCAAGCTTATGAAGCTAAGCTATGGTCAAACCAGCTGTCCGAGTCATTTTAGGAGTGAGGATAAACCTAGAGAAATGATTGGTAACTTTCCCCTGATCACATAGTGAGTAGAACTCAGCTTCGCGGCCTAAGAAAACAAGGCAGCAGGCTTTAATGGTGGGCTGGCCTCCTGATCCAGAGCCGGAGGACCTCAGTTCCTTGTTCTTCCACTAACAAGTCCCAAGACCTTGGATTTCTTGGTATTTCATTTTCTCCATCTTTGAAGTAGAGTGAGCCTACTGGGCTGCGTCTGCCCACCTCCTCCTTTTCTCCATTATACCCAACAGCTAGCAGCACTTCTGAGGGGAGTCCTCTTGCTGTTAGGGGCTGGGCATGCATACAGATCTGGCAGCAATGTGGGCAGCCAGAGCCCTCCCCAACACTGGACCGACCCGCAGGGCAGAAATGCACCCTAGACCTTCTAGGTTTAGTCCTTCTGGTTTTAGTCCTCAATCCATTTTTTTAAAAGATTGATTTATTTATGCATACAAGAACTGGGGTACAGGCCAGAGGTGTCGGGGAGTGAGAGGATTCACCAGAGACAGAGTGGGGAACAGAACAGGCGGATCTACTGAAATACACTGCTGAGGGGAGCAGCGGGCGAGTCCAGAGAGGTCTGCTGTGCCATGTAGGTCACCTTCCTGGCCGGGGAATCAAACTGGTGCTGCAGTGGCTGCCAATAGCTTCATAGTGCTGTGTCTTAACCCCTTGTGCCACCAGGGAGGCCCCTCAATTCTTTTTTTTTTTTTTTAAGTAAAAGTTTTAAAACTTCACAATTCAACTTGACAACAAAAATAGTATTCAGGCAATTTTCTGTGAAGAAGGCACAGGTTTTCTAGTTCCCCAGAATTTTTTTTTTCCACCAATTCATTTTAAAATAAATTCATTGAGGGCCTCTGAGATTCAGGCAATCACAAAACAGGATGTTTAAAAAGAGTAACAGGGGCCTCCCTGGTGGCACAAGTGGTTAAGCACAGCACTGTGAAACAATCCGCAGCCTCTGCAGCACGAGTTTGACACCGGCCATCCAGGGAGCAACCCACATGGCGCGGCAGACCTCTCCTGTCTTGTCTGCTGCTCCCCTCAGCAGTGTACTTCAGTCTGCCTGTTCTGTTCCCCGCTCCGTCTCTGGTGAATCCTCTCACCCCCTGCACCTCTGGCCTGCACCCCAGCTCTTGTATGCGTAAATAAATAAATCTTTAAAAAAAAACTTAGTTTGAAAACCTTTAAAAAAAAATAAAAAGAGTAACAAAACTGCCAGCATTCCAAAAAGCTGAGGAAGGAAGCCTCATCCAACTCCACTCCCACCCCTGTTGCCACATGTGATCTGTTCTCTTTCAGTCTTTTCTCCTCTCTTTCCGTCCACCCTTCATGGGTCCCGTCAGGGCCTGGACTGACAGCAATGACGTTTGCAGAGGAGAAGACTTATCAGTATATCCGCCGCTATCACAGCAACTTTTGCAGTATCCATGTTCTGGAGATTCTGCCTTACCTGTACTGCCTCACGACAAGTGACCAGGTGAGCTAGGGCGGGCGGCCAGCCTCTGAGCGGGGGCAGGGCTGTGGAATTCAGCGCTCACCCAAGCCTTCTTCCTTTTGTGTTCTGCTGGCAGTTCTTGACGATTTTTTTCTCTTTCTCAGCGAGGCGTGTTCAGGGTGGCTCTGCAACTTCCCCAAACTCCCTCTTGCGTCTTCTCTGTGTGGAGCCTGGAAACACCACGCTGGCTGAGATCTCTGTGCTCTGGTTTCCCCTCACTCACTTTTACCAGAATGTTCTTTTTCTTTGTCTCTTTTGTCCTGGCTCCTGCTCCTTTCTCCTTGTGGGACCCTGTCCTGGAATGGAGCTCAGGGCCCCGTTTTGAGAGTTCGTGGGCGCTTGAGCCCCTCAGAACTTGCTGGGCCCTTAGAGAAGGGGCCAGACCCCTGCCAGTTTCAGCTGCTCTCGGGTGGAGATGCACAGCTCTCTGCTCCTCCACACAGGTGCTGTTGGTTCTCAAGTCTGTGACTGAAGGGGTTTGGCCCCTTCCTCTTGTATCTTGGGGCTTGCGGGGATACCTGGTTACCTAGTTTCTGCAGTAAATGTATTCTGCAGGTTTTCATTTCCGCTTTCTGGTTGCCTGTTTGCAGGTGTGAGTTCAGGCAAGTGTAAACATTCCACAGCTACTGTCATTGTCTCAGAGTCTCCCCAGTATCCTCATCCTCCCTGTATCTTACTGTTGCCCCCCTCTCTTTTCCTCCCTTCCTTCTTATTTTTCCTATAAATCTTTTCCTTCTCTGCTAATTAAAACCCTTTTTTCATGCCTTGGGGGTCAGTATAAAACCACCACTTTGGCATCAGATGAACTGGACATGGATTCCCGCCCCACGGCAATGGGCTCTTTGCCACCTTACTTCCACTGTGCCTCAGTTTCTCCAGCAGTAGAATAAGAGTAATAATCGCATTGAGTAAGCGAAGCCATGCAAAGGCCTGAGCGCAGTGCTTGGAACACAGTAGGAGTCCATTTCCCTAATGCTGCCTCTAAACTTGGGCTACACCCTGGCCTCTGACCCAGTTTCAGATGACTGGCTCTCTGCTGTGACTTTGTCTTGTCCTTTCTGCAGCTGTCCCCTCCTGAGTGGGGAAGGGGTCAGGGCCACCTGGTTTGAGCAGGGCGGTGACTGTCTCTTCCAGGACAGACTGCGGGCCTATTTCAATCAGTGGGGCAACCAGAACACCCTCTGGGAACTCTTCCATAGTCTTCAGCGGCGGCAAGGCTGGGTAGATGCCTTCATCCAGGCGCTGAGGATCTGTGAGAAGACCGAGCTTGCCGACGAAGTGGCCAGCGTCTACCAGAGCTTTCTACTCCGTGAGCCTCCTGCCCTGGCCCTTCTCGCGTCCTGTCCCCTCATCCCGGCATCCCTAATGCTCTGTCACCCTCCCTCCCGTCACTTCAGGGAATGAACAAAGCTGGTGTAGACCCCAGCTCCATCACTTGTTGTGTCCCTTTGACAAAGTCTCTTAATTTTCCTGGGCCTCAGTCTTCCCTGTAAAATGGGGCTTAGTGGCAACATCCAGCTTGTGTGGTACCACGGGACGGTGGCTTAGTCGGGCTGGGCACTTCGCGTGTGCTCGGCAGGTGGAGCCTCCTCAAGTGTTTGTGGCTGTAACATCAGAGGCCTGCCCCTTTCTCATTCCTCCAGTCTCCCCTTTCTTGGTTCACCTTCCTGCTCTGCTCCCATCTCACCCCCTCCCTCTCGCCACTGTCTTCCTTTGCTCCCTCATAGGCTCCTGCCTTCCTTCCCCCTCATGTATTCCCCTCCCTTGGTTTCCCCTAGAGCCTTCCAGGGCCCCACCCCAGCCTCTCAGTTACCTCTCAACACTCCCTGCCCGCCCAAGCTGGCAAGAGGCGATCCAAGGGGCTGAGCCCGGAGGAAAGACCAGGCCAGCCCGGTTTATGTTGCAGACCAGAGGCAATGCCTGACCCGGCTCAGATTTATAGCCTTAGGATATCTCTACGTTCGCCTCCCTCCCTTAGACATTTCGTCACTTATGGACATTAACACAGATACCCTGAGTACAGAGGGGCGGGTGGCGGCGGGAGCTGGGGAGGCAGCAGCAGGTCAGGTGTCAGTCAGTGAGTGCAGGAGGGGGCGAAAGCCGCTGGGCCCAGGATGCCTGGGGTGGAGGAGTGGTGACTCTTGACCCAGTCTGGGTGAAAGACCCATGGGTGCTCACGTGTTCTTCTTTCCCCTCTCGCTCCTCCCACCTCTCCTTATTTTCCCCAGCTGCTCCCTGCTTCCGCTGAAGAGAAGCTTGTCTCCTCCGAGGAGTGCCTCCCACCTCAGGGTGGCTTTTGGAGTAGTGGGCAGCCAGTCACCGTGGATCTGAGGGTCCAAGAGCACTCACTAGGTCTCTCCTGTTACTGGGAGCACCCTGTTCCTCCTTGACCATGTTCCTCCTTTGTCCTCACCCCCCAGCCCCAAGGGAGCCAGCATCAGTTCCTGCCAAGCTTCCAGGGCCCTCCACAACCTCGGCGACTCCCAGCACTGCCCACAATGGCTACAGAGAAGAGTTAAGGAGCCTGGTTCCTGTCCAGGACTCCCAGTCACCACAGTTCCTGGGAGAGGTACCTCCTCGCAGTCTACCTTGGGCCCCTACATTTGTGCTCCTGTCTGTCCACTTATGCTGTCCCAGTCTTCCAGAAGCCCTCTCCTAGCCCCCACAAATCTCACCTAATCTCTGCTCAGAACCCCAGGTCTTTTCCAGCACGGATCTGTCCCAGCCCAGCCCAGACTGCCAACCAGGGCGTCATTCTGTGGCAGCCTCCTATCTCTGTCCTCACCAGCTGTGAGGGCACAATTTTGGGTCTTCGCAGTGGTCGGTGAGAGATGTTGAGCTTAGTGGAGGGGCCAGGAAATGACCAGACAAGGTCATTGGGAGTGCGAGGAAACAGGAGGGATGGGGTAGGGGCTGGGTAGTAGAGCTGCACTAATCAAGTCTTGGGGAAAGATGAGTGATTCTTTTTTTTTTTTTTTTAAAGATTTATTTATTTATATAAGCACTGGGTACAGTTAGAAGCGTGGGAGGGTGAGAGAATTCACCAGAGACAGAGCGGGGAACAGAACAGGCAGACTGACGAAATACACTGCTGAGGGGAGCAGTGGGTGAGACAGGAGAGGTCTGTTGCGCCATGGGGGACCCTTGCCGGCGGCCAGGGATCGAACCGGCGCTGCAGAGGCTGCGGGCAGCTTCGCAGCCCGGTGTTCAACCACTGCACCACCAGGGGAGGCCCAAGATGAGTGATTCTTTTGGGATGTGAGTGGACAGTGGGGTGTCCAGGAGCACCAAACTGTGGACTTAAAGCCCATGAAGCCCAAGAGGTTTGTGCAGTGGTCACAGAAAGGGAGACCTTTCTATAGAGCCAGAGAGATAGACAGGAACTCCCCATGTGTGTGTTTTCTATGAGGTGGGTTCATAGTCACCTATAGACAGATAGTCTGACTGACCAAAGCTGAGGCAAGAGCTTCCTTGGTGCTTGTGCTTCATGGTATGGCTTCATGGTATGCTGCCCTTGGCCAGCCCCTGGGA
Source organism: Talpa occidentalis (assembly GCF_014898055.3). Lineage (NCBI taxonomy): Eukaryota > Metazoa > Chordata > Mammalia > Eulipotyphla > Talpidae > Talpa > Talpa occidentalis. Next base: position 90,939,051 of record NW_023600993.1, read on the forward strand.
GATGTGATTGCCTTATTCAAATTTTCCTCCTTGTAGGATTCAAAGACAGCCTCACAGACATCTAGCTCTGGAACTGATTTTAGGAAGTCAGGCGACCCCCAGGAGCCCACCTCTGACATGGCGGCCCGCAGACCTCTAAGTTCTGGTGGACACCAGGAGCAGGACACAGAACCAAGCAGTGCCCACACGGCAGGTATGCATGGAATCCAGAGTTATAGGGCCTCTCTGACCTCTAGGGAGAGTGGGGGTGAGAGTGCCCCCCCCCCAGCTTCCTTAACAGGAGGCAAGGGTGGGAATAAAGAGCATTCACCCAGGGAGTAACCCATTTCCGTAGAGGGTGTATTAGTTAGTGTTTGCTAGGTAACAAACAGTCCCAACAGTTAGTAGCTTAAAACTTGACTATTTATTTAGCTCATGAATCTGTGGGTCAGTAATTTGTGCTGGCAATTTGGGCCGTTCTGATCTTGGCTGCGTTCCCTCTTGTGTACACACAGCGTACAGCTGTCAGTGGGGGCACTGTGCTTCTCTTTTATGAGTCATTCTCTAGCAGACAAGCTCGTTTCTGAGCAAGGTTCAATGGCATCTAAGATTCTGAGAGAGGGGTGGGGACTCCTGAGGCAGAGGCTTAAACCGTGTTCCTTTTTCTCAATCTATGGCCTGCAGCCTGAATCTGCTCTCTCATAAGAGTGAAATGGCCCCTCCCTCTAGCAGCATCCACAAGCTTGACGAGCGCTATTTATCTTTTGTTCTTTTTCTTGTCCTGCCTGGGGTGCCTCTCCCATCTCCTCATTAGCCTGGTGGAATCCTGGCTGCTGCTGTTGCCATCTTCCACCCCCAACCCCAGCACGATCAGGTCTGGTCCAGAGCAAGGGCCCAAGCAGAGGAGCTCACGACAGTCCTGGGGCATGGAGGCCCGGCCAGCCACCAGCACGTACAGGTCTCCTAGGTCTAGGGATGGGGGTGGGGGCAGTGGGGGCCCGAAGCCACTCCTGGGAGGAGGGTCTGAACTGGGGGAGCAGGTAATGAGAGTTCGTAAAGGCACTTATATCAGGATTCCCCATGGAACTCTGAACACTCACGAGACAGGCTAACGAAGGTCAGGCGTGAATCTGATGCACCCCCCTCACCTCCTCCTGTCAGTTTCAAGGCCAGCCCAAGAGTCAAGGAGTAGGGGAACAAGGAAAAGGACAAGACCATAGATCTGGGGTGTGCAGTGAGGGAGGAGTCTGAGTGATCAGAGACACAAGAGGGGGTGGATGTTGTTTGAGGGTGGAATGGTGGCAGGAGGGCTGTACCTAAGGGGAACAATTACTGTGCAAAGGTGACTGATGATGTAAGAAAAGAAAAAGGAAATGACTAGGGGAATAGACTTCCTCCCTAGATGAGAGGACTAACCAAGTCACATTGCAGAGGGCATGGGTGGTAAGGGAAGAGAATTAGGGCCATGTCCACTCGCTACCAAAGGGACTCTGTAGGGACCTTCCAGCATCTATGGGACAGTGCAGGAGGCAGAGGATGGGGCTGCCAGCTGTTGGCAGGGAGGCCCTTAGGCCCTGCCTTGCCCCAAAGGAGCCTCTAGCTCCCATCTCTCTAGCTCTGTCACTTATCTTCTCAGCCCCCAAGGAAGTATGGTCTTCATCAGCCAGGGGCCTGGACCCCAACACCAGTTTTCAGTGTTCAGGAACATAGACCTGCCCACTCTGACTTTCCCAAGGGGCATCTCTGCACCACTGTTTCCCAAAAAGTGTTCCCCCTGACACCAGACATGCGAGCAGTTAAGCCATCTTAGTGCCCCATGCTCCTGTCATCCTCAAACTGTGACTCACGTCTCCATTTGCAGTCCTCAGCAATGACCGCGCGCCATGGAACACCTTTCAGGAAATGCTGCCACGGAGCAGGGCGGCGAAGGGCACTTAGATTTCAGTATGTGCGTGGACAGAGGTCCCCCAAGACTCTGGTATTAGATTGGCAGGAGGAGGAGGTGAGGGGGGTGCATCAGAATCACGCCTGACCTTCGTTAGCCTGTCTCGTGAGTGTTCAGAGTTCCATGGGGAATCCTGATATAAGTGCCTTTACGAACTCTCATTACCTGCTCCCCCAGTTCAGACCCTCCTCCCAGGAGTGGCTTCGGGCCCCCACTGCCCCCACCCCCATCCCTAGACCTAGGAGACCTGTACGTGCTGGTGGCTGGCCGGGCCTCCATGCCCCAGGACTGTCGTGAGCTCCTCTGCTTGGGCCCTTGCTCTGGACCAGACCTGATCGTGCTGGGGTTGGGGGTGGAAGATGGCAACAGCAGCAGCCAGGATTCCACCAGGCTAATGAGGAGATGGGAGAGGCACCCCAGGCAGGACAAGAAAAAGAACAAAAGATAAATAGCGCTCGTCAAGCTTGTGGACGCTGCTAGAGGGAGGGGCCATTTCACTCTTATGAGAGAGCAGATTCAGGCTGCAGGTCAAGGACTCAGGACAGACAGGACCGGGATGTGCCTGCAGCTGTTTTGGGCCTTCAGACCTGGGAGCAGTGAACAACCTCCTACTGCTAAGGGTTGGGAGGTTGGGAGACTGGGTGGCAGTAGGGACAGTATGAGCTGGGGCAGTGGGCCTCTCTCCAGTCCCCTGAGGACTGTGATTTGAGTATGACAGCCTTACAGGTTTGTGTTTCCCTTTTTGTCTTGCCATCTGTAGGCGTGGCCTCTGGTCTCACATCACCCCGTGGGCCTGTTTCTCCTACTGTCTCCTTCCAGCCTCTGGCCCGTCCCAACCCCAGGGCAAGCCGCTTGCCTGGACCCCCAGTGTCAGCTCCTTATTCCGGCATCTCCCCCCCTTCCACTGGCTTTTCTTCTGTAGGGGGTGCTAGTGACCCAGTTGAGGATGCCATCTATTCCAGTGTCCCAGGGGTCTCTATCAACTCTATGACCACCAGCACCGTGCCTTCCAAGTTACCCATCAACTCTTCAACCACTGGCATGGTGTCTTCTAAGGGGCCCACCAACCCAGCATTTGCCAACACAGTGCCTTCCAAGTTGCCCACCAGCTCTTTGACCACCAGTGCTGTGCCTTCCAAGGGGCCCACCAGCTCAAAGCCCCCTGGTACAATGACCACTAACATGCCCACCAGTCTACCAGCATCTAAATTGCCCATCAACTCAGCTCGTGCTGGCACAGTGTCACCCAAAGTGCCTACCAGCTTGGTGCCTGACCACAGGATGCCCATGAGCTCAGTGCCCAGCAAGGCATCTGCCGACACAGTGCCCACCATCAAGAGCAGTAAAAGACCAACAGAGGTGAGTCTTCTCCTAGCAGTGATCCTGGTCCTTTCCCCCAGCCCTGACTCTGGACTCTTCCCACCCTTGTCTGTCTGGACCTTTTATGAAGGCATAGAGATGGCTCAGAACCAGTCACACCCAGACCCTCATACCAAGCAGGACAACTCGGTTCCCCTGGTCATGTGCATTAACCCAATTAGACCGCAGAGCTCCCTGTTTAGCTTAGCAGTGCCATTTTGCAGATGAAGAAGCTGTGAGGAGTAGAGCCGAGTGGCCTCTCTGCTCTTCACCAGCAGACGGTGCCTGCCCCTCTAAGCCAGGCTTTTCAGACAGTACCCGGCCTTTCTAGCCTGCAGCCCCACTCTGACTCGGTAGCCTTCCCCATCTGCCTCCTGTGAGCCCTCACATCTAACCCTCCTGCTGTTGTCTTCCTGGTGGGACCAAGTCCATGGGCATGGTCAGGCCTCTGACCCCATCTCCACTCCATGGCCCCTCAGACCCAGGCAGTATGTTGAAGTGGGATGGGGTCACATGCCACCAAACGCCCCCCAGAGTAAGGGTGAGGTCACCACCGATATGGTTGCAAGGCCTTGGTCCTCTCCTCACCCCTGCCCTTCTGCACCATCAATGAGTTGAGCCCCAAGAGAGGGTGGCCTCACAGGCCGTGTGGATTGGGAATTGGGGGATGGGGGTGCCAGTTCATGCCCTGGCCTGGGAATCGGACTGCCTGACCTGGCTTGTCCCCTGCCATCCTCTGTCCCGTCAGCCCCTCCTTTCTTTCTTAGGAGACCCCAGCGTCTCCAGTACCCACAGGTGCTATGACTGGAGGCAGCTCTCCCCATCCTGACCGCAGTGCTGGCAGCTGGAGCCCAGAACTGGAGCTGAGCAAGCCTGATGTGCTGATGTCCCGGCTGGACAGCTCGTTCTCTGGCTGTTCCGGGGACCTCGCCATTAGCTACAGCACCCCCTTGAACACAGGACGTGATAACACCCCAGAGGAGAACGAGTACCAGACACTGGAGAGCATCAGGATCCATGTGGAAGAGGGCGCCAGTGCCGACCTGCTAGCTGGCAACTCCCGGCAGCAAGGTGCCCTGAACCTCCAGAAGGGGCAGCTGCCAGAGGAGGCGAAGGCAAAGGCCTCCTGGGCCTCATGGCTCAGGGCAGCCACCGTGGGGGCACTGCTGGCTGGGCTGCTGGCCGTGCTGTACCGGCGGCGCCTGCTCCAGAGAAGCCTGTGAGCCCTCCTCGCCACGCATTGGCTCCCCTCCCTTCCGTGCTTCAGCCAGAGACTTGGAGCCAGGCTGTCCTGCCACTTTGTCCTTTCACTGGGCTGCGTGAGAGCAGGGCTCAGGGCCTGCAGGCCTGGCAGGAGGTGGTACAAAGGCTGGACTGAATCCTGGGAAGCAGCATTTCCAGCTGGTGCTCTACTCAGCACCCTCACCACCCTAGGCTTTCTGGACCCTTGGGAAGTGCTCCTGATCATGCCCACTGGGCAGTCCAGGTTGTCGCCCTTGTTCTGTGAGGGAGGTGACCCCAGGCAGGCTTTATCCCTGTTTGCTCAAGCCTGTGCATCAGGAGGTGCCATGAGAGAGTCCCACAGTCCTGGGGTTGGCAGTGCCCCTCCCTACTCCCCACACTCCCGCCCGCCCTGGAAGCTGACAGCAGATCTGCTGGGTGGGAGACCACAGAACCTCCCTCCAGCCTCCAGTGACGGAGCCAGAGGCCCTTTCCCAGGAATGGCAGGGTGGCCAGTCTCCAGGGACTCTGCTGCTTAGAAACCCTGCCTGTCAGGTCTCCTTCCTCTGCCAGGAGAGAGGGAGAGAGAGAGAAGGTCTGGAGGTCTGGAGTTTCCCTGGATCCTGGGAAGACCAAGGCAACTGCTAGGTCTGAGGAACACCTTGGGTGCCCCCTCCCTCCTCCTCACCTGCCTCTTTCCCTCCTTCCTGGTTTCCATTTTCTTTAGCTCCCTATAAGGTAGAGGCCCCTGTAGGGTTTGGGTTTCAGCTCTTCTCTGCTGTGTGTTCTTGGCAGAGAGTCAGACTTTTCTCATTTTGCTGCCCAATATGGCCAGTGATTGTCGTGGCTCATCCTTCACTAGTTTCTTCTGAGACTAGCGCGAACAGCTGCTTGTCAAGGGCCCTGCCCAGAGTGCTTGGCCACTAAATGCTTCCACCTCTCCCCTGCTCAGCCTGGTTGAAAAGAGGGCACGAGAGGCAAACAAGGACAAAGCCCGGATGGGGGTATCTCCTCCAGAGATGCAGTGTAGTGTGGCCTTGGCCTCATCCTGCCCTGCTTCCCACTAATTTTATGCTCTTGGCCACGGTATTAGCCTCCTGTGCCTCAGTTTTTTCATCTGTAAAATGGGGTTGAGTAGTAAATTACATATTTCTCCTAGTGTTTGAGGATTAAACGAGTTTATCTGTATAAATTCTAGAATGTTTTCTGGCATTTACTAAAGATTGGAAACGTGGTTATTATCATTGCTCAAAAGTAGAGGGAAGAGAACTCAGGGCTACAACTTTAGAAGCAGACCTGCATCCTGTTGCCCCTACCTCCTGCCTGGTATTTTCTCCTTACATTATTTTGTGCATTAGAGAATTCTGGGGGTGGAGAGAGAAGCATGTCCACTAGGACAATCTGCAGAGTAGAAGCTGGGTACCCCCCAGCAGCCAGATGAATTAGGGATATTCTCATGGGTTCTTTTCAGGTGCTCATGGCCGGAAATGATAGGCAGAGGAGACTTAGGACCTGCTTCCACTTTGCAGCTGTGTAAGGGACCTGGACTACAGCCCTGGCGAGATATCTGGGGTGGGCATCACCGTGGCCTACCCCCAAGCTGCCAGTCTATAGGGTTCTGTACCTTGTTTTAACTGCTACAGCCTTGGCACTGCCCTAGGGGGCTTCAGCAACCTAATAACCTCTTCCTCTATTTCTGATCTCTTCCCCCTTGCCCAGAACCCAAAAACCTATATACCCTGAAACCAGAAGTCATCCCTGCCCAAACAACCTGCTCCATTTCCTATTACCCTTGCTCTTAATCAGCCCTCTGTGCTTTCCCTCCCTCCAGCAACTCAGATCCAGGAACAATTCCTTCCCCAGTAGCTTTGGGAACAAGTATCTTTGTATCCATCAAAGCATGACACTTCAGTGGTGGAATTTCAAGCAAAATGATCAGCTGTTGTAGGAGCTACCTCTGGATAAGGTGTGTGGGGACCTTCCTGCAGGTTTCCGATCATGCTGCCCAAAAGCACTGACTAGCCCTGCATTGAACAGTCCCCCTATTTCAACAGCGATCAACCTGGCGGTCTCTAAAGGGCCAACTTCATCTTTAAGCGAGTTTGGGAATTGGCCAGTGTATGGAGGCTGATGGCCTGGGGACAGCTTGGGGTCGCTGATGGAATGTCTGATGTCAGGGGCCTGCTTTCAGCTACAGGAGGGAATGTGTTGGAGGAAGAGCCAGGCAGGTTCCCCTCACAGCCACGGCCTGGACCATGAGGCCAGAACCAAAGAAGGGAGGGGGAACCTGTGTGGGCCCCTACACTTAGACCTGGGGAAGCACACTTCGCCTTGGGGTAATGGTTGGGGTGGGACAGGGGACCCAGTGCCATCCTAAGCACTAGGGGCAGACTTACCAGCAGCTCAGTTACTTGCGTATAAATCCCTCTACCATCTGCCTCCTGCTGAAATGCTTCCCTCAAAGCATAAGCGCACCACTGCTGTCTCTCCTTGGGAAACACCTGCAGGTCCAGTGAAGCCAGACCAGTGCCTCACCCTCACCTTATCAGATTTAGGGGAATTTTTTAGTGAAAGATCAGGAAGATATCCTATACCCTGCCAGGCCTTGGATTATTCATAGCTGCTGCTTTTTTTTTTTTTTAAGATTTATTTATTTACACATATAAGAACTGAGGTACAGGCCAGAGGTGTGGGACTCACCAGAGACAGAGTGAGGAACAGAACAGGCAGACTGACTGAAATACACCACTGAGGGGAGCAGCTGGCGAGTTAGGAGAGGTCTGCTGTGCCTGGTATCTCCCTGGTTGGGGATCGAACTTATACTGCAGTGGCTATGGATAGCTTCATAGCTTGCATCTTAAATCCTTGCACCACCAGGGAGGCCCCCTATTCATAGCTTCTTTTAAGTAACATTTTTTATTGTGAAAACTTTCACATAAACACCGAAGTATTAAAAACTGAATAATGTCCCTTGTGCCCATTACTGAGCTTTAATAATTATGAACTCATGGCCAGTCCTATTCACCCTTGACTAATCCCCCCCTCCCTTTTTGGACCAATTCCTTTTGTAAGTCAGAGAGTATGAGGTTCAGAAAGCCAAGGGGCAGACTTGGGGGGGAGCATTTGTGACCAAGGCCCTGCTTCCCCCTGAGGCAGCATTAGGTAACAGTGGGGCATGCTCCTTTTGGCCTCTGTGGGTGACATCCTCTCTTTTTTTTTTTAAAAAAGATTTATTTATTTATGCATACAAGAGCTGGGGTACAGGCCAGAGATGTGGGGGGTGAGAGGATTCACCAGAGACAGAGTGGGGAACAGAACAGGCAGACTGACCGAAGTACACTGCTAAGGGAAGCAGGAGAGGTCTGCCGCGCCATGTGGGTTGCTCCCTGGCTGGTCGGGGATCGAACCCGTGCTGCAGAGGCTGTGGATTGCTTCATAGTGTGGTGCTTAACCCCTTGCGCCACCAGGGAGGCCTGACATCCCCTCTTGAACCAGTTAAAAGTAGGAGCCACACTGGGACCCTGTCATGGGAGAGGATTAAAGGAAGTCCCTCCATGGGTGAGCTCCTTGGCGCTGTCTGACCACTGCCCTGTGCCAGAGGGGTGATGATTGATGGCTGCGTCCAGTGCAGTTTGCCCTGTTGAACTAGCGGCTTCCTCTGGACCCTGTCAGAGCCCTTCTAGAAGCAGAAATTTCCATTCTGGGTCAGACTCAGACCACAACATGTCTCCTACTTTTCTAGGAGTCTCCTGGGAATGGAGTCTTCGGGCCTTGATGTCCCTGGCTTTCTGCTGAAGCACCATCCTGAAGCTGATGGCCACGGAACAGCCCCACCTTTGGGGAAAGCAGTGTGGAAGCATTAACTCCGTGGAAACAAATCACACGCCCCCCCATTCTCACCTTTCTGCCCTTTCACTCTAGCCCAGCTGCAGGCCCTGAAGCAGCTGAACTGTGGTCACCCCAGCCAGCTTTCTTCCCTCCTATTACGGTTGTTAACGAGGACCCCGCCCTTGTGTGCCAGGTGCTGGGCTAAGTGCTTTCACACATTAACTCCTTCCATCCTCACAATGACCTTATGAAAGGGGTAACCCAGTTTGTAAGCTAGTGGGAATAACCAGAGGTGGGCAACCAGAAAGGAACACTGATCCCTGAGCTCCAGAGCTGGATGGCCTCAGTGCCGTTGATCCACAGCTGATTGGGTGTCTGGAGCCTGGAGCCCAGGTAAAGTGAGATTTTTCCCACCAACACACCTCTACTCGATGCCTTGAGGCTGTGTGAGGCAGGGCAGGGGCACAAGCCTCAAAAGCCAGCACTCTCAAGAGGCCAGTTCAGTTTGGCAGACCTTGCTTATTAAAGGATTCCCCTGTGTTTGCATAAAATGAGTAAGAGCTGCGTGCCCTCTAGAAGTTGGGGATGGCTGGCAAAGTGTGGTGGTAACCAAAAGACTTTCATAGCATTCTTCGATGTATTTATACAACAAATATTTGTTTGACACCTACTGGGTTCAGAGCACTGAGACACAATGCTACAAAGCAAAGATGGGCCCTTAGAGCCTCCTTCCTCCTCCCGTTGTCTGCAGTACAATAATGAGTGGCCTAAGGGAACTTTCGGGAAGCTGCTCAGGATGGGAGGGGAAGGGATAGTGTGTTTTGATCAGATAATAATTACTATAACTAAAAAATTATAATGACATATAATTATAGTAGTGAAATTCAGGAAAACAGCTAACCTATAGGGATTAAGAAAAAATTTAAAACTTACAAATGCACCCATCAGCCTCAGATGGATGTGTCCGACAAGATGATGTGTTGATGAAAATATACAAATTATTCAGTAACTGAACTACTCATAAACTTTTTTTGCGTAGAAGAACTGGGGTGTAGGCCAGAGGTGCAGGGGGTGAGACGATTTACCAGAGACAGGGTGGGGAGCAGAGCAGGCAGATTGACTGAAATACACTGCTGAGGGGAGCAACAAGTGAGACAGGAGAGGTCTGCAGCACCATGTGGGTCAGCTCTCTGGCTGGGATCAAACTCAGGCCTTAGTGGTGATAGTGCTGAGGCCTAACTCCTAGGCCACGAGGGAGGGCACCCCCCACCCCAAACATTTGAGGGAGAGTTGATAAAAGCCCTGTGGGGAAACTAACAGTCTCTATTAACGCTGAACATATGTAAGACCTGTCACACAGTGTCTGCCAGGCTGTGGACACAGCAGAAACAAGATACGTGCAGGAGTGTTTGTCACAGCGCCAGTCATAGGCCCCAACTGGAATCAACCCAATGTTTGTCCACGGCAGGATGGGTAGGTAAGTCGAGATAAAGTCACACAGTGAAGAAGTAGTCAGCAAGACGATGAATGACAATACCTCTACAGGAGCCAACATAAATAATTGTCCTAAGAAGGATGTGGAGCAACGCAGTCGGCACACACACACTGAGTACTTGCTGTGTGATCCATTCTTATAAGGTAGAAGAAAATGCAGAAGTAGCCCATGGTGTTGAAAGTCTGAGTGGGTACTTTGGGAGGTTGGGAGGGACCTTTGGGGCGAGGGGGCAGTTCCTTCCCCTGCTTTGGGTGTGGCTGTCATAAGTGGTAGAAACTTAGAGTAGAAAATTTAGAATGAAAGGTCAGATCTGATCAGATGTATAATAACTGCCAGAGGTGGGTGGAGGGGTGATCAACCAGTCCTTCAACTGGCTGATGGATTTTCCAGGAATCTGAGGTAGGGGCAGAAAGGATTATCAATTACAGTATACCAACCCAACCTGCCCCCAAAGCAATAAAATTCCACTAAGGAATGACCCCCCCCCAAAAAAAGAACACTATATAAAAACACCCCTTGCTCTGGCAAAATGCAGATCTGGCCCCTAAGATGATGCACCTGTGGCTGGGCAGAGCCTTCTCCCCTCCCCATTTTCCTAATAAGCCTTTAAAATGCAGACTTTGCCTGTCTATTCAAATGTCTTTTTCCTTAATGAATGAGGAAACTGCCAAAATCTTTCTTAGAGGGATCCAAGGACCCCACTCACCGAACCCTAATAGCTGAGCCCTACTGAGAAGTATAGGGTAAATGAAGTTGGTCAGGCATTTTACGCCATTGGCCCCTGTGGCTACACCTGTGGCTTGATCTTGTTTACATCAAAAGTGTGTGGTGTGGGGCACGTGAGCCTGATTGTGGACACCTGCGCATGGGTGTGTGCGCATGTGCAAGTGTGCACGCCTGAGCCTGGAGGGAGGGGATAAAAGGGCAGCGTCAGCCTGGGGAAAGGGGGTTTAAGCTGCTGTCTCCTTTCCTCTGCTTACACTTATAAACTCTGCGAAGATAATGCTAAGGACTCCAAGCTTTTCTTTCATAATGGCTAGAACATTCGGGGAAACAAGAGGCGGGTTTAGTTTGTGTCCTTTCTGCTAGAGCTGTGGATAACCAGGAGCGCCCAAATGAAAAGAGGGGCTTAAGTTTGCATAGAGCCGGCCAGAGACTCCGCCACCATCCCTGGCTTTGTGTGGGGAGGGTTGCAGATGGAGCGGGGAGCGGGAAATTCGAGGGGGAAGGAAAGAAGGGGCAAGCTTCGGGTGTGGAGTGAGTGGAGGCTGGCTGCGGGAAAGATCTCTTGGGACTGGCTTGGGGAACATGAGGCTTTCTCTAGCTAGTCCTGAGTTGGAACAGAAGCAGCAGTGGCTGGGGATTGGGAGGAAGCTGGTAGCCATTGCCAAGCCCCACGGACCGGGGCTGACGCTGCAGAGACCATGCTCTGCCTTCCCAGGCCGGTCACACGGCAGAGGGTTTGCTCAGCATTCTCTCCGTGCTCTGGCCACTGTCCGTTTGTGTTGCCGGGCGGCTGAGGGGCCTCCACTGCTGGAATAGCAGGGGGTGGGGGTGCTTCTTCCAGCTCCCCATCACTCCCTGGGGGGAGTAGCCAGCGGCCAGCTCTGAGGGCTAAGGGCTCTGCGCTAGTCATTACTGAGCTATCTCCACCAGCCTCTTGATTTCTCTTAAGGCCTGGATTTTAAACCCAGCTTCTATGGAAAGCCTTCTTTGACTATCTCCCTCTGAGTCTGCCTAAATTCCATGTTTTGCCTCCAACCCTGCAATGTAAACTCTCATTTCCTTGCCTACATTTTATTTTTTTAAAAGATTTATTTATACAAGCACTGGGTACAGTCAGAAGCGCGGGAGAGTGAGAAAATTCACCAGAGCGGGGAACAGAACAGGCAGACCGATGAAGTACACTGCTGAGTGGAGCAGCAGGCGGCAGGGGAGGTCTGCGCACCATGTGGGACCCTCGTCCCGCCAGGGATCGAACCTGCACCTTAGAGGCTGCGGGCAGCTTCGCAGCCCAGCGCTCAACCGCTGCGCCACCAGGGGAGGCCCTTCTTGCCTACATTTTAAAAATCCATACTGCAGGTCTTTCTACTTACTGTAGTTTTATACGAAACAACTAAGCTGGGGCCTCCGGGGTGGTCTAGGGGTTAAGTCTCAGTGCTATCCCTGAGTTTGATCTCCAGCCAGGAAACTGACCCACATAGGGCTCGGCAGACCTCTCCTGTCTCACCTGCTACTCCCCTTAGCTGTATTTCGGTAAATCTGTTTTGCTCCCCGCTCTCTGGTGAATCCTCTCATTCCCCACCCTTGGGCCTACCCAAGTTCCACCAAAAAAGAACACCCAAACCAAAAATAACGCCAGCCCACAACTTTTTACTAAGTAAAATATACATATTGGAAAGGTAGCTCCGAGGCAGGAGAAGGGGAGGAAGAGCTTCGGGTATGTGTGTGGGGGGGGGGATGGAGAATTGGCAAAGGGGAGGAAGCTCTGGGTTCATAACCAACTCCTGGTTCTCCTTACCCTCCTGGCCCCTTAACCCATGAGGCTGGACCAGATGTCAAAGCTCAGATCCCTCAACCTTTGAGTGTCCCTGCACAGGCAGACCCCGTCAGCTTTTTCTCTTCTTATCCCCTGCCTCCCCTTCCTCAGGTGCCACTGTCATACTAGCTGAATTGCTGATTTTCTAGCAATCAGACACTGTTTTGCTTAATCAATTCGCTTATATTTAAAATGAGAAAGAAAAATCCCTTCATAATCACATGCAGCTGGGCATCGGCTTCTTGCAGGCAGCTTCTCCAAGGAACTGGGAAGAGTGGTAATTGCTGCAAGAATTACTTTTTCCTTACTTGCTGACACGACAAAGTCCTTCGAATTTGTGGGTTCATGGATACTCTTCTGCAGTTAATTGTTATCACTATTTCCAGAACTTAAGATCCTGTAACAATTCCTTTATTTAACCTGTGGTTGAAAGGCAGGGCTGTGAGGCTGCTGAGGTGAATGCAAACAGCTTGCAATCTGGAGGGCTTATCCTGGCCTCTGGATGAAGTGCCCCCACCCCCTGCTCCTACCCCCTTCCACCACTGTCGGGGATCTTCTACTCATGAGACAAGCTCCTCAGTTCTGCAATTTGTGGCCGCCTGGCCGGCACATTCCTGGCTGGCTTAGTGGACTCTTTCCTTTCCACCCAGTGCGAGGGGTTGGGGGGATGTCAATCTCCTCTCTGAATTTTCATCTTCCTTATAATCTAATCTCTTTAGGACAGCTTTAACACAAAGAATACTTAAATACCTGTGCTTTAAAAACAAAAACAAAAACGCCAAACTAAGCCATATGTGAGCCAGTTTCTCAAACTTCGGTGTAAGATTCCCTGGAGGGCTTGGTAAAGGCAGGTGCTGACTCTCAGGGGCACTGCATTTCTAAGAAACCTTTTTTTTTGAGTCAAGACAAAGAGCAACAATTGAAAATGTCCTTCACTCCCCAGCAATCTTGCTCTCTTTAGGGGTGTCGATAGGCATCGTTCCTTGCCTTTCTGAGTTTCTGTGACTTAATCTCCTCCTTGGCCGGGAGCCAGGATGCTCTCTGAGGTCTTGTTCATGGCAGCCAAGTGCAGGGCCTTCTGGCCTCCTACCTCCTCTGCAGTTCCCGGTAGCACCCCAGAAAGTATTGTTGCCCAGCTTAATAGGTCTTTGTTGGACTGAATTCAGTTCATACAACGACTGAAACAATTTGGTCATTGTGTCAGTTGGTTGAGAATCCTCTGGCACTGGATTTTTTTCCCACCATGTACAGGATGAGCTGAAATCACTAAATGGAACAGAACAGGGCAAAGCTAGAGCTTCTGGTGATCAGAATGTAGGGGTTCATGATTCTTGGAAATGTCTACATTTTTCTTCTATGGTCCTGATGGTATGAGACTTTAAGTACCTTCCTGAAAGCAGAGCCATGGCACCTGCCTCTTTCTCTGAGCTACCAGCTAGGCCCGCAACAGAAAATATTTAAGCATAATTTAGTTAGCTGCTATTTAAGCATTTCCTAGGTACTAGAAACAATTCTAACTGCTTCACATATATAAACTTTTTTTTTTTTCAGTTAAAGTGTTGTGGGATCACTCCATAGTACTTAAAGATATTACAAATTCCAATTCCTTTTGATGACTGCATGTGTTCCACTGTGTTATTCAACTGAGGTTTAGCTAGGTTAAGCAGCTTGCCCCAAATCACTCAACTAGTACAGCTGGAATTAGAATCCAGGTTTGGCTGTCTCTAGAATCCCTCTTCAAGTGCTTCTTAAACTTTAATGCATATATGAGCCACCTGGTGCTCTTGATAAAAATGCAGATAAGATGTGTCTGGGATGAGACTTGAGATTCTGCATTTTTTTTAAAGATTTATTTACATATATAAGAACTGGGGTGCATGCCAGCGGTGTGGGGGGTGAGAAGATTCACCAGAGACAGTGGGGAGTAGAATAGGCAGACCGAAGTACACTGCTGAGGGGGGAGCAGCAGGAGAGACAGGAGAGGTCTGCTGCACCATGTGAGTCACCTCCCTGGCTGGGGATAGATTCATAGGTTACATCTTAACCCCCTGTGCCACCAGGGAGGCCCCAGCTTCTGCATTTCTTACAAACTACTAATTACACCAAAGCAAGGCCACTCTGGAACACTGGTTTTGACTTTGCACATTGGAAATGCCTGGGGAATATTACACCCTAGTGATGCTGTGGTCATACCCCCAAAGATGCCAACTTCATTTGGAATATAGCTTAGCTATCTTCCCCCACCTCCCAGGTAATTGCTGAATGCAGCCTGGGCTGAGCTGCTTTCCCGGAAGTCTGCTAGTTCTGAGGAGTTCTTCCACCATTACTAACCTGTTCCTTATCAAGGGACTCCTGGGCAAGAGTTGATTGGCATCAAATGACTTCTAGTTTAGAGCAGTCTGGTGCCATATTATAGCCCTGCTCCAATTACCTTATCTGAAGTCAGTTCTACTTTTACATTTGCTGTATCACTTTGTGCCAACCACATATCTATTGGGGTGCAGGAGAGAATGCAGAGGTGATAAGGTCCTAGCTCTTAAGTTTTTCTCCTTGAGGTAAGCCTCAGATACAGTCAGAGTATTGAGGTTTGTGGACCCAAAGCACCACACCCCTTTTACTGCTGAGACCAATGTCAGGTAGTGATCAAAATACCATCTTTTTAAACATCTGAAACGGTCAGAAACATGGTTTTGTGTCAATGGCTACGTGCTCAAGACTTGAATTTGACAGTCTTGTCATAACAATATTTCCATTCTCCTCTGATCCCGACAGAGCTGGGCCTCTTATCAGGTGGGAGCTGGCAGACCAGAAAGCACACATCCAAGGCCCAGAATCCTACGAGGCGGGGGTAGGGCGCAGCCAAGCATGTCCCGTTCCTCTTTCTGAATTTACTAGTCAGATAATGCATTCTTCTCCTATGGGCTAGACATGTCCTTACCTGGTGAAATATAGTATATTGGATATATATGGTTAAAATCAACCTCACCTGTTTTTCTTAATGAGCAAATTGATCTTTGATCTGAAAGGCTTGTTCTCCATGGTGTGCTTGGTATACAGCTAATTAGAGCTTGAAGGAGGTAAAAATCTGCCACAAGCCACCTTTTGTTAGGACCTCACAGAGCACACCTTCTCTCTCTCCGGCCAGAAAGTCATTCTGCAGATTAAATTCCTGAACTTAGTTAAAATGCTGAGACAGAATCTTACATAGACATAAGAGAGAACATAAAAAGAATCAAGAAAAACAGATGATGTAGTTAAAGTTCTGGCATATCTGAATATTAGAATGATTTTCACAAGTTACCTTTTCTCCCCTGATCTTCCATGGAGTTCCTCCTACATCTAAATTTCTGGATTTTAACTCAAACAAGCAGTAGTAGAATTAGAATGAGGCTGACATGCAGGGGATGATCTAAGATAACAATTCAGTTTCCTTCCTTTCCCCCGTACTAGACTATTAGGGCTTGAGTCACAGCCAAGGGCAGATTCAGATGAAAATGGACAAGACTGAAGACATACACCACAAAGCCCCACAATCCAGGAGCACAGTGCCAGAGGCCTAGTTTGTCTAGTGGAATGTAAATATTATGGGCATTTCTTACCACACCCAGCAGAAGGGTGGGAGGAAAGGGAATCTCAAAGGACTTGAGCCAGAATCCGTGCCCCCAGCACGGAAGCTTTAAAGCCAGTTGGGGTAGGCCTTCTAGAGTTCCTGGGCCCCAGTTTCAATTTCTCCTGGGACTCCTGCAGAACCCTCAGCCACCTACAAGCTGAAGACTCTTGTCCCATCAGTAGGCATTGTTGTGGGAAGGAAAATACTGAGATGAGGCCAGAGTCATGGGGGTGCAAGAATTCGGAGACAGTGGAGGACAGAAAAGGTGGATTTATTGAAATACCCTACTAAGAGAAGCAGTGGGCAAGATGAGAGAAGTCTGCACCTGCATGGGAAGGAGGATTTAGGGCTCCCTTTTACAAGCTGTTTTGGTGGGCTTTTCATGACTGGGGAGGTGGTTTTTGCAGGTTATTATCTGCTGGGAAGTCTGGTTTAGGTGGGCCTTCCATGCTCAGGAGGTGTCCTGACTCATTCTGTTTGCCCAGAATTCTCAGTAGCCCCCTACTGGTCATATGGACCCATGGCCAGGTTCCCATGGCAACTCCAGCAAAGTGAAGTGCAGAGACTTTTATTAAATGATGCCTCCACGGGCATCACAGCTCATTTATAAGGGGAAACAGGGTAGTACATGAGTGAACGTTGAGCCCACTTTTCCTGATCCACTCGAGTCCAGACTTTCCAGCCCACAGGATATTGTCACAGGTGAAGTACAAGTTTCAAGAGATGAACAGTGATGCAGAATCTCATCTAATCTCATCATTTGGCGGACTCAAGGGCACCTACTGAGTTACTCATACATGGAAGTTTTTTCTAGACTCAGGTGACCTTCATTCTTGAATCTGTTACTGTAACTCAAGGACTGGCCCCTTGTTTGTCCAAGCATGGCTGAGAAGGGTGCAAGCGTACTGCGGTATCCTACTGCCGCTCCTGGACCTGGCTCTGACCACTGACCAGACCCAGGCACATATGACAGTGGCAACTCTGGCTTCATAGCCCTGCTTCCCTCACCTATTTTTTACTTTTCTAAAATGTAGCTATTAGCGAACATTAATTTAAAAAAATTAATTTAAAAAAACATTAATTTAAAAAAAATTATTCATAAAAGAGCTGGAGTATAGGCCAGAGGTGTTGGGGGGGGGGGTGGTGGTGGTGAGAGGATTCACCAGAGACAGAGTGGGGAACAGGACAGGCAGATTGACTGAAATACAATGCTGAGGGGAGCAGCAGGTGAGTCAGGAGAGGTCTGCTGCCATGTGGGTTTCTCCCTGGCTGGCTGGGGGATCAAACTTGTGCTGCAGTGGCTGTGGACAGCTTCACAGGTTGCATCTTAAACGCCTTGCGCCACCAGGGAGGCCCTGGATGCATTATATTTCTATTAAACAGTGCTGTCTTTAAGAAAAGGGGCGGGCCTCCCCTGGTGGCGCAGCGGTTGAGTGCTGGGCTGCCTGTGGCCTCTGCAGCGCCATTTAGTTCCCTTGCTGCCGGCAAGGGTCCCACAAAAAAAAGGCAAATGACAGGGAAAGAACCAAGTTACGATGGGCAATAGAAATGGCAGTATCATTCAGAGAACTAAGGAAAGTGGAATTAAGAGGCAAACCTGTTTTCGGAAGACAGGCTTCTACAGAGAGGTTATTTGGGAGTGAAAACAACACTAGCCATTAAGTTTTCAAAATGGAAAGAACTCTTTATTGTCTTTAGCATTAGAGTTGCAAGTGATTTTTTAATACTGAAAGAATTTCTCAGTGTATTCAGAGAAATAGTGTGAAAATAGTTCTCTGGTCTAGTACATTTGGTACAGTTATAGACTTCAGACGCCTTTTGGACATTTATCATACCCTTCAGCATATTAAAAGCTTTAAGAAGTTGCATTTAACTTTAGTTTATATTTCCCAAACTTATTTGAGCACAGATTGTTTTTCGTATAACTAGTACATGATAAACTACTAGGGGTTTAGTACTAATCTCCAAAACAGGAATATTTACTTGAAGGTAAGGAAGGCTTTAAGTTTGAAAGGGAAGAGAAAATTTCACCCTGTAAATACTTGAGAATGGATAGAATCTGCAGCTAGGAAACTCAACTCATTGTAGTTGATCTTATTTTCTTTCTCTGTTCTAAGTTGAGCCTTATTTGTGAAAGCAGGTAACACTTTCAGATTGCCTGGGAGTGGTGGTGAGTCTACCAGAATGCCACATGCTGGCTATACTGACACACTCTTACCCCTCTATATTTCTATCCCTCTTCACTAATGGACCGTGAGTCAGGAGCCAAGCCTTGGAAGAAAGTCAAGGGGCTTAAGAATTTTGTTATTCATATTTTTGTCCTTTGGGAGAGATAGCAGGCAAGGTTTTCTCAATTTCCACATCACTGCACTTTGGAAAAGAGGCTTTATACTTGAAAGAAGCTTGATCTACATCCTTCATTTCCCTGGCACATTGAAGTCTAGTGAAAGGAGAGAGAATTTGGTCTATAAACAAACCTCTGGTGCATTTATGATCATACTCTAGTTTTTATTTCCCGGTGACTTTCATTGCAAGAAAATTCCGTGGAAACTCAGTGTCTGTCACCTAGCTATTAGAAGTTAGGAAGAGATGAATTATTGGTGAGCAGGTGATGGGCTCCAAGATGGTCTCCAATGATTCTCTTTGGTACTATACAAGGATATATCTGTGTTGAATAGGGCTTATCTGTATAAAAAGGTTTATTGTAGAAGTGATGGAGTATGACTTTCCAGGCTAGATCTTAAAATACATTGCCACTTCTGCCTTGTTTCCTCTTGGATCACTGGCTCAGGGGGAAGCCAGCTGCTATGTAAGGACACTCAAGGATCCCTATGGAGGCCCAAGTTGTGTGGGAATTGAGAACTCCTGCCAATTTACCAATCATGTGAATAACCCATCTTGGAAGCCAGTATGCATTCAAAGCACTGCAACTTCCATGGAACCAGAACCACTCAGCTGAGTCACTCCCAAATTTTTGACCCACAGAAACTGAGATAACACGTAATATTACTTTTTTAAGCCAGTATGATTTGGGATTTTTTTAACCTAGCAATGGGTAACTAATATGGTATATGTGTGTTTTGTATGTTTTATCACTGGACTGGCTCTAGATTTTCAAGTCATTTTAGAATTTAGTTCCTGTGAAGCACTATGCTTACCATGACTCCTTTGCTTATTCTGATGTACACACTGGAAAATTGGCTTCTCCCTAAGAGAAAATAACCAAGAGAAGTGATAAATGCATAATGCTCTCCTTGTAAGCTTTTATAATAACTGCATAGAAAACTTAATTGCTATTTTCATTTTTTTGAAAAAAGCCTAAACTTAATCATGGTTTACTTGGCTCCAATGCAAATCTTCCATTTTTTAAAAAATCAGTTTTAAGTTTAACACATCAGAAAAGTGCAAAAATCAAATGAACATTTTGATGAAATATTAAGTGAAAACTTGTAACCTCCCATGTAACCTCCATCAAGATCAAAGAACCCTGACATTATCTGCGTTCTAGAATGCCTTTCTGATGCCCTCATTTCTGCTCTTTCCCTTACCCAAAAGTAGTCACCAATTTCATTAATGTTGAACTTCATATAAATGGAACCATACAGCATGTATTCTTTTGCGTTTGGTTTATTCAGTTTATTTACATTTTTGATTTGTAGTCAGTCCAGTGATAAACCTCTTGCCTAATTGCCATTAGCACGTTTCACATGTTATTTTGGATAGACTTTAAGGATACAGAATGTCAGCGAGTTCAAAGTGCAGAGGTCTATTTAAGAGTAGAAAAATATCTTCCAATAATTTATTGGACTTTTCTCTGAATCTGTGCCTTTTGGTTATGAGCAGTTAAACTCAGGGATCCAGACTATTCATTTTAAAAGGTGTGTATCTTTGTAAGTTGCCTAATTATCCAAATGTTGCTGTGAGAATTAAGTGATATGTAAAGGCAATTCTTAGAATGTAAATGTTACACGTTTTAGGTATTGTTTTGATAATTGGGGTTCATCTTGGCCACTGCAGATGATTCTTCAGGATGACCCATCAGTTTACAGACTTGGATGGAAGCTCCTTCAGGTCAAGGAGGACCTTATTTTGGGGGAATGGCGAGGATGGGTCAGTAAAGGTTAGCTATGCTGGCCACTAAGATTTGGAACAATAGCTACAGTTGCATTTAGTTTTATAGGATCCATCTGGGTTCTTGTAGCATCCATCTGGCTTCCTGCAGGAGCTGAGATTTCCAGGGTTAGAAAAGGTTTCCAGAGCTATACAGTGAAGGGAGTTAGTTTGGAGTGAGCATGAGAATTTTATTCAACGTGTAGAGAAGTTCATCTTCTTCAGCCTGCTACTTGCAATCATTACAGGAAGGGTGAAGAAAATAGGGCTATCACACAAGGGATATTATAGTCTCTCAGGGGAGTCACTTATGAAATAATTAGCAAGCAAGATAAGCCCACAGTTTGTTAAACTCGACTGAGAGAGTGACTTGATGGTACAGAGCTGGACTGATCATTCTAGGATTAGGTAACCTCTGAGGAAGGGATGCTTGGAAGGGCCTTTGGTAGGTGTGAGAGGTCAAGCTTTCAGGCGCACAAATCAAAGGCTGGAGGTGACCATTTTCTTTTTCCAAAGAGGAGGGAGGAAGATGCTCAATATACCCAGGTGCTCCACACAAAGAGGGGGCCCATCCAGGCTCTCCTTCAAAAAGCCAACCCCACTTCCTGGCTCCCACACACTTTCACCACAGAGGAGGGCGAGGGATTTATATGCCACCGCTTTCTTCCAGTTGCCATAGAGACCAACCCCAGTCCTTGCATCCTTCTGGTACAAGGAACATTTCTCCAGCGCAGGCGGAGTGGAGGGGGTTTAGCCCAAACGTGCCAGGGGCAGTGGTGGGGGAAGGGGGTAGCAGCGAAAAACAGCGCCGAGGGGTTGGCGGCCTCGACGGCCGCGGCGGGCCAGGCTGAGGCACAAAGGCGAAGGTCAACGGCGGTTCAAGTCCACCCAACGGGCGCGACCGGCCGCAGCCCGGGCACAGCGGGCCTGGCGGCGGCTCGGGCCGGAACTCAGAGGCGCGCGGCGCCGTCCTGGGAGAGTTCTAAGGCCTTGGGGCTCCGGCCGGTCCCCCCGTGGGGGCGGGTGCCCCCCCCAGCACCGCGTCCATTGGGCGGCGCCGCCATCACTCTGCCCTCAGCCACCCCGCCTTCTCCACCGCCGCCGGGCTCGCTCCCCTCCCCCGCCGCCCTCCGCCCGCCCGCCCGCCACGGAAGCCTCTCATTGGATAGAGGCGCGGTCGATCTGCCGAGAGTCAGGAAGCCTATTGGACGCGCGGCCGTGGTCCGCCCCCTGCCTGTCTGGATTGGCTCGCTGCGCGTTGGCGCAACGGAAGAGGCGGCCGGGCGAGGGTGCGCCTCTGCTCCGGCTGGGCTGCCGCGGCGGAGGCGACGAGGGGTCCGGCGCTGGGGGCCTGGCTCGGACGGCAGCGGCGGCGGCTGCGGATGGGATCGGGCCGGCTCGGCGAGCCCATGGAGCGCCACGGCAGGGCCGCGGCCGCCACAGCCGCCTCGTCGGCCCAGGAGCCGGCGCCCGGGGGGCCCGATGGGCGGCGGCGGGCGCCGCAGCGGCGCCGGGCGAGCAGCGCGTCGGCGCCCGCCGCGGGGGCTTCGGCGGCGGGGGAGGGCGTGAGGCGGGACCGGCCGGGCTCCTACGGCGGCGCCACCCCGGCCTCCCGCCAGCGCGTCGAGAGCCTCAGGAAGAAGCGGCCGCGTAAGTGCCCGGGGGGCGCCCCGCTCGCCCTGCCCCCTTTCCGGCCCGGCCGCCGTTTTTCCCGCGCGCCCGCCGGGGACGCGGCCCGCGCTCGGGGCTCGGGTCGGGGCGTGGGCGAGCTCCGGGCCCGAGGCCGCGGGTCTTCGGACGCGGCGGCTGCGGGGATCGGCCCCCGCCGGGGCGCACCCGCGGCGCCCGGCCGTCTGCTCGGCCGGATTGCGGAGCCGAGGGCGCTTCCTCCCTCTCCGGAGCTGCTCGGGCTTTCTCTGCCTGCAGGTCACATGATTGTATCCCCTGGAAGGCTGCTCTTGACTCACTTCCACCGCCTCTCCCCTCCCCCCAAATCCTTTGACTCCCAAATGTCTGTCTCCCTTGGGTTTTCAGGGAGCTGCTCTCCAAGACGCTAAATCCTTTTAATAGGGCGTTGGGCTTTACTGGAAGATGGGTAACTGCCCCCTGAATTGCTGCAGGCCCAGAGCTGGATTCCATGTTGTGTGCACCAAGCCTGGCTTTCTTCCCGTGGTAATTCGGGTCACCTCTCACTCACCTGCTCCCTCTCTGTCCTCCCGGCCACCCCCCCAATTTGCTGATTTAGGTCTTTTCTTTTGAGGCAAAACATTTTCCTGAGTCTTGCCTTGGGAGTTGCACACGGTCTTCCAGAATCGGTTTCTCCATTTTTGTCAGGTTTCTTTTTCTGCATTGTGAGCTCGTCCAGTTATTTTCTCCGCTTTACACGGCTTCAGTTTGGAGCCTGTCTCGCAGCCATTGCTCCTGCTGAAAGTATCCTGTCTTGATACTCTGGTGGGAGCTTCAAATACAGTGACATTTTACATATGGTTACTCCTACCTCCCCCCACCACCCCTTATTGCCAGATTCCTATTTCAGGAACTCGGCTTGCCTTAGATGCAGATTTTGAGAGGGAGGGAAAGTGGTAGGATGAGCCCTTACTGGAGTCTTGTACCCTAGCCCAACTACACGCTACCCTGCTGCTTTACTCTTGTTTTCTGTGGTCTGGATGATTAAATATTAAATGTCGCCCTATTTTATTACAAAAGTTTGGGAGTTTTAAATTCTTGTCTTTTCTTCTTGAACAATTTGGAGAACGTTATCCACTTTCAACATGTGCCATTTTTAGAGCCTGTTGCCTGGTTTGTGTTTTAAGTGCAGCAAAACATTAGTTCCTTCGTGATTCTTGTATATAGTCATTGGAAACGGATGTAAATTCCAGAGATTCTGCCAAGAAGAATTAAAGCCATATCCCCGATATTTGTGGCCATTGGACCCAACGATTCAAAATACTACTGTGTTTAGGGGCTTGCGGGGTCAGGCACTGTTTTTAAACTTTTTAGATTTATTTATGCATACAAGAGTTGGGGTGGGTGGGTGAGAGGATTCACCAGAGACAGTGGGGAGCAGAACAGGCGAATCTACTAAATACACTGCTGAGGGGAGACAGGAGAGGTCTGCTATGCCAGGTGGGTCAGCTTCCTAGGTAGGGATCGAACTCATGCTGCAGTGACTGCAGGTAGCTTCATAGGTTGCATCTTAACCCCTTGTGCCACCAGAGAGGCCCCAGAATCTGCATTTTAAACATTCAGATATTAGGTGACTTAAAAGATACTCTGAAAATGGGCCTCCCCTGGTGGCGCAGCGGTTGAGTGCTGGGCTGCGAAGCTGCAGGCAGCATCTGCATGGCCGGTTTGTTTCATGGCCACAGGCGAGGGTCCCACACACACACAAAAAGATACTCTGAAAAACACTGGTTTCGATTGTATTGGAAAGGTATATAAAGTAGTTCTGAAACTTATTTAAAGGAACTAAGATGATGACATGATCTCTCAATAATGAGACCTGCTGAAGAAATAAGCAGGGTATTGTCTTTTCGTCCTCTCTCTTCCATCTGCTCTTTCTGAACTGTGAGGAGTGGACCTGTGAGATGGAGAGGCTGTGTTTACTGTGGAGCCCTCAGGAATATACTTTGGTTTCCTTTGAGAGAAATTCAATAAAGATTAAATGTTTGTATTTCTAGTTCGGAGAGTCGGGTATGGGGTAGTGCCACCTTACTTTCTTGACATCAGAAAATCTACTTCACACTACACAGTAAAGGTAGGAAACTGTCTTTTGAAACTAGTGGAGCTGTCCACCCTGATTATAGTCCGGTTCAGCTTCACCTGTTCCCTAGTGCTCTGTGATCCCCAAACCTGTCTCCATCTCAGACTTAAGGCAGCACAGTTACTACGGATGAGGCTACCTAGGCATGTTCTTCCAAAGCTGTAGATTAAGTGGTGTATCTCTCACAGGACAGAGAAATAGCAAGTAATGATGGAAACAAAGATGCTAATGATGGCAACATAGTTCTTACTTGCCAGACATTTTATGCACATCTCATTTAACTCAGATATGCAAAGAGGTAGATTTTTTTTTATCCGTGGTTTTAAGATGAGGAAACATTTCAGTAATAGTTGTGTTTTGAGTCTAGATGCCTAACTTCAAACCCAGCATTCTCGACTTCCCCATTTTCGAGTGGGGGACATCACATGCAGTGTAACTCAGAGCAGCGGTTCTCAGCTGGAATCACTTAAACGCTTTAAAAAAAAAACTCAGGTCTGCAAAAGTTCATCTTTTTGCAAAAAGTATGCATATCTTAATTTTAAAAATTTTATTGAGGCATAATTATATATAGTAAAATGAGAATTTTTGGAAAAAAATATATACTCTTGTAACTAGAGATCATTTTTTAATCACATGTTCAGGAGATGTGGGAACCCTGGGGCCAAAGTGCTCCTTGGTAGTATAAGGGGACATGCTGAATCTCTGAATGTGATGCCCAAGCTTGTAGCACATCAGGGTGACCTTTGCTGACTTTGGACTCATGCTTAAACTCCAGTAGTCCAGAAAATAAAATTATTTGTAGCTGACAATACTAACCTAGAAAATGGATGGCTTTTCTTTGGCTTTTGGGGGAGCATCCATGTTGGCAGAATGGAACCAGTACTGAGGCCCCATGAAACTGCCCTTTATGAGATGCAATGTTTCATCTTCAGTTGGGAAATTAGAAAGGGATGCCCATTGGGAACTCAGGAAAAAAGTTTGATTTCTGTTGCTTTGTGGCCCATTTTTGAGAGGCAGAAGATGATTATTTTTAACCTATTATCAACCTTAAATCTAAGTGAAATTAAAGATGGCCCCATATCTTGGCTTATTAACAAATATAAAGCATTAAGCAGGGTCTAAAAATAGTCCAGTTATGCAGCTGTATAAAACGGTACATTGTTATTTTAGGGGATGTACGCATGAATCATGCATTCAGATAATATTGTGATTGTTCAGTCTTGGCATCCCTGCTCTTTCTGGGAGGAATGAAAACAAGCTAGAAGAAATGTATGCTGCTAAGAATCTTTTGCTTTAACAGGTTAAAAGGAGAGAGACTGTAGGTTGTTCTAGAGGACCTGATCAGGCAGTGAAAAGAGGCTATTTAGACTCTTCATTTTAAAGAGTGATGATGATGTTCCTTGGATTTAAATTTATACACTGAGCATTTTCCAGATCATAGCTAAGGTATCTTTTTTTTTTTTAAAGATTTATTTATGCATACAAGAACTGGGGTACAGCCCAGAGGGGTGTGGGGGGGAAGTGTGAAAGGATTCACCAGAGGCACAGTGCGGAACAGAACAGGCAGATCTCCTGAAATACACTGCTGAGGGGAGCAGCGGGTGAGACTGGAGAGGTCTGTTGTGCCATGTGGGTAGCTCCCTGGCCAGGGATCAAACTTGTGCTGCAGTGGCTGCAGGCAGCTTCATAGGTCTTAACCTCTTGCACCACCAGGGAGGTCCCACAAGTTAAGGTATCTTTATTGTCAGACACTGTGGTTTCTCAGTTGATTGTCCGCGAGACTGACTAGGATGTAACACCACCCCTACTTTTCTAAAACATGGCTTTAAATTTGCTTTCTAAAAGTGAAAGCCATCTCTGTTTTTTAAGCAATCTGTTAGGTTTTGTGTTTATAAAATTCTCAAATATAGAATTAAATATACAGTCTTGTTTTATATATTTTAGAAGTATCTGGTTCCCAAGTTAAAACTATTTTGAGAAGAATTATTAAGGTGTATTTCTTAATGTGGGGCCAAGGATTGCTGCCTAGCCAGCCTAGGATTGGGTTTGCAGTATCTTATAACCACATGTGGTCTGGTAAAAGTGTAATTGAGAATGTTGAAAAAGTGAACACATTTCCATAAACCATATATTTCCTCTTGGAAGGCATTTTAGTTGTTGTGACCTATTTTGAGACAGACATTATGCTAAAGATGGTTTCACAGGGCCTCCCCTGGTGGCGCAGTGGTTGAGCGCTGGGTTGGGAGGCTGCCCGCAAGCCTCTGCAGCGCCAGCTCGATCCCCAACCACCGGCGAGGGTCCCACAAAAATAAACAAACAAACAAATAAATAAATAATAGTATTTAAAAAACAAAGATGGTTTCACATACATAACCTATGAGGGAGCGAGAGTTTAAATTATTTCTAGAAATATGTCCTAAATTGACTGACTGAATACCTTAGAGATCTTAGTATCAGGAAATATTAGAAGCTGCAAACATAGCGAAATATCTGTGAAGATGAATGGCAGGACTCATTCTTTAGAAGTGATAATAGGTGTCCTGTTGGTGTTATGAGGAAATATGACCGTATAGCAAGATTTCCTTTTTTTCATGACTTCCCCATCAGAAACATAGTATTTTGAGAAAGAATTGGAATGCTTATTTCAGTTTCATTATATTATAGTATAAAACATGGCTTAAAGTTTTATACTTGAGGACCTCCCCGGTGGCGCAGCGGTTGAGCGCTGGGTTGCGAAGCTGCCCACAGCCTCTACAGCGCCGGTTCGATCCCCGGCTGCTCCCCGGCCACCGGAGGAGGGTCCCACAAGGCTCGCAGACCCCTCCTGCCGCCCGCTGCTCCCCTCAGCAGTGTACTTCGGTCCTTCTGCCTGCTCTGCCCCTCGCTTTGGCTCTGGCTCTGGTGAATTCTCTCGCCCTCCCGCGCTTCTGACTGTACCCAGTGCTTGTATAAATAAATAAACAAACAAACCTTAAAAAAAAAAGTTTTATACTTGAGACTTTAACATTTAATGATGGGAATCTAAGCTCGTTTGGACAGACTGAACGTTTAGAAGTAACAGACAGTTTGAGACAGTTTCCTGTAACAGAGACAGAGACAGGCTGAGACAGTTTCCTCAGCCATTATCAGTGAGCATGGGTCTAATGGCCCCCACGCCTCTCAGTTCTGCACTGTACAGTCTAAGCAGGAACCCAGAAACCACTAAGACTCTAACACGGATATGAACTGAGCTATTCTCTTCAGACTCCTTATTTTTCCATGTATTTTAATATTTAAAGAGTGGGGATTTATTAAACCACTTTTAAATCTTTTTTTTTTTATTAACCCGAGAATGTTTTCTGTGCTCTTAGATTTATACAGACATCTCTTAAAAGCATTTAGGAAATTTGGATTTTGAGTTCCACTTCTGCCTTCTTTTGACTTTGACCTTGGCCTATTTTGCACATCAGTTTTGTATGTTCTGTAAAATGGTATGATTATAATACATGGTTACTTGTAAACATTAAATAAGCTTATGCACTGAAGTGCCTAATATAATGCTTGATTGTTAATGATTACTTAACATAATAGTCATCTATCAGAGTTTCAGTTTTTTAACCTAAGGAAATATGAGTTAATTTGCTTTAATGTCCAAAATTTCATAGTCCAATCTTCTTGACGTGATGTTTTGTTTTTGTTGATAGTGTGCTGTTGTATTTCTTTGCTCTCCACTGGCATCATCTTAAAAGATGGTTAAAGAATGGTGCTTGCTGTTATGAAAATAGGAATCGACTCTCCCTCCTTTAATCATAACTAGCACTGTTGCTTTCATAACAGTGAGGCAACTTTTTTGTAGGTGCTAGGGACAGCCAATTCATACTCAATCCAGGTTGGTTTCGACCTGTCACTGGAAATGGACTTTGTGTTGGTTTGAAGAAATCAGGATTCCCAGAGGCTCAGAGGTGCTGCTGGGGATTCAGCCACAGTATTCTCTTTTGAAATGCATGGACATCGGTAGATTAATTAAAATTGACATTTTAATTTTTCTGCCTGGAACAGGATGTCTTCCAATACACCATTTAATAATGATCCTACAAATTTAATTTCTGAACATTTTATGACTTGTTATACTGCTGTACACAACATTTTTCCATGTCATTTTGTTGGGTTTTGCTAATTTTGTAGGAAAAGCTGATTCTTCAACTACCTTTTTAAAATTTTTTATTCCTTCTGTTTATTTCTCAGTTTTTATTTTTTGTAATCCATTGAGCTCTTCATGGTTTTTCTCCTTTAATTTAATGTAAACAGGTTTCATTAATTGGAATTTTTAATGTGAAAACCACCTTACATTCCTGAGAAGAAACCCCGTTTACCTGCTGGTGTATTTATTATTCTTACTGCACAGCTGGATTCTGTTTAATAATTTAATGTTTTGCATACTTGGGTCCTCCCATACTTTGATATGAGGTTAAAGTGACTTGGAAATATTTCTAGATTTTTCTGTGTCCTAAAAGTTCTTCAAGGTTTGTCTGAAATCCACTAGAGCCTGGAGTTTTTTGTAGTTGTTTGGGTGGTATATCTTTAACCTTCTTACAATTTTTCAGTCCTTTTGGTTTGTTTTCTATCTCTTCTTGAGCCTCTTTTTTGTACTTTGTTGCTATTCCTTTGTATAGTGTACATTGTCAACTTATGATGCCATATACTATTGGTTTACTTACATAATACTTGGTTATGTACTCTTTCATCTTTGATTTTCATATCTTTAAAACACCTATTTTGGGATATACTTAGCAGAAATTTGTTTTAATGTCATTTTCAAAACTTGATTTTATTGCTTCAGCTCTACGTGGCTTTGTTCAGTGCTGCTTTTCTAATTTCATTTATATCTTGTTTTTAATCTTTTTTAAAAGATTTTTTATTTTATACAAGCACTGGGTACAGTCAGAAGTGCAGGAGGGTGAGAGAATTCACCAGAGCCAGAGTGGGGAGCAGAGCAGGCAGAAGGACCGAAGTACACTGCTGAGGGGAGTGGCAGGCGGCAGGAGAGGTCTGCGTGCCATGTGGGACCCTCCTCCGGTGGTGTTGCAGAGGCTGCGGGCAGCTTCGTAACCCAGCGCTCAACCGCTGCGCCACCGGGGAGGCCCTCTATGTTGTTGTTAATCTTTAATAACTTCTGTTAATTTTGGGTCTAATGTGTTCTAGCATTTCAAATTGTATGTGACATTCCCTTTTATTCATGCTTTCTTCATTTTGAATACATTTGGTAAACATTTAATTGCAGAAGTTTTCCCTTGTGTACCTCCTTGAGTATATCCTATTGGTTTTGATGCATAAAGTTTTCATTGTCATACATTTAAAATAAATTTTGTTTGAATTTCCTCTTTAACCTCAAATTTACAGATTTACAAATTCCCAGTTGGCTAGATTTATTTTTTAAAAAAGATTTATTTATACAAGCACAGGGTACAGTTAGAAGCGTGGGAGGGTGAGAGAATTCACCAGAGCCAGAGTGGGGAGCAGAACAGGCAGACCGATGAAGTACACTGCTGAGAGGAGCAGCGGGCGGCAGGAGAGGTCTGCGCACCATGTGGGACCCTCGCCCAGTGGCTGGGGATCGAACCGGCACTGCAGAGGCTGCGGGGCAGCTTCTCAGCCCAGCGCTCAACTGCTGCACCACCGGGGAGGCCCGGCTAGATTTATTTCTGTCTATTAGAGTATTTAAAATTTTGAGATAATAGGGGAATTGAATGTGGTTTTTCTTTGAAATTTCGCGATCTTTAAGTCAATGCAGTTAATTTTTAAGACTGCTTAATGGGTACTTGAAAGTATTTGGTTTTTGATGCAAACTTTTTGTGTTTAAGACAGCCACCTTACCTATGATAGACCTATATATTCCTTTTTGTGTGTGTGCACCTTTCTGAGCCCTGTGTTCCTCTCAAACTGATTTGAGGGTTTGTCAATTTCTTGTTTTTCGAGTTTTTTGAAGCATGTGTTAGTATCCTATCATACTGTGCACATGACATAATATCATTTTGTCCCGTTAATGTTTCATTTGTTTGAAATGTTTTATCTGCTTGTATTGTTTGCTTTCTGTTAATGTTGGCTTGATACAGTGGAGTAGAATTGTCCAGGCATTTATTTTGCTTCCCCAAATTCACCTGTATAAATCAGTTAAATAAATTGTGCCAGTGAGTCCACCCCCTGACTTGGTCTGTGAACATGGAATTGCAAGTGAGGGTAGGAATGAGTTGTGACATCTGATTTCTTTGGTAGATCACTATTTGCAGGACCCTCTCATAATGTGAGCATAATAGCGTCTGTTAGATGCAATGTTGGTCTTGAAACATAATGTTTGACTTCTTACTATACTGTAAGTCACCTGCTCTGTTGGTTTCCAACGATGTGCTTAAGATTTTGACGTGCTTCTGACTGCTGTTTTTTTTTCTTTTTTTAAAGATTTATTTATACAAGCACTGGGTACAGTCAGAAGCGCGGGAGGGTGAGAGAATTCACCAGAGCCAGAGCGGGGAGCAGAGCAGGCAGAAAGACCGAAGTACACTGCTGAGGGGAGCAGCGGGCGGCAGGAGAGGTCTGCGCGCCATGTGGGACCCTCCTCCGGTGGTCGGGGAGCAGCTGGGGATCGAACTAGTGCCACACAGGCTGCGGGTAGCTTCGCAACCCAGCCCTCAACCGCTGTGCCACGGGGAGGCCCTGTTTTTTTTTTTTTTTTTTATCTTAAAGCATCCAACTCTTGTGTTTTTTGCCATCTACCTTCAGTCTACATGTATTATCCTGTTTTATTTTTTTAAACATTTATGTATGCAAGAACTGGGGTACAGGCCAGAGGTGTGGGGGAGGGTCAGAGGATTCACCAGAGACAGTGAGGAACAGAACAGGCAGACTGACAAATACACTGCTGAGGGGAGCAGCAGTGAGTCAGGAGAGGTCTGCTGCGCCATATGGCCGGTGATTGAATTCGTGTTGCAGAGGCTGTGGATAGCTTCATAGATTGCATCGTAACTCCTTACGCCACCAGGGAGGCCTGTATTATCCTGTTTTAGATTTTTTTTTTTTAATGAAAGCATACAGTTGAATTTCCTCCAAGAGGAAAGACGTTTGAACTATTTGTGTTAATATGTTTGCAATGATTCCTGTCAATTTTTGTTTTGTGTTTTGTATTTCCCATACTTTTTTTCCTTCCTTGTGTTTGAACTGGTGTGTTTTTTTTTTTTTCCCCTTCGTTGTTTAAAGGTCACACGCTCTTCTTCTGGGGCTACCTATAAGCTTTTAAATCACTTCTCTATTATTTGGAATTAATCAGAATCTTTCTCTCTCCCCAACTAGATAGAACTGCTGCTTGTTTCACTTCCCTCTCCTCTCTCTTCCCTCTTTGAGTTCCTATGTTGAAATCATGTAAGTATTTTAGTTTCAGAGTGCTTTTCTAAAATTCAGCATGCATTGGTGCTTTTGCTTACTTCTTAAAGGTCATATCTTCGCTGATGCTTTTAAAATTAAATTATAAAGTGCATTTACTAATTATTTCAGAGAAAGTCTTTGAGTAGTAAACTGAGCTCTTTCATACATGAAAATTTCTTTTGCACTCCCACTTGAAAGTTGGTTTGACTGGCTATGAATTTTTAATTTTTTTTCCTTACAACTTTAGAAGCCAGTGCTCCATTGTCTTTAACATCAGTGTCACTGATGAAAAGTCTAAATTTACCTTTCTTTGTAGGAATTCACTTTTCCTTTGGTAATCTTTCTTTTTAAAGATTTATTAATTAATGCAAGCACTGGGTGCAGTCAGGAGCGCGGGAGGGTGAGAGAATTCACCAGCGCCGGAGCGGGGAGCAGAACAGGCAGACGGACCAAAGACACTGCTGAGGGGAGCAGCGGGCGAGGCAGGAGAGGTCTGCGCCATGTGGGACCCTCGCTGGCGGCTGATGGCTGATGATTGATGATTGAACAGGTGCTGCAGAGGCTCAACCGCTGCGCCACCAGGGGAGGCCCCATCTATAGATTCTTAAAGCCACAGTTGGCGATCATTTTTGTGTTTTTTTTTTCCCTCTGGTAGCTTACTCTGTTTTCGAGGATCAGATTTTATTTCTGAGAATCTTTATGGTTGAATCATTGAAAATATTCTGTTTGTTCCTGCAGTTCTTTCTTCAGATGTTTAACTTCTCATTTTCACAGTTTGTCTGTTTTGGTGATTCTAGCTTGTAAAGCAATTATCTCTGGTTTGAGGATTGTTGTTCCCTTTTCAGTGGATGTGGTTTGTGTTTACCAGTCTGTCAGGATGTATTGTGGGGCACAGGTGAGATATATGGTTAAGTGTGGGGTTCCCCATTGTTGGGTAATAGCAGCTACCCTGGTGCCATCCTCACTCTTGCATGCAGCTGCCTGTGCTCCGCGAACACTTATCCTGTGTAGGTTGGAGGTGGGCTGTGGCTCAGTGCAGGGAAGTGGCTGGCATATTGGGTTACACCAAATGCATTTCCCCAGCAGACACTGACTGCACCAGAGCCTGCTCTTGTTTCCCCATGGCACCTACCTCTGCCTACAGCTTGGATGGAGCACCTCTGTGTTCCCCCACCTTCATAGCTACCCCAGATTATTACAGCATTCTTTGGAGGGTTCTGGGCATTTATTGTCTCTTTCTACGTAATTCTGCTGATTCTGTCACCTCTTATTTCCTAGAATGACTTTAGAAAATGTCAACATATGATCTGCAGGCATTTCCAGGATTTACAGTGGGAAGGGAAGATACAAATGTCTCTGCAGTCTATCTTGATCTCCTGAAATCATTTTTTGGGAGAGATTTCTTGAACAGATACAAACTTTGAAATATCTATTTCATTATAGTCCTTTGAAAAACTTTGTTTTTAAGACATAAAGTTTTGAGAGAGAATTGACCACTGGAGTGTCTGTATTACATAGGGTTGGGAATTTCTTCTTTCCTTAGTTGGAGTACTAACTCAGAGCTCAGGAAATTATCAACGATTTTTCCTCTAAGCCAAGGGGAAGGGTGAAGATTTGCTTTCTTAATCTTTTCCCCCTCTCTCACATACCCCAGAATTGAGATTGCTGGGTAGTCATTGTTATTAAGTACTTTGTAGTAGAGGTCAGGTTGGGTTGGTTCAAAATTCTGATATTTTTCTCTTTGACTTTTCTAACATTTAAAAAAAAGTTGTGCTTCTAAATCAGATGGAATCATTATTTTCCCAAAAGGCTTTTTGTTTGTAATACTAGTCCTTGGAAACTCTAGGGTATGAAGTAAATTGCTAATCGAGTAAGTGTAAATTTAGTTTTCAGGGAAAAAGGCTGTTCTGACTTTTTTTTTTTCTTCCACATTTAGTATTTCCATGGTTTGGCTTGGATATTGGTGGAACCTTGGTCAAGCTGGTTTATTTTGAACCCAAAGACATCACTGCTGAAGAAGAAGAAGAAGAAGTAGAAAGTCTTAAAAGCATCCGAAAGTACCTGACCTCCAATGTGGCTTACGGGTCCACGGGTATTCGGGACGTGCACCTGGAGCTGAAGGACCTGACTCTGTGTGGACGCAAAGGCAATCTGCACTTTATACGCTTTCCCACTCATGACATGCCTGCTTTTATTCAGATGGGCAGAGATAAAAACTTCTCAAGTCTCCACACTGTCTTTTGTGCCACTGGAGGTGGAGCGTACAAATTTGAGCAGGATTTCCTCACAGTATGCATTTTTTAGCTTATATACAATTTATGATAATTTGTTAAAAATATTAAGTAGCAAGTGATGGAATCATTTCCATCTATAATGGAGCCTAAATTGTCTTGAGTCAGATTAAGATTAAATATAAATTAGTGATAGGCAGGGCCTGACATCTAGAGGTTGTTGTATATTTTACTTTTTGCTCAGTTCAGATGAGTTGATGAGAATTGGAACCACTGACCGTAGAGCATTTGGTTTTTCAGTATGAAAGAATAGTCTAAGCAGAAGGAACTGCCTACCTATCAGGGTGGACATCATTACATCTTGAGCAAAAGATACTGAAAAGCAAGGGGAACAATTAATGTCATTTCATGTAGTAATACTGTTGCCAGTTTCATCTACCACATCATTCCTCTTCGTCTCCTCAGTTTCATGCATAGTGTACTAATTAAGGAACTTGTGTCAAAGAAGTGGGTTTTGGGTCTTCGGACTAATGGAGATGACTGACAGCACAGCCCACAATGCCTCTGAGGTGTTCTGTGCTGCACATTTGTTAACAGGAATCCCTGCATCATGCCTGACGCTGAAGGGGAGTGCCAGGGGGCCCTTGATTTTGTTTTTTTTTTTTTTTTTTTTTTCAGTGAATATTGTCAGGCCTTGAGGCTAGGTCCTTTGAAGGTTATGTGTGGGGGTAGATGGGAGAATTCACAAGTGAATTGACTGAGGCAGATCATCAGGTGCGATTTAGATTTAAAATCTCTTCTGTGACCATTTCATAATGCCACCAAATGAGAATATTATTTCAAAGATTCTTCATTTTCCCTTGTTTGTCATTGTTGGGTTTGTGACTATGTCCTCATTCTTTGTCCTCCTTATATTGACCCATAGCTGATCATAATCCTAATACAGAATCAACTTGACTTTTTAAACAAGGTTTTATAGTTTGTTCTTAAACTTCTTTTGGTGGTTGGTTTTCAGTGGTTTCTACCTGTGAAAAAAGGGGAAGGGGGCAGGAGGAGAGAGAGTTCCCCTCCTTTGTGGAGCCTCACAGAGGTCTGGATCATAAATAACTAAGAGATAAAGGGGGAAAAAAAACCCTTTTTCCAGGACACTATAGAAGTTTCCTTTGGAACATATCTGGACTCCATTCAGACTGTTTCCACAGGCTTAGTGCTGTGCAGTAATGCTAGGAGAGGGTGCACTGTGGATTCTGAACCTTAGGGATTGGTGCTTAGACTGCTGTGCCTTTTCATTTGTATGCTGCAGCATTAGCCTTGAAAGTTGCTTGAGAATGAAATGCCTATCAAATGCTTGTTTGTGCATTAGGAGAGACTAATATTTAATCAACCACAGTGCAATATTTTTTTAAATACTTAGTTTACTCTCTTTAAATGTTGTTTGCTAGGTATCAAAGTAATTGGGCTGGGGTTCATTAAGAGTAGTAGCACAACAGAGGAGACACTTCAGGATAACATGAATTATGGGAAGGATAAAAGATACTGGTTTGACATACAGTGGCGGAAAAAAGCTTTGATTCCAATAGCTGCTGGTGTCGCTATTGAAATGAAAATATTGGCACTTGAGATTTCAAGGTTCAGGAAGTTGGTATTATTGGCCTTGGGTCATGAACAGATGAAATAAGGATAGTGATAAATACTTCAAGGGTTTGGGTTTGGTAAGAAGACTTAATATTCTTAATTGGGGTTATTTAAAGATTGAATGAAGTTACCTATTGACTTATGTCTTCATGGCAGATCAGAATAAACAGTGTAAATATAATCAAATAAGAATTTAGTTAGTGGGGGAGAACTTGTCTGGACTAAACTTGGTTGAAAAGTGGAAAAGTTGCTTTGAGGCATCTTTACATTTTCCACGTATATTGAATATACTTGTAAACAATCAAGTGGTTTAAAAGTTCCTAGAGTAAAATGTGGAAGTTTCTTTATGCCATCTCTAAAGTTACCATTGTTAATGAAATATTTATCTTTTGTGTAACTGTGATAACAGACATGTGCATATAAATTTGGTTTTAAAAATAGGCAATTTGAGTATATATATATTTAGTAGTTGAACCAAGCAAGGCTTTATTACAGAGACTCATGCATGAGGGAGCCAGTTTAGGGAATGAGAATATAACCTGACTCCAATTTGAAAATTTTATAAAGTGTTTCTCAACTTTTTATTAACACTTTCTTAGATCTCTTCCTGATGTAATTCTTAATTGAATGATGATCCTCTTCATTTTTAATTGCAATACAGTGTTTCAGAATATGAATAATTTAGTAATTTCTTTTTTAAATGTAATTAAGTTTGATAACAGTGTTTTGAATTTTGGTACTGCTAAAATCTCTCCCTCCACCAGAGGCTGTGACCAGTTTAGAGAGAAATCTTACCTTCTAATCAGACATTTTCAGACCTTTGGCTTCAGGTTACTAAAGAGTAAAGCGTGACTTACTTTGATGCTGCTCCATGGCCTTGAGGTGGTCTTTGGAAAAAAGCAGGTGTCAAGAGTCCTTGCAGCTCTGTCTTGTGTCGCCAAGTGCTTGAGTCACTTGGAACTCTGAAGTCTGTTTTTCTGCTGATAAGGCTGTGATCTCACCTGCGCTCCTGCCTTATGATCTCTGCAAAGAGACATCTTGTTCTTTGCTTGAGTTTTTGGCACATTTCTTCAGCTGCTGCAGTGGTTTGTAGTTTTTCAAAGCAAGAGTCTGTCTTATCACTTTGTCCCTATGTTGTCTCCAGATCTGTTCTGGAAAGCATGTGCAGATAATACATGTTTGTGTGCACTTCTATGGTTTTTTTATGAAGAGAGAATGCCTTATTAAATGTAATTTTTGTATCTGTTTCGCTGGTTAAAAAGTCTGAATACTTTTTTATTTCATTACAGATAGGTGATCTTCAGCTTTGTAAACTTGATGAACTAGATTGCTTAATAAAAGGAATTTTGTACATTGACTCAGTTGGATTCAATGGACGGTCGCAGTGCTATTACTTTGAAAACCCTGCTGATTCTGAGAAATGTCAGAAGTTACCATTTGACTTGAAAAATCCATACCCTCTACTTCTGGTGAACATTGGCTCTGGGGTTAGCATCTTAGCAGTATATTCCAAAGATAATTACAAGCGAGTCACGGGTACCAGGTAGGTCTTTTAATAAAGGTCATTATTCATTCTTGATATAATGGGTTAAAGCTGAGTTTTTAAACTGTTGCCTGTAAGTATGCCTTTGAGAACCTGTTACATGAAAGATGAACGTTTTTCTGGGATTATACAGACAAATAATTGTTTCTCATTGAAAATTTCTGATTTCATGACCAACTTTAATCTTAGTTGCTCGAGATATCATTACCATACTTTCAAAAATATCTGATCAGTGGACTCATTGAACTCATCGTCCCTTACCTTAGGTAATGTATTTTGTGCATATGCCATAAAGCAAATCATCGTTACTAGGTAGCATCTAATAAGGCGAGGGAAGATACCAACTTTCAGACAGGCATAGATATGCATGTACACACAGCCCTGAGGATGTTGTAAGATCCAGAAGTCGAGGTACTGAGTAGTGGAAAAATGATTGGGGGAGGGTACTCAGAAAAGGGAGGATTCGGTGGCAGATGAAAATGTTTGGTTTAAGGATAAGAGATCACCTGAGGAAAATCAAGATGCTGGGGAGGGCTGAGTTAAAAAAAAGTTTAATAGGTGTGAGTTAATGAAAGGAGTAATTTTTGGGGGGAGAAAACATTCGCGGAGGAGTTTGCGTGGGGCTGGGAGCTGATGAGCCTGGGTGACAAGGTGCTTGCATGAGGATTACTTGGAGCATATATGTGGAAAGAGAAAGGCAGGAGCTGTTTCCATGAATATGTATTTTCAAAATGTATGTTTAGCACCTAATTTTTTTTCCCACGGACTTTCCCATGGTGGCACTGCATGATTGGATTGGGGCAGTGGGGTGATGCAGTAACACTGTTTCGGTTTCTTAAATATTACCCTCCTAGACTTTTTAAAAATGTTGTAATACTTTTGTTGTTTGTTTTTAATCAGTCTTGGAGGAGGAACTTTTTTTGGTCTCTGCTGTCTTCTTACTGGCTGTACCACTTTTGAAGAAGCTCTTGAAATGGCATCTCGTGGAGATAGCACTAAAGTGGACAAACTAGTGCGAGACATTTATGGAGGGGACTATGAGCGGTTTGGATTGCCCGGCTGGGCTGTGGCTTCCAGGTAAGGAGATAAGTGCATTCTAAGAAATAAGACTAATAGGGGCTTCCCTGGTGACCTAGGGGTGAAGTCTCAGCACTATCACCACTAGAGCCTGAGTTGCATCCCTAGCCAGGGAGCTGACCCACATGGTGCAGCAGACCTCGCCTGTCTCACCCACTGCTCCCCTCAGCAGTGTATTTCAGTCAGTCTGCCTGTTCTCTCTATTCTCTCTGCACCTTTGGTCTACACCCCAGTTTCTTCTGTGCATAAATAAATCTTAAAAAATGTATAAGACTAATATATTTAAATTTGAGTATGTTTCATTCCTTTTAAATAGCTTTACACACTATAAAGTCACCTGTTTTAAAGTGTACGATTTAATGGTTTCTAGCTTATGTATAGAATTGTGCACTCATTACTGTAATCCAATTTCAGAGCATTTTCATCATCCAGTAAAAAATTTTATCTGTTAGCTGTTACTCCCCATTCCCTCACCCATAGTTCCTGGGAAGTGGTAATATATTTTCTGCCTTATAGATTTGAAGTATTCTGGATACTTCATAGAAATGATATACAACAGGTGACTTTTATGACAGACTTCTTTCACTTAGCATATTTTCAAGGCTCATCCATGTTGTATCATATATCAGTATATTGTTTTTTATTGAATACTGTTTGATTGTATGGGTATACAGTATTGTATTTATCCATTTATCAGTTGGTAAACATTTGGGTTGTTTAAACTTTTTGATTGTTACAAATAATGCTGTTAACATGACTCTTCATGTGAGCATATCTGTAATTCTCTTGGAGATATATATACCCAGAGAGGAATTGTTGAATTATGTGGTAATTCTGTTTAATCTTTTGAGAAACTGCCAGACTTTTCTTAAAGGACTGTACCATTTTACAACGCCCCCCTGCCCCCAGCAGTGTATAACTCTTTAAATTTCTTTACGTCTTTGCCTATACTTGTTATTCTCTCTTTTGGTTGTGACTGCCTTAATAGGTGTAAAGTGACTGTTCTGGATTTGACTTGCATTTCCTATAACTAATGACATTGGGCATCTTTTCATATACATATTGACTGTCTTTGGAAAAATGCTTAAGTCTATTGCTCATTCTTTAGTTGAATTACTTGTCTTGTTATTGTAAGAATTCTTACATGTTCTCTATGTAAGTCCCCTTATCAGTTACATAATTTGCAAACATTTTCTCTCTATTGTCTTTGCACTTCCTTTGAAGCTTAAAAGTTTTGAATTTTGATGAAGTCCGTCTTACCTAATCTTTAATCATTTGTGCTTTTGGGGTCATTCGTGTATCAGAAATCCTTGCCTGTGGGCCTTCCTGGTGGTGCAGAGGTTAAGTCTCAGCACTATCAAGCTGTCAACAGCCACTGCAGCATGAGTTCGAGAATTTTGATCCCCGCTAAGGCGCTAACCCACATGGCACAATGGACATCTCCTGTCTTGCCTGCTGGTCCCCTAAGCAGTGTATTTCAGTAGATCCACCTGTTCTCCCCGTCCTGTCTCTGGTGAATCCTCTCACCTCCTGTATCTCTGGCCTACACCCTAGTTCTTGTGTGCATAAATAAATAAATCTTTAAAAAAACCAAAAACTTGTCTAAGTTCACGAAGATTTATTTCTGTATTTTAAGAATTTTATGATTTTAGCCTTTACATTCAGGCCTTTGATCCATTTGTACATGGATATACAGTTGTCCTAGCACCATTTGTTGAATAGCTCCCCCTCCTCCCCCACTTAAATTCCCCCACTTAAATTTCACTTGGTTGAAAATCAATTAACCATAAGTATATGGTCTTATTTTGGCTCTTATCCCTGTGCCAGTGCTGCACTGCCTTCATTACTGTTGTTTGTACTAAGTTTTGAAATTGGAAAGTTGACTCATCCAACTTGTTCTTTTGCAAGATTGTTTTGGCTAGCCTGGGTCCCCTGATTTTTCCATATGAACTTTAGAAGTAACTTGTCAATGTGTAGGGTCAGGACAGGGCACAATGCAGGTTTTCTGATCCAGCAGACCGGGTAAAGAAGGAGGCCTTAGTGGCTTTTGCAAGCTTTTATTGGGATTTACTAGGCACATGGCAGGCAAGGGTGTTGGGGGGTCGGGAGGCTGGCAGTCCTCCCAGCCCCCAGCAAATCCTCACTCTATCTGGGCTCTCTGGCGTTCTCTCTGCTTCTCTCCCTCTCCTCTCGGCTTCTGTTTGTTCTTGGCTTCTGCTGGCGTGCCCGTGATGCCACCCTTATAAACGCAGTCTCTCAGCCCAGGTGTACCCACTTCAGGCGCCCGCCGTCAGGCATGCATTCAGGACCACAGGGTTCCCTCATCCATACTAATGGTGGGAGGGCAGAAAAGCCTGATACTTTTTCCTTACCCTACACAATGTATGCAAAAACAAGGCAGATGGGACTTGGATAGGAATTGTGATGCGTCTGTAGATCACTTTGGGGAGTATTGTCATCTTACCATGTAGTTCTCTGAATCAAGAGGATGGGATGTCTTTCCATTTTTTTAGATTTTTGCCTGCTTGCTTCATTATTTTAGTTTCCAGTGTACAAGTGTTACTTTTTTCTTAGATATTCCTAAGCATTTATTCTTTTAATACTATTGTAAGTGGAGTTGTTGTCTTAATTTCATTTTCATATTGCTTAGGAACAGTTTTTGTGTGTGTGTTTCCAAATGGTTTTTAATACTAGAAAAGGCAGTCATGCATGCTTTGCTGATTTTAGGCACTCTGTAAATGCTGTAGATTTCATTTTCTATGTTTGCAGCACTTGCTTATTGATAATTACTTCCTTTTCTGTCTGGTTGGGTTTGTGTTCTGGTCAGTTAGTGAAGTAGTTTAAGTACTTTATCTACAAGGCAAATCTGAAGCTCGTAAGTAGTTTACTGTGGCACTCAGCAGTCTGTCCTTCGTTTGCTCTGAAAAAACAATCTGAATGTGACTATTCAGCTGAGTGTAGCAGCTGTGCAGTTGGGCATAAATTGCTAATAGAGGTGTCTTCTGGAACTCCCTGGTTGCAGTAGGAGCAGTGGTGCCTTTCAGTGGATCTCATGAGATCCTAACAATGTGCAAATAACTGATGTCAAAGCTAGATTTCATTAGAAACCACAGGGAAAGCCTTTTTTTTTTTTTTTCATTCAGAGTGCTTGAGGGCTCTACTTGAAGCAGTATTCCCTTTGAGCAGATGCTCCATTTTGTAATTGAAAGTTTGAAAATTTGAACAATGTTGGTCTAAAATAATCACTTGTCATAGTAAAATAGCATTTATATTCTTGTGGTCTGTGTTGCCTTTGGTCTAGCAATGGATTTTTTTTTCCCCATCACAGCTTTGGAAACATGATGAGCAAG
Organism: Talpa occidentalis; assembly: GCF_014898055.3. NCBI lineage: Eukaryota > Metazoa > Chordata > Mammalia > Eulipotyphla > Talpidae > Talpa > Talpa occidentalis. The sequence goes on from NW_023600993.1 coordinate 90,980,131, forward strand.
GAGAAGCGAGAGGCGGTCAGCAAAGAGGACCTCGCCAGAGCGACTTTAATCACCATCACCAACAACATCGGCTCTATAGCAAGAATGTGTGCCCTTAATGAAGTAAGGGAACATGGATTTCTGTAGATGCTCTGAGAAAAATACAGAATGTACTTAGTGGGCCCCAACTTGTGTACCTCTGTCTTCTACAGAGTTCTACATTTTGTTCCTAAATGTAGTAGTATGGGGTGGAGTTTGATTAGTACAGTTAAAACTCTTCACATGTAGAGTCATCCTGATTTCTTTTTTTCTCTATTAGAGATAAATACTATCTAGAAGTAGAGGTAAAAGTAGAGAAAGGTAGCAAGGTAACTCTTCCAGATGATGGTGCTGTTGGGTGGTGGTGATGGATCATGTTGCTGAATCTAGACTCCAGGCTCATGGTTGAACTATAAGGCCTCTGGGCAGGAATCCAGAGGAAGTCACTGACGCTGGGAGAAGACTGAGTGGGCCGAGGAATGCCCACCCGCTCCCCCTCCACTGCAGCAGAGCTGTCTTTGTGCTTTCAGCTTCTTTACAGTGCTGCCTTGTAGCATTCAGGTCAAGCAGCATTGTACAGGGCTATGAAAGAACCAAGAGTGGCCTTCCCCTGGGCATCCCGATGGTGCAGCTTTATGGCTTGTCCCTATTTGTACATTTTTGTTAAACTATTTTAAATAGATATGTTCCTTAAGGAATTTTAAAAGGTGCAATAGGTTTTGTCTCATTTTTAATTAAAAATATACTGTATCAGTCAAGTAATTAAAAAAATGACTTATGTATCTGAACACTACTTTTCGTTGCATATTCCCTCTTATGTGTTTTAAGATAGTTTGTGTACATATCCTTTTATATTTTTTATTTAAATATAAGTTTTATGGCTATATAATTGATCAAGTTCTTTTTATATCAGAAGTCATTTACATAGAACTGGGCGGGTATTTGGTCACTTGCCCTTGACAGCTCTACAGTCAAGCATATGTGAGCGTGAATATTCCTTGGTGGAATTCTATTCTTGATAAGAGCTTTGAGGATTGCGTCTCTCTTCTCGGGAACATGATCATGCATATGGATCTTGATATGTATTGTCAAGATGTTTTGCCCAAGCGCTGTACCAGTTTAGATCCTTAGCAATGAATGAATGAATGAATGAATGAGTGGATGTTTTACCGTAACTTGACTAACACTGGGGGAGGAATTTCAGTTGTTTTGCTAACTTTCAATAGATCTAAATTTTCTTTGATCACTTGTGTGTGAGGTTGAGGTTTTTTTCTTACATTTTTTGTGTAATTTGCTTATTTATGACACTTCTATTGAATTTATATTTTTCTTATCTCAAACTTTTAATAGTAGTGATTTGTCATATTTAATACAGATGTTTTTCCTAGTCTTTTTTTCCTCAAATGACATTTTCTGGTTTGGTCCAATGTTGGTGGGGGGTCAGATTTAAGTAACTTTGGACCAAGTAAATGAATGTAAATGCTTTTTTTTTCATCAGCAGCCAAGTTGCTGCTAAAAAACTGCAAATGGTGCTCTGTTTTGGGTAGCTTTTATGAACAGAAATTAAGATGAAAACTAACTGCCTGTTTTTGATGTGCTCAGAACATTAACCAGGTGGTATTTGTTGGAAATTTCTTGAGAATTAATACGATCGCCATGCGGCTTTTGGCGTATGCTTTGGATTATTGGTCCAAGGGGCAGTTGAAAGCACTTTTTTCGGAACATGAGGTAAGCGGCCTTAATTCCTGTGCTGTGTTACACACGTGAGGGGCACGTGGCTCACACTGCTTTGAAACTTGAGGTGAAGTGGGCTGTAGTTCTTCTGTGTTTTTTGTAATTACAGGATGAGGGGTTGAACATTCTAAAGCTCTTTCTTAACCTGATTGAATGCAGGGTAGATTTTTGGTTAATTCTGAGTTTAAACAATTCTAAAGAAAAAAAAATTTGAGGAAGAACACTCTCCTATATTTCTGATACAGGTTCTTTTCTGAACCATACTTTATATTTTTCCCATTGTGCACTTTGTAAATGTGTTTACTGTGAGTTCTGCTTTTTTCTTTTTCCCTTTTTTTTGGTCAGTTTTTATGTGCTGTCATTTCATAAGCCATTTTAAGGTGTTCTAAAAAGAAATAGATAAGTAAAAGATCAGATCACACTATCATAAGAACTCACTATATAGACGGACCAGAAATAACAAAATGGGGAAGAATCATTAATTGCTCAGCCTGATACCCTGTTTTGGAAGGCGCCTTTTAATTTTTCTTGTTGGGTTAAATAGAACCAGAACAATGGAAGTGGGGGAACGCTTCTCTCTCCTTGGTTCTTGAGCAGTTGAACTATTTCACATGTTACTGGATTTTAGATAGTGTTGAACATTTGTTTAGAATAGTGTGTGCACAATTATGTTAACAGTATTTTATGAATTGACAGAATCAAAACAGGATTTGAAATTAGAAAGAGATCCTTTGTCTTCAATAATTGCTTTAAGTTTTTCCTTTTAATTTGCTCTTAAATTCATAGTTAAAACCCAAAGTGCAAGATCAGGCATTTAAAAATCTTAAGGTTTAAGTGATCTAACTTTCCTTTTAATGTTATTATGTTAGCAGATTGGTAGCAAATTATCTTTCAAGTTTTTTATGCCTTTTATGTACATCTTTTGTGACTTGACCTGTTTTGGCTTGCTTTATCTATTAAATATAAAGAAACCCCATTTAATGTTATATTTTAGTTGAATTTCCTGCTGCCAAATGTCTATCTCTTAATGAACCTTGACCTAGGCAGAGTGTGGAGGTTAATTTTCTTAGGTTACTTTTTTTAAAGTGTCATATAATATGAACCTAATGATTATTATATGAACCCTTTATGAAATTTTGTTTTTACATTTCCCCCCATTTTATTGGGACATAGATTACTGTGTTTAAGATCTACGTCATGGTTTGCTTTACATCTTGTGAAATGACCACAGTAGGTTCAGCTTACATCCATCTTCTCGTAGATTACAAACAAAAAGAAAAGAAAGGAGACAAACCCTGGAGGCACAGAGATTAAGTCTGAGCACTGTCAAGCTATCCCCAGCCACTGTAGCATGAGTTCGATCCCCGGCCAGGGAGCTACCCACATGACGCAGCAGATTTCTCTCCCGCTGGTCCCCTCAGCAGTGTATTTCAGTCAGTCTGCCTGTTGTGCTCTCCACTCTCAATGGTGAATCCACTCACCCCTCATACCTCTGGCCTATACCCTAGTTCTTCTGTGCATAAGTAAAAAAAAAAATTAAAAGGGGGAAAAAAACCACTATTTTCTTGTGATGAGAACTCTTAGGATTTACTCTAACAGCTTTTCTGTGGGGCATATGGCTGTGTCCACTGTGGTGGCCACGCTGTGCCATACGCCCTGCACTGGCCCGCGTTCCTGAGCACCTTTCCATAGCTCCCTATCAGCGCTTTGCCGTCCTTTCTGCCCTCAGGCTTCACTTCTCTCTGGTGAGCAGCGCTGGCCCTGTCTTGTGTTTCCATCTGCATTCAGACCTGTGACTCTGTTGCTTCTGTCCTTGTGGAACTTTGTCATGCTCTCTTGAGTCTTGACATGTTCTGCTCTCACACTGAGGTTGTAACTACTGTTGTGAAAGTTTTGTATAGATTCTTATTAAGCCTTTATTTTTTTATCCTTTACTGTTCTCATACTGCTTGTACCAATGTACCAACCTCTCTCTTACTTGTATAGGTTCTGGGTCTTCAGTGAAACTCAAGATAGTGGTTAACTTTCTCTTTTGTCGTGTAAAATAAAACATACAGAAAGCTACATAAAGCACAATGTGTAGCTTATTGTAATGAATGCCCTTGAGTCTGTCCTCTGGTTGTAATTGGGGAGTCCTGAGCATTGCTCAGTTGTGTTGCTTCTACAGTTTCTGGCCCCCATCATATTTGATGCACATGGCTGCCTTCTTAAAAACAAAACAAATGGGGGGCCTCCTTGGTGGCGCAGGGGCTAAGTCTGAGTGCTTTCAAGCTATCGCCAGCCACTCCGGCCAGGGAGCTACCCACATGGCACAGCAGACTCTTCTGGAGTCTTCCCCCGCTGCTCCCCTCAGCAGTGTATTTCAGTAGATCCACCTGTTCTGCTCCCACTCTGTCTCTGGTGAATCCTCCCATCCCTCTTTACCTCTGGCCTAGACCCCAGTTCTTGCTTGCATAAATCAAAATAAATCTTTAAAAAACAACAACAGCCAAATAGCGTGGCAGGGCAGGTGTCAGCCTTCCTGCTGTGTGGTCACGTTTCCTGAAGTAGCCGTTCTCAGAAAATAGGCTGCACCTGAGTTAGGACTATTGCAGAGACTTTCAGTACATTCTGCTGAGGCTTGGCAAGCAAGTCTTTGTGGATCTTCCCACATTCCTTTTCTGTCGTCTCTCTCCCTTAAAGCATCTTATTCCCTGTTCTCATCTTTTGGAGACTGGTTGAATTCTGTGTCACTGGAGGTCCTCTGACTCCTGCACACTTGCTGAGAGAGTGGGTGTCGTTTCACTTTCCTTCATAGTCAATCCCTTCAGATTTTTTTTGTTACTGGCTTACCATGTCTTGGTTCTTGGTTGTAGTTGACTCGGCTGCTTGCTCCCGGGCCGGGCTCGGTACTTGTCCGTTAGCCGCAGCTTTGTCTCCTGCCTCTGCTCTCCACTCCTCTGCCGCCTGCCGCTCCCAGTGCAGCCCACCTGCTGCTCTGCTCCACCTCCAGACATCCCAGTGGTTGGCTGCGCGGGCGGCTTGGCTGCCTGGGCACCTCGGCTTTGCCCCTTCTGTGTGAAAAGCCTCCTTGCTCTCTGCATCTCGTACTTCTGGGATAGCATCACCCTTGAGAGGGACCTGCATGTGGCCCCCCCTTTCCTTCCGAATCCATCCCACCCGCTTCTCACTCCCTTACAGCCTATATAGCCAGTCAGGCCCTCGTTCTGTGATCTGCCCGCTGCTGCTGCTACTCACTGCCCTTCTGTCCCATCTCCCTTTCGTTCTTAGTTGTGTGGAAACGCTCCAGGCATTCTAGTTCTCCCTTCCTGACTGGACAGCCCAGGTACCAGCCCTTCCCGGGGGAGTTGAGCTGCTGGCCTCACGCTCCTGAGGCCCTGCGGGTGCTGGCTGACGTGCAGTGTCCGGTGCAGCCGGCCCTCCTCCCCAGCCTGGGCTCCTCAGAGCTGCTCTGCTCTCACGCTGGCCTTGGGCGCCGCGAAATGGGTGCTCAGGGAGCGGGTGTGAGGAGGGAAGGGCAGCACTGGGTTAACGCCAGTCATCTCACTTGTGATGATTCAAGTCAGTCCAAGGAAAACTGCTCTTATTTTTGGTGTGTTTTTTTTTTTTTTTTTCCAGGGTTATTTTGGAGCCGTTGGAGCACTCCTTGAACTGTTGAAGATGCCCTGATCTTTACCTGGGGAGGGGTTCTTGGAATCTTCCACCCTGGGATCTCTGGACTTTTGTTTTTTAAGAGACTTGCTCACTTTTATGATTGTGTACTACCTGAATCAAAGCAAGAAAGGACAAGTGTATTTTTCTAAGTCATCAAGATCACTCCTTAAAAATTCAGTCTAAAGTAGTAACCATAAGGAAAGACACGTGTGTCTAAAGAAGTGGACATGTCCATGGCAGCGACGAGTTGCTGTTTAAGTTGCTGTTCAGTGTAGCCTTGTTAAACATGCTGCGTGTTCCTGAAATTCAGCTCTACTGGGGCCACTTCAGGGGAGAACTGTTCTGTGTTCGGCTGACTGGTTTTGTGTCCTGTTTGAATTTGCTGAATGTAAAGCAAGCTGCTGTGTGATACAATCACAATGTTGTCACCGGCCGTGGAGATCATCCGAGCGTTAGCTCTGGTGCGCATGGTCCCTTTGTGTGAACAAATTGAAGAACATGTTGTATTTCAAGGTTCTGCACATTTAATTGGGCAAGTTAGGTGTGTACCTAGAGCTTGGAAAAGCAATTTTTGGAAGGGCATTTTGGGTTTCTTTACACTGCAAGACCTGGGAAGGACTGTTCATAAAGATAGGACTTCCCTGGCCAGTTTCCTCCAGTTGGGGGGCCATTCTTGATCTGAGGGAAGTGGATCCTCCAGTAGAAAAAGCACAGCATGGAAGACTAAACTCAGACACAAGGGGCGCTGGAATCCGCATCTCCTGAGACCTGGGGAGAATCTGGTTATTCTTTCAGGCTTGTGGAAATGGAAGGGGAAGAGGGTGGGGGGCGACACTGGCTTCTCCCTCCTCCAGCAACTTTCCCCCTTGAGCAAACTGCCTGGCACGGTGCTGCCATGGAACTGAATCAGGTTCAGAAGACTGCTTGAGAAGGGCAGGATTTGAGGTGTAGTCTTTTTTTTTTTAATTGACCTTATATCTTTATTTTTTTTTAAAGATTTATTTATACAAGCACTGGGTACAGTCAGAAGCGCGGGAGGGTGAGAGAATTCACCAGAGCCAGAGCGGGGAGCAGAGCAGGCAGAAGGACCGAAGGACACTGCTGAGGGGAGCAGCGGGCGGCAGGAGAGGTCTGCGCGCCATGTGGGACCCTCACAGGTGGTCGGGGAGCAGCCGGGGATCGAACTGGCGCCGCAGAGGCTGCGGGCAGCTTCGCAGCCCAGCGCTCAACCACGGCGCCACCAGGGGAGGCCCTTGAGGTGTCGTCTTGTTAAAGGTTGGCTTGGAGTCCTTTTGTGCGGAGTAATTTAAAACTCGCCCTTGGCGCTAGAGCAGGCTCTGTATATTGTTGGGTGCCTGGCACCTGTTGACCTCGATGAAGGGTCTGTACAACGCAGGAAGCCCCAAGACACTGGCCACCTCCCCTCCTCTTCGGGCGAGGGAGCAGGGACTGGGCACAGCGGGAAGGAAGGTTGCTAAGGCACAGAGGACTGGCACAGGGGGGCGGGGCTTGGGCCGGGCGCGCCGCTCCCAGATCATCCCGATTCCTTGGCGCTCCCGGTGTCGGCCGCGTGGGGGCAGCATAGACCACAGCCCTCGGCCTGGTCCGCCGCCGCCAGCTGAAGATGGTACAGGCGCTTGTGGTTTGGTGCTGCTGGTCCGCGCAGGCCTCGCAGCTGTAGGGAGCTGTAGGAATGGGATTGGTGATTGGTGTAGCTCCTGCTTCCATGCTGCGCTCCTCCTGGCACCCTCACCCCCAGCCTCCTGGGTCACCTCCAGTCCTGGCCCACTATCCTCATCCAGGCTGCCTCCTACCACGTGACGGGTGCTCCGCCTTTCCCTCCATGACCGCCAAAGACAGTGCCACCACCTCACGGGTGCCATAGTTGTGCTTCTCAAGCCCCATGCTACGCAGGTTCTCCCTGCTTTCTCTAGGCAGAGAACTCCGTGGTTCTGGATGGAGCAGCAGGGAGGGAGCCGGAGCCAGCTGTTCTCTATGGAGACCTGTCCTGGTCCAGGACCTCTGCCAGCATCCTAGCTGCCTGCCAGTGTACCTCCAGCTTCGGGAGATGCATGTAAATCTGCAGTCACGTTGACAGCACCTGGTTTAAGCCACTCCGTGTCTTGTCTTAGCACTTGTCTGTTCCTGTCTACTCACGTCACGGAGCCCTTCCTGTCCCCCTACAGGCTGTGTTCTTGGTCCCGACAACTCTACATGGGCTGGAGAGATGAATGTTGCCGCCTGAGTGGAATGTGATGTATGGGGGTGCTGTCTGTGAGGGCATATAGGCTTTTGGGGGAAGATTTGCTTTTGGACTGCCTGACTTTGTGTCACAGAGGCAGCTGGGGATTTGGAAAGATGTGCATGTAGGTGGGATTTTAGTGAACACCAAGGTAGAGTGAGAAGAACAGTAGATGAGCAGAAGGAAGCAGCTGCAGGGAAAACTGAGGAGTGGTCAGGGGGGCTGGCAGGGGTGTTTCTCCAGGCACCTGCATTACGAGGAGGTTTAAAGAGGCGCCTGGTTTTGGCCCAGGGTCACGAATGGCCATGAGGGCAGAAGCCCCGAAGCTGCGACAGAAACTGACTTGTGGAGGGTCTAGTGAGGTGTGGTGCTGAAAAGCAGCCACAGGACAACTCTGGACCAGGAGATGATTTTTCGTCTAGCACAGTTGGCATGTCCAGCCTGGGATAATAAGCTAGAGGGTAGGGTGTGGCCTAGATCTGCCACTATAATCCCTCTGAGCTCTGCTATCCACCCTCAGGAGACTGCTGGTCTGTCCAGCTGCATCTGCACCCTTGAGGCCAGCCTGGTGGATGGGGCCGTCCTCTGCCTTCTCCCACACTGGCGCGCTCACCGCAACCTGCACCCCCACCACAGGAGGGGCTAGGCCAGAAGCACCTCCATTACAATCACCTGATGCTGGTAACCAGCTCCATTTGAGCAGAACCACTCACCTTGACTTTCCAATTCTTGCTAAGGGGGCTTAAGTGGTGCAGGTTCCTGTTCAAGAGTATAGGCTCAACACAAAGTATTTTCAAAATCTGCTTTTTATTTACATTTAAGTCAATCACATGCATGTTATATTTCTTAAAAACGAGTAATTAGCAAAAAATGCATTAAAATTTTAAAATAGCAATTAAATATACAAAAATATAGCTTACAAAAAAACTGCGAATGTTTAAAAATATTCTGCTGCAGAATTCTTAGTGTACAAACATGTCTATGAAACCTGAGGCTCAGCGTTTCATAAACGGTCTGAGGGTGCTGCACATCTAGTAATTGTGATTAAATCCCGATGAGCTAAACTACAAGACAAAACTACCCCCTTCCTGGCAATGGTCCAGAGATGAGTTATCAGGAGCACTCATGGGAGTCAGGGCCATCATGGTGGGCGGGGTGGGGGGGCTTCCTAGCACCCACCAGCACTATTGGGGAGGGGGAGGGGGAGGAGGAGGGCAGATGGGGACTGCGCAGCTGACTGGAGGTGCAGATCCTCCAGACGATGCTGGCACGGAGCTGAGAGGAGCTCGGTCCAGTGCAGTCTCTGGACACTGGTGGGGTCCACATTATGGGTTTCCTGGAGCAGGTGTTCTCAGGTCCTATAGCCACAGAAGCGAGCACTGGCATGGTGAGCCAAGAATGCAGATGTTTGGTCTAAAAGTAGTCAACCTGCTGCATCATGTAATAATTGGGTCTCTAAAGCTGAACTAGGACAGTAACATTTACTGTACAAGCCCCTCTTTCTCTTGATAATCCACAGCACGGGATTCTCCACTAATCCAGCACAGACCCACAACTCATGATCTTCCATTTTTCGACAGCAGATTTCACCAGAGTTCAGACAAGCTCAAGACAGTCCCGCACAACTAATGGGCAGACACTATTGGCCAAAGGCTCACTGAGTGACAGAGGGGTGGGGCCTCACATGCAATTTCTTTTTAAGTTTCAGATCAGAGGTCAAAGTTGTACTTAGTCCTGGGGATGCCCTGGGCTGCTGCTCTGGGTGCATGGCACTAGGGAGGTGGGTGAGGACTAGGGTTTCAGTCCCTACCCTTCCCCTCAGGGCTTCCTGGAGGAAGCAACTTTAGTCTCCTGCAGGAGTGAAATGAACTTAAAATAATTAAGATTACTGGTGGGGTAATTTGTTGCTGAATGGAAAAAATACTGCATGAAGAGAAAATGAGTATGCTGTGCATCAAGATGGAGAGAATAAAGGCACAGATCCAGGACTTGAACACGACAGGTGTATCTAGAACTAATCCTGAGACTACTGAGCACCTTCAGCAACCTCGGAGACATCTGCCCCATGAAGCAAGGACGCCTTGGCCTTCGTTACTGCTGTTTCTCAAACTTGCCTCAAAAACATGAGCACTTGTCAGAGAGGCTGTGGCAGCTGTAGCCAGACGTCACTGTTGGGTGTGACTTGAAATGGGTCAAGTTGGGGAGCACCAGGGTGTCCAGGTCCCTGCAGAGTGTGCCCATTCCTGCAGCGATTACTCGAGCATCACAGATCAGAAGCACGCTCTGGAAACCGTTTGCTCTGGCATTATCTGGGTATCTGTGGTCAGGGTCAGGGAGGGATTGCAGCTTGTGATTTGTATAGAAAACTAGAATTCTGGTATGCTGCAGTCAATAAAAAATAAGCTACTGAAAAGGATCGTGATTCCAAAGATCCCCCAGTCCTGGGCTCACCTTTAAGACAATCCGACTTCTGAGGTGGTCTTTCCCACACGAAGTGTCCGGTATCACATGAACAAAAAGGAGGAAAGCTTACACGTGTGTGCACACATGTATGTGTAATTTGTACATGCAGAAATGATCTCTGAAACACCACAAACACAGTGGGTGAGAAGCTGCTCAGATGCAAGGAAGACTAAAATGTATAAACATTTTACATGACTCGTGAATCGTGGAAGCCTTTGAAAAATACTAAAGCAATATTCAGCACTGAGCAACCAAACTGGGGAGTGCTGTGGTCAAAGGCAGTTGGAGAGGACTATGGCAGGTCAGAAGAAAAGGGAGGCGGATGAACACAGACCCTGGGGAAAGTGCCCACACCCAGGAGGTTGTCGCTGGGGTTCTGTTTCTGCAGAACAGTAGTCTCAAGCATCCTGCATGGTGTTACCCAGTATCAGTAGCACCCAGCACCCCAGGCCTGCAGGATGAGGGGCATTAATCCTCACAAGAACCAGTAAGGACACAGTACAATCCCGGGATGACTGATACGGAACAGGCTTTGAGAGGTTAACCTGTGGGAGGGCACATAGCTGGTGAGTGGCAAGTCACTGAGTGCACACTCAGCTCAGCACTCTGGGGGTGCCTCTCTCTTTCAAAATGCTCACAAGACCTTTCAGAAAAGTCATTAGTCGCTCAGAGTAGCTTAATGGAGTGGACTCAGGCCAGGGAGATGACATGCTTTGGAGTGGGGTTGTGGAAGGGTTTGGGGACCTGCGGAGCTTGGCACTGAGGACAAGGATCTTTATGTCAACACTTGTTGAGAACAGGGTATTTGACTTGTGGAGGGAGGGCCCCTGTACCCTCGAGTCCAGGCTTCCCATCTGGTCATTTCTGACTTGTCCTCCCCAGCTAGACAAGCACAGGCTATAGGAATTTACCTGCTAGGGACAGGCCTGCCACGTCATGTGGCAAAGGAAAGTGGCAGGTGACACCGCCTAGTGTCAAGGCTACTCACCCAGGAATCAAGTCAGGCTGATTCAGGGGTACCTTTGCAACTAGGTAATGATTCAGCTACCTGTGGCGTCCACATGGGGCCCAAGTTCTCCACTAAACACACACCACGCTTCACCCAATCTTTGAGCTGCTTAAGACACATTGAAGACAAATCATGTCACCAGTCAGTGGCCCCCACTGTGTACCTGGACCCCCACGACTGAAGATTAGCAAAGGTCACGAACATCTTGGAGATGTGGACAGGGCAGCCTTACCTCTCTCACTGCGAGGTGTGAGCCGCAGACAATAATATGAAGGCTCCTCAGCTCATTAAAAAACATTCTGGGCAGAGATTTAACCTTGTCCTTCACGCGAACCTGACTTTAATCAGGCGCTGAAGTAAACCCAGCCATCAGTTATAGCAGCACAGGAAGCAGACGTGGGTGTGACCACATTCTGCTTATGTTGATGAGAATCATGGGAATGACTGAGCGACACTGGCCAAGCTGCAGCAGGACAAGCCAAGGGGGAGTGGACACCCCGCTTTAGGGTCCAGCCCCACCCCACCCTGATGGGGAAGCTGCATTTTCAAAAGCCCTCCACCTTTACCTGTGTTGAGGTTGGGTCAAAGGTGCCTCATGGGACAAAGCCCATGCGCGATGGCGCGCAGCGGAGAGTACCCCGCCTCCTCGGGCTTTCGACTGATGGCTGGAACTACCTGGCTTCTGCTCCTTGTTCTGTGCTGGCACCAACCACCCCACTTGCCTTTAGCTGTGACACAGCGAGATGAATTAATTTACTTCCCTGTAAGTACAAGGACTTGGTGAGATTCTTTGGTGCTGATGCAGAGGGACAGAAAGCCTGCAACTGAAAGACTAATCCTACAAAACCTGTGAATTAAAATAATCTGCAGTAGAGAACACACGAATTTCTCTTTTGAGGGGAAAATTTTTCTGTTGGAACCCACATGAAGAGATGACATTTGTGCCAAGCCTGTTTCTGAAACTGGTCACATTTTACTGTAAACTGGGTGCCATGCAGCACTCAACGCTATTGTGCTACAAACCCAGGAACAGGGTGGGAGTAGCATGTGCAAACCGTTCCTTTCACGGGGGCCGCGCGGGCTAAGGCTTTCACATACAAACACACCAGGCCTCCCGCGCCCTGTGCAAGCAGCAGTCTGGTCAGCCTGCCACGGGCAGGTCGCACACAGGAAAGAGCCAATCTGACCCACTGGATTTGTAATTTTCCAAACTGGATTCTGCCCAGCACTTTTCCAGGTGAATGAGAATTTTCCTCTCATTTGACCCCAACCTCCCGAGCCAAGGACAGGTTTCCTTTCCCATTCTAAGAAGGTAGAGGCTGGATTCCAGAAAAAATTCCTGGAGACAGGCCATGACAGAGCAGCAAAGCTCCCTCCATCCCTATCCCGACACAGCCTGTATTTCCAACAAGAAACCACCCCCCACACACCTGTGGGCCGGTGAAGCCTCTGGACCTGTGACGGGCGGCGGATAGCAGGGGTATGGACAATGACTTTCTCTCTGACCCGGTGCTGCTTCCCATAGCTAATTTATACAACAGTCATGAATCCTAATGGACTCCGAGTCATTTCTAGAAAAGTTGGACAGAAAGAACCAAAGAGCAGCATGCATTTCTCTCCTATAAAGACACTGTCAATTAGTTATCCAAGTCCAAACACTGAGGCACACACCACTGGGTACACAGCCCTGCAGGAGCTTCCAGAACTATTTACAATTCAAGTAGATCCCGGCTTCACACGTACCAGGGATCTTATTTGGAATACCTTAAATCGTTAAAAAGCCAATGACAGGCATTTTGTTTTAAGTTGAAACCGGGAGAAGAGGACAGGGGACGGGAGGAAGGAGGAGGAAGGAGGGGGAAGGAGGGGTCCGCACTCTCCTCTCAGCTCGCGGGGCCAGGACCGGCCATTCTCGGAAAGCTGCTCTTCTCCGGATCTGCGCAAAGGGCTCATGGTGACATCCTTGAGGCAGTGGGCCGGGCCAGCAGCTACGCCGACCCGCACTGTGGGTGTGGGGCGTGGACAGCACCCGCGGGCTCCCCGGGTCACACAGGGACAGCATGGGCTCGGGCTCTCCCCATGCGGGGGCTCCTCATGGGTGGCTTGGCTGCACCCCACTGTCGAGGAGGGGTAAATAAGAGGAAATGGCTTCTGACCAGGCCTTTCCAAGTACAGCTAATGTTTCTAGCTCAGATGATTTGATAAACGAGTGTCGTGAACTTGAGGGAGGGAAGGCGGTGAGGGGAACCGCTGCTCTGGTGTGACCAAAGCGCTGGGTTTCCCAGCTGGCCTTAGCAAAGGAATGTAACAGGAGCAGCCTGTTGGCATTGCCTCACCAACTACTGGTGCCTGGTCATGCTTTGGCTGAGGTAACCGCTGGTTTTAGTTGGCTCGGGGGCTGCCGGGAGGGTCTGCTGCGGCAAAGGCATGCACGGTCTGTAGAGAAGCTCGTCTGTTCTCAGGGTCGGGGTGGTGCTAAGGACCTGCCTTTAGTTCCCTTCTCTGACACTCGTGTTTATCTTCCCTTCTGCCTGATAAGGATTCACCTTGCCGTGGAGAGAAGTGTCTGGGAGACAGAGTACAATGGAGTTAGCGAGAGACCTCATGAAGTTTCTTGAACCAAACCCGCAGGCTCACCGACGACTCTGCTCTTGGCATGGGGTAGTGTCAGAGTGCTTTGGTTGTCACTAGACCCAGATGTTTGGGTTCCAAGCTTAGCTGGCCCAAGAGTTCTTCATGAGACAAAGGAAGTGGCAGCTGGTGCCCCAGGTAGAGCAGCCAGCACAGAGACCGCTTGTGTTCCTCCTGGCTCCACGCGGACGTCGGACCGCAACAGTCTGACCTTTGATGAACTATACAATGTTCTCTGCCCCGGGGAGGGGCCCCTGCGGGGGTCCTCGGTCCTGCTTACTGTGCAACTGGGCCAGCTGCAGAACTGGCATGTTGCACAATGGACACACTTTCCTGACCTCCAGCCACTTAATAAGGCACCTGCAGAAGGAAACAACACATACAGGAGGGAAGACGTCAGCCCCGTGCTCCTGACACCCCCTGCCCACATCTTGCTGCTGCCCTGCCAGAGGAACACATCTGATGCGCGTGCGTGTGTGTTTATGTATGTGTGTGTGTGTGTGTGTGTGAGCGAGCGAGCGAGCGAGAGAGAGAGAGAGAGAGAGACGCTGGCTGTCACGGAGCTCCCTGACTGGATGGGAAAGCATTTTACCTCTGGAGGAACCAGAGCCTCTGCCTTTCCAAAGAAGGTACCGTGAAGCCTCAGCAGCGTGCCCTACCCTCAGTTAACCATGTCTTCTCAGAGTAAAGTGCAGTGAGCAGGGAGGAAGGAAACAGAAGTAGAATTTTCTAATGGAAAAAATAAAACACACATGATTGCAAGAGAAGGGAATATTAATCTCTCTGCAGAAAGGGGGAGCAGATGGCCCAACACTACCATTTACATTTAGACTTTATTTTGATTTCAAAATGGTTTAGGAAATGGAGCTCTTATTGGAAAATTCCAGTTGAATAGCTGTTCATAGCTGGGCTCCAAGGAGGTGCGGGCTTGTCTGGCTCTCTGCCCGAAGTCCTGCTGTGGTGGTCATGTTCCACCACCCTGATGCCACCTGACGTCACGTACACACACATGCTCCACCCAGCAGGTCTTTTCTGCTTCACAGACCAATCATGAGGTCAGCAAGCTTGTTGGCAAGGCCCCAGAGCCCGTAAGTAAGCTGAATCTACCTCAAACTCCGGTCCCTTTAAATAATTCCACACCAATCAATACTTACTTTCTGTGGAAGGCATGCTTACATGGACAAATCCCCAACTCATCTCGAGGCTTGAAGTCTTCTAGACACACAGCACAGAGCTGAAAGATAATATCACATGTGAGATAAGTGTCTGCTAAGCACTCTTACAGGCCACAAGGTAAAGTGCAGAAGCCCTTGAGGTCCAGCCATTTGAAGGAGCTTACAAGGTCTCATAACTGGTTAAGTGAAAGGAACAGGCATGTGTGGGTAGGTTTTTCTAAAGAAGAGCCAGCCTCCTGTTCTTCCTGTCACCTAGCTCAAGATGGAGGGCAGACAGGAGAAGACAGAAAGCAGAGGCAGCTACCTTTACCCCCCTGCATCAGCAGAGTCTATCTTAGGCTTGTCCTTACTACTTAGGCTGACATAATAATGTCATCTTTCTGTGCTGTGCGGAGGGGCTGACTCTGCCTGCTCAGCAGCACAGCCCTGAGGGAGCTGCGTGCAGCCTGGTACAGGCCCCAGGGTTCTCAGATTTTGCACCAGGGCAGAGCCCACAGTGACGTACTTTTTTATAGTTCCTGGGGCCCCTCACTATGGCACTAGCCTTTGTCAGTGTTAATCCTTATCCTATAAAAAGTCATTCCAGAATCACAGAATTTAAACTTAGGAAAATTTCCTGGACTCCTCTTTGATAGGTGGCTAGGCTCTCCAGTGGAAGAGTCTACTGCTTGAAAGCAGGCCTTCTCTTTCATGCCCGGAGGCCGATTTCTAACTTTTTGGGCACTTACCAGTACCCATGGAGACCAGGTAGCATTGTGTTTATCCATTTTGCAGATGAGCAAACAGAAACGCACAACAGTAACTACAGGCCATTAGCCAGTGAGTGGACCTGGCTGGGGACCCAGGACTGTCACACCTATGTGCTGCTGTCCTACTTCTGCCTTCTGTCCTCTACCCAAGTCTGGATTGAACCACCCCTGATTGCCTCTCTGTCTATCCCCAGGAATTCTGGTTCAACTCATCACCACTTCTTGCCCGGTGTGCTGACACAGCCTTCCCGTTGCCTGTTTTGTGGCCTGCATCATGTAATCTCATCTTCTCAGGTTAGGTGTCATGCCTGAGTGGGACACGCGGCTGTTCATGCCCTGTGGCCAGTGCTGTGATTGTTGGTTTTCCAACACCCTTCTCCAGGGAGTTCCCAGAGCCTGTGTGTACAGCAGACAGCATCTTCAAGGAGGAGATGGGCACTGTCTTCACAGATTGGGCCTTACTGCAGAGACAGCAGGAGAGGGAAGAGGGCGGGGCAGATGGCTGGCGTTGGCTCCGTCCCCCACTAGCTGCATGACATGTTAGGTGCTGCCTCTGAAGCTCTGTTCCTTCCTCTATAAAATGAGGACACTATATGCCCCATTCCCCTCAGAGGGCTGAGAGCCCGGGACGGAAGGGCGAGGGGACAGTAAGACAGTCTACCAACACCACTTGTTCTTACTCATGTTTAACTTTTGTGATGGGAGCACTATTTTCAAGCTTATTTTTGTTCTCTGGAGCCAGGCTGAGAATACGCTGCGGGTAAAGATGAGAAACTAACAGTTTCAACCTCAGGGTGCGCTTTTTGGGACTCAGCTTCCTAACTGTAAAGGAGGAATGATATTGCTAGCTCCCAGACTGTGCGAATAGGTCATCTGGCCTTAAATACTGTTTCCCTTCTAGCACAGCCTTCTCCTGAAACAGGGTCAGGACCATTGCTCTATCCTCTGGCAATTCAGTGCTGATCCTACCAAAGGGCAGAGAGTTGGACAAGTCAGTCTTACTTGCTTATTTTCAGGATTAAAATTAGATTCTAAGCCTTTTCAAAATAGTTGCTATTTGAAATAGTAACTTATTTGAAACATAATGTGCTATTATGTTCTTTTTTTTAAAAGATTTATTTTTATTATTTATTTGTATTTAATTTATTTATACAAGCACTGGGTACAGTCAGAAGCGGGAGGGCGAGAGAATTCACCAGAGCCAGAGCGGGGAGCAGAGCAGGCAGACGGACCAAAGTACACTGCTGAGGGGAGCAGCGGGCGGCAGGAGAGGTCTGCGCGCCATGTGGGACCCTCCTCCGGTGGCCGGGGAGCAGCCGGGGATCGAACCGGCACTGCAGAGGCTGCAGGCAGCTTCGCAACCCAGCTCTCAACCACTGCACCACCGGGGAGGCCTGCTATTATGTTCTTTTTTTTTTTTTTTTAATAGAGGCATGCTTTTTATTTATTTGTTTGCTGGTTTTGTTTTTGTTTGTTTTGTTTATACATGCACTGGGTACAGTCAGAAGCGCGGGAGGGTGAGAGAATTCACCAGAGCCAGAGCGGGGAGCAGAGCAGGCAGAAGGACCGAAGTACACTGCTGAGGGGAGCAGCGGGCGGCAGGAGAGGTCTGCGCGCCATGCGGGACCCTCCTCCGGTGTCCGGGGAGCAGCTGGGGATCGAACCGGCGCCACAGAGGCTGCGCGCAGCTTCGCAACCCAGCGCTCAACCGCTGCGCCACCGGGGAGGCCCGCTATTATGTTCTTAAACAAATTCTAAAACTATAGAGTCCTAGAGGGAGAAAGAGTACAATGCAGAAAAAATTTTGAGGAAATAACGGCGGAAAGTATCCCAATCTTGGTGAAAGACAAACCTACATTTTATGAAGATAAGTCTCAAACAAGATAAATCCAAAGAAATCCATGCTCAGACATATACTCAAATCGCTAAAACTAAAGAAACTAACCAGAGAAAAATGATGCATTACTGCTAGGAAATCAATGATTCAAATGACTGTGAAGTTCTCTGCAGAAACCATGGAGGCCAGAAGGAAGTAACACAACCTTTTAAAAGTGCTGAAAGAAAACAACTGTCGGGCCACCCCTGGTGGCGCAGTGGTTGAGTGCTGGGCTGTGAAGCTGCCCGCTGCCTCTGCAGCGCCGGTTCAATCCCCGGCCGCGGGCAAGGGTCCCACATGATGCACAGACCTCTCCTGCCACGCCTGCTGCTCTCCTCAGCAGTGTACTTCATCAGTCTGCCTGTTCTGTTCCCCACTCTGGTTCTGATGAATTCTCTCACCCTCCTGCACTTCTGACTGTACCCAGTGCTTGAATAAATAAATCTTAAAAAAAACAAAACCAAAAAACTGTCAACCTGTGTAAAATATTCTGACTTTTTGAATATGTAAATATTACCTCCTTAGCGTCATTTTTCTTAGTGTGGCTCTATTTCCTAGACTGGTGTCTTTAAGAGGTGTGCAGTAGGATAAACACACTTTTGGATTTAAGTTACAAGCATAACAACATGGTAGATATCTGTGAACCAAACATGCAACCTCATCATTAAACATGAAGGATTCAAACCTCCCTATATATTCTTCCCTGTTTGGTTCCTCTGTCTCACTTCCCCAAACCTGTAACACTATGAAGCAACCATTGCCTTTTTTGTATCACTGACAAGAAGGGAACTACTGGGAACATTTCTAAGGGTGAAACAGGTGTAAATTCATTTTAAGTAGAAAAACTAAACTATCTCATATATAGCATGGACGGTAAACGGCATCCTACTTCATACTGCTATTAAATCTCAAATTGGCACCATCCCTATTAAAAATGAACCATTTGGGCCTCCCCAAATGGTGGCACAGCGGTTGAGCGCTGGGTTGCGAAGCTGCCCGCGGCCTCTGCGCCACCGGTTCGATCCCCGGCTGATCCCCGGCCACCGGAGGAGGGTCCCGCATGGTACAGACCTCTCCTGCCGCCCGCTGCTCCCCTCAGCAGTGTACTTCAGTCTTTCTGCCTGCTCTGCTCCCCGCTCTAGCTCTGGTGAATTCTCTCACCCTCCTGCGCTTCTGACTGTGCCCAGTGCTAGCATAAATCAATCAATCAATCTTTTAAAAAAATAAAATAAAAATGAATCATTTAGGGGCCTCCCTGGTGTGGCACAAAGGGTTAAGACACAAGCTATGAAGCTATTCGCAACAACTGCAGCACGAGTTCGATCCCCGGCCAGGGAGCTACCCACATGGCGCAGCAGACCCCTCCTGACTTACCTGCTGCTCCCCTCAGCAGTGTACTTCAATCTGTTCTGTTCCCCACTTTGTCTCTGGTGAGTCCTCTCAACCCACACCTCTGGCCTGAACCCCAGCTCTTGTATAAATAAATAAATACATCTTAAAAAAAAAATAATTTATTTAAGTTACTTTCTAAAAGCTTTCACACAATTGATTTCTATGTGACCTTACCCTCAAATAGTCTATTAAACTGATCAAAAATAAGCCTAATTTGTTTTCAGCTTCTGAAAATCAAGATGTTCAAGGATACCACAGCATAGCATTCTATTAGAAAATGGCTCAAGAAAAGGTTAAAATATTTATAGGTACCTTACCTCATGTAAATTCAGTTCTTTTACTTTCTCTTTTAATATAACCTGTAAGACAAAAGTATGTTCTTATGTCCATATAAATATATAATTAAAAAATTTCTCATTATACTCACAAATATTTTTCTTTTGTGTATATAGCTCATTTTCCCTCATATTCAATATTGGAGAGAATCTCTTTTATAGTTTGAGACAGAACATTTAAGCAACATTCTTTTAACTTGAGCAACGATGCAAAAGTCTCCTGAAAAGCAATTTTAAGATCTCTTTGAGAACAGATTAAATTTTGGGAAAAGACATTTATACATGCCCATCAGGACTAAGCTCAAAAAATGAGGGGGAAATAAATGAGGTCAATTGCCTCATCATTCAATAAACACAGCACTGGCTGATGGGACTGAGTTACTTGTAATTTATAAAACACAAAAAAAGTTAGGTCAATTTTACTTTGGGAAGTTTTGCTTACTATAATAGATCATTATTATCAGAAAATATCAGTTTTACTCAGAAAAAGGGCTTAAAATTCACCCAGATGCTATCCTGAGTTTGAAGTCAACAAATTTTACTTGATATTCAAGAAGAGCTAAGTTATTTCCTTAAAGAACAAACCAGTGAAGATATGTATAAGGACTAAGGGTTAATAGCAATGATCCAAATATCTGGATCAACTGAGACCAAAAGACCAAACATCAGTTAAAAGGAATGCCTAGTAATAGGACAGATTACTACATAAAAAGGAAATTTCTGAGATTAACTTACTAGAGTTATTTCATCTCAATGATATTTAGAGAAAATCTTTTAAATTTTGAATCCTACATTCCTGAATCAAAAGTAGCTTTGAGGGCAAATCACACTTTCAGAAATCACAATCAGAAGTGATCATCCAGCTATGTAGGAATCAACTAAATTTTCAACTCAGTATTCATTTTTAGTATTCAGTATTCTTTTTCAAACTTTTCATCTTTCTTGTGACTTTACTAAGTCTATTAGTCAGTGAGGGAGATCTTTCTTATATGTAAACCTTACATACAAATATCTTATATGTAAGGTTTATGAATTGAGACAAAAAGATTCATTCATTTAGAAAACTAAAACATGCAATTCTATGTATGAATCCCATATGAGACCTATGGCCAAGAATCTAGGGTTACCTATGGACATTAATGTGGGCATTTAAGAAACTCACTAGAGTCCAGATTTTACTAAACACAGACAAAGATGGGCAAAAAGGTATATAATCCTAAAATCGTGAAATGGTCTATAATGTCTGACACTGACTCAAACTGTTTTGACTCAGACTCAAACTAAAGTTTGAAAAAGGAATCCTAAGGACACAAGAATAATCTCATGTTTTGGACTAAAAGAAAACTAAGAAAAACAAATTTTACTTGGTCTTCAAGAAAAGTTATTAACTTAAAGAACAAACCAGTGAAGAGCTGTGCAAGGGCTAAAGGTTAATGGCAATGATCCAAGCATCTGGACTTTTAGCCATGGGAAATGACCTAACATTTAAAGCCAAAGGGATGGAAATGAGAACATTATAACACAGCTAGTTATTTCCAAGGAAGTGGTCTTTCTTTCTACTGGAGAAGGAGGTAAAACATTTATTTAACTGCATCTCTGAACGCCAGTGGGAGTTCATAGCAATAATATTAAGGATTATTAGCTATAGCATTTCCCTTTAGCAAAAGGCTGGCTAAAGTTACTTGTTAAATTGTATTATATCACCTGAAATTCTATAATATCAAGGATACGTAAAGTGAAGTTAATTTACTTTGTATCGCAAATGGGCAAATGAAATGCTAAAATGCACACAAATCCACTCCTAGTTAAAATACAAGTGGAAATCTGAGTTCTCATTTTTTGGTTAAAAAAAATGGTGATCAAAGTCAATCTGAAATATATTTCTCACCTGTTTGTAGGCATAAAATTCTTTATGTGCTTGATGTCTTAGCCTAAAAGACAGAAATGAGCAATGTGATATTTGAGGTATCCAACATAACACTTTAAAAAAATGCTGAATTTTGTTATTAATTAATATATGGTTTAAAATCCAGAATCATTATCCTGGAACATATCCAAATAACATATCTGTACTATGTTATGACAAAGTGCAGTGAACCATAAAATGTTACCCAAATATAAGTTCTAGAGAAATCTCATTAAAACAAAATCTCAATATATTAATGAAGCCTCAATTCTTTGTATGATGATAATCCATGTTTGAATATTCTAAATCATATATTTAATTAAAAAATTTAAAATATCCAATAGTAAATAAAAACTTTGAGTACAGATATACATACAACAGTATCACTATCACCCAGTTCAATATTTAGAACACTTCCAGCACCCCTGTAATGATTTGCTTAATCATTAAAAGGAATATAATGAGCTAAAATTGTGCTGCACAACTTATTTCTCAAAAAAAAATTACACAGAATCACAATTGACATAGTAATAAAATGCATAATGTGAGCAACACATTTTAGAATATTTTTTTTAAATGTAAAAAAAAAGTTTCTCCTGACTGCTATAATTATTATATAAGTATTATTTCTTTGACCATCACCAAAAAATTATTACGCAACCAGCATATCTTTGAGATAGAAGAAATGATTATATTTTGTAAGAATATCAGGAAAGATTTATTTTCTATCAAGACTGTAAACTGAACTCATTCAAATCTGACTATCAGTAAGTGCTCCAAAACACTGGTGGCAATAATGAATTGTATGAAAGTTATTGATGATGATGTCCATCTTAACTATAGTCATATACTAGGCAAACACTAAAAGTTATTAGATGTGTAACTGTTTAATCAAATTTAATTTTCTACTCTTTCATTCTATAAAGTTCATTGAAGAAAAGAGCATAAAAATTTTGACAGTTTCAGTTTTGGCTTTGAAAATTAGGCCCTCATTTAAGAGAAATATGCTTGTTTAAATAATTATGAACCAATCAGTTGGCTAAATCTATTACTCCCTCAAAGTCAGGTGTTACCCTTCTTCACTTGTCTGTACTTGTGCTGCAGGGCCTAGTTTACTGTATGTAAATGATAATAGTTTGCTACTTTTAATATTTCAAATGTTAAGTGTTTTATACAAATAATCAGTTTGATGATAAATAGAAGCTTAACATCTTGAGAGACAACAAAAATCTGTTTAAAGACTTTGCTTTTGGGCCTCCCCGGTGGCGCAGTGGTTGAGCGCTGGGTTGCGAAGCTGCCTGCAGCCTCTGCAGTGCCGGTTTGATCCCCGGCTGCTCCCCGGCCACCAGAGGAGGGTCCCACATGGCGCGCAGACCTCTCCTGCCGCTCGCTGCTCCCCTCAGCAGTGTGCTTCGGTCCCTCTGCCTGCTCTGCTCCCCGCTCTGGCTCTGGTGAATTCTCTCACCCTCCCGCGCTTCTGACTGTACCCAGTGCGTGTATAAATAAATAAATAAATCTTTAAAAAAAATATATAAACAAATACAATTAAAAAAAAATAAAGACTTTGCTTTTGTTTTGGACATTGTTTTCTGATTCCTAATGACATTAGCTAACAATGATGCAAGATCCTCTTATAAGAGTGAAATCTGTAAAAGTAAATCCAGTTTTGGGGAAAATGACTAAGTGTATCTGGATCAATGGCTACTAGGTTGGAAAAACAAATGAGGACAATTTTTCTCCTATGGAGTAAAATACATCAGCATTGAAGGATTCATGACTTGTTTAAAATGTATTTTGTTGCTTAGTAGTTCACATATGATAATTTTAGAAGATTTGCTAATTCATTATACTTACAAAATTTTTTAATCTAAGAGCAGAAAGTTGATTATTGTTTAACATATTTTGAAGTAATGTAGAATGAAAATTGATTACCTAATCAAATAGCAACAGAATAGCAAACTAAGGATGAAGACAAATATAGCCGTGCCAAAAACCACAATATATATGTTGAGAGGCAAATTCTGGAATCCAATATTAGGCATCCTGAAATTGTAATGTGGGAAATCCGAGCTCATGGATGAACTGTGGAGGAAGAATAGAAAAAAAATTAAGAACCGAGATAGCATTATCTTTGTACTTGTATAGAGGCAAAATTTTTCTAAGGTTTAATATCATTTGAAACATACAATAGACAAAGGGTTATATTCTTGTCATTCGTTTATCATGCCACAAATAGTTTATTTAGTACCTACTATGTACCTGGCACTATCACAAAAACTAAGGATCCTAAGAAGCTTTACAAGTTACATTCATTCACAAAAAGATATTTCACTGAAATAATGCCAGTAACCAATAAACATGAAAGAGTTCAACCTCAAAGAAATGTAAAAAACCAAAAAGACAAGTTTTAAGATTTATCAAGTACTTTAATCTTGTAGTGACAATATTTATAATGATGAAATTTTGGAAATAACCTGGATATCTTACAAGGAGGTAATAATTAGGTAATTATGTAATGTTACCATATTATAAGGTTATGAAAATCTATCTTTTCAATAAATTTAACATCAAGGGGATGTAAAGATATGTGGGGAAAGCTAATCAGGATATAAAAGATGATCCCAATTTTTAAACAGTTGAAAAAAGGTGGGTAAACATGCACATATGTATATGTACACGTACATATGGTGGGGAGGAGGGGGCAGAAAATGCCTGAGAATCAACATATGAAAATGTTAACATTGCCTTGTGGTTTACTAGTCATTTTAGTAAGTCAGGCCCACTTTTAAGCAATTTACTGTTATTATTTTACTTAATTCTCACATAAAATTTCCATAGGTGGGTACCGTAATTTCTCCCCATTTTACCCAAAAGGATTCAAAGTTTAGAGAATTTTTGTCACATAACCATGACTGACCATGCATGTATGAGAACCAAGGCCTCTCCAATTCCAAAACTAGTGCTCTAGGCATACGTGCTCTATAGTCTTTTACATGTGGTACCTTTTATTATGGAAAAAACAGCAAATATTGTTTAAACATAGAGATTGCTTCTGTTAATTTGTTTGGTAATATTTACTCATCACTACGCAGTGAAAACTCCATGAATGGAGACTGCCCCCTCCTTTAGGTGATGAGCTACAGTGATAAAGTGGCTCATGAAACCCTGCTAGAACTTACCTTGTCATTTTGATTCTTATATAATGAAGAGCAACTGTCAGACTTCAATATTAAGACCACATACTGATAACTGAATTACAACTTTACTGCCAAAATCAAAACCAACAAACCTACTAACCAAACAAACTTGTGTTTTTATTTATACAAAGTTAATTAGAAATATCTCTCACCAGAAAAATTGGGCTTGGTAAAATAGCTCTCACTTTAGGAAACAAGAAATTAAATATTCCTTGGTGTCTAGTAGGGAGGAAATAGGCAAAACAAAAAAGTTATGTGGTCAGAAAAGGGTAGGTTTATGGTCAGCATCTCTGGATGTTTTTTCCCAGGATGTCACTAGTTAGATATAGTACTTGGCCTATTTATACTGCAGTTTGTTTGTTTTTCACCTTTCAAACTGGACAATGCTTGGAAGGATAAAATGAGACCATAGATATTGAAGTGTTTGAAACTAAGAGTTAAGAGCAAAATACTAAGGCTATAGTGTGTGTGTATGTATACATTTTGACAGAGGTGGGGGATGATATTAAATAAAAGCAGTAAAATAACATAAAAGAAGCTTCTGGCAAAGGAGCCCAAGAACTCTTCTGCACACTCTGCCAACCAAAATATTAGTATTTTCAGCAATATATAAAAAGAATTTCATACCATGATCAAGTGCGGTTTATCCTAGGATATAAAGCTGGTTTAATATTTCACAATCAGTATAATTCACCATAGTAAGTGGCTACAATAATGAAGATAAATCACCTCACTTTATCAACTGATAAAAAGGCATTTGACAAAATTCAACTTCTACTTATTATAAAAATCTTCCAGAAATAAAACAACTGAAGGAAACTTCCTCAACTTGATAAAAAGCATCTACAAAACCCAAAGCAAACAAAAACAAAAACAGGTGTTAATATGTAGGGAGTCAACTAGGAGGGAGGAAAATGAACTAAAGAAAACTGGCTCATATCAGTAAAATTGAGAAAGTAAAAAATGAATAGGGGGCCTCCCCGGTGGCGCAGCGGTTGAGCGCTGGGTTGCGAAGCTGCCAGCGGCCTCTGCAGCGCAGGTTCGATCCCCAGCTGCTCCCCGGCCATCCGGAGGAATGTCCAGCATGGCGCACAGACCTCTCCTGCCGCCCGCTGCTCCCCTCAGCAGTGTACTTCAGTCCTTCTGCCTGCTCTGCTCCCCGCTCTGGCTCTGGTGAATTCTCTCACCCTCCCGTGCTTCTGACTGTATCCAGTGCTTGTATAAATAAATAAATCTTAAAAAAAAAAAATGAATAGGGGCCGGTAATCATAAGAAAGCAAATGAACTATAAAAAAGTAAGAACAAGATCTAAATTTAATTATGAGAAAAATGGATGACTTGAATTCCCCTGTATTAAAGGAGTCTCTAACCTTTAAGAGTACATAAAAACAGTATTCAGCTATATGCTGTTTGTGTAAAAAACAACAAACGCTTAAAACAATTCTAAGAAACTTTTTTTAAAAAGATTTATTAATTTATGCATACAAGAGCTGGGGTACAGGCCAGAGGTGCAGGGGGTAAGAGGATTCACCAGAGACAGAGTGGGGAACAGAACAGGCAGAGTGACTGAAATACACTGCTGAGGGGAGCAGGGGGCGAGTCAGGAGGGGTCTGCTGAGCCATGTGGGTAGCTCCTTGGCTGGGGATAGCTTCATAGGTTCCGTCTTAACCCCTTGTGCCACCAGGGAGACCCAATTCTAAGAAACTTTAAATGAGAATTGGTGATAAAAAATACAGCAGGCAAATATTATCAGAGAAAGTAGGAATGCCAAACTTCAAAATAAGAAATGAAGGGAAAAACAGTCACATAGAACAATGAAGTTTTATAGTGATTAAAAAATTAGAGTGATTAAAAAAAAAATAGAGCTATAGGGCCCCCCTGGTGGTGCAGGGGTTAAAGACAGTGCTATCAACTTATCAGTGGCCACTGCAGCATGAGTTTATCCCAAGCCTCTCAGGGAGCAGCCCACATGCGCAGCCCCGGGGTTTCCTGTATCTCCTGCTGCTCCCCTCAGCAGTGTGTTTCAGTAGATCTGCCTGTTCTGCTCCCCAACTCTGTCTCTGGTGAATCCTCTCAAAACCCCCCTCCCCGCACCTCTGGCCTGTACTCTAGTTCTTGTATGCATAAATAAAATCTTCAAAAAAAATTAGATATAAAATAAAATTTTATTAAACATTTAAAGTCAGATCTACAAAACCAAGTATGTTTTAACAGACAGGAAACTTAACACAACATGAAAACACAGAAGCAAAGGTAATCAGAAACACAGAATTTGGTGAAAACATCATCATGGTGCACTCAGAGTCTAACACCTCTCAACAGATCAGGAGGGAAGAAAAGAGGGGAGAGAGAAAGGGTGTGGGAGGGAGGGAAGGAGGAGGAACAAGAAGAACAATAACAAAACAAAACCATTAACAAATAATACTTATTTGGAACCTTTTGTCTTACAGAGAAAACATATTCTTTTCAAATAAATCTGAAATACCTACATTTTAGATAAACTACTATGTCACAAAGGATATTCAAGAGTATAAATCTTATAGACCACATTCTGTAACCACAATGCAATAAAATAAACTCAACAATAAAAAGGACAAAAGAAAATTAACTAGTTGGAAATTCAAAAAAATAATCTTAGAAATGACTTGGATCTTGGTAGTCAAAACAAGTCACAGACCATTTATAAATTAATCACATTGCAAAGAAAAACCTTTTACTCCGAAAAATTATCTCCAATACATTATCAACCTAAAAACAATTATGAAAATAAAGACAAAATAATTCACTTTAGAAGCTAGGAAAAGAATAAATCAAATAAAATAAGCAAGGAGTTTAAATAAAGGCCAAACAAAAATAGATTAAAACAAATAAACAAAATCCAGAGAGGAAGTATCAACCAACCAACCAACCAAAAATTAAGAATGGGAAATAGATAAAAACTACTGGCATACACAGATTAAAAAAAAAACCAAAAACGAAGACTTAAACCAAATTAAAACGCATGGTTTTGTAAGAGTATAAAAACTGCCTGAAGAAATCCTGGAAATACAGAACTCTGTCTTTGCAAAAAGGTCCCAGAGTCTGAACTCCATCTATACCTGTAGAGATAATTTATCCCTAATATAAACAGATTGAGAGCACAGGAAAACACAGGTTTCCCAACTCATTGAAAGAGATAAATATAATCCTGAAACCAAAAGCAAAACTACCCAGTGGAGTTCACAAACTAAAGGCCTATGGGCTAATAAATCTGGCCTTGGGAATGTGTTTTGTTTGGTTTGTGGTAAGTTTTTAGAACTGAGCTAAGTTAAAATTGTGAGGTTTAACATAGAATTTAGTTTCCAGTTTTCCATGGAAAAAAACTGGTATCTGTTAACTCTGGGCTTCATTCTTATACAGCAATAACTGCTTGGAGTTCAGTGGTCTTGGGGCCTCCAGGCTGCCATGTTGTTGCACAATTGCAGAAGAGGAGTCTTCTAGACTAGTATGAGTGCTCACCTGCAACTAGGTCAGCATACTCTGCTTTGTCACATTTCCACCATTCTCTAACTCTGAACCAAACGCTGGAGGTCACACACATATACATATACACACATTTTACACACACACACACACACACACACACACACACACACATTCTTTTGTATATTTTCAATTTAAAGTAAAAAAATCAATGATGTATTTAGCCAATACGTGTCATCTGCACATACCAGCTGGTACAGAGACAATGGTATTAAAGGATTAAAAGAGAGGAGGTGTTAAAAGTCCATCTGTATAGAAGTGTAGATTTTTATATATATAGAATTAAGCATATCCAGAGTGTACTAGTGAATGTCAAACACTTAGGTCCCCTCAATAGCACCCCTATACTAGACAACAATGCCTGAGATTTAGTTGAGAAACACATCTTAAAATCACTCATGTTCCTTTTCCTAACTCTAAACTCATGAAAGTCATACATTTATTTTAACTGTTTTTCCCACATGATGTACTTAAGAGTATAAACATTTTACTTTTGCCTAATCAATGTTTGAGTTTTACTTTGTATGATACATTTATAAATTAGCAGTCCTATGAGCTTTGGTTAACACATGCTTTTCCTAGGCCCTAGCTGTCCTTGGGGAAGGACAGCTTGCATTTCTGTATGTAGACCCATACCCTGGAATGTAGCGCCCTGGGTGGAGATACTGTATTAAAGTTTTGTTTAAGCCTAAGCACCTAAGCTGGCACTCTTAGATGATAGCCACCATACTTCCTTCAAAGTTTCTACCACTTGCACTTCAGAAGTTTCCTCTGCTTTCACAGTCTTTTATTATAATCTTTTCTGGTACTTGGCTATTGGAAACTCCTCCAAGATATCAAGGTTCAAAAATCTTTTATCTTCAAAAAGCAAATAACTGGGCAAGATAGTTGGCTGGCATTCTGTATATATGTCTGTAAGTGCATTTTTTCCTCTGTTGTTTGAGTTGTAAAGTCTGAGGTCATGTTTATCTTTCATTCTCTAGAGGATTGTTTTACTTCCCAGTTTTATCTTCTCAAAGAACCAACTCTTAGTTTCACTGACCTTTTGTATAGTCTTTTTGATTTCTGTTCATTAATTTCCATTTTAATTTTTATTATTTCCTTCCTTTTACCAAATTTGGGTCTTATTTGTTCATTTTTTTAAAGTTGCTTTAGATGTGATATTAAGTTAGTTATTTGGGATTTTTATGTTTTTTAATA
Organism: Talpa occidentalis; assembly: GCF_014898055.3. NCBI lineage: Eukaryota > Metazoa > Chordata > Mammalia > Eulipotyphla > Talpidae > Talpa > Talpa occidentalis. Next base: position 91,009,235 of record NW_023600993.1, read on the forward strand.
CGGGCTTTTACTGCAATTATTTTCCCTCTTTAAACCATTTTTGCTATATTCTATTTATTCTGATAACTTGCACCCTTCTTTTCATTGAGATATTTTAAATTTTTTTGCTTTAATTTCCTCTTTAATCCAGTAGCTATTAAGTAGCATGTTGCTTAATCTCCCTGTATTTAATCTTAATCTCCAGATTTTTAAAAAGCAATTGATTTCTAGCTTAATGGTGTGGTCAGAAAGACTTGTGTCCCAACATATGGTCTATTTTTGAGAATGTTCTATGTATACTTGAAAAAAATGTGTATGCTGTGGGTTTTGGTGCAGTATTCTGTAGATGTCTGTTAAGTCTATTTGGTCTAGCGCCTCACTTAAGGCTAGCTACTGTTTCCTTATTTATTCTCTGTCTTGTTGATCTGTCCATAGTTGTAAGTGGATTACTGAAACCCCCTCTTGTTAATGGTGCTGTCGTCAATATCTCTTTAGGTGTGTTAAGAACAATCACTTTATATATTTTGATGCTCCATAATTTTATGTATATATGTTATTTCTTCTTCCTGTGTTAGATCCTTAATCATAATGTCCATTTATGTCTTTTATTACCTTTTTAAACTGGAGATCTATTTTATTTGATATAAGTATAGCTGTTCCGGACTCTTATTGATTAATGTTTGCTTGTAGGACCATCTTTCGGCCTTCTACTCTAAGTCTGTGCTTGTGATACAATGAATTTCCTGTAAATGGACAGTTGAATTGTTTTGAAATCCATTCAGCCATCCTATACCTTTTATTTAATTTTTTAAAGATTTTATTTATTTATTTATTTATTTATTTATTTATTTATTTATGCAAGCACTGGGTACAGTCAGAAGTGCCAGAAGGTGAGAGAATTCACCAGAGCCAGAGCCAGAGCAGAGCAGAAGTACACTGCTGAGGGGAGCAGTGGGCGGCAGAAGAGGTCTGCGCGCCATGTGGGACCCTCGTCCAGCAGCCAGGGATCAAACCGGTGCTGCAGAGGCTGTGGGCAGCCTTGCAACCCGGAGCTCAACCGCTGCGCCACCGGGGAGGCCCCCTATACCTTTTAATTGGTGAATGGAAGCTACTTACCTTTAAGATGACTAGATATCAAGGGCTTGTTGCCATTTTATTTGTATTTTTTAGTTTGTCTTTATTTTTTGACATCTTCCATTTATGCTTTGTTTAGGTTCCATTTCCATTGTCTTAGTGTTACTTTTTTTTTTTTAAATATGTTTGTTTAGATTTTTTTTTTTTTTAAAGAGGCATGTATTTTATTTATTTATTTATTTGTTCGTTTGCACATGCACTGGGTACAGTCAGAAGCGCGGGAGGGTGAGAGAATTCACCAGAGCCAGAGCGGGGAGCAGAGCAGGCAGAAGGACCGAAGTACACTGCTGAGGGGAGCAGCGGGCGGCAGGAGAGGTCTGCGCGCCATGTGGGACCCTCCTCTGGTGGCCGGGGAGCAGCCGGGGATCGAACCGGCGCCACAGAGACTGCGGGCAGCTTCGCAACCCAGCGCTCAACCGCTGCGCCACCGGGGAGGCCCTGTCTTAGTGTTACTTCTATTGATTTTTGTTTGAGGGTTATACTGAGGTTTGGGTTATGATCAAGGTTGTGTTTGGTGGTCTAAATTTGTGGCCCATTAAATAGTTTAATCTCACATTCATTCTGATGGACTACCTTTTTACTCTCCTCCTCCACACTGTATAATTTAGATGTCCGTTACCTCTGGAGTAGTGTCGTTGTTACTTTATAATAGTCCCTTTAGTACTTCTCTCAATTCCAGCTTGGTGTAGATATACTCTCTTGATTTTTGTATTTTCTAGGAAGCTCCTTACCCCTCTTTCTGTCTTGAATGATAGTCTGGAAGGATAAAATTATCTTAGAGACTTAGAGAGAAGACTTAGAGTAGAAGGCTTGGAAATACTTTGCTTTCAGTATTTCAATTATTTTTTTTTTAAAAAAAGAATTATGCATACAAGAGCTGGGGTAAAGGCCAGAGATGTGGGGGTGAGAGGATTCACCAGAGACAGAGTGGGGAACAGAACAGGCAGACTAACTGAAACACACTGCTGAGGGGAGCAGCGGGCGAGACAGGAGAGGTCTGCTGCACCATATGGGTTGCTCCCTGGCTGGCCAGGGATTGAACTTGTGCTGCAGAGGCTGCGGATTGCTTTATAGTGCAGAGCTTAACCCCTTGCACCACTAGGGAGGCCCTTCAAATATATCTTGCCATTCTGTTCTTAACTGCAAGGTGCCCACTGAGAAGTCCTCAGTCTAACAGATGTTCTCTTGTAGTCTTCTCTCTTTTTTTTTCTTGATGCATTTAGTATTCTTTCCTGGCCATTTGTTCTCAACAGTTTAATTATGTGATTTGAGGTATGTCTGTTTGGTCTCACTTTGTTTGGACCTCTTGGATCAGAATATCTGAGTGATTCCTGAATTAAGGTGGTCCTCAGCTACTATTTCTTTCTTTATTTATTTTTTTTTAATTTTTTTTTTTAAATAGAGGCATGTTTATTTATTTATTTATTTGTTTGTTTGTATGTTTATACATGCACTGGGTACAGTCAGAAGCACGGGAGGGTGAGAGAATTCACCAGAGCCAGAGCAGGGAGCAGAGCAGGCAGAAGGACCGAAGTACACTGCTGAGGGGAGCAGCGGGCGGCAGGAGAGGTCTGCGCACCATGCGGGACCCTCCTCTGGTGGCCGGGGAGCAACCGGGGATCGAACCGGCGCTGCAGAGGCTGTGGGCAGCTTCGCAACCCAGCGCTCAACCGCTGCGCCACCGGGGAGGCCCTACTATTTCTTTAAATAAATTTCCTATGTTCTTCTTTTTCTTGTCTCCTGGACACCTGTGATATGGATCTAATTCTTTTAAAATTATCCCAAAGAGCTCTTATACCACTTTCATTATTATTTTGTTTTTGGTGTGTATATATATGTATTCTGTCACTCTGCATTCAATTTTGCTGACTCTACACATTATTTACATTTGCCTATTAATGCTCTATCCTATTTTAAAAATTCAGTTATAACATTTTTAGATACATTAATTCCACTTGTAGCAATTTCATATTTTCTCTACTATTTTTTTCATAGCTTCCACTGCTTTTCTTAATTCAATAAGCATTGTCATAAATGTTACCTTAAACCCCTCAAGAGGCAGATTCGACAGTTCTGTGGGATTGAGACTTCTCATTGGTTTTTTTCCCCTCTTCAGCATTTGTGTATGTTCTTCTGTCTTTTCACTTTAGTCTTTATGGGTTTGTGATAAGGAGCTTCCTTTTCTTGTAAAGTTGGCTTTCTACCCTTCCTACAGGTAGCTGGGTATAATTCTAGATTTTTTACCCAGGATCTTTATTTAAGTATCTATTTGATTTTATAGTCTGAAGCCTCTGTACTTGTTGAGATGACCAGTTCATTAATGCTGGTAAAGGGTAGTAGATAGGAACTGGGTTAGCAGGGCACCAAAAGATCACCTCCAGTGACCTTTAGGAAGTTCAAGCTTCCTAAAGTGCTATGGTACCCAAGTTGGGTGGTGGGGATCCCCCTCTCCTAGGCCAACTCCTCTGCCAAAATGTCCCAATGTGGTGCTCACCTCAATCTCTAAACTGTGTACAGGTCCCATTAGTTTGACACTGTTGATAATTAGGTTTTTAGATATTACAGTCCTAAGCATAGACTTAAAATCCCTCCTTTGTTGACTAGGCTCATGTACTTTAAAGAAAGACATGGAAAAAATTTATTCTTAAGATGATTTTGGGCAGACAATGGGAGAGCTGCGACAATGGTGCATATGAAATATGTTATTTCAATATTTCAGAGGGTGAGTCTGGTACTGCTTATTCTATACTTTAAAAAATTTCTGAAAAGGCGATCATCATCCTAAAACAGTAAATAACTCCCTACTAGATGGTTTTTTGAGTCAAGACTTGTAATATCATTAGCCCTGGGAGGATCTTCCACTATTAAAACACTTTACATGACCACCACTAATTTTCATCAGGCAAAACACTATTATTTTAATTTTATAGATGAATATATTTAAAACTATTCAAGTTTGTGATCTACCCACACCCTCTCAAAATCAGGAATGAGAAATGGGTGGCTCAAGTCAGGTAAAACCTTATAAGGCAGATACACTCAATAAGGTCACACATCTACAGTTGAGTCTATTTTCTGCTTGATTAGTTTCCCCCTGACTAACTGGCTCATTGGGAAAAATTCAACCTAAACTCACAAGACGCTGACTCATAAATCTTAGTATCAACTCATGAATTCAAACCAGGAAATGTATCTAGTAGTTCTCTCTTGGAAGATTCTGTGAACCTAATTACAGAAAGGGGAATGATATATTCTTAAGAGATGTTTCCATTACTTTGTCAGCATTTCACCTACAGAAACATTTTCATTTCTAATATCAGCTACTAGAAACACAGAACCCTCTTCTTTATTAGAAGAGATATAATGGCAAATACCCCTTGGTTTTCCTTCTGTTACCATTACCATCCCCTAATGTCTTATCTCCCTTTCACTGTAATTAGAATTTTTAGCTGGGCACATGGCTATACTCCTCAGCTTTCCTTGCAGTTGTGCATGGTCATATGTATGTCTCAATTTTGGCCAATGTGAAGAATGCACATGGAAGTGTCTAGGAATCCTGCTTAATAAAGCACTGAAGGTGTCTTCTACTTGCTATTTCATCCCTTTCTCCATCCTGCTAGACTATTTTCTCACTAAGAATATGGTTTATACCCAAGAAAGGGACAGAGTGCTAAGAGGCAGATGGGCACAAGTGGTAAAAGGTCCCAAAATCCATGAAACTCCATCCCATGCCTGTGCCACCTTTTACATAAATGAGAAATACATTTTATTTTATTTTTTAAAAAGATTTATTTATGCATACAAGAACTGGGGTGTAGACTAGAGAAGGGGTGGTGGTGAGAGGATTCACCAGAGACAGAGCGGGGAGCAGAACAGGCAGATCTACTACAATACACTGCTGAGGGGAGCAGTTGGGTGAGACAGCAGAGGTCTGCACCATGTGGATTGCTCCCTGGCTGGTGGGGGATCAAACTCGGCTGCCAATAACTTGATAGCGCTGTCTTTAACCCCTGCACCACTGGGGAGGCTTGAGAAATAAATTTTAATTGGGTTTTAAGTCATTTGTTATTTTGGACTCATGTCCCTCACAGCTGAACCTGTTAATCTCATACTATTCTAAGTAAGTATTATCTTAAATTATTTTGTATTAACAGGCCATTTGGAACATCAGGCTGTGAATCTTGATTCTAGGTCATAAAAATATGATTTTTTCTAAGACTATACATACTATTTAGGTAACAAATTAGAACAAGAAAGAAAATCCAATATCATAATTCAGTCTTCTGGATGTGATGTAGGAAGTAGTCTGGGACCATCAGGAATAGATTTACTAATTATCTTCATAGAACCATAAGTTAAAAGCACTAAGTATCACAGTCCAATCACCCTACTTTCATAGGAAGAACCTGAAGGCAGAGAGAAGCTGGGGTTTTTAAAGTCAAAAGGATGGTTAATTTTTTTAAACTACATTCACAAATTTTGGGGGAAATATGCTGTGAGGATTTTACTTCCAGGTATTCTGATTCCAGTAAGTTACTTATACTAATATGTAATTACTTGTTATCCCAAAATAAAACACCTACCATTTAGCTCATCAAATTTATATAAAAACTAAAGCATGTAACTAGCCCCAGACATTAGCATGTAACATGTAGCCTCAGGCATTACTCAGCAGGAAAATTAGTTACAGGATGAAAATAGTAAATAAAATGACAGTGGTGCAACCAGTTTGAGATACAATGGTTCCAAAGATTACATGTATTATATATACTGAAAGAAGCACCAACAATCATGAGGTTATTCACTACACAAACCTAGCTTAAGAGAATGTCGGACATGACTCTTTTCCATATCCTACACTGGAATATCATTCTCTGGTTTGCAGCTATAGTAACTGTTTATTGGGCTTTTCTCATCATTTATGACTGACAAACAATCATGGGACACAAGTAAATTTTCCTTACCAGAAAAAAAAGTCACTTCATCCTTCTTCCTACAGGATAGGTGTTCCTCTGAGAATCTTAATGTAACAAAGAAAACTCTGAATAAAAGTTTTTGGACAAACTTTAAAATATGCTAGGTAAAAGAAGCTGGTCACAAATGACCATGTACTGTATGATGTTGCTTATATAAAAGGCCCAGAATAGGCAAATCTATAGAGACAGAAAGTAGACTAGTGACCACTCAGGGCAGAGGGAGTGTGCTGTGGGAGAGGGGTGGCACCAGAGCTGGGGAGTGATGGCTAGGGGAGTGATGTTTCTTTTTTGGGATAATGATAATGAAGATGTTCTAAAATTAATTGTGATAATGAATACACAGCTCTGTGAATATACCAAAAACCAATGCATTGTAAACAGAGAATTGATTTAAAACAATTAACAGAAATAACATATTCAGAATATCCTAAAAAGTTAAAGTACATAAAACAGTTAAGTAGTAACAATTATTTTTATATTATCTGATTGTCCTTGAAATGGAAACTTCCAACCAGCCACAGCTCAGCAGCCAGGTTAAGCTGGCAGAGTACCTGGTATCATATTTATGAAAAGAAGAAAACTATGCTGTAGCCAAGATAAGTTGTCCTTGTGTTGACTCTTTCTACTGTCCCATTCCTTGCATAACAACAATCACTAGGAGAGCACTGTTAAAGGAGATAAACTACCTTCATAATAACTCTGATGTTATTCAGTTATAAATTCAGTGACTCCGAAACGTTCCATTATAGATTACCACACCTCAGTTGTGAAAGAAAAGCAATCATTCACATTTTGCTACAGTACTCAATTTCATTTGAATACTCATTAAAAAAAGATTAATTCAATTCCTTTTATTTTGATTCAAATTTATTATCTTCCATTAAGAATATAACAGCATAAACTTATTTGGCATATAATAAGAATATAATAGCATAAACTTAATTGATACTGATGTGACATTTCATTGTGAAGGGAGCAGACCCTGGGTTCATACTCAGGTTCTGTGAGGACACTTTCTCTGTTGGTCTTGTTTCTTATCTTAGTATCTCCCAAGGACTCATTTCTTTCTCCTCCAGGAAACAGTGTATGGAGACCACCAGTGGCTTGTTCTTAGGGAAGTACATTTATTACTAACATAGAGACCTTCACCTTCAGTTACTATACTCTGATCATTACCAGAGTGAGTTAGCCAAATATAGGTCTCTGGATGTGATGTATTAAGTACCTCTTGATCCTTCTTGCCAAAAACTTAAATCCGAGATTAATCAAGTCTCTAGAGCTAAAGTCCATATGTAGGTAATACAGGGAAACATGCAACAAACTGATAACCAGTTCCTGAAACTTGTCCATGACATACAGAAAAAGGTGGGGAGCGAGGGAGGGAAGAGGAATTGCCCTAGAACATAACAGACGTAAGAGACAAAAATGACTAAAGATGATCTGTGGACGTTGAACCCTGGTGTGAACAAAGCAACTCTAAAAAAGTCTTAAGACAACTGGGCAAACCTAAAAAGGATCTAGCTGTATGTAGTGCCAAGGAGTAACTATTAATTGCATTAAGTGTAAGATGACATTTTGGCTCTATAAGATATCCTTATTTTTAGAGATGCAAATAGAAGTATATCAGGATATACATATAGAAATGGTAGAAATGCCTAGAATTTGCTTTAAAATACCCTAACAAAGCAATGTGAAGGAAAAAAGAATGAAAACAAATGTGGCAAAATTTTGAAAATAATTGAAACTGAGTGATGGGAATATAGGAGGTATGATTTACTCTTTCTACTCTGCAGTGTATTTGCAATTTTTCATAATGAAAAAATTAAAAAGGAGAACTTCACTAGCAGAGAAGCCTGAAAAAACAGTAGAGACAAATCTATTAATAATAATCTTGTGTGGAAAATTAATGAATTAATGAAGAAAAAAATCAACACAGCAGCTGATTATTTAGAAATTAAGCAAGTTATAGAAAAACAATCAATTTTTTCCTATCAATAACTAGTCAATGCTACAGACTGAAGGTTTGTGTCCAAATTCACATATAGAAACCTAATCCCAAAAGATGGCATTTAGAGGTAACTAGGTCCTGAGGGTATAAGAGGCCTCTCACCCCTTTTGCCATGTGAGGACACAGCAAAATAGTGCTGCTTATGAACCAAAAACAGTCTCACGAGACATTGAATCTGCCAGAGCCTAGATAATAGACTCCCAGACTCAGAACTGTGAGAAATTTCTGTTGTATACAATAGCCAGGCTATATTTTGTTATAGCAGCATAAACACACCAAGACAGTTAGACAGCTGTGTGAAATATAATTTTGTTCCTGAAGGAGATTATTCCACCAAAAACCCAGTAGAGAATAAGCAGTTTTACAGGAAACATTAAAAAGAAAAAAACAGGGCCTCCCCTGGTGGCGCAGCAGTTGAGCGCTGGGTTTCGAGGCTGCCCGCAGCCTCTGCAGTGCCAGTTCAGTCCCCAGCCGCCAGCGAGGGTCCCAAAAAAAAAAAAAAAAAAAAAAAAAAAACCCAAAAAACCACCTTTTTAGGAATGCAGCTGTCTGTTTCCTCTCCTCAGAACTGTGTCATGCTTTTACGTAATTGTGGACTTCTAAATGGACGGTGGTACTGAACTGAAATAAAGAAAATTGAGACACAGAAAACAGAAGTCACAGCTGCAGTTTGAAATGAATGCTGTGTCTTTTGTGTGTGTTGTAATCATTTGATCACGTTTAAAAGAACCCAGGGCCTACTTCACATCCCTCCTGAAACAGTCCTTTAACTTTTAATATACAACATAATATTAGCAATTTATTCCACGATGAGGGCAGACTAAGACTCTTTGGAGATCCATTTTCAAATTATCTTCCAAGTAGTTGAAAGTAAACCAAATCAATAATCAAATTTTGAAGCATATTCAAAGCATAAAACAAGATTTCTTTTCTAATAAATGAATGGTTCTTAATCCTTTGTTTAGGGTTATTGATTCCTCTGAAAATCTTTCAATACAAAAAAAAAAAAATCTATACCCTTCCCTCTCCCCCTCCACAGGGTTTTTATCAGAGCTCTGAAGGCTCATATTTGAAACCCTGTAATGCAGTGTTACCATGGATAAGTAATTCTGAACAAAGTACAAATTCAAGTCAGTACTAAAGGTCTCCAGTGAACTGATCTGGAATTTTCAACCCAATTCTCTAGTATTTTTCTAAGGGTTACACCTTAGTTAAATGTATTAGTTATGGTTTCCTGAAGATGCCTCCCTATCTTGGTTCTTGAGATTTCCACTATTTTTACATATTCTTGGCTATCTCAATTACTTGATAAAAGTCTATCCTTCATGATCTGTCATAAGCAATAGAGCCTCCATGAAAACTTCACTGATTCCCTAAACCTTCCTCTGAAGTTTAGTCTTGTATCCTTCTGTACTTTCAACACCTTTCTCCATTTGGTATTTTGGTCTACTAAATAATCTGTCTAATCTGGGATTTTAGGTGACAGAGAAGTTGAACTGAAAATTACTAGTAAGTTCTACTACACAGAATGAACTGAATGGTGCTCTGAAATGATATATTCATAGCCTAACACCTTATTTGTGATCTTATTTGGAAAAAGGATATATGCAAATGTAATGAAGTTAAGGATCTGAAGATGAGATCACTTGGGATTATCATGAGGGCTCTAAATCCAATGAAAGTGTCTTTAAGAGAAAGAGAAGTAGGCCATGTGAAGACAGAAGCAGAGACTGGTGTTATGTAGCCACAAGCCAGGGAATGTATGAAGCTACTAAAAGCTGGAAAAAGCAAGGAAGGATTCTCTCCTAGGGTAGCTGAAGGGGGTGCAGCATTTCTACTGACGCTAATTTCAGACTTTGGCCTCCAGAACTGTGAGAAAAGTAAATTTTTATTTTAAGCCATCAATTTTGTGTTAATTTGTTATAATAACCTGAGGAAACCATATAACCACTTAGCCCCATTCTAATTCTAGCAAGTCACTTTTATTTACTGAGGCAGTTCTATAATGGTTAATTACTTCAAGATCATCAGAAGGGATAATACAGATGCTCTCCTGAATCTTTCTTATTCTCCAGTTGTTTTCTGCAAAGGTCTCTAAATTTTCTTTATTAAGAGTTGATCCAGGGCTTCCCTGGTGGCGCAGCGGTTGAGCGCCGGGTTGCGAGGCTGCCTGCAGCCTCTGCAGTGCCGGTTCAATCCCCGGCTGCTCCCCCCACATGGCGTGCAGACCTCTCCTGCCTCCCGCTGCTCCCCTCAGCAGTGTACTTTGGTCCTTCTGCCTGCTCTGCTCTCCGCTCTGGCTCTGGTGAATTCTCTCACCTTCCCACGCTTCTGACTGTACCCAGTGCTTGTATAAATCAATCAATCAATCAATCTTAAAAAAAAAAAAAAAGTTGATCCAAAAAAGCCAGAGCAGGGTGGCATCTGAATAGCAAAGAGCTGTATTCTTGTGAAAGCTGACAATATCAGTTATAACATGTGGTTAGTCCACAGATGAAGGTCTGGGTTTTAAACCTGGCACCTGACCTTATGGACAGGTTACTTCTTTGATCTTTTATTGTCTGCAGACAACTCTTTGAGGGTTGATGCAGTATGTTAAATGAGCAATGCATATAAATCTAAAAGATCTACAAAAAGATTTTCAGCATAGCAGAAGATGATTTTCTGGGTATAATACTATCCCTGGCTATAGATTTATGTTCTATAATTGAAACAAAAATTCCTTCTAGTCTATTTTCAGAGACAATCAGCAAGTTTCAGGAAAAATTTTAATTTAGACATAGCCAAATATGACTTTGCCAACATATTTCCAAAGAAGTTTTGCAGTTTCTTTTGCATTAAAGAATGAAAGTCTATGCCTTTGATTTCCCTTCCCACCCATTTCTCATAAAATAATTAGCTCATACACTGGTGCTTCATTATCTGCCAAACCTTTTCCTTCAGTCCAGATGAAGAGCCTATTTGGATACGACACCTAGATTCTGTTTCAAGTTTACACCATTGAGCATAAATGTTCATGCTCTAAATAGTTGGGAGAGAGCAACAGATACAGGTAGTTCATAATTTTTTGATTTGCCTATATGAACTTAACAAACACAGGGAATGCAACACACTCAATCTCCAAATTAGGACAAAATCTTCAAAGGGAAAATATAGCATACTGATAGATTATGGTAAAGTTATTAATTTTGAGAATTCAATGAACAGTCATCAAACAAACTGAATGCTCATTATACTTGCAGTGTCACACTTGTACTTCTTTTGTTCTCAACTATTTGATATTACGTTTGCTAAAGGAAGTACTGTATCTGATACAAACACCTTTTTATTTAGTAAAACATGAGGAACAGACAATATGAGACAGATTTTAAGTCAAAACACACAGTTAACCTTCTACAGAAGCCTATGGTTTGCAGAGGAGCAAGTTTTACAAGATGAAAGCATTACTAATACAAATGACCAAAACTTTAGAAGATGACAATGAAAAGAAAAGCAAACCTCACTTTAAGAAAAGTCAATAAATGAAAAGAGAAACTTCAAAAGCAGATAAACTAGCAATTATATATAAAACATTCACTGTAGTTATTTTAGTAGTAATCAACTTCTAATACACCTAACGGCAGTGAATCCATAAAAATTCATTGCATTACAGGGCCTCCCCGGTGGCGCAGCGGTTGAGCGCCGGCTTGCGAAGCTGCCCGCAGCTTCTGCAGCGCCGGTTCGATCCCCGGCTGCTCCCCGGCCACCGGAGGAGGGTCCCACATGGCGCGCAGACCTCTCCTGCCGCCTGCTGCTCCCCTCAGCAGTGTACTTCAGTCCTTCTGCCTGCTCTGCTCCCCTCTCTGGCTCTGGTGAATTCTCTCCCCCTCCCGCGCTTCTGACTGTACCCAGTGCTTGTATAAATAAATAAATCTTAAAAAAAAAAATTCATTGCATTACACCTTTTCCAGAGCAAATCCACAAGTTGATGTGATGTTTACTTGTAATGCTATCTAGAAAGTGGCTTCCTTTCCTTGTCACTCAGACTTGCTCCAACACCCTGGAGCACCATGGAGATACTGAGCAACTCTCTGGTGTTAGACTGTCTTTAGAGCAAACAGAGGGTCCAGGTTGGCTTTCCCAGGAATGGTCAACTAAAAGTAAGGCCAATGGCCAGCTATGCTTGGGCCAGCTGGCATGAAACAGAGTGTCTGGTTCCTACCTCCCCAGCAGAGGAGGCTCAGCCAGCTGGCTTTCAATGGACACACTAGTTGGAGTGCTCACAATTCCTTTCAAACCATCTGGCATTCTTTTTGAACCCTAAATTTACCCAACATCACACTCTGATGTCTGAAATGCTCAGATAATTGGAGTAGTCCCCACTGTCTCTCTAAATAAGAAAAGAAAGGCACAAAAATGAAGTCAAATTTCAAAATACAATTTCTAAAATTAAAATTTGCCCTCAAATTCAGCTTGTGTATTATCTTTCTTAAAATCTAAATTAGTCCCATGATTTTAAAGCAAACTTTCAAAATAAATATTAGGCAAACAATAAAGGAATAGACTAAAACAGACAATTTAACATGCAAAGAAATTATAAGAATCCCTAAAGGCTGGCAGAACATAGCTCTCCCTACTCAGAATTTCTACAGAGCCAGTCTTTATCCCTCATGTGGCTTTCAGAGTGGGCTTTGTACTGCTACATATATTTATCTTCCCAGCTAGCTAGTAAATGAAAAGAACAGTGTCTTATAGCTAGTTAAAAAAAAATCTGTTGATGATGTATTGCGTGTTTTTAATGTTTCATTTCCAGAAATAAGAAAATTTAATGTGGAATAACATACAGAAGGAACCTCACCTCTGGGCAAGCCAAATAAACAAAGAACAAGATTTGACTTCAAATAAAAATATTTTATCATGTGATCAAAATGATTTATCAAATAACCAAAATGCAGGGAAGTGCAATAGGGTACTTAACTGTCAACCATACAATCTATCACAAGGGGTAATCTGGGAAATAGAGAAGAAAGAAATCAGAAAAAACATAAAACCAAAAACAGCTAAGTCACATTTATGGCCAATAAATCCTAGCAGATATAAGTGCTATGCATAAAAATATTGCAGCGACCAAATCACTTCAAGTATCAAAAATTGGGGAAGGCTATAAAAATGATTATTATAATTATTTTTTATTGCAAGTACCCCCATGCCAAATAATTAGTTTAGTATTTGACATATGATCTCATTCGACCTATACAACAAACATATGAAATGAGTACTGGTATTATTTCCGTCTTGCAGATGAGGAAACAGAGAAGTTGGAAATTTGACAAGATCACAGGACAAAAAGTGAAAGAGCTGGAATTCAACTCCAAGTGGTCTGAATCCAGAATCCAGGTGTAAAAAAGACTGCCAGTGTTAAATTATACTTATGAAATTATAAAATCTAATGTATATATACATTAGAGCTATATAATTGCATTCATCTCCATCTTTTATCACAGGAATTCCTGCAAATAATGTTCTTGCCACATTTAGTCATGACATATTTAATCATGAAGCTTAAAGATTGTTTCTTTTTGGTGATGAATGGTTCTAGCACTTCCTAAGGTAGATTTTAAAAATGTACCTGATAACCTTCATGCTGATTTCCAGAGGTGATTGCACTTATGACTGATGAAACTTTCTTCACTGTTAACTTATATTTCTAACTTATAATTCCATTTAAAAGTGGAAAACAGGGCCTCCCTGGTGGTGCAAGGTGTTAAGTTTTAGCACTAAGCAGCTATTGGCAGCCGCTGCAGCGTAAGTTCGATCCCTGGCGAGGGAGCTGACCCACATGGCGTAGCAAACCTCTCCTGTCTCACCCGCTGCTCCCCTCAGCACTGTATTTCAGTAAGATCTGCCTGTTCTGCTCCCTACTGTTTCTGGTGAATCCTCTCACCTCCCCTCCCCATACCTCTGGCCTATACCCTAGGTACTGCATGCATAAATAAATGAAAAACAAAAATTAAAACACAGGACATACTCCCAAGGTGCTTTTGATCACCCAGCTGTGCTCCTAAACTATGGTGTTGACTCAGGACCCAAAACATTCTGAGGAACTTTCATGTCTTTAGATGTTCAAGAGGAAGATGCAAAGCCTCCACCTCTTGATGGAGGCATGTAACACCATAAAGAATAATTTATTTGGGTGAGATAGTGTGTGTTTGTGTGTGTATACACACACACATACATGTCAGTTGGGAAAATATCTGCCCCACGAGTAAAAGGAAAGAAAAACTCCTATGCCAAGGAATTTCATGAAATGTCAGAAACACCAGGGATAAATATCCTAACATCTCCCAGAGAGGTAGGAAAAAAGGGAATACAGATTAGAAAGTCTGGACTTCTCAGTAGCAACACTGGAATCTAATGGAAAAACGCCTTCAAAAAAGGACCACTAATTTTCAATCTAGAATTCAATATCCAGCTAATCACCATTCAAAAGTTAGGGTAAAGTGATGACATTTCCAGACATGCAACTTCTGAGTTAGAGAAGTAATGAGTTTGCATGTGCCCTTTCTCAGGAAGCTACTAAAGAATAGGGAAGGCATAGGATCCAGGAAATTAAAAATCCAAAATAGGATAAAAGTAAAGGGAATTCCCAAGATGATGACAAAGGGAAATCTTAGGATCACATCTAGGAAAAGGAAATGAAACTAAGAGATTACCTGAAAATATTGAAAGACTATCAGGAATTTGAAAATGAATTAATGACTGGTACAAAAAAAACTAAAATGAAAAACATACAGAAGAAGCAATTACTTAATTCAGGAGAAACAAAAGTTATACAAGAAAGAGAATGCAGTAGTAGTACCCTACATGGTTCACCTGTGATTAATAAGCATTGTCACAGTCAATGCACTTTAGGAAGTATTAAGTATATGTATGAATAGCTGATGGAGGATGATTGTGTGGGACCTTCAACTTCCCAACAAAAGTACACAGATAATATCCAAAGATGGAAAATCAAGAAACAGCAGTATAAACATTAAAAATGAAATACACAGGTAAATATTAGAAGGAAATGGAAAGACTTGAAAGCGGTTGGAACATGCTGAAATTGATGGGTTTTGACTACTTCCCAATCTTAAAAATGGCAATTTCACATGGCTTAAATTAATACATTAGTATAACATTACTTTATTACTGATTAGAATAAACGGTCATTTGAAACAGAAAACAATTATTGATACAGACTGTTCAATGGGAAAAAGCTCTACCTTTTGTTATCAGACATTGTTGGGAAGATAATATATTTCAGTTTTGGGTAACAAATTCATATATGATATTATCATTACTAAAATAGCAATAGCATTAGATTTCTAATGAATATAAAGAATATACTTACTAAAACAGCATTTAACATAAATTTATTTTGATAAAGAATTAGAATTTTTCTTCAGTCATTATACTCTACAGAAATGCTAACAATTAGTAAAGATTTTTATTAACAGAAGACTGAATAACAATGTTTCTAGGTTCCTTTGTTGATACAAACAAGAGCTAAGTCACTCTTGCAAAATTAAAGTTCCACAATAGCATGGTACTGTGCAAGTCTATTTCAGTGATAATTTCCGTTATACTGCTTTGTTTATCTAAGACTTCCCCTTATGGTTTGTTTTAAAGGTATTTCTAAAAAATCATTTTATGTAGGCAGTTCATAAATTATTTTGGTGGCTTCATTCTCATCCACTAATAATATCTCCAATTAATAATGTTTTTAAGTTAGCGTATTTTGAATTAAATTCATTGATAGTCAAATTTCATTTAAATCTCACATCATAAAACCTAAACTTCTCTAAATTGAAAAATCAGCTTTACGAATTTTAACTTCTACAAAATAAGAATTTGATTACAACATAAGGTAAGAATTTTACTAAGAATAATGGATCTTGATCCAACCAATGGAAAATTTCCCCTTCAAATTAAAAGCAAATGTTTTTTACAGAGGGAATATACACAAACAGATGCTGTGGAAGACTGCTTAGTTTAGATTTCATTTTGCACTAAAACCTACCAGGAATTAAAGTACATGTGATTATAAATTAATCTCAAAGAGACTCTTAAAGAAAAATGTACCAATTATGCATATCATTCAATAAGCTAATTTTTAAATTAACATCTCTATTGAGGTAATGTTGATTTAAGCGTCTCTTAACTTTTTACCACTGCTTTTTTGAATCAAAAGATAATAATTAAAATATATTTTGGAGGGTATGTTTCTTATAACTAAGTTTATCTAATTTCCATCACTGCAAAATTACAAGGGTTAAAAAAAAAAAAAACCCTGAAAATGCAACCAAAACAATATCTTTTAAAAATTAAAAAAAAAAAAAACCACCCTGTTTTAAAAGGTCGAAAAAGGAATAGCTGTACTATCACAATTGCCTCTTTTTATTTGGTCTGCATCAACTGTAACCAACTTCATACCTTTACCTACACAACAAAGTCAGGCAGTCAGACCAGGCCAATCTGTGGGAACCTGCAGGGCTTCCTCCTCTCTCAGGGGATGAGGACAATGATAAAAGGTATTCTGTTTTCCAGTAGTCCTGTAAGAGGAGCCATTGAGCTGGGCAGCACAACCCAACAACAGAACACAGAAAATTTCAGATCAAAGCAAGAGCGCATGCCAGCATAATATGCAATAAAACCCTTTGCCAAAGCATTAAAGAGAAAAAAAAAAAAAAAGCAAGCAAGCAAGGAGGTGTCGAGAACCTGCTGGACCACCTTCTTATTAACACAGGGAGGCAGGAAGAAATAAAATCTGCCTATCCGAGGAGCTGAGTAAAGCAGTGCCCGAGACACACGAGCGTGTCTGCAGACCTGCATGTGCACAGACAGGGGCCAGCGGCCAGAAAGCAGCGCCCTGTATGCGCTGGAGCCCGGCCAAGTGCAGATCGCCAAGCGCACTCTCACCAACGAAACCCCAAAAGCAAAGTGTCCTAGACCTACCGACAAGAGCGCATTCACAGTCAACTAACACACCCCACTGGTTTTGCAGCCAGAAACGAAAACACCGTCTGCGAGAGCATCAGGACAGAACTGGGCGAAGCGCTGATGAAGTGATGCGCCTCTTTCTCTCGCGCCCCTAAAACGACCTGTTTATCTTATTTCAGCGGCGAGACAGCTCCGCACCCTCGCACGCACGATCCGCTCTCCGGAAACAAAGAGGGTCCTCGCTTCTCCGGCCTGTGGGAGCACAGACGCCCCCCGATCCCCAGAGGAGTCACCCCGAGGTTTCCAAGGAGGGCGCCGGGGCGAGCGGTGCCCCCCGGGGTGCGGGCAGCACGCGGTGACAATCGGGCACGCGACATCGCCACAAAGAAAGGGGCGTCGCAGCGGGGGGCCCGGGAAACACGGCCACGCCGCGCCCCACGCGCGCGCCCCCCGCAGCCCCGCGGCCGCCGCGCTCGCCCTCCCGGCCCGCGGCCGCCGCGCCTCCCGCGCCAGCCCCGCGGCGCGAGCCTCCCCGGCGACGTCCCGGTGACAGCCGCGCCGCCTTTGTGCGGGGCCCGCGCCCGGCCCCGACGCCCCTCCGCATCCCTCGCGCCCCCCCGGGCCGCGGCGCCCCCGCCCTGCCCCCGCCGCGCGCCCCGCCCTGAGGGGGAGGCCGGCGCGGGCCGCGGTCTCCTCAGCATCCCGAGCCGGGACCCGCCCGGCCCCCGAGCTCCGGATTCGGGGCGACCCCCAGCGCCCCCGCCCCCGTCCGCTCGCTTACTCGGGTGTGCCGGCAGCGGCGGCGGCGACAGCAGGGGTGCGGGAGCCTCGGCGGCGGGCGGCGGGCGACGAGCGTCTGTCGGGACCCAGCGCGGCTGAGGTGGCGGCGGCAGACGGCGCGCGGCGGCCCCCGGCGAGGGGCGGGCCCGGCGGGGGAGGGGCGGGCGCCGCGCCTCTCATTCATGCAGCGGGGGCGGGGTGAGGGACCCGGATGCCCGGGCAGCCCGCCCACCTCGCGAGGGCGCCGGGGCTTCAGAGGCTGAAGTGCGCAGGCGCGACCCGGCGCTCCCTGGCCGGGCCTGGTCCAGCCGCGCCCGCTGCTGGGGACGGTGCCCCCGGGACTGAGGTACGGTGGAGAGACGCGCTCCCTCACTCCCTCATCTGTTTATTTTTGCAGGCTTTATAGGCATTTATAAAAGTGGAAGCTTGGAACACCATCTTCCTAGCGTCTTGTCACCCACCCCCGGGGGCACAGGCGTGGACATAGAACTGCCCACTAATTTGGAGGGTGCACACCGCCCCCTCCCTCCAGCTGCCTTTCCCGCGGTAGCTGCTCTCAACTGAATGCTGGGACCGCTGTGACAGATCTGCCCAGATATTGGAGGAAGGTGTGTGCAAGAAACCAGTGCATTGCTTTATTTTCATTGACCTAGTAGTGCCCTCGGCCCCTAGCTCCGCAGGACTGGCAAGAAATTGACCTCGGTTGGCCCCGGGGCGAGGGGAGGAGGTGAGAATCAGCGCATCCAGTGACACTAAAGCCTAGAGTCTGTCCGAAGCTGCTGCGAGGATGTGGGGAGGCCTCATGTTGATGGAAGGCTGTTTAGTCAGCAGGCACCCTTGTTTCCAGCGCCGTGGTTTTGTCACTTGTGGGCCACAGAACCCCCAGATGAGGCTGGGATCCTGCAGCAGACCGCACAGCCACCTCCTCTGAAGCTGTTCTGCTGAGTGGGGCCGCTGCTACTCAGGGCTTGCAGAAAAGACTGTGCCCCCCACCCCTTCTCAGGTCCCATGTCCCCCTCTAAGAGTCCTTCTTCGATCCTTCAGCCCCCCTCACATAAACCATAAATGGCCCAATAGTTTAACTTTGGGAAGCAAAGTTACCATGGAAAGTGCCTGCAGGCAAGTTCCGTCTACTTTGACAAACCATAAACCTCCAAGACAAGGAGAAAGTCCCTAAAGACAGACACCAGTGAATCTCTCCGAGGTACCCAAGAGTCACAGTCCCCCTAGGTGAGCGAGAGTGTAGCAAAAGTGAGGGCGCAGAACCTAGACCTCAACTCTGCTTTGCTGATAACCCTCACTCAGTCTAAACCAGGCCTCCTCATCTCTCTGGCGCTAGGGCTGCAGTCTCATTCCATTCTCATGCAAATCATCCTCATGATATGCAGATCTGCCCCAGTTACCATCTTTTTCTCTTTCCCTCCTCCAACCCCCAGCTTGGCACTTATTTTCAGAGCTGCAGAATGGCGTTTCACTCTCATTGTGTTCCTGCTGTTCCCTCTAGGAAGGGAACACTCCAAAACCACTTTGTAATGACGTTTTCCTTCCTGCCCCCTAACTTGTTAACAAACTTTCTTTGAAACGCCCACCTGAGCCCTGTACCCACTTTCCTGTCCACACAGGGCACATTCTGGGGTCCCTACTCTGGCATATTTTCTGCCCTAACCAGAATATGAGCCCTTCCACGGGAACAGTGTCTCCTGGAGACCTTAGCACTTGACTGGTGTGGCCAGGGAGGCTCCGCAGGGGAGAGAAAGGCTGAACTCCTTTTTTCTTTCTCCTCCCTTCTTGTGGCTTCCTTCCCCTGCCCTGTGTTTGGAAACCTGTTTTGTTTGTTTGTTTAGAAAGTTTGGCTAGACATTTGCTAGTCCAAACAGGCAGTAGGCTAGAGGGTGGAGTGACTCCAGCTTTGTGTCCTTTGTCCTTGTGAAAATTAGGGGAGAGAGAAAGAGAAGGTGTGGGGGAGGAGAGAGAGAATAAGGGTGTAAGGAGTAGGGGAAGTTTTCAGTTGTTGTTTTTCGGGAGACTCATCTAATTAAAATTTTGTTGAGGCATCAACTAGCCCAGCTGCCTTTTGGGGTCAGGAAGAAAATGTCACCTAAGGATGGGGAACACATATGGCAGGGTCCTGCCTAATGTCCCCAGAAGTGGACTGCTTCTTGTTCTTCTTGAGGGAGAAGTCAGAATTTCTGGCCTCCTGGGGTCTCTAGCTGATGATTCATCTGCTGGTCTGTGATCCTAACTGCCTAGTAATACAGATGGTTCTGTTATAGAGCAACCCCGATATTGAACGGGTTCCTGACTCCTTTTCCCCCTAACAGTTCCTTCCTCACTACCACTCCCAACACCCTCCCTTCTTTAAGCAAAATACATATAGTGTGGGTGCACTAAGATAGGTCTTGGTAGTTTAGGTGGGTGCCCCCAAACAGCAGGCATCCAGGACTTAAAGCTGTGGCTTTTTCAGCTAACATGTTCCCTTGTTCTACATGATAGGGGGAGAGGTCAGAAGGGTTTCACTGTTTAGGACTTGAGAGGATGTCCCTCTTTCTATCTCTTTCCTCCCAGTCTTCTAGCTTTCTATACCGTGCTTGCTTTAAAGCATCTTCCTTATACCCAACTCATTGCTCAGAAAACCACATCCCAATTCACATAATTAGAAGTCCTTCAACACTCTTCTACCTTTTGGAAAAGAATTGATATTTAATTTTAAATCAAATACCTGCAACTAATTTTAGATAGCAGCTTTCTGGATGATAACTATAGTGGGATTGGGGGCTGGTTCGAGTCATCCTGGGATCTGGTGTGCAATACAAGTTTGTTGAATGACTGCCTGACCAATAAAGGCAAAACCAGTCTTTGAAACAGAAGCTAGAAACCAAAGGTCTTGCAACCCCACTGCCCATCTGCCCTACATCACATTGGCCAGTCACTTGGCTGCTTAATTATCTAGTGCTCCAAACGACCTTCTCAAGGGTTGCCCATTCAGTGCTTTGACTCTGTAGATAGGTCAGTAGAGAAGTCTTTTCTGTGAGAATCTGGGGTGTGCTCCTGTGCTCCCTGAACCCCTTCATCCAAGAATTCCAAAGTGTTTCCTCTTGTACCTTCTGCTCAACCCTCCTGGGGGTCCTCCCCTCTTCATAGGCCATGTGGACCTGTAGCTGGAGTGTGAGCCAGCCCTCGGAGGAATTGCTTTCTAATGCAGGATGTGTGTGCATGACTGTGCAAGTGTGATTGGGGAGGAAGTACAGGTTCCGGTGTACAGGTCTCTAGCTTTGGGTCAGGCCAAGAGGCAGGAGCCAGGAATTCTGTCTCCTCAGCCACCAACAATCCACATTGCCTTTCTGGCACATGCAGGCCCCATCACCCAAACAGAACTCAGAGTTCCTGAGAAAATATAAGTGCTGAGGAGCTCGTGTGGGAGCTTCTAGCTGAGACCAGTGCAGACAGAGGAAGCAGAGGCACAGCTCCCCAGGAGTGGTGCAGCCTGCTCAGATTTGCTTTTGAAATGGAGGAAACCTGTCTTAATGAGGATTCTCCCAAGAGCAGGTGCTGAGACAGAGGCTGGGATGTAGGTCATCTACTTGAGAGGTGAGCCCAGGAAATAGAAGTGAAGAAATGGGGAAAGGTGATATGGAATGGAAAGAAACCCATACTAAGGTGTGAGTCAGCAGGTGAGTTAGTTACTGCCATGGACAGCTGAGGCTCCATCCTGCTGGGAACCCACTGAGAAACCTGGGACAGCCTCAACACTGTCCTCTCAAATGATGAGGAGGCTGGAGTATTTATACACTGACTTCCATCGCCCCTGCTGCTTATAGAAGCCATTGGGGAACTTTCAAGTTAGATCTGTGCAGTGAAAGAAGCTGTCAAGCTCAGCTCTCCTGCCACTTGGTGCAAAACTTCTACCACTAACATCACCTGTAGAATACCACAATCACCACAGTTCCTGCCTCTCTGGAGTTCTCTGGCCCGACTGTGTCATTGCCAGATTTGTAGGTTTGAGCTTGAAAGAGGAAGTGAAATGGGATATCTTTGTCCACAACCTGTTCTAGGAAAAAGGAACTGTAGTAGTTTACTTCTTCCCCATTTCAAACTATACAGTTTACCCAAGATCTCGTAACCACCATCACCTCATCCCAAAGTAAGGGGCGGGAGAAGCAGATAGGCGTTCTGGAATGACTTCTTTATCACCAAATCATAGAAGCAGAGGGAGGACTGAACTTCCTCATTAGAAAAATGAGACTCAGTATCTTTTCCATATTACTGCAGCACATCTTCTTGGTAGGCTTCCTTGGATTATCTTGGCTTTCTGCCCTTCCCACCTCCATGATCATAATCAGGACTCTGACCTTTATGCCCTCAGACTGGGGTGACACAGTGTGAACTTCTAGGGGTGAGTATGCTTCCTGGGGAGACACAGCTTCCCTCACAGGCCTCTGACTCCCTTATATGAAGTTCATACTCATCTGTCTACCATCCACAGACGTTCACAGGAGGGGAAAGATGGGAGGAAAGGTCTAGTACCAATGGAGCTTGGATTCTTTTTTCCGCGTTAAGGTAGTGAATTGAACCTACACATGTACTTTTGTTCCTTCCTGAAACCCACTAAAATTACTTTAAAGAAATTTTTTTTAAAAAGGCACACACAATAATAATAATAATAATAATAATAATAATGACAAAAAGTCATGAGGACAGAGAGAACAGAAGAGGAGACAATAGCAAAAAAGAATTTTGGAAGCTGGAAACAGATGGATGCCTGGTAATTGACTTAGCAGCCCTAGGAAAACTGAAACCCAGAGAAAACGAAGAACAGCCCTACTTTAATGGAAAATCCTAAAAATAAAAAAAATAGAAATTGGCAGTCCTAGATACCACTGGAATGAGCAAGCCAAAATCAGGAGAACTGGGTGAAAGGTGATTGGGAAGCAGTTAGTCCTAGTTCCCCTCTCCCACTCTCCACGCTGCAGCACCTCCTTACCACCAGGCAGAGGCATGAAGATTTTACCTCTGGAGAGGCTATTCCATAGGGTCTCCGTACTGGCAATGTCAGGTACCGCTGAGGACAGTTATCATATGCAGAACAGGGGCATTAAGTGGGTATTTACTCACTGTGGGCTGAGATCCTCAACTTCCTTTCTGCTTATTCCCCAGATCACTGGCAGCCATACTCCACCCTTCTTTTTTGGGAACTCTGGCCAAAATGAAAAGAACTAAGAATTCTGGCACTGGAGTTTCCAAAAAATGACCACCCATGTCTCCCCACAGTGAATCTCAGAGTTGACAAGTCTGGCTCACTCACGCAGGGTTTTCAATAGGCTTTTTAGGTCTTTACTCTTAATCACAGCAGTGAAAGAGTATGTCTTATGTTTCCTAGAAACAGAGGCCAAGATGGGGATTCAGATGCTTGTGATTTACCAGGGTGTGTTCTCAGGAGAAACCTTATCTGCGCTTTATACCCCGAGAGGCAGGGGAAGGACGGTGGTTTTAGTTGAGACCTGAGCAAGGATGAGGTTTTTAGTTGGAGGTTTTTCTGAGTCAGATCCTATAGGGGACCCTGAGGCATGAATTGCACCAGAGTTGATCTCACCTTGAAGCAAGAAAAATATTTTGTATTCACATATTAATCAGTCATTGCTTATGGCCTACCAGGAAGAGACTATGGCCTTCCTGGCAAGGCAGCTCCTGGCTGAGGTGAACTCTGTAGAGAAAGGGGAAGTTCTGATCCATTAACAACCAGCACAGCAGCTAGGCGTGTGGGCAGGACATCAATAATGTCTGCTACAGATCACAAGCTATCTAAGGAAAACTGTTAACATGGAAGGTAGAGAACAAATAATAGTAAACACAAATCAAAATAAACAAGCAAACTAATGATCAAAATAAACAGAGAAAAGCAACTTGGAAGACACCAAAACTTACTTTCAAGGCTAGAAGAGGATATTATGAAATACAAGTAAGGTGCTATTTTAAAGGATAGGAAACAAAATAAGCTTTAAACGTTAAACAAACAAACATGATAGCTGAGATGAAAAGCTCAGTAGGTGGCTTGGGAAGTAAAATCTGGGTTGTCTCCCAGAAAATAATTTCAAAAGACAAGAACAATGAAAACTAGGGGGAAAAAATAAAGTGTGTGAAAAATTATCCAATAGGTTTAACCTCTGAACTATTAGCACCTCAGCTTCCCAGAGAGGAGGAAATTATTAATGAACTGATTCAAGAAAAAATTTTTACACTGAAAAAACGTAAGTTTCCGGGTTGAAAGGGCCAACCATGTGCCTAGTTTAATAGTTCAATGGGTAAAAATGGGCCCCCAAAATGCACATATTCCTGAAATCGGGACCTGAGGGACAAAGAAAAAGGACCATATGTCAAGTTTCAAGAACCAAAAAGTTTTTAAAGTTTACTGGAAATGTTGAAACAACACTGGAAGGTAAAGTACTAGCGTTATATACTCAAAATTCTAAAGGAAAATTCTAGATCTAGCTAAACTATTAACCAAGAGACAAATAGAATAAAGACAATTTCAGACACACACAATCTCATGCTAGGAAGTAACGATCTCATTTCAGGAAGTAACTGCAAGATGGCGTGGTTTACCAAGCCAAGGGGGTAAACCAAAGAGAAAGACACAGGACACAGGGCCTGGGTCCAACATGCGGACTGGCGTGTGTGGGAGGTGTGTGGAAATTCCATGAAGCTCCTATAGTGTAAGCCTAGGAGGGTTGGAGTAGAGTCTTGAGACACAAAAATGCTATGAACTGTCATCATTAAGATGACTGCAGTCATTGTGCCATCTTTACAACCAGTTTGCTTGTAGACAAAGTTGACTATAAGACAGACCCCACTTACATTGTTGGGAAAAGAACTAGGCTAGTTACTTTGAGGGTTGGCATCTAGTCTTGGATTTATCTTCAAGTCCTTCTAGGACTGGGCAAGTCTTTTTCACTCCCTGGAATTCAGGATCATCTTTTGTAAATGTCAAGAATGGATGAAATGAATTCCATTTGTCTTTAGAGCTATCTGTACCTCTGTGAGATTTATTCTTCATGGTATACTGTCCTATGGGTTTTGAAAAATTGTCATCTAACCATCTCCAAAACCACGCTATAAAACCATTCCATCACCCCACAAAACGTACTCATGCTACTCATTTGTAATTACCACCCCCACCCCACCCTTTGTCAACCCTGGAAATCAATGATCTATTCTCAAATTCATATAGTTTCACCTTTTCTAGAATAATAAATGAAGTTGTATGGTATGAAAGTCTTTGAGTCTGTCTTCTTTCATTTAACACAATGCATTTGGTTTAGCAGAGTGACCACTGACCTTGCTTCACTTCTCCATGTGCACATGGCCGTCTCTTTTGGGAGGTCTTACTGGTGCCCTGAGTGCTACCCAGGACTCTGAACATGGGGTCCCAGGACCCTGAATATGGGTTTCATTTCTATAAGATGTAGAGCTCCTTTTCTCAGGCATCTACCGCTATGCAATGCTTCTGACCTCATAGTTTGGGGATTTATTCTGGTGTAGTGTGGTGAGGCCTTGCTTTCAAATCCCATGCCTTCTCTCAAACATGTGATATTGTCTACATATATGTCTTTCTAGGTTTTTTTCTAGCAAGCTTCTTTTAAAATTAACTTTTGAGATTGTTGTCAATTTGCAGAAAGACTTTGTGTATGCTCCATGCAGTTTCCCTCAATAGTAACATCTTCTATCATAGCCAGGAAATTGACATTGATAGAACATCCAAACTTAATTGGGTTTCATCAGTTTTACAGGCACTGGTGTGTGTTTGTGTACACTTAGTTTTATGTAGCTTATCACACTTGTGATTCAGGCCACCATAGTTAACATTCAGAACAGCTTGGTTACCGCGAAGATGCCTTTTATAGTCAAAATCACATCTTTCCCACCCTACAGCCCCCATACTGTCCCTAACTCCTGGCAACTGCTAAAGAGATCCTCCATCTGTCTACTTTTGTAAGTTCATGCTTGTTACATAAATGAAATCATATAGTATATAACCTTTGTGGATTGGCTTTATTTGTGTAACATGCTCCTCTGGAGATCCATCCAAGTTTTTGTGTGTGTCAGTAGTTTGTTCCTCTTTATTGCTGAGTGGTGTTCTATGGTGCGGATGGTTTACAGTTTATTGAATCATTAGCCCATTGTTTCTAATTTTGATTATTCTGAGCAGTCAAAACAATTTTGTAGGAGAAGTCAAAACAGGAATAGTTTTGAACATTCATGTGCAGTTTTTGTGTGTGTAAATCTACTTTCTCTGGGGTAAGTGCCCAGGAATGCTATTTCTGAGTCATATGGAAGTTGCATGTTTAGTTTCATAAGTAATTGCCAAATTGTTTTTTTCCAGTGACTGTATCATTTGATGTGCTCACCAGCAATGGACGAGTGATCCAGAATTTCTGTATTCCCACCAGTATTTGGTGTTGTCCCAACTTTTTATTTTAGTCATTCTGGTAGGTGTGTGATGATGGCTCATTGGAGTTTTACTTTGCGTTTCCCTAATGGTTAATGATGCTGAACATTTTTTTTTCAAGTGCATATTTGCCATCTGTATATCCTCCATGGTAAAATGTCTAGTCGGTTATTTTGTCCATTTTCTAATTGGATTATTTGTGGTTTTGTTTTTGCTATTGAGTCTTGTGAGTTTTAAAATATATTTGAGATACTTGTCTTTTGTTGGTTGTGTGGTTTAAAAATATTTTCTCCCAGTCTGTGGCTTTTCTTTTTATCCTCTACAAGGATCTCTTACAGGACAAAAGTTTTACATTTTGAACAAAGTCCAAATTTTCCTTTTATGGTGTCAAGTTTAAGAACTGTTTACTTAGCTTTAGAGCCTAAAGATTTTTCTCTTTTTTTCCCTAAAGTTTTTACATTTTAAATTTACGTCCATGGTTCATTTGAGTTCATTAAAAAAAAATTTAAGTAGAAGTTTCCTCTCACCGCTGCCCCATCTTTGGATGACTAACTGTCCCAGCACCATTTGACTATTGTATGAAAGGCTTGCTTTCTTCCATTTGAATTGCTTTTGGACCTTTGTAAAAACTCTATTGTGTGACTCTAATCTGGGTTCTGTATTCCATTTCATTGACTTATATATCTATCCCTTTGCACAGTCCTGATTACTATAGTTATGTAACAACTCTCTAATCAAGTGGATACACTTGATTCCTCTTACTTTATTCTTCTTGTACATACTTAGTTTATTTATTTTCAAGACTTTTTTATATGCTTTTCCATATAAATTTTATTTCATTTTTCTAACTTTTCTGAGATGCAATGATATGTGACATTGTATAAGTTTAAAGTGTGCAATAGAGTGATTTTATGTAATGTATGTATTGCAAAATAGTTCATAAGGTTAATCATTAACAGGTCTATTACCTTACAAAGGTATTTTGTGCTAAGAACCTTGAAAATTCACTGTTTTGGCAACTTTCAAGCATTTATTTATTTATTTATTTATTTTAGAGATTTATTTATTTATTTATACAAGCACTGGTTACAGTCAGAAGCACAGGAGGGTGAGAGAATTCACCAGAGCCAGAGTGGGGAACAGAACAGGCAGACTGACGAAATACGCTGCTGAGGGGAGCAGCGGGCACAGCAGGAGGGGTCTGGACACAGCAGGAGAGGTTTGCGCGCCATGTGGAACCCTTGCCGGTGGCCAGGGATCTAACTGGAGCTACAGAGGCTGTGGGCAGCTTCGCAGCCCAGCGCTCAACTGCTGCGCCACCAGGGAGGCCCTTCCAAGCATTTAATACAATGTTGCTTACTATAGCCATCATGCCGTACATTACATCACCAGAGTTTATTCATCTTATAACTAGAAGTTTGTATGTTTTGACCCCTTTCAGCTACTTCCCACCCCAACCCATTCCCTCCATTTGCCCCTGGCAACCACCAATCTCTTCTGATTTATGAGTTTGGGTTTTTTTATTCTACATAAATGAGATCCATAAAAATTTTACAATAAACTTGCCTATGTCTAAAACCCTTTTTTGGGAGGGATCTCCTGGATTTCTGGAAATGTGCTATACCTAGATTGTGGTAGAAGTTACATTGTTGAATATATACGTAAAAATCCTTTAAGTTGTACACTTTACAGTTTATGCTTCATATCTCAAGAAAATAATTTTAGAAGGAGGAAGTCCTATTTCTGCTTTATCTCCTCCATGAGGCAATGAAAAATCATTCCAGTTGCAGGCTGAATGAGGGCTCAGTCTAGGCTAGGCAAGAAATACCAGAAACAAAGACTCCAATTAGTAATTTGAAAAGGTTCTTTTGCTCCACTGGGTAACTAAGGGGTGCTGGTGGCCACCCTGGATGTGTCATGCACTTTCATGTACATTAATTAATCCCACAGTAAGCCTCTGAGGCAGATAAAATTATTATCCCCATTTACAGATGAGGAAACTGAGGTACAAAAGAATTTAAAACTAGGTCTAAAATGAGGAAAATAAAAATTACCATTAGGCAAACCCTATAGTAATAATAGTTGCAGGCAAGATCCATTGATGTTTGTTAAAAATAGTGGGAAATCTCCAAGTGTCTCCCTGGGATACTCCAAGTAGCTCCTAATATAACTTTTTGGTTATAAAGGGAAAATATAGAAGTGGAGAAACCTGAAGACACCAGGTTTAATCAAGGACAAGGTTAAGGTCATGAGCAATAGCCATATTGACATTATGTAGCCCTAGTGTGATGTGCTAAGGGCACATTATTGGTTTTTCCTCAGTCCTAATCATGATGAAAGACCAGACAACCCCATATTGAGAGCCATTCTGCTGAATGTTATAGAACCCAGTGCTCACAGTCTTTCCATTCTAGTCAAAAGTGTTACAGTGGCCAAGGATCTGGGGGTAACTCCTTTCTGAGGGTGGTGAACAGGCACCCATATCACTGCTTGGGACTCACTGTTTCAGCTTGCTCTATGGCAGGGATCCACATCTCTTGGCTTGAGGGCTTTCTTCAAAGCACAAAGGTTGCTGGAGACCAGAACACCCTCACACCACCTGTATATAGCCCTCAACTGATAGGGGTAGCTGTACAAACATTCCAGCTCCCTTTCCATTCTGGGGCTGTGGGTAACACTGAGCCATTATTCTATATTGGCCCCAGAGTTCCTCCCAGGAACTTAGTTCTAGTTGCCAAACTGCTAACTTGTTGATAATGTATCCTTTGCTGGCTGCATTCCCTTCCCTGTCTCACTCCCCCACACCCCTACACCCAGTGTCTCCTGGCATCTCAAACTACTTGCATGTAATTCTATGTCTCATAGTCTACTTTTGGGGGAATGTAAACTAAGGCAACCACTATCCTTCAGTCACAAGCACATTGCAGCCAGCAAAGCCTGATGCATGGGCAACACCAAATAGGGTTACCATGAAATGCTGCCCGGGAGGCACACTTCACAGTCATGGGAGTTGTACAGACAAATGCCCATACTAGTTTCCTATTCCTGCTGTAAGTGGTTAGCTTCAAACAGTGTGATTTTGTTATTTACAGTTGTGGAGGTCAGACGTCCACAAGGGGTTTCACTGCACTAAAATCAAGGTGTTGCCAGCCTCATGTTCCTTCTGGAGGCTCTAGGTGATCTGTTTATGTGTCCTTTTCAACCTCTTGAGGCCTCTTGCAGCCATTGGCTTGTGGCCCCATCCATCTTCAGAGTCAGCAGTGTAACACCTTAATTTTTTTTCTCTCTCTTTCCTCTGTTTCTATCACTACATCTCCTTCTCTGACTCTCTTCCTTCCCTTGTGATTACATTAGACCAATCTGGGTAATCCAGTTTGGATAACCCATTTCAGTATCTTTGATTCAATCATACCAATCATCTATGGTAACACATTAAAAGGATCGGGGTATAGGATGAAGACATCTGGGCTGTGTGTGCATTATTCTGCCTTCCCTAGTGCTCAAGGGATCCAGAATAAAAGGGTTGAGAGTTAGAGACACCTGCCTATAGGAAGTCAGCACTGAGAGGGAGGGGTTAGGTAGCAAAGGGGGCGATGATATAAATGGAGAAATACATATTTCAGTATTTGTGCATATGTATGTGTGTATATATGTCGGTGTATGTGTATATATGTATATCTGGGAGAAGGGAGTGGGAGAAGTGGTGGCGGGGACCTGGAGGGAACAAGAGGAATATTAAGGAGGAGACAGGTAGGATGGTGAGGAAGTGGCCCTGTCTGAAGTTGGGTTGTAGAAAGGCAGGGTGAGGGTGGAGACCATGGATTTTACAGAGAGTCTTAAGGGCTGCCAAGAATGTGCATATGAGGTAAAAATAGAGAAGGGAGTCTGGTCTGGAGCTCCAGGCAGCCCGGAGGGTGGGCAGAACTTCCTATGCTATCCAGAACTGCAGAGAGGAAGGGGGCGGGGCTCTGAGACCAGACAAGGAAAAAGAAAGAGAAACTAGAGTTGTTGTGGGAAAGGGGCTGTGTTTTCGTATCTGGAAGTGTCTGTGTGTGTTTAATGTCAGTGCGGGGTTTGGTAATAGGTTGGGGAAGAATGACTAATTTGCAGCTTCTATAAAAACTTTGTCCCCTAATAAAAATCCTCTGTGAGTAATATGGATTCAGTAACACTGAGTGGCTGCCAGGACCAGGCAATGTTCTCTGTGCATGAGTGAGGAGTGTGAATGGACTCAGGGAACCTAGTGTGAAAGGAAGAGAAAGACAGGGGAGTGGGTGAGTGGATGACTGAGGCGGAAAAGACTTTTCTCAGCTGGGGATGGTGTAAGGTTTTCAGTTCCTGGTCACCCACGGATGGCGCTTGCAAGCAACCACCTCCAGCCCACCTGGCTGGGGACAGCCTTGAAATACATGGTCCTCACTCTCCTTGGAACCTGTCTCTCCTTTCTGCGTTTCCCCCCTCATGTCTTGCTTTGCCCTGGATCTTGGGAGAACCAAAGCTGTACGAGATAATGACTGTGGCTTCTTTCTCTTGTTTCCATCTTTTGTTTCTACCCTTTGTACCCATTGTGGAAAACAAAGATGAATAGAGGCCTACTATGAGCCTGGCATCATGCAGGGGGTACCAGATAGGAGATCCCATGGCTAAGAGTGATTCTGCAGCCTGGGGCATGCTGGACCGGCCCAGCTGCCGGGTTGCGGGGGGCACCAACCAGTAACGGGGCACACACCAATTAGTGTGTGAGGCACTCATATCGTCCACAAATGTAAGGATCTAGAATAGCAGGTAATCTCATAATCTGCTCGAGGGAGTGCACATTGGTATAAAACTTTGGCTAACACTTTGGTGCTATCTTACGGAGTGGAAGAGACTCATGCTCTGTGAGACAGCAACTCCACTTCTAGTCAGACACCCTAGAGAAATGTTTGCATGTATCAGAGGAGAGCAAGAATGTTCATTGCAACATAGTTTGAAATAGCAAAACTTGGAAATAAATGAATCCATCTAATAAGAAGTTGGATACATTTCATGGAATGAAATACAGCAGGTGGGCCTCCCCTGGTGGCGCAGCGGTTGAGCACTGGGCTGCAAAGCTGCCTGCAGCCTCTGCAGCGCCAGTTCGATCCCCGGCTGCCGGCGAGGGTCCCACATGGCGCGCAGACCTCTCCTGCCATGCCCGCTGCTCCCCTCAGCAGTGTATTTCATCACTCTGCCTGTTCTGCTCCCCACTCTGGCTCTGGTGAATTCTCTCACCCTCCCGTGCTTCCGACTGTACCCCAGTGCTTGTATAAATAAATAAATAAATAAATAAATAAATCTTTAAAAAAAAATTAAAAAAAATTGAAATACAGCAAGTAAGTGAACAAGTTACAAGTGTCAGAAATAACTCTAACAGCATAATGTTGAGGGATAAAAACATGCTACAGAATGACATGCATAGTGATACCATTTATAAAATGTTTTAGAAACATGCAGGGTTATATGACAGAGTGTTTATACTTATGTGTGTGTGTGTGTGTGTGTGACTATGTGTACTACACACACACATACACCCACACAGAGTATAAGAGATTGATGCTTCAGAGTGAGAGTCAGCATAGAGCAGTGGGACTTGAAGTCAGTTGTGTGATATACATCCTGTCCTTGTATAATCTTGGAAAAGTTCCTCAACCTCTACAGGTCTCAGTTTTCCTATGTATGAAATGGGAAATGACAATAGTATTAGTCAGCAGTTGCCGCACTAATAGTGTGTAACAAACAACCCCTGATCTCAGCAGCTCATAGCCATAGCATTTCTTTTTCATTAGAATATATGGGTGACTGTGGCTGTGCTGGGCTTGGCTCCAAGCTGTGGGTTGGACTCAGGTCTGCTCCACTTGCCTCCATTAGCAACTACCCAGGGTGTGTTCATGGCAAAGGTCACAGACATGAGTGGCAGTTGAAAATGCTGTTTGCCTTCTTAAGTCTTTGACTTAGTACTGGATGTTGCTTCCGCCCGCATTCCATTGTCCAAAACAAGTCACCAAACACAAATCAGTGGTGTGGAGGAAGCACATACCCCACACAGAACCTGAGCAAGGACAGGAGGAGGAGGGAGAATTGTGAGCAAACAATAGCACGCTAGTGCCTACTTCCTAGGATTGTTTGGAGGATTAAACAAATTACTATATGTAAATGGCAGGCATGGCACATAGTAGGTGCTCTATTTTTTTTTTTTTTTAATAGAGGCATGTTTTTTATTTATTTATTTATTTGTTTGTTTGTTTATACATGCACTGGTTACAGTCAGAAGCGTGGGAGGGTGAGAGAATTCACCAGAGCCAGAGCCAGAGCAGGGAGCAGAGCAGGCAGAAGGACCGAAGTACACTGCTGAGGGGAGCAGCGGGCGGCAGGAGAGGTCTGCGCGCCATGTGGGACCCTCCTCCGGTGGCCGGGGAGCAGCCGGGGATTGAACCGGTGCCGCAGAGGCTGCGGGCAGCTTCGCAACCCAGCGCTCAACCGCTGCGCCACCGGGGAGGCCCTAGGTGCTCTATTTTTATTAAGCAGGAGAATGATGAACTCTGGGAGAAAAGGGGATTTAATTCTGCTAAACTTTCTTTTTTTAAAATAACAAATAAAAAGACAAAAAAAATTTTTTTTTGAGGAGATGGCTTTTGAGATGGGTAAGAATTGGCTAGTCCCAGAGAATGATGTTGGGGAGGGACAGACATTCCCAGGGGGTGGACAAGTGAGGTTTTATGGGAGAGGAGAGAGGAATGCTGCAGGCCAGACCCCAGAGCATTGACATCAGACTCGGGAGGAAGAGGAAGATGAAAGGCTCCACTGTAGACTCCAGAAGTCAAGGCTGTGTGGTCTTCTCGCCTCAGTGTCCCCTGCATCGTGCCTGGCATGCAACAGAGACTCCTCGGGGACACAGGGAAGGAAGGGAGAAGCAGTGAGAGACAGAGGTCAGAGATTCTTTGGTGTCCTTGATTTGCATCTCCTCTCCAGCCTGCTTCCTCCTCAGGTCCTCACTCTGAGGAGGACTCAGCAGAGGCCCAGATAGGAAGGAGGCCTAGGACCCGAGGGGAGTGAACAGAATGGAGCCCCGCTTTCTTGCTCCCTGCTTTGACCTGAAAAACTCCACCGAGTCTTCACGAAGGGCGGGTAGCCAAAGGCCTGGGGAGAAGGTGGAATCATTTCCTTATAAATTATGTGGTTATGAGGGCGGGAGTTTCACATGTGGCTTTTGCATAATCAGGTTATCAGGTAGTTAGCCCATTAGAGGGCTCATAAAGTCTCCAGCTGCTCTGACTCATGGCATGAAACATCCTTGAGGTGAGCCAGCAGGGATGGAGCTCTGAGGAGGAACCTGCCAGTGGCTTGTCAATGTGAAGTCGGGTGGGGATACTCTTGGGACCCAAGTGTCGTGAAACCTGGGCCTTAGAAGTCTTGGTGCTGCCGCTTGCGGCTGTGTGACCCTGGGCAGGTGGCTGACCCTCCCCAGCCTTTGTTTCCTCAGGGCAGTGATGGTGGCTTGGAGGTGGAGGATGGGTTGGGGCAGTGCAGCTGGCTGCTCTGACAGAGCCCGAGGAGGGCAGTTGCTTGGGTGTGGGCACCAATTTCTAGAATCTAATCCTTGAATTTCCCACAGAAATTTAGTGGTTGACATTTAGGCAAATTCTTGGGCAGTATCTGGTGACTGACTATAAGAGAGTTTCCTAGGGCTGCCATAACAAAGTACCACAAACGGGGTGACTTAAATCAACAGACATTTATTCTCTGTCTGGCAACCAGATGTCTGAAATCAAGGTATAAACACCAGAGGTTTAGGGTGTGACCTCCTGTGGGGGCACCATTCCCCCTGCCTAAGGTGTGAACTCTTCTGTGGAGGCTGGGGGCAGGGCAAAATGATGTATTTGTCAGATCTGATGACTGTGGAAGGTTGGGAACCTTTACTGCAGGAAGAAAGGGGGGAACACTATGGAGCATAAGTCCATTGGAGAGAATATTTGGAGCTCTCCACTTCCTCTCCTGCCCCTGGAGATGACCAGAGGTCCGCAGCATCTGGTGAGATCACCAGGAGTGGGTGGGAACAGTAAGCTCCAGCAAATATGGCCTCTTCTGGATCTCCCTCTCCACGACACAGGGACTTGCCCCTCTACCCATGTCCTTACCATCGAGTCTGGGGAGGGCGGTGTGAGGAGAAGCTGGAGGAAGGGCTGGTGGGGACTGGTTGTAGGTGTCTAGGGAGTGGGGCGCCCTCCTGAAGGGGATGCTTAGAGAGGTGACTCAGTGGATCACGGACAAGCTGGGGAAGTGGGTCTCTATCTTCATTTCCAAGAATTCAGTCTTAGAACAAATGGGAATGTGGAGTAACATGATCTTCCTACAGGCATGGTTGGATGGTATTATAGGGCCGGTGGCCCTGGACTGCTCGCCTCTTGCTTTCTGTCTGTACTAGTCAGGGTTCTCCAGAGGAGATAGATAGATAGATAGGTAGATAGATAGATAGATAATTTTAAGGCATTAGCTCACATGATTATAGAGGCTGGTAAGTCCAAAATCTGGAGTGGGTCACCAGGCTGGTGACCCAGGGAGGAGCCAATGTTGCAGGTTGAGTCTAAAGCCAATCTGCTGGCAGAATTTCCTTTTGTTAAGGGGAATGCAGGTGTTATTGAAACGCAAACCTTCAACTGATTAGGTGAGGCCCACCCACCCTATGGAGAAAAACTGCATTACTTAAAGTCCACGGGTTTGAATGCTAATCTCATCCAAAGCTGCCCTCACAGAAATATCCAGAATAACATTTGCTCAAATATCTGGCACCCCATGGCTTAGCCAAGTTGACACATAAAATTAACCTTAAAAAACTGATCTTTCCAAGCAATAGGAATGGTAACTTCCCGTCGCTGAGGACTTACCATGTGTTGGGGACCTTGTGCTTACTTCCTAAAACACCTGTGTGGGACATGTTCTGCTCGTTTCCCAGAGGCATCATCTGGATCTTGCCCAGGATGAGAGCTGATGTTGGTGCCCCCCTAGATCTCTTTGCCTGGTCAGCAACCCCTCCACCAGCTGTAGCCAGTGCAGTGGCTAAGAACTCATATCTAAACCTTCTCTGGAAGGTTGACTGACTTGTCCAGGAACTTACACCCCTTCCCCCCATGCCCTGTGCCCTGTTCTCCAGTCTCCTGTGATTGATTGACACAGGAATACAAAAGCCTGCCTTCTTGCCTTAAGTGGGGGACAACTCTGGACTATTTGCCCTACCCTAGGCTGAGGGTAGACTCAGGTTGAGACCATCCTTTCTGAGCATCTTCCCTGTCTTGCTTCCTTCCCTCCCTTTCTCCTGAGATCATTTCCTCAGTAAATCAAGTACCCACCAATCCCATCTCAGGTCTGATTCCAGACAATGGATGAATTTAGAGCCAGGTCTAGCCAACTTCAGAGTTGGCCACTGGACCCCTGCATTATCCTTGGCTGGGAGAAGGAAGGGGTAAGGTGGGAGGCCTGAAGGGGTCCTTGGGGGAGGCGCTTTTGGCTGAGAGAAGGGAGAGTCCAGCCTAAGGCAGTTCTTCGTGGCTTTGTCATCCCCTCTCTCACTTGCTCAACTCCTGCTCTGTCCAACAGACAACAGTGTCAGCCTCAGGCTGTTCTGCTTGGCACCTGCACAGCGGGGCAGGGAGGGGCCAGCTGAAGGTTACATCTGTGGATGGAGAGACCATGAGTCTGAGTCCCATCCCCAAAGATTCTCAGAACAGGGAGTTACAGCTTTCAGGAGCATGGGGCCAGATGTGTGGCAACAGGAATATACTCAAAGTCCTGTGTTGTTCCTTAGGAGACAGTGCAAGCCAAACCTATCGGGCAGGCTGCCTGGTTAGCAGTATCCAGGCCTAGGCTGTGGTCTGAGGCCCCCATTTGCAGCCCCCTGCTTGTGGGAGCTCTGAGTCACCACACTGGGAAGGCCTCTGCTGGATTTTTCCATAACTTGGACCTTTGGGAGTGCCCCCGTCACGCCTGTTCCAGTTAGAATTTCGCCTCCAGCTTTCCCAGGCAGCCTCCAGTCCTCTCGGAGAGACAGCTGCTCAGGGACAGCAAATCCATGAGAGCTACACTCCCAGGTGGGGATGGGGAAGCCTGGACTGAGAGGGAGCCAAAGTCTGCAGAGGATGTGACTGTGGAGTGGGGGAAGATTTCCCCTCTGGCCCTTGAAGAATCTTCAACTCCACCTGGTTGGAGAAAACAGCAAAGGATGGGGGTGCCTGTTGGCAGAAGGTTTTTCTTCACAAAGAGAGGAGTGTTGGGCTGTTCTCTTTTGTTAAAGATATTTACTACTGCCTTCTCTATGAAAGGATGTAGTGTGGGGGCTTCGGTTTCCAATAGGCTTGATTAAAAGCCTCTGTTCTCTCCTTATAGATTCCATGATGCTGGGAAAATCAATATTTCAGAGCCTTAGTTTCCTCATCCAGAAAATGGGTGGCCATGCTCTGTGTACAGCCTTGCTGTGGGGGGTGAGCAAGTCAGATGGAGGAAGTAGCTCAGCAAGGCAGAGATGACCTTGGTAGAATAATGCTAAAGGAAAATTCAGCCAACCTCACTATGAAGGAATAAATTTACTTCTAGAGCTATGGTGATGGACATAGGGCCGCTACTCACCCATTCCAATGCTCAAGGCAGACATCACTAGTTACAGCTGTACCCTCTAAGCCTGGATGGAGCCTCAGGCAGCTTCTATCAAGTGAATAGAACCTATGTATTGAGATGAACCTATGTATCTTCTCTGTCCTCAGGTCTCCAGCTGTCAAAGCTATCATGGGGGAGTCCTAGAGTATTTCAAGAAGAGTTTTAAGGAAAGAAAATTATTTGCCTTTTAGGTGTCTTTTAGCTTGAAAGCCAGGGAAGGAGAGTGATTCTGACTGAGCAGTCTTTTCAAGCAGCTTGAGCTATTGAGCAGACAAATGTTAGGCTGGGTGTGGACCTTCCAGACGACCACTAGCTTGGCGGAGTGGGCCTCACCAAAGGTCAGCTCTTAGACTGCCTGCTCCTGGGAGCAGACCCTGAGATAAGGACTCAAGTGCATGTAGCCTATTGGTGAATTGATCCCAAGGCTGTGGTAGGAGATACAGGTTTTGAAACAGAGAATGGAAGGAAGTTAAGGCAAGTTACAGTTCAAAAGAAGTTTTCACTGTGATCACCTGAAGCTTATTCCTGCTGAGGAAGTCTGGGAGACAGAGTAGAACACACATCTGAGTTGTGATATCAGAGGGGTGAGGGAACTGGGGCATTTATTATATTCCAGCTCCTACCAGTCATTAGTTGAGGCTACAGGAGAAGGCTGTTAACTCTGGTTTCAGATGGTCAGAATGGGATTAAGTGGCTAGAGAAAAGACTCAGGCAAAGAAGCATAGGTACTGGCAGCGAGAAGCATGAGAGTCAGAAGCAGCATGTGCTATTCATGTGGTCCCCAAATCCCAAGAAGCATAATGAGTCTGTTCATTGAAAAGCAGGGCAGCCTACCTTTTTCCTGGATGGTGTTCTCTTAACAATGCCAGCAGCCTCACCCAGCGCATTGTGCCTCATGCCTCAGGGCATAGGATGCATAGTTTCTGTTCCTGACAGAGTCACTGGCGTCACGGGAACCCTACTGATTAAAATAGTCAACATTTATTTCACACTTGCTGTAGACCAGGTCCTCTGGTAATTGCCTTACAAGCATGATCTCATTTAATTTTACAACTCTGTGAAACAGGTGCTGTTATTATGTCTGAAATTCAGAGAGGTGAAGTAGCTTGCCCCACATCACACAGATGGTGTTACTGACTGAACTTGTAGCTCTACAATTTGTATGTTGAAATCCTAACCCGCTGTGCAATAGAATTAGGATGTGGGATCTTTGGGAGATAATTAGGTGATAATGGGGGAGCCCCCATGAATGGGATCAGTGCACTTATTAGAAAAGACAAGAGAGGGCCTCCCCGGTGGCGCAGCGGTTGAGCGCTGGGTTGCGAAGCTGCCCGCGGCCTCGGCGGCGCCAGTTCGATCCCCGGCTGCTCCCCGGCCACCGGAGGAGGGTCCCACATGGTGCGCAGACCTCTCCTGCCGCCCGCTGCTCCCCTCAGCAGTGTACTTCGGTCCTTCTGCCTGTTCTGCTCCCCACTCTGGCTCTGGTGAATTCTCTCACTCTCCCGCGCTTCTGACTGTACCCAGTGCATGTATAAACAAAAAAACAAGCAAGCAAATAAATAAATAAATAAATAAAAACATGCCTCTATAAAAAAAAAAAAAAAAAAAAAAAAAAAAGAAAAGACAAGAGAAATTGCTTCCTCAATGTTCTCTCGACCATGTGAGGATCAGTGAGAAGATGGCCATCTGCAAACTGGGACTCGGAATCTATAACACCGTCATCTTGGATTTCTCAGCCTCAAGATGTATGAGAAATAAATGTTTGTAGTTTAAACCACCCAGTTCATGGTAATTTGTCATAGCACCTGGATTGACTAGAACAGCCCCTACCCAGGTATGCCTGCTGTCGTTGCCCTGTCTTACAACCATGACAGACATGGCTTATTTACCAATGTAGCACCACACTTTTCAATGAGGGCCTCATAACCCCTCTCAAGAGAGTGAGTGCTCCAGTGAAGCCTTAAACACAGAGGGCACAATCCCAGAATAATCTCTGATAAGTACTTAGTATGAGAACTGGCACATAGTAGGTGCTCAATTCATGGAAGCTCTTAGTTTTACTATTGTTGCTGCTAAGAGATGAAACCCGGTAGGCAATGTACCCTGGCACTAAGAGGAAGGTAGGTTTTGTCAAATTAATTCCTCTGTAACATCTATAAAAACAGGGAGTGAAGGGAAAGAGTTATGGAAAGCTAGAAGTTCGGTTAATTTGAAAGGGGGGAGGTTTCAGAGCCTTGAGTCCTGCCAGGATGAAGGCCTGGGTAATGAGTCAGGATGGTGGTGGGAGCTTGGTGTTCAGGAGAAACAGGCAAGGAAGAAGAGGAGGTGAGAAAAACTAAAATTGTCCCTGTTCTTCATCGTTTGCATATGGGTCTTGTCACTGGAAAGAGGTGTCTAGCCTCCCACTGCTGCTTCTTATTTGTCCTGCCCTGCCTTCCTTTTGGTACCCACTCAAAATCAGAGATGAGGACTGACCACAAGTATCCCCCTGACTTGTCCCCATGTTCCTGCTTGTTCTAGACTTGAGTGAGAGAGGGGATCTAGACTTGAGTGGAGAAAAGGGCCAGGGGCTATCATCTAAGCATCAGTCAGTTATTTATGGATTTGCTTGAAAACCTAAGTTTGGCAGGTTCTATGCCAGGAGTGCTGATGACCTGTACAGCAAAGTGATTGCAAAAAAAGCCCCAATTCTCCCCTGAATTCATACCCTTTATGATGTGGACTGTAGTCCCTTCCTCCCATTGAGAGGTGGAGTCTGTTTCCCTACCCGCTGGATCTAGCTTGGACTTGTGACTTGCTTTGGCCTGGAAGCTGGAGAAGTGATGTTGAACCCTTTCCTGAGCTTAGGCCTCACAGGGCCTTGCCTCTGTCTGCTTGCCCTCTCGAATGCTGCCATGACCATGTGAACAAACTCACACCAGCCTAGTGGAGGATGAGAGACCATGTGGAACTGACACAAGCTTCCTCGCCAAAGCTATCTTATATCAGCCGCTAGCTGGCCCCCAACATGGCAGAGCCCAGCCAAATGAACAAAGATACCGACTTGACCCACAGCTGACCACAGACGAAAGAGTGACCCAGACAATACTACAGCTGCCCAGCTCACCTGTAGACTCCTGCTTACTATTTTAAACCCTCAAGGTTTAGAGGGATTTGTCCTACTGCACTAGCTAACTGATACACCCAAAACCTAGAGGTCAAACCTCCTTCCCTTGGCCCAGCTGGACACATACAGTAGCAACTTCCAGCCAGATTGAGGCATCTGTAGATGGTCCCTCTGCAAGTAAGCTCTGTAGAACTGCCTTGCCACTCTTCCATATTTTTCCTGTATTCCTCTTTGAGGAGGTTTGTGCGTGTGTGCATGTGAGTTTGCACCTGTCAGCACTAAGGCGCATTTCACATCTTGGGTTCAGTCTCCTCATCATGCTGAGGACTCCCTAAAGGCCAGTCAGTGCTTTGGTCCTCAGGAAACTTTCCCTATGCAGGGGTGTGGGTCCCTCACTCCTTGAAAGCTGTTTCTGCCTTAGTGCTCAGCCCAGGTTGACAGGCTCCAGCTCTGTGGGTTCAGGTCAATTCCATGAGCTTCCTGCTCTGCCTCCAAGTCCTGCGAGACTGGAGCACTGCAGCCCCCGCCCACAGAGCTGAAACCCGAATCCCTGGCAGGGCTGGCTTGCCCTGCAGCTGCCCTCCACAGCTCTCCCTGCCCTCTGGCTTTCCCTTGTGAACCGGCCTGGTCATGTGACACGCTCCCTCTAACTGCCCTACCCCCAGCACGGTGGGACTTGATGAACCAGGGTGACTTAGGATACCACCCAGATCTTTCTGACACTCAGTCCTGGGTTCTTTCCACACGGTACTTACCAGTCAGGGCATCTGGTCTCCAACCACAGGAATGGCACCAAGTGGCCTAAGCAGAATGGGCATTTATTAGAAGATGACAGGGTGACTTATGGGGTTGATTAGGAAGACTGACCACGGAGGAATGTGGCTGGGCGCTGAAGCTGCTGGCACCACTGTCTCTGACTCTGGCTGGGTTTCCAGTCCCTGCTTTCTGTGGCCTCATCCCAGATCCAGAGCTCTGGAGCTATTCCCAAGAGGCTGAACTGGTTCTGAGCCTGCACTTA
This sequence comes from Talpa occidentalis, assembly GCF_014898055.3. Classification (NCBI taxonomy): domain Eukaryota; kingdom Metazoa; phylum Chordata; class Mammalia; order Eulipotyphla; family Talpidae; genus Talpa; species Talpa occidentalis. The sequence continues at coordinate 91,050,305 of NW_023600993.1, forward strand.
CGTCATCAGATAAAGCAAGTCCAAGGTGCAGGGTTTCTCAAGTGTAAGGAGGACTTTCAGATGTTGCACAGCCAAAAGAAAGGCCATAAATCCCACCACCCCACATCACCTTTTTGAGATCTGCTGTAATTTACCCACGATAAAATGCATACATTGCAGGGAGTCAGCTCAATGAGTATTTTTTTTTTTTAAAACCTGCTTGTACATGTTGTATCGCTGTCTGACCACCCAGACAGAAGATGGCTTGTGTCCCTCCCCTTTTCCCAAAGAAACGTTCTTTCTTTTTTACATTCATTTATTTATTTTTTTATTTAAATATTTTATTTTATATAATTCTTACATCTTTTTTCATCTTTGCACCATGTATGCATTTTCATTTTGGTTATATTCCCCATACAATTGCACCCCCCCTTATTTTGACTCTAGTCCTTCCTTTCCCCGCCCCTCCCCCATCACCCCCACAGTATGTCTCTGGTTTATAGTTGCTTGTTGATTTTGATTTTTACTTTGTATTGATTAGTCTTTTTCCTGGTCTCTTATTTAGGTTTTCTAAATTCCTACTATGAGTGAGACCCAAAGGAACGTTCTTATTTGAACTTAGTTTTGCCTGCTTTTGGATGTCGTAAAAATAGAATCACACAGTCTGTACGCCTGTGTAAGCTTCCTCTTGCTTAGCATAGTGATTTGAGAATGCAGCCATCACTGCAGGTATCAGTAGTTTCTTCCTTTTACTTGCTGAGTATTATCCCTGGGCAGGACTGAACCTGTACATTGAAATGCAGGTATCAAGTATTGTAAAATGTGATATACTAATGTGTTTCTTTTGAACATATTAACAAAACCCGCCAGTGGATCTACCAATATCTATCATAATCTCATAGATATTTTTTTCAGTTTGAACTTCTGTATTTTTTTTTAAGATTTATTTATTTGTTTGTTTGTTTATACAAGCATTGGGTACAGTCAGAAGCGCAGGAGGGTGAGAGAATTCACCAGAGTCAGAGAGGAGAGCAAAACAGGCAGACTGACGAAGTACACTGCTGAGGGGAGCAGCGGGCAGCAGGAGAGGTCTGCGCGCCATGTGAGACCCTCACCCAGTGGCCAGGGATCGATCCGGCACTGCAGAGGCAGCCCAGTGCTCAATAGCTGCACCACCAGGGAGGCCCATGTATTTTTTTAATTAATATAAACAGAATGTAAGTTAGTAAGAGAAGCATGGATTACAGAAATGAAAATCAATCTGGGAGAGACTGGAAGGGAGGGAAAAATTAAGTTATTGCGGTATTCTAGGAAGTGATAAGGCCGTAAATGAGGACAATGGTGTAGAAAGATAATAGATTATATATAGATATTAGGGTGGATGTATCAGTCTGTTGTTGCATAAAAAACTATCTCAAATGTATTGGCTTACAAAAGCAACAATTATTTATTTAGCTGATCAGGTTGCAGTTTGGCTAGGCCTTGGTGGGGATGGCCTGGCAGCTCCATATGGGTTCAGAGGGATCTGAAGGGCCTACTTTTTTAAAAAAAAGATTTATTTATTTATGCATGCAAGAACTGGGGTGTAGACCAGAGGTGCAGGGAGCAGGGGGTGTGGGGGTGAGAGGATTCACCAGAGAGTGTGGGAAGCAGAACAAGCAGATCTACTGAAATACACTGCTGAGGGGAGCAGTGGGAGACAGGAGAGGTCTGCTGTGCCATGTGGGTCAGCTCCCTGGCTGGGGAATCAAACTTGTGCTGCAGTGGCCGTGGGTAGCTTCATAGTGCTGAGATTTAACCCCTTGCACCACCGGGGAGGCCCCTACTTTTAAGACCCGTTACTCACATGTCTGTCAAATAGGTGTTGGCTGGCACATTGAAGCTTGGCAAGGGCTGAGACTGAGAGGTGTTTTTTGTTTTTAATTTCCCAAATCTGATGAGGGCTGAGGAGTGGGGGGAAAGATACCCCAAACTTGGCTCTGAATGTGCCTCCAGCTCTCAGCAGCCTGTTCCTTCTGGGGTAGAGAGGACCTGGGGCAGAGAGGTTGCAGCCCCCCAACCTTGGGCGGAGGTGGTCCTCATCTCAGTGTTGGCTGGTGGGTTACTGGGAGAGACAAGATGAACCCATGTTCTTGCAGCCTAGACAGGAGGTGGGGGCTGATTCTCGGGGACTCACTCCCTTCTGTGTTGGGTTTTGCCTTTCAGCTGGGGCCACTGGGTCTTATGGTATAAACGACACTCAAGAGGCTTCCTGGGGTCCTGGACTGGTTGGGGGTGTTTTTCCTTCTGACTTCTTTGTGACCATGCGTGTCTGTGTGTGTGCGGTGATGCTGTGGGAGGGGGAGCCCTGGGGATTGCAGCTGGGCACAGGCTGTTCTGGGTAAGGCTCTGGTTGCCACCTCCTCTGACCCATGTCTGGTCCCTTACTCAGGCAGGAACAGTCATAGAGTAGCTGGGCTCCAAGAGGTCCAGGTCACTGCTGGGAGTCAGGGTGAGGGGTCAGCGTGGTCCCACTGCATCTCCCATCTTGCCCTTACCAGCCAGGGCAGCTCATCTGGTCCCCACCGCGTCCTCCCTCTTTGTCAACACTTTCAGGTATTCCTGGTGGTGCCTTCTGAGTTGCTTCTGCTCCGCTGGGGATGATCTGCTTGATCTCCTGTTCTTTTGTGCCACTCATCATAGGTCGTGCTTTAAGGCATCTGCAGTGATTAGAATGTGATAGGGAGACAGCTGTGCTTTCTATTGGTGAGTCTCAGGTAAAGCTGGCAGTAGTTCGTTCTTCGTCTACATAACACAAGAGAACAGTGATGACGTGGCACCTCCTGGGGGTTGACAGATACAAAAAGTGTACAGGTAAGTGTGCCGGTTCCTTAGATTTTATTAACTGAATCTATTGGATTACTAGAGCTCAGCATTTGCATTTGAACATTTTTGTCCTTTTCAACTTTTAGGGCACTTTTTGCTTTTTATTCTCTCACTTCCGTACAATGTCTAGTTTTAAAGATGTTCTGGGAAATGGTGTGATGGAGAGGTGAGAAAGAAGGGCCAAAGGGTCTCTGCCTTGACGACAGTGCTCCCACATTAGTTATGTCCCCTCTGGCTCCTATGATCAGAGGGGGAACTCACTGCTGCCTCATCTCCCTGGGGCCAGGAGGCCTCCCCACCCGAGCTTCTGGAACACTGGTTCCCAGAGTATGGACAGGCTGACTTCCAGCATCGCAATCACAGGGGTGCTTGTAAAAATGTAGCTCTTCAGGCTGCTCCTCAGATAGCCTGAATCAGAATCTGGGGGTCTGAGGGGAGGGACCTGTGATCTGCATTAATTGCCATGTGTCCTAGGAGATTCCTTCACACAAAGTGATAACATTATGCTTCAGCAGGACCTGACCATGGAGCCTGGCCTCACCTTTCTGCAGGTCCTGTGTGTTCCAGCCCTAGACTCTGATTTCCAGAATTACAACAGTCTGGACAGTTCAAAGACAACTGTGCCAGTGTACGTGGGAGCAGAGGGTGTGCAAATAAATGTAACAGTGAATGGCAATCATTTGAAGCTTTGACATGTCTATGCCTTGTTGCATCAATGTTAGTAAAAGCAGACGCTTGATGATGAGAGACAGCCTAAGTGTCTTCCAGTAGGGAATAACTAAACTATGGTTTGCCCATATTCAAAAATACTACCTGTGGCAAAAAACAAAGATTTCTAAGATAGGGCCTCCCCTGGTGGCGTAGTGGTTGGGCGCTGGGCTGCGAGGCTGCCCGCAGCCTCTGCAGCACTGGTTCAATCCCCGGCCGCCAGCGAGGGTCCCGTATGGTGCACAGACCTCTCCTGCTGTGCTCGCTGCTCCCCTCAGCAGTGTGTTTCATCAATCTGCCTGTTCTGTTCCCCGCTCTGGCTCTGGTGAATTCTCTCCCCCTCCCTTGCTTCTGATTGTACCCAGTGCTTGTATAAATAAATAAATAAAATGTTTAAAAAAAAAGATTTCTAAGATAAACTTGTGGTGAAAAAAGCATGTCCTGGAACACACTGATAGTATTGTTTTGCATGGATATGTTTTTATACTAACTATGTCTGCAAATGCCTAGAAAAAATGATTGCTTCAGTGGAGGGAATGGGAGAGTAGAGAGACAGCCAAAGAGATTGTAATCACATCGGTAGTGATTTTCTTTTTTATATGGAGAGTGTGTTCTGACATAATATGGATAGTTAAAAATTAAAACCAAAAATTTTCTACACATACTCGTATCCTGTGTGATTGGGTCCTTAGAACTGTTGGGAGAGACATTGATTAATCCATTAGGCAATGCTGAGTGTTTATTTACTGCTTCATTAAACAGATCATGTTTGGCTGCTTACATGCTATGAGTTCCTGGAACAAGAGACTTAACTTCTCTGATTCCTGTCTTCCTGTGGTGTTAGGCTGAGTTTCCTCCAAACAGATTCTGACAAAGGAGTGAGTAGGTGGTTTATTTGGGGATGTGACCCCAGGAAAGAATAGAAGAGTGAAACAGGGAAGGTGGAACAGTCACTACAAGATGTGTCATCACGAGTTGGCCACAGCTGTGGTGTCTGGGACTCGGTGCCACCACAACTTCCGAGAAGCCTTCTTGGTTGTTTCTCAGAATTCTCTGCTTGGGTGCAAAATGGAGAAGCATTCATCCATTGGCTCTTACCCCCCATGGATCAAGAGAAACCCACTGTAAGTTCCCTGAATTTTGAGGCTATTTATGCATGAAGACCAGGAGGTTCCCTTGCGGATTCTACCAGACTGTACTGGAGCAGCACCAGGTCAGGATGAACTTTCCCAGGACAGGACAACTTAGCACTGAGGCTGAGGATTTTGAGGTAATAGGCAAAAGTTCCCAACACATTCATCTTTACAAGGAGAAGGAGAGTTCCACTCCAATGGATACTCCAATGGATAAGTATTTGGCTGAATGCCATACCTAGAAAATGAAAGACCTGGAGTTGAGCCCTGAAAAGGGCAGGGGATGTGCAGGCCTGTTCCCCCTACTCCGTAATGTAGGACTAAGGGAAGGTCAGGTCTGGGGCGAATCCCCAAAGTTTGTCAAACAAACAGCATTTCACCAGAAGTAAATTCCTCTCAAGAAACCACTTCCTTTGCTTATCCATGAGAAGCAACTCTTCATTCATTAAAATTTTATCATGAGATGGCGCGCAGACCTCTCCTGCTGCCCGCTGCTCCCCTCAGCAGTGTTCGTCAATCTGCCTGTTCTGCTCCCTGCTCTGGCTCTGGTGAATTCTCTCACCCTTCCGCGCTTCTGACTGTACCCAGTGCTTGTATAAATAAATAAAATAAATCTTAAAAAAAATTTATCATGAGAGTTGAGCAATTCAGTCATGTCTCCAGGTTCCACTTCTAATTCTAATTCTCATGCAATCTCCACCACATTTGCAATTGCTTCCTCCACCAAAGCCTTGAATGCCTCCAAGTCATTCATAAAGGGCGGAATGACCTTCTTCTAAACTCCTGTTAATGTTGCTATTTGGACCTCTTCCCATGCATTGTAAATAGCACCTGGAATGGTGAATCCTTTCCAGAAGGTTTTCAATTGACTTCCCCCAGATCCATTAGAGGAATCACTATCTCTGGTGGCTATAGCCCTTTGAAATGTATTTCATAAATAATAAGGCTTGAAAGTTGTGTTAGCAGGCATGGAAACATTATTCTCCATCAGAGAATAATGAACGATCAGAGTGATAAGAGCTTGAGTGATCAGAGCTCTGAGTGATCAGGTGCAGGTGCATTGTCAATGAACAATAATATTTTGAAAAGAATCTTTTAAAAAAATCCTGAACAGGTTTCAACAGTGGATTTAAATATACGTAATAAAATATACGTAAACCAGCTTGTAAACAGATGTGCTGTTGTCCAGCATTTGTTGTTCTGTTTATGGCTCATAGAAAGAGTAGGTTAGCAGAATTCTTTTGTTTTTTATTTTTCGTTTTATCCCAAGGAGATTTAGCATAATTTTTTTTTTAATTTTCTATAGGGGTATGTTTTATTTATTTGTTTGCTTGCTTGTTTTTTTTTTTTTTTTTTTGTTTATACATGCACTGGGTACAGTCAGAAGCGCGGGAGGGTGAGAGAATCCACCAGAGCCAGAGCGGGGAGCAGAGCAGGCAGAGGGACCGAAGCACACTGCTGAGGGGAGCAGCAGGCGGCAGGAGAGGTCTGCGCGCCATGCGGGACCCTCCTCTGGTGGCCGGGGAGCAGCCGGGGATCGAACCGGTGCTGCAGAGGCTGTGGGCAGCTTCGCAACCCAGTGCTCAACCGCTACGCCACCGGGGAGGCCCTAGCATAATTCTTAAGGGCCCTAGGATTTGTAGAATGGTGAATGAGTCTTGGCTCCCACTTGGGCTGCATTAACCCATGATAAGAGAGTCAGTCTGTCCTTTGAAATTTTGAAGTCACATATTGACTTCTCCTCTCTAGCAATATAAGTCCTAGATGGCACATTTCTCCATTATAAGCCTGTTTCATCTGCATTGAAAAACTGTTTTTAGTACAGCCACCTTCATCACTTATCTTAACTAGAGCTTCTAGGTACCTTGCTGCAGCTCCTACATCAGCCTTTGCTGCTCTGTCACCCACCTTTATGTCACAGAGACGACATCATTCCCTAGACCTCATGAACCAACCTCTGCTGGCTTCAAACTTCTCTTCTGCAGCTTCCTTACCTCTCTCAGGCTTCAGAGAATTGAATAGAGTTGGGGCTTTGCTGTGGATTAGGCTTTGGTGTAAGGAAATCTTGGGACTGGTTTGATCGTCTATCCCGACTATTTAAAATTTCTCCCTATCAGCAAAAAGGCTTTCACTTTCTGATCACTTGCATGTTCACTGGAGAAGCACTTTTCAGTTCCTTCAAGAACTTTCCCTTTGCATTCTGTACATGGCTGCAATTTGGCATAAGAGACCTAGGTTTTGTTTTGTCTGGGCTTTTGGCATGTCTTCCTTGCTTAGCAGAATCATTTTTAGCTTTTGCTATAAAATGAGAGGCATATAATTTTCCTTTCGCTTGAATACTCAGAGACTATTTTAGGATTATTGTCATAATTTCAATATTGCTGTGTTTCAGGGACTAAGGAGGCCCAAGGAGAAGGAGCAAGATGGGAGATTGGCCAGTCAGGGGAGCAGTTAGAACAGTCTTATGAAGCTCAGCTTCTTATATGGGTGCAGTTCATGGTGCTCCCAAACAATGACAACAGTAGCATCAAGATCACTGATCACAGATTCCCATAACAATATAAAAATAAGGAAAAAGTTTGAAGTGTTGTGAGAATTACCAACATGTGCCATAGACACGAAGTAAAGAGGTACTGCTGGAGAGATGGTACGGATGGTTGTCAAGGACCTTCAGCTTGTGAAAAATGCAATATCCGTAAAGTGCAACAAAGCAGCACAATACAAGGAGGTGTGTCTTAGAGAGGAGGCCCAAGGGTGGGACATGGTTGGGGAGCAATCAGTAGTGACTGGGGCGGAGGACAAGGGAGACGAAACAAGTCTCTGAATTTGGGGCTGCCTGGGTCAGTAAGGGGCATAACCACTCACAGAACTTGGGTTATAGCAGGTGGCTGCTGAGAGAAACCCTATCTGATTTGGAGCTTTGCTCTGGAAGGGCCTTGAGGCCTTGGAGATGGCATCTGGGTGTGCATTTGAGCCCTGAGGTCCCTGTAACTATGTGAGACAGCTTGTCAAGTCTTTTCACATTTCCTGGGCTTGGTATCTCCCTCTGTTGAGTAGGGGTAGGAATTCTAACCCTGCAGGCTATTAGATAACATACACACTCAAGAATGTAGAAGCATTGTGTAAGCCCTTCTGGGCTGTATGCACCTTAGTGGTTTTGTGGCTTGGTTTTGTTTTTAATTTGAGACATTAGTCACCTAGGGATGGTGAATAGGAGAGACTGAGGAGGGAGCCAGTAGGAAACTTGAAGGCAAAAGAGGAGAGCTCAGGCATCTGTTTGGGGGTAGGGCTGACATTAGGAGGTGGAAGGAGTAGAAGAATCTAGAAAGAGAGAAAGGGTTTGACCCATACACAGTCCTTCAACTTGGGGTGGGGAAAGTCTCAGGACAGCTGCCACGTGGGATGTTCACTCACGGCTGCTCTGTGCTGGCTCAGATGTTGGGCACAGAGTTGGGAGTTGGAGTGGGGGGGAGTGTAGTGGGAGAAGCTTGTCTCCCTACTTAGCCGTCCAACTGCAAACTCGTGGGTGGTCTGGACCAACCAACGTCAGTCAGCATTGCTTTCCCCTCCTTTCTCCCACCTCCTCCCTGCTGCTCCAAAAAGTCCAGTGGCGTCACTCTTTCCAGATGTGGCCTCCAGATGTGGCCTGGAGCTGTTCCAGGTGGATCAAGGATGCAGAGGCAGCAGCCAGGCTCCTGCCTTTTCCTTCTCTCTCCTTCTCCAGTGGGGCCTGCCCCAGCCTACCCCTCCCCTGCCTGCCTTCCACTACTAGGTCGGGGTTCCAGGGACCGAGAGGCACCGATAGGTGGAGGAATAAATACCAGTTATGAGTAAACCTGAGCCAGAGAGATGCGTCTTTATTCTTGTCGGAAAGAGCTTCTAACTGGGGTAGTGGAGATCGCTCAAATGTTTCTGTTCTGAGAGCAGTCCCAGCGGCTCCAGGAGGAGGAAGTGAGCTGTCTTGGCTGGGGACCTGCCAGGGCACTGGGCTCAGGGCCAGCCGGGGCCTGGGAAGGGTTGCTGAAAACCTCCTTGTAATGGGAGCAGCCTGGGCCCTGGTGTCTCACCGGGATGGAACCCCAGTTTAGGGGGAAGGCAGCTGTTTCACTAGTGGCAGACTGTGGAAACCAGGTGGTGCGGCTAGGATTGAGTTGTCTGGTTGCCTGGTCCAGCATGTATCAACCGGAACACAGAGCTCAGATTCCCTGGGACGCTTGCTAAGATGCAGAGTCTGACCCAGTCCATCTGTGGTGGGGCGTGGGGTTCTGCATTTCTATTGTTATAGAGCAGCCCCGATATTGAACGGGTTCCTGGCTGTGGGTCCTCACCCGCGCGCTTACAAGGACTTATGAATACTCCACTACAGGCACACACAAAAGGTTAATAAAAGGTTTATTTACAAGGGAAAAGGAAATAAGGAAAATGTACAACTCAGGGAGAAAATAGGGAAATAAAGTCTTTAATGCGTCCTACCCGATCCGACGACCTGGAAACCCAAAGTCACTCTCAGAGCTGGCCAGACGCTGCGAGCTGGTGGAGAGTCAAAATGGGGGGACCCCCAAAGCCCACGTGTCTGCCTTTTATATCAACCCGGCTGCTTAACCCCACCCTCAGGTCCCAGCCACCTTCCCTTGGGTGGTGATGGGATTTGGAGTTCCCAGTGTCTTTGGCTTTGGCCTGGGGTGGGGGTGGAGTCCACAAAGCCTGTATGGAATTAGCTTTAGGACATCCTGTTCCCCCTAACACTATCACTCAGGTGATTCCAGTGCTGCCTGTCTATGAATCACATTTCAACTAGCAAGGCTCTAGATTGGACATCTAGAAACCATGTCTACATTTTTGACACTTCTCTATTTTTTCTGCAGATTTTCCTGTTTTTCTTTTGTTTTGAATTCATAAAGTACCAAAAGGTAGACAGTGAAAGTGGACTTCTTCCTGTGGTCAATCAGTGCACATCCTTCCAGAGATACTTTATAAATATACAAGCAAGTATGTGTATTTTCTTCTTACTCCCTGCCCAGTTTTGGGTGTTCCCTGAGGAGTATACTGTTTTGCATTTTGCTCCAGGTCTTTGTTTTCAAAACTTGCTTAGGCCCATTATATATCCCCTCTTACTGAGCAAATCTCTTGGTGGACATTCAGTTGTGTCCAGTCTTTGGTTCTCAGGAACAGTGGTGCAATGAATATGTCAGGAGCCCGTCACTTCCCCAGGTGTGAGTCTGTCTGGAAGATAAAGATCTGTAAGTTTAAAGGGTATGTGCATTTTGGGGCCTCCCCAGTGGCGCAGCGGTTGAGCGCTGGGTTGCGAAGCTGCCCGTGGCCTCTGCAGCTCCGGTTCGATCCCCAGCTGCTCCCCGGCCACCGAAGGAGGGTCCCACATGGCGTGCAGACCTCTCCTGCCGCCCGCTGCTCCCCTCAGCAGTGTACTTTGTCAGTCTGCCTGTTCTGTTCCCTGCTCTGGCTCTGGTGAATTCTCTCACCCTCCCGCGCTTCTGACTGTACCCAGTGCATGTACAAATAAAAACAAACAAACAAACAAATAAATAAATAAATAAATAAAAATACATGCCCATGCCTCTTTAAAAAAATAAATAAATAAATATAGAGTATGTGCATTTGAATTTTGATGAGTACTGCAAATTGACACCCCCACAGAAAGTGAAAGAAGCTCTGTTTTCTTTACTTTCCCAATGCCATGTGCTAACAACTTCTGGATCTTTGCTAATTTGATATGTAAAAAGTGGTAACTGCTCTTTTGAAACTCTTTCCTCCTTCAGCTATTTGTCAGAGATTCATGGCTTATCTCCTCTGAGCCAGCCACCTTATCAGGTGCTGGGAATCCAAGGGAAAACAATGCCTACATAATGTGCTTCCCTCTGGTAGGGAAGACAAGCGATTAATTAGTCAGTTCCTAATGAGCAGCAAGAGTGCTATGATAAGGGGGTGACATCTTAAAGCTCAAACTTCAAAGTCCCCAAGTATCAATCTGAGGCTCTTGTTAAAATGCAGATTCTTATTTAGGAGATCTCAACTGGGGGCTGAGATTGTGCAGTTCTTTTTTTTTTTTTTTTTTTAAAGATTTATTTTATTTATTTATACAAGCACTGGGTGCAGTCAGAAGCGCGGGAGGGTGAGAGAATTCACCAGAGCCAGAGCAGGGAGCAGAGCAGGCAGAAGGACCGAAGTACACTGCTGAGGGGAGCAGCGGGCGGCAGGAGAGGTCTGCGCGCCATGTGGGACCCTCCTCCGGTGGCCGGGTAGCAGCCGGGGATCGAACCGGCGCCGCAGAGGCAGCGGGCAGCTTCGCAACCCAGCGCTCAACCGCTGCGCCACCGGGGAGGCCCAGATTGTGCAGTTCTAATAAGTTTCCAGGTAAAGTTGGGGCTGCTGTTCCTGGGACTATATTTGAGTAGTAAGAGCATACAGAGCTTTTTCTGAAAAGGGTCAGATAGTAAATAGTTTTGGTTTTATGGGACATATGGTCTCTGTCTTAGCCTTTCAACTCTGCCTTTGAAAGTAGCCGTAGGCAATATGTAAATAAACTGGTATGGCCACATTCCCGTAAAAACTTACTTACAAAATAGGTAGCAGGCTGGATTGGTCAGTAGGTCATGGTTTGGTGACCCCTGGTCTAAAACACCAGTGGTATCCAGTAACTGCTTGTTGAAATAATGAAAGAAGTAATAGCAGGGGTGTGAACTTGCCTAGGGCCCGGGGTCTCTGAGGATAGGTGTATTGGTTAGAGTCTCACCAGGAAGACAGAAACCAGGGTTTAAACAGAGGTAATTGAGTACAGGAAATTGGTTACACAGGTAATGGGAGAGCTGAGAAGTCAATGTGTGTGTGTGTGTGGGGGGGGGGGGATGGTGGTGGAGGGAATCAAGAGATTAGCAGTGGTAAGTTGTAACCACCCTGGGGAGGAGGAGGAAGAAAAAGTGGTGTTATTGGGGCTCAGATCACTCAGCGGGAACTGGAACCAGGGTGGGTTCTAGCTTCTGCGAGTTGGAATCATGGATAAGACCCCACCATCTTCAGAGACCCCAGGATGAAATATCCTGGAATTTTCCTTTTCTTCGCCCTCCTGTCTCCTACCCTTCAGCTAATCCCAGCTGTGATCTGGCGTGTACAGGAACCACAGGGGCCGGCTCTGGTCATAGGGAGTAGAGCAGGGGAAGTCAGGGCAAGGTCTGAGGCCAATAGGCCCAGGCCCACCCAAAGGGCCCCTGGGAATGAGACTGGAAGTGTAGGTAGTAGACCAGGCACTTGAGGGAGGAAGGTGGGCATTCCAGGTACAGGGTAAGACACATGATGTGTCGGGGTGAGTGTGTGGGATGAGGCCAGCAGGAAGGCCACTCCCTTAAGCATGAGATTTAGAGTTTAGAACGGGGTTGACAAATGTCTCTGTCACATAGTTTTCTTTAAAAACAAAACGTGAAACCCATACTTAGCTCACAGTTCACATGGGAACAGGTGATGGGTAACCTCTGGCCTATAGTAGTTTACCACTCAATTTTAGAAAGATCCAGATCAGAAAGATGAATTGGGGAAGTCAAGAGGCTAAGAGAAGAGACAGAGAGGCCCAAAAGGAGGCTGCTGAAGATGCCAGGCCGGAGACCTTGGGAGTTAGAGATGTAGACCCCGAGAATGACAGTCTGGGCTGGTCTGGAGGGATTTGCAAAGGGACACATCGACTTTTTCCCTGATTAGCTTGGAACCCCTGGCTCCCTTGTCTCAGAGGTTGAAAGGGAAACCCCTCATCCTTCACTAAGCTATACCCCCCAGGCTCCATTCCTCCCACCAACCCCCCCAGTTCTTTCTTTAGGTGGAACAGTGGAGGAGCTGGTTGCACTGCTTCTTAGTAAACCAGGGGCCTTCCAGCAGTGGGTGACTCAGTGGTTACTCACTAGAATATGGATACTGAGCATGTCCTTTCCTTACTTTCAGGCTGTGGCTGCAATTTGGGGTGACAGAAGTCCCACCAGCATTCTGCGAAGTGTCCCTTCATTGTTTGGGTCCAGAGCAGAGATGAGAGTTGGAAAGCCCCTCCCAATCTTGGGCTCACCTGCCTGCTCATAGCCCCTGCTGTTTAATTAACACAGGCTAATTGTGTCATAGACAGGACTGGGAGGCATCTTAGTTTGTGCTTCCTCAGAAGAAAACACAAAGACTCAAGTGCCACTGGTCCATTGCAGTGGGAGTGGGCAGTGAGAAAGGGAGGGTGCCCTCTGGAGCCAATCGCCTCCGCAGGCAATAGGAACTTAGTCCTGCTGGGGACACTGCACTTCAGAGGCACTTGGGCCCTGGAGAGATTCTGTCTGAGAGGCGCTAGAACTGGGGAATTTCCCCATCAACTCTCATTATAGAGGCAGAGCTCCTCTAAGTGACCTTAGCTCCTCAGCCCTCCCAATTACCTGGTCTTCTGCAGCTCAGGAAAGAAAGTTCTCAGGAACAGACATGCAGACATGTAGCTGAAAGCCTGTTAAGCTTCCTGAAGTGGTAAGGCCCCAAGAAGATGGGCAGGCTGCCGTAGAACACACTATAGCTAGGTATTGTCTCCACTTGACAGGTGGGGAAACTGAGAAGCAAAGTGACATCTCTAAATCACATAGCAGGGTCATGACAAATCAGGGACTGGAGTTTGTGGGTCCAGTGCCGTCTATTTTTTAATCAACCTTGCTGTGGGAGCCTGAGAGACATGCATGTGTGGCTAGCCGTGGCATCCTGACCAAGTGATTAGATGGGACTCACAGAGGCTGGGGAGGGGGCTAAGCAGGAGGCAGAATGGGGCTGGGACTTGGGAGGTGGCTAGTAGTCAAACTGGGAACAGGTGAGCAGAGGTAGAGCCAGAAGAGTTGCCATTATGGAGACTTCGAGGGTCAAAAAATCTAATGGGTAGCCAGGTAGGCTGGAGACTCAGAGCAGACTTGTGGCTTGACTCCAAAGTTTTGGGGGTCATCAGACTTTTTCTCTTTTCAGGTCTTCAACTGATTGGGTAAGGCCCACCCAACATTATGAAGGGCAATGTGCTTTACTCAAAGGTTAAAGGTTACTGATTTAAAGGTTAATCACATCAAAACAAACAAACAAAAAACAAATAAACAAACAAAAACCAACAAACCCCCACCTTTACAGAAACATCCAGAATAATATTTGGCCAAATATCTGGGCACTGTGGCCCAGTTAAGCTGATGGAAAAATGAGCAATTGTTGCTGGCCTGTCCCTAAGTTTGGGTCTTCAAATGTGGTAAAAGTGATAGTGGGTGAGTCCTGTGCCTAGGCCTTGATATTCTCACTCAATTCCACTTGTGTTCTTGAAATTCTGCCCAGTTGCCTTGTAAGCAGTCTTTAGCCATGGGAGGATGAGAGACTCTGTGGAACAGAGGTGAGGTATGCCAGTTCTACCCAAGATGGCAACTGACAACACACATACAAGGCAGCCCAGCTGAGAGGGCATTGCTCAGCAGAGCCCAGCCCAAATTGCTGACCCACAGAACTGTAAGCTAAATGAATAGGTTTAGACCACTACAGTTTGGGGTGATTTGTTACACAGCAAACACTTGCTGATACACATTCCAATTTCTCTAGAGCACCCCCAGGTACCCTGTTAGCCAACCACCTTAGCTGATGGGAGCATACAGACACTCAGAAGGCCTATGTCAGGGTACAGTGAAGCTCCTTGGGTGTCTTCCACTGACGACATCCAGGCATACATCTTCCACCCTGATATTTAAGCATAACTCTGACTTTTGCTTGGGCTGTGGTTCTAGGTGGGCAAGTGTTGCGGTCTTTCTACTGTCGGAAAGTTTGCTAGTAACTGACAAGATCAGAAGTGAAAAATACAGTAAAGAAAGCCCATTTGGTTGGAGCCCAGAAGAGGCTCTATCTCAGTTCTTTTGGAGATGTTTCCTGAGCAAAGGGAGTCGTGCTGGGAAAAGTAGGGGTTGAAGCGAAACAGTCAAATTTGGCCTTCAGGAAACATATCTGGGTCTAGCTGATGAAGAACCAAAAATTTTGTTGCCTGAATTTTGTTGAGGAAAAGGATGAAGTTCTGGCTGCTGATTTTAGTTGCAAAGGTCATGCTGTTGGTGATGTTTCTGGAATTTCCTTTAAGCTTGTCAAGCTAGCCAATAGCTCTCTTTTGGCCTTATACAAAGGGAAGAAATACCAAGAACATAAATTTTGATGGTGAAAACATGAAAGTAATAAACTTTCATATGCCAAAAAATTAAAAGGAAAAGAAAAATTCCTCTGACTACACACATTCTGGCCTGGCAGGCTCCCATGACGACCTGCCATGGCAGATAGAGGGGTTGGCAGTGGGCAGCTGGGGTGGCAGCATACTGGGAGTTGAGGGAGGCTAAAAGACTGGGTTCTGGGCACCTTGATGGATCTGGGGGAGCATCAGGGTATATCATAGGATGAAGGACAGGAAAAGAACTTGGGGGACAGCAAAACAGTGTTAAAAATCTGCTTTCATTTCTCATTAAGCTAGTGTCCTAGGGCAAGTTGCCTCACTGTTCAGAGCCTCAGTTTCTCCAAGGGCAGAGTTAGACTTTGTGGGGCCTGAAGCTCATCTGAGCAGAAGAATACAAAACTCTGATTACACAATAGCAGGACTTTGGAAGGGGCCCAGGCAAGTGAGCTTAAGTTTCCTTAGCTTTGCAGTAAATTGCATCTGGCCTCTCCACTAGTGGAACAGGAGAGTTAATAATAGTGATTGAACAGGATTGTTAGGAAGGTCGAATGAATACACTATGAACAATGGGTGTTTAGTGGGCGGGGCCTAGCAGGAAGGCAGCTTTGCTTGGAATGATTTGCACACGGTGGGGGTGGTGGGGGTGGTGGGGGTGGTGGGGGGTGGGGGTGGGGGGGGTGGGGGTGGGGTGGGGAAGGGCTCCTGGTGGTTGGTGGGCTCCTGGGGAGAGCAGGGCAGGGTGAGGAGTGGAGTGGAGTAGGATGGTTGTTATCTGTCCTTCCACCCTGCTCCTGGACTGTCCTCCGAGGCTTGCAGAGAGAGGCTACAGACAGATATGGGAGCTGATTTCTGGAGGGTTTTTGTCAACTTCTGGGGCCTTAGCTGGGAAGAAAGGTGTGCTTTCTTCCCTCGAGGGAAGAAGCTGCATTGGGAAGCCTTGAGCAAGCATGTTACTGAGTCATGCTCTCAAAGAAGCATTAGAGGGGAGGAATGAAGTGGGGCAGGGAAGGCTGGACTTCAGTTGCAGTCTAGTCAAATCCCACAGGGAGCCCTGGAGCATGAATGGCCTAGGATTTTTTGGCCCCTTAAAGTAACAGGGAAACTTTTGTCCTCTTGTGACAATCAGTTATTGGGACAAGGACAAGGCGTATAACCTTCCAGCGTCACTCATTAGCCAAGGGCAATCT
The DNA here is from genome assembly GCF_014898055.3 of Talpa occidentalis. Taxonomy (NCBI): domain Eukaryota; kingdom Metazoa; phylum Chordata; class Mammalia; order Eulipotyphla; family Talpidae; genus Talpa; species Talpa occidentalis. Next base: position 91,066,372 of record NW_023600993.1, read on the forward strand.
TCCAGAGCAGCACCACCTTCGCAGCAGCCGGTGGAGGGTGTACTGGCTCAGGAAAGAGAACCCAGGCAGGGCACCAACAAAGTCTACTACAAGGGCACTCTTATTTCTATTTGACACACAGACCTACATGATCTGGGGGTGGCAACTTGAGAAGTTCAGGGGAATGAGTGGATGGAGTCTAGTGGGACCACAAGGTCATGATCATCAGGACAAGCTGACTGGGGCAGTGGTGAGGTGCTGCCCTCAAATGACTTCTGAGGACTTGCCTTTCTAGAAGGGATCCCTGTGCTGAGCTCATATAAGTTACCCTGGGGACTTTCAGAAATAACTTGGGCATATTGAGGGGCCCTGGATTACTCATGGCCTGACGATGTGTGTTTTTCCCTATGACTGCAACCTCATTTGTGTCCATTTGTTGGGGAGGCCTGGAGGATTTCTAGACCTGGAGGATTTCTAGGCCTGGAGGATTTCAGGGAAAGGGTTTTGTTAGCTCTCAAGTGCAGGCTGCTTTCCATGATCAGGAATGTGATCAGATGGGAGGTAATTCTCCATGTGGAGGGATTGGAGATTTTTCCCAGACTTGGCAATGGCCGGTTGGCTGATTCATAACACAGAGGAGATAGGCAGGAGGGTGTGGCAGCTTGGTGCAACTGGGTTCCTGCACCTTGCTGTACCCTAATATCAATTCTCTCTGGTGGATGGATTTTAGGAAAAAAAAAAAAAAAAAAAAACCCAGCAGGAATTGGCATATGGTGTAGGTATGAGTGTAAAATGGACAACTACTTTTGACGACTGTCTTGAAACTTCTTATGAAGTTAAACATACACTCGTCATATGGCCTTGTAAATCACAAGGTGTTAATTACCAAATTATACCAAAACGTAGCAGCTTAAAAGAACAATAAACATTTATTACCTTCACAGTTCTAGTGGGTTAGGGATTCAGGAGCAGTTTTACTGGGGGTTCTGGCTGAAGCTCTGATAAAGTTGTAGACAAGACGGTGGAAGCCAACAGGAAGGCCTGACGGTGCTGCAAGATGTTCCCAAGAAGGCTCAATCTCAGCCTGGCAAGTTTGTGCTTCAGATTCACATGGACGTCTCCAGGGCTGCTTGCATGTCCCTGTGTCTTGGTAGCTAGAATCAATGATCCAGAAGAGCGAGATTGAAGCTGCCATGTCTTTTATGATCGAGCTTTGGAACATACACACTGATATTTCTAATACATCCTCCTGACTGCTTGGCCAGCTCCATGAGTGCTGGAGCTGACTTCACGAGGTCATAAGTACCAGGAGCAGAGGACCTCGGGCCATCTGAGAAGCTGGTGACCAGGGAGGTTGATGCAGCCATGGCTCTGAGGTCCCCTTGCGGGAACTACCTGGGGACTTTAATTCTAGAGGAGTATAACAGCAGCAGAAGGAAGGGGAGGAGACTGCAGCACTCAGCAATAGGCTGCATAGAGGAGCGAGGGTCTGGTTGGAGTATGTGGGTTCCTCAGTGAACGACCCTTGTCCCAGGAGCCACCCCTGGTGTGCAGCGTGTCTTGCTGCAGGTTAACTAGACTTCATGGGTGGAGCTGAAGGGGTCACCTGGACTCCATTTTTATATGCCTGGCCACAAGGGCCCAGGACCCTCAAGGTACTCTTCCAGCTGGTATGTCAGGTGCAAGCAGAGTGGATGTAGAAGCGCTTTGATGAAGAGGTGTCTCCAAACTGAGGGTTTGTCTTTTCCTCATCCTGGGTCTCCCCAGCAGGACAAGGAGCGCGAGAAGGATCACCTCCGTGTCATGAAACCAGGGCAGCGTCAGTCCCCATATCGTGGCCCCCTGAGGCCTTTCCTGCCTTCCAGGCCAGGTCTCAACCTCCACCCTTTAAGAACCCTAATGGCCTTGTGCTTTATTTATTTATTTATTTATTTTTGGCCTTGTGCTTTATAAATACTCCTGAGCTGCAGGGAGTTCTGATTGCTGGGCTCCTCCCTGGGGAGCAGGGTCCTAGCCTGAGTGCACAGGTCCTCACACCCCTTCCTCTCCTCTACCCCCATTATCTCAGCTTCCAGTCTGGGTGTAGGAGATGAGGACATGGCCTCTGGCTCCTGCGGGCATCTGTGCTTTCATAAATGGATTTTTGACCCTCTATAGATTTTGAGTAAACGTCGAAGCTCAGGGACCCTCTATAGAGAGGACCCCTTCTTTTTTTTTTTTTTTTAAAGATTTATTTATTTATTTATTTATTTATACAAGCACTGGGTACAGTCAGAAGCTCAGGAGGGTGAGAGAATTCACCAGAGCCAGAGCGGGGAGCAGAGCAGGCAGAAGGACCGAAGTACACTGCTGAGGGGAGCAGCGGGCGGCAGGAGGGGTCTGCGCGCCATGTGGGACCCTCCTCCGGTGGCCGGGGAGCAGCCAGGGATCGAACCGGCGCTTCAGAGGCTGCGGGCAGCTTCGCAACCCAGCGCTCAACCGCTGCGCCACCGGGGAGGCCCAGAGGGCCCCTTCTTTATCATCACCAAAGCCTCCATTTTTGGGAGGATATGAATGAAGAGATGAAAATGGTATGGGAAACAGTGGCACTAACTTCTAAAGGGGAAGCCACTGTTTGCAGAGTAATGCAAATTAGCATGCAAATAGGTCTGCAAAGCAGACTTGGAACCTGGGGCAGTGGACTTGGATGAACCAGAGGGTTTTTGTGCCAGTTTGCTCAGCCTTGAATCATGGATGTGAGAAGAGGTGCCACAACTACCCCATTTCTATACAGGAGGTGCTAAGGTGGGGGCACAATCTGACTGGAAAGGTGGGAGCTCCAGAGAGTCCTGGAGCTGACCTGAGAGCCATACCATTTTTATCGGCTGCACACTTCTTAGCAGGTGGCTGCGACTCAACCTTCTACTCTGGTAATGTGACAGCAGGAATTGAGGTCACTTTATCAACTCCCCCTACACAATTCTTTGACTGCCTCTTTCCAACCTGGTCTATTTTGAAAATTTGTAAATGATTGTTCCTTTCATGTTCCTGTACCATCTCAATTCAGCTATTCTTTCTATGCCTAATGGAATTTGACCTTTTTTTTCATGGACTCGCCTGGTTCTAAGGTTATTCCAATGACCAATGCAGAACTTTTCCTGGAGTTTCAAACTCAAGTAGCTTGGTGTCTCCGAAACAACTCTCCTCAACCCCCATGGCCGATATCTCCCAGGGACCCTGTTGAACAGACATGAGATGGAGCGCAGAGTCTTACAGAATCCCACTCACATGAGCATTCTGCCCTCCCTCGCCATGTCACTGCAAAATGGTGGCTCCATCTAATTGATGCACAAGTCAGAAGGCTGAGGTCAGCCTGGACATTTCTGTTACTCTCATGCCTCATTTCTCCCCGTCCCCCAGCCCTCCCCCTAGCCATCTATCTCTAAGTCTTGAGTTCTCTTGTCCCTAAGCTCTTTTCTGCTACCTTGACTATTTCTGTGGCCCTTAACTGGCCTTTTGGCTCCCTCTCTTACTACTCATGTTTATGCTGGTTCCTCTCCTCCTCTCTCCACATATGCTTGAGGCTCCCTGGTGGCTCAAAGGGTTAAGCGTCAGCACTATGAAACTATCCAGCTATCCGAAGCCACTGCAGCATGAGTTCGATCCCTGGCCAGGGAGCTGACCACATGATGCAGCAGAATTCTCCTGTCTCGCCCGCTGCTCCCCTCAGCAGTGTATTTCAGTCAGTTTGCCTGTTCTGCTCCCTGTTCTGTCTCTGGTGAGTCCTCTCACCCCCTGCACCTCTGGCCTGCACCCCAGCTCTTGTATGCATAAATAAATCTTAAAAAAAATACATATGTTTTTTTCCTTTGTCATTCCAGAACTCCAAATTCAGTCCTGTCTAAACAGGTTTTTACCACTGTGAGCTTTCATATACTGATTTTCTAAAATCATGTTTTAGTTTGAAATTATTATAGATTCACAGAGAGTTGCAGAAATAGCAATGGTGGAATTTTTATAGAAATTATATTAAACCTATATATCAATTTGGGGAGAATTGACTTCTTCACTATATTGTTTTCTAATCATGAATTTGCATTTTTTGATTTCTTCTTTAATTGGTGTCTTAGAGTTTTCAGCATAAAGTCCTGTACATCTTTGTTGACATTTGTATCAAAATTTCTCATATATTTTGAGTCATTGTAAATGATAATGTGTTTTCCCTAGCTTTATTGATGAATGGTTGATAAATAAAAATTATAAATATTTAGGTCATACAACTTTTCAAAAAATGTGTACAGTGTGATCTTTTAACATATGTATGTGTTGTTAAATGATGATCACAAATCAAGTTAGTTTAACACATCCCTTGCCTCACAGGTGCTGCACGTGTGTGAGAGAACATTTATGATTGACACTCTTAGTAAATTTCAAGTACATGGCACTTCATTACTAATTATAGCCACCATCCTGTACATTCCATTCCCAGAACTTACTCATCTGATAACTGAAAATTTATACCCTTTGACAAACATGTCTCATATCCTCCACGCTCCCCCCACCCTTGGCAAACACCATTCTACAGTCTGGGTCTCTAAGTTTCACTTTTTAAAATGCCACATATGAGTGAGACAGGACAGTATATATCTTTCTGGATCTGGTTTATTTCATGTAGCATAAAGTCCTCTAGGTTGACTCATGTTATCATGAATGGCAGGATTGCCTTCATTTTAATGGTAGAATGCTATTCTATTTTCTATAAATACCATTTTAAAAATCCATTCATCTGTCAATGGACACAGATATTTCTTTATTTTGAGTTTTGTAAAGAAGGCTGCAATGAATGTAATAGTGCACATATCTCTTTGAGATACTGCTTTCATTTCCTTTGAAAAAGCATACCCCCGAAAATGCTGGATCATGTGTTAGTTCTACTCTTAATTTTACTCCTCCGTACTGTTTTTCATACTAGCTATAGCAATTTACATTCCTACCAACAGTGCACAAGGGGACCCCTTTCTCAACATCCTTCACATACTTGTTATCTCTTTGATAATCGCTCTCCTAACAGGTGTGAGGTGATAGCTCAGTGTGATTTTGGTTTGCATTTCCCTGATGATTGGTGATGTTTGGTGCATTTTCATGTATGAGTAACCATCTGAATGACTTCTTTGGAAAAATGTCTCTTGTCTATTTTCAAATTAGGTTATTTGTGAGCTGCATTATAACTTAATTCAGAGCCACCCAAATTCTGGCCAGTCATGGTAATAGTGAATGGTTTGATGGCACCTTCTTTTCAAACAATAGAAGCCCTAAGTGGGCAGGTGGTCGTTGGCTTTGATTTGTTCACAGGAGAAACCCAACTGCCTAATAGAGTACCTGGTGCATAGTAGGAACTCTGCACATATTGGCTGACTAAATGAGGGATGCAATAGGTTGGGGAGGCAGTTGGAGGCCAGAGTTGGGGGTGATGCCAAGACCAGGTTGATATAGTGTAGGCTTCTATTATTGGGGTTGAAACCTGGGTGGCTTAGTTAGGGATCTGCCTACTGGGGCAAAGGTTTTCTTGGAGGGCATCTCACCCCTGCCAACCTGAATAACTCTTATGGGATTTTCTAAGCAATGACGGAGTCAACCAGAGTGTGGTTCTTTCACTGATGATGAGCTGAGCCGGTTGGCAAAGAGTCATGGAGCTCTCTGCTGCCCTCTGGTGGCTAGTTGCATCCGCCCCTCCCCCCACCCCCCAATCCTGTGCCATCTGCCTATTCTGAGTCTGGCAGACAGGCTCAGAGCCAAGGCCCCTCCTACCTAGATAGTGATGGCATAGAAATGAAGTTTCACCAGCTCTCTGACTTTGCCCTCCTTTGCTGCATCTTCATCAGGGAAGACCTAAGGTGGTGGTGGGGACTGTATCTTCCTTTGACATCCATGAAGATACTTCCAGATCCCCAGTGACCCTGCTCTCTAAGGTGACTTTCCTATGTTCGGGGCAGATTTTGAGACTGTTGTGGAACAACCTCCCTCTGACCTCCTTGGTCTGACGTAATCCTCACATTTGCCTCCTCCACTCTGCCCATTCTTTGCCAGTCTATAGATCTAGCATGGGGACTCCCACCAGCACCCCATCTTTCAAAGTGTGTGCTCATTTGACTATCACAAGGGTTTGGTCTGAAGTTCCTGGCAGGTATTTGCCAGGGTGGGAACCTGAGGGGGATCTCCATTGCCACCTCCCTCTTTCCCCAAGGCCCTGTACCCCTTGGCAAGACTTCCTCAGAACAGCCTGTGGATATCATTTTTCAGGGCCTGCGCTCCAAGGCAGCTATGGGTGCCACCCCCAAAATTCTGGATTAATGATGGGAATTTGCCCCCCAGCATGCTTTGACATGGTTTGATGGAAGCTCGGGACAAATGCCTTCACTGCGTGGCCATGGGGGGTGGGGTGAGGTGGGGTCGGGGGAGATGACTCTTTTCTTTTCTTTTTTTTTTTTTAAATAAATTTTATTTTTATATTCCCCATACAATTGCAATCCCCTTATTTTGACCCCAATCCCTCCCCTCCCCACCCCCCACTCCCCATAGAGTGTCTCTTGTTCATAGTTGTTTGTTGATTTTGATTTTTTCTTTCTTATAGTTATTAATTTTCCTGGTCCCTTATTTAAGTTTTCTAGATTCCTGCTATGAGTGAGACCATCTGGTATTTTTCTTTTTCTTTCTGGCTTATTTCGCTGAGCATGATCCCTTCCAGCTCCATCCATGTTGCTGCAAATTGCATGTGTTTATCTTTTTTGATTGCTGAGTAATATTCCATGGTGTATATGGACCACATCTTCTTGATCCAGTCATCTATTTTTGGGCATTTGGGTTGTTTTCAAAGCTTAGCTATTGTAAACAGTGCTGCTATAAACATAGGGGTGCAGGTGTTCTTTGGAATTGATGTTTCTATGTCCTTTGGGTAAATACCTAGGAGTGGAATTGCTGGATCATATGGAAGCTCTATGTTTAGTAGGTCAAGAAATCTCCACACAGCTCTCCATAGTGGTTGGACCAGTTTGCACTCCCACCTACAGTGCAGGAGAGTTCCTTCTTTTCATCCCAGGTAGGGTGGGCATTCCCAGAGGACTAGGCCATCAGGTAGGGTCCTCATGAATTCAGGGTCATTTGCTTTGTCTGCAGCCCCTTCCTAATCCCCCAGGAAAGAAGACACGGGGCAGGATCCCTCCCCATCCTTCTCCCTCCCCACCACCCCTTTGGGAAAAGTCTTCAGTTATTTTTCTCCTTCCTCCCTTCTTCCTTCCTTCTCTTGTGTCTCCAACCTGACCCCTACACGTGCTTTGCAAGAGATCTCATTGCTGTTTTGACCTTGGGAATAGTTCACAACAGGAATGGAAAATGATCTATTTCTATTGGGTCTAGATATGTTTGCCTGATGTACAATGAAGATGTGAAATTATCTGTCATTTGGAGGAGTTTTACCCATTAAGTTGTCCTTCTCATTGTCTTTTAGTTAGAGGAGGCAAAACGAAGTCTTGTTCAGTCCCCAGCCTGTCATGCCCTCCCTTCTCCCCATACCCCAACATACCTGGGAGCTTTGACTTGGTGGGGAGAAATGGTTTCTGCCCTTGGGGGAGCCACATAGTCTGAGCCTTATACAGAGACTGATACTTCCCAGGGCCTAGTATTGGCACCTAGCCAGAGAGATAGTGGGACCATCAGCGAGTGAATCACAGAAGTTCCAGAAAGCCACAGGTGAGGCCTGAGAGTAGGCACAGAGATGGCTCTGGGGGCCCTTCGGTTGTTCCGTTCTGGGGCTGGTGGTCTCCTGGTGCCACTCTGAGGGTTGGGATCATTCTGAGGCTGGGAAGCCAGGCTCAGTAAGCACAGTGAGGCCAGACCTCACCTAGTTGGAAGGCTCTGCCAAAGCAAATTCCAGAGGCCAAAAACAAGAACATCAGACATATGAAATAAATATGAACTACTTAAGGACTGAATCTGACAAAAGATGTGCAAGGCATGTCCACTAAAAATTACTGGAGTTAGAGAAGTTCTAAGCAAAAGGAGAAAAACATGGATTAGAAGATTCAGTATGTCAACATGTCAACAAGAAGTTATTTCTCTCCAGATTGATCTGTAGATCAATTCAATAAGAATCCCAGCAGACTTTTTTGAATTATAGAAATTAATAAGCTTAGTTTAAAATTCACATAGAGGGGGCCTCCCTGCTGGTGCCCAGGTTAATGTCTGAGGGCTATCAAGCCATTGCCAGCCACTGCGATGTGAGTTCAAGGTGGATCCTCTGCCAGAGATAACCCACATGGCGAGGCAGACCTCTCCTGTCTCTCCCGCTGCTCCCCTCAGCAGTGTGTTTCATTTAGTCTGCCTGTTCTGTTCCCCACTCTGCCTCTGGTGAATCCTCTCACCCTCTTGAATCATTAAGGAAATGCAAATGATACCACAATGAACTCTGTGCACCTTTTAGAATGTCTAAAAAAAAAAAAGAAAAGAAAAGAAAAAAGAAAGACCATAACAGGTATCGTTGAAGGCGTAAATCAGCTAGAACTCTCACACCCTGCAGTTGGGAAAGAGAATGCTCAAACCACTAAGAAAACACAGTTTGGCAATCCCTTAATAAATACATCTACTGTAGGAGCAAGACATTTTATTCCTAGGTGTTTACCCCAGAGAAAAGCAATGTTTATACAAGACTTGTACATGACTATTCATAGCTGCTTTATTTATAGCAATCAATGATTGTAAACAACCCGAATGTCCATCAACAATGAACAACTCATGCTACGAAGTGGAACACTGCTCAAGATTAAAAGAGAATAAAGTATTGATAGCCACAATAATAATGAATCTCAAAATAATCATGTTGAGTGAAAAAAGCGAGGCGTGAAAGGACATTTCAGGTGGGTGCCCAGGTGACATAGCTGTGCTAGATGGAGAAGGAGGTAAGGCCGGAGCCCTGAACCAACAGCCTTGGGTCATATATAAAATTAGCCTTTTAAAGGAAGGTCCAGGGAAGCCCTAATGCCCTGAGGCAGTTGGCTGGGACAGTAAACAGGAGAGTCAAGTCCAATGGCAGATGCAGGGCCTTTTGGAGGTGACAGCAAACATGATTTTGTTTGCTCACTTTCTGGCTTTCTACCCCTTACCCTGAGGACCTCACAAGACTGAGGCGAGGCCAGTGATTCCCAAACTTAGCTGCACATGGAACCACCTATGAACCTATAGAAGGTATTTTTTTGCCTGGGCCCCATCTGCAGAGATTTTTTTTTTAAAGATTTATTTGTTTATACAAGAACTGGGGTACAGGTCTGTGGCGTGGGAGGGTGAGAGGAGTCGCCAGAGAGATTGGGAGGTAGAACAGGCAGATGGACCGAAGACACTGCTGACGGGAGCAGCGGGCGAGGCAGGAGAGGTCTGCCACGCCATGTGGGTTTCTCCCTGGCTGGCTGGGAATCGAACCTGCACTGCAAAGGCTGCGGACAGCTTCACAGAGCAGCGCTCAACCCACTCTGCCACCGGGGAGGCCCCTCATCTGCAGAGATTTTGATGTAATTGGTGTGGGTTGCAGCCTGGGCACTGAGATTTTTAGAAGCTCACCAATGGAATAGCAATGTCGGAAACCATGGCTGTGGAGGATTTTGTTAATAAAAATTGACCTTGGATCCTGGAGGAAAGAGAAAGAAACAGCAAAGAAGGCCCTCAAATCTAATCATTGCCTCCCTCCTATATGGGAGAGAAGGATTGAAACCAACCTTAGAAGTAGGTTAAAATGGTCAAAATCCAAAGTTTGTTCTGTTTTGAGAATCCACAGATAATTCCCCATTCTGATTATTTCATCAGTGGTTGTAGGTTGTTATTTGCTTATCCTATCAGTCCTTTGACATTTGGTTATTGTTAGTTGAATTCTTTATCTTTTTTTTTTAAAGTATCACTATGAACTCATGGATTTAAAAATTATAATTATACTTTTTTTGATGTTCTTTTTTAAAAAATATTTATTTATTTACACAAGCACTGGGTACAGTCAGAAGCACGGGAGGGTGAGAGAATTCACCAGAGCCAGAGGGGAAGCAGAGCAGGCAGACTGACGAAGTACACTGCTGAGGGGAGCAGCAGGCGGCAAGAGAGGTCTGCGCGCCATGTGGGACCCTCACCTGCAGAGGCTGCGGGCAGCTTCGCAACCCAGCGCTCAACCGCTGTGCCACCTGGGAGGCCTGTTATACTTTTTGATATTCTAAATGCTCCAAAATTGGCAAGTGAAGTCCCATCAAGCTAGCTTCTTTACCTTTTCAACATGACCCTCTTTGTCTCTGAGTATTTCCCAGCATTCTGGCTACTTGTTCCCTAGAGGGGCACATAATATTCACATGATGCCAAAATAACATTGCATTACTTGTTTAATTGCTGTGAAACATTCCTTTCTATTAGAAAGATCTAGTGATAACCACCTGTATTTATTCCCTAGGACTGTTTCACAAGTGACCACAAACAGAATAGCTTCAAGACAATAGACATTTATTCACTTGCAATTTTGGAGGCTAGATATCTGGAATCAAGGTGACAAGAGTTGGTTCCTTCTTGAGGCTCTCAGGAAGATTAAATTCCGCCTCTCCGTCCAACTTCCGGGGGGTGCCAGCAATCCTTGGCTTCCCTTCCTCATTCAGCTGGATGTTCTTTACTTTTAAGGGCTCATGTGATTAGAAAGGACCCGCTTAGATAATCCAGGAGAAGCTCCCCATCTCAAGACCCTTAATCACATCTGCAAAGTCCCTTTTGCCATGCAAGATTCCAAGAATTAGGGCATAGCAATCTTTGGGGGGGGGCATTATTCAGTCTCTTGCAGTCAATAGGTCCAAACACATTGTCAATTTTACATGTAACCCAAATAAAAATTATTGAGATATTTTATATTCTATTTTTGCTACCAAGTCTTTGAAATCCAGTTTAGATTTTACTCTTTCAATTTCAATATATTTCAATTTAGAGTAAATGCATTACAAGTTCTTAACAGTCACTCGTGGCTCGTAGTTTTGTTCTGGATGATGTGGTGCTAGAGTAAAGGAGACTAAAGAGACAGAAACTTAAAACAAACAATGATTAGACTTTGATTTGAGAGAATGCAACTATAGACATTTTGGGGACTACTGGAGATTTGTGTCCATAGACCACAGATGATGGCCACTACTCACTATTAATTTTCTTAGGTGTGCTATTGGCATTGGGTGATATGGGAGAATGTGGTTTTTAGTTGATGTGTGTTGTTGTATCACCCCACAGATATAAGATGGACTTCCCCTGCCCCCCAACAGTTTATTTCATATACATCAAGAAGGTATGAAAAAGCTTATTTCTCATATAATGAAAGAGAGTAGGGTAGACGCCTAAGTAAGTCCCAGAATGACTTGAGAGAGCAGGGAGGCGTGACTGGCGAGGCTTTTTTTGTGGTTGAAAGTGAGGCTGGGTGGGGTTCCCATCTGCAGCCTGGGCTTGCATGCGTTGAACTTTTTGCTGGCACTAAGGGAGGGACAGTGGACCTTTTTTTATTGGCTTGCCCAGATGTTGGGCAAGAGGAAAAAAAGTGATGATGTTTGACAACTGTCAGTATTCAGGCATCAAAAATGGAGTCTAGCTCTTGATTACATTTCACCCCTGATGTTTGACAGATGACTGAAACGTGCCATGTTTCATCTGACTGAGTTTGAACTGGTTTCAGTAAGCCATTGTGGGGCCCTGGAGGCCTGCAGTCCTTGTGAGAGCCTGCGTTCATTCTTTCAGGGTTTAGAACAAGCTGTTAAATGGAGAAACAGTGTGGATAATCACCCCCTTCTCTAAACTCTTGCAAAATGGGTTTTAATCCTTGAAAGCCCTGTTTTAACTTATCTTGTCCATATGAACTATTTAATGATGAGGAAGAGGGAGATTTGTTGGGGCCCATTTGGTCAAGTCAACTGTTAATTGCCACCTGAGGGATTAAGGCCCATTTTAATGACCTCATTTTAACTTCATTATTTCTTTAAACGGAATTACATTCCGAGGAATTATCTGTGAGGACTTCAAATATGAATTTTAGGGAGATACAGCTCAGCCCATAGAGAGGATAACAAATTTTGCCTCAGATTTGTGAGAAGCAATTGAATAGAGACATGTAAAGCTCAGAACAGCGATTAAAAATGATTCTATCATTAAAGGTGACATGAAAATAAGACATGTGAAAATAAGGCAGCCTCTTCAGAGATGTCTCAAAGCTCTTGCCCCTGTGAGTCTAACACTTCTCAAAGCCCAGCATCCTCAGACGCCTTTTGTGACTAAAAAGCAACGAAGTCTGTGGTTCTTAAAGGGTGACCACAACCTCCCCTGACAACTGGCGCGAGAGGCCAATTCTTGGGACTACCTCGGACCTTTGGAGCCAGATGCTCTGTGTGTCAATAAAATCCTCTGAGCGATTCTGACACGTTCCTTTCAGAACCACTGACGATCGGCTCCACGCGCTTGTTTCGTGAGGGAATCAATTGCGCAGAACTACCACTTGGGGACAGCACAAGACTGCAATGTAAGTGCGAATTACAGGCACCCACAATTGCAAAAGCCTTCTGCGGCCCTTCCTACCTCCAGTCTCTTCCCACCCTAGGCTCTCCTCGCACGGCAGGACCCCCCAAACGCGACTGACTGTGCCCAGAATCCAGGGGCTCTGCTCCTCCAGTCACCTGGGTCTGGTGGTTCCCCATCTCTGTTTGTTAAGTCCCTGGAGTAAGACACCCTTGGGTCTGAGTTTCTACTCTGCCATTTACCATCTGGGAGTGACTTGGGCAAAGACTGTAATTCTGAGCCTCAGTTTCCTCATCTGCGATGTGGGGACGATTAAGAAGACCTTTCTTCTGGGTCTGTCTTGAGAGTTGGGAAGTTGGTTTAAGAGGATTTCAGCCTAGGGTGGCACAGAAGTGGGTATATTCAGTGAGAGGAAGCTCAGCGTCCCCTTGGGAACTGGGGAGCACGCCACACAGTTAGGTTCACAGCCCACCTCCACACCCGGTATCCCGGTATGAGGATGCCACCTGAGCCCACCTATCTCCCCCAGGTGGTTCCCCCAGCACCTGCACCTCTCTGCCTAGGGCTTCTTTAGGCTGCCAGCCTGTGGGGCACCAGGACCATAAAACTGTTCAGTGGGGATAATATCATGCTGGGAGGGCCTTGTTAGTGCCCCATGTAGACCAGGTCATCAGGCCTGCTTTGGGGTGACCTGGCACTTGCCCTTCTCTGACCCATCTCTGTGACTCCCCTCCCAGCTGGAGAGGCCATGCCAAAGTGTCAGGCGGCAGACGAGGGATCATCGGTGGGGGAGACCCAAGGGCCCTGGCTCACCCGTGGCTCCCTGCTCTACCTCTTCTGACCTCCTGTCCTGGGCCACCCAGGCTGGCTCCTGCCTGCCCTGGCAGACACCCAGGACTCCTGAGTTTCTGTCATAGGATGTAAGGGGCATGTGTGTGTGTGTGGGGGGGGAAGGCAGGGGAGTGGCAGCCAGATATCCCTGAGACCTTGGCAGGGCAGTTGCTACGTGGCCTGGCAGACTCTGTGCTATCTTCAGCTTGGGGACCTGGAGGTAAAGCAACTTCGCAGCCCCCAATCTGCAGGGCAGGGCAGTGCTTTTATTGTTATCAGACACTGTCACCAAGATCCCACTCTTTTTGCGGCTGCCTCCTGGGGGGTGGCTTATCCTTGGGCTTCATGTTCTGCATGTGGCCAGTCCTGTTTCTGGACACAGCAGACTGTCGTCAGTTTGACTTGATGTCAGAGATGCCACAGCACCCCTCTTCAATCCTAGCCAAATATCTCCCCTTCCAGCCTGTCATGTCCAGCCCAGGCACAAAGCCTCGGGGGTTAGAATTCCCTACTTTTAGTTTCTCTGAAAAAACCAGCAATCTGCAGGCAGGGCTGGTTACAAATTTGTGGCGCCCCTTGCAAAGAGAAAATACAGGGTTTCTTGTTCAAAAACTATGAGGCGGTGCCAGTAGAGTGGTTGACAGCTCAGGTCACACTTTGGAAGCGGCTCTGACCATGCCCCTTACCACTCAGTGTGGCTGAGTGTGTCAGCGCCTCTCCTAGCCCCGAGGAGGGCCTGGAGCTGCCAAGAACATGCAGAGGCACAGTCAGTCATGCTTCTTCCCCAGCGCAGGACGCAAGCTGTCTGGGTGGCACTTGAAGCCTGTGTTTTCTGCCTAGCTGGCCTTTCTCACCAGACTCTCCCCTGCCCCCCACCCCCACTCCCAGAGACATGGCAACTATGGGGTCTTTTCTCTGGCCTGGCTGACCCTGGGAGGACCCCCACTCATTCCTCTCTACGCTAGTGCTTTCAGTTGCCTTCCCTGGCTTGCGGGGCTCCTCCCCTGAGGTCCCTTTCTTCTTCCCAGGGAAACCGCCAGACTTTTGGCTGTAGGTCTTAGGCACCCCTCAGGGTCCCAGACATACTCCTTGGGCCCAGGGCCCATGCTCTCTGCTTCTCCATTTCATTCTGTGCCCCAGGAGCTTGGGCTGTGAGGGGTGCCCCAAAGGGAAGGCTTTGGCTTCTGGTTGGATGTGGCAAATGGGAGCAATAGCAGGAAATTGAGGGAGGAAGGAGAGAGGTGGGGTGTTTATCCCCCAGCCCCCTCCCTGAGCCTCGCAGCCACTGTGTCCCAGGTCACAGCTGCTTGTCCGGCAGCTCTCTCTACAGCCCTCTCTGCCTCAGATGCTGGCCCCCCTAGCTAACAGCTTCACCCTGAGGTGGCCTGGAGAGGTCACAGAATCCAGCTGTCACTCCTGCTTCTTCCCTTGCGTTGTCCAGACATCTTGCCCAAGCCCTGTAAACAGTCCCTTTGTTACACTCTCCCAGAATTATCTTGATTTGAATTTGCATCTCTTTACTTGTAGGATCCTCACTGGCACGAGGACTCCCGGTCTCTGTTGCACCCCCCTCGTCTATCTTTGCATAGGAGAGAGCCAGACTAGAGTCTGCAGATCCAGGAACTCAGCCTCCTGGGAGAGTGGGCACCCTGTCCCATGTTCCCCCCCAATGTGTCCACCAGACTGTCTTTTCATTCTTCAGTTTCAGGGCCTGATAGGAGCAAAATGATCCCCTGAGCCAGAGGTCCCCACCCTCAGACAAGTTCCCTGTGACCAGGTGACCAGGTAACTAGACAAGCAGAGAATCAGACGACTAGGCAACCAGGTGACGAGATGACCAGCCACTCACTGAGGTGGCTAGCCCTGGTTTTGCTGTCCCACCTCTACTCTTCCTTTTCCTAGTAGCAGATTCCCTTGGGGGAACTTCTCCTCTCCTCCACTCAGCTCCCTAGCTCACCTTTGACCTTGGCCATCAGGTTGAACTAGGGTGGATCTGCAGAACCTGAGTGACCTGAGGGAGATTCTCTCTTGCTGAGAGGCAAGAGCTCTGGAGCTGCTGCCACCCTTTTAAGTCCAGGAAACAGTCAGAATGTGTTTGAGGCCTGAGCCAGCTGCTCCTGAAGCTGGCTACCCTTGAACCTTTCAGCTGAATTTCCTTTTTGCTTAAAACCTTTCAGTGAATTTCCTTTTGCTTAAAACTAATTTATGCACGGGCCTCCCCTGGTGATGCAGCGGTTGAGCGCTGGGCTGCGAAGCTGCCCGCAGCCTCTGCAGCGCCAGTTCGATCCCCGGCTGCCAGTAAGGGTCCCATATGGCGCGCAGACCTCTCCTGCCGCCTGCTGCTCCCCTCAGCAGTGTGCTTCGGTCCCTCTGCCTGCTCTGCTCCCCGCTCTGGCTCTGGTGAATTCTCTCACCCTCCCGCGCTTCTGACTGTACCCAGTGCTTGTATAAATAAATAAATAAATATTAAAAAAAAAACAAAACAAAAACTAGTTTATGTGGAGTGTTTATTCCACTGTGTGGAATATATGGGTGCACATGTGCGCAATGTGTGCACACGTGCACGCGTGTACACACACACACACACACAGAGTCTTTGTCCCATCTCTGCACAGAGCTCCTGAAAACCTTGAGATTTCCTAAGTGTTAGGAGTGTCTTCTGTTAGCGATCATGCTGCATTTATGCTAATGAGGTGACAGGGTGGGGTCCTTACTAGCTTCTGACCCTGTCCCTTGTGCCTCTTCACCTGGTTGTTCATCTGTATCATTTGTAATAACCTGGTCAGTGAGAGTCAATGTTTCCTAGATTCTGAGCCATTCTAGTAAATTAGAACTGAAGAGGGTGTTGTGGGGACCCCCATCTACAGTCAGTGGGTCAGAAGTGTGGGTCACCTGGACTTGCAACTGGCATCTGAGATGGGGAACAGGCTTTTTCCCCCTTAAGTTTTATTTGTTGTAATTGACATTAACATTGTGTTATGTGTTGTATAGATGAAGAGAGTGTTGACTTGGTCCACTTACACACCTCAAAGCTTATTCCATAGGTTACTCTGCTGGTTACATAATTACCACTTATATTTTGTTAGCAGAACATTTCAGATCTGCTCTCTTAGCCACTTTCAAGGGTCTAAGAGTGATATATAGTCACCGTGCAGGACGCCAGATCCCCAGCACATATTCATCTTGTAATTGAAAGGTCAGGTCCTTTGCCCAATACCTCGTTTCCCCTCCCCTCAGCCCCTGCAATCACCTGCCTACTTATCCTTTCTCTGAACTTAGCTTTTTTAAAATATAAATCCGATATCATCAGCATCTGCCTTTCTCTGCCTGACATTTCACTTAGCATTATGCCTTTATGTTTCATCAAGTTGTTGCAAAGGGCAGGGTTTTCTTCTTTCTCATGGTTGAATAATGTTCCACTGGCATATAGGCCACATCTTCTTCGACTCTTCACCCACTGGTGGGCTCTTAGGTTATTTCCTTATCTTGGCTATTGTGAATAAGGCTGCAAAGAATATGGGGGTGCAGATATTTCTTTGAGAAAATGATTTAATTTCCCCTGGACAAATACCCAGAAGTGGAATTGCTGGATCATCTGGTAGTTCTATTTTTAATTTTTTGGAGGAACATTCATACTGTTCTCCATAGAATTGACATTATAAAATGGGGGGCAGGTTTAAAATGGGCTTTGACACGACCTGCAGGTAGATAGGTATCAGACATGGCTGTTGGAGAAATGAAATGTATTGTTGGGGAACTCCCTCCCCCCAACATTTGGTGTTGAAGCATTTTATATTGGGTGCGCAGAAAGTGTTTCCCTGGACCTGGCATAGGGAAGTGTTCTGGCTGGGATGAGAGACCCTCCCATTTTGTTCCTCTGAGTGCCGCTGAGTGTGAGGGGGACAAGGAGAAGGCTCGAGAAGAGGCCTCTCCCTGCTGTGGGCTCAAACTGTGTCTGTCTTTAACCAACTGGGTCAATGGATGCCTTTCTCTGACTCTTGGAGCCTTGGGCCTCTCCTGGGTAGCCTTGGGGGACATCTTCCTGCCTGGCTCTGCCAGCTTGGAGGGGGGCAGTGAGTGTGAGTCTCATTCTCATTTCCTGGGAACCCCAGGGGGATGCTGAGCCCAGGAACACACAAACTCTAATGGGGCTCTCAGTGCCCCAGGCCTTGTTGCCTCTGGGAGAGGAGCCAGGGCTGTTCTGCTTCCATTCTTTATTCAGAAACCTTAGGCTCCCGGCCAGGGTAAGTGTGAGCCCAGCGCTGCAGCAGCAGCGAAGCCTCCTGGACTCTTCCCGCAACCCTGCCCCGAAGCTGTGCTGCAGGGAGCCAAGCACATGATGTTGAGGATGATTTTATCAGGAAAGCCAGTCAGCTCTCAGAATTTACACTTTAATCGCTGGAAGTGCCGAATGCATGGCACTGAGGATCTCCAAGTTTGGAGTCCAGACTGGCTGCCAGAGTACCACCTGGGCCCTTGTTACAAATGCTAGAAAAGTACCATAGATCTAACAGTAACAATATTCTTTTCTTAGGTACCGGCCTATCCCAACAAAGATCTGTACTGTTCTAGGGTGTGATGGCTGAGGAATGAAGACGATTTGAACTTATTCATGTTTTGAGAGTGTCTGAAATTAAGAAGCAGGCAGATACACCTGCCCTGATCCTAAAAGTGACCCTAAAGTAAACTGCTTGAAGAAATGGGATCCCAAATCGGTCTCTACCTATTCAAGCGGAGAGTAAAGAAGCCCAACGGGAAGAATTGTGGACTGACTAATGGGACAGCTGGATTAATCAGAAGCTCTTTTAGAAGGGGTATTTTGGAGAGGATGATGTAGACTTTGGGGGAACTACAAAGTGATGGGCAGAGATGGGGAGCATATGTGAAATTCCTTAAATAAAAATTTATTTCAAATTTAAATAATGTTGCCTATGTTATGCAGAATTGAAAAAATCCCTTACAAAATAAGAGCAAATCCTTGGGTCCCAGTCCTGACCTGGGGGGTCAGGCCCAGTGAGGAGTATTTGAAGGGGTCCTCTGGGAGTGCACATGCGGCCCTCCCTCTGGGTATGCACATGCGGCCCTCCCTCTGGGTATGCTGGCCAAGGGTGGGCACCACTTGCACCATTGTGGAAACAGCCTGGAGCTGCGCTGGTACAAAATGTGCAGAAGGGGATGATCTGGTCCTAGATGCCCATAAGCTGCAGATGCCCCCTTCCCCAGACCCTGGGAATGAGTGTTGGCTACTCTGCCCACTGACCCCTTTCTTGAGCCCTTTCTGTGGGAATCACTGGCCCAGGCATTGCCTGAGGGATGATGTGTGCACTGTCCGCTGGGGTCCGCAGCCAGTGCCTGGTGCAAGGGGAGGCGAGGGGCTGGCCTCTCGGGTCAGGTGGGGCACCAGTTGGGGTTGCCCTCTGTGAGCCAGGCCAAGGCAAAACTTTCATTGCCTCAAGTTGCTGCTTATTTGGGCCAAATGCCCAGAGCAGTTGTTGGTACAGCAGGTGTGAATTGCCACACACTATGCTGGTGTAAAAGGAAATGCCCCCCACCCGGCTTGATGCCTCTGGGACCTAGGGCTCTGAGTTGGGAGCAAACCCAGCAAAACCTGAAGAATTATGGTCCCAAACATATCCAGGGACCTGGTGGGGAGAAGTGGAATACGGGGTTGGAGGGGGGAGGGAAGGGAATCTAGTTAAATGCAAAAAAACACAAAAAACAAAAAAACAACCAAAAACCCAAAACAAAAAAACAGATGGAACTACAGTAAAGCATTCACAGCATTCTTGGGAGCTGTGATTCTGTGTGACTTCTATTTGATGTTTTTATTTTAATTTTTGAAACTTTCTATAATCAATATGAATTAAGTGTACCATAATTAAAAATAAACCACAAGAATAATTATAAACCCCCCCACATCTATTCCTTGAGTGCCAATTTCCTCTCCTGCCCCCGTCATCAAAAGAAGACCTTTTATTTCCTCAGCTTTTTGTTATGAAAACTCAGCATACAGAAAAAATAGTAAGCGCGGCAAACTCTTATCTATATACAATACCTTCCACCATCTAGATTTGATTGCTTTATATATATGCTCATATAACTATATATTATATATGCTGATATGTTAAAATACATGCTTTTTTTCTGAAATATTTGAGAGTACATTTCAGATAACATGATATTTCACCTGCAGCCACTTCTGAAGACATCGCAGAATAAAGGTTCCTTAGAACTCAGGCCAGTCTCTTGTGGCACGTCCTACAGTCTGACTTTGTCACAGGCAGCACACTCTCCCTGGGGCCATTTCTCTTCAGAGAATGTTTCTCTAGACTGTACCTGTTCAGACTGTGTGTAGATTTGGGGTCTATTGCAGCCCATCTCTTCCTTGAAGCCTTCCTTGTTATAACTAAATAATATTCTTGTTTGTTAGCTAACTCTTTTTCAACATTTCTCTCCTTTTTTTTTTAAGATTTTTATTTTTATTTATTTATTTATACAAGCACTGGATACAGTCAGAAGCACGGGAGGGTGAGAGAATTCACCAGAGCCAGAGCGGGGAGCAGAGCAGGCAGAAGGACCGAAGTACACTGCTGAGGGAGCAGCGGGCGGCAGGAGAAGTCTGTCACACCATGTGGGACCCCTGCCGCCGGCCGGGGATCGAACCAGTGCTGCAGAGGCTGCGGGCAGCTTCGCAACCCAGCGTTCAACCGCTGCGCCACCGGGGAGGCCCTCTTTCCTTTTTTTTAAAAAGAATTATTCGTTTATTGTAAGATTTTTATTTTATTTATTTTTGTAGAAGAAATGAGGTCCGGGGAGGTGAGAGGGTTCACCTGAGACAGAGTGGAACAGAGCAGGTGAATCTACTAAAATACAATGCTGAGGGGAACAATGGGCAAGACAGGAGAGGTCTGCTGTGCGGTGTGGGTAGCTCCCTGCCCAGGATTGAACTTGGGCCGCTTTGCCAGGGGAGTAGTGCGGGGACTTAACCCTGGGCCACCAGGGAGGCCCTTCTTCAACACTTCCTGATTAGAACAATTCAGGCTAAGACCCAGTCCTGTCCTATGGTGTCCACAGTCCAGGTGTTTGGGCTGGAAACAGATGACTCTGCAGTGTGGTGGGTGCTTGGGTGGGCCCCAGGATTTATTTGGTGCTGGTGGAGGTGGAGGTAGAGGACAGGTGCCCCCACGGCAGAGCACAGTCAGAGAAGGTAGTCCAGAAGGCAGGTGGTTTCTGAACACAGGACCAGAGGAGTCCATGGGGGGATATGGAGCTCGGGGCGGGTCAGGGTTGGTGGGAGGCAGACACCTCTGGATTGGATTTTCAGGCTAGAGAAAAATTTCTGCCCATACACACACACACACACACACACACACACGGATATATTGTTTGAATGAATGTACTACTAAGTGGAGAATGGGCTGGACTGGAGAAGGGCAAGACTGGAGGCCCAGGGAGTATGGGAGATATGGCTGTCATCCAGGAGATAACACAGCGTAAACCTGAGTCATGGATATGAGGGTTATTTGGCAGATACCACCAGTAGGGTTTGGCTATTTTTTTTTTAGATTTATTCATTAATGCATAAAAGAACTGGGGTACAGGCCAGAGGTGTGGGAGGTGAGATGACTTGCCAGAGACAGATTGGGGAACAGAACAGGCAGATCTATTGAAATACACTGCTGAGGGGAGCAGTGGCAGAGGCAGGAGAGGTCTGCTGCGCCATATGGGTTGCTCCCTGGCTGGCTGGGTATCGAACTCATGCTGTGGAGGCTGCGGACAGCTTCATAGGTTGCGTCTTAACTCCTTGTGCCACCAGGGAGACCCTGGGTTTGGCTATTGACTAGGTGTGGGAGGATGAGCAGAGAGATAAGGTTGAACTCGAAATTTCTGGCTTGAGCAAATAGTGTTGGTGACTTTGAAGAGTCAGGTAATTGTCAAAAAACAGTAGGATTTTGTAGGTGGGTGGGAAACGAGATTCCATTTATACGTGTTTTGCTTGAAGTGCCTGAGGCTTATCCAAGCAGAGACATCTGCTAGTTGCGAGTTTATGTATAAGGTCAGAGCACTTATCTAGACTGAAGAAACAAATTTGTGGAGCTCAGCACATGTATGGCAAATGAAGCCACACCTAGGAAATGTGTGCGCATTGAGAGGAGCAGTAGGTTGAGCCCCACACCCAAAGGGGCACATTTAATTAAGAGTTAGTCATGTTACCAGGAGGAAGGGGAAGAGGAGGTGAGAAAATTGAGTAAAGGGGTCATCGCATGACGGAGGGTGGAGGGTAGGTTGTTGGTGGTAAGCATCATGTGGACTAGATGGTGAATTATGCTGCACACCTGAAGCCCAGGGAATCTTATAGACCAGTGTTATTTCAATAAAAACGAAAAGGAAGAAATAAAGTCAAGAAAATTTTGGGGGGAAATAAAAAGCCAGGAGACTGAGGAGAGGCCACAGAGGTGAGAGGAAAGCCAGGACCTGGTGCCAAAGAAACGAAGTTCATTGTCAAGGAAGGAGGAAATGATTAGTGACTCCAATGGTCCCAAGAGGGTAAGTCAGATGAGGATGTATAAAGGTCCACTGCGGGCTTTATCCTTCAAGGACAATGTCATTGCAGTGATAAGGCAGAAGTGAGATTCTAGAAGTTTACGTGATAAGCAGAACACAATGGAGGGGGGATACCAATAAGGTTCGCTCCTGAATGGTAGGAAGGAGTTGAGAGTGAGTCTTCGTGATGGCTCGATGGAGGAAGGGCCATCTCGTTCACATGGATTTTCCCGTTCTCCATACCTAGCTAGGGAGGAGGAAAGCCGTGATGGGACATGGGGGTGGAAGAGGAATGTGGCAACTGCCGAATAAACACACCCTCCAGGGAAGCCAGCCAAGGCTGGGCCCAGAATATCTGGAACGGAACCCACCTTCCTTCGGCAGCAGGAAGTGGCGTTGGGAGCTGAGTTGACTGGAATTTCCGAGCTGTGAGCAGGTTCCTGGTGAATGCTTTTTATTTATTTATTTTTCATTCATGAAAAATAACTGGAATTAAGTGGACACCCCCATCCACCCCCCACATTCCCTCCCACAGAGGAAGCTCTTAATTTAGCCTCAAGTTCCTAGTTGAAAAATATCCCTGAGGTTTGGAGGCAACTGCTGAGTTGTTTGTCACCCACGGGCTCGGCAGGATGTTAATACATACGGCAGGATGGGGCTCTGCGCCTGGATTTCAGCTGAGGCCCTCAGAATAGGTGGCAGAATCCAACCGCAACACCCAGGGGAAGTCCTGTTACACCATTTATGCAGGATGTGGGAAGAGGTGTCGAAAACCAGCTTTGAGGCTTAGATGACCCTCTTCCCTCTGGCCCATAAAAGAGGTTGGTGAGACAGAGAGTTGAAAATTTGAATTTCTTTGGAGGGACGGTTATGAGCCGCTCTCTCTTGGGGTAAGGTAGAGGGGCATTTCCCCCTTATTTAGGGTTAAGAGAGAGGGGTTTCGATGGCACCATGGACAAGGCCTGATAGAAACCCCTGGAGATTGTACACTGGTATCTGATGCCCCTAGGAAATGTGATCTGTGTAAGACTGCCTGGAACTGACTGGAAAGTAGCTGTAGCTCCTGAGGTGGGGGGGTCACAGGGACTAGTCTTGTGCCTGATGTGGCCACACTCGAGGAAAGAGGATTGTTTAGATTCTTCCCCAAAGGGCTAATGGCATAAGAGGTGATCCCAGTTCAAGGAGCTTAGAAGTGAACCATCCCAGATGCCTGACTATCTGTAAGAGGTGACTTTGGAAAATACCGGATTGTCTCACTCATAGCAGGAATTTAGAAAACCTAAATAAGGGACCAGGAAAAAGACTAATTGCAATAAAGTAAAAATCAAAATCAACAAGCAACTACAGACCAGAGACACACTATAGTGGGGGGCGGGGGGAGAAGAGGGATTAGGGTCAGAAAAAGGGGGTGGGAATTGTATGAGGAATATAACCAAAACGAAAATGCATACATTATACAAAAAAGAAAAATGATGTAAGAATTATATAAAATAAAATAATTTATTAAAAAAATAAAAAAATAAAATGATTTATTAAAAAAAGAAAAAAAAAAAGAAAAACTATCCTGTGATAAGCCTGAGGCCCCAAGGCTTACTCAAGCAGGTACAGGAAGGGCTCCTATCTCTGCAGTGGGCAGGTTCCAGCAGCACCCATTAGAATTAAGCTGATGCCTTCACATCCTTGATATTATGGTTTATCTCATCAGAAATGTATATTTGGTCTTGATTCCCAGCTCCTGACACAAGATCCCTAAAATCCTTGGGAAATCCAAAGTGATAAGATCATTTAAGAATGCCTGCATAGGAATCTAGAAAACTTAAATAAGGGACCAGGAAAATGAATATAAGAAAGTGAAAATCAAAATCAACAAAAAACTAATGAACCAGAGACACTTTTGGGGGTGGGGGGGGAGGGAAGGATTGGGGTCAGAATGGGGCGTTTGCAATTGTATGGGGGAATATAAAAATAAAATTTAAGATTAAAAAAAAAAAAAAAAGAATGCCTGCATAGTCATAGAAACCCCCTTTCAACCACACCTCAGTGTATGTTAATGAAGGGACTGGAAAGCCTCTAAGGAAGAAGCTGCTTGCTTGGGGGAATTTCAGCCCCTCCCCCTACCTCCCAGAGAGGGAGGCTGGAGATTGAGTTCAATTATTAATGATTAATGCTTTAATCAATCATGCTGATGTAATGAAGTCTCCATAAAAATCAGGACAGGATTCAGGGAGCTTCCGGGCTGGTGAACTCATGGAGGTGCTGGAAGAGGGGTGGTCCATGCCCTTGCCCCCCCACACCTTGACCATCCATCATTTCCATCTAGCTGTTCCTGTGCTTTTCTCATAATGGGGTGATTCAGTGGGTGAAATGTGTCTGGAGATCTGTGAGCAGCTCTATTAAAGGAGGGCGAGTGGGAACTTCCTTTCTAGAGTTGGCTGCCCAGAAGCACAGGTGACAACTTGGACTTCTGATTGGTGTCTGATGAGGGGCAGGGGCAGTTTTGTGGAACTGAGTCCTTTGCCTGTGGGATCTATCTCCAGGTAGATTGGGTCAGCTGTGCACTGAATTGTGGCACTTGGTCTGCTGAGAACAGGAGAATTGCTTGGTGGTGTTGGGAAAAAACACACACACGGGAGCATGCAAATCTATGATTTCAGATACCCTTAGGGAGCTAAGTTGAATAAGGGAAGATGTCACAGTATAGAAGCCAATGAGTAAGTCTAGATTTTTCAAAGAAAGTAAAAGAAAAAAGGGCGTTCTTCGGATAAGCTTACTTAAACATGAAATTGAGTGCAGTAAATACACCTGAGGCCGTCTAAGGGTTTGCAGGGATTACTGGATTACTAAAAAAATCTTCAAGCCTGATTTGCAACCCTCAAAGCAACCTGCACCTTTAGATCTGCACTACTCAGCACCCAGCTGTGATTGCTGTGCAGAACTGGGGCTGGTTCCATTACTCAAAACTCATTTTTACATTGAGAAGAATTAATCTCCAAGTGGGCAGTGCCAGGGCCAAAGAGGAAGTGAACAGAACGGAACGGACCAATTTAGGAACTCACTCCAGGTCAGGGCAGAGTCCCATGACTCCTGTTCACCTTGTGGGGTTTGAACATACCTTCAACAGCCAACCTGCAAGCTGGTTTTCCATTCTTTCATTTTTCACATGAAAATTTTTTGTTGCAGTTACTCAGTTTTCACTCCAGCATCATACACATCCCCAGGTGTGGTGGGAACCAGGAAATTTGTCTTTTATTTTACTGGTTACAAAACTTGGATTTTATCCAGACCTGATGGAGAGAGTGGCACATCTCCCAGAGACCCTGGAATCGTTTATGGGCTAGGACTGTGGGATCTTCCTTGGGGAGGGGCAAGGGTATTGCCATGTATGGGCGGAAATGTTTGCATGGCCAAAATTTAGAAAGATTACTAAATTGTATACCATTGTAGGGTAAGTGAAAAAGTATCAGGCTTTTCTGCCCTCCTGCCATTAGGATTGATGATGGATCCTTGTGGTCCGGAATGCATGCCTGATGGCGGACACCTGGACTAGGGTGTAGGCATATGTAGATGGG
Organism: Talpa occidentalis; assembly: GCF_014898055.3. Taxonomy (NCBI): domain Eukaryota; kingdom Metazoa; phylum Chordata; class Mammalia; order Eulipotyphla; family Talpidae; genus Talpa; species Talpa occidentalis. The sequence goes on from NW_023600993.1 coordinate 91,091,829, forward strand.
ATTCACCTGGGGTAAGACTGTGCCTAAGTCAAAAAATGGGCAGAAGAGCTAAAAAGAAACTTCTCTGAAGAGGAAATGCAAATGGCCAACAGACATATGAAAAAATGTTCAACATCACTTGTAATCAGGGAAATGCAAATCAAAACTACCATGAGATACCATCTCACACCAGTGAGAATGGCACATATTAAAAAAACTAGCAACAACAAATGTTGGCGAGGTTGTGGAGAAAAAGGAACTCTTCTGCACTGTTGGTGGGAGTGCAAACTGGTCCAACCACTATGGAGAGCTGTGTGGAGATTTCTGGACCTACTAAACATAGAGCTTCCATATGATCCAGCAATTCCACTCCTAGGTATTTACCCAAAGGACACAGAAACATCCATTCCAAAGAGCACCTGCACCCCTATGTTTATAGCAGCACTGTTTACAATAGCTAAGCTTTGGAAACAACCCAAATGCCCAAAAATAGATGACTGGATCAAGAAGATGTGGTACATATATACCATGGAATATTACTCAGCAATCAAAAAAGATAAACACATGCAATTTGCAGCAACATGGATGGCGCTGGAAGGGATCATGCTCAGCGAAATAAGCCAAAAAGAAAAAGAAAAATACCGGATGGTCTCACTCATAGCAGGAATCTAGAAAACTTAAATAAGGGACCAGGAAAATGAATATAAGAAAGTGAAAATCAAAATCAACAAAAAACTATGAACCAGAGACACTTTTTGGGGGTGGGGGGCGGGAGGGGAAGGATTGGGGTCAGAATGGGGCGTTTGCAATTGTATGGGGAATATAAAAATAAAATTTAATATTAAAAAAAAAATAAAATAAAATAAAGTGTTACCACTTTTTTATAAAAAAAAAAAAAAAAAAGACTGTGCCTATAAGGGCATCGTCATTGGGATGCCAGCAGACCCACAAGAGAAGCAGAAAGCAGAGAGGCAGAGAAGCAGAGGCCATGAGAGAATGCCGGAGACAATGCCGGAGAGACCAGAAACAGTGAAGACTTGCTGGGGGCTGGGAGGCCTGCCAGCCTCCCGGCTCCCCAGCACCCCTGCCTGCCATCTACCTGGTAAATCCCAATAAAAGCCTGAAAAGCCACCGAGGGCTCCAGGACTCACTTCTCCTTTACCCATCTGCTCAGGTCATAGAGAACCTGCTCTGTGCACATTCCTGCCATTACAACCATCTTCTCATTTTTCTTTAATTCTATAGCAATAGAAGTTTATGCCAGGCACTTACTGCCCAGCTGTGATCCTGGTTCCAGATTCCCTCACAGTTTGGTATGACCAGGTATCCAGGACACCAGTGGAACTGATGTATACAATTTCTTGATTGTGCCACTAAAAACAAACTTACTTATGCTCCCCTTAGTTTAGTCATTTCTAAAATGATTTTAAAATTTTATTTCAAGTGGTTTCTTGAGTACTGTCACCTTATTTCTAAGTTTTTCTTTTCTGACATATTGCTCTGTTATACCTTCTATAAGCTCATATTCTTTCAGCTTATTTTGATAGAGTAGATTACATCCTAAAATCTGTTTTGTGCGTGTGACTTTCTGCTCCTGTTTGTTATCTGTAGGGGCGTTGTTTTGCTCCTTATTCTCTTTCTTGTTATAATAACATTACATGAAATTTGGCCTTGATAATTTTTTGTTGTCTATTTCCATGCTAAGTTACCTTTCCTTAGCTTTTAGAAGGAAACTGGCCAGGATTTCTAGTACAAGGTGATTATAGCAAATTGGGTATCCTTGCTAAATTCTGGAATTTTAAGCATAAAAATTTAATATTTCTCCATTAAATAGGATTGTTAAAAAGAACTTTAGTAAATATCTTTTACCTGGTTTAGCAAGTTCCAGTCTGTTTCTAGATACCTAAAATTTTTTATTTTTAATAGGTGTAAATTAAAACATTTTTTTCATTGGAGATAATCATGTATTTTAAAAGATTAATAATGAGGTGAATATTTAATACACTTAATATTTAACTATTTCTGCATTTCTAAGGTAAATCTAACTAGGGTGTGATGAATTGTTGCTTTAAATACAACACTGGATGCAGTTTGTAGAATTTTGTTTTGAATTTTTATATCTAGGTTTGTAAATGATATTGCTCTATAATATTTCTCTTCATTTTGTTCTTTTTTGGTTTGGGTATCAAGGTTTTTCTATGTTCATAAAATGAATTGGGACATGTTCTCTTATTCTGGAACCATTTGCGTGAAATTGGGATGATCTGTTCTTGAGTGCTATGAAGAAACTGCACATAAATCACCAGGGCCTATTTCTTAAACAGTTTTAAAATGTTTGATTATTCCATATGATCCAGCAATTCCACTCCTAGGGATTTACCCAAAGGACACAGAAACATCAATTCCAAAGAGCACCTGCACCCCTATGTTTATAGCAGCACTGTTTACAATAGCTAAGCTTTGGAAACAACCCAAATGCCCAAAAATAGATGACTGGATCAAGAAGATGTGGTACATATACACCATGGAATATTACTCAGCATTCAAAAAAGATAAACACATGCAATTTGCAGCAACATGGATGGAGTTGGAAGGGATCATGCTCAGCGAAATAAGCCAAAAAGAAAAAGAAAAATACCGGATGGTCTCACTCATAGCAGGAATCTAGAAAACTTAAATAAGGGACCAGGAAAATGAATAACTATAAGAAAGTGAAAATCAGAATCAACAAAAAACTATGAAACAGAGACACTTTTGGGGGGGTGGGGGGCGGGAGGGGAGGGGTTGGGATCAGAATGGGGGGTTTGCAATTGTATGGGGAATATAAAAATAAAATTTATTATTTAAAAAAAAATAAAATGTTTGATTAAATTTCTCAAATGTTTGTGAAATTATTTGGATTTCCCATTTCTTCTTGAGTTAATTTTGGATATATTTTCCAGAAAGTTACCCATTTCATATAAGTTGTAAAGTTTAGTAGCAAAAAGCTGCTAATAAATTATAGTTAATAGTTTATATCTCTTTTTCTAAAATCACTTTATCTTTGTTTACTGTATCTTTTTTCATTTTTAACATTTACTGTACCTTCTTTCTTATACAGTGTATATGTGCTTAATTCCTGTATTTTATTATTTCATTCCTTCATTTTTCTTCAGATTTATTCTATTATTCTTTCCTTCCCATTTAATATTGGCTGATTAACTCAACAGTTTTCATTTAGTTTTCTCTCTAATATCATTGTTTATAGTTATACATCAAGTTTTCTTAAAAGTAGAGCCTAAGATGGGAATTCTTACATACATAATTCATTGAGAGAGGACTCGCAAAATAAGGGAGTTGGGGGAAGCTATACAAGGTAGAGGGAGGGACACAGTTGTGCTCCCAGCTGGAATCTACCTGGGTCTGACCCACAGGGAGCTCTAGAGGATGAATGATCACAGAATTGGTCCCACCTTGAGGCAGGTGGGCAGGATTTTTGCACCCTTCTTTATGTGAATTAACCACAGGCTGCTGGTGGGATTGGTAGGTGGGGACATAATCTCCCAGGTAAGATGACTCCTATCAACTCAGAGCAGTTCTCTGACCAAAGGGTAGCCATAAGCTGCTACTAAGCAGCAGTCATATAAACTGGAGATGGGTACATCAATCTGTTAAATAGGATATGATTGGGGCACCACCAATCATGCAGTAATATGCAGTGTTTTTATTTCATATATGCAGTATATGGTTTTAAATAATTTTAATTTATAAACAATTTAGAAATGTGCTTAATTTATAAATGTTTTAAAATTATTTTGTTAGATTTATAAATTAGTTGCTTTGTTTCAAGAGAATACTTAGGATATTCTTTATCATTGGTTGTAGATGTTTTATGGTCTACTATGTGGTCAATTTTTGTAAATATTATGTATGTGCTTGAGAAGAATGATACTTTATTTTTCTATTATTGGGTACAATGTTCTATACATGTCTTTTAGATCAAATTTATTAATACTTTTATTCAAATCATGTACATTCTTTAAAAATATTTAACCTACTTTATCAATTATCAAATGAAATTTGTTAAACATTTATACTAAGGTCATGGGTTTGCCAACTTTTCTTGTAATGTTATCTAAATTTTGTTTTTGCCATAATTTGTCCATTCCAAGTTGCACATTTAAACATATCTGTTACTGGAAAGTAACTTACTTTATTGTTTCTGGTCAGGTGGAGGTCATGAAAAGCTGTCATTGCCTGGATGAACTTGGTCATGGTGTTTATGTTGTCATCATTTCATTTGAGTGATGTGCATGTTGGCAACCATGTGTTGGAGTTAATGACCGTTTTACATTTCTTAACAATATGATATCGATTCAGTATTGAAATGAAAAGTTGTGTATAATCTGTGTGCCCAAAGAGAGCAGTGCAAAAGTACCTATATGCTGTTGAAGGAACTACTGTGATCCTATTTTTTTCTTGCAAAGCAAAAACCAGGGGTTTTATGAAATTAAAAAAAGATATACATAAGCAGATGGAACTGTATTATGGCTAAAAAGTCTTCCTGTCACTCATGAAGTAAAGCAACTAAAGGCAGGGGGAATTACAAAACTCCTCAAATTGGCTGAAAGACATTTCAAAATAATGAGAGACTCTTCCCAATGTGTCATATGGAAATTATTCCCAAAGCTTTGATCATCAGTGTCCCAGAAGCTTTTTGCTGACTTTGAATAGCAGCTCTTGAATTTTAAGTGATGTGATTCAAATGGGGAAAATGAAATTATGAGTGTAGGCAAATAGACCTATGACAAAAATCACATGTTCTTTTTTTTTTTTTTTTTTTAACGTGGTTTTATTTTTTTTTTTTTTTTTTATTTTTTTTTTTTTATAGAGGCATGTTTTATTTTTATTTGTTTGTTTGTTTTGTTTTTGTTTATACATGCACTGGGTACAGTCAGAAGCGCAGGAGGGTGAGAGAATTCACCAGAGCCAGAGCAGGGAGCAGAGCAGGCAGAAGGACCGAAGTACACTGCTGAGGGGAGCAGCGGGCGGCAGGAGAGGTCTGCGCGCCATGTGGGACCCTCCTCCGGTGGCTGGGGAGCAGCCGGGGATCGAACCGGCGCCGCAGAGGCCGCGGGCAGCTTCGCAACCCAGCGCTCAACCGCTGCGCCACTGGGGAGGCCCAAAAAAATCACATGTTCTTAAAGCACCTCAAAACTGTACTGTGAATTCTATAAGTACTAAAGAAATTAATATAAGAACAGGCTACCAAGAGAAGCAAATCACTGTGAAGTTATTACATAGGTTCTGCTAATTAAAAGATACCATGATATTTAATATAAATATGGTTTTCATATATTTTAATTTCTGAAACAAAATAGTGATGAGAGTGAAAGAAGGAGTTGAGTATACTTACGTCAGGATATTTCTGTATAGTGGGGATCATCCCAACCAAATTGTTTTCTCCAGAGATATTATTAGGGTTATATGGTTCAATGGATGGGTGCTGACTGGGCCAATGGAGGAATACCTAAAAGGAATCTAGAATAGTTGTACAGGAAACTTTGGTAATCAATCCATTCAGTACATTAATTTTGGTGCATTTTGTGGCCATTTATTTGAACAGTGAGGTAACAAGCTCAAGAAGCAAAAAGAAGGAAAATACAGATAAGAAGGTCGGAGTCTGAGAGAACACAGTGAGAAATTCTAATATATATTTAATCAAAATTCTAGCAGTTGAAGAGTGAGAGGGAAGACAAGGACAGAAATACTATTTGAAAAGATGATAGCTGAAAAATTTCTGAAGCTTTTGAAAGATATCAATACACAGTTTCAAGCAGTTCAATTCCAAAGTCTCTTAAAAAGAAACCTGCAGGGCCTCCCCAGTGGCGTAGCAGGTTAAGAACAGCACTGTGAGGCTGTCAGCAGCCTCTGTGGCGTGGATTCGATTCCCGGATGGCCATGGAGATTCCCACAGGTGTGGCAGACCTCTCCTGTCTCTCCCACTGTTCCCCTCAGCAGTGTACTGCGGTCCTTCTGCCTGTTCTCCCTGCTCTGTCTTTGGTGAATTCTCTCACCCTCCCGCGCCTTTGGCCTGTACCCCAGTGCTTGTATAAATAAATCTTTTTTTTTTTTTAAAAGAAAGAAACCTGCATCTAGCTACAAAAACTGTAGCTGATCAAAGACACAGAGAAAAGTCTTTACAGGAGTCAGGGAAAAAAAGAACAAATTACTTTCAGTTAGATGGCAATGGAAGTGAGAAGAAAGTGGAGTGATATTTTCAATGTATTGGGGGAAAATTTGATATAATTTTATACCCAACTAAAACATGATTTAAGAAAGATAAAGACATTCCCATAAAACAGAATATTTAAGTTATGATTTGATCCTTAGCAGAACTTTACTAAAGATTGTTCAGTACATTATTTCGATAAAAGGAAAATGAATGCATATGAAAGGGCTGGATACAAAAATAGATGAAGACAAAAAAGAAAAATAATGTGCTTTTATGTTTTTCCATTGTGTTCACCTCACAGCAGCAGACGCACTCCCTTTTAATGGCTCTGCCACTTGCCTAATTCCCAGGAACTTCTGAAATGAAAAATAAAACCACTGCTACCAAATGCTTTCGATGGCTGACAAAAAAGTAATTTTGAGGCCAGAGCATTTGCTGTCATCACAAGGACTATGACTATCTTATTTTGAAATATGTGATGAAATACAGAGAGAAAAATATGGTTTAAAGGAACTGTACACAATAAAGCATTAATAATTTATATGTTTAAAAAAGAAGAATAAAATGCAGAAAGTAAATGTTCATCACACACACTCAAACACACACACACACACACACACACACACACATATCATCATGCCAAATGCCAGAATCATGCTCCAGCCTGCTCTCTCCTAATATGACTTTCCACCTACTTTACCAAGAAGAACCTGACTTGAGGAACACATTCGACTTCTCTCTTCAACCTTAATTTTCCTTTTATTCATATGAGGATTCAGGATAACCTCTGAATGTGAGGGCACTAATATTCTAGTTTGGAAAATGCCTAAAATTTTTTTAAAAAGGAGAATAAGCTTATCAAAAATAACAGGGACTTGATGGTATGATCAGCCATTGACAGCCCTTGATGTCTCAATACTATTTAAGGACAAATTAACTTTGTAAGACTAAGTGAAAGAAGTAAATCTGAAAAAGCTCTCTACTGTATGATTCCAGCTATATGAGATTCTGGAAAATTCAAAACTATAAAGACGGTAAGAAGATCAGTGGTTGCCAGGGGCTTAGGAGGAGAGAGGGTGAATTGGGGTGCACAAGGCATTTTTAGGGCAATGAGTCTATTATTCTGTGTGATACTGTAATGCTAGATAAATGTCATTATGCATTTGTCAAACCCATAAGATATACAATGCCAAGAGAGCCCTAATGTAAACTTATGGCCTTTAGTTAATAACAATGCATCAGTACTGAGTCATCAGTTATAACAAATGCACCACAGTAACGCAAGACGTAAAAAGAGGGGAAATTGGGAGGGGTGGGAAGGGTGCATATGAGACCTCTCTACTTTTTGCTTATTTTTATCTGTAAACCCAAAACTATATATAAAGTCCATTAATTAAAAGAAATGACATGAAAGAGCTGGGTTTTGGATGGGAGGTTTTAAGAATACCTAAACAATTTCGCTTAAATTCTATTTCCATATGAGCAGGAGTGATGAGCCACAATTCATTGATCCTGAGATGCATATTTTTAAAATCTTTTAATCAGGATGTATTTTTAAAACAGATTTTATTTTATATTTGAGGAAATATGGTATGACAAAATACATATGTCTAAAAGCCTAAAATAAGTTCTTTCAAGGAGAAGTAAATAAAAATCTAAGATGAGAAAGTATTATGCCATAGTTTAATTGGTGGTGTTTTGTTTTTAAGTTGGGCTTAAAATAATAGCACACCTTATAATTGCTGGTCCGATTGAGCTCGGATTAGATGAAATATAACATAGCGGCACACTGTAAGTGTTGGCTAGATGATGTATATTTAGTTAACTTATTGTTGGCTCCGTTAGTGGGGATTTAAAGGGGGGGGGGCTACAGTGTGAATTATAATGCTTTATTTTTGTATTTAAAAATGACAAAACAGGGCCTCCCTGGTGGTGCAAAGAGTTAAGACGCAACCTACGAAGCTGTCCGCAGCCACTGCAGCATGAGTTCAATCCCCGGCCGGCCAGGGAGCTACCCACATGGCACAGCAGACCTCTCCTGTCTTGCCCGCTGCTCCCCTCAGCTGTGTACTTCGGTCAATCTGCCTGTACTGTTCCCCACTGTGTCTCTTGTGAATCCTCTCACCCCCCGCACCTCTGGCCTGTACCCCAGTTCTTGTATGCCTAAATAAATAAATCTTTAAAAAAAAATGACAAAACAACTGAGAAACAGGAGCATGATGTATGTCTTTCTTGGCTATTTTATTTGCTATATTAAAAATTTTTAAATGATAAGACAGAAATACCTGAAAAACAAAAGAACAGCTTAGAAATCTTCTAAGCAGAGGAACCTGCCAACCAGGTTTTCTGAGGATTCGTGGGCAGTTGGGAGGTGATGGCATTTGATTGAGGAAAAAATTGTTCAGGCAGACACACAAAAACAAATATTGCACAATTCTATTTATGTGTGGAACCTACCATAGGTAGTACAGACAAAATGGAATAGTGGTTAGTAGGGGCTGAGGGCTGGGGGCAGAGAGTGTTAGGATTTAATGGGTACAGAGTTTCCGCAGGGAATGATGAAAAAGTTCTAGAAATGCATAGTGGCGATGGTTGTACAGTGCTGTCAATGTACTTAATGCCACTGGACTGTGCATTTAAAATGGTGAATTTTCTATTGTGTGTACTGTCACACACACTCATACACACAAGTTGGGTAGGAGGAAAGAGCACATGTTTGGCTTGAGTTGCTCAAAGGTAGTTGGATAAAAATCCAAGCATAGGTCCAACCACTGTGGAAAGCTGTGTGGAGATTCCTCAACCTACTAAAGATAGAGCTTCCACATGATCCAGCAATTCCACTTCTAGGTATTTACCCAAAGGACACAGAACCATTCATTCCAAAGAGCACCTGTACCCCTATGTTTATAGCAGCACTATTTACAATAGCTAAGCTTTGGAAATAACCCAAATGCCCAAAAATAGATGACTGGATCAAGAAGATGTGGTACATATACACCATGGAATATTACTCAGCATTCAAAAAAGATAAACACATGCAATTTGCAGCAACATGGATGGAGTTGGAAGGGATCATGCTCAGTGAAATAAGCCAGAAAGAAAAAGAAAAATACCGGATGGTCTCACTCATAGCAGGAATCTAGAAAACTTAAATAGGGGACCAGGAAAAAAGAATAACTATAAGAAAGAAAAAATCAAAATCAACAAACAACTATGAACCGGAGACACTCTATGAGGTGGGTGGGGAAAGGAGGATTAGGGTCAAAATAAGGGGGTTGCAACTGTATGGGGAATATAAACATAAAATTAAAAAAAAAATCCATCCCACTATTCAAAAAAAAAAAAAAAACCAAGCACAGGGGCCGATCATGAACTGTAGGTGCAGATTTACAGACAGCGTGTTGGACAGGACTGGGCCAGTTCCAAGCGTGTGTGGGGCCTCCAACGCTCAGAGGAGGCACGTCCACTGCCGCAGGAGGAAAACCACAAGAGTGGGGCCAGAGTGGCAAGATCACAAAGCCTCGCAGCCAGGAGGCAGTGGCCAGTGGCCTTGGCTATTTCTGAGGGATGAAGGGAGGTGAGGCCACTGCCTTGGTGATGTGGGGGTGGTTGGGTTTGGGCAGAGTGCTGGGGAAGGAAGGCTGACTCCGGGGGTTGGAGGAGGAGAGGTGCTGGGCACTACCAAAGCAATACTTGGAAGGAGTGTGTTGTACGCATTGGTGTGGGATGGGTAGCAGCTGGAGGCACTAAGGAGGTCTAGCCCCGTGTTAAAAAACCTTTTTTTTTTAAAAAAAGACTTGGGCTTGGATGTGTTCTTTCTTTCTTTCTTCCTTCCTTTTTTTTTTTTAAAGATTTATTTATTTATGCATATAAGAGCTGGGGTACAGGCCAGAGGTGCGGGGGGTGAGAGGATTCACCAGAGACAGAGTGGGGAGCAGAACTGGCAGATCTACTGAAATACACTGCTGAGGGGAGCAGCGGGTGAGTCAGGAGAGGTCTGCTGCACCACATGGGTTGCTCCCTGGCTGGCCGGGGATCGAAATTGTGCTACAGAGGCTGTGGAATTCTTCATAGTGCAGTGCTTAACTCCTTGCACTGCCAGGGAGGCCCAAACCTTTTTTTTTTTAAAGGTGACAGGTGCTGGGAGATGTTCTTGTGTTTATGGATGGCATGCTATCCCCATACAAGAGGGACTGAGGGAAGATATAGGACAGAAGGAAGCCAGAAGGCAGAGGGGTGGGTCCGAAGATTCGGTGCTGGGAAGATGATGGCTTCTGTCTCCTCACCAGCTTGGGCTTAGGAAGTGGGTGTAGGAGGTTTGCGGACAGAGTGGAAGATGAGAACAAGCCATAGTGGAAAGTGGAAAAGGCAGCACCCAGCGGAAGTGCAGTGTCCCCGACCCCTCATGCAGAGTGCCTATGGAGCCCCACGGCCCCGGACGCTGAAGGAGACCTGTGACAAGGCAGAGTGACCCTCCGGCGCTGCTCTCTGCCTAACTCAGGGTGTGCGCAGGTAACTCACTCAACTGTGATTCTCCAAGTGGCCCTCAAATTTCAGCAACATAAGCATTACCTGGGAACTTGTTAAAAATGCAAATGACCAGGCCCATCCCAAATCTACTGAATCAGAAACTCTGGGGTGGGGCTCAGCCATCTGTTTTTTGCAAGCTCTCCAGATGATTTTGAAAGTTCCGAAGCTCTCAACTAGAGCGAAGGAAGCAAGGGCACTGGAGATGATCTGAGCTGCTGGGTGAGAATGACTGCCGTTCTGGGGCAGAAGCTTCTAGTTCTATGAGTTCTGGGCGTCCTCTCTCATAACTAGAGACAGATCTCTCTGTCAAGAATGGAATACCGTCGAAGGGCACTGGTCCTTCTCACGAAGGACCATCATCCCAAGGCAAACAACAGCCATTTAATGGACTGAGTCTGAATTTGAATGCTGAGTTTTGTGCATCTTGACCTTTGCTCCTGCACATGGTGTTTTGAAAGAACGCAGGTCTGTCCTCCCTCTCCCCAGGTCCTGTCTTCCAGGGCTGTCACAGGACCTCTTTGAGACTTGCTCCATCTTTCCCGTGGCTCATTCCAGTTTTCGACCCTGTGACAAACTGGCCATTCTCCTACGTGTGCGGTCTCTTCCTTCTCAATGAAATGAAGACCAAGATGAGTCAAGCCTCTCCCAACCTAGTCCTCCTGGTGAGTCAGAGGATGGTCTGTTTAAAGGGTTAGTGCTCCTCCCAGGAAGTTGGCAGCCTCAGCCTCCCCCTACCTGAGTCACTGGCTCTGGAAGCTCCTATCAAAACACGCTGGCCACCAAGACCTGGGGGAGGCAGCAGAGAAGGATCAGTGATAACTGAACAGGAAGGTGAATGGCAGTTGCATGATTAAGATTCAAGAGCAACTCAAAAAGCGCCCAAAGCAAATGTTTTGGGTTGCCGTGCGTCCACCTTGTGCCCAGGGACTCCACCTGCCAAGCTCCCCCGCGTCGGGCCCTCCTCCCCATGCTGGCCTTCTGCCTCTGCCTTTCTTCTCACCCTGCCCTCTGCCCATGGGGACCACCCCATCCTCCGCGGGCCCTGCTCAGGCTACAACTTCTCTAGAAATCCTTAGTGATAAAAGCACCCCAGGACGCGCTTCCTCCTGCGTGGAAAAGTTCCAAAGTGTGTCTCCAGCCAGACGTATTGCCAGAGAGCTCACCGTCTCTCCTTTTGGCCACTCCTGAGTCTGCTAATGCAGAATACGCGATCTCTCCATGGTCAAATAAGGGTACTGAACGCTTTATTGTTCTCCCCGAGGCCACCAGCAAATGAACTTCACTGCCTCTCTGTCTCTGTCCATCTTTGCTTTTCCCTATCATCTGCACCCCCTTTCTTTTCTCTCCTCCTCTTGCCTCCCCTCCATTGCAGAGAGGAGTGAAGCCTCCCTTCCCACGGCTGGATGTTTTCTTTCCTGTTTAGATGGTGACTGGCATCTGTGTATGGAGGCAGCAATCAACCCATCCTGTTTACTTGTCATTGACACAGCGGGTTGTGGTCAGAGAGGCTGTCCAGCACAGTCCCCCCTAGCGTGGGGTGGGGGCTGGGAGGCTGACCCAGGCACATACATCCAGCCCCCACAGGTCAGGCTCCCCCGTGGCGCAAGGAGACCCAGGTCTCCTGCTCCCATGTCTGGGATGCTGTGGACAGTCCGTGGGGTCAGGCCACCTCCTTTCCTGCTGACGTCGATGGCCCAGCAGGCTTGGCATGGGCTCAGGGCTCAGGGAAGATTGCCTGCCTGAAGCTGAGCGTACTTCACACAGCTCCTTGGAAAGTGGGGGAGAGCTCAGCCACGAGAAGGGTAGCGCCGGGAGGAGATCATGCTTGAAGTCATCTTGCTCAGAGCCCATTTTCCATGAAGGAGTTAGGAGAGAAAGCAAAGGGCTTGCAGAATGGGGGACCCCTTTATCCCATTACCTCTCTTCTCTGCCTCTCCTAACTATTCCTCTCCCTCCTTCATTCATGTGACTTGAGACACCTGTCTCTGTTTTTTGGTTTCCCCAGATCCTGTACAGTGGTTACTGTTCAGACTTAGGCTGCAGGTGGACAAGGCTTCTAGGGGTTGGTGTACGAGTCGGGGAAGGGGCAGGAGTAAGATGAGACCTGAGGTCGGAGAGGGTGGCCGTGGTGGTGATGGGCTTTGAGAGAGAGGCATGGAAGAAACAAGGTCAAGACGATAGTGCTCTGTTCTCAAAGTGCTCTGTTTTCAGGGTGCTTGCCTGGGACTCAGCTCCTTCTAAACTGACCACGAGGACCCAAGAACACAAAGATTATTAAACAAAAAGACCAAGGAGCAGACAAAACCCAGGTAAGCCAAAAATCTAGGTGTCTGTCCTTTAATACTTTGAAGGGGCCTTGGAGCTCCTGAGGTCCTATGGAGCCCACGGGTGTCTGGCTCATGGCCTGACTGCACACCGACTGTGGTGGTGAAGAGCTGTGTGGACCTGGGCTGGCGTTAGGGTCGGCGGGATGGCTTTGACTGATGCTTCCCTTTGTTTCTCTATATTCCACCTATTAGTGAAATATTCTGGTATTTGTCATTCTCCTTCTAACTTAATTTGCTTCACATAATCCCTTCCAGTTCTATCCAGGTTGTCACAAATGGCAACATTTCATCTTTTTTAATAGCTGAGTAATATTCCACTCTGAGTAATATTCCACATCTGCTTAATCCACTCATCTGTCCTTGAACACAGGTTGTTTTCATCATGTGTCGATTGTAAATAGTGCTACAGTGAACACAGGCGTGTTCTCACTAACTTCATATTAGTGTTTTTTCATCTTCTGGGTAGAGACCTACCCGTGGGATTGCTGGATTGTAGGGTGAATCTGTTTTAAAAATTCTGAGAAACCTCCATACTGTTTTCCTCCATATTGTATTGTCAACCAGCCTACAGTCCTACCAACAGTGCTCAAGAGTTCCTTTTTCTCAGCACCCTCACCAGCCCTTCTTGTTTCTGGTCTTTTTAATATGGGCCCTTCTTATGGGAGTGAGGTGGTATGTCCTCATGGGTTTGATGTGCATTTTCTCATGAGATGTGGTGATGAGCATTTTTCGTGTGCCTGTGGCATCTCTGTCTCTTTAGCTCTTCTGCCCATTTTTTAACTGGGTTATTTGTTTCTCCTTGTTGAGTTGTATGACTTTTTTGCAGATCCTGGATATCAATCCCTTGTATGAATGGTGTGCAAATATTTTTTCCCACTCTGTAGGATGTTTTTTTAAAAAACACAGTTCCAGTCACTGTGCGGATGCTTTTCAGTTTGATCTAGTCCCACTTCTTTCTTTTTGCTTTTGTTAGCCCTGCTGTTGCAACCGAGTCCCCAAAGACATCCCTGAATCCAGTGTCGTGGAGTGACTTGCTTTTGTTTTGTTATGTGTGTTGTATGGTTTCAGGTCTTCACCTACAAGTCTCTAATTCATTTTGAGTTAACTTTGTGTATGGTATAATGTCTATATAGTGGTCTACTTTCATTCTTCTGCATGAGGCTGTCTGGTTTCCCCAACAGTGTTTGTTGGCGGGACTTTCCTTTCTCTGTCTTACAGTCTGGCGACTGTGTCATAAACAGACTGTCCATGTAAGTGTGAATTTATTTCTGGTCCTCTCAATTCTATTCCATCGGTCAGTTTGTCTCTTTTTATTCTAATACCAGGCTGTTTTGATAACTAGCTTTGAGTAGAATTTAAAGCCTGGGAGTGTGATACCTCCATTCCTTTTCTTGTCAGGATTACTTTGGCTCTTTGGAGTCTTTTGTGGTTCCATATGAATTTCAGTAGTGTTTACCATATTCTTTGAAGAATGCCATTGAAACTCTGATAGGAATTGCACTGAATCTGTATATTGCTCTGGATAAGACTGTTATTTTGACAATGTTAATTCTTCCACTTCACGAGCAAGGAATGGCTTTCCATTTCTTTGTATCTTCTTTGTGTCTTCTTTTTATTAATATTGTCTTATAGTTCACATTGTACAGGTCTTCCACCTCCTTTGTTTAGTTTATTTCTAAGTATTTAATTCCTTTTGATGCGATTGTTCATGGGATTATTTCCTTGATTTTTCTCTCTTCTTTTTCACTGTTTATAACAGATTTTTGTATATTGATTTTATAGCCTGTCACTCTGCTGTACTGATTTATGAAATGGAAACACCTTTATTGTATGGGGTGAAGGGGTACATTAGTTTGAACCACTGTATCCTTGGATCTCTGTTATAACAGCCAGCATTACTATAACTAACCTACTTCCTGAAGCCCCTCTTTGATAGTTTGCCCTCATTGCTGGGGGCAGCCTGACTCCCGGTGAGGATGGATGTGCAAGTGTTTTGTAAACTATGAAATGCTCCACCCATGTGATCCATGCTTTACTGATGTTTCCACCCCAAAGTGGAGTCTAAGTCAGTACTTATGTGGCAGAGACAGATGGTAGTTTCCGGCAACTAGAGGGAGCCTAAAGCCTTGAACACCATTTTTTACCTTGTTTATTCTTTTACTCCTCACCACAACCTGATGTTTAGTCTTTTGTCATTACTACATAGAAGGAAGACATAAGGTAGTCATTAGAACTTGTCCAAGATCTCACAGCTGGTCAGGTGCCTGAGCCTCACCTTCCCCTGATTGTTCTGGAAGGAAACAATGGAGAACTTTCTTAGCTCTAAATTTACTTTATACTAACCGGGCTTCAAAGACCCTCATGATGGGATGGAAAAACTGGTTTTAACCTAGGCTGCTGGTGATGGGTGTGTGACTTATAAGGTGCTTAAAGTTCTAGACCCTGTTGAAACTGCCTAACCCAAGAATCTGCCCTTGAAGATAGGAGATGCATTCCTTGGGGCTTCTTCTTTGTGGTAGATTATCTGCAGAGATGGCGGTCAAGGATTCCTTCCATCCTTGTCTGCTTATTTCTTATGTTCAATTATGCACCCCTCCCTAAAAAGATATGCTGGAGTTTTAACCCCCAATACTGCAGAAAATGACCTTATTTGGGGACGGGGTCTTCACAGAGGTAACGAAGTTATTAAGGTGGATTCTAATCCAATGGTGAGCTTATAAGAAGGGGACATTTGGAGACAGAGTTAAGGACATGAACAAAGGGACAACTCATGCAGAGATGAAGGTAGAGATCAGGGTGATGAATTTATAAGCCAAGAAGAAATATCAAAGATTGCCAGCAAACCACCCAAAGCCAGGAGAGAGGAAACCAAGCCTGCTGACACCTTGACCTCAGCCTTCCAGATTTTAGAACTGTGAGACAAATTTCTATTTTTTTAAAAAAGATTTTAATTATTTCTTTTTGCATAGAAGAACTAGGGTGCAGGCTGGGGGGTGGTGGTGGTGAGAGGATTCACCAGAGACAGAGTGGGGAGCAAAGGAGGCAGATCTACTGAAATACACTGCTGAGGGGAGCAGCAGGCAGGACAGGAGAGGTCTGCTGCACCATGTGGGTCAGCTCCCTGGCCAGGGATCAAACTCATGCAGCAGTGACTGGCGATAGCTTGATAGCACTGGGATTTTAACCCCTGGGCCACCAGAGAGGCCCTGACACAAATTTCCATTGATTAAGCTACCAGTTTGTAGACTTCCTTGTAGCAACCCTAACAAACTAAGACAATGCTCCATTCCTCCTACCAGTTTACCCTCCCCTTGATTCTGGATTGATCTTGTAACTTCTTTAGCCCATAGAAATGGCAGAAATAATGAGTTGGCAGTTCTGGGCCCAAGGTCTTATGTGCCTGACAGCTTCCATTTGCACCCTCTGGGAAGCCAGGTTGCCATGTTGAAAGAATTCTACGCTATCCTGCTAGAGAGAGAAGCCATGTGTGTGGTTCCAGCCTCAGTCAAACTTCTGCTGGTGTCCTTATATCCACTCCATTTACAGCAGAATGGTCAATCTGATCCCTCTCAACCTAAAGAATTGTGAGAAATAAGAAATTATTGTTGCTTTAAGTCACTAAGTTTTGAGGGGGGTTTGTTATACAGCAACAGACAACTGAACATGCACCTTCATTGCAAGGCAAGTGCTCTAACACCTCTGCCACTGTTTTCCCTAAAGTTGGGTGCCTACAGCATCATCCTTGCTGTTGTCTTGCTGGGTGATGCCTGTCTCAACGTTGCTTACTTCCACATAAAAACTTTCAATGGTGCATCTGGTTGGCAGGGATTGGATGATGCCAGCACCCCAGCTGCCAAGGAGATTGGGAAAGAGTGTTTCTGGATTTGGGGTAGAGGGTGCAGATTTTGTGACATGGAAAGTTCCACAAATCAGAAGGATGTTTGAAAGGTACTCAGCACCCCTGACATGTGATGAGATCCTCAACAATGGCCAACAATTTTTGTGAAAATTACTGTGTGCTTGGCATACAGCTCTGGGGCCTTACACACCTTCTAATGTGGACAGTGTCCTGAAATCACCCTTCTTGACTCCCCATCCCTGTGGCTTGGATGGGATACACCGCAGGGCTGGGTGTATGATTCAGACCCAAACAATGATATGTGACCAAATCAGAACCAACTTGGTGTAACCTTGGCCTTTGGCTGGGACAGCTGAAACAAAGGAGAACTTGGGCTGTGAAGAATGAGCCTAGAGCTGCCAGCAGTCATTTGCCTACAAGGAATAGAGTCGAGACACAGGAGAGAAAGGCTGTCTTGATAGCCTTTGAGCATCTTCTGTTAGGTGAGCATATCAATTTCCTATTAGCTTATGCCAAGCGAGTTGGAGCACTTTCCCACCATTGTACTCCATCAAGTCCTTTATTACTATTACTGAATACTCAAGACAACTCTTTGGAGTAGCTACTATTTGTTAATCCCTGCTTCCAGATGAGGAAACTGAAGCACAGAGAGATTAAGTCACTTCTCCAAGGCCATATGGAAGCAGAATTTAAACCCAGTGACTCTAATCCTGAGCACCCACTCAAAAACATTCTGTCCTCCTTGGTGACAGGGAAGGATTCACAGCAGCGGGTGTAACATTTAACTTGACATTTAACTCCAGGGAAGCATAGTTTGGGGGGTTGGGAGGAGGCTCCTAATTGAAGGGAATACATAGACTGGACAATGACAAGGCCTCTTCTGCAGAGAAG
Source organism: Talpa occidentalis (assembly GCF_014898055.3). NCBI lineage: Eukaryota > Metazoa > Chordata > Mammalia > Eulipotyphla > Talpidae > Talpa > Talpa occidentalis. The sequence continues at coordinate 91,109,629 of NW_023600993.1, forward strand.
AAACCACCTTCAAAATCACGGTGTCCTGCCCTGCAGCCCGCGCCCTTCCCGAAGGGGCGCAGCAAACCCCATTTCTGCAGGGACACCACCCCCTCCAGGCTCCTGGACCTACGGACCCAAAGTCTGCCCTGAGGCTTGTGGGCCCCCTTGTGGTGTCTGCTTCGGCGAAGCACCCTCCTCAGACCGCAGCACAGTTCGGAGTAGGGACCCTGGTTCTACCCAGGGCCGGAGACCGTCAGCCTCAGGACCGGGAGACGCTCAAAGGGTTAAACAGAACGAAACTGTCAGAGACCGAGCGCGCCCCTCCCCCTCCCCCTTAAGCTGGAACAAACGCAAAACTGCCCAGGGGAGCGGATTCCAATGGCGGGCGAGCAAACACACGATTTCCAAATAATTCTGATTTCTTCGAGGGAAAGCAGAAGCGACCCTCGCGCTCCCGCGGCTGGGCGGTCTCCCGCCGCGCCGGGGCTCGGGGCCGGGGAGGGGCCGCGCGCGCCCGCCCAGGGGCGGAGCGGGGGCCGGGCCGGCGGACCGGGCGGGGTGGGCCGGGGACGCGAGGCGGAGCGGGGCCACACAGGCCGCGGCGGCTGGCTCGGGCCCCTACGGTCCCGGCGGCGGCTGGAGGAGGAAGCCAGGCGGCTGGAGGCGGCGGGGAGGCGGTCGAGGCCGAGGCTGGAGCGCCGCTCGCCGCAGACTCACTTCCCCGGCTCAGCAGGGAAAGGTACCGCGCGCGCTCCCGGCCCCAGCGCCGGCCCCCGGCTCCCGGCCGGGCGCCCCGGCTCGGGTGTCGGCTGGGGCTGCGGCCGCCGCGGTGGGTGAGGGGCCCGCAGCGGCCCCCGGGGCTCCGCCGGCCCGGGTCGCCCGCGGCGGGCGCGCAGTGGGGACCCGAGGGCCGGGGTGCGCGGCGCGCGCGCAGGCTGGCTGAAAGCGGTGGGCGCCGCGCCCCCCTTCCTGGCGCCCCCGGGGCAGCGGTGGTCGGGCTCGGGGTGGGGGGCGGTGATCCTGGGCTGGGGCTGCGGGCCCGGGGGCGCGCGCGGGGCACGGGGCAGGCCGGACCCCGCGGGGTGGGTGCCGCAGGGGAGCGCCCCGGGCGCTCGGCGCGCCGGGCAGGCGCGCTCCGTGGGCGCAGACAAAGCCGGGCGCGGACGCTCGACTCGGGCGGCCCAGGGGGTGGGCGCTGGGGCGAGGAGAAGCCTCCGCCGCGACCGCCCGGACGCCGAGAGAGGCTGGGCTGCCCTCCCCCTGGGCGTCCGGATCGTCTGCTCCGGTGGCCCCGGGCAGGGTGGGGAGCAGCCCTCTCCGACGGGCCAACCAGGGCTGCGCGGTGTGTGGCTGGAAGCAGGCTGGGAAAGGGTAGGGCGCGCTTGAGTGCTCACTTGGTGGGGAGGGCGGAGGGAGGCCACTGCTTTGGGGTCGGGGCTGCGGCTCTCCTTAAGCAGGTGGCTCACGAGCCCCTCGGAACCCCTCCGGGCTTGCACCGGGAGGGGGCACCACCTGATGACATCGGCGTGGCGGCTCGCACAGATGGTGAGATGTGCCCACAGGTTGTTTGCAGAACCTGCTGGGGGTGGCACCTCCCGTGCTAGTCCGGGGAGGCAAGTCTGTGAGGGTGGCAACTTGTTAGTGGTTGGAGCGAGGCGCCAAAGGGCAGGTGCCCCGGGGTCACCGAAGTGGTTGTGAATAGGGGGTGTGTGCACCTGGGAGAGTGTGCGGTGGAAGCAGGGCATCTGCGTCCTGGCATCCTGTCTCCTCTTCTCCCTTTTCCTCTTGGGGAGAATCATCCCAACTCCTGTCCCAGGCCCATGCCTCTCGCTGGGCTGCGCCCTGGCTCCCATGCCTTGCTCTCCTCTGCGGTGTTAGGAGTGACCTCTTCCCTGGGATCTTTCATAGCAAGGTAAGCACAGGCCTTGGCATTCTTCTCCCGCCCCTTTGCCTCCTTTTCGCCCCCTTGATTCCTCTTTCCCTGCTGCAGACCCGCGTCTGCACTTTTCACAGCAAAGCTTCCCCAAAGCTTCTCCCGGAGCACATCCCTTTTGCTCTTCACTCCTCGGACCTGCCTTCCCCTTCTGTTTGGCCAGTTCCCTGAAAGTGTCCCAGGCTCTTCTCCAGTGATTTCAATTCCCTTCCCTACCCCTCCCCAAGCAGTTCTTTGACCTCCTTGGGTCTTGTTGGTTGTTCTCTCCTTCTAGAACCTATAACCGCTCTCAGTTTCTTTTTCCTCCCTCTCTCACTAACCCTTCCATAGTCACCTCGGGGAACTTTTTCACTCGACTCTAGATGTTGGAGGGTCCCAGGGCTCTGTCCTTCTCCTTCCCTGCTCCTCTCCCCTGGCTCTTCTTCTGTCGCCTCCCCTCTCTTTACATCCACCTCCTCCTCCTTACAAGTTTTAAAAATCCCAAACATTAATTTACAAACACAAATCATTCTCATCATTTTCAATAGCAAATGTTATCTCCTGCCTCAGCCTCTCTATCCAACTGATCATCTGATGATTCATGAAGTGCTGGATGTTCAGGTACAAAAAACTGAAGGCAGGCGACCCTCCGCTAGACTTCCCATCTCAGTGACCGGCCCATAACCCACCCACCACCCACCCATGTTAAAGACAGGAAATCTTTGCTATCCCCCCCACCTCCAGACCGATAGCAGGTTCTTTGGGTTCTTATTGCAAAATCTCAGACCTGTTCTTCACACTCTGACTTCATTGCCACTGCTCCGGGCCAGGTCACCTTCTGTGTGCTGCCTGAATGCTGTAGCTGCTCCTTCTTTTCCCCAAGTCTGCACGTACCCTCCTGTAATCCATTTTAATACAGCACAAGTGTGATTTGGAAGAATATTGATTAGATAATCCTGCTCTAAAACCCTCCATAGTTCCCTATTGCTCTTTGAATAAAATTTCAAAGTTTTATGCAAACCTGTGAGCCTCCAGGATCTGGCCGCTGCTGACCTCCCCTGCCTTATCCTGACCCCTGTCCGCTTTGCATTCATCCTGATAGCCACTCCTGAATCATTTCTGCCCCCGAACACCCTAAGCTTTTTCCTGTCCCTGTCCCTTTGCCTCTGCTGCTTTCCCTGCTTGGAATGGTTTCACAGGGACTTCTGTTGGGCTGGTTCAGATCCTTAATTTCCAGGTCTCAATTTAAATATATCTTTCTCAAATGTCTTTCCAGTGTTGGTAGAGAGTCCCTTCTCCCCTGTAATTCACTAGAGACCTGGTTTACCGTTTACATTAGACTTATCATGGTCCCTAATGAACTGTTCATGTCTGCTTTGTTCAGCCTATCAAGGGCAGGAGCCTTGACTGAATGGCCTATTGCTGTTCTAAGTGTTAGTGGCAACTGCTTTCTGGAGCAGCTAGCACTATGCCTAGCAAGTGGCGGATGCCTGGGAAGTCTGGAGTCAGGTGGGAAAGTCAGGGCTGGGCTAGGTAGTTAGCATAGGAAGCCCCTTGAAACCTAGTGACCCTGAGAGTTTTTATATTCTTTCTACAAAAGCAATTGTGCAAAGTGCTGCAAGAATCTCAGGGGACCAGTGGGATGTGAAAAAGGGAAGTGGAGCAGATACAAGTGGTTTGAAGGCAGGCCAGTAAGCCTAGGGGAAATGAAGGCCCTGGGGGATATGGAGTTGTGGCTTGCTGTAGATTGGGGATAAATGATTTCCTTTGCTCTCTTTGGTGGAAAACTAGACTGGGTCAATAGAGGTATGTGTGTGTGTGTGTGTGTGTGTGTGTTGGGGGGGTGGGGATGGTGATGTGTATTTTCTAACTCAGAGGATATGGGGTAGCCTGGGCAGGCAGTGACTTATTTTAGCCTACTCCTTTGGGTAACTGCCGGGTGCCTGGCTCAGTGGGGAATGGGGGGGGGCAGGAAGTTGATGAGGAGGAAGAAACTGGCACTAGGTAACTCTCTGTGACCCCTGTCCTTCCACCCTCAGCTCTCTTATTTGCATAGAGCAACCAGTTAAGAATTGTGTGACTGGTGCCCTTAGAATGGAGGACTGAGAGCCAGGGGACCTCAGATCTGGGGTGGAGGGGAGTTGGGCCCTGGACAGGGGAATCGGTGGTGGACCAAGGTAACACAGTGAGGTAAGTGCTGGAACTAGGGTCTAGGGCTCCAGATCTAGGATCTGGCTGGCATCCTATGAAAGGCCTTGTGCTGGGATAGGTGGGAACAAGGTGGGTATTCCAGGTAGGGCAAATCAGGCAGAGACTGAGAGGCTGGGCCAGGTCCCTGGCTTACTTACTGGGTGCCAGGCACTGTTCTGAGGACTTTGCAAATATTAACCCTTTAAATCCCCTTAATCGCTCTATAAGGTAGGTCTTATTTCCATTTAATTGATGGGAAGGCTGAAGTACAGTCATAGAGCTCAGTAGTGACAGAGTAAGGATTTGAACCCAGGTACCCTGGCTTTAGAGACCATGCTCTAACCTACTCCTCTCTCAGATATATGCTAGCTGAAGGCTTCTTAACAAGCGATTAATTTTTCCTGACTCCCAGAGGTGCCTGGCCTGGGAAGGTGGAAGGGGTCTTTGCTCAGAGTGGGCAGCTGAGTTTTTTGGCTTCGTACCCCACCTTTTCTTCCAGGAGGGCCACTGGGCCCCGGCCAGGTACTTGGGGATCAATCACATTCTGATTTCAGAGTCCTGGGAGGTCACCTGCTTCTAGTACAAAAACGGCTCCCTGCTAGAGATGGCACCATCAGAATGCCTGGGCTTAGCATTGCCTGCTTCATCTGCCTCATGAAACCCCAGCCTCCTTTCTTTCATCTCCCCCACCCCCTTGGGGCCCCGGGAGGTCATATAGGGGCTCTGCAGATACACTGCCCTGTTTTGGATTCCATCTAGAATGTTTGAGGTATAGCTTTACACTTGGCTTTAGGAGACCTGGTTGGGGTCTGAGTGAGGTTGTATGAACTGTGGGAGCAGAGCTGGACAAGTGGGAACTGACAGGAACTTAACCCACTTCACTGTTGTCTGTGTCTTTATTTTTTTGTCTGCCTGTAAGAAGGGATTGGAAAGACTTTTTTCTTTGCTCCTCTGAGGTTGTGGAAGGCGGGAGCTCCCTGAGGGTATATGCTTGAAAGCCTACTTGCTGCTCCAGTGTAAAGGGGTGAGGACTTCCCGTGGGGTGCCAACCCTGAGGAACTGGGCCAGGAAGGAGGGAGCAGGAGGAGGGTGTGAGTGTCCTGTCCTGCTAGGCTTTCCTGTTTGGGTATGAAGACACCTCTGGGCCGGTGACTTGGCCTCCCTGGTGCCTGGTTGGCCAGGTGAGTGAGGGTTTGCTGGCCAGCCTGGGATGGGGTTTCTGTTCCAAATTCGGGGCCCCATAGTTTAGGGCATATGCTCCTCTATTCCAGAAGATCCTGCCAATCCCCCAGGAAGAGAGGGAGGCAGAATTGGTGGACTTCTCTTCTGCATTTTGGGAAACTGAGGCACAGAGCAAGCATGTTGTGCTGGAATCCACTAGAATCCTGGCTCTTTGGAGGTGTTCCTGTCTCTGGCAGGGAGAGTGAAGGAGGCTTGTCCACACCGCCTAAGTCCTTATCTGCTCAGTCGAGGTGAAAGCTGTGGCAGCGCCAGTAGCCAGTGAGCAAGAGCTGAGGGTAGATTCCCTGACACTGGGTTGTGTTAGTTGGTATTTGGTGCTTGAGTCACTGGGAACACATAACAAGGTCCCCATGCTCCAGGAGATAAGAACAAGCCATACCAGGTGTGATATATTGAGGTGTAATTCAGGTCAGCTTCCTGGAGGAGGTGGTGCTTTTAGAGGGTCCTGAAGTCCTGGGTGACTTTTATCCACAGATCAGGGGATGGCGTTCCTTAGATGAAGGAGTAGCTCAAGCTTAAAGAAGTGGGTTTAAGCCAAGTTGGGGAAGCCCATGACTGCCAAGCTGCTGAGCCTTATTTGATTGACTAGGCCCCTGGGAGCCATTGAAGGTTATAAGCCATGAATGCAATGACTTGATTAGAGCAGTGGTTTATAAAATTGCTTCTCATGCTCTAGCATACACTTGGATCACTTGGGTAGCTTGTGCCAATGCAGTTCTTATTCAGTGGTCTGGGGTGGGGCCTGAGACTATGCATTTGTACCAGGCTTCTGGTGGTATGATGCTACTGATGTGTGGGCCAAACTCTGTGTAGTGTGAGTTGGGGGCCAGGCAGAAATGCAGGGATGGGCACAGGTCAGGTGGGACCTGGAGAAGGTCAGGGGACTTTCATGGCTCCTATGGATTGTGTTGAGGGAGGTGTAGGGGCTGCCTGTCTGGGGCTGGCAGGGAGTATATGTAGTAGGGGTATGTGTAGAGAGGGAGTGATGCAGGGGGCTACTCTGCTGGGACCTGGGGCTGGGTCAGAGGCCTCTGGGTAGGAACACGGGCCAGATACCCAGAGCAACTGACTGTGAGCAGCTCCCAAGACCGAGAGAGGGTGTCTTAGGCCACTGCCCCAGGGTAGGCTGACATGCAGGCATCATGCAGGGCACCTTATCTCTGCCCACAGTTGAGCCTAGCCCTGTGGGTAGCCAATCTGGAATGAGCACCCTTCCTTCAGTCGGGGTGGAGTGAAGGAGATTGGGGAAACAGCTGACTCCAGCCCCAGACATGACATGTTCTCCTAAAAGCCCCCAGGCTCTCTAGCTGCTGAACCATCACCCCCAGCGTGTGTGGTGCCCTCCCCCCAGCCTGCATGAGTCATTGTAGTTGCTGCTGATGGTCACATGAGCTGCTGTCAGGGTCTCATCCCCGCTCTGGCTGCCTCCCCTCTGTGCCTGGAAGTGGGGAGGCCTGATGCTTCCTTTGGCTCTGCCCCTGGCTGAGTCATTGCAGGTAAGTGTCTGCTCCCACCAGGTCTCAGTTTCCTGTAAATTAGGGGCTTTGGTTCCCTCCCTGGGGCGCACGGGGGAGGGTCACAGGCTTTGTTGTGGGTAGCCTGGTGGTGTGTCAGAGTGCCAGCTTCATACAGTTTAGTTTGGGTTTAATGTTAAAACCTTCATGCTAGTGGTGAAGTAGATTGAACAATTTGTATGGAAGAACTGGTGTTTGGGGGGTCTTCTAAGGTCTCCTGCTCTCCCCGCTCTGCAGGCCAGGAGGGGTGGGATCTGTGGGCACTGCTCATTTGAGGCCCCTCCAGAGACTGCAGGAGGATGGGCAGTTACCTCATCGAAAGGAAGGTGGATGGACACTGAGGCAGAGATTCTGCAGCTCTGTGCAGTGCCAAGAGGGCTACGAGGTCGCGCCCCCCAGATGTCCCACACTGCACCTGAAGGACTTCAGGGCTGAGCCAATCACCTACCCCCCTTTTTGACCTCTACCTGTGTGCCTTCTGCTGTGTCAGGCTGTTCGGAGTGTTGGAAGGGGTGATTTCTCAAAGAGAGGTCTGAGAAACCTCAAGAATTTAGGGTCAAGTAGGGGTAGCAACTGGCTAGTTCACTCCTCCATCCTGTGGGGGCTCAGGACGCTTTCAAGGGAATTAAAGATTTGGACAAACCCTGTAGAAATAGTTTTCCCAAACTGATTTGACCATGTACATTTTTTTTAATGATTTGCTAGTAATGGCCCACTGGCCAGGCAAAGCCTGCCGGGAAGGACTGCTGCGGAAGGTTGCTTCTCCACAAGAGACCGCAGACTTGGGCAATGGGTGGGCTGTGGGTACCGGAGAGGGAAAGCAGGATGGACAGAGAGTTTCATGGGGGAGGTGAGCTTGGTGGGACAGGTACTGTGTGGACAACAGGTAGAAAAACAGGAGGGAGTGGCGATGTGGACAGGCCCAGGGTTCTTGTGGTTACAGCTCTGCTTTGCTGGGTGGGTGAGGAAGGGTCCTGGGATCCAGACTGGATGGCAGCCGGGCCCTGATCTTTGGGATTCTAGCAGGACCTTCCCTGAACCTCTCACCTGCCCTCCCCCCACCCCCATCTCCATGCCCTACAAACTGTCTCCCAACCTTTCACCTCAGAGAGTGGGGTGTCATCTCTGAGCAAGAAGTAAAACCTCACTGTGCCTCAGTTTCCACATTTGCACTGTGGGATGATGTTATGTCTGGACAGGGGAGTTGTGACCCTCGAATACCTGTTGGCTGTTCTTAGTGTGATTGACATGGTGTGGGAAGCCTTTCTAGGAGGGGCCTAGGGAAGGGGACAGTTTGGAGAGGTGCAAGGACCAGCAGAGAGCATGGGAGGCCCCGGTTCCCGTGGGGATGGCTCCTGATTGGACTTCTATGGAGGAGAAGAAAGAGCAAGTGTGAGGGGAGCCAGGCCCGGCTTCCTGGAGATGTGGCAGGCAGCGAGGGAGGATGAAGGGCAGTGAGGAGATTTCATGAGCCACGCTGGGCCCTGTGGGCCTGGTCTGGGTGGGTGTGGGCAGGGAGGAGGTGTCGGGGACCTGCCTTTAGTAGGCTGTGGAGAGCCCTGGAAAGCTTTTGGCCTGGGCAGTGGTGTGGCCAAGCATGCTTTAGTGAGAAATGTGGCAGGGGTGTACAATGAGGGGGTTGGGGTACAGGACTCCCTTCTCCTTCACAGAGAAGCTGGGGGCTGGGTTGAGCTGCTTATAGGACTGTTAACCCTCTGATTCTCAGAGCTCTGAGTCATTTTCCCAAAAGGTTAGGAATGCCACCCTACCCCTTCCTGGAAGGGGTATCTCAAGTGACAGAGGGCGAGACTGGGAGTTCCAGGATGTCCCTTCCTTGTCTTCCCCTGTGGCTGGTGGGGACAGTCAGTGAGGCTACCCTGTCTTGGTCCTTGCCACACCTTGTTTCCTCTGAGGTGTGAGGACTCTTGGTTCAGCAGCTCAAGTGGAGGAGATGGGCTGTGGCATTTCAAACAGCCACCCAGGGGCTGGAACTGTAAGGGCTGTGAGGACTGGCTGGTGGCAGTGTGGTAACCACGGCCTCAGGGTGGCCTGGTCCAGGATGCTCAGTGAGCCTGCACCTTCAGCCCGGCTTCACTCCCTCCCCTGTCCTTTCTTTCCATTGCTCCTGTCTCTTTCTTCCTGAAGGCTGAGCCAGGACCTTCCCTGCTCTCTCTAAATCAGGAGCCAGGAGGATGAAGGAGGAAGAAAAGTAGACCCCTACCTAGACCCCTACCCTCTCAGCCCAGATGCCTTTATCTCTACTTGATCATTGGGGCAGAGTGCTAAGGAAGGTGCGATTTAAGACTGGGGGAAGATGTACTTGGAATGGAGTTGTTTTGATAATAGAAAACAAAGAACACAGTCATTCACTCCCAATTTAATGCAGGCCTTGGCAGACCCATGCTCCATGGCCTCATGAGGCATGAGATGTTATCCCATTGCACAGATGGAGACACTGGCCGTGCCAGCCAATGGCATACCTGGTTCTCAAACTCAGCTTCCAAGACATCTGATTGTCTTTTCCTCATCCCAAGCCCCTCAGAGCTTGTCCCCAAACCTTCAACCATGCTTCCCTGCCCACATCCGGACCCCTGCCCCAAGCCAGCCCAGCCTAGCACAGCCCAGTGCCCCCAACTCCTGACCCCTGGGTCCTAGGTCTCAAGTCAGCTGGATTTTCAGATTCAATCTGGAGACATTGAGGACAACCAATGGGCAGATATTCTTAGGAAAAAATTTTACATGAGGCCTTCAGTATTAAACATACAGATGTGTTTTATTCTCTTATTTTGGAAAATTAATTTAAAAAATCATATACACTTAGTGCAAAACTTCTGCGTTAACCTAAAAAGGTAACACAAGAAAAGACACTGAATTTGACTCACTTGGTTTTAAAGAGTAAGGCCCCAGCCCCAGCACCTTGCTGAGTGAGTTTCTGGGATGCATTATGCCAGGTGGCAGCTTGTGGAACCTCTCTGAACCTGAGTTTCCCCCGCTGTAAAGTGGACATATTGACATGAGGATGACAGAACTAGCCCATGTGTAATCCTTTGTACTGTGCCCCGAACCCTAGACAGTGCTCAGCGAAAAGCAGCGATAACAATGATGATAGGATTACAAGAACAGATGTTTCTTGATTCAAAAGCTGGTGAGTTATTAAGTCTCTCTTTGAACTCAACAAAAGCGCTTGAAGAATATGTTTATTGTCCAGGCTCAGCGTCTTAACTCCGTAGGTGTTTTATGGAGTCAGTCATGGGCGCAGGGCCCACATGTGCACTCTGAAATGAACACCATTGGCTTCTCATCCTGGTTCCAGTGCTTGCTGGGCGTGGGGGGCAGGGGGTGGTCCCGCTTCAGGGTTCAACTTTATGGGTGATCTTTGTGTTCGGAGAGCCTGTGTTTGGACTTGTTGGAATAGCACAGTTATTAATAAAACACCCTGACGTTCCCAGGAGGGGGAAATTGGGGCAGGGAGAGAGGACGTGACTGTCTAGAGGGAATTATGACTTAGTTGCTCTTATGTTTCCTTTTGTGTGAGTGAGAGCAATTAGACCACCCGTTCCTGTCTCTGTTTATGGAGGACAAAGCCACTGGCCAAAGACTGGACCTGGCTTAGTGGTGTTCCTGGCAAGCCTTAAGCCAGCCCCGTGGGGTGGGGAGACCTGCAGGCCACCCCACTAACATGTGGCCAGGTGGGAGGTGGCCTCCCAGTGACAGCCCTAGGTTTTGGCAGTGCAGTCAGGTGAGCTGCCATTCTGGGCCGCCTCCAGCCAAGTCCCTGGCACAATGTCTGCCCTGTCAGTGTGTGGGGAAGGGCGAGACAGAAGTGCTGCCCCGGCTGCTGAGCGTGGGCCTGAGAACCAGGCAAGTGCTGGATGGAAGAGAGAAACAGTATGGTCAAGCCCTGCTCTTCCCACCTTTCCCCCTGGCAGCCTCCATCCCATCTGGGAACCTCTCAGAGGCGGTTTCCTCATCTGTAAAATGGGCCTCAGGAGGGTTGTGAGTATTCAGTGATGCAGAGAATGGAGCGTGCCCAGCCTGGGCCTGGCGCAGGAAGGTCTCAAGAAACCGAGGTTTGCTGTGGAATTTTTCTGGTGGTTGGATTATTTTTTGAGGATGTTTTCCTTTTTTCATTTCGTAATTATACATGTTACCTTCGCTCCGTGATAAGCTGTGCTGAGCTGGGCCATGGGAGAGGAAGCTTTACCGGGAAAGAGTTAACAATGGAGCAGCACATCCCCCCCAAACCCTGCCTGGACTCAGCAAGCCTTGGACTGCTCAGCTCTTGACATGGGGGCTACCATGTTCCTCTGCACAAGGGCAGGGTCCTGGGCTGGGCTGAGTGCAGGGGGACCTGGTGGCTCAGGAGAAAGGGTGGGCCTGTGGGAAGATCCCCCCCACTTCCCTGGGAGGCTGGAGCCAGAGCACAGACTGGCTTTGTGCAGTCACGAGGGGCCAGCAAGGGGGAACTGCTCCCCCGCGTGAACTTGTCTCCCAAGCTTCAGTTCTTGTCAGTGGTTTTGAAAGAGTCAGTGGAAAGTGCTGACTGGGCTGGCCTCCCTCACCCCAGAACTGTGAGGCTGTGGCTTCTGGCAGGGAGAGGGGAGAAACCGGCGGGGAAGCCGCCACCTCCTCTGCCAGCTCACCCCTCCTAGGCCCCCAGGGTCCTGTCTGCACAAGGGGTGGGTCTCTGAGTGGGGACACTAACCAAGTCAGGGGCTGGCCAGGGCCGTCCTGCAGGTGAGGCCTCATGAAGGGCGAGGGTGTCCAGGAGCCTGAGAGGTGTTCCCAGCTCTGCTGATAGCTCTGAGCAGAGAGCCGGGCTCTGGATGAGGCCAGCTGGGCCCCTGCGGGTCCTGCTCCAAGCTGTTTGGCCTGAGTGTCTTATCTTTCCTGCCTCACAGGCTTGTGGGGAATGGAAGGGGCTTGACAAATGGACAGAATTTGTGTACCTGAGGGTTTGTCCTGGCAGTGTCATGACTGTCATCCCTGTCACCCTGCTTTTGCCCCCCCCCACATCCTGTCATTCAGCAAGTCCCCAAGAGGTCACCCTAGTGCTTTGGCCCTTCGATGCCCTCCTGCCTGTCACTTCCTCTGCTCCCATGTCATCTCACCAGAGAGGCTACCCTGACTTCCCCACACGGAGCAGCTGAGCCTGGCTCCCCTACTTTCTTTCCCTGGAGACATGGGTCACCCCTGACCTGCAGGAGGGTTTCTGGCCATTGCTGGGTGCCAGAGTCTCGCACTGTGTAGCACTCCCTGAACATTTTGTTGCTGTTTTTATTGTGGTGAAATAACACCCCACAGAACATTCACTGTCTTGACCAATTGTGAGCATTCCGTGCTGCGGCATGAAGCGTGGTCGCCAGATTGCGCAGCGTCCACACCATCCACCTCCACAGCTTTTGTCATCTTGCAAAACAGAAAACAGTAACTCCCCATTCTGCTCCCCACCCCCCGCCCCTGTCACCCGCTATTCTAGTACTTTCTGTCTCTAAGAATTCGCTTACCCATCCATCCACGGACATGGCGTGGCTCCCACCAATTGGCTCTCCTGAGTAATCTCTTCCTGCTTTCAGTTCTCCCAGGTATGCAGTGAGAAGAGGAACTGCTGGCTCTTATGGTTATTCTACTTTTCATGTTTTGAGGGGCTGGCATACTGCTTTCCACCATTTTACATTTCCCACCAGCAGGGCACCAAGGTGCCAATTTCTCCACAGCCTCACCAGCACTTAATATTTTCAATAGTAGCCAACCTAGTGGGTGTGAGGACAAAACACTTCACACAAATAAAAAATATGTTCCCTGCTTCCTCCTACCCCCTCCCCTTGGACCTCATTTTCTCTCATACCTTATTCGTGCTTGTCTCTAGTCTCTTCACCACTGTCCACACCCTAAGTCTGGAATGTGGCTGCTGGGTGCCCACCCCGCGCACCCCCGTCCCCCAGCTTTAAGATGCAACCCTGACATCTCCTTCCTGCCCCAGGGTCCCTGCCCCGCTAGGTCCATCACTGCCTTCACGCTGCCTGGGGCTCGGCCTGTTGTGCTGTACCGTTTGCCAAGTGGCTGTCACCATCCTGTCCATCCCTCCCCTGTCTCTGGAGGGTTGGGACGCTGCCTGCTGAGTCTTGTATCCTCTGGGTACCCTCCAGGCTCAGGTGGGCTGGGGAAGGCCTAGGGAACCCCCAGCCTAGAGCCTGGTGGCAGCTGTTCCAGTTGCAGAGGAAGGTGAGGTGAGTGTGGTCAGGGGGCTACCTGCCTGGCCAGGGGTTTGGACGTGAGGCTGGGAGGGAGGGAAAAGCTGAGAGTTGATCTCATCAGCAGTACCTCTGAGCCTTTCAGGTATGGTTCCCTCCACTTTAGCTCACTCCTCATGTCTCCTGGAAATCTCCCACCCCTCTCCCTGCACCCACTACATGCTGCTTCCATTGTCTAGTGCACGCTCCATCACAACCCCCATCGCTGCAGGCTGTGCCTACGGCTTCACTGGCCATGGCCCTGTCTGTTTAATCCATTGCTATTCTCCCCACGGGCCAGTGCAGTGCCAGGCAGGCTGTATCTTAGGGGAGACAGAACATATAAATTGCTCTGAAAGCTTCTCAGCATGAGCCTGGGACCAGAGCAGGTGTGATGGCAATTCCCATTTTACAGATGAGGAAACAGCGTCTTCCCCAACAGCCTTCAGAGCTAGACCTCACCCAGCTCCCTTGTTCCTTACAAGGGTTCCTTGTAAGGGAGCAGCCCCCATGGGCAGAGGTTGGACTGTCTTGCTTGAGGTGCATCACAGGTGTGAAATACAGAGGGCTTCGGGAGCCAGACAGCAGAGGAGAAGGGAGATAAAGCAAGATCCTCAATCTGGGCCTCCCCTGGTGGCACAGGCAGTTGAGCGCAGCGCTGTGAAGCTGTCCGCAGCCTCTGTAGTGCGGGTTTGATCCCGGCCGGCTGGCGAGGGTCCCACATGGCGCGGCAGACCTCTCCTGTGTCTCCCACTATTCCTCTCAGCAGTGTATTTTGTCAGTCTGCCTGTTCTGTTCCCCGCTCTGTCTCTGGTGAATCCTCTCACCCTCCCGCACATCTGGCCTGTACCCTGGTTCTCGCATAAATAAATAAATAAATCTTAAAAAAAAAAAAAAAAAAGAGCCTCAATCTAAGCTGGAGGGTGGAGGAGCGGCCTTGGACACTGCCCAGCTTTGCTGTTCTCCCTGCGTCCTCCTCTGTCTCTGGGCAGGTCTTCCTCTGTCTCCTCTCCTCTGTATTTGGAACCTGCTCTCCATGCTCAACCTTGGCTACATGTCAGCATCATATAGGGTCCTTAAAAATATCCATGCTCAGATCCCATCCCAAAGAGACAGATTTAGATGACCAGTGGGGGCTGGGTTTTAATCTTTTGTAAAAATCTCCAGGGGAGTCAAATGCACCAACTGGGAAGGAGATCCTATTTCCTGGGCCTTGTAAGCTGCAGGACCTGGATCAGGCTTGACCATTGTACGCCGGTCAAGCATTTCAGAGAAGAGGGATCTGGGATTCTCCCTGAGGGGTTTAACCAGGGAAAGAATTGCTGACCGTTGCTGTCACATTCTTGGCTCAAGAATTTGGGAGCCATTTAGTTGAGTGATTCTGGCCATAGGGCCTGTGGGAGGTTGCAGAGACTGGCTGGGCTGTGTTCATCTGAAGGCTTGACTGGGGCTGGGGGATTTGCTTCCAGTGTGGTTGACTCACATGGTTGGTGCATGGTTTGGCTGTTGGTAGGAGGCCTCAGTTCCGGCCTCTCTGTGGGGTTGCTTGAGTGTCCCCATGATGTGGTGTATGGCTTCCCCTGCAGGAGGCAGATCCAGCGAGCAAGGCAGAAGCCACCATGTGTTTTCAACTTGGTTTCAGAAGCCAACCTCCATCATTTCTATGACATACTATGAATTACCCAGGTTAGCCTGGGAAGGGGGCCTCCTGCAGCATGTGCCCCAGGAGGCAAGGATCATTATGGGCCACCTTAGAGGCTGGTGACCATCCTGTTATAGCACGTGCAACCTCACAGCCCTTCTCTGGGAGGTCGGAGCACCTGTAGCATGTGGGGAGTCCTTCCCTCCTTACCTCTATCTCTCCCCTGTCATCAGACCATAGTTTCCTGTGGGGTACAGTGGTTGTCTTTGAGGCCTGGAGGTCATGCTCTGTAGTCAGCATGCAGGAGGGCCTGTGACCTCTCTACCGGCTAACTTCCCCACCTGTCTGGTCTCTAGGCCCAGCCTTCCCTGCGGTGACCCCATTTGTGTGCAGACCAGGTCTGTAGGAAATATCAGAATGCTTGCCACAGTGTTTCAGGGCTGAGCCTTGTCACCCTTAGCCCTCGAAGGCAGGTGCTCTTTATCCCCAGGCTGCCGATAGGAAAGCCAAGGCTCAGGTCACTCACCAAGTGGTGCAGATTCAAGCCACTGGTATTGAAAAACAAGCCTCTGACCCCTGTAAGGAAACCATGGTGCTCCCGGGTGTCCTCAGGGGAGGGTTCTATTTATCAAGCTGGGTCATCAAGTGATACTGTCAAGTGAGCATAATGAAGTGTGGTTTTGTGATTGTGTTTGTGTGAGTGTGAGAGAGAGCGGAGAGGAGGGGAGAGGGGAGAAGAGGAAAGAGAGGAGAGGGAGCCGTGTCACTTCCTTTGGTTCCCCAGGGGGCTATGGTGACTTGGGTGCCTCAGAACTGGGCTGTTACCTTAGTCTTGAGGTTGGTTTTCTCTCTCCAGAGTCAGCCCTTGTAGGAGAGTGACAGCAAGCCTCTCTCCCACCTGCCTTCCCCATGGTCCCGCCTGCCATCACCGAGGGCGGTCTCACACCTGCATTGTCACCAGGACAGCTGTCAGCAGCTGTGGTCTGTTAGTATTCATGCTTGATGACTTCCCAGAGTGTGGTTTAGCCTTGAGGTGTCAGAGGGAGGGAATTGAGGCCATGGGGACTTATCCTAAGGGCTGTCAAAGAGAGCTGCAGTGAAACTTGTGCCTTTGGGACTTTGCTGGGGACATAGGCCGGCTAGTAGGGTCTGGGGACAGGACTAGTCCCACTCAGGGGAGGGGTGATTATTCCCATTTTACAGATGGAGAAACGGAGGCTCAAGTGCTAGTAGGCTCTCCCAACACCCCACTGGTTAGGGGCAGAGGCTGCTGTCTGGCAAATTTAAATTTCTTCAGGAGCATCCAGAAGTGGCAGTCATGCCAGATGCCTGGCCTCTCTGGGCTGCAGGCATGAGGATCTGGGCTCTGAAGGGGAGAATGTGGCCCTGCCTCCAGAGAGGAGACTACTTACCTGGCCAGACGCACAAACACACACAAACTCTCTCTGTCTCTGTCTCTGTCTCTGTCTCTGTCTCTGTCTCTGTCTCTCTCTCTCTCTCTCTCTCTCTCTCTCTCTCACACACACACACACACACACACACACACGAGAGAGAGCAGGGCATGAGGTGTGAGGAGCTGGGGCTGGAGACGGAAGCTAAGCTGGCAAGGCTGGCCTGGATATTGAAAGTTTCCTTGGAGCTGTTTTGAAGCGCTCATGACCAGTCCTGGATCTGTTGGGCTTCAGCACGGTCCGCTCATTTTTGCTGAAGGTGGGATCTGGGTAGGGTAGGGTAGGGTAGGGCAGGGCAGGTAGGGTAGGGTAGGGTAGGGTAGGGTCAGGTCCTGGCCTACCTCCACTTTTGTTTCTCCACTGCACACTCACCAAGGCTGCCAGCTGAGTTTTGTGCCCGTCAGAAAGACCTGCCCTGTCTCAGTCTCCTCACCAGTCTGCTTTCCCTTCCTCTGTGCCCAGTGAGGCTTCCAGCCTAGTCTCAGGGCCAGTCCCTGCCAGCAGCTGGGAGCTGGGGTTCTGGAACACTCTACCTAGGTCTAGCCTGCCTTGCAGACATCGAGGGGAACATAAATTGTGCAGCATGCCCTCTTCCGGTCCACCGGTGCTGTGTGGGCCATGCCTTTGGCTGTGACCCCCAAATGGCAAATTCAGGGCTGTCCGTCCCCATGTAGCACAGCTCCTCAATTCTCTTCTGAAAAGACAACACCTTTAACAGTTGTGCTTTTAGGGACATTACTTAACTGCTTGTGGGGAAATGTGGGCAAGAAGGATATTCATTGTGCTTCAAGAGAAGTGTAAATGCCAAGAAGGAAGATGGGGGGCCCCCCAGAGCCCCTTGTTGGCCTGTGAGGGTCAGAGAACGTTGCTGTGGGAGGGCACTGCAGAATGAGTCCCTGCGCCTGCTCCATTTTATGAGCGTGGGGTTGGCTAATGAGCCTCTTGGGGTTGGTCTCTGATCCTCCCCACCCCTTAGATGGTCAGGCTGAGTCAGTATTGGGGGTCAGGGTGAGTCAGGGTTGTGGGTCAGTCAAGCAGGCTGTGCGCAGTCTGACTGATGTCAGGGTCAACGACCAGTCTGCTCTTAGGGTTGGGGCCAACCCTGTTAGAAGTTGGGGTCTGAGCTCAGATGAAGACCGGGGTTCTTCCATGAGTACAATGGAACTTGGGGCCCTCAGACAGTTGGATCCCATCTACTCTTGTGTCTTTGGGGATCTTCCTGCTTTTACTTTTCCTCTGAGGTGGCTTTGGCAGGTAACCACACTTTTTACCTGTGCTATCTCGTTTAATTCTAGCAGCTCTAGCAGG
This sequence comes from Talpa occidentalis, assembly GCF_014898055.3. NCBI lineage: Eukaryota > Metazoa > Chordata > Mammalia > Eulipotyphla > Talpidae > Talpa > Talpa occidentalis. The sequence goes on from NW_023600993.1 coordinate 91,127,103, forward strand.
TAGCTGTACCTGTGCCCACTGGGAAAGCTTGAAGTTAAAGGAGGCAGTTGAGCACCAGATGGGGCTTACACAGTGTCCAGGAGGAGGGGTACAGGTGCTGTGTCCCCGGGGCAAGTTCAGAGGTACTGTCAGGTGGACCCAGAGAAGGGAAGACCTGGTCTAGGATCACCTGGTGAGGGAGAGACTGAGCTGGGCCTGGCCGTGCTCTCTCCCTTCCTCTTTGTCTCAGGCTCCCAGGCTGTCCTGGCCCCCGCCCCACTCAACCCCTCTCGCCCCACCCTGTGGCTGGCCAGGCCAGGCTCAGCGATCTGCCTCTTTCACTTCCTGGCTGGCTGGCCCCAGTGAGGAGGGCTGGGGAGGGTCTGGCTGGGAGGAGTTCAGGTCCAGTCCCTCCCTGGAGTTGAGGGTGGGAGGAGCCTGGCCCGCAGACACAGAGCCCCTTTGTCTGGGCCTCAGTGCAAAGCAGCTGGTCTGGGATTTCTGGGCGTTTTTAACATTTGAAGAATAATTGCATTGTCTGGGGGGCCCTCAAGAATCCAAATCCCTCCCCAGACCTGCCAGCCTGTCCAGAGAGATTCCCCTGGACTAGCACCCCCAGATTCCCCTCTTCTCCCTCCCCTTCTATTAGAAGCCTGAGACAGAGCTGGGTCCCTCCAGGGAAACTGAGGTAGGGCTGCTGTCCTCAACACTAGGAGTATCTCTTGGGAGGAGACACTTGTAAGTCCCCAGCGTTGACTGGGGAGGCTGAAGTCCCCAGAGCCCTGGACAGGGCTCACATGAACAAACAGGCTCAGGATGGGGGAGAAACCTGGAGGTTGGAAAGGGAGGGCCCACGGTGGGGTGTTTGTGCTGGTTGGATTGGCCCTGTGGGGTGAGGGGAACTGGTGGACTCACTGCCTGGGCCACTTTCCTCCTGCAAAAGGGTTGTTCTTCCTGGGGTGAGTTTGTGTGGACAGGCAGACAGACACATTTGGGAACAGCCTGTGTTCTGTGGGGAACAAGGAGGGTAGACATTTTTCTAGTGAGGGGCGACTTTGGAAGGGTGTCGTCACCTGGGAAGCTGGCCCCTGGTGGCATCCTTGTGTCGTAGTGGCCACTGTCGGGGAGGCGAGTGACCTGCTGATTGCTGGCTGAGCTGACAGGCTCTGACACCGAGGAGGACGGGGTGCCTCCTGAGCTGAGCTGGGCCGCTGACCCTCCCAGGTCTACCCAAGGGCTGGGCTGAGCTCTTGTTGGGGGTGTGTGTCTCCAGTCTAGCCTGGGCCCTCAGCCCTGCTCAGTAATGGTGGGATAGGAGCCTCACTCCTGATTAACAGGCACCCGTATTTCCTAGGGTGAGATGTCCCTGTTTTGTGGGGCAGGAGAGGGTGTCACAGAGCAGGCCTTGCTGGTGGCTTAAGCACCGCATAGCTGTGCAGTCACATAGCTGCACAACCACAGTGCCCGCACAACCACAGTACCTGCACAAGTGTGCACATGTTAAGAGAACCCAGAGCCAGCTTCTCTGACATGTGTGAGGTGGGGCTGTTTCTCACAGGCCAGCAGGTGGGCCACTGGGGATACCCAAGACTTTGGTGAAGTTGGTGTATGTATATATGTTTGTGTGTTTGTGTGTGTGTGTGGGGGGGGGTGCATGAGACTTACAGCCAGAAAGGCCAGCTAGGTCTTGGGGTGGTGGGGAGGTCAAGGGCTACTGTGCTGAGACCTCCCCCAGGCCTGTTCCATAGCAGATTCTCGTAAATTGTTAGATTTTATTTCAGGTCCATGAATGGCCTGGGCCAAGCTTGTCTTTGAGGGCACTTGAGGTGGGCCTGGCAGTTCAGTAGGGGTGCAGTTCAGATGGGGGAGCAGACCTGTGAAGTTGGGGCTATAGTGACAGTTTTACCAGCTGTGGGGTCGACATGACTTGACCTGATGGATCAGGGAGGGTCTTTCACTGAGGACCTTCCAGCTTTGAGCCTTGGGAGTGCCCGATGCCCCAGCTGTCTTAACCACTACAAGGAAAGTGCAAGAGGTGCCAGGTGCCCCCTGCTCAGTTGTGGGCATTTCTGAGAGGGCCTGAGCAGGGTCAGATATTGGTGACGGGGGCTGAAACATGCCTGTGCTATGTGCTGAAGAGGCAACACTTCTTGGAGGGTAAACTTCCAAAAGTGACAAAATGAACTGGTGAGGAAGTTCGGAGAAGGGGGTGAGGAAGCGGCAGGGGCCACGGGCCTGGCTGCTGGTGCCCCTCCCCAGCCTCTGGCCTCCTTCTCTGGTGCCGCCACCATGAAGTCTTTCTTCTTTCTCTCCCTCTCCTGCTGCTGCCTTACTCTCCACTTTGGCTTCTCGGGCAGTTTCCATCAGGGGGGTGTGGGCCCTGGGCCGCAGGGGGAGGTGGTGCTGCAGGCGGGAGGAGTGGGGGAGGCAGCAGGGCATCTTGAATGGAGCTGGGACACTCATGCCAGGGCTGGCCCGATTTCTTGAAGCTACCAGGCTTGGGGACACGGGGCCCCCAGGCGCCATTCCCCTTTTGCCATGGAAGCAGGAGCAACAAGGCAAGTGTCTGCTGCCCTGTGCCTCCCCCCTCGCCTGCTCCTCCTCCCTGCCTGGCTGAGCCAGCACTTTTTTCTTTTCTCCTTTATCTGCTCGAAAAGTACAGGGTGTTCTGTTTCTCCTGTGCATACAGATCAAGAAGCGGATGTTATTTATTTATTTCTTTCCCGACTTTCCCAAAGCCTCGAGGAGGACAGGCGGGCACCGGGGAGTAGTTAGTGATTCTGCCTCCTCGATAGAGCATGTTCTCATAAAAATGAAGGAAAAAAATCTAAGAGGAAAAGATGACACAAACCAACAGAAAATGAGTTACTTCCTGCTGCGGTTGAGGTAGCAGCACCTGAAGGTCCAGACAGCCCGTCCCTGCAGGCCCAGCACACAGTAGGTGTTTCTGTGTGTGGGTTTCTCTGCCTTTCAGTTTGGACGCCAGGGTGTGTTGACGCCACAGTCCAGTAGGGGGGCCCCTGAGGCGGACTCCTCGCCTCTCTGCCCTCTGTGGGCTGCTTGTGAGGTTCCTCTCAGCCACCTGTGACAAGGCTGGTGGCAGGACAGGACTGTGGGGTTCACTGTGAGGGGCAGGGTCCAGTGACCTACCCGCTCACTGTTGCCACCCTGGCACCCTACTAGTGCCTGTCTGTCCGAATTCAGTGTCTGGTATGTGGAGAAGTTGGGGTTCTGTGTTCACCTTAGAGGGGCACTGCCCACCTGCCCCCCCTCCCCCCTCCACTCAGGAGCCAGGTTCCAGAGTCTGCTCGTAACTGACTACAGAACTTTACAAACGATTTTTACACATGAGCTTCAGGGAAATGCTACAGTCTTGTGACCCCTACACGGGGCCTTATTTGGCTGCCACGGTGAGGTAATGAGGGCAGGCTGGCGACGCACGGAGAAGGAAAGAGGCGGGATGTTCAGGTCGCTGGCGGGGAAGGCACACAGCTTCCTGGGCAGCAGCCTGTGTGGTTCCCGGACTGGCTTTTTGAAGCGGTGTCTCGGGGAACCTGGGGCTTCTGTGATTTTCCGGAGTGAGCCGGACCCCTGGTTGCACCCCAGTCACCCCCGGGCCTGAAAGTTTTCCAAGAAGGGGTTCACCTGGAAGGTTTGAGACGTGCAGCGATCATATCCCTTTATTGTATAAAAGCTTGCTTTGGGGGGTGGCCTGGGCCCGGCGCTGGGGCGGAGGCCCAGAGCCCCGCAGGCCCGGGTCCCCGTACGGGGAGGCCGGGGCGCGGGGGCGGGGCGGGCAGCAGCGCCACGTGGCGCCGCGGGGGCTGGGCAGCGGCGGCTCGCGCGGGCGGGTGTTTGCAAAGCTGACCCGAGCCCCTGCTCCGGGGTATCCACGACCCTTCATCACCTTAGCTGCGGGGTGCAAGCAGCCGCACCCTCACCTCTGTACTCGCGGGAGAGAACCGCGGAGGGGGAGGGGAACGGGGCGGAGGGACGGGAAAGGCCGAGCCGGCCCTGGCCCACTGGCCCGGGGGCGGGGACCACCGTCCCTGGGATACGGAGGGGCGGGCGGCCCGGGGCCGAAGAACAGAAGAGGGGCGAGAGGAGCAGGACGGCTAAGAGGGTGACGCTCCAGCCGGGGGTGGGGGTGGGCGGGGCCCGTCTGAGGCAGGAGCCGGACTCCAGGGGCGCCGGGCCGCGGGCGCCACCTCCCGGCCGTTGAGGGAGCGGGTTCTGTGCCCAGTGGGCCGCGCGGGCCTGCAGGCTGCCCCTGGGACTCTCCAGCGGTGCCCAGGGGTGGTGTGGGCGTGAGGCCACAGCTTCTGAGCCTCAACATATTAATTAATTAATTTATTTAAAGATTTATATATTTATGCATACAAGAGCTGGGGTGCAGGCCAGAGGTGTGGGGGGTGAGAGGATTCACCAGAGACAGAGCAGGGAACAGAACAGGCAGACTGACGAAATACACTGCTGAGGGGAGCAGCGGGCGAGTCAGGAGAGGTCTGCCGCGCCTGTGGGTTGCTCCCTGGCCAGCCGGGGATCGAACTTGTGCTTCAGTGGCTGCGGATTGCTTCGTAGGTTGCGTCTTAACCCTTGCGCCAACCAGGGAGGCCCATCCTCAGCATATTAATTAATTAATTAATTAATTAATTTTTAAAATTTTATTTTTATATTCCCCATACAATTGCAACCCCCTTATTTTGACCCCAATCCCTCCCCTCCCCCCACCCCCCATAGCATCCTCAGCATATTTATAAGAAGGCTTCTTGGCTAAACTTCTGATAGATGCTAGAGGGCACTTGTCAAGGTGGGATGTTAACTTTTGCAGTCAGACCTGGAGTTGTGTGAAGGAGGTCGGTGGGCAGCTTTTATTGTATTATTTTTACGAGGGAGCCAGAAACGTGCATTGAATTGCTAGTGAGGCAGGTGCGCCCAGAGCTCTCACAGATCCTGCTCCCCAGTCAGCAGAGCTTTCGAGCACTCTATGCAGTGCCTGTGGTTCACTGTCTCCTCCTCTACTCCCTGGAACCTCCCTCCTGACCCTTTTCAGTCACCCCCGCTCCCCAGTCTCTCTCTGTCATCAGATTTTTTTCCCCATTGGTTTATGCAACTTTATTAAAAAAAAATAGAGCAATTGATCACTCATCCATTGACAACTTGCATCATTTATTCAGAGCTATATTAAACAGTGTCCTCCCCGGTGGCGCAGCGGTTGAACACTGGGCTGGGAAGCTGCCCACAGCCTCTGCAGTGCCAGTTCGATCCTGGCCTCCGGGCGAGGGTCCCACATGGCATCTCTCCTGCTGCCCGCTGCTCCCCTCAGCAGTGTGTTTCATCGTTCTGCCTGTTCTGTTCCCCGCCGTGGCTCTGGTGAATTCTCTCACTCTCCCGCACTTCTGACTGTACCCAGTGCTTGTATAAATAAACAAACAAATCTTAAAAAAAAAAACAAACAGTGTATTGGAAGATGGATTAACTGGTAGCTCCAAGCCTCCTAACAATTTAAACAAAAATTACAAAATATTTGAGACCTTATTTTGGAATACAAAGGGTGTTTGACTACTAATTTCCAGTCTCTGTAGAACAAGAACAGGTCATTCCTTTATTGACATGAACTGTGATGTTCACAAGAATGGCCTCATATAGTATGTGCTCTCTCTGGCTTCTTTTGCTCAGCGTAATATTATTGAGAGTGTGGCTGGTTTGATTATATTTATTGCTGAAGACTATTGTCTTGTGTGAATGCCACGCTTAGCACAGTGTATTTATCCATCCTCCTACTGGAGTGCTTTTGGACAGTTTCTGGTTATTATAAATAAAGCTGCTATAGACATTCTTTTTTTAAAATAAAAATATTTATTTATTTATGCATACAAGAACTGGGGTACAGGCCAGAGGTGTGGGGATGAGAGGATTCACCAGAGAGAGTAGGGAATAGAACAGGTAGATCAATGGACATACACTGCTGAAGGGAGCAGCGGGCGAGTCAGGAGAGGTCTGCTGCGCCATGTGGGTAGCTCCCTGGCCAGGGATCGAACTTGTGCTGCAGTGGCTGCAGGTAGCTTCATAGGTTGTGTCTTAACCCCTTGTGCCACCAGGGAGGCCCTGCTGTAGACATTCTTCCGCATGTCTCTCTGGTAGGCCTGTATCTCTCAGACCTGTTCTTAGACGGATTGCTTTGTTGTGGGAGGGTCACATGCGGCTTTATTAGGCATGGGTGACAATTTTAGACAAGACCTGTGTTCTCCCTGGCTGCCGCCTCCCACCCACATTCATTCCACTGTTGTTCGGTCCCGGATGCTGTCACAATTTGAACCTCAGCAAGGCAGCTTGGGTCAGGGAGGGAACAGGGACAGGATCAGAGTAAGTGGCCCCCCAGGATGGCCCACAGATACCTTCAGACTCTCATGACCACTCGGAGTAGAAGGGTAGGCTATCCCAGCCCTTAGGTCAGGTTCAGGGACCCTCGTGCCCTCCTGGCCATCATCTCCCTAGCCTGGCGTCGCTGAGCGAGCTGGCTTAGTGTAACTGTCAATTTGATGTCTGGCTCTGGTGCCACGGGCACTCACGGTCCACTGTTTCCTGAGCTCCTTGCTGCTTTGTGGTGACTGAGAGGCTGGGTGTTTGGGGGAAAACCACCAGAGACCTACCCGGAATAGCAGAGGCTTGTCTATGCCAGCCTCGTGGCACTTTTGGGGGGGACGGGCGGGACCATGTCCTGCCCACCAAATTGCCACCTCATTGAGGCTGCAAAGACTGACAGAAAGTCTGAGGAGAAGAGAAGGGCAAGGGAGAGAGGGAAGGGATGCGCTGGGCACGGGAGGGAGAGCAGGGAGCCATTGCTGCGTGTGTGGATACTGGGGTTGTGGGCATCTCGAGGCCTGTGAGCATCCTGGGGTTCTGTGAGCATCCTGGGGTCCGTGTGATCATCCTGAGGTTCATATGAGCATTCTGAGGTCAGTGTGAGCATCCTGGGGTCAGCGTGAGGTGGACCCCAGTGATCTTCCTGGTCAGCAGCACCTGGGTCAGTTACTCCTGACTGGCCTTCTCAGACATCCCCTTGCTGGCAGGCCCTTGTCTCAGCCTGGGGAAAGGGATAATGCCTAGCCGGTGGGGTGTGGTTGATGGATTTCAGGGGCTCCCAGGTCTCCTGCTTACTGGTGGGAGACCTTACTCCCTCAGTGCAGCCTCCCTTTGTGTCTCCCCTCTGTTTCTCCCTCCCTCTCCACATCTGCTGGGGATGGCTTTTCTGGTCCAGATCCTTGGGGGGGGGGGGAAGGGGAGGGCTTGAAGTCGCCCCTTGGGGGCAGGGGCCATGAGTGGCCCTTGGAGCAGGTGGCATGTGACTGCAGAGAGGTGAGCTGTGACACCCCCACCCGCAGGTTCCTAGGAGGCGAGTGCGGACGGTATGCAAAGTTGTGAATCCAGTGGCGACAGTGCGGATGACCCTCTCAGTCGTGGCCTTCGGAGAAGGGGACAGCCTCGTGTGGTAGTGATCGGCGCCGGCTTGGCTGGCCTGGCTGCAGCCAAAGCGCTTCTGGAGCAGGGCTTCACGGATGTCACTGTTCTCGAGGCTTCTAGCCGCATCGGAGGCCGAGTGCAGAGCGTGAAACTCGGTGAGTGCTTCTTTCTGTCCCTGCTCGGCCCCCAACACCCTGGCCCCTCCTGCTTCTTCCCTGGGGTGAGTAGTCCACCATACATGCTGCTGGTGTTTCCCAGAAGCTTCCTTTGCCCCTTTCAGCAGCCCTCTGAAGTGGGCAGCTTGGGGCTCTTGCCTCCATTTGGGGAGATGACCTGGGGTTTAAAGTGTTTAAGAGGAAGTGGACACCCAGAATCGAACTTTCTTGGCAGTTTCCGTCTTATGAGAAGGGGAATTCTGCAAGTTTCTATTAGTCATTAATTTTTGAGTGTGGATTAGTAGATGATTCAGCCCTGGGACAATAGGCACTCAGGGCCACAGAGGTAGAAGGGGATTTTATGCCTCCTTTGGAGTGATAGGCAGTTCTTAGGATTGTCTGGGGAGAGGGTCAGTCTAGGTTGCAGAATAAAGAGGACTAGGGAGAAAGCAGAGACTTTCTCCAGGGAGTGTGTAGATTTTTCCAGGGGTCATTGAGAATGGGGAAATGCTTGAAACGCAGCTGGAGGTCAGGGCTTCCCAGCCAGGGGATGTAACCATGAAGCAAGGATCATTAAAGTGGCCCAATGGGATGATACCAGTGGCTTGGAGTGTGGAGGCTATCGATCCTTCAGAGGATTTTGTGTCTGTCCCCACATCGGGTATTAAGGCCAAGTCATTCTGGGTGCCCACTTGTAAGGGTCAGGAAGCTGGCTCAGAGATGCAGGCGGTGAGGTTTAGAACAAGCAGAGGCTGAGGACACTTGGGGACCTTCTTCCTCCTCTCACAGCTTGATCACAGGAAAAGCCTTCCCTTCGGCACTTGCAGGAGGGTGTGCATGATGCTGCGCTGGTTTTGCTTTGGCACACAGGGCTGTGTGCTGCCCAACTTGGGAACAGTCAGCTGAAGCTCTGCACTCCGCTTGACATCTGATTGGCAGGCTGGGAGCCTGAGGGGCGTGGGGGCTCCTTTTGTGGGTCTCAGGTCTTGATATGACAGTCAAGGGCTGACATAGCAGCAGAGGACGAGAGGACGAATGGCCGAGTCTCAGTGATAGCTGAGACGTGCCAGGCAGGGAAGTGCTGGTGCAAGGTTGTGAGGCTGAAGATGCCTTCCTGGGGGAGGGAGCTTGGGTGGGCCTCAGGTGATGGCGGTGTTGGGTAGGTAGTGAGAAGGAGGAGAGGAAATACCCAAGAAGCAAGATGTGAGCAAGATGAGGCGGACCCTGCAGGAAGGCTTGCCTGGGGCTGGTTTGTCTGAGTGCCTGGTCGTGTGGCCGAGGCTGGCACTGGATGCTGACTGGACATTGTTTCTCCATCAGGATAAGCCTAGGTTTCTCTCTATAGGGACATTTTAAGGGGGTGGGAGAGGAAGCCATGAGGCCTCTTGAGGCCTAGGCTCTGAAATTGAGATTGAGTTTGGGGGTGGGGGGTGTGCTACGTTCTGTCTGGAAGGGGACTTTGATGCTGGAGCTACAGGGATGTTGAGGAACTGGAAGATGGCTAGATGGGGACCTTGGGTCTGGAGGGTGGGGTTCCTCCTGGGTCACTAGCTGGGTATTCCAGGTAGCCTCACTCCCTCACTGGGATCCTTAGGTATCCCCAGAATGTTTCCTGAGGGAGAAGCATCTATGAGGAAGGAGGGTTTGGTGTCTGGTGCTATCTTAGAAAAAGATATTCAGTGAGGTGACTCTGGGGCAATCATAGAGGCATTCTGGGCGCAGTCATCATAGTTGTAAAGTGGAATTCACTTTGTGCCACATCTGGTTTCCCTGGGAACTTTTTACTAAGGATTTTGGTTTTGCCAGAGGGACCCTAATTCCTGTCCTGTGCTGTTATGGAGTGGAAGGATCTTCTTGGAGGATGGAGGGGGGGCAGCATTTTGGCTTTCTCTGAAGAAGTCCTTGCCCCTCTAAGGGCCTGTTGTTGTCCCCATCAGGACACGCCACCTTTGAGCTGGGAGCCACCTGGATCCATGGCTCCCACGGGAACCCCATCTATCATCTAGCAGAAGCCAATGGCCTCTTGGAAGAGACAACTGACGGGGAGCGCAGTGTGGGCCGCATCAGCCTCTACTCCAAGAATGGCGTGGCCTGTTACCTTACCAACCGTGGCCGCAGGATCCCCAAGGACGTGGTTGAGGAATTCAGCGATTTATACAACGAGGTGTGGTGTCAGCAGTGCAGCTGGCCCAGGGTGTGGGTGGCAGGGATGCCCTGGCGTGTGGGGGAGTTGGGTGGTCTGCCAGGGTCTTCCATGAACCTGGTCATGTCTTGGTACACTCTGTGGGCCCTGCATTTGGAGGAACAGGACAACCTGAGGATAGAATGAAGATGATGAGTGGAGAAGTCCTGGGTAAGAGATAATTGATACACATACTTAAATATTCTGCAGAAAGACTTTAAACATCTTTTATTCAATTTATTACTAAGTACTTGGGGGTAGTGATCATCCTTATTGTTTTTGGATATTCTTGTAGATGCTACCTAAAAAACCCCTTATTTTCTAATTGTTTCTGGTGTATAGAAAGACAGCAGATTTTTACATATTTTTAGTTACCTTGCTACATTATTTTAATTCTAATAATATATCTGTTAACATATTAATTGTATAACCTAGGGACTAATATTTTGGAATTTTAAGTATAATCATAGACAAAAAAATGAGCATTTTGATTTTTCTTTTTAATCCTCAGACCAGTGTTGTCCAATAGCACTTTCCATGATGATGGGCATGTTTTAGTCTGGCACTCTCTAGTCTAGTAATCACTAGCCACGTGTAGCTCTTATTTATTTATTTATTTATTTATTTATTTATTTATTATAGAGGCATGTTTTATTTATTTGTTTGTTTGTTTGTTTTTTGTTTATACATGCACTGGGTACAGTCAGAAGTGCGGGAGGGTGAGAGAATTCACCAGAGCCAGAGCGGGGAGCAGAGCAGGCAGAAGGACCGAAGTACACTGCTGAGGGGAGCAGCGGGCGGCAGGAGAGGTCTGCACGCCATGTGGGACCCTCCTCCGGTGGCCAGGGAGCAGCCGGGGATCGAACCGGCGCTGCAGAGGCCACGGGCAGCTTCGCAACCCAGCGCTCAATCGCTGCGCCACCGGGGAGGCCCGACGTGTGGCTCTTGAGCACTTAAATGTAGCTAATGAAACCAAGGAACTAAATACCTAATTTAATTTTAATTTCATTTGCTACAGATGTCTAGTGGCTACTTTATTGTACAGCACAGCCTCTGACCATTCATTTCCTTTTCTTGCTTTATTACACTGGCTGGCATCTTCAGTACAGTTCTGGATGGCAGTGACACACAGCCTTGTCTTATTCAGGTTTATGAAAAAAAGTTAATATTTACAGTGTCTTTCGGTGGTGCTGTGAATTGCACTGAACAAGCTTGTAGGCCCCGCCTACTGGTAGCTTCAGCACCCTCCATACTTGTTGGCTTGGCCTGTTGTACATTTTCTTCATCCCTTGGGTGTGGGCAAGGAGAAATGACCCCTGCTTTGGGGTAATCCCTGTTCAGTGGAGGGCAGCACCTTCTGCCTCTTGTCTGCGTGCATAGGTGTATTGTCTGCGTTCTGTGGTACAGTGTGTTCTCACTCATGGACAGAGGCTGAATTGTTAATGAGCAGATAAGAACGAGTGTTCTTTAAACTAGACCTTCCTGGTCTACTGGGAGTCATGTCCCTGTTCCTGGAATGAGTGCTTCAAGCATGGATGCCTCTTGAGAATGACTCAGAGTCTATGGCTTGCTTGTTCTTTTAAATACCCTTAAAAATAGATCGTCATCAACGTGGGTTTGCTTGTGGGTTTGATTTTGAAAGTCAAGAGTGTGATTGATGGAAAGTAGAGTGGATAAAGGCAGGTTATCAGTCTGGGTGGTGATACTTTGGGTCACAGGGAGGAGGTGTTAGCCATGAGGTAAAAAAATAGGTTTCCTTGCTTGACTCTTAACTAGTCTGAAGCCCTGCCTGAGGGTGACTTCAGAAAAAATAGGCATCCTCGCTCCAGAGATGACTTTGAAGTGCTACTTATTTGAATATTTTTGATAACAAATAAAAGTGCATGTACAATAGCATCATATAGAGCTTAGCCTCTAGGGACAACTTTGATTTAAGTGCCTGTTCTACTATTATTAGTTGTATAATCTTGAGCAAGGCTTTGAATCTCTCTGATCTTGCTTTCATCATCTGTAAAGTGGGACATTGTTACACCTACTTTTTAGTGTCTTGGGAATTAAGTGAGATCCCAGTGAAAAGCACTTAATGAGAATTGGGGTGAGTACTATTTGCTGTTACAAGACTGCCCTATTTCCCTTGGGTTACCTTGGGAGGAGGTCACTCAACCCAGGACAGGAGACTGTACCCATGGGACAGATCCATAGGGCTGTTCTGGCTGGTGGTTGACACAAAAACTCACCTAGATGGACGACTCACATAAACTCACACCTTTCTCTCTCCATGCTGCCCAGGTCAACGTTTGCTACTCCTCAGCTGGGCATTTTGGCCTCTAGTCAACATTAGTTAGGGACTGGCTACCATGTCTTATCACCCAAGGCAAAAAGGGAGGAGGAGAGGCAGTGAGCTGAAAGCCTGACTCCTTGGCAGTGCTACTGGGTGAGGAAAATGCTGAGGAACTCTAGTTTAGGCCAAACCCTCAGCATCTTGTGACTGTAGGGAGGAAAAATGAATAATTTAACTTATTTTCTTCTTTGTATCTTATACTTCAGAGACATGTGTAATTCATGTTTCTGTCTCATGCAGCAGCCTCTCCCTTGAGTGAAATGGTGAAAGTGGGTAGGACCACCTTCCTTCCACTTCTCTGCAGCATTGGGGCTGGTCCCAGGGCGGGGTAACAGGACAGACATGATTCCCCCAAATATGTGCAAAGCAAATCCAACTTCGTCTTAAGAAGGGACACAGACTAGTAATTGGCACTGACCATGGATATGTGGCCAAGGAACCCATATTTTCCAGTGTCCTGGAGGGAGAGTGGGTATGTGATTGTGTTCACAACCCTTCAGTGATGCCAGCGCCTTGGATACATCCAGAGTCCTTGGCATGATTCTTAGTCCTTTGCACCCTGGCCCCTGCCTGCTTTCCATGGTCGCCTCTTGCAGTTCCCCCTCTGTGCTGCCCACTTCAGCAAGACTGAGCCGCTGTGATTGCAGCTGGCATTCTGTCTCCTTCTTCCTCATCTTTGAGTCTCCTGTTCCTTTTGCCTACAATACATGTCTTGTCCCCTCTGTTAGCCTGACTGTTGCCTGATTCCCAAGGTTGTTCGAGTAGATCTCCCACCTCCTGGATTCTTTCCCATCACAGCACATATATAGAAACAGTCCAGTTACGATGTCTCCCCAACTGAGTGAAGGCAGGGCTCAGGACTGTCTCTCTTACCATTACAACCTATGTCTGGCACAGAGCCCACTAAATGTTAATTAAATGTTGGGGTTCAGACCTTGCCTTTTGGGGATCCCATGACTGACTCAGGCCTGGCTTACTTTGCTCAGGGAGATGTGCCCAGAGTTTGGTGGGAGGTTAGGAACCAGGCAGACAGGATGGGCATCAGGACCCCACTCCAGGGGACCTTCCTATCAATGAGATGCAGTTTGAAGTTCTTGCAGTTTGCCAATGAAGTGCATCCCCGTTCCTTGGCACACTGGGTCCTCCCCTCCCGATGCTCTGCCCCACTGTGGCTATCTTCCTTGCATGTGTCTGAGATTTGCAGTCAAGGGAGGTGCTCTGTGTGGACATGAGCAGGGCCAGAGAGGGTCTCCTGGGAAATAAGATTTCACCTGTTCCAGCCAACACCGGCCAGGCCACCACTCCAGCTTGCTCTCTTGGGAGCGAGTGAAGCAGACATACGCAGTGGTGTCCTGTTCCCAGACTGCAGGCATCAAACATGTCACTTTGTTCAAAGTAAGCACTTAGCAAAAGAGTCTCTGGGGCCCATGCAAGCTCTCTCACTGGCTCAGGGGGCCTTTGGCTGCTTACCATCTATAAACCTTGACCTTGACCCTGTTGGTACAGCCACCGTGTAGCCCTGTGCAGCACATGATTCACCGAGGCAGAGAGCTTGGGCTCAGCACATCAGGGGATACCTGGGAGGTGGTGACTTTTGAGTTGGGCCCTTTGGTCTGAGATGGAGGTGGGATGAGGGAGAGTATTTTCAGTCTTCTGGACTCTCTCTGGCAGGTCTATAACTTGACCCAGGAGTTCTTCCGGCATGGTAAACCAGTCAATGCTGAGAGTCAGAACAGCGTGGGGGTGTTCACCCGGGAGGAGGTGCGCAACCGCATCAGGAATGACCCTGATGAGCCGGAGGCCACCAAGCGCCTGAAGCTCGCCATGATCCAGCAGTACCTGAAGGTATCTTTGCTGTCTGGGAGCTTTGCTGAGTGCAGATGCCAGGACCACAGATTCTGGGGATCTGGGTCTGAGGAAGGTGGCACTGCTCTGAGGCTGTCCTCTGTTCCTGCTCAGTCTTGGTGCTCACCTGCCTTCTCTCCTGACACTCTCACAGGTGGAGAGCTGTGAGAGTAGCTCACACAGCATGGATGAGGTGTCCCTGAGCGCCTTTGGGGAGTGGACGGAGATCCCAGGCGCCCACCACATCATCCCCTCGGGCTTCATGAAGGTTGTGGAGCTGCTGGCGGAGGGCATCCCAGCCCATGTCATCCAGCTGGGGAAACCTGTCCGCTGTGTTCACTGGGACCAGGCCTCTGCCCGCCCCCGGGGTCCCGAGATTGAGCCTCGGGGTGAAAGTGACCACAATCACAACTCCGGGGAGGGCAGCCAAGGTGGAGAGGAGCCCCGGGGGGACGGGGAGGATGAGGAGGCGCAGTGGCCGGTGATGGTGGAGTGCGAGGACTGCGAGGTGATCCCGGCTGACCACGTGATCGTGACCGTGTCGCTGGGCGTGCTCAAGAGGCAGCATGCCAGCTTCTTCCGGCCTGGCCTGCCCGCCGAGAAGGTGGCTGCCATCCACCGCCTGGGGATTGGCACCACCGACAAAATCTTCCTTGAATTTGAGGAACCCTTCTGGGGTCCCGAGTGCAACAGCCTACAGTTTGTGTGGGAGGACGAGGCGGAGAGCCGCACCCTCACCTACCCGCCTGAGCTCTGGTACCGCAAGATCTGTGGCTTCGATGTCCTCTACCCGCCCGAGCGCTACGGCCACGTGCTGAGCGGCTGGATCTGTGGGGAGGAGGCCCTCGTCATGGAGCGGTGTGACGACGAGGCGGTGGCCGAGATCTGCACCGAGATGCTGCGGCAATTCACTGGTGCGTTCCAGGGGGTCCCCCACACCCTCCAGACCTCCAGACGCTCCCGAGCTGGGTGGTTGCCTTCCTCCCCTCCAGAATGAGAAGCTGGGGTGTCCCCTGGGAGAATCTGGGCACCATGTTTCAGTCTCTGGCTCCCAAGTCGTGGGCCTGCTCCCTGTTTGGAGCTTGAAATACTCTGAACCAGAGGCACCGTGTCCTTCTCTTTCTAGGTCCTGAATGGTAAACTGAGGTATCCTTGCAAAACCTCAGACCACCCATTTCCTACTCATCTGATCTTGCTAAGAGACGAGCCTGTCTTTACTGATTCTCTTAGTTGAACACCTTTCCTCCGCTGTCCCTGAGGAACCTCAGAAGCACCCCTGAAGTTGGAGGGGGAGACGTGATTACCTGG
Organism: Talpa occidentalis; assembly: GCF_014898055.3. Taxonomy (NCBI): domain Eukaryota; kingdom Metazoa; phylum Chordata; class Mammalia; order Eulipotyphla; family Talpidae; genus Talpa; species Talpa occidentalis. The sequence continues at coordinate 91,142,377 of NW_023600993.1, forward strand.
AGTGTGTTTTCAGATAGGGGAATTAAGGCTCAGGGAGATGAAGTGTTTTGTTGGGGTGCGGGGTCACAAGGAAACGTTGAAGGGTTGAAGGGTACACACCTTGACCCCAGGCTCCCCATCCTCCCCTCCACCTTGCACCCTCCATACCTGCCTTTGGCAGCCGAGCCCCCCTTGGAGCCCCGGAGGTGGAGTGGGAGCTGTCTGTTCAGGGGGGTCTTCTGCATGTGGCCATTTCTTATCCCATCTCCCTTGGGCTCTTCTGATTTCCCAACAGGGAACCCCAATATTCCAAAGCCTCGTCGAATCCTGCGCTCAGCCTGGGGCAGCAACCCCTACTTCCGAGGCTCCTACTCATACACGCAGGTGGGCTCGAGTGGGGCAGACGTGGAGAGGCTGGCCAAGCCCCTGCCACACACAGAGAGCTCCAAGACGGCGGTGAGTGTGCAGGGGAGGGGTGTGCAGGGCGAGAAGGGGTGTGTGAGTGGGGGCATGGGCATTCGGTGTGTGTGTTGAAGGGGGAAAGGGTGAATGAGTACTCTCTAAGGGGTGCTGAGGTGAGACAGGGCTGGAGTAACTCCAGTGGTGAAAGAGAAAAACCAGAAAATGTGCACTTAACATCTGGAAGAAAAGATGGAATCCAACCTAGGTGTTAATGGCTTTCTTGGGGTTATAAAAAAGGAGTCATTTAGTGCTGTGCTGTCCAATGTGGTAACTATTAGCCGCATTTCATTTAAGTCAATATTGCTAAATTTTAATGAGTAAATTAGAAATTCAGCTCTTCAGTAGCACTAACCACATTTCAAGTTGGGTAGCCACCTGTGGCTAGCGGCTGCCATAGTGGATTGTGTAGTTACAGCAAATTTCCCACATCACAGAGTTCTAGTGGACAGCACTGGTTCAATGGGAGTAAGCTTTCCCAATATGGCTTAGAAAATCAAATTGAGAATAATGATCACCCCCTCAAATTATATCAACCATGGAGTTGGAAAGAAAATAATAAATCTGAGAGAAACATAGACTCATCAAGCCTCAGCCTTTGTGCTGTGCTCAGGGGAGAGCAGAGAAGGCCCTCCCTGCCACCAAAGTCATACTCCTGCAAAGCAAACCTCTTGTCACCTGCATCAGTTAGGACTAGTGCCTATAGCAAACAGCAAAATGAAACAAAAATAAATTCTTAAACAAGATGGTTGTGTCCGTCTATCACACAAAAGGAAAACTGGAGGTAGGTAATAGGTATCGTTAGCATCTGCCTTCTATTGTCAAAGCCACCTGTGGCCCAAAAGGGCTGCAGGGGCTCCTGCTCTCACATCTGCATCTTAGGCTGCAAGGATAGGGCAGGCAGATGGACAGGCAGAGGGCTGTCAGCATCTTTAAGCAACAGTGCACTTGAAGTGCTTTTGAAGCTGTTTGGCCAGAATGTAGTCACATGACCCATGCCAGTGGCTGGTGAGGCTGAGATACGTCATTTTAATTCTGGATGGCAATGGACCCAGCTAAAAATCAGGCCTTTGTCACTGAGGAGAAATAGGAGAATGGGTGTGGGAGGAGGCAGCTTGCCCTCTACCACAATACACCCCCTTTCGGCTTAACCAACTCATTGCTGGTGGGTTCAAGCCTCAAGACTCAGAGTGGGGGGTGGGGGTTTCTGTGACTAGAAGTCCCAGCATCACCCGGGCATGTGGTAGAAATGCAGATGCCCAGCCCTGCTGCATTCACAACTGCATTCTACCCGGGTCCCCAGATAGTGGCTTTGCACATTCAGTTTGAGATGCAAAGTCCAACTCAAGCTTGGAAAGCAAGCACTTGTGCTTTGCCTGGAACCCCTCTAGGCAGCCTGCTTTCTCAAGGTGGAGCTCTGGCTGTGTCAAAATTCTCACTCTCCCTTAAACAAGACCTGCTTTGGTGCAGTTTTGCCCCCTACTTTTTCTTCTTGAAGCATCCTTTGCCTGTTTATTTACCTAGACTCTTCCAAGAAGTAGTCCACAGGTCCTGTCCTTTGGGAAGCTTTGTGCGACCCTCCTGACAGTGGGCCTCTTCTGGGCTCTCAGCACCTTGCCCAAATACCCATCACGTCACGTTTGACGCCGTTTAGTAATTGGGTCTCGTGTCTGGCTTCCCCACCAGCATGGAAGCTCCTCAAAGCAGCAGCCCGGTCACCTTTTATCTTCCAAGTGCCCAGAACAGTCCCTGGACCCTAATAGGGGCTCCATAAAGGTTTGTTAAATTATCGCCTAACTTTATCGAGTGCTTATGTTCTTCCAGGTTCTAAGTGCTTTAGTTACATTATTTATCCTTACTATCATCCTAGCAAGCAGGTGGTATAAACTCTGTTTTGCAGATGAGAAAATCAAGGCTTAGGAGCTTAAATCACTTGCCCTGAGTTCACTAGCAAGAGGCACAATGAGTTTCTGAGACTGAGAAGCTAGGACTCCTAAAAGCCTCAGAACAGAAAGAACTGAGGCCCAGATGTTTGGGGCAGAAGCAGGGGAAGGTGACCATGTGGGATGGGCAGCTCCTCCTCCTGTGAAAACAGCAATAACTGCATCTCAGATGCCTGCTCATTCCTCTGTGACTGGTAGTATGGATGGGAGGCCCCGGGGCAGAGAGGTAGCCTCTTAACTTGTCCTGTTGCTCTGCCCCTCACTTCCCTGTCCCCTGCCCAGCCCATGCAGGTGCTGTTCTCCGGTGAGGCCACACATCGCAAGTACTACTCCACCACCCATGGTGCTCTGCTCTCTGGCCAGCGCGAGGCTGCCCGTCTCATAGAGATGTACCGAGACCTCTTCCAGCAGGGGCCTTGAGGGCCTCCTCACTGCCCAGCGTGTTTCTTAAAGAACCACTAACTCGTGACTGCCAGCCCTCCCCCTGTTGCTCTGTCCTCCTAATTTCCTAATCTTCTGTAGAATCAGTTTTTAGCGTTCGTAGAGTAGACACCCTGACTGCTTCAGACCTGGCTCTGTAGCTCTTCCTTTTCTCCATGCCAGGTCTTGACCAGGGTGGGGCCTGTTGATTTACCTCTGTGCTCTGACCTCTGACCTCCCTGTGCCTCTCCTCCCTTCCTGCCTTGTTATTGTAAGTGCCTTCAATACTTTGCATTTTGGGATAATAAAAGAGGCTTGCCGTTCTGTGCTCCTCAGCTTCTCTCTTTGGTTTTCTGGTTTTTGTCGGGGTTGGGGGGGGGTGGGGGTGTGTGGGGGTGGTGGTGGTGGGGTGTGTGTGTGTTTTAACACACCTCCTTTGAGGGAGGGCATGTGACCTGGTTGTGCCCCCAGCAGGGAAGAAGCCTGCCTTTTCTGGAAGGGCTCTGCTGGTGAGGCCTGTCAGGGATCAGGACGCCTAGCTGAGCAGCCCCATCTCCTTCAGGCCAGACCTGGGCCTGCCCCTGGAATGAAGGCAGTTCCATGGGAGGGGACACCAGTTCTGACTCCATGCCAAGCTCAGGTGTATTAATTATTAACCACTGGGCACAGAGCCCTGGGTCTGGCCCTGGGGTAACTCTCTTGACTTCTGGAAAGGTAGTCTGCTCATTCCTCTGTGTTTTTTTCAGGGGAGCTCCCCTAGTGGCCCCCGCCTGCTGTGTTCCAAGCCTGTCACTTACTGGCATCTTGTCTTTGCTGGGTGAACACACACTGACAGACACCACCTGTAGACACATCTACACATCTTCCTCAACTACTGTTTTTTTTTTTTTTTTTTTTTTTAACACACCCCCTTTGAAGGAGGGGATCTGACCTGGTTGTGCCTGATAATCCCACTGTTACATTGAAAATATGTCAAAAATGCTACCTGGAGCCACAGCAGGCTGCCACTGCCCAGCATCCCAGGAGAGGAAGGCACTGTGGTTTCTGCTGAACACATATAGTTTTCACACCATTGTAAAGACCTAAGTGGAACCATCGGAAGTTGGGGACCATCTGTGCATACCCCTATATTTACTCCCTCTCATACCCTCCATATACATCCACCCATACAGAGACATCTACACATGTGCTTAGGGCTTTAAAGAACACTTAGTCACTTTCTTAATCCAGACTTCTAGTGGTAGAATTCAAGTTCTGTAGAGTTGGGGGTGGTGGAGGGGGCAGAGGAAGTTGTGAAAATCCAGCCCCCTCCTCCCCACCCTCCAGTCTAACTCTGTATGAGCTCAGGTATGAGCTCTGTATGAGCTCAGGATCCTTCTCGAAGTTTAGGGCACTGACCATGTTAGGACTCTACCCCTCTGCTTCTCACCCTCTCCTTCAGAGGCCTGCAACAGCCTTCTGGAAGATTGGCGTAGTGGGAGCTGAAATCGTTGACCCTGGATTTATGAAGATCTGAAAATGCTGTAATCCCGAATGCTGAATCCTGAACACTCAATCCTGGGGGCTGCTTTTGCAGTCCCTTATATTTCTTATCAGAGTCTCAACTCCTACTGATACTTTGTTCTCATTTTCCCTGGGGTTCACCAGCACCCCGTCCTGGGGGCACCACCTGTAACAGTCTTTGGCTGAAGCCATCATGTATGGTAAGTGAAAAAGTATCAGGCTTTTCTGCCCTCCCGCTATTAGGACTGATGATGGATCCCTATGGTCCTGAATGCATGCCTGATGGCGGGCGCCTGGAGTAGGGTGTGGGCATGCGTAGATGGGATACACCTGGGCTGAGAGACTGGGCTTTTAAGGGCGTGTTATGGGGATGCCAGCAGAAACAGAGCAGAAAGCAGAAGCAGAGAGAACCAGAGAATGCCGGAGCGCCCAGAAAGAGTGAAGACTTGCTGGGGCCTGGGAGGCCTGCCAGCCTCCCGGCCCCCCAGCACCCCTGCCTGCCGTGTGCCTGGTAAATCCCAATAAAAGTCTGCAACAGCCAGTGAGGGTTCCAGGACTCTCTCCTCCTTTACCCCGTCTGCTTGGGTCATAGAGATCCTGCTCCGTGTCCTCCTGCTATTACACACCAGTAAAATAAAGAGTGGGTTCTCCGGATCACAGGTACGGGAATCTTAAAGGACTCCATGAGGGTGAAAGAACCGGAAATGTTGGTTCGATGATTGTGTGTTGAGGAGCTTCAGGTGTGAGCAAGAAAGAGGCCGACTGCCTGCCAGGCACCGCGTAGGTCATAACGGCACAGCGCACAAGACCTTGTTTTCATGTCAACTCAGATTGTGGAGGCGACTTCTCTTGGGAAAATGAAACCTCGAAAACTAAGTAACACAGCAGTGCCACCCGGGTAGGTGGGGATGTACTGAGGTCTGACTCCACAGTACAGGCTCATTCTGTTTACTGCCTGATGAAGAGGCCGGTGCTGGGGTGGAGGGGGTGAGGGGAAATCTGCGGCCGCTGCTGGAAGGGGTGGAACTGGGCATGGCCACACTGGGGGCTGAGGGGCAGTTTCTACAAGAGTTGACCTCATGCCCGCCGGCACGTCCACTCCTGGGTGCACACCCAAGAGAAATGAGGGCCTCTGCCTACCTGAAAGATGCAGTAGAATGTTCGTAGCAACATACTGGTAGTTCACAATAGCTAAAAATTGGAATTAGCCCCAATGTCCACTAGTAGATGGATAAAATGTTGTACATTCATACTACGGAACACCACACACCGACAGAAAAGGTGAGTGGATGCCTGCAATGACATCTGGTAACCTCAAAAGATGTTGAATGAAAGAAGCCAGACATAGGCTATCCACTGTGCATTATCTTTTATATGAAGTTCAAGAACCTGCAAACCAAAATCTATGGCATTAGGAATGCCTGGGGAGGGAGCATGGGGGACTGTCTGGGGTTAAAGGAATGTCCTGGATCTTGATTTGGGTGCCGGCTGCATGGGCTGAAATGCATCAGGTTGTACACTAAAGATTTATGCATTTTTTCTATATGCAAAACAAAAGTTTCACCTGAGGGTGCCCCTCCCTCTCTGCCATCCAGAATGTATGGGCTGTGTGAATTTCCTCCTTGCAGTAGACATGGTGCAGCCTGAGAGCAGATAAAGGGGAAGGACCTACTGCTGCCCTGCTGGCTGCCGGGTGATAAGGACTGGTCTTGTGTTTACGTAAGATTTCACTTTATCCGTTTCCCTCCAAGAATCTCCTCATCTGGGGACCTGCGGCCATCTGAGGTAGACTGCAGAGAAAATTGAGGTTACCAGGACTGGTGTGAGGCTGTGCAAAGCTGTGCTGCTTGGAGAGGGTGCCATCTCGGGCAGGGGTGAGGTGGGAGGAGCCGAAGGTGCTGTCCTGGATTTGGCTGGAGCAGTCAGCCTCCGTCGCACTGTCAGTCAGATAACCGTGGGGGGAGTTAGGTTCTGCAGCAACAAAACAAAACCTGCTTTTTCCAGGCAGATAAAAGCAAGAACCATCCAGAAGTGAGGCGAGAGATAGATGTCTCAGGGACACAGGATGAGTGTCTTGCTGTGACTGAGTTTTGGAAGCAGCCTTGGCATTGATGGGAACCCCACAGAGTCTCTGGGGTGCTTGCGCTGGCATGCTCAGGCCAACACCCATGCCAACACCTGCTCTATAGCTGCCCTCGTTGGAAAGTTTACCAATGGGGAAAGCTCTTTCTTGGCACTGAATTCGTGTAGAATTGGTTGCATGCTTTCTTGGGCTGTGGGCATCAGGGAGACGGCAAGGTGTTGGTTGTGGCTTTGTGAAAACCTCAAATGTTCCTTCAAGGGTCCTGGGGTCCTTGGTGCATACTCTCTTTTTGAGTCTTTGCTGGATGTTAGCTCCTACTTGATGCTTGGGGCATCTGCCTCACCAGCAAACGATTGCAGGAGTGAAGCACCTGTGGTTGGAGCCGCCCTGCATTTAGCCGGGCCTGTCAGGATGAGCCCGGGGTGTGCGGAGCGAGACGGGCTGCTGATTCTGCTCCTGAAAACTGCCTGTCTGGTGAATGGCCCTCCAGACAGAACAGAGTTACATGGGCTGTGATTTCTTCTAATGACTGGCTGGGCAGCTTGTTGAGGCTGATTTGTGTGGGGTGATCCAGCGTCAACAAGCAGGAGTCGTGGCCTTACTGGGATGTGGGGGGCATCCAGGCTGTCCAAGTTCGTGTTATATGTGTGTATTTAATATAAGAAAGGAAGGGGTTGGTCACTGTCTCGCTCCAGACTGGTAGCTGGAGAGGCTGGAGACCAAGGCCTTGATCGCCCCCCACACTTCCTGCGGTGGTTGCACATTGGTGTCGCAGGAGTGTTGTGACCTGGATCTCGGTTAGGGCAGCGAGATGTCAGGCGTATCCTGTGTCAGTGACCTCAGTATTTGTGCAGTTCTGATCTGTTGGCTTGGGAGTTCCCCTCCGTCTCATGGGAGCCCAGGACCTCTTTTTGTCACCTCCTCCTTCTGACATGTGGCACATGGGGTCACATTCATCTACGTCCAGCTCATAGTGCTTTGTGGCTCTCCCTTCCCGCTTGTAGGCAGCATTAGTGCCCTCGCATCTACATCAGCTGCTGGGCCCCCTTTCTAATTAATTTGGTTTAGGTTTTTATCACTTGTGATCAATCCCGACTCATGGCAGTTGGTCCGGGAGGGGGTTTTCAATCATGTATCCTTGTTTCACTCGCTGTCTCTCTAGCATTCACAACTCTCTTGCCATTTGTTCTCGAAAGCTCATCAACACAATTCCAGCCATGCAGGCCCTGCCTGCTTTTTCCACAACGTCCTGAGGATGGCTGGAGAAAGCCCCAGCGCCCCGGCCCCGGCAGGCCAGAGCCGAGCCCAGCCCACACCACCACCAGGTCTTCCCGGGACCGAACCTCCCAACTCAGACCTCTTGGCCTGCTCCTTCCTAATTCCTGCCTGGCCCATTTGAGGAAGCAGAACCATCTTGGGCTCAGAGCAAACACCCAGGTCACCCCTAGAGACTCTTTCTTTCACACCCCTCATCTGCTCAGCAGATTTGCCAGCAGCAACCCTGTTGGCTCTACCTACAGGATCTGCTCTCCTGTTCCTCCTCCACTGCCCCTCTCCCCTCTGTCCTGGGTGACTTCAGGAGCCTCCCACGAGGTCCCTTCTTCCACGAGTGTCCCTTTTAACCTGTTTTCTACACAGCAGCCAGTGCATCTTTTAAAAATATGAATTCAGCCTTGCACATTCCTGGTTTCCAGCAACTCACATCACACTGAGGATAAAAGATCGTTCCCAACCCCCTGTGTGATCTGCCCCCCAGCTCCCATTTCTACCTCCTTCCCCGGACCCTGGTGTCCCCTTTATCTGCCCCCAGATAGTCACAAGTCCTTTTCCTTGCTGTGTTCAGATCCTTACTCAGCTGGCACATCTCCAGAGAGACTTCCCTGAGCACCTTAAGTAGCACCACTCCCTGCCCTGACTCCTGTTCTTCAGACCCTCTCTTCCCTTGATGTTATTTTATGTGTTTATCTCTGTTTATTATTTGTCTATTCTGACCACCCCCTATTGAATATAAGTCACAGTGTCTAAAACAAAGCCTGGGGTAATAGGTTATTGGCACATATTTGCTGAATGGATGAACTAGTAAATGAAGAAGCCACACTGAGTGGTGCTAACCCAGGGCCCAGCCTCAGTGCTGGCTGGAAATCCTCCTGGCTTGCTTGTCTGCTCTCTCCCCTCCTACCTCTGACACCCTCCCCTAGCCGGCTCTTACTGTCCACCGGCACAGGGTCTCCTGCTTCATAGACAAGAGAGAAGCCACCTGGAGGCAACTTGGGCCACATCTAAGCCTCCGCAGCTGTGAGAGGTGGAGACAGGACTGGATTCAACCGTGTCCTCTGGCGCCATCTGCTGGCCATGTGGGACCACAGCCCTCTTGCTGCCCCGAGAGCATTGCTTTCCTGTCATTCTGCTGTCTATTCCATCACTCCCTTGCCTAGCTGAATGTAATTTTCTGCCCTTGAATTCCCAAGGCACTTTAATTTGCTTCCTTCCTGTCTTAATCCTACTTGCCTAGTTTGTCAATATTGCAACCATGTGCCGTAGGTGGCCCCAGGGATTGCATCTCTGCATCCCTACCAGGTCTAGGTTTATTGCCGATGTGCAAAGATGTTTATTAAGTGGCTGAAGGAATAGCATACTTGGGGAAATTCTCATCTTTCCCCAAAGTTAATTTTTTAGAGATACAACTAACTGTAAGAACATTCTTCTAAAAGAAAAAAAAAGGAACTGTACAGATAAAGCTAAAATTTCCTGTCATCATTTTTACTTGATTCACAACTCCCCTCTTTATAATTTTGGTGTTTGTACATGTGAGTGTCAGTCATGTAATATTTTGTGTGCACAGTTGTCAATAAGTGGAATCATTCTGCACAGTCTCCTTCAATGTGCTTATCATACAAGCGATCTCTCTGTTTATGTTATGGGTCTCATATGTTCCTTTTAGCTGGCAGATAGCATTTCATTGAACGTCCATGCTCCATGTAAGCATTCATTTTGCTGAGGATGGCCATTTTATGATTGCTCATTATTAAAACAATGCTGTGATAGCCACAGAGAACGCCTCTGTGTGTACACACACAAGCAGGTCGCTGGATCACGAGGCATAATTATTCTCAGTTTTTAAGATGCTGTCAAATGATCCTGAAAAGAAGTTTGGCAAGTTATACTCCCACCCATCCAGCTCAGAGAGTGCTTATATCCATGCAAGTTGCCATCAGTCAGTGTCACAGAAACATCCATTTTTGTTTGATTGTTTGTTAGCAGGTAGGTGACCCAGGGCATCTCATTTGGGTTTATTTTAATTTGCATTTCCCAACTCATCATATTTTTTTCTTATGATTATTATTAGTCATTTGAGTTTCTTTTCCCCTGGGAATTTTCTGTTCTGTCCCTTAGCCATTATTTCTGTGTTGTCTTCCTATGATTTGCAGAAATATAAAAAATATATCAAGTCTATAGTCTCTTTGTCTGTGATATGAATTGTAGATGTTTTCTCCCACTCAATGCTGTTCATAGCTCTTTTAACACATGAAAGTTTTAAATTCAGGAATGAACAAACAATATTCTATGATTTGTACATTTTGTAACCCACTAAAGAATATGTGCCTCTATCCCAAGTCATCAGGAGACGCTGAGGCAGAATGGCTATGTGAGGACGAGCGGCAGCTACGAGAGGGAGAATCACAGGAGTTTGCCAGAGAATGCCCAGAGAAAAGAGCGTGTAGAGATTGGTGGGGGGCCCCATCCTCTTGCGCCCAGCTGCCTGCCCAGCTGGTCAGACTGACCCCAAATGAGCCAGTGCACGGGCTGGCTAGAGACCCATGACCCCTGTGACTTGGCTTAAAAGATGAGGGGGACCAATCTGGGTCTCTCGGGAACGAGACTCCCTCCGTTTCTGGCAGGGCAGAAAGAGGTGCAGGCACGAAGCGTGGAGAGCCATGTGGAAGGTGACCTCCTGGAAGGAGGGTCCGAAAGGTCTCAGGTGAGGTCGCTGGAGCAGCCTCCAGTGCCTCCTTCCCTTGGTCTGGCTCCTGCTTCTCAAAGCTCAGCCTATGGGGCCCTAGTTCCTGGATGTCTTCTTGATTCTGCATGCATCCTGCAACTCCTGTTTCTCCCCCACGGCAGTACAATTTGAAGATGAACTTGGAGTCCAGGACTTTGCCTCCCAGTTCCCAACAAGGGGTGGAAATGCCCCTTGGAAAGATATGCCAGCCCAGACCTTCAGGAGAGCCCTATGCAGCCCTCTTCCCTGAGCCCTCACTCCACCTGGGTCCGGCCGGCTCCCCAGAAAGCTATTCTGGGTAGAGGCTGCGGGACCGGTTTAGCCTTTACAAGCATCTGGTTTTGTGCTTCGTTGGAGCCACACGAAGGAAAAAAAGGAAATTCTTTCCAAGTGGTCGGTGAACATGTAACCCCTGGGGGTGCAACAGGATGGGAATAGAAACAGGGTGAGGAGGGTGCTGAGGAATCCGAGCTCCGACAGGTCATTCCGGGGAGGGCAACTGAGGTCCCGAACCTTTCCCCAGGATCAGTCAGCGCCTGGAGAAGAAGGGACCAAGGGACTGCCTGGAGGGGGCAGGGCGGGGCCTGCAGGGCATGGGCACCCATGGGAGGCTTGGCGAGCTGGAGCAGTTGTTCCTGCAGAAGCCCAGGCACAGCTGGCTCCCTGGCTGGGGGAGGACGCAGGCTGGACTCCCTTGAAAACGGTGGAGCCAGCTGGGGTGAGGGTCTTGCAAAGAAGGCGCGGTAGAGCCAGCCACAGGTGGGCAGCGGGCAGTGTCCCCGCAGTGGGCAGACTTTGTAGGTCCAGGACTTCATGAACACCCCGTCAGCCTCAGGCCGCCCTGAGGAGAGAGCCCTCTCCCTGTGCTGGAGGCAGATAGGGCCTCTCTTAGGATGGCCTTGGTGTGAGCTGGGAGGCCAGAGGAAGTCAGGGCTTTGTTCTGAGCAAGGGGGAGATTAGGAGGGGTGTGCGGTGGGCAAGCTCAGGGCCTCTGGACCCTGAAGCCTCGACACGAGGCTTGTCACATCTCGTGGAACAGAGGAGAAGGCTTTGCAGGAAGATGTGGGCTTGTGTTTGGGGTGCCTGGGAGTCATCTAGCAGGAGGGTGAACGCACGTATCTGCCGCTAGAGACTGACCCTGGGGAGCCATTGACGACAAGTGGCCGTTGAACGTTGTGGAGTGGATGAGACTGTGTGGCAAGTTGAGAAAGGAACAAACCCTGGGGGACATTTAAGGGCGGAGAGAGGAGCTTGAGCAGGAGAGACCACAGGGTGAGGGCAGCAGAGGTCCCGGGGCGGAGCTCCGCAGGGAGAGGCAGGGGTGGCAACCAGTGTGGGCCGAGGCAGGGGCAGAGGGGAGGAGACCAAGGAAATGAAAGGTCCCAGGTGACTTGCAAAAGCGGCTCTGGGGGATGCTGGGACAGAGGTCCCGGAGAGGGTGTGGGAAGCAATGCAAGATGGGTGGCAAGAGGCCCGCGTGAAATGGGGGGGGGGGGGCGGGGAGGGTGTACTGGAGCTGGAAGTCTTGCGGGGAGGGGGGCAGGAGTGAGGCTTTCTAAGGATGAGAGCGTGGCTGGACAATGCAGACCTCCGGAGGCTGCTTCTGATTTCCCAGGATCTTCCTCTTCCCACTCACAAAGTCCCACTGGCCTCCCCCATGGATGGGCTTGGAGAGTCTCCCTCTCTACCCCCATTGCCTCCATGTTTCATAGGTGCCCCTGGAAACTATGGCCTCATTTTTTATCTGTCCCTCAGGGACAGTCTCTCCAATCACATGTGCGGACCTTGTTGGGGCTTGGGGCACCCGAGGACCTGGGAGATGGTGCAGTGAACGCACTTCGTCCAGGGTGTCTCCAAATCACTTGCAAGCAGCTCCCTCCTTCAGAGGGTTGCTGCTGGCCCCTCCAGCCCTCTGGGCCACTCTGAGACCCTTTGTCATGCCCTGAGACCAAGTCAGCAGCTCAGTGCTTTATTGATGAGAACCTGGTCCCCAGACGCCCCCACTGAGGCTTGGCCTCTCAGGGGCCCTGCAGCCCTCCCCTGTCTCCCGAAGGCTCAGTACCTGGTGTGGGGGGTACAGGAGGAGGCAGTTGTATGCAGAGGGCCCCTGTGTGCAGGCCACAGGGGCTGAGGCTTGGACATCAGACACATTTTCTGGTTGTGCACGGTGCCTAGAGAAAGAACTGGGCCAGCAGCCACCCACCCGCCTGCATGCCCACTATCTAGGGCAGGGAGGTGCCCCCTAAAACCTTCCAGTTGTAGCTCCCTTCCACTCTGCTCCCTTGCCCCCACTGCTTACCTGCGGGCTCTGCTGCCCTGGCTGTGGGAGCCAGCATTCGCCCCTTCAGAGGCCTGCTCCAAACCAAGCCTGATGCTGAGCCCCTGCCTGGAGGCCAGTGTTTAATCCTCTTACACTGGTGTGCACCCCATGACACACAGCTGACTTAACTAACCCCCCCCCCACCTTTGTGGGAAGACAGTGAGGACTGTCCGCTGGGGCCCCAGTTGTAGGACAGTCAGTGTACTGCAAAGTGGGGCCCCCTTTGGGGTGTACATGCTTTATGCACCTGCCTTCAACTGCCCTTCTTGTGCCTTGGAGAGGCAGGGGAGGTGCCAAGCCTAAAGTCCTGACCTGTTCTACGCCCATGGGGTGAAATGTCTCTCGCAAGTCCTGGTATCGACTGCCTTGTGAGGCTGGGGTGTAAGATCCAAAATTGTAGTGACCTTTCAAACCGACTACCTCCCTAGTATGGGGTGGAAACTTGGTCCATGCTGGCCCCAGCAGCTGGCTCTTCTGGTTTCAGAACACCCCACTCAGCCCCTGCAGGGTGCTATCTAACCAGCTCTCCTTTCACCGGCCACAGCTGTGGCCTGCATGCCAACTGGACATATGTGGTTGGCATTAGCCAGCTGAAGTCTCCACTGCCCGCCTCTCTGGGGAATGTCAATGGTGTGGACATTTTTCTCAGTTACCAAGCATGGTTCCTCGGAAGGGGCGCTCTCACTCACCTTGTGAGTGCCCGCTTGGGCTTCATAATTGTCCACCCATCTCACTGATGGCCCCTGTTCCTCACCGAGGCCCTCAGCGCTTCACAGATGCATCTGGGGACTGACAAAGCAGACTTGTGCTTATGGTCACTGTCTGGTTCCCAAGACAAATCACGTCAGTTTTAAAAGCCAACAAAATTTCCCAAGTCCACGGTCAGACTGAAAATCCCAAAGGACAGCAGCTAGGAGTTAAGGAGACAGTTAAGTTGAAACTAGAAATGTGGACGCAGACCCAGTCTAGCCTCTTGTGGACCTTTAGTGCTTGAAGGGTTTTAGGGAAAAAAAAAAGTCCTTTATGGGTTATAAACTAAAGAGGGACAGTCTGCACGGTTTGCACAAAATAGAAGTACTCTCCCCAATAAATATGTCCTAAAATGACAAGGCTCTCCCCATTGGACGGCTCTGGATCCCAGCGAGAAGTGAGGGGCACAGGCACAGGAGCTATGTACAGAGTGTAAACAGTAAGGCCCTTGGGGGGGGAGTAATAGGGTCAGGGCCAGGTGATGGGGTGTGCATGGAGGAACCTGAGTAGGGTGGAGTGGGCCCGTGGGTAAATACAACAGGCTTTCAGGGTGGCCATCCCATCTGCCACCAAAGCTGCGGGTGGCAGTGGCAGGCCCACTGGGTTCCTCCGCTGAAGAGTCAGGAGAAGCTGTCCCTTGAGAAACCCTGGCCCCTCTGACTTTTTCCCTAGGAGCCGCATGGGGGGCAGCCAGGCAAGGCCTCGCCCCGAGAGGAGGGCAGGTTGTAGCCCAGGGTTCAGGTCGTGGATGGGGTGGTGTTTCTCAAACAGGAACTGGGAGCAAATGGAGGCCCGCAGCCTCTCCCTCCTGAAGCAGGACTTGAGGGCAGCCGTGTCCAGGAGGGGCCGTGACTTTCCGTCCTCCAAGGGCCCTGTCCAGTCCCAGCTCGGAAAGCAGGCCACAGAGCAGCGCCTCCTTCAGTGTCCTGGTGGCTGATTCCGGTGGGCTGCAGCCCCACGCCCCACAGCCCACACCTCGTGCTCACCCTGCTCTCCGCCCTCTCCCTGTGGACTCCCTACTTGGGGGTTGGGGGGGGTGTCCTTAAATATCAGTCTCTCTGAGGTTGCCATAGTCGGCCAAGTCATAGGCCTGGCAGGTGGCGCCCTCGGCCAGGTCCTGGGGGACGCTCAGGGACACAGCCTCCACCGCGGGGCGCAGGGCGCACGCGGGCTCTGCGCGGGGCGCGCTCGCGTTCCCGGAGCGGATCTTGTGCGACAGGCTGGAGACCTTGGCGCGGAGCTGGGTGGTGGGTCTCCGGAACGGCCCCAGCAGCCTCCACTCTCGGAAGGCGCAGGTCGGCTTTCGACGGGCGGGCACCGGAGCCTGCGCCTCTGGGGAGCCGGGGATGGAGGGTTCGATGAGAGCCAGCGGGGCCCCGGGGGGCGCGGCGTCCGGGCCGGGGGCGCAGTCGGGGTGCTGGCCGCTGGTGGACGCTCGCCAGTGGTGGCCATAGACGCGCCAGAGCGGGCGGCGGCGGCGTCGTCGGTGGCACTGGCAGCGCAGGAGGCGCAGGAAGGCGCGCTTGAACTCGCGGCTGGAGCAAGGGTAGATGAGCGGGTTCACGCAGCTGTTGAAGTAGCCCAGCCAGAAGATGACCTTGAAGACGCCCTCAGAAGGTTTCAGTTGCGGGAACAGGGAGCCTGCGGGGAGCAGAGACTGAAGCTGGTTAGATGACCTGGCAGGAGAGACTCTCCTTCTGGAGCAAAGGGGCGGTAATCCTCGGCACCCCAGCAGCCTTGGCTGTCAAGTAGGGACTCTCAGGATATCTCCCCCAAAAGGGGCGCTGATATGATTCAGGGGCCCCATGAACTTGCATGGGAAAAAAATAATCATTTTCAGGTTATACATTTACCTGAAGTTGAGCATGTTCTTTTTTTAAATAGTCTTTTTTTATTTTTATTTTTTTAAGATTTTATTTATACAAGAGCTGGGTACAGGCCAGAGATGCAGGGGGTGAGAGGACTCACCAGAGACAGAGTGGGGAACAGAACAGGCAGACTGACTGAAATACACTGCTGAGGGGAGCAGCAGGTGAGACAGAAGAGGTCTGCTGCACCATGTGGGAATTTCCCTGGCTGGCCGGGAATCGAACCCACGCTGCAGAGGCTGCTGACGGCTTCACAGTGCAGCGCTCAACCCACTGTGCCACGGGGGAGGCCCTGAGCATCTTCTTTAATGATGGGTGTAGGCAACAGAGAAGAATTAGACACGATGGCAGGAAAGCACCATTTTTATAGGTAGAAGCTGGCACAACATAGCCAGCTGCATGTGTTTCAACCTAATATCAGCAGTTCCCAAAGATATTTTCCTACCACATCTAGCTGTTGCAGATGTTTTGAATAGTGCCTAGCTTCTCACTATTTGGCAAAAGCAGTCATTAGAAGGCATCACTAGATCTTGTTATTTAATGTGTGAATGTGTCAAATCCCAAATTTCATTTAAAAATCTCTTGACAAGTTTCCACTTGTCAAAAACCGGTTTCACCTACAATCCTTTGTATTTTACTTCATGCATGTGAAAGCATGACTTTGAGAAGGTTTCACAGACTTCTCCAGATGCCTCAGTAGTCCCTAGCACCTAAAGGATAAGAATCCTGAATTAGGTGTTGACTTACACCAAACCTGGCACCTGGGCTCTGGCAACCGTGACCTCACTCCCCTGGAGCAGGTGGATCAAATATCACGGGAATGCAGGGGCAGGAGAGGGAGGGTGGGGGTGCTGCTTAATATGGGGCTCAGCCTCAGCATATGGCCTCCAGGAACTTAGAGGAGCCGGCAGGGGTGAGGCGAGTTACAGGGTTTTAGGAATGGAAGGGACGGGTGGGTAAAGGGGGTGTAAATATGGGGCCCTGTAGGAGATGCTCAGAGAAGTTCATCTGATAGATGGAGGCCCTTAGAGGTTGGGAGGTTTGACTTTTATTTTGTGGCCAGCTAGGAGCCATGGCTGACTGTAAGCAGGGGAGAGAGGGGGCCTCATAACACCATGCCCAAGGCTGTGGGAATGCAGGGCTGTGGGCTGTTCCGGTGAGGTGGTCAGGGAAGGCTTTGAGGAAGCAAGTGAGGGGGGGGGACACCTGGGTCTAAGCTGTGCCAGGAAGGCCCTCCTTCCACAAACTTCTCCCCGGCATC
This sequence comes from Talpa occidentalis, assembly GCF_014898055.3. NCBI lineage: Eukaryota > Metazoa > Chordata > Mammalia > Eulipotyphla > Talpidae > Talpa > Talpa occidentalis. The sequence goes on from NW_023600993.1 coordinate 91,158,963, forward strand.
CCTACCACGGACCCAAAGGTGTCATGTCTCTGCAGACACCTGACAGGGCAGAGGCCTGGTCCGGTGCAAAGTCCACTCTCTCAGCCCCCTCATCTGCAGCGGCAGGGGGCAGAGGGCAGGGGTGTCCTCTCGCCGGCAGAGGCTGCAAGTGCCTGCAAGGCTGAGAGTTCAGGGTAAGGGTCCTGGACAAATCTTGGGGTCTCTCTTTCCCTGGTCCCAAAGATGTAAGATCAGAGTTCCGCACTGCGGGCCAGAGGTGCTGTGCACCTTTCTTTGATCTGGGGCCCTTGTATATCACCATCCCACCCCTGGCATAGAGACTCCCTGGCACCGAGGGGCACCATGGAGGGAGGGGAGGGCCATGTGGCACCACATGGCACGGCCCTTTCAAACCTTCAAGAAGCCCTGAGCAAGTTCTGGCCATCGAGTATCATTTCCTTTCTCTCTTTCTGTGAAATGCAGATAGTAATATTCTCTGGAAAGGATTTTTGAAGAGGCATAAGTTTCAGGGCCCAGCATTTTGCAGGCACTTACTAAATACTCGTGATAAATATTCGTGTCTCTTCACTGCCCCTCCACATTTCTGCAGCTCTCGAGAGAGCCCTCAGGTCAGGGAGAGGATGCGGTTTCCCACTCCCAAGTGGAGACCCGGTGGGTTTGGGGGCGCTGGGGCATCAGCAGGGTGTGCTGAGAAGCAGATCTCCTTTGGGACAGGAGTTGGGCAGTTGTTTCTGGAATGTGGGGGGTCACCAGGGTGGGCCTCAGACTCCAGGAAGGCGGCTCTCCACACAGCATCCCTCAACGACTGCAAAGTAAGACAGAATGCTGAAAATAACTTTCTGACTCAGGCCAATTCTTTTATATTTAGTCCAGAATGACAAATCAGTGGGCTATGCTTTCAGCCCCAAGCCTGAAGCCGGCCAAAGGGCATCGCTATCAGCAGAGTTTTACCCAGAAGGGCGGGATCCTGGGCATACTGTAGCGTGGCCTGGGCCTTGTAAGCATCAGCATCCTCACTTCTGCCCCACTAACCTGTGCGGAAGTCAGCTGCCCGCTGGGAATTCCTTACCCACAAAGTGGCTGGGACCCTAGCCTCACCTGCCAACCCCAACACGTTCCTGCTGTGTCCTCTGAGCTTCTGTCTTACTGGGGCTCTCCCAGAAGTAGACCCTGAAACAAGGATTCATATGCAGGCCGCTAATTTGCAAGGTAAATGAAACAACAGTAGTGGAGTGGGGAAAAGAAAGGAAAGAGGAGCCAGTAGCAGTTTCTGAGTTCGCTGCCACCATGGGCACCTGGGGAGACAGGGGAGACAAGGGAGAATAGAAACCTCAGAGTGATCCCACCAGGGAGGTGTAAATATGGGGCCTTGTAGGAGATGCTCGGACGTGGGGTATCTCTACCCATTCCTGTCAGTCATTGGCTGGGTGCTCCAGTGGGGTATGAACTTTCACTGGGGATTTTAGTGGGCAGAGTAAGTCCCTGGCAAAGGCTGGTGCCTGGAGGAAGCTGACCTCTTGCAGGGGAGATGGGTGGCCACCTACAGCCTCTGCCACTTTGTTTCATTGGCTCTGCCCGCCATGCAGATGTCTTGCCAGAAGAGACGGATTTCTGTGCCTCAGGCTTCAGTGTCACGGGAGCAACTCCCCTCACAGACGGTGGTTCTGAACCTCACACCTGCCTCTGCATAGAGTGCTGAGGTCTATCCCTTCCGGGAACCCTGGCTCACCCTGCTGCCCCCACAGCTTCTCTCATGGACCCGCTGCCTTTTGCAAGAGTCTCTGACAGCCTGTCTTGTAGGCATGAAGCTGTGCTAATGCATCCTGACAGTTGTCACTGGAAGACAAGTTCCTGGTGGGATGCCCTCCCTCAGCTCCCACCTCTCCATCCGGGCACCCAGAAGCACCCCCTCACCCTCTTTTCTCTTGTGGTCCTGCTTCTCTATGTGGCCTTAGTCTGTCTTCATGGGCACCAGTCGAGTGGCCACACTAGCTTCTCTGTGCCTCTCTGGCCACAGTGGGCTCCCCAATTTTGCCTCTGAACTTTGGACCCTCCTGGCATGCCCTTCCTTCTTCCGCCACCTGGTAGTACCAGCTCCAATGACACCTCCTCCTGGAAGCCTTCTTCCAAGTGCCAAGAACACCACAGGCAAACTTTGGGTGCCTGCCTCTCTCGTCCTTAAACAGTGAGCGCCCCACACCATGACTGGCTCATTGTAGGGACTTCACACCTTTTATTTTTTGAGCTATAATCGACATAGAACAGTCTGTTGGTTTCGCGTCTACAACAAACTGATTCGATATTTGTACACATTGTGAAGTGATCACCAGGAGTCAGTTAACATCCATCACGCAGAGTTGAATTTTTTTTTTCTTGTGATGAGAACTTTCAAGATCTGCCCCCTTAGCAACTCTCAAATACACAACCCAGTATGATTAATGGGACTCCTTGCTGGACACACGCCATACGTTCTTGGACGGCCCCCCATCCATCACTAACTTCTGTTGGTCCCGGGATCCCCCCACTTTGTGCCACTCCCTCTCACCCCTTTGGTTCAAGCTACTGTGATCACCTACCTGCTGTGTCCTTCTCAGTGGGCTCTCTGCCCCTGTCCTGCTCTGGTATCGCACAGCAGGTGGGGGATCCTTTTAAAATATGGCCCGAGCATTTCAATCCTTCGCTTCAAAATCATTTTCACTGCTGACCACTACTTCCTGTCCTCTCTCTCTCTCTCTCATCTGCGCTTTGACTGGCTGCCAGCCCTCTGCATTTCTCCTTTCATCTCTTTTTTCTTTTGTCTCCTTCTCTGCTTGGCTGACTCCTACTCACTGGCCCTTCAGCCATGCTCTTCTCGAGCCTTCTGGGCCCATGACCTTCTGGATTGAGGTTGTCCTCTCCAGCCTGATGCTAACTCTGGAGCGAATGCCCAGTCCCTGCACAGGCTCAGAGCCGGCCTCAGCTCTGTGCCCTGTGTTTCCAGCGACCTCTCCGCCCACTTTCAGCTGCTTCCCCTCTCCCACCCTGGCTCCCTTGGCCTTTTCCCTCTCTACAAGCCTTGCACCCACTCCCTCCTGCTTCTCCAGAGATGCTGATTTCACTTCCTTTTTCACAGAGAAAACAGAAGATGATGAAGTTGGGGATCCGCTCAAATCTCCCTCACCTCTTTCTTGTGGGTAGGAAGGAGTCTCTCCTCCTGCCCAGGGCTCGTGTCCCTCCTCCTGGACAGGACTCTCGGTCCATGAGTGGCCCACGAGCTTGCTCCCCGACATACAGCTGTGCTCCCTCGGCTGGCTGTCGGCTGTGCCTCACTCCCTCCTTCCCACCCACACCTACAGTCACCTCCTCCGCACCTGCTTTTCACTCCACTGCTTTGCTACACAGCCCTGCACCAGGCAGAGACTGCTCTCAGGCATCGGGGGTGCTTCTCATCTCACCCCTGGCTTCCAGGATGGAACACCCCTCTCTTGGCCTTCCACTCCACGTGAGTTTCCTTTGCTGCTTCTTCCTCATGTCCCCACTGCTTCTTATAAGAAGGGTCTTATATCGCTTCTCTTTACCTTCACCTGGAAATTTTATCCAGGCTCATGGTTTTAAATACTGATTTGGTTAACATCGCCCACATTTCTTTTTTTTTTTTTTAAAGATTTATTTATTTATGCATACAAGAGCTGGGGTGCAGGCCAGAGATTGGGGTGGGGGGTGAGAGGATTCACCAGAGACAGAGTGAGGAGCAGAAGAAATGCCCACATTTCTATCTTCAGCTCAGACTGCTTTCTCAACTCTCAGACCCAGATCCAACAGCATCCGAGACATCTCCACTGGCATCTCATGCAGATGCTGCCCTCAGGAAGCTTATATTTCATTGTGCGAGGCTGGCAGTATAGAGGGTAAATGAGAAAATGTAAAGGTACTAGATGGTCTAAGAATCTAAGGAGAAAAAGTAAAGCAGGGAAGGAAAACAGGAAGGGTGTGTGTGTGTGTGTGTGTGTGTGTGTGTGTGTTTGGGAGAGGTGATATCAATTTTGGATATAGTGGTCAGGGAAAACCTGCTGAGAATGTGACATTTGAATAAAGAGCTGAATGAGGTACATGCACATCTGAGCAAGGAGCACCGCAGGCAGCAGGAACCACACGTGCAAAGGCCCAGAGGTGGCTCTGCTGTTTGCAGAATGACAGAGACTGGTGGGGATAGAATGGAGAGACTGAGGGCAGAGATGAGGGAGATGAGGTCAGGACTCAACCATGAGCCTCCCCCTGGAGCCCTCTAACCTATCCAGACACCATCATCCCCTCAGGGAGTTCAGCAGCCTCCTGTTTCTTGCTTACACCCTCGCACCTTGAACCTATCTTCAGCCCAGCAGTTGGGATGATTTGTAAAGCGATCCTGTCACACCCAGGCTCAAAACCCTCCAACAGCTGCCTTCCTCCCTCATGGCAAGACCCTGTGACCTACACAGCTCAGGATGAGTGGGTGTGAGCGGAGAGTTGCTCCTTCTCTGGAGAAGCGCCCTCAGCCGCCGCCACCGGGAGAGGCTTCACCCGGGAAGGGCCACTCCCCTCCAAGGAGGCAGCCGGCGACAGACGGATCGGGCTGTGTGTGGAGACCGCGAGGCCAGCCCCTTTGCCTCGGTGGCACAGTTCTGGGCTGCCGCCCTGCCCCAGAGCTCCCCACGAGTCAGCCTGAGACTAAACTTAGAGGCCTGGAAGGGGCTGTTCCTGTCTCCCATCTACTTGCTTCCCTCCCTCCTCGCAGGTGTCTCCCAGCGCTGCCGCAGGCCATTGCTCACACGAGATCCCCCATCAGGCTCTGCACTGAGACCCGACCCAAGACACTCTTTGCCAAAAGGGCAGGTTTATTGTAAAAAGAGATGGGGGGTCAAGGACGCTTGCATAGACGCAAGCGGGCAGAAAAGAGTTGCCCCTGAAAGGGAGAGGTCAGAGAGGCCTGCCTGGTCATGGGCGGCAGCCTGGGGAGGAGCTGCCTCCGCTGCTTTGCAACGGGAGAAGGTTGGTGAAGAGAGGCACCTGCGTAGTCACAGGTGGGCAGGACGGCTGATGCCCAAGACGGCATGGATGTGTCGTCGAGATGTTTTGCTTGGTCCCCAAACCACAACCCAGGGCTTAGTTCTAGTGTGCCCCCCCAAACCTCTTCCCGCTGCTGAGAAAAGCAGGGGATGAGTGAGCACATTCATGTCCCTTCCTCCCCATGGGACAGGTGGGCTGGAGTGGGGGCAGTGGCCATGTTTACCCACCTATGTGAAGAGGTGGTGAGGACACAGTCAGGAGATGACTGTTGCAGAGGACATGAGTTGGTCAGGCTTTTTGTGCCACTAGCCTCTGTGGCCATCACCTGCGGCCTTGATGGTGTTAATGCAGAAGGCGCTTGGCAGCGTGGGTGCCGGGCACGCGTGTCTGACTGTGGACACCTGGAGTAGGGGTGTGGCCATGCGTACGTGTGCACACCTGAGCTTAGGGGCTGGGGATATAAGGGGGCATCACCCCAATGGCTATGGGGGGCTGCTACGAGAGGCGTGGCTACAGAAGAGGTGAGATCACAGACAATGTGCCAGAGAGAAAGAGCCCAGAGAAAGCAAATAGAGATTCCTGTAGGGCTGGGAGGCTCAGTTGTCATCAGAGCCTCCTGGACCCCCTGCCTGCCTGTCCTGAGCCTGGTTGCCCCACTAGAACCACAAACACAACTCTTGCCTGCTTCTCTCTGCTCTTGATCTTGTTCTCTAATGCAGACCTCCATTATCTTGAACCCACCTGATTTCCTTCCACCCGCGTTTTAGGGCATCCCTGCCTGGAGTCTGAGCAACTATCCGGGGGGATCAGGCAGCCCCTGGTCAGAGGAGGCAGGGACCCTCCTGTGTCAGCAAGTCAGCCTGCTCCACACAATGTGGGGGAAATTGAGTTGGCCTGTGCAGTTGGGGGTGGACGGGGGCGTCTGCAGCCTGGCTCACCACAAGCCAGACCCCCCTCCTAAGAAACAGGAATGGGCAGGTCCAGGAGGAGCTGCTGAGATGCTGGTTTGGGCTGGGGCTGACTAAAATGGCTGAGCCTCTCTGTAGAGCGAGCTCTGAAGTCTGGGGCACTGTGATTAAGGGCACTCTCTGGCATCACCAGAAGGGAACTTATTCTTGGCAGAACGTCAGAATTCACAGCCAGCCTTGCTCATAAATCGTAGCCAACCATGAAATATCAGGCTGTACCCCAACCTCTCCCCTTTCCCACCCACTCCATCCTAACGACTTTTCTTTCTGCAGCCAGACATTCTCTCTGGTCAGAAAAAGTTTAGCAGGGTTAAAAATACTATACCCTTCTATACATTCAGGTTCCTGCCTGCCACCAGGACTTGGAGAAAAGGAATTCCCAGACCCCGACTCCCTTCCTCTCTCCTAGTTCTCCAGCTGCTCCCGGAGCTGACCCTGGTGCTCAATAGCTCCTTCCCCAAGAGAGGCTGGGACCCCTGTCTCCAGCAGACCTCATTGCTATATTGTAAAGAATCAGATAAGCCTTTCTAATAAGACAGAGTTGAGGGAGAGTCATTGTTAGGAGAAGTTCTGGACACATCTCCACGTTGTGTGTGTGGACAGAGGAGTGGTCGAAGATAAGGAGGACCAGGGAGAAACTAAGAGAGAAAGATTTCTTAAGAAGGAAATATATCTTAGGAGGGAGAGTCTGAGTTGAAGGGGAACGTGTAGGACTTTGGGGACACCCTGAGAACTACCCCGAGGAGGAGGGGGCCTCACTCTGGAAAGTGTGATTTTTCTTTACTAAGTGATCAGCTAGACACCAGTCTGTACATGAGAACTCACTGCCAAATTTTCAAGAATTTTGCAAACCACTTAAACATCTCTTTGGTAGACTGAAATTAACCATGGTGGGAATACTTACACCATGGAGATGGGCAGATGCTACAAATTCACTCCCACTCTAGAACCAACTGTTAAACATGGTACAGATGCACCACTGTGTACCACATGTGGACAATAATCTGATTCAGGGTTTGAGACTCACAGAAGTAGCTGGAGGTGAGGGAGTAGAAGATGGCAAGAGAGGGTGACGTGATGCATCATGGGACTTGCTAGCCAGGGAAGGGAGGCCTAAATGACTGGAGAGCAAGATGAAGGGCAGAGATGTGAAGGCTTGGTCAGGTTGAGGTCAATGAGCAAGCCAATGTAATGGGAGCCAAAGAGGAGATAAACTCAGGTGGTAGAGATTCACTGAGGATTTGCAGGGGGGTGAGGGGGTGAGCATAGATCAAGGTACATGGTACGTACACCAGGATATGGCCCTAGCAGGAAAGGAGGGCAGGGAAAATACTGTGATTTCTAGGCCACACTGTCAGTATGGGCCAGTCTCAGTACAGTGGAGTCACACTAACCATCAGGGTAGGGATGAGAGTAGGGGAGAAAACATGTGACCCAAGTCTTTAATGAATGGGGCAAAATGATCAACAGTCCATGAGATATCTAGGACAAAGACAGCAGCAGGAGTTGGGCAGAGGACAAGACCATCAGAGGAGGAGGGACCTGTGCCCCAGGACAGAAGTCCACCCCCATCACAGAAAATGCAATTTATTTCCTAACCCTGCCTACTGAGTCAGTGACCAACCAACCCAGATGCAACGAACAGCTGAGTTCAGACTGTGGCCCTTAAGTGATTGTTCTCCATGAAAACAGACTAGGCTCTTTGGAGAAATGGCTCCTTTTAAGCCCAGGGGGAAAAAAGCACAAGCTAAGCTTGAAGCATCTTATCAGACCAGAAATTGAGGAAACTCTCACATCTCTTTGGTTGTGCCAAAGATCTTAGGAGGCAACTTAAAAGTTAAACTCCAACCATGATGTCTGTACTATATCACAGATTTAAAAATCATGGTACTACAGTATTCACAAAACCCCAACTGGTCAGCTTTGGGAAGAATGTTAAGGAATTAATTCTACTTCCGATAAAGGAGATCATGGGACATGATCATTTTCTGCAATCTTTTCCTGCATAGATCTTATTTCAAGCAACCAAACAGCTAGTACAAAATTCCTTTTAGAAGTCTAGTGTATGAACGTAGAAGGAATGACAGAAATCAGATATCACCACTTTAAGCCCGGTGATATAGGGTTCAGGCCATCAGTGGCTGATGGGACACTTTATAATGGACAAATCAGGCTGACCGCATCTGAGCCCCCCATTAATCTAACAAATATCACTTGGTCTGTCAACCTGCGTATGTGTTTGGAACTTTCCATGATTAAAAAAAAATCCATAAATAAACCCCAACTCATTTTTTACTATAACCACTATAAAATAGTTAGCTATTATATTTAACTTTTTTTAGGTCACATAAATGGGTGTCAGACACCCCCATTTAATATTACTTAATATGCAGCAATATTAAGGAGAGTTGGTTATTACGTTAAGAGAAATAAGCCAGTTTCAGAAGGATGGCATGCTTTCACTTGCATGAGGTGTCTAAACTATCAAAATCACAGAATCTAGGAGTGGTGTGGTGGCTGCCAGGGTGGTTATTGGGGTGTGTGTGTGTGTGGGGGGGGACTACGAAGTTGTTCGTCAAAGAGCATAAAGTTTCAGTTAAACAAGATGAGTAAGTTCTATGAATCTGCTGTATCACGCTGTGTCTACATATTGTGCACTTAATCAAGAGGGTAGATCTCAGGCTAAGTGTTCTTAATACAATCATAAAAAAAGATAGGGGGCTGGATCTGCCCCCCAGAGCAGTCCTTGCTTCCTGCACCATTGTTTCTCATCCGCCAGGCACCCCTGGATGCCGTAGGTGCGGTGCACTTCTGGGCCAGGGGCCCAGTTAGACACTAAGCAAGCAACACAGATGTGAGCACAGCTAAGGAAGTAGCTAGGGAGGACAGCCTGTGTCCCGAGGGATAAAGGACAAAGACAGAGATGCATCTGGGAAGTCCTCTCTGAAGAGGGGCAGGGAAGGAGGCAGGCGGGGGTGGGGTAGGTGGGTGGGGCAGTCCAGACAGAGGGCAGAGCAAGTGCGAGGGCATGAGCTTGGCTTGGACAGGAACGGAGAAATGTCGGAGGGGAAGGAAGCAGTGAGCAAGGGAGAGGCAGCAGTGCCTTGAAGCCAGGGGTGGGTGGTTTCTTACTTAGGGCCCTCCTAATAGGAGGGGTGCCACATGCTGGGTTTGCCCCCACTGTCCTGGTTTGCGCTCCTGTTCCCAGTGTAACTATTCCCAGTGCCGCATTTTGGTTTAGACAATAACAAACTTGGAGGTCACTCTCTCGTAGGCCACGGTGGAGAGTTTGGGTTTTGTTCCCAGGGCAGAGGAAAAGCACTGAGGGGCTTCAGTAGAGAGGTGCATTCTAATTTATAATGCATAAAGGTCACCCTGGCTGCTGCATGGAGAAGGCCTGCAGGGGAGTAGGCGGGAGGCCATTGTCCCCTTCCTGACTCAGCCGCAGTGTGCAAGGAGCCAGGCTGGGAAAGGCAGGGGCTGCCAGGCTTGGGGCAGCTGAGCTGCGGGCGTGGGCAAACACTTAGGGCCCAGGGGTCCCCAGAGCTGCTGGCCCCCCTCCTCTTACTCTGCTGACCCAGCTCTGGGCTTGCCAAGAGGAGCTTTAAGAGGTGCAAGGAAGCCCCAGAGGATACCTTCCAGGAAGGCAGGGAGGCTGGGGAGACAAAGAGGAAAGTTCTCCGGAAGAGGTAAATGACCCAGTAAATTTAAAACATGGCGATCAACCTCATTAACTTTCTATTTGATAACCTGCTCCAGTCCCTTTCCTTCTCACCCCCACACAGCCACTCCAGCCCCTGCACCTCCAAGAGGGGATTTCAGAATGGAGGGCCCAGGGCGCTCACACACCAGCTGGTCTCAGAGCTCAGGCAGCTTCTAAACTGAGTGAGAGCAGGGAGAGAGCTGTGGCTCCTGGTGTCTCTGGATCTGCACGGTGATGCCCAGGGCCTGCTGCCCATGAATGAATGAACACACTTAGACCCACCCACTGGTGCATCTACCTCTGGGGTTGGCACTTCTGTCTGGGATGTGGCAGGGGGAGGACATGGAGACCGCATATACCCAGCCCCCCACATGCCACGGGCAGCTGCCTGCACAGATTTCCATGGAGCTTGATCTTTTATATGTGGAGAGATCAGGAGTGTAACACAACCCCTGCGCTTGTAATGACAACCAAGAGGGGGAGGGGCGGAGAAGTTCAAAGTCTATGAAACATCCGTTGTCCCCCACAAAGCGGGGCGTGGGCACCTGCCTAAGAGACCAGAGGACCTTCTACGTTAAGGTGGAGCCACCTGAGGGGCCATCCCTGTCCGGGCGCAGGGAGGCACAGTCCCTGGCTCAGGAAGGAAGGGAGGGTTTGGTGGGAGCGGGTCACTCACCGAGCGGCAGCACGAAGAAGAAGGGGAACCAGCACAGCACGAAGGCGCCCACGACGATGGCCAGCGTCTTGGCTGCCTTCTTCTCGCGGGAGAACTTGAGCAGGCGCACGGACAGCGAGCTGCGGAAAGTGTGGCCCTTGGTGCTGCGCATCCCTCCGTGCGCCCCGTCTGCGTTGGCGCTGGCGCCCCGACAGTGGATGCGCAGCACGACGTCGGAGGCCTTTCCGCGCTCGCGCTTGACCCCCGCCTCGAGGCTGCGGGTGGTGCTTCGAGCCACCACGTACACGCGGCAGTACATGACCACGATGATGGCCATGGGCAGGTAGAAGGAGCACACGGAGGAGAAGACCGCGTAGCCTGCCTCCTCGGTGATGCCGCAGAAACGCTCGTCTGGGGGCACCGGCTCCTTCCAGCCCAGCAGCGGCCCCACGGACACCACGAGGGCCACCACCCAGAGCAGCACCAGGATGGCGGCCGCCTTGCGCTCGGTCATGATGGCTGGGTACTTGAGCGAGTGGCGCACGCCCACATATCGGTCCACCGAGATGGTGCAGAGGCTGAGGATGGAAGCCGTGCAGCACAGCACGTCCACGGCGGCCCACACATCACAGAAGGCCCGGCCGAAGGCCCAGAAGCCCAGCACTTCCATCGTGGCAGAGAAGGGTAGCACCGTGGCGCTCAGCAGCAGGTCGGCCACGGCCAGGTTGACTATGAAATAGTTGGTGACTGTCTGCAGGTGGCGGTTGCAGGCCACCGAGAGGATGACCAGCAGGTTGCCCGCTACAGCCAAGAGGATGAAGGCGGCCAGGAAGACGCCCACGCCCACTCCTTGCGCGCTCACCACCAGCCCCCCGACGGCCGCTGTGCTGTTCACCTCGCCGCCAGCGCCCGCGCCCCCCGGCTCGGCAGCCGAGCTCCTGTTGTCCTCGCCGCCGCCCGCGCCCACCACGCCGGCCCCGCCGCCGCCCACGGCTCCCGGCACGCCGCCCACCGCCGGGCCCTCCGAGGCGGCCGTGCCGCCCGCGCCCCCCGCGCCGCCGCCGGTGCTGGAGCCGCCGGCGCCGCTGTCCGGGCGGGGTCCCTCGAAACTGGCGCTCAGGAGGTCTCGGAAAGTCATCTCAACGCGCGGCCGTCGGGGCCCGGGCCCGGGCGCAGGGCGAGCGGCCGGCAGGGAGGGGGGCGCCGGGCATAGCCGCCGGGCGTCGACTCCAACCCAGCGTCGCGGCCCCGTCGGGGTCCTGCCCAAGTCCCGGGACGCGGGGCGCGGCTTACCCGCGGGTGCAGCGGGGCCGGCCGGGGATCCCGGAGACCCGCCCCGGAGTCGGACCGAAGATCCGGGGCCGGCGGTGCGCGCGGCTCTCTGAGCGCGCCCGGGCGAGCGGGCGAAGCGGCGGCTCCGGGCCGGGCGGCGCAGGCAGCGGCCACTGCGGTGCTCGCCACTGGGCGCAGGGGGCGGGACGGAGGAGGGGCAGCGTCGGGAAGGAGGAGGGGGCGACCGGCGCGGAGAAACGGGGCGCCACCCACACCCCCCGGCAAAAGGGGCTCTGAGCGCAGCGGAGCCGGCGTGACGGGGTGTGGAGGGGCCGCTGGCGGGCGCCCCGGTCCGCGGCGGCCACCCCGCCTGGCTGCGGGTGCTCACGCGCGCGCTCTCCCCCAGCCGTCCGCGCCGAGCGCTTTCCTCGCGCCTCTCCGGGCTCCCTCTCCCCCTCTTTCTCTCGCTGCGAACCCCTTCCTCCTCCCGCCCTTTCTCCAGCCTGGCGGTCACTTGCTCGGTGCCCTTGGGCGCGCGGAGTTAGAAGGCGCGATTCCTGCCTCTCGGGTTCCCGGCTCTGGCCGCCAGAGAGCAGCAAGCGCCCGGGACCTGCGGGCTGCGCGCTGGACCGGGCGCCGCGGCGGGTCACCTCCCGGGGACTGCCTGGATGGCTCTGCCGCACTGCCTCCCGCTCTCGGGCCGCTGGGGGGGGCGGGGGGCGGGGGGGCGCCTCAAACCACTGCCCAGTGCGTTGGCATAGAGAGCGCCCTGGAAAGGGACAGAACTTGTCCTGGCTTGTGCTGGGCACAGAGTCAAGAGACTATATGGTTATAGCCCTCGGAACAGGTCCAGGACACATTGGGCTGCAGATGCCAACTTCTGCATGGGGACTTTATGCCACGCCAGGTCTGGGAATTGAACTTGCTATTGCTGCACTAAATAAGTGGCCGGGTTCCGGGGCGGGAGGGTTTAAGTGCTGGAGGGTGAGAAAGGCCACTTGGCTGGATGGTTGAAGAGTGGGGGAGAACCCTTCGGCTCCAGATTTAGTCGACTTGACCTCCGTGTCTCAGTTCCTCATCCATAAAATGAAGATCCTAGTGGTGTCTACCCGATGGTGTGAAGGTTTAAAGGAGTTAACATGTTATAGGGCCCCAGGGCAGTGCCTGCGTTTGACAGCTGAATGGAGCTTGGCAGGACAGGTTCAGCCCGGGAAGGCAGAAGGCAGAGGGGGGTGTGGAGCTGATAAGAATAGAGGCCACAGGTGGAGGGGAGGGTTTGAGGAACTTCTTGCTGGGCATGGGGAAAGACAAAGGGAGATCATTAGGTCAACATGAACCTGCTAACCAGCCTGCTGTCTTGTGCAGGCACCATGCTGAGCAGGTGGGTGGCAGGGGAAGGAGTATTGCAGAGAGGATAATGCCACCAGGTAGGTCCAGGCTGAGGAAGTCTTTAGCAAGGCAGGGGGATGGAGGCCCAGTAACTCATTTGACCTTCATACCCTTAGTTTGACACCACTGGTGTCTAAAACTCTCACTTTACGCATGTGGAATTGAGGCACAGAGGTCAAGCTGCCTAGTTCTGGAGCCAGACTCTCTACCTCCCCTCCCCCTTAAACCCTCCTGCCAAGTGGCCTTTTCCACCCTCCAGCCCTGAAACCCGCCCTCTCTACTCCTCTTACTTAGTGTAGCAATAGGAAGTTCAGTTCCGATATCTGATTTGGAGGGAGAGGTGACTGGGAGTGGGCAGAGGACCCGGCCCCACTGACTGGGAGTGACACGGGAGCTGGATATCTGAGTGTCCTGAATGACAAGTTGCTTTGAGATACAGCAGAAAATGGGGAAATGCTGAGATGGGTCACCCCCTTGCACTCTGCTTCTTCAGCCCGGGAATTCAAGGCTGTTACAGTTGTAGCTTGGATGCAGCTCTTCCAAGCTGGATCAGCTGTCCTATTACATTTTCCACCTTTTACTTGGGTCTTTGGGAACTTACCATGGAGGGTGAAATGGCAACAAGATGGCTTATAAGAATTTCGTGGCAGCAAGTAATGAACAAAAGCACCACCTTGGGTTTGGGCTGTCTCTCTGCAGGGAGGGCAGAGGGTGCTGGAAGGAGAGGCCAGGAACTCCTTGTATGGGAGTTTTTTGTTGTTGTTTTTTAAAAATATTTATTTATTTATTTATACAAGAACCGGGGTATAGGCCAGAGGCACGGGAGGGTGAGAGGATTCACCAGAGACAGAGTGGGGAGCAGAACAGGCAGACTGATGAAATACACTGCTGAGGGGAGCAGTGGGCGAGACAGGAGAGGTCTGCCACGCCATGTGGGACCCTCGCCGGCCAGCCAGGATCGAACCCATGCTGCAGAGGCTGCGGACAGCTTCACAGCACTGTGCTCAAACGCCTGTGCCACCAGGGGAGGCCCTGTATGGGAGTTTTGATGGCAGGCTCTGTGCCCACAACTGGCAGCCATCTGACGGTGCAGAGGAGAGGGGACTCTGGTGAAATACAGCTGATTCAGGCTTTAGTCAGTTTGCAAGGACAGCTGCCAGTGGGACACATGGTCAAGAGCTACAGGTGTCACATTGTGCCTGATTATGGTCTGGGAGCCCACAGAAGGCTGTCTGGCAGTGAACTTGCCAGCAGAGGGAGGAACTGTGGGGTGGGGGAAGGGGGTGGGTGCTGGAAGAAGATCGGGCAGCTTCACTGCGTTTCAGCTCTTCCAGGTCTCAGAAAGTCTACAAGAGGATTTTGGAGGTTCTAGAGTTCTAAGTAGAGGAGCACGGAGGGGCAGGAGTTGTGACATTGCCTATGAGTTTCCTCTACCAGCTTCTCAGATGCTTACATGGGGAAGGGGTCACATAGCTATGGGGACTGGTGAGTCCGGGAGACTCTGCCAGCCCTGGGGCTCCCTGTGACCCAGCAGCGTGGATCTAGTGTCAGATGGAGAGTGAAACACCTACGTTTTACTTCTCTCCCTTAGGTGCCCCCTTTAGAATGGGAATAAAGAAAAAGGAAAGGTTTATCCCATAACTGAGAGGGAACTACTAGGCTGATAAACCTGAACTTTAGCCCCTGAAGAGAAGGCTTGAAAAAATCCTACTAAAAAGGGTTTGCTATCTGGACCGAGACTGCTCATGAAGATGGCCCAGGGTACTTTTCACTTCAGAGTTGGACGCTGCACGGGAGAGGACGCTGATGCATCTGCTGTCCTGTGGTCAGTCTCTAGGCCTCACCCGCTGAGCCCAGGCAGCCTTTATTCATTAATTCAAGGGGATATGATGAGAAAAGCCAAGTCCTTGCCATCTGAGCTTCACATTCAAATGGCAGAAGGTGGTACCAAGAAGTGTTAGGAGAACTTCCCTGTTGCTATGGACAAAAGTTTTCTTTGGGTTTGATATCTGGGTTCTAGAGATTCCTTTCAATTAAATCTTCAAAGAAATTCCAGATCCAAAGGGTCCCTTTTCTAGCACCTCTCCACATCTGAATAGCAGGGGAGCCTGGAGGGTGCACAGTCAGGCTTGTCCTTGAAGGTGTGGCTGTAGATGCTACTTCCTGAAACCAGGTTCTATGAAGAACATCAACATCCATTCTCTGCTTTAGCTGTGACTGGATCGCCAGCCATTATCTGACCTTCAAGCTTGCCGTGGCCTGACCCTACCCCTGCCTATAACCTGGCCCGTAGCCTGGGCTGACTCACAACCTAAGCCTCCCTGATCTCCCTGATATGTCAGTTACCCAGATACATACACCCAGCAAGGGCATTAGGCGAAGACGTGAGGGCTCCACGCTTCCCTCTCCCACCATGAGGACCACTGAGTTTTGTGCTAGGACTGGTCACCTCTCAGTGGTCATGAGAGTGTGCAGGCAAAGGATGTTGTTTCTGCAGGAAGGAGATACTGAGTAATCCATCCTCCCAGCCCCATTCCTAAGTCAGCAGAGGCCGCTGGGGACTTGAAGTCAGTGGGATTTGATTGTTTAAGCTCATGTTTGCCTAAAATCAATGTAGTTGGAAATTAGTGACTATATCTCCCATCACAGAGAAATGGCAGAGGCTGGGGGTGGGCGCCAATGGAAAGACAGATATTCCTACTCCGAGCCTGGCAAGCTGCCCACTGCTTAGGGGACCCTTGGGGGGCCTGTTTGCTTTGCAGCTGTGTTTGCTTCTGCTCCTAAGAGATATGTGTTTGTTTCTTTTTATTTTCTTCAGGAAAGGAAATAAGCTGGGAAGCAGGATATTGGAGAAAGTTGGAAGACCCACTAGAGTAGAAAACTCTCAGAGCAGGGCAGAGAGTAGGATAGATCAGAGCTGTAATAAACAATTCCCAAATTTTAGTGACTTAGCATAATGAAACTCTTTCTTACTCTGTCCAGTCTGAATGTACCTGGTTGGGCAGGATTCCTGGACAGATCCATGGGAAGATTCAAGAATCCAGTCTCCTTCCTGTGTGTGGCTCTACTGTTTTGTAGAACTTTGGAATTCTCTCTGGTCCTGAAGATTGCTTCTAGATGGTCTATATTCAGCAACATTCAGTCTACATTTAGGAACAAAGGGAGAGTGTGGAAGATTACATGGATGTTTTAGGAGTTAAACATAGTACTTGTAATCCACTGAGATGCAGGGGGCCATGTGGTTCAGCCGATTGCCCAGGAAAAGGGACTGAATTTGACGACCATCCAGTGTGTCTGTGCTGCTTCAAGGGTATCAGAAAGACTCGAGAACTAACTAGGCAATGCCAGATGGGTAGATTGCTCTGAACCCCCAGCTGACACTCTGTCAGGCTCAGCAGTTACTTTTTTTTTGACATTTCATGTGCCTGTTCTTTCTAGACAAGACCCAGCATGCACATTTCCAGCATGGCTTACTAAGATAGGCTTAGAGTTGGGGATACCATTTGGCAATAAGCTGGTAACAGCAACATTCAACATTCTCAGCTCTGAGACTGCAAAAGGAGGATTAAGGTGGGCAGTGGGACTCAGCAAGCTTTGCTTTCATGTTCATCTATCAATGTGTGTCAACGGGAATCTTACCTCCTTGTATCAGTGCCTGGATTTCCACCCTATAATCTGGTTCTGCTAACTCTTTAGAACTAGTATTTCTCACTGCAGCATACATTCTCTGTCCCTCCTAGTAGAGATACATACAAGGTTAAGATCTGCTTCAAACCCTGAGATCTGAATATCCATGGTGCGATGGGGAGTGGGGTAGGAGTGGGGATATTCTGTGCTGATGAAAAGAAAGTTGAAGAGTTCCAGGGATAGAACTGGACAAATTCTCCAGTTTTGCTAACCTGACAAATTCTCTAACCCCCAAATGGAGGGGCAAATGCTAATGAGGGAGATTTCCTAGCACATGGATTAAAATAGGCCGGTCAACTCAGAGGAAGTGGCCTATAATCAACTTGAGAGGCCAGGCAGGGTTGCAGGACTCCAGTCCCAATTAGGGAGGCTGAGACAGCTCCTGCTGGGATGTCAACCTTCTAGTTCACAAATAAGATGGCCCAAAGCCATTTTCCATTTCCTTTCTTCTGGGCCCTGATTCAATCTCTGAAGAAAAGAGTGAAGGAAAGAGGATTTCCCTTGGTAGTGATTCCCTGGAGGAAAGGAAGGATGGAGGAAGCAAAAAATCCCAAATGTCCCAGGAAAAATTTAGGAAGTGAAGCTGGCCTTTCCCGCTGTAGTGTTTTCTATGCCTTATTCCTTGGGCTCCTCCAAATCTCTCATCCGCTCTCCTCTGTGGGTTAGTCACTTCATCTATCTGACCCTTCATTTCTCCATAAATGTAAAGTGGTGATAATAATCCTGGCTCACATGGGGATTGAGTGTTTGCAAAAATCCTGTTTACCTTCTCCTCTGGGTCCCTGTGGCCTTTGGTTTATTCCTCTGTAGTGTAGTGTTTTGTAATTTCGTTGTTTATCTGTGGTATCTGGAGACAGTGACCTTCTAGGGCTTTTCAGTGACTGTGACATTATTTGTCATTTGTTCTCAACAATTAGTACAGTGCTGGCCTCTAGAAGTTGCTCATGTGAATGCCTGTTGAGACAGTGGGTAAAAGTTTGAATCAATAAATGAATGAATGAATGAATGAATGCATATATTTGGGCCTATTGACAATCTCTATCACTCTTTAGGTAGTACTCCCCCCACCCACTCCAGGCCACTTTTAAGATGTTCACTTTTATCTTATTAATCTAGTAATTATTATTATTATTTTAGCAGCATGCCTTCTGTTTATAGCATGTGTATGTGTTCTTGGTAATAAAGAAGGTTAGATAGGAAGTAGGCCATCTAACTGATCTGTGGGACCATAACAGTCAGTGTTCAGAGGCCCAATGGAGATATGTGTGTGTTTTTAATAAAAAATCTTAAAATAATAATTGTTTCATATTTTTATATGAAAATGTTAATTTTTAATTTTTTCTTTTATTTTAAGGACTTGACTCTCTCTATTGTGGGGCTGGCAAGTTCAAAACCTATGGGATAAGCCAACAGGCTGGAAACCCAGGCAGGATTTTGATGTTATTTTCCTGAGGCAGAATTTCTTTTCTCTGGGAACCTCGGTTTGTGCTCCCTAGGACTTCAACTCACTGGATGAGGCCCACCCACATTTAATCTTTATTTAACATCAGCTGATTGTGGGTGTTAATCACATCTACAAAATACTTTCACTGCAACATCTAGATTATTGTTTGACCAAACAATAGGGCACCATAGCCTGGCTTTTCTTCTTCTACATAATTAAATTATGCTCCAATAGATTTTTATTGGAAATATTTCAGATCTGACTTTCAGAAGATTTTGACCTTCTTTTAGGGCCTGTTTTTGACCTTCAGATTTATTTTGCAAAGAAGAATTCAGGTTGGTCTAATCGGCTTTGTCATTCAGGAGTCAATGTCTGAGTTTTTACAACCTTGTATATAAACTTTGAATAGGTCAGGTAACCCTCTGGATCATATGCATCCAAAAGAATTCTTAACTATTCTGTAAGGTTGCTGATCTTGTCTGGGTTTAAGGAAACCCTTAATTATAATTATTAATTCAGCTCTGGTTCAAACCTGAAACACTACAGTTGTCTGTATACCTGGCCCACAGCAGGGATGGATCTTTAGAGGCAACTGACATTTAAGGATCTTGGGGTTTTTGGGGAAGGGCAGGGACTGGGCAGGGGTGGAGAAGGGAGGTGTCAGCGGAGCTGAGGAGGGGAGCAGTTGGAAGGTAGAGGAGGAGAAGGCAGGACTGGACCTGGGGGAGTAACTCGAGGACAAAGAGGGGGAAAATAAGGAAAATAAGTCTAGTTTGTTAAGTTTTACTTTATTGTTTTTCTATCACATTACTTTTTTCAATTTTATTTTTTTATTATTGAGGTAAACTTGGCTTACAGTATGCATATGATTTAGGGAGATAGGTTCATACTTCTTCCAATGCAAACTGTTCACCAGCTTTGGCCAAAGTAACTTTAAAATCAGAATATCCTTTTAAATCAAAAGATTCCTTCCCACTGTTTTCTAAAGGACCTCTCAAATGAACCATTTCGTTCCAGTCACATGTTCCCCACAGGGGCCATCAAAGGCCCAGATGAGCCTGGGTGAAGTTAGGCCATTTAGAGAACAGGCATAAGAATTAGGATCCCGTTGAGAACATGGGAAGAAGCAGGAGTTCTTTCTGGAGAAGGAGCAGATGACCCCATGAGGGCTGGCGATGGTCGGGAGAAATGGGGTGATGACGCTGTTACAGAGCAACCCCGATATGAAACGGGTTGCGTGACTGTGGGTCCTCACCCACTAAAAGGGACTTATTAATGCTAAACTGCAGGCACACACAAAAGGTTAATAAAAGGTTTATTTACAAGAGAAGGGGAAATGAAGAAATGAATAACTCAGGGAGAAAAAGGGAGATAAATTCTTGAATGTGTACCACGTGCTCCACTGAGCTGGAATCCCAGTGACTTGCTGAGAGTTGGCAAAAAGCCAAGTGCTATGGGGCCAAGAAAGTAACCCCAACTCACATGGCTGGTTATATACCCAAACAAAAAACATGGCTGCTTAATTCTGCCCTCAGGTCCTTGCAACCCTCCCTTTGATGATCATGGGATTTGTAGTTCCCAGTGTCTTGATGGAGTGGGGGTGGAGTCCACAAAACCTGTATGGAGTTTGCTCAGGACATCCTTTCCCCCAAACAATGCCTTGTGTTGGGGGCTGGTTGGCTGTGCAGACATGCCAATTTGTGTTCCCTCCAGAAAGCCAAAGAGGAGACTCTCTGGGCAAAAGCTTCGGGATGGAAGAACTTTCCCCAGTTTTACTGGTGATCCATAGCTACATTTGTCCTGTGAGAGCCATAAACCCACTGATCTAGGAGGCTGACTTGATTAACGGGGCTACAGGAGGCCTCTGCCTGGTTCTACGCTGTTACTCTCCTTTTTGTGACAAACAGCAATTTTGTCAGCCCAGAACAAAATGGAAGAGCAAAAGAGATGAAAAGGAATGGCCTAATTTCACCACGAGTGCAAACAAATGGGAGCAAATAACAAAACCTGGGCACTGCACTGATAATAAGTAGCAGACCCCATGCTGACTTACTACTTTGGAGTGGATTTGATACCTGCCAGCAGCAAGGCACTGGGGCACATATATTACCTACAGATAATGCATCTGGTCAAAGCTGGGGTCTCAGCATTGGGCAGTAATATTGTATGTAGGTGGGACACCTGGAAAACCTGTGAAATAAATGAAGATCACCCAGAGGAGAAGAAACAGCAGGTATTTATTCAGAGGTTGCTATCACTTGCATTTGGCAGGGACTCAATGGTGGGAGGGGGGAGCATAGTGGGGAAGGAAGGAAAGTGTTTTAATGAAAAAACACAGGGCGGCTTCAGGTGTGCTGTGATTGGAGGTTGTTGGCCTGGGGGCGGGGGCGGGGGGATGTGAACTAGAAGAGGGGCATGGTATGTGATCTGTTTGGGGAGCACATTTACTTTTCTCTGGTTGGTCCTGAGTTAGAAGCTGGAAGTCGGAAGGAATTCATGGATGAATTCCTGACCATTCTGGGCGACGGCTGATTGTTGCTGGGCTTTGGCCTCCAGGGCTGGTTGCTCTAGCCTCTGGGTCAGAGTTCTAGTGTCCTTCCTGGTTTGGCCATGGTTTGCATATTCAGTCAGTCTCTTAAGAGATATTGGTGTCTGGTGTCTTGTCCCAGAGAGTTCACGGCCTGGGCCAGGAAATAAACTGTACAGTCAAGGATAAGACGGTGCCTGGACTAGGGGTCCATCTGTGGTTAGGCTGAGGAAGTGAGCAGAGTGAGTGTCGTGCAATGAGTGCAGTGTACGCAGGTGGGAGGCCTGCGTACACTTGGGCTGTGGGCTGTGGCAGGTTAAAGGGGACTGACCAGAGGCTTCTTTCTACTCTCCTAACATCTCTTTTGGCATTCAGAGGCCGCCCCCAGCTGTACCTGGCACCTTTGGGGGAGTACTTGTAGGTGCATTCTAAGCTTGGAGAGGAAGAGCATGGCTTTGATAACAGGGGGCCAGGATGAAATTATAGCCTGAACTCTCCCCCTGCTGAGTGAGAAAAGCCTCATCACACCTGCACACGAAGATGCTTTGACAGTCACAGCCTCTGCCAATCCAGGACTGCCCAGTGCCGGGGTGCTAGGGTGCCGGGAGAAGATGCTGACAGGCACGCAGCTGGCAGGGGTGGGCCACGTGAGAGGTGGTAGTGGCTTGGCTGCTTGGCTTCTTCCATGGCGCTGTTTACTATGTTTCCTTCCCTGTAAAAGCTTGGCTCCAGGAGTAACTACAAGCCATAATCTCTAGTCATTGCTTATCCAGGATCATGGAATGGGGGCCACGAGATTCTGCCAACAGGCCTCATTTATTGTCTGGCCACGGGGTCCAAAAGGCCACGTCATGGCTCCACTCCTTTGGGTTGAGCATTGCCTACCACTTCTTCCTTCATCCATTCCACACATATTTGTTACAAGTGTACACAGTGTATCCAACACTTCTGGTCACTGGGGATGAAATGTTGGGCCAGACCCAGCTTTGACATTCATGCATCTATGATGAGAGACAGATGATGAAAACAAAGCACAGTGGCTCTTGTGCAATGAACACACAGAGGTCACGGTGACAGTATCCTGGAGGGGACGGAGCAGCTAGGCGCAGTGATGAGGGAAAGCCTCTCCAAGAAGGTAGCATTTCCACTGAGATGGGATTTTTAGCAAATGCAGCATTTGTGAAGAGCAGGAATGCTGTTCAGGCAGACGAAAGGCATATGGACAAGTGTCAGATCAGGCAAATCTTGGCGTGGCTGGCACCAAATGAAGGCTGCTGAGTTTGGAGTGCAGAAAATGAGGATGGAGGGCACAAGTGGGAGGCCGAGAGCAAGCTGGGGCCACACAGAGATGCAGAAAGGTGTCCGTATTTAGCTCCAAACACCTTAGGAAGCCCTGGAGAGACTGGATGTAGGAGTTTTACATGGCTGGGCCTAGGCTTTGAATATTTTATTTGTGTAAGCTAATTACTGTTGTTTCAGAAATAGAAATTGTCCATCAGGAACATTTTAGACAACAGAGAAAAGTATCCAAAGAGGAGCAGCAACTCACCTTGCGTGTATTTTGGGGTGCCAGGCTCGGCTTGCAAGCGTGGACGTGGGAACTCACTCCTGAGTCATTATTTGAGAAGCGCCTACGCTGAGACGTGGGCATGAAATTCCAGGGATGAGCCCCTGGGTGCGGAGTTTCTAAAGGAAACAATGCCCCAAGTTGAGACTCTTGGGCCCTGCAATCAGAGCAAGGAGTTAAGGAGGAACCAGATGGCGAGGAAGAGAGGATTTGTGAGGACATTCCTCTGGAAAGTGTGGTTGTTCCATGGCGA
The DNA here is from genome assembly GCF_014898055.3 of Talpa occidentalis. NCBI lineage: Eukaryota > Metazoa > Chordata > Mammalia > Eulipotyphla > Talpidae > Talpa > Talpa occidentalis. The sequence continues at coordinate 91,181,453 of NW_023600993.1, forward strand.
GGGCTCGTGGCTTCTGGCAGGTGAAGGTGGCGCCCCACTTGGTGTCTGAGCCTGCGCTGCTGTAACAAACATGCAGATCTGTGACTTAAACAACAAATGATTTTTCACAGTTCTGAGACTCTCCCATAGTCCGACGTGCTCTCCCCTCCTCATCTCTTCCCCTCCTCTTTTTGTCTTTGACACCTGCAGGCATCTTGGGGCCACAAAAAGATGAGCAAGTTCATATTTTGGGGCTGGCAGAACAAAAAGATGGGGGGGGATAAGGGTTCCTGATGATCGTGTTAGAGGTTTAGTAACCCAGCTCTGAAGCGGTCATTTTGTCATGGAAAATAATTAATGTTTTTATATGCTGCTTTGAGTTGGGCTATTATTTATTTTTATTTTTTTGCATCATAACTGATACTGCACTGCTAGAACAGATTAGGAAATGTATTTATTTGTCACACACATTACCAACCCCAACAGCAGAGGAATGATTTATCACTAAAAACATGTAAAGAGATAGTACGTAGGTAGAATGTGTGTGTGCATGTGTGTACACACTTAGCATGGATTGTCTCTAGAAGGATTCTATTTAACTGGTAACAGTGCTGACCTCTGCAAAGAATCTGCAGGACAGGGCTGGAAGAGAGACCAACTTTTCACTATTTGCCTTTTTATTCCCTTTTCAATTTTGCATTTTGTGCAAATGACAAAAGCAAGACAGAAACACAAATGCAGAGTTAAATATGTGTTGAAAGTAAAAAACCTACATGACATGGTAGAAAATAAAATTAGTGATGGAGAAAGGTACACTTAGGAAAATCTAGAATGCCACGCCACAGATTCAAAAGATGAAATTGTTAAGACATTTAACAATTGTCTTGAAGAGAAAGCATGGAGCCCATCACAAAAATGCCATACTCAAAGGCATAAAAGAATATTTTTCTATATGAAACATCATGCAGATAAAAGAACTGAACTATATTTTCATAAAAACATTTTAATAGTCTGACATTTCAGTGCCTCCTGATGAACCTTTCTTGTATTGGGTATATTGAAAAGAGCAATTTATACAGGTTTCTTCCTGATAAAAAAAGTGGGGGTACGTGCTATATTTACCATTTTCTAAGTGCTGTTAGGAGCAGGACTATCTTGGGAGACTTTGCTGGGTATGCTTTGAATAAAAGATTCATGCTTTTTTTGGGACCCGCTGTGCACTATACACTTCCTTTTGAAATTTACAAAGTCCATTAATTTAATAAAACAAACATGGTTTATCTTTGTTTAAAAATATTTCTCAGTAACAAATGTTATGCCTTTATTAATAATATCCACAGAAAAGTGTCACAATCACCACTACTTTGTTAATTATTTAGCTGCAGAGTTCTAGGCCTGTGACCCCAAAGTTCCTGGCTCCCCTTAGCTGTTGCTCACATGAGAAGGTACCAGAAACATATTATTTATAGGCTAGATGTGCAGAATCTTAGAAATTATATTGTTCCATACATGCCTCCCACAAGGACACTGCCTGCAGAAGCCCTAGGGCTACATTATTGTGCAGAGTTTATTTAGAGAAGGGGATAACCAGAGGCAGTGGGATGTGGTGTGCGGTGGAGAGAATACCAGATGAGGACTCCTCAGAGCCCCGGTTAAGCACAGCTCCAGGTGTGTCAGCTACTTGCCTGTGACCTTCAGGGGTTATCTTAACTGTCGGGGTCTTTTTTCCATCATCTGAAAAATGATAATGATTCCTCTTTCCTTGTGCTTTCATAGGATCAAAAATATGAAATTAATCGAAAGGATAATTAAAACATGTACCATTTCCACTAGTGTTCCCTATGAAATAGACCCTAAGATGGGGATTCAAGTACAAGAAGTTTATTTGAGAGGTGAGCCCAGGAAAAAATGGGAGCTCTAGGTGACCATATGGGGTGAGGGAGGTGGGGGGGATTTATGCACCCATTCCTGTTGGTTATTGGTGTGACTGCTAGGGGTGGGTGTTAATTCCACGTCACTTGAAGCCAGCCCCTAATTCACGCAGGGAGAACTCCAGTGCTCCAAGGGATCCCCTAGGAAGAGTTGCAGGTGCTGGCACATGGAAGTTACAGAAATGGTGGTTCTTGGGAGGTGCAGGCGATACTGACAGCATCTTTTACATTAACCACCCATCAGGTTCCTTTCCTAACAGTATGCATAATCATCAAAATATATATTTAGATAAGACGCTTTAGTGTTTCCCAAAATCTCTGTTCTAAATATTATCACAAGAGCTCCTCTGCCTGCGGGGACAGCTCCAGCCCACACTTGACTCTGAACTCCTACCACCCATGGCAGGGCCCTCGTTTAGTCCTTCTCGTACTTACTTCTCCCTGACATGCCTCCTCTTCACTCCCCATCTCCCCTCCCACCCTCTAGCAAGGGATGGGGAATGCACGGATGCTTGGGAAGGACTTGTTAACTGATAGAATTAAATCCAGAATGGGAATTGTTTTTTCACTTGTATATATTCCTATTTCCATCCAGAAACTTCATTTTAGAGGCAGATACCTCCTGATGAGATGATGTGTGCTGGGGAGGCCTGCATAAATAAAACTCATGGATGATAGCCAAGCCACTTCTTAAAAATTAGATTCCATCTTCCCCTCAGCAGAATGCTGAGTGGCGCTGCTCACACGGAGCAAAATGAACTGACTTGAGTTAATTGCCACTCTGAAGCAATCCTCTTGGGATGTTTATGTTTTAAAAACATCTTCTTATCTCAGATCTTCTCTCTCCCAAATGCCAAACCCTTGCATCCCTGGTCTCCTTCTCTAGGGTGCCAGCCCCTGTGGTCTTCGCTGGTTTGGCCAACTGTTCAGGTAGCTCCTGTTTCTCTCTAACCCAGGTAGGGACCTTCCAAAGGTACTTCTCAGTGGGAGACTTTGCCAACAGAAGAAAACCCGCTGGTTGAGACTGGGGGTGGTGGGGAGGGCTGTCAAGAGTGAGCAAACCCTCTCCTGCAAGAATTTGCTTCCCCTCCTTCCCCTAAGCCCAGCATCTCCAAGTTGTGCTCATTCCTGGGAACACTTGAGGGGTCATTTTTTTTCCATTGTCATAGTTTTGGTTCACAGGAGGTGAAAGTCCTAGAAAAACTCAAAAACAGTGCCCAGAACAACCCCACTGCACATTCTCAAAAACACTAGTGATCTGCATGCAACAGAGCCGCCTGCATTTTTCTCTCTGCATTGAGTGACTTTTTGATGGATTTGACTGGTTGTTTTGGCATCGTGTAGGCACAAGCTGGAGCTGGGGCTCCACAGAGGCGGCAAAATCAGACATGAATAATAATCATAATAAACCTTCACAATATTTGAAAGTTTCCAAAGAGCTTTCCTCCTCCATTCACCTCGTTCCATCCCAAGTGCCCCATGACGCAGCAGGACGCCACTGTCCCGGGGAGGACTCTGTGCCCAGGGTTGGGTGTGGGCAGCACCTGGTTCTGACACCAGGACTCCTTGTCTGGGGTTCTTCCCACATAGGGGAGAGAGGCTGGAAACAGGGCTTGTGGGGGGGTGGCTAGGACAGAGTGTGGGTAGGGCAGTCAGCTGCCAGGAATTGGGTGTGGAAAAGCAGAGCAAACCTCAGGGCACTGGACACCAGCCTGGGACTGAGACCCCAAGGGCCTCTGAGCTAGTGCTTGGACCTTCAGGATCTGAGGACATGGGGTGCGCTGGCAAGCTCGCGGGGCCCTTTACTTGCTCATCACTTGGGCTGGTGCCAGTACGCCTGTGTGTGGGGGGGTCAGGGACCCCCTGCGCTCTCTACTCGGCCATGCTGACCTTTCTAGCACCTTCCACCTGCCTCCCGGCATTATCTTCTGATTCTAGACTCACTCACCAGTGCTGCTTCACCCTGCGGGCCCCTCCCTATCCCTGGCCCACTATTTCCAGCCCTGCCATCCCTGGGGCCTCCCTCAGCCCCACCCTAACTCCTAGGGATTCAGTTATCTTTGCTCAGGGCAGTGAATCCCTCTCGGGCTTCTCTTGGCAGGTGAAGGCGTCTATGTTTATAGGAATCTTCTGGGGACGGTCCTCTTGCCCATCTGAGAGGCTTGCTCTCGGGAGAGCCCCCTCAAGTCTGCCTCCTCCAGGGAGACTTTCTTGACTGCTCCAGTCCACCCTGCTCTGGTCTTCATGACCTACTGGGCAACTGGGTTGGCTGGGTGTGGCCCCACCTTTCTGCTTCTTTGGAGCCCTCCTTCCGCTTTCGTCCCCTCACCCACGGCTCCCTCAGCCCCCTCCCTGCCATCTTGCTCACACACAGTGGATTTACAGTGTCCTTCCAACTATGTCCTACTCCCCCCTCCGCCAAACCTTCCAGGAAACTGAGATACCCCTTCCTCGGGTGACCGGGTGTCCAATGGCGGAGCTCCCAGCGTCCCTCAGGCAGGTTTGGGTGAGGCGGTGGGTTTCTCTGGCACCTCTTGACATTCATCAGAGGATCGTGGGTCCCAAGTGAGGTGCACACGCTGGACTGACCACCCTTTTGCCATTCCCACGCATCTTGTCTCTAGCTCTAGCTTTCAGTAGACAGGGAAACCACCCCCTTCCCCTCACCTTAGAGGATCCTCACGCCACATGGTGCCCTGAGTGGGCCCCGTGCAGTGAGAGCGAAGCACAGAGCGGGCACGAGGGGTAGATGGAGCAGAGGAGAGCTTGCTGCCCCTGTCCCTGCAGCCTCTTGGGTCTCTGGGCGCCCCTCTGCTGGGGGGCACAAGTTCCCTCCTGGCCCCCTCTGTACAGGGCTCCCCAGCTTCCAGGCTGCAGGCCCCCTTCCTGTCCCATAGACCCAGGGTGCAGACGACTGGGTGAGGTCAGTGCTGGGCACCCAGCCGGGAAGTGAGGGCAGGCAGTATTGACCACGGTGGCCTGACGTAGGCCAGACTCCGGGGCGCCCCTGGGGGATGTGTCAGTGTCTCCCTAAGGATCACGGGGACTCTGGACCCTTCACACCCACCCCAATTTCCTTTTGAAGGGTTTGACAAATTTGAGGTTTCCCCCCCACACCCCTTTGTGCCAAATATGAATCATCTTTCATTGATGGCATTTTCTTTTAGTGAAAAACACATAGTTTGACCAATTAAAGCTTCTTTGGACTAGGCCCCTGACAGAATTGGAGAGGCGAGTGAAAAGCACGTCCTGTTCCTATGGCTTTTCCTTTCTCTCTTTCTCTCTCTCCCCCTTGTTTTTCCCTTGGTCACAGTTCAGATTTAGAAGGAAGCAGCATTGGGAATAGGCTGTGTCTGTTCTGGCCTCTTGGCGGCTGCAGGGATTCAGCCCCGGCTCTGCAGTCAGGGCCCTGGGAGCTGAGACCAGGCCAGAAAGGCAGAAATGGTCTGGAAGAGGTGTGGGGGAGGCCCGGAATCTCCAGTGGGCTGGAGAGAAGGAGGGAATGGAGCCCCAAGAAGCCTGCAGGGGATGGCCAGGGGCTGCAAGGGAGCCCCACAGTGGGTTGTGAGAGGAGGGGCCCTGATCAGGGGAGCAGGGGAAGCAGGAAGGAGAGGGCAGTGGGTGGGGTCTGTTGGAATAAGAGTCTGTGGGCACAAGCTAGGGAGTCTCCAGATAGCAGCTAGGGCAGGACTGGTGGTGCCTTCCTTGATCCCAAGGGATACAGTGGCTTTGTGGGTCTTGAGGATGGAGCTGGGGCAAGAGTGGAAACACAATACAGATGTGAAGCAGTAAAGGTAGATCCTTTGGGGACTCTCAGAACCACTAAGCGAGCAAAGTGGGGGCTGCCTTTTGTGAGTAGGTGGGTCAAGAAGCAGCAATGTGTGCTCAGGTGTAGCTTCCTGTCAAGGGGGCTCGATTAGTCATAAGAGAGTGGAAGGAAGGAATGAAAGTAAGTTTATTTGCTTATAGACCAGCTGTGTGCCTGGCCAGATGTCAGGTAATTCACACGTCATCTCCTTTAATTCCAGCAAGAACCCATTCATTCATTCATTTGTTCATTCACTTATTTGATCAATCAACAGACATTTACTAAGGGCCTTCTAAGCACCAGGACTCTAAATCAAACAAGACATGGCCTCTCCTTCTTAGAGTATTTTCCCTATAGCCCAGAAGGAGAGAACCTACCGGGAGGGGTCCCTCTGTCAGGCTGGGTATTCATGGGTGACTTCCTGTAGGAGGAAACTTTTGAGCCAAATTTGAAGGATTTAACTAAAAGGAAAATGAAAGGGTGGTGATGGGAAATGATGGCAGTGTTCCACATCAAGGATGGATGTGTGCAGGTGCAGAGACTGGAAGCACCAGCATTTTCAAGGAAGGATGAACAAAGCTAAGGCTTTGAGATAGCCTCTGTGGTGTGAGCCAGGGCTGGGAGGGGCTCTTGGAGGCCCAGCAGCTGTCACAGGGGCTGAATAGCACAGTGAACCTTCACAATACTTACTGATTTATTATTATGATTGATGTGGTGGGGTGGATGGTGAGATTGCCATTTTACACATTTTATCTGACATCAGTGCCAAGTAGGACTTAGGGAATCCTGCTGAGGACTGTGGCTGTGATTCCCAGGAGAAGAGGCAAGACCTGGATGAGGTCACTGGCTTTGGAGAAGGGGAGAAATGGTCGTGGGGTGGTGGGAATTTGACTGGACAGGACATGAGTGGTTATGGAGCATGAGAAGATGGTTGCACCTTTTGACTTGGGCAACCGGTGTGTGACCTGCTATCATACCTCTATCAATGCAAGGAAATTAGCAGAGAAGAACATGGATGTGGCCCCTCTTCCCATGGGAAGACAGTGGACAGTAAGTGATGTGCGTGGTGCATGTTACAGAGAGGCAGGGAAGGGCCCCTATTAGGGCTTGGGCATCTGACTATGTTTTTGGAAGGTTCTGCCTAGTGCAGGGTCCCTAGGGAGACCAAGAAAGCCAGACAGGAGAGGGGGAGGTTTGAGACAGGGTGCAAAGTAGGACTTGGAGTGATTCCTCCCTTTACAGATGGCAGGGCCACCGAGTGGGCATTGCTGACTCAAGGCTGGTGCACTCTGCTGAGAACAGAGGTGGAGGAGCAGGATTGCAGGCTTGGAGGCACAGAATCTAGGTGCCTGTGGAACCTCCATGCAGTGATGTTCAAGGGTGGTCAGTTAGGTGAACGTGGCATTCATGAGGGATTTGCAACTCAATATTCAGGTTTGGGTCTATAAATACTGTGTAGAGTTGAGGCCCTGGGATGGGGTCAGCCAGTGAAAAGAATAAAGGGGAATTCATCAATTCTTTGACTTTCCTTCTTCCCTCTCTCTCTCCTCCCATGAAGCAACACAATTATAATTCACAATCTTTTGGGAAGATAAAATGCACACATGGTGAACAGTCAAGTGGGCCAGAGGGTATATGTTGAGTGGCCAGTGCCCCTCTCACTCCTGATCCCCAGCCACCCACGCCCCATCTCCAGAGGCAGAACAGCTTCTTATATAATTGGAAATGTTCTAAACCTACACAGTAGTTTTACATAAATGTTAGCCCACTATGTTTACCTTTATATATTTTTTCTTTAAAAACTTGAAACTTCAGATCATTAAAACTCAGATCACTTAAAACTCTCTTAACTTAACACAAGATCATTCCTTATTAGTACTAAAAATCAACCTCATTCTTTCATACAGCTGCATAACAGTTCATCTCATGCACAGTCCATTATTTTGTTAACCAGTTCCCTTGCCAGTGGGAATTCAGTATATTTCCAGACTTTTGCTATATAGACAATATTGCAAAAACATTCTTGTTCGTACAAACATCATTTGGGATTGAATTTTGGCTGCATGTAATAGAAAGCTGAAACAATAGAAATCGAAACAATATAGAGGTTTATTATTTCTCATATCATGAGAAACCCGGAGTGGCAAATGCTGACCTTGCTTTAGTGACTCAATGATATCCCATCAAGGTCACCTGCGTCCTTTTCCTTAAGGTTGCAAGATCTCGGTGCTCCACATCCAGCTACCACATCCACATTCTAGACAGAAGGCAGCACGGAAGACAATAAATGGAAGGGTGCATCACCAGCTGGGTCTGTTGTCCTTGTAGGGGGATTCCCAGGAAGCCTTCCAGAATTTTTTCTTTGTACATTTATATTTCACTGACCAACCTGTGTCAAGTATCCATCCTTATTTCAAGGGAAGCTGGGACGTATCTTTTAGTTTGGCTCATTATTCTATCAACAAAATCAGGTAAAGGAGAGAATAGGTATTGGGTAGATGTCTAGTGATTTCATCTCTCATACAAATTCTTATAAATGGAATTGCTGCATTAAAAACTCTCATGAGTTTAAATTTTTGATTGGGCCAAGTTGACCTCCAAGGTTTTATCAATTACACTTCTACAGTGCACAAGAAGGCCTGTTTTCCTATATCATTGTTCACAACTTTTGTCAAACCAGCAGATGGGGGATAAAAGGAGGAGGAGGGAACTTCAAGAAGGAGAGAAGTCAGGGCTTTGTCAGATGTTGCTAAGAGGTAAAATAAGGAGAAGGAGGACACACTGGGTTTGGCGACGTGAAAATCACTTGTGACCCCAGAAAGAGCAAGTTCATTTGAAGTAGAAACCAGGTGAGCCTCCTTTCCTGCCAAATGTTATTTTGTCAGGAATTCAGAGGAGTTGAATTCAGAGGAGTTAAATCGCTCACTAAAGGTCATAGAGCTTGTAAAGGAGGAGCAGGGATTGGAATCCAAGTGTTGGACCTGAAATCTCTGAGAAGTTCCCCTTTGGTGGAGGGAGAACATTTATTTGGGACAGCTGCCTAAATGCCAATGAGGTGAAGAGGCTGGCTAGAAAGTATTCAGAGTCTTGCAAGAACCCAGATCTTGCCCTGATTTAGGGCATTTTGTGGGATCATGCTTTTCTCCAGCAGGGGGTGCTAGTCAGTAATTTGAGTAGCATTCACAGTCTCAAGTCAGATCCGGGGACAAAGCAAGTTACCTGGATGCTGGAGGGACTCTTCAGCTCCCTGGAGAAAGAGACAAGGGGTCATTGTCTCTTCTCAAAAAAAGATCAAGTTACTGGTAAATTCTGGCTTTGTTGGTAGCACGTTTGGAGTGGTCTGGAAGCTTAAGCCCATCCTGTGTCCTGAGAATTGTTATTCCATCTTCTTTCATGGCGGGGGCGAGGGAGTAGGGTGTGAGGGTTTCTCTGAATTGCCCCCACCTAAGGCCAGTAACATTTTTGTTATTGTCTATTCTTGGCTCTCAGAAAAGTCATTCAGATGACTGTACCTCTGGTCTGTTTGATAGTTTGTTCACCCATTCATTTAAATCACTTTTACAATGGAGGCTTAAATAATGGTTATTATACTAAAATATTGATGATCACCCAGATAATCCCTGCTAAGGAGTTTGTGAGGGTGGCAATGTGCCCAGCCTGTGAAGACAAATCATAGTTGGCTAAGCCAATCCTCGTAATAGGTTCCCTTTTGCTGGATACTTACTGTCCCAGAAGCCCTTACAACTGCATGGGGGAGGAGGTGATGTGACACATTTCTGTCCAATGAGCGTAAGAAACAGGCACAGGAAGAGGGTTCACTGGTATTATGTTTTCTGCTTCTTGCTTGAATGCAGGTATGGTGCCTCGAACAGAGGCAGAGGAAAAGACAATAAAAGATCAAACAGCCTCAGGATGGAGAAACAGAAAGATAGGACCTTGATGACTTTATTACCAACCCTGGACTCCTGCCTTGGGGCTTCTTGTTATGTGAAATAATTAAACATCTTTATTGTTTAGTCACTCAGGTGTCTCAATATTTGTAGCTAAAAGCATTTCAGCTATACTCTCAGTTTTTTTTTTATTTATACAAAGACTCACTCATTATTCAATGAATTGCATTCTTCACTTAGTCCATCTTAGAGATTTATTTGTATCATTACCCACAGGTCTTCCTAATTTTTTCTTTTTGTAGGCATATAGTATTCCATTATAATAGATACACTGTAATTTAATGCTCATTTCCCTACTGGTTGAATTTAGATAGCTTCCAGTTTTTTGCTCTACAAACAGAACTCTGACACACATATATATTGGCCAATATATATTCAACATATATATTGGCCTTTTTTATTAGTACATCTGGAGGTTAAATTGTTGAGTGGAATTGCTGAATTAAATGCTATATGAGTCATAGAATACGGTGGTATTGCCAAATCACCCTCCCAAGGGCCCCAGCAATAGTGTTCTCATAGCACACACTCATGCCTGATCTCCACACTCTGACCAAGTGGCTCCTGTTCAATGTTAGTATTCCTGACAGTACAATCAGTTTTAAAAAGGTATCTTATTGTTTCAACTTGCATTTATTTATTGAAGATTAAGGCAGAGCATTTTTTCTTTTGTATGTTGGACATCTGCATTTCTTCTTTTGTAACTTTCTGTTTTCACACTTTCCTCCACTTCCCCCTACGTGTTGTTAGGCTCTTTTTGATTTGGACAATTTTTTCTTTGTGAACTCAGAAATTAGCCCTTTGACAAATGGGTTGCAAGTTTAACCCCAGTTTGCTGTTTCTCTTTTGACTTCCTTCGTGGTATTTTCTATCCCTCAAATATGATATTTTCCCCCTCCCTCCCCATGTATTAGCAATTTCCTTTATGGCTTCTGGGTTTTTATCTTATTCAGAAAGGACTTTAAACTATAGGATTATAAATACAGGTACCTATTTGTTCCTAATGCTTTTATGGTTTTCTTTTTTATGGTAAAATACTTGTTAAACTGGGCTTTGTTCTGGTCTAAGGAGTCAGATGAGGATTTGCTTTATGTTTTTACAAACAGGTTTCTGCGCTGCTGGTTCTGAGGAGCCAGCCTTGCATTTGGGGACCTGGATAAGCCATGCTCTCTTCCTTCTGCAGACAGCCTCAGTCTTTGGAGGTCTGGAAATACCAAGAAAAACATGGTGTGACCCCGGGTAAAAAGACACTGGAACTTCCCAGCACTAGGTCAGGAGGGGTGGGGGAGGGAACTAGAGCCCCCAGGGTCTGTTCTGAGTCCATGACCTTCAGGGTGATGACTTAGTTTTGAAGGGTCTGTTCTGAGAAGCCTCCTAGCAGGGTCTAGATGTGAGGGAGTCTGAGGATTTCCTTCTTAAAAGTCAGGGAGAAAACACCAAACAATCCAGTGTACGGGTACAAACATAACCCCAGGTGACCCCAGGTGACCAGAAAAAACTCTTAATTGCTTCTTGGACTTTATTTCCTCTTACCTGCCCCCACTCCTTCTGTCAGTTAGGTACATACTGGTCTTAGGCCTCCTGCAATTCCTCAAGCTGTGCCAGTCCCAACTGGGGGAGTCTTTCCACTGAAGATCCCAGGACAGGGGTTTTCCTGAGCAGGAATAGGGTGCAGGCAGATCGCAGCTCTTGGCATAAAGGAACTATCCATGGATTTATATGGCAAAAGCTTCCCCCAAGTTCCAGAAACATAGTTTTCCAGATGGTCCTTCTTTGAAATCATCTTTAAGATTCTTTGGGAGCCTAATAAAAGGGATTGAGAATACCTTTAGGAAAGGTGTGCAGCAACTAATTGGTTAGCTTTGGGTGTGTGGGGGGGTGAGTACTCCTTGGGAAGTGTCACAGGGGAAATTTCTGGGGTACTGGAAATGTTTTCTATCTTGATTGTAGCAAAATGTAAAAATTAATCAAGCTGTAGAGAATTAAGATTTTTAATCTTCATTATTTGTAAGCTATATTAATAAAAGTAAAAAAAAATTGACATGTGTCCAGACTAAACCAAATTTTGATGGAGTTGCAGCAAACATTCATTGCAGACACAGAATACAAACTCAAAGAGCACTTCAACTGAACGCAAGCAAAGACCTCTGGGGATGGGGGAGTTTCTGGAGAAGGGTGCTTATATAGGCATATGGGGCGGAGCTAGGCCTGCTTCATGCCCATGAGGTTTTCAGCCACTGCAGTTCTGTTTGCTGGAAAGCTTGTGAAGGGATGATTGGTTGAATTTCAATCTTGGGCGTGCCTGGCCCATGTGGCTTGTGGAGGCGCCTGCGTGTGCCCGAGACCTGGCCCTCCCCGGCCTCGCTGTTCTGCTCAGTTAGTACCCAGACCCGGCATGGCTCTATGTTCTTGTCTCTATTTTATTTATCAGAAGAGACAAACATTTTGGGGTCAGCGTCACCTCTGCGTGTCTTGTTCTACCCATCTTTACCAACTAAATGATGGGAATCCTGGCCAAGTCAGCTGTCCAAATCAGCTCCTTCTGAATCCGAGACAAAAATAACCCCATCTCAAGTATGTTCTTTCCCCGCCCCACCCCCCCCTCTTTTTTTTTTTCCCAAATGGTAAAGGCACAGGCTTTTTTCACATTCTCAGCCAGAGGGAATCTTTCTCAAACTTTCCATAGAGATTCTCCTTTGGGCAGAAACCAAACATGGGCATTTTCCACCAGGGGAAAACATGCCAGGGATTTACAGGGTTCTGCAAAGAGAGGGTTGGGAAGGAAATGAGGGCAGAGCCCCCCGGCCCCTACCTGGTCCCTTCCCAGTCCTCTGGGAGCCACGCTGGGGGACAGGGGTGGCAGTGGACTGGGTTAGAGTGCCCACCATTCGTGCCCAGTGAGAGTGAGTGCTGATCCTTCCCTCCGCCCCTTCCCAGGGCCCCAACACAAACAGAAGGAAGCCACAGATATTGAAAAATAGTGTAATGCCACATGTAAAGCGTGGACAGTGGGCGGAGTCGCCCAGTTCTGTCTGGCTGGCCCGTCTCTCACATGTGGAGAGGAGCCTGGCTCTGCTCTGCCTTCTCTGGACTCCTCACGTGCGCGGTCACCCCTTCCTTGTCCAAGCTCTTCATTTTCCCCCCGCAGTTGCTTGGAGGTGGGGACAGATCTTTAGGGACTCTCCTGTGGAGCGGGCGGTGATTTGCCAGGACGGTATTATTTTTCAGGTGAAGACTCCAAATTCGGGGGAGTGACGTGATTTGATCACGGCCCTGGGAGACGTCTGAGCCGGTGGGGCCATCACTTGGGCTCTGTCCAGGGGGCTCAGCAGCCTCTGGCCTCCTTTACTTGAGAAACGCATTGCTGGAGTTGTATTTTATCCTCTCTCTCAAAATGCATACTTTATGATGAAAAAGATATTTTAAATGAAAATGTAAAAATACATGCCAAGTAAAAAGTTAAACTTTAAATAAAGAGAGGATCACATTACTGAGTTTACCTTTTGCTTCAGGCTCTAATATGGCATCCTATGCCCACTTAATCCCTGCCGCCGCAACCCCAGTGCCCTGTCCCCAGGATACAAAGGCCCTTCCACAGCTTGGCCTTGGACCTGTTACTTCCTTTGCCCACTCTGGCAGCCTTGGAACTCTCCAGGGTAATGCATGACCTCAATTTTCATCTCAATGTGAGTGACTCCAAATTCTACATGCCCAGCTCTGGGCATACAGCTTCTCTCGGGGTTCATGTCTTCTCTTTGCATGGGCCTGTTGGAAATCTCCCCCTCAACACTGCCAACTTGTACAGTTAACTGTCCTCAACTGCTCTCAACCCCACCCTGTCTTCAGGTCTCCTTTTGACTGTCCTGTCAGTGTCACCATTAGCTTTCTAATCTCTTGGCACCTCTGTCATCTCCCTTTTCTTATTCTGCTCCACCATCAAGTTTTGTTGGTCTTTATTCCCACTTACCCCTGATAGATAACCTGTCTTCTCCAATAACCCAGTAGACCATGCTTTGACCTGGCTGCTTGCTGGGGTTGGTGGTGGGGAACACACAGAAGAGAGGACATGGTCTGATGGCTTGTGTGAGGACTGCAGATGAAGGGAGGAAGGGGTAGGCTCAGTTAGAGCTGTGGAGACAGGGCAGTTAGAAGTTGGAGGCGGCACAGGTCTCCATGTCGTTGCAATGTTGTCTCAATATTTTATTCTGAATATTGACAAGCAGGGTATTCACTATGCTAATGAGGAGTGAACTTGCCAGTAAACTTGCCAGTAAATATTGAAAGGCTATTATATTCTAGGCACTTGCTGGATATGAGGGAGACAAAGATTGAAAATCAGCTCAGTGCTTGAGATGCTCACAGCCTGCTGGGAGAGACAGATCCACAAATAAACCCCACAGGAACATGCCATTTGGGGCAGTGAGGAGGGAACAGCCAACTGTGCCTGCAAAGATGTTTGGGAAAGTTGCCCAGGGAGGTGACATTGAGCTAAACTTCGCTGTAGAGTGAAGAGAGGGAGATGACTGGTGATGATGTTGATCACTGAAGAACATGAAGACAGTAAAATTCAAGGAGGTGATGATGGTTCACAGGATTCCCTGTCAGGCTGTATAGAGTTAAGGGCCTGAGGAGCCAGCCCACCTCAGCGCCTGCGGTGGGAAGAGACCTGGCAGTGATGCTGGCCGTCTCAGACCGGTCCCAAGAGCCTCCTTGCCTGATTCTAGGTGTCCTCTTGTTCGTGGCTATGACTCAGGTACAGTTTATTTGTGCCTTTTTCTTCTTGAGTAAAGGAACATTCAGAACCCAGACATTGACTTGGCTTGAAGCTGAACGTGAAGATAATATTTTTTTTCTGGATTTTCACTTAGAGGGACTGACCTATTCTGGGATCTTAAAGAAATATTCTTGCAACTGGCCTTGACTTGATTTTAACCTGAATAAAAAGTCACTAAGAACGGAGGAAAGGGAATCTTTGCTCTGATGATTACTTAATCAGGTGGCATAAATATTAAACATCTGGTTCCCATCCTGCCTCTCCCTGTGGCAGAGTCCTTAGATTCTGCATTCACAGCCTGAGGGGACTGGGCCAAGGGTCCCATCTGCATTGTGTCCAGGGAGTTTGTGGGAGACTAGGAAGGGAGCCACAGGGCCTGCTCTCTTCCAGTTCTAGAACCCCGGGTGACTGACAACTCCAGAGGGGCTTCCTCACCCCCAAACATCTCTCCCATTGGTCTGTCACATACTTGAAATCTTGCCACTAGCACATCATTCCTTGGCTGAAGTCTTGCATCTCCAGACACGGATGGAAGGAGGAACATACCAAGACAGTGTCCCTCCCACACATCCTGGCACAACAGATCTTACAGCTCATTGTCTCCTGGGCCATTATGTTTTAATGATGGAGAGAAGGGGAGACCCGTTTATGAACAAGATTGGGGGAGGAAGTGAGGCAGAGGGGTTCCTAGCTTAGAGACACCTGAGACTTGAGAATGGGGTCTGCAGCTGATGGGAGGTGGGAAGTAGCCCTAAAGGTGACTCAGCAAATGGGTCAAACAAGGTTTAGAAGTGAACAAAATGGGGCCACCAGTTGGGTACCTTGCAGGGTGAAAGATCAGAGACCCCGTAGATGTGCTTGGATTCCTGGCCCCTCACCCTTGGCCTGCAGACACTTCCCACAGCTAACTCTGTGACAGTCTGGCGCTAATTTCATGACATGAGTAACAAAGCCACGGCCTCCCTGGGGCACTCATTCCCATTCTTTGTGGCCCTGAGTTTGGGCCCTCTGGTCCCCACCTCCACCCCCAGCTCCCCTTCCTCAGAACACTCTCAGTGCAGACACCAGGATT
Organism: Talpa occidentalis; assembly: GCF_014898055.3. Lineage (NCBI taxonomy): Eukaryota > Metazoa > Chordata > Mammalia > Eulipotyphla > Talpidae > Talpa > Talpa occidentalis. The sequence continues at coordinate 91,196,967 of NW_023600993.1, forward strand.
CTTTATGTCCCAGGAAATTGATATTCCAAAGACACTCAGAGGAAACCCAGGCTTTTTTTGGGCAACAAATTTTCAAAAAGCTTTTTGAAGACCCACTTTTCTGCTGCCATAAACATCTAACTTGTCTTTTCTTCAATCATGAACATTGTTCCCTAGCTGTGGCTCTACTTGAAACACCTCATCCTGGTCCCCTGTCCAGTGGCAAGAAGCCAGGCCTTGGGGACTTCAGAGAATGCAAAATTCCAGGGCCAGAAGTTCCCTGGTGTACACCACCTGGCTCAGCCGGCTGCCATGGTGCAGCGGGTGGCATCTATAGTGGAACGTCATAATCGTAAGTAATCAGGTTCTAAATTCAGAAAACCCTGGGAACTCATTAGTAACTGAGTTGGCTTTCAAAAACATGAAGTAGGGACCACATCTCAAGCCTTATGGCACTACCACTGAGCCTTAAGTCACCACGCCTGTCATTGCTTTGCTCATAGACCCATTTCATGACGTACTCCCTGCTCTGCTGTAGCTTGTAGAGAACTACAATTCCCAGGCTTGCTCATGCTGGAAGGTATTTTATGGACTTAGAGTAACTTAGGAACTTACCCCCAGGGGGCAGTTCTTAACTCTGACTGACAGGTGTGGGGGCATCAATACTTCAGCTCTCCTGTCCCTGTCAGGGAGACTCTGGGATGAGACTGTTGCAGTAGTTGATTCAAACTTATCCTCCCTGTCACTTTGGATGACGTCACATCCTTCCCTGCCCAAATCCCTTCCTGCTCCCGCTTCCCACTCCCCTGTCATCCTCCCTGCCCACTGAACACTGCTAATAAAGCATGTTCACAGGGTTCCTCATCTCAGGGGAAGATAAGGCAATGACTCTGACTCATTCTCCTTTTTCTGGCTCCCTCCAGTCTGAAACCATTGGGCACCTGGCCCATATTCTTGGGCCATGTCTGAGAGCCTTGCCTTCCAATTTTAGTGTAAATCCCTAGAGGGGATCTCATATTCCCTTGTCTTCCCGAGGTACCCAGCAGTCACCTCTAGAATCATTCCTTGTGAAAGGTTGCAGAGGACATTGACCCCACATGGGGAAATTGAGGCCCAGAAGAGATTGGGATGTGTTGGTTAAATGGCACTTTTGCTTTTTTTCCTGGCTGAGATATATAGGGAGACATAAATCCTGATGATAGTTCTTGTTTCAGTGAGAGTGATGAGAAAGATGATGATGATGATGATGATGATGATGATGATGACTTTTGCTGTGTGGTGTCCCGAGAGGTCCTGGGCCTCTGGAACATTTGGTTGGGAACTTTCCTAAAGCCTTTTGGAGGGAGAGACCCAATGTCTTATGTTTCAGGAAAGCTCTGCTCTTGGCTGAGGGGTTTAAAGTTAGGTGGGAAGCTGAGGGGGACACAGCCAAGTGAAAGGGCTTGGGGCACATGTGTGGAATGCAGGGTGGACCCCAATCCCACACTTGGGTTGCAGAGGGGGACACACAATGCTTCCATGATGACCTGAAGCCTGAACTGACCATTGAATGTAAATAAGCATTTCCAAAGTAGGAGAGCAGGAAAAGGTAATTCCTTCCAACAACAAGATGATTCTTGTTGTATACAACCAACAACAAGATGATTCTTTTTTATTTCGGAAGAATTTTGCATAGGGGTATGGAAATAGTTTGCGATTGAATGGGATCTAAATCCTGACTTCATTACTTTATTTGTGACCCTGGGAAAATTCCTGAAATGCTCTAAACCTCAATATCTTCATAGGTGAGCCAAGACAATAAATCTACCTCATTGGATGGTCCCCCAGCTCAAATGAGATCTGGCCATTCCTGATTTGTAGAGGGCACTCGAGAAATAATAGTTACGATGTCCCCATACAGAGCTTTTAACATCTATCATCATCAATGAGCCTTGATTTTTGTCCTACCATGTTCAAAAGTTGAGTGCCAGATGGAACCTCATCTTGTTTCATGTACCCTCAACAGAGATACTTAGAGAGGACCTGAGCACCTTTATCTTAGGTTAGGGCCTCCAAGAACCAAGCTGTCAGGTGAAGATGTGAGTGCAAGGATGTTACTTGGAAGGTCACTCCAGGAAACACTGGCTGGGGAGCCAGAAGTGAGGTAGGAAAGGGAAGTCAGCCCATGTAGGATGTGTTCTCAAACCAGTGACCACTGCGGGCAACTGGGGCTCTGTCCCACCAGGACCCCTGGGGGGCAGTAGACCTCCTGCCTCAGGGTTATCCCCAAGAAGAGGCAGCCAACTCAGTAGTCACGTTTGAGAGCTGATCCCAGGGGCGTTTTGAGGCTTGCAGCTGCATGGTGGGCAGCAAAGCTGAAACTTGTGCCAGGGAGTTGGGGAGGCAGTGGGTGTGGCATCTTGGTGGTCAGGACAGGGCTGTGAACCGGCGCTGTTGTCGTCTCTTCCAGGGTCTTGCACTGGCAGTTCTGACCTGGGTGTCCTGGCCCCCAGATCGCTTTTCATGAGCCCACAAATGTGGATTCCCAGGGGAGGAATAGAGACAGAGAGGAGCAGAGGGCTGGGGCTGGGCGCTGGGGGAAGCAGAATGGATGTCTGAGGACAGACAGAATGAGGTAGGTGTTTCAGCTCTGTCTGGCAATTTATACTCTGCCTCAATTAACACTCTGGTTGGGTGCCCAGGACAAGTTCTATTTAAGATGCTCTTCCCTTAGCACACTGATCTGTGGGTAGGTTTGTGTTGTTTTTACCACTGTTGCTGCATCAAAAAGCAAAATGAAAATATTTGATGAGTCCTTTCAGTGCGCCACAGCTTCAGTCCCCTGCTCTTAAATCCCCCCATCACTCTCCTCAGATCCAGAAGAGAAGCTGCTACATATTTCTACTCCCTGACAATGCTCATATTTAAGTTTCATGCATGTTATGTAGTAGCTTAACCCCAAGGCAACAAGTTGTATTTGGAGATTTGTTTGGGAGGTAATCCTGACCCGAGGAGGTGACAAAGGGCTGGAGGAAACACCATTGAGGAGCTCATGAATGGGGGGTGGACAGCTGGGGTTCTCTGAGTACATGTGTGGGACCTCAGTATTGTCCCTGAGCAGCTAGGAAGTAGGGGCATCTCCACCAGCTGGTGCCCTCAAGGATTGAGGACTGTTGTTGGGAGAGAGCACCCGGACACTTCCAGCCTACCTTCTGCCTGGGAGGGGGGTGCCTGTACTGGTCAGATAGTGCCCTCAGGTAGAGACCAGGGAAATCAGCTGTGAGTTCTCACTGCAGGAAGGAAGGAGATGCTCTATCAGGAATAAAAAGACACTGGAAAGCCAGGGAGTGGGTCTTCATTTTCTCCTCATAGGAGCACAGTCACAAATTTAAATAACTCATCTCCTGCTCAACAAGCTTCAGTGGATCTCTTCACTTGTTTCACCCAATCTACTTTCCTGAATTTCTGCCATCCCAGCACTGCATGGTGATTCTTTACCCTCTAATCCATAAATAATTAGAACCATAACAGAACGTGTAATTAATCAAATCGACAACCCCATTTTCTACACCATGTGTGCAGTGGGAGCTAATGCACATTTGGCTGATGGATCAAATTGTTTTGGACCTGCCTTGCCAGCCCTACACTAGCTAACTGCACCCTCCTTCCAAACTCGCTCCACCACCTCCTTGGCCTTGCTCACCCCTCACCCCTCTTGTGCCTATAACCTCTCCTCTTATGTGATCTCCATAAAAAGGGAGGTTCCTTGTTCCCTGCCCCACCTACGGAAGGGTGAAGCTAAGTGCTGAGGGGAAGCTAGAAAGGACCCAGGGGAGACTTGGGAGAGAAGACTTGGAGGACACGTGGAGCAGAGACTCGTGGGAAACAACGCGTGCTGCCTTCTTGGCTTTGGGCTTCCTTCAGGGAGTTGGGGGACATAACCTGAGGCATATGGAGTCCAGAGATGTAGAGATATTTGGAAGGGGCGGAGTGCATATGTCGGGTGTGCATGTGGCAGGAGTGCTGTGGTGAGTGCATGTGTAAAGCGATCAAGAAGTGTCTGAGAGCTACTGAGAAGGAAAGAGCCTGCAGTGAGACAGTGCCTGGTAGTATACTCCTTTGGGTCTATTCAATTCTCAATTCCCAGCTCTCCCATGAGTGTTTCCTGCTATCACTTCTTCCCCCAAATTTAACTTGCCCGTGAATCTTTATGTCAAAGTGTACATCTGGGGTAACCCAAACCAGTAGGGGACCTTGACGTGAGAACCAGTGGTTCCAGGGTCACTGAAGGTTAGAGCACCCTGCAATTGTTGGGGTCCACTCTAGCAATGACAGGGGCTGGAGACAAGGAGTACGGAGGTAGGTCTGAGATCAAGAGAAGAGTCAAGTGGACCCAGGGACCAGGATTTTTTCAGTCTGAGCTCTGGCTAGAGGAGAAAGATCGAAATGAACTTGGAGAGACCCTGAAGCTTGTTGGGCACTGACAATTGCTTTGATTTGAAAGTTTACTAAGAAGTGGTTTGGCTATTAGGGGAACACTTTTCTCTTCACCAGCCCAGACTTCCATCTTCTTTGTGCATTCCAAGCCCGAATGGCTGCTCCAAGCATCTGCATCCTCTGTGCTGACACAATATTCCCCCTGCTTCTCACCGAACTGATCATTGTGCCCCAGCCCTTGGGCCATGGATGGACCTCTGACCCATCTCTGATTGACCCCCATTCCTGGCTTCAGAGCACACCTCACTCTGGCCATAGACTGATTTTCCCACCCCAGCCACTAGACTACCCTGCAAGTCCAATATTCCAGAAACTTTTGCGATCATCTCAAGGAGAGTAGCAAAGAGAAAGTAGGTCCCTGACTGCAGCCCACCCAGAGCTGGAGCTCTGAAATTGTGTGACCCCCACCCCCCAATCTCTTATGGAGTAGAGGGTCTCCTACAGCTTGAATTCTAGGGGATTCTATAATTTGACCTTGGCAATGAGGGTCAAATGCCATAACGATGATGTGAATTTCATCTCTTATGTGTCCATCTGTTCATTCTGAATCTGGAACACTTCTACCCGTTGAAGGAATTAAATAGGAGTTGGAAAAAGTTCAGCAAGACTGGCCAAAAACTCAAAGAACATTTGGCTCAAGGAAATTCCAGAAGAGAAAGAACTGGTGAAAAGGAGGCTGAAATCTTGATAGTTGCCTCCCACCCAGAGCAGGGAGGATAGAAGAGGCTGCTACAAGAATGATCCAGGCCAGGGGAGAAGCTGCCCTCCCTGGTGAGGGTGAGAGAGACAATGGGACTCTATTCTTCAACAGACCACAACACAGGAGCTGGTGGCTTTGTTTGGGGCTGGCTGAAAGGGACCGTGAAGGTGTACTGAGTTTGGTAGAAAAAACCTGATTGAGAGATAAAGTCCTTGGTCTTATTAATTCCAGAGCTTCCACTAAGGGCATGGGTTTTGTTTTGTTTTGTTTTGCCTTTTGTTAAACTTAAAAAAAAAATTGAACTATATTGTGTATTCTTAAAGGCGAACAAAAGTGCATTCTTGATGAAATTTAATAAATTGAACTCACCAATGCAGCTGGCACACACAGAAAAAGAATATGATTAGCACTTCAAAAGTCCCCTATTCCATGCCCTCTGACCAGTTACTACCTTCTCAAGGGTAACTACTATGCCAACTTCTGCTAGCATAGATTAACTTTATTGGTTCTTGAAATTCATATCAAATTAATCAGTGTGTATTCTTTTGTTGTCTGGCATCTTTCCCTAACAATGTGTATGTGACATCTCTCCATATTGTATATAGGAGTAGGTCACTCTTTTTTATTCCTGTATAGAATTCCATTTTATGACCATGGAATAGTTTATTTGTTCATTCTGCTTTTATGGACAGATGAATTTTTTTCAGTTTTTGGCTATTATTATTATTATTATTATTTTTAAATATTTATTTATTTATTTATCAAGCGCTGGGCACAGTCAGAAGCTCGGGAGGGTGAGAGAATTCACCAGAGCCAGAGCAGCGAGCAGAACAGGCAGACTGACAAAATACACTGCTGAGGGGAGCAGCGGGCAGCAGGAGAGGTCTGCGCGCCATGTGGGACCCTCTCCTGGCAGCCGGGGATCGAACCGGCGCTGCACAGGCTGCGGGCAGCTCCGCAAGCCAGTGCTCAACCTCAGCGCCACTGGGGAGGCCCTTTTGGCTATTATTATTAGCCAAATAATAAATAAACTCTGATATTAAATCCTTGCATATGCCTTGATAGATATGTGTTTGCATTTACAATTGCTCATATACCAGGGAGTGAGATTGCTGGGTGACAGAGCAAGGATGTATTTAGAATTTGTAGATACTACAAGGTCGTTTTCCAAAACGTTTTCAACAACCTCATTCTCACCAGCAATATATGAGATTTCCAATTACTCCATAGTCTTGCCGATACTTGGTACTTTTTTGTCTTTTTTATTTTAACCTTCCTGATGTTTATGTAGTGATATCACATTGTGGTTTTAACTTGCATTTCCCTTATGACTAATGAAGCTGGAAATGTTTTCACATGTGTATGGACCATTTGGATAGCCTCTTTCATGAAGTGCTCATTCATAACTTTTGCTCATTTTTATTGGATTGTCTGTTACTCTCTGATGCACATAAGTGCTATGTGATTTTCAGCAAATCTCCATCCCTTTATAGACCTCTGATACCTCACTTGGTCTGTGTTGTGTGTGTGGAGTTAACTCCAACCTCTAAGATGCCGGTGGGCAAATGATCCTGAATTTTCAAATCAAAATATTTCATCTCCATTTTGCCATTAAGCATAGGAAAATAATTTGTCTGTTTCAACAAAACATTTATTGAAAGTTTTGGGACGGAAATGCTCTTTCTTCTGGGATTTCTGGATGTGAGGATGATACAAGATGATGTAAGACTGAAGTTGCTTTGGTGATCTTGTCGTTATGAAGATATGAACTGTTCAGAGTGAAGCTAATACCAAGGAAAGAAGAGGTTGGGTGGGGAGTGAGGTGAGGGGTAAGGTGTGGGGGGAGGAGAAAGAGAGCCAAAGAGAGAGGATGTAGCTGTTTCTTTCAGTTACTCTGCGAGTCAGCATTTTCTTTATCACTTAAAAACAAAAGGAAGTGGGGCCTCACTGGTGACCTAGGGGTTAAGTCTCAGGGCTATCATGCTATTGCTGCTATGGCCTGAGTTCAATCCTGGCCAGGGAGCTACCCACATGGCGCAACAGACCTCTCCTGTCTCGCCCGCTGCTCCCCTCAGCAGTGTATTTCAGTAGATCTGCCTGTTCTGCTCCCCACTCTGTCTCTGGTGGATCCTCTCACCCCTGCACCCATACAAGAACACCTCAGTTCTTGTATGCATAAAAAATAAAAATAAATCTTAAAAAAAAAAAGAAGAAAATTGCGATTGGTACCTTGCCTATATTATCCCTCCCACCCCCCCCCCACACACCCACTTTTCCCTTCCCATCTAAGGCTTTCTGCTATGGGCACTTGAGGTTCTCTATTTAAGGGCACTCTGCTCTTTGGAATCTGCTTGGCCATGTATAGGGCGGAATGGAATGGCGGAGACTCGGGAGTCCCAGGAATATCCCTGAACTGATGACAGATGGGAACTGGTGGATATATTCTCGAGCCTTCTCTCCCACATCTGGAACAGCCCTGAGGTGTGTTTTGCGCTGATCCTGAGAGTTAGCAAGCAGAGCTGAGCTCCGTTGTTTTGTGTGGTAGCTGTTCACTAATGCCCCTGCTATCCGCTGCCTCCCCTGACAACCGACCGCCTCCCTTTCCCATTTCTTTCCTGAGGCTTCATGAGATCACCCCCTCCCCAACAAATAAGCCATTTGCATCTCAATTATTGTTTCAGGGTCTGCAGTTGGTAGACTCCAAACTAAGATAACAAAGGAACTAGACTGCAAACTAAAATATTACAATATCCAAATTAATCGAATCTAATCAGGTTCAATATGAGGGTTCCTTATGGAGCATGTATAAGTCCCTGAGCCTAAAAAAGTATAAAGCAATCTATGTCTGAGAGACCTGCCACTTTGGTGAGGAAATAAGACTCTCAGGTAAAATATTTGAATACTTGTATCTTAAAACTCCCTTGTTTTGGGGAGGACCCTATTTTGGGGATGTCCAGTTAAATGCGGCTAGAATCCCTTATTTTATGGGAGAGCCTTTGATAAACTCCTACCAATCTCTTCAAGTTCCCAGCAACAGACAGGGCATAAGGCCCATAGCCACAAGGATATGACCCCACCCAGCATTTTGAAAGTTAAGCAATTTTAGGAAGAGTTGGAAAACTATAGAAGCAATCACGCTGCTTGCTGCACAGCTATTTTCCATACTGCTAAGCCTCCTTGAGCTCCACCTTCTTCTCTAGTCCCTTCTCTTCATGAGCATTCTCATGCTCTGGCCTATACTTGGGCCTGATTTCTTCCTTCCTGGTGGGAAGTTGGCCAGGTTAGCCAAACTTCTTGGAAACTGGAGTAAATAAAAAATTTCCCCTGCTTCCCTTTTCCCTTCTTAAACACTGAAATCTAGCTTGACCTCCAAGTTGTCTTTGACTACTCACTTGTCCTTCAAATCCAATGTGGTGGCAAAACTTATTAGCCCAACTTTTGTAATACATATAAATTCTGAGCACCTCTCACTTTTTCTAATGCCTCTATCCTGGGTCAAGCTACTGTCATCTCTTGTCTTGGCTAATGAGATACTCTCCTGCAGGTCTCATGATTGCCAACCCTGTTTGTCTCTCAGGAGGCAGATTTATGGACCTGAAATTATTGGTCATGTCAGGCCAGTTGGTTATATCAGATCCTCTTTATTCAAAACCCTCCAGAGGCATCTCATATCATCCAGTGTGAAATATGGAACCTCCCCAGGACGTGCAAGGCCATGGTTGGCCTTCATCACCACTTTGACTTTCGCTTTGCTTACTCTATTCTTCCCCTTGCTTACTCTGATCCAGCACACTCCTTTCTTCTTGTTCTGTGACCTGCCAAGAAAGCCATACCTCAGGGCCTTTGCACTTACAGTGCCATGTGCCTGGAATGTTCTCCTTCAGATTTCAACATATCTCATGTCTCATTCAGTTGAGATTCCTGGTCAGAGAGACCTTCCTGGACCATTCATGTAATGTAGCATCCTACCACTGTCAATGTAGTATCTAAATGGGCTTTATTAGTCTACCTGGTATATTACACACACACACACACACACACACACACACACACACTTGTAAAATATTTTTTCCCTGCCAGCATATAATCACCTCTCCTCAGTTCTCCCTATCAGCATATCTTGAAATCAAAGACTACTTTTTTTTTGTTCAGTACTATAACCCTGATGCCAAAAACATAAAACATTCATTAACATTTGTTGAATTTATGAATGCATTTCAACCTTGAAAAGTGTGGGACTTCCAAGGCTGCTTTGAGCTTTGATCAGCAAAGATAACACATTATTATGGGGATGATGATGATAAAGACCTATTGTTTGACCTGGAGGCATTCGAGGTAATAACTCTATAGCATTTAAAGTAATCTTTTAGCATTGAAATTAATTTAATTAATCATTTATTTAAATGAATGGATTTACCCAGATAAATGGTAATCCAGTATCTCTCTGTGGGCTAATTTTGCCCAAGCCCAGGGATTTATTCAGCCAATGGAAACTTTCCTGCTTCTAGAAGCTCTTCAGAGAGAATTAAGGACTTAATCATTGATTAGCCAACTACAGACTCCTGTTTTCTGATGTTCTTATCCTGCAACTGCCACAGAGATGGTGCCATTGAAAATAGGAGATCTGACATGATCTAAGGCCCCTTATTCCATCACATGGGACCCCCGGCCCTGGTGTTTAAACAAGAGGAGGCCTCTCTTGCTGGTGTTCAGCTCTGGTCTCCCCTTGTTACCATGAGGCTGGAGCCCTGGTAAGAGAAGGCAGTTGTGCATCCTCAAAGGCCGCAGTTTTCTCATCTGCCTCTCAGTATCATGGGGGTCAGTGACAGCAAGGACTCCATACGTGTTTGTAAATCGAGCAAGAGAATGGACACAACAAAGAACAGGTTGCTTGATGGACATTGCCAGTTAACTCGTGAGCAACTGTATGATGGTAAACGGTGTGGCCATGCTGCTGCTCACCCCTCTTTTACTCCCTTAAATCAGAGCTCCCTTTGTCGATAGTCACCTTGCTCTTTACTGTGGGATGGTTTTTCCTTCTTAGCACATGGTGAGTGAGTTCTCCAGGAGTGGAGACTAGATCTCCTGCTCGGTCCTCAGCTGGGCAGACGCTCAGCGAATGGTCACTAGCCATTGTGTCCTATTTGGCCAGAATGACCCCCAAGTGCTGACCTGGAGAGAGTGGAGGCCAGGCCTGCGATGGCCCCGGGGAGCTGGACTGTGAGGCAGCTTCTATTTACTCCAGTCACCTGGATAGTTGGCTCTTGTGTCCTTGTTATGGTAACAGCTTGGAGTGGCTGAGACAGTAATCTATGTGTGGAATGGAGACAGGTGAGTCTGGGACTGGGGTTAAGAATCAAGAACACAGAGCGAGTAGAAAAACACCAGGGCAGAGCAAATAGGTGAGAAGTTTATATTGGGATGGTGTCAGTGTGCAAAAGATGGACGATCGTAGTCAAGACTGTGATTTTGACTTATAGTTAGATTAGTGGTGTCACTGTGTTTTCTGAACTCAGAGACCCCTTCCTTGTAGGTGCAGTTAAGTCTCTACCAGTCAGACACAAAAAGTGCTCTTGGGAGAGGCCATCAGAGGTTCCCACATTCAGTTCCCTCCCTGTGGGTAGAGCTCAGCTCTCATGCTGTGGTGAACCACAGGTTGTCTTCTTTAGGTGTGAGTAGTGCATTTCTCATGACATTTGGGTGCTCCACACAAATGGGCCCTACTAAGGGAGACCACATCAGCTTTGCTGACAAGGGAGGGGACCACCACTGTTGGGGTCCCAGAAGACCCAACAGCAGACAGCACATGGGCTGGCCTTTGAAAACCTGTATGCAAATTTCTCTTAATAGAGGGAGGTGAGTAATTAGGGCAATCAGACAATCTGTTTATGGAATTTTTCCAGGGAGTAATGAAAATACCAGCCAGTAAGTACTAGAGGAAAAATAGGAAGATAAAAAGAATGAAAGCAGCAGAGACCTGGTGAATGATTGAGTCACATTAAATGGTGAGGAACAGGAGTGATGACTTGGGAACTTCTCACTCTGAGGGGAGCACCGTCCTGGGCTGACTTGACACCTCTTAGTCCTCTTGAATGGAGTGGCCTGGATGGGTCTCTGTCCCTTTGTGGTCAGGAGACTTGCTTTGCAGAGAGAATTTCTCAAAACGGGAGCTCTTGTCCAGTCACATAGTAAGGTGGGTGCTGCAGGAAGTGCTACTCAGACTAGGCTATGCACCCTACCGTCGGTCACTGTGTTAAAATGCACATCCCCATTCCATGAACTGGGGCAGGGCCTGAGAACTGTATTTTCAAAAAGATGCTGCTCTTAGAGGACCACATTGAGGAGCGAGGGTTTCAAGAAACAACACACACACACATAGGCACACAGGCACACTTGTCTGCACACACACACCATCCATCGCCAATTAAACAATCACACACATAAGGTCCTGAGATCTAAACTTACCACCTATCACTTTGCTTCACCATAGAGCTGGAAACAAAGATAACTTTAGAAAACAGAATGTTTCTAATTTATTATTGACCTGGGAATCCAGGTTATGGATGATTATCGTAAATTATTAATAAAGATTCTTAACGTAGCAAAGGTTTCTTTTGTATTTAGAACAAGGAGGCTCAGTTTTTTTAAAAACTGTAAGAGTTTATTTAGGCTCCTGAGATTGTTCCTTTAAACGTCTCCCCTGGGAGGAATCACAGAACAGCAGGGAAGAAATGGATTATCCAATAAATGGTGCTGGGACAATAGTATAGCAACTTGGAAAAAAATCAATTTAGAGTCTCATCATACTGTACACCAAAGTAAATTTCAATGGATTAAAGAACCAAATATAATATGATAAAGGCTATAAAAGCCTGAAATAATCTCTAGATGGGGAATACTTAATATGGTTAAAAGAAGAAATCATAAAAGTTACAAATGTTACTAGATAACATTTAAAATTTCTGTCTGCAGCCCATCCTGCTTCCACCCCACCATAACTGAATACAAATTAAAATAGTTAAAGAAGCATGTAAACATCATCACAATCAAGAGACAGGAAAGTTCTATAAATGCTATGCATTTGTTAAAAATCCTACAACTGTACCCCCAACAGAGCAAATTTCATTCTATGTGTTATAAAATAAATTGCAAAAGAGATCGAAAAGAGAAAAAGCACTGCCAAAAGCACACATTTTAAAATTCTACCCAATCAACTGGATGAAAATACTGGTGCTACATATATCAAACTAAAAGTTGCTGTTCTTAATATATAAGAAAGCTTCTTCAGGTTGGTGAGCATAATATTAATATCTCCATAGACACGTGGATGTGCAGACAAATCATAAAAAGGAAAATTTGAATGGTCAAAACAATAAAGTGCAAAGTCACTTGTCATTTCTAAAAAAGTCTTACTCATCAAATTAGTCCAAAGTAAAGGAAAAATAGAAATACCCAATGTTGAAAAGGATGCAGTGTGGTAGGCTGAATAATGGCGTTGAAAGAAATTCATAAACTAATACTGTGACAGAGGATATAATATATATTATATATATATATATATATATAATATAGCCTACCTGAGGATATATTATCATTAAGCCATAAACTGTTTATTTAGATTTTATAAAACTCCTGGGAAATGCTATATCATATCACCATCACAATAAAAGTCAAGACATGAAATTAAACATACCTCATGATTTCAACTATGGAAAAATACGTAGAACTGAGAGTGGAAGAATATAGGGCAATATATTTATTGGGTATAGATGATTGTTTTTATTCATTCAACTGTTCTGTCTTCAGATTTTCTATAACGAATGGGGATTAAATTTCCAATGAAATACTTTCTAAGGTCAGTAAGTGACCTCTTTGTAAAGGGAGGGCCAAGGGGCCATGAATCTTGAAGTTGGTGTGATGGTCATATCTTAGAGAAAGTAGGAGATTTGAGGAGGCTGTTTAGGGATAAAACGGAGAGGAATGGAGGACGGTTGCAAGCCTCTCAATGACTTGCTTTTAGGAGGTGGGGGTGGCACAAAGGTGAAGTGATCACCACCTGTTATGAAAGGAGAATTTGGCTTTGACTTAAGAGAAAGTTACGGCTACTACTAGTTGACACATTTGGGAGGAAATCAGTTTAGATCTTTACCTGCCTCACAAAATAAATCACTTTAGAAAGAGAAGTGGAGTAGACACTGTTGATTGTTCATCCCCCAATAGCAACTCCCCCTTCCATTTCTGGCAGAACGCTTTAGCATTGCGCTGATACCCCTACTCTACTCATCCATATAAGTAAAGGGAGCACATCCTAGCCCCCAGGGAGTGGGGGTGACTCTGTCTAGTCTAAACTGCCTACAGAAAACCTATTCTGCCTCTTAATACATGTTTCCAAAGCCAGATTTAAGCTCCTATGATCACAGAGCTTCGAATAATGCTTCCTACTCAATAAATGTTGAGGAATGAAGCACTCAGCATTTGGCATTTCCCTAGCAATTGTTATTGGTCCAGGAAGGGAGACCTGACCTAGCTCAATCCAGTGCAGCTAAAGAGAAGGACTTTATTGGGCAAATGAAAGGTTCTTTGTATTCTCCAGATTTTTAACAAAGAGACACATGGCCTTGGTTGCTACTAGGTGCCATTTTGCCCCTTTAAGAAGCCAGTTCGAGAACAAAGCCATCACAGAGGAGGCCAGAGCCCAGGGGATCTCCAAGAATTGGAGCCATAGCTCACGCTATCTCTGCTCTTTCAATTATGTGAGTTAATATGTTGCTTTTTTGGTTTAGGACTCTCAGTGTTGGGATTTCTGATGTGGAGTGCAATGAAAGTTCAAGGGTGTTTAAGGGAAAACTTCAAAATATTTAGAATATTTAGAATTCCAATTGTTGAGGACATACCCTTTTCAGACACTGCTGAGCACTAAAGTTATACAAATTATTCAAAACTGGGTCCAGATTTTTATTCCAAGGAAGAGCGAGCTGCTTGTTAGATTGATAGGATGGCACAGAGAGAGGCCAGCTCAGGATGCTGCTTCCATGGAGGACACGATTTCTCCTGTGTACTTGTGTTTAGCTAAGGAAGGACAAAGGCTTCTGGACAATGAGAGGCAGTGGGTGGAGGAGGAAGCACTCTGTCTTTCTTCATGCATCGAAACAAGTTTCCCAAAGATTGGAGGTGAAAGTCACTAGCAGAGTCCAAGGAGATTGCAGAAAACCATTTACAATTTGAGAGACCGTGGCCAGCTCTCCAAGGAGACACATGGGCCTCTCACCCTACCGCAACCACATGGGCCAGTGTGAGCAGCTGTGTTTGGAGAACCTTCCCTTTTCTCTGGAAGTGTCCTGCATGTGCCCCGAGTCCTTAAGGTTCTGCTCACTCCTCATTGCTGTCCCTCTTATCTGGAATTCCCTGATCCTGTCTTTTGGATTTCTTGATTCCGGTTCCCTGACAACAGGACCTCATTCTGACAGGATCTATCTCTCTTTCCTCTTTAAAATCTTCCACCAGTATTCCACCACCCTGCACCATCTTCTGCATGACTTTCAAGACCCTTCCTGCTCTACCTGTGCTCATCTCTGCAGTCAGTCCCCAGCACCCTGCTGCCTTAGCCTTTAATATCACACGACTTCGTTTCTCAGATTGCTCCTCATCCATCTGTACACTTGTTCCTGCTGTTCCTTCTCCTTAGATTGCATCTATCCCAAATTAACCTTTCAAAAGTGATCCAAGCTGCTTTTTCTCTCTGAACTTTTTGCTATCATCCTCAGCACAGCTGCCTGCCCCCCTGCTTTGGGTCTGTTGCTGCCTCTTCCTTCCATCACTTGCTACTGACTTTGAACTGGCATCAGCCCTGGCCCATTGTGCTTCTAGGCTATGCAGACTAGAAGCTCCTTGAGGGCAGGGCTGTGTCCTGGGCCACTTGGAATCTCTGGTGTCTTGTGTGGTGCCTGGCACTCTGCACTCTGCACCTGAGATGGACACAATGCCTTGGACTTGCCATCCATGCCAGCTCCCTTCTTGTGCCCTTTTCATATGGAGGGACTGGAAAAGCAAAATCTACATTTGCTAGAATCCCTTGAAGCGAGGGTTCCAAAAGGGATAGAGAAAGAGACCAGCTTTCTGCTGCTTCTGCTAGTTCTGTTGGCCAACAGGCTTTGCCCACTGAGACACTGGATTTCCCTGCAGTGCATTCCAGTGACTTGGCACTAATTTCATGGGTGTTGAGAGGCAGGGCTGTTGGTGGAGGTCTATAAGAGTGCGGCCTTACTCTAAAATCATCAGTTGCACAGGGGACTTGTGGCCCCAGGCCCCTGGGAGGTGTTGTGTTCCTCAAAAGTAGCTCCCCTGCTGAGCCAGTTCTGCTGTGCTGTTTGGTGTCAAGGCTTCCTCCATGCCTAGTTTCTTGCATTTAATTCATGTTTGCTTAATGCAATTCAAGTGGTTTCCATTTTCGATGGCTGGCCCCTGACGGACACAGTATGTTTACAGAATATTGAAAGATCATTGGTTCTCATTCAACGGGTCTGTTTCACAGATGAGGATACTGAGGCCCAGAAAAATCAGCCAAGGGGAGAGCCAGGACCAGAAGCAGGGACTCCTGCCTCTGTGTCCAGTGCCCTTTCTCCGCTACCACAGTGACATTGCTGCCTTTACTGTCCTGCTCCTCCCTGATTCATTCTTTGGAATGAATCTCCCTTCAACGAGAGGGTGCCGTGGGACTGGACCATTGCTTTTAATATTTATATTTTCATACTTTGCTGTTGGCCACACAGAGAATATGCTGGTGCTTTGTGCCCCATAGACTTGACTTTGGACACCAGTGCTTACTTTACAACACAGGAAGGGTGAAGCACTCGCCTGTAGCCTCCTCACCTCTGGGTGCTCTGTGTGTTCTCTAATACTTGCCTCTCCCCTCCCCCTTGGACTTCTGCTCCCAGGAGGCAGTAACAGACACTGCATGTGCCCTGCTCACCTGCCCTTGGGCTGCATCACTGCGGTGTGTGAAGACCCGACGACTTTCAGCTGCAAAATGAACTCTCTGCCTCACCGGAGCATCCTCAGTCGGTGTATACACCACCTCCCTCACCCTGTCCTCCTGCTCAGGTGGGACAACTATTTTTTGGGCACATTCTACGCTATTCTCAGAGCTCCCCAGTGGGGCTGGGGTTGTCCAGCAGTGGTTTACATTGCATTGACTTTTCCCCCCATCTCATGTCACCATTCTCCTACTGTTATTTACCCCAAGTCACTTTCCTATACAGTACTGGTCTAGAACACTTGTCTTAGGGTTTGCTTCCAGGGGAACTCAGCTCAGATGAGGGATTCTTCTCCATCAGTAGGATGGCAAATCCCAGGAAAGGCCCTGGAGAAGGTAGTTTGGGGAGCAGATTAGCAAGGGAGTTAGAGACAGAAGGGGCTTTCCAGAGCCCACTGGACTTATTCTTGGAGCTGGGCTATGTGTGGACCCCAGGGTCCCTGCAGGTTGACTCTGGGGCACTTGCTACCAACTGAGACCCTTGCTTTAGCCCCTAAGGCAGACTCCGAAAAGTGATCTACTTTTCAGAAAGTTTCCAATGTCAAAAATATTGCTCTTGCCTTCATCTCATAAAAAAAGATGAATAGCTGGTCTCTCTGTCAAAACAACAAATCCTTCAGAAAATGAAATAACTACTTTGAACTTACATTTGAGTCCATCCAACTTGTCAGCTGTGAGGTTGGCCTCAGGGAGCTGCAGCTACATTCGACTAGACTAAAAGTCTCCTGAAAACTAGCACCGTGCATTGAATCTCTCTGTCCTCACAGGGCAATGATGTGAGGGGTACAGGCCACAGGGGACTCAGCCTGGATCTTTTCTAGAATTCGGCACCAAGCAGTTTAAAAATAATCTCCAGGGACATGATAAGGAGCTTTAAAAACAAAAGCCAGTGCAGCCTGCAGCAACCCCCTCCTGGCACCTTGTCCTCCTGCCCCTCACTCTCAGCACACGCAGGACCCAAGGCCCAGTCCCCAGGGATCTGTTCTCCTGCTGTTGGAGCCACCTTGGGCCCAAGGGCTCTGCCCCAACGTCCGGTCTGGCCAAGAGTGGTCAGCAGAGCAGAATGACCCGCGTACCCAGAGATAAGGCCACAGTTTGTTGATTCATGGGTTTGGTTAGTCTCTAAATAAACTTTCCTGCTTCAAAAACTTCTCTTTCAACTGGAGCTGAGTGTTTCCCTGCTACTTTCCCAGAGGAGAAGCTTGTGTTTTCTTTTCATAAATTTCTATAAACTGTTCCCACACTCACACCCGCCAGATACCAAGCTCCTCGAACATCCCCCGCCTAGATGGGCTATGCAGGGTGTGTGGGGTTTGGTGGGTAGGAGTGGGGGTGGGGGTGTTCTCTACTAGAGGTACAGAAAACCTGGGAGATTGAGAATGGGCAGTGCTCAGGGGTCACGTAAGAACAGGCAACACAACTCTAAGAGGGTCAGTTACCCTGCCTCGAAAAGATGAGGACATTGATGCTGTGCGCACGCGCGCTCTCTCTGTCTGTCTGTCTCTCTCTGTCTCTGTCTCTGTCTCTGTCTCTCTTTCTGTGTAGGGCCTCATTCCAGGCTGTGCTACAACTAAAAGAAATAGAAAAGCCAGTTCAAGGACTCAGTTCTCTTTAGAGAACTGTGCAGTTCGTCAGCGTGTCAGGCAGCTGTTGTCACATAACAAACCACCCCAAACCTTAGTGGACGGAAGCAACACCATTCACTTGGTTCATGATTTCCATGAGTAGATAAGCTTGGCTGTTCTGTTGATTTCACAGGACTCACTTGTGAGCCTGCAGTCAGCTGAGCAGCTGCACGACTAGCCTGGTATAACAGCGTGGCTAAAATACTTAGTCTCTCATTTTCTAGAAGCCTAGCCCAAGCCTGCTCACAGGGTGGTAGTGCAGGTTTCCCAAGAGCAGCAAGAGAGGATATCCCATTGCACAAACCCTTTGTAAGTCACTGCTTGTATCACCTTTTTTTTTTTTTTAACAAGAGGCACGCATTTTTATTTATTTATTTATTTGTTTATTTATTTATTTGTTTGTTTGTTTATACATGCACTGGGTACAGTCAGAAGTGCGGGAGGGTGAGAGAATTCACCAGAGCCAGAGCGGGGAGCAGAGCAGGCAGAAGGACCGAAGTACACTGCTGAGGGAAGCAGCGGGCGGCAGGAGAGGTCTGCGCGCCATGTGGGACCCTCCTCCGGTGGCCGGGGAGCAGCCGGGGATCGAACCAGCGCTGCAGAGGCCGCAGGGAGCTTCACAATCCAGCGCTCAACCGCTGCGCCACCAGGGAGGCCCCTTGTATCACCTTTGTCCTATTATCATCTTTGTCCTATTTGCCCAAGAGAGCCGCACAGCCAAGCTCAGGGGGGTTGGTGGAGAAAGACACGATCGCTTGATGAAGGAGCAGCTAAGGCACTGTGTGAGGGTGTAGGTGCAGGGAAGGGGAGAGTTTCTGCTCATTTTTGTAGTCGATCACAGTCTCGAGTGGTGCAAAGGCCCACTAGGTTGCCAGGGAGGAAGGGAGGAGATGGAGACCAGGCATGACCCCCAGTCCAGTGCCCAGTGCCCTGTTACTGCCCTGCACTGTCGACTGTGCAGTGTTTGGGGCTCCCTCATCGACATCATTCACCCTCAGTTCCTGAGGGTGAGCAAAGAACCTTGAGTGGTTGGGAGTTGGGACTCTGGAGAGGACAGCTTTGGGGTGTGTGTGGTGGGGAAAGGATGGGAAGGAAAGAAGCAGAGGCCAGAGGACCCAGCAGCCCGGCAGAGCGGCACAGCTGTGGTCTGGGTGTAAGAGGTGGGGATGGTGCTGAAAATGTTCCATGATTCATTTTCTGCCACAGGCCCTCATCCTGGACCCCATCGTCAACAGTGCTCCCCCCGTTTGATTCTCTCACAACCAGTTCCCAGGACCCTCCGATTGTACAAGAGCCTGTTGAGCCCCACTTTTTTTTTTTTCTTTTATCACTGAGCCATCACATACTAAATACACTGCTCCTCTCAAAGGCATTCAAAATGTAAATAAACAGGGACGGGTCAGACCTAACAAAAAGAGTGAAATTTGTTGGAATGATGGAAAATTAGATACACGGTGGCCTGTGGGGACTCACGTAACTGGGGCAAGTGGTTGGGTGGGTGGCATCCCCTGGGGTTTCCCCTGTTACCTCAATTTTCACTCTATTTCTTGGTGTATCAAGTGTGGGGGATTAGGAGTTCCTAAAACAGGGTCCTCAATTCAGAAGCATGTTGGGCCTTGAATTCTGAGCTTGAGAATTGGGAGAAAACCCAGGGAGCCATGTGAGACCTCTTCTCTTTGACAGGGTGCCTAGGCCGAGGGCCCAGGGTGGCAAAAGGACTTGGCAAAGCCTCCTGAGAAGGCCCTCGTCTGGTCAGTATTAGAATCCTGATCTTGCCACACAACACAAGCGGGGGGATTTGAATGTGTGGTGGGGGCTATGCCACTAATTCCTGCAACAAACCTGTAGTGGATGCTCTTGCTACCTGGGCCATGGGGTTCCCCTACTCCTGTCCCCCAAGCTGCTACAGGTATAAGCTACTCACAACTCACTTCTGGGGCTTTCCCTGGAAGATTGTTCTTGGCCAATGGGAACTGCTTTTCAGAAGGAATCTGGGGGAGTGTGCCCGCAAGGGTGGTATTGTTTAGTTGGTGGGTACTGATTTGGGGAGAGGAACAGCTCAGCCTCCTTGTCTCAGGGAAGAACAACTTTGTGGTGGCCCCATGCTCTAGAGCTCCATGTGGGAGCAGGCTGAGGCTTGGTTCCAACTAAGAGCAGATCCCCTGCCCCGTTCTGCCTCCCTCACCCCCTTTCACTTAGAACTCCCCCTCCAACCCAATAACCCATGTACAACTGAGTCCCTGTCTCAGGATCTGCTCTGGGAACCCTGACCCAGGTCAAGTCCTGTAGAGTATTAGCCTGAGTCACGCGACTTGTGGATGACATAGTCAGAACAGGCCCCAGATCTTCTGGTCTCCAAGTTTACTTATCTCGCCTGTTCAACCCACTCTTTTCCATTTCTGGGGAGGAGGCCTTGGGTGGGGCCTGAGTAAAATCTTCTAGTATTTGTTGCTCCTAAATTCACCATGTGAAACTTAAATGTGCATATTCCTAGCAGGGTTTGGGTTCCTGCTGACCCTCCCTGCCTCTTGGTGACTGACAGGGCCCCGGACAGTGACTCAGGCCCCACTGGGTAGAGTTGCTGAGCAGAGACCTGTGGCTGAGGGGATCTGGGAGGCTGCAGGGCTGAGGGCACAGAGATCAGGTTTGCAGGCAGAGAGCATGTGTGTCTGCTCCTACTTGGGGTCTGTCCTGCTGTAACAGGGTGGTCCCCAGGAAAGGGGGAGGTTCCCTGCCCCACCCAAGGGAGGGTGGAGCTGAGCAGGAAGAGGAGAAGCTGAAGAAGAGACTGAGGAAGGAAGCAGGATGGAGCCAGGAGACCTAGAGGAGGCGCGTGGAGCCTAGAGACACGTGAAGAAACTGCGCTTGCCTCTCCCTGTCCTATAACACTGCCACCCCGCCATGCCGGGTGTAATCACAGTGAAGGAGCCCCAGGGCTCAGCTCACAGACTCTTAAGGCTTCATCCTGCTGTGCCGAACGTTTCACGTGCTGTATCCTGTTTCATGCTCACGCTCTGTGGCTCAGAGGGAAGGGGCCTTGGTCAAGGTTGCCCGACTGGCAAGTAACTCAGCCGACTCAAGAACAGGGGCCACAGTGTAGAGTGCAGGCGCCCTGTCAGCAGTTCTTCCAGCCCCCTCCGAGATCCCTTTGTCCCAAGCTGTCCTTTCCAGAGGACCTAGGTCGCTTGTCCCCTTGGCACTGAGGGGTCAACTGACTGGGCAAGTCCCTGAACATCCAGAGGGGGGACTGGGTCAGGTGATCCCCAGACACGCCTCTGGGAAGTGCTGTCCTTAGACTTGGGCAGTGCGGGCTTCTGACCTTGTCCAGTACTTCAGAGCTTCTCAAAGTGTCCTTGCTGATGGACCAGAGCAAAGGCTTTCCAGTCTGCTGTAAACCGATGCTTTTGTAAATATGATAGAAATGAATTACTGTACAAAATATAAAAAATTAGATTCAAATTAAAAAAAATTAGATTCAAATGACATAAAATCAGGCAATCAAGTGGCTATAAAATTCCTAAATGCTTGTTCAGTTTTTATGCTGCGATTCCTCAGGTGGAAGTGTTAGGGGGAAGTGATGTCCTGAGTTAATCTCATACAGGCTTTGTGGACCCCACCCCCACTCCAGACCAAAGCCATCAAGACATTGGGAAAGACAAATCCCGTCACCACCAAAGGGAGGGTGGCTGGGACCTGAGGGTGGAGTTGGGCAGCCAGGTTGGATATAAAAACCAAACACATGGGCCTTGGGCTCTCGCTGGCTCGCGGTCGCTCGCCTCCTGGCTTCACGGCTCCTGGCTGGCAGCCAGCTCTCAGAGCGCCATTTTGGGATTCCTGATCGGCGGATCTGGTAGGACTCATTTAAAATTTGTCTCCCACTTTTCTCCCAGAGCTGTACATTTCCTCATTTGCCCTTCCCTTTGTAAATAAACCTTTTATTAACCTTTCGCGTGTGCCTGCAGTAGAGCATTGATAAGTCCTTTTAAGCGCGCGGGTGAGGATCCACAGTCAGGCACCCCGTTTTGTATCGGGGTTGCTCTACAACAGGCTTAGCAGCTGTGTCCCGCTCACTGGCTCAGCAGCTCTGATCTGCCTCCAGACCAACCTCCCCTCACTGCACTCATTTCCTATAAGCCCCTGGAGTCAGCACCAATTCCCCCTGATGCCTTGTTTGGAGAGCAGCCTAATAACCCATGAATTTTCCCCTCAGCAACAAATTAAGCTAATGAGCAAGCCCTGGCCATTCATCTCTTGATGCCACTGGAGAGTGGGAGGCCACGGCGCTGTCACAAGCAGCATCAGTGTTGTTCTCGTTTTCTGGCTGATCAAAATAATACATTCTTCCCTCTCCATGCTAGAGTTGGGAGGGGGACTGCTGCTGTGGTGGTGAACAGACCACTGTCAAGGTCCTCAAAGACCCAGCCTGATGAAGACAAATGAAATAATCTTGGTGTCAAGAGAACCCCCGCTGCACCCCCAGTGGGAGCCCCTGTGGAAGACACAGGCTGGAAGGGGGTTCTAGATCCCCCGGCTGGCCCAACTCTGAGTTACTCCACAGCCATGGTCGTGGGGGCGGGGCACTGTTTTGCAGCCAGCACAGGCTGGGTAGGCTCATCTTCAGTTCTCGCAGGGGAACAGATACTTCTGGAGCCTTCCATAGATATTTACAGCCCTTTAATGCTGACTCAGGGCACAGACATGCTTTCTCTCTCAGTAGTTCTCTGGCTGTCTCTTCTCTGTGGAATTGTTGTTGTCGCTGCCTCTGGGTGACGCTGTCCTTACGTGCTCTCACCACTCAGCACAGGCATCCCCATTTACATATACATGTGCCCTGTACTCTGGACCCAGGCGTCCATAATTACAGGTGTGCGTGCAAGGCCGCAGGTGCTGGTCAAAGAAGCTAATGGCAGGAAGGTGGAAAAAGCCAGATTTTTAACTCGTTTACTGTACGAGTTAGGGTCCCTGCCTCTGTGGGAGTCCCTGTGTCCACCTTCCCTCCTGGCTGGGTCACCAAACCAGTATGGGACTGGGGGAGAAGGGGAGAACCCAGGATCCAGTGTTTTCCACCTCAAGTGGGCTTCCAGTGGCTCTGGTTACACAATCAGGGGGAAGCTGGAAGACTCTGGAAGCTTTATGGGGGTGTAAAGGCAGGAAGGACCACAGTGCAGGTTTTCTGATCCCATGCAGACCGGGTAAAGGAGGAGTCAGAGTCCTCAGTAGTTTTGCAGGTTTTTTATTGGGGTTCACCAGGCATATGGCAGGCAGGGGTGCTGGCTGGGAGGCTGGGAGGCTGGCTGAGAGGCCTGCCAGCCTCCCAGCCCCCAGCAAGTCTTCACTCTATCTGGGCTCCCTAGCATTCGTTCTGCTGCTTCTCGGCTTCTCTTTCGACTTCTGCTTCGGCTTCTACTGCTGCTGCTGGCGTCCCCATGATGCCGCCCTTAAAAAGCACAGTCTTAGGTCAGCTGAATCCCATCTACCTATGCCCACACCCTATTCCAGGTGCCCGCCATCAGGCATGCATTCAGGACAAGGATCCATCATCTATCCTGATGGCGGAAGGGCAGAAAAGCCTGATATTTTCTTTACCCTACAGGGGGGTAGTGTAGAGTCAGGAATGGACCACAGTGCAGGTTTTCTGATTCCATGCAGACCGGGTAAAGGAGGAGTCAGAGTCCTCAGTGGCTTTTTGCAGGCTTTTTATTGGCGTTCACCAGTCAAATGGCAGGCAGGGGTGCTGGGGGGCCGGGAGGCTGGCAGGCCTCCCAGCCCCCAACAGGTCTTCACTCTGGGCTCTCCGGCCTTCTCTCAGCTTCTGCTTCTCTTGCTTCTGTTCATTCTTGGCTTCTCTCTCTGCTTCTCTTTCGGCTTCTACTGGCATCCCCATGATGCCGCCCTTAAAAGCTCAGTCTTAGTGCAGGTGAATCCCATCTACCTATGCCCACATCCTATTCCAGGTGGCCGCCATCAGGCATGCATTGAGGACCACAAGGATCCATCATCTATCCTGATGGCGGGAGGGCAGAAAAGCCTGACATTTTTCCTTACCCTACAGGTAGCATGGGGAATGTCTTTAACCAAGCTCCCCTTGTGTTAGGTTCTCCCAGAAAGGAGCCAGAGACAAGGAAAAGGGTGTAAGCAGTTTATTTGGTAAAGGGAGCTCCGACAGACAGGGAAGGAAGACAGCCAAAGAAAGTGCCATCAAGCCAATTCCCGCGCAGGCAGCTGGGGTCAGTGTTGGTGGAGAGCTCTGGGCAACAGTGAGGACATACACCTCAGTGTTTCCAACCTGAGTGTGAGGGAGCTGGGCATGTGCCTGCTTCTGTCTGTTATGGACCTCTGTCTGCTGGTGCTGGGGTGACTGGCCTGCACGCGCTTCAGGCTTGTCCTTTGTGTGGGCCCCCATGATCAGAAGAACCCACAGTGAGTGGTAGCAGGTGTCCCCTGTGTGAGTAGCCTTCAGGGTGGGGAGCTGAATGTGGAGGAGACATGGGCGGGTTATCACCCAAGTGAACTCTCCAGAGGGACGCCCTTTCTGCGGCCTGCTCTAGTCTCTTCATGTCATGATCTTGCCTTGTTCCCCTTAGAGACCACCCTCCTCCCTACCCCTGGCACCAGCTGCCTTCTTTGGGTTGGTGTCTTTTTGGGCTTCATTCACCAGCTCCAGGCCCCTCTTCTCTCACTGTACCCACAGAGTGGAGACCAGGGGGTCTGAAATGGAGACCCCTTACGGACAAGCTCTTCTCTACACTCTGGTTTTGACTCGGATACCTTCCGTGGCGCCCTGTTTTCTTCAAGGGAGCAACAACACTTCTCTAATTTTGGCCCTTTCATTTTACTCTAATTTTCCTTTTCAAAAGATTTTGTTTCAGAGCTTTTTTATGTCCCATTCCAAACAGTGCGCCCCGAGTGCTAAGTCTTAGTTAGCATGCATGCTGTTTGCCCTCTCTGCGTAAGCAGGCATCACATCTGTAAAGTCAGGACTGGACACTGAGCAGGTTTTCTGATCCCATGCAGACTGGGTAAAGGAGGAGTCAGAGTCCTTAGTGGGTTTTTGCAGGTCTTTTATTGGGGTTCACCAGGCATATGGCAGGCAGGGGTGCTGGGGGGCCAGGAAGCTGGCAGGCCTCCCAGCCCCCAGCAGGTCTTCACTCTGGGCTCTCCGGCCTTCTCTCGGCTTCTGCTTCTCTTGCTTCTCTCTCGGCTTCTGCTCGGCTTCTGCTGCTGCTTTCTTGGCTTCTTGCGTCCCTGTGACGCCGCCCTTAAAAGCACAGTCTTAGTGCAGGTGTGCCCACTCCAGGTGCCCGCCATCAGGCACGCATTCAGGATCACAGGGTTCCCTCATCTATCCTGATGGCGGGAGGGCAGAAAAGCCTGATTTTTTTTTCCTTACCCTACAACATCCTTCAGAGATCCCTGGAGATGAATCAGAAATCACATGAGCCCATATTGAGCACGCAGGTACTGGTGAGAGCGAGGGAGATATGAAGATTTTTTTGAGATGCACAGATTTCCCAGGAGCAAGGACACACCAACAAGATAGCAGGAACCTAAGAGTAGGGTAAATGCATTAGTCAGGCTTTTTACACTACTAGCCCCTGTGGCTACTCCTGTGGCCTTGATTGTGTTAATGCAGAAGGCTCGTGGGTGTGGGGCATGCGTGCCTGATTATGGACGCTGGAGCGTGGCTGTGTGCGCATGTGCAAAAGTGTGCACACCTGCGCTTATTTACTGTGTGAGTAGCCTTCAGGGTGGGGAGCTGAATGTGGAGGAGACATGGGCGGGTTATCACCCATGGGAGGGGATAAAAGGGCGGCGTCACCCTGGGGGAACGGGGTGTAAGCTGCTGTCTCCCTGCTGGCTTGTTTCACCTGCGTACCCTTAAAACCTGAGAAGATGATGCTGAGGTGCTCCAAAATTCCCTTTCAAACTGCTAGAACCGATGGGGAACCTACCTGGCCTGGGATGACTGCACGATGCTAATCCAGACTAGAAGATAAGCTTTTCATTAGAAAGAACTATTCTGGTCATCCTCTAAGCAAATATCAGGAGGAAGATTAGAGGAATTCGACAAAGCAGCAGTTGTTGGAAGTTGACCAACAATTCCAATTTGATTGCAAATCAAAACCTGCAATATTAATGCCACTAAGGCATACGTTTAAAAATGGGAAATTTTGTTACATATTTTAATCACAATTAAAAGAAAGGAAAACTGTGTTGAGGAAAAACCTCAGTCGAATTGCATAATTGTTGGGGGTTTGGAGAGTAGGCGGTTGAAGGGGAAAACTTCGGGATGATAAATCTTTTTACAGTTTTTAAGATCCAGGGTTCTGGCACAAATTCATAAGCTGGATCAAACAGAAAGCAATTTCTGGAAGAGAGAAATAAGCATCTGGGCAATTTTTATAAACACCTCCTCTGGCTCTGGGAGGGGGTGCTTGCTGCTGATGTGTCTTGGCCGGCACTGAGCCATCTAGAGAGAGGCAGGCTGGGTGTGGAGGCCAGGCTTGTTCTAGGTCCTCCTGGGGGTGGGGAGGGAGGGAAAATGTTTCCTTGCTTCCTATCAAATCCTGTGGAAAAGGAATCATCGGTTCAGTTTGCTGTAGAGCAACCCCGATACAAAACGGGGTGCCTGACTGTGGGTCCTCACCCGCGCGCTTAAAAGGACTTATCAATGCTCTACTGCAGGCACACGTGAAAGGTTAATAAAAGGTTTATTTACAAAGGGAAGGGGAAATGAGGAAATGTACAGCTCTGGGAGAAAAGTGGGAGACAAAGTTTCAAATGAGTCCTACCCGATCCGCCGATTAGGAATCCCAAAATGGCGCTCTGAGAGCTGGCCGCCAGCCAGGAGCCGTGAAGCCAGGAGGCGAGCGATCGCAAGCCAGAGAGAGACCAAGGCCCACGTGTTTGGTTTTTTATATCCAACCTGGCTGCCCAACTCCACCCTCAGGTCCCAGCCACCCTCCCTTTGGTGGTGATGGGATTTGTCTTTCCCAGAGTCTTGATGGCTTTAGTCTGGAGTGGGGGTGGAGTCCACAAAGCCTGTATGGGATTAACTCAGGACATCACTTCCCCCTAACAAGTTGAGTGAGAACTTGGAGGTACAGAAGTTGGAAGGATTAGCCAGCTTTCACCCAGTGAGAGGAAACAAATCCCGGCTTTGGGTCCCAGCTGGAGAAAGAAATGCAACCACCCCTGTCCCTAGCTGGAAGTGTGGCTCCCCTGTGGCGTCAGGGGCAAACATGGAACTTTCTTTAGTGACCTTGGGGTCAGATGGGGCAGAACTCTCTCCGTCTGTGGGGGCCTCTGGGAATTAGATATGTGGTTGGAAGTATAATTTGGGGATAAGCGTTTCTAGGTTTTTAAAAAACAAACCCAAGTCAATCCTGCAGTTTCCAGGCAGCATTTGTCAGTGTGGGGACCTATCCTATCTCTAGCAATGGGGGTGAGGGGCACCCATATTTAACCCAGTCATCAATTAAGACCTCCCTGCCCCTGTTGATCAAAAAACTGAGCTCAACCCCTCAGTGTCATGGCCTCTATTGGTCCAAAACACTCCTTGAGTGATTTCTGTGGCTCCTTGAGGGTTCCCTTGTTGTTTGCTTCTAGTTTCTGCTCCAAACATCACATCTCTACTCAGTCCCCATGAAAACCTGGATGCACTCAGACTTTCCCCCCCAAATTGCTTTTACAACCACAGGTTAATCGCATTCCACGGGTTACTCGTGGAAGGTTTGAGGAGCCACACGCTGTCTTCAACTGGCCTTGCAAGCTCTTCTCTGGACCTGTCTCCTCTCTCCTGCTCTTCTTTCTCCCCTGCTCTCAGGAGTCAGCTCCTTTCCTTGTCTCAGGGAGCGCCTTCCCGCCTCCACGCTTGGCACTTAGCTGCCAGCCCTGCCTATGAATGCTCTGTTCTACCCCAGCAGCCTCTCTGGCAAACCTCCCAAACACGTACCCTCCCCTACCCAGGACTTCTGATAGATTCAACTTCTCCCTTTCCTTAATTAGAAACAATTTATCCAACCTGGGAAAGACACATTTTATCACAAATTAGCCAATTTACAATCTCTCATCAATAGGGTGGATCAAAAAGATAAGAGAAAAGATTAACCTTGCAAGTACTTGAGATGCAGAATCTCCAAAGCATCAGATGAAAGATTAAAAAAAAAAAACAAAACATAGAAGGCAAAGCCATCAAAGCGTGTTTTAAACCAGTGCTTCTCAAGCTCTAATGTGCACACAAACCCCATGCTCTTGCAAAATGCAGATTCTAATTAAGCAATACTGTAGTGAGGCCTGAGATTCTATCAGCCCCAGGTGCTATTGTTGTGGCTGGCCCATGGATCACAGTGGAAAGAGCAAAGTTGGGGGCCTCCCTTGTGGCGCAGGGGTTAAAGACAGTGTATGAAGCTATCACCAGCCACTGCAGCTCGAATTTGATCCCCGGCCAGGGAGCTGACCCACATGGCGCAGCAGACCTCTCCTGTCTTGCCCGCTGCTTCCCTTGTTAGGGGGAAAGGATGTCCTGAGCTAATTCCATACAGGCTTTGTGGACTCCACCCCCACTCCAGACCAAAGCCATCAAGACACTGGGAACTACAAATCCCATCATCACCAAAGAGAGGGTTGCTGGGACCTGAGGGTGGAGTTAAGTAGCCAAATTTGGTATAAAACCAAGACCTGTGGGCCTTGGTGGGGTGGAGGTGGGGTCTCTTGGCTTCATGGCTCTTGGCTCACTGCCATTGGGATTCCAGGTCGGCAGATCGGGTAGGATGCATTTAAGACTTTATCTCCCTCTTTTCTCCCTGAGTTGTACATTTCCTTGTTTCCCCTTCCTTTGTAAATAAACCTTTTATTAACCTTTTGTGTGCACCTGCAGCGGAGTATTAATAAGTCCCTATTAAGCACGCGGGTGAGGACCCACAGTCAGGCAACCCGTTTTATATTGGGGCTGCCCTGTAACACCCTCAGCAGTGTATTTCAGTTAGATCCACCTGTTCTGCTTCCCACTCTGTCTCTGGTGAATCCTCTCACTCCCTGCACCTCTGGCCTACACCCCAGTTCTTGTATGCATAAATAAATCTTAAAAAAAAAAGAGCAAAGTTGTAGAGCAATGGTTTTCCATGTTGACAAGATTTCCTATTACTGGGGGAGCTTAAAAAATACTAATGCCTGGGCCCCAGAAGTAATTGAAAATGGCTGGGCATGGGTATTAAAAATTTTTTTTAGGTGATTTTAATATGTAGTGAAGTTTGAGAACCAGTGCTCAAGAGGAGGGCATCAGAAACAGATCAATATTTGATCTTTACTTAATTGTAGTACTTGAGGCTGCACAGTTGTGTAGATGGGGGAAGCATAATGCCTTGCTAAGGTGATGGTGGAGGCGGTGGTGGTGGGGCAACTGCTACATCCCCAGAAATCCTCAAGGGTTCTAGAGGATTGTGTAGCAACAGGGCTCTTTGATTGTGGGGTGACAGCAAATGACCTTGTTATCTATAGCCAGCTTAAAAGGATATGCGAAAACACAAAGAATAAAAGGATAGCGTGGTAAATGGTAAAGTGGTTTACAAATGGTATTTAGATCCTTCTCCACTTCTAGTGTGGGTCTATTATGAGGAATCCATTGTACATTGAAAATGCTAATGTCGCTAAGTTGAAATGCATTCAAGACACCTAACGTATTGAACATCAGAGCTTAGCCTAGCTACCTTATGTACTTGGAACACTTACATTAGCCCACACTGGGCAGAATCATCTAACACAAAACCTGCTCAATAATAAAGTGTTGCATGCCTTTATATAATTTATTGGAAACTGCAAAGTGAAAAGAACTTTGTAGAACATTGGTTGCTGGCCCTGTGATCACGTGGCTGGTTGGAAGCCATGTCTCACTGCCACTGTCCAGCATCTGAGGAGACTATCAAGCCTCATGTCACTGGCCTGGGAAAAGATTAAAACTCAAAGTAGATTTTCTGCTAATGTGTATTACATTTGCAGCATCATAAAGTAAGTAAATTGTAAGTTGAACCATAGTAACTTGGAGACTGTATTAAAAAAAACAAACCATGAATAAATATTTATGATTAAAAATTAAACTAAGATAACACTCTTCAGTTGAATAAGTGAAAAAAAAGTTTGATCTTATGTCATTTACAAAAATAGCAACTTCAATTGACTCAAAAATAACATGACCAAAAATGAGAAGATTTCATGATAAAGCAATATAAAGTTGAAGGTTAAGAACCAGCTCCGGGGAAAAGTCCCCTGAGCAGTCTTCTGTACATGGACAAGAACTACTTGGCCTGGCACCCACTTATCTGTTCTTCTAAGTTGGGTCTTGCTGAGGCCTGCGGTCCAGAATGATGGGACCCCAGGTAGAACACTGGCCTTTTTTAGCTTGATTGCTTGTCCTGAGATACATGTCAAGACCCTTAACTGCTCTCAGAGCATCTCTAAGTGGCTCTTTAGGTAACAAGTTGATTAACTTGACCTTCTGGCACACAGCCTACAAACAGCAAGACTCTTATAGAGACTTGGAGGAGGGTACTGCTGACAGACTGGCCAAATTTGCAGATTAAATTCAATGTATTGGATATTTATTAAATTCCTCTTCTGTGCCAGGGTCTGTAGTGGGTTCTGGAGATGTGACAGTAAATAGGAGGTTGGGGGTGATGTATTTAAGGTCTGATGGTTAGGGTCCTGGTATGGGGCATATGAGTGTTGCAGGTTGTGGTCCTCTAGATGCTGACTCTGAGATGAGGATTAGCACTAGGATCTGTTGCAAATTTAGGGATCAAGCTCTGTGGAAGGGCAGAAAGCAGGATTAGGCACTGGAGGAAGCTGGGCTGTAACGCAGCTTCAACAAAGAACTCAGTTGACCCTCCACAGAGCTCTGAAGCTGGGACGACCCTTCACAGTTGTCTCGGTGCAGGGACAGTTCTGCGTCTATAGTTTCCAAAGACCTGTTACTGGATGTGGACCACCCTCTGGGGAAAGGCAATTGCCTACAGCCAGGGTACTTTCCAGGGAGAGATGACAGATCAGGGCAACCTGCCAGCAGTACTGGGAGAGCAGGGACAGTAAGTTCTGATGGGGATCTGGTGTTTTATCGAAGTGTCTATTACAGGAAACATCTTAGTCCATTTGGGCTGCTGTAACAAAATACCACAGACTGGGAAACTTATAAACAACAAAAATTTATTGCTCCCTGTTTTGGAGACTGGAGTCCAAGATCAGGGTGCCAGCTTGGGTGAGTTCTGCCAAAGGCCCTCTTACTAATTGTAGACTGCTAACTTCTCACTATGTCCTTCGTGTGATCGGAGGGCCCAGGGGAGCTTTCCAGGACCTCTTTAATTTTTTTTAAATTTTTTAAAACTTTTATTTATGCATACAGGAACTGGGGTACAGGCCAGAGTTGTGGGGGGTGAGAGGATTCACCAGAGACAGAATGGGAAACAGGACAGGCGGATTGACTGAAATACACTGCTGAGGGGAGCAGCGGGCGAGACAGGAGAGGTCTGCTGCACCATGTGGGTTGTTCCCTGGCCGGGGATCAAACTCGTGTTGCAGTGGCTGCGGATAGCTTCCTAGGTTGCATCTTAACCCCTTGCACCACCAAGGAGGCCCTCCAGGACCTCTTTTATAAAAGCAGTACTCCCATTCATGCAGCTTCACTCTCAGAGCCTAAACACCCCCAAGGCCTTACCATCACTTTGGGATTAGGATGTTAATACATTAATGGGGGAGCACAATCCTTCAGAACACAGCAGGTAATGATGAAAAATATGACTGTATAGGGTCATTTTGTGCAAGATCCAGAAATGATAAATGGTAGGGTGACTGGATGCCCCCTACCTGTTATCAATGAAGCACCTGTAAAACTAGTTTGACTTCCCAGGCCGACATGATGTATCCACAGTGAAATGAGCAAAGACCTGATTGTGGCAGACACGCAAGTCATCACATACCCATCTGGGTCACTGAGAGTGGTCTGAAGAGAGAAAAATGAGAGAAACTCTGAAGACCAGGCAGGCCTTCACCATTGCTGAGGAGTCAGTCACAGACTGGGACAGTGTAGAAAAGACTAGGGGGACATGGGAACTTAAGGAATAAATGAATCTAGGGTACTTAAATGAATAAATGAATCTAGGAAAGAACACAGAAGCAATCTCAATGCAAGGAAGACTGTGTCTTCTAAGGTAATAGTCTCTAAGGTAAGAATTACTAGACAAGGGAGTAGGGAGAACTTCTCATCCCTGGCTATGACGTCAGAGAGGTAACATGATCAGAGGGAATATTGAGAGGTTGAGTAGGGAGAATTGCTAGGTGAGACTCACTTGATTTGATCTTGTAATTGGAGATTAAGATTTGATAAAGGAATGATAAAAAAAGATTTTTACAGATTTTTTAAAACTATAAAACTAGAAGAAGAAGCCAGCTTGGGGTTGGAAGAGTTTTTTTTCAGATGCCAGTCACAGGAATGAGGTTTAAGATATGGATATGATCTCATATGTCCAAGATATGTATAGGCATAGTTCCTGTGCTGTCTATAAGCACACGGCAAACCTGCAGTGTGTCTAAGACATCACTTCTGGAAGGAAATCCTTGTGAACTGTTCTTAATCTTACTTGTTCAGTGGATCCTACTGACAGTCTGGTGAATTCTGTGGACCTATTTCAGTGTGATGTTTTTATATGCAAGAAACAAAATTCTTCAATTACAAATAGCTTTTAAGCTATTGAAAAAACAAATTCGTGATGGTATTGCATGACACATTAAAGATCCAGCTCTACCAGTGGAGCTAATAACTACTGCATCTTCAAATTAATGCTGAGCACAAATGATAGCTCCAAAGATATCCGAAAGATCCTATAATCAGAAAAAATAATGATTCTATTGGTGACAAAGTCCTAGGTATTGCTAACACTACTATGTATGATACTTACATTCATAATTGAAGGGGATGCTAAATACTAGTTAACTATTTGTTAGTATTGTTGAATGTTAGTTCACTTTTTCTAACCCAAATTCAAGGATCAGTTTTTTCCATATTCAGTCTGAGAACCTCAAGTCCCTAGAGTGAGCACAGTGGGGAGTCAATGGTCAACAATGCTGGGATCTCTTGTTGGGTCATATGTCCGAGGACTCTTGGGGGTCTGGTGAGAGACTCTGATGTTCCCCATAACTCTAGAATTCTTTCTTTCCTTCTTTCTGCCATTCCAAAAACTTAAAAATTTTAACTGAAACGATCCCTCCAATTAGAATGAAGGTAGTAAACAAAATGTAATGACCTAACTTCCTTCCTTCCATTTATTACTGTTATTGATCTAGACAACTGTTCTACTGGGAGAGTTTCCCAAGCAGCAGAGTTAGGAGCTTTGGGCAAGGATGAGGTTAGCATTGAGATCTGGAACATGCTTGGGAGAGCATGTGAATCCAAGGTGCAGCCCCATCACCTTTCCCCAGCATGCATTCATTCTGAACAGGGATCTGTTTTCTAGACTTAGGGATTCTAGAGTTAAGTTCCAGGACTTCATGCCCCATTTCTCTTTCTAGTGATAATTTATAATGTTTACAAGAGTTGTGCTGATATCAAATATAAAATCTGTTAATTTCTGATATCTTTCAGACCTCGTGCAAAAGAGTGAATCATTGGTGTCAGTTCTCCACTCCTGTTTTGTACATTCACTCCTTACTATGGCTTCATGGTTCACAGAGTTTACTCCCTGGCCCCTCGATGTTGACCATGATCATGTTACTTGCTTTGGCCAATCAGATATTAGCAGACAGGGCATAAGCAGAGGCTTGAAATAGGCCTGTGCAGTTGGAGTTGCCTTCTTGTGCTTCTGCCCTTGGCTATGAGAGGAATGTTCCCTGGGTAACTATTGGACAAGGAAGATATGGAGATACATAGAGTTAGATCTGGAGCTGGCCTGTAGATTGGAACCAAGGCCATTGAACCTAGCTTAGATTAGCTGATTTGCAGACCTATGAGCCTGACAATCATTGCTTATTGTTATGTGCCACTGAATTTCAGAGATTGGTTTTTATTGCAGCAAGAATATACTAATATATCTAGAAATGTTTTAAAAGTTTTATGGTTTTAAAACTCATGTTTTAATTTAATGATTACTTAAAATTCTCTATGTGATGATTATTCTAAAAGAGAAATGTTTGTTTGCTCAAGTCCACTATTTATATATTTTTAGACTCTGGCAGCTGGCCATTCAGGATATTTTTAAACATTGAACACTCACAAATTGGTGTAACTCAGAGGTAAATAGTGGGGGTGGCAGTGAGGTTAAATAAAGAAGGCTATTAGATATTAAATTCAGCAATATTTGTAGAATTCCTGTTACATGCAACTACTTCTATGGTAGTAGAGATAAACAGATAAAAAATCCCTGCCTTGGCTGAGCATGATCCCTTCCAGCTCCTTCCATGTTGCTGCAAATTGCATGAGTATCTTTTTTGATTGCTGAGTAATATTCCATTGTGTATATGTACCACATCTCCTTGATCCAGTCATCTATTTTTGGGCATTTGGGTTGTTTCCAAAGCTTAGCTATTGTAAATAAACCAGAAAGAAAAAGAAAAATACTGGATGGTCTCACTCATAGCAGGAGTTTAGAAAACCTAAGTAAGGGACCAGGAAAAAGAATAACTATAATAAAGAAAAAATCAACAAGCAACTATAAACCAGAGACACACTATGGCGGGGTGGGGGGTGCAGGGAAAGGAGGGATTGGGGTCAAAATAAGGCGGGTGCAATTGTATGGGGAATATAACCAAGATGAAAATGCATGCATTGTGCAAAAATGAAAAATGATGTAAGAAATATTAAAAAAAAAAATCCCTGCCTTCATGGAACTAGGTATAAGAGTCATACCATTCCATAGTAGAACAGGGTTCTCAGTACCAAACCATGGATTATGGGAGTAAAATAGATACTAATAATAAGAGAAGTTCATATCCACTGAGCCTTTACTATGTAAGGGACCATTTGCCATGGGAAAAAGAATGGATAAAAGTCTGAGAAATAAGTAACAGTGATGAGTTTCATTCGAAATGGGGGAAAAATTCATATGCCAAGTGGGAGACCTAAAAATATAAAAATTAAGTCACAGTAGGGAGAGAAATTAGTTTCTTTTTTCCTTTCCAGGAGTTGACCTCAGGATCAAAAAGAGGAAGAAAAATAGATTCTAAATTGTTATTAACTCTTATGACCTCTTCTTCCTAGCTAGAATGACTTTCCAAGCAAATCAGAAACTCTTCTTAAAGAGTTGTCTAGCTCTCGTAGGCAACCTAGTGATCTAGCCAATCTATCCACTCTCCCAGGCAAATGAATCTGACCTTCTTTGCCACTCATTCCCAAGGCATTTGCAGAAGTGAAAAAGCCAGACAACCCTCCACACAGACATTTGCTTGGCATGGCCAAACATCTGAATATATGGAATCTTCAGGAAACAATAATGGCTTAAACAAGATAGAAATTTATTTACTGTTTACGTAAAATGTGGGCAGGCTGTCCACAGTTGGTAGGGTGCTCCATGCTATCAGAGACCTTGGTTTCTTTGACTATTTCTGTTCCAGTCTGTGGCCTTCCATGATGCTGTTGTCTTGGACAAAAATGTCTACATTCCAGGTAGTGGGATAAAGAAGAGGATAAATAAGAGCAAAATGCCTTTTACTGCTGCTTCTTAAGAAAGAGATAATACTTGGTTGGGCTTTAAACATACTGCCTCTCTCAGTCATTAGGGAGGATGAAAAATACAGTCTTTATTTTGGGGTAGCCACGAGTCCCCAAACATTAGGGGATCTAACACAACGGAAGAGAGGGTGGACATTGGGGGTGAGTCAGAATACACTAGGTTATGCTGTGGTACAGATAAACCTTAACATCTCGGCAGCTTAACATGACTAAGGTGTATTTCTCACTCAGGAGCACAGGTTGACACAGATGTCTCTCAGGTGACTCACTAGATCCCAGGGTCTCCAAGATAGTAATAAGGGAAGAAACAGCATGGAGGTAGAACATAGTTCTAAAATGCTTCAACCCTCAAGGGACATGTTGAATACATCACGTCTGGTCAGAACCGGTCACATGACCTCCACCTAACCAACAGGGAGGCTGGGAAATGTTGGGAATTTATAATAAACATTTATTATAAATGAGCAGTAAATATCTCTGTATGGGTAAAATCTGATGCTAAAAGACTCTGTGTGTTTGCAATACAGATTAATTGCTACAAATTGAAGTTTTAACTGAACACTTATCAGCATTTAACATTCCTCTTCCTTTCAACTGCCTTGTATGTGACTCAGTGCCTCAGTTTCCTTCTAGCCCCGACTGTCTGTGTGCTTCTCCGTGTATTCACAGTCCTGAGCAAAAGCCACAGCAACCGAAACTAGATTTTCTCATCTGGCACAAAGGAGACCTCCCTTTTAAAGAGCAATAAAAATAGCCTCCATTTATGCTGCGCCTTTCCCGGGTTCGTCTCTTCTTTTAATGGAGCTAATTAAACCAAGCATGTGCTTTCAGTGCCTGTTCTTTGCTCACTTTAAGATTTAATCAGCCTCTGAACCTGCAGTACAACTGCCTTATAATGTCACACTAATATATTGAGATCAGCTCTAACCCACCATCCCCAAGGGTGGTTCTGTTTAAAGGTGAGTTGTAATTGAATTCCTAAACAACTGCCAAGCTTTCAAGGTTCCAAAATAAACATAATCAAACAGCAACTTGCCCTGGAGTTTTTGGTTAACTTCCATGTACTTTAAGAAAATAAAGGCATTCATAATTAAAAAAAAATGAATTCTGCTCTTTGATGTCCCTTTAGAAATGAATTGCCATCCACCCCCATTTCTCGAGGCACCCATAGTTGAATGCTGAGATATAGAAATCAGGTAAATTTGCACTTGACTATTCATTGAAGCAGTTTGCTTTGCTTTGTAGGAAATTGCTTTTCAGGCTCCTTTAACCCCTGGGCACTTTCATTGCTCTGCTAAATATTTTCAGGGTTGCTCACTGCCTGCAAAATAAAGTCCAAATTCTCTAGTTTGGAATCCAACACTCTCTATGATCTGTTTCTTTAGCTAAGGAATCCTTTCCTCACGTCCACACATGCATCCCAATAATCAATCATGTTCCACAATTTGTCTTTTGCAAATATATCCAACACTTTTCTGCTGAAGTATTTGTGGATTCCGTGCCGTCAACCTGGAATGCTCTTCATCCCAAATCTGTCTGTAAAAACACCAATCAATTGCCTCTTTCAGTTCCTCTCAGTTGCATTAAATGTTACTTTTGAGCTTCCTAGCTCTCGGGGATGTTTATTGTTATAGTCCCCTCATCCTATTTTGCATCAAAATAATTTCTGTCCAATTCCACATGAGACCATAAATTCTTTAATCCTGGGAAGCACACTTTCTGGTTTTCCTCCCTCCTTTGTTTCCATGGACATTTATTTCGTACTGTCTTGGAGCCTATCTTTGTGCTGGTTGCTCTGAGATTTGCAAGTCAAGACATGATAGGCTGTTAAGACTCCCATAATAAAGACTGAATGTGATATTGAAGCAAGAGAAGAGATAGAATGAAGAATGAGGTTAGAGATAACAATAAAATATGTAATATGCGTGGAGAGTTTTGCTATGTGGTGTACAGAGATGTGTGGTATGCTTGGCGTAGGACAGGGTGTGAAGAGATATTAAAGGATCACTGTCGACTTGAGAGTTGCTTCATGTGGAGCCCCACAGGGATTTGGACATTCATGGACAGGGAAAAATGATATGTAAGGTGGAGGGAACAGCATGAGCAACGGCAAGGAAGCAGGAAAGATTAGTGACACTCCAGGGGATTTTTTTTTTAAAGATTTATTTATGTGTACAAGAACTGGGACACAGGCCAGAGATATGGGGAGGGGGGTGAGAGTATTCACCAGAGAGAGAGTGGGGAACAGAACAGGTGGAGCTACTGAAATACACTGCTGAGGGGAGCAGCGGGCAAGTCAGGAGAGGTCTGCCGCGTCATGTGGGTCAGCTCCCTGGCCGGGGATCGAACTCATGCTTCAGTGGCTGCAAATAGCTTCATAGGTTGTGTCTTTTTTTTTTTTTTAAGATTTATTTATTTATTTTATACAAGAACTGGGGTACAGGTCAGAAGCGCAGGAGGGTGAGAGAATTCACAGGAGCCAGAGTGGGGAGCAGAACTGTCAGACGGACCGAAGACACTGCTGAGGGGGCAGCAGGAGAGACAGGAGAGGTCTTCCAAGCCATGTGGTGTTCTCCCTGGCTGGCAGGGTATCAAACCGGCACTGCAGAGGCTGCGGACAGCTTCGCAGCGCAGCACTCAATCGCTGTGCCACCGGGGAGGCCCCATAGGTTGTGTCTTAACTCCTTGCGCCACCAGGGAGGCCCTCCAGGGGATGGTTTTTAATTAAAGTATTTGTGAAGGGAATCATCAGGGGTAGATAAAGGTGGTTGGCATCTAAAAGTTTCTGAATTTCCAGAAGAAGCAATTTGG
The DNA here is from genome assembly GCF_014898055.3 of Talpa occidentalis. NCBI lineage: Eukaryota > Metazoa > Chordata > Mammalia > Eulipotyphla > Talpidae > Talpa > Talpa occidentalis. The sequence continues at coordinate 91,235,300 of NW_023600993.1, forward strand.
GTTTATTCAATCAACACAAGGAGCTGCTGAGAGTTGTTGAGCTCTGGTGTGATGGGAACATGTTCGTGGGGATGTTAATCTGCCATTGGTGCAGGTTGGTGGGAGAAGTTAGAAGTCCTTTCTAATTCAGGAGCAAAACTTAGAGTGTGAATTAAGGTGGCAGTATCTGGCATGGAGGAGAGGCAGGGATGGCTTTATGGAAAAGGGTGATGGAGGAGTCAGTGATTTTCAGACTGAGTTTTTCAGTCTAGTGGGTTACAAAAATGATGGGATGATCATCAGCAAGAAGCATCTAAGAGGAAAACCAGAGTTGGAGGGAATTTTTAAACACGTGGAGCAAAATGGGTCAAATTCAGAAAGAGGTCAGGACTGTTAATATTTGAAAAAAAGTGGGTTTATTATCATATTTGGTAACATCATAGTAACATCACTAATATTTATCACTGTTAGCATTTTATTCTCGAAATGTCTATGAACTTAATTATTAGAGCACCCTAATACATTTAAAAATGTCTTTATTAAGATATGTTGCTTATGCTATGAATCTCACCCATTTAAGTATACAATTCAGTGATTTTTGTATATTGCGAGGTTGTGCAGTAATCAACACAATCTGAGTTAGATGTTATTCATCACCTCTGATGCCCCGCGGCCATCACGCCACAGTCCCCGTCCTAGTCCCTCTCCCTGGTCCAAGCCAAACACTAAGTTACTTTCTGTGTTGACAGATCTTCCAATTCTGGATGTTTCATATAAATGTGATATTTTGTGACGACTCAGTTAACATGTTTTCAGGTTTCATTTATGTGTGGCAGGTATCACACTTAATTCTTTTAACGAATCAATTTCCATTGTTGGATATACTGTATTTTGTTTATTCATTCATTAGCTAATGGACATTTAGCTTGTCTCTACTTTTTTTAAAAAAATTTAAACAATTTTTTTGTTTTCTTTCATTTTTGTATGGTTTTAATTTCTTCCCTCAGGCGTAGCTCCACAACTCTCCCACTATCACATCACTTTGTGAACTATCACCGTAGTCTCTTGTGCTCTTCCCTCTCCTGTTTTGACTCCTCTCCCTACTGATTGGGAGAAAATATTTGCACTGCAGACAACTGATAAAGGACCGAAATCTCTGCAAGGTGCTCACATGACTAAGCAAAAGCAAATCAAACAACTCAGTGAAAAATGGGCAGAAGAGCTGAAAAGACATTTCTCCAAAGAGGACATGCAAATAGCCAGCAGATATATGAAAAAATGCTCAATATCACTTGGGAAATGCAAATCAAAACCACAATGAGATACCACCTCATGCCAGTGAGAATGGCTCATATTAAAAAAACTGGCAACAACAAATACTGGTGAGGATGTGGAGAAAAAGGAACTCTCTTACACTGCTGGTAGGAATGCAGACTGGTCCAACCAATATGGAAAGCTGTGTGGAGGTCCCTCCAACTACTCATCTGCCATATGACCCAGCAATTCCACACCTAAGAATCTACCCAAAGGACACAAAAACATTCATTCGAAAGGAAACCTGTATTTATTGCAGCATTATTACAATAGCCTAGATATGGAAACAAGCTAAATGTCTCTACTTTTTGATGATTATGAATAATGCTGCTATGAACATTCACATAGAAGTTTTTGTGTGGATGTACATTTTCATTTCTCTTGAGTATATACTTGGAGGGGGATTGCCGGGGGATCTTGTAACTCTGTTTAATGTTTTGAGAAGCAGTCAAACTGTTCCAAAGTGGCCATACTATTTAAAATTCCCATAACAACACATAACCGTTTCAAATTCTTCACGTCTTTGCCAATACTTGTTATTGCCTGTCTTTTGATTATAACCATCAATTTTTTTTCCATGATGCTTACCACTCTCACACATGTGATATAACTTATGTATTATGAGGATTGTTTCCTGTTCTTTCCATTCACTAGAATATGAGCCACACATAAGGGCAGGGATATTCATCTTTGTTCACTGTTGCATCTTCAGCACTTAGAACACTGCCTGAAACAGAGCAGGTCCTTATTAGATATTTGTGAATGAATGAACTGGCAAACTCCAATTAGATGTGTGGATACCATGGTAGGTTATAATTTGGAATATAGATAAAATAGGGGATGAAATTTTGGCTCTGTGTACTGAATAGCCCAGGAGTTTAAAGAAGGTATTCTTCTGACATGTTTCAGACGCTTGTGTGGGAAGAATGGAAAATTTCCCAGGTGTTTCAAGGAGAATTCCAAAGGCAAAAAAGCAATGGCTGCTATCTCATGAAGGTAGTTGTGCAGCTGCCCGCTCCGCCTCCACCCCCCAAGACTGCATACCTCCTCTTGACTTAGGGTTTAAGAGTTATTTAATTAAGTCCATTATGTTAAAAAGAATAAGAATAGTGGAGATCACTGGGAAGGGTGTGATGTCCCACTTGAGATGGTTTCCTTTCTTGTGAAGCACTTTCAGTTTCTTTCTGGCCCTTTATTTACTCTATCCCAGGGGAGCTGGAATGATGCAGCTGGTTACTAAATTTGGGGAAAATAAGCTGAACTTGCTCAGCTCAGTAACTCCAATTTTCTTAGGGATAGAGCCTGCTGGCAGGTATCAATCCTCTTCTTCCCCTCTTGACTCCAATAGCAAGGAAAATTAAAGCAAAAATAAATGATTGGGACTACGTCAAGCTAAAAACTTTATATACAGCAAAAGACATTCTTTTTTAAAAGATTTATTTATTTATTTATATAAGCGCTGGGTACAGTCAGAAGCGCGGGAGGGTGAGAGAATTCACCAGAACCAGAGTGGGGCACAGAACAGGCAGACTGATGAAACACACTGCTGAGGGGAGCAGCGGGCTTGGCAGGAGAGGTCTGTGTGCCATGTGGGACCCTCTCCAGTGGCTGGGGATTGAACTGGTGCTGCAGAGGCTGTGGGCAGCTTCGCAGCCCAGCACTCAACCGTTGCGCCACTGGGGAGGCCCGCAAAAGACATTCTTAAAACAAAAATTAAAACAAAAAACAAAAAATAAATGTTTGCAAGGATATGGAGAAAAAGGAACCCCCAGATTCTGATGGTAGGAATGTGGTTTCCCCCTATGGACAGTAGTATGGTGGTTCATCAAATTTTAAAATAGATCTTCCATATGTATGGTTCAACAAATAGACTCCTATGTATCTACCTGAATAAATGAAAAATCTCTAATTGGAAGGGATATATATGTTCCTATGTCCATTGTAGCATGAACAAAGTTATGGAAATGACTTAAATGTCTGCTCAATGCAATATGAGTATGAGAAGATGTGGTCTATAGACACAATAGAATATTATACAGCTATAAAAAGAATGAACTCACTGGCAACATAAATGGAACTGAATGGGATTGTACCAAGCAAAACAAATCAGGAGAAAGATAAATTCTGGATGATTTCACTCATGTAGAATATAGAGAAAACGAAGAATCAACAGGGACAAAAACAACCACATAGAAATTGACAAAACTAAATCAAAATAAACTGCAGAATTAAGGCTACTGGAGAGGGAGGCCAGTGAGGGTGGGAACTAAAATGGGATGGGTAAAGGATACAGTGGTCTGTGGTAAAGGACTATGGGTGCTTGGATGGTGGGGGTGGGGTGGCAACAGATATCTGAGGAGATGTGAATTGTTCCCCTAAGTCATTGTGCAACATTGCTTAAACCAAAGTTACTTCAGTAAAGAAAAACAAGAGACTGAATTCTGACAAGATTCTCAGGTGATTTGTGTGCCCACTAACATTTAAGAGGCCTTGCCTGGATCAGTGGTTCCCAAACTACAGCCCAGGGGCCAAGTCCAGTGTGTGTTTATAAATAATATCCTATTGGCTCACGAATGTGCCTGTGTGTTTACAGATTGCGGCTGTCTCTGCACTACAAAGTGAGAGCTGACTACTGTGCCAGAGACACCCTGGCCTGTAAAGCATAAAATATCTACTCCCCTGACCCTTTACGGGAAAAGTTTGCTGCTTCATCATGTTGAGCGGAAGCATGGCTCGGTGGACAATGCTGCAGAGATTTGACAAAGAAAAGACAAACTTTTCTCCAGAATGAGAAAACACAGTACTGAAGGGTATTAGCTTGTGCAGAGGGAGCCACTTAGGGGAAGTGAGGCAGGATGAGATCCTGGCAGGCGGGATGGAGCCAAAGGAGTCAGGGAACTGGAGGAAAGGATGGAAGGATGGAGGCTGGTGAGATGGAGGTTCAGGTGGAAAGGGGGAGTTGACAGGCTCTGGGCATTTTGAATTTCCCACAATGCCTAGCAAACAAGCTAACGTCAGTGGGTACCAATTGAAATTTTTGAATGGAAAAAGGTGTCCACATAGCATATAAACTGAGGTTCCCCACAAAGCACTTACCTTCAAACTCTGGAGCTGTGTGCCTTCACACAAGCCCATAAGAGAGGAGGGGCCTGAATAGTCTTACTCCCACTACACAGCTGGGAAATTGTGGCCGAGAGGGTCAGTGATTATCCTGAGGTCACCAAGTCACGAGGCCACCCCAGCTGGGGCTGGAACCCTGGCCTCTCCACCTAAGACCTTTGTCAAAAAAAAAAAAGGCTGCATGACCACAGCAGGGGTGGGGTGCATTGGATTCCACCCAGGAGAATACCCTATTAGTTTATGTTGGCTGCGAAGGGACCCCAGTTATCTTTGTCAGCAATTCAAAACACAGTTTGAGCTTTTAGAAGGGGCCTCTGATATATTTATTAATTTTTTTTAAAGATTTATTCATGCATACAAGAGCTGGGTATAGGCCATAGATGTGGGGGGGCGGGTGTGTGTGAGAGGATTCACCAGAGACAGTGGGGAACAGAACAGGTAGATTGACGAAGCACACTGCTGAGGGGAACAGCGGGTGAGTCCAGAGAGGTCTGCTGCGCCATTTGGGTTGCTCCCTGGCCAGCCGGGGATCAAACTTGTGCTGCAGAGGCTGCGGACCACCTCATACTGTGGTGCTTAACCCCTTGTGCAACCAGGGAGGCCCAGGCCTCTGATTTAGTGACAACTGTGCCCCCAAGCAAGAGGTGTGTTTCTGTGTAGAATGAGCTCTTGCTGGAATGTGAGGTGGGGCAGGAGTCAGGAAGAGAGCAGGGTGGGAATTTCTACCAAACGCCTAGGCCTCATGGGGACCAGCGTTGACAGGAGGGGAGGATGCCAGAGGCGGTCTTGGTGACCCTTCTTTTATGAGGCCCCATCCTTTCCCTTTCTCAAACATCCTGACTTCAACTGCTTCCCCAGCTGCCTGCTTCCCCAGCTGCCTGCAGCCTGTTCCCCAGGGCCTAGGCTCTGGTGCACGCTCTGACCGCCTTAATTCCTCTTCCCAGGCTCCCTCCAAGCTTCCTGGGGCTGTATCCCATCTCCTCAGGAGCATGTCCTGAAGGGCTCATCCTGCCTGCCTGGGTTCCCTGAAAGCAGAGCCTGAACACACGCAGCGCAGGCCGCTTATTTTGAAGATGTTCTCAGGAAGTAGGGCCCGGCAGGTAGGAGGAGCATTCAAGAAAGAGCAAAACCATATAAAGTTGTTTTATTGATGTTGTTTTTGTGGGCAGGGGGCTCTGTCCTGACAGGGCTCTGATAGGCTCCCAGAAACCTCCCAAAACCATGTCCAAAGGACTGGAGTGGGAACCCTCAGTTTTGGACTCCAGCTGCTCAGGGATTATTCCTGAGGTATATGCCAGGGATAACTCCTTGACTCCCTGAACATCTGGACTCTGCTTGTTCACAGGATCAGGGGCTTCCAGGCTCTGTTAAAGGTCACAAGGGATAAAAGTGAAAAGTGTGGAGTGACAAGGAAAGACTCTGACACAGTGAGTCTGGGTTTGCACGCTAGAACGGAGACCAAGGTCAAAGGGTGAGAGAAGGTGACAGGGCACACAGCATGCCTGCTTTAAAGCTATGTTACATACAGACCAATGGAATCGAATAGAAAATCCAGAAATAAACCCACAGATTTATGGTCAACTAATCTTTGACAAAGGAGCAAAGACTATGCATTGGAGCAAAGAAAGTTTGTTCAATAAATGGTGCTGGGAAAACTGGGATGCTACATGCAAAAGAATGAAGCTTGACCACCACCTCACACCATACACAAAAATCAACTCAAAATGGATTAAAGAACTAGACATAAGACCTGAAACCATAAAATATATAGAAGGAAATATAGGCGAAACACTACGTGATTTGCACATCAAAGACATCCTTACAGACACATCACCCAAAGCAGTGATAGTGAAGGCAAAGATAAACAGCTGGGACTACATCAAATTAAAGACCTTCTGCACAGCAAAAGAGACAATAACAAAAACAAAGAGAAACCCCACTGACTGGGAGAACATTTTTGCACACAACACTAATGATAAAGGACTGATCACAAAAATCTACAAAGAGCTGATGAGACTCAGCAACAACAAAGAAAATAATCCAGTCAAAAAATGGGCAGAAGAGCTAAAAAGAAACTTCTCAGAAGAGGAAATGCAAATGGCCAACAGGCATATGAAAAAATGTTCAACATCACTTGTAATCAGGGAAATGCAAATCAAAACTACCATGAGATACCATCTCACACCAGTGAGAATGGCACATATTAAAAAAACTAGCAACAACAAATGTTGGCGAGGGTGTGGAGAAAAAGGAACTCTCCTGCACTGTCGGTGGGAGTGCAAACTGGTCCAACCACTATGGAGAGCTGTGTGGAGATTTCTGGACCTACTAAACATAGAGCTCCCATAGGATCCAGCAATTCCACTCCTAGGTATTTACCCAAAGGACACAGAAACATCAATTCCAAAGAGCACCTGCACCCCTATGTTTATAGCAGCACTGTTTACAATAGCTAAGCTTTGGAAACAGCCCAAATGCCCAAAAATAGATGACTGGATCAAGAAGATGTGGTACATATATACCATGGAATATTACTCAGCATTCAAAAAAGATAAACACATGCAATTTGCAGCAACATGGATGGCACTGGAAGGGATCATGCTCAGCGAAATAAGCCAAAACGAAAAAGAAAAATACCGGATGGTCTCACTCATAGCAGGAATCTAGAAAACTTAAATAAGGGACCAGGAAAATGAATAACTATAAGAAAGTAAAAATCAAAATCAACAAAAAACTTGAACCAGAGACACTTTTTGGGGGGTGGGGGGCGGGAGGGGAGGGATTGGGGTCAGAATGGGGGGGTTGCAATTGTATGGGGAATATAAAAATAAAATTTATTATAAAAAAATAAATACAAATAGACATAACGTGAAAAAAAAATAAAAAAAAAATGAAACAAAAAAAATAAAGCTATGTTACAGAGGTACACGAATTCAGGCTAGTCTTCCTTCCTGTTGAAATGAAGCTTGCATCAGTATACACGAAGGCTGTCTATTTCCAGTAAGTTTGTCCACCTCCAAGTCTAACTTGTGTTTGCTATTAATAAGGCAACTCTAACTTTCTTTAGTTGCAGTTTGCCTGGGGTATCTAATTATATCTTTTCCCTTCCAATATTTCTGTGCCTTACGTAGTTGGTGTCAAAATATGTTGGAAGAATCCAGCTTTGTTTCTTTAATAAGAACTTTTTACTTCATAATTACTTATTCTTATTGTTTGAATAATTGCATTTTATACTCTTCTGCTTTTGCTATTTTTTTCCTTCTTGTCAACTTTTGAAAGGGTTGATAAAGGTTTTTTACTCCCCCTTATTCCATTTTTTCCTTCTCAATTTTGAAATAGAAGTTATATACTCTATTCTTCTATTCTTGTTATAGACATTTTAACATGTGTATTTAACTCAGTGAAATCTCAAATTAATCAGGAATTTTTCTCTCTAAATAACATAGTAATTTTGGAGTACTTTAACTGACACCTGTTTCCCTGCTTATTTGTAATTCGTGTCTGGAATTTTAGTGCTGTACTCTTATTTGGCACACAAATAAGGTATTAATATGATTATTGTTTTATAAATTGATTTCTGTTTAGATTTGCTCACATTATTTTATTCTGTTTTTTCTCCATTCCTTCTCACATCTCAGACCTTCCACCAGGGATCCATGTCCTTCTTTCAGAAGTACATCTTGAAGCTCTTTTAATGAGGGTTTGCTGGCAGCATGTGTGTGCCATAAGCTCATTGTTATCTGGGTGTCCTTATTTTGCCTCCATTTTCCACTCTAGCATTATAATTAAAATCTTAAAAATATGTTCTAGGTACATATGACTAATATATTCATGACTTTGTCACTTTACACACTTTCTTATTCCTTTCTCATAGATTTTAGAATCAACTTGCCTAAAACAAAATAGACTAAATACAAAATGTATTAGGGCTTTGACTGGGAGTGAATTGAATATAGAAATCAATTTTGGAAAGAACTGCATCAACATGGGATGTTTATGTGTCCATGGACACGATGAAATTTGGCTGGACTGGCCTCTCAGCTGCAAGTGGGGCTCACATCTCTCTGTATCTGTAGGTCTTTTTATGGCCCTATAAATTCATTTTCTACAAAAAGACTTGCATATTTCTGTTTAGATTTATTCTAAGGTAATCACTGTTTTTTCCTTTCTGGTTACTCTCACAGAAGAGGTTTTTTTTTTTTTTTAAATTATACTTTCTAATTTTCTATTTTTTTTTTCATGTGGAAGAAAATGTTTGAATTTCATATAGGGCGCTTGTGCCTGGTCATTACTGAATTCTTATGTTAGTTCTGGAAGTTTTCTTGTTCACGTGTTTTTAGGATGAGTGACTCTTGGAAACAAGGTCATATTCTTTTTCTTTTTCTTTTTTTTTTTAAGATTTATTTATTTATTTATACAAGCACTGAGTACAGTCAGAAGTGTGGGAGGGTGAGAGAATTCACCAGAGCCAGAGCAGGGAACAGAACAGGCAGACTGAGGAAATATACTGCTGAGGGGAGCAGCGGGCGGCAGGAGAGGTCTGCGCGCCATGTGGGACCCTTGCTGGCGGCGGGGAGTCGAACTGGTGGTGCAGAGGCTGCAGGAAGCTTCGCAGCCCAGCGCTCAACCACTACACCACCAGGGAAGGCCCAAGGTCATTTTCTTTTCTTTCCAATAATTTTTATTTGTTCTTGCTTTATTGTTGTCTTGGACTTCACTATTGCTGGCATCTTTATCTTGCTCCTGACTTTTTTGTGACTGCTTCTAATGTTTTGCCATCCTGTTTGATACTTGCTTCAGATTTCTTAAGAGTTTTTATTTTATTTTATTTTATTTTAGCTTTAGAATGCTTTCTCCTACTATTAGCTGACTATGGAGTCAGGTAATTGTTTGACAATGTGGGGTGTGTTTTAGATCAGAGACTAGGGTTGAATTTTACTAAATTACCAAATTGTATCAGTCATTGATTACCATAATTCTGTTTAACAACCACCTCACCACTCCAAGGGTTGATACGACTTCTATTTATCTGACATCTGTGGATTGACTGGGTCAATTTTGGGTTCCTGGACCCCACTCCAACGAGTGTGTGTGGAGACTTCCACACCAACCAGTGTCTAAGAATTCAACTCAGTTAGCTCAATTTGGATACTGTCTATTGGAGTTAGCCCCATACCCATGGACTAAGGACTCAGTTGCCCAAGAAAGCCCTCAACTTCAGACACTGGCTACTAGCCCAGGCTGCTTCTGACTAACTGGTTATAGACTTGAGGTTGCCCTGACCTCCTCCTCTGACTTCTGGTGCATGACCAGCTGAAACTACTATCTGAGTTTTGGACTGACAGACTATAAATCAGAGGTTCCGCGGGTTCAAATAGTTTACTAGCACAGCACACAGAACTCAGGAAACCCATTCACCTACCAGATGAGCAATTTATTACAAAGGATAGAATTCAGGAACAGAGGAAAGCAATGCATGGCACAAGTTATGGGGGAAAGCGTGTAAAATTTCGCTTCAGGTGGGTCATCTCCCCAAATCTTTACATATTTACCAACCTAGAAGCTCTCTCAAGGTCCCTGCTCAACACTTCCTGTAGAGACTCCCTTACATAGTTGATCTCCATTCTCAAAGTCCCTCCCTGGAGGCCAGGGTGGGGTGGGGCTAGGATTCACCCTCAATTCATGATGGTTGCCTTAGCAACCAATCCATACTCAGATGTTTTCGGAAAGTTACCTTTATTAACATAACAAGAGATAGGATACCTTTATCACTCAATGCTTGGGAGCTGCAAGCTAGGAACTATGTTTGAAGACCATGTATGTACAAGAAATATATTTTGATCATCTGAATAATCAAATATATATTTCTTATGAATCACAATATTGCACTGAGTTTGGGTAATCCAGCTTGGCTGGAGTTTGGTTCTAAGATTTAGGCTGAATCTCAGACTGTTCCAAATGTCTCTTATTCTTCTTGAACCAGTGATCTAGCAAGGGTATTTCTTGTATACTAATCACAGAAGTGTAATAGGGGACTAGCAGAAGCAAATGGTACCCCATAAGACCTAGGCTTGGAACACACTCATTTCTACCCAATTTCCATTGACCAAAGCAAGCCACACAGTCTAACCTAACAGCAATGAAGGGGCAGGGGTACACTCTGCTTCTGGAGTAAGGAACTCAAAGTCACATGGCAAAAAGGGTGGCTGTAGGGAAGGATGTAAAATTGGGAAGGAGAATGTAATCAACCATATGCATCTACTGAGATATTTATGTAATCTATCTCCCACCCTCAGTATGTTATATAATCATATTTATAGATTTTCAACTGTTGAAACATCCTTGCATGCCTGGAATAAATTCTGCGTGTCTTGATCCATTCTTATTGTTATAGCTAAATCCTTGGTTTTGATTTTCTAAATTTATTCCTGTAATGAATAGTCTTCCAGTGGTGCTCTTGGGAAAAAGGTGATAGGCCTTACTTCTGGGTGGGTTCTATTAAAAGGTTATTTCATGGCAGTGGGGCTTTCTCGTTCATCTGAGGAGTCGGTAGTCACCCAGGACTTGGCTTCCTCTGGCTACAGTGTATAATTTCCTGTTTTCTGCTGGTGTAGGTGCCCTCATCCTGCTACTTAACACAGTCAAAGGAAAAGGAGTGTCCAACTACTGAGAGGCTCTGACTGCAGCCTCCTATTATGGGTTGAGTTGTGTCCACCCAGAAATTATACATTCAAGTCCTAACCTCAGAATGTGACCTTATTTTTAAATAGGATCATTGTAGACATAATTAGTTAAGAAAAAAATCATCAGGGCAGGCTCTAATCCAATATGATTTGTGTCCTTATAAAAAGAGACAATTTTGTACACAGACACGGAGACTAGGAGAAAATGCCACGTGAAGAGGAAGACAGAGATCAAGGGCGCTGTTTCTATAAGTCAGTGAACACCAAAGGCAAGTGTCTAGAAGCCAGAGGAGAGGAAAGGAACAGATTCTTCTTCACAGCTCTCGGAAGGAATGGGTAGAGAACACATCTCCGCAAAAGGGAAGGAGCGTTGCAGTGTAGGGAACAGGCGATATTTTCCTCACTTCAGGGTATAAGCAGGCAAGCACTGTTACAGGAAAAACCCCACACATCCTAACACTGACTTCCAAGGGAGCTTACTCCAGTCAGCTAGAATTCATCCAAGTGGACTCTCAGCCAGACAGAAGGCTCAGCTCCTCTCAAACCAAAAAATATTGTGCACACACACACACACCCCCCTCCCCACTAAGAAGCCCCCAAGAACATCAAGCCCTAAGCCAAAGGTTGTAAATGAGCTACGTGCTTATCCACAAGACCTTGCATAAAACCAGAACAAGTTTCCAGCGGCAGACTTTGCCAGATCACCCAAACAGAAAAGGAGAGGAGACAAGGAAGCGGGAGAAGAAAAAGGGGGGAAAAAACCCTACACTGAAGAGTAAACCCATGTCTATGTCAAAACACACACAGAGACCCCTAAAACAAGCTCCTGTGAATTAGAGACAGAGAAATCCTGCCGTGTGTCCTCAATTGCAACTCACTTGCAGTGACCAGCATAAGGAGTGTCCTTATGCCCTTACATTAAGGGCTGGTCAACCATGGGTGTTACCATACTCCCCTGGACACCAGCTGTTACAGGGCAACCCCCAGGGAAGAGGGGTGGGGGGAGACAATTTGGGTGTGAGTCCTCACCCTTGGGCTTAAGAACTCAGGACAATGCTTGAAAGCAGATATGCAGGGACATTTTTAAAAGGTTTATTTACAAGAGGAGTTAGAGGAGAACAGAAAGTGAGGGGGAGTCTGCTTTCTCTGCCTCAGTACACCTGGATGTCCAAAGCCTTAGATTGTATGAGATGGATTTTTCCCCTTAACAGTTTTGCTTTGGATCACAGAAAATGTTTTGAATCAATTCCACTCCCACCCACATTTCTCCATCACAGTGGTTCCGTTTCTCTGAAGTCTTTCCCCTTATGACCACTCAATAGGGTTAAATAACTGATCACGGATGATTCAATAGTTAACTTCCCATTTAGCCCAATCAAGACTTAGTCCCATCAAAGCACCTTTACAAGAAGAGAGGAATTCTGCCCTGCTTCTCACCCATCCCTCCCCCTGCCCCATCTTTACTTCTCTCACCTTCTTCCAAGTCTTCCTAACAGATGTTTAGGTGAACACATAGGAAAGCAGTACTCTGAGAAGGTGAGTCTACAGGATAGGATTTGCAGCCATGAAACTTTTAATTGGCTTGAAGATCTCTTGGGATGGGCAGAGGAATGGATTTTGAAGTCAGACACTGCAGGATTCAAATCCTAATTTTGCCACTTGCTGATGGAGCTTGAGCTAAATGTTTCATGTCTTTGATGTCAACTTTCCTATCTACAAAATGGGGATAAACATTTTTATTTGTATATAAACAATATAATGCATATAGAGAACATAAGACAGAACATTCATTAATTCATCCAGGATGCGTTTATGGATGTTTGAGCTATGTTAGGCTTTGGGAATCCAAAGATAACTAAGACATGGTTTCTGCTTACAATTTTCTCAATGTCTAGTGGGGAATACACGCATACCACCAATCCCAAGGGTCGTGTGCCAAGGTCATGGGCCAAAGGGTGCACAAGATGCTGTCCCACAAGGTTGGACATGGTGTACTTCAGTGAAGATAAGTCTGGCAAGCTGAGGCTTTGAAGACAAAGGGGGTGCTTCTCAGGAGGTGGCAGGAGAGCGCTCACCACCAAAGTTGGAGGAACTTTGCCTTCACTGAGTAGCAGTATTGTCTCGTGGGAAATGCTGATTTTCTGTTCTGCCTCCTATCTGGGGACTTGGAATTTGAGGCATCCCTGAGGGATTTTCTGAGACATAACCCTTGTGTATGTTAAGGAATGATGTTATCTGCAAGATGAGATAAGGCGACAGCATGTTGGCAGTGGACAGAATGAGCCCTCCTCTAGCCCCAGGACTTGGGGGGTTGATCCCACTGGGGCTGTTCCTGGGTTGGAGGAAGCAACCCCGTCCAGGGAAGGTGTGGGCCTCTGTGTGGGCCTCTCTGAAGAAGGCTGTGGTTAGCCATTTATATTTAGCCAATAAAATGACATGTGCCTATGGAGGGTGGTGTAAATTGTTATTTATTGCTCTGTAGAAAACTCCCACACAGGGTTCCCTGGCGAGGGAAGCTTTGCAAAGAATTTCTGGCAGGACCAAGGTATGGCTTTTATTACCAGTGGGCTAAATGGAATGTTTTGCCTCCAATGTTTGTCAACGTGTCACCAGTAAGATTGGAAAACAAAATTGGAGGATGCGTCTCTGGCCAGGCTTGTTCATTAATTAACATATATTTATTGAGCACCCACTATGCTAGATGCTGGGACATATGGCAGCCAAGTCCAATGTGGTCCCTATTCTATGGAGAGTCTATGAGCAAGAGTTAATAATATTTGGGCATCTGGGTTCAAAAATACACCCCTCCCTTCTGGGTTCTGATGATGGAGGGTCACCATATAAATGAAAGCCAAAGCTTTGTCAGTAACTGGGAAAGACCCACTAATCCACCAAATTCAGAACTCTCTGGTGTCAGACAGATTGGTGAAGCTGGATAAGATTTACAACCAAAGTAGAACTTTCTCTCTCTTTCCAAATCTAGACTTTGGGACCTACCCATGCAGAAAAACCTCAGACTCTCCTACCCAGCCAGCCTCAGACCTGTTGCTAGCAAACTAGAGAAAGGACTGTGAGAGGTCATTGTAGTCTTTTGTTCCAGTGACACTGCCTCTAGCAAAAGGTGTCTCCAACAACATTCTTGACATCTCAACATCCTGAACTTCCATGATAAGTTGTTAGCAGAAATGGCCCCAATTTGCTACCATATTCTTTGCAAATGAGACTTGGCAGCTCATCCTATGGAGCAGTGTAGTCTCTTTCCTCTCCCCTGGAATCTGGACTAGGCTTGTGATTTAGCCAGCAAAGTTCAGCAGAAGTGACTGCCTTGCAGTTCCAGCCTCAGCCTCAAGAGGCCTGTGTGCCTGTCCTCTCGAGATTGGAAGCCTCCTACCACCCTGTGAACAAGCCCAGGCTAGCCTGCTGGAGGAAGAGAGGACAGAGCCTGGGCACTCGGGCCCCAGATGGTGAGAGAGCCTAGCTAAGATCAGCAAAGCATTACCTGCCCCTGATGATGGCAGATGGCCCAGCAGCTGCATGCCTGGCCCAGGTCAGCAGCCCAGCTGGTCCACAGAATTGTGAGCAATAATAGCCACTAAGTTCATGTTGGGTGAGGAAGGGGTGTGTAAATTTATCTGCAGGTCTCTGGTTTGGCTGTGTCAGAGCCTCAAAGGGGGAGTGGAGGCAAGATGGTGAGGTCAAAGGAATTGAGCAGAGAGGAATTGAGGTCAAAGGAATTGAGCAAAGATTTGACCATCAACTAAGTTGTTGTGGGTGTGTGGATGTGATTTTTTTGGACTGTGTTTTATGGAATTTCAAGACACTGATGGAGGAAAATGGATTTTTCACTCACCTCACCTTTTATGGTAAACATTTGTGGTTTTTTTTTTTTTTGGCTTTCTAGAACCTGAATATAAAAGAGAAAAAGGAGGGAGTACTAAGCTCCTCACTAAATTCATTATGTTGTTGTTCCCAGAAATTTCCTAGAAGGATATTTCCTCTTCCCTGGCTCTCTGGTCAATATGAATGAGAACATGGTGATTTCTTAAAGAAATCATTAACAAGAAAACATTCTGCTTTTTCTCTGGCTTGCCAACAGTTGTTTTTTGTTTTTGTTTATTTCAGAAGAGGGCTTAAAATATTTTTGTCATTGTTTATTTTTAATTTTATATATTTTTACATCATTTTTGCACAATGTATGCATTTTCATCTTGGTTATAGTCCCCATACTATTCCCACCCCACTTATTTTGACCCTAATCCCTCCTCCCCTCCCCCTGCTAGTGTGTCTCTGGTTTACATTTGCTTGTTGATTTTGATTTTTACTTTATTATAATTAGTCTTTTTCCTCGTTTCTTACTTAGGTTTTCTAAATTCCTGCTATGAGTGAGACCATCCGGTATTTTTCTTTTTCTTTCTGGCTTATTTTGCTGAGCATGAGCCCTTCCAGCTCCATCCATGGTGCTGCAAATTGCATGAGTTTATCTTTTTTGATTGCTGAGTAATATTCCATTATGTATATGCACCACATCTTCTTGATCCAGTCATCTGTTTTTGGGTATTTGGGTTGTTTCCATAGCTTAGCTATTGTAAATAGCGCTGCTATAAACACAGGGGTGAAGGTGCCCTTTTGAATGAATGTTTCTATGTCCTTTGGGTAAGTACCTAGGAGTGGAATTGCTGGATCATATGGAAGCTCTATGTTTAGTAGGTCCAGAAATCTCCACACAGCTCTACATAGTGGTTGGACCAGTTTGCACTCCCACCAGCAGTGCAGGAGAGTTCCTTTTTCTCCACATCCTCGCCAACATTTGTTGTTGCTAGTTTTTTTAATATGTGCCATTCTCACTGGTGTGAGATGGTATCTCATGGTAGTTTTGATTTGCATTTCCCTGATTATAAGTAATGTTGAACATTTTTTCGTATGCCTGTTGGCCATTTGCATTTCCTCTTCAGAGAAGTTTCTTTTTAGCTCTTTTGCCCATTTTTTGACTGGATTATTTTCTTTGTTTTTGTTGAGTCTCATCAGCTCTTTGTAGATTTTTGTGATCAGTCCTTTATCATTAGTGTTGTGTGCAAAATTTTTCTCCCAATCGGTGGGGTGTCTCTTTGTTTTGGTTGATAAAATATTTTTGGATATGAACAGCCTAATCTTTCTGGAGGAAGCTACTGGTAGTAACAAGCTTCCCACAAAGAAGCCATCGCTGACCTTAGCTGTTGTGCTGATAGACCTCAGCTGGGCCTTCTCTCCCCACAGTGACACTGCTAATGAGCTACAGACCCTGGAATGGAATGTGCTGTTTCCGCCCTTCTTCCTTCCTCCTATCCTCTTCTCCAACTGTGTGGATCAATTATATGAAATTCTAGCCAAGGGAGGGCAGGAAAAGGAGGAAAGAGAGAGCAGGGTGTGTCCATGGAAAGGATGGCACAAGGTTATTCCATGGTGAGCCCTTTCCTAAGCTCTGATTCCAGCTTCAGAGGAGAATCCGTTAAAAATGCAAATCATTTCCCTGATTACAAGCGATGTTGAACATTTTTTCATATAAGGCACCAGGCAAAAGACTATAATAAAGTAAAAATCAAAATCAACAAGCAACTATAAACCAGAGACACACTAGCGGGGGCGGAGGGAGTAGGATCAAAACAAGGGGGGTGGGAATTGTGTGGGGACTGTAACCAAGATGAAAATGCATACATCGTGCAAAAATGAAAAATTATGTAAAAAAATATATAAAATTAAAAAAACAACGACAAATACTTTAAGACTAAAAAAAAAAGTGCAAATTATGGGCCCTACCCTGTCCCGCTGCATCCCGGACTTGGCAGGCAGCCTCCGAATCTGTTTTCACCCATCCCCCAGATGATTTTTGTGCCTGCTCGTGTTTGTTAAGCGCAAGTACTGTAAAACCTGTTTCCTCCCAACACACTCTGGAGCTCATTTCAGCAGAGTGGGCAAGTGGTGATTATGCAGAGAATTTAGAGAAGCAGCTTAATATGCCCCCTGCCCCATGCAGAAGTCATCTACTCCCCTGGCATCCGTTACCAGTGCCTGACATGCCTCTGAAGAGCAAAATTGTGGGTTGCCATTCCTCTCTGTTAAAACGCATCATTCTCACCCTTTCAACACACGTTCTATACCTCCACCCTTTCCTTCCCCTTTCCCCTCCTCAAGCAAAAGCTTTTGAAGAGAGCTGTCAGAAATACAAGGGAAACAGCAGGGACTCCAGGGGCGGGTGGCAGTGGGCCTATTTTAGGACTCAGGATGCTCAAATCCCAAGCACTGGCCTCAGGTGACACTGGCCCTTGTTTATTGGCCACATGTCAAGGCCTGAGGACTGACGGATGGTCTTGCACCTGACTCTGCCACATAATCCTAGTGTCTGTCTGGACGAGGACACTGGAGTCCATGACCCTGCATTCCATGTGAAAGTGCTCTATTTTCTTAATAGTAAGAAAATGAGCTTTTAAAAATTCATTGTGTCTTTTGCTAAGTAAGGGAAAAACCACTAATTTAGACTTAGGTTTCCCTGAGTGTCTTAAGAGCATCCTGGGAACACACCAGAGTCCTGTGTGTCTAATGATTTTAAAATAAAACCATTTTGGAGGTTGGGAGCTTATTCCCCACAGCCTCCCAGTGCCAAGCTCCCTTCTGCTCTTCCCAGCAGGGTAAGGCCCATGCACAGCACTCCGAGAGCCGCTGTCCTTGACTTGCCTACAGTCCCCAGGTGTGGCCATTGTCCAGAGGGTCTCAACTAACTCCCAGTATAACACTGGCACTCAAATGGTTGTTTCTAGAATGTGATGATTTTTTACCACCTAGTACAAACTAAATAGAAAATTCGTGCCTGCTGAGGGAGACTTGAGAAGCTCTGTGTTTCAAGGGCTCCTTTTGAAGAATAGTGGGTTGTTTTTTAAACCCAGGGATGCAAAGACCAAAGAGGTGTGAACTGTTTCTCCAGGCCCCCTGGGTAATATCTCTGGTTTTCTTTGGATTAGAATGATAATGATCAGGCAGTTTGGGAGATAATTGTGTAATGTTCTGAGACCACTTTAAAGCTCTAATTGAAAACTATGTAAAGGATGCTGTGCACTGTTACCGGGTGAATAGATTGGGGTTCTTGGAGAAAAACAGTTTTTAGAAAGTGAATTTAGGAAGTGGTACGTAAAAGGCAGGATGCAGAGCTTTGCCAAAAGTCTCTTTTGCAGATTGGTGTGAAGAGGAGGTAGACAGAGGTGTGTCTCCACCTACAGATCTGTATTTGTGTCAAGGCATAATGGCACGGGGCGCTTAGGCTCTTATCTGGGATGATTTGGAGAGTGACATCAAGCAGCCTGCACTCAAGGGAGCTGAGCTCTGGACCCCTATGCGCCGTAGGGGTCTGCTGTTCCAGCTCAGAGGCATTCCTGCAAGCATTCCTTGCTCTCTGGTATGTCCATGGATTTAGCCTTTCAAAAATATCTTTTATTTCTCAAGATCTTTTGAAAGAAAGTAGAGCTAGCACAAATTCTCAATATGTCATCTGAAAATCTTTGCTATTATTTGAACTTTACCACGTACTGCTTTTTCTAGCAAAGGAATAATACTAATAAAATGTTGTTTTATTATGAAAAAAGTGATAATAGCCGCTATATAAGAATATTCAAGTCAATTTTTAAAAGAAAATTAATCTATAGAGATTTGTCTGTCAGATATTAAAGGACATTTTAAAGCCAAGTTAATGATAAAAATGTGATATTGACAGGACAAAATGAAATAGATCAATGAAATAGATTAGGACTTTCAGACACAGAATTTGGTATACAATATTTGTATTTTAAATCATTAGATAAGATATTGTATAGACATAAATGGTCAATCGCTTAATAATCATGGGGTACAGAAATCTTTTCTAAGCAGATACCAAGTTTAGAAACCTAAAATGGAACACTGATAAGATTTTATGAATTAAAAATAACATTTCAGTACAGCGAGACACAAAAAAAATGTAAAAATTAGCAAACTAGAAATGGTCTTACAATATGAATAACACACAGAGGATTAACACCATCGACACATAAATATGTAGATGAGTACTCTAAAAGAAAAATGGGTATGTGCCATAACACACACACACACACACACACCCGCATGGTAGATTTAACATAGCATTGTTTTGTTAGGGAAAGTATGTAACAACCTACTTACTTATGTGGTCTTTCCATTAGGAACTCTGGTTAATGAAAGAAAGTGCTACTTTACCTGTATCCTCTTTGAGTCTTACTGAGTTGTGGATCAGTAGGTTAAAGCTATGGTTGTCAACAAATGGATGTGTAATTGACTTTTCCACCCTGAAACAATATTAATGTCTGGAGACATCTTTGGTAGACATGACTGGGGAGAAGGGATTGCTACAGGCATCTTGTAGGTAGATGCCAAGGATGCTGCTAACCATTCCACAATGCACAGTCAGGCCCCCACAAAAATGAATTATCTGTTCCACAATAGCAATAGTTCTGAGGATGACACATTTTGAAATAAATGATGGCACATCATGGGGAATTTTTAATCCATTAAAGATAAAGCTGTAAATTTCCACTTATTGAAATATAAAGACAGTCAGAAAATATAAAGACAGTCAGAAAATAGTGAAGAGAAGATACTGGTTATAAATCAGAGGTAGCAAAACAAAGTTAGACTAAGCAGTGGTTAGAACAGTTAAGCAATCTAATTGTATCCAAATATCTATTTGTCTCCAAAATTGCTCTAAAAGTAAATGCTATACATCTTTTCCTAAATTCAGAAACCCAAATGGCAAATACCAAATGGTAAATACCAGATATTTGTATGTAGTTGCTTTAGTAGTAAGATCTTTTAGAATAACATTTATTTATGGAGTACCTAATATTTTCCAGGTATTGTGCCAGATGGCTTATTTCACTTTCTTTAAAAAAAAAAGCCTTTCATTAGAAACAAGCAAAATTAGAAAATATGGATAACCAAGCATTTGAAAATTAAGACATTCTCTGGCCCCCAGCATTTCCACTGTAGCACACTGGTGCATATCCTTCCTGATCATTCCCTGTGTGTGTATTGCAAATATATTGTAAATGAAGTCATTATGTTTTGTAATGTGCTTTTTTCAATTCACAGTCCACATCATTTTATTATAGTACAATATCCAGACTATATTCAAACTTTCCCAATTGACCCAACCATAACATTGATAGCTGATTTATTTAAAAAAACAAAAACAAAACAGGAAAAGAAAAAAACAAACCTCATTCATCAGAACTTTAAAGAGGATACAGGTAAAGTAGCACTTTCTTGAGTGATAGCCTTCGAAAAATAGACCTTGAAATGATGGCAAAGGCAGCCTCTAAAGAATCAGACTGTCTACTTCCTGCTTGACCTATAAGTAAGAAACAATGTGTGTTCTAATCATTAGGTTTGGTCCATTCCCAGATTATAACATTTGAGAGAATCCATGAGTCAGAACTGTTGGCTACAAGCAACAGAAAACGCTTCTGATTCATTTAAGCTTGAACTGACTTTATCAGAGGGGTTTTAGGCAGCTCACAGGAGACCCAGAAAACCAAAGAGCCAATAGGGAGGCTGCCACAGGAACTATCTGCCCACTAAGTCTAGGCTCAGGACGCTGTCCCTGTGCCAGGAGACCCCCACCATAGCTGCACATTGCTATGTCTGGCAGTCTATCCATCCAGTTTTAATGTTGAAAAACCTCCAATGGACTCTACCCCTTTTAGTCACTCTTGAGATTCAAAATCCTGGGGTGGTGCATCTGATTGGCCATGCTCTAGTCACGGACCTCTAGTTAGCTGTCAGGAGGAGTGGGGAAGACAAATAACTCCCCAATTCCCATGAGCGGAAGTGGACAGCCTCACACCCTTCCTGGCATGGCCTGGTGATAGGAAGGGTGTTTGAATGGGCTCTGGGCAGGCTGCACCTCACTCTGGAGACAAGTCCCTCAGAAGTGGTTTCTGCATGAGCAAAGGTCCTTTTTATTCTTAAGATGAACCCGCATTTCCTCCTCTGTTCCTGGCCTTGGTTCTGTTGTCCTGATGGTATAGACAAGAAAGTTGAGCCTCAAAGAAGGTGAGGAAATGTCACCACTGCTTTTCAATATAATACTGGAAGTCCTAGCCAGAGCAATAAGACAAGAGAAAGACATCCAAGGAATCCAAATAGGAAAAGAAGAAGTCAAACTATCACTATTTGCAGATGATATGATAATATACATAGAGAACCCCAAAATCTCCACAGAAAAACTAATTCAACTCATCAATCAATTCAGTAAAGTGGCAGGATACAAAATCAACACGCAAAAGTCAGTAGCCTTCCTATACACAAACAATAAATCTGAAGAAGAAGAAATCAAAAAAACCACCCCTTTTATTATCGAAACAAAAAAAATCAAATATTTGGGAATAAATCTAACAAAAGAGGTAAAGGACCTATACAAAGAAAACTATAAAACACTGTTAAAAGAAATAGAAGAAGACACAAAGAAATGGAAAGACATCCCCTGCTCATGGATTGGAAGAATAAACATTATTAAAATGGCCATCCTACCAAAAGCAATATACAGATTCAATGCTATTCCAATCAAAATCTCAATGGCATTCTTCAAAGAAATAGAACAATTATTGATGAAATTCATATGGAATCACCAAAAACCCCGAATAGCCAAAGCTCTACTGAAAAAAAAAGAAGGAAATGGAGGCATCACACTCCCAGACTTCAAACTATACTACAAAGCCATAATCATCAAAACTGCATGGTATTGGAACAAGAACAGACATACAGACCAATGGAATTGAATAGAAAATCCAGAAATAAACCCACAGATTTATGGTCAACTAATCTTTGACAAAGGAGCAAAGACTATGCATTGGAGCAAAGAAAGTTTGTTCAATAAATGGTGCTGGGAAAACTGGGTCGCTACATGCAAAAGAATGAAGCTTGACCACTACCTCACACCATACACAAAAATCAACTCAAAATGGATTAAAGAACTAGACATAAGACCTGAAACCATAAAATACATAGAAGGAAATATAGGCGAAACACTACGGGATTTGCACATCAAAGACATCTTTACAGACACATCACCCAAAGCAGTGATAGTGAAGAGAAAGATAAACAGCTGGGACTACATCAAATTAAAGAGCTTCTGCACAGCAAAAGAGACAATAACAAAAACAAAGAGAAACCCCACCAACTGGGAGAACATTTTTGCACCCAACACTAATGATAAAGGACTGATCACAAAAATCTGCAAAGAGCTGATGAGACTCAGCAACAACAAAGAAAATAATCCAGTCAAAAAATGGGCAGAAGAGCTAAAAAGAAACTTCTCTGAAGAGGAAATGCAAATGGCCAACAGACATATGAAAAAATGTTCAACATCACTTGTAATCAGGGAAATGCAAATCAAAACTACCATGAGATACCATCTCACACCAGTGAGAATGGCACATATTAAAAAAACTAGCAACAACAAATGTTGGCGAGGATGTGGAGAAAAAGGAACTCTTGTGCACTGTTGGTGGGAGTGCAAACTGGTCCAACCACTATGGAGAGCTGTGTGGAGATTTCTGGACCTACTAAACATAGAGCTTCCATATGATCCAGCAATTCCACTCCTAGGTATTTACCCAAAGGACACAGAAACATCAATTCCAAAGAGCACCTGCACTCCTATGTTTATAGCAGCACTGTTTACAATAGCTAAGCTTTGGAAACAACCCAAATGCCCAAAAATAGATGACTGGATCAAGAAGATGTGGTACATATATACCATGGAATATTACTCAGCGTTCAAAAAAGATAAACACATGCAATTTGCAGCAACATGGATGGCACTGGAAGGGATCATGCTCAGCGAAATAAGCCAAAAAGAAAAAGAAAAATACCGGATGGTCTCACTCATAGCAGGAATCTAGAAAACTTAAATAAGGGACCAGGAAAATGAATATAAGAAAGTGAAAATCAAAATCAACAAAAAACTATGAACCAGAGACACTTTTTGGGGGGTGGGGGGCGGGAGGGGAAGGATTGGGGTCAGAATGGCGCGTTTGCAATTGTATGGGGGAATATAAAAATAAAATTTAATATTTAAAAAAAAAAAAAAAAAAAAAAAGGTGAGGAAATGGCCCAAATCCCTCAACAGTCAATGGAAGAGGGGAGATTTGAACCCAGGACTCAGAGCTCTCCCCATCACACTGCAGAATGGTAATAACCTGTGGCAAGGAAATAGGAGTCAGGAGGGTTGACCAGAGATCCGCTCTAATGACCTGTACAAAGATGGGGCGGAGCAGGGAGGCTGTAGCCTGTGGTGAGTTGCTCCACTGTGGGTTTGTTTCCTCAACCACAGAGCAGGGGACATTATGTGCCTTCTGTTAGCTGCATGGGGGTAGGGGGGGGCAGGAGGAGTGGGGTTGTGGGGGGAGGCTAGAAGTGAGCTGATAGCGAGGGAAGTACTTTGAAGGTAAGAAAGTTTTTATGGCCACTTCTCAATGGTCACTATCAACATTAGCTCCTTTGAAACCGCAGGGTGTTATCATCTTGGAGCTGCTTCCTAATTTTAGTATCCAGCTTTTTCTGAAGTCTGCTCTTTTATGTTCTTAGAAAATTCAGGACTTGAGAAGTAAATGTTTGTAGGGCGAAGAGATGGTGTTTTCTCATCAAATATAATTTTAGGGCATCTTGATGGCTTGGATGTAGCCTCTGGTCCAGGAGTTTTGCCTGTGTAAATGATTTGCAAAGCAGTTCTTCAGAAACACAGACCCCGCTATTTTCCAACAGGAAGTGCTATGCCCTCTCAAAAAAGTAAAAAAAAACAAACAAACATTATTTTGTGGCAAAACTGTTGGGTGTCTGAGCTACCCAGGAAGAGAAAGAAAATCCTGCTTTGTTGCTCCATTAGTGAAAACTGCTAAAGGCGTGGGGGGCTGGGGGTGGGTGTGGGGAGCTCCGGGAATCTGGTTCTGATGGTGATGCCTCCTGGTGTTGCTGGGACAGCTAGTAGCTGCCACACCCTGGTGGCCCGGGGTCCTATGAGACTGCTGTGGGGTCCAGGAGCACTTCAGGATTGAATTGCAAGTGATTTGGGAACTAGCTTCACCCTTGTCACCAAGGAGTTGGGACAACTAAGGTGAACTCTTCACTTCTTTGAGACTTTGTTTCCCCATCTGTAAAATGGGAATATTTCAATCAATTCCTCCATCTAAGGAGTTCAGATTGGATGAGACAGGAGTGAGAGTATTTCTCTAGGTGCAAAGTGCAGAAAGGGATCACCCCCCACAAAATCAGGTCTGTGAATAGGTCTTAGCGTGCCCAGACAGGAAACACTGAGTTTTGTAATAGGGTGGGGCAGACATTTCTTGGGAAACGAGGAAAATATAAGGGAATATGTATTAACTGCCCTATATGAACAGATGAAACTTGCTGAACTCTCCTTAACGCATGGTGGAGAGCCCTCTCGGCATCCACCCTCAGCGCCCCACTGTCTCCTGAAACTTTGTAGGGAGACTGGGTACCACCACTGAGTACCCAGAAATTCCTGCTTCTCCTGGGATTCCTATACGCTCAGCAGGTTCAAATACAGTTTTTTCATCTCCGCCTCTCTTCCCCTGGTGCAGACTTGGAGGGGTCATTTCCTTTGTTGACTTAATAAAGTATTTCAGGATCAAGGTAAAGGGAAATGACAGCAGTAAACATGCCTGCAGGCAATCTTTCACAGCTTGAACTGTTTCAAGCAAAGGGCTTTTCCTGTAAAAGGCATGAGGTCAGAGAGATGCAATTTGACATAGGAGAAAAGGGGATTTGTCATTCTATGGACCTGGGACTGAGTTACCTATGAGCTGTGAGTGAGCACCTGGCAAATGGCTCGTCCTCCTGGGTCACTTTCCTCATTAGTAAAATGAAGATAAACATAGTCGCATCTGCATGCTTTGGTGGCGGGTCCCAAGACCTGCCATCATATGTGAGTGCTTCATCAAATGAGTGTATTTCTGTTTAACAAAGAGAAAGTTTATTTAAAACCAAAACTGGCATTAGCAGCTTCTGTCTTTTAAGGGATGGGGTAAGGGGAAGGCAGCACTGCCTATAGAGGCATCTTCTCTATCCTTCTCTCAGCTGCTGAGGGGTGGGTACTGGACTGGGGGATAATCTGAAATTTCAGAGCCTCTGCAGGTCTTCTGAGCTGTTCAAGACCCCTCAGTGGATTCTTATTTGTTTAGCAGATACTCTGAGGATCTGTAAGTAAAATGTATTCCTGGGGATAAGGAGCGTGGAGAGCTAAGTGTTTGTCCACTAAGGGTTTCTGTGGGTAGAAACCCCACAGAGAAGGGATACCCAGAGGGAGTTGTAGCACAAACACAGAGAGAAATGCCCCATGGCAGGGTGAAACAAAGACTCAGAACAGGAATGAGTCTGATACTCATTTGCCCATTGTATGTGTTGCTTTGATAAAAGCCTCCTTTCTCTCTTTACTCCAGCAGCAAGGAAAACAAAAGCCAAAATAAATCCAAAAATCTTCTGTAGAGCAAAAGAAATTATCATTAAAACAAAAAGACACCCTACTGAATGGGAGAAAATATTTGCATATTATACATCTGCCAAGGGGCTAATCCAAGATCTACAAAGAACTCATATAATTCAATGGAAAGAATCCAATCAAAAAATGGGCAGAAAAGCTACATAGACAATTCTCCAAAGAAGACAGATAGCCAACAGGCAAATAAAAAAATGTCCAACATCACTTATTATGGGGGAAATGCAAATCAAAACCACACTGAGGTATCACCTGGCTCCCTAGAAAATGGCTCATAGAAAAAAAAATATCAAAAACAACAAGTGTTGGAAAGAATCTGGAGTAAATTGGGCCTCGTACACTGTTGATGGGGGTGTAACCTGGTCCAGCCCCTATGGAAAACAGTACGAAGCTCCCACAAAAACAGAAATAGATTTACCATCTGATCCAGCAGTTCCACTTCTAGGCATGTACCCAAGAATACAAAATCACTAATTGAAAGGGATGTGTGTGTGTGTGTGTGTGTGTGTGTGTGTGTGTAGACACACCGCCAGTGCATGCCACACTACTTGGCTTCTCGACCCCCGTGCACCTGAGCATGCGTATTGCTTCTCTGATGATAGGATGTGTCTTTCCTCTTTGACTCCACTCTACCTTTGCCTTCTTCCCCGTTGTATTTCTGATTGATCTGGGTAATGGCCAGAATAGAAGCCAGAGTCACGATCTTGCCTCCTAACCCAAATCACGAAGCCTCCAAGGCATTCTACATTAAGTGCTTAATGTTCATGCATCTGTCTCATCCTCCTCCTGGAAGCAGTGGCCCAACCCAGGAATCTTATTCCCCTGGTGATGGCAAAGGTAGCAGGGAACAACAGGGATAGGCAAGTCTGGAGCAGTAGACTCAGAACAGGGCACCTGACACTTGTCCCTCCTTTGACCTGGCAAGGAGAGTCACACACAATCTAGAGGTGGGAAATACACTCTGCCAAGTCACATGGGAACAGGGCCATAGCTACCCTCTGTGTCACCCCTAGTTCCTAAGCCAGACTCCCCCTCTCCCATGGGAGCCTCTTCCAAGGCTCCACAGAAGGCTTGTTCCTTCTAACCTCACAGCCAACTGTCCCCTGCTGTGCAGGCTTGTTGCTGGGTGCCCAGAGTCCTAGTGATATTATCCGGTACGTTAAGTCGGCTAAAGACAAGCTGGGCAATTATGCTGGATGACAAGACCTTCATAAAAGATTTATTGGCTCCTGCAGAAATAGCCTTTAAATAATCCAAGACCTGGGCATGCTAAGAAAATGCATCTATTCTAACACCTGTGAGTCATGTTCACCTTCGCCTCCTCTCACTGCAGCATATCCCTCATTTATTAACCACCCAGTGGGGTCTTATGCTATGCCAGGCTCTGGAGATACAAGGGGAATACAGACCATATTCTCCCCTGGAGGGTCTATGAGGATTAGAGATGGACAGAAATCCACAGTGTGGTTAGGAATAAGAAAAGATGGAGTGAAGCCCTTCTGGTGCTGGGGGTGGGGAAGGGAGACATACTAGGATTTGAAGAGTGTATAGAAATGGGGATGGTGGAAATGGAATGAACTTTCAGCCAAAGGAAGCTTTATGGTGTCTTAGCCAGGTCAGGCAGCTATATAACAATGCCAGAGACTGGGTGGCTTAAACAAAACTTGATTTCTCACAGCACAGCACCAAGGAACTGGCAGTTCCAGTGTCTGGTGAGTGTGCTCTTCCTGGCTAACTGATGACTAACTGTCTGGCTAACTGTCTTCTTGTTGTCCACTCACATGAGAGAGGGAAAGGGATGGCACAGGCAAGGGGGAGGAAGAAAGAACAGGTATGAATCAGTCAATATCAGAGGCCTGCCTTTCATCTATGGAAGAGTCATTTTGCTGTTTCCTGGCATCAAAGGAATCTTTAAATCTTATCAACACAAGAGAGGGTAATTTAGATCTTTTCCTAGAGGCTCTAAAATGTGTTCGTGCTGTACATTAACTAAATCAGCACTGAGATCTACATCCTCCACAGTTCACTCCCTTCTGTGTGCTGCCTCATTGTGCCAGAATGCTCAGCAGAAGTCATGGAATGAGCTCAAATGATTCTAAAACTCCATGATTGTAATGGTGGTGTTTGGAAATGGACTAAACTTGAATATTAAGATTCAGTTCAACTTCCCACTATCGTATATTCAAACTCATTTGCAAATATTGTCCAAGATATTGAAAATAAAAATTGGTAAGAGTGCCACAAAAATTAAAATACTTGTCAATGTTAACTCCTCTGCCTGAACCATGGGGTCTTATTCATGTAATTGGATTGAGTCTGTGTCCATCTGTTGCTGTGGCCAGATGTCTTTCACTGGACTGGGTGCAGTTCCTTCAGGAGTCCAAGCTGATTGATCCAACCCAAAGTCTAGTGTCTCATGATTTTTAGAGAAGAGAGTTAAGAGGACACAACTCTCTTCTCCCCACCAGAATAGTTAAAGCCTCTGCTAGCATCAAGTCTGTCAAATTCATCACCAAGTCAATTCTTTTTTTAAAAAAATACGTCTTTCAAATCTATCCATTAATCTCATCTCCACTGCAGGTAAGACCTTCTTCCCCTACCTGAATTATAATCACAGATCCCAGGCTGATCTTGTTTTTCCTCTCTCTTACTTCGTGAAACTCATTCTTACAAAATACTGAGGTCATATTAGTGCCTAAGTTGGATCATATATTTGTATCATTGTAGAATTTTTTCAGGGATAAATAAAAGGAACTCCAATTTATAGTGATTTAAAACATAAAGAAGCTTATTTTTCTTCACATGAGATTTCCCAACACAGGCAGTTCAGAGCAGGTGCAGAAACTGAACAATGCCACAAAAGACTCAGTTGCTGTTTACATGTCTGCTGTGCCATTCTTATATTTATTTACCTTTTGCCCTCATAGTCACAACATGCCTGCTGTGCCTCCAGGTATCCAATTTGTATTCCAGAGAGGAAGTTAGAGAAGCGCAAAGGATCACACTTATCAAAATTTATCTCCCCTTTTATTAGGAAATTCAAAGATTTCACATCAGACATAAGCTTCTATCTAATTGACCAGAACTATGTCACATGACTATCCATAGCTGCAAGGGAGTCTTGGGGACTGAGTAGTTCGGTAGAGAATTGTGTGGGAATGGATACTTCGGAGCCTACCTGTATCACATGCCTCATTACTGTCTTAGAACTTCTCAGTTTGACTTTTTAATAAAGTAAGAATAAAAATCAAATTTCTTTTCCAACAGCCTTCAAAGCATCTCACTCCTCTCTAATGTCATCATTTGTGAGCCTTCTCCTCTCACTAGGTGTTTCAGCCACAGTAACCTTTCTTCCTTGTTCTCCCCTGATTTGAAGCCTTTCTGCATGTTTTTCCTTTGTCTATGAGTTAGATTGTATTCTCAAGTCTCCACTCTGACCCTTTAATAAAGTGTCCACCCGTGCCTATTGCAGAGACTCCCCATAGAGGAGGAAGCATGTTTTCCAGTTCCAATACCTTGAGCTTTGACAGACTTGATGCTAACAGAGGCTTTAACTATTCTGAGAAGTGCGTCTTGGTCTCTGTCTCCATCATCCACCATGAGAAGGGCATGTCCCCAATAGCTGTTTGCCTCTAAATGAGATGTCAGGCATCTGAGCCTGCAGCTCAGAGCTCAGCCCTGCTGAACCCAGCCAAGATCATCCAAACCCTGGCCAAATCCCGGACTTGGAGCAAGCAAAGTGTTGATGTCAGTCACTGAGATGTGGGTTACAACTGTTACACAGCATTAACCTGCAAAACCTAATATACTGAATTAGTCTCCCCCACTCTTCATTTGTTAACTTTTATTTATCCTCTGGGTCTCAAATGAAATATCACTTCTTCAGAGAGCCTTTACTTGAATTCACAAACTTGATTATATTTTCCCTTTGTACTAAGCTTTCTCATAGCATATTATTCTTTCCCTTTATGAAATCTAGTGTAATTTGTCATTTAAATTTTTATTTTCATGCTCATTTGTTAAAAATACTCCTCCCTCTATAGATGGTTAGTTTCTCAGAGGCCACGTCCTGTTTTCTCATTGCTGCACATACAACACCAAACATGTGGTTGGACACATAGTGCAAAGTAAATATCAGTTTTATTACTTATTGGATAATTGTATATCCAATTGGAGGAATATTATTCTGCTATTAAAATTTTGTTTTTGAAGATTTTTCAATGACGTATAACCTGTAGTTATATAATTATGACCTAGTGAGAATGAATGTGAATATATTCATACAAAATACTCAAAGGAGGGCCTCCCCTGGTGGTGCAACGGTTGAGCGCTGAGTTGCAAGGCTGCCCATAGCCTCTGTAGCACCGGTTCGTTCCCCGGTCCCACAAAAAAAAAAAAAAAAAAAACAAAAAAAAACCAAAAAAACAAACCAGAAAAACCCCAAAATACTCAAAGGAAACATACCAAGGTATTGACAATGCCTGCCTCTGGGTGGAGCCATTATGCCTCACCTTCCTTTTTTTATAATGTTCTTTTTTTTACATATTTGCTACAATATTGGTCCTGTATTACTTCTATAATCAGAAAGCACAATAAAAGTTGTTAAGAATAGAGGAAACAATTAGCACTTAATTGTGCTGCTCTTAATGATGCAATAAGAAGATTCTAAAGAACACCAGAAATGAGAACAAAAGCTGGGCAGCTGGCCAGAATGTTCTGGTTGGAAATAGATTCTCCTGGGCTCCTCTGCTCTCGGGGTCTGTTCCCTGCCTGAGGGAGAGTATCTGTTAAGTACAGGAGTAGGAGGGTCAAGAGGAAGGTGTAGCACCTCAGGGCTGGGCTGACCAGGAGGACTCATGGCAGAGTGGGAAGTTAGGTGGGAAGTCAGGCTGAAATCATCCCAATGGGTGTACACAGTGAGTGTCTCAAGCAGACACAAGGTGCAATTGCACAGGGCAACTTGCCTTCCTGGGGAGGGTACTGCGATCCAGGAGCAAATGAGTACTTGATAGCTGTTTGGTTTTTACAAGCCAAAGTCTCCATGCTGATTTCTCAAATGCAAGAATTCCATAGGGATGTCTCGTGGGGGTTAAGGAAGAGCAATGAAAAAACTGGAAGGACCTTCCTATCACCTATCACCTGACTTCAATCAAAGCAGCTACACTATTATCAATAACAGATCAATAGAAGGGGTGTGTGTGTGTGTGTGTGTATGTGTGTGTGTGTGTGTGTGTTGAAATCAGTGATGATGGGGAAGGGAAGCCACTGAAGACTTTTGAGGAAGGGTATAAACTTTTCAACATGAAGCTGCCATGTTTACAATGAGTGGGCAAAGTTGTAAGACCAGGGAAGAGAGACTGGAGGACAGATTGTTGCAATAGTTGAATAATGTAATGGTGGTGATTACAATGATGGTGAAGATGGTAGTAATAATAATAATAATAATGAGATATTAAATAACTCACCCAAATCTGTCCAGCTAGAAAGAGGAGAAGCCATAATGTGAACCCAGACAGCCAGGCTCTAAAGCCTGGGTCCTCCATCCTTGTCCAGTGGAAGGTTGAAGAAAGAGAGGTCCATCTGGCTGCAGAGGCTGGCATGACCTCCTCCATCTCTGACATTTTATCCATGTCTAGTGGATCCAGGTTATGCATCAGGGTAATACAGTGTTACCCTGGGTATGAGGGCAGGTGGAATATACCTGGGTGTAGCACCTCAGGGCTGGGCTGACCAGGAGGACTCATGGCTCCCAGGGTGTGAGGGCAGATGGGATATACCTGGTGGATGGAGGAGTGAGAATTAGGGTCACATTGAGGTGTAGCGTATGAAAGCCTGCAGGGCCCCTCCATCAATGGAGTCAGATAAATCACGAGGCAGGAACACTGAGTGGCGTGGGGAAGTGCTGTGTCCAGTTTGGGATGGGGAAAATTCCCGAAGGACATCAAGGTGTAATTGATGATTGGGAAAGCATCCACTATGATTTTGGAGCAGTGCTTTTGTTCAGTGGGCATCAGAATTTCTTGGAAGACGAGCTAAGCCCCAGACTCCTAGGCTTCCTCCTCAGTGGGTCTGGGGTAGAACCTGAGAACTTGCATTTCTAACAAGCTCCCTGGTGATGCAGCAGCTGCTGGGCTGCAGACCGCATTCTAGATGGCACTGTTTCAGCATCCCCTGCCTGCCAAGCCCTTCCACATCCATGATATCACAAATTCTTCCTAAAGGCATCCCCTATTACATTTTTGTGACATTAGTGTTCTAAGAAACACACCTGGAAACTCATTTCCTCTTGTTTCTATCTGATATCCTTCACTTCTGCCATCCCATTTGCTGGGTAGTCATTGTGCATCTATGTCTTTCCGTAAGTCATTCCTCCTGCCTGTGGTGCACTTCTCCAAACTGCTTCCAAATGTCTCTACTTTCTTTCCTTCCTTAACAATTTACCCTCCCTAGGAGGCCACCCTGATCCCCCTGGCTGATGTCATTGCCAAGACTGTGTGCTCTAGGGCACTTTCTACCTTCCTCTGCCAAGCACAGTGCCTGGCATTAAGTAAATGCTCAATAGTTAAGTAAATGAATAAAACAATCTCTCCCTCATTGGGGCTACTGTAACCGGTATCTCTTTCGTGGAACATTCTTAACTGCACTTTGTAATCTCTCGAACAGGTGGGAAACATACTTTATCTTAGCTTTCGATTCCTATCAATACTGTGCAGAAGGATTTAATATCGGGGTTCAACAGAAAAGAGCAAGTGATTGATTGATATTGCCTGGCAAGGCAAGGATGTGGGGCGAGGGAGAAATAGTGCCATCTGTATGTCACTCTACTCCAGAGTGAACTGATTCTCCTCCCCACCCGTCTGTACTAAAGATAAGGGGTAAGGGTCCAGATCAAGACCTAGTACACAACTTGGTCACACATGTTAGAGCGATTTTGCGAAAGGAACACTGTGAAGCTGGCATAGTCTTGGAGGACCTCAAAGGGGTTGCCCTCAGCAAGGGAGCTCTCAGTCTCTGGACTAGCTGCTCGACACTCAAAGCTAATTCTCTACAGGTAGATATCAGACCGGTGGAGGGAGCAGGGTGTGTGGCTCTGATACGAGTGTCCCCATCTAACCCTAGCTTTTCTGTTGTTCTGCCCCCATCTAACCCTAGCTTCTTTTCTGCTGTTTGATTTCCCAGGATAGAGAGTCTGGGCTGGGTATCCATGCCCTAGGGAGAGTTGACAGATCTTGGCACATTTTTGGACCAGGGGCATTTTCCAAATAAAGACCTGGGTATCCTGACTGGTTGTCAAGTAGAATTAGAGACTTGGGATTCATCTTGTTCCCCACTAGCGCTACCACATGTAGGGAATGTTCTGGCACCAGAGACAGCCAAGGGATGAAGGCAGGCCAGAACAGAGTGGGGGGCAGTTATATGCAAGGCTGCTAGGGTAAGCAGATGGGTGCTCCAGGGTCCCTAACTTCCTCTGGGTGTGTTTCTAACCCAATGAGTTTGTTTTTTAGTTTATATCTTGTTAGGCATTTATGAAACGTCTAAGTGGATCCGTTACTCTGACTAAAGATTTTCCACCTCTTACCTTGTGGGGTTCCTAGTGCACTTTCTTAAAAATCCAACAGCAGGATATTCAAGGCCCAGGGCCAGCGTCTCCTCTTCTAGCATCTGGACAACGTGACATGGGAAGTGTCCTCTTGGTTTGAGCTTTGAGGTCTCTCTAACCTATATCTTCCTCAACAGATGCCCCCTGCAGCCCTCCATTCCCCCCTCCATGCCTCCATGGATCCTTTCGCAAGGACTTCATTCATCCTCATGATCCAGTTTCTGCTCCAGCCCAGATCAGTTCTAGCTAATGTATAAGGCATAGGCCAAAACATCTAGGGCATCTTTGATATACTTTTGTTCTATGCCTTCAAATAAATGTTTGACGTTAAGGGTCACAGGCCTGTAGGACAACATCATCCAAATCCATACCATTTATGAGTCATTGTGGGCCTTTGGGGTAGCACCAAGTACAGGTAATACTGTGAGTTGTTCCTTGGAGAAATATTAATAAAAAACATTTCATACATATAAACAAGTGTTCAGCCTAAGGAATTTATGAAATTTAACAACTACTTCTTAGTAGGAGATTGAGGCTCCTGGAAGAGAATGATACAAGCAATAACATTTTATTAGATCGGTTCCATGGCCAAATAAGATTGGGAAATTCTGCACATCATGCTCCCTCTTGGGTGCCACAAAGCAGATCTATCTATGCAAGTCTCAGAGATTTCCTACAGGAAGGGACGTGTCTCCATTTGATAATTTGACTTGCTTTGGTTTTGTCCTAATTATTTAAGAATTATAGGTTTGAACAATGCACATTAGCACTGGGTCCACATTCAGAAAATTCCGAGAGGTTACCTCCTCCTGTCCACAGCCTCCATGGAGTATCCCAGACACCTTCCTTTCTCAAACAGATCCCCTTGTAGGTGAAGTCTTAAGACATTACCCCTTGTTTTACCCTGGCTGGCCTCCTCCAGTAGATGTCAAAATGACTAGCCAGGTCCTGCTTTTCAGTCCTGGGATATTGGAAAGAAAAGCTATTTCAATACAGAGGCCAGTCGGAGAGCCTGGAGATGGGTTACCATGGTGACAAGATAAGACTGTCACTTTGAAAACTAATGACACTTCTTTTCCTATAGGAAAAGCATTCATTGCATAGAGAAGCTGATCTGACTGAGGTTTTTGTCAGCTATAGTCCTTTAGCCCCGTGGGTAGACAAAGGACTAAACACTGTCCCATGTGTTAGACAATGCTTTAAGTTTTGGGGGGCAAAGTGCTACTTGAAATCAAATAAACAGGCTGGAAATCAGGAGACTTGGGGCCATTGCTGGCTGACATGACTTGTGGCCTCAGACAAATGCATGATTTCTGCTCAGTCTTAGTTTTGCCCTAAATGCCTGAAAATTTGGAGTAGGAGTTTTGATGTGCTCTTGGAAATGCTGCATCATTCAGTTATAACCCTGGTAGGGATTTTTTCTGTCCAGATGTTGATTTCAAAATATATATGGAAATGAAAAGGGCATTTATCTTTCAGAATATCAAAGCAATCTTGAAAAAGAACAAAGTGGAGAACTTCTACTATGTGATTTCAGGACCACCAAGCTACAATAGTCAAGACTGTATGGTTCTGGAGTAAGGGTCGACAGAGATCCATGGAGCAGAAGAAAGAGCTTGGGGCAGGACCAACACTTGTCTAGTTACTTACTTTTCAACAAAGGCAAGAAAACAATCCAATTAGAAATGAAAGGTCTTTTCAATAAACAGTCCTGGAACAAGTAGATATGTATATGGGAAAGAGAAACTAAACACATCAACTTCTACCTCACACCATGTATGCAAATTGATTTGAGATGAATCATAGACAAAAAATTAAGAGCTGAAACTATAAATGACCCATCAACAAGTAAAACTGTGCCTGTTCCCTGAGCCTCGTCACTTTGTTCTTTCTGCTCTTGATGTGCCCCAGGAGTGAATGAGGGTTTCTGTGATGATTTGTGTAACTGGGCAATTTTTTTTTTTTGACATGAGAGTTTAACTGTCCATTCTTTAGACCGCATCCAATGCCCCAAATAGAAGTAGCCTTAACCAAATGTCTGTCACTCATAAACGAAGGGGTTGGCCCACAATGGGATTTCTTGGGCTCAAATGTTCTGTGTCTGTAAAATGATGGAGGGAGCAATGGTTCCCAAGCACAATATTCAAGGTCTAGAAGCACATGGCCCACAAGACTGCAGGTTTTGAGAGACTATAGGTCTGTCTTGCTGATGTGGCCACTCTGACCTGGACACGGTAGAAAATGGAGAATAGGGGTACACATGGAGAATGTGCAACCCAGCCCCTGGGCTCAGTTAGGGTGACCCAGTTCACACTACGAAATCAACAACGGAAAATACCCTCTGCCGAGAAAGCCTGGGCCCATGGGAAGAGCACCACATGGCAGTTAACAGACCCGAGTCCTCACCTAGGACCTGTCACTTTGTGACTTAAGGCCTCAGTTTCCCTATCTGTAAAATGAGAGACTTAAGTGGATCAGCAGGGGTTTTATCTTCCCTTTTAAAATCTAATACTTTGTTTCCTTATTTACTTTTATGAGTACTGCATTTTATGTCCCTTCTCATCCCTTCTCCCCACCACAGGCATCCTGTCTATTGTGGTGGGTGTGTATCTTCTATTTAAATGTGTAGTTTTTTTTTTTTAAAGATTTATTTATTTATGCAAGAACTGGGGTAAGGCCAGATGTGCAGGAGGTTAAGAGGATTCACCAGAGACAGAATGGGCAACAGAACAGGCAGACTGACTGAAATACACTGCTGAGGGGAGCAGCAGATGAGACAGGAGAGGTCTGCCGTGCCATATGGGTAGCTCCCCGGCCAGCTGGGATCGAACCTGCACTGCAGAGGTTGCAGACAGCTTCACAGCACTGTGCTCAACTGCCTGCGTCACCTAGGGAGGCCCCTGTTTATATGTGTTCTTGCAGAATATGTGTGGTAACAACCATAGTCATTATCTTACATGTCTCATTTTGAGCCTTAACTCTTTTGCTAAGCACCAAGTTTTTTTTTTTTTTTTTTTTTTTTTTTTTTTTTTTTTTTGTTAGGATACTTTTATTTTTTTTTATTTTATTTTTTTTTTTTAGTACCAAACGTGAATAATTTTATTTTATTTTTTTTTTAAATATTAAATTTTATTTTTATATTCCCCCATACAATTGCAAACGCCCCATTCTGACCCCAATCCTTCCCCTCCCCCCCCCCCAAAAAGTGTCTCTGGTTCATAGTTTTTTGTTGATTTTGATTTTCACTTTCTTATATTCATTTTCCTGGTCCCTTATTTAAGTTTTCTAGATTCCTGCTATGAGTGAGACCATTCGGTATTTTTCTTTTTCTTTTTGGCTTATTTCGCTGAGCATGATCCCTTCCAGTGCCATCCATGTTGCTGCAAATTGCATGTGTTTATCTTTTTTGAATGCTGAGTAATATTCCATGGTATATATGTACCACATCTTCTTGATCCAGTCATCTATTTTTGGGCATTTGGGTTGTTTCCAAAGCTTAGCTATTGTAAACAGTGCTGCTATAAACATAGGAGTGCAGGTGCTCTTTGGAATTGATGTTTCTGTGTCCTTTGGGTAAATACCTAGGAGTGGAATTGCTGGATCATATGGAAGCCCTATGTTTAGTAGGTCCAGAAATCTCCACACAGCTCTCCATAGTGGTTGGACCAGTTTGCACTCCCACCAACAGTGCACAAGAGTTCCTTTTTCTCCACATCCTCGCCAACATTTGTTGTTGCTAGTTTTTTTAATATGTGCCATTCTCACTGGTGTGAGATGGTATCTCATGGTAGTTTTGATTTGCATTTCCCTGATTACAAGTGATGTTGAACATTTTTTCATATGTCTGTTGGCCATTTGCATTTCCTCTTCAGAGAAGTTTCTTTTTAGCTCTTCTGCCCATTTTTTGACTGGATTATTTTCTTTGTTGTTGCTGAGTCTCATCAGCTCTTTGCAGATTTTTGTGATCAGTCCTTTATCATTAGTGTTGGGTAAGCACCAAGTTTTTAAGATCTCTGCAGTTGCTATGTGTGCCCCTGGCAATTGAGTCTAGCTTCAATCATTGGTTTGCGAACTGGACCTTGAGGAAGCTCAGAGGTCCTTCCCAAAGAAGGAACTGTGTGGTTGGCGGAGTTGTCCATGCTTGCTTTGATTTACCCTCTTACACTTTTATCTGTCTTAAGAGCTGGCCTATATTTACCTGGGATTTTGTTCTGCTTAGATACAGTGCTTAGTGGCTATGTACAGAGCATGGATGGCACTGATACAGAGACTGAGGACAGTAGCAGGTGCAGTGAAGGAGACTTGATGGAGGTCACTAGGTAGCAGTCTATCCTGTGTGGTGAGGACCATATAGAAGGAGCCAAGATGACCCTTCTCTGCCATCTAGTCTGCCCCCATGTCTGTGATGATGAGGGCATTTCATATAGATTCCATTCGTGCACTACTGGGGCTCTTCTGGATATTGAAGTGATGGGCACACTTCTAGACTGCAAGAGCCTGGCACCAGGCTTAGGGATGGACAGTGATAGTAAGTCTGTTCTGACTTCACTTAGACTCATCCTCAGTTCATCTCAGGCCAGGGTATCCATCAAGAAAATTAAGGTGTTGCAGGTACTTACAGTTCTATAGACCCCCCCAAGGCATGGCTTCCCAGATGGAGTCAGGTGTTGTTGGCCCACAGGAAAGGCTGTGGTATAGTGGGGAACACCAAAGACGGCTCCAGATGGCACTCCTCTCTCTGACCCCATGCTTATGATTATAGGAATAGATGCAGCTTCTGAGAGAAGAAATATGGGACATGAATTGAGTCATTGCTTGGTCCAAGGGACCTCATAAATGACCCCAGCTGTGTTTGATGTTGATCATCAAAGGAAGGTTGGGGTGTGAGGTATTACTTGGGGGACACACATACATGTGTGAGTGAGTGTGCATGTGCATGGAATTCACCTTTCACATCAGATCCCAAAGTGTTACCCAAAGTCACACTTGGTGAAAGCTCATTCTATTCCCTTTCTGAGCACCAACTTTGTGTATAACTTTGCAGCTGGTTTCTTGGTAACTTGTGACCTTGAGTCAAGGATACAATTTTGAATGTTGCTTGTGTAGGTTTGATCTTTTATCCACATTTAGAAAGAAACCACATTAATTTCATCTTGAAAAACATCCTTTTGCAGTTTCTCTTTGGGCATGTGGGACTCATTTATGAGGGAGGTCACTGTGCTGTATTTGAAAATCACACACACGTGTAGATGTCTTCATGCCTCTGGTTAAAAGAAGGGATTTAGGAAGTCAAATGGATAGTCTAGAGTCAGTGAATAGGTGAGGAAGTGAGGAAAACTAAGGGCTAGGTGATGAACCTCAAGTTTCTAATTTTTTCACTGGATATGTGGTGAAGACATACTTCCTGGAGAGTGAATCTAGAACAAAGAACACTTTGACAATCAGAGCCATTTTAGATCTATGGAATTCAAGATGTCCACAGGACATCTAAGCGGAAATGTTCAGTGACTGTGAATTGGCTGTGAGTTGATGAGGATTAGGGCTGGAGAGGGGCTCTGGAAGTTATCAGCCTACAGTTAAAAATAAAACTGTAGTTTGAGAGCAGTGAGTATGTACTGGTCTTCAAGGGGCAGGGAAAAGGGCCTCAGTGAAGAGGAAAAGGGACCCCAAAATAGAAAAGGCAGAAACAACAAGACACCAGATGTGGACAAGACAGTGATGTGGAAGGGCAGGGAAGAGATTGTATCGAGGACGAGGGAGTGCTGAAGATGTGAAGAAATCTAGTAAAACTCGGGTTGAGCACAGTATCGTGTGACTTGTGGGAGGAGAATTGGAGTAAGTTCGGTCCTGACTTGACTTTTTTTTTTTTAAAGATTTATTTATACAAGCACTGGGTACAGTCAGAAGCGCGGGAGGGTGAGAGAATTCACCAGAGCCAGAGCGGGGAGCAGAACAGGAAGAGAGACGGAGGACACTGCTGAGGGGAACAGCGGGCGGGGCAGGAGAGGTCTGCACGCCATGTGGGACCCTTGCCGGGGGCCGGGGATTGAACCGGTACTGCAGAGGCTCCAGGCAGCCTTGTGGCCTGGCGCCCAACTGCTGCGCCACCGGGGAGGCCCTGGTCCTGACTTCTTAGGTAAAGCAGTAACAAGTCTTCTGGAAGGTGTGGATGAGGAGGAAAGTTCACCGAGCAGAGAGGGCAACCCAAAAAAGCGCTATGGCTTAAGATGTCAGCTTGTTTTGTGTCTGAGAAGAAGTTATAGGTACTAGATGGAAATGACAAGTGTGAGGGAAAGAGAATGGCTGGATAGAGTGGCTGTGGATGTAAATAAGTATGAAAGGGAGTGGGGGCAGGAACCAAAACTTCCTGTCTGATGACCTAATTTTTCTCCATAAAGTAGAGGCAGGACCATTTGCTGAGAGTAAGAGGAAAGGATTGAGCAGTGGCTCTTATGAAGGTGGGAATGGTTGTTGAGCATAGTGGGACGTGAACTCTATCCTCCAAGGGTAAATAATAGAATGTTTAATTCAGGGCACTCGGGGCCAAGCTAAATTTGGAAAACTTGAATTTGTAGTGATTGGTTCTCTCCTGCAACCCTTGGCTTCTTAAGTGGTGAGAGTAGATTGGAGTATTGATCCTGGATGGAACTTCTGTAGAAGGATGTGCAAGAAAATTGAGAATTCTGATTGGAGAACACTCTCCTCAGGGAGACTTCCCATAGGTGATTTAGGGCATACAAGAGTTTACTTATAATAGCAGGAAGGTTCCAGAGAAGCAAGAGGGACTGATGGTAGCGGGGAATCTGTTGAGGGGATTCAAGAGGAGAAAAAAGTTAAGGTCTGGAGAGAATGAAGGGACCCAAACTGGGTCTGGGAGAGAATTGCTTTTGTGAATTCCAGGCTTTGCAGGGGTAAGAGCCACAACTGGAAGGTCCTCAAAGGCCTATGATTCAGGCACAAACCAGTTTAGTTCCAGGAACCCTTGAGAGTAATGGGTGATGGGTGGGTTAGTCTCAGAAGGGGCCAAGACCTCCAAAGTTGATCACACCAGAGGTGAGGACTCCCAGTGTGTGCAGAGATAATGGGAGGTCTAAGTCCTCTCACCAGACATGGGTTTGAAATGGCCTCCCATGAGCATCACCTCACACAGGCTCACAGCCGCTGGTGGCTCAAGCCATTCAGAGATAATGACCATCAAGCCATGAGACCTCAATAGTAGTTAAACGACCAAGGTAAAGAAAAGGGGGGCTTGGGACTCTAAAGACAATGCTGGGCATGCCAAGTCTCCCCGGGGAGCGCATGCATCTCCGGCAGCTCTTCGTGGCACACAGAACAGGCCGGGCTGGGTCTTACTGTCTTACAGGTTAGCTCTACCACTTACAAGTTCTTGACTCGGAGGCTTAGGTTTCTTTTATATATATATATATATATATATATATATATATATATATATATATATATATAAAATGGGACTGTTTCCAACGATATATAAAAATGCATTTATAGTTCCTAGCATATGGGGTGTATATTTAAAGAGTTCTCTTACTTCCCATCCTTTGCACACTTGTATATGAAACCCTGAGCACCACCCTGGATTTTACCCTGAATTATTCTCAAAAAGTCTCAGCTCACTTCTCTATCCATTCAGACCGAGACGCAGGAGGAAGAGTCTACGAGCAAAGTCTTCCAACCAAACTATTTCTGCCCTTTGTGTTTCCTGTTCACTGGCCTCTCCCAGGGCATGGGGAGATCCATGTGAGTTTATGAACAATTGCACTTTACAGAATTGAGCTCATACTATAAATAGGACCTGCATTTCAGTAGCGAGATTTATAGGCTGTGGGTGGTAGACAGCTAGAGGACTGGCCTAACTATGGGATTTGTCTAAAACCCCAAGTGAGTGGGTAAAAATAGCCACTGAGGAACCTGGCTGGCCCATAAAACATTAATCACTTTGCAGGATTCTTGCTTCAACATTGCCCTGGGGGCTGGGCAGGAGTTGGTTCTTTTGGAAACTTTGAGGATTGGGAAGTGACTTGGTGCCAGGGGTAGAAATGGCACTTTCCAGCAATTAGCTTTCCTGTCCCTGAGCAGGCTATGGAGAAGGGAGAGTTTGGTCATGGAGGCTGTGACCCAACACAGTACCCAGAACTGAAAGCTCACCAAGGTGATCTCATCTGTGCCTGAATATGGAGAGAAGTTCTATGGTTATGATAAATAATTTTAGAAAAATTATAATAAGAAAACAAAGGTCATTCATCAAGTCCTAGAAGTTAGGACCACAATCTCTGGAGCTGGACGAGGGCTTTGGGGAGCTAGAGACCAGGCTTCATTATCTCCCTGGAGAGACTGAAGAGTTGCCTTTCCCTGTGGAGGTCCCAGTCTGGACACAGAAAAAGGAAGTTTGTGGAAAGGCTATTTGGGTTCCACCTTACCCCCATGCTCCCACACCCTCCCAGTAATACTTTGGGCTTCTCCTACAGTCAGGAAGATGGGGTGCAGGAGAGACAAAGGTTCAGGATGGAGAACCCAACTGCTCCCTTGTCCATAGTAGGCAGGAGGTCAGGAGAGAGTTACTATGAGATTGTAGAAGATAGAATCTTGGATAAGCTCCTTTGGAGAGATGGACTGAAATAGGCCACCCAGAACTTCCTAGGTAGGGCTCACAGACTAGGTAGGGCTCACAGACAGCCACACACAGCTTCCCCAATACCTCTCCTACCATCCCACCCAGGACTGTAGATTTGTAGATTTGAGAAATTTGTTTCCGTGGAGTTAGGTGGGAACGGGCCTAGAGGTCTTTTTGCAGTGGAGCCTCAACTCAAGATAACTCTGCTTGCATAAGTGACCCAGTCGTCTCTTTGGGGAGGAAATAGAACCTGGGGTTGCAAGAATTTGAATGGCATGGTAGGGTGGGAGCTAAAAATGTGAGTGGACACGGAAATAGCTGGAGCATAGTGCCTGATTTATCATTAGCACTCCACAAATATTAGTTGAATATGCATTGCAATTTGTCTAATGAAGGGTTTTCTTCCTTCCTTCCTCTTCTTTCTCATCTTTTATTCTTGGTCTGTTCACATGAAATATTTAACTTGGATCCCTGGTCTAAAATTAAAAGCTCAGGTTAGAGGAAATTTTCAGAAATGAATCATATGCACTCAAGTAGTTCTTGCTTAAAACTTGACCACAGGAGGAAATCGCCACTCATGAGTACAATTCAAGGTCACAATAAATTGTTTTTCTTTGTTTCATCCCAGTCATTATGGACCTTGTTCCTAGAGAAAAAAACTATCCTGGTGTTTCACACATATTCTGGCCTTTAATCCCTCCCTGGTCACTCATATTTTGAACCCCAATTGTAGGTGGCACCAAAGGGACATCTTTGTTATTTCACACCACATATGGCTGAATATCTTCATGACTCTTTTTCTGAAATCAAGTGTTTACAAGAAGTCTGAGAGGGAAAGAAGTGGGTTTTGGGGCGGAGAGAAAAGGCAGAGGCTGGGGAGCCATGTCACACTCAATAGATCACCTCTGTTTTCCTTGGTTGTAGGAGTGGGGTCGCTGGGAGGGTCTGTCACAAGCCACACTGGTCCACTGGGGTGGTTTATTTTTAGTGGTGAGAGAGAGGAAGAACTTCCAAAGATAGAACTTGGGCCCACGCTCTGCTCTGCAAGTTCAGACTTGGGGGAGTCTGGCAAAATGGACTGGAGTTTCTGAGCCAGAAAAAACAAGTCTGGAGGCCAACGCAGGTGGAGGGCTGGTCCCACCAAACCATGGGATTTAGAGCAGGAAAGACCTGTTTCTTTTCCTTTTGCCTTTTCCCCCTCCCTAACCTGTACCTGTTCATCCCTGCAATGACTTTGATAGCTTTTCCCACCCTCCTCACTGTCAATGGCAACTCCTGGCTTTCGAGTATCTGTGGAGTGGGTGGAGCGAATTCATTTTTGGAACAGTTGTCCATGAGCAAAGTAGATAGTCCTCATGGAGTGTGGCTTTAAACATGATGAGAAGGCTGTGTATTCCCCACGCTTGGCCCTGATCAGCAGCATGGAGCCTGCAAATACCTCCCCTCTCCCCCAATAATGAAGGTTTTCCATGGAAAACCTGTGCAGATGTGAGACCTGGAGGCCCCTCATCTGGGAGAGTGGGGTCAAGAACTAGCGGACTAGTCTTGGTGAGCCAAAGGATGACCATGGGGCGGTGTGTCCTGTGTGGAGCCACAGGTCAGTGTACTGTGGTTTTCCCCACCTGCTACTCTCAGAGGAGTATACCACTCACCCAGAGAGATAACGACTCTGGGGATCACTCTGTGGGATTTTTACATCTCAAAAGATGTTTGGTGGCAGATAAAAAAGGCTGGAAAGGACTTTTTGGTGCTGTTTGGGTTGGCAGGGGGTGAGATCTGGCCAGAGGACCCTGATTTCTTTGCTCAGGTTTAAAGGCTGCCCCTTTTTGGTCTCAGGCAAGATGGGCCTCTGGGAGGCAGCATTTAGTAAGACTGTCCAATTTTTAAAAAAAAAACAAACTTTATTTTTTAGAGCAGTTTTAGGTTTTCGATAAAACTGAGTGGAAAGTACAGATATTTCACCTATACCTTGCCCCTACTAACTCATAGCATCCCCTCCCACTATCAAAACCCCATGCCAGAGAGATGCCTACATATTACCTACATTGGTGATAAAACTACGTGGATACCTCATCATCCCCAAAGTCCTTACTTTACATTAGACTTCACTCTTGGTGTTGTATGTTCTCTGGATTTGCACAAATGTATAATGACATGTGTCCATCACTGCTGAGGGGCTCAGCGGGAGAGACAGGAGAGGTCTGCTGTGCCATATGTGGGTCAGCTCCGTGGCCAGGGGTTGAAGTCAG
The DNA here is from genome assembly GCF_014898055.3 of Talpa occidentalis. Classification (NCBI taxonomy): domain Eukaryota; kingdom Metazoa; phylum Chordata; class Mammalia; order Eulipotyphla; family Talpidae; genus Talpa; species Talpa occidentalis. Next base: position 91,279,425 of record NW_023600993.1, read on the forward strand.
GCTGTAGGGATGAGAGCGACTGAGAATTACCCCCCAGGCCACGAGGAAGACCCCGTATATCTTCTTTTGTGATATCTTGGTTAATACCTTTGATTCATTTTTAAATCAAGTTGTTTGTTTTCACATTGTTGCATTTTAAAAGTCCTTTGTATATTTTGAGTAGTAAGTAGTCCTTCATCAGATATATCTCTTGCAAATCTTTTCTCCTAGTCTGGGCTTAGTTTTCTCTTTCTTGTCACTGCATACTTTGTAGAGCAGATACTGTTAATTTTAATGAAGTCCACTTATCTTTATTTCGTGGTTGATATCTTGGTGTGGCATCTAAAAGGTCTTCACCAAACCTAAGTTCATCTAGATTTTCCCCTACACTATTTTCTAAGAGTTTTATAGTTTTTCATTTTATATTTAGGTTTGTGATCCATTCTGAATTCATTTTTTATGAAAGAGGCAGGGTCTGTGTCTAGGTTCTTTTTGTGTATGCATGTGATGACCAGCAGCATTTGTTGAAAAGACTCTGCTCCATTGTACAGCAAAGTCTAGATCTCTTTGAGCAATGTTAAATTCTCTACTCCACAATAATAATCACATATTGTCTTAAAGTCATAGCTTGACCTCACCTGTAACAAGAAAATAAAATGTCCCTTTGCTCAGGGACATCTGGGTGGTTAAAGGATACATATGAGACACACTTGGCAAAGCTCTTCTCCTTTCTCTTTACAATTAAGTACATGGAGCTCAGCTTTTTGACTGGCAGAGTTGGCATCAAAGTGAATCATATTTCAAGCCCTAAGTCTTCCATTTCTGCCCTGTCTCCCTCTCAGAGTCACTAGGTCTCTAAACCTAGGCACTCACTGCCAGCATCCAGCCCTGTGTGTTTTTCTGACAGAGCAAACAGGTTCATGATATTTGGAACTTAGTGTGTGCCACCCTATTTATTCTCCTGTGTTTGCATATGCACAAATAAATTTCTAATTGAAATGTGTCTAAACAAATCACAAAACAAAGAAGTGACAATTGCCATTAGAAGAGATTGCTTAAAAATTCAACTAGAACCAAAGCAATCATGTACCAATATTTGTAAATACAACTAAGAGGTACAAGTAATGAAAATTAATATTTAAATAGTTATATTAGAAAAAGAGAAAGGCTGGAATGCCTGTTAACTTGGCATGTGATTAAAGAATTTGTAAAAAGAATAGCAAGTTAAATCCAAAAAAGTAGAAGGATGGAAACAAGCTAAAAGCAGAGGGCCTCCCCGGTGGCGCAGCGGTTGAGCGCTGGGTTGAGAAGCTGCCTGCGGCCTCTGAGGCGCCGGTTCGATCCCCGGCTGCTCCCCGGCCACCGGAGGAGGGTCCCACATGGCACGCAGGCCTCTCCTGCCGCCCGCTGCTCCCCTCAGCAGTGTACTTCGGTCCTTCTGCCTGCTCTGCTCCCCGCTCTGGTGAATTCTCTCACCCTCCCGCACTTCTGACTGTACCCAGTGCATGTATAAATAAATAAATCTTAAAAAAAAAAAAGATAAAAGCAGAAATCCATAACCAAGGAAATATACTGTAGAGAGAATTAACAGAGTTGGTTGGTTCCTCGAAATATTGATAGTCAAATCCCTGGCAAGATTAATCAATAAAAAAGACAGAAAGCAAAATGAAATCATGAAAGCATAGGAAGAGGTTATTAGGAGTAACTTTTTAAACAGTGAATTAGAAAACAGATATGAAATGGATACATTTCTTTGAAAGTACCACTTTAAATGGACTCAAGGGGAAACAAAAAAACATAAGTATTGTGTAATTAAACCTTGAAGAAATCGAATAGTTTAAATTTTTCTTTTGGGATATACTGCACTCTATGGTTTTAAAGTAAAGTTTGAGCAAGCATCAAGTGATGCAATTCCAATCTTACACAAACTCTCTCAAGTAATGAAAAAATAGGGCACATTTCCCAATTAATTTTATAATGTTAGTATAACTTTGATACCAAGACCAGGCAAAGGCAGTTAAAGAAAGGAAATTAATTGGCTAATCTCACACATGAATTTATTTACAAAATCTTAAACAAAAAATTGTCAATCTAAATTCGGGGAAATATAATTATGACAAAATTACTTATTGTCCGAGAATAAAAGAATACTTAATGCTGGAAAATCATTACTAAATTAAAGGACATGGGTGAAGGGATCAAAAGTACAAAGGTACAGCTATAAAAAAATAAATCTGGGAATATAATGTCCAGTGTGGTGGCTACAGTTTATAACACTGTGTTGCATATCTGACAGTTGCTAGGAGAGTAGATTTTATAAGTTCTCATTAAAGAGAAAGATTTTTTTGTAACTACATATAGTGATAGATGTTAACTAGACTTATTGTGGTGATCATTTGCAATTTATACAATAGTAAGCCATATGCTAGAGACCTGAAATTAATATATTAATATAACGTTATTTGTCAATTACATCTCAGTCATAAAAATAATTCAAAAATAAATTAAAGGATAAAGACCCAGTGATCATCTTAATAGATGCAGGGAAAAAAATGAACAGATATTCTTTTTTTTTTTTTTTAAAGATTTCTTTATTTATTTATAAAAGCACTGGGTACAGTCAGAAGCGCGGGAAGGTGAGAGGATTCACCAGAGCCAGAGCAGGGAACAGAACAGGCAGAATGATGAAATACACTGCTGAGGGCAGCAGCGGGTGTGGCTGGAGAGGTCTGCGCACCATTTGGGACCCTTGCCGGCAGCCGGGGATTGAACCCGCACTGCAGAGGCCTGCAGAGGCTGCGGGCAGCTTCACAGCCCAGCGCTCAACCACTGTGCCACCAGCGGAGGCCCCAGATATTCTTGATTAAAAGTTCTTAGCAAACCAGGACTAAGAACTTCCTTAATCTGATAAAAAAAAAAAAGCACAAGCATGTCATATCTCTTAAGGTTCATAAAACCTTAACTGTGAAGGGTAAGCTATACAACTTCTATAAATAATAAGGGGAAAAAATACCATCTGGGAAGAGAGAAGAATTTCTTAAATATCAATCACAAAAAACACAAACACTAAATGAAAAGATAGATGAATTCTATATTAAGTAAGAGTTTCATTCCATTAAAAGACACAATAAAATGAAAAGCGTACCAAAAGTTGGGATATTTGTAACTTGTGTAAGCTACAAAGGATTAGAGTCTTGAATATATAAAAAAAAATTCTATAATAAGAATGTAACATACAGCTCAGAAAAGTGTGTGGATGGGGCTTGGGGAGAGATAAGAAACTAACACAGGCATCTCACAGAAGAGGACACTAAAATGGCCCATAAGCTAACAGTAAGATATTTATCAAATATTAGATGGATAAAAGAAGTATAGCAGTGTCAGTTATCAAACGTAGTTCAAAAATATATATCAAGAATGAAAAAACATTATTTTGATTTATTGAGTTTGTCATAAAAATAAATTAAACAAACAAAAGTTTTTGCTCCTGCAGAGAGAAACTGCAGGGTCAGGTGAGGGTGTTAATTCTCCTGCGTGCCTCTAAAAATATGTGCATATATTACTTAAAAATCAAAGGAAACATAATCAAACATTCCATTTTAAAAAGAAAACATTAAATACTTCAGAGCAAATGTGCCAAAAAAAAAAAATAGGCAGTGTGTACATATAAATATACCAATAAAATTTGACCAAGCGATGTAAAAAGGAGAATTTAATAAATGAAGGGATATATAATGTTCTGGGAGGAGGATAGTGTAAGGATGCCAGTTCTCTCTCCAACTTAATCTATAAATGTAACAATTCTCCAATAAAAAATTTCCCCCTTAGATCTCAAGCAAATGATCTAAAAATCCTTTAGAAGAATACCAGGAAAGAATTGCCAAAAAAAAAAAATATATATATATAAAAGAATTATAAGGAAGACATTTACCCTAAAAATTAAAACAACAAAAATTCAGTAATTTAAATATTTTGATCGTGGTGGATAAAAGACAGAGAGATCAATATAGCAAAATAAAATGACCAAATGAACTCATGATTGAGCATAAAAAGTGACACTGCATTTGTGAGGGAAAAGATGCAACTTTGGGTATTAGAAACACTGCAAATAATGTTAAAATCACACAATATATGAAAGAATGAAACAATTTGCAGGGTATAATCTCATTTCTGTCAAAATAGCAAAAGGTCGATTTGTACACAAATGCACACACACAATTTGTACACACACATGCACACAGACTTGCTAAGGGTAAAAGCAACTCTCTCTGGATAGTTGGTCATATGTAACTTTTCTCTCTTTTTTTAAAAAGATTTATTTTCACTTATTTATGCATACAAGAACTGGGGTGTAGGCCAGAGGTATGGGGGGTGATGAGAGGATTCTCGCCAGAGACAGAGTGGGGAGCAGAACAGGTGGATCTACTGACATACACTGCCGAGGGGAGCAGCGGAAGAGACAAGAGAGATCTGTTGCGCCATGTGAGTCAGCTCCCTCGCTAGTGAAAGATTAAAAAAAAAAATTCCAAATCTCTGGAATTCCACCACCATATTTCTTTTCCATTTGTATGACAAAGGTATTAAACAAAATTGTGGTCCCCAAACGTATTTTATCATTCTTTTAAAAATTCTTGCACTGCCTTATTTTAAACAGTTAACCGCAATAGCATTGATGAATCTCCCTGCAAAAACAGTAATAGTTTATGCTTCTGTTACACAGAAGTGTATCTATTCAAAACAACCTGTTCTTCAACCAAGTCAGACCAACCAGTGCTACTACCTCTAGCTACCACACGTTTTCTTTCCACCGATTTTTCTAAATTGCTCTGCGATTTCACAGAGTCATTCTTTCAAGCTGAAATTTTCCATGCTTGGTTCTCTACCAAAGGTGATTTCATTCGGGAAAGATTGAAAAAATGTATAGTCCAAAGTGTTCAGTCATTTTTGCAGTTACATAAGGATGAAGAAAAACACTCTTTGAAAACCAATTTAAAAGGCTTTTCTTCTTACCACACAGTACCTCTAAATGGCTTGTTTGGGGAGGCTTAATATTTTTATCCCACAGTCCCCAGCAGAGATTTTTATCTTTAGAAATAGCCTGTTGTAGATCTCAATTCATGCTCTTTCTCTTTTACTTTTCTCAACTTTTAAAAAGGAGATGATGGTGCAGTGGACAGTATGTGGGCTTAAAGTTGGAAGCTGGGTCCAAGTGGGAGTGCTAAAATGCACTACTACTTGACTTTGTCCATGCCACTCAAAGTCTGTTGCATCTGCTGCTAACCCTGCTGGCTGTGGTCAGTTCAGCATCACAGGAGACACGTTTTAAGAAAGTTGACTGGAGCTGGCCAAACCCTGTGAAATGTAAGCAAGTCACACTGAGAGGTGAGCCACCTCAAAGGTATATAATTGCTGGCTAGCGCTGCAAAGCCTGTGTGGGCAGCATTTATTGGGCATTATGAAATACACCAAAGACAAACCAATAAAACGAACAACTCAGGTCTACAGCTCGGTGAACATTATATTAGAGGTTGCTCTTCATGGTGGGTCTCCAACTTTTTTTGACTCAAACTCACTTAGGCTGAGTGACTTTCATAGACCCCTTGGCCAATCTTTCTCCCCCAACTCCAATGCCACTGGAGAAGAGAACTCCACCAAACATTGCAGAGTTTAAAATTGCCGAGTTAAGAAAAATTTGCAATTTGAGCTTATATTTTTTTTTAAAGAGGCATGTATTTTATTCATTTATTTATTTGTTTGTTTGTTTATACATGCACTGGGTACAGTCAGAAGCGCGGGAGGGTGAGAGAATTCACCAGAGCCAGAGCGGGGAGCAGAGCAGGCAGAAGGACCGAAGTACACTGCTGAGGGGAGCAGCGGGCGGCAGGAGAGGTCTGCGCGCCATGCGGGACCCTCCTCCGGTGGCCGGGGAGCAGCCGGGGATTGAACCAGCGCCGCAGAGGCCGCGGGGAGCTTCACAACCCAGCGCTCAACCGCAGCCTTGAGCTTATATCTTATTTTACATTATAAAACTATGTTCTAAGCACTTAAAATTAATCCAATAATTTTATTACACATATCCTGAGATTTTTTTGTAAGTTATTCAAAGAATAACAAGTTCCGTGTGAAAACAACAATAGTTTATAATTCCTTTACACAGAAATGTAGCAGTTCAAAAATCTATTCAAAAGTGACACTGAGCAAGAAAATTCAATAAGTTATATATGCATTTGCTTTAGTAACAAGAACGTGGATGATTTCTTTTATTAGAAAACTGACAAGTTGTTTGATCTTTTTTAAAAAATTGTTATAACATTTTCACTCATGGTAGATTTATTTTTTTAAATTTTTATTGCGGTAACATTGGTTGACAACACTATATATGATTCTGAGATGAAGGTTCATGCCTCTTCAGGTGTATGTTATCACACCATGCCCACCACCAAAACACCCGTAATCCTCTACTATAATTCATTGGAACCCCACACCTTGCTCCTCTCAACCCTCCACCTCCCTATCAAGCCTCAATTCCATAAATAGAGTTCTAGGGTATGTTTTGGTTTAGTGTGTCTGTTCCTTTGCTTTGTTTCTCAATATTTCACATATGAGTTTGTCTTTCTCTTTTCGACTTACTTTGCTCAACTAATGCACCCCAGGTTCATCCATATTGTTGGAAATGGCAAAGAATTCATTTTTTTGAAATAGCTGAGTAGCATTCCATTGTGTATAGAGCACATCTTCCTGATCCACTCATTTGTTGTTGGGCACTTATGTTGCTTCCATAGCATGGCTATTGTAAACAGTGCTGCAATGAACATAGGAGTGCAGGTATCCCTTTGAATTTACGTCTTTCATGGAAATACAAAGAAATGGGAATTCTGGCTCACATGGTAGATCTATTTTTAATATTTGGGGAAAACACCATTCTGTTTTCCACAAGGACTGGACCAGCCTACATTCCCATCAACGGTGTGTGAGAGTCCTTGTTTCGCCACACCCTTACCAATATTTGTTGTTCCTGATCTTTTTGATATGGGTCATTCTCACAGTTATGAGATGATTTCTTACATGATTTGCATTGGTGAAAAGTAGTGATTTTCCTGGTGATAAGTAATGATGAGCATTTTTTCACATACCCATTGGTCATCTGTATATCTTCTTTGGAAAAGTGTCTGTTTACTCTTCCGCCCTTTTTTATTGAGTTCTTTGTTTTCTTTTTGTTAAATTGTATGCGTTCTTTTAGGCCTTGAATATTAGCTCCTTGTTAGGTATATAACATGCAAATTATTTTCTCCTATTCAATAGGGTGTCTTTTATTTTAATGATAATTCTTGTACTGTGTAGAAGTCTTTTAGTTTGATATAGTCCCATTCATTTATTTTTATTTTGTATCCCTTGCAATTAGAGTTGAGTCCCCAAAGACATCCATGAAGCCATTGTTGTGGGGTGCTTTAGCTGTAAATTTTAAGGCTTACATCTATGTCTTTAATCCAGAAAATGGATGATGTTATATGAGTCCAAATGCATATATTTTATATATCTTAAGCTCTGATTATGGGAAACAGTCAACAGAAAAATATTATTGATAAAACTATGCACCACTATCAATGTAGGGTTAATAGTGCAACCAACCACAAAACAGATGGATATGAATAAAACCAAGAAAAAGCTGTAGTTCCAAAGCAAGAAGTCACTTATATGAAACCATGAACAATGTATGAAATGCAGAACAATAATAACAAGCAAACATCTACATAGTACCCACTGAAAAAGTAACTTGTCTCTCAGAGTCTTGAAATCACCAAAGACCACTAGAAATGTAACTGTGGTCAAACAAGTTGGGGTTATTTAGCTTGTTGGAGCAAGGGAGATTCCAGAACACACAGTTGGACCCACCAGGCTTCTGGGTAAGAGGACTTAGTTATAGGTTTTGGGTGTGTGCTGAGTGATTCTTAGAGAGGTTGAAAGCAATTGGGAGTGAGGTCTGGATTGCGTGGGTATGTCAGGGAGTTAAGACCGGTTCTGAGACCTGTATTCTCAAAAAATTCAAACAATTTGTGATTGGGTGTCTTGGCAATTTTTATCTAGTAGATGGCAATTTTTATCTGGCAGTGCTAGAAAGTTGTCATTGGTTAGGGAAGTAGCAGTTAATCCTACCATCATGAAATTGAAAGAAAAATGCTTATTTTTGTGTTTGTGGGGTGGCTTTGACTCTGTCTTGTTTTAAGCGTGGTCTTGAGTGGCCTTGTTTGATTATTGTTTATACTCTGTGGTCGTTGTTTATGTTCGTTTGGGAACACTTTGCTTCAGCCTAGCTGTTAGTCGCTAGTTGCCAGCTGTGGAAATCACGTTTTACTTTCTGGAGAATCACTTTGATATCATTAGTGAGGGCTCTTCTGACAAAATAAGGGAGTGCCCTGAGAACAGTGCATTCTGGGCCACAAGCACAGTGTGGGCATCGCTTCCTAGGCCGGATGGCGGAAGTAGGAGGGTCAGGTTTGCGGGAGAGGGAAGCACCTGGGCAGGAGACCACTGGGAATGGGGAAGTTGACCTGGAGCCTGTATATCAACCTTGTCCCTGGCTGTGATTCTGAGAGCAGACTTAACTACCAAAGAAAAGAGTATTTGGAAACATGTGGATAAAAAAGGAATCAAAATCAACAAGCAACTGTAAACCAGAGACACACTGGGGTGGGGTGTGGGGATTAGGTTTAAAATAAGGGGTGGGGGTGGGAATTGTATGGGGAATATAACCAAGGTGAAAATGCATACATTGTGCAAAAATGAAAAATGATGTAAAAAATATGTTAAAAAAAAAAGAATCAAGCCAAGCCAGGAAAGAGCGAGAGAACCTTTGGAAAAAGCAGAGCAAAACTAAGAAACTGGAGCAGCATATCCAGGAAAGGCAGAGGACAAGCCTGGCTCTGAAAGTAATCACTGGCCATATCATGAGGAAAATTCCCAGAAACTGTGATAATCTCAGATGTCAGCCCAAAGATAGGGCTTCTAAGTAACAAGACAAAAATCATGAAGGGATTGTAGGCAATTATGTAAATCGAGACGTGTATAGGAATCTTTAAAACTGAAAAGGATTTAAATCCTTGAAAGGCTAAAAACCTTTCAAGGATTTAAATAATTCTACAAATGGTGAACTTAAAACCACATTTGAAGATAGTAAAGAACGTATTTGATGATGTAGGACCATGGATAAGTGACACGCTGTGCACATTTGAGAACTCAGAAGAAAGACAATGAGGTGAAAATGACAAAAGGAAGAACCGAGAACCCAAACTCGGGAAATCCTACAAGAAAGACTAAAGCAAAGGGATGTAAAACCAGTACTTCACATTTCCTTGCTTACAGTCTTTTTGATATTTTTGAAATTAAGACGCATCTTCTATCTTACAATATTTCTGCCATTTCCCTTCCTTTCCCCAGTTGCCAGTGGTACACTTTTTCAGCTGATGCCACCTTAGAATCAACAAAATGTGTTGATGGGAAAAAAAATTTCCTTAAAGAAAGATCCAAGCAATGCAGATGGAAAGGCTCACTAAATTCCAAATAATATGTATGGAAAATACCCAAAATTAAAGACTTCTTGGCTAAAACTTTGAAGCTTAGAGGGGGTAAAAAAATCCTATTAACCTCCAGGACTAAATATCAGGTTACCCACAAGAGTAAATGCCAGGCCGCCTTACTGCAGCCTCCAACACCAAGAGTTGGGAGTTCACAGAGGCTGAAAGTTGTGGTCCAGGAATTTTTGTACTCAGCCAAGTTGTTCATATTTAATAGCTATAAAAAGATATTGCTGGGACATACAAGGTATAGCAATCAGGGTTCTCCAGAGAAACAGAACCAACAGGTTATATATAGAGAAAAAGAAAGATTTATTTTAAGGACTTGGCCCCTGTGATTATGGAGCCTGACAAGCCTGAACTCTATAGAGCAGGTCAGCAGGCTGGAGACTCAGGCAGGGTTTCTAAGTTACAATCTTGCGACAGAATTCCTTCTTCTTAAAGAAACCTCAGTTTGGGCTCTTAAAACCTTCAACTGATTGGACGTGGCCCTCTCACATTACGGAGGGTAATCTGCTTTACTTAACATCAATTGATTTGAACTGTTGATCACATCTACAAAATATCTTCACAGCAACATTGAGACTAGTATTTGACCAAACAACTGGCGCCATAGCTTAGCCAAATCGACACAATAAATGAATCACTACACAAGGAGTCTCAAAATATGTCAGCCTCCTTTAAAATAAATATCTCCAATGTGTTTTCTAAGCACAAAATATAAACCTGAGAAAACCGTTGTTTTTTTAAAGATTTATTTATGCATGTAAGAGCTGGGGTACAGGTACAGGCCAGAGGTGCAGGGGGTGAGAGGATTCACCAGAGACGGAGTGGGGAACAGAACAGGCAGACTGACTGAAATACACTGCTGAGGGGAGCAGCGGGCAAGATAGGAGAGGCCTGCCTCGCCATATAGGTTGCTCCTTGGCAGGCCAGGGATCCAATTCGTGCTGCAGAGGCTGCAGACTGCTTTGTACTGCAGTGCTTAACACTTTGCGCCACCAGGGAGGCCAGAAAACCATTTTTTTGTTGTTGTTTTTAGAAAAAGGGCTATTGGTATACAGAAACCACTTAAAGTAAAAAGCTGAAAACTATATATCCATTCTAGAATTGAATGGAAAAGCCAAAAGTATTCTTGAAATGAAAGTGCTGTAATGTTAAAAATAGCATATTAACTATAATGTTGATATAAAACCTCAGTTTTATTAACAAAGGGAAGGAAAGAAAAAGGATATAAAGGTTTTTATCTGAGGTTCAGAGAAAATGGTATCAATTTATGTTTGACTCAGAGTTATTAGGAAAACATAATTAGATGATTATTTCATAACATGAAATTAATAGTAATAGAATTTTTAAAATGATATCTTCTGAAACAGTGAAAAAAGTATAATCTTGCCCATGTAGCTTGTGATACTGGGTGCTTCTGAGCCTTACTCCCTCTGTCAGGGAGTCACACCTGATGAGAGCCAACCCATGCTTGGCTCTGCCCTGGCAGCTCATGAGAATCATCTGGAAACCCTGTAAACACACTGATGCCTGGTGGCACCCCAGGCCAATTGCATCAGAATCTCTTGGGATGGGGCCCAGGCACCAGCAGATTTCAGAGCTTCTCAGGTGATTCCAAATTAGTGCAACCAAGTTTGAGAATGACTGTCTTGGCGTTTGCCTTTTATGTTTTTTGGGAGAGGGATTCCACTTTAACATAAAATTTACACAGAAATTCACACTTCTACCTTTTCTCTGAGTCACCTTTTTAGTTTTTTTTCCTCCTCTTCTTTTTTTTTTTTTTCCTTGTGTGTGTGTAACCTACAGCTCACTCTTTATAGTTTAACCCAAGGACCTGCAGCCTCAATATCTCTTGGGTGCTTGTTGAAATGACCCCTGTTTCATGACGCTGCCTTGACGGGTCAGAGTATACTTTCATCTTTCCTCCCAATCTTCCCTCCTACAAACTTCTAACAGAATGCTCCATCTAAAACGCAAAACAGACTGTGCTCCATGTGCCTTTCACACTAAAATCTAAAGTCCTGAAATAGCATTCAGGGTAAGATTTTGCTCTCCCCTCAACTCTGGCTATATCAGACCCATTAGCCATTCACCAAATGGGACAGACCCTCTCACAGTGCAGTTCTTGCGCTAATGCATTCCTGAGCTGTGAAAGCTTCTCTCCCATTCCCACTATTTCTTGGTCTTTTCGCGAGGTTCAGCCTAGATGCCACCCCTGCTTTGAAGCCTTCTCCAGTCTCCCAGGCAGTAGGCGTGTCTTGTAGCCCTGGTTTTATTCAGTCTTATGTACTACTCTTCCCTCCTAGATTATTAATTCTTTGAGGAGAAGAATTATGCCTTTATCCCTTGACCCACCAGTGAGTGCTCCTGCAACAAAAGTCATGGGTCACATTCCAAGTGCCTGAAGGTGAATTCTTTCTACAGGGTCAACCCACCCCACATTCCATGGGCACTGCAGAGGGCAGGACCAGCCCACAATTTATTTCAACATGAGTATTTATGGCAAAGATTCGCTGACTTTGGCCTATGAAGCAACTCCTTGATAGTTTAGGAATTTCCACTCTCTCATCTTCATCTTTTATGCCACACAGGTGGAGTGCCTCCCTGTCCTAACACTTTCTCCATTTCCCTCGCTTTGACATTTCCTTTCTGGGGGCCTAGTTTGTCCAAGTTGGATTCAAGGAATAAGTCAACTTTCTAAGGATGATTACTCAACTTCTTTTAAATCTGGAGATGGTATCGGAAGCGCAAATTAAATGTCTAAACAATTCCCAGCAACATTTGCTTGGGGAGAGGGTATAAAATTTCAGTGTCAACTGGTGGAAACCATCCAGGCCTTTTGGTAGTTTCAAAGAAAATAAAGCTGTCTGCCTGGCTGCAGGTGCACTTGAAAGACAATTAAGGAATTTAACAGCCAAATAAGGCTCTCTCTACTCAGAAATTATACTAATCAAACAGTCACAGATTCCTGCAGCCTCTACAGCCTGGGGCTCTGACAAGCTAGCACATAATGCAAACAGCCCAACTATGACTGCCAGATGCCTACTGCTTGGACTAAACACACCAAAAGATGACAGGCAGAGGTGAGTCTGGAGCTGACAAAGTCCTAGATGAAGACCATTTAGAAGGACAATATATAACATGTAGGCAATGTTTTTGCCTTTCTGCATACCCTGGTCCAAATAGTCATCTAATGTCATATAATCTCCCTCTTATAGACAAGTTCTTTACATCCATGGTATATTGATGTTATTTTATTTATAAAGAATACCCAGGCCAAGTTCCCAAGCTCTAGAAGCCAGATCTCTGTTCCATCAAACTGAGAAAATAAGCAAAGACAGGAGAAAGACAAAGGGAATTCTGAGAGTAAAGAGAAGTCTAAGGATTGTATCTCTCACCAGATCTAATGTGCTAGCAACTCAGAGGAAAGGAAAATGGCAGTTTCCAGAGGGCACGTCTCCAAGAGAAAATAGAATTTATAAACTATGTGACATGATTGATCTAGTGGAAAATCATATTGAGATGCTCTTAGAAGATGTGGGGAGAGTTAGCAAAAGGTAAAAAGAAGTCTTAGAAAATTAAAAGCAAGGCAAGTATTAACTTCAGTAAAAACAAAAAGAAAAGTAACATTGTAGTAGGTTATAATACTCAGTGAGAAATATATATGTAAGCATAATAATGTGTACACAATGTGAATAATGTTTAGCTCAAATATAAGAAATATTTTATATTTAAATATAAAATAGTACTATTAGCCAAAATAGTAATATTATATTGAGAGACTAGAGGATGGGGGTGGGGTAGTGGAATGACATTGAATAGAGCTAAGTCCTCATTTTCATGATACAAAGTCAATAGATGATATCTAAAATTGATGAATCAGAAGATAGCAGTGTACACACATTATTTTAAAATATAGAGATGTGTTAATGTTAGGTGATATCTCTGAAAGAATTGAAAATGTTTGCCTCTGAGGAGGGACATTTGTGGATCCACAGAGTATGGAACAGAAAGCTAGAGAATTCATTTTGAGCCTGTTTTTAAAAGCATGCACTTTAAAAGTCAGCACACATACTATTTTGATAGAATCAAATGTATTTAAAAAAAACATCTACTTCTTTCTTTTGAATTATTGAAAGTTTCTCATTGTATGGGTAGATGATCTAACTGATATATTTTTAGATAATCTCTGGGTTTTTGTTATGCTACAAAAACTTCCCTATATTTGTAACTTTCAATAATTGAGGGGTTCCAGCTGTACGAAAATTCCTGGAAATAGAATCTTTGGGTTAAAGGTAATGTGCATTTAAAATTTGGACAGATATTGCCAAATTCTCCCAAAAAAGCAACTGGTCCAAAAACAATGCACTAATTTTTACTCATCAAACTATATATGGCAGTTTTATGTTCCCTTACATGTCTCCAATTATCTCAAAAAAATTAAGGTTATTATATTAATCCTTAAAATAGAATATTTTATATTTTACAAATTCATTATTGTTTTAATTTGATGTTTTATTTCCTTTCAAATGCCAGAGGGTTTATGCTTTTTCTTTTTCTGCTTTCTTGATTACTTCTGTCTTCCTTCCTTTCTTCCTTGCCCCATCCCCTGCTATGCCTACTCTTCCCTTTCTTTTTTGTGTCAACTGCCTGTTCATATTTTCATGTTTCTATTGATATATTTGATTTTTAAAAAATGATTAGTAAAAACTCTGTATAAAAATGCATTTTCTAAAATATCAAAAATAGTTTCCGTCATCTTTAATTTCTCTTTGTCTTATTTGTTACATTCTTTTTGTCGAGTAAAAGTTTAAAATTCTTTATCTGTTTTCTCTTTTGATGCCTGCATTTTGATTTGTGCATAGAAGAGTCTTTCCCAGATGAAGATAGTAGTTTAAAACCCATCATGTTTGCTTCAAATAGTCTTTTGATTTCAGAGTTTATATAAAAAGATGAACTATCAGGAATTTATTTTAAGAAATGAGCCAAGATCCTACTTTTAAATGCAAATCAGTAGCCATTTGTCCTAATGCGATTGATTACAGAAACTACTTTTCCTCCACAGATTTGAATTGCCACTTTTTCACATTAAATTTCCAAAAATATTTTGAACTCTTTCTGGGCTCACTTTTCACATGGCATTTGAAAGATATTAAACTGAATTTTTAAAAGTAAGTATTGCATTCACATTTTTCTGATCATATGAAAATGTCATAACCAGAGGATCAAAGGAAACTATTCTGTATTTCCCTAGGAACATTGGTTTAGTATTCACTAATTCACTGTTCACAGAAACTTATAAAATATAATGACCACAAATGATATGCAAACCCAGCAAAGTCAGAATGTTGAAGGGAGATCTGGAAAGAACTAGGCTCCCTGATGACACTTGAGACCCTGATTATGCTGTACATAGAGTTACTCTTGTAAACTTCTGGTTATATGAGCTAATAAATGTCCTTAGTGTTTTTATCCATTTAAAACAGGTTTTTCTGTTACTTGCTGCCAAAGTGTTCTACCTGGCACAATCTGTCTATTCTTTCCCCCAAGTCAAATTGTTTTTAATTACTATTGCTTTGTAAGTAATATTTAATGAGCTTGTCTGGGTTGAGGAGATAAATTTATTTTATTTTATTATTTTTTAATTTAAATTTTATTTTTATATTCCCCATACAATTACAACCCCATTATTTGACCCCAATCCCTCCTTTCCCTGCCCCCCACCCCCCATAGAGTGTCTCTGGTTCATAGTTGTTTGTTGATTTTGATATTTTCTTTCTTATAGTTATGCTTTTTCCTAGTCCCTTATTTAAATTTTCTAGATTCCTGCTATGAATGAGACCATCCGATATTTTTCTTTTTCTTTCTGGCTTATTTCGCTGAGCATGATCCCTTCCAGCTCCATCTATGTTGCTGCAAATTGCATGAGTTTATCTTTTTTGATTGCTGAGTAATATTCCATGGTGTATATGTACCACATCTTCTTGATCCAGTCATCTATTTTTGGGCATTTGGGTTGTTTCCAAAGCTTAGCTATTGTAAACAGTGCTGCTGTAAACATAGGGGTGCAGTGCTCTTTGGAATTGACGTTTCTGTGTCCTTTGAGTAAATACCTAGGAGTGGAATTGCTGGATCATATGGAAGCTCCATCTTGAGCAGGTTGAGGAATCTCCACACAGCTTTCCATGGTGGTTGTACCAGTTTGCACTCCCACCAGCAGTGCAGGAGAGTTCCTTTTTCTCCACAACCTCGCCAACATTTGTTGTTGCTAGTTTTTTTAATATGTGCCATTCTCACTGGTGTAAGATGGTATGAGGAGATAAATTTTTAAACAATTTTCTTAATTTCTTCTTTAAGTGATTTAACCAGATAATTCCATGAGTTAATTAATTCTAACCATCTAAATTTCTTAATAAAATTTCCAATTTATTCAAAATTAAGTATGCATTTTATTATAATTTTTAAAACTTCTATGCTTTTTATTCTTTCCACATTTTGATTACATGTTTTTTAAATTAGATTTTCCAGCAACTGGTCCATTTTACTAATTATTTTTTTATATTTTTTTAATTTTTTACATCATTGTTCATTTTTAAACAATATTTGCTTCCCCCCACCCCCTCAAGTATAGTCTCCATAGAATTTACCTCACCAATGCGCCCGTGCACCATCACCTCAGTCCCCTGTACACCTCCCTCCCTCCCTCCCTCTGATCCCTCTCCCACCTCCTCCCCTGCAGGATGTCTCTGATTTATTATTGTCCATTTTTGCATTGTTGTGTTTTGTACTGTTATTATTTTTTTTAACTAATTCTTTTAAAAGACGTTTTCCTAGAATTCATTATCTATCCATGCCAATGTTTTCCTCCTGCTGGTTAATTTATTTTTTTGTTTTATGATTTTAATTTATTTCTTTTTGCTTCCATGGCCACATTTTTCTTTTCTTCAATATTTTAGTTGAAATAATGTATTTTATTGCTTCTGCTCTTAAGACTCTTATATATTTACTACTACAATTACTTAAGATCAGTTTTATTCATGTCCTGTAATTTTTAATATGAATTATCCTGATTGTCATTATCGTTTAATTGGCTATTTCATGCCCTTGTTTCTCCCTTAATCCATAGATTATTCAAAAGAGAATGCATAAATCTGTTTTGTCTTTTATCAGTTTCTAGTTATGTTACTCTTACATTTGAGAACATGAATTACATATACTTATTTTTATGACTTTATACTTTATTTTCTTGTGGCTGTTTTTAAATTTAAAAAAAATTCAGCAAGAGGATCCGTTTGACAATGCAAATATAACTTATAAAATGAATGATGATTTTAGAATACAAAGTTTAAATAGTGCATTCTACTTGACTACTTATTTATTCTAATCATTTTTGCCATAATGCAATATTTTCTGATAGCAAATGTGACAGTTTGGAATTGCTGTTGGGAAATTTCAGGGGTAGAACCCACAGTCAGCCGTAAGAGTAGTAGAGTGGATGCCTATGGCCATGGACTTGCTGTAATAGGGGTATGCAGGAGGGCAGAGGCTGCATGTGATGGCCAGTGAACACAAAGGGCTGTAACAACCAGCTTGACGACTCTAGTGGGAGCTCATTTGCCCCCAGACTGTTTGGCTGCAGACTGGCCATGCTGAAGACAGGGAAGTTCATTAGCTCTGGGGGAATGGCAGACCAGGAGACAACAGATGGCTCCAGGGACCATCTTCGGTTACTCATGAGTTCTCTGGTACAGAGAAAGGGCAGAAATGACCTAGCTTAAGCTCTTTGAGCTATGTTTTTTTTCTCCTCAAAGATCCAAAATGTGGGACTTTTTGAAAAGAAATTATTCTATAATGTCTGGTGTATTTTGGTCAAAAAGCCTGAAGAAACAGGAGCAACACTGGTCCTGTCCATATCCCTCAGGTATCCCACCTCAGAGAGCCTTGGCCCACTGCCAGCTGCCATATCTGCTCCTTTTCATGAGGACATTCTCTGAGGCTCAGGCAGGCTCCTCTGCCCTGTCCCACTGCAGGCCCACTGCAGGGGCTGGTATCAGCCTTCTGTGGAGGCAGCCCTCACCCAATGACTATGTAATGCCCTCGATCTCATGCTCCTGATCTAGGCATGTGTTTGATGCTTGCGACCAGTCGCCCATGGTGAGTGAAGTTGCCCAATGTGGTAACTGTTCTAAAAATCCCCTGCATCAGCCACCTTCCCTTCTCTGTCTCATTATCCCACTTCCCTGTGGGTGTTCTTTGCACCTTTGAAATATATCACTTGCACTTGAAATCTTATCTCAAGGTCTTCTGGGAAAATCCACATTAAGACAAATAATTTTTATTATTTGTTTTCACCTCATCAATCTTTGTAAACAAGCACTGCTGGGGGAGGAAAGTGAGAAATGCGTCCGCTAGGAAGTCATGCTTGGCTTTCTCTAAGTGTATCTGAAGATCCATACAAGTTGTTTATCATACTCTGCTTGATCAGGCAACAGAAATGTGTTTCAGCAAATTTTTGAAGACAGGAGGGAATACTGCATAGTTCAAAGCCCTGACTCTATAGTCAGCTGGATGTACTGAGACCAATAAACTAATTGCTATAAATAATATTAAATGACAACTTCTCCTGCAGTTATCACTTGAAGATCCCCTACCTGGGCCAACTTGTTGAGAAGACAGACTTTGTCAGGTCAAGTGGTTGGGGGTCCCAATTATGGGTACAAGGTGTGTTGATTACAACTATGATCGTGGTTCTTGTCAGAGAAGCAGAGGTTAGATTTACAACTACCATTACTATTTTTATATCAACAACAGTCATTACTATTATTGTTGTTGAAATACCCTGAAATTATTCTGGTATTAAAAAAAAAATCTTAGAGGGCCTCCCCTGTGGCGCAGCGGGTTGAGCACCATGCTGTGAAGCTCTCTGCAGCCTCTGCAGCATGGGTTCGATTCCCGGCCAGCCAGGGAGAAACCCACATGACGCAGCAGACTTCTCCTGCCTCTCCCACTGCTCCCCTCAGCAGTGTCTTCAGTCCGTCTGCCTGTTCTGCTCCCCACTCTGTCTCTGGTGAATTCTCTCACCCTCCCAAGCCCCTGACCTGTACCCCAGTTCTTGTATAAATAAATAAATCTTAAAAATAATTTTTAAAAAATGAAAAAAAATCTTAAAAAAAAAAACTTAGAGTTCCTCTAGGACTCTGGGGCCCTGTCACCCCTTCAAAGGCTTTGCACTCTTCTTCTGTGACCCAGCACTACCCTATCTTTGCCATATCACGGGCCTTTATCCGCTAAATTGCAAAGTATTTATTTATACTCCCAAATGCACTCCTCTGTGCTCCTTGAAAGCAGTAATTTTATCTTCCACTGTTGTATCCTTGGCAAAGAACTTGTCACTTAAAAACCATAAAGAGAGAGAAATATAGTTGGCAAGATCAATATGAGACCCTCACCAAGACAAAAACTGGCAAATATATGAGCTTCAAAATATCTAACGTAAATATTGAAATCACTAAAAGGAGGAAATGAAAATTCATAACTGTAGTGGAAATTTCATTTCCACAACTTCGCATTTGACAACTGCGGAATGCACATTCTTTTGAAGAACATATGCAAGACTAGTTACTATTGACTAAATGCTCGGATATAAAATAATTTTCAACAGAATTCAAAGTATACGTAAAGAGTATGTTCTGTAATCTAAGCACAACGTAATTAAGCTAGAAAGCAATATTCAGCCACTTTGTTAGATTTGGAGAGAAAGGTGGAGAAAAGTTCTTTCTTTTCTTTTAAAGATTTATTTATTTATTCATACAAGAGCAGGGGTACAGACCAGAGATGTGGGGGTGGGGGCGGTGAGAGGATTCATCAGAGACAGAGTGGAGAACAGAACAGGCAGACTCTCTGAAACACACTGCTGAGGGGAGCGGCGGGCGAGACAGGAGAGGTCTGCTTCGCCATTTGGGTAGCTCCCTGGCTGGGGATTGAACTCGTGCTGGAGAGGCTACAGATTACTTCGTAGTGTGGTGCTTAACCCCTTGCTCCACCAGGGAGGCCCCAGGGAAAAGTTCTTTATCCACATTCAGACCATCTAAAGCTTCACTTACTGTTCCAGACTTGGTTTTGCTTTACAGGGAGTAGGGAAGAGGTGGAAATTCAGAGTGCAAAGACCCTCCTCCTTGTGCTAAAGAAAGTAAATCCAGTATTTTGCATATTAAGATCAATGCCGTAATCCAGGTTTGTACTCCATGAAGCATTACACCTCCAGGAAAACAGGCAAACCAAAGAAAAGAGAAGAATATTAAAAACTATTGGGAATAGTAGATGATTAGTAACATAATTGTAGAGGCAAAACCTAGCTCTATCTGCCTAACAGAATCATTTAAAAAATTCATTTGCAGTTATGCTTGATTTCTCTTCAGCCAAGACAATTAAAAGCCCAGTTCCAGCACTTTCCTTCAGAGTGACTTAAGCAGTCACATTCCTCAGGAAGGGAACTGTAGACCTCTGTTCTATTCTTTGTTGTGCCTTGAATTTACATTGGGACTGCCATGCCAGACACTTACCTCTTCAGACTACATCTCATCTCTGAAATCAGTGGGCAACTCCCTCTTACCTGTTTCTAACAATAGTCTATGACTCAAAGGAGCTAGTACATCTGGAAATATATAGAAACAATATAGCACAGTTTACAATGTACGAAATTCTGATTACAGTTACAGTGCCTTTTATTCATGGTGAAGGGATGGTGGTGTGTGTGAAAGTGTCAGCGGGGATCAATGCAGGCCATTTAGACGTGAACCAGGCTTTGTATTTATTTAATCCTAGGATAGCATGAAATGTCATTATTTCATTATGTCAGTATTGACAGAGTAAATTGTTAAAGTGACACAGGGATGGGAGCTATCTAAGGGAGTAGAAATGCTGGTTTGGTCCTTGTGAATGTGAGCATTGTAAACTTGGCCATGAATCAAGGAGAAGATCAGGCATGGGGGCTTTTGGGATTGGAGAAATTGGGAGAAAAAGGTGTAGTGTACAATTCTAGCCAGTGTGAAAGACAGCTTTGAGGGCCTCCATGGTGGCTCAAGGGTTAAAGACACAGTGCTATAAAGCTATCGCCAGACACTGCAGCACAAGTTTGAGCTACCCACATGGCATAGCAGACCTCTCCTGTCTCGCCCGCTGCTTCCCTCAGCAGTGTATTCGGTAGATTCCCCTGTTCTGCTTCCCACACTATCTCTGGTGACTCCTCTCACCGTCCCCCACCTCTGGCCTGCACCCCAGCTCTTATATGTATAAATACATAAAATAAACCTTAAAAAAATATATAGGTCTGAGCCCTTTGAGAGGACACAGAAGGAATAGCTGGGTGGTCTATTTTTATGTGGGGACAAACATCCTATTAACCAAAAACTGTTTATGTCCAGCCTCTGTAGCAAACAAGAGCTCCTTGTCTTTTCAGGATTGTGGACCCCTCTGAGGACCTTAGGAAAGCCAGAGAACCCTGATGCTTGGGTTACACGTATGCACAAGGCCATGAAATTCTGCATCTGGAAAGCCAGGTGTAGAATGAAGGCCAGCCTTTGAGTGCCAAAAGTGCAACACCCGTTCCTACTCATCCTTCTAGCTTTCCTTGAGCAGGATATATGAGCTGCACCTCAGGTTGGGTCCAACAACCTCACCTTCTTATGCAGATTCCCACATTGACAAACCATCTCCACACTCAGGTTCCAAGGAAGATCCACACCCAGCACTGCTGGGCTGCCCCCCAATCTCTGCTCAACCAAGGAGCCAGCATGAGCAAATTGCTCGAGGAACAGGTCCCCTGGACATGAAGGGCCTATTTTTACCTCCAGGCCTATACCCGGGCTGTCCCTTCCACCTAAAATGCCAACTCCCTTTCTGAAGGCGAGTCAAGTGGGTAAGGGCCTATTTTTACCTCCAGGCCTATACCCGGGCTGTCCCTTCCACCTAAAATGCCAACTCCCTTTCTGAAGGCGAGTCAAGTGGGGGTGAATGAGCATAAATGTAAGCAAGGTGCTTTGAGCATTTGATATGTTAGACCAGGAGTCAGTCAATATGAAAATCACAAAAATCATAAACTCTCAGGACTGGTCATTCCTGGAGGTCATTCTCTCCAAATGTCAAATGCTATTACTTTTTACAACAATGAAGATGATCACACTAATACTGATATCACCAGTAACATTTATATTACCACAAGCTAGCACGCCTCCCTCAATATTGTCCATCATTTTTTTAGGACAATTATATTATACACTCACATATTTAGACAAAGAAGTATAGTTACATACTTCACCTTGACTTAAAACTTGCCAAAATAGTCACTATCAGCCTGTACTCTTGGATGATCTTGAAAAAAAGACAGTAGCCTAGAAGATTTAGAATTACACACATGCATGCACGCACACAAACAATACACACACCTCATTTTGTTCTGGGAAGGTAGCCAAATCTTTCCATTTTTGTACTAATCTGAGCCAAGAAGAAGGGGGAGGGGGCATGAGTGATGCCATTATTTTGTGACCGAAAACATGAAATGAGATATTTTTTACCTATGACTTTGCATGTCACCAAAGTCTCTTCTTATCCCTCAAATGCACAGATTTAATTACATACTAATTACCTGTATTTATACTTCTTGAATTCCCATCCTTCCCTGGCCAGTAACCTCCTACCCATTCCCACTCAATTTTTCTAACCCCTCAGGTGTTTCCAAAGACAATGGTTACCCCCTTCCCTCATCCCAGAAAGCCTCCCAAACATGTCCTTCCATCTATGCACTCCTGGGCCTTCCTGACACCAAAGAGCCCTGGAATGCTTGTGTTCCCCAATATTCTCTCTGGAAACATTTCCCTGCAGAGCTGGACTCCACCACGAGGCCCTTTGTTAAGAGATGTGACCCAAATTGGCATTGATGCGGGGCATGTGAACACAGTCGTGCTGCAAAGTGACAGCTCATTTTTCTAACTCATTTTCTACTGGAGACAAAGTATCTGGAAGTGACTCAGGCATCTCATTATTGTCAAAGCTCCCGTGTAAAAGGTTGACATATTTTTCCTGGGGAACAACTTATGAAAGACAGCAAAAAATTATGTGCTAGATGTGTAGTGTGAGTGGCTGCATATCAACATATGTCTGGAGGTAATTTCTGATGATGGAGAGGCAGCCTTTTCCATAAGGGAATAGTCTAAAGCAAGTGGGAGATATAGACAGTGTAGACCTTGCAGAGACAGTTCCCTGTCTAATTATGTTCTACCCAACGTTTTACTGTGTTGTCCCCAGGGATGTTTTACCCAGGCTTTGGCATTTCAAGGTGCTGTCCTGCAACATTGCTCACCTCCTCACTATAGACCCGTGAGCCAGCACCCCTTCACATGTTATGGCTGAGGTGTGTGATGAGATGAGAAAGCTTTATGGCAGATACTGCTCACTGTTTACAAAAATCCACTTTCTCCCTTGCATGCACACATCCCAGCCTCCCTTGAAGGGAGCTGTGCACACGTGATTGAGTCTAGCCAATGGGATGTGAGCTGACGCAATGTGTGCCCACTCAACCCCCACATCTTTGCTTCCTTTCCAGTTGATGGGATGACAGGATGGTGCCACGGAAGCTACCTCAGTCCCTAAAATGACTGTGTAGAGCAGAAATACACGCGCACACACACACACACACACATGATCTGGGGTCTCCTTGAGTTATATGGTGAGAATTTAATGTCCAAGTATTGAGCTATTAATGGTGGAGTCTTTTTGTTACCATAGTCAATTCTAGCCAACCTAGTACAAAAATGTGTACTGCCAGATGGAATGCTGGCATATTCAAAAGAATAAAATGGTGTGACATTGGCTTCATCAGGCAACGAAGGTGGAATCACACAGGACGTAACTGAGAAAAGATGGAGACTCATGTTATATGGTGGCAAAACATTCATTGATATAAAAACAGGTGGGGGCAAACAGAAAGGGGGCTCCCTAGGCAATGTGGGCGATTATTGCTCTAGTGGTAGGTGTGGCATGATAATAGGCATGTGTAGAGGTGTGACCAGACATCCTCCAAAACTTATGCAGTGTTGTGAATCAACATTACTTCAATGCACATAATTTAGAAAATAATACAAATTAAAAAGTAAAATGAAAACAGATGCATTCTTGCTGAGACTGTGGCTCAAAAGAAGTTGATGGAATAATCAAAGTGATGGTGTATATTGGCTGTTGTTAGCTTTAGCAAGTTATCACAGTATTTCAGAAAGAGAAGCCCTCAGCAAGTTTGATTTACAAGTAGGAAGTAAAAGGAATACAGTTCAGAGGTCAAGGATCTTAAACTCTTAGACATTAACTTTTCCTGGACTCTCAATAGCAAAAGATAACAAAAAACGTGACCAGCACAATTTCATTCGGACTTTCCAGTGAATCAAAGTTGCTGTGGCACAGGTCAGACTGAAATGTTCTCTTGGCAGCCCCATGGATTCTGTCCCTCTCAGTATAGGCTTATTTCAGTGAGAAAAAGAAAATTTTGTGTCAGGTAGCAAAGAAAGAAAGCAGACTTGATGGATGTGTTTGGGAGAGAAGGCAAGGCAGATGGGAGCTACTGAACAGAAGTCTACCACATTTTTGAAGGAATTGTTAGGGAAACAGTGGGCCTGCCCTTAAAATCCTGTGATTGTACAGGGAAATGCAAATCAGAACTACCATGAGATACCATCTCACACCAGTGAGAATGGCACATATTAAAAAAACTAGCCACAATAAATGTTGGTGAGGATGTGGAGAAAAAGGAACTCTCCTGCACTGCTGGTGGGAGTGCAAACTGGTCCAACCACAATGGAGAGCTGTGTGGAGATTCCTCAACATGCTCAAGATGGAGCTTCCATATGATCCAGCAATTCCACTCCTAGGTATTTACCCAAAGGACACAGAAACATTCATTCAAAAGGGCACCTGCACCCCTGTGTTTTTTTTTTAAATAATAGATTTTATTTTTATATTCCCCATACAATTGCAACCCCCCCATTTTGACCCCAATCCCTCCCCTCCCACCCCCACCCCCAAAAAGTGTCTCTGGCTCATAGTTTTTTGTTGATTTTGATTTTCACTTTCTTATAGTTATTCATTTTCCTGGTCCCTTATTTAAGTTTTCTAGATCCCTGCTATGAGTGAGACCATCCGGTATTTTTCTTTTTCTTTCTGGCTTATTTCGCTGAGCATGATCCCTTCCAGCGCCATCCATGTTGCTGCAAATTGCATGTGTTTATCTTTTTTGAATGCTGAGTAATATTCCATGGTGTATATGTACCACATCTTCTTGATCCAGTCATCTATTTTTGGGCATTTGGGTTATTTCCAAAGCTTAGCTATTGTAAACAGTGCTGCTATAAACATAGGGGCCTGCACCCCTGTGTTTATAGCAGCACTATTGACAATAGCTAAGCTATGGAAACAACCCAAATGCCCAAAAATAGATGACTGGATCAAGAAGATGTGGTACATATACACCATGGAATATTACTCAGCAATCAAAAAAGATAAACTCATGCAATTTGCAGCAACATGGATGGCGCTGGAAGGGATCTTGCTCAGTGAAATAAGCCAGAAAGAAAAGGAAAAATACCGATGGTCTCACTCATAACAGAAATTTAGAAAACCTAAATAAGGGACGAAAAAGACTAATTATAATAAAGTAAAAGTCAAAATCAACAAGCAACTAAAAACCAGAGACACACTGTGGGGGGAGGGGAGGAGGGAGTAGGGTCAAAATAAGAGGGGTGGGAATTGTATGGGGACTATAACTAAGATGAAAATGCATACATTGTGCAAAAATGAAAAATGATGTAAAAAATATATAAAATTAAATTAAAAATCCTGTGATTGTAGAGCTTCACTGACAGCTCAAACTTACCAGAATGTGGGGAAATTGTGAAAGTTAGCTCTCCCTACACCCTCCACTCGCCCCTTGCATCACCCCCAAACCCTCCAAGAACTGCTTCCTCTCTAGCGCCCCCTGCAGATGGGGTCTCAGAAAGATGGCGAGGGAGCCACTCTCACCTTCCCCATGGCAGTCCTCAGGAGGCCGGCTTGGGAGGGTCCCAGCCCCACTGTGGGACAGGACGATTTATTGTGTCTCCTCTTCCCTCAATAGATGGGCACTTCAGGGGCCTCCCTGGTGGTGCAAAGGCTTAATATGCAACCTATGAAGTTGTCCACAGCCTCTGCAGCACGAGTTCAATCCCCAGCCAGGGAGCTACCCACATGGCACAGCAGACCTCTCCTGACTCGACCACTGCTCCCTTCTGCAGTGTATTTCGTCAGTCTGCCTGTTCTGTTCCCTGCTCTGTTTCTGGTGATTCCTCTCACCCCCCATATATCTGGCATGTACTCCAGCTCTTGTATGCATAAATAAATAAATCTTTTTTTAAAAAATACATGGGAACTTCAGTGTAGTGGTCTTCTTCCCGATATACCACCGTCCAGTGTAAAGCGCCGTCAACACCCGCGTGAGGTAGCAAAGTGGGTGCTCTAGTCCGTTACCAGAGAAGACATTAGACCCTACTCGGCTGTGAGCATGGCTGGGGTCTTGGCCACACCCCACCCAAATATCTTGTTAGCTCGTTAACAGGGGAACTAAAAGTGGCCATTTTCTTTTTTTTTTTTTTTTAAGATTTTTATTTATTTATTTATTTATACAAGCACTGGGGACAGTCAGAAGCGCGGGAGGGTGAGAGGATTCACCAGAGCCAGAGCGGGGAGCAGAACAGGCAGACTGATGAAATACACTGCTGAGGGGAGCAGCGGGTGCGGCAGGAGAGGTCTGCGCGCCATGTGGAACCCTTGCCGGGAGCCGGGGATCGAACCGGTGCTGCAGAGGCTGCGGGCAGCTTCGCAGCCCAGCGCTCAACCACCTGCGCCACCAGGGGAGCCCCAAAAGTGGCCATTTTCAATGAGCAGCACCGACGAGCCACACAAAAAGGATCTGAAAACTCGGGCGTGATCCCCAGCAGTGACCCCGACAGCGCAGGTGGCCGAAGGGCTGGATTCCGGACAGAATTCACCGCATTGATTTGCTGCCTGAAGTTTTGGAATCAGAGTCCAGGATGAGGTTTACCTCCAGAAACCCCAAGTCAATGGCCAATTTGCTCAGATCATTTCCCAAACCAATCAATTTGATGAGCAAATCTCACTGAAATTAAATTTCACCTCCAATTCCTGCCTGTGCCTGGGGGAATATTGCTCTCTGCCTTCTCAGCCTCCCCCGGTGGCTGCTGCAAACGACGGCTGTGAAGCGAGCCAGGCATATTTCCTGCGTCCTTCCCCTTCGCCCTTTGCAAACCGAGACGCTGCTCTGAGCTTGCATGGCTGTGGCGGCCTCGGAAAGACATCCAAGGAAAGGCTGGTTTATCTTTAGCGACTGGTTTCATTCCCATAATTACCTTTTGGGCAAGAAACAGATCCTTTCAGCTGAGTAACTAGTCCAAACAATAATTAAAAGTGGCATCAAGTATTTGAAAAGAATAGGACTTAGTATAAAAAAGGCAAAAATTCTTCAGAGATTTGGTGGAAGGTTAAACTCACTTGGGGGGTGCGTTAAGAGCTGGGGAATGCTGGATTGTGGAGCAGGAGAGCCGGGGAGCAGGGCACCCCGGGTCACGGGGCACCCCGGGGTCACCAGGCGCCCCAATCACTTGTCGGCGCCCTGTGGGGAGTGGACCATGCAAGGCCCCCAAACCTGCGTGCATGCCCCTAAATGGCCCCCGAGAGAGCCTGCCAGCCAGTGTTCCATGTGCCGCTGAGAGGACGGATAGGCATCTGTGGGCCTTATTTCCCAGCTTGGGACAACTTTTCATAAACAGCTTTTAATCAGGCCTGTCCCTTATTGGTAACATGAGGAGCGTCCATTACTGGAGGAGGAAGTCTATAGTTGGAAAGTGCACTAAACGACAAGGAACTGACCTTTGAGATCAGACTCTAAAAGAGTGGACTCTTGTTCAATCTGCAAACCCCGGGCTTGGGTGGGAATTTGTGGGAATTCGTGCAGGCTGCAGGCATCCGGTCTCAGCCTCCCTGGGGGTAGGGACATGAGGCAACTGTTTGGCAGGAGACTTCGAGATGCCTGGAGTCCTGGAGGGCCGCCCAACCGCTGACTTTTGTGAGGACTCCTGACTTCTAGCTCAGAAGATGAGCAAGTTTCTTGGGGTGACTTACAGTCTCCCTCCACTCAGAATCCCAGCCTCCAGCAGCTGTGGGGGTGTGGGTGCCCCCCCCCATGGGGCTATCCTTACAGGATGCAGCTATTTCATCCCCAAGCATCCCAGCCCCCCTCAATGTATATAAAGTTTGTAATGCTGACATCCAACACTAGTCTTCTCAAAGCCTTTTCTCTCATTTCCTTTCCCACCACACACCTCTCTCCTCTCTTTTTCTCATTCCGCTTTCCCCTTTTTGTCACTCTTTTTTTTTTTAAAGAAATCAGTGTTTAGTTATTTTCTTTATTTTTAAAGATTTTTATTTATTTATTTATATAAGAGCTGGGGTACAGGTCAGAGACGTGGGCGGTGAGAGGATTCACCAGAGACAGAGCAGGGAACAGAACAGGCAGACGGACCAAAATACACTGCTGAGAGGAGCAGTGGGTGAGGAGGGAGAGGTCTGCCGCACTATGTGGGTGTCTCCCTGGCCAGCCGGGACTCGAACCCACGCCGCAGAGGCTGCGGACAGCTTCACAGTGCTGCACTCAACCCGCTGCACCCCTGGGGAGGACCCTTTTTGTCATTCTGAATCTTCTCCTTCCCCCATTTTCTCAGAAAACTCAGCCCCCTGAATCTAAATTAGTCTCCCTTTTATTTTTTCCCAGAACCCTGGTCTTACTACTGTGTGTTTGGTTAATGTCTGCAGAAGCCACCTGCCCAAAACTGTGTGCCCACTCACAGCAGATGCCAGAGATAGCAAAATGGGTGACTTGTCTTCTCCTCCACGGCCACCTTCTCTCAGCCTCACCCTTTCTTCTAGAATATGATAGAACCCCATAGTGAAGGATATCTAATTTGGGAGTCTGGCTCCTGGTTAAACAACTATGTCTGACTTTTCAGAGTTGATCACGGGCCTTTACAAAGGTTAACCCAGCAGGTCCCGCCACATGGGCAGGCTCTGGGGGAATTGTACCAAGGTCTCAGGCCCCCGGTCAGCCATTCTTAGCTCAGGCAACTTCACCCCAGGGTGTCTTCATCCAAAGCTTTTGGCCCAGCCCTTCTTCAGTGCTCCTGCTTAGGCCTCCTTAAGAGAGGAGGAGGTCTTGAACACTTTCCCTACTCTGACTCAGTTCCCCTCGCTTTTCTACGCCTTGCCCTTCTTCCACCCTCCCTGCAACCTCAGGGTCCATGAAACAGCCGTAGCCTTTGGCTTGGAGTCCCTCAACAATGGGATGACCTCATATCTGTGCTGATCTACCTGCTGCTCAACCATGCACCCCTCTGGGGGGGACAGAGCAGGAGGGACTGATGCTGTCTGGAGTTTTAGCTTCTTGATTCTACCATCATGTGCATGCTTTCGTTTTTGGCTTCTTGCATCAGGGCAACTCTGAGACCTGAGAGAACTGCCAGCTCTTTCCAGCTACAGCTAAGCTCCAAACATAATGGAAGGCTGACTTTGTCATGGTTCTGGAAGAAATCTCAGGGGTGAATCAGCCCAACCTTCAATGCTCCTGCCACCCTGCAGTCATGCTGACCTGCTTTCTATTCCTCTGGCACAGCAGTGCCTCTGCTGCAGGGCCTTTGCCCAGAGGGCACTTCTTGCCCCTCCCCTGCCACTGCCCAGCTCTGTCTACTTAACCCATGTCATCTTGCAGATCTTACTTCACGTGTCACTCTTCAGAGAAGCCTACTGGCTCCAGTAAATCGTGCTGATCTTCCATCAAATGGCCTCAAAGCACCCTGTCCCCCGACCTTCACATTCCCATCTTGGCTTATAATTATGTGCTGTGATGTTTCACTCCATTTCTGTCTTTGCAGTGACTCTCTGTGGCTGCAGAGAAAGAGATTTTGGGCACAGTCTCTGTGCCTCATTTCTCAGTAGGTCTTTGTTGAATCAATGATCAATGTTATTCTATCCAATTCCAAAGCACAAGTTCAAGCAGTTCAGGGAGACCATGGAATGCCAAGGGCAAGATCCTCTGTCACAACAAATGAAGATGATCCCTCCATAGTTAAATTTGCTCTGGTGAGCACAAGACCCAGGGTCCAGGGTAGAACATACAGTCATTCAAGCATCTGTGGTGACCAAGGAGGCACACAATGGGGTCACAGCATGTCTGCACAGCAAGGCTGACAAGCCAGGTGATGTATAGACAGGCAGAGCCAGTAGGTAGGTCCAACTGCTCCAGCTACTCCTGACACTGGGCCCCTCACCTTCCAAATCATCATTTTCCAATTGGATTCCTCCAAGTCCTGTTAGAGGAGCCAGCAAAATCTGTATGGAAGGTATGATTAAAGTCATCATCACTCAGTAGACAGTGAGAAGGAGTTCGGTTGACCTTCAGATCTGTGGAGCCACAGGAAGCACAAGGCAACTACATGGATCAGAACAACTCAGCCGAAGGAATGGGCAGACGTTCTGTCATGCCAGTGTGTTTGTGTGATGACTCAACACAAAATGGCGCCTCAGAGCTTTCAACCAAGTTGACAGCTTGTTTAGAGTCCACTTCAAACCAGCCCTTGATGCCTATAAATAACACCCAGAGCTCAACTCTTGCTGTGTCCCTTCTTGGTGCCTGTGGTTTGCCAAGTTTCTCCTCCACCAACAAATCCTGTGAACTGACCACCCTTTCCCAAGACCTGGGCAATGGTGCACCGTTGGGTCAACCTTTGCTTCAGAAAAGGCAGGTGGGAGCTGAGTTCCCACTCTGTTAGCGAACTGGCAACCAGTGTGCCTGGATTGATTCGAATCAACTCAAATTAAGTGTGTGTGTGTTTATTTGCCTTTGGGTTAGATTTTGTTTGTTTTTTTTTTAAAGAATCTGGGAAAGTGACCAAGAACTCTATAAAAAAAATAATAACTTTTCCTAAAGAGGGACCTCAAATCTAGTTCTCACAGCACAGGAAAACGACCCCACAGGTAGCATTTGTGTTTTGCTGATGAATTCTCTGATGGGCAGACATGAAATGGCCACTTCCTCATCCATTTTCATGTGTGGGGGTCTGCGTGGGAAAATCTACCCCACTTTCCTCTGCCCCTCTGGAATAATGAAACAATCTTCACTTTCTCTCATGCCCTTGAATCGCCACCACCTACCCAAGTGTGTGGGTTTCGCAAATAAAAAGGGGGTGAGATAGCAAAGCCTTGCCTCTAGGAGCAGTGACCTGGAATGCTGAGGCTGCAGAGGAAAGAGAGGCTGTGGGGACTCTCTTTCTGAAACAGAGCCCCCAGACCTAGAGGCTGAAGGTAAATCTTAAGCAAAGAAAGCAGTGGGGGCAAAGCAAACACCCAGCAAGATGAGAAGCACAGGCGTCTTGCAAGCGCCAGACCTGCTGAGGCTGTCTTGGGTTTGGCTCCAAAGGAAGAAAGAAAAACTAGAAAGTGGGGGCTCTGAGTGAAGAGAAACTCCAGGGCTGGACAAGGGAGAGAAGCCTGGTGCCAGAGCGATGCCTCAGCTGGTCTGCCCACATTGGGCACGCAGCATTTATTGAGCTGCAATCTGTGTTGAGTGACAGCTTTCAGGCGGCTGGGCAGGGTGCCCAGCTGTGCCCCAGAGCAGGAGGGGGTGCTGGGAGCCAGGCTGGGGCTGCTGAGGAGACTCCTAGGGTCCTCTGAGGGTCAGCATATGTAGGCTAACCTGTCAAGCAACCTGTGTTTGTGCCAAAGGCATCCAACTAGAGCCTTTGACCCCCCTCAGCAGGAGCTGTAGCCATGGGGGCACAAACCCCTCCCCAATTTCTACTTTTCTCAGAACTGGCTGGATTAGGGGACAGAAAAGAGAGTTAACAGTTAACTGAGGCTGTGTTGTCTTGCAGGTTGTTTTGTTTTTATTTGAGCTATATAAATTTACTTTGCTCTAGGTGAATTTTATAGAAAGAATATTGATGTTTCTGCAGCAAGATTTTTAATAAAGTGGCTTTAAATATTGTTAAAGATTAATATTAATTACCTCCAAACTGGCCTTCAAACTAGAAAGGATCACTTCAATCATCTGTCCCATGGGTTTCGGGAGCAGAAAGCAGTGCATTCTGCAAGCATGTCATTGGAGACACTGTCCTGAGTGACACCTGTCTATAAAGCTGCATGTGTGTGATTGGGTGTATCCGTATGTGCATACATTTCGGTCGTCATCTTAGCACTCTTTCAACTCTGAGAATTTAATATCAACATATTGTTCTCTCTGCCTCCAGGCTTTGGAATGATTTTCTTTCTCTATCTTACATTTTTTCCTTCACTTTCTTCATTTCCTTAACAGTAAAGCTGTAGTCATCTTAGCACTCTTTCAACTCTGAGAATTTAAGATTTTATTTTTTATGTCAACTGCCCTGTTCCTTCCCACCTAGGACTCAGGTGTTAATTGTTCCCTGCAATCTCCCAGACAACATCCTAGGTCTGTCCCTCCCCCACCTCTTCCTGTATCTGGACTGGTATTTTGTATCCCAATGGGTGGTCTGTAACCCTTTCTCTTGCCACTGACTCCTTTATTAATTCCTTAAAATAGCCAGAAAACTTTCTCACAAGCACTTTAAATCATCCCAAACTGGGCGCCTTTGTGCACTCGCAGCCCAGCAGTACCACGCTCCCACCCACGCTCCCCCCACCCAGCATGCAGGCCTTTGCATGGACTGCCCGAATGCCCCCCACTCACCCACTGCTCCCCCACCACCTCCTAGTCAACTCTTTCTCCAGAAATCAGTTCAATTACTTCTCATGAAAACCTTCCCTGACTTCTCTAAGTCAAACACTCCTGCTAAATGATCTCAGGGCACCATCCCTTCCCCCACTGTACAATTTTACATGATGGTGATTATTGGGTAATGTCTCCAGCCACAACCAGATTTAGCTCCCACGGGTGCAGGTAGGGATTCCTTCCAAGGGGATCCCCTGCAACTAACACCTCTCCTGGGTCTTAGAGGATGTGCAATGACTGTCAGTTGAATGTAATCATGAAAAAAAATTCCATTCATCAAAAATCATTATTATGTCTCACTCACAACAGAGTATACTGCAATAAAATTCTGATAGTAACCACTCCAGAGTGTTTACTGGAGATTCACTATGCAAGTGCCATGAATAAATGATAGACTACATCATTAAATTCAGTCTTCAGCCTCCCTCCCTTCCAAAGGTAGGGGGCCCAAAATCTCAACTTCCTAATCTTTCTGGTGACCAGCCCCCATCCTGATGCTATCTTGGGACCACCCACCCCCATGCTAGTCACCTCATCAACATGCCTTTTACTCAGGAAATTCCAAGAGTTTTGAAAGTCTGTGCTAGGAGGTAGTAAAAGACCAGAAATATTCTTTATAATCATTTAAAATATTATGATGAAACAATGTCAATTTCTTCCATTCAAATTGGGAGAATTCAGAACCTTTCAATGAGGCCCTCTTCACACTGCTGTACAAGACAATCAGTGGAAACCATTTTTTTTAAAAGATTTATTTATTTATACAAGAACTGGGAGGGTGAGAGGATTCACCAGAGACAGAGCGGGGAACAGAACAGGGAGACTAACGAAATACACTGCTGAGGGGAGCAGCAGGCGAGACAAGAGAGGTCTGCTGCACCATGTGGGTATCTCCCCAGCTGGCCGGGATCGAACCGGCACTTCAGAGGCTGTGGACAGCTTCACAGTGCAGCGCTCAACCGCCTGCACCACCAGGGAGCCTAGGGGAAACCATTATTATGAAAGCAAGCTGGAAATGCACACTAAAAGACTGAAAATGTTTTTTATCTTGCTCCAATAACTCCAAGATTTGGAATCTCTGATAAGGAAGTATTCAGTCTATATAAAGAGATTTACCTCCAAAGATCTTCATCACAGTGTTATTTATTATATAAAAAAATCAAGACTCTGAAAGTCCGGTGATAAAAGATAAGGTGAATAAATTATGGCAAATTCACACTTTGAAATAGTATGCATCTATTGAAAGTATTTCCATGGAATGATTAATGACAGAGGAAAATATTTAAGCAAATTAAGTGGAAAGGGCAAGATTTAAAATTTTTCATACCCTATGGAGATAAAATTATGAATGATTACTTAACATTTTCCTGCAATTTCTATAATGATTATTTTTGTAATAAAAAATGTTGTGGGAAAGAAAGCTCTCTTTAAACCACTCAGAACTTAATTGAATTCAACACACAAATTATAATCACAAGTTATTCTTTCTCATTCATTAAAGTACGTCTGGCAAGACCTTTACTTGGCACCAACTCCTTTGACATTAACGTGAATGCAGTTAGTAGCTGAGAACAATAAATCTTCCATCTTTCCAAATTTCACGTAAGTTTTCACAAGCTGTCCTCCACAGTTTGTTCAGATTAAAGGAACTGTTTCCTGTGATCATCTCTGACAGGCTCTGAGGGATATGCGCCAACATGCCTTGCAGGACACACCTTTTCCTGGTCCCCTCCAACCCTCTCCACTCCAGCAGGCTGTTAAAGGTTTGATGACTAGCCCCATCACTCAGTGCCTGCCTTTGGTCCTTGCGGAGCTCTGGAGTCACTTCTAGAAATCACGTTCAGCAACTTTAAAAGGCAATCTCCCTGATGTCTTATTTGGATCTCCTATATTCCTCCTATAAGTGAACCCATCTGATATTTTTCTTTTTCCTTCTGACTTATTTCACTGAGCATAATTCCTTCTAGCTTCATCTACATTGCTGTGAATGGCATGAGTTTATCTTTTTTGATTGCTGAATAGTATTCCATTGTGCATAGATACCACATCTGCACGGGTGAAGGAAATCCTATGGGGACTACACCTGAAGGGAGTAGGGAAGCCAACGTTGTTTAAAAATGAACAATGATGTAAAAAATAAATTAAAAAATATCTTAACTTGGATATCTACAATAAAATAAAAATTAAAAAAAAATAAAAATAAAAGGCAAGCTCCCATGGAAGTAGCTAATTCTAAGACATAAACTTTCTCCCAAACTTAGGGCAGCTGAGCCCTTTCTCTGCATTTTAATATCTCCAATGTGCTCCCAAGCTAACCTTGCCATCACTCCAATAATCTGCAGGCCCTAATAAGCAGTTATGTCCTTTCTCTGGATTTCTGACACCAGCCACTCCCAAAGTTCCTCTGTGCCACTAACCTCCGTTTTCTCCTTGACCTCGCAGGTCTACAGACACATCAATACGTGATAGCTGTTATCAAAATTCCTATGTTGCACAGAATTAGATACCTATGAACAGGATGACCACACATTACAGTTTGCTGAGACTGTCCTGGCTTCAGTGTGTGTCCCAGGGTAGTTAATGACAGTGCACCCCCTACAGGTTGCAGCACTGGCCCCTGAGCCATTTTGTTGGCCACCCTATTCCAAGGGCAGCATGTGGACACCCAGAAAATCTAGCTCAGCTGTTCCCCCAAGGTGGGACTGTGATCCTCACATAGCAAGTCCATGGCTGGAATTCCACTGGCTGAGAGAGAAGCTTTAGGAGTTAAATGAATGCACAGTTGCAGTCCTGGCTTGTCTCAGGAGGCACTTACTTCGTTTCTGCTTGCTTTCTGCTAACTTCCTGGGCAATTGTGATGATCATGTTGGTGCTTTTTTTTTTTTTTTTACATAGAGATGATTTTCTTTCTTTTTTAATTTATATGTATTTTACATCATTGTTCATTTTTTTACATTCGCTTTCTTTTCTCAGGTGTAGTCCCCATAGACTTTCCACCACCAATTCACCTGTGCACCATCACCACAGTCCCTTGTGCTCTTCCCTCCCTCATTTTGATCCCTGTCCCTTCCCCTCCCCTGCAGAATGTCTCTGATTTTTAAGACATTCGTGGAATACTCTAAAGGGAGTGAAAGGCCTGAGCACAGCCTTTGTTGATAATAGAAAGGACAGGATGAACCTTGTTCTAGCTGCAGAAGTGATGAAACATCACCACTCACACCCCTGAGGGGTTGGGGGTTACCAAGAATGCACATCGCAGAACATGGGGCAACAAAATAAAAATGTCATCACACCGAGTCAGTGGCTACAAAGAGGGGCAGGGTGAGGAAGGCAGGCAGAAAGGAGCTCCCATTTGAAGTATAAAGACATGCTCACAGCCCCTGCTAATAAACAGATGTCGTGCTAGAACATTTCTCTTCTAAGCTTCCTCTTTCCTCATATGGTAATTTACTAAACAGGAAATCAATGTGTTCCTTGAAGAAGAATGCCTGGGCTTTTCCACTGCACATTCATATGATTCTCCTTTTAAACCTACTGAATTTCCAATGCTTGCAACTAACTGCACTTAATCTCATTTTTGCATGTTTCTCGAGAATCGAAATATAAGTTCCCACTGGGACTTTAAGAACAAAAAATTGTAAGTAAAAATATGTGATTTGGTGGAAGCCATACTCATAGCCATAGAGTGGGCACGTTAAGGCTGCAGAGACGGCGGCTGTCAGGGAAGGCGGCAGTGTTTCCCCAAGCTGACTCAGTGAGGCGGATCTGGGTCTCCAAGCTGGGAGAGGCTTACTATGGAGGGGAGCTGTTTCTGCAGTGATGGACGTGTTTGCCACCTCTGTGGCACAACATGTACCAACAGCCACATGTGGCCATTACACATTTGAAATATGAGTGGTGCAATGGAGGAACTGACTTATTTGATTTTTTCTTAATTTAAAGTAAATAGCCACATGTGGCCAGTAGCTACCACAATGGCCAGCACAGTTCCAAAGTCCTGCTTTCTCTATGAAGTTGCGTTCTGTGCTACGCTCACTCAGTATTTCTTGTGCCCACTCAAGCTACTTGGAGAGCTTGGCTGTGTTTGTCTCCGCGTGTGGGAGAGGCCTGGGAATACAGGATGGGAGCAACAGCTGTCTCTTGAGAGACAGCCAGCCTGAGGGTATGAACCTCCACGTGGGAAAATTTGGGGTGCCTGAACCCCATGGGAGTGGGGCTTCTGGTGTAGAGGGTCAAGAAAAGCTGAAAAGGAAGATTTCTAGATTTCTGAAGTATGATCTCATTGGAATGTATCCTTTACAGACGGAAAAATGAGTTGGCCTTGGAGGCAGGAGGAAGGAAGCGTGTGTAAATGTATCATCCCCACAGGCAGAGAGAGGAAAAGGATCGAT
Organism: Talpa occidentalis; assembly: GCF_014898055.3. Lineage (NCBI taxonomy): Eukaryota > Metazoa > Chordata > Mammalia > Eulipotyphla > Talpidae > Talpa > Talpa occidentalis. The sequence goes on from NW_023600993.1 coordinate 91,316,264, forward strand.
GCAGAGTAAGAGCAGGGGACCTAGGCAAGGCCTTCCAGAACCAAAACAGAATGGGTCAGGAAAGCTGTTCTCTCCCATGACTTTCTACTCTAGGAGAAGTGACCCCCTAGCTTCAAAATGATTCTTGTGCAATTATGCATAATGTGTTTTTGATTAAGTATCAAAACAAAACAGTGGAATTTCGGGGAAAACTTGGCCACTGCCTGAGGTGAATTCTAGGGTTTCTGGGCCTATGTCGCCAATGAGGACATAGTCAGGGGCCCCATCTGAAGACCCCGTTGGCTGGGAGGAGGGGAAGGAGGCGGATATTTATCATTCAATAAATATCCCGGAGTGAACACTTGGGGGAACTGAAGGCTGAGTAAGGAAACGGACCCACACAGTAAAAAAAAGGTCCCCATGTTGTGACGGTTTCATGGTGTCACCCATAGTTTAATCAGTACCTGTGGACCTAGGAGGGAGGGGCATGAAACCTAAAGTTGTGGTTGTGGGAACAAGGCAGGAGGGAGGTACAGGTAGGGGAGTAGTGTCTCTTGGGTCCTTATTCGTTCCTTCGGAGCAACACTGATTTCAACATGTTTCCATGAAGCGCTCCAAAGCCACATCTGTCAGTCTCAACTCAGCCACAAACTTCCTTTCTTCCAATTTATTGTCATGCTTACCCAGATTGATGTTTGATTTCTAAACAAATTCCTGAGTTTAGGATATGACTGACCTCTCCTCACAAGCCAGTGGCAGGGCAGAAGAGTCAATAACATTGGCTGTCCGTTTGGAAAAAAGAAAGTGTTGGGTGCCTACCTTACCTCACCTCAAGACTTCAGCCAATGGCAGAGTTGGGGGAACAGTCCACACAAGATCCCCTTACTGCTGAGTTCCACTGTAAATCTGGGCGGTTCCCCAAACCATTCTGTTTCAGCAATTCAAGAGAATGCGTCACAGAGCTCGTTGAAAGCTATTATACCCTTGGTTACAATTTATTGCAGGGAAAGGAAACTTTCCTGATTAAAATTACCCAAGGGAAGAAGCATACAGGATGGGGTCCAGGGATGTACTGGGGGTGGTGTCCATTGTCCTCACCCCATAGACTTAGGATGCATTACTTTCCTGGTGTCAGTGTGTGACAATATGCACAGTCTCTTACCAACCAGGGAAGCTCCCGCTAACCTTGGTGTTAGAGATTTTATTGGGACTCTATTCCATAGGCACAATTGACCAATGGATTACCCGTGTAGCTGAATTTAGTCTCCAGGTGAATTGGTGCCACATGACCCAAATCCCCAACCCTGATTACCTGAGCAGTCTTTCTCACATACCCAATCTCCACTGTGAGGTTTGTCCAGTCCTGAGCATAAATCATACAGTAGATACTCCCGTCTCAACACAGAATCCCAAAAAAACCAAGACTCTCCTTTCAGCCATAACATTCAAGGGCAAAGTCTTAGAAAGTGAGGCAAGATTTTTTAGGGCAAGGTTAAATTCTTTACTACACACTCAAACATAACAATAAATTCCATGTGGCTTGGAGGTTTAAATATGAATGAAGTTAAAATCCAGAAGAAAATGTCAAGGAAAGATTTATAACCCCTGGAGCAGAAATTCTGACCAATTATGTCATTAAGCCTATAAACTGTAAAGGAAAAAATTAAATGCCTGAAACTATAAAACTTCTGAACTAAAAAGACACCGCAAATAAAATTAAAAGATAATCACCGAATTAAAGAATATAGTCATATTATATTTGACAACCAATAAATCAATATAAAAAGACTAATAAAACATTAGAGAAATGGACATTATCTACAAGTAACAGAAAAATAATAGAAGGAGCAAAGCTATACTGTTGATGAGCATGTTGGTTAGTACAAACTTTTTGGAGGGCTGTTTATTAAGTGTCATTAAAAAGTAAATTTTAGGGCCTCCCCAGTGGCGCAGTGGTTGAGCACTGGGTTGCGAAGCTGCCCCCAGCCTCTGCAGCACCGGTTCAATCCCTGGCCACCTTGCGAGGGTCCCACATGGCGCGAAGGCCTCTCCTGCGGCCCGCTGCTCCCCTCAGCAGTGTATTTCATCAGTCTGCCTGTTCTGCTCTCTGCTCTGGCTCTGGTGAATTCGCTCACCCTCCTGCGCTTCTGACTGTATCCAGTGCTTGTATAAATAAATAAATAAATCTTTTTTAAAAAAAAAAGTAAATTTGTAAATAACATTTTACCTCCAGTGTTCATAGAAATTAGGCACAAGCTCAGAAACATACATATGTGTGTATACATATACATGTTATTTTTGCAATAAAAATAGATAAGAACTACTGTAAACCTCCAACCCACATAAACACATGCAATGCTATAGAGTCTGCAATAGTGAGGCAGGTTTCTAATTACTGATATGGAAAGGCATTGTGAGCTAGTCATTGAATAGGCAATGGCAAAAGAATATTTATAGCCAAATTCTGTTTTTTTCCCTATAAAAAGTATGCAACTATGTGAAATCTGTGCGTGTGTAACAATGAAGCACGCATACACATTGCCTATATGCACAGGAAAAGCAAATACTTTTGTTACCCCAAAATGGAAATGGAAAGATAACTTCCTCTTTTGTTTTATACCTTATGATTTTATTTGAATTTCTTGCAGTTAGTGCAGGTACATGTGTGAGTTTTGTAATTAAACACACACACACACACACACAGAGAGTGGTTTTGTGCTGTGTAGACTAGGCTATACTGGAGCTTCTTTCCAGAATTCCCTTCTTTGTATGATTCTGGGTTAGGATTGGTTGAAAGAGAAGTCTGCAGAGATGTGGAAGGAAAAAGTAAATCAGCAGCCACTATTCGCTGTTGTTCTGCTATGGGGACAAAGACAGGCAAAAGCTTCTAGTGGTTTCTACCTTGTTCCAATTCTCCCCTACTCAGCATCCATTTCTTTTTCCCAGCTTGGCTTCTGCTGACCATGAATCACCCTTTCTCTGACACTCTCACGGCTACAGTCTCGGAGGCAGCATGGAGGCCAGGCAGAGACTCTCCACCTCCTCTCTGCATCTCGGCTCTGGTGGCTGGCTGGCTTCCCCACTTCCAAGTCACCAAGGTAGTGACTTGTGCTTTCTAGTGCTCCCAGGCTCTGAAGACTTCCCTTCCTGGACTTCCCAGCTTCCCTTCCTGCACCTTTATTTCCCAAGCTCCTCCCACATTTATGTAGGTTTATTTCCAACACAAATCCCTTATTTCATAATCCTGAGAGTGGCTCTGCTCCCCTGATAGGATCCTGGCTGAGGCTGTGTGTCCCCATATTGTAGATAGAAAGTGCCTGTCTGTGTGCCATGCAAAATGTGAGGACGTTTTTCTGGTGGGAAACTTGAGTTTCAGTTTCCCCCTCAAGGTCTCATGCTATCAGCCCATGGCCCCCAGGGCTGGGATGCTCCCTGTCACCCCCTGGCTCACTTGGGAACAAAACTCCCTTCCTTACTTAGTCCTCTCATCATGACCCACAAAGCCGGAAACATGAAAAAACTCTAAATCCTAAGGGAAATAAACAGAACACCCACAGAATCAAAACAAGAAAATTTCAGAGACGATTGGGATTCCACATAACTAACTTGATTTTCGGGATTCCTGTATTCTGTACACATCCTGGTTTTGGTGAATGTCATCCTTAAGTCCCTTTCCTAGAAATGCCTTCCTGATACTTTTAGACCCATTGGAATCCCCGTGGGAGTAGAAGTGAGCAAGGGAGATTCAGTATTTCAGTGTCATCTGTCATGCCTTGGATGGTTTTCCAGCAAATATCATCTCACTTAATGCTCACCATATCCTGCAAGATAAGACCTCATGATCTGTGTTCAAAGAAGAGAAATGTGAGACCCAGAAGTGTTATGTAAATCTCCCAAAGTCACATGTTGACCAGTAGCAAGCCAGGATTCAAGGTCGTTCTGATTATTCAGCACATGCCATCCATGGAACATGCTGGTGGAGATAAAGCTTCACTCCAGCTGCCGTCTGAATATTCTGAATCGCTGCTGTGGAAACACACTTTTCCAAGATCTCAGCAAAAGAACTCAGGGTACAGCGACAAACTCTTGCTCACAGGTGTGTGGGTGTGGATCGGCTGTAGGTTGCCTGTGCTTACCTAAGCTTAGACAACCCCAGGCTGAGGTCTGGTCAAGGTCTGTATTCCAGCAATGAAGCCGAAGGGGCAATGACTACTTGGGCTTTGCTCTTCCTAGGATGGATGGCAGGTGCTCAAGGGAATGAGTGGAAACTGTCCTGTTTCTAAAAACCTAAACTCAAATCTGAAACACTGTCACCTCCTCCTACATTTCACTGCTCTGTAGCTAATTGGTGTGTAGTCAAGGAGGGGCAGAGAAGTATCCTCTTTCCACATTGTGTGCGAAAAGTAATGAATCGTTGATGAAAATTCTTCCCTGAAGTCCTGACTTCAAATTCCAATTTGCCCTCCTAGATACATGCTTTCTTCCAAGGAATGAGTTCTTCCCACCTAGCAGAACCTTATTCAACCAGCATGTGTGTGGCTTAGTCCACAGACAACCAAATATTATAATAACAAAATGTCCACCTGCTGTTGGGTAATAATTTACTTACCCCAAAACTCATTGCCTTAAAGTGACAACCATCACTTATTTTGCTTGTGAATCTGTTCTTTGAACTGGGCTCATCTCTGCTCCAGAACATCCACATGTGCCCTGTCCAGGGGGGCTCCAGGGCTTTCCTCACAGCCTGGCTGCCTTTCAAGTGGAGCCTCCCAGCAGAATAAGGCAAATGTGCATGGGGTGGGGTGAGGGGGTGTTATTGCTACTCTTGAAAGTCACACCACGTCATTTTTTAGGCACGTGTACTAGGCACCCTGCTACGTGCTTTACATTAAACTTTTTAATGCTTCCTGGTGGGTGTGACTCCAGGAAGACATTATTACTATTTTATAGATGAGGGAGTAAAAAAAGTCATACATCTGGTAAGTGGCCATGTGATTGCAAAGAAGTGGCAGTGGCAACTAACTGCAGCAAGCTGCAGCATTCTCTGATTTGGAGAAGTCATTGTCACAACACAGAGGAGACAAACATGCCAATCATATAAGCAGATGGTGGGGATGCAGGTTAGGCAATGAGAGGAGAACTTGGCACCTGCAAACAGAGAAACAGCTTTTGGAGAATTCTGCTCCAATCTAGTGACTTGTCAAGTGACTAGTGACCTAGTACAGTGGGTCACTGCAAAACTAGGTGTCACAGCAGCACACATCAACCTTTCTGCAAACTTTTTCCTAATTCTGCCCATTTGGAGCTGAAAAAGGGGAAAGCCCAAGAGGATGCCCCACATCACAGATGAGCCTGCATCCAGTTTCTCTGCTGTAATTCTGAGATCTTTCAGAAGATGAGTGGGGGAGGTTTTAGAATATCATAAAGCCAGGGCAACATCCCAGGTCAATTAAATCAGAATCCCTGGGGTGAAACTCAGGCATCAGTATTTTCTCTTTTAAACTCTCCAGGTGATTACAGCTGCAATCCAGAACCACAGCTCCTGGGCTAATGCTTGTGGGAGCGCAGAGGAGGCTGTGAGCAGCAAACAACACAAAGTACTCTCAGAAAACCTCACCACTGCTCAATTTCTGTAGCCATTCGTGGTTTCACCCTTCACTGGGTTTTTTTATAGTGTGTATAAGCAGGATGACCTTTCCTCTGTGCCCTGTTCCTCACCTTGTTTTTATTATTTGTTATTTTTCTTATTTGTGGTTTACCATCTGTCTTCTCCCAGAGGGTAAGGTCCATGGGTCAGTGTCACCGTATTGCACACTCCAGGAGGTACCCAGTGAGCAGTGCCTCCTGGAGTTGTGTGACACAACAGCCCTGCAGGAGGGTAGGAATTTTGATATTTCATGGTTCTTTTCCAAGTCCCTAGAGTAGTACCTCGGATATAAATATTCAATGTGTTGTTTTGAATAAATGAATGAATGTAGAGGATAGTAAGGATTCTTTCTATGAAGACCTAGTCTCCCTCCAGCCTAGGACCTCGACTCTGATGCTTATCATCCTCATCATGCCCAAGACTTTTACATTGCTGAACTGTGTGCTGTGTAAATATCCATTATTTGTTTTGATCATTTCGACTTGCTTTACTACACATTATTCTCTCAAACTCCCTCCATTGTGAGAAAATTTCATCATTTCTTATGACTGAATAGTACTCCTTAGTGTGGATATACCACATTATCTTGATCCATCCATTGATGGATGTGGAGGCTGCTTCCATCTGCTAGCCAGTGTAAATAAAGCTGTATGAACATTGTGAAACATGAATTTTTGTGTTGATGGTTTCATATTCTTTGGACACATGCCCAAGAGTGTGATTGCTGGGTCATACAATATTTCCATTTTTATATTTTTAAGATAAATCCAGATCTGGCAATAACTTTTAAAATTCAAAATATGATCATCATATGACCCTTTTTGGTATCAAATCAAGAGGCCTAAAGAGGCACAACTCTAGAATGTTAATTTTGACCTGTTGCAACCATTAACACAACTTAAATGTCTATCAATCAGGGAATTCCAAATAGCCATGTCTATCCATGCTGCAGAATGCTATGCAGTGGTTTTCTAGGTGACAGATCTACATGTATTGGCCTAGGAAATATGCAGTCACTTTGTTGAGTAAATACAACTTGCAAAACATTACTTACAGTATGATACTGTGTATATAACAAATAGCTATAAAAACACTGTATTTTCTATATGATTTTGAGTTTAGGTTATGTAAAGGAAAAATGTCTGGAGGCTCATGGACCAAAAAGACATAATGGTCAACCCTAGGGAAAGGGAAGGGAAGAGCAATGAAGGGTAAGAGGACTTGGCAGGGCCTTCCTGGTTCGCAAGGGTAATTAAGCACTGCACTATGGGCCAGCCAGGAAGAAACCCATTTGACGCAGCAGACCTCTCCTGACTCTCCCGCTGCTCCCCTCAGCAGTGTATTTCAGTCAGTCTGCCTGTTCTGTTCCCCACTCTGTCTCTGGTGGATCCTCTCATCCCCCACATCTCTGGCCTGTACCCCAGCTCTTGTATACATAAATAAATAAATCTAAAAAAAAAAAAGAAGACTTGGCAGACATAGAGACATGAAGATGAACAAATGGAAAACAGGAACTCATATAAATATTTCTCTGCAAATGTTAATGGTAGCATTAGTCATAATAGTTAAAAGATGGAAACACCCCAAGTGTCATCAACAGATGAATGCATAAGCACAAAATTGGTATATTCATATATATGTACGTATGTATATGCAAAATATTATTCAGCCATAAAAAGGAATAAATTTTTCATACCTTCTACAACATGGATGAAATCTGAAATATTATGCTTAACTGAAATACACCAGATACAAGAGAAAATATTATTTGATTCTACTTATATACAATATTTACTGTAAAATAGGTAAATTCATAGTGAGAGAAAACAGAACAGTGGTTACCAAAGGTTGATGGAGAGAAAATAGGAATTATTGCATAAGGGTTACAGAGTTTCTGATTGGGTGATGAAAAATTTGGAACTAGATAGTGGTGACATTTATAAAACATTGTGAGTGCTATTAATTACACTTAAAAATGTTTCTTGTTTCATGCTCTGTGTATTTTACTGAAATGAAAAAAATAATCCAATGATCCACATTTGTACCTAAGAAAAAGAAAGATGATTTAGGGATATTCTCAACTTGGCTTCAGAGGGAATCAAGAAGGCTCTTCTAGAGTCAAGATGTTGGGGGGCATCAATAGGTGAAACACTATGTGATATGCACATCAAAGACATCTTTACAGACACATCACCCAAAGCAGTGATAGTGAAGGCAAAGATAAACAGCTGGGACTACATCAAATTAAAGACCTTCTGCACAGCAAAAGAGACAATAACAAAAACAAAGAGAAACCCCACCGACTGGGAGAACATTTTTGCACACAACACTAATAATAAAGGACTGATCACAAAAATCTACAAAGAGCTAATGAGACTCAACAAAAACAAAGAAAATAATCCTGTCAAAAAATGGGGGCAGAAGAGCTAAAAAGAAACTTCTCTGAAGAGGAAATGCAAATGGCCAACAGGCATATGAAAAAATGTTCAACATCACTTGTAATCAGGGAAATGCAAACCAAAACTACAATGAGATATCATCTTACACCAGTGAGAATGGCACATATTAAAAAACTAGCAACAACAAATGTTGGCGAGGTTGTGGAGAAAAAGGAACTCTCCTGCACTGTTGGTGGGAGTGCAAACTGGTCCAACCACTATGGAGAGCTATGTGGAGATTTCTGGACCTACTAAACATAGAGCTTCCATATGATCCAGCAATTCCACTCCTAGGTATTTACCCAAAGGACACAGAAACATCAATTCCAAAGAGCACCTGCACCCCTATGTTTATAGCAGCACTGTTTACAATAGATAAGCTTTGGAGACAACCCAAATGCCCAAAAATGGATGACTGGATCAAGAAGATGTGGTACATATACACCATGGAATATTACTCAGCATTCAAAAAAGATAAACACATGCAATTTGCAGCAACATGGATGGCGCTGGAAGGGATCATGCTAAGCGAAATAAGCCAAAAAGAAAAAGAAAAATACCGGATGGTCTCACTCATAGCAGGAATCTAGAAAACTTAAATAAGGGACCAGGAAAATGAATAACTATAAGAAAGTGAAAATCAAAATCAACAAAAAACTATGAACCAGAGACACTCTATGAGGGGTGGGAGCGGGGAGGGGAGGGATTGGGGTCAAAATAAGGGGGTTGCAGTTGTATGGGGAATATAAAAATAAAATTTATTTTAAAAAAATGTTGGGGGTCAGACTTGTAGGCCCCAAACTTGCATGCTGTAAAGGGATTCTGCCACCCACTGCATAAAGACAAAACACACTCTATAGTGTGAAAGTTCTTTGATAGAATGATTATACATAGAGAGGGATGGGGGGAAAGGATATAGTTTCCCAATGAAACACCCAGTTACCCATCCCCACATGAGTAAATGTCCAGCCAAGCAGTGTTAGCCCAGAGTGGGGTTGCTGAGGCCTGAAAGCTTGCCACAAGTCTAAGACACCTTTTAGAGGGGAACCAGAAGAAAGGGGCTAGGAAGTCTGGGACCAAAGGAACAAAATCAAAATACAAATCAAGGTAAAATCTTCCATTGTCAGTCTCCCCATGTGTCTCTCACCTGTGTCTCTTCCAAGTGTCTCTATATTCCTCGACCCCTTTTGTGTCTCCTGCCCAAGTTCCCCAAGTCCACAGAGCATGTCCAAAGCCAAGAAGCAAGTACACACCTTTTCTTCATATGTCTCCCTGCTCCAAGTATCCCCTCTCCTGTGTCTCCCTTCCTGTGTCTCTACAAGTGTCCTATATTTTCCTCTAGCCACTCATCTCTGCCCACCACTGGGTGGGTCAGGGAACATGGAAACTCCCCTTTTATTTTTTTTATTTTTTTTTTTTTAATAAATTTTATTGTTATATTCCCCATACAATTGCCGCCCCCATTCTGACCCCAATCCCTCCCCTCCCGCCCCCGCCCCCCTAAAAGTGTCTCTGGTTCATAGTTTTTTGTTGATTTTGATTTTCACTTTCTTATAGTTTTTCATTTTCCTGGTCCATTATTTAAGTTTTCTAGATTCCTGCTATGAGTGAGACCATCCGGTATTTTTCTTTTTCTTTTTGGCTTATTTCGCTGAGCATGATCCCTTCCAGCGCCATCCATGTTGCAGCAAATTGCATGTGTTTATCTTTTTTGAATGCTGAGTAATATTCCATGGTATATATGTACCACATCTTCTTGATCCAGTCATCTATTTTTGGGCATTTGGGTTGTTTCCAAAGCTTAGCTATTGTAAACAGTGCTGCTATAAACATAGGGGTGCAGGTGTTCTTTGGAATTGATGGGAAACTCCCCTTTTATGGGGATTCTTCTGTTAAGAGGAGAAATGAGGATTGTAAGGGCCTCTTCTAGAAATTTCCCTTCTTCTGCCCCAAGATATGGTTTCCAGCAATTAGGTGTCTATTTTTTCTGTTGACTTTAGAAATGATAGAGATTTGTGTACACAGAGAGAAGAATGTCAATAAATCTTAAGGGGGGTTATGCTGTTTCAATACGATATTTGATGAGTTTAGTCATATACATGAAAAGGTGATAACAGAGGTAGAAAAAGAGAGGCAAGCAGTGGGAAGCTTGCCTTAGAATCAGATGGATGGAAACCATTCTTCCTCCTTGGACTAATTATTGATGCCATTCTCCATAGTGCCATGTGTGTTTTGAAGGGGTGGAAGGAGGGCAGTTACATGATTTATGTGTTTAATTTCCCTGGATGCTGAGGAGGCTGCTGTCCTGCACTCTGAACACAGAGAAATTGATTAAAATAACAACTGTTGAAAACACAACCACTAGCAATCAGCATGTGAAGCTGTTTTCCTCTCTTGGAATTAGAATCATGATCCCTCCCAGCTGCCTGGGGTCATCTCTTTGGCCCTTTGGGGCTAGTGTGGAATTTTCAAAGCTAACAAGATTTAACCTTAGCTAACAAGGTCAGTAGGAAAAGTAACAAATTCTCTGGGCTCCAAAGAGCAAAGCAAAAAACTTTTCTCTTATTGTCTGCTTTGCTCCTGCTCTTCAAGGACTCCAGTTCTTAAATAAATACATTAGTAATCAAATAATAACTAGCAAATGTTTATTGAAAGAGTGGTGGAGTGTGGGAGGATATGATTCCCGTATGAAGCTTAAAGGACAGGGGTAATGGGGAATGACAGAGGAGAAAGAATTTCAGTTTGGGAAAAAAGGTACATGGAAGAACACAGGTGTGGCGCCAGCAGACCTAGCCATTTACTAATGTCTGTGACCTTGAGCAAGTTGTCTTTTCCTCCCTGAGCCACAGCTTCCTTGTCTGCACGCTGGAACCATAGTAATGTCTACTGCCTGTTGTTGCATGCATGTAAGGGGGAGAGTTATGTAAAGGCCTGGCACAGAGTAAAAACTTAGTAATTAATTGGTATTGTCAGAGGAACAGTGAGGAGCAGTCTCCAAATCAGTGAATGGTGCCTTGAATGGGCTTCACCCCTGTCTCCACACCAAGGAGGTCTAGGGTGCTAAAGACTACAACTCCCAGCATGCCATGAGCCTGACTTCCTGAATGGTGGCTCCTGAGAAGTAGGGGGTGGAGTTAAGCAGCCATGTTGGGCTTAAAAACTGAACACATGTATTCTCTCTCTCTCTCTCTCTCTCTCTCTCTCTCTCTCTCTCTCTCATTCTTTCTAAAGGTGTTGCTGCTAGGAAGTATCAGTCTATTAATCATCTTCTCTATCTCTCTTTCCTCCCTCTTCTCACTTCCCTTGTAAATAAATCTTTTTTAAAAAATTCCTGTCCACATGTCTGCTTCTGGGTCTTGTTCCAAGTTTTTAGGCATGTGGGTCACCCCAATTTGCCCCCAGATTGCCCTGTTATACCATTATCAGTATTGGCTATGGATCGCAAAAGCAGAGCATTGAGAGCTAAGCACTCAGAGTTGGATACTTAGGGTGAGGTAAAGGAAGAGGCATTGGGATGGACATCAAGTCAACTGACAATAGGAAAGAAACAGGAAAGGAACTTACTGAAACTTACTGAAAGTCTTATGATTGTACTTTTTTTGTAAGGAATACAGGTAAGACAGGTCTGGAAGGGTCTTGGATGCCCTACTTCCCTACCCTCACCCCATGGAGTCATGGTCCATCATTCTCACTGTGTATTAGTGTGGTCACTGACCAGGAAACTTCATCAAGTTTCAGTTGCAAGATTGGAAGGTTGGGACTTACAGTTACTTGATCTCCAGGGAAGGGCATGGCAGGAAGACTGGAGATTGATTCAAATACATGATATAAAATTCAGTCAGTTTTACCTAAGTAAAACTGCTTCCTGGGGCCATAAGTTTCTTAAACATTGGCTTCAACATTACCCTAAGACCCGTAGCTACCAAGTGAGACTGAAGTGTCCAGGTGGAAGCAAGAGGAGGATGTCTTGGCATTCTCTGGAGTGGGCGCTCATCTCCATCACGTTCCTCATGGGGAAGGGGACAGCTCTCACACCTCCCTGTACAGGGCTTGCATCTGCTATCCTTGGAAAATGCCCAGTTCATTCAAACAGGGAGTAAATTCTGAGACAGTCCACACTGTATCATTACCCATGGTCACTCCCTTTGCCTGCCATTCTGCCCCCTAGATTCTGCTTGCCTTGACATTGATTGCTGCCTGGACTCTGAAGGCAGGTTAATGGCTTTAATTAACTTTTATCGATCACCATGTATAGGCAGAGAAAAAAATCGTAGTTACTTTCACTTATAGTATTTCATCATCTTTTTTTTATTACTGTTTCTTTTTCTAAATTCACATGCCTACCATCTCATACCTTTAAAGAATCTCTACTTTAGAAGTGATAATAATAATCTGATAATTAGCATGCTGTCCTATGCTAACATGCATTAGTAGAGGAAAAGGCTCTAGTGCCCACTGTAGCATCCTGCAGAAAATCCCTCATTCCTCTTGTTTAGTTTAGACAGGTGTTCCTAACCAGAGCAGTTCCAGGTAATAGCCTAAAAGCTTACCCCCTTGAGACTTTGTTTCCAGATTACAGAATGTCCTGGGTCTAAAGTGTCTTCATTTGTAAATGGTGGGGGTGGAGAAAGGTAGAGGAAGAGAAGGAGTAGGGAATAGCTGACCAAGGTTAATGTGAGCAGTAAATGTGAAACAGAAATTAGGGAATGAGGCTGAGGGTCTGTGCCATGCTGTGCCCACCACCCTCCACATCACTTTATCCAGTGTGAGCATTCCATATATATTTGATGAATTGAATAATTTGGTGGATCTCTGCTGTTTTTCTATTTTTTATTTTTTTATTTTTTATTATTTTTTTTTAAGATTTATTTATTTATTCATACAAACACTGGGTACAGTCAGAAGCGCAGCGCGGGAGGGTGAGAGAATTCACCAGAGTCAGAGCAGGATGCAGAACAGGCAGAAGGACCGAAGTACACTGCTGAGGGGAGCAGCGGGCGGCAGGAGAGGTCTGCGCGCCATGTGGGACCCTCCTCCGGTGGCCGGGGAGCAGCCGGGGATCGAACCGGCACTGCAGAGGCTGCGGGCAGCTTCGCAACCCCGCGCTCAACCGCTGCGCCACCGGGGAAGCCCTGTTTTTCTATTTTTTAATGAATATTTGGGATGTTTCTAGTTTGGGACAATATGTACAATGCTCCTATAGACAATTTTGCAGATGCCTTTGATGAAAATATGCACTCACTTCTGTTGGGCATATACTTAAGAACCATAGGGTAGTTTACATTTAACTTTACAATAAAAGAATACAACTCTTCAATGTATTTACACCAATTTTGATTCCCCCAGAAATAGAGGACAATTCTAGTTGCTCCATATTCTTGTCAACCTTGATATATTTTTTAAATTTTCATCATTTTATATTCTGATGGATGTCCATTGTAGTTTTAATTTCTATTTTTTTGGGTTAAAAATATGCTCCTGTTTGCAAAGCTATGACATTTGGAATTAGTATTAAAAATAGAATAACTGAATTAATTTTGTTGTCTTAAAATTTTCCCTCTCTTGGATTTTGTAAAGCAATGTTTGATGGATTGAATGAGATCATCTATTACTCAGTTTGCAAAAACAGGGCAATTAAAGTAATGGATTACAGTAGTCATTAGCATTTCCATTATGAAGGGACCCTTTAAAACTTTCAGTCTCTTCTTTGTATCTGGACCTTTCAAAACCTTATGGTACTTGTTTTCCATTTATATTTATGGATAAAGGGGCTTGCTAAAGGGACATTTTAAAAATATATCTTTAAAAGACGCAATATAACATGAAGGTTTGACATTGAACAGACCCAATTGATTCCTGCTAGCATCAATTTCTTATAGGAAAGCTTTGTTTGATTTTTTTAAATAATTACTTATTTGATTTTGGAATAATCACTTAATGTATACATGTCCTGTGTAGAGGGCAAAGAGCAATCTATGTTCCTGAACATTTATTTACTTGTTGTGCATGTTTGTGTTTCATAATATAAATAATTTAAATTCTTTCTGCAAAAAGACTGTGTCTATTTGGCTAGTTAATGTTTCAGCCAGTACAACAAGGACAGTGTCTGGCACAGTGTAAGGGTTCAAAAGAATATCGATTTAATGAATGCATTAAAACTGTTTCTTCTGGTATATATGCAGTGTCTGGGACAAGACTGCAAATGGCCAATGAGCCAGAAATGTTTGTGAAAGAATGTAAAAAAGTTAAAAGAAAGAAGACTGAATTAGTGAAAGGGAAGGAAGGGGACTTGGTCCTGCTAAAGTTCTCTTTATGTAAAGTTCTCTTTATGTAAGTTCTCTTTATTTTTATGATATGTACTCTGATATGTACATAGTTCCAGGTATCACTTGGTTGTCCCATAGACGCATCAACATTTTTAAAACTCACCAAATATATCAACCTATAACCAACATTCTCCTCTTTTATCGCCACTTAGTCTGCACTGCTCCAAGACAACACTGTCCCCCACCTTAGAAATGAAGTCATTTTCAGTCCCTTTCTCCTCTTCACTAACACATTTATTCATAAATTAGTTACCTCAAAAACCTTTATTGAGAGACTTTTATGCACCTGGCTTTGTTCTTAGTATTAATAGCTTGTCTTTTGGACAACCTCTTCCTGAGAAGCACTTTCCTTCTTTGAGAACCCAGCTATTATAATCTTGATTCCCTAGGTAACAATCTATCATTTGAGACACTTTCCAAACTTGAGAACAAAGGCTAGAAACTTCATGGTTTGACTGAATTTTCCATTCATAGAGGATGAGTCAAAGATGACTCATCTGATAGCCATTTCTATCGAATTGCCACGTTTAGCTGAGAGAAATATTCCCATTCACAAAATTCTCCCCTCCTCCTTCTTACTGTTACAGTAGGGAGACATCATACATTTAATCAGATTTCTCAAAAACTCAATTAGAGATAGAGCTTGGTGTCAAGAGGATTTGTGATCTGGCGGAAGGTAGTTCATATATATGCATGAAGTCATGGGACACATTGACCTAGGGGGAGGGTGGGAAAATGTACCGCAGACTCACTGGCTGGCATCGTCACTGCCAATGTCAATGTCAAATTCCAGACCGTGAGAATGATAACAGAATAAGATATCAGAAAAACATTTAATTTTATATTTACTTGATGCGCGGTTATTGTAATTAGGCAAAATAGATACTCCCTAGATTAGAAACATCTGACTCCTCAAAAACTTATACACAAAAAATTTAATTTTCTCTGACCACTCCCCACTCCATCCTTATCTTTCTCTCCAATTCCAGACAACAGTCCAAAAGACAAGCTTTCTAGCTTGACATTTATTTTAAATATTCCCCTTCTGTTGGCTTTTCCCATTCATGATCAATTAATTTTACACCAAGCAATACATTTCTCATTTGTGAATCCATCTTCAAAAATTCACTCCACTCCTCTTACCAACTCTCTGGTTTAAATGTGAGCCAAAAACCTGAATCAAAGTTGAGATGAGTAATCATTGGGCTACATTTCAAGAAAAATGGAAGTTTTTAATGCTATTGACTGGTGTCCAGAGACTCTCAATTCTTTATCAACCTTTTCCTCCTCTAATAAGCTTTCTTGTTATTGACCACAATAGTCGAGACAAAAAAAAGAAACGAAAGAAAAGAATTCCTCGCTTGCATTCAATGTTAGCATTTGGTGCTCTGTTTATGAGTAATGAAAGTATAACTTTATATTTTTATGGTGAATGTGCATTTCAGCCATGTTGAGTGATACAGATTTTTATGGAACACAATTACCATTAAGAATAGTACTAGAAAGAGAATTTTCTTTCTTTTTTTTTTTACTTTTTTTTTAAAAAAGATTTATTTATTTAAGCATACAAGAACTGGGATACAGGCCAGAGGTGTGGGGCGTGAGAGGATCCACCAGACACAGAGTGGGGAGCAGAACAGGCAGACTGACTGAAATACACTGCTGAGGGGAGTAGCGGGTGAGATAGGAAAGGTCTGCTGCGCCATGTGGGTTTCTCCCTGACCAGCCGGGGATTGAACTCATGCTGCAGAGGCTGCGGGCAGCTTCATAGTGCGATGCTTAATCCCTTGTGCCACTAGGGAGGCCCTAGAAGGAGAATTTTCAAAAGGAGTTTCCAACAATCAAACCTGACACAAAATTTTGTGACACTTCAAAATCTGGAAAGCCCAGTTTGTAGAATGAGGCAGGCGGATGAGAGAGATCAACACTTTAATAACACCAAACTGGCATTAAGTTTACCATTCTCCCTCCAGTATTACTGGCCTGACTGCAGGGCAACCTGAGACCCTGGGGTGCATCGAGAGAGGTTCAGGAATGACCTCTAGTGCCTGGTAGAGACGAGCAAAATGTCTCCCTGCACTTACAGAAAGTGGGGTGATCCCAGCTGCTACTTTTTCCCCTCCTTTCTGTCATACCCAAGGGCCCAAGGATCCAAGCGCACTCCATGGTGACTGTCACAGTAGCCGTGACAGTAGTGGCAGCGGGACCACAAAGGAACCTCAGGCTGTAAGGAAGCAGCCCTCCTTTCTAGTCAAAGGCAATGTGGTCCCCCAAAGATGGGGAAAATCATCTTGCCTTTATTACTTTTCTTTTCTTCCACCGTTTGGCCCCAGAAACAGGTGCTGTTGCAAGAACATGTAACAGAGTAGGACACTAAAACCCCATCTTTCTGATTGGAGGACTGGAAAGGGAACCCCCAGATAACTAGAGTGTCCCAGGGAGATCAAAGGGAGAGTGAAGCTTAGGAAAGTAATCCCACAAATTGTTAGGACCGCTTGTCTACCCTGACACTATGTAGTGTGAATCTAGCCTAATGAATATACCATAGACTTGGAGAACTGAACTTGAGGGCAAACTCCTGGACGCCTGGGTCTAACACCTCTTTCTCCTGTTTCACTTTGCCGAAGACAAATATTTTTATTTATTGGGGCTTCAATTTTTTTTTAATTGGGAAATAGTCTTTTTTCAAATGCCCGGCATCTTTGATGATTGTGAAAGCCTACCCTTGTGCATTTCTGCACCATGTCCCTGACAGCTGTGTGGGTATTTACTGGGTGGGCATTTACTGTGCCAAAGAGGCACGTGTTAACGCAGAAAGTCGGTGTCTACTCCAAGCAATTCAGAGAAAAGCAAAACTGTGTTCTTTTCAGGATATTTTCTTTCAGGGATTCAGTTACCACACGAGCAGGGTTCCATGCCTTGGCTCACAAACCGTTCTCCGCAGAGGTCTCCTGCAGGCCAACTGCTCCATAAAACCGTGCTGTTTATTAAATTCGGGTGAAAGGGGAGAAAGCGTCCATAGAACAAATGCCAGAGGAAGAAAGAAACTAAAAACCAAGTTTTCCAGGAGAGCAGATTTAAATCTGGGAACATCTTGTTACTTTTTCATTGTTCTAGAATTGTTTTGTAAGTCATGTTGGTGGCTGTCAAGCTCCCATGGGGGAGGACAGGGGGCCTGTCAGGGGACAGCTTGAACAGGACACTTAGGTCAGGAAATGAGAAGGTATTTGCAGGCCTGCCGGATGGTGGCTACACTCACGGTTTTGGGTCAGATGTGTCCTAGAATTTTAGCCAACCGTGGAATTCCTTGGAGCTGAAAATCAACTGTCAAAATGTCTTCTTCAAGCATCTGCTCCGTTTTGTCCTGAGTCAGTGATGTCAGCAATATTGTCCCTTCCTGCCCTGGGCTTACTTCCTGTGCCCGCACTTGGCTCAGCTCCGCCTGCATTTGCTCATGTTATGCGACCCTCTGAGTTGGGTATGGTAACTCCCCTTTTGCAGATAAGGAAAGTTCGCAACCCCAAACCAAATAACTTGTAATCATGCAAAAGATTGCCCATTTTTTAATTGGCTTATTTGTCTTTTTATTGTTGAGTTTGGGTTCTTTTGCATGTGAAAAATGCAAATCAAAATCTTTTCTGTGTGTTCTTTTGCATGTGAATTCTTTCACTTAGCATGTTCTCAGTGGTGTTATCAGTGCGTATCAGGCCTAGCAGTGCTTCATTCCTTCTTATAGGGAAATAACATTTGGTTGTCTGGATGTATCCCTTTTATCTGCTCATCAGTTGATGGACATTTGGGGAGATTATGAATAAAACCAAACTATTAACATTCACATACAAGCTTTTGCGTGGACGTATGTTTTTATTTCTCTTGAGATATACACTAGCATGGATATGCTAGGCCAAATGGTAATTTAATAGGTAGCATTTTGTGGTACTTTTAAACTCCCTCCCCAAAGCAGCTGCCCCATTTTACAACCTTGCCAGCACCTCTATATGAGGGTTCCAAATTCTTCATAAATTTGCCAATACTTGTTGTCTGTGATTTTTTAAATAATAGCCATCCTGGTGGGCTTAAGGTAGTATCAATTGTGACTTTGATTTGCATTTTTTCTGATGACTAATGATGTGAAGCATCTTTTTATGTGTTTTTGGTCATTTGTATGAGTTCTTTGGAGAAATGACTATTCAGGTCCTTTGCCATTTTTAAATTGGGTTATTTGTCTTTTATTGTTGAGTTTGAGTTCTTTTTTATATTTTGGATATAAGTTTCTGTCACAATATATGATTTGTAAATATTTTCTCCCATTTTGTAGGCAAACCCATAAGCACAAAAAACTTTTGATTAATGATTTCCAATGGCTAGAAGTTGATGGGGATTGATTGTTTATGGGTACAGAACTTCTTTACGAGGTGATAAATGAACAAGTAAAGTTAATGGCAAAGATCACGCTACTCTGAAAATATTTAAAAACATGACTTCATATGTTTTAAATAATGAATTTTGTGGTATGTGAGTTATTTCTCAGTAAAACTTTTATTAATTTAATTGATGAGTTTGGAGGTGGAAGTGTGGGGATCAGAATCCAAGTCTTCCAAATCCAAAGTCTAGTTGTGTTATACAGCTTTGAAGTGAGGGAACAGTGTCAGGCTGGGAAGGAACAGAAAAGAGGTAGGAGACACAGACATCAAGATTCGTGTAAATTAATTGTAAGGCTGGGTCAAAATGGTGAACAGATTGGAACTCTCATTCCTGTTCAAACATTCTAATAAACAACAGAAGAGACTAATTTTAGGCAAAATAAATTCATAAAAGACATAGGGGAAATAAGCATAATTAATGCCAATGGGAAACCCTATAATTTAAGTAATCTCAGAATTGAAGGAAGTAGCAAACTTGAGATACAGACTCAAATAGTCACATGGTGTTCTCACACATAAAGATGCACATTCAAGCAAAAATAATAAAAGGGCTGTAGAACATTGACAATGCGAAAGAAAAGAAAGCAACTCAGCACACAGAAGAGCTAGCTTAGTCAATGACTCATTCTTGAATAGCTGCCTTTCCTTCTCCATCTCGCTTTCCAACTCTTCCATCAGTGCTTCCTCGAAGTGCCTGCCGGACTACTTACACCTGGAATTAGTACCTTAGGTTCTGCTTTTTGGGGAACACAAACCAAGACAGGTGTTAAATATAAATTTTATTTTTTAAAAAAGATTTATTTATCTATTTATACAAGCACTGGGTACAGTCAGAAATGTGAGAGGGTGAGAGAATCCACCAGAGCCAGAGCCGAGAGCAGAACAGGCAGATTGAGGAAGTACACTGCTGAGGGGAGCAGCGGGCAGCAGGAGAGGTCTGCGCGCCATGTGGGACCCTAGCCCAGCGGCCGGGGATTGAACCGGCACTGCAGAGGCTGCAGGCAGCTTCACAACCCAGCACTCAACCGCTGCGCCACCAGGGAGGCCCTAAATATAAATTTTAAAGTCTCTTAAGTCTTCCAATTGAATTGGGTAGAGAGTTGCAAATTTACACAATATCAGCCCCATCTTAAACACTTATTCTGAGTCTGACCCTCCCATTAGTCACTGTCAATAAATCAGTGTAGATTGGTAAATCAGTGGCATTTAATATTTTTTGGCATTTATTCACAACCCCTCGTTATTGTCCAAAAGTCCATCAGAGTTGCCAAGTCATTTGCAGCCAAATTTCCTTTCAGCCATACAAAGGAATTCCCAGTTGAGAGGTGAGTTGACTAGCAACTCTGCGCCCTACCTTACAGACACCCTTTTCCTCCCAAACTTCTGGGCAATAACTGGAAGTCCTCTGAGGTGACTTCTCACTGGAGAAGCCTATGAATTCCTCCAGTGAGTGATTGAGAATGACGGATGCCAAGCTGCCTTGCCAGGTCTCTCCCTCTTTTTTTCCTGTCATGGCCTATCTTCTGAAGGCTTTACTTTGAAGTGTCAGTTTGTGTCCATGCCAATGTTTTGCTTTTTCATGTGGGCAATTTTGACTTTGCACTCCAGGAACCAAGAATGTGTGCACGTTCAGGTTGTTTGGAAATAAAGTATTCCAAACTGACTCTAATTTAAGCAAGAGTAGGTGTGTATCAGAAGGATGTTTGGTAGTTCCCAGGACTGAAGGGAAAGCTGAACAAACCAGGCTCTAGAAGTGTATGTCCAAGGCAGTTATAGAGATCTCCTAGGTAAAAACTCACAAACTTAGTCATTATGACAACACTGCTTTCATAGAACCCAGAACCAACCATTTTTCATCCCTGCACATTACCTGAGAATGTTCCCATAGGATAGAATTCCCTTGGTCTGGATTGGGTCTGTGCTAGATCCTGAGGTGGGTGGAGCAGGGGTGGGGCCGTGCTCTAATGAGCTGTTCTACCAGAACAGAGTAGTTGGGGGACAGTTGTAGCAAATGAAGAGATGCTGGGGAGATGGAAGCTGTAGATTTCCACTACATTGTTTTCCCTGGTTATCCGTTTGCTCATATTCCCAAGCAAACAGTTTCACAAATGCTTCCACCTGGCATTACAACGCCATCTAAACTGAAGGTCTAATGGCCTTCCTGTAAAATTTTGTAGATTCACTCTGTAGTTTTCATATTAGAACTTGCCAAAGACTATACATAACCACCCAAACTGATACAAAAAGGTTGACAACTACTGGATCCACCAAATAGTATTATTCTCAGTGGATCCAGCCTTTATGATCTGGAAGCCTTTATTTCTGAAGTTGTATCCTGATATGACTGGGCACCGTCTAAAGCTGCCCTCCATGTGCCTGAGAAAGGTTGTGTCCTTTCTCTCTTTTCATAATGTCTCTGTCTGTTTGGTATGAGTGCCAATGTGTCCTCATAAAATTAGTTGGGAAGTGTCCCAGCTTGTCCAATTCTCTGAAAGAGTTTGTATAAGAATGGTGTTATTTCTCCTTTAAATTTTTGGAAGAAGCTGAAACAATTTGAGGAACAAAATAAATAAGGTACTCTTGGATTATAAATCAAAGTATCAAATAAAATCCATGACTCCATACAGATAAAAATGAATGATTGAACAAATAAATGAGAGAGAATTCCAAATAATTTATGTAGATACTTCCTCTTTGAGGAGAAGCAACATAACTCCCCACCCCTTAAAATACAGGATGGTTTCACTCGTATGTGGAATATCGAGAAACAAAATAAAGGAACTGACAAAACTAATCGAAAACAAACCCTAGAAATAAGACTGCAGAATTAAGACTACTAGAGGGGGAGAGTGGGGGTGGGAGCAAAGTGGAGGCGGGGGACAGTGGATGGTGGTAAAGGGATAGGGGTGCTTTGCTGGTGGGATGTTTCCTCTAAATCACGTACGGTATTTAAATCAATGCTACCTCAATAATACAAAAACATTTTTAAAGTGTGGGCTTCACGTAGTGATTTCCTTCCAAAGAGTACAGTATAAAATGGGGAAAGAAGAGGAACTTTACGGTGGGAAAACCTGACAAGCACCGGCCCTCACCTAGTCACATGACTGTAACCGGTGTGTATCCATAGAAAGGGGAGGGTCCAGGTTCCCTGGGCCTCCCAAGGAAGGGCAGAGCTGAGCCACAGGAGAAGCAGAAGACTGGAAGGAGACCTGGAGGGGGCTCGTGGGTCAGAGACAGGTGAAGAAGCTGCACTTGCTTCTCCACCTTAGACTTGTACCGGGGACTTGGGGAACATGGAAGGAGACACTTGTAATAGGTGTGGGTGAAAGACCATGGAGGAGGCTGACAGCAAAGCCTTTATCTTCATTTTGATTTTGCTCTTTTCCTCCCAGACTTGCCTGGCCCCTTCTGCCCCTTTCCTATGGGGCCCCACAAGAAGGTGCCTTAGAATTGCGGCAAAATTTTGGGCCTGCTTTGGGCCAACCCTGTTTGGCCGGACATTTACCCAGGAGGGTTTAGGCAACTTTGGGTGCTTGATTTGGAAACTATATTTTTTTTCTTCTCTCTATTATACACTAATTGTATTAAAGTCCCTTTCTTTTAAAAAAAAATTATTTATGCATACAAGAGTTGGGGTACAGGCGAGAGATGTCGGGGATGAGAGGATCCACCAGAGACTGAGTGGGGAGCAGAACAGGCAGATTGACTGAAATACACTGCTGAGGGGAGCAGCAGGTGAGACAGGAGAGGTCTGCTGCACCATGTGGGTTGCTCCCTGGCTGCCAGGGATCTAACTTGTCTGTAGTGGCTGGCAGTAGCTTGATAGCACTATCTTTAACCCTTGCGCCACCAGGGAGGCCCCTAAAGTCCCTTTCTATTGAAGGTTTTATGTACTAGAATATGTTTTGTCTTGATGTGGCAGATGGCAGGACCATTTAGAGTGTGGCAGATGGCAGGACCATTTAGAGTGTGTAGGTTTGGGGTTCCTGGGATTCTCCTCAGTCTGCCTGCTAATAGTTTTGCCAAACATCTTCGGGGATAGCAAGGACATATAGAAAAGGTCTCACGTATTCTTGATGTCATGTGATGAGAATTTCATTTCACTTCTGTGGTCTTCCCCCAAAGCCTAAACTCGTAATATAATACGAGGAAAAACATAAAACAAATTCCACTCGAGGCACATACTACAAAATATTTGACAAATACTCCTCAAAACTGTCAAGGTTATCAAACCCCAGGAAAAATCTGAAAAACTGTCACAGTCTAGAGGACCCTACTATGGAATCCTGCATGAGATTCTGGGACAAATAAAGAACATTAAATAAAAACTAATGTATCAAATATGAATGTCATAGATTCTATAAGGGAGGTTGGTACCAGGTGCACTGTACTATCTTTGCAACTTCTCAGTAAATCTAAAACTATTTCAAATTAAGAATGTTTTAAAAACAATTATTTCGGGCCTCCGTGGTGGCTGCAAGCGGTTGGGCGTAGTGCTGTGAAGCTGTCCACAGCCTCTGCAGTGCTAGTTCCATCCCTGCCGGTCTCGCAGCAAACTTGTGAGCAGACCTCTCCTGTCTCGCCCACTGCTCCCCTTAGCAGTATATTTCTTCAGTCTACCTGTTTTGTTCCCCATTCTGTCTCTGGTGAATCCTCTCACACTCCCGCACGTCTGGCCTGTACCCCGGTTCTTGTATAAATAAAATAAATCTTTAAAAAAAAAACTCCATTTAAAAAAAACAATTATATCAAGTGACAATGAAGGCAAACATAATGAACATTGCTTTAATATGTTATTACATGCACAGTAACAACACTATATGTATCATGCAAAATATGTGAATTAGAATATTAACATCAATATGAACACAGTTGTTAAGGTAGCTATAGAAAAAGCAAACTGCTGTCGAAATTATCCTAAGGCAGTGGCGCAGCGGTTGAGCGCTGGGTTGCGAAGCTGCCCGCAGCCTCTGCAGCACCGGTTCGATTCCCGGCTGCTCCCCGGCCACCGAGGAGGGTCCCGCATGGCGCGCAGACCTCTCCTGCTGCCCGCTGCTCCCCTCAGCAGTGTACTTCGGTCCTTCTGCCTGCTCTGCTCCCCGCTCTGGCTCTGGTGAATTCTCTCACCCACCCGCGCTTCTGACTGTACCCACTGCTTGTATAAATAAATAAATAAATAAATAAAACAAAATAAATCTTTAAAAAAAAAAAAGAAATTATCCTAAGGCACAGGCAGAGGTGGGGCTATGGAAATTGAGGGCCATTATGAGAATCACCACCAGTCCTTACAAATCTGCTTTTATGCATTTTTATGCATTTATCTCTTTATTTCTTGATTTTTCTTGCTAAGTGTTGATCAAATTTATTATTCTCAACCGCTATTTATCTCTGCACTGATAAATCCCCAATTTTCTGCAGCATAAATTAATGGCTGACTGGCTTGCATCTGGTTGAATATGAACTCTAGGGATACCACCTTCTGCAAGGCCTTGCTGTGTTACTCTGCAAGCACAGGTACCAATCTCATCTTCCATAACCGAGTCACAGAGCCCAAAGGGATTTATGTCTGGGGCAACAAAGAGCAGTCCTTGGAATATCTGCATCAGAATCACCTGGGAAATCGGTTCCAAATTCCAACTCCAGATTCCCACCCAGACCTCAAAAATCAAATCCACAACCAGTCATATACATTTCTGAAAAACTCCTTCGTGAACCTTTTGCAGAATAAAAGTTTCAGAGTAACTGATCTAATAATAGAAAAGGACATAGACCCCACTGTCGAGTCTGCCTCATCTAAATGGGCAGGATACAGCAGGGCCACCTAAGGGAATGCTCGAGAAGAATTAACCAGTGCTTGCAGAAATCCCTTTGTCAGGACTCCTGGTGCTTCTGCTGGATCTATTGCTAATCTTCCTCCTTTGGCTACCTTGCTGATCTCAACACCCCCGGAGTACTTGATGTGAATCTTTTGAATCTTATTTGCCAAATTCAAGTGACTGAGGTTTCAAAAAATTGTACCCTGCAATCCAAAATTGAAATTGCTGGGTCTGCTTCAAGTTTCCCAATCAAAAATCTCATTTCAATCCCTGGAAGCACTTAATAACAAAGAAACCTAACCAGACCTGAATTGTAGTGGTTTCTATTAATTACCGAAATGGAGGATGAGGTTTCCCTTGGATGAGGTCTTATTCCACATTCTGCAACAACCTTTTACAGTTGACACATAAATCAGAGGCTGAAACCAGGAAGAAGTTTTAAATTGGATGGAGTCGTGATTCCATCCAATAGTGATATTTATGAAATCCCATCCCTGCTTGGTAATTACAATGGCTATGACAATTAATTTCTTGCTTTGGATTAAAATCCATTCAGTGCTAGCTGCATATTTTAGTCTGGCAAGATGAATTGGACTTCATTTTACCTGTGTAGAGCTA
The DNA here is from genome assembly GCF_014898055.3 of Talpa occidentalis. Classification (NCBI taxonomy): domain Eukaryota; kingdom Metazoa; phylum Chordata; class Mammalia; order Eulipotyphla; family Talpidae; genus Talpa; species Talpa occidentalis. Next base: position 91,341,512 of record NW_023600993.1, read on the forward strand.
TCAGCAGATGGGAAATTATAAGCTGATTTATTAAAAATGGTTCTAGCACAATTAGTACCTAAACAGCTTTCAGATTCTTTTTTAAAATAGATTTTTGCTGCCTCATAGAAGGTTGGAGTTTGGAAAATCCTTTCAAAAGAACAGCTTCATTCAAATTCTATGTTGAGGACATAGACGTAATAGTTAATACAGACAAGCCCAATTTTCAGAAAACTTGAAACACAGAAACTCATATTTGCAAACCTTATAAATTAAAGGATAGTTACTCATTACAAAGCCAGGCTGGCTTCCTGCACAGCCCTGCTCCCCATAGATGCATTCACTAAGCCACTTCCTCTCTCATTCTTGGAATAATGCATTTGGGAGGATTTTAGGGATTGCTTTATGGCCATAAACCACATCCAGCAACTCTCCTCATACCTTAGTTTTAGTAATAGTAATAACAACAACAACAACATTAATAGTATTTATTGAGCATACATAAGCCAGAGGGAGAAATACAAATATTGGATTATACCACAAATATGTGGAATAGAGAGAAACAACACAGAGGAACTGACAAAACTAAACAAACAAACAAACAAAAAAGCCTAGAAATATAACTGCAGCATTGAGGCTAGCAGATGGAAAGATTAGAGATAGGAACAAAATGGGGAAGGGACTAATGGGGTTTAGTAAAGGGGTCTGGGAGTGGGGGGTGGCAAGGTAATATATATTTGAGGAGGGGAGACCTATGTCTCTGAATCATGTGCAGTGCTGTTAACCAATGTTACCTACATACATACATATGTACATACATATCCTACATATATACATATGTAGGATATTGTTAATGCATTAGACCTTCCTAATAACTCTATAAGGCAGGCAATGTAATCATGTTTTGTACAGAGGAGAAACTAAAGCATAAAGTGGCTCGTTAACTCTCCCAGGATCACTGTATCTGTCATTTGACTGGTAGCAAACCATGCCAACCCTAGTGGATTTAAACAATAACCATTTATTTGGCTCTTGTTTATGTGGATCAGCAATTTGGGCTGGACCCAGCTGGGTGTTTCTGGTCTTGGATGGGCTCTCTCGAACATCTGTAATGAGCTGCATATCAGACTTGCAGGTCTTGACTGGGCTCTTTCACATGTCTGGGGTTTCAGGCAGGACAATTTGGCTCACTCATCTCTGCTCCTATAGGCTGGCTCAAGGTTATTCCAAGGAAGGCTTATTTTCCATATGTCCTTTCCGAAAATCATCCACCTGAGTTTAAGGTGTCAAGCTGGTTTTCCATTTCTACCTTCCATTTCAAAATTGACCTTCAACTATTATTCAAAAGAAAGTCATATTTAATTCATGTATGGTGCATTGACCTAAGATCTAGAAATTTCTTAAGTATCTATCAAAGGTGTAATCCAAATATCTGTATCAAAAAACCTCCTTAATTCAAAACATACCAAGAACTGATCCTTCCTGTCACGTGTACACCTATTAAGCGATGATTATGACGTTGGAAACAGGTATTTAACCTGTGTTCTGGTGACTTTATGTATTACAGAGCAAGGAAACTGCTATATTTATCTCATTATTTGTATTCCCCAGCTTTTGGTAAAGGAAGCTGCCATGAAAACAAAAAACTGTAGGGGGTCTGTTTTTTCAAAGACCGTTGAAGTAAAGTCATCTGACTTCACATAGGTGGCCAACTCCAATGATACTCCACTCTGTATCCTTACCTTCCTTCTGTCTTATACCTTAAACATAAAATTCAGGAGTTAAATGGCTGTAATAGGAATGCTTAATAACATGTTTATATGGGTTGAAAAATTAAGTCAGAGTATTTCTTACAGAAATTAAGTCTGACTTGGCTCATTAATTTGACCAAGAGCGCTGGCTTTGGCAGTTAAGATATATGGCAGGGCCTCCCTGGTGGCGCAGCGGTTGAGGGCTGGGTTGCGAAGCTGCCCGCAGTCTATGCGGCGCCGGTTCGATCCCTGGCTGCTCCACTGGAGGAGGGTCCCTCATAGCGCGCAGACCTCTCCTGCCGCCCACTGCTCCCCTCAGCAGTGTACTTCGGTCCTTCTGCCTGCTCTGCTCCCTGCTCTGGCTCTGGTGAATTCTCTCACCCTCCCACGCTTCTGACTGTACCCAGTGCTTGTATGTATAAACAAACAAACAAACCAACAAATAAATAAATAAATCTTAAAAAAAAAAAGACACATGGGCCTCCCTGGTGGCGCAGCAGTTGAGCGCCGGGTTGCGAAGCTGCCCGCAGCCTCTGCAGCACCGGTTCGATCCCCGGCTGCTCCCCGGCCACTGGAGGAGGGTCCCACATGGCGCGCAGACCTCTCCTGCCACCAGCTGCTCCCCTCAGCAGTGTACTTCGGTCCTTCTGCCTGTTCTGCTCCCCGCTCTGGCTCTGGTGAATTCTCTCACCCTCCCGCACGTCTGACTGTACCCAGTGCTTGCATAAATAAATAAATAAAAATAAATCTAAAAAAAAAAAATTAAAAAAAAAAGACACATGGCAGACATTGTCCATAAAGTAAATGAGCTTATCTCCAGCTCTAAGATTTTGATAGAAAGATATTTAAAATCACATATTTAAGATAAAAGTATTTTACCCAAAAAAGTACTGAAAAAGGTGTACTGAAATTAAGAATATTTTTATTCTCTGAACTCTTTCTGCATTATGAGGTTAAATATATTTTCTTTAAGAGAAAGAGAAAGAGCTGTAACTAATGGTCATTTCTAAGTTTTAGTAGTGTCTTTTGGTTTATTTCCCAGAAATAGAGAGTGGGTGAATTTGATGACTAAGCAGCAATTTTCTTTTCTTTTTTTCCTTTTGCAGATTAATAGGTTTCCACCTTTTTGCTTTTAAAAAATGAAGGAGGACCATTGACATTTTCAAATGATCATTAAAGTAATTTAAAAACAGAACTCTTCATTTTGGGAAGGAGTTCAAAAACATCAAATTTGAATGGAAAAATGTAGCAAAACTTTACATTCCCATCTATTTATTTATGTGAACAAAGTTTGCCAGTGGTAACATACAAAAATGAAAAATGAGAATATATGTGATGTTGAAACTACCTTGTTCTAGCAAAAGTAATATTGGTTCACATGAACAAAATCTAGATGGCAAAAACTAGTTTCACCCTCTCATTGAGAGAAATGTTTCCATTAGTGTCTAACTTTTATATTCAATAATCACTTAATGTGTAATAAAATGGTTGGGAGCCTGCTGCCCTAAAGGGAGCTGGAGTTTTTGGAGAGTAACTATTTAATCTGCATATGGAGTTCCCAGACATTAGAAATTCTGCAAACAGAACTTCTTCCCAGAATTTACTCCTGTTCTCTGAGGATGTACTGGCTTGTGCGCATGTTCCCTACTAACCAGCAGTTAACTTATTAATCTGTAAAAGCGAAAACACAATTGCGTGCTATTTTCTTGTTCCTTTGTTCATATCTTCAATAAAAGCTTGGGCTGGAAGAGTGAAAGTTAGAGCTGCTCTCAATGGCTCTCTCCCCAGCCTCCCCCGTTGCCAATTCATTTAGACTCTGAGTCTTCATTGATGGCAGAGAACTTCATCCGTTGTCCTGTCTGCAGCAATAATGATATTGTATAATTAAGTATTTATTAATAATAACAATTTATAAGAACATCCTAAAACTTGAGGACTTCCATGATCACAGATTAAGTTAAAAAAATTAACATTTTATTTTATAATCTTATTTTGGGGAGAGGAGTATATTTTAGGACTAACAATAAAAGTGTTTAAACATAAAACACATTCTATTAAGACATACTTTATACCAGACGTGAAACAGAGATACACATTCAAGGAGGAAATATAAATGTAAAATTTCTGCGAATGAAAACTGTGTAATTTTTAAAGTGGATCATTGAGGGTAATAAATCACGATGTTAGATTTCATTGGATACATTTTAAAAAGTGATGTGATTATTATATATTTTCAAATTTCAGTACACTATTTATACTATGTTGGAAACAATGACATTTGCTTTTTTTTATCCTATTTAGATTTATAATAAAAACATTTATGTGACAACTTAAAAATGGATAACTGGGTCCTCATTGCAGTCAATCCAACCAGGTCAGATAGTCAACCCCAGAAACCCATTGCTTTGAAAATCTGCTGCCTGTCGTCATTTCGGCAATAGCTACTGAACTGATGAGAGTTTGGTTGCATGCAACAGAAAACACGTTAGCTGGTGTTGTAGGAAGGGATTTGACACAGGGAATTAGGTGCTTCCAAAACTGTTAGAAAAGTCAAAGGAAACTCTCTATGCTGAGAATGTGGGAGTTGCTCCTGCAGAACCACTTAGACCTATTGCAGCAGGAATAGGAAACTCTGCTGCTGTCACTGATGGAAGGAGCACAGTACCCCACAGGACCAGGAAAGCTATCACCACTGTGGCAGAGCCTGCTCCAAAACTGTGCCCCTGAGCCCATCAGCAAAAGAGACCCCCACCCTCTTACACTCTCCCAAGGCCGTTTTACACAAGTTCATCTGATTGGTGGAGTCAAGACATCGCTGGGACTCTAACTCTGAGAGAGGGTAGAAATGATCGTTTCTGGCCTTCTAGGCTCTGCATGACAAGAAGTATTGTAATGCAGACCAAGCAAGCCACAAGAGTATTCGCTGAAGTAAGGTCTTCCCTATGTGTGAAAGAAGAGGGGACTCCCTACATGATGGCGCTCAGGAGATACCTGGATCCCAAAGCATCTCTCCACTGTGTGTTTCACAGGCTGTTTCACAGCCCACTGTTAGAGCATCATGATCGCTGTTCTCCATGAGCTCCTTATTAACCTGTAAACATCCCCATGACATAGAACACACAGAGCTGTAATCTATGACTATCACCCACAGGATGTCAGGTAGCAGCTGATTGAGAACGAGCAAGGTAGGTGTTGGGAAGAGGGCAACAGCCCCGGAAAGTGGTAGGGTATCAAAGTAGAAGCAAAGGACCGTCAAAGGCAAACTGTACATCTACCCAAACATGCCCCAGGATCCTCCTGGCTGCTCTGTAAACTGGAAGCTCAGTTGCGCTGCAGTAGGGGTGTATAGAACAGAAAGACATGGTAACAAGCACAGCAAGTGTTTCCTGTCTTGCAGCAAATCCTAGCTTCAAGCTTTTGCCCAGAAAATAAATGCCAGGTGGTGCTCAGAATATAAATTTCTTCTCCAAGGGCAAGTGTACTGTAGAGAGTCACATATTGATTAGGAGCATATTCATGCAATGAAAAATTCAAAGACAAGCCAGTTTCTCGGTGTTTGCAAGGATTGGCAAGTTCATCAAGGTTATTGATGAAGAAATTAAGTAGAATGCTCTGCAGTCTCCTTCAGCCTCAGTCCACTCATTAAAATCTGAACCAAAAGCTCTTATCACATTACAAAGTGTGCCCTGGCAAAGGAACACCCTCCTGGCGGGTTTGGCATGAGAGATACAGATGGTCTCCAGACGGTGCTGTGCTGACAAGGAATCGGGAAACTAATTCTGGTTCTACTCTGACTCTAGATCCTGTGTGACCTAAAACAAGTAATCTTTCCACTTTCTGTTTCCATTTCTTTGTTGCAAGGGAACAAATGTTATTGATCTTGTTGACTTCCTGAGACAATGGTCCATGGCTATGATTCAGACATTCTTGGAACCCCCAAAATTCTATGAAAGTTTTACATTTAGGAGTATGTGCTTAAGATATTTTTATACTTAATCCTAAACTGAATAATCATATTCAGAAGGAAAGGAGTCTAGCCGATGAATGACTAAGAGAATCAACTCAGACAGTTGATCACCGAAAACTACTTTTCCTGTGACCCCATGTGAGTCTCATCGGTGACCAATCATGCTGTGGCAGGTACCCTTGATATGAGGTGATGAGAATGGCCCGTCTGCGATCTTCCTCCCCAAAACCTGTGTCTCATCATGAGGACACATCATTGAAATCCCAACTGAGGGATGTTCTGCAAAGCATCTGAGCTGCATTCCTCTACATGGTCCAGGTCATCAAAACAAGGAAAATCTGAGAAAGTATGAGAGAAGCCTGAGGAGACATGACAGGTAAATGGGGTGTGAGGTCCTGGATGGGATCCTGAGACAGAAAGAGGACATTAGGTCAAAAGGAAGGAAGTCTATATAATTGTGAACTTTAATTCTTTTTTTTTTAAGAAATTCTACTTTATTTATTTATTTTTTTAAAGATTTATTTATTTATTTATTTATACAAGCACTGGGTACAGTCAGAAGCACAGGAGGGTGAGAGAATTCACCAGAGCCAGAGCAGGGAGCAGAGCAGGCAGAAGGACCGAAGTACACTGCTGAGGGGAGCAGCGGGCGGCAGGAGAGGTCTGCGCGCCATGTGGGACCCTCCTCCGGTGGCCGGGGAGCAGCCAGGGATCGAACTGGCGCTGCAGAGGCTGTGTGCAGCTTTGCAACCCAGTGCTCAACCACTGCGCCACCGGGGAGGCCCTGAACTTTAATTCTTTTGTGTGTGTGTGTGTGTGTGTGTGTGTGTGTGTGTGTGTGTTTTAACTTTATTTTTTTTAAATAATAAATTTTATTTTTATATTCCCCCATACAACTGCACATGCCCCATTCTGACCCCAATCCCTCCCCTCCCGGCCCCCACCCCCCAAAAAGTGTCTCTGGTTCATAGTTTTTTGTTGATTTTGATTTTCACTTTCTTATAGTTATTCATTTTCCTGATCCCTTATTTAAGTTTTCTAGATTCCTGCTATGAGTGAGACCGTCCGGTATTTTTCTTTTTCTTTTTGGCTTATTTCGCTGAGCATGATCCCTTCCAGCGCCATCCATGTTGCTGCAAATTGCATGTTGAACTTTAATTCTTAATGTATCGATATTGTTTCATTAGTTACAACCAGTGTGTCTTATTAAGGTAAGATGGTAACAGTTGGAGACACTGAGGGTGAATGGAACTCTGCACTAGCTTTACAACTTTTCTGTAAACTGCTCTAAAATTTTGAAGGTTTATTTTAAAAATACCTACTAGGGTTCAAAAGGGATAACAATGAGTCTGGCTGCTAAACCATTTTGTTTGAATTACATGCTATGTAAAGTTCTTTTCTCGCACTGGAGGGTCTCAGGGCTAATAAGGACCTTACCTCTGGTTTTTATATTATTATTTTTTTAGATAGAAAACGTGAAAGACTATCAAATTATTGTCCCAAGAGTGTAAAAGAAAACCACAGAAAAACAAGATGAGGCTCTCACAAATAGAGCCATTTTTACTGGAACTCATCTGTGCTGTAAATAGAGAAACCACACGCTTACTTGAACACATTAGACATACACAACCTTCCATATTTGTGGTTTTAATTTATGCTTTAGAATTTTTGTTGCAAAAGAAAAATTCAGGCTTTTGTGGTACAAGAGAAATTGGCCACCTTTAACTGGTGTCTGCAAAGGGGACTTTCAGTCAGGTATAAACTGAGGCCTCCTCTCTAATTTTCTTACTTTGCCCTTCAAATTATTTTGATCTCTTGATCTCCAGACATGAATCATGCTATGTAATTTGAATAATAATGAATAATGGTAATAACTGAAAAGATGGAGTATCCGGATTCATTTCTTATCTAGAAAGATACTAAAACAGCTCCATCGTCATTCCATAATTTATGAATGTGTGAATGTGCCGCATGAAGAGACTGGATGAGTCAGACATTTTAATTGGGCTGCCTTAAAATAAGAAGCAAAGTAACTTCTACTCCTCAGGATAATCTCATGAAAGTCATTCTAGCCAGAGAGGGGCCAGAGTTGAACTTTCTTGTACACAAGTGGGCAGAATAAAGTACAGATGCTGGTAATATCTGTAAAACACCAGCTTCTGGTTTGCTCTTGCTTTTGAGGTTCAAGAATTTTCATAGCAACCTTATCAGGGAGGACTTCAACTCTTATGTGAAAGTTACCTCATTGAGTCCTTCCCACTTATATATGAAATAACTGGGATCCACCTGGCTAAGTATTTCTGAAAATGTTTTATCTTTAACACAATACTCCATAAAAGAGATTTTTAAATGTGTTGCAAAATGACAAAACCCATGCTGTATAAAAGAGAAATCTGGCAATTTACACATTCATATCCATGATAAATGTAGAACAGAGTCATTCATGTTGGTTCATTAAATGGGCATTTGTGGGACATCACGTGTGCCTGACACTGTCCTTGGTACTGATGTTCAGGGACATGAGCAAGGGGAGCTCCTGCCTCATGAGCAACAGTCAAGTGGAGGAGGCAGGTATTAATCAAATTCAGTGCAACCAGCTCTGAGCTAAGTAGGTTATCATAGCCTGAGCTAAACAACTCATCTGTCCTGCACATGGTCTCTTCCTTTAGCAGTCTAACATGGACTTGTTCATAAGAGACAGATCCAGTTTTCATACGAAAGAATGGGAAATAATGTGGTGGAGAAATGTTAAGCCATGCAAGGACTGTTAGCAGAAATCTTGACATTAAGAATGCTGATGGTGGGGCCTCCCTGGTGGTGCAAGAGGTTAAGACGCAGAACTCGGAGGCTGTCCGCAGCCACTGCAGCGCAGGTTCAGTCTCTGGCCCTGGGGGTGACTCACATGGCGCAGCAGACCTCTCCTGTCTCGCCCACTGCTCCCCTCAGCAGTGTGTTTCAGTCAATCTGCCTGTTCTGCTCCCCATTCTGTCTCTGGTGGCTCCTCTCACCACCACTCCCAGTCTCTGGCCTGCACCCCAGCTTTTGTGTGTGCAGATAGATAAATCTTAAAAAAAAAAAAAAAAAGAATGCTAATGGTGAGGGCTGAGAAGGAAGAAGGAAACATGTTACTGCAAGTGGGGGAAAGTAAGATCCTTGATCAGGAGTGGGAGTAGCAAAATGCTTATCAAAATTAAGTCATATGGAAAGTATAACTTGTAAATAATGCACTTGGGTATTTAGCTAAGGAAATTCCTGGACCAAGTGTGGGAGATAACACCTGGCTTTTTTTTTTTTTTTTTGCTTGTAGTAAAGGGCAAGAGGAGAGAGATAAAGTGAGGGAAGAACTGTTTAAGCAAAAAGGAACTGGGATGATTTTGAAATTCTCAGCCAGATGTCAAAAGATATTAAAAATCAAAAATTGCTGTTGAAAGTGACTATACCGGGGTGACAATACAGTTCTTTGCTGAAATCTCAGACATCATCTCAATCTCATCAGCATAAAGGGATGAGATAAAAAGTTTATCCTACTCAACCACACACACACACACACACACACACACACACACACTCTGAAGAGAGTAAGGGTGTTTTTCTCATCCATCTTCTCAGTCAAACCAGAGGGCCTTCAGTAAATTTGAAAGTATTGTCCTTCATTCCTCTCAGCAGAAGCAAAAAATGAAGAGATTATCTTGAAAAAAAAAAAACTGTGTACTTGGCTCATGTATAATAGAATGAAACCCTGTGACATATGCAGGAGACTTACAAAGTTTTTGAGAAAATTGTATCAACAGAAACAACAGCATCTTGGGTTGAAGCAGGCAAAGAGAATAAGAAACAAAAAGAACTTTTCAATACAAAATTCTACCAGAAAGAAGCAGGCTGAAACACATGTTATCTTTCATAGAAACACATGTTATCTTTCATAGAAAAGAAAAAATGGGTCAGGATTGAGCCAAGAACCACAGCAAATTGTTATCAGAACTTGAAATGTAATCAAGGAACTCCAACTGCAGTTTTCCTGATTGGATTTCAAAGTTACTTTGCACCAGTGGCTTCTATTACACCTTCTGTTCCATACCCTATTGACCCCTTTGGACCAGAATGTCTACAACTGTTATTTTATGGCATTCTACCCATTGTGTGTTGGAAGAATTGAGGGAAGATAATTCTCTCTTTAATTTTAGAGATCCACAGATGGAGAGGAATTCTGTGAGTATTCCTTCCCAGAGCCTCAGCTGTTTTAGATTATGAAAATTTGAATTTTGAGCTAATAAGATTTAGATGAGGTTTTAGATTTGATTTTATGCTACAATGAGGATTTGGGGGAGCTTGGCAGTGCAGAGGATGCATATTATATATGAAGGGATATGAATTTTTGAAGGCCAGAGGTAGGCTTTGGTACACGTAATTCTTTTTTTTTTTTTTTTTTTAAAGATTTTTTTTTTATAGAGGCATGTTTTATTTATTTATTTGTTTGTTTGTTTTGTTTATACAAGCACTGGGCACAGTCAGAAGCGCGGGAGGGTGAGAGGATTCACCAGAGCCAGAGCAGGGAGCAGAGCAGGCAGAAGGACCGAAGTACACTGCTGAGGGGAGCAGCGGGTGGCAGGAGAGGTCTGCGCGCCGTGTGGGACCCTCCCCCGGTGTCCGGGGAGCAGCTGGGGATTGAACGCGCTGCAGAGGCTGCAGGCAGCGTCGCAACCCAGCGCTCAACCGCTGCGCCATCGGGGAGGCCCTTTGGTACACGTAATTCTAAGATAGTCTCCCAAGATTTCCCATCTGTACCCTTGGGACTGTGACTATTCATGAAATAGCACACCCATGATTATGTAACAATACATAGCAAAAAGGATTTTTGCATATGTAACTAAGATTACTAATCAGTTGTATCAAGCAGAGTTCAGTGTACTGGTTATCAGGGGAATGGGTATTGATCACCAATTACCAACCCAGAGGAGATCCCAACTAAATGGAAAATAGCAAAAGACATGCATTCTGTCAACCACCAGGAAAAGATATTCAAACACTTCTGTCCATTGCATCTTGGTATCATACTCACCAAAGAATACACAACACAGCCAAGCCCTGGATGGAATAACACTTTACTTACACAGAGAAGAGACAGAGCATGATCAGCATCAATGGCCAGTCCTTCTCAATAGCCAATGCAGGGAAATTCATCTGTGTATACCACAGTGAAGTAACATTGACCCTTTCCATAAAGGACAGAGACATCAAGTTTGGCCAGATGTCATAAGGAGCACATATTTTAAGTAGAACAAAAGAGGACTCATTGGGCCTGATTTTTCCACATAGGTGATACACAGGCTGTGTGGGCTCTTTATCTTTTGATAAAGAAATATTCCAGGCCTGAAGTTCATTCTTATGCAGTTGAGTAAGGGGTGGAAAGATTCCACAATAAGACTGCATCTCCCAGCAAGCTGATTCTGAGAATCAAAAGGAAGGTTATCTGGGTGGGCCTAATCTAATCACATGAGCACTTTAAAAAGAGTGTTTTCTCTAGCTAGTAACAGAAAAGGAAGTCAGATTTAAAACTTCAGAAGCACTTGACATGCCACTGTTTATTTGAAGTTGGAGAGGGCCACATGAGGAGGAATATGGATAACTTCACAGAGCATTGAAAACTCCCCTTTTGATGGCCTAATCTTGAGATCACACAGCAACATATCCCTCATGTTCCATTAGAGGCAAGTCACTAAGCCCAGCCCTCATTCGAGGGAGGAGAATTAGGTCCTACCTTTTGAAGAAAGTAGTGCCAAAGAAAGGACATATTTTTTTAAACATCACAGCTGCCTACTCCATCCTTTCCCCTTAATCACCCCAACCTTGACCCTGATGGTTTTCCAATCCTGTGACAAAAAAGAAGCAAGAAAAAGTGAACCCAAGGAAATGTGTATCAGAGTGAAGAGGGAAGTTCTTCTGTTGGAGTGTTACAGGGCAGAACAAGGGACCCCCAGGAACCCCAAACCTGCATGCTTTAAATGGGTTCTGCCATCTGCCTCATCTCATCAAGACAAACCAGACTCGGGCCTCCCTGGTGGCGCAGGCGGTTAAGTGCAGTGCTGTGAAGCTGTCCGCAGCCTCTGCAGTGCCAGTTGGATACCCTGCCAGCCACGGAGCAACGCACATGGCGCGGCAGACCTCTCATGTCTCGCCCGCTGCTCCCCTCAGCAGTGTATTTCATCAGTCTGCCTGTTCTATACCCGGCTGTTTCTGGTGAATCCTCTCACCCTACTGCACATCTGGCCTGGACCCCAGTTCTTGTATAAATAAATAAATCTTAAAAAAAAAAAAAAAGACAAAACAGACTCTAGTAAGACCATCAGTAGAAAATAACTTGAGTAACAATTAGTGTGCAATAGAGAGAAGAAATGAAAAAATATAGTTAAAATACCTTCCAATTAAACACCCCAAATTACCCATCCCCTCTTGGGTAAATGTCCAGCCAAACAGGATTGGCCCAAAGCAGGACCACTGAGGCCCAAAATTTTGCCAAAGGTCAAAGGCACCTTCTGGTGCCTTTGGGAAAGAGGCCAGGCAAGTCTGGGAGGAAAAGAGCAAAATCAAAATGAAGATAAAGGCTACGTTGTCAGCCCCCCACGGTCTCTCACCCGCATCTATTACAAGTCTCTCCTTCCACGTTCCCCAAGTCCCTAGTACAAGTCCAAGGTGGAGAAGCAAGCGCAGCCTCTTCACCTGTCCTTCTGCTCCACGTGCCTCCTCAAGGTCTCTTGATCTCCTTCCTTCTCCCTGTCTTCTCCAGTTTCTCCTGGCTGCTCAGCTCTACCCTTCCTTGGGTGGGACAGAGGCCTTGGAACCTCCCCTCTCTATGGATACACCTGTTACACCTGACAGGAGGAGAGCCCTGTCACCCTTCCCCGCTTCCCTAAGCACTTCTTAGCCCAGCTCAGAGCCAACAGAACATGTCTATGAGGCCTCTCCAGAGCAAGTTGCAAGAATGAATCTGTGTGATTCAGAAAGACAATGGATGTATTAGAAAGTTGCAGGGGATTTAACAAAGTCAAAGAAAATGATGCAGAACTAGGTTCAGAAAAAACTAGTTGTTGCTCCTGTGTAATGAAAACTGGGTGATTTTCATTTTCTTCTTTTTTCTTATTTGTGTTTTCAACAATGAGCTTGGATTCAAGTAACAAAAAAAAAAAAAAACAATAAAAGCTTTCAAAAGAAGGGACTTTCAAATTATTAGGTTAAAATAGAAACTCTAATTATATGCTGCTTTCAAGAGACAAACCTAAAACAAAATTATACTGAAAAGTTAAAAATAAATGTTAAAAAATAAGAGTCAAGATTCATCAGAAAAACACACAAAAAGCAGAGATAGCAAAATTAATTTCAGACTACACCGAATTCAAGGCATTCAACGGAACAAAGAGATTCATTTTATAGCAAAGAAAAGTATAATCCACAATGGTGATAAAAACGCGTTAGCAGGCGGTCCTGATGGCGGGTATAGGTTTTCTGTCTGGTGGGAGAGGGCTCAGAGAGTCCCTGTGGCCCCTTTGAAAGGATTATTCATTCCTGAGTCACAGAAGGTGATGGAAAATAAATTTATCAGTAGATCTCATCATCTTTTAGTAAAAAGCAGATGCAAGAGACACAAATTCAAAGGTATGTGAGAAAAACAGGCTTCTGGAAAGTGGAAGCAAAGGTCAGTGTCCATGGCAGCAAAGCCATTTACTATGGAAATAATTCGGTAAACCAATATTAGCTCAATAAAAAGTATCTTTAAAAAGGAAAAAAGAAGAAGGACAGTGAAGAAACCCTGAGGACTGGCATTGGGGCTGTGGGCCTTGGGTGCCCAAGCCAGGGATGCCTTGGAACGGAAGGAACCAGAAGTGCGTCCCAATAATCCCAGAGCAGGTGGCTTCTCATACACCCGAGGGGATCTTGCACTATCTGGGGACAGCAACAGGGCCTTGGGGTTTGGGACAAATGTGAACTTGCAAATCTACTTGCTTGAGGGTCTGTGGCGCTCTGAGCTGACACCCTGCTCCGGCACAGCCCAGCGCCCACGAATCACAGCGGCGTGTCCATGTCAGCCCCCAGTCCTCAGCTTATCTGGGGGTGACAGACTCAAGTATTCGCCCCGCTGTGAAAACAAGGCAGGTGCCCCAGAGGTTCCCTGGAGGAGCTGGGATAGGAGGCTGGGATGCTGGGGTTACAGCAAGGAGAGACGCTTAATCAGGGGTCTGTGTGTCACATTCAGGGGATCTGTGAACTTGGTGGGGAGAAGATCCTCTTTTTGTTTCCACTATTCACTGGCTGGAATTGAGCATTTCCTTCATTTGTGTGTATTTTTGACAAGCCCAGGAATGATGGCGGAATGCATGACTTGGTGGCTAAGAGAAATCCTAGCCACACCCAGGCCTGATCCCTCAAGCTGTCAATGACGGTCAGACAGTATTTCCCAGCAGCAGACGTGCGAGGCTGGCTCTGGGCATTCAATGTGGTAATAAAGACGTACATTCATGACTATTTCACCAATTCAGTTTTTGTAAAAGTACTTTCATCACTGTGTTTTCATGTTATTGTCTTCCTTTGCAATTCTCTTTTATTTTTTTTTAAGACAAAATTCCAAAAAGATTTAACCAGACTACCAAGGGGCTCATGGTTCAATCAATTCCCCGAAGACCCACTGCTTAAAAGACACCCCCATTCCACTGCCCCTTGAGCCCCTAGTTGTCATTTATTTTGTCATCTGTTGAGTAAGGATCTATGTAGATTGTTTTAATACATAAGAAATATTCCTGGGTCCTCCTTGGTGGCTCAAGATGTTAAGCACCGCACTATGAGGCAATCTGCAGCCTCTGCAGCAGGAGTTCGATCCCCGGCCAGCCAGGGAGTTTCTCACATGGCGCAGCAGACCTCTCCTGTTTCACCCACTGCTCCCCTCAGCAGTGTACTTTGGTCAATTTGCCTGTTCTGTTCCCTGCTCTGTCTCTGGTGAATCCTCTCACCCCCCGCATCTCTGGCCTGTACCCCAGCTCTTGTATGCATAGATAAATAAATCTTTAAAAAAAAAAAAAAAGAAAGAAAGAAATATTCCTACCACTAAACAAATCCTCTCTTCCCAACAGTTTGTATCTTATTATTATGTCCAGCCTTGAGGTGAAGAGCACAGACTGTAGAGTCAAGCTGAATGGGTTCAAAGCTTAGCTCCACCATCCTTGGGCTGTGCCATTACCAGAAAGTCACTTAACCTCTCTGGGTCTCAGCTTCTTCTGTAAGATAAGAATATTAGGAGTACTTTTTATGAACTAAGATAATCCTTGTAGTATATATTAGGTTAAACCCTAAGAAATAATGTTGTCATAGGAAACTGACTAAATATTATCACTTTCATCTGGGTCCACTGAATTATTGTTAAAATTATTCCTGGAGTTATATTTTCTCTACCATGTTCCATCCTCCCTAACCCAGATGTGTGCGTTCTATTTACTAAAGCTTTGTAAGATTATTTAATTTGGTAGAGCAAGTTTGCCCTCATTTTAAAGAAAATGGTCTTAGTGATTTGTTCTTCCAGGTAACAAGAGAAGTTTAGAGTCATTTTAATAATTTCCCTAGAAGTGTCATTGAGATTTTTCAGTAGAACTATTTTTAAATGACAAGTGATTTAGAAAAGAGCTTATATAGTTATATCTTTCATGTTTCCCATACAGGACCAAGATTTGATGTTTTACTTATTACAATTTACCTATTATTTTACTTACTAAAATTTCTTTTTAAGCTTATTAGTGAAACTCTGTTTCTCTCCCTATGAAGGTCCCACGTATTTTCTGTTACTTTAATTCTTAGGCGTTTCATACTTTGCTATTTTTGCAAATGGAAATTTTCCTTTTTAACTTTCAGCTTGTAATCATTGGCATAGAAAAACATTGTTGTTATATATTTCTTTTGCACCCAACCACCTTATTTACGATCTCATTTTTAATATAGCATTTGCTATAGAGTTTTTAAGTTTCTAGTATCAACTCACAACATCTTCAAATAATGACAATGTTTTAAAAAATCTTCCTTTTTCTCAAGTGTTGAAAGTCTTATTTCTAAGACTTTAACTTTGTATTTCTTTATTAAAATGGGCAGAACTTTTCTAATCATCAAATAAAACAAAGACTTTGCATTCTGGGTTTTGCCTATTTTAATGGAAATAACTTTATTTTTATGTAAAGGATGTCACTGGCTATTAATATAAGTGTTTTTACGGTCCTACAGGGAGTTGTTCTACTCCTAGGGTTTAATCCGCTCCTAGTTTACTCTTAGTAATGACTGAATTGCAACTGACTGTTCAGGATCTGGAGAGGTGACCATATATATAGTTCTTAAAGTTTCCTGTGGATTTAATGTTAAAGTGGTTAAATGTCTTGGGACCAATGCTTAGGAATCAATGCTGTGAGTTCAGAGGATTTGTTGCTGCTGCCTGATTTCTGTAGAACACTGAGGTCCTTAAAGCGACCTGCTGGGTCAAAGTGTTTCACTGACAAAGGCAGGTCTGCTCTCAACGTAGTTGGCAGCACAACTTTTCCATTTTATACCTGGAGAAGTGGAGGCCTCCCTGGAGGAAACAAATTGCCGGTCTCACAGCTGTCAGGACTTAAATCTCTGGTCTACCAACGCAGTCAGTTTATACTGAATTGTCTGACTATGAGACGCTGGCTAGGACAATTCCCCTTCCTGGGCCTCAGTTTCCCCTCTTACCTCACTTCTCTTGTGTAAACGCTCTCTCCAGGAGAGTGCCTAGCAAGAATCCTCCTTGGGCTGTCCCCCCCTTACCAAAAGGCACGATCTGTTTTAGACCCCTCCCCCAAGGGCATCACCTATAGCCAACTCTGACTTGAAGAATGAGATCAAAATGGCTCTTGGAATTCCAGATCAGTAACAGGCCTTCCTGTGCTCCAGGTAAACTCCAACCTCCATTTCCAAATGGAATGAAGGGGGCCCTCCCTGGTGGTGCAGGCGGTGGAGTGCAGCCCTGTGAAGCAATCCACAGCCTCAGCAGTGCTGGTTCGATCCCCACCAGCTGAGGAGCAACCCATGTGGCGCAACAGACCTCTCCTGTCTCGCCCGCTGCTCCCCTCAGCAGTGTATTTCAATCAGTCTGCCTGTTCTGTTCCCTGCTCTGTCTCTGGTGAATCCTCTCACCCCCCCGCATCTCTGGTCTGTACCCCGTTCTTACATAAATAAATAAATCTTAAAAAAAAAAAAAAAAAAAAAAGGAATGAAGAACCGAGTGAGCTAGTGAGCTTGCTATCTTGGTTAGCTGCAAAGGGTCATGCTAGGGTGTCCTCCCCCTCACCAAAGGGCTCAGGATCTGGGGCACAGCCGGGATCTCGTCCTGCCAGGGGTACACCCAGGGCTTCACTCTGGGCAAGACTGGTGCAGTAGACAGTGGGGACACCCTGCCTGAATGGGCCTTCAGAGGGTGCTCCTTCCATGGAGAGCCTCCTGGAGGAGGTGGCCCACAGGAGAGCTTGATTTAGATAGTTGGGGAACAGTATTCCTTGCAAAAGGAACCATCTGATTATGTAAAAAGGGTGAGTGCAAAGCTTGCCTTTAATGTGTGTCTTTCCTTCACCCACCACCTCCCCCCTTTAAAAAAAATGCACTCAATCCAAAGCAAACAGAAGCACGGCCCAGATTTTAAATTTAAGAGCCTGCCTTCAGATTTTGTTTACTTGTCCCGATTTACATACTTTCCGGCTCCAACAAGGTCAATTCTAGGCCCTGGCACTGTCAGGCTTCGCACTGAGCTATGGGGGCAGGAGGGAGAGTGGGGCGAAGGGATACGGAGCGGTTCCTCAGGGAGAGGTTGTAAGGCGAGGGGGGACTGGTAGAAAACCCTTCTTGGGGTGCCCCTTCTCAAGAGACCGCTTGTGGGGGACTGTCGGGTGCCTGGCTTCTCTCTGAAAAGCGATCCCCTTGGTACCCGGGCTTGGCGCGCCCTCTCGCGGCCAGACGGGACACTGCGCCAGGAGAGCAGCGCCTCCTCGGTGGGCCCCGGGTTCAGGCCAAAGGTGAGCAGGAGCTGCTGGCACCTGGTATGGAGGGCCGGCCGGGAGAGACTACCTTAAGGCACAGCCGTCCCTAGGCGACCCCTCTGCCGCTCACACCGGAGAATGCCCTGGTCAGAACAACAGTTTCACAAGCCCCTTCTCTTTCCAAGCATAGGTCTCCCCTCTCTCTGCTCTGTTAGCCTCCAGCCTCTTTGCTCTGCCCTGTCCTAGCCTTGAATTAGCAAAGCCTCGCAGGAGTGTTAATAACTGGTTATTACTCCCTTTTTCGGTCCCTTAACAGGATATTTCACATCTTCCTTCCAGAGTCAACTTGCCTGGATTCGACCTAATGTTTACTAAGTCTGAGTTAGCGTCAGCGATCACTTACCCCAACACCAGGTGCCAGCAGCTACTGCTCACCTTTGGCCTGAACCCGGGGCCCACCGAGGTCACTTGCAGATGAGAAGTCCACAGCTTCTCATCTGTGGAATGGGGACAACTGGAGCACCTGTGTCATGAGGCATCAGGTGAATGAGTATTACATGAGGAGAACCCCACGCCTCTCCACATCTCCTTGATGCCTCTCCTTTTTCCTACACACCTGCTTGCCCTGGACCTTCACTCCCCACCGCCAGCACCTCCATCTTTTTGTTGCAGGCCTGGCCCAGGCTGCTGGACCTGCCGAGGCCACATGCAGAAGCCTGGAGCACCAGAGAATCGGGGAATCTACCCCTGGATTAGTCAAAGATCTCCAGGGAAACAGAACCAATAGGATATGTATGTACATGTATGTTTTAATATGTTTCGTGTGTTAGTATACACTGTGTTCCTTATTGCGCATGTTATCATATACTAACACTCATATTGTGCATGTTAATATATATTAATATATGTTCCTCATGCATTATACATATGTGTATACACATACGATATAGATATTAGTGTTTCTCATACTTACATATACATTTATGTTAAGAAATTGGACCATATGATTATGGGTGCTGACAAGTCCCAATATCTGTAGTCAGTGAACTAAAGACCCGGTGCTGACAAGTCCCAACATCTATAGTCAGTGAACTAAAGACCCAGGAGAACTGCTGATGGTGGAGTTCTGCAAGTCTAGGTCTAAAGGCCTGGGACCCAAGAAAGCTGATGTTGTAATTCCCATCCAAAGCGAGGAAAAACAAGAAAAAAACAAAAGCAAAGCTACGAGGTTCCATTTTGAGGCAGTAGCCAGGCTGGAGTTCCCTCTTACCAGTGGCGGATCAGCTTTGTTCTGTTCAGGCCTTCAGCTGATTGGATGAGGCCCACCTTAGGGAGGGCAATCAGCTTTGCTCAGTCCATGGGTTTAAATGTTAATGTCATCCAAAAACATTCACGCTGAAACACCCAGAATGTCTGACCAAAGGGCTGGATACCTCATGACCCAGTCAGGTTGACACATGAAATCAGCCATTATAGGCCCCCAGAGTGATGTCCAGTAACTACAGCGGGTGGGGGAAGCAGGAGGACCAACACTCCAACGTGATCCACTCGCCTGCCTCCTTTTTCTCAGCCCCATTTTCTCACTCCCCTGCATACCTTCTCTGGACTTGCTTCCTACTCAGTTACTTTCACATGGATCTTCCTCTCAGGGTGCTTCTGGGTGGCCCAATTCCAGAAAATATGTAAAGTACAAGGATTCAAGACATAGTGGGACTTAAATACTCCATTATTAATACCATTACTGTAATTATTTGAGGCGCAGGAACACCTCGTCCATGGGACACCAGGTGTGCCCCAACCCCCGCCACCTTCCCATGCTTCACCCCACGCTGGCAGCTCCTCCCCACCGCTCCAGACCTGACATCTGTCCCTTGCATGGGCACACACAATTTCAAGTGAGCTAATCCATCCTCCCCCAGCACAGGAATCTGTTGTGCAAATTCCTGCTTCACTATCTGCCTTAGCAGCAACTCCTCCTGGAGCCTTCCCTGCCTCCTGGGCTCAGAATGTAAACCATCATCGCCAAGAGCACAACAGGGGAAGTTCCTTCAAACTCATGGTCAAACATAAGCTGAAAAAATGAATGCCCATCAAAAAAAAAAAAGAGTTGCACATTTTTCTGCCCATTTCCTGGGTGGACAGGACATGCACTAGCCACTGCCCTGCCTTTGCTGCTCCTCATTGTGTCTGACATGAAAGAGCCTGGCTGATGATAGGATTGCGTGACTGTAATTAGAGGGATAATTATTTGTACATGGAGGGGTTGAATGAATGGGACTTGGTGAATAGGAGCTATAAATACATATATTAGGAAAGGATTCCATTAAGAATGAACTTAAAGCAATTGAAAAGCTTCTGATGGATCATTAGCCATTAAAGAGTTTTTTGTAGCTAAAGTATTATTGGCTGTTTCCACCTTTTATGAAAAGGCTTTAAAACTGAAATCAAAGCATCTGAAATTGTAATGTAAAGCAGTGAAGAAAAGTCATTCAATGTATCAAAATTCAGTTTTTATGCAGTGCCTCCTGAGCTCAGCTGTGACACAAATTGAAGTTTTCCTTGTATTGGCATAAAATGAGGGCCATCATAAAGAAATATTTCAGCAAATTCAAAATGATTACAGATGTGAGTTGAATGTAGCCATCAGCTACTTGTATCATTGGAGGATGGGGTGAATTTTCCAGAAGAAAATCTGAAATGAACATGAGATATTGCTACTCGGCTAGGACTCACCAGCTACCCTTCAGATAAAAGTTTTCAGAATGACTATTATTTCATATTGTTTTTTCACATATCCAACTGATCATGTTTGCCTAGTCCTAACCTTATAAACAATATTAAAAAATGAAATTTCCAAAGTTTGCTTGTTTATGCCAGGGAGAGTCATCAATTACACTAAATAGGCTTCTGGCCCAGGAATCAGCCAAGAGCAACCATATTTAAAATACAATATTTTTTAAAAGGCAGATGTGTTATGTTATTCAGATATGTGTGATGTGTATTTGACACTCATGGGTACCTTCCACATCTTATTCTGTGAAGACATACACCAAATGTAAAAGAGACTCTCCTTGATTTAATCATTATAATATTAATTTTTTAAGTGTTTTCCTTATTCAGAGTGCTTTCCTCTCTCAGGCATAAATTATTTTGTATTTTACTGAAGTTTCTAACAAGCAAATCTTTTCATTTTTAAAAAATTCTAATTGTTTTCTAATAAGATTCTTTTAGAGTAAAAAATTCACCTTGAAGGACCAATTTAGTTTCATCTGACAAGTTTTGGTAAATTAAATTGGTGTTACAGCTTAATTCTAAATACTTCAGATTTTTTTAAATGATGTTTTCCATTTGACCCCTGAGTTACTCTCTAATTTTATTTCACTGTGATCAGAAAAACATCTCTGTGAAAGAAATCTTTAGACTTTAGAAGTTCACATTTCTTCTGTAGCCTAATAGGCTGTCCTTTGGGGGAAGAGTTCTTTCTCGTGTGGGCTTGGGGGGAAAGTGTGTGCTCCCTATGGAGTAAGAGTTTCCTTTTCTTTTCTCTTCTCCAGCAGGACCCACCTCTCTACTCACACATCTTCCAAAGAAATGGACCCCTCCCCAGGCTGCAGCAATGAGGTCTCAGGTCTGGCGTCTGAGAATTCAGCCCACCTGGCAGTGCCGGCTGAAGAATCTAGCCCAACATGGACAATCCCTAAGGTGGGTGACTCCCAGCCCACTTCCAGCTGCTTCTCTGGCTCAGTCATGTGCATCCAGCCATTTACTCAAAGGATTCTTGAGGATGCCAAAAATGTGGTTTTGATGTCAATGATGACCTTTGGGGGATAGGGGTGAGGAAGGAACATGTTTTCACTTGGGGCAACTAGGTCCACTAGGCAAAGGTGGAGATCTCCTTATTCTGCTTTTTCTGGTCTGTGGATTTTCCAAAAGTGGCCCTGTCAAATTCTGGGGTTCCCAAATGTGCTTTGGAGCCATCTCAGCAATATGATCATGTGCCCCCTTCTTCAGAAGCAACCAGTGGGGAAAAGGCATTGACTTGGGACAGAAGTTATATCTTTTTTTTTTTTTTTAAGATTTATTTATTTATACAAGAACCAGGGTACAGGCCAGGTGTGTGGGAGGGTGAGAGGATCTACCAGAGACAGAGCGGGGAGCAGAACAGGCAGACTGAAATACACTGCTGAGGGGAGCAGCGGGCATGACAGGAGAGGTCTGTTGCGCCATGTGGGTTACTCCCTGGCCGGGGATCAAACTTGTGCTTCATAGTGTGGAACTTAACCCCTTACGCCACCAGGGAGGCCCAAGGAAGGGATTTGTTTGCTCATGTAATAGACGGCAAGAAGGGCAGGAGCCTTAACATCACCAGCCTCTCCTCTCCATGTCTGTCCGTGTCTCTTCACCATTTATCAACAAGACCCCGGCTGGCCCTCCACCTCCTTCCCTCCAGGGCAGCCAGAAGTAAGGGTTGGAAGTAAGTGTTCTCTGATTGGAAAGACTCAGAGAAGGGTTTTATCACCTGGCTGTGGCCTTCTCTTCTGGTTTGATTTTCACAGCTTGTTTCAGTCTCACAACCAGTTTGAGTGCGGTTCTTAATGGAAGTGTGTTGGTTTAAGTGAGTTGCTCTGTTCTTCCCCTGCTCTGTGTAGATGCTCTGTCCTGAGGCTCACTTGTGCCCTGTCCCAGGTGCTTCCATATCAACTGTTTTCAACAATTTTGTTCATTTCTTTTCTTTGACCATTTTCCTTCTCACATAAGAGGAAAAGCCCAGCAGGAGATTGCTCACCAGACACCTAGGGACACTGGCCAATTAGGATGGTTTTGTTGGTGCCAAGCAGATCCTCCCTCACCAAAACTATTCAGATAAGCCCTATTCTCTGTTTCCATCTATCAATTTTTATCTGGAATCCAGGTGATTCTCATTTGTTTGTTCCCAGCTGGGCATTGTGTGAAATTGGCTGTGTTACTGCAAATCTTGTTAACGGTATCCTCTTCTGCAGAAGACAGTAGTTCTGTCTTCTACTTCTCACTTATCAAGGTGACCAAAAACTGTCAGCCACTTTTTGTGGCTCCCAGATTTCGTGTCACACCTGAAAGGCCTTCATCACTGTGGGTTGTGTTGGTCAATGGACCAAATGTTTATGTTCTTCCCAAATTCATATGTTGAAATCCTAGCCCCCAAGATTATCATATAAGTTTTAGGAGGAGGGAAATTTGGGAGGTGCTTTGGGCATGTGGGTGTCCCTCATAGGTATCAGTGCCCTAATTAAAGAGACCCCACGAAATCCCAAGCCTCTTCTGCCAAGTAAACTTAAAGCAAAAAGACAAGCACTTAGAAGCAGCTCTCACTGGGCAGGCAATCAGTGGGGCCACCATCTTGAACTCCCCAGCCTCCAGAACTGGGATAAAGAAAATGTTTATATGTCACCCCATCACTGGTATTTTGTTATGGCAGCCCAAATGACTAAGCTGGGTCATAAAAAATTTCACCCTTGCTGCTATCACTTTTATGAGTTTCCCTGTTTAGATTTAAGTTCTGATCCATGTAAGATTATTTTGGCATGTGAGGAGAATAGCTCCAATTTCCCTCTTTTTTCAGGTAGCCTTCCAAGTTTCCAAATACAGTTATTTGAATAATTCTTCCTATTTAATGTGAAACCTCATCATTATTACATATAGTAAATTTCCATGTGTATGGGTCTTATTTCTTGTTTTAAAAAAATACATTCCATTGATCTTTCTAATCTACTTGATTAGATAGTTTACTATTTGGTAGGGTTATTGTTTCCCCTCATTATTCATAACATTTGTTTCCTTTTTGCATGTTTATTTTCTCAAATGAAATTTAAAATCAGTTAACCTTGTTCCAATAAAGAAAAAGTTCCTGTTAGTACTTTATTATAGTCACCTTAAATTTATAAATTATCTTGAGGAGCTTGTCATGAACTCGAGTTTCCTATCTAAAAACATGGTCTCCCTTGTCCCTTGCTCAAGTCTCTGTTCCTCTCAGAAGCATGGTCAAGCCTTGCTGTAGGGCTTTTTGCCATTAGATTTAAGTCTTCATCTTCCATCTTTTCTTATTGGCATGGAAATGGAACCTCTTCAATGTCTTTAATTAGTTGCTATTTGGAGGCTATTTTCCTCCATATAGTACTTTTGTAGCTGCTACTTTCCACTGTCTTGCCACCTGTAATAGCCTTTCATTTTATTTTCTTGGGTTTTCTGGGAAGACAATTGTATACCAGTTCTAAAATAATGGTCACTTTACCTCCTCCTTGCTAATTTTTAAATCCCTAAAACCATCCTCTTATATAATTACATTAATGCTCAGAATGATATTAAATAATGTGATGCTGGCAGACATTTTATTTCCTCCCCAACTTAAAACAAGGAGGCTTCCAGTGCCCTCCCATAAGCTGAATGTTTGTGTCTGGGTTGAGAGGGAAGCATTTCATCCTGTTGAAAATGGGCCAAGCTACTTCTCATTAAGTGGTACTCCCTTCAGTTCTTCTGAGCTCTCTTCCTAATATGATCATGATTTTTTTTCTGCATCCAAGAAAAACTCTATTTGAAAAATATAAATATTATCAATACAAATAACACTCATTAACATAATATATAATAATGAAATTCTATATTGCAAATTCTGCAATATAGATGGGTCTTGTCCATGTTAGATTTAGGTATTTAAGATATGTTTATGTCACAATATTTGTGTATTTTAGCACATTTACTTGATGTCTGGAAGGGGGATCAGAATTCCCACCCAAGGGAAGAGTTCTTAGGAATTCCGAGACCCTGCACTGCTTTTACTCAGCACAAGGGGGCAGCATTGCAAAAGAAACCTGAGAAAAGCCTTTCGATGGATCTTGAAATATTAACCTGACTGAAACCTGAGTTGACACATTTCAAGGAACTTAGTCCTTAAAATTTTAATCTTTTCCAGTGCTTATGAAACAAGGGGTTTGTTAAAAACCAGCAAATGGCCCGAGTGAGCACAACTCCCTCCACTTCATGTCTTCACTCAAATGCGTCCCTGACCACCTGCTCTGCTTCCCTCTCCTCCACCCTTACTGTACTCAACTCTCCATTTATCAGGCCTGAAATATTAGGTGACTTATTTAATGTTTGTGAATTATTGGCTTCCCTCCTAATTCTCCTTGGAGTACAAGCACTGTTTGTCCAAGTGCCTAGAATAGCATCTGACAAAAGGTCGATGAGCAGTAAGTGTTTGCTGACTGACTAATTGTGGTGGTGATGATGACAGTGGTGGTGATCATGGTAATAATGGTAATGAGGGTGGTGGCAGGGAGGGGAGGAGATTTTGGCGGTGGCAATGGCTGCGGTAGTGTGGTGGAGGTGAGGGTAGACGGAGGCAGTAGCTGAGAAGGTGATAATTTATTTTAATGACATTTACTGTGTTGTGGTTGCTCAGGGTCCCCTGACAAATTGGAACATGAGCCTGAGACTGGATGAGGATTTCTCAAAACCTCATCCCCTGAAATATGGCCTGTGAGCACCGGTCTGGGGTCCCTAGGCTGAGGTAGGGAGACCTGTGTACACACACTTATGCACAGAAACCTCTGTATTCCCAACCCTCCAGCAAGGTGTGTTGTCAAGAGAATCATAGAGAATAAGCTGCCACTGACCCAGTTTATCATTCAGGTTTTAGATTCTTAAAAAAAAAAAAGATTTCCTGATACTACATTTCAGCTTTAAGGAGGAGTAAGTCAATTCTGGCAAGGTCCACACCATGGAGCTCAGGGGCAGGATGCAGGCCACCTCGTCCTTGGCTCGTGGGGGACTCAGGGCGAGAGGAGCGCTCCCCACACGTCTAAATATTTTTAAATGATGAGATAAGCTAACAGGCCTTTAAATGAAAATACTTCTGTCCTCCTGCGTTAGCCTCATAAAGACCAGCCAGATCTGGTTGGACTCCCAAACATGGAGAAACCCCCAGCTGCTCCTCCTTCCTCATCCAGCCCTGGAGGGACTCTCATAGGAGCTCAGAGGTCAGCAACCAGGCCCCCAACCTGCACAGTCAAACTGCAGCCCCACCCTCCACAAAAGCTGCTCCTTGGCCCCTGCTCTGGCCTAGGGGCGCACAAAAGGGCAGCACAGCCTGAAAGGAGGGAGGACAGGCCAAGAGCATGCTTGGGCCTTCTGGGTTGGGAATTCCATGTCTCGGTCCCTGGGGCATGGGTACAGGGAGAATAAAGTTTCTGACCCACACAGCCCCTCAGCCTCTTCCAGCCCTGGGGAGGGTATGGCTGCCAGAGGGCCAGAGAGGAGTCTCCAAACCCAGGATGGAGGCCGGGGACCCTCTCATCCTGGCTATGGGATCCAGGGGGAACCAGTGTGGTGCTGTTCAGTGCACAGAGTTCATCTCTGTGCAAAGTCTGCAGAGTGCTTGGTCCCCAGCAGTGGCGTGCAATATAGTTGGGGGGAGGCTGGGGAAGGAAGGACCATTGGCCAGAACTACTGAGCCATTCCTGACATCTGGGAAAGCCATGTGTCTGCATGGCAGAGCCCCAGCCCCAGCCCCAGTATTTCCCAGGTCAGCCCAAAGGGAAGGAATTCCTGGTCCCAGCAGAGACCTCCCTGGCCTTGCTAGAACCTGGCAGCCCCCCACCCTGGCTCTTTTTCTCATCCATAAATGTGAGGGACTCTCAACCTCCACTGGGGGTCCTCTTCTTCTCTTGGTTGCTGTCTTCCTCAGCAATCCCTTCACATTCAGAGCTTAATCCCATCTGCATACCCCTCCCCAATTCCAGGCCTAAACTTCCCATGAGTCCCCTGGTTCTCTGCCCCTACCTCTCCTAAAACTTCATTCTCTCCCCCCCAAACAGCAGACCCTGCCCCTGCCCCGGTGACCGGTGACTCTGTCTTGCCCCCTCCATCTCACTTAGGCTCAAAGCTTCTCCAAGTTAGAGGTGGTGGCTGCACACTGTTGTGAATGTGCTACCTTGACGTTATGGGAATTTCATCTCAATTAAAATAAAATTTTTAAACTTCCGTCACCCACAGCCACACTAGCTGGCAATGCCTCCCGAGCCCCATCAGGGATAGGCTGCTTGGCAGGTCCCTCCTTCCCATTCACTACATGGCCTCCCTGCTGCAGGTCCCCACTGCTGCCCCGAGGGCATGGAGGTGTGTGCCTGACCTTGGGGTAGCAGGGACCTTCTTGGGGACCACTCACAAAGCTTTCACATTGTCCTGGACAGCAGGTGGTCATGCCAGAGAGGCTGGGCACCTTTGCTCATGCACTCTGGGACTTCCCCCAGGCACCCCCAACCCTGGTGACCTCAGCTGGACACTTGTGTGGTGACTATAGATCTAAATCTTCATGGGTGGGCTTTGAGCCCTTTAAGTGAGCAGGGTTCAGAGAGTCTGGAGTCTTGTATCTTGTTCCAAGCAATCTCCTTCCAACTTTCTCAACTTCTCCAGCCCCCCGAGACAGGGCAGCTGTAACAGATTCCTTCTCTAAACACAGGGGTGTGGACCCTGTGTCTATACTATCAGGCCTTCTTGTTCTTGCAGGTGCACACCCCTATGGGAGCTGGAGATCTTGAGGACAGACACTCCCTGTGTGCTCCTACAAAAGGCAACATGCCTTTCAGCTCTGTCACCCCCTGAGCGGGCTTTCCCAGGGCTGGCCAGGGCCAGTATTTATTGTTGTCAGCTGGTTCTCACTGTCCTCAGCCCTGCAAGGAGACCACAGCTCAGCTCTAACTCCCTGAGATAAAGGCAGATTAGACCCTGTATCTCCGTCCCCCCACCCCCAGGAACAGGCCTGGGAACAGGCCCCCAGTGTGAACAATTGATTCGCTTGGCCGCACAGCAAGTTGCAGGCCCAGCCCTCCTCTCCCCACCACTCTTGCAAGCTGCCCATCACAGGACAAGGCGCCTGACCAATTATGATAAAACCACTCTGTGTCCAAGGGCCAAGTTTACTGTGTGGGCCAGGGCCTTCCCGGGCCAAGTGCTGGCCTCTGAAGATTAGTCTGCTAAGCCAAGACTCTTAGCTTTTCTTTAGTTCTGATTCCATGGTTGTCATAACATCTGTTCACAGCCAAGGCTTTTCAAATGTCAACTGGGACACAAGAATCACCTGGAAGGCTTATTAAGACCTTGATTTCTGAGTTTTCCCCACTAGAGATCCTGATATGGGGGGTTGGGGCAGGAGCAAGGATGTCTGTTTCTAACAAGTGCTCAGGTAATCTCCAGCGGTGAGCAACATGGTGCTAGGTGACCCCAGGCGCTGGGAACTGCCAAGCCCTGTGCCCTGGCACTGAGCTAAGTGCTTGTTACTGGGATGACCCATTTCGTAGATGAGGCAGGCAAGGGTCAATGACTTGTCAAAGATTCCAAAGCTAGGAAGTGGTGGGACTGGGTTTAAATTGCTGTCTTCATCATTGATTAGCAAGGATGGCCTGCCTCCCAACACACACAACCACCCTAAGATGTTTGCTGCATTCCCCAGGGGTCTCTCTTCCCCCAGTCACCCCACCCCAATACAACCTGCTGTCAAAATCATTCTCTTCTTAAAATTGTGACAAAATAAAAAATAGGGCCTCCCCGGTGGCACAGCGGTTGAGCGCTGGGTTGCGAAAACTGCCCGAAGCCTCTGCAGTGCCGGTTCGATCCCCGGCTGCACCCCGGCCACCGGAGGAGGGTCCCACATGGCGCGCAGACCTCTCCTGCCGCCCGCTGCTCCCCTCAGCAGTGTACTTCGTCAGTCTGCCTGTTCTGTTCCCTGCTCTGGCTCTGGTGAATCCTCTCACCCTCCCGTGCTTCTGACTGTACCCAGTGCTTGTATAAATAAATACATAAATAAATATAAATAAATACATAAATAAACAAATCTTTAAAAAAAAAATAAAAAAAAAAATAAAAAATAATATAAAATTTACCATTTTAGCCTTTTTAAGCATACAGTTCGGTGGTGTTAAGGGCATTGTGCAACCACTACACCACCCATCCCCAGAACTTCTTTAATCTTGCAAAACTGAAACTCTCCCCCAAGCCTGGCAACCACCATTCAACTCTATGACTATTGATTTGACTTCTCTGGAGACCTCTCACAAGTGAATCATATAGTGTTTTTCCTCTCATGACTGGCTTATTTCAGTAAGCATCTTGTCTCCAAGGTTCACCCATGTTGTAGCATGGGATAGGATTTCCCTCCTTTTTAAAGCTGAATAATATTCCATTGTGTGTATAGACCACATTTTGTTTATCCATTCATCTCTCCATGGCTTTTGCCCTTTGGCTATTGTGAATAATGCATTAACGAACTTGTGTATACAAATATTCTTCAAGTCCCTGCTTTCAATTCTTTTGGACATTTACTCAGAAATGGAATTCTTACTGACGAGTTCATATGTAATTTTATTTTTACCTTTTGAGAAAACATTACCCCATATTCCATAGTGACTATACTGTTTTACATTCCCACCAGTGATTAAAAGTTTCCAATTTCTCCACCTCCTCAACACTTTGTATCTTCTGAGATTTTTTTTTCTGTGATAGCCATCTTGATGGGTATGAAATGGTACAAGATACCA
The DNA here is from genome assembly GCF_014898055.3 of Talpa occidentalis. Classification (NCBI taxonomy): domain Eukaryota; kingdom Metazoa; phylum Chordata; class Mammalia; order Eulipotyphla; family Talpidae; genus Talpa; species Talpa occidentalis. The sequence goes on from NW_023600993.1 coordinate 91,370,793, forward strand.
TTCTAAAAGCATGTGATTTGATCACTTACAGCTTGGTCTCTGCGTATGTGGTCAGCAGAGAGCAGGTGACCAAAACTGGTTCTCATATCCCAGAAGCTATTAGCAGAGTCCAGGCTCAACCTGGTGCAGAGGAAGTGTGACAGGGGCCACAGGGCAGGGCCAGGAGAATTGGCGAGTCAGGGAAGGACAGGAGTCCTGCCTCCCTGGGAGGAAAATAGGCACATCTTCCTGCAGGTGTGACTGTGACTCATGCCTTCAGGGGCGAGCTTGGCTGGCTTCGGCAGTGGGAACATAGGTCTCCTTGGCACAAAATTAGTGTTAACAAAAGCCAAAGGCGAGAAACTCAGGGAGGAGGATGTGGGCAGCAAGGAGGACATTTTGGCCAAAGCTTTGGAAGCAGAAAGGGTGCTAAGAGGAGTTAAGGTGGGATTAATAAATTGAGACCAGGTCCTAAGAGCCCTTCATATGTTTCATGCCCCACTGTGGAGGCAGTGGGGAGCTGGTGAATATTTTTGTCAGGAGCGTGACCTGAGACAGTGTGGTGTAAAGGTTCTGAGCAAGCACGTTGTCATGCAGCTGCCAAGAGCCAAAGCCAGCTGCGTCACCTAGTAGCTGTGTCATCAGAGACAAGTGACTGAACCACACTTTCCCATCTGCAAAATGGGGATAACTGCAAAATTGGGCATCATTAAGTGAGTTCAAGATGGAGTTGGGAACACAGGAGAGCCGGAACTCAAAGGCCAGCAACAGATGGAAACAATTGTTGACAATGCTGCTCTCGCCAAACAGAGGTGAGACTGGAAGTGCCAAGAGCCGCTGAGAGGAGCAGCAAGAGCTCAGCCCCAAATTTGGATTGGGCAGAGGGGAGCAGGGGCTGGCCCAAGGGAAAGAGACTCCCTCGGTTAAAATAACTGAGAGTGAGCTTGTAAGTCAGAATGGGGGGCCAGGCAAGATGGAGGAGATGGTGGGTTCTCTGGGGGCCTGCAGGGCTCCTGAGCGAGGAGACAGCGAACAGGAAGCTGCGAGTGTGGGGTGCATTTGGAGCTCAAGAAAGAGATCAGGGCTGATGGCTGAGGCTCCAGGGCAGGTCACTCAGGTAGGAGAGCAAAAGCTGCAGTCCAGGGTCCTGTGAGATTCCCACGGGAGCGGGGATTGCAAGTGGAGAGAAGGGAAGGGAAGAGGTCAGGGTGGTCTCCAGGGTGGTCATGAACCTCATCGGCCCCAGTGTTCAAGTAGGTTACCAATTTCTCTGTGCCTCAGTTTCTCAGTCTGTAACTGTATAAGAGACCCTAAAATACAGGGCAGTTAAGAGAATCGAGTGAGCAAGAGGCTGTAAACCCTGATTACTATGCCGCACTCCAAGGCAGGGCCCAAGGAACAGTAGCTAGTTGTCACTGCGATTATGGTGAAAGCCCAGCTAACTGGACAGAAGAAGGAAGAAGAGTTAGAGAACGAGGTGGATGGAGCGGAGCTGCTATTAAGAAGGAAACCAAGAGAGAGTGGTGGCATGGAAGACAAGGCAGGGCGACATTAGAAAGCAGGACTGGCGGGTGGACCCCCGAGCAGATGGCCAGGGGGCCTCGGAAGGACAGGAACTTGGACTGTGCTTTGGGATCCGGCAGTTGGCATGTTACTAGTTACTTTCCAGAAGGCAATGTGATGTCTAAAATAAAGAATAAGTGGGAAACCATGGGCTATGATGGAGGGCTGCGGGGGTCTTGGCAGTGGATGTGGTGGGGTGACATGCATCATGTGATCCTATACCTCTGGGTCACACACAGGGCTGTGAACCAATGTTACCTCAGTAAGATTAAAAATAAATAAAGTCTTAGATTATATCGGGGGAGCGGGGGGGGAAGAGGATAACTGGGAAAGACCATTGGAAAGGTTGGTTGGCACCTCCTCTAGAGAGGGCGTGGGAGGGAGCAAGAGAGTTTGATACCAGGCAGGAGAGTAGGGATTTTATATTTAGACAGTTGCACAGCCTAGGAGGTATTTGAGGAGGAGACATCTGGTGCTGATTTGGGATAAAGTATCTGGGTGAGGCAGAGGGAGGCGAGGGGGGAGTATTTGTGGCCAGAAATTCACACCCACCCACTTCAAGAGCAGTGGGATTTAATTGACAGGGGCCTGAAATTCCCATGTTGAGATTTCAACCACTCAGCCCCTGCAGAGACTGAGTGGTTCAGGCTGACTTATGTCTCACGCACACAAAAGCAACAACCAGAATAATGAATGCAAAGGCCCCAAATCATGTATCTACAAACTGGGGAGAGAAGGCATGAGGGGCAAAGGGGAAGTGACCAGAAGGGATATTGTAGGACCAAGCCAGGCCCAGGCAGGTGGAAGTTGCAGTGCTGGGTATTTGCAGCCTGTGGCTCCCCTGCTGCCACCCGCAGCTCCCACAAACAAGCCCAGAAGACTCTGGAGACATATAAATAGTAACTGTTATTTGAGAGCCCGTAGAGAGAGAATCGCCTGCTGGAACCACCACTGGAGGGTGCTTGCTGAGCAGTTAATCTCAGAAGGTGACCTCACCCAGCCAGCTCGCCAAGTCATGATTCTTCAAATAATCACGCAATGACAAAGAGAGCTGAGGAGAAATGACGTGTGACCAGCCCAGTTCCCTGGAAATACCTGGGGCTCATTGTCCAGCCACCTGCGCTGATAACACAACACTGGGGGCTGCTTGAGGAGCCAGTTGCCAGATCCCAAAGCACCTTTCCAACTTCTCTCCATTCCCAGTTGCGGGGGAGGCGGGTTGTTGGTAGTAGGAGTGGGAGGGACTGGAGTTGTTCAAGATGCAGCTTGTGGGATTACTTTTTGGCAGGAAATCACAGCACTGAATACAATGCAAGTCTCTGGGGAGCCAGCCTGGAGTTGGGGGAGGGGTGCAGGGAGTTGCTAGCAGGGCTGAGGAGTCCATTTCTGAGAATGAAAGCGCTAAGCAGACCAAGGGTTTTATTCTTGGCCGGGAGATGCTGAAGCTGCTGTATTTCCAAAGATGAAATTCGTTTCCTAAGGCTCCCAGAAAGAGAGCTCTGGGTTTCTAACAGGAGGAGGAACTATTATGTTCTTTAAAAATTGTGTTTGGGTCACTGTCCTCTAACTTGGGTCTTTTCCCTCTGCAGTGATTCCCTTTGCATCCTTCTGCCCCAGGACCACAGGGCAACAGAGGTGATTTCACTGAAATGTACCCGGCATGGAGTGCCCAGAACACAGTAAGTGCTCGTTAAATGCTTTCTTCATCTTCCTCAAATAAGCCCAAAAATGTCCAAGTCAGATCCTAGTTGTGCATAAGTGTTTGAACCAAAGTAGGGGCTGTAACCTTGAATTCCTCCCTCCAAATTGGAATCCCAAAAATGCCCTGATTCTGCAGCAACTGTAAGAATATCTGTGACACATTCAGTTGAAATTTTAACAAGAAAAGCAATAAAAATTGGGAGAGGCCTCGCCTGCCAGGAAACAGTGACTCTTCTTCTGGGCACATTGGTTTCCAAAGTGAGGATGCAAAGTAAAAGTTCTTGTGGGAAAAAATGTGAAGGATGATATGAAGATATATTCTCCTATTTTTAATAGTGGTTAAGAGAGAGAATTTTCCTGCCCTATTTATTCATTTGAAGCTACTTTCCAAAATTATGAGGCCAAAATTGGTCCATGTGAATCATCTCGAGCTACAGAAAGACTTGCCTTCTGGAACAGTCCCACACTGAGGTATGGATCATGTCCCATGAAAGAGGGACCTCGTGGCTTTAGAGCCATGCAAGATTCTAAGGAGTTACAGCTGTCCAGCAAACAGAAGTGGTGGGGGTGTCTGCGTCTAGTCTATCAAGTTACAGGGAGATGCCATCAAAGGCAGGCAGTGGAGTCTGGGTGCCCACAGTGTAGCCCCCCTGGGGTGCCATACTCAGCAAACACCTCCCATATCTTGCTCTCAATTCTGTCCCATTGTAAAAACATTTCCTAGGCGGTGGGTCCTGACTTGGTGACTCGCTGTGTCCTTTTGTCTCTCTGAATGCCTGGTGTGCAAGCAGGCTAGGTCTCTGGTCCCCAAGCGCATCCACTTCCTGGGCTGCCACAACAGAGAAACACAAACAGCGTGGCTTAAAACAACAAATTTGTTATCTCACAGTTCAGGAGGCTGGAGGCTCAAAATCAAGGTGTCGGTGGAGTTAACCAAGATGTCACTGGGCCTCTTGGGGGATTCTGCTTCTTGCTTCCGGGATAGCAGACCTTGCTGTCCTTGGATTTTACACACGTGCATCATTCTACTTTCTGCTCCATATTTCTATTAACAGACACCACATGGCTGCTTTCCTCTGTGTCATTGTCTAAATTTCCCTCATCTTATAGGACAAGGTCATATCGGATTAAGGGTGCATCTTATTCTAATATGACTTAATTACATCTTCGATGAGCCTATTTATAAATAAGGTCACTGTGGAACCAAGCTTAGCCGAGGTTTCGCCATTTTGTATATCCTCCACCTTGATATGTTAGTCCTTGTCCAGCCGCATTCCGGAGATAGTATCAGCAGTCACAACCCTCACTCCACTTGGTGATGAAAAAGCAGACCACCCCGGCCGCCAATGAGGGCAGTCCTATCCATAAATGGGACAGCATCTCTAACCGTCCAATCAGTTTGAAACTGTAACCGCGCGCGCCAAAATGCCTTTGTAGTAGCCAATGCGTAATTGCCAGCTTCTTTCAAAATTCGTGCCACTCGTGACCCTATAAGATACCCCTGCTTCCTCTGTTCAGGGCTCTCGACCTCTGCCGTTGCATCGGTGCGTGTCGAGGGCCCGGTCTCGAGGGCCCGTAATAAACTCCCTTTTGCATTTGCATCAGCTGTCTTTGGATTCTTGGAGGCTATGCTCGCCGAGTCTGCTATTTCTTGGGCACAACAGTCACCATTTGAGATACTGAGCTGGGACGTCAGCACCCCTTGTGGTGGGAATGGGAGAACTTCACTCAGCCTATAACACTGGCCATTAGTTTACTATTACTATTCTCACTAGTTCCATCGGGTTCTGTTTTGAAATATTTTGTTTACCAAACAACAACACATTTAATGATTACTCATTTTCCTGGGTTTTTTTTTTTAATATATCCAAATAAGCTTCCAATTAGAATCTCCTTTCCCTGCTTCTCCCTGCTAAATGCAACTAAATACCCCGGGAATTACTCAGCACACAATGAAAGTCAGAAGAGGGTTGCTGGCTGAGAACCCCCGAAACTCAAGGAACCACAATAAGGTGAGTGCATGTTTTCTCTGTGTCTCCCGTGGGGCACCCAGAACCACCAACAGCACAGGCAACACAGCAGAAAGGGGACTAAAGGGAGAGGAGCCTGATTCACCCCAGCAACTCTGCAACTGCAGGGCTGACAGGCAGCCTGCTCCCCCAGGGCTCTGCATCTCCCTGCTTGCCACAGAGGAGGATCAATACCAGCTGTTCCACAGAAGCGCTTTCCACCCACACGATGGCACCAGCTAAGATGGAGAGGGGGCCCCAGCAACACCGGAAGAAAAGAGCAATTAGAATTCCAAGGACTCAAAATTGTCATTGATAAAAATGCCCATAAAAGTAGAACAGAACCTGATCCCTATGGCAAGGGAAATAAAAGGAAAATTAAACAGTTGGGATTATCTCAAAGTAAACAGCCTTTTACTCATTAAAAGAATATCTAACTAGATGAAAAAGATATGCCACTGAATTAAAAAGATAGCCCTGCGTTACAAAACTGGCAAGGGGTTAATACCAAGATACATAACAAACTTATATAATCTAATACTCACTAGAAAACAAACAAACCAATTAACAACTGGGCAGCAGATCTGAATAGACAATTCACCAAAGAGGATATCCAGAAGTCCAACAGACACATGGAAATATGTCCATCATTGCCTGTAATAGAGAAGATTCAGATCAAAGCAACAGTGAGATACTATCTCACACCCATGGTAATGGCACATATTAAAAAGACCCCAAAAACAAGTGCCAAAAAGGATGTGGAGAAAGAGGAACCTATTACACTGTTGGGGATGTAAACGATGTTGCTCTTGGCAAGCAGTGCAGAATTATCTAAAAAAAACTCAAAATGGAAATACTATATGACCCAGAATTGTCACTTTTGAGTATCTATTCAAAGAATATGAAGCCATCAATTCAAACATTAATATGCTCTACAATGTTTATTGCATTATTTATAAGAGTGAGAACATGAAAACAACTATGATCCACCGTAAAGGAGTGGACCAAGAAGATGTGGTATATCCATATAATGGAATACTATTCTGTCATAAGGGAATAAAAAATGTTGCCATTTATAGCAAGATAGAGCTTGAGCAAATAGTGAGTAGTAAAGAAAATCAGAATGACAAAAACAAGGATTGGAAGTTTCTATATGGGACTATTCGACGAAGTGAAATACTTATAAAAACTGGTGGAACTAATCAAGGAAGTTGGAGAAGGGAAGGAAGAAAGGGGTCAGGGGTATAAGGGATGTTGGTGGATAAAAACTGTTGGTTAAGGGCTTCCCCTGGTGGCGCAGCGGTTGAGCACTGGGCTGCAAAGCTGCCCACAGCCTTTGCAGCCCGGGTTCAATCCCCCCCGGCCACCGGCGAGGGTCCCACATGGCGGGACAGACCTCTCCTGCAGTGCCCACTGCTCCCTTCAGCAGTGTATTTCATCAGTCTGCCTGTTCCGCTCCCCACTCTGGCTCTGGTGAATTCTCTCACCCTCCCGCGCTTCTGACTGTACCCAGTGCTTATAAAAATAAATAAATAAATCTTAAAAAAAAGAAACTATTGGTTATACTTTGGCTTACAACAACCAAAAACATTAGTCATTAAGCTAATAATAAAAAGAAATAAAGTGGACAAGAACATGCAGACCAAGTCTAAACAGGGTGACAACTTATGACTGGTTGCTAAAAGAGGTGTTTAGGATCAAGAGTCTCCTAATTTAAGAATGAAAATGTCCAGCATGTAATTAGAAAATACTCATCATACCCAGAACCTAGGAAACCACAATTTGAATGAGAAGAGACAATAATTTTTCAATACTAAGATGAATCAGATATGGAATTATCCAACAAGGATATTTAAGTAGTCGTGAAAATTCTTCAATGATAAATTATGAATTTTCTTGAAACAAATGAAAAAGGAGAAAACTTCAGCAAAGAAAAAGAAAGTATAAGAAGAACCAAATGGAAATTCTAGATCTCAGAAATATGACACAATTTATCTGAAGGAGGATTTGCTTAGTCATTATTTATACAGACTAAAAGAAAAATGAAAAGCACCTCAGAAATCTTTGGGAAGATAACAAAAGACCCAACATGCATATCCTTGAAGTCCCAGAAGGAATGGGAAAGAGCATAGGACTAAAAAAGAAACTGAAAAAATAATACTGAAAATTTCCCAAATTCACTGAAAGACATAAAATTACTGATCCAAGAAGCTGAGCAAGCTCCACATTGGATAAATCAAATAAAATCCACACCAAAAACACATCATAATTAAATATCTGAAAACTGAAGGCAAAGAAAAAACATCTTAAAAAGCAGCAGGAGAGAAACAATCTAATGCCTGTAGACAAACACCAATTTGAACAAGAGCAGGTTTCTTATCAGACATGATAAAAGACCTACCAACTAGATGGTGAAATAATTTTTCAATAATGAAGAGTAAATAAAGGTATTCTCAGACATAGTGAAGCTAAGAGAATCTGCTGCTAGTAGACCGACTCTTTTTTTAAAATCATGATCCTTTTTTTAATAATTAATTTTTTTATTTTTCACATCATTCTTCATTTTTATTTTATTTTTTTTTTAAGATTTATTTATTTATTTATTTATTTGTTTGTTTGTTTATATATACAAGCACTGGGTACAGTCAGAAGCGCGGGAGGGTGAGAGAATTCACCAGAGCCAGAGCAGAACAGAAGTACACTGCTGAGGGGAGCAGCGGGTGGCAGGAGAGGTCTGCACGCCCTGCGGGACCCTCCTCCAGTGGCCGGGGAGCAGCCGGGGATCGAACCGGCGCCGCAGAGGCTGCGGGCAGCTTCGCAACCCAGCGCTCAACCGCTGCACCACCAGGGAGGCCTCATTGTTCATTTTTAAACAATATTTGCTTCCCCCCACCCCCTAAGGTATAGTCTCCATAGAATTTACCTCACCAATGCACCCGTGCACCATCACCTCAGTCCCCTGTGCTCCTCCCTCCCTCCCTCTGATCCCTCTCCCTCCTCCTCCCCTTCAGGATGTCTCTGATTTATGGAATGACTAGTGGGGGCCCTTCAAACAAACAAACAAACAAAGATACTAGGAGGATGGAGCTTTCAGAAAGGAAAGCAGAGTAGCAGAATGAGTGAAAGTAGAAGTAAATATCAATATAGCCAAGTAGCTTTCATCTCATCAGTTTCTTTAATCATATTTTATGGTGGAAGCAAAAATTTTTATACCATCTGAGGTATATACAGAGGAAACACTTAAGATAATTAAGTTTTTTTTAAGAGTGGAGACTAAAAGGATTAAAAGGAAGTAATATTTCTACACTTCACTCAAAGTGGTAAAATGTTGACACCCGTAGGTTGGGATGAATGTATGTGTGTTGGGAACTTATGTATGTGTGTGTATGTATGTGTGTATATACATATATGTGTGCATGTATATATAATAATAACTAGAACAACCAGTAAGATAACCATGCAAAATGATATACTCAAAATACATACATATAAATAAATCAAAGTGGAACTTTCAAACGTGTTCAAATAAGGAAAGCGGGAGAAAGATAAGAGGGTAACAAGAACGGAGGCAACAAGCCGTAAACTAATTAAACCCTAAAATGTCAATAATTGCTTTAAATATAAGTGGTTTAAATACACCCATTAAAAGAGATTAGCAGAGAAGATTAAAAAAAAAATGACCCCACTATATGCTGTCTATAAAAAACTCACTTCAACATAATGACATAAGTAAGTTGAAAGTAAAAAGGATAGAAAAAGAGATATCATGTGTTAAAGTGACCAGATCAGGGATAAGATGGAGTCATTCATGCTAAGTCCCGTGTCAGTAAATCAAAACTTAACTAAGTTTCTCTGCTCTGCTCTCCTAGAAGAGGAAGGCTTAGATCAACAATCAGCATTTGTGTGCTCAGTGCTTTTACCTGACCTGATTCCAAGACTTCCCTTTGCTTCATGCAAGGAAAGTCACTGATTTAAACTAAAGTCAGCTTTCTGGTCTTAACACTGTACTGTAATTATGTAAACTGCTAACCTCAGGAGAGGCTCTGTTGAAGAGTACATGGACTCTCCCTGTGATTCTGTTGAACCTTTCAACAACCATATCATTATCTCAAACTACGTGGACTTTTATTTATTTTTTTAATATTTTATTTTATATAATTCTTACCTTTTTTTTCATCTTTGCACAATGTATGCATTTTCATTTTGGTTATATTCCCCATACAATTGCACCCACCCCCCCTTATTTTGACTCTAGTCCTTCCTTTCCCCGCCCTCCCACCCCCACCCTGTGTGTCTCTAGTTTATAATTGCTTGTTGATTTTGATTTTTACTTTGTATTGATTAGTCTTTTTCCTGATATGAGTGAGACCATCAGGTATTTTTCTTTTTCATTCTGACTTATTTCGCTGAGCATGATCCCTTCTATGTGGACTTTTAAAAGAAAATCATCGAATAGAAATTCAGGTCTACTTCTTAAACATGCTGGTTGAAATAATTCTAATCAAGGTAAAAAATGACTTCAGTTTAGAAAAATCTTACTGTTTGGGGTTTTCAGAATCTCAGCGATTCAATGTACAACTGTGGTTCTCAAAACAGGAGTGTAATTTACATACATCAGCAACAGCTAGGAACTTGACAAAAATGCAAATTATCATTTCCCACCTCAGAATAAGAAACTCAACCCCAGCATTCTGGTTTTAAAAAACTCTCCAGGAGATACTGAAGCACACTCAAGCTTGAAAACCACAAATCTGTTAGGTGCTCCATGAATGCTGGTAATAAGGAGGATCCATTTTTTATTTGAATCATCTTTCCTGGTGGAGACGCTCTGGCAAAGCCACAATCCAAGGCATCTCATCACTGTCCTCTTCTCCCAGCTGCCTGTGACTCCCATTTTTATGTTCTCAATGTCTGTAAGTTTTTAATCAGGGAAAAAGATAGAAATCCTTCAAAAACTACCATCCTAGGTCACTCAAGTCCACGAACTTTCACTAAAGACATAATTTCACATAAAAGCCAAACTGTAAAGGAATACCTGTTCCCATTAGACCTGGCTTAATGAGCATGCCAACTTGGAGAAAAGTGATTATTTCCAGAGCTGCCTCCAGCCTTTATCTTCTGCCTAGAAGTGATGCTAAGAAGTGAAATTACCCTTAAATCAGCAGAGCCTCAAGCACTTTACCAAAACAGGCCCCATAATGTAAGTTATATTAAGTATAAATAATAACATTAATAACATCTGTTCTTCTGGTCTTTATCTCTGGAGCTGGGAGGATCAAAGCCACCCCATTGGTGCAGCTTCAAAGGCCTCTCCTGGCCCAGGTCTGAGAATGGGCGTGAGTCCACAGGCCTCTCCAGCCTCGGTTCTCACCTTTCACAACCATTACAGGTTCCAAATCATCTAGAGTGCTTGTGAGAGCCTTTCTGTCTAAGATAACCTTTTTATGAAGTTCATAGCACCCATTTCAGCAGAGAAAAGCTATTTCTAAGTACAATGTGTTGCATAGTTTGATTTGCTTCCATCCCTAGAAATGTCCTAATGGAATGCATCTTGGATGAAATTGACTTCCAACAAAGTTTGTTTTGAAATAACTGGAGACTATGGGAGCAGTGTCAGGCAAGACAAGGACTGGGAGTCAGGGAGCTAGTAATAAAGCAGAAAGTGAGATAGGGTTGGCAGTCTGAGCTCAGGATTTGGCAGGACTTCATTATGCAGAGACAGAGTAGGGGAGAGTCTGGGACCTGAGGAGGGGATTACCCTGATGGTAGATTGGCTCTGGAGCTGCCGACTAGGAGCCAGATGACTGTACGATTGTGGTTCTGAGCTTAGACCAGCAGAGAGATGGAGCTCCCTTGGGAGCATGGGGCTGAGCTGCCTGTGGGCATCTGGGCCAGTGCTCTTAGCATCAGTGAAGTTTGTCCAGCTGTTCAGGGAGAAGGCTCCTGGCCCAAGAGGAGAGCAGGTCCCTGCTCTCTGAGTTGGGAAAGTGAGAAGAAAGCCCCAAGATGAGCTTTAGCCCACTGTGGATATGTTTTCTTCATAACTATAACCTCCCAGCTCTTAAAATAGCACTCGCCACAGAGCAGTGTTCAAAAATGTTTGAGGGATGAGCACAAAGTATCTTCCAATAATAAACACACACACCAGACTGATCGTCTGTTGTGGCTATTGATGTCCCGCTCAGCTCTTTTATGATTCTGGAGTTCCCTCCCCCCCACCTCTCCAACCCTCCCACTCATGAGCACTGTCTGCTAATGTCACATAGCTGCCTCACACCTTTGGGGAATTGTCCTCAGCTGAGAAGGGGTGCTCTGCCAGCAATCCTCACTCCACAGCTGACAGCCTTCAGGATGGGGGAGGGAAGGGTGGCACCTCGGAGCATCCACACATTCTCACGAGCTCCCCACCCATCAGGCTGAAGCTAGATGCCACCTGAGCCCACGTCTTAGCACCTTCCCCAGAAGCTCACCTTGCCTGTATCTCCTGAGAGCTCTCGTCAGTAAGTCACTGAAGGGGAATCTCTGCCTCAAGCTGTGCTTCTATAAAACCCAACGGGAAACATCCATACTAAGGAGGAGAATATATGTGAAGTCAGGGATGAGAGGGAAAGTGAAGTGAAGTGACCTGAAATGATGCTTGGCACCAGAATTGAGGTGACTGAACCAATTCTCTGCATCTTTGGCCCCTCCCAAAAGTTGTTGAATCAATGGCTGGAGGGGACCAGAGGGAGGAGCAGGAAGCCTGCTTCTTCCCCTTCCCCGACTTCTCCCAGCCTCCCTGTGCTCCCAACCCTGCCTGACACCACCCCCGACCTACCCCGCCCTGCAGGAGAGGCAGTGTACACTCTCCAGTCCCTTTGGGTTTCTTTTTAGTGTGGCTAGGAGTGCGTAATGTGTCCCCTGAGGCCAGAACGGACCTGCTGGTCCTCAATCCTTTAATGAACCTCTCAGACACTCTAACTGAGGAAAAACAGACACCAGGTCCTCACACTCCCTTTGCCCTGGGATCCACCCGCCTGCCTGAGTTCTACAATATAATCACTAGGGAGGGCCCTGGGTGAAGCAGATTTTTAAATCCGGGTCCCCTGGGCTCCTGGCATCTGAGATGTGTAAATATGTTGCCATGGTGACACAGACAGATCAGGTTACAAACCCTCCTGGGGCAAAGCTGCTTTAACAAGGTGAGACTCAATGTGAGGGGACTCGGGGAATTCCACAGCCCTCTAGGACCAAGTGAGGAAGAGTGGATCTGAGAAGGGTGGGAGGTGGAGCAGTCACCTTTCCCATCTCTGGGCCTGGGCTTCCTGAACCAGAACTGCCTCTAGAAAAAAGGAATTTCTGACCCCAAAACTTATCACTGAAAGACAGACCTTTCATAGCTTTCAGATCTATATGACAGATATCTTCATTCTTTTAGCTGAGTCTTTATCAGATATCATGCAGCCTGCGTCTCTCTGCATAGTGAACAAGCATTATAATCCTCACAGCCACCCCCACCTTCCCCCACCCCCACCACTAAGCTGTTCTTAGCTGGAAGATCCTCCCAAAGCAACTGGTTCACAGCACTCTGCTCCACAAGATCCATAGCATCAAGCTTATGACTCCTCAAGAGAGAGGAAGAAAAATACTTCACACAAGTATTCCTGATACAAATCTCATCAGAAACCCAAGATAGAATCTAGCCCTCATTTTTAAGTAAACAAAATTGGAAAGTTATGTAATTCTCGTGACTAAGCCTGTCCCCTCTATTCTTGGGCAGATGCTCCCAATTCCAGGTGGGCTCTTGGAATGGAATGGAATGGAATAGGTGGCTGTCATTTCTTTCAGATGATTATGATCAATCAGCTGAAGTTGAGGGCCACTTAAGACATGCAGAGGTACTGGACCCATGTATTGTCCTGTAGGCTTTGATCTCCACTACTCCAAGTGTAGTCCATGGACCAGGGACATCAGCATCTCCTGAGAGATTATTAGAAATAGACCCTCAGGCTCTACTTCAGACATACTGAACCAAAATTTGTATTTGTAAGGGAAGGGAAATTTTTTTCTCTGCCTTCTCAGTTCTAAGACTGGGACTGAAGCTGACAAAAGCCAGATGAGAAGGAAAAACAGAGTCTGTTGACACAAGCAACTCAATGATGGGGTGAGAACTCACGGCTTGCATAACATCTTCACAAAAAATAATATGTCTGTAGAGAAATGACAAGAAAAAAGAAAGAGAATTTAGGCTTTAAGGGATAACAAACTATGCCAAGATAAATATAAGGGGAATCCTATGGAAGACAAAGTTTGTTTTAGTAAGGTTTGGCTCAGGTGTCCCTGGGAAATATTTAAGCCATCTTAACCTAGTATACATAATCAGCAAGAAGAACTTAAATAAAACTAGGAGTCAAAGTAGAATGAAAAATAAGAATAGAGACATAAAAATGAGCCGGTGGTGGAAAATGCACACCATAGTAAGAGTCCTAACTCTTATTATACATGGAGCACAAATTTAGTGCTGTGTCCAGCAGCCAAACTGAGAACAAAGCCCCGTCAGTTACTCATTCTGAATTCTCATATGATGAAAAGTGGTAAAGAAGGAACACAGTGTTCTTTGTTTCTCTTCCTGGTAAAACTCATCAGAGGTGTGGTTTACATGCCATTTTGACCTCCTCATCTCTAAATCTCTTTGTCCCATTCCCCATGCGGCCTCTGCCTCACCAGGTCCCAGAAAGTACTCCTGGCAAGTTCACATAGTCTCCCTCCAAATGCAATGGCCAATAGTCATTTCTCTGGCCCTGTCTCATTTGACTTCTTGATAGCTCTACTCCTGCTTGACCACTCATTATCAGAACATCATCTTCTCTGTTGTCTTCTAGTTCCTTTTTTTTAAATGTTAATGTCTTTTATTATGAAGCCATACACAAGTACTTGTCTTCTGGTTTGTTAAAACAATAGGTCAGACAAAATTTGCCACAATAATGTCTGTCAAAGTGGCTAGCCATAAAAGCTCCAGCACCACATTCATTGGATGGGCACTCCCGACGAAGGCATCTGATTTTGCCATTCTCATCCACCTTATAATTTTTCAGGACAGCAGCTTAACCTTCTTTCTCTTATGTTTATTTTTCTTGGGAGTGGTGTAAGACTTCTTCTTTCTTAGCACCACCACGCTGTCTCAGGACAAGATGAAGAGTGGACTCCTTCTGAATGTTGTAGTCAGACAAAGTTCATCCATCTTCCAGTTGTTTGCCAGCAAAGATTAGTCTCTGCTGATCAGGAGGAATTCCTTCCTTATCCTGGATCTTGGCCTTTACATTTTCTATTGTATCCAAGGGTTCAGCCTTGAGGGTGATTGTCTTCCTCATGAGGGTTTTCACGAAAATCTGCATCTTGATGGTGGGTCCACCATGGACGGCGGAGTGGAAAAGTTCTTCTAGTTTCTTAAAAAGAGACTATATCACCATCCAGAAGGTTTACTTGCTTCTCCTTCAAATGGGACAGTTCTTTTGTCTTCAGGAAATCTGAAGCTAAGTATGTTCTCACTTTTCCATACCATTTAACACCTGCTTACTAGATTCGTTCTCCTGCACTTGCTAAAAATTGGGTGGGAGCTGGGCTATCACTCACTGCAACATTGGCCTAGAATCATGCATGGTTGCTTGTTTGTATTGAGAATGACAAGTAGGTTTGTGTTTCTATTTCTCATCTATTGGTGGTGGCTGAATAGGAACCTGTGGTGTGTTTTGTGTCTATAGATGATCCTTTAGCAATGTCTGTCTCGGACATGGGAAGGTTGGGGCGGAGGGTCAGGGGAAATTGAGCACACATGCCTAAGATTTGCCATTGCTGGAGAGAAATGTTTATATAAAAACCTACTCCATGCACTCTGCATACATTATATAATATATTCCTCATTGTGATACTAGGAAGTGCTATTATTTTCCCATATGGGCAGTACAGGCAAGCAAAAGATGCTCATCCAAGCTTGAAAATTAGGGAAATAAAATTAGTTCAGAGGATTAAACTGTGAAATCAACATGAAATGAAATATAGAGAAGGGACTCACAACTTCATGCTAAAGAAATGTGTCAGAATGGCTACCCGGATGGCAACATAGCAACTTGTCAATAACCATATTTAGCATATAAGCATATTTTAGAAAAATTGTCAATCAAATGATGAGTTTGATAATGGAGCTTAGAAAAGGGAGGCCACAGAATCAAATGCTGACTGTACATAGCCAAGCAGGGCCATTCACTTAACTGTATCCAGCATCCACTCATTGAATGTCCCCTGTGGATCATCCATGCACTGGGTGCTGATCATGCAGAGATAGCTAAGAAATAGTACTTGGCCTCAGAAGCTCATAGTTGGAGGAAAAAACACATAAACATATAATTAAAAGAACTGAGCAAAGTTAGAGACTTGCTTAGCTATTAGGAAGTACAGTAAAAAAGAGCTTCCTGGAGCTTAATGAAGCTTCTCAAACTCTATTGCTCCTTTTAATTTCCAATCTGCCATGTAAATACCATAAAAATGAATGACAAAGGGAAAAAAGGAGTAGAAAATAAATGAATGGGAAATTTTTCAGCCAGGACAGAGAAAGAAGAAAGGAAACATTGAGTAATGGGCATCTTAGGCCCCTCTTGAACTGGGGAAACCAATATTTCATATAGAAAGAAAGAAAGAAGACAATATTAGCTGAGACCTTATTAGATTGGAAAGTCTTACCTGCCCCCCAACATTCTCTTCCCACACAATACCCACTACACACTCATACTCACACACACACACACACACACACACATACACACACAACTCTAAACACAAGCAACTTTACCTAGAATCAGAACGAAAATATCAGGGACATGGGCGTGCAGCTAGAAACACCTAGATTAGTCCCTAGCCCCATCACTTATTAACTTTGTGTCTCTGGGCAAGTTGTGTGATCTCCCAAGGCCCAAATATTTTTTATTATAAATTAGCCTTGAGGTAATATCGGGGTACCCCCATGGGGTATTACCACCATAGCGCACCCACCACCAACTCTTCCCTCTTTGTTCTTTCCCTGCCCCCTTGGTGCTTCGGTTCTATAGTCAACCATCAAGGGCTAGTTTTCCAGCCTGTCTTTATCTGACTATTAATTTACTTACTTTATAGTCTACATATTAGTGACACCACTGGGCATTTATCTTTCTCCTTCTGGCTTATTTCACTGAAGGGCTCAGATTTCTTTTTTTTTAAAAAAAAAAGATTTATTTATTTATGCATACAAGAACTGGGGTACAGGCCAGAGGTGCAGGGGGCAGTGGGGGGCAGGGTGAGAGGATTCACCAGAGAGAGTGGGGAGCAGAACAGGCAGATCTACTGACATACACTGCTGAGGGGAGCAGCGGGCAAGGCATGAGAGGTCTGCTGCTCTATGTGGGTTGCTCCCTGGCCGGCCAGTGATCAAACTCGTGTTGCAGAGGCTGGCGATAGCTTGACAGAGCTGTGGTTAACCCTACACCACCAGGGAAGCCCCAGGGCTCAGATTTCTATCTGCAAAGCGAAGTGATAATAACTCACAGCTCTGAGACTTAACTAAGATGATGCACATAAAGTGGGAAACACAGAGCCTGGACTGAAAACGGTGCTCAGCGAATGTTCACTGTCATCTTATCATCTTTGTCTCTGTGGCTGTGGGTTAAGTGACACTGGCCTGTCTTCTTACATTAAGAATCTTCAATAACATAATCAGGAGTGGCTGATTTTAGTGATTAAGGTCACACTACCTAAGGCAGAAAATGAAACCCTTATCCTTCTATCCCTTTTGATAGGATCAAGTACGATCCAATGTGTGCTCATAGTCTTGAAACTAAATTCAAGTAACACGGGAGATAAAAATCTGTCCTCCTTCCTGCCTGTTTCCATAGTGGGGCCTTAAGTCCGATGTGAATGACCCTATTGTGACAAGGACAGCCTGACTATTTCGGGCTCTATCAGGGAGAGACAGGAGACACCCTTTGAAAGAATTCAGCCACGGGATACCTCTCCTTGTGTCTGAGCCCTGCCAGCAGGCCTAGTTCCTGTGCCATAGGCTCCCCAAACAATAGTGGGAGTAGGGGAGTAGGGAGATTACACTCCAACTCCTCTGCCTGGAAATGCAGGCCAGATGGAGGGCCTGCCCTCCTGCCATATTTTCCAGCTCAGTCTCACAAGGAACACAGGTGATACTACAGGGTGCCCTAAAGGGGTTGGGACCCTCCAGAGGAGGGGCTGTAAATAATTCATCCTCCTATTCCCCCAGTGAACAAGGTAGAATGTTATTCTCCATGCAGGTAAAAGAGTGCTAATAAACAGTCAGCAACTTACTCCTTAGAGAAGGAAGTCCTGATTATACCAAGATGCCAGTCTCTGTGGCATAAATAGTCTAACCATGGCTCACCATGGTATAGTCTCATCATGGCTCATGATATCAGCATGAAATCAAGTGACTCAAAAATTCCTGTAAATTTAAGTCAGCTCTCGGACAGTCTTTGTCAAGCACATCTGCCTCCAATACAACATACTCTCTCTCTCTCTCTCTCTCTCTCTCTCTCTCTCTCTCTCTCTCTCTCTCTGTCTCCTTTCCAAAATGAATGCCCAGATGTTTGGGTTGGTTTAAAAGTGGTTCATACATGTATCTGCTTCTCTCCTTAGCCTTGAGGCAATAGGCATATTTCTGTAAGAAGAACAGCAACGAAACCCTCTTCTCGCCCTGAGTTGCTAGGGAACCTTTCTTGGGTAATTTCAGCGGGAAGAGGAGGAGGACAGCTTATTTTCAGAGCTCCCTAAGGGAGAGGCTTCTTTCTGAGAGCCCTGGAGACCCCTCCTACCCCTTGTCCCCAGATCAAAATGTCAGCCTCAGGCTGCAAAGGGGACTAGCTGTTCCGAATTCGACTTCATGTTGTCTGGTATAAGGACTAACCACACAGCACCAATGATAGATGCAAAATTCCCTCCTCCTCCCCCTTCATATTCAGGTTTGAACAGAACCAGGAAACAGAAAAGGATCAAAATGGTATTCTTCCCCTTCCTATAGCTGCCCATAGTGTAGCACTGAGTGTTAATCCCCCACGGCCTTCCTTAGACTCAAACATCACCAGATGTTCCTCTCATGTACAAATGGAAATAATAGCTGTGTAATGCCAGAGATCTTTGTGGCTGTCAGATCTTGAATGGTTATCAGCATGTAGTCACACTAACTCCAGCTCACCACAGAGGATGCATCCTACCCTGTTCTGGATTTGACAGCACGATTGTGTCAGCCTTGGAGGGTGGACACATGACAAAGTGCCAGCTCGTGTGTTCTGCTTGGCCCTCTGGGTGCTTCTGCCCTCCACCACCAAACACACCCCAGACAACCACAGGAGGATGAAGCATGGTATAGAGCCTGAGCTCCAGTCTCTCCAACCAGACCAGAGTCGACTCTCAGACTAGACATGAGAAGAAATCATGGTCTTGCCATGGAGACCCCTGTGGGGAGGTTTGGCGTTGTGGTGGTGGTAAATGAGATGGTGGGCCCCCGAACACGTCACAGCAAGGCTAAGAGTCCAGCATATTTCTTGGACCCAGAGAACAAATGGGTGCAGGGTACCCCAAGCTGCAATGAGTTGACACTGAACTCCAGCTCTGGAATACAAGTCCCTGCCCCCACACCATTTCCATAAAAATCACTTTGCAGGATGAGGGGTGGCAGGGGGTGATGGAAGGGAAGGCACAAGGAAAAGTGAGAAGGGAAGAGAAGTTAAAAAAGAGAGAAGAAGCCCTGATTCCAAGGGCGCCTCAACTCAAGATCTCCCCCACCTCTTTCCTCTCCCCGCTCCTCCCCTCCTCTCTGCTTTACCTGTTCCTCTCCCCTCTCCCACCCTCTCCCCTCCATCACAGTATTTCTCCCTTGAGTTGATTGAAATTGCAATCTGAAAAGAATTCCCTCTCTGGAGAGATCAATTAACATCATCTGGTCTGGATGCCCCCATCTCTGCACAGTCTGCCGGCACAGGGCTCTTCTGTGGATGGTGGAAGCCTGGCTCTGGCTGAGCTGATCAGGTGGAGAGCTGAGACCTGAATCCAGCTCTCAGAGGTGAGTTTGAAAGCAGATCCTTCTTTATTATTATTTTTTATTGAGATAATATTGGTTTACAGCACCATATATGACTGAGGGGAATGTTACTCAGATGCGTGTTACCACCCCACCCCACCCCCAGAGCACCCACAGTCCTATACCCTAGGCCGTCGGCTTCTTTAGGTGTTCCAGTCCCCTGAAACCTATCTCAAAATCAGGGTGGAACCAGAAGAGGTTTCCTGGACTCTTTTCCCATCTACCCAACCCATAAGGATGTGGTCTAAATCCCTCACCCACAGATGTGAAATAGGACTTTAAGCTGAAATTTAAAATACAAAAGTGTGCCATATGTTCAACCTTCTAAATGATTTATGACAGTGTGAACAAGATAATCAGACTGTAATAATCTAGAAACAAGTTAGCTATGAAAAGAAAAAGCAGAGCAAAATGTTTTCCTATTGCTTATTTTTTTCTTGGTCTGTCACTTAAATTACAAAATGCAAACAGACTGTTCATATTTTGAAAACAATTTAAATGCTCCATATATACTATAGCAAATAAATAGAAATAATGAGCATGCCTAGGGCATAGACTTGGTTTCTAAGTGCCATTCTCTACTGGAAGGAACAAGGATCATATGGAGAAAAGACCCAGTTACAGGGCTGGGGAAGGACAAGATCAGGGTGATTTTGGAACATCTTGTGCCAAAAATTGAGGCTGCGGTATCAATAGGGTCCTAGAAAAACAATGTGGGATCTGGTTTGAAAAGGCTCCTACCTGGCAATGTGGGACAAGGTGAACATCAACAATAACTAAATAAATGAAAATAGTAATATGGTTTAGCCCATTGAATTTAAAAAGAAACTAGAGCAATTTATCGAAAAGAGAAGATGGAGCGGATTGGGGGAGGGGAGAAACAGGGAGGAGAAGGCAAAAAGCACTAAGGAAAGCAATTTTTTTTTTTAAAGATTTATTTATTTATGCATACAAGAGCTGGGGTACAGGCCAGGCCAGAGATGCGGGGGTGGGGGGGGGGTGAGAGGATTCACCAGAGAGAGTGGGAGCAGAACAGGCGGATCTACTGAAATACACTGCTGAGGGGAGCAGCGGGTGAGACAGGAGAGGTCTGCTGGGCCATGTGGGTCACCTTCCTAGGCGGCCTGGGGATCAAGCTCATGCTGCAATGGCTGGCAATAGCTTGATAGCGCTGTCTTTAAGCCCTGCGCCACCAGGGAGACCCCTATCATTTATTTTCAATTGGTTCAACAAAAGAAAGAACATATACAGGTATAATGAGATATATAAAGTAAGTTGGCAAAAATGTTTAAAATTAATGAACCGAGTTGAAGGGTATTCCTGATATTCAATTTTTCTATGGGTTTGAAATTTTTTATAATAATAAGTTAAGGAGAGAAAAGATAAAAGCATTTTAATTCCTGAGCAATAGACCTTGAAATAATGGTGAATGTTGGTATCTGTAGGATAAGGTAAAAGTATCAGGCTTTTCTGCCCTCCCGCCATTAGGATAGATGACGGAACCCTGTGGTCCTGAATGCATGCCTGATGGTGGGCACCTGGAGTAGGGTGTGGGCATATGTAGATGGGATTCACCTGGGGTAAGACTGGATTTATAAGGGCAGTGTCACGGTGGGGGTGGGGTGGGCGCCAGCAGAAGAAGCAGAGAAGCAGAATGAATAGTAGAGCAGAGAGCAGAACCACTAGAGGAGCAGAGAACAAGGCCATGGGAAAACGCCAGAGAGCCCAGCTAGAGTGAAGGCTTGCTGGGGGCTGGAGGCCTGCCAGCTTCCTGGCCCCCCAGCACCCCTGCCTGCTGTGTACCTGGTAAATCACAATAAAAGCCTGAAAAGCCATTGAAGCCTCCAGGACTCTCTCCTCTTTACCCCATCTGCATAGAATCATAAAGATCCTGCGCTGTGTCCCTTCCTGCTGTTACAGTATCACAATTGGAGATGCTCTAAAGCTTAGGGGTAAGATCAGATGATATAAGTCACTGCCAGAGTTATCCTAATGTCACCTTGAAAGGTGAGGGATAAGGAGTATAGGACAGGAAAAGCTCTACCCACAGAGTAGGAGCAACCAATACTGCCCTAGTAACAGGTCATCTGGTCTAGGGGTCTTCCTGGTGGCACAGGGGGTTAGGCCTCAGCACTATGAGGCAATCCACGGCTACTGAAGCACAAGTTCGATCCCCCATCAGGGAGGTGACCCACATGGTGCAGCAGACCTCTCCTGTCTCGCCCGCTGCTCCCCTCAATAGTGTATCTCAGTAGATCCACGTGTTCTGCTCCCCACTCTGTCTCTGGTGAGTCCTGTCACCACCACCAACCCCCCACCACCGTACCTCGGGCCTGTACCCCAGTTCTTGTATGCAAAAATAAATCTTTTTAAAAAATCAGGTCATCTGGTCTAATTGTTCCTGTGTTTACACACATTGAACCTCCTTTAACAATTTCCCTCTAGGGAATCCCTTGTCTTAATTTATTCACTCATTCAGCATTCAACAAGTATTTTGAGCACCTACTATAGACCAAGCATTGCGCTAGTAACAAGGGATGCAGGAGGAGCCAAACCCATAAATGTCCTTGCTTTCATGGAGCCAGAGCTAGTGCAGAGCCCAGTTATTAATAAAATAAATCTATGACTATAGGGTAATTGCAACCCTGAGAAAACAATACTTGTGCTGAGATGAGAGAGATGGTTAGAAGGTAACTAAACTAAAGCTAGGAGGGAAGAGCTTGATCTTGGCTGAGTCTACTTTCCATTATTACATGTTGATGATGGCTCAGGGTGCCCATTTTTGCCTAGGGATCTCAGTCCCATACAAATATCTAACTCCAACTCCTTGTGTTCCACATGAGAACAAGGAATCTCAAGTACTATAAAGTCTAACAGCTTATTTCTTGAAGAAAATATCAGCATTTACCAAAGTCCTTTATTTGATCAATATTCAGAAACACTTAGCTCGATGGCAGAAACAGATACCAAGGAACTAACTGCAGTCCCTCAACTTCCTCCTGCCTTGCTCATCCACAGGAAGGACATGCTACATAGAGCTGGCTGCAGAGTTCAGACATTCACAGTCGGATGAGCAATAAACCAAAGTGACTATAATCACACTTGAGTGGAAATCGCTCTCAATTTCCCCAAAAGCCACAATCTACAGACAAACCTGGCCCAAGACAGGGAGGGAAATAAGAAGTGAAAAGTTTGCAAGCATTGGAAAGTGTTCAAAGAGTTTTTGAGTCCATCCAACAAACTTCTCTGTTTATTTTGTCTCCTTTCTCTAATATTTAAATATAATTTTGATGTCTGCCAGATTAAATTACCCACTTGACCAATTTATGTCCTGAAATTTAAATGCTATAATTATTCTTAATAAGCATAACTATCCAACTGGCTTTGCTTAATGTTTATAAAGTTTTATGCCTTTTAATAATACTCCTACGGATGGAACATGGTTTTTTCAGAGCTGACATTCTGCTCTGCAGAAAGTGTCAAACCAAATCAGACTCTTGCTTTTGTTCACCAGAACACCATGAGCTTTAAAATGTGGGATTGAAAGAAAAAACACAAGCAAAAAAAAAAAAGTGTTGTTCTTTCAAGAAAACTGGCAAACCAAGGAAATCCTACACACATTTTGCAATAAAGCCCATTTCCTAGAATACTTTTTCCTCTACATCTATAGTTCAAGTGCAAGAGATAAAGAAAAATAACTTTTTCTAGATTTCAACTGATGCAGAATGGACCCTCTTTTTATTTGCTGGTGTGTCTTTCCTGGTGATATGTAGTCAGATTTGGGGAGATGATATCCTGTTCTCTTTAACCTACAACTTGACACTTCCCTACCACATTCACACATTCTCTCCACCCTGGGGTGTTCCGCTACAGGTGCTGCCCATGCAGGTGCCTCATTTTTAACTTAACATTGGGTTCAGGAACTTTTTCTTATCCTGGGTGTCCACACAGACTCTCACCTTTATACCTGAATGGAATCTGGTGATGTTTGTCTTTTTTAGGGGTTTTGGATTTGGTTTTTTTTTTTTTTTTTTCATATTTATATGTTGCCAAATAAAAAGCAAATCTGTATTTAGTAAGGAGAGATGCTATTCAGAGGATTGCTGCACAGGAAGGGAAAAGGACTATTGCAGTAGGGATTACCTTGGACCACCAGATCTGCAAGTGTCTCAATACTTAGGCAAAAAGGAATTTTCTTTTATAGAGGAGTAAAGGAGGCTAGAACAAACCAGGTGTGGGAAGTGGAGGGAGGAGGAGAGCCAAAAGGAGGGAACTTGAAAATGTCAGCAAGACCTGAGACTGGGACCACGGACCTCTCATCCTCTTCACCTGCCCCTGGATCCTCATTCCTGATCCTGAGCAAAAGGTGAAGACCCTCAGCTAGTCCTGGGGGCCCTCTCCCCTCCCCAGACACAAACAACACTGCCCTCAGATGTCTCTAGGATGACTGAGCAAAACAGCTCCCCACTACTTCTCCTTTCCCCTGTCAAATTAGAGAACAAATCTGGACTTGGTGAAGAGACTTTATTCAAAAAGATTGTTGAGGGGAGGGGAAGGAAATATTGCAATGGCAGGGGGAATGGGAGGAGGGGATTTGGCAATAGGGAAAGCACTCTGACCAAACATCTGTAAGCATCTCAAGGCTTAGACAAAGAGGGGCTTATCTTTTATAGGGGAGAAGTCTGGAAAGAACAGGGTGTGGAGAGGGGGTTGAAGGGGGGGGTGACACAGACAATAGTAGGTCAGAAACTCTCTCACCCCAAGACCAGCCTATTTTCAGGAAGGCCTGTTGAGGGGCTGGCTCAGGCTGAGGGTGGACCAAGTTCAGGAACCCAGAAGGAAAAAATCATATAACCAAAGTTTAGTTCACATGCATTTTGTTCTGACTGATCCAGGGAGTCAAGCAGTTCAGTCAATCACTGATGAGGTAAAGAATGGGACTCTGAGGGCTTGTGTCTGACCTTTAGGTAAATGTCAGGGTCATCAGGAGTCTTAGCTAAGTCCTATGGGAAGGGTGGCTCTTTGTAGCGAGTCATTTCCAGGAATACAAAAGGGGGGAAGGATTTCTTAACTAACCTTCTTTTTCAAGAGCAAAGGTCTTGGGTCAAGTCCAACACTGTCAATGGCTGCATCACAGGCTAGGCTCCAAGAGGCCCCAACATACCATGTCATGCACTGCTGTGCAAAAAAAGGAACATTTGTGTTAGCAGAGTGGGCAGGGCTGTCCCATGTGGGCCCTGGGGTTACCAGTGACTTCTTCTGCCCCGACCCCGGTTCTATCCATTTGGAAGCGGACCTGAGCTCCTTGTGAGCTGGAGAACACTGAAAATCTGAAGGATTCTTTCAGTTCTGCAGCCTACATTCTATACCTGTATCAGCTCAGAGTACAGTGATCTCATTTCAGAAGTTCAACTATCTCTTCTCACTGCTTTCAGGAAATAACGCTTTACCTGGCTATAAAAAATACTGCATGTGTGTCACTGAAACCTGTTTATGAGCTTTGGCCACTGTATTTTTCTTCCTGGTTATTGTAGGATATAGAAAGTTTTATTTAGAAAACCTAAATAAGGACCAGGAAAAAGACTAATTATAATAAAGTAAAAATCAAAATCAACAAGCAACTATAAACCAGAGACACACTACAGGGGGGGAGCGGGAGTAGGATCAAAACAAGGAGGGTGGGAATTGTGTGGGGACAATAACAAAGATGAAAATGCATACATTGTGCTAAAATGAAAAATGATGTAAAAATATATATAAAATAAGAAAGTTTTGTTGTTACTGTTCTTATAGTTATTGTTGTATCTCTACATTTTGACAGTCTCCTGTCATGCTCACCAGCCTAAGTCTCCAGGAACATACCCAGAGTTAAACAAACTGGGTTTATTGCTCAATGAAATGAGGAAAATGCACTGCAAGTGTACCCCCTGGTGTCTCAGTAAGTAAGAGGGGGTTGCAAAGGTCTTACAGGACTGGAGCCTGAGTGATTTGGGGGCAGACTCAGGGAAACAGGGATTTACTCTGGATTAGATGCTGTTTGGAAACAGACAGTTCTGCGATCAGGTTTCTGAATGGGTCCTCTCTAGAAGCGGGAGGAAAGAAATTCAGTGAAGAAGCAGCTTCACTGCTTTAGTTTGGTTGGGGCTGTTGGGTCACTTTTGCGTTTTATAGTCTTCATGCTTTTGCCTAGATTCAGACATGGTGGTGAAAAGATTTAGGTTTCATTTTGATCCATCAGGGTTATGGAGTGGTGTTGACTGATGTGGGTGTTCTGATAATGCGTCTCTGTTCAGTGGGAAGCTACCAGGACCTGGCTGTAGCCCTTGGCCTGGACTGTTCAGCTTTCTCATGCTTGCTGAATGGAGTTGTAAGGGTTCTCCAGAAAAACAGAACCAAGAGGATATACAGATATTTGTTTAGATAAGAGGAGATTTATCACAGGGATGGTTCATGTGATCATGGAGGCTGAGAAGTCATGCAGTCTGCTGTATTTAAGCTGGAGAGCCAGGAAAAACAGTGGTGTAATTCAGTCCCAGAGTACAAAGGCCTGAGAATTAGGAGCTCCGTGTCCAACGATAGGAAAAGATGGACATTCCTTCTCAAGAAAAGAGAAAGAATTTGCTCTGCCTTTGCCTTTTAGTTCTATTCTGGTTGCCAAGGAATTGGATGATGCCCACCCACATTGGTGAGGACCGATCTCGTAGTCTCCTGAATCAAATGCCAGTCTCTTCCAGGACCCTCACAGACACATCCAGACATAATATTTTACCAGCTTCTTGGACATCCCTTAGCCCAACCAAGTTAACACATAAAATCAACCATTGTTGTGAACTCTTATTAGTTTGTAATTGATTCTTTTGGACTTTTCTAAATAAACATTCATATTGTCCTTCTAAATTATGGTAAAAGGCCTCTCTTCCTTTCCTTTCTACCTCTTTTTGGCCTGCTAAAAGTTGTTGTCTTGGTTTATTCCGAATGACTCTAATTTTATCAAGTACTGTTTTCTATCAAATACAATCATGTGTCTTTTACTTTTTTGTTCTACTGATCTGTTCTATTTTTAAAATCTTTCTACTTGCAGAATCCCAATGCTGGATTATTCCTAAATGTTTACATTTGAAGTACCAGCATTTCATTCAGAATGGTTATGTCTATTCACATACAAGATTGGCATCTAACTTTTGTGCTATCATCTTGGTTGTGTTTTGGCATCAAAGTTGTTAGTTTCACAAAAAGATTTGGGAGACTCACAACTCTTTCATGTGCCTGGAAACAAGCTATGCAATAGAAAAGCTATTGTTCCTTTAGAGTAACACTAACCATTGTTACCAGAACCCAGCTGCTTCAGCGGTGGGAGCCTGCAGGAGCAGTGGTGTCCTTTCACAAGTCAGTTGTGACAGCTGCTCCTCAGAGACCTTTTAGGTAACAATGTACTTCCTGGATCATGTAATGGACCAATCAGGTGCAAGCTTGGTTTTGGTGGTGTTGTGGTTTTTTTAAAGATATTTTTTATTTATTTATACAAGAGGCAGCTGTCTTTCTGCCCACCTGTGACTATGCAGGTGCTTCCTTTCACCAACTCTCTCCCTCTGCAGGGCAGCAGCCTCCTGACTGCCCATGACCTGTGTCTGTCTGGACTTCTCCTTACTGACCTCCCTCAGCAGAAACAGCTCTCCTCAAGGCCACATGCCTGCAACCATACAGGCCTCTCTTAGCAAACCTGTCCCTTTTGGGGCAGCTCTTTCTGCCCGCTTGTGTCTGCAAGTATCTTTTACTCTTCTGTCTCTTTTTCTAATAAACCTGACCTTTAAATAAAAATAAAATAAATAAAATAAAATAAAAAATAAGTGCTGGGATAGAGGCCAGAGGCACGGAAGGGTGAAAGGATTCACCAGAGACAGAGTGAGGAACAGAACAGACAGGCGGACCAGGCACTGCTGAGCGTAGCAGCTGGCGAGACAGGAGAGGTCTGCCGTACCATGTGGGAATCTCCCTGGCCGGCCGGGAACAGGACCTGCACTGCAGAGGTTGGGGACAGCTTCACAGTGCTGCGTTCAACCTGCTCCACCACCGGGGAGGGAGACCCTGGTTTTGGTTTTTGCTATAGCGCTTGGTTTTGGTTTCTGGTCCTTTGGCCTTTTGGGGATTTTTGGTGGCTCTCTTGCCAGAGTCTGGGCAGGTGTGCGGCCTTCCATCCTTCCATCGGCCTTGTTGTCTTGTAGCCTGTGCCCTGTACGCCCCTGTTTCAGTTAGGCCCAGTCTCTGACAGAGTCTTTCAAGGCTTCTCTTCCCTCCTCAGAGGTTGGCTGCTGGATGCTTCTTTTCTTCTTTTTCTTCAGAGTCCAGGAACAGAGCCTTCCCCTTCTTTCTCCTTCCTTCAGAGGCTGGAACTGTCTTCTTTCTTTCTTTGGGGGCTGGCATTGTCTCTCCCATTCCTCTCCCTCTTCTTCTCCGGGGGCTGGTGTCATCTCTCCCCTCAGCTCCCTCTGACCCTGACTTATATTCTCTTTCAGGATGCCCCACCCACAAGTCTGATTGGACCATTTTTCAATCCTGTGGCTGATTGGACCATTTAGCACCAATCGGCTCATAGCTCCCACCTGATTAGTCCATTCCATAATCCAGGAAGTACATTGTTACATAAAAGGTCTCTGAGGAGCAACTGCCACAACTGACAAAAGGGCAGTCCCTGGACTCTGATGAGCAGCTGCCACAACTGACTTGGGTGGAGCAGCAGGGTCCAAGAACACCACTGCTCCTGCTGGCCCCCTATGCTGAAGCACAAAATTTTTTGCAAATGATGGAAATGTTTACATCAGTGCTGTCTCCATGCAATCACTAACCACATGAGATTATTGAAGTCTTGAAAAGTGGTCAACTGAGAAACTGAATTTTAAATTCTATTTAATTTAAATTGCTACATGTGACTTGTCACTATATGGGACAGTACTCTAAGGAGTTTGAATGAAGTCACTTGTGAAATGATATGTGTCTGACCCCTCTCTTCATGTAGTTCTCTGGCGGCTATTCCCATTTTTCCCATGGCTGTTATTTCTGGCTTTTCTATTCTGTGAAATAATACTAGTTATTGAAAATTACTATTAGTCTTAGGAAAAATCTCATCTGAATTTTTAAACTCTTCCATTTAGCGTTGTATTTCATTTTCCTTATTATGGTTTTAGTCTCATCCATATCATTCATATGTTATTAATGTTAAATATTTGCATCCTCTTCAGTTAAGCTTGTGGGAGGTTTCCCTCCCCCTAATTTTTTTTAAAGATTTATTTTATTCATACAAGAACCCAGGCACAGGCTAGATACACGGGAGGGTGAGAGGATTCACCAGAGACAGAGCGGGGAACAGAACAGGCGGACTGATGAAACACACTGCTGAGGGGAGTAGTGGGTGAGACAGGAGAGGACAGGAGAGGTCTGGTCACCACATGGGTTGCTCCAAGGTGGCTGGGGATCGAACCAGCACTGCAGAGGCTGTGGACAGCTTCACAGTACTGCGCTCAACTGCCTGCACCACCAGGGAGGCCCCCATCTCCCAAATTTTATTTCAAATTCAAATGCCTAAGTTGCTAGGCAAATAACCATTTGAGTGTGAGACCCTCCACAGGTCTGCTTTACTCTGTTCCTATTGCAGACCAGTCCCTACAATTGTCTTCTACATCCCACCCCACCAACCTCCTGGAGAACCTCACCTCCTTTTCAAACTATATTCCCAACCTTTCTCCCTCCCCCATTGAATTCTTCCATTCTCATTTTTGCATGTTCTAATCCCTTGGATTTTCTTTCTTCAGTCTTTCCCATGTCTAGCTGTCTTCCCCATACTTGCCCTCCCCTCTTCCTTGAAATCTGAAGTGAGCCCCATCCATCTCTAGCATTTCTAAGGTTCTAGCTCAAAGTGTAAGTTCACCATAGAGACGGAGTTACCAACAATAGAAAATTCCGTGTCCATGACAACCAGAAAACCCAAGGCAATGACTGATTTTAACCATCTGGTTCTAACCTTGTTCTTTAAATTCCTCTTTCCCCCAAGGGCTTACTGCTTTATGTAAAGGGAAGACACATGCTACACATACAGGCAAGCAGGAAGATATCCATGCTATCTTCGGGAGGAATGAGATTAGTATCTGTGTGTGATAGAGATGGGACAACTTCCTGCTAAAGAAACCGGAAAGTCTTCCTGCAGTCCTCACTTGAGCTCAGTCTTCAGGATGGTGAGTGAATTTTGTTGGGGGTGGTCATGCAGGTAGGCATTCTGGGGAGAATATTACCAGCAGGCAAAATTGCATTGGAAAGAGAAAAGCACAATCATACAACAATGGTGGATTTACACTGGATTTGCAAAGGGGGATGGGGGAAATAAGAATAAATGATACACCCCTTGATGGCACAAAAGGTCTTTTGTGCCACACATAAAACAGTGATGGTCCCAAACCAGCTGATGATTTCCATTGAAAGTATCAGATAGAAAAGTCATATTGGTTTCTAAGCATAGAGATAACTACAGAAAGGAAACCAAGACTACAAAAGTTCTTATTGCCTTTTCACCATCCCTCACTCTCTTACTTTCCAAGCATAAAACTTGTGAGTCACCATTTAATCACTTCTTTGCATATACCTCAACTCTCTGCCCCTCTCTCACTTGGCAAAACCTCAACCCTGGTTATTCTAAGTCACACCAGCTGATTAACATTTCAATGAAAGAAGGAAAAAGAGGGCCTCCCTGGGGGTGCAGGGGTTAAAGTCTCAGCACTATCAGCTACCACCGGCCACTGCAGCATGAGTTGGATCCCTGGCCAGGGAGCTACCCAAATGGTACAGAAGAACTCTCCAGTCTCACCCACTGCTCCCCTCAGCAGTGTATTTCAGTAGATCTGCCAATTCTGCTCCCCACTCTGTCTCTGGCGAATCCTCTCACCCACTCCTTGCACCTCTGGCCTACAACCTAGTTCTTTATGCATAAATAAATTTAAAAAATAAATCTTTTTTAAAAAAAGAAGGAACAAAACAGTCCATGACTGAAAAAACTGGGACTAGGGCACAGCACCAGCTCAAGGAGCATGCACACAAAGTGCTTCAGCCTCAGAGTAAACAATTAGTCATTTGTTCAAGCAACTTTAAGAAAAAACAAACACCAAGTTCCAACATATACAGAGTTTGGAAGTCATGATATCTATCTGTACAAGAAAAAGCTGCGCAAATTAAACATAATTGACTCTTCTTGGAACCATCAAAGAATTGAGGTCACAGAGCAAACCACTATTTCAAATTCTAGAGAGGACAGATGCATCCAGAAATACAGCTTACACAATTTGTTTACTTAAAGTGGAAGCCATTAGAATCAGTAAGTTGGCAGGAGCACTTAAATCATTATTTTGATGTGGTGCAGGAACCTGAGTATAGACTTGTGTGCTAGACCTTCTGGTGGGGGTCTACAGTGATGGGGGGACAAAATTATATGGAATGTTACTCCAGGAACCCCACCAGTTTCCCACAAGGATAACCTGAGAAATATTTCCTCTGGTTGGGAAAAGGAAAAATAGGCATCCTCAAGCCCATCTAGACTCTTCTCCTTAACAAAGATCTAGTCTCTAGAAGAACAAAAATTACAGCAGACTTCTCATCAGAAACCATGCAATCAGAAGAAAGTGGAGTGAAATCTTTAAAATGTTAAAAAGAAATTCTAGAATTTTATATTCTAAGAAATTCTCCTTCAAAAGTGAATGAGAAATGAATATACTTTCTCAGGCAACCAAAACTGGGGAATTCATTGCAACAAGAAGTGATAAAGTAGTTCTTTAAGAACTAGATGTAAGACCTGAAACCATAAAATACATAGAAGGAAATATAGGTGAAACACTACATGATATGCACATCAAAGACATCTTTACAGACACATCACCCAAAGCAGTGATAGTGAAGGCAAAGATAAACAGCTGGGACTACATCAAATTAAAGAGCTTCTGCACAGCAAAAGAGACAATAACAAAAACAAAGAGAAACCCCACCAACTGGGAGAACATTTTTGCACACAACACTAATGATAAAGGACTGATCACAAAAATCTACAAAGAGCTGATGAGACTCAACAAAAACAAAGAAAATAATCCAGTCAAAAAATGGACAGAAGAGCTAAAAAGAAACTTCTCTGAAGAGGAAATGCAAATGGCCAACAGGCATATGAAAAAATGTTCAACATCACTTGTCATCAGGGAAATGCAAATCAAAACTACCATGAGATACCATCTTACACCAGTGAGAATGGCACATATTAAAAAAACTAGCAACAACAAATGTTGGCGAGGATGTGGAGAAAAAGGAACTCTTCTGCACTGTTGGTGGGAGTGCAGACTGGTCCAACCACTATGGAGAGCTGTGTGGAGATTTCTTGACCTACCAAACATAGAGCTTCCATAGGATCCAGCAATTCCACTCCTAGGTATTTACCCAAAGGACACAGAAACATCAATTCCAAAGAGCACCTGCACCCCTATGTTTACAGCAGTACTATTTACAATAGCTAAGCTTTGGAAACAACCCAAATGCCCAAAAATAGATGACTGGATTAAGAAGATGTGGTACATATACACCATGGAATATTACTCAGCATTCAAAAAAGATAAACACATGCAATTTGCAGCAACATGGATGGCACTGGAAGGGATCATGCTCAGCGAAATAAGCCAGAAAGAAAAAGAAAAATACTGGATGGTCTCACTCATAGCAGGAATCTAGAAAACTTAAATAAGGGATCAGGAAAAGCATAACTATAAGAAAGAAAATGTCAAAATCAACAAACAACTATGAACCAGAGACACTCTATGGGGGGTGTGGGGTGGGGAAAGGAGGGCTTGGGGTCAAAATAATTGTATGGAGAATATAAAAATAAAATTTAAATAAAAAATAAAATAAAAATAAAAAGGTGTCATAAAATAAAAAAAGTAGTTCTTTAAGCAAAAAGAAAATAATTTAGGTCAGAAGCTTAAATCTACAATAATAACAGAAAAGCATCAGAGAAAGATAAAATATTTTATTTTTTCATTACTAGCTGTTCTAAAAGAAAATGTTTAAAACAATACTACTAGCAATGTATTGCGTGCTTGTAGTATATGGGTAAGTGAAATGAACAACCTCAGTGTTACAAAGGATGGAAGGGAAGAATTGGAATTACTATTATGAGGTGTCTGTTCTTCTGAAGTGGTATAATTTTATTTAAAGGTGGACTTAGATTATTTAAATGTAAATTGAAAACCACTGAAAAGATTTTAGTAGTATAAACGATCTTCTAGGATAGGAGTTAAAATGAAATCATATAAAATATTCAAACAAGAGAATACAGAAGAGAGGTGGGAGAAAAAAAGTAAATGAAAACAAAAAGTTATGGGCCTCCCCTGGTGGCGCAGGCGGTTGAGCACAGTGCTGTGAAGCTGTCCGCAGCCTCTGCAGCACCGGTTCCATCCCCGCCGGCCAGCAAGGCTCCCACATGGCGAGCGGACTTCACCTGTCTCGGCTCGCTGCACCCCTCAGCAACATATTTCCGTCAGTCTGCCTGTTCTGTTCCCTGCTCTGTCTCTGGTGAATCCTCTCACCCTCCCGTGAATCTGGCTTGTGCCCAGGTTCTTGTCTGAATAAATGAAATAAATCTTTAAAAAAAAAAAACAAAAAATTATGAAAATCATAGATTTTAATCTAACTGTACCTGTAATCATTTTAAATATGAATAATCTAAATATACCAGTTAAAAGATTATCAGATTGGATTAAAAAATAATAAGACCCAACTATATTCTAGAAACACACTGTAAGTATAAAAACATAGGCAAAAAGTAAAGGGATGTATCTGCATTAGAACACATATATAAATCAATGGAATAAAACGGAGAGTCCATAAATTCTCACATTTATGGTCAAGCAATTTTTAGCAAGAATGTAAGACAATTTAGTGGAGAAGGTGAAATAAATGGTGCTTGAGTGACTAGATACACACACACTATCGAATGGTTTTGAACCCTTATATAATACATAAAAACTAACTGAAAATGGACCATAAGCCTCAATTCAAGAGCTAAGTTTATAAAATTTCTAGGAAAAAAATATATAGAAGAAATCTTTGTGACATTGGGTTCGGCACTAGTTGTCTAGATAGGACATCAAATTTGGAGAACTCACATTACCCAATTTTGGACTTTCTATAATATTACTATAATGTGCAGTATAAAATTGGAGAAAAATAGAAACATTAGTCAATGGAACACAAAGAGCACAGACCCTCACCCCCCGACTTGCACGGCCTGCAGGAGTCCCATGAAAATGAACTAAACTGGGCCTCCCCGGTGGCGCAGCGGTTGAGCGCTGGGTTGCGAAGCTGCCTGCGGCCTCTGCAGCGCCGGTTCGATCCCCGGCTGCTCCCCGGCCACCGGAGGAGGGTCCCACATGGCGCGCAGACCTCTCCTGCCGCCCGCTGCTCCCCTCAGCAGTGTCCTTCGGTCCTTCTGCCTGCTCTGCTCCCCACTCTGGTTCTGGTGAATTCTCTCACCCTCCAGCGCTTCTGACTGTACCCAGTGCATGTATAAACAAAACAAACAAATAAATTAATAAAGCATGCCTCTATAAAAAAAAAAAAAAAGAAAATGAACTAAACTTAGAGCTGAATCAGTGTTGAGAGGGATGGACGTTAGGAGACAGGAAGAAGCAAAGGAACTTAAGAGACACCTCACCTCCGGGGAGGTCAGGACTGGAATAGGTTCAAAAGAAGCTCCTGAGTATCGGAGAAAGCAGTGTTCCTTATGGGTATATGGCTGTGCTTAGAAAACCTCTCACTCAGCCCCTAGAGGTACCACATACCCTGGGAGAGAATCAGGTTGTAAAACCAAAAGGCCAAGGCCCCAAGGCCCTAGCCTCGAAGTGCTCCGGGCAGGCTGGCTGATGAAACCTGAAGAACAGAATCTCCAGGAGTTTGGCAGCTCCACTGGAGCCCCACTGCGGTGGGGTTGGTGACAAGAAGAGACATTTCCAGCGGCCCAGAGAATGGAGCAGCAGTGACAGAAAGGCAGGTGAAAGGGCAGCTCAGAGAAAGCAGATGCCACCAGCAGGGAGAAGAAGAGGTGCTGAACTCTGGGAAACGACATTTTCAGTCCATATCAGCAGCTCTGTAACAGGCTGGTCCCAGCAGATCTGTCCTCGGAATCCACTCATCCCCCAGGAGGCAGATGGGAGCCCCTGGCATGTTCCTAGGTCCTTGCATAAAGGCGCTTGTGCCAACCTGCCCCGCCAAGCTAACTCTTATGTGAGATTCATGCTTTTTGTTTTGTTTTGTTTTATTTTTAAAGATTTATTTATGCATACAAGAGCTGGGGTGCAGGTCAGTGGTTTGGGGGGTGAGATAATTCACCAGAGACAGAGTGGGGAACAGAACAGGCAGACTGACTGAAATACACAGCTGAGGGGAGCAGCGGGCGTGTCAGGAGAGGTCTGCTGCACCATGTGGGTAGCTCCCTGGCCGGAGCGAAGTCATACTGCAGTGGCTGTGGACAGCTTCATAGGTTGTATCTTAACCCTTTGAGCTTAAGCTGCACACCTGTCACATCTACCAGGATTCTTGAATATCATCAATACCCCTCACTTATTTTACATGCTACAATTGGACCTCATTCAAAGTGTTTCTCAATTCTCCTTCAAAACGGGCATGCGTTTCTCATCATCCCATTTCCAGGATGACAATACTCCTTTGGCTATTGACATACAGATTATACTTGCAAAGCTCGACCAGAATAAAGAGAAAAACAACAGAGAGATGAAAAAGATGAGAGAGAAGATGATAGATATAAAAGTATAGAGGCCAGAGATCAAAACCTAAGAATGGAGGGTGTTCCCCACTGAGAAGCAAGAACAATTAGACTAGAACCAACGTTCAAAGGTATAATGGAAAGAAACTATTCCAAGAAGGAAAAGAAGAAATATGAATATTCAGATCAAAATTTTTCCCTAAATCACCCTGTAGGGACTCTGTCCCAACCTGACTATAGTTCTGGGCTCAGAGCATTGAAGGAAAAAAGGTTTTTCAAGACTTCTATACCCTGCTAAAGATTCTGTGTGCAGACAAAAGCAGCAAGATGACATCTTTAAATATCGAAGAACTTAGAAATTCTGTCTTCTCCAAAACATCCCTGAAAACTAAAAGATATAATAGTGATGAATCAAATAACACAAAAGAAAAATGTGTCGTAGGTGACATGAAAGTGTCTTAAAGAGTCCTCTGTTTTTCTCCTTTGGAAACAACGTAATTGTTACAATTCCACAAAATGTAAAAAAGTCATCAATAACATTAGATTCATACCAAAGTGCAATAATATGACAGCAAGAAATGCGAAGTAGAAGAAGCAAAGAAAATTAGGATAGGTAAGTCTGCTCATATTATTATTTATCATAGAGTGTGCCAACATATACTAAAAGTTGTAAGTCTGATAAAGACATTTAAGATAGCATTTTAAAATATGTAAACAGCCATTAGTGAAGCTAAGACCAGATACATATTTTTCAAAATGATAAAGGAGAGGATACAAGGTAAAACAAAGAAAACAAAGACCACATAGCAAAATGTAGAAAATAAAGAGCAAAAGACCTACATATTTGGAGCTGCCTCTTTTCTCCCCACACCCATTTCAAAGCCAGATTCAGCACTTTGTTAACTCAGTGAAAAGCAAATGTTCTCTGCAGAGCTTTGGAAAATAATAGATTACAATGAGATTTTATGGGGAGACAGAAAGAAGAGTTTACACTGCACTCCACACAGCAAATAACCTAATGCAACACCTGTTAGCCATTTCTTTTCAAGTCCAAAGTCCCTCTGGATCTCCCAGCTATATGGTTTTATACTGTTAACACTACTTAGCAAAAATGGAATGAAATGGCAACAGACAGCAATGACATGGATCAAAGACAGTGTGGTAAGCGAAAGAAGTCAAAAAACAAGGGAGTGGGAACTATGAGTCCATTCATTTGGAAGTCTAAAAAAGGCAAAACTGTAGTGACAAAAAGCAGATCAGAGGGCACCTGGAGCTGGGTTGATCCAGAGGAAGAGGACCCAGAGCAGACAGAGTGCACAAGGCAGCTTCTTGGGGTGATGTTCTGCATTTTGACTGTGGTGGTGTTTACATGACTTTGTACAATTATTAATGTTCATCAAAACTAGACAGTCAAAGTTGGTGAATTTTAAATACTGCAATAAAGAAAAAAAGAGGAAAACTTCATTCTTGGATTACCTAGAAAATAAAAATGTTTCATACCAAGATCCATAATTATATCTAAAGTTTTCATCTCTAATAAAAAGAATAAAAATAAATTAAGTAGACATTCATGTAAGAGGCTAAAGAAAAAAGAAAAATTTATAGAATCAGGTGAAAGTCATTAAAAGAAGTTAGAAACTAATTTGAGAAAAGAAAAAGAATCATAAGTAAATCCAAAAGTTAGTAACTGTTAAAAAGAAAAACTCCAAGAAAGAAAGAAAAACACCAGAGTGTACAGGCCTTTTTTTCTTTAGGAAAAACGCCTGCTGAAATTTACCCCTAAGTTTCCAGGCTTCTCCTTTCCAACCCTTGAAACTAAGTGCATTGTAAAATATTGCCAAAATGCAAAGTGTTTTGTAACACTGCAATAAAGAACACTTGTTTTGTGGGATAAAAAGAAAGAAAACTTCTGAGTAATCCACTCATTGAAAAAAGGAAGAAGCACAAATATACAAAATTAAAATAACAAGGAGAAAGAAACTATAGATTCAAGAAGTATAAGACAATGCTGTGCACAACTCTATATAATTTCTTTGAATCGTCTTTTCAAATAAATGATTTTCTATGAAAACAGAAGATTGAAATTAACTTAAGAACTAATGATTGAAAACAGACCAAGAACCAGGGAAGACATGTAGAAAGCCAAAGAAATTCCAACAAAGAAACACAAGTCCCCTCTGATCCAGAAGTCCTTCGTTATTCATTCGTTATTCCTTTCTCACACTAATTAGTCTCTTGCAGCAACATTCCTATTCTGAAACCTGCCAAAGTCAGTACAGAAAAAGAAATCTGCAACTCAGACACTCTTAGGAATATTGAAATACATTTCCTAGTTCAATATTAGCAAATATTACCCAGCAGTCACTAAAATAAGAACACATTATTTGTTAATTGGTTCAATATTTGGAAATTATAATTCATCTATGAAAATAAAGGCATAAATAACAAAACTGTATTTGATGAGAAACATTCGAGTTTAACTCTTTAGTAAAATGGTAAAAGGTGGAGATTTTCTGTAAAGTGCCCCATAGCGCCCCGATGTGACCCTAGAAGCAGCCTCATTTGGAGGTTGGAAAAATCAAGGGTGGCCTTCATTACCACTTTCTTCATCTGGCTCAGCTCTAGAGAAAAGACCAAAATGACAAATCAATATTCAAAAGAGGGGGTTCTGTCATAGCTGTGGAGTCTATGATTGTATTCCTGGAATTTGAAAGGGTGAACTGAAAAATAATTTAGAAACAATTAGGGAATTAGTAATGTGACAGGTTATGAAATCAACATACAAAAACCAAAGGCTCTTTTTTAAACAAGCAGAAACCAGTGAAAAATATGGTGGAAGAAAATATCCCATTCACAATAGCAATAAAAACAAACAATTTATATGGATATGTTTCTTGATATGTACATAAAATGTACATATGAAATGTACATAAATCATACAAAATTAAATATAAGAATCTGAGAAACATGAAAGATTTGAATAAGTAGTAATATTAATAATAATGATAGTAAATGCTTCATTTTGTAAGTATGACCCAGGTACTTGCTAGGTTCTGTCAAGGATTGTCTCAGGTAATTCTCCCATTAACCAATTGAAGAAGATATTATTATTATCTAACTCATCATGAAAAGACATAAAATTGTAAAAAAAATAATAATTCTTCCTAATTAAGACTGTATGAGATGGAATACCTGTCAAAGGGCAAGACAATAAATCTGAGTTCTAGTGTGAAAACTAGGCAAGTTACTTACTATCTCTGTGCCTGTTTTATCACATGTAAAATGGAAATAATAAAAGTTCCTATGATAAAAGATTAAATTTTCAACACATACTAAGTATTTCTAATAGCACCTGGTTCAGTGTAAGTATGTGAATGTGAGCTCTGTTATTTTATTACCAACAAGAATAAGAAGAGCCAAGGAAATTCTAGTGGGGAGGGTAGCAAGAAAGGAAGAAAAGGGCAATTTATGTGGACTAGACTTGAGAGATATTAAAATATACTGTAAAGCTACAATGACACTAGTTTAAAAGAAAACAGCATGGAATTGGTAGCCAGACAAATGGAATTAAAAAGTACAAAAATAAACTCAAGTATTTATGAGAATTCAGTACATTATTTAAAGGTGGCATTTCAAAGCAAAGAGAAAAATCTGTGTCATAAGAGAAAATCTGTAGGGGTAATCTGTTAACCATTTGGGGAAAACAACAAAAAAGAATTCTTAAATTTTTCTTTTAATCAAATCATTTTATATGAAACAAGATTTTTTTTATTTTTAAGTGCAAACAGAAAACACCATTTTCATGAGTTTTACAAACTAGGTATCGAGAAGTTTCTCCTAAACATGAGCATGAAACCTCAAGGCCAAAAGGAGAAGATAAATACTACTATGTAACAATTTAAAATTTTCAGATAGTGAAATGTGTGCATGTCTTAAATAAAATCAAAAGAAAATATCTGAAACACATAAAAGAGACCAAAATAAACTTCTGATACAAAAAGTTGATATAAATCAATAATGGGAGAAACACCTTTTTGAAAAATTAGAAAAGTATATGAATGGGTGAATTAATGATCACTTCATTTAAAAAGTTCAACTCTCCAATAATGTAAATTTAAATTATTGAAGATAATTTATATGTGTGTCCAAATGCCAAAATTTGAAAGATTGAAAATAAGTGTTGTTGGCAGGAAAGTGGAGAACATGTGTTCTCAACACTGGCAGCAGGAATACAAATGGGTGTACATTTTTGTTGGGAAATTTGGCAATATCTAATTTTGAAGATTATTTTATATCTTAATTTTACAAAATTAATTATGTCCAAATTTTTAAGTATCCCCAATTATAAGAATTTGTCCAAGAGAAACAGTACAATTAGGCAAAGATGTGTAAACAAGTAGGGTTATTGTATAGAAATTTAGAGCCTTGTTATTGGAGAGCAAGTGTTCAACCTTGAGATCCAGGGGCGCCAGCACCACATTCCCAACACCATGTAGTTGAATGTCCTTTGGAGAGATCCATCGTGAATTCTTGTATAATCTAGTAATATATGGACTGTTTTGAACCATGAATGGAATATCTTCAGAAACTTATTTACTAATTTCTGTGTGCCCAAGGGTGCTTCATTTGCAACACTTAAAACAGCATTTCTCAAACTTCAATGTGCACTGTGTCATCTGAAGAGCTTGCCAAAATGCAAATGTTGATTCAGTGTGGCATGGGCCTGAGATCCTGCATTTCTAACCAGCTCCTAACTGATGGTCCTGGTCCATGGGCCACAGTGGGAGTAGCGAGGCCAAAAGACACATGCTATTTCTCTCCTTGTTCTGGTTATTTCCAGGTGTGGCTTTTCCACTGAACCTTAAAACATCATTCCTTTGACTCTCTTCCTGCAGCAGACACTGGCCTTGGTATTCCTTTCTCGTCACCTGGTCCACAGTGCAGGTGAGTGGGTGGAGGCTGCTGCTGCAGGCTCTCCCTCTAACTTCTTAGCCCAAACTAAAAATGCAGCATTTGGGGGACAAAGAGGATCCCAGATTGGAATTCAGTTCTGACAGGCACATTTTTTTCTTCTAGAGATCTAATGCCTCTGACTGCATAATATGCTATGAAAATGTATTCCCTAATTCCCATGGAATTTTCTCTCCCATTTCTCCTCTCCTTTTTCCCTTTGTACTCACCATCATGACTTGGTCACTTACAATAATCTGTGTCTTGAAGAATTCCTCCAGTAAAACTGAAAATAATTCTAATCGAAGTCAAGACTGGGTCTATTGAATTTGCAAACATGTAAACTTGGGTTCTTAATTATTTCCTTTGTGGCAGACGATTTTGCATCAAGACCACTTAGAGTACAAGACAGAATGAGAGGCAGTGTGAAGGGGCTGGGAAGAGGAGGGAGAGAGCACAGAAGAGCCCCCCAGGTGAAGAGGCAAAGCCCACATGTCAAATTCATGGCAGAAAGCAGGAAGAGCAGAGGTCCCTCCTGGGATTTAGAAGAAGCCGAGGTCCAAGGAGCTGCTGCTTCAAGCAGTTTGTCTCCTCAACTGGGAGCCATTTGATGTGACAGGAGACCAGGGGCCAGAGACTCTCCACAGATGTTGGACATCACCCAGGGTGAGGCTCCTCACC
The DNA here is from genome assembly GCF_014898055.3 of Talpa occidentalis. NCBI lineage: Eukaryota > Metazoa > Chordata > Mammalia > Eulipotyphla > Talpidae > Talpa > Talpa occidentalis. Next base: position 91,411,579 of record NW_023600993.1, read on the forward strand.
CCTCTCCCCTGAACTACAGCAGATCTTGACCAGAGATTGAGTCCTGACTGTGGACAATGGAAAAAAGAGCCTCGGACACTGAGGATTTTCTGAAAATCTCCCATACACAATAATTTTATGAGCATGCACATATCAGGAGGAAACGTGTGGCTTTCAGGGCACCTCCCGTGCTTCCTCTGTGCTCACTTTGATGTGAGGGCTCCTCTCACAGCAAGATTGCAAATGCAGCCCTGCAGCATCCCAGAGAGAGGTAGGGCATCCCCATGGCAAGGAAGAAGCTCCTTCGAGGAAAGGAGAAACCACCATTGCTGGCACTTCACAGAGCCCCTGGCTGTGTCACCCCAGCTGGCAGCCCTTGTTGAAATTGACTCTCCTTCCATGTGAAGACATGGTCATTACCTTTCCATCTCCCATAGCCATCTCCCATAGCCACTGCACAGTGAAGGAAGCTTACAGAACACGAATTCTGTGACACGACTACATCCCTTAAACAGTGGATTTTATAAATTTTTACTGGAAAGAATGTTTAATTCTGGCTTAGGAATATGTTTGTTATGGCGGTATATCAGAGAGGACATATCCCCAGTAGTTGGGGAATTCAGTAGTCCATGGCTAATGCAATCCCATTGTGACTATTAACTTGGGGTCTGCACACCATGGGTGGCCCCTCTATCCATTCTCCACTTAGCAGCCATGACATGTCCTCCCTGCTCAAGGCCATTACAGCTGATGCTCAATACAAAAAGCAAATCCCACCTCTAGCACCAGCACCTGCTGCTCTTGGACCCAAAGCACCACTTCCTCAGGGAGGGTGATTTTCAGGAAGAAGGAAAGTATGAGTTCCAGATACACTGAATGTATTGTCTCCCTTTAGACAACTGGAAAAATTGTAGGATTGGATTCATGGTGAGACAAGTAATATAAGCAAAGAACAACTAAGCAATTATGAACTCTAGAAAAAAACAAAGTTGAACAGGCAAGGAAAAGTAACCATAGCTTACTATGTGGCTCAATTGTAAACAGCATTTGAGACCATGACAATTTAAGCTTTAAATATTGATCTATATAAATCTACATACATCCCCATTATTGGGATGATGGAGGTGGGGGTCAGGAAGAGTAAGGGTGAATGTGTGGTCTAGCAAGCAGGAAAGGCAAAGAGATAAATTTTCATCTTCCATAATGGAAAGTCAACCTTTGTGAAGTTTGGAGTGAAAGAAAAAAGTTAGAACAAAGCATGATACAAGTATTCTACTAGAGGTAGATTTCACTATGGACTTGGAGGCGCCAGTACATTTTGTCTCTAGTACTCTTGCATAGCACCTGGCAGGCAGAGGCGTGTTAGTGACAGATGAACAAAAGAAGGTATATATGTGAGTGTGTTACACTGACAACAAGCAAAAAAAAAACCCAGAACATTTTACTATGTTTACATCATGACAGGAATCAACTTCAGAAGCTATCCCAGGAAAGGAAACATTTAAATGTGAAGCTGGAAGTATATCTAGAATTTCCTTCAGTGGGTAAAGATATGGAGAATATTCAAAGGAGGGAGAACAAATTATACAAAAAATGATGAGAGTAGGGTGGTAATGTTTGGGACTAAAATTCAAGTGGTCATAAAAATATGTTATTAGGGATATAGAAATAAATGCTAAAAGATATTTAAATATTTGCTTCTAGGAAAGAGAACGTTGGAGGAAGAGACCTAAGAATTCCTTTGCAAATTCTGTGGAACTGTTTGACTATGATTTACATACTGTAAACCAGTATGTATAACTTTGATTAAAAATGAAAAGTCAAATTATAAGCAAAATGACCTCTTAATGTTTATTAAGTTGGCTAGAAAGTGGAATAAAACATGTTTTTTACCTTTGTGAAGTTTGGAATGTGAAAGAAAAAGTTAGAACAAAGCAAGATACAAATATTCTACTAGAGGTAGATTTCACTATGGACTTGGAGGCACCAGTACATTTTTTCTCTCTAGTACCCTGCATAGCACCTGGCAGGCAGAGGTGTGTTAGTGACAGATGAACAAAAGAAGGTATATTTGTGAGTGTGTTACACTGACAACAAGCAAAAAAAAACCCAGAACATTTTACTATGTTTACATCATGACAGGAATCAAATTCAGAAGCTATCCCAGGAAAGGAAACATTTAAATGTGAAGCTGGAAGTATATCTAGAATTTCTTCCAGTGGCTAAAGATATGGAGAATATTCAAAAGCAGGGAGAACAAATTATACGAAAAATGATGAGAGTAGAGTGGTATCAACTGATACTATCCATAGCAACAATATGCTGTGTAACAAACAACCCAGAGTTCAGAGGCATATATACCATATCTTCTTTATCTATTTTTCATCTATTTAGATATCTATGAACATTTAGGTTGTTTCCAGCTCTGCGCTATTGTAAATAATGCTGCAATAAACAGGATACATATAGCTCTTTGAATTAGTGTTTTTGTATTATTCAAATAAATACCTAAAAGTGGGATAACTGGATTATATGGAATTTCTATTTTTAAGTTTTTGAGGAATCTCCATATTGTTTTCCATAGTAACTGTACTCATATTCCTACCAGCAGTGTGTAAGTTTCCCTTCTCTCCATATGCTTTCCAATACTTGTTGTTTCTTGTCTTTTGAGTAGTAGCCATCCTTCTAATTTCTTAATATCTATAAAAATGGAGCTGGAATCAAGAAAAGTATGCAAAGGAATCGTTGCGACTGACACACAATTTTTATAAATAAAGAATTCATGGCAAAAAAAAAAAAGCTTGCCTTAACAAAGTATATTAAGAGGAAAAGGAATTTCAAAGACAAGATAATTGTCACAGATATCGAATCAGAAAAAAAAAATCTCAACTTTCTACATTTTCCACTCTACTTTCTGCCATAATTCCACATATTTCTCTGGTTCATTTATAAAGGAAAACATCTTTAGGATGTCCCAGGCTGAAGACAACAGAACACACAAAGATTACCATAAACACGGGGTAAAAAATCAGCAAGAAGAGTAGCAGGTGCCTTAGACAGGAAAGCAAAAAGAAACCAATAGGTAAGACTTAAAAGATTGGTAGGATATGCTTCCTCCTCACACATTGTCTCTGTATGTTCTTTGTAAGAACCAGGATTTCACATTACAATTTTACAGTAATCAACGAGCTTTAATCATTAATTAAAATAGTTAAATGACATTTTCATTTATCAGATTGGCAATGATTAGGGGAGAAAATAACACTGTGCTGGGAGGCTCAGAACCCACTTTTGTGGGAATGTAAATTGCTACCACCACTCTAGCTGCATGCTTCAAAGGCTTAAAAACCTGCCCCTCCTTTGTGCATGTTCTACGCTTGGCAATTTATTTAGCTGCAAGGATGTTCTTCCCAGCTACATAATGGAATGCTATATAAAATTGGTGTTGCATAATATATTACTGTATGGGGCAGGGATGGGGGGGATTATTAGTTCAAAAATTATATTTGGGTACAAAAAAATTTTATGTACACATAAAGTAAAGGGGTAGAATTAGGAATAGGTTTATTTCTTTATACTAATCTATATTTTCTATAAAATGATATTTTCTCTTTCTATAGATATAGATAACTTTGTTCAACTTTGCAAGAAAAACAATTTCCCGATAAAAAAAAAAAAGGAGGCGGCTGTCCTCCCCTGGTGGCGCAGCGGTTGAGCGCCAGCAGCCTCTGCAGCGCTGGTTAGTTCCCCAGCAGCCCTCGAGGGTCCCACCAAAAAAAAAAAAAAAAGGAAAAAAGGAGGCGGGAGTGACTGAAATGCTGCTTCCTGAGTCCAAGCTGCTTCCCAAGTGGAGTGTGTGTTTTCATCTATTGTTCCATTATAATAAACTGCCTTTTATGGGAGGAAGGTACGTGAGTTGCTTTTCCTTCCTCTCTAACATTAATAATTCACTTTTTTTTTTTTAAGATTTATTTATTTATTTATACAAGCACTGGGTACAGTCAGAGCGCAGGAGGGTGAGAGAACTCACCAGAGCCAGAGCAGGGAACAGAACAGGCAGACCGACGAAATACACTGCTGAGGGGAGCAGCGGGCATGGCAGGAGAGGTCTGTCACGCCATGTGGGACCCTCTCCCGTGACGGGGGATCGAACCAGCGCTGCAGAGGCTGCAGGCAGCTTCGCAGCCCAGCGCTCAACCGCTGTGCCACCAGGGGAGGTCCTTCCTCTCTAACATTAACTAAATTGTGAATCACCTGGAGTTACTGCCTAAAGAATAAACCCACCTGTTGATCTTTACTAGTCTAGTCCCTCCCCCTCCACCACCAAAACCTTTAAGACTTGTGGGAATAAAGTCAAATTCTCAACATCTGGAATGGTTGAGACCATCTTCCATTACTGGGTTAAACAAGGCCTCGTTATTGCAAACAAGGGAGTTTTGGGTTTGAGCTTTAAGCCACAGGTCTGACACCCCACTCTCATGCACAGGGTTTTATTCCCTTCAGATATGGTTGATATAGTTCTGGACACCTGACTGCCTTTAATGCAATCAAGTGTGGCTGACTCCATGCTAAACTCTCAACCTCCAGGTTCATCCAACCCCAGGACTCAGTCCTACCACCCCCTTTCAGTCTCAAGTTGCTTCTCCCTGGCAGGAAAATCAGAAGCAAAATATGAACAAGGATCAACCAGAATTTTCAGAAAAATTTTTATGATTGCTCTAAATTCAGGATTTCCAATCCTGGTTTGTCTCAGCTACATTATTCGGTAGAAAATAATAGCAATACTGTATGTGAGCTTTGACATGACTTCCTACCATTTTTACATTCATAGTGTCAATTTTGCCACTCAAGTTTGTTTCCATCTATAGCATTAACTTTTTTTCAAGCTGCTACTCGTTTGGCATTTTCTGTGTAGCCCCAGTCGAGCAATTCCTCTCAGTTCAGTCTTGGAATAAGGTTGCATTCTAAGAAATAACAACCCATCAGAAGATTGAAACAAAATCTTTAGGTACTTCTTAAGAAAATTTCACAGAATTGAGTGCACAAAATTTCCAAAAACAAGAAACAGAATATAAGTTGGGAGAGTGTCAACCGGTGCAGAGTTGGAATTTTAATATGTGAGGCACCAACATGGGCTTTGAGAGGAATGCATGGTCAGTGCAGCCTGGAAGATGGCCCTGGAAGGCAAATTTCCAGCAAAGGTGGCTGCTGGAGTCCTGGTAAAGCACAGGGTGATAGCCCTGGCTGCAGAGGTTGTTCTGTCACTAGCAATGATGTAATGATGTGGAGGGTGCTGGAAGGTGTGCCTTGCAAAGCCAGACAGGCTGTGGACCTGCAAATACATCAAGGAGTGATTTTGCCTTACAAATGATTCAAAATGTAATACCATCTTGATGCATTTTCACATTTTTATTTTAAAGAAATCTTGAATGACATGAATTTCCAGGAACCCATCGAAGCCATGTTCATTTATAAAGGAGTTGAAAATAACCAAGAGTCATTACAGCATAAGCAGATCAAGTTTTTATTAGCAAAGAGAAGGGAAGAAAACCGAAGAGGAAAGATGCTTTCTTTTTAAATGCTTCTTTATTTTTACTGCCTCCACTTAGACAAGAAGGCTGTTCCTCCAGAAATACAGGAGGGGCATTAGTGCCTATCCACACACAAGTTCCTCTTCCAGGCTCCCCTGCATGGGCCTCCAGCTTTTAGGCTGAGATCCTAAAAACCTCAGATTGCTGAGGGTTTTCCAAACCCACAGCCAAGCAGTGCCCCAGACAGAAGTGAAGGCACTCCTGCTACCTCTGTTTCCCTAAAATCCTACAGATTTCCAGCCTTCAGGTGGTAAAAATTCTTTCCATTTTCCCATCCACAGCCACCCTTGGCACAGGACGCAGAACTTTGTCCACAGGTTCTGGACTTGGACAACAAATATAAGGGAGGAATTATCTTTGCTACCAAGCCCAGCTTTGCTGGCAAACTTGCTCACCTCTCAGACAAGCCTTCTTTCTGGGGGCTCCTGGCAGGAACAACCCACCAGGTGTCAGGTCCGACTCTGCTGTGATCCAGAGCTGGACACAGCTGAGATGCCCCCCAGCCCTTTCCTCCAACACAGGACCTTCCCCTAACACAACAGCTCAGGGACTCAGAGAACCCCAAAGGAAGTGGCCATAAGGTGACATCAGCACAGAGTATATTTTAAAAACAAGACAGAGGTGGGTTTTTGCAATGAAACCAGAATGCCGGCCAGTTTCAGTTCCCTTGGTCAATAAAGGAAACAGAGTTTGAGAAGAAATGTAGTTCAATTTATCGACAAATCGAGGAGGGCCGCAGGCTAGTGTCTGAAAGACCCCCATCCTGTTCTTTGGCAGAGGGCAGGGCTATTTAGCTAGTGGGGACAGGCAAGGGTCAGCATGCCCATCCTGTGACACAAGCATCTGAAGGTTTCAGTTGACGCAACTCACTCTCGCTGTCACCTGGTGGTCAGCAATTCCGACTTTATCTTCCTAGCGATGATCTTTTCCCTTGGAATGTAAGAAAACAAAGTTGGTTAAGACTAGAAGGTAAAAGAAGAAAGGAAATGGGAGCATTGATCTGATGGGACAGAGAGAGACATATACTGTTGCTACATCCAGCATGCTTAAACAGATTAGAAACAGAAAATGCCAGACTCCTGTTCTGTCCCTTCCCTCAAGAGCACCATAGACAAGCAGAAAGTCTAATTCATTCACCTTTGTAATGGGTTCAACAGTCACATTCTGATTTTCAAGTACTTTACACCAGAGTGATTTTGAGCAGCCCATGCTGGGAGAGCTCCTGAAACCCAAAGACCCTTTCCGGGCCCAGGCCCTGCCACCCACCTTTCCACACTGTAAACCCTCACCCAAGCCCTGGCCAGTGAGGATGGCATTGATCCACACCATCAACCACCTCCCTTAAAATAAAAACATTCAGCATCTGCAAAGTCCCTCTTGAGGAAAAAGCAAACAAAACACTCACTTACTGTGTTAGAAAGAAATCCTTGCCGCTTCCATCCAGATCACAGTTCACAAGCCACACACTGCTACTTACCATGACCACATGTGTCTCTGTCATGGACATCCACGACATCTGCGTCTGTCTATACTACATGCTTTATTGTTACTTTAATTACTACGTAATTTAATACTATTATTACAAACAAGTTTCTTTCTAGTAGTGCTCACCACCAGACCTTTGGAAACTCCCTGGCGCCTTAGTTATTGTACCCTATCACCCACTCCACTTCCCATTGCCACCAATAAAGACCATGGTACCATAAAAAGCAATAACAAAGCGCTTGCTTCCATATTACATGTTCAGAGGTGTAGCCTTTCTTCCTTCCCTCTTCCTTCCTGTCTTTAAGGGCCTCCCTGGTGGCGCAAGGGGTTAAGCACCGCACTATGAAGCAATCCACAGCCTCTGCAACACAAATTCAATCCCCGGCCGGCCAGGGAGCAACCCACATAGTGAAGCAGATCTCTCCTGTCTTGCCCGCTCCGCCCCTCAGCAGTGTGTTTCAGTCAGTCTGCCTGTTCTGTTTCCCACTCTGTCTCTGGTGAATCCCGTCACCGCCCCCCAACCCTGCATCTCTGGCCTGTACCCCAGCTCTTGTATGTGTAAATAAATAAATATTTTTTTTAATTAAAAAAATAGTAAACCACTGAGTTTGGGGGTAGTTGCTGCATAGCAATAATAGCCAGAATGGGATGTCAGACAATCCCTTTTAGTTGCATAATCTCTCCAAGAAATACTCTGTCTTTTGAGCCTTTTCTGGGTGTGTGTTTGGGAAGGGAGGAAGGAGAGCATTGGGTCAGGATTCTTTTAAGAAAATAAAAATAGCCTTAGCATCTTTAAATTTTACAGAGCCCCTCCTGCCAGGGGGAAGCCAGTCCCTTGCCCAATCTGATCTGATCACCCACTCTGGGCCCCACCCCAGCATGAGACTCAAAGAGATTCTTTGCTCCCCCCATCATCTCAAAATCAGCCATCTCTGAGGAAAGGAGGTAAGGCTCTAAACACACTGTCCACACAATCCTTACATGAGACTGATTAGATTTTAAAAAAAAGAAGCACCCTGGTATTGCTGCCTGAAGCTCATTTCTAACATGATCCAGTTGTCTGTTCCTGAATCAGGTCTCAGTCCATGCCAACCTTGGTGTTTGCCACACCTCACATTTCCCAGCCCACCTTTCTAACTCTCATCCCCATTCATATAAACACCCCTGCAGTTTCACCCCAGGAGGCTGCTGCTCACCTTACTCTGCACAATTCTCCTGACTTGTCACCTCCCACTAGAGTTGCCAGTGATGGGGTGCAGGTATTTAAGTTAAATCCCATTTCAAGAGGTGTCTCCATATTCTTAAACCTCTTTTCTTACCCCCTTGGTGGAATCTTGGCCCATAACAAGGGGACTAAATATCCCACTTTCCCAAGACAGTCCTGGCTCATGCCTACTGATCTGCCTTGACTGATATTGCCCTTCCCATATCAAAAAGACCAGACACAACAAGAGTCAGTGAGGATGTGGAGAAAAAAGAGCGCTCATATGCTTGTTGTGGGGCTGTAGACTGGTCCAGACCCTAGGAGAAATAGTACTGAGGTTTCTCAAAATATTAGTAATATATCTACCATCTCTAGCCATTTCCCACTCCCAGGTATCTACCTGAAGAACGCAAAATTACTATTTGAAGGGATGTATCCACTCCTATGATCATTCAGCACTATTTGCAATAGCCAATTATGGAAACAACCTAAGCAAGAGACAGAGGAGCAGGAGCAGGCTTTAAAAATCTGAGTTGATGTATCTATGATGGAATACTACTCAGGTATTAAAAAAAAAAAAAGATGAATTCCTGCGCTTTGACACAACATGGATGGAACTGGAAGGATAATGAGAAGTGAGTTAAGTCAGAAGGAGAAAGACAAATATCAAGTAGTTTCACTTGTGTGGAATATAACAAAACAAACCAATAATAAACCCTAGAAATCTGAATGAAGGGGAGGGGCACTAGGGCTTATGGCAGAGTCCTGTGGCTGCCCTGGCGGTGGGTGTGGTCTGGTGAACCCAGGTCTCTGAATCACATACAGTGTTGTAAACCAATGCTACCGGGATAAAAACATATAAATAAAATAGGGTGTGTGTGTGCACTCTCAAAAGTGCCCCAATTTGAGTAAAAATTATATGATCTTCTAACTTTAATTTCTGTCCTATCACTTCATACCTGCCCATTCTTTAAATGAAACCAAACCCTAAATTCTTAGCAGCAATAATGAGCAAAAACGATGTTTTTTACAAAGTATCTCAGGTACTAGATGAGATGGAGTCCATTTTCCCATTTGTGGCTACTAATCTCAAGCATCTCTTTTGCATGTAAGGAGCAGGAACCGAATAAACAGGAACAGGAGCGGCCTAATCGCCTTTCCAGGTCTCAAATTTTAATGACTTGTGTGAAAGCTCAAAACATGGGGCTCAACCCAAAGTAGCATTTATTTTCTCTTTAGGCATTTCTGACCAAAGTGCTTTCTCATTCCCTTATCTTTCATTTCCTCAGGTCTCCGTTATGTAACCGGGGAGTTGGGATGATTTTTACCATCAATGAGCAACGTCAGGAAGTGATGACACCGGGGGGCGGTGTCAGCTGATGCGGGTGTTTCACCGAACCCCAACGAATATTTTCCGATGACCAGTCTCCGGGCGCTGCCCAGGCGGGGGGCACCTTTGCATCGCACCCCCAGTCGCCGGCCCCGGGCGCGCCCCAGCGGGCCCGACGCCGCCCGCCATTGGCCCGCCGCGGGCCCGCCCCCGCCCCGCCCCTGCACCCCGCGACGCCCGCGCGGGCGCCAGTCGCTGACAGCCGCGGAGCTGCGAGCTGCGCCGTCCCGCAGAGGCAGGTAAGCGGCCTTGTCGCCCCGACACCCCAGAGTGCGGGACAGGGGTCCTCGGAAGCGGGGTGCTGCCGGGCCGGGGCGCCGCATGGGGAGGGCCCGGGGGCTCCCTGGGGCGCTGGGCGCGCGGGACCAGCCTCGAGGCGCTTGTGGGTGCCTGGAGGACGCCGCTTGGGGGGCCCTTCTGGACAGGAAGGCCCCTCGTATTCCGAGTGGGGGCGTGGGGCGCGCCGGGCCGGGCCCCCCGGGGGGGTAGATGGCGCTGACCGGGCGCTCCCCCTGCGACGCGTGTCCACGGCGGGATGGGCGAGTCGCGCGGCCAGAGGGGCCTCGGGGAAAGTGGGGTGCGGGAAAATGGGGGCGTTCCACCCGTCCTTACGCGGCCTGGGAACCCGAGGAGGGCGGCGAACGCGCTTCAGAGAGGGGGTCCTGGGGGCCGCGGTCCCCCGTCACCAGCCCGCTGGCCGCCCGGGGAGCGGCCTGGAGCGGAGGTGGGGCAGGCCCGGCCCCCCCAACTCCCTCCCCGAGCCCCAGGGGTGCGTGGGCTGGAGGAGCGGGCGCCCGCGGGGGCCGGAATCTCAGCGGGGAAGGACTCCGGGAGCTCTTGGGGCCTCCAGCCCCACCCCGGCCACTAGGGCTGAGCCCTGGACGAGCAGGGCGTGGGCAGGGCCTCGGGCCTTGACCAGGGAGAGGCCTCGAGAGGCCCCACCCCCACCGCGGGGGGCCGGGGACGAGGGTCTGGGGCGACACCGTGCTGCTGACCCACTGTGACCTCTTAGTTGCCCCACTGGAGGGACACAACTCAGAGGGAGGGGGTCCCGGCGGGCAGCAGCACCCCCAGGACCAGCCTTCACGTTTGATTAAACAATGTGGAGAAATCAATTTTTACTGTCTCTTTTGTTTGTTTACTCATCTCCTTGTGGTTGCTGCAGCAAACAGTTTTTTATTATCGTCAACCCATCACAACCACCTTCACCACCTCAAAACCCCTTCTTCTTCTTGTCCAGTTTCCTCATCTGCAGATTCATACATCATATGCAATTTCGCCACCCCGAGATTATCTTCATGACCACATTAAATTTTCGGGTATTTAGAGATTAGCCAGAGCATCGCCGTTCAATCAGCAGTTCCCACATGCTGAACATTTGAAGTGTTTACCTTTCTGTCATGAAAAGCTCCAGGTCGCATAGGATTAGAGATTTTGATAAATCGGATTATAGGGGGATGAGGGGGGATGTAGAGACAGAAAACTGAATAAAAATGTCAGACCGTCGGAAAAATGAACAGCTCGCAGATGTGATGAAAAAATTAAACGCTCGCCATTGAGAAAAAACAGTTTCATCGGCACAAACCCTGAGCAGCTCTTAAAGTGAAAAAGAACTAACCAGGAAGGGGAAGAAAGCAGACACCTAGGATGTGATTGTATGTTATTTGATCTGACACAAGCTTCTTGTACTTGTGAAAGAAAATTATTGGGATTTGGTAGTTAAATGGCGAAATGATGCCTAATTTGCAAAATAAAGTGCAAATTAAAGCAAGTTCAGGTCATCATTTAACAGCTCTTAAATTAACAAAAGCAATAGTTAGTTATAGTAACTGCAACCCAGATGGGAAGTTTCCCTGATACCTGCATTTTCAATTATTGGGGAAGTGGCCTGGTTTTGGGTTCAAAAGTTGACTGTGAAACTAACCTTGGACATTACCCCTAATTTCCCAGACTTCTTTATGTCTATTTATAAAATAAGGGAAATGATTGAGGCCACAGTTATCAGAATTTTAACCTTCAATGTTACTGACCCTTGTTATGCACACACATGTATCTCTATTCTTTCCCTAGTCACACCCCACTGGGGACACTGAATCAGTACCAGGTTTTTGTTAAGCAATCTGCTGGCACATAAGTGGTGACCCAGAAACCCCACTCCAGGGAATTTACCTGTAGTAGAACAAGCAAACAATAGGGGGGAAAGCAGCCATATGCAGGCATGTAGTCAGAGCAGAATGATCTAAAATTAGAACCAACTGGGAAACAACCTAAATGTCTAACAGCAGGGCACTAGGTAAGAAAATCATGGCATATTATAAAAGGCACATTATGTAACCTTCAAAAAATATGTTTTTGGACCCCTGTAATCCATTAAGTATTTGATAAAGGTCAATATCTGATTATCACTAAAAAAAAATTATTAGCAGACTAAGAATAGGCGAAAACTCCCCTAACTTGATAAGGATTATATAACAAAAATAGCAAACAGACTTGATGGATAACTTTTGAATGCATTCTCTTTCAAGATCAGAAGCAAGACTGATCAAAATTCAGGTTCCTAATCTGTATCTACTTATAGTTGAATGCGTGTTGAAAAATCTAAAAGAAAAAACATTTAAGAATGAAGGTTTTAGTAGAAATTATGGGTGATTTCAACTTCTTTTTATTTGTGTATTTTTCTAAATATAATTTTAAACTAGTTCACAGGTTTCCATTTTTAAAGTGAAATGGACCCACAGTTTTCTGTGTGTGAAAGGGAGAGCTCTCACCATCATGTTTGCTGCTTTTTCAACCAATCTCATGTCTTTTTTTCCCCAAATATTTTCACTTTTTCTTGAATAGACTGATTAATGGCTTAGTCATTTATATAGTACTTTTTTCTTGTAAGGAACCTTTTCTTAAACTGATTTGTCAAAACTGTTTTTTCTTTTTTGATGTTGTTTTTAAGGGTTCCTGGATATATTGGAAAACTGAACAATTTCAGCAAAGCTGAAGCATTCTCTTCCTGGAGGCACAAATCCAGCTTAGCAGAACCACGACAGATGTACGTATGCTGTGGAATCTCTTTGGTCTTGTGATGGTTAAAAGTCACCAACTGTCATAGAAAACATGAATCTGGAAAGGCTGTGATCACAAGCCATGCTCTGGGGGCCACTGGGGCTATAGATGTAACTCACGCCTATTGCATCATCCTTTCTTGTGAATCAAGCTTGATTTTACAGAGAAAAGGCCACACCTTCCTCTAGAATTATGCCAAATTATGTAAGGAAGCAACCATTTTAAACATTATAATAAAACAATAACAGCAAGCATTTCTTCACCAAATTATTGCTGAGGATGACTGTCAACCAACTGACAAAACGTTTTATGAGGTGAAAAGTTTTCGAAGTTGTAGTTTTAACTTACCTATTCCATTCCCCCTTTTCGGATCTTATTTCTTCTTCCAAGGCTACTATGTCAGCTTCAAACTGCTGCATATTAAATATTCAAAACGTGCCTGTATCCAAGCCAGTGATGACTGCAGCATTTTACAGTAACCCTTGAGTGGATGGTATGAGCAGCAGTTCTTAAAGTTAGGAGAATTTTTCTTCAATTTGTACATCCCTCTTCTCTTACCATGTTCAACTTACTACTATCATTACAGTATTATATAGTTGCTTCAAGGGAGGTGTGCCCTTTTGTGAAAAGCACCGTAACTGTTGTTGAGTTGGACTTCTGAAGGCTAGGTGCAATTCCCTTGGAAGCTGTTATACAGACACACCTTGTAGATTGTCCACATTAGCTTCCAGACCATCAGAATGAAGTGATAATGTGGTGGAGAGAGATGCTGTTAGAAAATGGGCCAGTAGCCTTGCTGTACAAGCAGGGTTGTCACAAACCTTAAGTTCATGAAAAATGCATTATCCGTGAAGTACAGTAAAGTGAAGTGTACCAGGACAAAACTGGCCTATGTACTCTCAGATCCCATCGTTAGATACTCCCAAGCTGTTGCCCTGGGGTAGGCTCCAGCAATTTTTTTTTAAAGATTTATTTATGCATACAAGAGCTGGGGTACAGACCAGAGGTGTGGGGGAGGTGAGAGCATTCACCAGAGACAGAGTGGGGAGCAGAACAGGCAGATCTACTGAAATGCACTGTTGAGGGGAGCAGTGGGCGAGACAGGAGAGAGGTCTACTGCGCCATGTGGGTTGCTCCCTGGCCCGCTGGGGATCGAACTCGTGCTACAGAGGCTGCGGATTGCTTCATAGTGCGGTGCTTAACCCCTAGAGCCACCAGGGAGGCTCTCCAGCAATGTTGTTTTTTAAAAGCTGTCCAGGTAATTCTGATGGTGAGCATGTTAGGGCTCTTTGCCCTGTTCATTTCAGCACTAGGTCCCAGGGTACCAGTGAAAACCCCCACCCATAAATTCTTTGCAAAATGTTGTATCGCTTGCATCAGATTCTTTAACAAACAATAACTTCAAAAAAGACTCATGTGATGAAAGAGCTCTACTTAGTAAAGGCAGGAAATGGGGATGGGAGGCTTTTTAGTGCCACTTCCCAGATTAACCAATTAAGTTTCAAGTTGTAACATGTTCTGAGTATCAGAATTTTGGCTGGCACAGACCACTGGGCAAGTTCCTACTAATTCTGATTCAGGTCACAGGTATAAGGAAATAGGATGATGGGGTGACCTGTGGTTGCTTTGTACCTCCTTTCTCTTCCCATTGCCATTCTACTCATACCTCAGTGCCACATGATCTAATTCATTGTAGCTTTGCAAGGCAGTTTAATACCTGACAGGCTAGGGCCTCCCTGGTGGCACAGCGGGTTGAGCAACACGCTGTGAAGCAGTCGGCAGCCTCTGCAGTGTGGGTTCGATTCTGGCCGGCCAGCGAGAGTCCCACACAGCACGGCAGACCTCTCCTGTCGCGCCCGCTGCTCCCCCAGCAGTGTATTTCTGTCATCTGCCTGTTCTGCTCCCCACTGTCTCTGGTGAATCCTCTCACCCTCTTGCACCTCTGGCCTGTACCCCAGTTCTTGTATAAAAATAAATAAATCTTAAAAAAAAAAATACCTGACAGGCTAAGTGCACCCTGGATTTTCTTTCAGTTCACTTATGTCTTCAGACATCATAATTTTGAGCTATCATTTCCTCATGTTCTTTAAAATCCCTTTTGAATTCTAACTGAAATTGTGTTGACTTTATGGATTATTAGTAGGTGAATTGGTTTTTTTTTTTTTTTTTGCAGTATTGGTTTCACCAGCCAGAAACATTGTGCATGTGTTTCTCACATATAAGTGACACTATCTGGTATTTGTCTTTTGAAGGAGAAACAAGGTGTCACTCATATGTGGAATATAGAGAAACAAAATAAAGGGTCAGATAAAGCCAAACCAATAACAAACCCTTTAAATTGGATAGTCTTTCATTTATGTATCTCAGTAAAATTTTATAGCTTTCCTCATGCAAGTTCCACTTTTTATTTTTAGGTTAAGTTCTAGAAGCTTTTAATATTTTCTTGCCATTATGAGTGGGATTTTTTTCCTACACTAAATCATTTAAATAATTACAACTGATTTGGGGACTTACTGGTAATATATATATATAATTTATATTTTATTTATATTTATATATATTTATCTATATTTTAATATAGATATATATTTTAAAAACAGCTACCATAAGATATATTTGGGTGATTTCCTAGTAAAAAATTAGATCTGGGTAGAACTTCCTGAATAATGAAAATAACAGTAAATGCTTGCATTCTTTTATTGTTCACTACATGGTTGGAATGCCTTTCCTCTTTCAATTAAGATAGGCTGTGAGCTGTGTGTTTTCGATAGCAATTCTAACAGCTTAAACCTTTAAAAAAATCAGGAATAGATATTGATTGTAATTGAAAACTTTTCAATATCTACAGAGAAGCTTTTTTTCCTCCTTGACCTATTAATAGAGCTCCTGATTTTGAGGAATCCTTGTAGTTCTAAAAAAAATTCCTTATTGGTCACAGTGTATATTCTTCTTCTACTAAACTCTTAAAATCAATGGTATTTTCTTTTGGATTATGGCACCTGTTTTACTGGGTGAGCCGTGCACACAGAATACACTGGGGTTTGAATCTTGGCCTTTTATTTTCTTGGCTATTAGCTCTACTTCTCAAGTAGAGATACCCAAATATTTTTCTTTATCAAGTTTCAGATTCCTTTTTTTTTTTAATGTTTCAGATTCTTAATTGCCTAAATTGATATCTCCATTTAGGTCTCCTAGCTGGAGCAAAGTTAATATGTCCAAATTAAAACTCTTGGTTTCCTCTCCTGAGCAAAACCTTCCACCAGTTTCCCCTATTTCAGTAGATGGCATGGTCACCAAAGCCACACATATACCTATTCTATCCATTTTGTCAGCAGGTTCATCCTGAGGTACTGACATCTTTATAATGCTAAATTATCCCAATCAAGACCATGGAACACCTTCTGATCTTTGTAGATCATTTTTTTATATTCTTTACAGCAATTTTTAAAAATTTCCTCAGTATGTCAGCCTGAACACTTCACAGTTTGGGTGACTGTTGTGTATGTCTTACTTAATTTTTTTTTCTAGTCAATTACCACTAGTGTAGAGAAGTGCTATTGATACTGTAGGCCAATTTTGTGTCCCAAGACCTCGCTGAACTCTAGTACTACATCTCATGTTGCTTCTGTTGATTTTCTATGTGTGTGATCACATTAATTGCACACAGTAGCTCTAGAGCTCCTTCCTTGTGTTACTTGCTGCTGTTACTTCTTCTCTTTGTCTTTATTGCCGGTTTATGGTCCTTCCTCAGCTCCAGACTCACCAAGCTAACTGTGTACTGCTATCTGTTGTCACACATGTCACTTAATAACAGTCCTGTCAAAGCCAAGCCCCTCATTTATGTCCCTGCAGAGGTGCTCCAACTCTGTGTTCTGTGTCCACAGTCACCCAGTCCAGAAACCTGGGTGTCCTTCAACTCTTCTAGTCCCTTGCCTTCCACATCAAGCAACAAGCCCTCGAGAAACTACCTTCTTTATCAGATCATCGCTGCTCTGCTTCCCGGGGCAAGACCACTTTCTTCTACTTTGATCACTGCGGTTGCCTTCTGACTAGTTTTCCTGCTTACACACACACACACACACACACACAGTCCCCACTCCATTCTCCCCAATGTTCTTTCTAAGATGTCTTCAGTGGCTACCCAGGGTCTTTAAGATCAAGCCCACCCTCTTAATATGCCTTATAATTTGTCTGACAATATGACCTAGCCTCTCTTGGGAATGAAAGCGGCACCATAGGAACAATAACTATATCTGTCCTGGGCAAGTCAGGGTGTCTGCTCTCCTGGCCTATAAGGCTCTTTGTCACCTCTCCACTGTGCGTGGAAACTCCACTCCCACGAAACACCGCAGTCCCCAGACCTGCCATGGTTCACTCTCCCCACCTGTCTTCACTTGCTCTGTGCCCAGCCCACTTCCTTCCCTCAGGTCCCTTTCTGCTCCCCAGCTGTGTGGTGTCAGCCCTTGCTCAGATGTCCACAAGAGCTTACAGAGCTGTAACTCTCGCAATCTTGACTGATGCACGTTCAAAGCTAAAGTCAGTGTTATTTCCCTTACAGCCACCTCTTCCTCCTGCCTTTTCTTTTCCTGTAACGTTTTCATCCAGCCAGCATCCCCTTGGTCGCTGGCACATGAAATAAATATTTCACTGAATCGAAGATGCCTGACAGCTAGCCATTGCCTAAAAGAATGTTTTTGAAAATTCATAAATATGCGTCACTTTAAATATCCATGTAATATTTAGTTTTTTATGCTTTTTTATATTGATTATTTTTATGCTTTATTATAGATGTTTTCACACTCACCTATTCAATCAGCATTTATTTTGCATGTGTGTCAGGGACTAGTGGAGGCGTTAGGGACATTGATATGGACAAAGCAAAACTCCCGCCCTGGGGGGAATGAAACCGGGTCAGGGGATAGCATGGTGGTGGGGACAACCCCTCTGAGATGACATTATTGCTGACTTGAGCCTAGTAAGCTGCTGGCTTCAGCAGCAGCAAATGCAAAGGCCTGAGGTGGAAAAGTGCTTGCTGGGTGGGGAGAGGCAGGCAGCTGGAGCCAGGTGGTGTGGGGGCCTAGCCAGCATGGTGAGGGCTTTATGCTTTATCCTGGGCATGAATGAGTGCCGAGTGCTGCTTAGGGACACGGCGAGTGGCATAGTGTGACCTGCATATTAAAAGGCTCTCTTAGGCTGCTGAGTGCAGAACACACAATGGAAGGCAGAGGCGGGAGTGAGAGAGGTAGGGGGTGTCAGACCCTGTCAAAGGATGTTGAGAAGTAATAGAGGCGTCACCTACGATAGGAAAATATGATTGGCTGCAGGATTTAGGATTGCTTTTTCAGGTGGGTCTGATAAAATAAAGTCTTTGCTGATAGAGTCAGTATGTTCTGTGAGAAAAAGAAAATTCAAGAACTACTCTGTGTTATTGGCTGGGTTTGGTTCATTGGGGTGAATAGAAAAAAGGGTGGCATAAAAATCCTTTAGCTGGGGAATGACTGACTGAGGGGATAATCCCTAGTTCAGTTCCTTGAGGTATTTGAACTGACAGGAGAACAACATGAACAATAAGCAAACAATAAATAATAGATGGAGGCCAAGAGCTGGGTCCCTTGAGCAAAAGGAGATTAGATCAAGGGAGCAGGCTGCAAAGGCTGGGGAGCCAGGAAATGTTCGTCCAGAAAGGAGGCTGGACAGCATGTCCCTGGACCCTGCCCTCTGACCCTTCCCCCAGAAGAGCTCCAGAAATTTCTAATTGGCATAATCTAAGAGTTTAACTTGGTTTGTAACTTTCAGATGTATTTTTGTTTACCTCTAACCACCAAGGCATTTCAATAATGATGGTAGAAACATAAACAGGATATTTATTCATTTGTTTAATCATTCTTCTTCCTCTGAATATTATCCTATTTAGTCATTAGCTCTGAAGGATATAAAAGTAATTTTCCAGTGTCTGATACCACTTTGATTGGAAGATAATCCCGATGCAGGGGATTAGACTGCCATCCGTGGTGCAGTGTGTGCCATTTGGTTTAATGACACATGATGTTTTGGAGCATATGGTTTGACATGGGGTACAGCATAAACTGTTTACTAATCATCCTATTATGTGTCTTTGATCTCTGCCCTTGGAACTGCGCTCCCAAGGCAAATGACATCTCTAATCTGAAAGGAGATTTTTAACTTAATGAGTATGCATTTGGCAAAGCATCATAAATGAGTTGGGATATTTGGCTTATATTTTCCTAACCTCTATTTAGCCCTTTCATGTAAGACATGCATCTTTTGTATCAAAAACTGGAAACCACTAAATGCTGAACTAAAACTCATTTGGTGAGTGACTGCCAAAACAGCCATTCTTACCCAATGTTGAGCAGCCCTGCCTGTCTGTCCATGGAGAGGAAGTTGAATTTACAGGTGACCTTGCAAAATTCTGCATGTTTACTGTTTTCAAAAAAAAAAAATTGTATTGCAAATTCCTTTTAGGAAATTCTTCTTTGCACAAAGATGCTCAGGGGTTATTAATCCTTTCACTTAACAAATATCTATTGTGTGCCTGCTCTGTGCCAGGCACTGCCCTAACCCCTGAGGAGCGAGGAAAGAAGACATGAGCTGGCTGCTTACTATTTCATTAACTGCAGCACCCATTGTTGGGGGCTTAGGGACCTTCCTAACTAGGCATTACACCCATGAGACTGCCATAGGGACCACCCCATGGTCCTCGAGGTAGTCCACACAGCACCCTGGGACATGTCTCCACTCCCAGCCCCCACAGATAATGCTCCAGGTGCCAAGGGAGTGAGATTCATATTGGTGGGTAAGGGGTTCCATTGGCGTAGAAGGCCAGGCCCCACTGGAGCCCATATCCCTCATAACAGCCCGGGGGGCACAGGTTCCAGAGACACACCCGTGGATGTGCCTGGTTGTAAGAATCGCTGCCCCAAAGAAGCGGAAAGCTATGGTAAAACCACCAGGTGTTTACATTTCTCCCAGTCCAGAAGCAGTGTTATCAATCAGTGGTGATTTTTATCATAAGCAATTTTGCTGGCATTCCACTTTTATCAAGTTCCCAGGAAACAGAACCAGAAATTATCTTAAGGTCAAATTTGTCCTTAGAGAACAAGAAAGAATTATGTCAACCCTTTCCTTACAACTACTTTTGCCCTAAGTGCTATGCGCCCATCCATTAAGCAGCAAATGCTAAGTGGTTTCAACATACACATAAGACACTAACACCCTCTTCATTTTGCAGATAAGTCACCATGGTGAAAAGCCACATAGGCTACTGGATGCTGGTTCTCTTTGTGGCCACATGGAGTGACGTAGGCCTCTGCAAGAAGCGCCCGAAGCCTGGAGGAGGATGGAACACTGGGGGGAGCCGATACCCGGGGCAGGGCAGTTCTGGAGGTAACCGCTACCCACCCCAGGGTGGTGGCGGCTGGGGTCAGCCCCACGGCGGTGGAGGCTGGGGTCAGCCCCACGGCGGTGGAGGCTGGGGACAGCCCCATGGTGGTGGCGGCTGGGGTCAGCCCCACGGCGGTGGAGGCTGGGGACAGCCCCACGGTGGAGGCTGGGGTCAAGGTGGTGGCACCCACAATCAGTGGAACAAGCCAAGTAAGCCAAAAACCAACATGAAGCATGTGGCAGGAGCTGCCGCCGCTGGGGCAGTCGTTGGGGGCCTCGGCGGCTACATGCTGGGGAGTGCCATGAGCAGGCCCCTCATGCACTTTGGCAATGAGTATGAGGACCGTTACTATCGTGAGAACATGAACCGCTACCCCAACCAAGTGTACTACAAGCCGGTTGATCAGTACAACAACCAGAACAACTTCGTGCACGACTGCGTCAACATCACAGTCAAGCAGCACACAGTGACCACCACCACCAAGGGCGAGAACTTCACCGAGACAGACATCAAGATAATGGAGCGCGTGGTGGAGCAGATGTGCATCACCCAGTACCAGAAAGAGTACCAGGCCTCTTACCAGAGAGGGGCCAGCATGATCCTCTTCTCCTCCCCGCCTGTGATCCTCCTCATCTCTTTGCTCATCTTCCTGATAGTGGGATGAGGACAGCTTCCTGCTTTCACCGTCTTCATCTTTTATCAGGTTGGGGATGGGTACCTACCTGCAGCCCTTTTAGTGGTGGTGTCTCCTTGCTTCTCTCTTCGTCACCCATAGGCTAATACCCTGGCACCAATGGGCACTGGGAAATGTAGAGTAGACCAGGATGCTAGCCATGCAAGCCCCGTTCCACTGGGTCCTTCTGGGCCAGTGCTGATGCCAGGCTGATAAGAGTGTAACAGCAAATGACCACTGGCTGATCTGGGCTTATTTTTTGTCTTGTGCAATGGGTTGAGGCTCAAACAATACTCAAAATAGTCTTTAAACACTTGCCTAAAAACCTCCAACTTCTTCCCCAGCTCGAGCTCAGTACAGTAATTCCCCATCTTAGCAGTGATTTCGTAGCAATTTAAAGACATTTTCTCATCTGTTTTTGAAAACCTGACTGCATTTCCCTGCTCAAGCAGCATTTCTGCCAAATTTGGAAGGAGGCCACATGATACTCATTCAGAAGCAAAACTAGAGAGCCTTGGCTCTTGGGCACAGGCTCAGCCCAAGCCACAGCCTGTGCCTGTGTCTACAGAGACTGTGACGGTGTTTGCATTTTACGCTATGGGCTATACAGTAACAGCCACTGCACCAAGAGTGACCATTCACACAATACTAGACCCCTGGGCAGAGGATATTTTCACAGGGGATGAACACAGCCAACATGAAAGGCTTCTAGGACTGGAAAACCTCACATTTAGGAGCAGTGTCCTTGGAGGCAAGCTCCTCCTGTGCCGGATGTTTAAAGTTCCCACACGTGGCATTCCTTTCTTTAATAACATAAACTGTAGATTAAGACAGTAAAAAAAAAAAAAAAAATTACCTTCTGAACGTTGAGAGCAAATCTCCTTTGTTTACTCAGAAACTAGAATGAATGTGACATGGTCTGGTTGAAGCCAGGAGATTTTAACATGGAAGCAGCAGCAGCTGTAAATACACCATTATCAGAGAGGATTATGTGATAATGAAAATGATTAGCGCGCTAAGAAAAGGCATGCATTTCTTCATTACTGTCTCATAATTATCAAAGAACAGAACTAGGTCGAGTCTTCAGTTGCTGTATTTGGCTTTTGAATCAGAAAATAGGAAGGCAATCAAAAAAAGTCTTAGGTTGGAGATGACAGAAATTTGATCCATTCAGAGTAGAAAAAGAAATTCTGTTGCCGTTGTTTAAATAAGGTAAAATTATTCCCTGGGTCGTTCAATATTGTCACGTAGCAGATATAGATTACTATCCTGCAATGTTACTGGCTTGCACTGTGCAGGTATTCTATGTAAAATATATATATATATGTTGCATATGACAAACTTAGAAGTTTTGGTTAGAGAAGTATCTAATGCATCACTGGTTTTTGTAAGGTACTAAATGCTTAATATGTGGGAAGCTCGTGTGTGGTCCTTAGGCTTACAATGTGCACCAAATAGTTTTGTATAAGGATCCAAAGTGGTCTTTGAAATATGCATGTACTTTATATTTTCTATATTTGTAACTTTGCATGTACCTGTTGTATAAAAAATTTACAAATGTTTAATATCTGACTAAAATTAAACGGGAGCTAAGATGAGCACGTTCTTGGAGTTTGTGATTGTGTTCTTTAGTTCCCGCCCTGTGTTGGCTGGTTCATCTGAGCAAAGTGACACTTTCAGATGTCACACCACCTGTGAATGCCAGTATGTCACATGCCACTCCTGGTCCTGCCCTCTGCCTTTCAGCCACTTGCCAGCTGATCTTTGCTGCCTTTTCACACTGTTCACAGTATCTCAGTGGGCCTGGCCCACACTGACTGGCAAAGGTACCTGCCTGCAGAGGAAGATAGGCTTGCCCTCTGGAAGCTGTTTTCTGTCCTGGACTTGCAAGCTCTGTGAGCTCCTGTGACCATTTGCTCCTTTTGGTTTGAAATTCAACCCTGTAAGTCCAGTAGGCCACTTTGATTTGTCAAGGCCTCCCAACTTATTCTGCACTAATTTCCTGCCTTCCCAAATGTGGCACAGCCCAGATGCCCTGGGTTTTCCTTGGCAGAGCTTTTCTTCTGCAGCTGTAACTTCTACCAACTAGGAGAAATCACAAGAAGTGACTAGTGATTGAAATCATCATGTTTACTAATACCTGAGCAAACGCCAATGATCTGCAGTGATCAGAGGATGAACTTTGAAAGTAGGATGGCACTTACTCATGCCTTGCTCCCTCTTGTTTGGCTAAGTACTGAGTTATTTTGTAATTGTGAAAAAGACTGGAAAGATAAAAACCACCTAGAAACTCCACCAGAGAGACAAATGATCTCTCCCTAGTGAAAAGCATTGCTCATTTATAAACAAACGTCAAAGTTAATTTAACGTCAAAATTTCTACAGCTATATTCATGCTGCCTTTTTGCCCATTTTTTCTATTAAACTCTCATTATCTGGGCCTCCCCTGGTGGCACAGTGGTTGAGTACTGGGCTGCGGGGCTGCCTGCAGCCTCTGCAGTGCTGGTTCGATCCCCGGCCCCGGGGCAAGGGTCCCACATGGCGTGACAGACCTCTCCTGCAGCGCCCGCTGCTCCCCTCAGTAGTGTGTTTCATCAGTCTACCTGTTCTTTTCCCCACTGTGGCTCTGGTGAATTCTCTCACCCTCCGGCACTTCTGACTGTACCCAGTGCTTGTATAAATAAATAAATAAATCTTTAAAAAAATAAATAAACTCTTCATTATCTGCCAATCATCATTTCTCAAATATAACCCACTGAGAAAACTTCAAAAGTTCAAAATACAAGTACTTGGGGGACTAAAATAGTAATACCCACCCCCACATTTTCTTCTTGTTACTTCCAAGTCCTGTGAGTCGTGCTAAAGGAATTTTTACTTAATTTTTTTTTTAAATAGCCAACATAAAAGTAACTGAGTCTGACTCCCAGAGAGGATTCTTCCAGAGAAGAGTCAGGTGTCACTTTGTTCCCCACCCACCCTTTCTGGCATTGAGTCCCCCTAATTGCCTTCTGCCTATGCAGGCGAATTGGGATTTACTGTTTTCCACCCTGGTGGGAACCTTAATCCCAGCCAGACCCCAAGCTTCTGCAGGCTTAGGTCCTGACCTTGCCGACTGACGAGCATTCTGTGCTTCATCTCCACTTGGAAAGTTTAGTTCCTCTTCCACCACCCCAAAGACAGGGAGGATTTGTGTGCCTTAGCCACACATTTCCAGCTCTTGCACCCACCCCCTCCGCCCCCGCTCCGGGAGGCCTTCCATCACACATGCTTCCCTAGGCTCAGGGCAGCTGGCCCTCCTCCAAGATCCTCGCGCCTTTCCAGGTCTGCAGCACCCTCAAAGGTGAGTGTGTTCCTGGAGCTGCAGGTTCTGATTAACAGACCTAGGCTGGGCCCAAGATTCCGCATTCTCACAAGCTCCTAAATGATACTGCACCCGGCATGTGGAAGCCCCCACATCCAACAGAACCTCTGAAGTTCTTACACCTGAGCTTGTGTCAGAGACCCTGAAAAATAAGAACTAGGCACTCTCCCTGGGAGGAGAGAGCAGAGAGCTGTAGGGGGGCCTGGTGATGAGCTGTATGGAGGTGCTGAGCCCTGGCTGCCTGGTAGGGGTGCAGCACAGCTGAGCCCTGTGCCCAGGTCGTCCCGAGAGCACCGCATGCACATGAGCCACCTGCCTGATCCAAATGTCCTAGCAAAACTGCCCCCTGCCTCCCCCTCCTTCTCTAAACACAACAAAGTCATTTTCTTAATTTTTGTGTTTAGGCAAAGATAGCAGTTTTCAGTAACTCCATCCCTTGGTACCCTTACCCTACCCAGTCACCACAGAAAATCTTACAAGAACCCATTTTCCTTGCCTGTCTTGCTGGCTAGCCCATCTCTTGATTTTTTAGGGCTGCATGACTAAACTCCACAGAGAGGTAGCTTAAATAACACATGTATTTTCTCATCAGTTGGGAGGCCTGGAGTCCAAGGTCTAGGTGTCAGCAGGGGTGCCGTTTTCTGAGCCTCTTTCCTTGGCTTCTACATGGCTGACTTCTCCCTGTGCCTTCACAGGAGCCTCCTCTTTAAAGGCCCTGTCTCCAAAGACAGTCATTGGAAGGTATTGGGGATTAATACTTCAGTGTGTGAATTTTGTGGGGACCAAATGCTGTCCATAATTGCATCTTTCTAGAAATGCTACAACAGTACAGTTCAAAGGCATTTCCAATAGCATGGGGCCTCCCCAGGCTTCTCATAATAAAAATGCCATCATCTGGAACACTCTGTCCCCTCAATAGTCTGGGCCACGGTCCTCCACTCCACTTGGGATTGCCAAGGGTGCCTCCCTCACAGTGCCACTGCAGAGCAAACAAACACTTCCCACTCTGGAGACAGCCCCTGAAATTCAGCCACCAGGCCCCATGGCTGGGACAGAGTAAGGAATTTTTTTAATCTAATTTGTTTAGCTTGGCTCATGCTAAGGGAGATCTAAACCTCTAAGGCAGATAGATAGTGCTCCTCCCACACATAAATACACTGAGAACACACCTGGCTCCGAGTTACGCTGATTATGAGTTAATTAACATAAAATTGAGTGTTAGCTGTAATTCAGGCGGTTCCACAGAAAGCAAGCTGGCAAGATCCTATTTCCTCATGCTGCCAAATTCTAAATACTAGGTGTGCTCATGGCCCTGCTTGCGGCGGCTGCCCACACATGGAATGTGTCCACTCAGGTTCTTTGGGGCCCCGGTTGACTTTCTGAACCCCCAGCTCCAATATTCAGGGAGAACACCACAGATTCCAGGCCCTTCCAGCTGTGTGCCCGGGGCCTTGCCACTGTCCAAACTCACAAACCAGGGAGCCCCACAAAGGAGATTTTAATTCTTTTTTCTAGTCAATGCCATATTTCTCCTTTTCTGCTGCATGTCTCTGAATCTGCCATAATTCCATTAAATGCCCAAGTTTCCACAAGAAAAAGTTATGGGTCTTGGCTGGCTGGCTGGCTGGCTGGCTGGATAGGTGGGTAAGTGGATGCTAGCGAAGTTGCTTTAAGCATCAGTTTTGTTTTTTTTTTAAACAAGTCTAGTGATTGCCTTTTCCACCAAATTATAAGGTACTCCTCATACAGATGATTTCAACAACTTTCATCCAGGTGGTGGAAACTTGACCCTTTTCCCCACAGACAGCATTTCTCCTGCTTCTCCATCTCCCACTTGTCAAGCCCAGGTGCCCCAGCTGTCGCTTCTCCAACTCATAATAAAGTTATGCTAATGAGTAAGGACACACCCTTGCATTCAGTGAGCTAAGTCTTTGGCAAGACTGGGTGGTGTTAATTCCAAGCCTTGAGAAACGAAGTCCTTATTTGAGACGTAGCTTCTGCACTGCTCACTTTACACCTCACGTTACAGAGAGGATGCTTACTCACTTTGACCTGCTTGCCCTGGATCCTTTAAAAACTGCCATCCCCTCCAAATGGTGAACATGATGGCTTTCCCTCCATGAGTTCTCCTTCCATTTGGCTTTCCCACTTGTGTCTGTACCTGAACCTCCCTCCTTGTGTGTCGTCTGACACCTATGTGTCACTTCCACTTGAGTTCAGATGAGAGAAGATGGGTTCACTGGTTTGTGTCCAGCTGGAAAATTCTAAACATTTCCATGCAGCAGCTAACAAGAAGGGGTGAAAGAACCCCGTCAACCTTAAAAGCAAAGTCCCCAATACAGAGGGACTGGCACACAGCAGGTGCATGGGCCACACAAGTCCTCTTTGTGGCTGATCTAAATTGGTTGAGCAATTTTGTGCAACAGCTTAGCAGTTTCTATTAAAGCTGAGCAGCTGCCTAGCCAAAAGCCCAACATTTCACTACTGAGCATTTGCCCAAAGAAACAAAAAGTTATGTTCATTAAGAGACACACATATGAATTTTTGTGACAACTACATTTATAATAACCCCAAAGGGGGAACAAACTGAAGTCCACCAAGAAGGAAATAAAGAAAATGTGATCTGTTTGGATAACTATGTGCCATACGGGAACAAAAAGTGAAAAATAATCCCTCCAGGCAACAATAGGGATGGATCTCACAACCGTGATAGTGAGCAAAAGAAGCCATGATGAAAGGGCACATATTGGGAACCAACCTGGTGGCGCAAGGGGTTAAGACACTGCCTATGAAGCTATCCACAGCCACTGCAGCTCAAGTTCGATCTCCGGGCAGGGAGCTTGGCGCAGCAGACCTCTCCTGCCTCGCCTGCTGCTCCCCTCAGCAGTGTATTTCAGTTAGTCTGCCTGTTCTGTTCCCCACTCTGTCTCTCTCTCCTCTCATCCCCTATACCTTTGGCCTATACCCCAGTTCTTGTATGCATAAATAAATAAATCTTATAAAAAAAAGAGCACATATTGTATGATTCCAATTATATCAAATACACAGACAGGTGAAACTAGCCTGCACATTAGAAGTCCCAACAGTGGGGTGGGGTGGGGTGGGGTGGGGGGTTGGGGATGGGGTGTGTGGTCTTTGAATATTCTGTTGGCTATACCAGCTGTTCATTTTGTGAAGATTTATTGAATTGCGCATTTATAGAACATAGAATTTTTTTGTACATATATTATATTCTTCAATAAAAACATTTTTAAAAAGATACCGGAGCCTCCCTTTCCACCTCCTGCTGAATTTTGTCCCTATAGCCATCAGCACCAAGGAGTGACCTCTGCCTGTGTTTTCCAGTTTGGTGGCGCTGAGGCTGGGCTACCACTTCTCCCACCCAGGCAATCTGTGTAGGTGGCTCTGTTATTTCTCCTGCCTGCAGGCATTCACAGACCCAGCCTCTGGCACAAACCTCAGCAGCTTTTGCATTTTACCTTTAAATTGGTAAACCTTTCAATAGTATACTGGCAGGCCAATAATTAGCATGTTAACACACGCCCAAGGATTCAAAGCAGCTTTTAGACCTCAGCTTGCTATACTTTGTGTGAGTTTGGAGGAAGGAATGAGTATGGAATTCTGTGGTTCCAACAGAGCCAATGTCTGATGAACCCTCACAGTGGTGGGGGGTGGGAAAATAGATTTCAGAGTGAATTTCCACCTCCACAAAGATGCTCAGGAAATGTTCCACTTATTGTCTGAGACAGAGGGCAGGCTCAGTGCTCCCTGACAAGTGGCAACTGACGTCACTCAAGGCAAAGAGTGGCTGGGTGGGAATGGGAGCCTGGGGCTCTGGTCCCCGCTGCTTCCTCTGCAGCATCCCCAGGGTAGCTCTTGAGAATGAAAGCCACCAAGGAGAATAAGGGCTGACATCCGGCTGGCCCCGTTCCAGATGACCGCACCCCGGGAAGACCTTTCTCCTTTGTGTAATTGCACACAGACTGCAGCTCAAGCCATTGAGTTAACAGGCCTGTAAAAAATATCAGTTAAATGAGAAAAGTGATGGGAGGCTGAATGAGGAACTTCAAAATGGTGTCTGAGTGTGGCGTCCTCTGCTCTTTAGGGCTTGGAGTTGGAGTTTCCCAGTCAAATCCTTTCTGCATCAGCTGAAAATCCAGCCTTCATCCTGTTACCACTGCTCTTCAGTGGCTCTGTGTCTTCTTATATCCATCCTATTCCACAAGGATTTGGGAAGCCCCAAAGTGAGTAACTGCCTTGGATGGTCCCAAAATGGAAATGAATGCATCCTCACCACAGTCCCACCCTCTGCCACCCCCATCCTGCCTCCTTGCACTGATTCAATCCCCCTGGCCGCTCCCAGCTCCAGCTTCAGGCTGAGTGGGAAAAACAGAGAACTGCAGAGGAAACAACCCATCGATCCATCGACCCACCCATTGATGGGAGTTCTCCAAACAGTAATGTATCTGCGAACTCGTGTTACACTCCTGCGCCTGCCACTCCCCACCGCGATGGGTCTTCACCATGTGGCCCATGGCGGTAGTTGTTGTTGTTTTTTAGCTAATCATAAAACAGTGGCAGTTATCCCTGTTATATTTCCTCTGGGGGCCTTTACATCCCCTACCTGCTGTGATTTGGAGTGTGGAGTGCGGAGCCTGACCTCTGACACACACACCCCTGAGATCTGCATACTTTTGCCAGTGCTATCCTCAGAGATATGGTAAAGAAGGGGTAACGGGAACCTGAATGTATCCAGACTCCAGGCCCTGCCCTAGGCAGGCAGCAACGGGTGAGCTCAGCTGAATGGGTGAGCAGAGATGGGAGGCCCAGAAGACTCTGTGGCTATGTGCCAAGCTCAATGGAGTCCACAGGGAGACTCCTGGCTGTGCTGGAGAAGAGACAACCAGCCAAGCTCTTAGGAAGGTGACATTTACAATTTGCACAAAGCAGGCATCTGCCTTCAATCATAATCCTGTTTCAACGACCTTCAGCTTGCTGGAAAACCCTGGTGCTCTCTCACTAATTCCTTGGCTGCTTTTCCGTCGTCACAGGCAGGAAGCCGGATGCTGGGTAGCCCTGGAGTAGTTCTGCTCTCTCTGCAGCTGGTGAACCATTTTTCTTGCCTAGTTTGCAGCTTCCAGAGCTCCTCCCTTCTTCTGGAAAATTCTCAGTCTTCCCCACTCCTCTGTGCTTTAGAGAACAGTCTTTTGTTCACTGACAAGAGGAATCTGCAGCCTCATCAGCTCTACACCAACCTCCCACTGCCTTCTGGGCAAAGTCCTGCTCAGAAAGGGAGCTGACAGAAGTGGGTTGGAGGGATCCTGAAGGGGATGCCAACAGATGCGATGGCAGGGTGGACAGTACACAGGGTTCCGAACTGGACACGGGGGCAGAGGCGGCCCTGCCTGCCTGCCGGGTGACCCTGAGCCTATCTGGGCCTGTGACCTCACCGTGTGACCAGAGGATTCAGAATTCCGAGTCCTCTCCAGCTCTAAACATCTCAAATCCTAGTATGGACCCTCAGCATCTGTATAGCAAATAAAACTGTACTGACACTGATCTCTGGGAAGTGAAATAATAAGGGTATTTTTTCTTTTTCTTGTCATCATTTTTAAAATAGTTTATACTAAGTTTACACTGCGCACATTTGTGTTTGTGTGTTCACAAGACCAAAGAGTACATAATTCTAGAAAGAAACTTAAAAAAAGGGGGGGGGCCTCCCCAGTGGTGCAGAGGTTGAGTGCTGGGCTGCGAAGCTGCCCGCAGCCTCTGCAGCACCGGTTCGATCCCCGGCTGCTCCCTGGCCGCCAGGCGAGGGTCCCACATGGCTCGCAGACCCCTCCTGCCGCCCGCTGCTCCCCTCAGCAGTGTACTTTGGTCCCTCTGCCTGCTCTGCTCCCCGCTCTGGCTCTGGTGAATTCTCTTGCTCTCCCGCACCTCTGACTATACCCAGTGCTTGTATAAATAAATAAATAAATCTTTAAAAAAAAGAAAAAAAAGGAGAGGGGAATGAAGTAAAATTTTGCAGTAAAAGCAGGATAAATAAAGGCCCATGTGGACACCCCAAATCCATCCAGAGCGTGAAGGGCTACAGGGAGGCTTTCGCCATCATTTCCACCTCCAGGGGTTGGTCTTTGTGAACTCTTCCGGCGCCATCTGCTGGCTGTCCCCAAAACAACCCCTTCATTTGATCCTCAAAAGGACTTTGAAGTAAAGGTGAGAAACATCGATGAGGTCGACATCAGGATAAAGATCACATTTTATTTACTGGAAAATCTCACTCCAAAATCCTCCAGAATCCTCTTTTGAGTTTGTATTGCTATAATGATCATAAGAGTGACCCCTGAGCAAGCGCCTTCTGTAAAAGGCGTGGTCCCTCACCCATGATCCTGCACAGGAGGGACTGAGTCTCAGGTCCACGGCGCACTGTTTGGGCATCCTATAAGGGAAGTGCTCCAAGGAAGCCTCTCTCAAGCCCCACCATTCTTGAATGGCTTGATGTTGCCTCCTGTCTCTGACCCCTGGGTCTCCAATTCATGGATTCATTTGGACTAACTCAGCGCTTCCAGGATTCCCACTTGGGCCTAAGCAGCCCGAAGTGCTGGGAGGCCTCTAATTTGCCCTCCCCCACACCAACCACACCAACCCTGCTTTCCCATGGAAGCACACCCCTCACTCCCTGTGAGTCCAGCCTTGAGGGCACACTGTCCAGCTGGATGGTTCACCCTCTTCCTGAGCTGACCGTTCCCACACAGGCGTCTTCCAAAGGGCCTCTCTGTTGTCTGAGGCTGGTATTGAGGTGCAGGATGCATGCACACCCAGCAAGCTGCTTAGCCACCCTCTGTTGCAGACATTGATGGGAAAGCATTTTCCTTCTCTCACATCTCATTTCAATCCTAAAAGGCTAGAAATAGCCCTAATCTGACTTTTTGGACAGATGCATCCATCCCTCTGTCCAACTGTGATGTTATGATATAATAAGAAAAATGTTTATATTTGATCTTCATCCCCAGTCCCTGGCACAGGACTTCTAAAACCTGACAACTCCCTGAGTGATGGGGATGAGGAGAACATCTTCTGTTATAATATCTGGGTTTTGTCCCAGGTTCCTGGCACAGAGGGGTACAGAGAGCTTCCAAATTGGTGCACCCTCCACATGTGGAGAGGGTGGTGCACCCTCCACATGTGGAGAGGGTGGTGCACCCCCCAGCTCCATGGGGACAGCAGCTTCTGCATTTCAACCCTTCCCAACCTCACCCTATCCTATTCATCTAGCTGTTCATTTGTATCTTTTATAATACCCTTGAAAATGAACCAGTAATAAGTTTTCAAATAATTGATTGATTAAAGGCACTTCCCAAGTCTTTCTGAGCCTCATCAAGATCATCACGTGGTATTTATTAGTAAGGAGTGAGGGAAAGCCCATCCTTCTTAAGCAAAGGAGGCCCTAAGACCCTGATTGGTCCTGTCGGGGAGGGCAGGGCTGCCATATTTGGAGAACAACAGGCTGGGCCCTCCCCCTGCAGCTCCTACATAGCTGGGCAGGCCTGAGGGCTGTGTGAGGACTGTGTGGCCAGGCTCCAGAGGCACCTCCCAGGGAAAGCCCAAGGTATGTGGGGAGGCAGAGCTTCTGTATGGGTTCCATTTCTGTGGTTAAGGATGCTCACTTCCAATGAGACCGCAAAGCAAGCAGGGATTTTTTTTACTCCCACTTGCCGGGATGTGTCCCCAGCCTGGGAACCCTTTTGAGAACGCCCAGGCATCACTGTTGCTGCGTGTCTGCACTTTGACCCTACAATGAAATGCTCCCCTAGGTTTGGCTGCTTGGGGTTTGCTTTTACTTTTAAGCCCCTGCCTGTGAAGATTAATTTCTTTCTCAAGATCTCGGTGCTTTAATTTTTTTTAATTTGACTTGCCTGCAATTTACGTGATTATTAAAATTTCCCCTACCAAGCGGTATGGGCTGATGACACGGGGTGTGACCCCCTATTTGAGAGATTAATGAATGTTTATTTCATGCTTGGTGCTCTTTAGAGAAAACTG
Organism: Talpa occidentalis; assembly: GCF_014898055.3. NCBI lineage: Eukaryota > Metazoa > Chordata > Mammalia > Eulipotyphla > Talpidae > Talpa > Talpa occidentalis. The sequence goes on from NW_023600993.1 coordinate 91,443,766, forward strand.
GTCTGAGCTCACTGGGGTGGGGGGAGTTGGGGATACAGTGCTAAAAACTGGGTGCTCAGGCTGTTGGGAGAACTTTTGCCTACCCTGGGGGAGATACAGGTGATACCTGCAAGTAAAGAAAGGTCAGCAGAGACCTCTGCAGGCGTCCAGAGGTGGCTGATATGGCCCTAGCTTGCATTTCACCTTCTTCCAACCTAAGAACCAATGTCATGCTGCAGGTGAACATCTTAACGGAGGTACCCTGAGCACTTTGGGACTATTGCAGGGGCAGGCTGGAGGGCAGGTGAGCAACTAAGCTACCTTTTCAACCTCCTCCAGCCCTAGCACTCAGGGTCTCAAGTCTTCATCTAGGAGACAGTATCAGCATACTCCGAGGTAGTAATTCTTCCTTACCCCTGATCCACACAAAAGTCCAGGTGCTCAAGTAAGTGCCTGGAACACTTGACCTTGGGAGGTGGATTTCCACAATAACTATTGTACTCTCAGGAACCAGATGTAACAGACTACTGGATTGGAGGGGTTGGGGTGATTGATGTTCCCTGACATCAGCAGCAGTCCTTCTGATGCCCTGGGACCCTCGGGGCTCCCCCAGACTCCTGTCCTCCCCTTCATCTCATTTTCTCTGAAATTCCACACAGGCTCTGCTCTTTGCTCCGTTTAGACATCAACAGAGCTACCCTTCATGCCCAGTGAGTCCAAACGTACAATCCCAGCCCCAGCCCCTCCTGCAGCTCAGCGGGGCAAGGTGGGGGTACAGGGAACAGTGTCAGACAGACAGTTGGATTCAAACCTGCCACCTGCTATTGTGCGGCCTTATGCAAATGACTAACCTCTGAATCCTGGTATAACTTTCATAAAATGGGATAATAATGTACCTATTGCCTGTGAGAATTAAATTAGACAATGTTTGAGGCTGCTGCCTTGTAAGTGGTCAATAAAAAGCTTGTCATAGGGGAGGGAGGTATCACATTGGCCCTGGGGTAAGACTGGGAAGGAGACCTTGACGGAGGGAGGCAGGGTCTCCTGGCGAGCCCTCCATCTTTCTCTCCCCCGACCCTGCTCCTCTCTGTCATTGCAAGAAAATCCTTTGGATCAGCTGCCAGTGACTTCCTTAGAACGAATGGCAGAATGTGCCAGAGATAGCACCATCCTGGAACAGTAGAGAATCAAGCGGAAAACTAAAAATACAATTTCTGCCCAGTCTTTATTTTCAACTCTTCTACTGTAATTTCTACCAGGGCATTGTTTCATTTGAAAGACTCAGGACTATCAAAGAAATACACACACACATAAAATAAATGAGTAAGGACATATTAAATCCTTGCTTGTTTATTTTCCCATGCATATTCAAAGACTTTGTAATTGCCAGTTGCAGCTTCTTATCTGTTTTAGGAAACCAGGCTCAGCGCCCTGCATAGATATACCACCAGGCAAAAGTGAAATACTTGATTCCTACTTAACCTGTGCAGCCCAAGCCTGGGAAAGTGATTATACTTCAGGAAAAGTGTAATTGGAATGAGGATGGCATTGCTTGCCTAAAATCTCTCCCACACAGGAAGGGGGTGAGGTATCAGGGGACACTTGAAACCCACCGGGGAAGCTTACAGCCCAGTCTTTTCTGTTGCAGATTCTGACATCATGTGGAAGCATCTGGGGGGCTGGTGGCTGGTCATCTTCTGTGTGCTGTTCTTCAGCCAGCTCCCTGCCAACAAGGCGAGGGGCATCAAACACAGGATCAAGTGGGGCCGCAAGGCTTTGCCCAGCACCTCCCAGGTCACTGAGGCCCACGTGTCCGAGGTCAGGCCCGGCGCCTTCATCAGGCAGGGTCGCAAGCTGGATATCGACTTGGGAGCAGAGGGCAACAAGTACTATGAGGCCAACTACTGGCAGTTTCCCGACGGGATCCACTACAACAGCTGCTCCAAGGAGGCCAACATGACCAAGGAGAAGTTTGTCACCGGCTGCATCAACGCCACCCGGGCAGCCAACCAGGAGGAGCTGACCCGCGAGAAGCAGGACAACAAGCTCTACCAGCGGGTGCTGTGGCGGCTGGTCAGGGAGCTGTGCTCCGTCAAGCACTGCGATTTCTGGCAGGAAAAGGGAGCAGGACCCCAGGTCACCGCGCACCAGTCTGTGATGTTCTGCTCGCTGGTGCTCACTTGGTTCTTGGTGAAATAAGTGCACGAGCCAGCTGGCAGCCATAGAGATGGGCTCGGCAAACCTCGGAGCAGGTACCCCCTTCTCTCCCCAGCCCCAACCCACCGGTACTGAAGGTACCAAAGTGATTCTTCAGCGCTGAAAATAGCACTGCCAAGTGTGCGCTCAAATATTTGTTTGCATTTGACACATGTGCTAGTTGGGTGGCCTGTTCCCACCGCTTTCTCTCCCGGCTCATGGTGGAGTGTCTGACGCAGAATATATGCAATGAATGTTTGGTGAACAGATCAAAGAAATCTCCAGGGACTGTGCCAAGCCCTTCACAACCCCTCCCGCCACCCCCAAGGTAGGTGCAGTTCCCACTAGATGGGCAGGAAACAGCCCCCAGCTGAAGTAGCCGGGAAGGCAGAACCCAGCTGCTGGCTCATTCTGTTTTCCTCTCTCCAACCCCAGAGCCATCATGAGATCCCTTAAGTCTTGCGAGGCCCAAACCCAAACACATCTTTGTAATGAAACAGTGGGAAACTCACTCCACTTTTGGAAATATGAAGCCCTGAGCTGCTGGTCATTTATTTTGATAACTTGTTCCATGAAGGTTTCATTTAATTCCTCTAATTAAACTAAAATATAGGAAAGGAATTAAACTAAAGCAGCAAGCAAGACAAAGGCCCCAAAATTTATGGTAAAGAAATATTGTCAAGCTGATTCCCAAAGCAGACTAGCCCCACAGCTGGTTGCTATTCCCATCTGAGAAACAGCCCAGGTAGTCAAGAAAATATTTTTAAATGACTCGTTTGCTTTCTAATGTTCCCCTCACAAAAGGTTCTCAGTCCCTGTGTCCAGAAATCTGAGCATCTTTGCATGCACCCTCCATGCCTGACCAGTGTCCAGGGCTGCAATTTTGGTGAGGAAAATTTATCATATCGGGGAAACTTTTATCACTACAAAAAATAACTTCACTACAAAAGTTAAAAAGAAACTGTGTCTTTAAGGAGATCCAACAGGGGAATTCATTCATGCCATAAGCAAGAGTAGAAACAACATGTAGTGTCTACTTATTATTAATTAACATATCTATTATGAAATGTGAACACAATTTTAATGAAATTCATGAATCTAATGCCCTCAGCTGCCCCTACCAGCCCTCTGGGGTCTCCTTGGAGGCCTTCAAGAGCTGTTGAACCTTCCTTGGAGATAACAGCTGCTGCCTTTTATCAGTGGCCCTTTAGAGAGTCTGTAACGGGAACAATGTCCAGGGTTAGACAATTTATGCTCAGTATTTTAAAACATGAATGTTGACAATGGGACCTCTTGTCCTGAGCACCACAGCTATCAGAGTTCTTCTCAAGGATACATCTGGAAGGTTTCAACATGAAAAGTGGGTGGAGGCCTTGGGAGCAGGGAGTCCAGGGAGCAGCCTTGGATGGGAGAGGGGGAGACACATGCCCGCCTCCAACAGCACACGAGAAACACCAGATGCCTGAGCTCACCTTCCACTTTCACCTGTTGAAGTCTGGATCAAAGAATTACGAGATGCAAATTCAGAAGACGTAGAAGTTATTTCTTGCATTTCATTTTTTTTAATAATAAAATAGCAATAAAGGCAGATCAAGTACTTCCAGACTGATGTTTAAAATCCACATCCCAGCTCTCCTGAGTTTAATTTCAAGGTCATGCACAGCCACGTACGCAAAATGACTTCATGTATGGAAAAGCTTAAGTCATAATACAGAATATTTTCTCTAATTGCTGTCTTTTCTCACTTTGTTAATAAAATTTAGTTCCAGAAACTAGATAGAAGCAAGCTATAATGTGAATTTGTACATAGTCATACAAAATGCAAAATGCTTTTAATTGGATCTGTAAGGGCTTAAACATCCTTGGCATGCTTACAAAGTATGAGGTCAGGTGAAGGCTTTGTGAGCTGGTTTTTCATTTAGTAAAGGGCTGTCGAATGCTGGAGGTACTACAGGACATTGAGAGTGTCTTCCAAATTGTTCTCAGTGTAATCATTTTAAATGTGAATCATTTCACCATCACTCTCTGTCCCTTATAAGTGTTGACTTTTTTTAATGTTTATATATTAAAAGCGATATTGAAATCACAACAGATATCCAAAATCAAAACATTGCCCACACTTGCAGTCTTTGTTTTCATTTTGCCTGTAACTGCCCAGTCCTTACCTATTTGCATATATAAATGTACATATTTGCAATAATTATAGAGTGAGCTTTTATATTCTAAATTTTCCTTTAACCTTATCCTATGCTTCATACCTGAGATGCAGTCTCCCAGCTTTCACTGTGTTCAGATAGAGCAGGGAGAGTTTTTTGTTGATGACTGCTTTTTTAAGATAGTGTAATTATGCAGAACACATTTATTTCACCATAATTTTTCTGTTTCGTTGAACAATGCATCATGAACTCTCTTCTGTTCAACAACTAGTTACTTAGCTAACTCCTCCTTTTAGATTGCTGCCTAATATTCCATAGTAGGGGTTGATGTAAGCATTTAATTAATTGATTGAATCATTTTCTTGTTGATGGACCTTCAGATTATTTCCAGTTTTCCATGGCTGCAAACAATAAACATCCTTATACTTACAACCTTAACATCTGCTGTTTTTCTGTGGAATAAATGTACGTGTCTGGCACAAAGACTGCGTATCATTGAAATCTTTCTAGATCTGATTAGGTTGTGTTCCCACATAGCTGTCCCCACTCCCACTGCAGTGTATGACACCAACGTGAAAGAGTTTCCACATCTTCCAAGTTTAGGAATCTTCTCTCCTTTAAGTGTGCAGATGGCACACTTAAAACTTCCCAAGAAATTTGCACCAGAAGAACCATTGAAAATCTAAAAACTGTTACCAATTCCCATTCTAAACCAGCTCTTCAGTCCCAAACATCTGGCTGAGAAGTCTGGAAAACCAGCACTGTGTGTATTTAGGCTTCCTGCGGTGGGGGTTGTGGGTGGTTGGTTGCATAATTCACACTCCCTAACAGCCAGGAGAGGCTTGCAGTGAGATTGGCCTTTTATTAAATTTTAGTAAAATTGCAATGCAAAATTATCCCCATGCAGCGAGAATGCTGGATTTTGATCATCAAAACCAAAGTGCCATTTAGAAACCCCACCCTCTGACCCTCATGAGCTGTGCCCCCAGTGACTTTGGCTCGAGCCACCCACACTCTGTACCTCAAACTTTCTGATTGCAAGTGACCAGCTTGGGGTGGTGGCTACTGAGTCAGGAACCGATGACATCATCTGATGACATCGTCACTAGAACTAGAGAATAGCATTAGGCAAATCTGCCTATGAGGATATCAGTGTGATTAAAAATATGATCATATTGTTTAGGATAATAGAATGAACCTGAATCTCTTATTGGTCACATCTTGCACTTCCACCCAACATGCTTTCTTCCTGTGCTGTATAAATCTGGGCAGGGACACCCCAAGATGCTCACAGGTTGCTGTGTGGCATGTTGTGGGGTCTGCCAGGGTCTCAACTGAAATGCTGAGCACAGGGCAGGTGGATTCAACACTAGGTCTAACACACTTGCAGACGCATATGTGCAGCTGAGGATGAAGGGACACACAGATGTGGCACCAGGACAAGTTTCAGTTCCCCCAGTTGAAAGCTCATACACTGCTGGAACAGTAGACCTGCAGCAAGCTGTCTGCCAGCAATGTTGTGTTTGCTCTCTCAGCCCCAAGCCCGCAGTCAGATAGGCACTGGGCTGGTTCTCCTAGCCTCGCTGCTGGCAAAGCCCACCTCCCAGTTGGACACCCAGCTTCCCTGGTGAAAAGGCAGGGAGTCAAGGCCTCTCACCCCTGGGAACAACCAGCACCTGCAAAATGGTAACACGCTCCTTGCAAAATGGGAGCAAATTAGTACTTGTTTTTGACACATCTCTAAACCCAGCCCAGACCATTCACACCTGCCCCCAGATAAACAGATTCAGCTGTTTCCCTTGGCAAATGGGACCCTGCACCTCAGCCCATGGCTTTGAGGGGTGTTGGAGGGCATCTCACCTCTGGGCAATAGTGGAGATTTCACCCCTAGAGGACTAGCAACATGAGGTCTCCTCACACAGTGGTTTCCAGACCCTCAGCCGGGGTAGGAGTATATCTCTGACCTCCCGTGAAATAAGCCCCACTCACTGACCCACCCACTTCTACATGGACTTTTGGGTGGCTGCACCCAGCCCAGAGCTGACTACCCAAAAGAGTTTATCCTCTAATACTTAGGTGTCACTGCCCACCAAGAGGCTTCCGTCTACCCGTTCTGAATTCTCACCCATCCACCACCCACCTGCTCTGCCTTGGGGATTCCCATATCACAGTATAATGCAAAGCCTTTGGGGGGAAAACAGCCTTCTTAAACAATACGGATTGTTTTAACACCAATAAGTTTGGCCATAAATTGTGGAAAACAATTGGCAGGAGGCCAGAGAGGAACTAGAGGAAGCTGGAGGAAGCCAGTTAAGGCCTGAGGATCAAGCACAGCTGGTCTCTGGGATGGAAGGTGGAAGGGAGGGGAATTCACAGGGTGGGAGGGAAGATTAGGGCTAAGGCTCACCAAAGTGTAGGTATGTCAGCGCCCAGTGGTAGGGTGTTGTGCCCCGATGTGTTGGGGGAGGGGGTGGCTTTGGCTTCAAGAACCTTCATTCATCACCAAAGAACTGGATTTTCCAGGACTGAGCGGAGGGAAGGATCCAGGGCAGGCTCCTGGCTAGGTAAGACCCTTATCAGTTGTGTTGAACTTGATTTTCCAAATCCGCAACTGAGGTTTCTAATCTTTTTAATGGGCTGTTTTGACTCATGGCTACTTAACAGTCCAGAACAAATTGTCTTGGACATCTCTTCAATGTCATTTATCCTTCCCTGTATCTCAGTCAAACCCCATCATCACCTCTGCTTCCCCAAAGGAAAGAGAACAGAGGAGCAGGAGGCAAAGGGTAGATGGGTTTTCTTCAGCTTTTGGCTCATGGGACATAATCGAAAGTGTGACTGGCCCCAACCCAAAAGACTGGTGCTTTGCCCTCCAGAGAAAGAATTCACCAGAAAGTGCTGGGTGTAACTGAAGCAGGCAAGGCTTTATTAAAGAGACTCACGCATGAGGGAATCAGCGTGGGAAAGGAGACTTTAGCCTGGCTTCTCAAAGGGTGGTTAAATTGCATGCTTTATTTACACCATTCATTCATTCTGGAGATAGTTCTATAGCCTGGTGCTTCCTAGAGCAAGGGCTGGGCTCTTAGTGGAAGGAAGTGATTCAGGGGCACTGGAATTCGGGAGAAAGGCAGGTAGAGAGGTCTCCATCCCGAGGCTCAAGTTCCTGTGGACTTTTGGCAAGGTTGGGGCAGGCCTGGGTACAGGAATGCAAGGTGACAATGGGAGATATAAAAGTAAATGAATCATTATGTCACAAACTGATGACTGGCCTAGAATCTTAGGACAGGTCTCCCAATGTGGCTTTTACCCATGAGTCTCTTCCCCACAGGTCTGTCCTTCCTCCTTTGTTCCACCTCCAATATATATTCTCTTCTTTTTCTTTTTTTTTTTTTTAAAGATTTATCTATTTATGCATACAAGAGCTGGGGTACAGGCCAGAGATGTGGGGGGTGAGAGGATCCACCAGAGACAGAGTGGGGAACAAACAGGCAGAGTGACTGAAATACACTCTGAGGGGAGCAGTGAGCGAGACAGGAGAGGTCTGCTGCGCCATGTGGGTAGCTCCCTGGCCGGCTGGGGATCAAACTCGTGCTGCAGAGGCTACAGATTGCTTCATAGTGCGGTGATTAACCCTTGTGCCACCAGGGAGGCCCTATATTCTCTTCTTTCTTTCCTCCTTCCCAGCTGCCTTGCATTCAGGAAGTCCAGTTCATGGCGTGGTGGGAGTTGTAATGCGAGGCAGCTGCATGTAAGTGGGGAGGGAAAATGGCACACATTTCCTGCACTGAGATGCCTTTGCAAGATTTCCAGAGGTCTCTCATTCACATCTGAGCATTCACCTCTCCCCCCAACACACAAACACACACCTTGACCTGGATATCTGGGTGGTCCAGGTCTCTGAACACTTCCCACACCTCACCTCAGGGCATAAACCTCCCAGCAAATTATCTGCCCAGCCCTGACCTCTACTGCAAGCTTTGCTTCCTTCTCTGTCTGGGTGGTGACTGACTCACTTGAGAAACCTCTTTCTTGGTGTGTAAGATTAACATGTGGTTTCCCAGAGTGGACATTTCATTTTTTACAGGAGTTTTTTTCGCATTAAATGGATATGGAAAATGTCGGGAGTTTTTTTTCAAAGATTTAATTTATTTCTATGCATACAAGAGCTGGGGTATAGGCCAGAGGTCTGGGGTGGGGGAGGGCAGTGAGAGGATTCACCAGAGAGAGTAGGGAGCAGGACAGACTGACTGAAATACACTGCTGAGGGGAGCAGTGGGCGACAGGAGAGGTCTGCCGTGCCATGTGGGTGTCTCTCTGGCTGGGGATTGAACTTGTGCTGCAGGCATCTTCATGGGTTGCATCTTAACCCCTTGCGCCACTAGCGAGGCCTGGAAAAAGTCGTTTTTAGAGCCCAGCTTGCAGTCCCTTTGGAGATCTGGGAGCTTAGCTTCTGGGCCTGGAGCCTGGTCCTGTGGTGACTGCTCGGGGCTTTCTCAGAGCTGGTAGGGAAATTCCCAGGCAGTGGTTTGTTCTCACGACCCCCTTGCCCGAGCCCACAGGGAGCTCCTGGAGGCCTCTGCTTTTCCTCCGGCTCTTTGTTCAGCAGGTTCCCCTTCCTGTGGCTCCCATCCTACCCCTGCAGGGAGACAATACAAAGCCCACCAAGGTCACCTGACATCTCTGAGGCTCCCACACACCACCTGCACCCTCCCCTGCCGAATTCATTGATGCTTTTTTTTTTTAATACACTGCTGAGGGGGAGCAGCAGGCGAGACAGGAGAGGTCTGCTGTGCCATGTGGGTAGCTCCCTGGCCAGCTGGGGATTGAACTCATGCTGCAGAGGCTGTGGATTGCTTCATAGTACAGTACTTAACCCCTTGCGACACCAGGGAGGCCCGATGCTTCATTTTTTAAAGATTTATTCATGCATAGGCCAGAAGTGCAGAGGGTGAGCGGATTCACCAGAGACAGAACGGGGAACAGAACAGGCAGATTGACTGAAATACACTGCTGAGGGGAGCAGCTGGCGAGACAGGAGAGGTCTGCTGTGCCATGTTGGTAGCGTCTCGGCCTGGTCAGAAACGGAACTCAGTCCCTAGCTGTGATAGTGCTGAGACTTAACCCTTAGGCCATCCAGGCAGCCCCTGAGGCTTCATTCTTAGGGCACTTTGCCTTTGGAGGCTGTTGCCTGCTTGGGGAGTGTTGGGGGACAAGGTTCTTCTAAGTCAAGGCAGTGTAAGGAGAGGAACTCTACTAAAAAAAGGAGAGGGAGGTCTGTGAACTTGGCTTTTTCTGCTTAAGAAATCCCTGTCTCCTTATTCCCCAAAATGAGAGGCTGGTGCTCCACGCAAATCCAGTTTTGCTCCTCCCTCACTTGTCTATGGAGGCCCCTGGTCACATGCCCTCAACATTCGTGGAGGCTCCTCCTTCTCTCTGGCAGTTTCCTAAGTGGGTTCTCAGACCCAGGTTAACATCCCTAGGCCACCCTCAGAGGGTCTTACTGCATATTATTATGCAGTTGATACACACAAAAAATTTAGACTCTGGGTTTTCTTTGAGTAGCATTTTTTTTAGCAAGGAGCTGTTGTTTTCTTATTTCTACCATACTGTTGAATCATTGTAACAAGTTCTTACTTTTAAAATGTTAAATTTCTAGTACCCACATTTACTTTTTGCTCTGAAGTACCATATTAACTTTTTTAAAGATTTGTTTATGCATACTGGAGTGTAACTGGAGTGTAAGCCAGAAGTGCAGGGGGTGAGAGGATTCACCAGAGAGTGGGAAGCAGAACAGGTGGATCCACTGAAATACACTGCTGAGGGAAGCAGCTGACAGGAAAGGTCTACTGCACCATGTGGGCCAGCCAAGGATCCAACTTGTGCTGCAGTGGCAGGTGACAGCTTAATAGCGCTGTCTTTGTGCCACCAGGGAGGCCCACCATATTTTTTTTTAAAGATTTATTTATTTATTTATTTATGTATACAAGTACTGGGTACAGTCAGAAGTGCGGGAGGGTGAGAGAATTCACCAGAGCCAGAGCATGGAGCAGAACAGGCAGACAGACAGAAGACACTGCTGAGGGGAGCAGCAGGCGCGGCAGGAGAGGTCTGCGCACCATGTGGGACCCTCACCAGCGGCCGGGGATCGAACCGGTGGTCAAGAGGCTGCGGGCAGCTTCGCAGCCCAGCGCTCAACCTCTGCGCCACCGGGGAGGCCCCCACATTAATTTTTAACTTCAAATTGTGAATATTCATATTGTACCTCCTGACAGCTGACTTTTCCTTTCTCAAATTCAGAACTTAGTAAAGGGATTAAAACATCTTTTTGCATAAACTATCTTTGGGTTTCCTAGAAACCTGAAACCATAACCAGGTAACAGGAAGATTTACCTTCACCTTAAAAAGGACAAAAACACACAGATTTTAGCATTTTCCAAGTTTTAATAAACGCGAAACTTTGAGAGCTCATTTGCCAAATTTAGGAAAAAACCCACAAAGCTGGTAAGAGTCCCCTCTTCCAATATTATTTGTGTACATATAACCTACTATTAATATAAAAACATTTCAATAATATAAGCTCTCAGATTAACAGTTTTCCCCATGACATAAGCCCAGAGGCACTAGTGTGCCGATGTCCTGGCTATGTAGGTCCTTACTCTAAGGTCACCCTTAGACTCCTCTGGAACTGTTCTTTCTCAAGAGGCATTAAATAAATACAATAAATGCAACTTTATTTAACTCCATCAACTATGACCTTTATCAGATGGGCTATGAGGTTATGCAAGTTTTCCAAAAATGGATATTTTGTCAAAGTTCAGTTTTAAAGGCAAAAGTAATTTATTCCCTTTTTAATGCCAGCTCTATCTGGCCTTTTCCATTCCTAAAACTGTTTTCTTCAGTTTCACCAGGTTTCACTATCCTACATCTTTTCAAAGAACCAACCTAACCATGCTACTCTTCATTTTTGCATATATCTTCTTTTTTAGTTTCTGCTCTAATTGTTATTACTTTTATGTCTTCTCTCTTTACAACTTATTAAATTTCAGTCTTTCTTCTACTCCAATGTTTGCAAAATGATATAAATTTCTCCTTAGGAATTATCTTAGTTCCATCCCACAAGTTGGTATGATAATGAAATCGTCATTATCATAGTTATATATGTTTTCTCATTCTCTTTGATGAGTAACATCAAATGTATTTCAGGTCTCCCAAACTTATGGATTTTTCAAAACTTTTATTTTGTTATTGTCCTAACATTATACTGTAACACAATCACATTGTATTGATTGAGTAGCTAGCTATAAATTCAAGAGAAAAGCTCCCAGTTATTTAAAAAAGTCACCCCAAGCTTGGGAAGGGACATGGGGCTGGCCTTCCCTGCCCATTGTCTTCTTGAGATACTGCTGTCAAGGCCACGTGCTCCCAGTCCCTGCCAATCTCGTGCAGAGTGAACAGTTCCATGATGCTCTGAGCAGGCAGCAGGGAGCAGGGCTAGTGATGCTTCATGTGATGACCTCACTCTCCATTCTCTGCCCCACTCAGGTACACAAACAGCCATCGAATCTAAAAGAAAGGACAAGTGAGACCAATGGTTTGGAGTTCCCATCTGGATAAATGCATAACCATGGTTATGGATTTCTAGCCCTTGACATTAACTCACCCTGGGGAGAAAAAGCAGCAAACCTCCATCCCAAGTCATTCTGAGGGTCACCATCGTGTGGTCTTGAAACTTCCTTCAAGTCTTCAGGCCTAAGACTGTCCTAGCAAGGCAAGGAAGCATATACGCAGTTGACAAGCAGCTGCCATCTTCTTCCCAAGCTGACATCACTGAGAGTCCCACTCAAAAGGCCCACATTTATGCACACCACATTAGCTGTCCCCAAAACAGAAAGAGTATAAGGAAAAACATATCTTGTTTTAATAATAACTTTCTTTCAACCAGGTAATAATCAGGGCAATTGGCCCAGAGGATTGCTCTGGAATCCACAGGACAGCTCAGTGCTGCCAGGGGCTTTGACACTGAGACCCTTTGACTAAAAGGATGGATCACCATCCTCAGCAGCTCTCCCACCTGCCAGTAGGCACCTGCCCCTCCTGTCACAAGGCCTCAGCAGTTATCATGCTATTCTACAAAGACCCACTCAATATGAACCAGCCACAAAAGGTAAGTGGAAGATGAACTTCCAGTAAGACTTGTTAGGTGGCCAGGTCTTTAAAGATCAAGATTGCCAGACCCATTTGAAGAGTAAGTGAGAAAACATCATCAGTAATTGGGGACATTACACACGTGAATTCCAACTCAAACCACAGGACTCTATACCCAGAGACATAGATGGCCAAAGTGGGGAGTGGGAGCAAGGATAATCTCTTTTCAAAATGGTCACCAATGTCCACTAAATCCTCCAGCATGGAAGAGCTCCAAGACCAGGAACTAGGCTGTCACGCAGGACAAGGGTGATGCAAAAGTGTACGAAAGCTTCAGGGTTCAGAAGGGACAAGTTTCCCCTCCAAACACGGGGAAAACTTCTTTCAGCAGTTCCTCTCCCTGCACTATCAATGACCAGGGCACGGGCAGCCCATGATCACTTTCGAATGCAGGTGTAGACAAGGGCAACATGTGAGCCGAGCAGCCTGGGCAGCTGTGATCTTAAGAGTCCATAGACAAGTCAGTGACCAGACTTGCACCCTGATTACAGCAGCTGCCTCTGATCTTCAGATTATTCACCATTGCCTGCTAAAGGTTGACAGGAAGATTAAGAGCAGCAACATTTGAGGATGTTGGCTTCTGACTGTGAGCACCACTACTGATATCTAACAGGATTCTCATTCGGGCTCAGAGGGGTCACTGGGGACGACTCCAGGTTCGTCCTGGTCACTGGGGACAAATGCAACCCTCTGCTCATCCCACACGCTGCTGTTTTCCTTTCAACAGCACAGCAGCTTTTGCCAGGGGCTTTCAGACAGAAAAGGGCCCAGAACTGTGTTTGTGGTCTAAAAGGGAAATGCCGGGAGCACTGGGAGGCACTATCACCTGCACACTCACACCTCATCATTTCATCACCTCTGGCCTCGCAGCCTGCACAAAGCGTGAGCTCTACCGACACAGGCAGGACACTTACCTGAGACTTTGAAACCCAGGTTCTCCCTGAGGACTGCTCTTATGCACATGGAATAGCAGCCACATGATATTCCGGCAGGAACAAGAAGCCAGCATATGATCAGTCCATTTGGTACTGCTTACAAGTCCATGACACCATCAACAGTAAACACCTGGGAAATGTAGGTATTGGATATGAAGGCTCTGACCACTGGCTTCCCTCCATCTACCTGATGCTCTGGTCACTCTCCCAGAAAGAAGAGATGACTCCTCTGAACATGGGGAAAACCCTGCAAATTTTCCTTTGCCTGCATTAACCAATGACCTGGACACAGGCAGCCTCACTCACTTCAATGGGGCAGTTGAAATTGGAGACCTGTGTCTGAAAACCACAGATGTGGTCCTACAACCAAACCACACATTTCAGGAGGGAGCAATCACTCTCACCTTCCTTTGTTAAAGGCTCACAGAAGCCAGCACTAAGGTAGGCAGAGTACTATGGGTGCCAGGATGCACCCAAAAGATAGGAAGGAGGTGTGAGAAAGCGCCAGGGTTTGAAAGGGACAGGGAAGACCCTCCAAACACGGGAAATGCTTTCAGACATTCCTCTCCCTGCACTATCAATGACCAGGGCACAGACAGCCCACGATCACTTTCGAATGCAGGTGCAGCAAAGGGCAGAAGGTGAGCTGGGAACAAAGGCCAATGTTGCCAGCCCACTTACAGACCCAGCAAGGGAGAGCTGCTCACCCAAGTCCAGGACCCAAGGGCCGTCATCACTTCCCATAAAGATGCCACCCTCATCAGATGGTCCACAGGAAGACTAGTTTCTGCTGAAAAATGCCTCCATAGTTCATTCAACCCACAGGACCAGCTGAGTACCTACTCCAAGCCAGGTGCCTGGGTTCAGAAACCACCACCACCAGACACCAGGCCTCCTTCCTCTGGGCTCTTCCAGTTTCCCTACCTGAAGAAAAGGAAAAGGAACTCACCCAAGGCTACCTGGCTAAAGCAGGGCTGAGTCAGGACCTCAACTCAGACCCTGGGCCCCAACACTAGCCCCTCCATTAATTACTCTAGGCCTCCAGCACAGGGCCGGGCCAGGCCTGTGCTTCTCAGAACCCAACTGGGCTCCAGAACCACAGCTCTCGGGTGCGCTGGGCAGGAAAACAACGAGCCCCACGTTCACGGGGCCCAGGAGCAGCAGCACTTACCCACAGGGCAGCCCCAGCCCCTGCACAGGGCGGGTGCAGCAGGCAGTGTGGCCCCTTCACGCCCCGCAGGAGCCGAGGGGGCGCTGGCGGAGCTGGGCCCGCAAAGCCATCCAGACGGCTTTCTTGTCTCCGAGGCGGCGCAGAGCCGGCTGGCCCGGCCAGGGGAAAGCAGGGGGCCGGGGCTCCGGTGCAAGCAGCGGACAGGGGCCCCACGCGTCACAGGCCCGTCTCCCGCCACTACGCGGCCGGGTGAGAACCGGGGATCCGACGGCCGCACCCGCCCAGCAGCCGGCGGGCTCCGTCCCGCGTCCCCGCCACCCCCGGTCCACCCGCGGCGACGGGCGGGCACGAACCCAGGGCCGGGGCTGGGCTCGGGCCGACCTCGTGGGGCCCCGCGGCGGGGGAGGCGCAGATCACGCGCCCAGAGGCCCCGCGGCGCACCCACCCGAGACCCCAGGCCGGCGGCGCGAGAGCGCGACGCAGCGGGAAGCGGCGCGGGGCGGGCATCGCGGGACGCGGCAGCCACGCGGCCGGCGAAGCGCGGCGACGCCTCCACGCGGGCGGAAGTGCCGGCGAGCGCCGGGTGGGCTAGAGCGTCGGCCCCGCGGGCGGAACCCGCCCGGGCGCTCCTGCGCGCCCCCTGGTGGCCCGGGGCGCAAATGCCGGCTCCTGGGGGTCCGGGAAAACTCAAAACTTTTTTTTTTTAAAGATTTATCTATTTATGCACACAAGAGCTGGGGTACAGGCCAGAGATGGGGTGGGGGTGAGAGGATTCACCAGAGACAGAGTGGGGAGCAGAACAGGCAGACTGACCGAAGTACACAGCTGAGGGGAGCAGCAGGCGCAACAGGAGAGGTCGGCTTCACCGTGTGGGTAGCTCCCTGGCCAGCTGGGTATTGAACTTATGCTGCAGAGTCCGCAGATTGCTTCATTGTGCGGTGCTTAACCCTTTGCGCCACCAGGGAGGCCCAAAACTCAAACTTTTCTACAGTATTGGAAGTAACATTCTCTCGCTTGCTTTGCTTTTGGTCTGTTCTGTTAACACAGATTTATTTACCTTTAGTCTGTAGGAAGGGTCACCTTTCCATGTGAGGAGCTGTGATCAGTAAAAGCTAATGCTGAGTGTGTTTAGCTTGGGCATTAGGGCTCTGGTCTGAGTGACCCCAGTATTCCTAGTACCTAGGTGTAGGGGCAGGTTGGGCACTGAGCTGGTTATCTATGATCCAAGCAGACCGGGTAAAAGAGTCCTGGAGCCCTCGGTGGCTTTCTCAGGCTTTTATTGAGCTTTTACATGTAGTGCAGAAACCAGGTGCATAGCAGGCGGCGGCTGGGTGGGGGAAGGCCGCCAAGCCCCAGGCAAGTCTTCACTCTGGGCTTCTCTGGCCTTCTTTGGCTTTCTTTCTCCCCTTCTCTCTCCTGCCTCTGCTTCTCTTGGTGACTTTCTCAATACTCCTCCCATGGCCCACAGAAGTAAACAACACAACTATGTAACAACTGCAGGCGCCCTATCAGGCAGGGCAATCCTAATGGTAGGAGGGCAGAAAAGTCTGAAAACCATTTACCCTACGCTAGGTTAGTGGCTGGCACAGCTGAACAAGTGAGTGAATCCTGGGCATATATCTATTCGGAGTAACCAGACTAAAATACCATCTCATGGTCAGAGGCTGGGATGTAAGTGTGTCAGAAGATGAGTGTAGGGAGGTAGGCAGGTGCTTCGCTGAACTTTGGCCTAAGCATGAGTCTTGACCCACGCCTGATCTGGTTGGCGTAGTGTCAGAGAAGATAGCGGTTCCTGCTCCCATCATCGACACTGGGGACAGACTTGGGAGGGAGTTCACGACCACAAATCTCACAAGCACTAGCACTTCCTGCATCCCGGCCCAGACGTATCTCTGGATCTGGGGCGACTGCACCCACATTCTGAAGTGTAAAAAGCCCACCACAGGCCTGAGGAAGAGGATCCACCTCAGATACCAGATCTTCACTAGGTCAGCACAGGTGGAAATCCAGCCCTCACCAGTGCAGAGGGCTATCCCTCAGGGAAGCTTCTAAGATGGTGAGAAGTTGGGGGTTTCTGTGATGGGGTCGCTGGCATAGGGGTGCTGTGGCTATGAAGACAGAGCAACGGGGTCGGTGTACACAGTTGTGGCTGCTCAGCTCAGCATCCTCTGCTGCCTCTGCTGCCTCTTGCTCTTGCTCTGATTGGTCATGTGTCATGCTGTGGAACCTAACTTCTCTGGCCAGCCTCTTAGCATAGCTGTGAGAATTAAGTGAAATGAGACTTAGAGAGGGCATAGCACAGAGCCAATGACCAATGCCCAGGAGTTCCTGCGCCTTAGCATTTCTGAGAGACCAGGGGGCTTCTGGGAAGGTGAAGAGTGGGATTATGAGATAGAGGGAAAGCTGTGTTGGCAAAGTGTTAGGCAGTGCTGCCCAGTATTAATGTAATGCCAGCCACAGAGGTAATTTTAAATTTGCTAGGAGTCACATTAAAAAGTTACTCAAAAAGGTGAAGTTAATTTGCATAATATATTCTATTTGACCTAACGTAACCGAAACATTATCATTTCTGTGTGTAATAACATTTGTAATTTATTTGTGATATTTTACTGTTCTTTCTCTGGTTTTTGGAATCCAGTGCATGTTTTATACTGCTATTACATTGCACTTTGAACTGACTTCATTGTCCACATGTGACTGGTGGCTGCTGCGTTCATCAGTGCCAGTCTAAGGCCTTCTGGCTCAGGAGAGAAGCAGCAAACAGAGCATCAGCATATTCCACAGCCTGGGACATCCAAGGAAGGGTGCGTCCCCTGCACTACTCAAGTTGGGGGCCTCTTTGTCTTGAGCTGGAGACAAGGTAAAAGTGCCTTCAGAAGGTGGGAAAAGGTAGGACCATGAATCAAAGCTAGATCCTTCTCCCACATCCCTTCCTCCCCTGAAGTCAGGGGGGGATTTGGTCCCTTTATTTCTGCATCCCCAGTGCTGAGAGGAGGTCAGGGGTCTGAGCAGTGTGGTTTATGTTTGTGCATTGTCAACGTAACAGGATGTTAACATGGACATTTATCCAAAGGTTCCCTTTCGGAACAGGATGAAGATATGGGATGAATCATCTCCAGTGGTGGCTGTTTTAGGTAAAAAGTGATTGAATGTTGGCAATTTTTGAAGTTTCCACCTGTTGATATGGCAGCTGACTTCCAAAGGTGTTAGGCCAGATGCAGAATTTAGGGAGAAAAAAAACCTAAAAATAGCTGCTTTTGACTCTTGAATCCTCTCTTCTAATTTGAGGGTCTTAACAGCACAAAAATAGATATTAAAAAGGGGAAATTATGAATTCTGGGTCATAAAATTGTCCCTCCTTCTGCCCCAAGGGGGAGAGTAGGGAAGGAATTTCTCTCACCTGAACTTACTAAGAGGAGCCGGAAACATGCAGGAGCTTGACATATGTCCCCTGGAGTTGGAGCACAGCTGACAGATGCTCAAAGTACTCCTAAGCTACAGGATCAAGGTCCCCTTCAGCAGGTATAGAATCTGGTCGGTGTGTCGACCTGCTGCTCACAAGTTCCTGCCCAAGAGGGAGCATGTTGGGGTGAGGGGATCCCAGAAGAGGGGAGACTCCCCTCTGCCCTACTCTTTAGTCTCTGTTTTTGGAGGTACTGGGAGTGGGTGGGTGAACAGAAACCCCCTGGTGAAGAGAATCAGAATTGAATAAGTCAGGAGGCTTGTGAGCAATCCCAGCAGACAGCAACCTACCCTGTGCCTGGCCCCAACAGGTGGAGAGGACAGAAGCCTTCCCTGAGCAAATGGTGACTGAATACATGATGGCCGGATTAGTTTGGACATTTTAAATAATGCAATGGAAATATTATTTCTCATTTTCAGTACCTGAGAGTGAGCAGACAAGCTAATAGGCCATTCTGATACTTTTCTAGGGGCAGGGAAAAAGACATTTCCTCTTTGAAAGTCTAAAGAGACAGGTAAAAAAATATGATTACATACCAGAAATCCTGCTTTGAGTATACTGGGCACATTAATAAAGGTTGGGCTGTAACTGGAGGGGAGGAGGTGGCCCACATCACACCATCCTGGAGTTTGTGACCTCACAGTGGCTGAAAAATGCAGGCAGTCTGGAGCCCCTTCTCTTCTGAGATGGAGTCATGGGCAGGTTATTCCCAGAAGATGGTACCCAGAGTCTAGGCAGGAAGTAAACAGCTACCCCTCTGAGGCCTGTAGGAGTTCCAAGCCTGGTCCCTGCACGAAGAATGTACTCCACACTGGTGCTCTTGCTATGCCTGTTCGTCATCTGCCTCTGCTTGTTTTTGTTGCTCTGTTACTGCCTCTTTAAGAGGGAATAACCTCAGGCCCCTGCTAACTGAGCCTGAGTCCTGATGAAGACTTTGGCCACTCCAGTCTCCTCAGTTCCTCTCAGGCAGAACTGTTTCTTTCCTAGCTGCCTTGTGGCCTGGATGTTGGCTCCTGTTTGTGGCTGTCCAGCAGCTCTTAGCCCTCACTGGATGCTCTGGCCCACTGAGATGAGACCAAAGACCTTTCCACCAGAGTCAGCTCCCTCTTGGGCCCCTAGCTGGGTCCTCTGACCCTTACAGTCTTTGTAGCACAAGTTTTGCTTCTGGTTCACTTTTGGCCTGGACTGAAGACCAGTTCTGGAAAGGGGATCAAATGTGGGACTCTGGTGGTATGAATGGCTCAGGCTTTGCCATGGGGACAGACATAAGAAGAGATGTCCCTTTTCACTCAGAAGATGGCAGGGCTGGGCCTTGTGACTGGACTCCTAACTGAAGACTTGGTAATGTTTGCCAGTTACAGTGGACTTACCTGCTTTGCGTGGTGGGCAACCAGTGAAGACAACCTTCTCGAGTAATGAGTCTGGATGGGAATTTATTAACTTGGGCCTCCCTGAACAACTTGGACCTTTCTACTAATTAAACAACAGATATTTCTAGCTAATTAAACTTTCCTGGCTTGGGAAATGTTGTAATTTTCTCACCTGAATCCTCGAACATTCTGGAATAACTGTATTTGACTTTCTCTCCTTTTCGATGTGCTAATAACCTCTTCTGTTCTTCACTCCTCTGACCTTGGGTTTTCTTGGCCACAGGCATCAAACATCACTGGTATTTTTCTGAACTTCCAGGATAAAAATAGAAGAACATGTCTATAATTTCACCATTCTGCATGATATTAGCTGATGGTTTTAGATGTATATTCTATTTCTGATTTTTTTAAGATTTATTTTATTTATTTATGCATACAAGAACTGGGGCGTAGGCCAGAGGTGCGGGGGGGGGGAGAGGACTCACCAGAAATAGAGTGGGGAGCAGAACAGGCAGACTGACTGAAATACACTGCTGAGGGGAGCAGCAGGCAAGACAGGAGAGGTCTGCTGCACCGTGTGGGTAAATTCCCTGGGTGGGGATTGAACTCATGCTGCAGTGGCAGTCAATACCTTCATAGTGCTGAGAGATAACTCCTTGCACAACCAGGGAGGCCCCCCATTTCTAGAATTTTAAGAATTTTTTAAAGTTATGACTAGATATTTTTATCAAATGTCTGATGGTGATGCCGCTGCTGATAGCAACTAATATTTATTCAACTAGCTCGTTATAAATACAGAATTGTAAAAAATACACTCTTGGTACCGTGTTTCAATGTATTTTACCCATTTAAAACATTTTAATTGTAATATACATGTAACTTAAAGTTTACCATTTTCACCGTTTTTAAATGTTCAGTTCAGCATGGTAAATCCATTCACATCATTGTGCAACCATCTCTAGAACATTTTTCATCTTGCAGAACAAACTCTGGCTTCTTACCAAACGCTGCCAAGATGATCTTCAGGGGTCTGTGGAGTTTGGCCCGAAGGCCTAGTCTGGGAGATAAAGTCTCCCAGACTAAAAGCAGGTTCACTTATATTTGCTATAAGGATGTTGAATCCCCAAGTTCGGTGTCCCTCTCAGGTGGCACAGTGACTCGGGGTGTGTGCAGGCATCCACCTGGGGCCTCTGTAGGACTCGTGAGGCTTGGGAACCAACATAAACATGAAACTCTTTGCTTTGTCATAATAACGTCCTTGCCTCTAGCTCAGGAATTTCGTGTCCCCGGCCAGCATTTACAAAGTATGAGCAGGCTAGCTTGTCAACTTACAAGTAAGGTAACTCTCAGACCATGCACAATTCTTAACACAATAATTGCATTCCTTTGGAAAAGTTAATTAACTTTCCAAGCTTTTGCTTCCTCATCAGCAAAGTGGGTAATAATAGTGTTTACCTTTACGATTGATGTGATGATTCAATGGATCAAAATGCCTGAAATAGTGTGCTCAAAAAATATTAGTCATTATTTGTCATTATAATTGTAATCCTCTGTAGCGTTGATGGGCATTGCAGTGATATATCATACTATGAAACCTGTCCACCTGCCCGTGAATTTTGTCACATTAAATGGTCACTTTTTACATATGTCCCCAAATAGAATCTAATCTTCTCATGGTTTGCTCCTTCTTTTCCATCAAGTTTTACATTAACTATATTTTCCTCCTGGCTAAGTACGTCCTCACTGGTTTATTGTCCCTTATATGTTCTTGCCCAAGTTCTTTGTAGCACTTGTCAAGATTTTTAATTACTGCATTTGCAGACTCACTTGTTTATCATACCCACTAGAATATAACCAACAAAGTCAAAGGGCCACATTTATCTTTTTTCTTTATTTTTCCAGTGCTTAGCCTAGTAACGCATATGAAGCAGCTGCTACAAAGACTTTCTGGATGGATGGGTGTGTAGAATGAATAGTGATGAGAAGATGCGTGGATAGAATAAAATGGATGGTGGGACGCACGGACGGATGGACCGACGGGTGGAAGGGGAAGCTGCTGTTTTACAATGTTTTCCGGATAAAACGGGGAAACAGGGTAGTGGGAGGAATTCCAGGTTTCAGGATTACTTGGCCTGAGAATACCAGCTTGTTCCACAAGGTGGCGCCAGAGGCGCATGCGCGGGTCCAGCTCGTGGAGCGGCTGCTCACGGCCCCAGGCCCCGCCCCTGGCGCGTTTTCGCCGGCGCCGGCCGGGGCGGCGCTTCCGGGTGTCGAGCCGCGTCGCGTCATCGACCCACGCCCCGCGTCGCCGCCACGGCCAGTCCCGGCGCCGCAGTGAGTCTCTGCGGGGTCGCGCTGCACGGGGACCCCGGGGCCTCCAAGGCCAAGGCCGCAGCCCTCCTGCCCCGACACTAGGAGAAAGGAGGCCCTGAGGCGGCGGGGGCCCCCCGGGATCGGCCCCGAGCCCAGCGCCAGGCCGGGTTCCGTGCCCGCCCGCCGCGGGGTGTGGACCGGGCATGGGCGCGGCCGCGGGGCGGGCCCTGGCAGCCATGCGGCCCGTGCGGCCGTCCGGGCCCGGGCCTCGCCCGGCGGCGGGGAAGACTTGGCCCCCGTTCGTGGCGAGAAACGGGTCCGGCGACGCGTGGGCCCGGGGCTCACAGCGAGTCGTGCGGGGCTGCGGGCGGCCGGTGCCTGAGCCCGCGTGATTTTTTCTGTCCCGCAGCCCCCGCTGCCAGCGCCAGGCGTTCAGTCCCGCAGGGCCGTGCAGAGAGTGGGTGGGGCTGACCAAGAACCTAGTTCCCCCTGAGTCACCTTCGGAAGAAAGAAAGCGTTAAAATAACTTCCTTATCCGGACTGTTGTTTGCAGTTTCAATTCAGGGCAGCGTCCGCTCCCCTGTCCGCTGCTTGCACTGGAGCCCGCCCCCCTGCTTTCCCCTGGCCAGGCCAGCCGGCTCTGCGCCGCCTGGGAGACCTCGGAGACACGAAAGCCGTCTGGATGGCTTTGCGGGCCCAGCATCCGCCAGCGCCCCCTCGGCTCCTGCGGGGCGTGAAGGGGCCACACTGCCTGCTGCACCCGCCCTGTGCAGGGGCTGGGGCTGCCCTGTGGGTAAGTGCTGCTGCTCCTGAGCCCCGTGAACGGGGGGCTCGTTGTTTTCCTGCCCAACGCACCCGAGAGCTGTGGTTCTGGAGCCCAGTTGGGTTCTGAGAAGCACAGGCCTGGCCCGGCCCTGTGTTGGAGGCCTAGGGTAATAGAGGGGCTAGTGTGGGGGCCCAGGGTCTGAGTTGAGGTCCTGACTCAGCCCTTCTTCAGCCAGGTAGCCTTGGGTGAGTTTCTTCCTTTTCATTTCCTTCAAGTAAGGAAGCTGGGTGGGCACTGTGAGGGCGAGACTGGTGTGTGGTATGTTTGTTTCTGAACCAAGGCATCTGGCATGGAGTAGGTCCTGAGTTGGCTCTTGTGGGTTGAATGAACAATGGAGGCATTTTTAGCAGAAACTGGTCTTCCTGTGGGTGGTCAGATGAGGGGTGGCGTCTTTATCGGAAGTGATATCACTCAGGGTCCTTGGGAGGTGGAGAGTCAGCAGGCCAGTCTCCAATGTTTAGCATTGGCCTCATTTCCGGTTCATTTTCTGCCCTTTTTTGTACTTAGATATGAAAGTGGTCCCGGTCTGCCGGTGCCCTGGCATGGATGGTACAGAGAAGGAATGGCTGTCAAGTGCATTTCCGGGGTTGGGAGCATCCATTCCGGTCCTTTCCAAGCCCTGCAGCTTTCCCACACTTCCTCCTCCCCACCATCCTTAGATGCCCATTGTTACTGGGGTCTGGCTCAGTGCTGGTTTCAGTGAGGCTTTAAAACAAAGGAGGCTGGAGCATGGGCTGCAGGAGCTATGGGTTGGTTGTAGAGCCTAGAGCTTCCCTCCAGGAAGTCATTTCTGCCACCCAGGTCCTTAGTCATTCAGGGTTCCTGGTGTGATGTAATCCAGGGAGTGGCTTGAGATGAGAGGAAGGCACTAATCATTTGGTGGGAGTTGTTGGATTTCTTGTGTTTTTGCCTCACTCTGAGTGTTTTAGCCTTGTCTCTCTTTAGGCTCAGCACCTGGCCAGTCTCCAGTGTTTTAACAGCTGTGGAAAGAATGGACAACATGAGAGAAGAGAAAGAGAGACTCATCTTCAGAAGGTGGTGTGGGGCGTCCCATCTTGGAGAGTCAGGGGAAGATGACCTGTGAGACAGCCAGCCTGGGAAAGCTGAGGGCACGTCCTCTGTGCTCCCTTCTCTTAGAATTGCCCTTCCTATGGGCCAGTGCTTGTCCTTGGCGGCCCTTTGCCCGAGGTGGAACCAGGTCCATAAGGGGAGGAGTTTCCTTGTTCCCTGTGGTTATGGTGGCAGAACAGAGCCGTGATGAAGTGGGCCAAGGCTGGTTTAAAGAGAAACCAGACTTCGCCTTCACAGGTGACCTGGCGTGCTCCTGGCCCCTTGCCCCCCTTCACCCCCCATGCAGGAGCTGCTTGCAGTCCTGCTCACTCCCAGTCCAGTCCTGGATTTCACATCCTTTCAGAACCAGGTTCCAGGAGCTCAGCAATTTCCTCTGATTTTGCACAAAAGATGATCTGAAAGCCCTCTCTGCCTCAGATGACCTATTGTCCTCTGTTGGGTTGTGAATGTCTTTCCTTGTTCTTGAGAAACGGTGTGCCTTCCTGGCTCTTAATAGCAACCTACGTTAGTGAAGCAGCTCCCTGTCATGCCAGCCACTCTGCGCTTGCATGTGCTTGTTACCAGGACATGTGACCAGATGACAGTTAGGTTGCTCACACAGGGCTTCTTGTTTATTGCAGAGGACACAGCTCAGTGCAGTGAGCCCTTGAGAGGTGTCTGGACCATGGTGCTCCCGAGGTGAGGTATGTTCTCAGCAGATCTGCAGTTGCTTCGTTGGGTGTGGGAAGTGGTAAAGGTGAGGTGAGGTGGCTTCACCCTGGTCCCAGTTTTACCCTCTCTAGTGCCTTTGAGGCACATCTGGCTCCTCTTTTGTGCTTGTTTCTGAGGGCCCTTGGGGAGCCCTTCTTCAAATTGCTAAGTTGGCAGCAGGATGTCTGAATCAGAAGCAAGAAGGATGTTGACAGGGCTGTACCTGAGTCTTAATCACCTGTGTGCCTTCTCTTAACTTTGGGGTCCCCTTGTAGCCCCAATTTCATTCTCCAGAAAGCCTATTAAAATGACACCATTTTTCTTAAGGTCCCACAGTCCTCTCTGTTATAACCTAAGAACTCTTGTCACGTTTCTTTCTGGGATCTCTTCCCTTTGCCTCTCCTGTTTGGGTTGAAGGGATTCTTGTAGGATTAGGAGCAGTTACTGGGTCTTTGCACTCAGCTGGGATGGTGAGTCAGGTCTCTGCCATCACCTCCTTTCTCAGCCAGCCTTCTGGCCTCTCCGCCCCTGCATTCGTAAGTGATCATGGGCTGCCCGTGTCTTGCTCACTGGTGGTGCAGGCAGAGGAAATGTGGAAAGGATTGTCCCATGTTTGGAGGGTTCGCATCCTACCTTCCAGTTCTGGGAGCTTTCCCACACTCCACTGCTCCAGGGCCTCGGGGGCTGCCACGTGTGCGGAAGTGTCACTGCTTCCTACCCCCGCTGGTGGGAAGCAGGCTGTATGTGTTGCTTAAGTTCCCTGGCATAGCCGCTGCCACCGAGCCTTGCCAGGCACACTCCCAAACATCTGCCCGCCACAGCCATTTCCACCTGTGCTTAATCTCTGATTAGCTACACACTAGTCGTGTTGACTACCCTGTCTTAGGCCATCCGCTGTCTCCCTCTTCAGAGTTAACTACTGTCCTTTTCATGAGAAGCTGCTGTGTCTCTTCAGGAAATAACAACAGCCACCATTTGGAGAAGGCTTACTATCTTGTGACACCTGCGCTGAGCCCCTTCCCGAGGCTCCCAGCCCCTGCCAGGAGCCGAGACAAGTTGGTGCTCACGCATGGCTTCCTGTTGCTACGGATGAATGCATGGACACAGAGGTGCCACGCAGCCGTCATGTCAGGAGCACTGTGGGCCCCACTGTCCTTAAGGTAAGGTCTCTGGTCCGTTCTCTGGAGTGTTGATTCCTTGCATCTAGTACAGAGATGTGCATGTTGCCAGGGGCTTCAGGTGCAAATGTAGGGGGGCTGAGAGGTGAGATGGAGGTGTTGTCCTTGACTCCCCAGATCTGCTCCCAGCCCCCGGAAGCCATGATCACCTCTGATCTGTCACATGCCTGCAGCAATGGCTGCAGGGGAAGGTCTTCCAGAGTCCCACTAAGCTCTGGGGTACCTGCCTTACCTGCACCCCTGTCCTCCCCAGAGGTTCAGCAGAAGCGTGTGGTAAAGGGGAAATCTGTCCCTGGGATTGAATCCCTTTCTGCTACTGCTGTTGTCCTTGATCTAGTCAGGACCTTGTCTTTTTCATTTGAAAAGCAAAGCTATACTAGGGGTGACTTTTGTGCACACGCTGCCTATCATTTCCAACCCAAATATTTCCCCAGTGGTTTTGCCCAAAGTGACTGCTCTTCATTTCCCCTTGGCAGGAGATTTAATGGGCCTTTCCCAGGAATGAAAGGCCATTCCTGACGTCTTGTGCTCGGCTGGGTTGTTTCCACCAGAATCAACCTCTGTCACAGGCAGCTGGCACCTGCTTCTGTCCCTGGATCTCCCTGTGTCTTTGCATGCACCTGCATTGGAAAGTGATCACGGGCTGTTTGTGCTCTGGTCGTTGATAATGCAGGGAGAGGAATTGCTGAAAGCAGTTTCCCGTATTTGGAGGGTCCTCACCGTCCCTTTCAAATGCTGGCGCCTTCACACACTCCTGCTTCTCTGCAGCCAGTGCTTTCTGGTCTCAGGCACCGTGGGCAGCAGTGGGAGAGTCAATGACAGGAGACTGTTCCCCTTGACCTTGCTCAGCTTGGCCGCCTGTGACCAGAGATCAGGCTCTGTCTGTGTCAAGAGCTATATACTTGGGGGGTGTGAGGAGCCAGGATGAACCGTGTGTAGGAATGAGTGCGTTTTGGTGCTGTGTGTGATTGCCAAAGGGAAGTGACTTTTTGGAGGTGGTGGCCCTGGGCCTGTGGGACGTGGTGGGCAGTGGGATGTGCCAAGGTGAGGAAGACTTGAAGGCTGGGGTGAGCACAAGTGCCCGGGAGATACACAGGCAGGCAGGTAATGACTGTGGCGGGCTGGCTGCTAGGAGGGCCTCACTCCCAGCGAGGCGTTGTGGAGCCTTAGTGGGCGGGGCCACCGCAAGCCAACTTCCAACTGTCTCTGTTCACCTGTGATCGTATCTGCGCTATTGCCCCTGGAAAGGTCTGTTTTAGACTTTAGTGACATTTTTGATTTTGACTCTTTTCTGGGAGTACTGAGATTCCTTTAGAGCCAGGTCTGGTATAGAAAAACAAAGCTGGCCACTCGTCTCTACTTAAATGGGGACCATTCTCACCGAAGCTGGCCAGAAGAAAGGTGAGGTAACTTTAGAGACCAAACATTGTGGTGACCACCTGCTCTCTGGGTTCTTCATTGCTCCAGGGGTGTTGCCTTGGATGTGGAGACCATGGAGGAGGCCGCGTGGGGATGGAAGCACTGGCCCTCTCAGGATGGGGACCTGGGCCTCAGCTCCCCCAGAGGGGCCTCTGCCTGGTGAGTGAATGCCAGGGGCTATGTCAGCCTGTGTTTCTGGGCTAGAAATACCAGGCTGTGGGCCTCACTTAACTTTCTCCTCGGGTTCTTTTGGGCTGATGTTGCTGCTGCAGGCATTGCCAGCCTTCTTACCCTGTGGCCTCAGCACACTGTAGAACAATTTTTCCTCCCTTGTGGGTGGGTGGGGCTGGGACTCTGGAAACTTGGGGCCAAGAGTTAGAGAGTCTTCGGCTGGCTCTCCCCCTCCCCAGCAGTGCCACGGAGCCCCCTGGACTGGGTCACCTACTCTGCCTACTTCTGGAGTTTTCTGTGCTATATATCATTGTCCTCCCATCCACCCAATAAATCATGAAGTTTCCCCGCTCTTGTGTCTGTTTTGTTTTGTTTTCCATTTTCCTAGGACTACCTCTGTGTGCCAGCCGGGCTGGGTGTGAAGAACAAGGTCACCGGGGGCAGGTTTTCCAGTGTCACTCTTTGCTCCTGTCACTTGGCACACTTAGGGGTCTGGTCAAGGGACAGGAAAGGGATGAAGAATTTAGACTAGGGTCAAGCAATTTCTGCTGCTTCTGGGGAGCTCAGGTTTAGGAGAGCAGGGAATTCTTAGAATTGTTGACTAGGAATATTTGGGCAGGACTTTAGAAAAGAGGAGGGTGGTAGAGGTGGACCTAGGGGGTGAAGACTTCGAGGAAGGCAGGAGAATTCAAGGAGGAGGTGTGGAGCAGGGTATGGGATGTGGTGGGCACATGTCAAGTGTTGGGATTTCTGTTACTGAAACCCCAGGTAGATTTGGTCTTTGGGGTTTCTGTTGAGTACCAATGAATCACAACATACTAAGCATGAATTTGCATGACCCCCACTTTATCCTGTTTTGGGTTGGCCCACACTGAGGAACTCTCTCAGGGCCATGGTAGGAAGGGAGGATCTGATTGGCCATTCCTTCCGTGGACAGTGAAGTCACCTCGCCTGGGGCTGAGGTAGAAACTCTGGCCCCTTTCATGAGTTCAGCATCTTGATGGCCTTTGCCCTCAGGCAACATTCTGAGGGGTGGAACGATCTACTCTGCACTCTTTCCAGCAGAGCACCTGATTTCTGCCTTGCCCCTCTCCTTAATTCCTACCCAGGGGCCCCCTTTTGATACCCCTTTTTAGCTCTTCCAAAGACTCTCCACCTACTCCAGCCCCTCTCTGCACCAGTCACTGGACATTTGTAAACTCTTTTAACACTGTCCTCATTGCTAAGCAACTTCTCCTGGGCTGTAGATAGTATCTACATCCCAACCTCCTTCCCCTTTCTGATTATTCACTCATCATTTTCTTGGTGTCCTGCCCCCATCCTACAGCCTGGGGGTCCCTGGTGGGTTGGTCTCTGTGATATAGAAGGGGACAGCAATGGAGTGCTGGGGAAGAGGGAAGAGAGAATATGACCATGGGCTGCAGAGGCCTCATCATTACCAAGGTTTAACCCAAGGTCATCAGAATTCCTCCTAATAAGCCAGAAGTGTCCATTTATGGAGACTTCACTTAATCCTTTTCGTTTCCGTGGCAACCTAATGTAGTGACTAAACATGAAATGTCAGTGACCTAAGGTGCTGGACGTGCTGTGGCAGCATCTGACACTAGAGGATACAGCTCTTCTTGATCCTTAACTTGCTCACTTTCAAACTGTAAATGAATGTCACCCCTTGTCCTCTGCCATCCTTACCCCACCTGACCCTCAGCCTCCAGCACAGATTTCTAGTCTCCAGGGGGGACATGCAGGCCCTCCTCACTGCCCATGGCCTGCCTGCCTGTCCATCCTCATCTAATCGATCATTCTTCAAAAGCAGGGAAGGCCTCAGCCACATGACTGCTTAAGGTTCCTGCCAGGCTCGCCTTTTCCTGGCCTTTGTCCTTGGAATGCATCCTCCCCTGAGGCGCTTGTCTGACTCAGCTTGTGTCACTTCCGTCAGGAAGCCTTCCTTGACTAAACTCCCATCCAGACTGGATGCCCAGCCCCTCCTTTCAGTTAGATCAAGTGTCAATTCTGTGCAGGCACAATCCTAGGAACTGGTAAACAAAAAACAGCAAAAGCAAATTCCTGCCTCTGGTGCTTGCCTTTTAGAGGACATAGACATACCATCAGCCAAGTACTGAAATGTGTAGCATGCTAGAGATGGGCCCAGGAAAAAATAATGAAACAGGGCAAGCAGGGAGAATGGCATTTAAAACTGAGTAGATGGAAAACCTTACCTGGGAGGTGAGTAAAGTGAGTGACTCACACCTGGGTGTTCACCACAACCTGTGCAACCTCCATTGCAGCATGGACTCGGAGTGGTAGGAAGCTCTCTTCAGGAGACCAGGACAAGCGCTGGGGGGTGGGGGTAGGGGTGGGAGGCCTGTGAGTTCACTGCAAGGCTGTACTTGATTTTGAATGCATGCCATGGGTGGAAGCTGAATCAAGTAAGGATCAGACAGCACTAGGCTGTACGCATCTTGGAGAGGCTCTACACCTGTCACCCCTACTGCCTCCCAGCCACAGCTCAGTGGACTAGAGAAGTACAGTCACCCCAGGGTAACCACTGATGACAATCAGAAACTAAGCTATGCAATGCCTCTTGGGGAGTTCTCAGTATGTCAAGAGCCCAAGTAATTGGTTACAGGAACAGCAACAGGAAGAGACAGAGGAATTGAGTCTCCTTAACTTCAGAGGCCAAAGGTGCAGAACTTTGAGCTCCTGTAGGAGAGAGAACTTTTTCTAGGACTCTTGTGGGGAGGATGATATGCCTATTTCCAAGCTACTTTCATGATCCACAAGGCCTGGCTATGAGCAGCATTCAGACTTGCCACAAGGCCTGGGATTTTAGTTTTCCCTGAATTTTTTTTTTTAAGATTTTTTTTTAAAAGATTTATTTATTTATTTATACAAGCACTGGGTACAGTCAGAAGCACGGGAGGGTGAGAGAATTCACCAGAGCCAGAGCGGGGAGCAGAGCAGGCAGAGGGACCGAAGTACATTGCTGAGGGGAGCAGCGGGCAGCAGGAGAGGTCTGCACGCCATGTGGGACCCTCTTCCGGTGGCCGGGGAGCAGCCGGGGATCAAACCAGCGCTGCAGAAGCTGCGGGCAGCTTCGCAACCCAGTGCTCAACTGCTGCGCCACCAGGGAGGGCCTTTTTTAAGATTTATTTATTTATTTATACAAGCACTGGGTACAGTCAGAAGCGCGGGAGGGTGAGAGAATTCACCAGAGCCAGAGCAGAGAGCAGAACAGGCAAATGAACGTAAACACTGCTGAGGGGAGCAGCGGGTGGCAGGAGAGGTCTGCGCGCCATGTGGGACCCCCGCCTGGAGGCCGGGAATCAAACCTGCACTGCAGAGGCTGCAGGCAGCTTCGCAACCCAGCGCTCAACTGCTGCGCCACCAGGGAGGCCCTTCCCTGAATTTTTATAAGCATGGCCACATGACCAAAACTCCTAGCTTCCTTTTTCTTTATGAGACCTTCCATTCACCTCCACCTTATCATTACAGAAGAGGCTAAACGAGTTTCTGCTCTTAATAGCCTTACTTACCAGCATGGAGACTGACACATGCAAGGAACCCCAACAGCATTTGGGGATGACAAATGAGGCCAGCGGTGACCTTGATAGCATGCACCAAGAATAGCTCAACAAGGCCCCTATGCCCTGTGACAACGGCCCTGTCCCCAGGCCACTCAACTCCACCTGGTCTGAGAAGCAGCCCTAGTAAAATCATGAATAGCTTATTGAGTTTTGTTCTTGCTCCTTAATTGCGCTGGGGCCTGGAGCACTTTCTCTTGCCTACTTGAACTTCAGTTCCTGGCTCTGTGATTTGGCCATCAGAATAGCACCTACCCCAAACAGTAAGGACTAAAATGATGCTGGGGGCCTCCCTGGTGGCACAGGGGTTAAAGACAGAGCTATCAAGCTATCACCAGCCACTGCAGCACAAGTTCCATCCCCAGCCAGCAGGGAGCAACCCACATGGAGCAGCAGACCTCTTCTGCCTTGCCCACTGCTCTCCTCAGCAGTGTATTTCAATAGATCCGCCTGTTCTGCTCCCTGCTCTGGTGAATCCTCTCACCCGCCTCCCCACACCTCTGGCTTACACCCAGTTCTTGTATATAAAAATAAATCTTTAAAAAAAAAATAAAATGATGTACATTAAATGCGTATCACAGCACCTGCCCTCACACTGAGTGCTCGATAAATCTCTGCTATTTTTATTTCATGAGCATGTCTGACTTGTTGATAATTAAAATGAAGAACAAATATAAATGGCATTATGATAGAGATTCATCTGTTGACGTGACACCACAAAGACTTTCTTGTGTCTAATTTGCAGAATCCCAGGGGGGCTGGTGTTAATCATCAAGTCACTGATGGAGCTTTTATTAAATACCATGCACTGTACTAAGTCTGGATA
This sequence comes from Talpa occidentalis, assembly GCF_014898055.3. NCBI lineage: Eukaryota > Metazoa > Chordata > Mammalia > Eulipotyphla > Talpidae > Talpa > Talpa occidentalis. Next base: position 91,475,316 of record NW_023600993.1, read on the forward strand.
TATAATTACCCCACTTAATCTTCACAACAACCAGTGAGGTAGATTTAATTGTCCTCCATTTTACAAATGAAGAAACCAAGGCTCTGAGAAATTAGGAGACCTGTCTCTCTTCTCATGAGTGGCTGGCTCAGTAGTGAGAAATGTGGCAGATTGATTTCATAAATAGCATGAACACACCAGGCTGTCAGATCTGTGTTTGTAAGGGGGAAACTGGAAATTAGGAAATTTTACTATTCCCTCCATCTGCTTCAAATTATTGCCTGTTTTCCAGTCTTTCTACAATACTCTTCATCTAAGTCAACAATCTTGAGACTTGAGCTGTGAACTTGAAATGTACAGAGACAATAGGCATGTTTCAGTCAATTCCAAAATACCATGTGGTTCTCTCATTACTGTGAAGTCTAAACAGGAGTCATCCCCAGTCTTCTGAACTGGAAGAAACTTCAGTATTATTGAGGTGGCCCAAGAATCAGGATTAGGGTCAAGAAGAGTCACGATTCTGTCAGGAAATCGATGCCCATGACTAGAGGCTCTGGTGAAGCAGCTGGTAAGCACCATACACAGAATCAAGCCAGAGAATGGAGACCTGAAGAACAAAGGTTCATTAGTCCATTCAAAAAACATTATCAGGCACTGTACTGAGACTAGGGATACAGTGACGAATAAGGAATTTCCTTCCCTCAAGGGGATCATACAAGTATACAGATAACAACTTCTATTCATTCATATCCAGGTATTTATGAACAGTCACTATGAGCTGGGCCTTGCTCTAAGCTGGGTAAACAGCCCTGAACAAAACAGAAGGGGCCTCAGGGAGCTTATAGTCTAGAGCACTGTCCCAGGGAAACATAGTGCAACCCCATATGGAATTTAAAACCTAACATAATAAAAATATATATGTAATATATATTACAAATATATATATTTGTACATATACATGAACAAATACAGAGTTCAAGCTGGGCAGATTTCAAGCTGCCCCTGCCCCCCCAAGACAACAAATACCAGGCATTGGAATCCCACCAGGCCTCTCTCTCTCTCTGTGGACTTGTTCTTAATTCACTTTCACTGTTTGTTTTTGTATTTGGTGAGGGACATATGCCAGGCTTACACCAGGGCACACTGCACCCATTTCTGCACCCATCTTCCACTGAGGGGAGGAGGCAGCACTGCCACGTTACATGGGCTGTGTGCCTGTACAACTCACAGGAGCATTATTCACATCAGAGAAGAGATGCAAGAGAGATTGCTTTGTTTTTTACCCTCTTGCTTAGAAAGTCAAGAAGTAAATGGTTGGAATAGATATTGAATGAGCCTCTAACAATATTTTTAATACTGAATTTAATTGAAATGTATTGCTTCAATCCAGTGTCCTGGATATAGCCTCTTCCTGTCCTGGAACAGTTTTACTCTTTGTGTCTCTTACCACCACAAGCTACCTTCCTGGGGGAGAGAGTGGGGTTGAAGGGTTGAAAGAGAGCTCTTGAGAAAGCCCTTTTCTCTTTTGCAGATCCCTTGTCACTCTTTCCTCCATGGTCTCTTCTAACTGAAGGGAAGAAGCCAGCATTTTCTTTGCTCCCTTCTGCTCTTTTCAGACAATGCCTGCAGCACCATGGAAATCCTTATCCCTTGTTTGAATATCAAGGACAGTCTGAAGGCCAAGTCCTCCTTCCTCCTCTCAGTCCAAGTTTCCTCCTTTACACTGCCAAGGCACTTGAGCTGTACATCTCTAATGTACATCTAAATTATCCTCTTCATAAAAGTTGAAACCAAATGATTGAAGTGGTATTGTTTACAAAATGCGTGGTGCATTGTAGCTGCTCAAACTGGTATCTCTTGCTATTATTATTACTATTGTCTTATCGCTTATATCAGGTTCAGCTCTTTAAGGCGGTTCTGCACGTAATGTCTGATTCATTCATTGTAACTCACACCTAGCCTGGAATTGAGCATCGTTCGTAATTAAGGTATATCCATGTAATAAGGGGGCGGCGGGTAAAGGACAATATTTTAAAGGAGGGTTTGCAATGGTGGGATGTGAGAAACTCTAGAACCTGTGTGGGAGCCACAACCTTCCAGAGCAGCCCCTTGCTCCGTCCGCTCCTAACACAGGCAGGGTAGGTGGATTCAGCCGGTCGCAGGCAGAGCGAGCCCCCGGCTGAGCCGCGATGAGGTAGCTGAACCCACCCCTTCACTCCACCCCCTGCACTTGATCCGGAAAGGGAGGAGGCTGGGGCGCCGCGCGGCTATCTGGGATATCTGCGTACGCGCAGCTTCCGGCTCCGACTCTCGGGAATTATTTGACGCTGCCGCTTCGGCCCCGGAGAAATCGCTGAGCTGGAGCGCTGCGCATGCGTAGTGGCCCACTCAGTTCGGGGAGTTATTTGACGCTGCCATCTCTGGCAATCGGAAGTTGTCTGAGCAGAGCCCTGCCGGCCGGCCCCGACCTGCCTTCGTCGTCCCCGGGCGCCCTCGGAGACTCGTTGACGGGTGGACTGACCGACCGCCTGAGGAAAGCCGGCCGGGCCAGCGAAAGCGCCGGTCCTATGGCGCGGGTCGCGTGAGGCGGAAGGCCCAGAGCGGCCGGCGGCGGTGGCGCCCGCCCCAGCGATGCGGGCCCCGCCCGTCGCCTCAGGTAACCGGGCGGTCCTCCCCGTCCGGGCCGGACCCTCCCCTTCCCTCCCCTCGGGCGGTCTCAGGGCGGCTGAACCTGGTATCACCGCCCCGTGCGCTCCGGGGACCCGACCTGCGGAAGTGTATGGCCGTCTTCTAGGGACCCGCAGGGTCCGGGAGCGCCTGGTCCTGGAGGCGGCGGCTTCTGTCGGCTCTGTGCAAATCCGGTCTCGCCCTGGGGAGCTGCCCCAGCGGGGCGAGGCTCGGTCCGGGCCGCCCGGGGGAGGGGGCGGGTCTGGAGCGGGGAATCTGGTCCAGCGGAAAGGGCTGGTGGAGTTGCTGCCGCCCGTGGGGCGATGCTGCCCATTGCACAGTGCCTCTCGGGTGAGCAAGAGTTAATCATGGGAATAAACAACTAACCCCTGTTAAGCGCTTACTACGCGCCCGGCGTTGTGCCAGGCCATTACGTTCACCACATCTAACTTCACAACAAGCCTGTAAGTAGGAGTGTTCTCCCCATTTTACTGACGAGGGAACCGAAGCCCCGAGTGGCTCGGTGACTTGCTTGCCCAAGGTCACATAGCTGGTAATTTGAACCCAGGGTGTCTGACTCCAGAGTCAAGTTCTTTACAAGTAGGTCAGTGGCTCCAACTTTGCGGCACATTAAAAATCACTTGGGGCAGCTCTTAAAGATTCCCTGTGCCCACGTAGCACACCCAGACCAGTTAAATCAGAAGGTTTGCGGGGGGTGGGAGGCGGGTACTGGAAACCAGACGTCCGTGTTTTTGTAAAGTTCCATTTATAGTGTCCAGCAAAGTTTGGGAATCGCCACCGTAGGTAATTTTGCTTCTCAAAGGACATTTCAGTGTTTCTTCAGTTTAAGCGTGTAAGAAATTCATCTGGGAGTTTGTGGAAAATCTAAGTTCCACCCTGGAGAAATGTAAATTAGGCCCGCTGACTACTGCATCTAATGAAAGTCTGTTGGGGGTGGGAAATAAGTTTTTCTGCAGGATTTCTGAGTTATCTGGACCTTTTCACGTGTGCACGTCTCATGCAAAACTGTTGGTTTACAATTTTCCTGAATATACAGAACTCACTGTTACAGTGTCTCTAACCTCTGGATCTTCTTTGCATGTGCTGTTGTTCTTTGCCCAGACGAACCCTGGCTGTTTCTTCTCTCTCCACTCAATGCACACATTCTGTTCTTCTTACACACACACCCTTTTCTTCCTGTTTCTGGTGGCATAACTCCTAATATCCTTTCAGAAAACTCCTCTCTGTGACTCCCAGCCACCTTGGATCTGTCCTATCTGCTCGTGTTGCATGTCTCTCTTCTAGCTTATGAGCAGCTTGAGCTATATTTTTCTTCATCTCTCTCTTTCTCCTTTGGCATACAGACTTAAAAGTTTTACTGATTGCATTGATATACAGACTTAAAAGTTTTACTGAGTAGTGTTTGAGTTTGTTGTGGACTTCATGCTGCACACATTTTTGTCTTTATTTCCATTTTTCTAAGAGATGTTTAATAATAGTCTGTAGAGTTTTGTTCTTTTTGCTTGGAAATATTCAAGTAAGCTTTGTTAATTTTGGAAGTACTTTAGTAAGCTTTGTTAATTTCTCCATCTAGCTGTTGAACAAACACATTGAGGCACTATGTGGGACTAACTGTAATTAATTCTGGTTGATTTTTAGTGCCTCTTTATCACAGACTCAGTCAGTTTTGTAGTGGAAACATTTTTGTTGCCGGTAGGTCTTTGCCTATAATCCCCTCTCCCCCACTTTGTCAAAAAAAGTATTTAGTTGTCATCCACTAAATGTTAGTACTTGTTGGTAAATACCAGAAATGGAATTGCTGTTTGTAATAGTTTATCCTTTTCACCAGGAGAAATGATATAAGAAGTGCTTACTGATGATTAAAACCTTAATCTTAGAAGGGTTGACAAACTTAGCATGCATTCATTACAAAATGCCTGAACTGCTATTGCTCAACAGTAATTCAGATTGTATTTGTTCTTAAAATCATGTAACATTTATAAAAGCGAGTATGTGTGTGAAGTTCATTATGGAGAGGTTTTTGGAAAATGAAGATTTTTGAATAGCAGTTAAATATGGTGTGAAGTATATAGACTGAGTAAAAACACATTATATGTAATGATATTCTTTACGCTCTAAAGGCTATTATGGAAAGATTATATTGGTTCAATTTTGTACTTAAAAAAAATCAGTTTTATGCTAAGGTTAATATAGAAAATGATGGGACAATTCATGTTAAATTCAGGTACTAAAGAAACTTGCTCTTGTTTACCTGTTAGATCTGAACAGAATATCCAGTTCTGGCCCTACTGTATGGAAGAAACTCAGTCTTAAAGCCTGAGCTTTAAGTCTCTAGTTGATCCCCAAAGTAAAGGTGAAAAATTCCACGTGCTCAGTTAAAGACGAAGAGTTGATTTTTGTCATGAGACCTATAGACTTAGAAATGGAATCTTTTTAGTTGGAGGTACTCATTAATGTTAGCAGATGTGTTCCTGGACATGTGTGTCCTCAATCAGTAGTAGTCCAGTCAGCACTGAAATAAAAGTGAAAGTTTAATATCTAAGGCAGCTGTCAGTTTTTTTAGTGATGGAACTGTTCTGTATTCGCACAGTCCAATATGGTCTTCGCTAACCACATGTGACTGTTGAGCATTTGAAATGTGACTAATGTCACCAGGGAACTGAATTTGTAATTGAATATAAATTTCAGTAGTCACGAGTGGATATGGTTACTGTATTGGACAGAGCAGGTCTGAGGCATAAAAGATGAGAGCTGTGCTGATGCTAGTGGGGAACAGGCAGGGTATCTTTTTTTTATTAGACTAGCAAAAAAAGTACTGTTTCTACTTCTGGGAAGTAATGCAGGCAGAACCTGTCTTACTTTCTTCTAATTCAGGTGCTTGATCAGGTCCCTAACAGTTAGAATCTGGTGTACAGGTGACTACATTCCTTTTCTGGCCAAGCTTGATTGATATTTGCCTTGTGGAACCACTAGGACTACAACAGAAATATAAAATATGGCCTTTACAAAGTTTTATGGATCACTTTGAGTGTACTTGTGTGCTTAAAATCCCATCTTTTTAGAAAGTTCACTTATCTACTCATTGCTTTGACACCCTGTGCCCTGTGTTCCTAAGGGAAGCAAAACATGCCTGGTAATGTGTACTTTGCATCCCCACATCTCAAGGTATGTTGACTTATGTTGCTTTTTTTGATCCTTCTCCCAAGTCACTTTATCGTGGTACTACAGGTATTCACCCTGTTTTACAAGTGAAGAAACTATCACAAAAAAATGCCAAATGACTTGTCCAAGGTCATATGTATGGTATGGAGTCAGAACAAAAGAAACATCCAAATACTTTTTTCTCTTTTACTAATGATTTGCTGAGAACGAATGGACATTTTTCTATTTTTATTTGCATTCAGCATGCAAAATATTGGGCTTTAGTGGAATAAAGGGAACACCTAACATCTTTTTTCCCATTGGTAAACCTTGACATTCTGAAACATTTATTTAGTATCCATTGTCTGTCAGAGACTAGCAGAGATTCAGGATGTGAGGTTTTCCTTCAAAAAAGGTTGACACATTTGTGGTAAAGATATCTTTACATGGATAATGAATAAGTTAATGTGAAGCTTGACATGTACAGCCTGTAATAGGCACTCAGAGCTGGGGAAAAGTGGTAGTATGAGGAGTCAAGGAAAGTTTTACCAGAGAGAAGACATTTGAACTGTGCCTTGAAGGAAGAGTAAGGTAGATAAGGGGGGGATGGCAGTTCAGTGGGAGTAGCATGCGAAGTATATATAGGGTATGAAGAAACTTGTTGAATTTGAGCAATCATCAATAGTTCTTGTGACTGTAGCTTGTGGTGTGTATGTTTGTGAAAGTGGCAGTAGGAGATGAGGTTGAGAAGGTAGAATAAACAATTCAATTAGAATTCTAGCATTTTTTTTAATTAGATAAAATCATCTTAAATTTTATATGGAAAAGTATTTGAGAATAACCAATAGACTTTTGAAAAATAGTGCAGGTGGGGCCTCCCTGGTGGCGCAGGGGCTGAAGACAGTGAGTTCGATCCCGGTGGCCAGGGAGCAACCCACATGGTACAGCAGACCTCTCCTGTCTCGCCTCCTGCTCCCCTGTTCTGTCCACCCCCACCGCCCCGCTCTCTGCTCTCTCTGGTGAATCCTCTCATGCCCGCACCTCTGGCCTACGCCCCAGTTCTTGTAAGCATAAATAAATAAATCTTTAAAAAAAAGAAAAGAAAAATAGTGCAGGTGGAAGGGACTTCCTTTCCATATATTAAAGCATCTATAAAGCCAATAAATTTAAATCATATGGCATTAGCATAGGGACAGATAGTTGCACAGAACAGATTCATAAGTAGATTCCTGTGTGAGACTTTAATATGACAATTTGATTTCAATTTAGTGAGAAAGGATATATTTTTAAAAGCTGATGCTAGCATAACATGTCTAGAAGAAAATAAAATTGAGGCTTTCCTACACTACTTACAAAAATAAATTCCAGATGAATATAAAACTTAAGTGTGAAGAAGTAAACATCTATCTTGGGTAGAAATCTAATAGTATTGATGTTTTCAAACTTGGATTTAGACCCGTAATTGTGTTTTACCATTTGACCCAAAACATGTAATAGATTAAAAAAAAAAAGAAAGTTGTTTCATAGACCATTATTTACCTGTATTACAATATTCTTGTACATTAAATAAGAAATCACACATATAGTGTGTATATATGTAATATTTATACTGCTGTATATATGTACGTATAACGTGTGTGTGTGTTTAATTTTAAAAGGAAATGTATGGTGTGGAAATAGGCTGTCATCTGATGGGGAAGATTCCCTGCTGGAGCTTTCCCTTTTTGCCCTTCCTTTTTTTGAGAGTGCTTATTTTAGTTGGGGAGTGAGGAACTCCAGGATATCCTTAAGGGAATTCCTTACAAATCCAGAGGAAACTGAGGCAGTGTGTCCACCCTTCCTTCAAAGTGTGGGTAGACTGTTCTGTGCTGGTGAATCCCTCCTGCTTTCCTGCTTTCAGGGCTTCTTGACCCAGAGAAGGACATCAGATGTCATGGGGTCACTAAAGGTACCTGACCCAGAGTCCAGCAGACTCCAAAAGAAGCTGAGATTAACTAGGATGGGGAGAGGAGGCTCCTAGGAGAGAAAGGAAGGTGGTGGGTTTCTGCATGAAAGAAAGACAGATTTTTTTTTTTTTTAAAGATTTATTTATTTATTTATGCAAGCACTGGGTACAGTCAGAAGCGCGGGAGGGTGAGAGAATTCACCAGAGCCAAAGCGGAGGGTAGAACAGGCAGAAGGATGGAAGTACACTGCTGAGGGGAGCAGCGGGTGTGGCAGGAGAGGTCTGTGCACCATGTGGGACTCTCCTCCGGTGGTCGGTGGCCGGGAAGCAGCCGGGGATCGAACCGGCGCTGCAGAGGCTGCGGGCAGCTTCGCAACCCAGCGCTCAACCGCTGTGCCACCAGGGAGGCCCAAGAAAGACAGTTTTGAACCAATCTGTGTAGGACTTTGACTTTCATGCTACGGAGTTTGGTCTTTCTTCTGCAGGCCTGTGATCCTCAAATGCCGTATTCTTTTGAAAAACACTCATACTTGAAAATGAGGTTTTCTAAGATAAAATTAACCAATACTGCTCTTTTCCCAGTTTGAAGAAAAGTTAAATTAAGGGATAGAATTTTCTCCACAGGTTCATAATTTATTGTACAGATTTTCACATGATGAATTGAGGTTACCTTCTCCAGGTGCTGGAACAGAACAAATGAGATACACCTTAGAATCCCTTTATGTTGCTTTCCCAGCTGGAATTTTTTCAGACATTAACTTGAGGTATATAAGAGCAGCAAAGCAATTCCTCTCTCTGTGGCCAGCACATAATTCATTCTACCTGCGAGACTATGGAAGTTAAAATATTTTTTAATACCATTGAACTGGAATTGCATCAGTGCCTAGACCTGCCATGATTTCACTCTTGCAGAAGGCACAAATCCTGCAGAATCCTTTCCTTTACCATGCAGATTGGATAGAACTTTCAAAAGATTAAGTTCAACCATGTATTTTGCTTAAACTTTCCTGGCTAAACAGATTTCAGAACAAGTGGAAAATGGAAGTTACCAACAATAATTTGGTACAGGCTAACCATCTTGATTTTCTCTTCATGAGTATGGCATTTATGATTGTAACATTTGCATTACATTTGTACAGGTGTGTGTACAGGTATTTGTAGAGGCTGTGGCTAATATCTCATATATACGGTAGACTTAGATAGCATGTCAAGGAGAATACACAGCACATGGAGAAGCAAAGAATGTATAGCATAGAGAGAAGCAGTATTTATGCCATGGCTAAGAGCATGATCCCTGGAGCCTAACACATGTGGGTTCAAAACCCAGCTCTACCGTGTCACTCCTCTCTCGGGTAAGAAGCAAACCTTTCTAAGCCTCAAACCTCTCTAAGCTTCAGTTTTTTAGTCTGTGAAATAGGGATAACATTCCTTGATATAAAGTTGTTTTGGTGATTGCTTGGGTAGCATGTAGTAAATGCTCAGTAGGTGACAACTTTTTTTGTGTATTCAGAAGGACACAGTGACTTCTAGGTGTTCCTAGAAGTTGTATGCCACTGCAAGTGATGAAATATTGTCAATAAGTTTTATGTTTAGGGGCCTCCCTGGTGGCACCGGGGTTAAAGTCTCAGTGCTATCAAGCTATGGCTATCGCCAGCCCCTGTGGCATGAGGTTGATCCCTGGCCAGGGATCTAACCCACATGGCACTATAGACCTGTCTTGCCCGCTGCTCCCCTCAGCAGTGTATCTCAGTAAATCTACCTGTTCTGCTCCCCACTCTGCCTCTGGTGAATCCTCTCACCCCCTGCATCTCTGGCCTGCACCCCAGTTCTTGTATGCATAAAATAAATAAAAATAAATCTTTTTTTTTAAAATATGTGTTGAATTTTCCATTGATTTTTTGTTTGTTTGTTTTGTTTATACCGGGGTACAGGCCAGAGATGAGGGGGGTGAGAGGATTCACCAGAGACAGAGTGGGGAACAGAACAGGCAGACTGACTGAAATACACTGCTGAGGGGAGCAGCGGGCGAGACAGGAGAGGTCTGCCACGCCATGTGGGTATCTCCGTAGCTGGGCGGGGTCGAAACCACACTGCAGAGACAGTGGACAGCTTCTCAGCGCTGCGCTCAACCGCCCGCGCCACCAGGGAGGCCCATAAATAAAAATAAATCTTAGAAAAATAAATTTTATGTTTGAGGGCATTGTGGGACATTGCAGGGATATATTTATAACATGTAATCGAAATTTGGAAATTGTTACTGAAAAAGTCTGGATCGCGGAGTAACTCTTTTCCTTTGTCTCCCTTTTCTTTCCTCCCTTTTGCTTTCTTCTTTCTTCTTCTTCTTTTTTTTTTTTTTTCCTGCCTTGAAAGATAGGATGGGAAGGATTCCTTTATGCTATGATTGTACCAAACCTGATGATTTTAGTCCCCTGTAAATGGCCATCTGCCCCAACTCTAGGGCTTCTGGAGGCTCTCTTTGGGAGGTACTTAGACAGCAGCTTCCCAGGGCCTGTCTGGTCCTCACCATGAGGCTATTTTAGGACATCTCAAAACATTTAGATGTGTTTTATTTTCTCAATCTTTTTGAGGCAGTATGTTTGCACCTGTTTTATCTTGCCATATAGTCTAAATCTGTGTTTTACTTATTTTTATTACAACAGTGTAATTTGATACATAATTCTGTTTTGTCTTTTCAGGTGCCGTTTGGATAGTCCTTTAGCGGCGCAATGTACTCTGAGTGGAGGTCGCTGCATTTGGTGATTCAGAATGATCAGGGCCACAACAGTGTGCTGCACAGCTATCCAGAGAGTGTTGGGCGAGAGGTGGCAAATGCAGTGGTCCATCCTCTTGGGCAGGCCTTAGGTACCCCTTCAGTGGCTGGTAGTGAGAGTTTGTTAAAAACTGACAAAGAAGTAAGTTTCTTCATTTAATTTACCATGTCAAACTATAAGTTTGTTACTAAAGGATTTGTTTAAAGATGTCTTTTTAATATTGTATGACTTCTTAATTTTAACCTTAGTTGGGTTGAGGATTGGGACTCAGAGTTTGTCGGGGTTATAAGGGATAGATTGTATCATTGTGCTCCTGGGAATTCCTACTAGTGAGATCTGGTTCTCCACTTGAGCCTTTGGCCTGACTTGAGTATCAGGCCCCTTCTCCTAAGCTTTAGGCTCAGTCTCCAGATTTCCATTGAGCATGTTTGAGAGGGCTTCATTCCTACTCGGCTCTAGATGGCCTCTCTTTGAAGGCTTAGCTTGTGTCAAGTTTCACACTTGATATATGCTGAGCTCTCTCTCTCTATCCATACCTGCCTACTCTTACCCGACTGTAGGTGTAAGAGTGCTGCAGAGCAGCTAAGCTTGCATGGCATCCCAAGCGGTTGGGATCAGGGTTGTGTTTGCCCTTGCTAAAGCTAAGGGCTCATGGAATGTCTTGATCTGGAGCTGGTCCTCTGTTCTTGGTTTCAGGGGACTGGGCTGAAGCTGCCAGTGAGAAGTAATAAGGGGATCCTGAGAATGGAGTGATACGGGAGTTTGCTCTTCTGAGATCTGATTAAGAGATGGGATTAGAACTTTGTCCCCTGTGCTTGAAGAGTTTATACAATCTTCAGACTTTGGGTTTACTTATTTCTCAGAAGCCATTCCTCCCCCCTCCCCTTTTTTCTTGATTTCTCACAAAGGAAAGATTAAGCCTAGTCTAGATGTAAGATTAGTTGAGATAAAAGACTAAAGTTTATAGCTCTGGAAGCAATTTATTTACCCTCTCTAGGCTATGTGTTGCCAAAGGGTGAAGCCCCTCATCTGAGGAGCATTTCTCTTCAAAGCACCCTAGCAGAGACTTGACCTTGAGGACCGTGCTTGTCCTGGCATGTCCTCTTCTTGGTGTCTATAATCCTTCTGGATCGTCTAGAAAGAGGTGGCATGTGAGTAGACAGAGGGGCTCTGGTGTAGCCCTTGTTTATTCTCTTTTCCCACACTCAAAAGGATATGAGAAAATAACACTTGAATCCAATGTCATCTGGAGTTATACAATTAAACTATTGTGTGACAATACCACCAAAGATATCTTTCTTTGTCTTGCATTTGATAATTAGGGACTTGCAACCTCTTAAAATTCTCTTGTGAAGCTAAATCTTGTCTTCCCCTCCCCAATTTAACACAACTTAACTGTGCTATTATAGTTGTTTTTAACATTTATTGCTGTTTTATTTTGTTATATTTTATATTAATATTGTATATTCTACTCTTGGGCTTTGTAGTTGTTTCTTGAACTTAACAATTTCAATACATGTACTTATCTTGTTAGTTTTAACTTTCTTTTTAAGCTGTTGAAGTCTTTGACGAGATTGGGTGGCATTGCTGTAGACATTTGGAAGTCTTTTTGAATCCTGATTCTATCTAACAAATTAGTTATCCTTTTTAACTTTGTGATATCTATAAATGGTCAGCATATAATCTGTTTTTATTTCCCTCCCCCAAATTAAAATCTTGGCAGGATCTTGAGCATCTTCTTCCAAAATGATCTTGGTACATTAATCAGCTGTTACTCGTTAGTGTTTAAACCAGTATAAATACTTATGTTCTACCTTCCTCTGGACCATATGTCTTCATCTTGTCTGAAAAAAATATCCTGCATCATACTAAATTTTTTGCTAAAACCCAGATTCCCCTTTGCTGGAGAAGGCTATTAAATGGCACGGTGAGAACAGATTCAGGTTTCTAGTTGGAATGCCAGGGTTCAAATTTTTAGCTCCACTACTTACAAAGCAGTGAATTGGACCAAAGTGCTTAATCTTGCTTAGTTTATTTTCTTATCTGTAAAGTGAAGCTAGTTTACACTCTCACATAGAGTTATTTTGATGGTTAGATGGTATTAATGAAAGTACTTTGTAAACTGGAAGAATTGTACAGTTGTCAGCTGCCTTCATAGTAGCCCTGTTAGTAAGTGAATGAAGCTCTCTTCATAATTGTCCTAACATGACTTGTGTCCAGCAGTCTTGTTTACATTGACTATTATTTTTATAATTGCTTAGTAATTTGTCCCAGAGTTTTATCTGGAATTTACTTAAACTTTCCAGTCTGCAGTATCTGGAAACTAGTTTCATGCTCTTTTGCAAATTGAACTGTTTCCCCAGTCTCTTTATATTCATTCATTCTTTTACTCATTCTTCGTAACTGCAGACAGTGGTTCAGCAGTCTCTTAACATAATTTCTCTCAGCCCTTAGGATGTGATTCAGTGGGTCAGGAAGCTGGGATTCATTTAGTGCAGTTAAGTGCTTTGTTGAGATCTTACCCAGCTCAGTCCTTTCTCACCTGTCTGGTCTTACCTTTCCATTTTAAGTGTTATTTTCTTTAGCAGATAAAATAACCACAAAATAGGAGTTGAACGGTTCATTGTTTATACTGTTTGTTAACATTGCATAATTTGAAAATGGAATGCAATTGAATTTATATGATTTCCTAAAAGACACATGTGCCATATGCAAACAAAGTGGAGAAAAACATCTAAAATTTTCTTTTTTTTTTTTTTTTTTTTTAAAGATTTATTTATTTATTTATGTATTTATTTATTTATACAAGCACCGGGTACAGTCAGAAGCGCGGGAGGGCGAGAGAATTCACCAGAGCCAGAGCGGGGAGCAGAGCAGGCAGAAGGACCGAAGTACACTGCTGAGGGGAGCAGCGGGCGGCAGGAGAGGTCTGCGCGCCATGTGGGACCCTCCTCTGGTGGCCGGGGAGCAGCCGGGGATCGAACCGGCGCCGCAGAGGCCGCGGGCAGCCCCGCAACCCAGCGCTCAACCGCCACGCCACTGGGGAGGCCCTAAAATTTTCTTTTTCTATGCCTTAAATCGCTGGAAAATCAAGATGACATTTATTTACTTTTTATTTCACAGAGTAAACACTAATGGTGTCTAAAGGGTCAAAACCAGCATAGATTTGATATTTAGAAATAAGGAATTTATTTTCTTCTAAAAGCTTTTGCTTAGGAAGTATTGTGCAACTATGTCTTATACATGAATAATCCATACTTCAGAATAAATTTGATACATATTTTTTTATTATTTTTTAAAAACATTTTTATTTTATTTATTTATACAAGCACCGGGTGCAGTCAGAAGCGCGGGAGGGTGAGAGAATTCACCAGAGCCAGAGCGGAGAGCAGAGCGAGCAGAGCAGAGCAGGCACACTGATGAAGTACACTGCTGAGGGGAGCAGCGGGCAGCAGGAGAGGTCTGCGCGCCATGTGGGACCCTCGCCTGGTGGCCAGGGATCGAATCGGCGTTGCAGAGGCTGTGGGCAGCTTGGCAACCCAGCGCTCAACCGCTGCTCCACCGGGGAGGCCCTGATACATATTTTAGATAACTATACTGTTAATTGAGAACTTTTTTGGCAATAATAGAGGTTAATACTTTATATCAGCCTGTTGAGCTATAGATAGGGATGTGTGATAATTCTGTACATATGTTTTCTTTTGTTTAGGTAAAATGGACCATGGAAGTAATTTGCTATGGACTGACCCTCCCATTGGATGGAGAGACTGTAAAATATTGTGTTGATGTTTATACAGACTGGATTATGGCTTTAGTGTTGCCGAAAGATTCTATTCCATTGCCAGTTATTAAAGAGCCTAACCTATATGTTCAAAGTATATTAAAACACCTGCAAAATCTTTTTGTACCAAGGTAAGCTATATCCACCTTGTCCATCTATCTGGTCTGCTATCAAGATCATAATGACATTCATAAATGTTACTTTTTTATATTATGGGAGCTGATTTGTTAGTTCTTTGAACAGTCACTTTCATTACTTGTTCAACTGAAAGAGTATTAGTATAAATGATAGGAGATGTGGGCTTATATAATGTTTATAGGAGTATTTCACAGGCTTTCATTTTAAAGACTTAGCTTTGCTTCTAAGATCTCACATCTATTTGATACTAAAATACTGTGATTCCTTTCTCTTCCACTCAAAAAAACATAGTTTTGCCTTTTGTTTCCACTTAAGTTAAAACTACATATGTCTTTTACCTTAAAATGACTATTTCCTTCTAGAAAACTTAAATAAGGGACCAGGAAAAAGAGTAACTATAAGAAAGAAAATATCAAAATCAACAAACAACTATGAACAAGAGACAGCTCTTGGGGTAAAAATAAGGGGGTTGTAATTGTATGGGGAATATAAAAATAAAATTTAAATTAAAAAAAATTATTATTTAATAATAAAAAATAAAAAAGACTTTTTCCTATGGGTGAATGAAGTCTTTCAAGGAGACTAGAGATTATTGTGGACAGATTTGCAACAGACCAAAAGATTACTCTTAAGAGTTTGTTACTGATTTTCTGCAACATCCTGAGGCAAAGAACTTATATATCATAATATGGGTTATGTGTCCTATTTGTGTTTAATTCCCTGCCTCTCCCCCCCCCCACCCCGATTCTAAGAGAATTACATGTTATTATAAGGAATCGAGAAATAACAGAAGATAGTGGAGAAAAAGCATTCATTCTCTTCCCATTCATGGAGATTTCCTGTAAGAAAAATTGTTTTCAGCTATTGTAAAAGTAATGGGGCTTGCCTTCTTTTGGAAAAGTTCTGGATAGAGCTTTTACTCTGTCAGATGGTGAGGAACTCTTGAGTCATCCAAAAATCAGCTCTGTAAATTTTTGGCTTTTAAGTTTAAAAGGAAGATTACTTTGACTATCTGAATTAAAAAGAAAAATCTCTACTAAAAACTCTGGTCTGTAGGATCAAGTATAAATTTCTTACCTTGTATGAAGTGGCTTCTGTAATCTGGCCCCTAACCAGATTAGTTGCTGCTAATTCTTTGAGTCTGCACTTTGGCCAGATTCATTTTCATTTCATTTCAGACTCCTTAAAAATTTTCCCCATCATTACCTACCCCTTTGTCTTCCTCCTTCTCCTCCTCACCTTCTTCTAGCTATCCATCTCTCTTTCTTATTGGTTCATCCTTAATTCTGCCTTGTAATGAGAAACCTTCTTTCACCACCCAGGCCCCCTTTGATCACACTGTTTCTGAATCTGAATGGTACTTTGTGTGTCACTCTTGGATCTCTCTGTCTCATTTCTTCATCTAATCAAATTGAGGACAAGTACTGGGTTGCATAAATTTTGGGCTTCTGTAGTTGCTGATGTAGTAATAGGTATTAATCAGATGCTGTTGCTTGTGTGTGTTGGTTTCAAATGGAAATAATAGCAGGAAATATTTGGTAGAGTTAGGGTATTGTTTGTGGCTAAAAAGGTTCTTCTAAAATTGCATAATGCTTTCTTGTCATCCCATTTATGAGACTAATTTACTGGGCATTTTTTTTGTACATGTGAGTAGTATGGTCACTATACTATGTGTCTTTCTTTTTTGTACCCTTACCACCTTTCACTGATCAATCAGTTTGTATTGATGAAGAAAATCAATGGCATTTGAGTTAAACTTTTGCTTTTCTCTTTTGAGAAGCATGACTACCTTATAGGCCAGTTAGTTGTTCCATTCACTAGTCATTTAAATATATGGTGCTTTTAAAAATGTGATAATCTTCTAAAGTAGTGGTTGGCAAACTTTTTTGTATAGAGAGCCAGATAGTAAATATTTTAGGCTTTGTGGGCCATATGGTGTGTTTTGCAACTACTCAACTCTGCTGGAGTAGAGCAAGCAACTATAGTCAATATATAAATGAATGAGCATGGCTGTGTTCCCATAAAACCTTATTCACGCAGTGCTGTGAAGCTGTCCGCAGCCTCTGCAGCGCGGGTTCAATTCCCTGCCAACCAGGGAGATTCCCACATGGCATGGCAGACCTCTCCTGTCTTGCCCACTGCTCCCCTCAGCAATGCTTTCGGTCCATCTGCCTGTTCTGCTCTCCGCTCTGTCTCTGGTGAATCCTCTCATCCTCCTGCACCTCTGGCCTGTACCCCAGCTCTTGTATAAAAATAAATAAATCTTTAAAAAAAAAAAACAAAAAACAAACAGATGGCAGACCAGATTTGACTAATGGGCTACCTAGTTCATCTGCCTCTGTTCTAGAATAGATTTTTCCTGAAGATCACAGTTGCTTTTGAAATATTGGGAGGAAAGGAAAATCTCTGGTAGTTAGACCTATTTACTTTTAGTAAAGGTTACCTTACTTCTCTTAGCTTTAGAAACCTGGATATTGCTCCTGAATTTAGGCCTTCTGAGTAGGTGACTACCCCTAAGGAGCAGATACCTCCTATGCTGGTGCTGGGCAAGTACCTGGAAATGATGGGTGAGCCTAGATTACTTTGGGAGACTTACAGTATTATTACCAGGACAACTGGTGATATTTTTATTTCTTACTCTGTGCTGCTTTTTATATGAGTAGCTGAAGTTTGAGGCTATTGCATACTTTTTTATTTATCTTCAAGTAACCAGAGCAAGAGATAGATGCTTGAACCTCATGGCTTTGATTTACCTGCACTGATTTACCTGCTCTTGGGTTATCATAAGTGAATATCTCATTGTTGTGCTTGAGGTTTGGCTTTTTTAGAGAAAACTTAGTGGTGTCATTTGTTTGCAATTCTGGGGTGTGAGTCTCTGGTTTTCTGCGTCTGAGTCTCTGGTTTTCTGCCCAGGATCTGAGAATCTTGTCCTAAGATTGAGATGATAATTGTAGGGATATTCACTTTATTTTCTGGGTTTCTTGATCACCCCTCTCAGATTACCTATTCTAATTCAGGCATATATTATCAATTCTTTGTGACCTGAGTCATCATATGTGAAACTTGACCTCAAGATTTTTTTCCAGTAATGTTAGTTACTTGTCTTGGATTTCACATGGAGGTCTGGAGGCCACCCATTCATTAATGGAGTTAGTTTCTTACTATTCTCAAAATTCTCAGGTGGTCTCCTTTGGAAATTGGGGATATGGGATGGTGCTTGGACTTTTACCTTCCTTTTCAGTCCTAGCCCGAATAATTTGATCCATTTTATTTGGATAAAATGGTCATGTGAACTACAAAGAGTTATAAAACTGTTGTTCCAAGATTTCTTGGGAACATTGGGAGCCTTCATCTTAAGTCACTACCTTTTTTCATTAGAATAGCAGAAGCAGGTGGTCATCTCTGAGGCAGTTGCCTTCATTTGTCACTGGTTTGGGGAGCCTGTAAGGATAGTCCGTTAGGTCCTTAGGCTTTTCTCTAGCACATGTTAGCTTCAAAGGGAGTTGTGACCATTGTGAAATCACTTGCAGAATTCTTGTGAATGTGTGTTTAAAATTTTTACAAAGAATGCAAAGGACATTGTGCTTCATTGTGAGTAGCAGGAATGACTGGATACTCATTTTCTGCAGAAAACTATTAAATGCCTGTTATGTTCCTGGCACATTTTATACATCGAAAATCCAGAGGTGAAGCTTACATTCTTATATTCTTCCTTCTCCCAGGGATGTTTTAAGCTCTCATAGAAATGGAGAGTTTTGATCCCCAAGTATCAAAATGTACAAGGGCAAAGAAGTAGCTTTGAACTGAAAAAAGTCTGCTTAGGTAGCATCTCTGGACCCTTGCCTGCTGAGTCCATAAGTCACTGTTTCTTAAACTGTTGCTTTTCCTTCTCAAGACTTGTCAGTGATTCCGTCTGTCTTCTTCAGGCAGGAACAAGGCTCGAGTCAGATCCGACTATGCTTACAGGTCCTGAGAGCTATTCAGAAACTGGCCCGGGAGTCATCCATCATGGCCCGAGAAACCTGGGAAGTCTTACTATTGTTTCTTCTGCAAATTAATGATATACTTTTAGCCCCACCAACTGTTCAAGGTTTGTTTATTTTTTCCACATTTTTTCCTGAACTTCAGATACAATTCATGTTTAAATTCAATGAATAGTAGACACTGATTGGGAACATGCATTTTGGCATGATAGTTGACAAAGTTAATAGCTCTTTAACTCTCAAAGGTACAAGATGATGTTATTTTACCTCCACTGATGACTTTGCTAATGGAGGGAGGAACTGAGTGAATTAATGTATGTTTGATAATGATTAAAACACTAGCTTGTTTAGTATATTTGATTAGAGTCTATATAGGAAACAACTAATAAATGAGAGCCATATAGCCTCAGGTCTGATTACAAAGTAGAATCTGAAAACTTGATAGGTACAGAAGGTATTTTGTTCAGCAAATGAAACCTGTAATGTCTTAAAATGTTCTGTATGGCTGTATAATAGTATGCCATTCATTACCAAGCCATTAAAAAGCCTCCAGTTGGGCCTCCCCCATGTCGCAGCGGTTGAGTGCCGCGCTGTGAAGCTGTCCGCAGCCTCTGCAGAGCCAGTTCGATTCCCCGCCGGCCAGGGAGAACCCCACATGGTGCGGCAGACCTCTCCTGCCTCGCCCGCTGCTCCCCTCAGCAGTGTCTTTGGTCCGTCTGCCTGTTCTGCTCCCCGCTCTGGGGCTCTGGTGAATTCTCTCACCCTCCCACGCTTCTGACTTATACCCTAGTTCTTGTATAAAATAAATACAATCTTTCAAAAAAAATAAAAAATAAGCCTCCAGTTAAACCACAGAAGGGTTTGTTTTAACAAGGATTTAGTTTAACAAGGGACCAGAAGAGAAAGACAAAACTAGCAGGCAAACTAAATCAGAGACATACAGCAGGGGAAGGGGAGGGAGGGGGATCAAAACAGGTGTGGGAAGAGCACAAGAGACTGTGGTGATGGTTCATGGGTAACTTGGTAGAGGGAATTTTGTGGGGATTACACCTGAGAGGAGAATCAAACATTGTACAAAAATGAGTAGCGGGGGCCTCCCTAGTGGCACAAGAGGTTAAACACTGCACTGTGAAGCAATCCACAGCCTCTGCAGCACAAGTTCGATCCCTGGCCCACCAGGGAGCAGCCCACATGGCGAAGCAAACCTCCCCTGTCTTGCCTGATGCTCCACTCAGCAGTGTACTTCAGTCAGTTTGCCTGTTCTGTTCCCCACTCTGTCTCTGGTGAATCCTCTCACCCCCCGCATCTCTGGCCTGTACCCCAGCTCTGTATGCATAAATAAATAAAAATCTTAAAAAAAAATGAGTAGCAATGTTATAAAAATATATACATATATATATTTTACAAAATTTAAAAAAATAACTTCAATTTAGAAGATTTTGAATATATCTTAGAAGCCCTGTTTTGATGTTATAGCATTGTATATAGAATACATGTTGATAGTTTAGTTTTTGTGCCCTTGTTGCCTATTTATATGCATTATCTCTATACTAACACATATGTGAGTGCTTGTACTCTCACAGATGCAGTGTCCAGGGAAATATCTAAAAGGAATCCCAGGGCCTCCCTGGTGGCCTGGGGCTTAAGTCTCAGCACAATCTACGACCTGAGTTCGATCCCCAACCATATGGTGGGAGCACATATGGTGTAGCAGACCTCTCCTGTCTCCCCTGCTGCTCCCCTTAGCAGTGAATTTCATTCAATCTGCCTGTTCTGCTCCCCACTCTGTCTCTGATGAATCTGCTCACCCTTTGCACTTTGGCCTACACTCCAGTTTTCCCATGCGCAAAAAAAAAGGAATCCCAGACTGGAAAAAATAAATAAATAAAAGGAATCCCAGAATTTTAGTGTTCGCTTCCCATAATAGTAATGCCCTGATTGGTATTGCTGGCTAGCAATTGATTCATTCATGGGGGGCTACCCTCCACTGACATGCCAGGGATCTCAGCAACATAGGACTGGCCATTAACCCCATACTGGGGCTCTTTATTGTTGAAACTTTGTTTTTGTTCATTTGAAGTATGCATCCTTGTAACTTCTCCTACTAGTATGGAAGTTTGCCTTTAAGTTATGAAGAGTAAAGATCTTTTCTCCCTTGTTTAAGGGCTCAGAGCAGAGGGACTCAGAGCAGAGGAATAGCTCTGTTTTCCTAGTTGAGGCTTTGTTTTCCCAGCACCAGTCCTTTTGCTCCCTTCTCAGTCTCCCTTTCCCTTGAAGGGTGACTTTCAAATACCTGAAGCAGTTCTAAGTTTAGAAGTAGAAAGGCCTGCGTATTTATTCTGTTTCCTTTACTTAGTGACTGCATGAAGTTGGGCAAGTCACTTAAATTTTCTGAATCTAAGTTTTCTCATCTTTGAAATAGTTATAATTGATACTTGGTAATAAATACCTATCCTGCAGAACTGATGTGGGGGTTATGTAAGATCATGAATATGAATTACTTGGTGCAGAAGCTGACTCATAGTATACTGTCCCTCATCATAAGTGCTCATCCTTTCCCTTCTCCCCTCTGTGTTTTTGTCCCTTTTGCAAGAAGAGTAAGCACTGAGTAGCGGGACTTGAAAACTTTCAAAGTGATATTGTGTTGTTTTTATGATTGCATATGATATCTGTGCACACCGAGGGAGAGTTTCTCATTTTTAACTATGAAATGGCTATTTAAAATTAAGAACATTGCAATTTTTTTAACCACTGTTCTCAATTAGTGAATTAAAGACACTGCTTTTAAAAAAGTATGACAAAAATATATTTTCTTTCTGTTTGTAAGGTGGCATTGCTGAGAATCTAGCAGAGAAGTTGATTGGTGTTCTCTTTGAGGTTTGGTTACTAGCTTGTACTCGGTGCTTCCCAACACCTCCTTATTGGAAAACAGCTAAGGAGATGGTGGCTAACTGGAGGCACCACCCAGCAGTGGTGGAGCAATGGAGCAAGGTCATCTGTGCACTCACTTCAAGGTAGGTCAGCATCATTGACTTGCCTTCTTTCATCACTCTAACCTGAGGCAGCTTTCCCCAGTTCAGTGTCTTTCTGGGATTTATGGAATACATTGTAAAAAGCTGTTTCTTGTGTCTGATAATTACTGTACTTTACATATAACATTGAGCTACTTTTTAAAGATAGGCATAGTAGTTTTTCCAGTGCCGGTCTAATCTTAAAGCCTTTCAGAATAAGCAAGTATCTTGGAGAAGCCAAGATAAATTCTGTACTCTACTCCCAAGCCCCCAGTCCCACTCATTCTGATTATTAAATTTCATTAATATTTTTTAAAAACAAAGCCATAAAAAGGTATAACAGAAAATGTTAAGTTCACCAGAAATCCTGTTACTTATGTGTATAACATAATTTTACAGAAATGGGACCATATTATAACATATTACTTTATAACCAAAGTAGACAGATTTTTTTGGAGGGGGAGAGGGGAGTCAAGCTATATGTTTTGTTTTGGGTTTTTTTTTTTTTTTTTAAAGGATTTATTTGATTGATTTATTTAATTATTTATCAAAGATTTATTTATTTATTTATACAAGCACTGGGTACAGTCAGAAGCACGGGAGGGTGAGAGAATTCACCAGAGCCAGAGCGGGGAGCAGAGCAGGCAGAAGGACCGAAGTACACTGCTGAGGGGAGCAGCGGGCGGCAGGAGAGGTCTGCACGCCATGCGGGACCCTCCTCCGGTGGCCAGGGAGCAGCCGGGGATGGAACCAGCGCCGCAGAGGCTGCGGGCAGCTTCGCAACCCAGCGCTCAACCGCTGCGCCACCGGGGAGGCCCCTGTTTTGGGTTTTTTTTTTAAGATTTATTTTATTTATACAAGAACTGGGGTACAGGACAGATGCACGGGAGGGTGAGAGGACTCACCATAGATACAGCGGGGAACAGAATAGGCAGACTGAGGAAGTACACTGCTGAGGGTAGCAGCGGGCGAGACAGGAGAGGTCTGCTCGCCATGTGGGTTGCTCCGAGGCCGGCAGGGATCGAACCAGCACTGCAGAGGCTGCGGACAGCTTCACAGCTCTGGGCTCAACCACCTGTGCTCCAGGGCAGCCCCAAGCTATATATTGAGGGGCTTTGGGAGAGGAGGAAAGGGCTGGGGGAATGAGATTCATTGTCCTCGAACTGGTTGGGATTTCCCTCCCCAGCTTTGTAGTCACAGAAAAGCTCAAAGTAGGCAATTTTTTTATAATAATAATTTTACCATTTTTATGATTTGTATATATTATTGCTATTCTATGAGTAAATTGTTAGTCCTCATTTTTTTTCAGGCTTCTTTCTTCATTTCAACCCTATATGTTTTAACAGATGACTCTTAAGAGAGGATGATTCTTGTCGAAACATGATTACATTACCATTATTACACCTAAAAATTTGTTAACGGTTCTTTATTTTAATCAGTTAACCATTTGTATTCGTTTCCCTGAATATCTTGAGTTATTTTTCTTTTTACAGTTGATTCCATTGAATCAAAAAGTTGATTCCATTGAATCAGATCATGTTTAGTTGACATGTTTCTTAAGTCTATTTATTTTTATTAATTTGCAGTTAATTTTTTGGTTGAAGAAAGTAAGTCTTAGCATAGTTCACATTCTGAATTTTCCTGATTTTGTCCTACTTGTGTTAATTAACATGTTCTTCTGTCCTCTTATATTTCCTATTTACTGGTAGTTAGATCTAAAGGCTTAATCTAATTCAGGTTTGATTAGGGTAGTGGTAGAGAGCCAGGAACAAATAATTAGTAGGTGGTATCATGTATTGGAATGTAGACTGTTCTTTTTCTGAGTTAATGAAATGTTTGTATCTTTATCATCATTTGAAGTGAAAGGTGAAGGTTTGGAATGTTCTTTTTGATTCTGTTATATCTTGTGAATGTCAATATTATGAATTTGTTTTTAAATAATACTTGTTTTATCTTGACTCTAAAAGTAATATGTGCTTATAATAGAAAATTTGGAAGTAGGGGAAGTTACTTACAGATAATCCATGTTAACATTTAAATGTATTTTTTCCCATTTCAGTCTCTTTAAAAATAATCAATTTGAGATTTCTCTATGTAGTGTTATCTACTTTTTTTTACCTGATTCTTGTTCTGCTTTAATTTACATGTGCTGCTTTTCATTATTAAATAGATCTTGAGATCGTATTTTTAATGACTAGTTTTTCATTATGTGAACATATATATAGCTTTTGTATTCTGGTTATTTTATTAAGATCTAATTCCCTAGATATGGAATAATTGAGTTAAAGGGCTTTGAAAAGTTTTAATATATTTGAAATGTTACTATTAAATAAGGTATTGGAATTGTTAAATTACTTTTAAGGTGCACGATAAATTCTGAACTTCATGTAAAGTTGTTTAATAGTTATTATGAATTATAGCTTGCTTGTGTTGAAAGAGTTTGTGGTGGGATGAGTCTTTTAAAAATAATTTACATAATTATGACTAATGTAGAATTATATGTAGTTGCTTACTAAATTATTAATTTTATAGATTTACAATTCATAAATACCTATAGTTTTATAAATGATTACATAATTTTTGATCTTATTACTGTTGTTAAATTATAAATATTATATGCAATACTATATATGACATGTGCTGTAATACAGCTATTATATAATGGGGGTAAAATTTATACAATAGGAGGGCGGAGCAACATGGCGGCGAGGAGACGCTGCGAGTAAGATCTCCCATTAAAAAAAGTTAATAGGGAGGAAAAGCGGCAGGTCCCAGTGAGAACCGGGACATGGAAGATAAACGGACGACTCCAGCAAACTGCCCAAAGAAGAAAGTTGCCATAAAAGAGGACCAGAAGGGAGGGAAGCGCAGAACCCTGCTCCCCTCCCCTGCCCACAGAGGCGGCACTCTCCGACCGGCAGAGGGGAGGGAAACAACAAACCAAAACGGCCAACAAGAAAAACGGACGCAGCAAGCGGGACTGTGAGTGGAAAGGAACTATTTCAGCCACCACACCCCGTGAACTGGAGCTGAGGCGAACCCTGCAGGATTCGCCGCGGTGGTGAGCGAACGGTTCCGGGCGCCATTAGAGAAGAACAAAGACCCCGGGAGACACGCACACAGCCCGGGCTGCCGATGACTCCTGGAGGAACCAGAGGGGAGAAGAGAAGCCCACCCAAGATGCCGGCCAGTCCCAACAACACAGTGTCCCAACGCATACGGCAAATTAGAAAACAGACAGTAGGGAGGAGAAGAACCACACGCAACCTAGCAACTCTCCAGAGAAAAAGCACACCACAAAAAGAAAACCAGCCCCCAGATTGCAACGACAGTAACTTGGAAGAACTTCTGAGCCTTCCAGAAAGAGAATTTAAAATTGCCGTGATTAAAAAACTGACAGAAGTCATAAAGGAAAACAATGATAAGGGAAAAATAATCAACGATCAGAAGAATGAAATTGAGTCCCTAAAGAGGGAAGTAAAAGAAATGCAGGAGATCAAAGAATTAGTGGAAGAACTAAAGAATTCTGGGAAAAGCAATGAAAGCAGAATTGATGAAATGGAAGAACGAATAAGTGCTCTTGAAGACACAGAAATAAAAAGAACCAAAACAGAAAAGGAAAGAGAAGTACGAAGGAAAAAGAATGAAGAAAGACTTCGGGAACTATCTGACTCCATGAGGAAAGGAAATATAAGAGTTATAGGAATACCAGAAGGAGAGGAGAGAGAAGTAGGAACAGAGAAAATATTCAAAGAGATAATTGAAGAGAACTTCCCAAATGTGAAGAAGGAGCTGAAAATTGATATACAAGAAGCAAGAAGAACACCAAACTTCCACGACGAAAGAAAAAATACAGCAAGACACATAATAGTAAAGCTCCCAAGAATCCAGGACAAGGAAAAAATAATGAAGCTGGCAAGAGGGAAGAAACAGATAACATTCAAAGGAAAGCCAATCAGGCTGACATCAGACTTTTCCGAAGAAACACTACGGGCAAGGAGAGAGTGGAGGGACATAGTCAACAGACTCCAAGAAAACAGATGCCAACCAAGAATACTCTATCCCGCAAAGCTCTCCTTCCTCTTTGAAGAAAGAATATGGACCTTCCCAGACAAACAGAAACTCCGGAATTTCATTGCAACTAAACCCCCACTCCAAAAAATACTAAAAGGAGTCCTAAAGCCAGAACCTCAGAGGGACGAATAACAATGAAAGAAGGCCAAAAAAAAAAAGATATTAAAAGAATAAATAAATAAAATCAAAGGAAAGACAAACACAATGGCAAATACAGATGTTAACATATCAATATTAACTCTAAATGTAAATGGACTAAACTCTTCAATAAAAAGACACAGAGTTGCAGCCTGGATTAAGAAACAAAACCCAACCTTTTGCTGTCTCCAGGAAACACATTTAGCTACAAAAGATAAAAATAGGCTCAAAGTTAAAGGATGGAAAACAATCCTACAAGCAAATGGACCAAAAAAGAAAGCAGGAACAGCTATACTTATATCAGATAAAACAGATTTCAAACTCAAAAAGATAAAAAGAGACCCCAATGGTCACTACATTATGATAAAGGGGACAATACTTCAAGAAGAAATAACACTCATTAACATATACTCACCAAACGAAGGAGCACCAAAATATATCAGACAACTGTTGTCTTCTCTGAAAACAGACATCAGAGAAAACACATACGTAGTGGGAGACTTCAACACACCACTATCAACAATGGATAGATCAACAAGACAAAAAATAAGTAAAGAAACCAAAGCTCTAAATAAGGACCTAGAGCAATTGGGCTTAACAGACATCTATAGAACACTAAACCCCAAAAAAACGGAGTACACATTTTTCTCAAGCGCACACGGATCATTCTCCAGGATCGATCACATACTGGGGCACAAGACAAACATCAACAGATACACCAAGATTGAAATCATACCAACCATCTTTTCTGACCATGAAGGCATCAAACTAGAACTAAACCATAAAAAGAAGGCAAGGAACTTTCCTACCTCATGGAGATTAAAAACCACACTACTGGAAGACCACTGGACTAATGAGGAGATCAAAGAAGAAATTAAAAAATTTTTTGAATTGAACGACAAGGAGGACACCAATATCCTAAATGTATGGGATGCAGCAAAAGCAGTAATAAGAGGAAAATATATAGCAATAGAAGCTCACATCAAGAAACAAGAAAGAACTCAAAGAAACAACCTAATCTCGAAGCTCAAAGATCTAGAAAAAGAACAACAAAAAAACCCCAAAACCAGTAGAAGAAAAGAAATAATAAAAACCAAAGCAGAAATAAATGAAATTGAAACTAAAAAAACAATCCAAAAGATCAATGAAACCAAGAGCTGGTTCTTTGAAAAAATCAATAAAATAGACAAACCCCTAGCCAGGCTCACAAAGGAAAAAAGGGAGAAAGCACAAATAAACAGGATCATCAATGAAAGAGGAGAAATCACAACGGACACAGCAGAAATCAAAAGAATAATCAGTAACTACTATGAACAGTTATATGGAAATAAGTTTAATAATCTAGAGGAGATGGACAAATTCCTACAACTCTACAATCACCCAAAGCTAGATAAAGAAGAAATAGAACACCTAAACAGACCAATTACAATTAGCGAAATTGAAATGGTAATCAAAAACCTCCCCAAAAACAAAAGCCCAGGACCTGATGGATTTACAAATGAATTCTACCAAACATTCAGAGACGAATTAGTGCCTATCCTTCACAAACTCTTCCAAAAAATTGAGAAGGAAGGGACAATACCAAACACGTTCTATGAAGCCAACATTACACTAATACCAAAACCGAACAAGGACAACACTAAAAAGGAAAACTACAGGCCAATCTCCCTAATGAACACTGATGCAAAAATCCTCAATAAAATTTTAGCCATCAGAATCCAACAATGTATCCATAAGATAATTCACCACGACCAAGTAGGATTCATTCCAGGGGCACAAGGATGGTTTAACATCCGAAAATCAATCAACGTTATCCAACACATCAACAAAAAGAAATATAAAAACCATATGATAATATCAATAGATGCTGAGAAAGCTTTCGACAAAGTGCAACACCCATTCATGATAAAAGCCCTTGAAATTCTTGGGATACAAGGAACATACCTCAACATCATAAAGGCCATCTATGACAAGCCAACAGCCAGTATCATTCTCAATGGTGAAAAGCTGAAAGCAATTCCATTAAGATCTGGAACAAGACAAGGATGTCCACTCTCACCACTGCTTTTCAATATAATACTGGAAGTCCTAGCCAGGGCAATAAGACAAGAGAAAGACATCCAAGGAATCCAAATAGGAAAAGAAGAAGTCAAACTATCACTATTTGCAGACGATATGATATTATACATAGAGAACCCCAAAAACTCCACAGAAAAGCTAATTCAACTCATCAATCAGTTCAGTAAAGTGGCAGGATACAAAATCAACACGCAAAAGTCAGTAGCCTTCCTATACACAAACAATAAATCTGAAGAAGAAGAAATCAAAAAAACCATCCCTTTTGTTATTGAAACAAAAAAAATCAAATATTTGGGAATAAATCTAACAAAAGAGGTAAAGGACCTATACAAAGAAAACTATAAAACACTGTTAAAAGAAATAGAAGAAGACACAAAGAAATGGAGAGACATCCCCTGCTCATGGATTGGAAGAATAAACATTATTAAAATGGCCATCCTTCCAAAAGCAATATACAGATTCAATGCTATTCCAATCAAAATTTCAATGTCATTCTTCAAAGAAATAGAACAATTATTGATGAAATTCATATGGAATCACAAAAAACCCCGAATAGCCAAAGCTCTCCTGAAAAAAAAAGAAGGGAATGGAGGCATTACACTCCCAGACTTCAAACTATGCTACAAAGCCATAATCATCAAAACTGCATGGTATTGGAACAAGAACAGACATACAGACCAATGGAATCGAATAGAAAATCCAGAAATAAACCCACAGATTTATGGTCAACTAATCTTTGACAAAGGAGCAAAGACTATGCATTGGAGCAAAGAAAGTTTGTTCAATAAATGGTGCTGGGAAAATTGGGTCGCTACATGCAAAAGAATGAAGCTTGACCACTACCTCACACCATACACAAAAATCAACTCAAAATGGATTAAAGAACTAGACATAAGACCTGAAACCATAAAATATATAGAAGGAAATATAGGCGAAACACTACGTGATCTGCACATCAAAGACATCTTTACAGACACATTACCCAAAGCAGTGATAGTGAAGGCAAAGATAAACAGCTGGGACTACATCAAATTAAAGAGCTTCTGCACAGCAAAAGAGACAATAACAAAAACAAAGAGAAACCCCACCAACTGGGAGAACATTTTTGCACCCAACACTAATGATAAAGGACTGATCACAAAAATCTGCAAAGAGCTGATGAGACTCAACAACAACAAAGAAAATAATCCAGTCAAAAAATGGGCAGAAGAGCTAAAAAGAAACTTCTCTGAAGAGGAAATGCAAATGGCCAACAGGCATATGAAAAAATGTTCAACATCACTTGCCATCAGGGAAATGCAAATCAAAACTACCATGAGATACCATCTTACACCAGTGAGAATAGCACTTATTAAAAAAACTAGCAACAACAAATGCTGGCGAGGGTGTGGAGAAAAAGGAACTCTCCTGCACTGTTGGTGGGAGTGCAAACTGGTCCAACCACTGTGGAGAGCTGTGTGGAGATTTCTGGACCTACTAAACATAGAGCTTCCATATGATCCAGCAATTCCACTCCTAGGTATTTACCCAAAGGACACAGAAACATCAATTCCAAAGAACACCTGCACCCCTATGTTTATAGCAGCACTGTTTACAATAGCTAAGCTTTGGAAACAACCCAAATGCCCAAAAATAGATGACTGGATCAAGAAGATGTGGTACATATATACCATGGAATATTACTCAGCATTCAAAAAAGATAAACACATGCAATTTGCAGCAACATGGATGGCGCTGGAAGGGATCATGCTCAGCGAAATAAGCCAAAAAGAAAAAGAAAAATACCGGATGGTCTCACTCATAGCAGGAATCTAGAAAACTTAAATAAGGGACCAGGAAAATGAATATAAGAAAGTGAAAATCAAAATCAACAAAAAACTATGAACCAGAGACACTTTTTGGGGAGTGGGGGGCGGGAGGGGAGGGATTGGGGTCAGAATGGGGGGGCTGCAATTGTATGGGGAATATAACAATAAAATTTATAAAAAAAAAAAATTTATACAATAAATGTTAAGTTTATAATGCTTACAATATGAAATATTTATAAAATAATTTGTAACTTTATAAATATAAGTAATATAAGGTTAAAAAATTCTCTATAAATAAAGTATATATTGTTCGTTGTGTATTGTCTTAATTCTTAAGCTTTTTCTTTGTATAACCTCCCTTTCTGATTTGACCAGCCTCATTTTCTGTTTGTGTATTAGTGATCCTAAATTACTCTCTCTGACTTTTTTATAAAATAAAATATTAAAAAAATAAGTAATACATATTATATAACTTATAAAAATGTAAATTACAATTAAGTTATTTAAATAGATAAATTATTTAAATGACAAGTTATAATCTAAAATGTCTTTTATAAAACTGAAAATTTCCTTCTAGTTTGTGCTTTTTATAAACAAAGATCTTCATTTACCTTTATTTCAGTGAGATATAATACATGTCTCATCTGTCTTCTTTTATATCATCGTAATTTAATACTTAAATGTATCTTTCATTCTTTTAAGAATTGAACTTAGTGTTATTAATTATTTTATTTTCTAGATTATTACGCTTTACATATGGTCCTTCATTTCCTCCATTTAAAATTCCCGATGAAGATGCCAGTCTGATTCCTCCTGAAATGGATAATGAGTGTGTTGCACAGACATGGTTTCGCTTTTTACATATGTTAAGGTACTGTTTCAGTATTTCCTGTGGTCTTAACCAGTAAGTGTCTTAGGGCAGAAACCATGCTTTAATTGTCTTGTTGGAGTTTAGAGTGTGACTACCAAAGCACAATTGTTAGGTGTAACAAAGTTATACAAAGTGCACATCTCTGTCTTCTGTTTCTGCTCTCCCAGCAGAATCAGTCTCTAGCAGAATCAGTCTCTCCTAGGCTATTCTTAGTTTACACTCTAGGAGATCATCCACTGTTTGTTCTCTTGCTTCTTGCAGCCTGGGTAATGATATCTCTTCTAGGGCTTTATTACAGTTAGTGGACAATGGACACTGCCTTACTCGTCTCTGTGACCAGCACTCACTTGTCACTGGCTCTTAGGGGCTCTGTTGTATCCTTGCTGTTTAAAATTTCTTTGATAAACACACCCTAAAATTTCAGAGAGATAAATTCTACATGCTATTTCTTTCTTTATAGCAATTCTATTCAGTGCATCTTCATTGCTTCCTACCTTTCTTTCTACTAGCTCCATCATGTGCTCGGTGGAACTTTTGTTTTGTTGCATACTGTCGTGACTTCCTTGCATAACCTCTCTTTCTGGTTTGACCAGTCCTTTTTTCTATTTGTGTATTCATGATACTAAATTACTCTCTATGACCTTTTAATAAAATTAGGAATGTTAACCTTTTTCTCTTTTTTCAGTTTGTATTTGTATCTTTCATCTTTTGTTATCTCAGTTTTTTAAAAAATATTTTTCTGTGACCATTTCTTTTTTCTTTAAAATTAGAAAATCTGTGTTCTTTGATCAGATACTGTGATTTCTTCAGATTTTATATTTTATTTTATATTTTATATATGACATTAAGTTCCATTTTATTTATGCCAAATTTTGTCTTTGGGTTGTGTGTTATTCCATTAATCTCATTTATTACATGAGATTTACACTTTTAATCTATTTAATTTTAGAGTAATTATTGATATTTGGTGGGCCTTTCCCCCATTTCTTAGAACATTTTTATAAACTTGCCTATTTAACATTTCAGATGAAGTTTAGAATCAACTTGACAAGTTACAAAACACAAGTAAACAGAAAAAAACCTACAAAACCTTTTGGGTTTTGGATTGTGTATTAATTATGGTAAGGAACATACTCTGCTTTAGCAGATGAGCTAGAAAATCTTAGTGGTTTAATACTATATAACTTCAATAAAGTCTGGTGCAAGGGGTGGCTCTGCTCACATAGTAGTTCAGGGACTCAGGATGACAGAAGTTCTGCCATCTTCAACATGTGGCTCTAGTAGGGACTCAGCTCTGTAAGCAGGCTCCTCTGTCTGTCTAGCAGATAGAGAAGAGTGAACAGGAAAATTGTGTGGGAGGTTTTTAATGAACAAGGCCTTGAAATGATATAAATCACTGCTATTCATATTCCATTGACCAGAATGCGGACAGTGCCATACTTCATTACATATCTGTTCCATATCCCTTGTTATTCTCATTTCTAATTTTACTTATTATCTTGAATCTATTCTTTGAATATTTGAGTGCCAATAAAATTGGCATTTCTTATTTACATGTGGAAAAATTGGCATAAGCCTTTCTTTTCCTAGTTTTCAGTATCAGACATGTATTTAGCAGAGCTCTGCTGGAATGAGATGTAGTCCATTTCAACTTTATTGCCTGCTTTCTGATTTCTGAATAAACATGAATTATAGTCTCTAGCAGGCACTGCTGCTAGAGATTCTTACCTCCTCTATTCCACATGATGAACTATAGTTCTGTGATTGTAATGTACTAACACCAGAAATTCATATTCTGCACATTCCCCTGTCCTCACTTGCTGCTACTTGAAATTAAGAGTTGTTTGAATGGATGGAAAAATGATTTCAGAGGGCAGAACATCTATAAGCCACTGTTTGTTTTTCTCAGTTTACTTCTTTTGACCATTTAGCTAGTGGAATTCTTCCCAGGTGCTTTAGGTTGATTATCAGTACCATCTTGAGTTGGAGAGGCCATTTAATTGAAATCTATTTTTTAATGGAAATACTTAAAAAATTATTTGTAGAAAAAATACAAACTCAAGGCCAAATCCATTGTCTAAATATATGCCTTTAGTACATACCCATGAATAGACACTCATCTTGATTTCAAATACTTTGTAAAAATTGGGAAAATTAATATTTTTGAGAGAAAAAAACAAAATGTTTAATTATATATTAATTATATATATGCGTGTGTGTGTGTGTGTGTGTGTGTATTCCTTGTACAAGGGAGAGACCCAGCTGTAGCTGCCTTACCCATCTTTAGAAGCCATCAAGATAGGTTGAGGGGTGGGAAGAAAGGGAAGGTAATTAGGGAAGTTAGACAAGCACAGCAAACAAAAGGTGTACATAATAAGTTCTGCCTTCTCCATTGAAAAGAGATAAGGAGTCTTCCTGGGAGACAGCCTAGTTACTTCCATCCAGCTTTCAGAGCCTCTTCCATGAAATTAACTCTTGATTAAAAAGACTGCTCCCCTACAGTTCCATCTTTAGAATTTCTGAAGAAGTCCCACAATTTAGAAGTTGAATTGTTCAATTATTTTCTATAACCAGTCTCGTAGTCTTGAGAATAGAGAAGTCCAATTATACAGCTCTGTCCAGTTCCTGTAGTCAGTCCTGCAGGCAGGTCCAAAAGTTTAGTCTATATTATATATATATATAATAAGAACCATTTAAATTTTTCCCATTCTGAGGGTGTCAGAGAAAAGTGTGTTTCAGTTTTGTTGAGGTCATGTAAACATTACTTCAGCTTGTAGCTTGCTTTCTTTAGTAGAGCAGTTTCCTGTACTTCCATTAGTCTTAATTTCATATTTTATTTAAAATTCTTAATTCTTAAAAACCTTAATTTCTAAAACTGGTACACTATTATCCCTTTAAATTGGAAGACTTACAGACAACTTACAACTTCTAAAACATGTACTTCAATTTTTTTTTTAGGTGATATGGACACATTTTACTCACGTACATGAAATACTTTAGTTCCCTTGTAATAAAGAACCAAAAAGTAAACCGAAGTTTAGTAATTTCAGTTAGAATGATCTAGATGTTGAATACATTCCCCCCCCTTTTTTTTTCTTTTTTACCATTCCCTCCACCCACATTCCCCTTATTAAACTTAGTAAAACTTTAATTTGTCAAAAGAGATTTTGGAAACTACTTAAGTGGTAAAGGAATGTGGTTCTGAAAACATTAATATTAAAGTAAAATTTTCTCCATGTGGAAATTTTTTTTCTCCTGTTGATTTGAAATCAACTCCTCTTAATTTATTTACAGCTTTTCCATTTCATTGCTTAGTTCCCAACATATTAGAAAAATATCTTTGTATATTAAAAACTTCTAGTCTTACTTTGATTCTCATTCTCTGACTAGGCAGAGTAAGTTCATGTAAACATACCAGAAATCTGTAAAGAAGTTTTGATGTTTGAGTCACCGGCCTGTTAAATGCATCGTGATTTAATAACTCTGAATCAAAGAAATAGGCACCAACAGTTCTGTTTTTTAAATTAGAGTGCTTATATTTTATTGCTAAAGAAACTTCTAAATGTATAATTCTTTTCTCTCTTTTGATAGCAATCCCGTGGATTTGAGTAACCCAGCCATTATAAGCTCTACTCCCAAATTTCAGGAACAGTTCTTGAATGTGAGTGGAATGCCACAAGAATTGAATCAGTATCCCTGCCTTAAGCATCTGCCTCAAATATTTTTTCGTGCCATGCGTGGAATCAGCTGTCTTGTGGATGCTTTCTTAGGTGAATTTTGCTTTTTGTTGGCTAGATGTTTAAAAAGCTTCATGTAGGTATTTAGATTCTAATCTTAGAATCTTTCATGCAAAGCACAGAGGAAAAGACAAAGAGATTTTATTACAAAAAATAAACTAGGAAAAATTATTTGCAACAAATGTGGTATTTGTTGCTGTTATATAAATACATCATACAATGCTAAGAAAAAGAATAAGACTTAGTGAGTAAATGGACAAAGGATATGAACAAATGATTTGCAAAAAAGTGTTCATTCTTACTAGTAATCTAAGAAAATACAGATTAGAATGCTTTAGGTACCATTCTTATATGTATCATTAGAAAGCAAATTATACTTTTTGTGAGCTGGTGTTTTGAACTTTCACATTGTAGGAATATGAGAAGCCAGATTTGTTTTAACCTGTTGAAAGTTAATGATATTTAATATCATTTTGTTTTCACACTTGTTTAAAGCCCAAGACTAGGCATAGGCAGTACAGGGCTGCTAGAGCAGTTTCACCATATCAGGGACACAGGGCCTTCCCTTTGCAGCTCTCCATCTTATGTGCACTATCAAATGGGTCACAAGAGTTAAATAAGTTCAAACTTTCCTGTTCAGGAATTAAAAGAAGGAGAGCTTACACTTGATTGAACCTTTTATGGAATTTTTTTTTGGAAGACCCACCCAATAATTATTCTCTTCTTTATGGTCAGAACATGGCCACATCTAGCTCTAAAGGAGGTTTTTTTGTTTTGTTTTTTTCTTTCTTTCTGAGGGAGGTTTGCAATGTAGTTCATTCTGTGTAGCCATGGCCATCTAAAACTTTTAGTCTAACTCACTGGTGTTACTTGAGAAAGCTTTTCTGACTGCTTATTTTGAACTATGAAAAATAACTCCGTCGTCTTTTTTTCTTTTTAAGGCATTTCTAGACCCCGGTCAGACAGTGCTCCTCCAACACCCGTGAATAGGTTAAGTATGCCCCAGAGCACTGCTGTCAATACCACCCCGCCACATAACCGGAGGCACCGGGCTGTTACTGTGAATAAGGCTACCATGAAGACAAGTACGGTAAGTGTTTTTATCACTAGTGTTAGGCCATATAAGGTTGACTTTAATATGCCATCCTTTTAAAAAAGTTCTGTTTTCTCAGACTTTTCATGAGCGTGGATATATTCTTACATTTTTCTAATAGGTTAGTACTGCTCATGCCTCCAAAGTTCAGCACCAGGCATCCTCCACATCTCCTCTCTCAAGTCCAAATCAAACTAGTTCAGAACCCCGGCCACTACCTGCCCCTCGGAGACCAAAGGTTAACAGCATCTTGAATCTCTTTGGATCATGGTTATTTGATGCAGCATTTGTTCACTGTAAACTTCATAATGGGATAAACAGAGACAGCAGCATGACTGGTAAATATTGCTCAAGAAATATGTTGTCATTTTCTTTCTTTTTTTTTCTTTTTAATCTTTCCTACCTGCAAGATTAATATGTATCTTTAAAAAAACTGTCTCTGATCAAGCAATGTCTTGTGCTTAACCCCTTCCAGCTGAAGTAAAAGAATTTTGGAGGTTTCACTACTTGTCCTTTTTATGTATGTTCTATGAGGTTTGAGTTTTGGTCTGGTTTTATTAGGCACACTTCAGGTTAGCTATTTTTTTATTTAATCAGATTCCTTTCAGTAGGTGACCTGGAAGTTCCCTTCATGTCAGCCAGGATAATAATATTGATAGAAAGAATGAAAGATTTTGATTGGAAATTTATTCAAAAAAAGTGTTTTCTTAGATTTTGGCAGTCATGCACTCATTAGTACCTATAAATAACAGAAAACTTATGCTTCAGAGACGTCTTTAACTGCTCAGATTTTAGTCTAAAGGACTTCAAGGACAAACTTCTGAAATACCATTTGCTCTGTAGCGAAATAAAACTGGTAAAGAATTAGTAACCCTTAATCTTCATTTCGACTTTATTATAGAAATGAAAATGTCTAAATAAAATGTGATGTGTCATTTTACCATTATACTGTGAAGTAAAGGATGAAGTACGGGAGGGTGGACAGTGCAGAACGTACAATACTTAGGGCCTGTCATACAGAGTTGAATAATGATAATGGCTAACATATATTGAGCCGTAATTACTATGTGCCAGGTACTGTGCTGTATGCATTAATGAGTGTATTGGCTGTTTGGTAAGAAAGCACTTTTCCACCGGGGTTGGAAATAGATTGAGACAAAAGGATGTCTAATTGCATCTCTAGGGAGAATGTTAATTCTAGTGATAAAACTCATATTATGGCCATAAGAGTCTCTGTTTTCTCTTAGAAATGCATTCTTGGCTGTTGTGTATCTTAGAACTAAAGTCTAAGGTGTGACTATTATATACATATTATTTTGAATGTTCATATAAATCTTAAAAAATTTAGAAAAGTTGTAAACATAAAGACTTTCAGGAATATAATTTGAGATTCCATGGTTGAGATTAGGGATTCCTCTGTTTATTTTGTTCAAATCCAGATACTTTATTGTTTGCCATTTCCATATTACCTTTTATTTGCGAGTTTGAAAGTAGTGCTTGCTTATGGATAAGTAAATGTACTTACTAAATGAAAACTTTTAAAAACCTTTTTTGGCTTATTTTTTCTTACGTTTACGTGTCTATATTTCGAGTTTTCTGAACCATGTTTCTATTCATTAATATGTATTGTATTTCCTAGAATCAGTCAGTCATGTTTTTATTTTTATTACAATGTAATTCTTACAAGTGTACCTTTTGGGTATCAGGCTGTTGACACTAAAATCTCTTGAGTCCAGAATGGGTCAACTCACTGCTTCCTTGGTAGGCTTGCTTAAAGGAATTTACAGCTCTTTCCACTCTCTAAGTAATTTGTAACAGCTTTACCTCATCTTCTTGTCCCAAAAGATAGAAACCAGAATTCAAATCATATGTGCACAACAAATTATTACTTCGAATTTTTAGCATTTTCTTTGGTGGAGAAAGGATAGAAGCTTCTCTCCCCCTAGTGTTCAGAGATGAGAAAGGCTGTTACATTACCCAGGAGATTGGAGATGTCCAGATAGTTGAATGGGATTGATGCATTTGGATGCTACTTGTGGTGGTGGTGGGAGTTTGGGGAACATTAACACTGTTTTCTGAGTACTGGCTGCCATCAAGGAATTCTGCCATGCAATTCACCTCTAACTTAAAATGTTTGTGTCTATAAACTAGTTAGCTTCAGATTGACATGACAGTACACTATACTTTGTAAAAGTAAAATTGAGCTGGGAAGGGTTAATGAACTAAAAATTTAATGCACGTTATGGGCAGTTCAAAACCAATTCTTTGTAGTTGTGTAATTTTCTTTGTTCATTGTTTTGCATGATACAAAATCATAATTTTTGACTGAATGCACAATTTCTTATGTTTTTGAACTAGCTTGTGTTATCATAAAGCTTTTAATCTAACTTTTGAAAAGCTAAAAAGCTTCTTAACGTATTGTAAAATTTCACCATCTTTAAAGTATTTTATAATTACTTGCTGTCCTTTGATTTGTTTCCATTTATTTCTATTATCTTGCAGCATCTTTTATCCAAATTCTTCTTTCTTATAAATCTTGTAAGTAGGAACCAGAAGCTTCTCCTTAATTGCAGTCATGTTTTTATTTTTTCATAATTCCATTAAAAAATTTGATTGTCATTGTCTCTTGTAGTTTTTGCACTTGGGAAGAAAAATACTTCTGTGTCTTGAATGGGGAAGATTGTTGGCAAAAGCAAATTAATCTGCCTGAATCAGTCCCATTATTTCTGTACACTAGTCTGGTCATGTCATGAATTCCAGGACTTTGCACTAACTGTGTTTTGGCTTTTTTTTTTTTTTTTAAGCTTTTAAGCTTATTTTTATACAGATTTAGTGTTTGATTTGTATGCATTCTGCATGTAGTGTTTTTCAAATGTATTATTGCTGGGTAACTTATTCAGGACTAAAAATGGCTCATGGGAAGTTGCATAAAGACTTATGCTTGACTCTGTATTCTATTAAATATATTATTACAAAATAATTTAAATATTTTTTGTAGAGTGATAAAAGATTTCAGAGTGATTTTCAATACACTGAAATCTTTTGTTAAAAATAAAAGCAACTTTCAAAGGGCTTTTGTTTCAGTGACTTGAATGATCATGATAATCCTTCTTACCAATTCCAATTTTCTAATTTATCAACCTTAAGTTAGCTGCTGTCTGTGGTTGTTAAAATTCATTCTCATTTTGCTTGGTTGGGTGATTTTTTGGTGTGTGTTTTGGAGTTGGGTGGGCAGTGGGAATGCTCTCTTCCTCCTCACCCATTTTTCAGCCTTTTCTTGCCCTCTCCCTAAAGTATACAAACTGGCATGGGATTGCCCATGCAATTATGATGTCTCTCTGGGGTTATGTATAAATTGCAATAGCTGTTTTTCTTAATGTTTAAACATCATTCCAAAGGGGAGGAAAAAAACAGAATAAATCATAGAAAAGCCAAATTCTGTCTTGTATATCTGTATCGTAATACAGATACATACAAATGTACTCTGCTAACCAAAAATTCAGTTGAGAAATGCTTCTTGTAGAATCTGTTAAACTGAGAGTACCACTGTAAATTAATTGTTAACCATTTTCAAAGAAGATTTAAGAGAGCCCTTTTTTAAAAAAAATTTTTTAAGACATAGATGCTAAACAAAAGCATTATTGAATTCTATTCAAGTAGCTATTTAATGACACCAACATTTGATCTTTGTGTCCAGGGTCCCATGAGCCTATTTGCATAGTGACAAATACAATAAAACCCTCCTTTTCTCTCCCCAGCCATCACAACACAAGCTAGCATGGAGTTTCGACGGAAAGGGTCACAAATGTCCACAGACACCATGGTTTCCAATCCCATGTTTGATGCAAGTGAATTTCCTGATAACTATGAAGCAGGAAGAGCTGAGGCTTGTGGGACACTATGTAGGATTTTTTGTAGCAAGAAGACTGGAGAAGAGATTCTGCCAGCTTATTTATCCAGGTCTTAGAATTTTTTTGTTTATTCTTCCATTTGTGTACTTTTGATAGTATTGGCTGTCTATTGTAGTATGGCTTGGTAGGCTGAATTGATAAGTAAATGTTGGTCTGAAATACCTGCAAATGTCAGTAAGTAATCAAAAATTTTATTTGGACTCTTCCATTTTACCTGCCTCATCAGAATATTTTTATTTTAGAAGTATTATTTATTCTATCTTATTTTACTTTCATTATGGAGAGAGTTGGAAGGGCCACCTTTTAAAAATATATTTTATAAATTTGAACACAGGATCAGGCACTGTACTAGCTGTAAATCCTGCCTCCAAGGAACTTACTTTCTCGAGTGAGTAAAGCCAGGTACATAAGTAATAATGATCTGATAGAGAGAGTCACAGTTAAAGTACTATGGGCATGCAGATGAAGAAGCAACACATTCTCTAGGGGCCCAGGAATGAGTTACAGAGGATTGGATGGTTGTGTTGAATTTGTAAAGGATGGGTTGTATTTAGACTGTGTAAGCAAGTTGAGCAGGATCATCTTATCCAAATCTTTGACTTCAGCCATTTTCCCTGCCATCCATTCAGTTGCCCAGGCCAGAGAGTAGGAGTCATTTTAGACTCCTTCTGTATCTTTTGTTGGTTAGCCAGCTCCTGCCTTTCTGGTATTTAATCCTCTTTTTAATCTCTCCACTCTGTTCCCACTATGACACTTCAGGCTTTGTTACTTGTTTCCTAAATTAACTTGTAATGGTCTCCTATTTTTTTTTTTTTTCACTCTATTTTGTGCTCCTGAGTTGATCATTTGCATAGCTGCTGAAGTGATATTAATATCAACAAGAGCATTCAGGTGTTTGTGTACCTGGTAGGTTCTTAGGATAGAGAATTAAATTGACCCTCTCAGAGGGAACCAAGTGCAAAAACAAATAGGCATAAAACAGGATGGTACAGGCAGTAAACTAATCAGGGTTATCTAAACCATAGTCTCCTGACTGTAAGTAACAGGAAAATCCTCTCTATGTGACTTAAGCACAGGGGAATTAGTTACAAGAAAGTAGTGCTATTAAATATATGCTGAGATCAGAATGGGCAGCAGTGCTCAGAAATGGCAGGGACTAGAGTGTTCAAGGATCAAAACCATATTCCCTCTTTCTGTTTTTATATGTTCATGGTCTCCCAGAACTGTTTAATTCTTCTCTTCTTTGCATATTATTTTTCTTTATTGCAATATGCTTCTAAGTTCCCAGTTTCCATGACCCTGGTCTAGATGACCAGCAGACCAAGGAGCATCTTTGATTCTTAGTTTCAGATTGCTGGGAAAGATCTGATTGAGTGACTGTCTCTAGTCTAGCTGGCTATGGCTGTGAGGGATCACATGGAGTGCTGGCGCTCAGTCCTTGCAGTTGGGGCACATTTCTCAGGAGAGAGACTATGGTTGGGGGAGATGTTCCACATGGTGTTAGTGAGAGAGAAGGCTGTGAATGTGAGCTTTCTCTCTGGCCTGTAAGACTGTATGTGTGGTAGTATGACCAACCAAAAGAGCAGATTTGTGAGAGGACAAATGATGTTTAGTTTTGAAGCTATTAAATTTGCAACGCCTTTTGGATACTTAGCAACAGGTATTTATTAAGTTCCTATTTGTGCCTGGT
The DNA here is from genome assembly GCF_014898055.3 of Talpa occidentalis. Taxonomy (NCBI): domain Eukaryota; kingdom Metazoa; phylum Chordata; class Mammalia; order Eulipotyphla; family Talpidae; genus Talpa; species Talpa occidentalis. Next base: position 91,516,154 of record NW_023600993.1, read on the forward strand.
GCTGTGCACAGGGACTACTGGAGTAGTAAGTGGACATGTCCTGCCATTAGATACACAATAAAGTTTTGGTTGCTAGATCTGGAATTCATTTGAGAGGTGTGAGCTGGAGACTGGTTTGATTATATTCTGCAGCTCAAGTAGTGTTAAAACTAGACTAGTGGAAGAGATAGCTTTGAGAAGTAAGGTTCACCAATATTAGTCAATAACCTGAGAGATGAATACCAATGTGAGGGGCCGGTGGAGTGAGAGGATCTATTAAAGGAAATAACTGTAGAGCTGAGAGAAAAATAAGAAAAAGGAGTAAAAGGAGGATGGAGAGCTTTAAAAAAGCAGAATAGTAGATTTGTCTCCTGGATTTAATGGTTGAGATGCCATTGGTTATTACATACTTAGTTCTAGGGACAAGATACGTTGAAATGGTTTGAGCAGTGCCCAGCAGGTGAGGAAGTTGTTTCTGAAGAATTTTGTAGGGCAAAATGCTTTTTGGTAGAAGAGTGTACCGATATAGTTGCTCTTGAATGGTGGGAGTTGGAATGCTTACTTGTTGAAAATTAAGGGAGGGGGCTAAACGTAAGATATACTCAGGTAGATTTCTAAAAAGACCTGTCTTTCAGTGACCTTTGTATCATGATGAATGTAGGGTTCATTCTTTCACTGTCTTCCCAAAATAATGGGGAAAGAGAGAAAAGGCACAGAAAAACACTTTTTTTTTTTTCGGGAATTGTAAAATTCTACCAAATTTTATTGACATGGAATTCAGTTACGTAATTCCTCCATTTATTGATAATTACTGCAGCCATTTGTTTGGTTTGGTTTTGGTTGCTTCGTTTGCTGGCACCTGTAACTTTGAGTTGCAAGGGTTAAAACTTCAAGCACATATATAATAGACATCATTTTTTTTCTATTAGGAAAGATAATTTGGTTCTTAGTATATTTAACTCTGAATTGTCCTCACTCCAATAATGCTTTTAAGGAATAGAAATCATGAAAAGTGGAAATACACTTTCAGATAACTATAGAATATATTGATAATTATGAGAGCAATTGATCAGCAGTTTGTTTAAAATTTTTTTCTTGCTTTCCTAGATTTTACATGCTTTTAATTCAAGGTTTGCAGATAAATGATTATGTGTGCCATCCTGTCTTGGCCAGCGTTATTCTAAACTCCCCTCCTTTGTTCTGCTGTGACTTGAAAGGGATTGATGTTGTGGTTCCTTACTTTATTTCAGCTCTTGAAACCATTTTGCCTGACAGGTAAGCTATCATTTCTATACTCTATTATCAATTGTCTGGTTTGGCTTGGTCTTTTCTGGTGCTTCCTCCACTGTTTCCTGATTGATCTCATCCAGTTATCTTCATAGCCTAAGGAAACTCAGGCCACATTAAATAAGTATAGAACATTTAGATCCATCTTACCTCTGAACTCCTTCAGTTCTGATTTGTCCATGAACTTGAGGAATACTTTTTGACCTGGTCTCCAAGAATAAGAGCAATCCCGGCCTAGAATCAGTCATATTCTAGTTGAATTCACTAACATTTTAACGTTATCTCTCTCTGATTGCAAAATATAAACTCATTGGAAAAGTATTTACCACATTCTTTATGAAAGCAAATTCAGTGCTTGAATTGTGAAAAATAGGCATAATATATACTTGGCAATAGTTGAAAATACAATTTAGTTCAAAAATTCTAATAGCTTTTTTATTTTTTGGCAGAGAACTCTCAAAATTCAAAAGCTATGTAAATCCAACAGAATTGAGAAGATCTTCCATTAATATCCTACTCTCTTTGTTGCCCCTCCCTCATCACTTTGGCACAGTCAAATCTGAGGTAATGTTTTATTAAAACTTTTTATATATTCCACTTTTTGTGTTGATTCAAGTCAAATTGTATTTAAAAGTTGGAATGGGAGCTTTGAAAAAATTTCAGATTATTCAAGCTAATTATCAAAGTTGATTTGTTGTGTTATTTCTTCTGTTAGTCTGCCAGCATGCCTTGGTCTGCATTGCAAGTGGTGATAGACAGGTGACATCTGATAACATGTTGTGTGAGTTACTGACAGACAGCACAATGGCTATTTTTAGTGAAACTGAAAGCCTTGCTTGTTAGAATGGTCTTCTCTGTTGTCCACTCTAGCAGTTTCTACCTGGGCTAAATATTATTTGTTTTTTCCACAGGTGGTCCTAGAAGGGAAATTTAGTAATGATGACAACTCTTCCTATGATAAACCAATAACTTTTTTGTCCCTGAAGTTGAGGCTTGTGAATATACTAATAGGTGCCTTGCAAACGGAAACAGACCCCAACAACACCCAAATGATACTAGGTATGTGTTTCTACTGTTTTTATGTAAGTGGAAATCAAGTTACTGTTACCCCCCAGACATGCTGAAGAGGCAGTGACGGGCGCCTAAGCCTAATGCAATTTCATTATTGTGATTCAGAGGCAGCATTTGTTTACTTTCATATGTGAAAAAAATTTGAAGGGATGAGGGGAGGGAAAGAAAACATTTAGTTTCATGTGTGATCTTTTGTTTTTCTCTTTCCCTCTCTCCCTTCTCTCCTTTCCTCCTTTCTTTTTCTCTTTTACCCTCTCTCCTTTTTCCTTTCTTTCTTCCTCTCTCTCTCTCTCTTCTGCCCATTATGTACATGAAAAAATTTTGAGTTGGGTGTAATTCCGGGAGCCATGTCAGAGGGAATTAAGAGGGAATTAAGGAGTAGCAGTTGCTGTATTTCCCTTTTTTCCTTATTGTTTCTTGTTGGTCTCCTATTCATAGTGATTCTGTCTTAAATGTTTTCTCATCATGATGGTTACTACCATATTTTAAACCGTTATTACTTCTCAACCTGATTACTGCAACTGTTTTTTATTATACTTCTGACTTTTTATCAAGAACAAGGTTATGTTTCTAGGTACAGATGTGCTAGAGAATTCTAGAGAGATGAGTAATATGTGGCTCTTATTCTGGAGCAAGTCTCATTGCAGAGATTGGAATACTTTCAGTCAGTAGTCAAATGATAGCAAAAAACAGTATTTGTTTCAGGTAATGTTGAGTATTTTGTAGTGTTGAGAGAGAAGAAATCAGCATTCCTAGTTCTATCTACTACTTCCAGAATGTATCCTGATCAATCTTAGGACCCTAATCTAAGCCACCCTATATTTTGAATCAGTGATATTATATAGCCGCCTAATTGGTCTCTCTGCCTCTTTTTTTTTTTTTTTAAGATTTATTTTATTTATTTATACAAGCACGGGGTACAGTCAGAAGCACGGGATGGTGAGAGAATTCACCAGAGTCAGAGTGGAGAGCAGAGCAGGCAGACTGATGAAGTACACTGCTGAGGGGAGCAGTGGGCAGCAGGAGAGGTCTGCGCGCCATGTGGGACCCTCACCCGGGGCCGGGGATCGAACTGGCGCTGCAGAGGCTGTGGGCATCTTCGCATGCCTGCACTCAACCGCTGCGCCACCAGGGGGGCCCTCTCTGCCTCCTTTCTTTCCTCGTTCCTCCCCCAGTTTATTCTCCATACTAAAGCTGAGTGATTGTTCTAAAGGATAAAGTAGATGTCACTAGTCTCATGCCACTGGCTTCCCATTACACTGAGAGTACATTTGCTCTGATCTGCTGAGGTGCTATATTCAAACATCATCTGACTCCTGCATGCCTCTCAGACTTACCCGTTTCTATTTTCCTCCTGGTCCCCTCACCAGCTAAAATGTATCAATAAATATTTGTTGATTTGTTGACAGACCTAGTAATAGCACTAAGGATGGTCTTATCCTCCTTAAACATCTTTCAGACAAGTCCTCTTCTCCTCCCAACCCAATGCTCAAATTGGGTAAGTAGCAACTTTATTGGAAAGCAAGTGGTTTTCCATTGTGGCTTCTGCATCTTAGTACCACTAAAGTTCTATCCTGGATATCAGGATCACCACTCTTGACAGTGGCGCTCTCAGAAAAGCATACGTCCTCATGCTCCCCACTGAACCACATGAATATAATTACCATTCCTGCCCAAAAAAAACCTGGGAGGGAGATAGAACTTTTGGAGCAATTGACCCCTGAGAATGTCTTGATGCTGTATGGTGCTTAGAGACTTTTTTCCTCCTTTTCATTAGTAAGACCTGGACTTCCTCTCAGTATCTTAGATCCTGTTCAGAGGTAGGGTGGGACATTTATTCAAAGCCCTTATATCCTCAGCAGAGTTGAAATGTATGCCATTCCAGTAGACTCATGCTTGAGATGGTTCTCAAAGACTTTTAAGACTTAATGGAGGGCCTCCCCTGGTGGTGCAGCGGTTGAGCAGTGCCGGTTCATTCCCCGGCCGCTGGCGAGGGTCCCACAAAAAAAAAAAAAAAAAGACTTAATGGAGAGTGATTCTAAAGAGATAGGTAACAGCTGCCAAGAATATTTGTCCAGAGATCTAATTAAAAGACAGTTAACTTGACTGGAATTATCTATGAGTAAAAAATTTTATAGGTTCTAAAATTCCATTAATTTTATTAATTGTAGGCATGATTTTCTAGATTCACAAATGTAGTTTTTTGCTGTTTATATTCCCAGATCTGAAGTAGAGCTGTGTTCTTCCCTAGGCTGGGTTTTTAGAAACCTTCTGAAATTAGCATGTTCAGACTGACCAAGGGTTGAAGCCTGTCCTCCAATGGCATTGACCTTCTGTCCAATTCATTTTGAACCTGGAAGGTTTGTGTGCATTTGGAGGGGGAAAGTGTTTTGATAAGAGGGAACCTCCAAGTAATAGTGTTTAAATAACATTCTTCTTGAAATCAGATAATTTCTGCAGTGGATGGAGTGTTTGATTTTGCTTTGCCCATGTTTTAAAGAACTTATGTACAGTCTAAGGAAGAGTCTTCCATCAACTGGCAAAGTTGAATCTGTCTTCTCTTTACACATTATGGACCAGAGCTTTCCCCTACTGGGAAAAGAGGCAGTGTGCTTTGTTCGCCATCTTGTTTTTGTCCTAGCCTTTCTAGATTGTAAGTTCTTTGATGATAAATACACACAGCCTGCCTTCATAATTTGAAGCCAATCTGCAAGCCCAGAGCCATGTTCTTAAAAAGCAGTCTAGTCAGAAAGATAAAGCTATGATTTTTATTTTGTAACTTTTGTTTTATTTTTAAAAGATCAGAAGCAGAGCTTATATTTTCCTTAATTTGTAGTATTGAGATGTTTGCATGTGTCTTTCATGCTAATTTAAAACATATAATGGTTCTGTTTCTATACAAAGCAAAGTTTGATTTCAGATTTATTTTAGAAAAATGTGGTTTGAAAACTTTGGGGACAGATCAAAATTAGAGCATTTCTAAAGAGAATCTTTCCTGTTCAAGCAAAGGATTTATTAATAATTTATATAAATTTCAGGAATACACAGCTATGGTAATATTTTTCTCTCTGCTGTTAACTGAGATATTTAAACCATTTAGTATTCTTATTGTGTATTTTATACAAAATGTAATTTTTTTGCTCTTTCAGGGGCAATGTTAAATATTGTTCAAGATTCAGCACTTTTAGAAGCCATTGGTTGCCAAATGGAGATGGTAAGGAGCATATCACGTGTTGTCTGTCAGAGAATATTAGAGAGTATCGTTTCTGATTGCATTTAAATTATATTCCGATATGTTTGTCATTGTGGCTTTTAAAGGTATTTTATTTGTAAATTCAGTTAGTTGATTCCAAAGGATCCTTAAAATATATATATATTTTAAAATATATATTTTGAGGGCCTCCCTGGTGGCACAAGGGGTTAAGATGCAACCTATGAAGCTATCTGCAGCCACTGCAGTATGAGTTCGATCCCTGTCCAGGGAGCTACCCACATGATGCAGTAGACCTCTCCTGACTCATCCGCTGCTCCCCTTAGCAGTTTGTTTTGATCAATCTGCCTGTTCTGCTCCCCACCCTCTGTGGTGAATCCTCTCACCCCCTGGACCTCTGGCCTGTGCCCCAGTTCTTGTATGCATAAATAAATAAATCTTAAAAAAACATTTATATATATATATTTTGAGGTTTCTTACCTTTCGGTGCTTTATCAATTATGTGTCAGGTCCCTGAGGAAATTTGCCTTAGAGAAATTCCAGCTAAATACAGCCATATGCCGGGACACATATACCTAAGCCTTTTTTTTTTTCCCCCACTGTGCTGGTGAGCTGGCTCACTTAATCTAAAAATCCATAATTCCTTCCATCCCTAGTAGAAGTAACGCTCTAGCTATAAGTGAGCATTTGATTTATTCTTTCCCATCTCATCTGTTTCTTACCTTATAGACCATCTATGCCTTTGAGGGTCTTCAAAACATGTTTCTTTTTAAAAAAAAAAAAATAAACATTCCCTGAGATTCCTATCTCCCCACTTCTGTTTTGAAGATATGTGATTTTTATACCTGGAGTTGAAGCTGGGCAGTGGGAAAATTAATGAAGTTTATACCTGAATGAGATAGGTGGATGCAGGATGTAGGTTAGGTGGTCAGGTTATTATTGAGGAAATTATATTCGTGTCCTGGTAGATGACCAATAATAATAATAAACTATCTGAATATAATGAATTGTGTTCATGGAGAAAAAATGAGGAAAACCTTTGTTGGTCTCTATACTAATAGAGTTAATTTTTATGCTAATCCTATAGCTACATTTGAAAGTGGCTGTTGTTTATGTTGTTATATATATCCGAAAGGGCAGATTTATTATGTAAGGGAAAGGAAGAGAAGGGACACTTGCCTACACGCAAGTGCCAGAATGAGCTGTCCCTGAAAGGGACAGATTTGTGAAGAGAGATGCCTGCATAGTCACTGGTAGGCAGGCTTGGGAAGAAAGCTGCAGAGCTGCCTAGTTTTTATTTTAAAGATTGTATTCCTGTTCTGATGTTATGCTTCAAAGGCTTTATTCTTTGAGGACTGAGAGTGAAGTCTGGTGAAGATGGAAAAGTTTGTAGGCTGGCCCTTTGTAAACAGCAACAAAGAAGACCCCAGAATGGATACCTGTAATCCTCAGAGCTTTCATACCCTCGTGTCAGTGCAAAAACACTAGCAGTTTTAATACCTTGTTAGTTTTTATCTAGATCATTTATGCTGTTGGCACATTTCATTTTATCAAGTTTTTTAATGACTGACTTTAGTCTTTACTAGTCAACTATGAATATAGCCTTCAAATATTGATTCATTTTTATTTATCTTAGGGAGGGGGAGAAAATAACCTGAAGAGTCATAGTCGCACTAATAGTGGAATTAGTTCAGCAAGTGGTGGAAGCACAGAGCCTACAACTCCGGACAGTGAAAGACCTGCTCAGGCGCTCCTGAGGGATTATGGTAAGCCCTGCTTGTGTTTTTGAGAGTCACAGTTTACAGAATAACTTCTAATGCCCAGACCTATAAACAAACATGATATTTTATGTATTTGAATGTAATAGAGAAGATATTAATCCAAAAGATTAAGAAAAAAAAAATCTTTTCTATTTAGCTTTATAGCTTTTAATAGTTAGATTTTGGCTAGTTTATTAGATTTTATAAATGATTATAATGGGTGGTCAGGAGACATTCCTATATTCGGTACCAGGTGCTGTTAATACAGAATCAAATAGGATGTGGGTACTACCTCACAGTCTAACAGTAGTCAGCCAGTATATAATTATTGCACTGTGGTATGGGAGGGTGATGGGAATAAAGAATCTACCTTCATGTGTAAAACTTATATACCCTAAAATATAGATTCTTCAGTCATAAATTTTGAGAAAGGAAAACTTATTTTTTACCTTGTCAAATAAAACATATTGCCAACAGAGTGTCCGATTCACTAATACCGGTTATATGATGTCCTTTACTCTGGACAATTAAATTATGGGTGCTGTGAGTTTGAGGGTATCTTTATGGTTTTATACACAGTAGTGTATTGAATCTGTGAGTGTTATTCCAGCTAGATTGTAATGAATCTAGATCCTTAGATGTCAGTTTAATTTTTCAGTTGGTTGGAGAGTAGTTGAGCCTAGGATTCCAGGCACGTTTCTATGGTTAAAGTTTGCTTTGAGTATCCTTTAGCATGTCAGATAACATAAAGTCATTATGCTGATATTCAGCATTTTTCAATATTGCATTTGTGAAGAATTTATTTAAATTATCTTACTCATTATGGTTTAAGTATACTATAGGTTGAAAATGTATTTGTTGTTCATGCTCTCTAAAACACTTTTTAACTAAAATTTTTGCATTATTGCATGTGTTCTAATATAAGTGTTTGAAGTAATTATTGTTTGTTTCAACATTTTGAATTGGTGTTAGTGAGTTCTGCTTGTAATGTTGTAAAATATTTTTTACTAAGAAATCCAGATTTGTGTTAGTGTCGCATGAATGTCTCTCTTTAATGATCATTCCTTTTTCTGTTGTCACTGCCCTCTTTCTGATAGGATTGACAGGTATAATGTCCCTAAAGCTTCCTTTATAACTTCAATTTAGTATTTTCCTAATTTAATATTAAGTAGTACTTTATGATATAGAATTGGAGGCCGAGTAAAAACAGTGACTTGATTATTCAATTTTATAAGAAGTATTAAAGTAGTCTTGGAGAGTTAATGTTAAAATGTAATTGGAAAAGGCATTGCATGTGACTTTTGATGGTTTAAACCTGAAAATAATTTCAATGGATGCATTAAGATAATTCCTAGCATCTGAGTATATTCCAAAATTTGAATTCCTTCCTCTATAAAAACCCTCAGGTGACAACCAGTAGTGGCTTTTTTGAAAATGTAACTCTCTACAAATTGATGTAGAAATTTTAAGATTTTTAATGTTCTAAGAATGATACTGAAACTGCCAAATCCCAGTGGATGTCTAAGTACCTGAGCTGGGAGCTAGAAACTGCTCTGGTCCAATGTGTGTGCCCTGTGCACTGTTTAATCAGGCTTGATGTTCAGGCCAGTGGGGCGGGGAATATAGCACTGTGTGGGTGCCCGTGTTACTCACTGTGGCTGCTGTGGTCTGTGCCTAGTGGAATGCTGTGCTTTCGTTACTAATGCTTAGTTGTTTTCCCTCCCTGTGGGATGTGGCATTGGGGTTATATCCTAGCTCTTAATACAGATTCAGCTGCTGGGCTCCTGATACGCAGCATTCATCTCGTCACCCAAAGACTCAATTCTCAGTGGAGACAAGACATGAGCATATCACTGGCAGCTTTAGAACTACTCTCTGGCCTGGCAAAGGTAAGGGGACAGTCCTTTTATTTAGCCCAGAAATTTTGGGCTGTGGCCCTTTTTTCTATATCTCCCAACCCTTTAGTATGGCTATTGCAGTGTTGATTATATTCAAACATAGTTTATATCCAAAAATAAGAACTGTAACTCTCATACACTGTTGGCTATAATATTAAATGGTATTAATATTTTAGAAGACAACTTTGGAAGTTCCTTCAAAAGTTAAAAATGCATCTATCATGTGCCCCCAATCATTCCAGTATATAGCCACACAAAGACTTATACTGGAAAGTTGAGACTTGTAATGTCCAGAAACAGGAAATAACCCAAATGTTTACTAACAGGAGATTGGGAAAATAAATTGTAGTGTTGTCTTTACAATGGAATACTACTCAGCAAGAAAAAGGAATGAATGATACAAAATTGTAGATAAGTCTCAAAATAATTATGCAATATAAAAAAAACCAGAGTCCCCCTCCCCTGCCCCCCAAAAAGTATAATATGGGGTACTTTTATTTATGTAAAACTATGGAAATGCAAGTTAGTCTTCAATGACAGGCAACAAATTCATGTTAACTAGAGAGGGGGCAAAAAGGAATGGGAGGAAGGATTGCAGAGGTACATGAGATTTTGGGGGGTGGAGTTTGTTCACTATCTTGATTGTAGTGATAGTTCACAGGAGCATACTATGCCAAAATTTTATCAAATTGTACATTTTAATATTTGTATTTATATTAATTATACCCCTGAGCCTGTGGAGCATTACTACAGAGTTGGATTAGGAAGCTTGTGAAATAGGAACATGTTCCATTGCCAGTTATTCTTTTGATCTCTGGTGATGAGTAGATACACCCTAGCAGTTTAAATTTTAGGCAAGAAAAAGTATGCTGAAAAGAAATAGTGCTTTGTGGTTTGAAAAATACCTTCTTTTTATAGAGTATTTTAATAGTACATCTGAAATACTCTGATCCTCTATAAATAATATCTTGAAAAGCAAGAGTTCCTATGTTGTATCACATTCTCAGAAAGGCCAGGTTCAGTGCAGGTGCTTTGAAATTTGTACTGTGGCTCCTGGCTAACTGTTCCTCATATGACTATGCTGCAGGTGAAGGTGGCAGTTGACTCAGGAGACCGGAAGAGAGCTATCAGTTCTGTATGCAGCTACATTGTATACCAGTGTAGTCGGCCAGCTCCTCTTCACTCCCGGGATCTGCACTCCATGATAGTGGCAGCTTTCCAGTGTCTCTGTGTCTGGCTGACAGAACACCCGGATATGCTTGATGAAAAGGTAAGGAGAAATTAAAATGTGTGTTGGGAAATTGTCTTTTAAAAGAGGATATCTAAATTTAAATACAATATTATATACTTTAAGTATACTTATTCTGTTTTTGGTAAAACTTGTTCTTTTGAGCACAACTTAAAACTGTCATCATACTTATAATTGGTTGCAAATTTAACCCATAGAGAAATTCTTTTGGAAGATGGGGTTTGGCTAATTTATCCTAACAATCAAAAATGTTTTTCATGAAAGGATTTTAGCCTTAAGATGGCTAGCTTGCATTTTTGTCACCCACCATTAAGCCATAAAGGGAAGTTGATAGCCATGCTACAAGCCTAGAGCATAGCTGGTCTATAAACATTGCTTGTACCTAAAAATTTCATTTGTATTGCACCCATTTCTCTGCTTTTAAGAATACATAGGTATTTAGATTGCTTTTCTTATAGAAATTTTCTGTCTCATAGGAAGGTATGGAGTTGAAAATAATTCATAGTCCATTGGATAGTTTCAATTTTACTTAGTTAAAAAAATAATACTGTTGAGGGCCTCCCCGGTGGCGCAGCGGTTGAGCGCTGGGTTGCGAAGCTGCCCGCGGCCTCTGCGGCGCTAGTTCGATCCCCGGCTGCTCCCCGGCCACCGGAGGAGGGTCCCACATGGCGCGCAGACCTCTCCTGCCGCCCGCTGCTCCCCTCAGCAGTGTACTTCGGTCCTTCTGCCTGCTCTGCCTCCCGCTCTGGCTCTGGTGAATTCTCTCACCCTCCTGTGCTTCTGACTGTACCCAGTGCATGTATAAACAAACAAAAAACAAAACAAACAAACAAATAAATAAATAAAAACATGCCTCTATTAAAAAAAAGAAAAGAAAAAAAAAGAATACTGTTGGGCCTCCCTGGTGGTGCAAGGGGTTAAGCACCTCTCTATGAAGCAATCTGCAGCCTCTGCAGCATGAGTTCGATCCCTGGCCGCCAGAAAGAAACCCACATGGCGAAGCAGACCTCTCCTGCCTCGCCCGCTGCTCCCTTCAGCAGTGTATTTCATTCAGTCTGCCTGTTCTGTTCCCTCCTCTATCTCTGGTGGATCCTCTCATCTACCCTCCCCCCCCCCCCCCCGCATCTCTGGCCTGTACCCCAGCTCTTATATGCATAAATAAATAAATCTTTAAAAAATAATAATAATACTGTTGGCTAAGTCTTAGTTACTTCTGAAGCTATGATACCGGAAGTTATGATCATGCTTAAAAATAAACTTCCTTTGGATAGCTAACATCTTACAAATCATCCAGGTTTAACTGAATTGATGCTACATCAATTTCATGATTTACAATCCATGGTAATTTTACAAGGATTGTGACTAACAAAATTGAGTTTATCATTTCTTATTATCTAGCTCTATGAACACTTAAATTTAGTTCTTTAAAGAAAACATAGGTGGGAGGAGTTTATTATTGTGAAATTATAGCTATGAAGGAAAATTAGAAACTGAAGTCCCGCCACCAAAACATGACCAATTTTAGCATTTTGGTATGTATTAGGTAGACCCCGTCATTCATGGGAGTACATTCCAGACCCACAATGGATACCTGAAACTGCAGATATTACCAATTTCTGTATGCTATATTTTTGTTATACCCATGATAAAGTTTAATTCATAAATTAGGCTCAGTAAGAGATGAGCAATAGTAGCTGATCATAAAATAGAATAATTGCTCTGTAATTAAAGTTATGTGGATGTGATCTCTCAAAATATTGTGAGAGACTTAGATTTACTGTGGATAACTAAAACCACAGATAATGGGAACTACTGTGTTTCCTTGTCTTGTAAGATAGTTAAGAGTTATTGTAAAAACTGATCAGCCCTTTCTGCTTCTAGGACTGTCTTAAGGAAGTACTGGAGATTGTGGAACTTGGGATTTCAGGAAGTAAGTCCAAAAACAGTGAGCAAGAGGTCAAGTACAAAGGAGATAAGGAGCCAAATCCTGCATCTATGAGAGTAAAGGATGCTGCTGAAGCCACGCTAACATGGTATGAAAATGACTGCACAGAGAGTGTACTTAGAAATGAGATGGGCTTGGCTATGATCTGTGTTGCATGGGGTACTGAAAGCTCACCTAGCTAATGTGCTTTGTGACATCTATATATTTGTCGTATTTTAGAAAACCAAAACCACTTATTCCCGTTACTAGTCTGGTTGCTTCAGTTATCTTCCTCAAATTCTTAGATTCTCAAATCAGATTCTCTTGGTCTTTGAAATTCTTGGACATTCCTTTTAAGGAGGAGCAAAAATGGAAGAACAATATCTAATAAACAATGTTGCTTTTATCAGAGCTAATTGGTTTTGGGCATTAGAATGAAAGAGAAAGGGAGAAACCAATCACAATTGAGATGATAAAAGTGGTGTCGGTATAGTTTTCTGTAAGAGGTGCGCTGAAAGGTCAGATTATATTAGGACCAAAAGAATCTTATAATTTCATTACAAGATACTTTATCTCTGTTTGAATTTCTTCATTTTAAAATGAAAATAATAGCAGTACCTATCTCCTAGGGTTGTTAAGATAACTAGATAAAACAGTATTTGTAAAGTGCTTAGACCAGTACCTGGCACATGGTGAGTATGATTTATGTTAGTCATTGGAATAAATTTCTATCCAGAAATCTCCATGGATATAAATATTTCTGAATGTTAAGCCTTGATCAATTGAATTCCAGTTATAAGACATTTTTCTTATATTCTCATTTAATAATTACAATGGTTCTGTGACATGTAACTTAATACATCAAATTTCTTTTTGCAAAATGAAGATAATACCTTCTTGTGGCCACATAGAAGGCAGCAGACTCTGGTTTCTGATCACTTGATTACTTATCTCTTTTGAGCCTGAGTTTACTCATCTAAAAAATTAAGTGGGGTTGGCTGATCTTTGGGTCTTTTTCTAGGTCTGGAATGCTTCAGCTAACACAATCCTGAAACCTAGAGCACACAAAATTGTTAAATAGATTTTAGGAGCTTCCTAATTTGAAGTATCGTAAATCAGTTTCCCTGAGGAACAAATGGCTGAGAAATTTGCTTGCAAGAATTTTATTGGAAAGCGTTCTCAGGATCACTCCTGTGGAAGAATGAAAAAAGCAGGATCAAGCAGAGGGTAGAATGAAACTGTCATCCAGGTGCAGTAAAGAGCTTTGGAACTGGATTGGGCATTCAGAGTTCTCTCAAAGTGAGACCAGGGAACTGAGGCTTTATGCCATTCATTGCGTATGGGCTGTCCCAGGAAGGAGCTTTGATTTAGGTGAGGTGGTTCTTGTTGGCCAAGGAAAAGTCCTAGAGGCAGTCAGTTGAAAGCTGTGGCCACCAACTTCCTATATGTGGGGGAATGGATCTTTCAGTCTTGGAAAGTAGGGGGCAATCTGGATAACACACCTTGGCATTCACTGATTTGTGAAAAGGAAGCATGACTGGTCAGTTACAATTCAAAAAAGCAGAGAACAACATTGGTATATGAGGTAAACTTGAAAGGTTTTGCTTTGAGTTAACTATTATCTTTTCCATTCTCCATAGTATTATGCAGTTGCTTGGAGCATTTCCTTCACCCAGTGGTCCTGCCTCTCCTTGTAGTTTGGTTAATGAGACCACTTTAATTAAATACTCCAGGCTGCCAACCATCAACAAGCATAGTTTCCGGTACTTTGTCTTAGATAACAGTGTCATCCTGGCAATGCTGGAGCAACCTCTTGGAAATGAACAGAGTAAGTTTCAGCACTTTGGGCCTTCTCCAATGCTAAGTCAACTTGTCTGTCAGTACTGCTGGATAATAGTGCCTGCCGGCGGCAAGCAATGGTAAACAAAGGCCTGAGTCAATCTAATATCAGCACTCAAATACCTAGTTTATCTTCCTGCATGTAGCACCTTCCCAACATGTGAATATATCAAGTGTATGTGTACCACTGAGGTAGGTATGTTGGTGAATATTATGTATGTTTTAAAAATAGATAGCACACCAGAATTCATGGTTTTTTATTTAAAGCCATTTCCTTTTAAAATAAATTCAAGTTTAAGACAAAGGTAAGAAAGTGGTTGATACAAAATAAGTTAATAATACTTTAAGGTGCATGGATATGACTGAAATGACAGAGGATTGAAGAGAGGGAAGGGGGAAAAAAAAGAAACTACAGAGGAGGTACACAAAGGTGATTTGGGAAGCACAGTGCTAGGGCTGCAGCTAATAACAGGTGTATTTTGAAAGTGGTTGTCTGGAATAAAAATCTTTACATCAACATTTTTTTCTAGATGATTTTTTCCCCTCTGTCACTGTGCTGGTCCGGGGAATGTCTGGAAGACTGGCTTGGGCACAGCAGCTTTGCCTTTTACCCAGAGGAGCAAAAGCAAATCAGAAGGTATTCCAGGTTGTGGGGCACTGACAAGGATGGAGGAGTTGTGGTGGGCCCGGGGAGTAGTGATGGGTGCAAGGAAGTGGGGGAGAGAACTATAGTTTGTTGGTGATTTTATTTTATTATTTTTTTATTTTTTTAAAGATTTATTTTTATTTATTTATACAAGCACTGGGTACAGTCAGAAGTGCAGGAGGGTGAGAGAATTCACCAGAGCCAGAGCGGGGGGTTGGGGGGCAGAGCAGGCAGAAGGACCGAAGTACACTGCTGAGGGGAGCAGCGGGCGGCAGGAGAGGTCTGCGCGCCATGCGGGACCCTCTGGTGGCCGGGGAGCAGCCGGGGATTGAACCGGCGCTGCAGAGGCTGTGGCAGCTTCGCAACCCAGCGCTCAACCGCTGCGCCACCGGGGAGGCCTGTTGGTGATTTTAATATGTCCCATGGTACCTTTTTGTTTAATCCTCGTAACAACCTGATGATGGGTGGTTTACACTTACCAGATGTGAAAATGAAAGTCAGACAGCTAATACATTTTGAAGCTGTCATTTGGAGCTACAGAGACCTAGATTCAGTGCCCATACTCTTTCATTTAAGCCATGATTAAGCTCTAATTGAATTCACTGTCTAGAGCTGTCCATGGACCTAAACTTTTACTTTATTATGTGGAATGAGTTGAGACCCCTTGGGGGATAAAGAAGTTTGAGCCTTAAGTTCTGAAATGCCTTACCCATTGACTTACCACTGAAGATGGGAGATTCAGGCCTGGGGCAATAGAGATCCACAGCCCATTTATTAGTCACAAAACTGCTAATAAGTTGATGGACATTTTTATGAAAATAAAAGAGTACACAGGTACACAGACTGTTTACCTTTACTGCGAGCAGTAGTATTTGCACATTCCTGCTGAGTTAATGTGTTATGTAATCTTAGGGGAACCCAGAGTTCAAAGAAATACACTTTGTTTACATGTGGCACCAAGTGCAATAAACCTAATCTTCTTTTGTTATAACAGCTATTTGTGCCTGAGCCTCGCCCAATTCCTAAAAATGATGTTGGAATTAAATATACTGTGAAACATCGACCATTTCCTGAAGAGGTGGATAAGATTCCTTTTGTGAAAGCAGATCTGAGCATTCCAGATTTGCATGAAATCGTCACTGAAGAAGTAAGATAAATTGTTAGCTATTGTTAAGAGAATGATTATAGATATTCTTAAACAACTTCTGTGGTCAAGACACTGCCTTTCTTCAGTGTTTTTCGAGGTGATTCATAAGATGATCTGGACTCTGCTCCAAGAGGTTACTGTCTGATAAGACAAGTAAAGGTTGTAGTTGATTGAAAGAAACTGGACATCTCTTGGAAAGAGGTGTCACTGAGCTACCTTGCCTGGTCCTTGGTAGGTTTCAATATTTGGGTGACATGATCGACTCTAGTGGAAGATATGTGGAGAAGAGAAACCAATTCACAAAGCATTCAGGCAAGGGAAAGGAAGGACTACATCTTTGATAGCCATGTACTATATGAGATGTCTTACACATGAGATGTACTAGAGAGGTGGATCCAGGCAGATTTTTGGATTCATGAGGGAAGGTAAAGAGCCAAAAACTGTAGATTTCAGGCTTGAATGATGAAAGTATCAGTGCCATTTACAGAAATATGGACACATATGGGAAGGTAGGACAAAGTTTTTTGGTTTTAGATTAATTTGGATTTCCTAGGTAAAAGGAAAAGAATTTAAGAAGTGGGGAACAGAGGTATGTCAAGATATGGAAGAACAGAAGGTTGCCTATTACACACGTTCTAGAGAAATTAGGAAAAAGGAGCATTAAGTGAAGACCCCTGGATTTTGGTGTGACCTTTGAGAGGAGGTTCAAAGGAGTGTTACAGTGGAAGGCAGAGTATAATGGGCTGGGAAGTGAATGATTAATGAGGACGAAGCATTGAATATAAACTGCATTGTTAGCAATAAAAGGAAGGGGCACAGAGCAGAAAATAGTGTGAGAAAATAGCCTACCTAAGGAAAAGCAAAGCTAATATTTTTCTTTTAATTCAGGGATGGGAGGAATATGAACATTCTTAGAGGTTGTATTATAAGATGAATTGGGGAGGTGATAAGTAATAAAGTAAGGTCCTGGAAGCAGTAGGATCGAGAAGCTATGTGATCGTGTCTAAAAAAGGGATACTTTTATTAAGACAGAAGATGAAGAAAGAGTAGAGGAAGGTTCAGAGACATTTGGGGTGGATAAGAGGAAAATTAAAACAGTTTATATAAAATTTGATCTTAGTTCTTAGCAGCAAAATAGAAAATCAAAAATGGTTCTTAAAACACCAGGCAACCCAGCTCAAGTTAAGTAGTGTCATTTGTAGAGTGAAGTTACTTAACTTTGCTGACTTTCTTCAAAAGTCCTTGGGATCTATTTGAAGGGAAATGGAGACAGAATGGTTCATTTTACAGCTAAGAGACAAAGGAGCCATTATTGAAGCTTCATAAGGAAGGGATTTGGTTTTTTTTGTTTTGTTTTGTTGTTTTTTTTTTTTTTGTATTTGTTTTAACCTTGGAACACATTTACTTGGTTGCAAACTCTGTATTAAACTTAAAACAGTGTTGTCACTGAAAATTACCTTCATTTACTTTTTTGCTTGTAGCTTTATTTTCACTTTTAAATTAAGGTTAATCCTACTATATTTGTGATAGTTTCAAAAAATGAATATTTGGTTTATTTCAGTTAGAAGAGAGACATGAAAAATTAAGGAATGGCATGGCCCAGCAGATTGCTTATGAAATACACCTTGAACAACAGAGTGAGGAGGAATTGCAGAAGAGAAGTTTTCCTGATCCAGTTACAGATTGCAAGCCCCCACCTCCTGCCCAGGAATTCCAAACAGCACGCCTCTTCCTTTCACATTTTGGATTTTTATCATTAGAAGCATTGAAGGTAATTTTCGTAAACATTTATGAGTAGATATATTCACAAATAATCAGCTAATGATAGCTAAAGTATTTTAATGAGAATTACAAATTTACTTATGAGAAAAAAATTTTTTTTAAAAAACTGCTTTAAATATTACACTGCAGGGGAATAAATGAAATTCTATATGCTGTAGGTTACAATATGAACTCCAAAACAACTCACCCCATGAAAGCATTCAGAGGGGACTGCTTTTGGTAATATTTCCAACTCTAATTTTTCCTGCGTACTGTAGGGCCTGTAACACACATATAAATGAAATCTGTAGATAATTTTAAAAAATATTAAAACTCTTCCCCTGAAACTTTATTACTAAAAGTATGAACTACAATTTCTTTTCCTTGATTTCAAAGAAAAATTGAACACTAGAGGGTTTTTTGTACATCTGTAGCAAATTTATTTAGTGTCAAAATCTGACCACAATTGACATGGTTATTTAGTCTACTTATTTTACTTAGTGTCAGTACTGATCTGTTTGACTAGAGAATCTTAATATTTTTCTAGGGTTTGACCCCAGCCCTTGCTAGGAATGGTGTTATAGATTAGAATTCTAGGCTCATAATCCTTGTTGATGTAGTAAAGAATAATCCTTGTCCTCTCTAGGGGACCCTTTCCTGAAAAATACCATGAGTGACAAAACTTGCATTGATGTGTGGTACATTTGTTGCCATTGATGAGCCAGTATCAATGTTTTTTTAACTGAAGCCCATAGTTTATATTAGAGGGCACTCTAATAAGATAAATTATTAACTAAGGTGCATGGATATGACCGAAATGACAAGAGGATTGTAGGGAGGAGAGGGGGGAAAAGAAAAAAGAAACTACAGAGGAGGTACACAAAGGTAAATGTTAGGGAAGCACAATGCTAGGGCTGCAGCTAATAACAGGTGTATTTTTTTTTTTTTTAAAGCCACAAATGACCAGTGACCATTTTTTTTAAGATTTATTTATTCATTTTATTTATTTATTTATACAAGCACTGGGTACAGTCAGAAGCGCGGGAGGGTGAGAGAATTCACCAGAGCCAGAGCGGGGAGCAGAGCAGGCAGAAGGACCGAAGTACACTGCTGAGGGGAGCAGCGGGCGGCAGGAGAGGTCTGCGCGCCATGTGGGACCCTCCTCCGGGGGCCGGGGAGTAGCCGGGGATTGAACTGGCGCTGCAGAGGCTGCGGGCAGCTTCGCAACCCAGCGCTCAACTGCTGCGCCACCGGGGAGGCCCAACAGGTGTATTTTTTTTTTTTTTATATATATATATATATTTTTTTTTTTTTAGAGGCATGTTTTTATTTATTTATTTGTTTGTTTGTTCGTTCGTTTTGTTTATACATGCACTGGGTACAGTCAGAAGCGCGGGAGGGTGAGAGAATTCACCAGAGCCAGAGCGGGGAGCAGAGCAGGCAGAAAGACCGAAGTACACTGCTGAGGGGAGCAGCGGGTGGCAGGAGAGGTCTGTGCGCCATGTGGGACCCTCCTCCGGTGGCCGGGGAGCAGCCGGGGATCGAACCGGCGCCGCAGAGGTCTCCGGCAGCTTTGCAACCCAGCGCTCAACCGCTGCGCCACCGGGGAGGCCCCCAACAGGTGTATTTTAAAAGTGGTTGTGTGTTGTATAATTTTATAGCCATGTCCATTGTTACAGTTTTATATAGCATACTTTCACTGGCCTAAAAATCTACTGTATTTTGCGTATTCACATACCAGCCTCCCACTTTTCCACCAGTCCCTAGCAGCCACTGTCTCCTTAGTTTTGCCTTGTCCAGAATGTCACATAGTTGGAATAATTCAACATGTAGCCTTTTTAGGTTGGCTTATTTTACTTAGCAGTATGCATTTAAGATTCCACCAAGTCTTTTTGTAACTTGATAGTTCTTTTTTTTTTTTTTTTTAAATAAGGGACCAGGAAAAAGACCTATTATAATAAAGTAAAAATCAAAATCAACAAGCAACTATAAACCAGAGACACACTACAGGGGTAGGAGGAGGGAGTAGAATCAAAACAAGGGGGGTGGAAATTGTATGGGGACTGTAACCAAGATGAAAATGCGTACATTGTGGAAAAATGATGTAAAAATATATATAAAATGAAAAATGAAAAAAAATCATTTCTTTTTAATAGAATAGTAACCCATTGTAGAAATGTATCACAGTTTATTTTATCCACTCACCTACAGAAAGGTATCTTGGTTGATTCCAAGTTTTGGCAATTACGAGTAAAGTCACTGTGGACATTTGTGTGCAGGTTTTTGAGTGGACTTAAGCTTTAATTTATTTGGGTGAATAACAAGGTATGCAGTTGCTGTGTTGTCTGGTAAGATTATGTTTAGCTTTGCAAGAGACTTCCAAACTCTTCCAAAGTGGTTGTGCTATTTTATATTAACATTGTGCAACAAGTGAAGGAAAAAATGCATTAAAAGTTTTTAACGCAAGAACTGGAAGAAAATATACAGGAATACTACATGGTTTCTTTAAGGTTCTGGTTTCTTTAAAGTTAAATTTTATTAAATCATGAGCAAGTATTTCTTTTATAAGTAGGATATTGAAAAAGATAATCATTTCTCCTTTCTTCCTTTGTAGGAACCTGCAAATAGTCGTCTACCTCCTCACCTCATTGCACTTGACTCCACGATACCTGGATTTTTTGATGACATTGGGTATCTGGATCTCTTGCCATGTCGTCCCTTTGATACAGTTTTTATTTTCTATATGAAGCCAGGTCAGAAAACTAACCAAGAGGTAAGATTTCTGAATTTGGGGAGTTAATTTTATGCTCTACATGGCCTGTGCTTATCCATTATACAAGAGTTATACTTGAAGCTTAAAGACTTGTGAATCAGTTCAAAACTGAAATAATACAAACTGTGATACTTGCAGTCCTGAGGCTTTTTGACCCTCGATTAGTCCTCTTAAAGAATTCAGATTCTTAAGACAAAAGAAACCAAAATACAGAAGGTTAGCTACAAAAAGCTAAAGTGAGGCCTGATTGCTTAGAAAGAGGAAAACAACAACAGCAACAATGTTTACTGAGCATCTTCCCTGTAGCTCAGTGTACCAGGGTATAGAAAATTAACAATATTCTTTCTTCTTTGAAACTCATTTTCCAGGTAATTGCACAAACACATGATTTTCTGTGGCGACATCCAGAGTGTGCAGTAGATAAAATAACACCAAAAATAAAGGGTAAAAATATAGGACTAAGAAAACATAGTTGGATACATATAATGAAGACACTAGGAGAAGTATGATGAAAAACATAAGATGACTGAGAATGGAAAACAGCAAATGGAAAGCAAGAAATTTAAAATCTCTTTGGAAATAAATAGTTGAAGCATACTTACCAGCTCTGACTAAGAAAGGGCCAAAGGAAGATTCTTAAAATACAGAATTTAGATGTACAGGGCACTATGACTGTGTGATCTTGGGATTTTATTAACATTGTAAGATCATTAGCTAATCAAATTGATTTAAGAAATTTACCAAAATTTATCATAAAGTGTTTATTCAGTGGAAGCTCTATTTCAAATTATTGGTTAGCTGCTAGAAAAGGAGATTGATTTATGAGAAAGTTCCTCTTATTTTATGTTATTGACTCAGTAAATATTCACTGTGTGCTATCTGTTCTGTGCCAGGTTTATGGTGGTGAACAAGACCTACAAGATCTGTTTAGAAGGGAATACAGACAGATAATAAACAATAATAGTAAAGTATACTAATACCACTGTATTATAGGAGCCATGATAGGAAAAGTTAACCTAATTTTAAGAAGTCATTTTGTAGAAAAACATTTAAGCTGGTGTTTGAGGTATGCATGATGATAGGTAAAAAAACAAAAGTAGGTTGTCACTAACAAAGTAATAGTATGTGTTGAGAGATCTTGGAGAGAAGAGAATCCTATCTTACAAAATACATTTTTGTAAGATAGTGAGCTCCAGTTTGCTTTGGAGCTTGAGATAATAACACCAGAAATAAAGAATAAAAATAGAAGACTGAGGAAAACACAAAATGAGACTTGTGGAATCACTTTTTTTTTTTTTTTAAGAACCTCAGTGAAATTGGATTAATTGCAGGGCTTAGAGATCTGTTTTGAAGAAAGTCTAGTGCATGGTTCATATGAAAATAGTGGGCCCATGTTTCCTCTGACCATAAAAGAAAATATAAACCCAAAGGAAACTTCTAAATCAATTTAGTTCCTTAGGCTTCTAGGGACCGAGGATGACTAGGACACCATGAAGATTTCATTAGAATTACTGAGACTTGCCTTCCCCTAGCCAAAGTTAGTTTTAGATTAATAGCTAGTGACCTCCAAGTTGAATTTTACTCATTGTATCTGTACTTAATTTTCAGAAACTGTTTAAAAATTTTACTTCCCATTAAAAATTTTAGTTGAAAGAAAACTGGAAGTGACTGTCAAATCAGTTTCCTGGCACTTAAAAGAATATGAGGGGATGTGAGTGAACAAAATAGGTGCATTTCTAAAGAGATTAGTTTTGTGTTTAAGAGATAATGGCCTGGCAGTGATGCCTAGTGGATTGAGATGTAATATATAAAATCCTGTAATTTGACTTTATCTGCCCTCCAGATGGTCTTGACATAGATCAGTGTTGTATGAACATCAGCCACATGAGAACTAGTGTTTTGTTTTTTTTAATAACGTTTTTTACATCATTTTTCATTTTTGCACAATATATGCATTTTTATCTTGGTTATAGTCCATACAATTCCCACCCTCCTTGTTTTGATCCTACTCCCTCCTTCCCCCCACCCCCATAGTGTGTCTCTGGTTTATAGTTGCTTGTTGATTTTGATTTTTACTTTATTATAATTAGGTTTTTTCCTGGTCCCTTATTTAGGTTTTCTAAATTCCTGCTATGAGTGAGACCATCCAGTATTTTTCTTTTTCTTTCTGGCTTATTTCACTGAGCATGATCCCTTCCAGCTCCATCCATGTTGCTGCAAATTGCATGAGTTTATCTTTATTGATTGCTGAGTCATATTCCATGGTGTATGTGTACCACATCTTCTTGATCCAGTCATCTGCTTTTGGGCATTTGGGTTGTTTCCATAGCTTAGCTATTGTAAATAGTGCTGCTATAAACATAGGGGTGCAGGTGCCCTTTTGAATGACCATTTCTATGTCTTTTGGGTAAAAACCTAGGAGTGGAATTGCTGGATCATATGGGACGCTCCATCTTCAGCAGATTGAGGAACCTCTCCATAGTGGTTGGACGGAGAACTAGTGTTTTAAAACAAGGCTCTTTTGTTTCTGAAGCCAATAAAAAGCCCAGATCATTGATTTGGTACTTAATGGAGAGGAGAGAAACTTCTGGTCACTTCATTTTTTTCTGAAATGACTGCATTCTCTTTTTTGGGGGCTAGGAAAGAAATGTTTTCATGCTCACTTATTAAGTATACCTAATCTTCCTTGAGGTTTTAAAAGGTTTATGCTTTTTATAACATTTGTCAAGATTTATAATAATCACATACCCATGAAGCAGTTTTCACTAACCAGATGTCTGTCTATGTAGGGACTTAAGGTTAATTCAGTGTTTGTTTTGCTAGGGAGGGAGCTGAGGGCTTTCTTTGTATTATCATTTAAACTTCACAGCTATCATTATTTATTTATTTTAATAGAGGCATGTTTTTATTTATTTATTTGTTTGTTTGTTTTTGTTTTTATTCATGCACTGGGTATAGTCAGAAGCGCGGGAGGGTGAGAGAATTCACCAGAGCCAGAGCAGGGAGCAGAGCAGGCAGAAGGACCGAAGTACACTGCTGAGGGGAGCAGCGGGCGGCAGGAGAGGTCTGCGCGCCATGTGGGACCCTCCTCTGGTGGCCGGGGAGCAGCCGGGGATCGAACCGGCGCTGCAGAGGCTGCGGGCAGCTTCGCAACCCAGCGCTCAACCGCTGTGCCACCGGGGAGGCCCTCACAGCTATCATTATTATTTGTACTTTAAAAGGTGAAGAAACTTAGGAAACAGAAAGATTAAAAATCTCGCTAAAAAAAAAAATAAACTTGCTCAAGGCCCCTTCAGGATTTGAATTCAAATCTAACTCCAAAGCATGAATTTTTAAGGGCAGTGATATTTTTCCAGGTTTATTCTGAGCTTAGACTTAATTTGTCAGATACTTCAAAGCTAACTAATTTTTATTAAGATTAATTTTTTTAAAGATTTATTTATTTATGCATACAAGAACAGAGGTGCAAGGAGTGCAAGAGGATTCACCAGAGACAGAATGGGGAACAGAACAGGCAGATCGACTGAAATACACTGCTGAGGGGAGCAGTGGGCAAGACAGGAGAGGTCTGCTGTGCCATGTGGGTAGCTCTCTGGCTGGGGATCGAACTTGTATTGCAGTGGCTGTGGAAAGCTTCGTAGGTTGTATCTTAACTCCTTGCGCCACCAGGGAGGCCCAATTAATAAGATTAATTTTAATATGCTTTTTTGTTTCATAGCTAATGATTGGTATATATTTCAGATTTTAAAGAATGTGGAGTCTTCCAGAAATGTTCAGCCACATTTCCTTGAATTTTTGCTCTCTCTTGGCTGGTCAGTGGATGTGGGCAGACACCCTGGTTGGACTGGGCATGTTTCCACCAGTTGGTCTATTAATAGTTGTGATGACTGCGAAGGACCTGAACAAGGTAAAATTCACAAGTCACTTTTTTTTCTTGTTTTCTTCTCTTGCTGTTTCTTTCTTTAACTGAATTTGTAGCCTTATTTACCAAAAAAAAAAAAAAAAAAAAAAAGGCAACCAGAGGTATATAAAGCAAAAGTTTCCTTCCTTTACCTAAGTCCTAATCATCACAAAAGGTACTTAATAATAGTTTGTGCTTTCTTCCAGACATTTTCTGTGTATATGGGGAAGGGGTAATATACATATATATTTAATATATTCTAATTATATACAAACATATAAAATGATATTTAATTCAAAATTAATGACTTCATTATCACAAGACTTTTGTTTTCAGTGTGAGTAAACAAACCCAAGTTATCTGTAGCAACATTATAAAATTTAGGTTATCTATGATAATGCAATCCTATCACGTGTATTTTGTCTAATATAGTTTTCTATTAATAGATATGTTTTATAGACTTTATGGCTATCATTAAAGGTTATATTCTTGGGATATTATATAAAAACCTTTGAAGTAAACAACTGACTGTCTCTGAGAGCTCCATGCCCGTCTCTGCATATCCTCCTGAAGATCTTAATCAGGATAACAACAGTACCAGAACAAGTATAAATTTAAACTTTTAAGATCTTTGTCCCACATGACTTACAGTCTTTGTTCCAAGGGCTTCTAAAGTTACTGGAAAGTTAATATCTCTCTGAAGTGGACAGTGTCTGTGTCCAATGCTTTGGATTATTAGATAAATAAATAATAAATAATCTTGTATCAACAAGAGTACACCTTCTCAAGCTTTCCCATTAAATAACATTGTGACTTGTGATATAGTTTCTTCTGATTTCAACCAAGGTTGGATCAAAGTATTTGGGGATATACTGTAATTTTAATGTCCACATATCCTTTAATGTTGTGCTTGAGCAGGTTTATAAACTATTTCTTCCCAAGTGGAATTGATACAAGGTGTATACATTTGTTTTGAAAAATACACCAGTTGGATACTATGGTTGCAAGAAGCAGAAAACCTGACCCAAATTGGCTTAGATTTTGAAGATCACTTACTGCCTCAGGTTACTAAAAATTCCAGACTTTAGTGTACAATTCGTTGTTATTTTATGAGTACTGTTGTTTTGTTAAGCTGTAATTTTCCTTTAGCTCTGCCCTTTATGTTTTGGCTTTATCCCCAACCTGGCTTCTCTCATAGTGCAAAATGGCAGTTCCAGGCTTTACGTTCACATTTCACCACACTAACCTGAAGAGGAAAGATTAGCTGGGTCTCAGAACCTCCCATCTTCAAAAATCCTGAGCAGCACAATGCTTGGACAATCCTGAACTTGTCTGTATGGCAAGAGAGATGGAATGACCCGAATAGAGAGAGATAGACATAACAGAGCTGGTGTGAAGGGTTAGTCCCATCTGTGATTCATGACTGCTACGGAGGAGGGGCAGGTGGAGTGGGTGTTGGGGCAATAACCACAGTGTTATGGTAGATACAAAGTGCCTTCCCAGTGTCTAAACCAGGAATCAGTGAGTTCCAGCCCATGCCTGTTTTTGTAAATAAACTTTCATAGACTCAGCTGTACTCTCATTTATGTACATCTGTGACCATTTTCATGCTGCAATGGCAGAATTACATAGTGTGGCAGAGACTTATGGCCTGAAAGTCTTACTTTGATTTTTTTATAGAAAAGTGTTTTTTACTCTAGCCTAATCCCAATGTCTTCTGATTGGTTAGGTGAGAAATTTTCTTTTTTTTTAATTATGGCTGAGTTTGAATATCTTTTCATATTTTTATTTCTTTCCCTGAAAACTGTTCATTTGCTGTTTTCAAAATTTATGTCAGGTTGTTGGTCTTTTATGTATTATTAGTAGGATACTGTGTCCATTTTGAGAACTGTACTAGCTATCAGGATTATTGGTTTTTTGTTAATTCAACTTTAGAAAAAAATTTGAATTAGCAAACAGTGCTGGCTTAGAACAGATATTATAAAAGTACCTATACATTTTATGTTATATCACTGACTACTGGGGAAGATGAAGCAGAGCCAAGGAGCAATAGAGAGAAACCAGAGATAGAAATGTTCTGAAAGCAGGAGTATACACACATGCCTGCCTGGCTTCCTTCAGAGGGACTGGGCAGGATTATTGCCTCTTCTAAGAGGGCTACATCCTTAATCCTCATAAGGTGAGCCAAAAAAAACCTGCTCGTTAGAAGTGGTATAGTTTGGAGTAATTTTAGAAATGAAATTAAGATTTTATGATTTAAAGTTAGTGTAAAGGTACTCATAGTTGAGTTTTGTTGGAAATACACCTTTTATTTATTATCACATTATTCACTAGTTAAAATTTCATGAAGCAGGAGGATACTGGTTTTTACTGCTTTTTGGTACAATAATGTATTTCTTATTCCTAGATGAAGTGATTTCCTCTGAAGATGTTGGGGCTAGCATTTTCAATGGACAGAAGAAGGTGCTATATTATGCTGATGCCCTTACGGAAATAGCTTTTGTGGTTCCTTCTCCTGTGGAGTCCTTAAGTAAGAACATTTTGTGCTGTTTTCAGATCTATTTCTGTTTTCTCTGGTTTGTGCAATACTATTGCATTGGATAGAGATTTTAAAGTCACTGAAGGCATTCTTCAGCCTATCTCAGGCATGATAGCTTTTAAATTATGCAAAAGCACAAGATATGAACTCCTCTTAACTTTCTTATGGAAGTAATTAAAGACAAGCAAACTGACCTTCTAATAATTTTTAAATACTAAAGGAACCCCACTTTGGGATTATTCACCGAACTGGGTTCAGCCCATTCTTTGGTCTTTGTTTAATTCAGTCAATGCATAGAACTGGTTTTCCACTTTCTTTTCTCTAATTATGAGTACCACTCCCCCATCCCCAACTGTTTCTGTGTGAGAACCTTTATATAGATAATGCTGCAAATGGAAGGTTCTTCTAATGTCCTCTGTCTGATCTGACACCAAACAGGAAAAATTTCAGCAGCTTAGGAAAAAATGGTGATCGAGACTATTCTTGAGGATCAGTAGTAGTTGTTACTTCTGAGTCTGAACTCATAGCTTTATTTTACCTAGAACTTCTGCTTCTTACAAATTAAGCCCATTTCTTTGTGCCTGACCAGGTGGTATGTATAATTCTTTTTCTTCATTGAGCCCATCATAGGATAGGATGCTACACATCATGTTTTCACAGTTTCATCTCCAGGCTACTAACTTTTCAAGTGCTTTACCTTGGTAGCTTCCTGGCCTTTGTTCTTGGACCCTTTATTTCCCACTCTAGATCCCTCCCTGTCTCCGGGGCCAGTTGTGTCACTAGCAGAAAGGGCCTTCTGTAACATAAGTCAGTATCTTAACAGCTGTTTACCTTTGTGCCAAGACTATGAGCTACCACCCTAATTCCAGAAGACAGGCCCCATCTGTCCTTTGTTGACGGAGTTTGGTATCTGACCCAGCCTGTTTGTGCTAATCCAGGCCTCCTAGAGCTAGGTCCTTGTTCTTCCATTATAGTGCTCACTGTCCAATGGAAGATGGTCATGAAACATCTCCATGTCAACTGTGCCTCTGCTCTAACTTGGCTTCCTCCTGTTTAAGATTTGTTTTTCTTTGTTTCAGTTTTTCTGATAACTATGTCCTTGTCTTCAACCATATTGCTCCTTAGTCAGACTCTAGGTCTTCTGTAGTTTTGCGATGTCCCAGTGCTACTTAGCACTGTGCTACATATTGAATATGTTATCCAAATCAGAGAAGAGCATGGCTTTTATTATATTCTCCATTTGACAAGTCAAACATTTTCTAGTCTTTAGTTACCTTATAGAGCAGGATAGGCCAAATTCAGACCACTAAAAACAGCTTTCACATCTTTAAAGGGTTGTAAATAAAATACAAAGAAGACTATGCAAGAGACTTATATAACAGCAGAACCTAAAATATTTATTACCTGATCCTTTATAGAAAAAAAGTTGTCCAACCTTGCATTAGAAATAGTGCTTTGTAAGTGACTTAGGTTAGAGTAATATTAACATAATAAAGCATTTTTACTACAAAGAGTAGTAAATATTATAATGGATTTTTTTTTTTCTTTACCCCATAGCTGATTCATTAGAGAGTAATATCTCGGACCAAGATAGTGATTCAAATATGGATCTAATGCCAGGAATTCTCAAACAGCCATCCCTGACACTTGAGCTTTTCCCTAATCACACAGACAATCTTAATTCCTCACAGAGGGTAAGTCACTTTGTTGATATATCTCCAAAAATTTTTAGTGAAGTGGAAATAACTATAGAATCATGTCTGAAAAGCTTTTAATTTAGCCCAGAGAATAATTATAGTAGTACTGAGTCATTAGTATCTTAATTTTTTTAAATCAGATTCTCATAATTTTCTTTTTTTCATCTTGCAAAAAATAGTTCATCCTGTAATAGCCTTTATGATTTTCCTTGATTTAATTATCCTGGTGCCAGGCTTGATTCTTTCATTTATTCCTTCTCATTCCTAGGTTTTTATTTGGTCCCTGAAATATTCTCTATAGGTCCAACAGTGGACCTGTATATTCCACATCTTTAATCATGCAACATTCAGCTTACATAAGACCGACTGTATACAAATAGTAGTATTTTGGTAAATAACTCAGTATATGAATAAATAGTAAGGCATGCACATGCAACTACTATTAAGAATCAATCATTTTGCTTTTATACTTTTTTCTTACCATATCAGTAGATGTTATTTCTTTATCTTTGTTTTCCCCTCATGCTAAATCTTAATCCTTACTGGAAATTGGTCAAGCTTGCCAGGATAGCAAAAGTACAGGGTCAGTCCATAAGCATGAGAAAGTTGATTTAGAACTAAACAAACAAAAAGACAAAAGAAGTGTAAAACTTGAGTGAAGCCATTCATAGTACAGGATTTTAACTTAACTTCTACAGTGAAAATTATTTTTAACTTAAGTATATGCTTAAAAGAATATTGGGGCAGGGGGAAGTTGTCTAAGAGTCTCTGCTGTAGACTGATTTTGAAAATCAGGATTAAAAGTTTCAAAGAATATGTTTCAGGGATGAACAAGAAGTGTTGGGCAGTAATGCTGGGTTTCAGCCAGATCTAATGTTCAGTGATTGACTGCTCTTGTACTCACTTTCTGAATGTAGTATATAGTTACTCCCAGAAACCTGAAGAATGGTAGCATTTTTTTTTTTTAAGATTTTTATTTATTTATTTATTTATGCATACAAGAACTGGGGTACAGGCCAGAGGTGTGGGGGGTAAGAGGATTTACCAGAGACAGAGTGGGTAGCAGAACAGGCAGATTGACTGAAATACACTACAGGAGAGACAGGAGAGATCTGCTGTGCCATGTGCAGACCGCGGATTGAATTTGTGCTACAGTGGATGCGGATCGCTTCATAGGTTGCATCTTTTTTTTTTTTTTAAGATTTTATTTATTTATACAAGAACCGGGATATAGGCCAGACATGCAGGAGGGTGAGAGGATTTACCAGAGACAGAGCGGGGAACAGAACAGGCAGAATGACTGAAATACACTGCTGAGGGGAGCAACGGGTGAGACCGGAGAGGGCTGCCGTGGATTGCTCTGTGGCCTGCGGGGATTGAATCGGCGCTGCAGAGGCTGCAGACAGCTTCACAGCACTGCGCTAAACCACCTGCGCCACCAGGGAGGCCCCATACGTTGTATCTTAACCCCTTGCACCACCATGGAGGCCCAAGAATGATAACTCTTAAAGCACCATGTTTTTTGAAAAATTTTTAAGCTACCGATTTTAATATGATAAAGTTGGGGAAAAAATATTTTTAAGCTCATGGAATGAAACTCTATTGGCTTGTTTCTTAAGTTTTAAAACAATCAGCCATTAACTACACATAAGGTCTTTGACAAATTTTCTAACTTCCCTAAAATTGTTTCCACACTAATGACATGGTTGTTGTAGTATTTTTCTTTAAGTTATGCTTTATAACTCTGCCATCACCTTTTAATATCTGTTACAGCACCATGTTTTTATTTACTAACAAAACTTAAAAAGTCGTATCAGTAGATTCAGAAAAAAGCAGTTGAAAAAATTCAACTCATTTGTAAGAAAAACTGAATAGAAGGGAACATCTCAACCTGCCGCAGCTCTCTACTAGAAACCTACAGTAACATACTTACACATTATGTATTTTTCTTGAATAACAAGCCAATGAAGAACAATTTTGCAAATATATTTCACACTCTATTCATGAAGTGATTTCCTGTGACCTGATATGTCACTGGCAACTTGATAAATGGATGATTGGGTAATTTCATTAAACCAATTATTTTTTCTTTTTCTTTTTTTCTCCTCTTCTGCTTTTCTGTATCTCATATAGCTAAGTCCTAGCTCCAGAATGAAGAAGCTGCCTCAGGGTCGCCCTGTGCCTCCCCTTGGACCTGAGACAAGAGTTTCTGTAGTCTGGGTGGAACGCTATGATGATATAGGTACTGTGTAAGGACTTTGGCTATAAGGCAAATCATAGTAAAATGACAAGGACGTGCTGAAGGGAGCAGCAGTACAGGCATGTGGTGGCCAAGAGTTAGGATTAGAGTTCAGCAAGCCTGGGCTTGCATCCCAGCTTCACCACTCAGTTTCTTTGAGCTTTAGATTGTGTACCCATCTGTTAAATGGAGACCCATGGCACTTGTTTTTATATTGTAAGGATTTGATGAAACTAGTGAGTACAATGCTTCTAGCTATTCTTAGTATAAGATTTAATAGTTTCTTGCCAATTGGTCCCATTGCATATAGCTCCCAGATACCTAGGACTTCTGCAAAGGGGAGATAGGAGCATTTCCCTCAAGTCATTTCTTCATGAACCATATTATCTAATCTACTGCAAAAATTAATTTGTCCTTAGGATTTTTGCTACGGATAAGTTTTGCATGTTTCTAAATAAGCAACATAGGAGCATTGGAAATCATACTTGGTGTAGAATCTTAGCCAGCTCGGAGTTTGTTAGAAAATGTAATTGATGTTTTCCAGCCACAGATCATGTTCTGTAAATAGTCTCTGCTTTAGATGAACTTAGCTAGAATATGTCTGAGAGAGAATTTTCTTTTTGATTTGTGAGGATAGTTAGGATTATATATTTTAGGATAGCATAGCCCATATATTTGTTGCCCCTTTTGTGGTGAGATTAGAAAAATTAGATTTGTTGTTATTTATTTGGGAAATATGAGAGATTAATTACAGTGTTGTTATTTTCTTCCAGAAAACTTTCCCCTCTCAGACTTGATGACAGAAATCAGTACTGGTGTAGAAACTACTGCAAATAGTAGTACTTCTCTGAGGTACACTCTTTTTATTTGCTTGAAGTTTATCAACAAAAATCTACATGTAACAATGTGTTGATTATAGTAATAAATAATGGAACAAAAGGGTGGAGCAGTAGGAAATAAACAGATCAGGTAAAAGAACAAAGAAAGAAGTTCTTTGTGGATAAATGCACAAAGTGATTAAATTAGCAAGAATCTTAAAATGGTATAATTACTGTTTTGTGTTCCTCTATAGCAAAAAAAATGGGAACGTGGAGGCAATTAATGATGTAGCAATGTTAGATAAAAATAATGGAGTTAAATTTGTCAAAGTTGACAAATTTAGTGGAAAACACTTCTAAGTTAAATGTAATAACTAACTTGTGCTAAAATGTCTTGTCTAGCTACCCATGCACAAAAAAGAATAAAAAGAAAATAGATGGCAAGAATAATAACAGTGTAAATGTATAGGCGTTATAAAACTTCAAGACTTTTTGCTTGCTTGTTTGTGGTAAAAAAAAATACTCGGAAATAACTCCAGGAGGTACAATTATCACATTTTAGAAATGAGGTAAAATAGGCTCATTGGGGTTCAGAGTCACACATTGAGCACATGAAGGAGAAAATGATCTGAACCCAGGCCTCTCACTCCCTGTGCTAACCTCATACATCATACATACATGAAGCTTAGCTTCATATCAAGCTAAACATGATGTTTTAGCTTTTGAGTAATTTCCTTCTGTTACATTATATGATGGTATTGCATGTAGGGTGAATTTATTGTAATTGTGTTAGATTATTGTTATAAAAATGAAGTCAGTAAAGATGAGTTATTTTTAACATCAAATTTTTGAATTTCTAGAAGAGGTCAAGTCATTTCTAAAACTTAACTTTTTATTCTAAGGAATTTAAAGCAAATTACAGATATTCTGACATTCTGAATACATCACTATGCATCTCTAAAAAGAACATTTTTCAACTAAATAGATAACATCATTAGTAGTAATTCCTTAATTTCATCTAATAACCAGTACGTAGTCAAACTTCTCCATTTTCTCTACAATATTCTTTACAATCTCTTTGTTCAAACCAAAATCCATTCCAATATGGTCTTTGGTATTGGTTTCTTCAGTGTATTTTGATCCAGAGCATCTGTTTTAATCTTCTTAGGTCAAAATTTCCAGTATGATTAGATTATAAAATTTCTATTTCATTGGTAATTAGCACAGTTTAGAATTTGTTTCAAGGACAGGTTGTGGGATTGATTTTTATATACAGTGTTGAAAAATTGACTCAGTATTGCTTTGACCTAAATCACTTCACTTATAGAGAAGGAAATTTCACTGTGTTGCCAAAAAAAAAAAAAAAAATCAAGCCCAGACATGTAGCATCACAGAATAATACTGGTCCCTGTAGATGTTTGGCATATCCCAGTTGCCACTGCAGTTCAGAGGCGCAGAGGGCTTTGACCCTGCCAAGATGTGGCCATTTATCACTACTGAGAACACTGCAGCTAGCCTAGACTAGTGGCCCTCCCAACCTCCTGCCCCCATCCCTGAAAAAAATTTTTATCAGAAACTCCCAAAGTGGGCCTGAGCTGTAGTCCCATTTCTGTTCTGAGAGCCAGTGTTGGTGGTGACAGAATTCCCTGTGCTCTGGCCATCCCCGCTTTTGTTCCTGACAAGAAAGTTCCATAGTGGTTACTAAGTTTGTAACTCCCTGTGTTATATTTCTCTGACCTTCCTTTACCAAGTCCCCTTTTTTGTCTGTTTGAAAAGTCCAGCCCTGGTGATGGGCATTGAGGGATAGATGTTGGGATGGGGAGAGACGCTGAGCTACATGGGCTCCCTGAAAAAGGATTCTGAGCAGACTGACCCCTTGCCTGTTCACAAACCACTACCTGGCAGCAAGTCTCCTTGGTGTTCTTATGTTACACGTGGGGGACTTCAACTCTTGGTGTCTAGGGTAAAAAGTTTTCTTTTCTTAAGATCAACCACTCTTGAAAAAGAAGTTCCTGTGATCTTCATCCACCCTTTAAACACTGGATTATTCCGGATAAAAATTCAAGGAGCTACTGGAAAATTTAACATGGTTATCCCTCTCGTGGATGGGATGATTGTCAGCAGGCGAGCCCTCGGTAAGGTCTTCATGTGTGACTAACGGGTTACTATTTCTTTTTTTCTTTAACATTTTTATGAACCAGAAAGAAGTAAAATAAGGAAATGGTATTATTACTTAGTAGGTCTCTTATATAGAAAATGTTGTGGCTCTTGTTAAAAGGGAAGCATGTTTTCTTTCTGTTTGAACTGTGCTTAATCTAGTATGACTGACTAGAGCAGTAATTCACAAACATCCAGTAAGGGAAAAAACAGATAACTGTAATCCGGGCCAGGACATGGGTGTCAGACCATATTTTGATTCTCTTTTTTCCTTACCATTGTGTATTTCTTTTGCCAGATCTGTCTTATTACAGTGCTTTGTCAGTCTCTCCAAAGGCAGGAAGTCTTGCAAATGAAATAAAATAGTATTGAGTATGTGGAAAGTAGTTTACTTGATACTGATAATTCACTTAGGTGACTGGTTTTTCACATTCATTTTAAAACCCTCTGTCTTCAAGGTTTTCTGGTGAGGCAGACTGTAATTAATATTTGTAGAAGAAAGAGACTGGAGAGTGATTCCTACAGCCCACCACATGTCCGCCGGAAACAGAAAATCACCGACATTGTCAACAAGTACCGAAACAAGCAGTTGGAGCCAGAGTTTTATACTTCACTTTTCCAGGAGGTTGGACTCAAGAACTGCAGTTCTTAGACCACAGTCTGTCTAGGACAATTGAACTCCAGTTTGGGGCTATGAAATCAAAGCAAAACAATTTCATAGGTGATCACTGTAAAAATAAAAACAAATCACTCCCCAGGAACTTACTGTTTAATCACCAGAATAGAAGAAACACATTATAAACCCATTTGATAGAAGACTTTTGGCTTTCTAGTGAAATGGGCACCCAGACACAATCATATTCCTGCTGGTAATGATGATATACATTTTAGCCATAAGCTTTCTTTTAAAAGTGACAATTTTAGTTAAATATAAGCCTTTTGAGGAGAAAGGCTTTTATGCATCTCAGTTAAACATGTGCATTGGTAGTATCAAATTTGCAAATTAGAAGTTGAAGATAGTATTATACCTCACTTTTTAGGAGGTGTTGTGTTCAAATTAAAATGTCTCAGAATCTGCCAGGCATTTACACACTCATCGTTCATAGGTGGAAGAGAAGGAGAGAAATGTCCACCTTCTGCTCACTGATAGGTCCTTCTTCCATTGAACTGTCATACTGACGAAAAAGAACATAAATGATTTTTGCTCAGATAAGAAGTCTGATGTTAGGATATTTCATTTTATCTTCACATTTCAAAAAGTTACTCTCATCACTGCACACATCTGTCTGAAGGTCTCAGTTTTGGCCCAGGAATAGTTGTAACAGAAAGGTATGTCTGTCCTCTAATGGGGAGACAGGTGGAGTTGTGGTGTTAAAAGCTCTAAGAGAGCAGTGATGCCTCCACTCTCTCCACTACTGTCCAGTTCAGTGACATGACAGGTGGAACATTTGTAATTCCTTGGTAAAATATTATGAAATGTAAATTCACAACAAGAGTTGAAAATGAATTAGTTTCATCCACTGTTTCTTATTTAGGACCAAGCAGGAAACTGCAGTAGTTTATGAAGGATTCTTACTTGGGGTTCAGGAAGTATCTCTCAATGCTACTAATTAAGCTCTCCCAGAGAGCTACTGGATTTCTTCGAATTGACAAACATTACCACCTTTTTGGGTGACCGCTATTAGAAGTGGTTTTTGTCATGTTTTCTGGACTTTGCCAGCTGAAGGCACAACACCTCCCTGCCAGGACTTTGGAAATACTTCTGTTACCTCGCTGCTACTTTTCTGCCAGGGATAAAAGTTTTGAGGTGGCCAGACCCAGAACATCCTTACAAGGATTCCTGTTACAGTGCTAGAGTATATACTGCTCATTTCTTCTATTCTCATGTGCTTTTATTAAGGTTATTTTATGTTTGGAAAATAAGTGACACATAAAGTCCAAAGAGGAGTGATCACAGTTGTAGAAGAGATGTCTTCCCACTTGAACTCTGATGTCAGTAGATTCTGTAGGTCAAGGTTACAATGGTCTGTTTGGTTTGATGTTTTGGTAGTTTAATTAGGGGGTGGGGAATAGTGTAGGACTTAATTCCCTGTGCAAATATTTTTGTTCCAGAAGTATGTATTTGCCATCTATGAGCAAGAAATGTGAGCACAACAGCTCTTGGTCTTAAGTTTGCTACACAATTTTCTTCATGTTTATTTTAAGCTCAGGTAAAGGTAACCTTCTCATTCTATGACTCCAGTTTCCATTCAGGGTATATATAATATTCAATAATTGATTTTATTTTTGATCTGGGCAATAAATTGATGTTTTCAGATGGTAGCATGGGGGAGAGGGGAGGGATAACAAGTTCTCTCAAAGTGTTTTGGTAACTCAGCAGGTATGAGGTAAGATTTAGCAACTTTAGTGGGAATTCCAGATTGATGTTTTTCAGTGGAAAAATGGGCCCTTGTTCTAGTGCATGTGAACAAAGAAGGCTGTAATTTGATGTGCAACTTACAACATTCCAGAGGCTATAGGTGTACTCCGTGTAATTCGTCAGAGAAACTTTTACCTTTGGCACAGTTTAACTGTCAGCAAAGTGTCCGGTGGCATGTGGTGGTGGTAGGCTTGATGATGCTTCCATGTGCTCTGGTTTCTGGCCATTCTGTTATTCTACTGACTTTGATAAGTGAACAATCATGTTGAGTGCTGTTTGATCTGGAAGGCTCTGTGATCTCCCAGAGAAGGAGGGATGGATTCTGGACTGTGTGGCCCCTGAAGGCATGATACCCCAGTATGTACAGTGCACACACACAGGGTGCATATAAGTTACCCAAAGCTGGTTCCTTCTGCTCAAAACCAGCGTATGTTAAGTGTGGTGAGAACCCGTGGATCGGTCACTGGTATGGGTTTGACTTCATGGCCCCTAAGTTCACCCAGCTGCCTTTGTGAAAAATTACTTTGAGTAGAATAATGCCAGAGGAGCATATTTTGTCTCTGATAATAACCTTTATTTATCTACTTGATAAATTTGTTAGCATATATTCATAGCCTTTCAAGGGAAGCCAGGACCAATTTGGTCTGTGGCTTAAATGTTTAGTTGCTACATGTGACATGTACACCAAGGAGTGGTAGAAGAGTGGAGTTTGGTGACAAGGAAATCATTATCCGAGGGACAGGGGCTTTCCTCCTCTCTGGTTGGGAGCATTGAGGGCAGTTAGTGGGACTTTTGCCTTTTGAATCCTTTCTTTATTCATCCTCCTAAGACCCTGGTCCTGTCCATTGGCCCTTTGAAAGGAGGAGTGGTTATTCGGTGGGCTGCTTACTCTCTCTCTCTCTCTTTCTCTCTCTCTCTCTCTCTCTCTCTCTCTCTCTCTCTCTCTCTCTCTCTCTCTCTCTCTCCCTCCCCCTTCATCCATCCCTCCCTCCCTCCCACTGATTTCCATTCCAGGTCCCCTATTTCAGGGCAGCCATTCTCCTCTGGACTCATTTATAAATACCTACATCTTTGGCTCGCAATGTCAGTTGCCTACAGGTTGTGTGTTGTGAGATCTTCATGAGTGGTTACTTTTTACATACTCTGGGGGGAGCATTTGTTAGGCTCTGCAGACTGATCTGTAGAGAGGCAGAGTCTTCAAGCATATTCATTTCTGTTGGAAGGTGGAACTTCACCCAAAGTGGGACTCAACGTGCTCAAAGACATGTTTCTTGGTCGATGGTAAAAAATGCACTGGAGGTGACGGGACCCTCCGCTGTGGTAGTTCTCCATTCAACACTTAAAACCCATCCAGGTTATATCTCCCCCGCCCCCACCCCCCACCCCGCAAAAAAAAAAAAAAAAAAATTGATTTGTATGTTTACACAAAACAGTAAGTTGAGTTAGATGGTCTGATTTCCATGACAGCCTCTTTTCCTGACAGAGAGAGAGTGGGGGTCATCTAACCGCTCAGCGTGGAATCAGGTTGTGGTTCTCGGTAGCTAAAGAAGCCATGTACTGTATAGCGTTTTTCTCAGAATATCAATTCATGTTCTTCAGATGCTTTTCTTTTTTTAAAGGTGAGGGAAAAGGTATAATTTGGGATTCCACAGTGCCTTGCATATAGTAGGCGCCCAATAAATATTTGTTGAAGCAAACCAAGTTTCCCAAGTCCTTGTCTCTCGCAGTGACCAAGAACATCTTTCTCCTCTGAAGGGCTTGGCAGTTGTGGCTAAAAAATAAGCAGTATCATTATTTGCTTGAAATCATGTATACAATTTGTATGAATTTCGGTATGTTGCCAAGACATGATCTTTTTCTTATTGTATTTTCTGTAAATATTTCTGTCACTGAACTGTAAAGTAAAGGCGAAATGTAAATATGAAGGTGTCCCTGTGTCCCCTCGCCTCCTGTGTTTTCTCTTCGTCGCTTAGGGGAGGCAGCCCAGAGGCTTGTTTGTATTTATGCCACCCCTTTGTCCAGAAGAAACCCATGGAATATTGAATGTAACACATTTAGTCAATTAAATTTTAAGAAGATTCTTATCTAATAATGTCGTGTGTGCTCTTGGCTGTAGGCCAGGCGTGTGTGTTCCGTTTACTCTTTCCAGGAACTGTCTGCCCTGCCTCTGCACCCTTACAATTTAGGTCTGTGGTTTTTCACTCTGCTTTTGTGAAGTTTCACGAAATACTCAATATTTGATAAATTTTAAAGATACTTGACTTATACAGAAAGGAGCGTCCATAAATAAAGCATGACTCCCAATGACCCACCTTGCGGAGCCCGGCAGTTGCCTCTGGCTGGCTTGTCCTCTGCCTTGAGAACATAGAGATGCCGCCTGCAGAGAATCCAACCTCTGCCTCAGCTGGCCAGTCAGGAATAGGAAACTGGAGAGACACAGAGGGGCTAATCTCCCTGCCACCCAGCCCACTGGACTAGGCTGTGAGCGGAGGAGGGTTACACGGGCCAGGATGAGCACCTTAAGGCCTTGATCGCGCAGGGTGGCGTGTGATTACAACCCATGGTGGGTTGCACCACTTAGGAAGCAGCGAGGGGAGTGGTTATGATGAGTGCCTCTGCCCACCCGCTGCAGCCTGGCACTGATCCAAGGTGACTCTCTGAGTTGTGCCTGGAAGCCAGGGCTGCGAGGTCCTGCCCCTGAGGTTGTGTCCACGCCTGCTCTGCCTGCTCAGCGGGGGGCTTCCAGCTGGGCCCAGAGGACCAGCCAAGCTTCTTCCTGGGCTGACTGCACAGCGGCTCTGACCAGGAAATGAGTGCTCAAGCCCTTGCCTTACTACTCTTTCTGACCCTGGTGCCTTTAGGCCCCGATGCCAAGAAATCACCCACTCCAGACACCGAGCTCCTGGTCTCCACCTCTGGGCGTAGCACTGACAGCCTGCTAGGCGCCACTCTTTTTGGACACACATTCTATTACCATCAGCCTTTGAAGCCCTGGCTTCTCCTCTCCTTCCCTGCTTTTACTGTCACTGTCTTCTCTGCCCTTCTCCCTGGGCTGGTGTCCTATCAAGGGGGTCCTTGTGTCCCGTGTGTCCCCTCAGTCTACCACCCACATGCCTGCCACCGCTCCCCCAGCTTGGAACTAGGCCTGCCTGGTTCTCCAACAGGCAGATGCCATGGTCTTGGACTAGACTGTCAGACTGGTCACCCATTAACATGTGGGGAGGCTGAGCCTCTGCTCTGGAGGTTATGCTCTGTGGGTCAGGTGAGCAGGAATAGGCATGTTTCGTAAGTGGCCTCCAGCCACCACCCTCCGGCTGCTGCAAGTGAGACAGGTGATCTGAGGGCCCTTTTGGAGACGACCTTGTTTGTCTCTCCTCCGTAAGCAGCGGCTGCTCCTCCTGCCATGGGGACTTTCTGCACCAGCCAGTTTTCCAGCCTGCCTGGCCCAGCACTTGGGGGTTTACTGCTTCGTGAGTGAGTGACGACAGGTTAAGGGGAGAAAGAAAAATGGCATTTGGGAGTGTTCTGCCCACAGGCTGTGAATGCTTGAGAGCTCCTCATTGAAACCCTAGTAAGAGAAACTTCCGGGTTAGGTAGTCATTTATTGAAGGCCTACTATGTTTTAGATTAGGAAGTGTTAAAATGGCAGCCTTAGTAACCCTGTCTGGCCTGGCCGACTTACTCAGCCAGGAAAGTTTTGACAAGATTTGATTCAATGTTTTTAAACTGGAAGATTTTATGTAAAAATGCAGATGTTTTG
Source organism: Talpa occidentalis (assembly GCF_014898055.3). Classification (NCBI taxonomy): domain Eukaryota; kingdom Metazoa; phylum Chordata; class Mammalia; order Eulipotyphla; family Talpidae; genus Talpa; species Talpa occidentalis. The sequence continues at coordinate 91,556,229 of NW_023600993.1, forward strand.
ACTGACTTGGGAAAGTGGGAAATCTGGCAGTCCTGGACCTGCATTTCCTGCATCGCCATTATTGACTAGAGCTGCAGCAGCTGCCAGCTTCTGATGCACCAAGCTCCAGCCCGGCCGCCTGCATCCCCGCCATCCCACAGAGGGTGAATGTGGCACATGCAACTGGAATCCTGGCATCTGGGGACCCGCTGGCTCCTGGAGGTAACAGTGACCCCCAAATATATGAGCACCTGGGGGCAATGTTTATCCCACTTACCTTTCTAACTTTTAGCAGCTCAGTCAAATAAGTTACTTCCATCATACAAGAGCTGTCGCGGGCACCCCGTTGCATCTTAGCAGAGAGCTGGTAAGGCCCATGCCTGCCTGGAAGCCTGAGCCGTTGTTCCCAGCCAAACTCTCGCTGCCCTGGCTCCTGCCCATTCATCCAAAACAGCTCTCCCTTCGCCCGAAGGACACTGTGACTTTCTTGTTAGGTCACGACTCCGTCACAATTGGGCTGAGAGCGGAGCGTGGCCCCAGCCCAGGCTGGCTCGGACTACCCGCAGAACACCATGAAGTACCCCCTGGTACCACTGGTGAATGACCTCACGTTTTCCTTCCTGGTGTTCTGGCTCGGCCTGCCCGTGGGCTTGCTGTTGTTTTTGTTGATCATCTGGCTGCGCTTCTTACTTAGCCAAGGTGAGCCGCCCAGACTGGGTCCTAATCCTGGAGCCGGGCAAGGGGTTACCGGGCTGGATGTCCTGAAACCATGGCAGAGAAGGGCTTTCAGGTGTTTTAACTGCAGGCTCAGACACAAGCAGGACCTGTAGCAGGATTGGTTTGGTAGTTTAGTCTCTTAACCCCTGAAGCCCAAGAGTGATCCCCAAGGGTCCCTGGGAAGCACTAAGTCTGTGCATGTCTGGGGCACCTCAGGGGACTTGGGCCATCGACAGAAATGGGAAAGAGGCAGCCCCTCTGCAGAGGAATTTGTGAAAGGTGCCCCTTCTGTGAATGCAGCCCGGACACCAGGCTTAGTGGAGCACTGGCCGAATGTCAGCCTCTCTTGCCCCCTCAGCCAGGGCTTTTGTGCAGTAAGCAGCCTGCACACAGCCTCTGGCAGCCTTGGCATTTATGAGGTGCCCGCTGACCACTCACTGTTTTGTGCCCAGACCACACAGTGAGACGGGGTTCTCTGGGTCACAGGATCACTGCAGCTGACTGATGTCCATCTAGCATGCCACCTGGAGAAGCCAGAGGTGGGCAGAGCTGGCCATGAGGGAAGTGGGGGGGTGGGGTCTGGTGGGCCAGAGATACAGCTGGCTCTGTGCAGGTGTGACTCTGCTCCTCAGGCATCCTGGCTCCCTGGGTGCTCCCTTCACCGGGGGTCCTCTTCGTGGGGACCCCTTGGCCTCCCACCTTCTGCTCCTCAGTCCCTTGACCTTTGACCACCTAGCACTGAGCATGCTTCCAACTCTGGTCAGATGGCATTGAGACAGGGTAAGCAGTTCACCCACACTCCGACCTGCCCCGTGATCTCAAATGTGGAGGCTAGGAGTTGTGAAATGATGGGAGCTCCTGGCAAGAGCTTAGGAAATCATTTTGCTTCCAGAAAATGTTTGTGTCAAGTATGTTCTCATCTTTCCACAACCCTGAGGGGCACAGCTCGGGCCTGAGGCATGTGGCCAGTGGATGTCAGAGAGTTGGCCTGCGTCATGGGTGTAAAAGCTGTCCTTCTGGAATGTAGGGGGCTAGGCCAGATGCCAACCTCGCCCTTTAATAGTTCAGAATAATAGCTAACGTTTTTTCAATGGACTGTGTATGGGGTCATATGCTAAACAATTGATGTGTGCTATTTAATCCTCACAATAACCCTGTGAAGTAATTCTTACACAATTGAGGAAACGGGTTTGGAGAAGAGAAGCAAGGCCATACACCCTGCCCAAGGTCACACCCGTGAGGTGCTGTGAGTGACAGTTGTTGGGTGTCACCTCCCCACTGGGCCACCTGTGGCTGTGTGACCCTGGGCCAGTCTTTTCGGAGCCGTCATCTCACGCACAAAATGGAGATAGTGATGGTCCCTACCCTTTGTACGTGGAGACATGCAAGGGCAGCACCTGTACACACACAGCACATAGTAGGTACTCGTAGGTTGAGAATCCAGTCAACATGGTCCGAGGAAGTGCAGGAATGGCTTAGTGTGTCTTCTCCACAGTTGGGGGCAGCTCCCCAACATCCAGGGCACTACCTCCAGCAATTTGTTTTCCTTGGATGCCCTGCCCCATGCCAACCCCTTCTCCGACCTTCTCCTGAAAGACTGGTGACCTGCCAACTCCTGTGGCAATTTGAAATAAGTCCTTTGCTAATTTTGCAATGAAGAGGCACCATCCCCAAGAGGTGAGAGGCCCCATTTCAGGGTCTTCTTGGAACTCTCAGGATTGTTGTGTTCTGTCCTTGTGCCTGGAAGCAGCTAATACCCAGGCTCTGAGCCATACCAAGACTCACACCAGGGCTTGAGGAGCTGGGGCTCGGGACACCCTGCCTGTGACTTTCTACTCTGCTGTGGATCTCTTTGTTGGGATCAGTTGGGTCTGGTATTTGGTATGAAGAGCATTTCGGATTCCCCTCCCCCCTCCTGCCTGGCCTGGCTCAACCAGGCACTTTCCTCCAGAAGAGAAAGTGTTGCCAAATTTGAGGGAGACATACCTGGGAGGAGAAGGGAGCTTCCTGGAGAGACTGGAAGACCTGGGGCAGCTGAACAGGGCGGGGGTTGGCCAGAGCAGACAGCCTAGGCCTTTAGGAAGGGGAGAGAAGGATAAAGTCACATGTGCCCTTCGAAGGGAAGATACTGTGCCCAGGGAGTTTTTTCCTTTTGCCGTTTGAAAAGAATTTGCAGAAAGGAAACCTCCAGAGAGAGGGGATGTAGGGCTCAAATGGAGTAGGTACAGCAGGCCCTCATGGTTGTCCTCAGAGCAAGAATTCAAATTGAAGGACTTCCTTTGGGTCCTCTGACTTCAAACAAGGGCACTCACCAGGACAGCGAGGGTCCATGGGGCTGGGCAGGAAGAGGGGGTGGGGAGGTGGGAGGGCGCTAGCACTTCTGGCTATGAGCCCAGACAGTTCACCTTCCTGAGCCTTCCTCTCTGTAAAATATGAATAACACTGGCAATTGCCTTCAGGAAGTTGTTAAGTGTATTAAATACACTGGCAAAATGAATGTGAAGCACTTAGCACATAATAGGTGTTCAGAAAACAGTCCCATCTGGCCAGAGTGGTCACTGGAGTTATAAATCATTGTTGTTGTGCCCAATGTCGACCAGTGCAGCCCCCAAGGACACACAGACAGCCGCTGTAAGATCATAAAGGAGTTTATTACGGGCTTGAGTCCAGGCTCGTGACACGCACCGATCTTATATAGGTTACAAGCAGATCTCTAAAAATTAAATCATGTTGGCAAACATTCATTGGTTACACAGGTGCATTTCCTAACAACGGTGGGTGCACAGTTTCAGTTTTTGAGCTGATTGGTCACATCAAGATGCAGCTCTATTTTATGGCTAGTTTGACCCTTTTAGTGGCCTGAATTGCTCAGCTCCGCTGTGGCTAGCCTGTGGCTAGCCGACTGAGATAAGACCAGAGGGGGGTGGGGGTCGAACTCTGGAATGCAGTCTTTTCCCAGGACAGCAAGACCTGAAATTCTAAAATGGCAGTTACACACAAAATGACAAAGCAATGGCTAAGAATACTTATGCTTGGTTCCACAATTGGAACTGCCCACATTGTCCAGCACCTGTTTTCATGTCTGACCTCAGTTCACCCTCATCATAGAACAGCCTAGTGTGCCCATTTTACAGATGGGGAAATCGAGACCCTCCCTCTCTTGTCTCCTGCCGTTGGTCTGCTGTCTGGTGGTGATGGGAGGGGCTCTCCTTGACTGCTCTGCACCCAGTGGAACAACTGGCATATAGTAAGAAAACTAGAAACCTCCCCTACCCCTCTCCTTGGCCCACGAGTCACCACGAGTCAGGCCCACTAGTCAGTGCGCTCATTTACCAACATACAGAGCTTTCCCGCTCGAGTAGGGTCTGGTGTCTTGCAGCTTGCTTACAATAACCCGTCGACATCCTGCAAACCAGAAGATACAGACCCAAAGCCAGCAGTTTAACAGTGACCTGACGTGCCAGGCGGTGACGTACTCAGTCACCGGGCCTCTCATGAGGGACGTGTCGTGATTTCCAGAGTGTCTTCTTATTTGTGTGTGTTTCACCACAACATAACGCTGCAAGGGAGGCCAGCGTCTGTGTGTCTCAGATACTTGCTGGTGATTGCACCACCGGATGAGCAGGGGGCCGGCCTGTGTCTCTCTGGCGCCCCCTCCTGGCCCACACCCACGACAAGCATACCTCGTTTTATTGTGCTCTGCTGGACTCACTCTGCAAAAAACTGTGAATTTGTTTGTTGGTTGGTTGGTTTTTTTACAAATTGAGGGTTTATGGCGTCTCGTGAGTGGAGCTAGTCTGTTGATGCCATTTTCCCAGTGGTGTGCGCTTATTTTGTGTCAGTCCCATTTAATTAAGGTTGTCAATTGCTGCCCTGGCCACAGTGCCATGCGCACGTGTGGCGACATCTAGTGCAAGCACAGCTTCTGTGCGCTGGGAAACCAAAGCAGTCGTGTGACTCGCTTTATTGTGGCATTTGCTTCATTACGGCGGTCTGGAACCCAGCCTGCAGTACTGCCAAGGTATATAGGTGGGTCAGTTCCCCGCTAGGGTCTCCAGCAGGTGATGTGTGCACCGGACAGCTTGCCTTCTGGGTCCCTGGTCACCATTCAAGGTCCTGAAGTCTCGGGGAGATTCTGCCATGACCTTCTGGGCCCAGGCAAGGCTGGGGTCTCTTTTGGGTCAGGGGCAGGTGACAGGATGTGACCATCCAAGAGGCTTTGTTTCGTACCTCTGCAGATTCAGAGGAAAATGACTCAGATTTGTGCTTTGATTGGGAGCCCTGGAGCAAAGGTCCAGGAGAGTTCTGCGGGGAGGAGACCCTGCAGAGCCAAGAGGAGGAAAGACCCAGCTGCTGAGCCTGTCCTGCCAGGTGAGGCCCTTGGGGGGGGGGAGCCCAGGGCAGTGGTGCGGAGAGCTGGTTCCTTGCACCACCTTTGAGGACCAGCCTTGCTGCTGTGAAGAGCTTCTTCCAAAGATTCCCCCACCCTGTCCCCCTGTCCCCTCCACTCCAGCCTCTCTGAATGGAGGAAGTGGGGGTAAGCAGCATGGACCCTCCCTTAACCTCAATTACAGTGATTCTGAACCTTCTGGGTCCTGACCCTGACACTGAGGGCCCGGTCCCCAGAAAAGACGGTGTTAGGGCTAGCTTCGTGGGGTGTCCTGTGCAGCCCCGTAAGGCTCATGGCAAGCCCCATCTTGTTTCAATGCTCTGTTTTGATTCTTAATATGTGATAAGTTTTGAACAAGGCGATCACATATTCATTTTTCAGTGGGCCCCACAAATGCTGTCACCTGCCCGGTTTGTATAGTCAGTGGGGTGGGAGGATTTTGGACTCTACCCAGGAATGCTGTGCCATTGCCGAGTCCTTCCCGCCCATCCTGTGTCCATGCCTTTCTTCCTGTCAGTTTCCATTTGCTTCTAGCCTGGCTTGCCGAGGGGCAGCGGGGCTCCAGAGGTGGCCCAGTGGATGGGAGAGTCCCGCCGGGGAGGGAGGAGGATTTGGCAAGGGAGGAGCTTCCCGGGGACCCCCGACTCATCTTTTCCAGGGATGGACACACAGATGCCTCCAGAGGCTGCAGCCGCTGGAGGAGCCCGTGCCAGAGAAGACAGGACAAGCAGGCCACCCGGGAGAGGTGGCCAGTGAGCTCGGAGGAGGCTGGACAGCAGGGTGGGCCAGCGGGGTGAATCCTGATTAAAGAAACGAGGGGTTCCTGTGTGCAGGAGAGCCCCGCCGAACCTGGGGGCTTGACCACGTCCATTTATTCACCCCGCTGAGGGGGGCTGGGGGGGTAGAGGGCTGGGGTTGCCAGTTCTGAGTCACTCCACTGCCGTGACCCCAGGGGCAAAGGGTCTTGCTCAAGGTCTTGCAAAGCTCCCTTCCCTACCCCTGTTCTCATTTGACAGTTACGAGGCCCAGAGAGGGAAAGGGAAATCCATAGTCACACAGAGAAGGAGGTGGGGGTGCCTGGAGGAGGGGGTTTCTGGGGTGCTCCTCCCACAGACCACCTAGCGTATGAGTGTGCGTGCGTGTGCATGTTAAGGGCTGCATTCGGGACAGCTCGGAGCGGTTGTGCCATCTGCCTGGGCACCTGACTGGGTGGCATATTTCACTCACAAGCCGGACACAGAAGCTTCCAGCCACTCACTGCAGGCCAGGAGCCAGAGGCTCCTCTCCATCCGGGCAAGTCACCTGTCCTGTCCGAATCTCAACTGGGAAGCGCCCAAAAGCAACATATACCAACTAGCAGTTGGCGAGGCCTTCCTGCCCTAGCTCCTTGCGCGGCGTGTCAGCTTTCTGGCAAGCGGCCCCAGTGAGGCTTCAGAAACCTGTGCTGGCAGAGCGAGCTCGAAACCACACCTTGTCTGCTCGGGACAACAAGGGAGCTGCTCGCCAAGGTCACAGGCTCCCCAAGGTCATTCCCCTAATAAACCACACGTCTGGGATTCAGAGTCTTGGAACAACGACACCTTTAGAACTCGTGGGGTTTCAGTTCACTTCTATTTAACTCGGCCCCGCGTGACCTCCTCAAAGAGCTTCCCCAAAGAAATGAGTGCTCCCTGCTCCCCGCTCCCCTCTCCCTGTCAAAACGGTGACAGTTGGCAACTTTTGTTTTGGTTTAGTCACCACAGTTTTCCAATTGTCATGAAAACACAGATGCTAGCAATTTCCAAGCGAATCGCAAAGCAATGCGGAGCTGGGCACCAGCATGGGGCACGAAACAGATTTGCAGGAGGCGCACTGACTAGCAGCTTTCCGAAGAGCATAAATAGACAGAAGAGCCGATTTTATAATTAACTGGGAATTGGTCTCCAGTTGGGTGGGAGCGGCCAAGCCGCGCGGGGAGAGGCCGTGTCCCTGCCTGGTCTTGAGGGCACTGGTGCTTTTGAGATTTCTTTGGTTTGCCGCCTTGGAGGATGTTTGGGATGGGAGTGCTCATAACTTGGAGTTGAGCTCAGGGCGAGGGCAGGATGGAGGGAAGCACAAATCAGGATCCAGAGGTAAGTCAGCCACGTGCAAAATGAACGTGGCCCCTTGTGCAAAAATGAAGATTTCAGGTTGGTGATAGATTGCCCCTCTCACGGGCTCTTCTGAGCACCGGGTCCTATGTCACGCGCAGGTGTTGTGTCTGAAGCAGATGCTGGCCTCTGGCTTACACCTCCAGAAGCTGGGGGGCATCCCTGGGTGGGTTTTAGGCTGAGGGCCAAAATTCAGCCTCAGGGACTCCAAGGCACAGAACCCCACAAAACAGAGGCCAGGTAGGCGGGAGGTGTGGCTTTGGAAGGCAATACGGCCAGAAGTGTCACATTTCCCAAACCCTTCGCTGCTACCTGTGCCCCCAGGCGCAGGGAAATGCACGGTGTGTGTGTGTGTGTGTGTGTGTGTGTGTGTGTGTGTGTGTGTGTTGTGTTCGTGGTGTTACTTCTGCTATTGGCTAATGTAAACCCAAGCACCCATCAAAGGGGGTGGATGAAAAAGCTAGCCCTCCCCCTCCCCTGCTTTTTAAGAAAAGCATTCTCCCCAGAACAGGATATTTCAAGTAAAATGCACTCTGCTTGGGAAGCCGGGATTCAGAAGCTGGATGATATCATCTAGGTACCTGCTTCTAAAATTTCTTCTTACTGCCGAGGGCGGTACCCACTTTATTCTAAGCCTGGATCCCCGTTGTGTGACTGCTGACTCCTTGAGGCCACTTATTTTTTCGCCCATGTGTACAGCGAATTGTCTTTGCCCCAGAACGCCCCACGGAGTTGTGAGCTGGATAATGAAGTATTCCACGTTTGTCGTTCTGTCCATCCATCGACACTCAGGTCATCTCCCTGCCATGGCTATTGTGAATAACACCACTGTGAACACTGGGGTGCAGGGTGCCTCTGGAGCTGCCTCCACCCCAGGGCGTGGAGAAAGGGGTCCGCGCCGGCGGGAGGGCGCTGGGGCTGCGCCTCCTCCGGCTGCTCCCGGCCGGGCCGCCGGGAAGCGCTGCCGAGAGCTGCCACCAGAGGGCGCCCGCGCCGCGTCCCCTTCAGCGAGGGGCGGCGCCTCGGAAATAAGGGAGCAGCGCGGGGCGGAGGAACGAGAAAACTGGGGTGGTGCGGGGTCTCCCATCCCCACCTGTCAGCCCAGCTCCCCCTACCCTCATAGCCTCCCGAGGTCCCTCTGCCCCAGGTAGGGGCCTCGGGGCCCGTGTCCCCAGGACTGGCCTCACTGGTTCCCGCTCTTTCTGGAGGGTCTTCATGGCTCCTTTCTTTTTTTTTTTAAGATTGATTTATTTATGCATACAAGATCTGGGGTACAGGCCAGAAGGTATGGGGGGGTGAGAGGATTCACCAGAGACAGAAGAGGGAGCAGAACAGAAGAACTGACTGAAATGCACTGCTGAGGGGAGCAGGTGGCGAGTCAGGAGAGGTCTGCTGTGCCGTGTCGGTAGCTCCCTGGCCGGGGATTGAACTCATGCTGCAGTGGCTGCGGACAGCTTCATAGGTTGTGTCTTAAGCCCTTGCGCCACCAGGGAGGCCCCTCATGTCTCTTTTCACTCTTGAGACCAAAAATCAGTGTGGGCGGCCCCTTCCAGACCCGGGGTCTGAGCAGTAAATGGTCTGGCTACCTCCAGAAGGGGTCGGCAGGCTTCTCTCTGTCTTGCAGCAGCAGGTTCATGAAGGCAAGTGACACCCTCCTGTACGACTGGAGGGAATACAGGGAAGTCCTGGGCCTGCAACCACCCAGAGGAGGCGAGGAGTCAGAGGCTGGAGGATGGATGTGACAGCTGGTCCTGAAGGGGGCCTGCAGGCACTGCTTCTCTGCTATCCTCCCCAACCTGCTGCCTAGGGTCCCAGGTCTCTCCCATCCTCTTCCCTGCCCCGTGTCTGCCTCTCCTGGTGAAGCCCCACCCAGTCTTTCATTCCACCGTGCATTTATTAAGCACTTACTGTATGCCAAGAACTTAACACGTTTAGTCTTCTCAATAATTCCAGCCAAAGCTTCCTTTAGAAATGGACTCCGAGACAGATTCAAGGGGAGTTGGTGACCCCAGGAACCCCAAGGGAGTGGGGAGGTGAGTCAAGAAAGGAGAGGTGGCCCGAGGAAGGACACATCATGAGCAAGTCCCCACTGTGGACGACGGGAGCTTCGTTCTGCTGGGAACTCCTGAGGAGCCACGTGGAAGGCCATCATCAGCGTTAGCCCCATGGTGGGCCTTTTGAAACAAGAATTCAATTCAACTGAAAGCCTGTCCACTGGAAACCTTCCATAGGACACCCCCATCACCTAGAATAGTACCCCAACTCCCCCCAGCTTAGGAGGACCTCCAGTGTCTCTCCTAGGGCCAGCTCCTTGTACCTCGGGGTCTCGGCTCAGCTGTTCCTTACACCTTCCCTGGCCACCTCACCCTCCTGTTCCCTCTCATATCACCTAAACAGTCTTCCTGGCATTTATCATCACCTGAAATGATCCCACTTAGTTGGTTTGTTTTTTTTTTAATCATCTGTCTTCCCAACTAGGATGTAACCCCGTGCAAGCAGAGACCTTGCAAGGTTTTGCTCACCATTGTGGACATAATGGTACATAGTAGGTGCTCAATAAAAATCAGTTGGCTGAATGAATAAAAACAATGAAGCCCTCTTTGCCTCTCTGTTTGTGTCCAGACACCATTGCCCTCACCTCCTGACTTAGCTCTGATCTCCCTGCTTGATGTATGAAAATGAGAAAATGCACCTGAAGGACCAATCTCAAGTGCTCATTTAGTGCGTCCATTATTACTATTAATTATTAACAAGAGTCAGGCAGCCTGGAATGGTGGCTGATGATATTATCTCCCCCAGGGTTCCCAGCACCTGCTCTGGTCCCTTTGCCTGCCTCCCTTCCTCAGGAGCAGAGCAGGAATGGGGCACCCCTGAACCTTGGCAGGTGGCGGGACAGGTACCCCAGTGGGAGCCACGCAGCGGCCTGGCTGTGCTGACTTGCCCTCGGAGTGGGCCGGAGCCTCCACGCGGATCCCTGTTTAATCACATGTCAGTTGGCCCATTCATCTTCACGCTATCCCAGGCTCATCTTTTCTACCCTGTGGCATCCTGGTGATTGATGATCCCGCACCAGCCCCTCCGCTGGGTTAGCACAGCTCACAGTGGGGGCCGCTCCTCCGGCTCTTTGCAGTCTGGCCCAGCATGGCCTGGAATCCTGCTTTTTTTAAGGAGCCTTGTTCTGGACTGAGCTGTGTCACCCTCCAATTCATATTTTGAACCCTCCGCCCATGTCCAAGGTGATCATATTTGGAGATGAGGCTTTAAGGAGGTAACCAAGGGTGGGACCATAACCCTGGGACTGGTGTTCTTATGCAAAGATTCCAGAACTCTCTCTCTCTGCCCAGCACAGAGGAAAGGCCACATGAGGACACGGAAGGCAGCTCGGAAGAATATTCTCATCAAAACCTGAAAGTTCTGGCACCTTGAGCTTGGACTTCCATCCCCTAGAACTGTGAGAAAATAACAGGCCTACCTCGGAGAAACTGTAAGTTTGGTTCCAGACCAATGTGATAAAGTGAATATTTTTTTGTTTCCCAGTGCATGTAGAGTTATGACTATTAATTGTGCAGTAGCATTATGTCTAAAAAGACCATGTGCCTACCTTAATAGAAAATACTTCATTGCGCGCCTCCCTGGTGGCACAAAAGGTTAAGTCTCAGCACTATGAAGCTGTCTGCAGCCTCTGCAGCATGAGTTCGATCCCCAGCCAGCCAGGGAGCAACCCACATGGTGCAGCAGACCTCTCCTGTCTCACCCGCCCCTCCCCTCAGCAGTGTATTTCAGTCAGTCTGCCTGTTCTGTTCCCTACTTTGTCTCTGGTGAATCCTCTTACACCCCCCCACCCACACCTCTGGCCTGTACCCCAGTTCTTGTATGCATAAATAAATAAATAAATCTCTCTTTTTTTTATTAAAAAAAAAAAAAACCTGCTTCATTGCAGGCCTCCCTGTTGGCCAAGGGGTTAAGCACAGCACTATGAAGCAATCCGCAGCCTCTGCAGCATGAGTTTGATCCCCGGCCAGAGAGGTGACCCACATGGCACAGCAGACCTCTCCTGTCTCGCCCGCTGCTCCCCTCAGCAGTGGATTTCAGTAGATCTACCTATTCTGTGCCCCACTCTGTCTCTGGTGAATCCTCTCACTCCCTGCACCTCTGGCCTGTACCCCAGCTCTTGCATGCATAAGGAAATCTTAAAAAAATATAGACTTTATTGCCGAAAAATGCTAACCATCACCATGCAGGGTTGCCAAAACCTTCAATTTGTGAAAATCACAAGTTCTGTAAAGGACTTAAATAGGAATCCTGGACTGGGCGGTAGAGCTTGGGCACGTGCCCTCCTTGTGGCCTCCAGGTAGCCTGCCCGCCTCTCTGTGCCCACAGAGTCCACCTGCCTTTCTGCATCCCAGGATGGGAGGACGGGAGGAGGGAAACTGCAGTCACGTTAAGTCCCTCTCAGAGCCAGGCACCAGGCTAGTCCGGGCCAGAGAAACAAAGAGGACAGGGCGTGTCCCGGCCCTGCGGGACTCACAGTCTAGAGACGCACAGAGACACAGACGGTTTCACAGCAAGACCAACCTCTGCAGGGAAAATAAAGCACCTCAAGAGGAGAGAATGGGGATGTGAAACACGGGTGGAACTTTGTTTTCAGTGCCCAGGGAAGGGCCTCAGGCTGGGTGCCCCAGAAGCAGACCCGGAGCCAAGGACTAGGGGCTGGTAGTCTATTTGGGAGGTCGTCCTGGGAGGACCCAGAGTGGAGATGTGAGGTGGGGAAGCACTTTGCACAGAAAAGGTCAACAAAGGGGCAGGCTTCACACCGACAGGTGGCTGGGCTCCATGCTTGGAGGATTTCTGGAAGTGCAGAACTAGGAGTAAAGAAGGCAGGGTCATTTCGCTGACGCAGGGCCACTGTCAGGTGTTAACTCCCTCGTGGTCTGGCCCGGCTGGCAGCTCCACCCTGTGTCAGAGGAGAACCGTGAGCAGAGCCGCAGGGCCTTGCTGCGGGAAGCCACCAGCAGCCTCAGGAATGGTGCACGCAGGCACGTGGACCTCTCTTAGGAGGTGACACTTTGTACTGACATTGGAATGGCGCAGGGCCATGGAAATAGCCTGAAGAGGTTTGCAGAGAAAACAGAAAGGGTGCACCAGAGGTCACCGCATTGTTGCTGGAGTACCATGTGCCAGGGCAGAGAGGTTGTCCAGGCAGCAGGGCTGAGGGGTGGGTCTGGCCCTCTCCTAGAGCTTTCCCATCCTGCCCTCCCCACCCCCCTCATCCAAATCCTCCCACCCTTTGCGGCCACCTACAGCTGAGTCAGTCATTGGCTGGCCAGGAAAGGGTGGGCGGGGTCTTTAGGCCATTCCAGTCCCAGGAGGTCCCAGCCATTCATTGGCCCCAGCAGGCCGAGGGAGGGGTGTTGAAATGTCCAACAGGCAATCAACAAACATATCTGTTGAGGGTCAGGCACTGGGGAGAGGTATTGAATCCTTTCAGAGTTTGCAGCCTGGTGAAGGAAGAAAGATGTTAAAATAACTCAGCACACAAGTTGCTATTGTTAAAAAATAAAATTCAACTGAGTATGTTTTATTTTATTTTTAAAAAAGATTCATCAATTTATTTATGCCTACAAGAACTGGGGTACAGGCCAGAGGTGCAGGGGGTGAGAGGATTCACCAGAGACAGAGTGGGGAGCAAAACAGGCAGATCTACTGAAATACACTGCAGAGGGGAGCAGCAGAGGAGACACGAGAGACGAGCTGTGCCATGTGGGTCAGCTCCTTGACTGCAGTGGCTGTGGATAGCTTCATAGTGCTAAGACTTCACCCCTTGTGTCACCCGGGAGGCCCTCAAATGGAAAGGTCGAGAATTGGGCATCCAGTCCAGCAGATGGAAAGGGGCCCCAAGGGCAGGGACCTCCTCCTGAAAGTCCTGAATCCATCTCTGCCTCTGCTTCTCACACCCGAGACCACAGGACATGTGCAAATGGGGCTCAAAGGGACACTTAGGGGCTTCCGTCCACACACTTTCCCCTGTCTTGGTTTTCGGGCCTGGATGGGAACCAGAGAATGTTGCTGCTGTGCTTTGCTGGAACCAGTGCTGGGTGGTAGAGAGGAAATGACTGCTGGCAAGCCCTGCCTGCACCCCCAGCCCTGCCTGCTCCCTCAGCCCTCCAGAGGCGCTTGAGAGGGTGGGCAACATGCCTTCTATAGAGAACCCTCACTCCCACCCCCACCCCATTTTGCATTGGGGGGGAGGGGAAGCAGCCACTTGTCATTGTCCCTGAACCTGGCTGGCAGGAGGCCCAGGGAGGGGGCTCCCCAATAGGAAATCTGCAGCTGCCTGTCTTTAAGGTAAAATTACCGTAATTACTCCAATTACCAAATCCATCAAGAGCTTTGGTCTGAGGAGGCCCGGAGAACAATCGGATCTGAGGCGTGTGAGTCACAGGGGTGGGGGCACAAAGTGTGTGGGGGGAGGCTGTGGATGTTAGACCCGGCTCTTGATGGGGGTGGGGGTGGGGAAATGTGGAGACATCATCATAATTAGCCAACACCCCACTTTGTTCCCTCAGGACGTTTTTCTCTTATATCAGAAAGAATTTTTTTTTTTTTTTTTTAAAGAAAGCATTCTCTCTGGCTTCTCTTTTCACAGAAGCCTGCACCCAATAACCCACTGACCCCCATAACTCCTACAAGAAATAAAACTGGAAACCCAAGAACAGCGGAGGGGTCTGCAAGGCTGCTGCCTGGGCCAGGACCGGTGCAGAGCTCCCAGGCCTCCTCCCTCCACCCCGGAGCAGGGTCAGCCCCTTTGCACAGATGTGGGTGTACCCCTTTCTTCATTTTGGGGGCCCTGGTTCTGGTTTGTCTCTGGGCCCCCCTCCCCAGGCTCACCTGGTGACCTATGCCTGGGGCACCCCTGAGGATACTGGATGAGGCAAGTGGAGTTTTTGAGGCTGGCAGATTTGGGGGGCTACTGGAGCAGCAGTCCTTGGGGGAGCTGTGGTTCTGAAGTGGGAAAGGCAGGGACAAGGGACATTGCCTTTTTCTCTCCGCGGAGATCAGGTGGACTCTGCTAGAAGAACTTCAAAGAGCTGTTCCTGCCAGTTTCCACCATCCCATTTGCAGGCTCAGAGTGAGACTGAAAGTGGAGTGTGACTCTGACTCCTACCAGGATTTGGCAAGGTTTGCTTTTAATTTTAATATTAGTTTCCCCTGGGCTGTTTAAGGGAATGACTGGTAGCAGTTTACTAGAAATTTCCTGAGTCCCCGTCAAGGGCCCTCTGTCAGAGGACTAACTAGCTGGACGTTGGTGTACAGTCACGTGTCTTTTCAAGAGGGAAAAACAGAAGGGGAGGGGCAGGACAGGGCAGGACAGCAGCAGTCACATCTGTCCTGTTGTTGCCTGTTGCTTCAGGTGCCTGCCATCTCTCTACTTTTCTAGAAACTTGCAGCTTCCTGGTCTATAGTTCTTAAAGGTAAGGCGCTCAACTCTGTAGTCATCAAGGATCCCTTTTTTTTTAGCTTAAACTTTTGATTTTTCTTGGAGCCAGACTAATTCCTAAACTCTACCTACATCCTTTGGTTTCCAAGATTGTCTCCAGCAGTTGCCTTTTCTATCACATATACCCCAATAGTACTGGAAGAGGGGGGCTGTGGGACCCAGCAGTAGCCAACCCTCCAAGAATGGGGTCTGCACACTGACTTCCAAGCACAACACTCATACTCACAGTTCCCACAGGCAGGGAAGGGTTCCAGAGAGCTGCAGCGCTAAAGAAAAAGAATTAAATATATATACATACACACATAATACAAAGTTATCATTGTAGTCATTTTTAGGTGCAATATTCAGTGGCGTTAAGTACATTCATATGGTTGTGCCAGTATCATCACTGTCCATCTCCAGAATCTCTTCATCTTCCCAAATGGAAACTCTGTGTCCATAAACACTAACTCCCTGTCCCCCACACTTTCCTCAGCCCCTGGCAACCACCATTTTACTTTCTATGAACTTGACTATTCTGAGTAACTCACACAAGCAGGATCATACATTTGTCCTTTTAGGATTAACATTTCACTCCGCAAAACTCTTCAAGTTTCATGTGTCAGAATTTCTTTCCTTTTTAAAGGCTGAATAATATTCCACTGTATATGTAGGGCACATTTTGTTTATCTGTTCATCCTGTGATAGACATTTAGTTGTTTCCACCCTTTGGTGATTGTGAATAAGCCTGTAATGAAGATTAGTATCTGTGTTCAAGTTCTGCTTTCAATTCTTTTATATCCAGAAGTGGAAATACTGAATCATATGGTTAATCTGTATTTAATTTTTTTTTTAAAGATTTATTTATTTTTATATTCTTTTTTTTTATAGAGGCATGCTTTATTTGTTTGTTTGTTTGTTTGTTTGTTTTTTATACATGCACTGGGTACAGTCAGAAGCACGGGAGGGTGAGAGAATTCAGAAGGGTGAGAGAGCCAGAGCGGGGAGCAGAGCAGGCAGAAGGACCGAAGTACACTGCTGAGGGGAGCAGCGGGCGGCAGGAGAGGTCCGCGCGCCATGTGGGACCCTCCTCCGGTGGCCGGGGAGCAGCCGGGGATCGAACCGGCTCCTCGGGCGCGGGCAGCTTCGCAACCCAGCGCTCAACCGCTGCGCCACCGGGGAGGCCTTGTATTTAATTTTTTTAAGAAACCGCTATACTGCTATGTATATTTCACCACAATAAAAAGCATCTGCAAAATGAAGTGAACTGTTCCATGGTTGTTTCCGGCATATGCTGAACACAATGGCCATCCCCAGAAGGGGCCAGTGGCTGCCGGCTCTCTGCTGCCCTGCCCAACTGCTCGTCTGGCTCTCTGCAAAGCATGCTATGGTTCATTCATTTACTCACTTACTCCAGAACATTGCCCGGGTGTCCTCTGTGAGTTGGGAGCTCCACTAGATGCCAGGGGTACAAGACAAGCGAAACTGGACACAACCCCAGACTCCAGGAGCTCATGGCCCGGCGGGAAGGCCGGCACTGGTCATGGGATTGCTCTCCTGTGGCATTTAAGGCCCAGGAGCGCTTCTCAGAGGCCAGACCTAGAAGCCTTTTATTGTATATAAATTATACCTCAATAAAGTAAAATTTTATATCCTACCTCAAAGGGTTAAAACGTGGTTCAAGTTAGGTGGTTGTTAGGAGTAAATGAGTTAATGCCTACAAAGTGGTTAGATTGGAGCCTGGCACAGAGTAAGTGTGCAAGTAAATGGTAACCATGGTAACCTGAAAACAAGACTTTTTGCTCAGTAAATGGGACAAGAGAGAGAAATAAACACAGAAGGTCCACATGGGGAGCGAGGGAGAGAGGCGAGGGGAGAGGAGCAGCAGATAGGCAGGGGCTGTGAACTTCCTGGGGCCCACTGGACCAGCCACCTGCCGCTGAGGCCCTGCTCTGCCCTGACCTGAGTTTCCTTCCTTCCTTCCTTCCTTCCTTTCTTCCTTCCATGAACTTGAACACTGGACTGCCACCCCCAGTGCAACAAAACCCATCACAGCTGCTTCTATTTACTGAGTGCAGCTTTTGTGTGGGACACTGCTTAGTGTTTGACATTTCGGGTCAAACCAAATGAAACAGCTGATACTCAACCAAATTTTACCTGCA
Organism: Talpa occidentalis; assembly: GCF_014898055.3. NCBI lineage: Eukaryota > Metazoa > Chordata > Mammalia > Eulipotyphla > Talpidae > Talpa > Talpa occidentalis. The sequence continues at coordinate 91,573,083 of NW_023600993.1, forward strand.
GAAACAGCCTTTTATTATGGTTCCACCTAATAAGTGATCGCTTCTGTTATTGCCACAAGTCTATATGTGGCTATTTTACTTTTTGTGGCTAAGAAGACTGAAGTTCTGGAAAGTGAAGTGACCGGCCCAAGGTCACAGCTATAAGTGCTGGACTTCAACCCAGGTCTGACTCTAAAAGCCAGAAACACTTGTATTACCTGTTCCTTGCCCTGAAGATGTCTAGTGGGGAAGCAAACACATTACCTATGGCCCTGAGTGCCCCGAGCCAGAGAATCCTCCAAGTCCCCAGACAGGCTGCCCACCCTGAATCCAAGGGTCCTCAGCCTTCCTCGGATGCCAAGCTCCTGCCACCCCCACACATGGCTCCTCGGCTGCCAGGCATCTTAACCTCACCTGGCTTGCTTCTCCCTGGGCCTGGGAGCTGGTCCTGGGCCCTGTCAGGCTGGATTCGTGCTTCTCTGTTGTCCCAGGAGTAGGCCTCATTCTACCCATCTTGTCCTCACTATAGGCCAGCCTCCCGCCAGCCTTGCCCTCCTTAGATCCTCCCTCCAGTTCAGGTCTGTCTTTAATTCGCAGCTTCTCAGCAGATCAAAGAGGATGGATGTGTCCTGCTTCAAGAAACCTTGGGAAGTTCCCAAACCTCAGGCAGTCTCCTCCTCACACCCTACACGCTGCCACTTGGCAGGACGCAAGGGACTTCCCTGGGCTCCTCTTTGTGGAACAGCAAATAGGCCCAAGACCTGGCTCCAGATCCCCCACCCATAACTAAGCCAGAGGTTCAGCTGGTGGAGGCTGAGGCCGAGCCTGGGAAGCAGCGTCAGCCCCCTCCTCTAGACCCGAGCAGGACAAGGACAGTTAATTCCTCTGGTGTTATCAGCTGGGCACAGGCGCTGGTTGCATAGCAACCCAGATTGCTCTCTGTCTCCAGTGCTCCAAAAAAAAAAAAGAAAAAAGCCCAGCATTTTCTCCAACCCCACATCTATGAGATGGAAATGGGCCTGGGGCAGCCCAGACTCCCAGCCCCCATCCACGTGCGTGTGGCTCATTTGCTGGAAACCTCCACCCACACCCCGTGGTGGGGTCTCCACTCTCAGGGCGGTGTCTGGTTTTTGCCTCCTACTTGCCAGGCTGGGCGTCATTCATGAGTCCCTACAGCTGCAGCATGGAGCTGGGCAGGGTCTGGGCTTGTGCAAGAGAATACTGGCCCCCCCCCCCGGTCCTGACAGTGGATTTGATTCGTTCATTCGTTAAGAAATAATTATCAGGGGTTTCCCCGGTGGCGCAGTGGTTGAGCGCTGGGCTGCGAAGCTGCCCGCAGCCTCTGCAGCACCGGTTCGATCCCCGGCCCCCGGCAAGGGTTCCACATGGCGCACAGACCTCTCCTGCTGCCCGCTGCTCCCCTCAGCAGTGTATTTCGTCAGTCTGCCTGTTCTGTTCCCCACTCTGGCTCTGGTGAATCCTCTCACCCTCCCGTGCTTCTGACTGTACCCAGTGCTTGTGTAAATAAATAAAATAAATGAAAAAAAAAAAAGAAAGAATTACCAATAAGGACTCACTGACAATGACTGGATTAAAAGATTGTGGAATATTTACTCAATGGAATACTACTCTGCTATTAAAAAAATGAAATAGCACCTTTTGGAACAAAATGGAGGGATTTTGAGTTGATAGTGCTCAGTGAGATAAGTCAGATACCAGATGGCTTCCCTTATTTGTGGAGTATAAATAACCAGAGAATACAAACTGGCAAAGCACAGCAAAAACACATCTTAGACTCCGTGAAAAATACACTGGTTGTCAGACGGAAGTGAGGAGGGAGAAGGGAAGTTGGAAGGGCCAGGAGTTTTGGTGAACGGAGTGAAACGTGCACATGTGTTGGTGTGAAAATGTGCCCCCTAAGTTATATAGATATGAAAGCGACTGACACATTAATAACATTAGAGAAAAATAAAATTATATTTAAAAAGAAATAATTATCAAGCACTTGCTGGATGTCCTAACCCTAGCCTCCCCAGATTGGGTAGGTTAAAAATGTCCATAAACTCCTTGCTGCTCATCCCATGGGGAGGTATAGTCTGTTCCTCTTCCTCTTAGGTTGGTGCTGTGGCCTGTTGACGAGTAGAACGTGACAGTGGTGACACTTTGTAACTGACACAGTGTCCAAAGAGAGAAGTTGCTTCCGCCTTTGCTCATGTGAAATGTGTGTTCTTGAACTGAACCGCCATTCTGTGAGGGGCTCATGCAGCCATGTGGCGAGGACCTCCTGATTCTAATGTCCTGAGTCTCTCCCCCTTGAGGACACTTTGCCATGCATTACAGCATCAGTCACAAGGACATAATCATGGGTAATTGTGCGCAATTCCCTTATTCATGTGCCCATGCTGTGTACAAGTGTCACAGTAACCCCTCCTGCGCTTCAGTCCCCGAGCCCTGATTTCCATCTTCATGGAGGGCTCTGCCAGCACAGATGGATTTGCTGATGGGACCGTTATGGAGAAGGAATTCCCCTCATCCTTGCCTGCCCCCGCCCCTGGCAGCACCCCCTACCCCTTTGCCCTCATTCTTTTTTTTTTTTAGATTTATTTATTTATGCATACAAGAACTGGGGTACAGGCCAGAGGTGTGTGTGGGGGGTGAGAGGATTCACCAGAGACAGAGTGGGGAACAGAACAGGCAGACTGACCGAAATACACTGCTGAGGGGAGCAGCGGGCGAGACAGGAGAGGTCTGCTGCGCCATGTGGGCAGCTCCCTGGCCAGGGATCAAACTTGTGCTGCAGTGGCTGCGGACAGCTTCATAGGTTGTGTCTGAACCCCTTGCGCCACCAGGGAGGCCCCATCCTCATTCTTTGTCTAACTAAGTCATGCTCACTCCTGAGTTCTCTGGGATGCCACTTCTTGCAGGAAGCCCTTCCTGTCTGCCATTCACCCCCTCCCCCGCTTGGATTATGTCCCCCCACCTTGAGTATTCAATCTCTTTAACCTGCCCCAGCATAGTGGCTCATGAAATACTCTATTCTTTAGCTTCCTTGGCTGTTTCTTTCCCCACCACAAGGCCAGGACCTTGTGCATCTTACTCAGTGTGACATCCCCAGCACCTTGCCCAAGGTCACCACCATTCCACCAGCCTGTCATTCCATTGTCATGCCTAGGACTTCTGGGTATTGCATCTTTAAAACCTATAAACTACCCTGTGAACTGGGGGTACTTTTCTTTTCATCCCCAAGTTACAGATGAGGAAACTGAGGCACAGACAGAAAAACATGGTAGATGAGCCAGGGACCGCTGCCTCCTACAGACCCCTTTTGGTCTTGTTAGTGTTGTTGTTATTTTTACTATGGTTTCAGGGAGGGAGCGAAAAATGAGATTTTCTTGAGCATGTTCATCACCCCTTCGGACCTCTGGCAGCAAGACCTGGCTGAGGGAGACTGAGGAAGAACCTGGCACAGATGAGTTTTGCTGGGGGTCTATGTCTTGGGGACCAGGAGCCAGTTCTCTGCCGTCACTACTCAGCCACGGTTCAGGGATCTCAAGGGAACAGTCCCTGCAGGCCTCTGGCTGGCAGCTCCAGGCTGCCGGCACCTTCCAGCCCCCCACTCACTCGAGCTACATGAGCTACGAGGCCAGTCGTGCACAAATTAGCATGGTAATTGCCTTTTAACTATTCATAGCTGCGAAAGAGCCCTGGAGGGCCCCGCCTCCTTCCTCGCCCTCCCAGCCCTCAGAGTGCCCAGCCTCCCTCCCCTGGCAACACCTCCTGCCCACTCTTCCAAAAAGGTACTTTGTAAGCTGAGCCTCAGTTTCTCCATCCCTCAGTGAGGGCGGAGATTCAAACCTCAAGGGTTTATCATGATGCCTGTAAAATGCCCGGCACATGCCAGCCTCCTGGGGGGAGGGGGTAAGGGAGGGGTGGTGGGGAAGGGGTTGTGTTTGGAGACCCAGGAAGGGCAAGAAGTTGCATCTCAGCAGGGAGCCAGGCCCTTGCTCAGGTCTTCAGGGTTCTGAGCAACTCTTGTCCCACCACAGTGATCCTTAAATTTGGTGCTTTTCCCTGCCAAACTCAACTAGGTGATCCGATATGATGTGAACAGACACTAAACAAGCCTTTTTCCTGAAGACATACAACTTTCTCACTCTAGATTTTTACTATCAACCAGTCTGGGTTTAATTGAGAGAGACGATTTACCCAAACTGTATTTCAGCTACTGGGTCATCTGGTTTGCCCATCACAAGTGTGAAGGTGCAGCAGGGGTGGGGCTGGGGGCCTGGTGCTGAAGCCCCACTGCTGGGGTTCAACCCAGTTCTGCTGCTTCCTCCAGTGTGACCTTGGCCCGGCTACCTAATCTCTCTGTGCTTCAGTTTTCCACTCTGCAAAAGGGTTGATGTGAGGCTCACATCAGTCGATACAGGTGTGGTGCCTGGAGTGGGGCTAAGACACAGTGGGTGCCACGTGTTTCCTCTTGTTACTTAGAAGACATCTTTGTTTCCTTGCTTGTGCGGCTCCTAAGCTGCATCGCAGGGAGGGACGTTTCTGCCGCCATCAGCAGCAAGACACTGAGCCATGCGCCATCCCATGGACCACAGACAAAGTCCTTTCTCAACCTTGGTTTCCACTCGCATCTGAGTCAGCCCAGGAGACGAGAATCCAGGTGGGGCCTGTGGACAGATGGGAAAACTGAGACTCAGAAACACGGGGTAACTTCTCCAGGTCACACAGACCATACGCGCTGATGGCGCACTTGGTCAGGCCTCCAACGCTGGGAAGCAGGCAGCCATGCCCGCGGCGTGTCCTGTGTCTTCTCTGCCCTCCACGCTGTCACCAGCCTCGCCATGCTGGAGGCCGGGCTCCCTCACCAGGCTAGAGGTATGCTATCAGACAGCAGCTGTAAAAGCCCACATGTTGAAATTGGTGTTAGGATTAAGTGAACAAATATGTAAGTGAGCAGCACGGTGCAAGGCACGCGGTAAGTGCTCAGGAGCCAGCTCTGTTATGATCATGATACTGTTATTATTTAGCTCAAAAAATCAACCTGTAATCATCTCACTCAATATAACTCTTCCAGGCCTGGATTCTCAATTCCCTGCACAATTGCAGGCTAACTCCTGGCTTTAAATATGTAAATTCTGCTGTGAGGACTTCCAGTCTCTGGCTCTATTTCCGTCTTGGTTAAGCAGAAAAGGAAGTACTTCAGGTCATCCTGGCGTGTGCGGGACACCTCCCTATCCCTTGGGTGCTCCCCTTTTTAGGAGCAGGTGGGCAGCCTGGCCTGGGTAGGATCCAGGGGCCTCTGGAAGGCCCTACAGGCCTACCGGCACGCTGCGAGTGTGCTGGAGACACTACACTGCCATTTCTGGCAGTGACGTGATTTCTCTTTGAAAGACAGAAAAAATTGTCAATGCTGACAGTTGAAATTTAGGAAAGTAGTTGAAAACAGTAAAACTGTTGAGTCCATTTAAAGAAAAATGCTAGATAAAGAAGTAATAGGGTGGGGGCACACAGATAAAGCATCAATTATGATGGTGATTTGCAAATGACTAAAGTGGGGGACAAGGCCTCTAGGGGAAAGGTAAGAGGATTGACCTTTCAGAGGGAGACCTGCAGGAGACTGGGGAAGCCCTACAACCCATGCACTTCCTGCCCCCTCTGTGATCTCTGACAAAGTTAAACAAAGTTGGACGCTAGGCCAAGAGGCAATGGCCATTGTAATCCATGGCGGCTGTTTCGGTAGGGAGAAAAGTCCATGCAAACTGAACCCAACTGGGACTGAGCAGAGCTGACCATGCATTTTAAAGGGAGAATGTGGGGCCTCCCTGGTGGCGCAAGGGGTTAAGCACAGCACTATGAAGCAATCTGCAGCCTCTGCAGCACAAGTTTGATCCCCATCCCTCCAGGGAGCAACTCACATGGTGCAGCAGACCTCTCCTGACTCACCCGCTGCTCCCCTCAGCAGTGTACCTTGGTCGATCTGCCTGTTCTGTTCCCCACTCTGTCTCTGGTGAATCCTCTGTCCCCCTGCACCTCTGGCCTGTACCTCCCAGTCTTGTATGCATAAATAAATAAATCTTTTTTTTTTTTAAAAAAAAAGGGAGGATGCAGGGACAGAATGGGGGTGGAGGGGAAGAGGGCTCAGTAGAATCAGGGAAGTGAAAATGACAAACATTGGGAGGGGGTTAGTCCATGTGAACTGGCCTGGTTTGCTCCTACCTCCCGCAGAAGCTGGACTCAAGGCCCTGGCATCTTCCAGTGCTGGCTGGGAGAGACAGTCTTGAGTTTTCTCAAGAAAGCACTTTAAGGGCCTCCCCGGTGGCGCAGCGGTTGAGCGCTGGGTTGCAAAGCTGCCCGCTGCCCGCAGCCTCTGCAGCACCAGTTCGATCCCCGGCTGCTCCCCGGCCACCTGAGGAGTCCTCCCTCCCACATGGCGTGCAGACCTCTCCTGCCGCCCGCTGCTCCCCTCAGCAGTGTGCTTCGGTCCTTCTGCCTGCTCTGCTCCCCGCTCTGGCTCTGGTGAATTCTCTCACCCTCCCGCGCTTCTGACTGTACCCAGTGCTTGTATAAATAAATAAATAAATCTTAAAAAAAAAAAAAAAAAAAACACTTTAAGGAGGACTAGGGCCACCCTAGGGAGGAGGCATGGGGTGTTAGCAACCATGTTTTATACGTGTGACTGCTGGCTGACCTGAGTATTCCCTGTTCCTTCATTCCTTCTTTCATTCATTTCAACCCAAGATGTGCCAGGGATTCGGCTGGGTACTTGCGAAAGGGTGAGTGAGCAAGAAAGAGGCAACCCCTGTTCTTTTGAAGCTCTAAATAAATAATTACAAAACTTGATCCCTATCTGGAAAGAGAGTTGAACAGGGGGCTATAGAGACAGGCAGGGGTTTGAATTCCACTTCTGATGGGATGGTCAGGGAGGACTTCTGGGAGGAGGTGGTGTTTAAGTTGAGCGGGAAGAAACCAGTCTTACAGGGTAGGCCACCAGCTTTCCAAGCAGAGGGCAGAACAGGTGCCAAGACCAGAGGCCAGGAAGGCTGGTTGTCCCAGGAACAGGAAGGAGGACAATGAAAGTGTTGGCCACAGGAAGGGGCATCCAGGCAGGGATGAATATGGAGAGCGCAGGGGCCACACCACCCAGGGTATCACCAGCCCTGGTAGTGAGTCCGTGGCTCGCTCAGCCTTGGGAATCAGAAAGGATGACCCACCGCCAGCAGTCTTCTAGAAATACTGGAAGATGGGCCCCGTCTGGCAGCCTGTGGGGGCCCAGGAGGGACATTATTACGTCCAAGAGCAGTCCCAGCCTGGGGGTCCCTGAGCACGGCTCCTTCTTCTCTCCCCACGGCTGCAAGTGCAGGAGGGAGGGGACATTCATGCTGGTCCCGGGGCAGAGTCCGCGCCCCTTCCAGCCACTGTTCAGTCACGATGCTCTCATTTTCTTGGCAACAGACAATTTTCTGCTCGGCTTCGCGCCGGCCAGCAAATGCAAAGTGGGGGCCTTTCTTCCTCTGTCTGATTACAGCAGCCGGCCGCGCAGCTGGTAGCGAAGGATGGAGGGCCAGACGCCTGCTCCGGCGCTCGGGGGCCGCCTCATTAGCTGCACGCACAGCACCGGAGGCGGGTTGCGGGGGACTCCTTAACCACGCACCCCCGGACCCCTCCTCGAATGGAGAGCCCGCCACCCTCCTGCAAGCCAGCCCGCCCCGCGGTGGAGGCCGGGCAGGGGCCGGGCCTGGGTTCTGTCTCCTGCAGCTGCAGCCGGCTTAGACCTTTTGTTCTCTGGGCCCCCAGGCGCCCCAGGCCAGCGCCTTGTGCTTGGGGTGTAACCGGTAGTGGGCGGTGGGCTGTGAGCCCAGCCTGAGACCCTTTCCAGGCCCTGGTGGCGCTTGGGAAGGGAGTTTAACGTGAGTTCTGGTCACCCGCTGCTCCCCTGAGCCGTGTACTTCAGTCGATCTACGTGTTCTGCTCCCCACTCTGCCTCTGGAGAATCCTCTCAACCCCACCCCTCACCTCTGGCCTGTACCCCAGTTCTTCTATGCATAAATAAATAAATAATAAAAAAATAAAGTGAGTTCTGCACAGTCCTACAGGAAGCCCCCTGGGGCCCCGGGTGCAGATCCCAGCTCCGTGCTCTCCTGTCCTCTCCTGCACTCAATGCAGAAATCCATGCGTAAGATCCTGAGAGGAATTCTCAGAGTAGGGCACCCAAATCCAGCCCGTGAGGTCCGGGAGGGCCCCCTGGAGGACCATGGATGGCGTGGGATGAGATCTTGGAGAGCCTTGAATTCCAGCAAAGGACCTGGGGTGGTGTCTGAGGGTGCAGGCATTCTCAGGGAGACCAGGCCGGGAGGCCCCAGGAATTGTGACCTCATTTGTGTTCTGGGAAGAGCTCTCTGGCTTGGGAGCCGGGGAGCGAGTGAGGTGAGACTGGAGGCCAGGGGATGGGGAAGCTGTGGTCCAGCTGGGAGTGGACCTCTGTGATCCGAGAGGGGCACAGAGAGAAGATGACTTGGACCAATTAGGATATTATTTAAGAAGTTAAATCTGCAGGCCTCCCTGGTAGCGCAGGTGGTTGAGCGCAGTGCTGTGAAGCTGTCCGCAGCCTCTGCAGCGCAGGTTCCATCCCAGCTGGCTGGGGAGATACCCACATGGTGTGGCAGACCTCTCCTGTCTCACCCATTGCTCCCTTCAGCAGTGTATTTCAGTAGATCCATCTTTTCTGCTCCCAACTCTGTGTCTAGTGAATCCTCTCACCTTTGCACCTCTGGTTCATGTATGCATGAATAAATAAATCTTTAAAAAAAAAAAAAGAAGTTAAATCTACAGAAGCAATGACTGGTTGTGGGGAGGGCAGGCCTTCAGGACACAGACAGCTTTGTGGCTTAGGTGACAGCACAGACGATGGCACCACTCTGATAATAGGCAGGACCAGAGCTTTGCTGGGTTCAGCGGAATCTTCCCTAAGACTCTCCTGCTCTTCACCTGCCCTCCGTTTCTCAACAGAAGTGACCTCCTGAAGTTATATTTGGACTGACTTGTTGGCTTCTTATCTGTCTCCCTCACTGCACTCAGGACAGGGTCTTCATTCTGCTCTCTGGCATCCCTGGCCCTGGAGCAGCTCTGGCTGATACTGGAGAAATGAATGCCTGTGCAAGAACCCGGCCTTATCACTACATTCCAGGCCCAGTACTCGCAGCAGTTTCTTTTATAAATTCACACGAGAGTGGCTGGTTGATTCAGAACCTAGCAGAGAAAATCTAGATGTGAGCAGCAGTGCTGTGGGATACGCTTGCATTAATAGGGGACCAGCAGCCAGCGGTTGCTGAACACCCCTTCACCCTGGACTCATCCCTGGGGTGATGAGTTGCCACATTTAGTCCTCACACCAACCCTATGATGGCTGGTGGCCCCATTACACAGATGAAGAAACAGGCTCAGACAGGTGGCATATTGTACCCAAATTTACACTGCTAGAGTGTGGCCAGGTTCAACACCCAAGAAGCTGGCTCCAGAGCTGTGCTATTATTAAGTCATAGCACAGAGGGTGCGTGGAATGGCTCACTGGAAAGGGTCAGAGTTACATGCAAAGTCCTCCCAGCTAAGATGATCCTCCCCAAGGGATCAGACGTCCCAGGTTGCCCCTGACCAGGCCCAGAAAGGCAACCCAGGTTTGAATGAGTAGAAATACCAACAGCAAGTCAGCGCCCTCCTGTCCACTGTGACCGTCACTCTGCACCTTCTATTACAACATTTAATCTTCACAGCAAACTCAGTGACAACCCCCATTTCTTATTTCCAGAAAAAGAAAGTGAGGCCAGCTGAGGTCAGCAGCTTACCTGAGGCCACACAGCTCTCCAGGGCTGAGCAGGCATCCAGATGCAGACAGGTCCCCTGGGTCCCACATTCTGTGCGTCCTCTGTGCCAGCCACAGCTGGAGTCTGACTGCAGCCAGGCCAACATGGTTGGCCATTCTTTATGCCAGGCAGTGACTGCCAGGAGTGGCTGAGGTAGGCATACTCTGTGGCCATCCTGCCTCTGCCCTGTGATGGGGTCACCCCGGGAGCATCACAAACCCAGCTGAAACTGAAGGGAGATAGAAATCCGTGTGCTCCATCCCTGTCACTGGACACCCTATATTCAATCATTCACATATTCATTTCTTTTAATCGTCTTCTTCTTGACTATGATAAAGTCATTTTTATAGCACCAAGAACGTGCATTTCATTTGAATTAAGCTTGCTGGAGCCGATGGATTTTGTTGGAGAATCAGACTGATAAAGGAAGACATATTCCAGCGGTCCCCATCCTTTTAACTGGTTGTTCTCCAGGACTCTGCTGAGTCTCATTCAGGGAGTGCATGTATGTGATGAGTTGCATACCCTCCTCTAGGCTCTGGAATGCTAAACTCAGCCATCTGGAAGCCCCCCTCCCCCTACTTTTTTTTTTTTTGGAAAAAGGAGCTAGACCTCTCATAGAGAAATAATGAAGGAGACTGATATTATCCATCAGCTGTGGTGGCCCAACCTTGGGGAGTTGTGTCCTAGGAGGGCAGAGAATTTACTCTTAGCTAGAGGAAAAGCTTGGATCCAGCTCAAGGCCATTGGCTCATACCTAAAAGGAGCAACAGAAAGACAAACTGACTAGCTTTAATGTCTCCTGAGAAGAGAAGGGTCAGCCCAGGGCAATCTGAGGTTATTGTGAGGTTATTAGCAATTTGACAATTGTCCTGCATGTGACTGTGTCCTCAGTATCTGTCCCATCGAGGAGGCCAGGAAGCATTTGGTGGAAGAAAGAATGGGTAGAGGAAGGAGGGCTGGGTACCAATACCAGCTCTCTACCTGGGCAAAGTGGAGAAGGTCACCCTGGGAATAGCAAACCCAGCAAAGATCCTGGGAACCAGGTTTTCCAGACCCAGGAGGGGTCTATGTCCATGCTTGGCATGTAGGCCTCAGAACCACCTATCTTCAAGGACTGCCTGAGTTTGACATTGGACATTTCAGCAACCAATGGAAATAGAGGATGAGAGGATTCCCCCCAAATGACCTGCTGTGACCTTGTGACCCATCTGTAACCCCTGCGACCTTCCCTCAACTGGCAGGGCTGGAGTGGGGGTAGGAAGCTCAGTTATGGCTGATTGGATCTCCCTGGCCAGCCAGATGGGAATTTGAAACTGCTTGTGTTTTATTTAAGTAATATAAAATGCAATAATTGTGACCCTTAAAATTGTGGAGTTTATTCAACTTCTTCGCAGGGATGTTCAGTGGAGTTGCACAAATAGCTCTGCTCCTGGGAAACTCTTTTTAGTTCCTCCAGCTGTCAAACTGATTGCTTTGTTTTAAAATCTGGAATCTCCAAAAAACAAGATTTGCTGGGGCCTCACAACCAATGAGCCTCACAACCGATGGAGGTTGCAAAGGGCAAGCTGTGGCTGACCTTCTACAGCAGCCAGCCTGGGTGGAGCTGCCATGTCTCTGGACAGCATGCCCACTCAGCTTTGGCATGTTCTGTCATCTCCTCTCTAGTTACCTCCTCCCCTCTCTCTACAGGGAGGGATTTCAGCCTGGGGTCCCCCGAGATGAGGGATGATCATGCATGTGATAGTGTCTGTTTGTGCAAACTCACATGGCTGCAACTGTGTGGGTGTGCTCTGTGTGTGCATGCATTTTGTGCCCTGTTATGGATGTGCAAGTGTATGTGGCTTAGGCTCTGTGGGCGTGTTTGTGGGTATCTTTGTGTATGTATATACAGTTGTGTATGTGTGTGCCTGTGACCACAGGAGGTGATGGGAAAAATTCTGCCACTGCCTCAGTTGCTCCCACAGCAAAAGGATGTGTGTGTTGGCTAAGGACTGGCCTTCTGTAGGGAGGACCCACCCATAGGGTAGCCCAGGAGGCCCCAGTCACACCTGCCTCCCTGTCTCAGAATCCTCCTATATTGCAAATCCACTGAGAAGTATGTTGTCAGGAGGAAACAGACGCAACCTTAGTTTAACTTTCTGAGTGGACATTGTAGCCCTGGTCTGAGACTGTCCAGGAGTCTAGTGTGTAGATGGGGTGGTAACCTGCAGACCACCAGGACCATCATGCAAGGGTCCTGACTCTGATAAGACCTTAGGAGAGTCATTTCACCTCTATAAACATCAATTTTCCCAGGAGATGGAAAAGGTCACAAGACTGTTGAGAATCACATGCAATCAAACTCTCCTGTATATCTGGCACTTCTCGGAGTCAGGGATGGATCTGTCAATAAAAAGGATAAAAATACCTGCGCTCATGGAGCTCACTTTCCAGTGCATGTTAGAATCTCACATAAGCCCTGAGAAGTTTCATCAGTAAAAAAATCAAATAAGCCTCATTTAAGCCAATATTCTCCCTATTTAGTTAATTGTGGAATCTCCTCTCCCCTTTTATCTAAAATAAAACACTAATTTTGCCTCATTTCTCATTACCAGTCCCACTTACAACACAAAGCTGACCTATAAGGGCTAGGAATGGAATATAGTAACCAAAACAACCAGTTCTAAAGCTAGTATACAAACTTCTTGACCAGTAACAATTGCATTCAATTCCTTTTTACCTGGCCATCACGCAGAAAAGGAGTATGTAGAGCTCTCTGGAACCCCTAAAAAAAAACAGAGATAGCAAATTCCCTGGATTATCCCCACTCCAGACAATAGCTGGGATAAGTGAAGGACATCTCCTAAAATATCAATAAAGGACCCTAGTAAAAATGAGAACTGTGTGAGGTTTCTACCAACAGATCAATGGTAAGTGATATGAACTGTCCAAGGTACTGACACTAGTTTTAGGGAAACCAGTACCATTCTCTGCATTTGGTCCGTCCTGCCCAGAGTCACTCTATCTAATCTTTACCTTAGGTTCTACAGCCTCTGTTCAAATCAAATTTAAGTACAACTTTTGCATATTCACTCTTCCTTCTCTCTTCTCCTTTCCACCCTCCTCAGCAACCATCGGACCATTATAATAAAAACCCAGCTTTATGTAAATACCCTATCCTCCAAGTAATAAATGCCATTAGCTGAGCCTGTCTGAGCAACTGCAGGCTTTTAAACATCCATTTGAAGATCTTTGAAAGCTCTCTCGAGGCTCTTGCTCATAATTCACTAAGTGGAAGTTGGTAATAACTGTGTTAAATGGCCAGGCCCAGCAATTCACAGGAGGTGTGTCTGTTTGTGTGTTGTTGGTGGTGGTGGTGGGGGGTGCATTGGGAAAAGGATGCCCTTCCATGCTGATCAGTTACTTATTTTTAAGAGTCCCCTGGGGGCTCACAGTCCTTTGATGAGCTACTAATGAAAGAGCCAGAGCTGACAATTAATTTCCCCAGAGTTATTATTTATTGTTTTGGCAACAATTCTCTGAAAAGCCTTAATACTTACCTGGCTTCCCAATGGTTGAGGGAAACAATGAGTGGAAGGGAGAGATAAACTTTATTTTTATTCAGCGGTCATTTATTGAGTACCTACTGTGTGTCAGGCATGGCGATAGATCAAGATACACCCTCTGCCTTTAGGGATCACTCAGTCTTGTGGAGAGCAAGACAGGCAGGTGAACAGGAATTTACAGTACAGTGTGTTACATACTATGCAGGAGACAGGGAAGGGGACTATGAGAAAATGGAAGGTGCGTAACAGATTTAAGTCAGGGAAGAGTCCTTAATGGTCACCTAGAGTTAACAAGATAAATAAGAAAATAGGAAACAGGAATGTAGAAGAGATCCTTCTAAAAGAAGGATCATTCGTTCAAAGGCTGAAAAGAGAAAGAGCTGTCCAGAAAATTCTGAGGAGAAGGTGGGGTACCAAGAATCCTTATCACTGCTAGTGGGGGTGTAAATGTGTAGATTTTATATAGCAAAGCTTTGCATATATCCAAGCAATTTCAATTATTTCTAATGTCACTTGTGCACACATTAGGGAAAATACACATTTATCATAGCAGCATTGTTTGTAGTAGCCAATAACTGGAAACAGCCCAAATACCCAAATGTTTGTTCATTTGTATTTTCTTCTCCAGGGGATGCCTGCTCGTTTCACTTTTCCATCTTTCTATCAGGCATTTTATCTTTTTATTATTGAATTACAGAATATCTTCACATATCAATAGTATTAATTCATTGTTTATCATGCAATCCTTCCTGAAGATAAAGAAGTGGTAACTCAGGGGAAGTGAGTTGCCCAAGGACACCAAGATGTATATATCTGAGTTGTACAGGATCACATTTCCAGGTTCTCTGCACAGGCTTTCATCTTTGAACAGCTTCATAGCTTAGAACTTGTGGTAAATTTTCTGGGAACAGTGAGGACAAAGTTTGTCAGATGTGATGTCCTTTATCAGTATCATCTGTGTTTCATTAAAATTCAGATTCTTGGGTCATGCCCAGAACCTATTGAATCCAAATTTCTGGAAATGGAGTCAAGGAATCTTCCAAGAGATTTTTTTTTATGTTTTTCACATATTCACTCAAGTTAGAGAAACATTATCTTAAAAGCTCAAAGTCCTTGCATAGGCCCAAAAGGTACTGTCTGGGAAGACAGAGGTGAAGAAGTCAGTGGGAAAATGGCACAGCAATTCTCCCCCGCCTGAGGACTACCAGCTAGAGAGAAAACCCTTAAGACCGAAGCATTGAAACAGAGCCATCACCAGGGACCTGTTGGCCTCATGCTTCCCTTAAGCCAAAAGCAAGCTTTTGTGGCAATAGAGGTGAATCTAATATATCACTTTCTTGCTAGTATAAAGGTGTAAATGTCAATTTGTCCTGGTTTTTTTTTTGTGAAGATTTGACAAAGCACTTAAAGCAGTACCCATTTTAATCAACAAAGCAGCTAGAAAGATCACAGGGCAGCAAGTGTGCCATATCGTATCTGAGCTTTGGGTGGATTTGAAAATCACACTTTTAATTAAAATTGGCATTTCTGAGGCTTGGGTTGGAGCTGGCCGTTTTGCTGGGGAATTGCAGACTGTGAAGCAAACAATCTGATAGGAAGGTTTAAATGAGCAAAGAGGAACGTTTGTGTATGAACAGAGGCACTTGTTTAAATAATGAAGTGGAGAAAAGATAATGTAAAAATGCCTTTGTATTTAGTTAGAGTTCCTCAGAGACCCCTGTTAATTGTAGCTGAGCTGTCCGAGGTGCTGACAGCGGGGTGAGCCGCATACTTGCCTGAAGGAAATGCTTGGTCCTTACTTCTCAGCCCACCAAGTTTGACCTCTTTCACGAGTCTCTGGTCACTGGCCAACACACTTGTAGGTGTAAAACTACAACATTATTTATTAATTAAGTCCACATAAGTTACTGATCACCTATTTTGTACAGTGGCTGGTACTCTAAAGAATGGGGGAAGAATCATGAAGCCAGAATCACTGGACCCTGTTGTAGATGTTATAGTGAACCCTAAAGTTGATATTCTTAGATTTAAGAATCTAAATAAAGTGAAACAGTAAAGTTTAAAAACCATCAAGAACAATTCCAAGTAAAGAAATTTAAGAGCATCAAGTATTACCTACTCTCTCCATCACTGAATAAAAAAGACAAAGGGAATTTTAAAACCAAAAACATAGGAAGGCCATAATCTGGCATTTTTAAGTTATTTAAATGACTTTTAAAAATTCACTTCATTGTCATCACTTTTTTCATTCAGTACGTGCTGGTGTAGTGAAAATTTTATTATGTACTGACATCAGTTTGAAAACTGGCATGTGGGGTAATTGATCCACCATCCAGGCCTTCAGAAAATAAATAAAACATCTCTGTAGACATCCTAATTGGAGGTCATCTAATTTCTGGATACACATCTGACCTCCAGTGTCAGCTTGTTGGAGAGTTTTGTTTGAAAGTTCTTCCACTTTCCATAGTTATAATGCCCTCAATAGGGATTGGAAATTACCTATGGGAGTGATCACAAGTGGTTGGGGTTAACACTTGTTGAGAATCCACTGTGCATTAGGAGTGTGACAATAACAGATGCTATTCTTACTTTATCCCAATAACCTGATTTTCACTTATTTTTTGAGATAAGTATCATTATTTTTGATAACTTGATCTATAATAAAATAACCTCCAAATATCAAGTTAGAGGGGAACAGTTAACCAATAAAGTGTAAGGATAATAGATTAGGAAAAAGTCTATTTGGGTCATAAAATAAGTTCCAAATGAATTAAATACTGAAATATAAGTATTACAAACATACATATTTAAAAACAGAAAACAAAAAGTTCATATTTATCAAATCTTGGAGGAAAATGGATTTTCAAAACTTAGGAACAACTGAAAAGGGGAAATAGGAACAATTATAACTTCAAGGATTCTGTTACTTTTTTTAAATATCATTTTGAAAAATTTGGTCATTTGTTGTCATGGATTTTTACAATTGAAAAGTAAAACCATAATATGAAATTCATACTTCTGGGGTGGAGAATTGATGAGGTATCCCATAGGCAAAATATTCTTTGTATTGATCTGGGTGAAAATTATTCAGATTGGATATATACTTGAGATTAGTATACTTAACTGCATATTAGTTATACCTTGATTTAAAAAAATGAAAAAGTGAGGGCCTCCCCGGTGGCTCAGTGGTTGAGCGCTGGGTTGTGATGCTGCCCGCAGCCTCTGCAGCACTGGTTCGATCCCCGGTCGCAGGGCGAGGGTCCCACATGGCGCGCAGACCTTTCCTGCCGCCTGCTGCTCCCCTCAGCAGTGTACTTTGGTCCTTCTGCCTGCTCTGCTCTCTGCTCTGGCTCTGGTGAATTCTCTCACCCTCCCGCACTTCTGACTGTACCCAGTGCTTGTATAAATAAATAAATAAATCTTCAAAAAAAAAAAGTTTAAAAAAACTGAAAAAGTGAAATCTAATATAAATGCAATACTACTATTTTGGACTATTTAGGGGAGGGAGAGCTGGTCCCCAGGCAATAAAACCTCTTGAGACCATTATGCTTTGTGTGAATTTAGGTTAGACAATGTTGACTTGACCCCTGTTCAGATAAAAAAGATTTGAAGATTCTAGTTGATCACACACTCAAGAATGGCAACCTTGTGAATTAGCCAGTAGCAAGAAAATGCCTAACCGCAGGTTTTCCTGGTAAATGCATGGTGTCTCCTAACAGGGTAATGATAGGCATCTAGCTTAGTGACACTTTCCCCATCAGACTGGCTCATTTTTAAATAAATTAACAAAAAGGATTTATTGTCTTAAATGGCAAAGTGTAAGGAAGGAATTCAGTCTAGATTTTGGAGTAATACTTACCTGGGTTTGAATCCAAAATCTACCAAGTACATGTTATATGACCTTAGAAAAATAACATCACATGGAAGGTCTCCTCATCTGTAATAGGAGAATACTACTCATGCCAGCATTGGGAGACTACTGTAAGCACTAAATAAGATAGTGTCTGTGATACATTTGACATAATGCCTAGAATATTATAACCCCTCCCCCAAGTATAAGTGACTGTTAGTAGAATTATTCGTTAAGAGTTCCAGGGTGGAACTCATATGTTGTATGAGTTCCCATACCTCATATCTTGCATGTCATCTCCACAGGATTCCTGAAAGAGATTTTTTTGAGGAGTTGGGAGAAGTTGTGCTATCATTTGCCTAGAGGAACATGTTGCCTTGTCCCTCCCCTACCACAGCTCTAGTTACTGGCCTGGAGATACTCTGGAGTCTACATGGTCTCATTTTGCTGTGGGAGCTGCTGAAATCAATGTCCCAGGCAGTGAGTAAGGCAGGGAAGGGGGCTATGCAAGAGCGAGATGAAGAAATTGAGAAGCCAGCACAGCAGCGACAGGAGCTCATTGACTCCTTCTCCCCAGGGCCAGCTCAGCCAGCTGGGAAGACCTGTCATTAACTCTCTTTATTGTCTATGTTTTCTGCCTCACTGGCTCATCTAAGAAGGCAAATGGGACTTGCTGTGAGTCATTCCTTGCACAGACCCTGCTTCAATGGCTTCTGGAACTGGGAAGAGCTGGAAACTCTGAAAATATTGACTGTCCAGAAGGCATTCAGACACGTGATGTGGGGAATTGGGTGTGTGCATAACTTAGGGTTTGTCCTGGAAATTCATTCTAAAAGAATCATGATCATTTCTGCCCAGTCATAACTTCCTCTGAGGCTAGAGTCTCCTACAACTGTCATTTGAAGAATCAGTCTTTTTAGCCAGATTCATAGAGCTCACTCCTTGAATTTTAAAAATACATGTGCCTAAGTGGTATTCCACTCTGCCATCTCTGATTAAATAGATTTTGGGTACTCAGAGTGGATGGAAGAGGGCTAGGAAAGGGCAGAGTGGAGGGTAAGCCAAACAGAAATCTAGTTCTTTCCTACTCTCAGGCATTGCCATATGCTGGTGTGTGACTTCAGCCTGGTTATTAAACCTTCCTCATTTATAATATAAGGGTCATGATAGCATCTACGTCGCAAGTCTGGTGGGTGGATTGAATGAGTTGTGACACAGAGCATGGCACAGTGCAGGCTTAATTATTTTTTTTAAGATTTATTTATTTATTTATTTATTTATTTATTTATTTATTTATTTATTTATTTATTTATTTATACAAGCACTGGATACAGTCAGAAGCACGGGAGGGTGAGAGAATTCACCAGAGCCAGAGTGGAGAGTAGAACAGGCAGAAGAACGGAAGTTCACTGCTGAGGGGAGCAGCGGGTGGCAGGAGAGGTCAGCGCGCCATGTGGGACCCTCCTCTGGTGGCGGTGGCCGGGGAGCAGCCGGGGATTGAACCGGTGCTGCAGAGGCTGGGGGCAGCCTCACAACCCAGCGCTCAACCGCTGCGCCACCGGGGAGGCCCAAGGCTTAATTATTTTTTTATTAATATAATTCATTTATATATTTTTTACATCATGGTTCATTTTTGTACAATGTTTTCCTTCTCTCTCACATGTAGTCCCCATGGAATTCCCACCACCGATTCATCTGTGCACCATCACCCTGGTCCCTTGTTTTCTTGCCTCCCCTCATGCTTACTAATTGTTTGTTGTCACTTCCTCCAAGTTCCTTCTTTGGCCACCAGGGGTGTGGAATAGCTAATTGCCCCAAGTCTTTCTTGTCCAAGGTCAGAGGATTTTTAGGGTCTCTCACCCTGCCTTGGCCAAATAGTCTTTTCTTCAATCCCTAGACAAACCAAAAGGTACAGACACAGACATAACACAAAATTATTTGGCCAGCAAAAGAACTCTTCCTGGCATTTCCTCATCATTTTCCCTCCCTCCTTCCTTCCATCCCCCTCTCCCTCCCTCCCTCCCTCTTTATTCTTCCCTTTTCCTCCTCTTAGTGAAAAACAAAACAAAACAAAACCCAAACCTCCCATGCGCTGTCCTTGGTGCTGACTCATTTTCTTCCTCATTCACCTGGGGAAGGAAACTGTGCAAGTGAAAAGACATGCACTGCCACATAGCTAGTGAGTATTGCTGCTGGGGACACTCTCCAAGCTAAGCTCTGTGACTCACATGGCAAGGGCTGCCACAGAGGCCCCAGGAAGATGCCCAGAGATGCTGACCTGAACTGGAGAGGCAGCCTGGGTGCTGTCCCTCCCCACAGCCATTGGCTTTGGAGATCAGGGCACAGACAGCTAGTGCCTTATCTGGGTACCCCAGGGACTGCAGTCGGTACAGTGATGGCTCCACTGGGACCATGAACGTAAAGCCCAAGCAGGATGCACGGGTCGGAGATAAGGCCAAGAACAGATTCCCTTTGGCGCTCAGGAGCTGTTCATCAGAAATCGACAGCCCCACAGCCCGGGTGGATGACAGGCACAGGGTGATAACAATGCTGTGTGATCAGCAACCTTGGAGGATAGGCTGTCATTTGCTTCCAGAGATAAGGGAACAATAAGCCACCCCTCCACCTTGGGAGGGGCCTGCACAGAACCTATAGGGCAAAGCAGCAGGAGCTAAAACTTGTCTCTGTACTTCACCAGGGCTCCCTACTTCCAGCAGGATCCAGGAGTTCCCCTCTAGACCAGGGATCCATGGCCCCTATTATGCAGCCACTGCTCTCATGTTCTCTCTATAGCACAGGTGTTAATGGATGAT
This sequence comes from Talpa occidentalis, assembly GCF_014898055.3. Classification (NCBI taxonomy): domain Eukaryota; kingdom Metazoa; phylum Chordata; class Mammalia; order Eulipotyphla; family Talpidae; genus Talpa; species Talpa occidentalis. The sequence continues at coordinate 91,593,139 of NW_023600993.1, forward strand.
AACAGACAAAAGATTTCCTTCCCCTCTCCCTGCACCACAGAGGTTACTGAGGGAGTGGGGTGGGGGTGGGGGAAAGTTGATCCAGATGGTTTATTCAGGCCATTGGTTCAATATTAAAATCCTCCCTACCTGATCAGACTCATCAAGTCAGCCTCAGAAGTAAACCTGAGACCAACCAAGGACTCTGAAGAAATCAGGGAGTGGAGTGGGGGCAGAGGGCTCCAAGCAGCATTTTCTGGTGTATCTTCCCATCCCAACCACTGCAAAAACTCTGGAGCAAAGGTGCTGACCTGACATGTGGGCATAGTCTTGGCATAGTCCTGCTGCCCTGGGTCAGCTCTACTCTCCCCCACTGCTGCACACTCCTTCCCTTCCATAATGACAATAGCCATGCCATGGAGAGCCAGGATGCTGGGACTTAGTCCCTTCTCAGCCCAACTTCAACCAGTGAGCCTAGGGATCTTAGCATCGTCACTATCCGGCCTCAGTTTCTTCACCTGTAAATTGGGGTCACTACTGTGTGACTGTCAGATCTGCTGAGTGGTATGTGTGGAAGAGGGAGGCCTGAGTTCCCCCCAACCCACACACACCCCTGGTCAACAGAGCAGAGCTGGGTCTCGCTGGGTGTTAGCATTGCTGACTCCCCAGGGGGTAAGGTCACCCTCCCCAGTTTCCCTTTAATATTATTTCTGCTCTTCATCTTCCCAGTCCGTCCTGTGACTTCTCCTGGCCCAGCCTTTGGGCTCACCTCTCAGATGCCCTCCTGTCTTCCTTCCTTCCATTTCTGTCACGCAATTGGTCTTCGCTCTTGCCCTGTGGCTGCTTGCTTACATCTGTCTCTAGCCTTCACTCTGCTTCTTCATTTGTTGCCACTGGGGAGTGAACACAAAGGATTATTTATCCATATTTTGATGCTATTATGGGTGACTCTGAGGTTGCTAGGAATGACCAGCCTATATCCTGGAGTGGACCTTTCAACTCCAGTCACCTCACCTACCTAACCCCTTCAAGTTGTATCCAGAGATATGCTCCAGTCATCGTCATCAGTCATGGCCTTCCCACCTTCGAAATACTGAGCTTCCTGATGACACTATTCATATCAGTAGATATCAAAGAACATTAAACCTCTCCTGTGCACTAGTTTCTCTAATTTCACACTGTCTTTTTTTTTAGTTTACATGCATTAATTCATTTCATCATCAGACTCTACCATGAGGTAGATGCTATCAGTGTCCCCATTTTACAGATGAGAAAACCAAGGCACACGAAAGCAAAGTTACCTCCCTGAGGCCACACAGGTAGCAAGATTCAGGATTTGTATTAGGGTGTAGATGCTCTTAGCCACCAGTCCAGTCTGCGAGGAGAAGGGGTATTAGGTGGCATGTGGTGTGGGAGTACTATGTTCTCCTGGGGGCATTTAGAGGGGGGCAGTGACTGAGAGCTGGAGAACACAGCATGCAAGGGCAAAGGAAGAGGCTGGGAAGGAGGTGAAAATGAGCAAACTGCAGGCAGGAAAAGCAATCAGAGGTGGGTGCATGCTGAGAATAGTTGTGGGAGGAGAGACTGTTAGCTGAAAGTCACACATATGACTGGGGATGAAGATGACATTAGAGACTCTGGATGAAGCAGTTCGGGAGAGTGGCGTGTGGCAGCCAGATTGCAGAAGTGATGTAAGTGGTAGGAGGGTGAGGCAGCAGGTGAAGGCCATGGGAGGGTTGGCTGTAAAGAAATGATAGGCAGTGTGGGGGTACGGGGACAGAGGCAGAAGGGCCATGACAGCACATGAGATCCAGGACAGATGCCGGCCTGAGCCCCAGCCTCCTGCCCAGCGCACGCCCTGCAGAATCTGCCTGGCAAAGACTGAGTCTCCATCTCAGAAGGAAACCTCCCTCGCAGTGAGACCAAGTAAGGCCTGAAGACACAAATATTTGCTCGGCTTCTGCCCTTCTTGTTCAAATAGGGCATTCACTTGGGGGAGGAGGCTGGCTGCTCTAGCAAAGAAGTGAGAAATCAGCAAGGGCGAAGAGTGTGAAGGAGATGGCTCTTGGGGCCACTAATGAATCCTCCTGGTTCCTGAGTTCCTGGAATCCATTAGTTCATCAAAGCAGCTAAGTATGCCCCAGCTCCTTTACCAGACATCTGTTCAAACAAAGTCAACCTTTCCCCTCCCAACCAGACTCCGCCACATCCATTCTTGCCCTGCTGTCTGATTGTGACTGACTGGGTTGAGCTGAATTGTGTCATTGCCTCTCCGTGTCCAGGCTGTGAGGTGGCAAGTGGTTACAGGAGGGTGTCGTGTTATGTCCTGAGCACGATGTGGCAACCACCATCGGTGACTCTGGGGCTCTGCCCTGTGTGGGTTTCCCATGTGCTGCTGTGGACCAAGTCACTGTGAGAGAGAGAGAGAGAGAGAGAGAGAGAGAGAGAGAGAGAGAGAGAGAGAGACCATCTCACTGCTCAACTCTATTGTGTGGTGTGAAGCTTTGTCACCATAAGACTCTAAGGAGTTTCTGTCTGTGACAATTCATGTGCTTTGTGATGGTGTTTCACTGTGAGTGGCTTGGTGGGTCCCTATAGATGCCCCCTCTGTGTGTGGGGTGTCTGTGTGTGCACACACTGTGAAATTGTCACTGAGAGCATGCATGGCTATATAATGCCATCTGATCCCTACAAAGCTCCTTGAACAATGGTGTGACTGTAACTCTGTGAATTGTGTGATGTGCACGGAAGTCGAGTCCACTGGGGCACACTTGTTTTATGAGACCCTGTTGTGACTGCTGGTATGAGCAGAAGTTCCCTTCTCAGTGGACCAGGGCCACCCTGACGGGCATCCAGCCAGATATGACAGATGTGAAGGGATGGTAGATGGTGCATGACAATGCTTCTCTTCAATTTTCGGATGAAGGTCCAATTCCTCCATCCAAAGGAGGGTCAGTCAATGGTAGAGACGGCAGCTTGACAAGAGCTGTTGCCCTGGGAAGGGCCTGGTGGTCAGACATTGGCAGCCGTGCCCATGGAGGCAGGCGGGCACAAGGATGGGCCCTGGAGATTCCAGAACTGGCACAAATCCCTGCTTCCACCATGATGTGGCATCAGAATCACTTGGGATATTTGTCCAAATGCAGGTTCTAGGCTCACAACCAAAGATTCTGACTTAGTAAACCTGGTGCAGGGCCCAGATCTGCACTTTTAATAAGATTCTGGAGGATCATGAGACCACATTTTGAGATCGTTGTGGCGGCTCGTTCCTGCTCCGTCTGGGTGGAATTCCTCCACCCAGACTGTTGGAAGCCACGTCCACGCTGTCAGATGCTGCGGCTCTTTGGTAAGCCCAGCCTGCCTCCCCTGGGCAACCCCGCCATCTGCCTTGGCAATTTCCTGCAGGAATGAGCTGCATGAGCAAGACCCTCTCTGAGGGGCCCCAGCTGCCCGCAGGTCAGCCCCTGTGAGTGGAGTTGGGCTTTGTTCTGAGTCAATTCAACTCTCGGTTTTTCTCAGGTTACATGGCACCATTCCAGGCTTCACCCCCAGGCTGGAATGGGGGGGCTCTGGGTCTGATTCGTAGACCTGGGGTCTGCACTGGGACAGCATATATACTGCGTTTTTAGTGCCACCCTGAGGGTCTGCTGCATCAGGCCCCACAGTAAATGGCTCCTGAAGCCATGCCTCAATTCAAAGGCGGTCGTGGGGTCACTTGGTGATGGCCGCAGCCTGGACTGGGCCTGGGAGCAGACTGCTGGTGCCCGGCTCACCTTCCCTCAGTCACCTCTGCTCAACTCCCACCTTGGCGGGCAGTCCCAGGCCTATGGCAGCTTCCTGTCTCAGTACCCGCTTCCTTCTTCCTCTCAGACTGAGGGCTTTATCTGGTGCCAGGCGTGTGTGCCCAGGCCACTCACCGGGCATTGTGGAATTGGGGGGTCAAACACCAAGGGGGTTTGAGGGGCTGAGTAACCCTCAACCTGGGAGGATGGGAGAAAGTGGGTGAGCACTCCAAGCACTGATAGGGGGGAAAAAAAAAGATTCGGAGCCACACAAGTCCTCAGAGGGCCTCCGATGGGATTGAGTCTCAAGTGCGTGTGGTGGCAACTCACTCGTTAGCACCCATTTCCTTCCGTGGCTTTCTCCCCCACTTCCTCTCTCCCGGTGCTTTCTGGGATCATTGCACACATAAACCACCTGAACCCACGTCCTTGCTCTAAGGGGAACATGAGCTAAGGGGAGAGGGATAGCAAATGCTCTGCCCTGCAGGCCTGTAATGATGCTATGACAGCACTTGCAGCAGCACCGAGTCTTTGTTGGCGCCAGGATAGGACTGGAGAAAGGGACAGGGCGAAAGGGGTAGAGCCACGGCCTCAGCAAGGCCCAGTGTAGTGGGGCTGGTGGGATCTAAGCAAGCAATACCAGTGCGTCCTAAGTAGTGCAAAGCTGGGGCAGCACTTGCCTTTGCACAGAAGCCAGTGAAGCCTTTCTGGAGGTAAACTCCGCACTAAGCCAGAGGGAGGGCGTTTTCCCCTGTTCTCCATGTCCACCACGTAGTGTCAGCTCTTCTTTCAGGAGGCGCCCCCCTCCCCCACTTCCTGAACTGCATCACACTCTCCTGGCGTTGACGATGATGATAATTATCATGATGATGGTGGTGGCGGTGATAAAGGTGATGATAATGAGCTTATTTGCAGATCTATGTTGTGGCTTGAAATTTATCCTACAGGGTCTCCCTAGTGGCCCAAGGGATTAAGCACAGTGCTGTGAAGCTGTCTGTAGCCTCTGCAGCACGAGTTCGATCCCCAGCCTGCCAGGGAGCTACCCACATGGCACAGACCTCTTCTGACTTGCCTGCTGCTCTCCTCAGCAGTGTATTTCAGTAGATCTGCCTGTTCTGCTCCCCACTCTGTCTCTGGGGAATCCTCTCACCCCCCACATATCTGGCCTGTACCCCAGTTCTTGTATGCATAAATAAATATATCTTTAAAAAAAAAAAGAAATTGATCCTACAGCCTGTAGTGATGGACAATCACATTGTTCAGGTCTGTTTCAGTGTAAAGTAATAGAGATTTCCAGGGATAGGTCATGTCCCTATCTGTGGAGTCCACAGGGTGGGCCTCACCCATAGGGACAGAGAATTGTTTTGAAATTCTCCAAGAGAATAGATTCTGGAGGCACAAAGTGCAAGCAAGTCCACAGGCTTCCCTCCTGGAGGAGGAAAGTGGTTCCTCAGAGATGGCAGAAGCCAAGCCTTGCCCAAAGTCACACAGCCAGTTAGTAGAAAATCTAGGAGAAAATCCTCAACTTGGAGTCCAGGATCTTTCCCCTTTGCTAGAGCTGCCTCTTAGGAGCTGAGGCAAAGTCATCCTTAGTCCCTTTAAGAAAGGCCCCACGACAACACTGTAAGGCGGTCACTGGTACCACTGCCAGAACCCTGAGGTCCTTCTACCGAAGTGGACAGAAGGGGCATCTGCTTAGCCGTATCCACCCCAACTGGCCTGGGCATGGATTCAGAGGAGACAGTGAAAGCTCATGACACTCCGCCCCCTCCAGTTGTCATCAGCCGGGGTCCAGAGGAGAGCTGTCCTGCACCCCCCATCCAGGTGACAGCAGGAGTCCAAATAGGCAATTAATTACTGCCGGGCTGGCCGCTGGCTCCCCCGCCCCTCTGCTCAGCCAAGTGTGTAATAGAAATGGGACCAAAACAGACTCCCCTGCCCAGAGGGACCCTGGCAGCTCAGCCAGGATGAGCAGGACTGGCTTCTGAGATGCAGAGTGAGTTTATCAAAGCAATGAGCTGCTCCTGGCACCTCCTCCCTCCCCTTCCCTGGGCTCACGGCTGTAAGCACAGTCTTGTGAGGGTCCTGCTCAGAAATGGCCCTTTTTGGGCAGCCTGGGTACAGTCGTGTTGTCAATATAAATCTTCCATACATTAGTGAGAGTGTGTTAGAAAATGTCTGACATAATTGACAACATTACCTCTTTAAGTCCTGAAGTCAGTTCTTGGTGTCATTTTTATCCCCATTTTACAGATAAGGAAAGTTGAGATCCAGAGAGGTGAACTGGGCTCTCAGGGGCTGGAGCCCAAGCTTTGGATTCAGACGGGCCCATACATGTGTCTTACCGAGACCAATTTGCCTATCGAAAATCACGATAGCTCCTCTTTACCCACAGGGGCTGCGTCCCAAGACCCCACTGGGTGCCTGAAACTGACTAGTACTGAACCTTGCATATACTGTGCTTTTTCCATTCATGCCCATGATCAAGTTTATTATATAAAACTAGGCATAATAATGAAAATAACTGGTAATAAAATAGAACAATTGTAACAATACTCTCTAATAAAAATGACGTGAAGGTGCCTGCTCTCTCTCTTGCTCTCTTTCTCCATAGCTTGTCATCTGTCTATAATATACCCAGCTGACCATGAATAATACAAACTCTGGAAAGAAAACTGCAGATAAGGAGGGGGAGAAGGACTATGGTGCTTTCTGTGCCTCCGATTCCTCGTCTGCAAAGTGGTGATGAAAGCCTCACAGGGTTGCTGCTACGACAGTGACCAGTGACGTGAAGCTCATAATAACTGGTAGCCACGTGATTCTAGGGTGCAGGGGCTGTTATATCCTTGTTCTATAATAATGTTAAAATAGTGCATGCACTAGACATATAAAGTGGATCATAAGACACTATTAGCACCCAATGCATGAGGCAAACGTCACATGTACATTCACAAAATTGCAGGCACATTCTGAATCTTCTCACGCCACCTCCTATAGCCGTCACTGGCCGACCAGCTCAGCTGGGCATAATTTTCTGTGCTTTGTATTAAGAACATAATGGGGATTTTTATTTGCTCCCAGAAGAGCCATGTAAATTCTGATGATGAATTTACTTTTATAAAGCTTGGACATACATTCCTGCTAGAATTTCTTAGAAGACCTCTAACCTAGTTGGAAAGTCATTGCCCCAGAATGGGGGAAGATTCATGCCCCTGGACATCCATATGGGCAGATGAGCCAGCATGTGGGCATGTGCAGCAGAGGCCAAGAAAAAGAAACCCAGGGCAGATCAGTAGTACAGAGAAGGCAAGTCACATAGTTAGAGAGAACCAGGGGCTGCTGAGCACTGGGGCGTGGGGAGGCTGAGCTAATTCATTTTTTTAAAGATTTATTTATTTATGCATACAAGAACTGGGACACAGGCCAGGGGTGAAGGGGGTGAGAGGATTCATCACAGACAGAATGGGGAACAGAATAGGCAGATCTACTGAAATACACTGCTGAGAGGAGCAGCGGGCGAGACAGGAGAGGTCTGCTATGCCATGTGGGTAGCTCCCTGGCTAGGGCTCAAACTCATAGTACAGTGGCTGCTGGTACCTTCATTGTGTTAAGACTTAACCCCTGTGCCACCAGGGAGGCTCCCTGAGCTAATTAATTTTTGCAACTGCCATACCTACCTAATACAGGGACCAGGGCAGAGTAGGAGAGTGGTGAAGACTGAATAAAAGAATGAGTGAATGATGGTATATCTGCTGGGGAAAAGCTATAGAATTTCTAGCTTAAAAATAGAGAAAGCTGTCTAGTCTCACCTTAAAAATGCTCAGTCATCTCTATATTCTGATGAGAAAGATCAGATAAATTATTCAGCAAATAAAACAAAGCACATAACAGAATGTAGAATATACTACCTTGTATGTAAAAAAAAAAAAAAAAAGGAAGAAAGCAATAGAGCTCCAGTTGTGTTTGTACCTGTCATATAGGCAAATGAAAGCTACTTAAACCAGTAACTGTGCGTATGGGGGAGGGTATCAGAAAGTGGGAAACTGAAGTTAGAGGGAGCTTTTTCTCTCTATATATTGTTTTTATTTTTAAATTTATGAACCAGGTGAATCAAAAAATAAATCAAGAAATGGAAAACAAAAAAAATGGGATATTTCTGCTTCAAGAAAATGTTTAGTGTAGCCCCCTTGCTTGATGCCAGGGGAGGGGAACCAGTGCTTAGTTAATATCTGTTACAGCTCATCTTCCCTGGGATTTAGCTTAATTAAGGACTTAGCAATCACCTAACCTATTGATCTTAGGCCAGAGAGCATTAGGTGAATTCCCAGGAGCCCCACGCTTTCTGAAGTTGTTTCCCTGAAGGAAACATCTTTCTTACGGTGTCCCCGCACCTTCCCAAGATGGCCAAGGAGTAGAGTTGGTAGCGACCAGTGGACTAGAGATGGCAGGAGAGACCTCTTGGAGGAATCGGAACTGTCCTGGAGAAGGGGAAGGACATGGAAGGGAAGAAGCTCAAAGGCCTGAAAAAAGTAGGTCAAGGAACAAGAAGGAAACCTTGTCCCTGCCTTCATTGCACCCCTCACTGACACCCACCTGCTGAGAAATACTGAAAGAAACAAAATCTCGGAGAGAGACTCCCACCAGTTATGGAATTGGGGTGACCTGTGAGGGCACCCTCTCCTAGCTCGTGGGGGCAGGGAGCACCCTGCTGACATCAGGATACATTCATAATAGCTCATTGTGGACGTAGCACAAAGGCTTTTAAGAAGCATTCAGCCTTGAGGGACCCAGAGGCCAGGCCCAGCACCAAGGGTTAGAAGAATGGGCTTAGTCTGCAGCCTCTGTATCCAGGGTCAGAGCTGATTCTGGAGCCAAAGGGAGGAAGCAGCGGTGGGGTGTGGCTAGCCGGCTCTCAGGGTGTGGGTGCTGTCCAGGCACAAGGATCTCTCCGTGTTTGTGGGAATCTAGACTCAGAGATACCCCAGAGAGGACCTCCTGCCTCAGGGAGGATGGTGGCCTGTGAATTCCTGGCATTGAGGGAGATAGGATTTGAACTCGGCCCTCTCCCCTTTAAGTGAGTGCTCTGAACCCAGAAATGAGAGTAAATGGGAAGAGGGGTGAGAATCAGGTCACTTCCCTGTAGCAGGAGCAAAAAGTTCCAGTGGAATTTTTGGAGAGGAGGCCTCAGAGCCCGCTGGGGTCTGGACACACTGAGCTTGTAGGTTATGATGGCGGTGGGGGGGAGGGGGTGAATTTCAGTGTGATGGCAGTTGGGTGCTCTAGACACAGACTTGAGAAGTGTACCCGGTCGGCACCATGCCCACAGATGCAGCCTTCAGTGGCTGGGGCTGCTCACACTTAGGCGTGGACTGCCATCAATGCCCAGAGTAGCTAGGTCTCCTTCTGAGCCCGTCTTGGCTCTCACAGCCCCCCAGGGGATGGAGAGGGGGAGCCAGGGGACTGCACTTCCAGCTGCCTTGCTCAGACCCTTTTCATCTTGAGTGAGGAGCTGAGGAGCAAGCGGGGGATGCTCCTCCAATCCCCAAGCCCACCCTAAATGAGCCATAATAGCGGCTGATTGCTCCTTTGTCACTGGGCTGGCTCTCAGCTCCACTTCTGTCCAGGCAGCGGGGTGGGTGGGGGAAACAGGGGGTAGGCAGAATGGTTTTCTATTTTAGGATAAACACATGTGGGAGCTGAGCCAGAGAGCCAAGTACCAGACACAGATGAATGGGAACCGGTGGGTGAGACTTAACAATTTGCAAGGTGTCTCTCCAAGTGTGGGGCAGGTTCACATTCCTTTGGGACTGAGGGTAACTGAGGCTCAGAGGAGGGCTATTGTCTCAGTAGATAATAGGATCAAGGGAGGCTTCATCATTAATTATTTCAACCAACCTTTATCGAGTACCTGCCACATCAGGCACTGTGTTGATGTAAATCCAGAGCTTTTCTACTTGTGACAACAATAGTAACAATAATGAGCTTTTATTGAGCATTTACTATGTACCAGGTGCATTGTTACCTACTTTTCATGAGCTGTCTCATTAATCCTCCATCCGAGCATCTGCAGGAAGTGCATCTCTCCGTCTGCATGCTGAAGGTTGGCATATGCCAAAGATGGTTCACAAAAGGGGTCTTTGGGGAGAAGAGAGAAACAGGGTCTGAGGTGACAGGAGAGGGAGGCCACAGGGAGAGGTGGCCTCATGTGGATGACCCCATGGATGACTCCAAGAGGTCTGGTCCCAAGAACGATGAGGACTCTTGGTGAGCTGATTAGACAACACACACAGACACACACACACACACACACACACACACACAACTTGTGTTGTCCAGACAGATCCTACTTGAGCACAAAGTAAAAGTCTGTTCCACCTTTTCCTTCAGGCTCCATGAGCAACCCCAACACTTTTAAATTTTAAAGCATTTAATAATAAAGCATTTAATAATCCCACTGCTGAAACATATTTCTAGGATGATTATTTTTATCCCCATTTAACAGATGGGTGAACTGAAGCTGAGTGACCAGAAGTCACCTCCTCAGGGCCACTCAACCAGGAGTGGCATGGTGGATTACAGGGCTGAGCTCTGGACCAACAGACTCCTCAGACTGTCCCTGGACCCACTGGCCAGGAAGCCAGTCTGTGTGCCCCTAGTACCCCGGGCAGGGCAGGCAGTTGGTGGAACAGCCTCAGCCCCTCACTGTAAGCAGCAAGCCCCCTCCCCCTCTGTCCCTGCTGCCTCCCCCATGGCCCAGCTCCGCTCAGAGCTATTAACCAGGTCACTCTGGCTTGTCCCAGTCCAATAGTTCCCTTAATTGCCTTTTTATAGCACGTCGTACAACTGTTCATTACGCTGTCATATTTCCCCTCGAAGGCAGCAGTGGGGGAGCAGAACCGAGGACGGGGACTGTCCAGGTGGCAGGGGCTGAGAGGGGGGCACCAATGTGTGAAGCTTATTTTCTACTTGGTCAGAATGAATTAAACGCATGCTTCTCACACGTGAGTACCACACAGGCTACTTTAAAAGAGGAAAAAAAATCATAGCCCCCTCCCAGCAATTGACAAATTATCTTTATTACCATTTTACTGAAATGTGTCCAAACATAAAACCGGGTATACATCCTTATCCTTTCAGCCCTATACAACTGGAAAAGCAAGACCATGTGCTAGCGTGATACAAAGCAAGTCACAAAACCAGAAATTTCAAAATAACATGATTAATATAATGTGATGGATGATGTGTTGCTGAAATTAAATCGCCATTTGCACTGTGAATATGGTTCTCTATGCTTCAGTACTTAGTCCCCTCTGCTCTTTTGTCATGAGACCCAAGACAATTAAAGCAGTGTTCAGTCATCCAGAAGATCTGGAATCTATTGGTAGATTTTTTAAATATAAAATACTAAATATAATATAAAATTAACCCATGCTAGTCAAGAGCTCACACACCCCAAGTTACATGTCCTGGGAAGCCTTGTCAGCTGTGCTGGGGCAAGTCATCCTGTGGGAAAGAGCCATGTGTTCTCAAGGCTGGGAAGTGCAGGACTCAGAACCCAGCCCTCCATGCCCAGACCTAACCCAGACTTTAGTGAAATCCACAAGGTCTTCTGAGCATGTGCTGTATCCCTGCCCTGTGTCTCCCCACCTCCTTATCCCAAAGAGGTGCCCTGTAGTCAAGAGGAAGACATGAGTGGCCAGAGGGGATGTGATCACTGGCCAGTACAGGGAGAGGGCCTGAGAGCAGACTTGGAGTCCTGTTTGGTCATTGGAGCCAGTGTGCGATCCTCTCCCGGACCTCAAGCCCCAAACTTCCTGGCAGTTCCACGGAGAGTGCTGAGGTTGTAAGGATGACTCTGATCCTGCATTTGATCCTGGATGTGCCACTGTCTAGCTGTGAGACCTTGGCAAGTTACTTACCCTCTGTATTCCAGTGTCCTTGTGTGTAAATGGGCATGCGCCAAGGTCTCAGGGGCAACCAGGAGAGAACATGAAAAGCACTTTTCCTAGAAGCTGGCATAGAATTGGAGTCTGTTAGCTGTGAACACTCAGCTCTTACCTGACTCCAGCTCTTAGTGGAACTGCAAGAGAAAGAAACTTCTAGACTGGGCTCTTTTGCTGCAGTCTGTGGACTCACTGCGGGTAGGCTCTAGGGGCTTTGAAACCCTCTGCAACATTTAGTGTGTGTTTCTGGAGAATCTTAAGCCTCATCAGATGCCCAAAGGGGCTCCCACAATAGTCTTCAGTCTCTGAGTTGGTGCTGGTCAGGGGCCAGAGGTACTCAGAGTTGTGGCCCACATGGGCACCATAACCAAATGCCACAAACTGGGTCACTTATACAACAGACAGTTCTAGAGGCTGGAAGATTGTGGTCTGGTGGAGTGGTTCCTGATGACAAGTCTCTTGCCGGCCTGCGATGTCTTTCTCCCCCGTGTCCTCACATGGCAGAGTTCAGCTGCCTCCTCTTAGAAGGACACTAATCCATTAAGTTAGGACCCCACCCTTATGACCTCTTTTATTTTTTTTTTAAAGATTTATTTATTTATACAAGAACCGGGGTATAGGCCACATGCGCGGGAAGGTGAGAGGATTCACCAGAGACAGAGCGGGGAACAGAACAGGCAGACTGATGAAATACACTGCTGAGGGGAGCAGCAGGCAAGACAGGAGAGGTCTGCTGTGCCATGTGGGTTGCTCCCAGGCTGGCCGTAATTGAACCCGTACTGCAGAGGCCAGGGACAGCTTCACAGTGCGGTGCTCAACTGCCTGTGCCACCAGGGAGGCCCAATGACCTCTTTTAACCTTAGTTATTCCTTTGAGTCTCCAACTCCAAGTACAGTCACATGGAAGTTTAGGGCTTTTTGTGGGGATGCAATTTGGTCCACATCCCTCAGTGAGGGGGGGTGTTCTTGATCTGGGTGTGGGAAGGTTTTAACCAGCAAAGGCTAATCCTTCTTAACCAGCCTCACTCTCTACTCCCCCAACGGCCATTCTGATACTCGCCACCCCCCATCATGATCCTGTCCAAACGTCCTCCTTCCCCTGCCTGTGCCCACACAAAGCCATCTCCCCATGTCCAGTCCTGCAGTCCCTGCATGAAGCCTCTTACGATGACAGTGGACTAACCCAAGGATTGGGGGGAATTGAAGGGATGATGCCCAGAGTGCTTTCCACAGTGCCTGGCATGCAGAGGGCTCTCTAAAGGTGCTTTCAGCTATGTAAGTGTGCTGTGATCACAAAGGACAATCCTTCAGAAAGAACTATAGAATTCAGAGGTGGATTCTGACTATTATGTAGGTGTGTTTTCTCAACCAGTGCTGCTAAAAGTTTGCGGTGGGGTGGGGGATGGTTTGTGAGATCAGTTTAATTCAATCCCATGAATGTTTATTGAGTGTCTTCTATGCACTGGGATTCACCTTGTTTCCTGACCCATGAAAGAACAAGAGAACTGTGTTCTCAGGAAGGGCAGGAACCACTGGCCTAACCCACAGGCAGGTCCAGGGCTCCTCCTTCAGTTCAGGACTTTTGCTGGCTTCCAATGCTGCTGAGTGCAAGGCCTTAGGCAGGATTCTCCTGGACACATCCTCGGGATGCATCTGCCTGCCTCAGGAGATGGGAGGCTCCCCGTGCCAGCAAGGACAAACCTAATATTTACAGCCATCAATGCTTTTAATATGTTTTACCCCAAAGTAGCAGAAGCAGCTCCCATGCCATCCCGGGCCCCACCTGATTTGTCCCACAGAAGGCAGAAGAGTCAGGGGGTCTTTGTTTCACGCCTGGGTTGCCCACTTGGAGCCCTTAGCCTTTCTGACCCCTCCACTCTTGTGCCCATGGGCACAGCATTAGGAAACCAGGTTCTGGATATGGGCAAGGCAGGCATGGCAATCTCCAGTGTAGGGAGACCTCGGCTTGGCAGGGGAAGTGTGACTTATAGAGCCAGGACCTGCCCCCTCGGCAGGAAAAGGCCCACAGACAGAACTTGCTTTTGGAAAGGAAGAGGAGGGGGATCTGTCTGTGATCATTCAGCCCCGAAATGATGCTCATGATGTTGGCTTTCCAGGCCATTAATTCAAGGACTCTGTCCCCCCACCCCCACATTGCTGCCTGCTCTGGGAGATAAGCCTAGTCCTAATTAACCCTGTTTATTCCCCCAAAGTGGTCTCCATTTCCATTAGCCAGGCATTTAACCCTTTGGGTACTGAAGACATCAAGAATACAGGGATGAACTGGTGCTGGAAGGGGGGTGTGCATTTCACCTGGCCCAGGCGGCTTCAGCATCCAGTTCTTGCTTCATGGGGTGTGGCAAAGGTTCTGGGAGCCCCACATCCACTCCCTCTTGAGCAACCCAAGTCCCCCAAGACAGTGGGTACTGTGTGACACTAGGAGACGTGCCCCCTGCCTCCGCTTCCAGGACAGACAGCTCCTGTCTCCCCTCATCCCCTTCCAGCCCCCACTTCCTTTCTCACAGATCTGGGTTCTGGCTTTGCCAAAAGGAAGGCTGTGTCCCTCTGCCTCCTTTGTGTTCTGCTGGCTGGTGCCTCTAGCTGGCATGTCCTGCTTTGTCTCCCTGCTGCCCTCTTCTAGCATGTTCCTTTTATGTCTTCTCCCTTTGTTCTCTCCTCTTTTCCTCTTCAGTGATCATATAGGGGTATCCTGTGTTTGTGGGTAACAGACCCTGGTCTCGGTGTGAGTCAGGGTGTGTGTGCACAAGTGAGTGAGTGTGACTCTCCATATGAATGCCTCCCTATACTGCTGTTTCTCACCCTGTATTTGGGGTGACTCTGCACAAGAGGATGGATCCATGGGTGTCTGTCCCCCCCGGTTTCTTTGTGTGTAGGCGGTGTTGGTACAAATCTCACATGTGCGCTGGCCTCTCCTTGACCCATGCGTGTGGCTCTGTCAATCTGTGTAAATCTGCTCGTGCACTGAATCTGTGTGTTGGTCCTCATGTCTTTGTGCATCTGTCACTTGGCTTGTCACTCTCTGTGTGTATGTGTGTGTGTTGTGTTTCAACTCAGGAGGCCAACCTGCTGCAAATTCCTCTCAAGAGGGTGCCCTTAGAGGGGTTATTAGGAGAATTTGGAGGTTGATGGCTTCATTAGAGCACAGCCTAGCTCATTATCAGCTACGTAGGTTGTCCTGTTTGCCTCACAGACTAGAAGGGGTGAAGACAGAAGAGTGTACTCCCAACTCACTCTGCCTCTCAGACCCAAGCACAGGCTTTTTATTATACACTCACCTTTCCCCAAACAATGAGAAATGGCCATTGGGTACAGCATCAGCAGCATTGAGGGCCTCCTGGTGGTGCAGGGATTAAGTCTCCACACTATCAAGCTATCGCATAAGTGCATAAGTTTGATCCCCAGCGAGGGAGATAACCCACATGGTATAGCAGACTTCTCCTGTCTCTCACCCGCTGCTCCCCTCAGCAATGTATTTAGTAGATCTGCCTGTTCTGCTCCCCACTCTGTCTCTGGTAATCCTTTCACCCCCCCACCCCACCCCCCACACCTCTGGCCTACAATCCAGTTTTTGTATGTATAAATAAATAAAATAACTCTTTTTTAAAAGAGATTTCATTGAATTCCCACAAGAACTGTATGAGACTGTTATTGCCATGATTTTCACATTTTGTGATGAAATGGAAGCTTAGGGAAGTTAAGCAAGTATCAAGAGTCACACAGCTAGCACATGACAAAGCAGGAATTCTCCAAAATGGTATAGGTTGCTGGGGAGCTTGCCACACCAGCTTTCAGTCTAGAGGCAGGTATTTGTTGCAAACAGCAGGAAAGGAAGGAGAAAGAGGCACTCCTCCCGCAACTGCTGGCATCTACTTAGAGCCAGAAGCACTGGGGTCTGGTTTTGAGTTTCATCTCTTTTGATGTGAGGTGGCCAAATACCAAACACCAACAAAGAAGAGGGGATGGAAGGACAAGAGGAGGTCATGGATTCCAGGGTTCTAGCCTGGCTCCACCCAGGGTTCTGCATGACCTTGAGCAGGACACCTCACAGCAGTGCCTGGTCTTGCTTATCTGGACACTGAGGATGGAAGTGAGGCTCTGTGGGGGTGCTCTAAGCATTATAGAAAAGATGAGATCTCTCCCAGACCCAAAATTGGGGTGTAGAGCATAGATCAAGACCATGGATCATCTCAGGTGATTCCCAAAACAGTCAGAAGAGACTCACATGCACATGAGATTTGCTGAGTGAATGAATGACCCCACTGCTTGACCCCCACAGCCCACCTTGGGTCCTACAGCAGTGAACATCATAAGAGAAAAGGGAAGAGAGCAGAAGCATTTTGGACCCTAGAAAAATCTGCACGTGAATTGACAATGACCAACGGAGACATATATGTGATGGAGTCACTTGTCAAAGAAGACACCAATGGTCATTTTCAGGTCTGGTGTGCATGGAGGTAGAGAGGGGGCTGAGGGACCCTAGTCTCTTCCTAGATATCTTTGGTGGGCCCAAAGAATTTTACCAGGAACAGAAAGGGAAGGGAGGGGGATTTGGAGGAGGAGATCTTTGTTTATAGGAATCACAGAGAAAGGATCCCTCGCCCAGCATCTGGGGATTGGGTGAGCGAAGGTCTCCTATAGGGCAAATTTCTGGGATGGGAAATCAGTCTTATTTCTGAGCCTTTTGGGGGAGAGGATCTCTGTGTTTAGGAAGGAAGGATCTCTATCCTTTGTTCTGAGTCTTTTGACTCAGATGGTCTCTGTTTGGGGAAGGGCTCTATAGGATTTCCCCCCCCCCCCTTCATAGTGGATGGGAGGGCATATCTGTCTTGGTTTTCTGCCAGGAGAATTTAAGGGGTTACCTGGGGAGGGCTTGGGAGCATCTCTGTCCGTTGTAGGGGAGGTTCCCCATTTGGAGAGCAGCTTCCAAGAGACTGCGAGTTGTTGGGGAGGACAATTTAAGGGGGTGAAAGCAGTCTTGTCTTGCCAGCTCCAATTTGCTTATCAAAGCCCCCAGGCCGCCCTACTGGTGTGATGAGGTGAGCTAATCTCGAAATACAGCAGAAGACTGGGGTTCTCAGAAAGGCAGGAGCTCTGGAAGGGGGAGCCTGGGCACCCTTTTCCAGTCCTGGACTTCAGTTTCTCTCCTACCACTTCACCCCTGCCCCAAAGACAGCTGCTCCTCCTCCTCCACCTATGCTGGGTCCTTAGAAGGATCCAGGCAGCACCCCAGCTGGGGAAATATGTAAAGACCCACACAGAGCAGCCGCCCCGCAGGAGAACAGAACTGTAATGGGACTCACAGGCAAAACGCAGGCGACGCCTTTGCACACAATTCAGCCCATAAGTTCCGAGCGCTCCTGGGTTCAATGCGCACAATCCCAGCCATTTACAGAACAATCCCGGCTATCAAATCCCATCTTCGAAGTCCACCCAGATCCAGCCCGTAGCAATATGTGCTACAGAATCAGTCTTTGTCTCTGGGCCTCCCTCGCGCGCGCACACGCACGCTCTGCGCTCTGCAGAAACTAGGTTTTCGCCGCGGTGAGAGCAGGGCTGGAGCGCACCGAGCGCCTCCGCGCCCTGGGCCTGCTGCGCACCCTTCTCTCCTCTGTGCTCCACACCCGCTGAGCCCCACTTCGGCCGCGGGCATTCGCAGACTGGCCGCGAGGCCGTCCGGAGTCCCCGTCACCAAGTCCTACTCCTTCCAGACCCCCAAACCAAAAGAATTTCGAAAAGCCAACCTTTCGCCTCCATTCTCGCACAGATTTGGAGAGCGGTTGGGGCGAGCGACCCACAGGATCACTTCCTTCGTGGCGATCTTGGACGGCTGGAGACAGCCCCATCGACAGAGGCGGCCCTGGGCTGAGCGTCCTGGAGAGCCGGTCCGGTCCACGCGGACACTTCTGCCTTCAGGAGAGGCTTGCGATCAGGTTTAAGCGCAAACGATGGGTCCCAAGGAGACGGATCGACGCCCAGACGGCCCGCGCCGGCAGGCCTGTAACTGCGCGCCTTTCAGGGCGCCTGCACCAGTCCTCGGGCAGAGGATCCGGTGTAGAAAGGCTCCCGAACTCCGGAGGGGGTAGTCGGGAACCGGGGACCGCGAGAATCTGCACGCTCTGCCCCCCTCCCTCCTTGCAGCTGTGAGGTGGGAAGGGCCAAGATCCGAGCTTAGCACCTCCCCGAGAAATGCAGCACTGCAGCCCCCACCCTGCCCTCCGAACCCCTCCTTCGCGCGCTGGCTCCCGCCGCCTTCCCTCGGGCGCCCTTCTGCTCCCACCTCAATTCTCCTGAGTCTCCTTCGTACCCCTTCTCCTAGCCCCCCCATCACGCCCCCTGCCTCGGGTGTTTTCCGTCCCCCAGCCGCCCCCCCCAACCCCGCCTGATTCCGAGGGGCGGGAGCGCACGGGGCTGCGCGCGGGCGGGGGCGCCGGCTTCGCGTAGCAGCTCTGACGCCGCCGCCCTCCGCAGCCAGCCCGCGCCCCGCGGCAGCTCCGCAGTGCACTCGCCCGCCGCGCTCCGCCAGCCCCACTGGCCGCCTGCCCGCCGGGTGGGCCCCGAGCGAGCCGCTGACGCCCCCCGAGAGGGTCATGAGCTTGAGCGCCCCGGGGCGCCGCGCAGAAAGCGAGCGAAGATAGCGACCTCGCGCCCCCCCAGACCCAGCCGCCTGGCCGCGCGTCTCCCGCGTCCCCAGACCCTTCTGTCCTTTCCTCGGACCCCGCCGCCGCCATGGCCACCCTGCTCCGCAGCAAGCTGTCCAATGTGGCCACGTCCGTGTCCAACAAGTCCCAGGCCAAGGTGAGCGGCATGTTCGCCAGGATGGGTTTCCAGGCGGCCACGGATGAGGAGGCGGTGGGCTTCGCGCATTGCGACGACCTCGACTTTGAGCACCGCCAGGGCCTGCAGATGGACATCCTGAAGACCGAGGGCGAGCCGGGCGGGGACGAGGGCGCCGAGCCGCCCGTCGAAGGAGATATCCATTACCAGCGCGGGGGCGGCGCGCCCCTGCCGCCCTCGGGTTCCAAGGACCAGGCCATGGGGGCTGGTGGCGAGTTCGGGGGACAAGACAAGCCCAAGATCACGGCGTGGGAGGCGGGCTGGAACGTGACCAACGCCATCCAGGTGAGCCCGGGATTCCCATGTCTGCCTGCCACCCTCCAACCCCTCCAGCTCCGCGCACCGGGTTATCCCCTGTCAAGTCCCCCCTCCCCAACCTGAGGGTCCCCGTCCCCCTTGGGGCCCAGCCCTCTGCCAGGATTTACGCCCCCAGGCGGTGTCGCGGTCCCGGTACCCGACCCCGAGGCCGTCTCAGCCGCCGGACTGCTAGGCTGAGGTTTTACCAGAGATGGGAGCCCAGAGACCCCGCAAAAACGGGGGTGGGGGGAGAGAGGAGGAGTGAGGGAGAGAGAAAATCAGGATTGGAGGGAACTGTATCCCTGGGACTCCGGAATGGATTCACAGCTGCATTTTCTGGAGGGAGGGAGAAGGCCAAAACGCTAAACTGGGAATCGCCTCTGACACACACATAAAGCAGCTGACGCCGTACACAGGCAGGCACAGCCCCACTGCCCCACGAATTAATACGGGGGCGCATGTGCGCACGACATGCATCTATCAGAGTTGGATAGGATTACCCCTAAAAGTCACCTTCCTACATCACTACGCCTCCCTGCACGCAGAAGCACACACCTTTACATACCAAGCACACACGCACAGCCCCGTTTGAACACAACACACCCATATATGCAGTTATGCAGACAGGTTATGCAGATCGGGCCCCCTTCCTCGGGTCCATCCCTGCAGGGGACATCTAGGCGCACACAAACGTATGCACACACGTGCGCCTCCACAAGCACACAGTCTGTGGTCCCCCAGCGCTCCCAATGCACAGACTCATCCCTCTCCTTCGAAATCCCGGTTGCATCGCAAAGAGGCTACTAGCTTCTCTTCCCGTGACCCTGGTGAAGCCACAGCTAGATGCTTGGAACCGCCTCTAGTGCCGGGCCCACCGCCCCTTCAACCCTACTCTGGATTCCCCACTGCCCACCAGGCGGTGCCGGGCTGAGCCCCGAGCGGGTGTGGGGTGGGCACAACGACCCGGGGAGCAGGCTGAGGCGGGAAGGCCCCGGGCCGCCCTGCAGAGGAGGTCTCAGCCCAAGCTGCCCGCAGGCCCTGCGGCTGGGCTCCCCTGGCGTCGTTCAAGTGCACGCTTGTTGCGGCGCAGGACGTGGATTTCCCGGGAGCTGGAGGCCGCTGAAGGGTTGCTGGGGGACCAGGGCCCCGCGGGGGCTGCGCACTAAGCGGCCACACCCGTGGCGCCCCGACTCCCGAGCCTGGTGAGACCTCCCAGCGGTGACTGGGGCTCTGGGACCGCGCGCCTAGGTTGCCGGCGGCGCCTGGTCTAGGAAGGCAGGTCCGGGAAGGGCGCGTTCAGTAGGTGGGTAGAGAGACCGGGTGGGGGAGCTGGAGGTCTGCAGGTCACAGGGACCCCGAATTTCGTTATCGTTTCTTTTCCTTGTGGCTTCTAGCCTCTCCTTTCACAGCTCTGCCGCCGGCGCCTCCACTTCTAGTCCTAGGTTCCTGCTGGATTTCTCCAGTAACGCAGCACTGGCGCTGTCTACGCAGGCCAGGCGGGTATCTGGCTTGCTCAATCCACATTAGGACCCTCTGACCCGACTCTGGCCCTGCCCTAAAACTCCCTACGTCGGACCCTGCCTTCCCCTTCCGGAGCCTCTGGCCACACTTTCACCCTCTCCTACCTCCGCCTGTGCCCCTGGGCTGGCCCTTAGGCGCCAACACCTCCTTCGTTGGCTTCCCTACACCCGTTCCAGCTCCACCTGAAATTCCGGGGCCCCTCTTCCTTGCATCTGGGGCCCAGCGCTCCCCATCTCTTAACCTCTTCAGGCCCTGGCCCCCCACCCTTTCCGTTCTCCTCCCTAGTCCCCAGGAATCAGCCCCCTGCACCACCCCCCAGCATCTCCACTTACCCCATCCCGCCTCAGAGCTGACCCCGCAGTCTCTGCCCATCTCCCAGCCCTCAAGTCACCTCTCCTTCTCTGTTCCGGCCTCGAACACCCCACTCTGCATCCTTCAGCACCCAAGCTCCCCATGAGGCCTCCCGCCACCCCCATTCCAGTTTTTATCACATCTGTCAAAGGTTTAGGCCAAATTATCCCTTAGCGCCCCCTTCGGGCTGTAGCCTTAAGCCTCTTCCCCAGACCCTCGATTCCCAGGCGACTCCGCTGAGCGCCCGCCTCTGGCTGCCTCTCTGCCCCGCAGGGAATGTTCGTGCTGGGCCTGCCTTACGCCATCCTGCACGGCGGCTACCTGGGCTTGTTCCTCATCATCTTCGCCGCCGTCGTGTGCTGCTACACTGGCAAGATCCTCATCGCCTGTCTGTACGAGGAGAACGAGGACGGCGAGGTGGTGCGTGTGCGGGACTCTTACGTGGCCATCGCCAACGCCTGCTGCGCCCCGCGCTTCCCCACCCTGGGCGGCCGCGTGGTGAACGTGGCGCAGATCATCGAGCTGGTGATGACTTGCATCCTGTACGTGGTGGTCAGCGGCAACCTCATGTACAACAGCTTCCCGGGGCTGCCCGTGTCGCAGAAGTCTTGGTCCATCATCGCCACGGCTGTGCTGCTGCCCTGCGCCTTCCTCAAGAACCTCAAGGCCGTGTCCAAATTCAGCCTGCTGTGCACTTTGGCTCACTTCGTCATCAACATCCTGGTCATCGCCTACTGCCTGTCGCGGGCGCGCGACTGGGCCTGGGAGAAGGTCAAATTCTACATCGACGTCAAGAAGTTCCCCATCTCCATTGGCATCATCGTGTTCAGCTACACGTCGCAGATCTTCCTGCCTTCGTTGGAGGGCAACATGCAGCAGCCCAGCGAGTTCCACTGCATGATGAACTGGACGCACATCGCCGCCTGCGTGCTGAAAGGCCTCTTCGCGCTCGTGGCCTACCTCACCTGGGCCGACGAAACCAAAGAGGTCATCACCGATAACCTGCCCGGCTCCATCCGCGCTGTGGTCAACATCTTCCTCGTGGCCAAGGCGCTGTTGTCCTACCCACTGCCCTTCTTCGCAGCGGTCGAGGTGCTGGAGAAGTCCCTCTTCCAGGAAGGCAGCCGCGCTTTCTTCCCCGCCTGCTACGGTGGGGACGGGCGGCTGAAATCGTGGGGGCTGACCCTGCGCTGCGCCCTGGTGGTCTTCACGCTGCTCATGGCCATCTACGTGCCACACTTCGCGCTGCTCATGGGTCTCACCGGCAGCCTCACGGGCGCGGGCCTCTGCTTCCTGCTGCCCAGCCTCTTCCACCTGCGGCTGCTCTGGCGCAAGCTGCTGTGGCACCAAGTCTTCTTCGACGTGGCTATCTTCGTCATCGGCGGCATCTGCAGCGTGTCTGGTTTCGTGCACTCGCTCGAGGGGCTCATCGAGGCCTACCGAACCAACTCGGAGGACTAGCGCGCCCAGGCGAGCCGGGGCCCCGCTCCAGGGCGCTCACGCGCTCCCTCCCCAACCCTCCCCCGCCCCACCAGCCCCGCTCTCCCTGCCGTGGCGCTTGGGAAGCCAAGCTTTAAACATCTCCGGTTCCTAGTTTCTGATTATTGGGGATGGGGGGGGGAGGGTGGGAGGGATAGGGATCCACAATCCATCGCGTCTGCGTTTCTGTTGTCCTTTTCCACAACACCCAGGTTTCCGGGGGAGGTGCGGGCGCATTTGTGGGCAGGCATTTCTGTCCATCTAGGAGGAGCCCCGACCCTTTGGTCCCAGTCTCCGAGGGGGTGGGAAGGGAGGGAGAGGGGGAGCAGCCGCAGGCGCAGAAATTTGACCTTGGGGAGGGGGGACATTTCACAGTCGTCCAGTGCTCGGAATATCTGCAACGTCCAGCCATTTCCAGCAAGAGTGCTTCCCATTTCCCAGACAGCTCAACCCTGCGGCGGGAAAGGCAGGCCGGGAAATCCTTTTCGGGTGGCGATTTCCTTCGGTGCAGCAGGGAGACAGGAGCCTAGGTGGGCCGTCTTGCCTGCCGGTTTTCAGGAATTCAAACTCATCTTGTGCAATTTATCAGGTTGTGGAACTGTTCTACTGTGCGTGTGGTGTGCTCGTGGTGAATAAGATGAAATGTATATCAGAAAAAAATCTATCTCTAATTTAGAGTGCGGTGCATAATTATATCCGCAAATAAAGACGTTCCAAAAGGTGCCCGCGGCTTCTTGTCAGTTCTGCATTTTCGCGCTGGGAGGGATCCCCGCGCTCTGGAGAGCAGGGTACTCGCTACAACCCAGCCTCGTGAAACAGGCGGGGGGTGGAGGAGCAGCTTTGGCAAAAGGGCTCCGGGAAAGCTGCAGAGAGCTCACAGGTGGCTCACACCAAGAAGACGCGCTCCTGATGTTTGGGAGACGCATGGAAAGGAGCAAACATCCTGGGGAGCAGTTTGGATGTGGCCTCTGACCTCAGCCACCAGGATAAGGTTTGTTCTGAACCTCTCCCTTCCCAGGGGTGGATTCATCTTAGAATTTGGGGGAGTCTCTCAGCTTCCAATTCTTAAAAAAAAAAAAAAAAAAAGGAGGGCTTCCCTGGTGGCACAAGGGGTTAAGATGCAACCTATGAAGCTGTCTGCAGCCACCGCAGCAGGAATTCGATCCCCCATGGGGGAGCTACCCACATGGTGCAGCAGACCTCTCCTGACTCACCCACTGCTCCCCTCAGCAGAGTATTTCAGTCAATCTGTCTATTCTCTTCCCCACTCTGTCTCTGGTGAGCCCTCTCATACCCAGTGGCCTGCACCCTAGTTCTTGCCTGTACCCCAGTTTTCGTATGCATAAATAAATCAATCTTGAAAAAAAGGAAAGGAAGAAAAGGGGGAAAAACCTTTTATATATAAAAGCTCTATGCGTTTGTTCAACAGACATTTGTAGACAGTCCTGAGCTGTTGGAACTCACTGTCTAGTAGAGGAGAGGGCAGTAAGGAATCCATAACACTACCGCCCCTCTGTAAGGAGAACTATCGAGAGAGTCCGCAAGAATTGTGTATTTCCTGGCCCCCCTACAATAAACAGATCTGGCCCTATCTGAATCAACTGCCAGACACTTGCACTCCAGTATCCCTTTGGGTAACCTGTTTGCCAATATGTGGAGAATCACCCACCCTAGGGATAATTCCTCTGCTTGAATTACCCAGTTTCCAGTCCTTTTTTCCCCGCAAATCCAATTCCAAGGGAGCACTACCAGCCCTCCACCTCCTCCAGGAGGGCCAGTCCCTGGGGCTATTGGACTGGGTCCTCAGGTACCTTGCAAATGCTAGCCAGGAGCCAGGAGGGCTACTGGGCATTCATGGGCTCCTCTTCACTGCCATAGAAGCCATGTGGAAGGTTCTAGGTCTCTATCACTAAGGCAGAGGCCTCATTTGAAACTGTATCTCCAGGTGCCGTCTGTGTTCAGTAAAGAACCAGGAAATGTCTGTGTGAGGGCCTTAATGAGTGTGTGTGCATGAGTGTGTGTGTGCACAGAACATCTGTGTGGGCATGCCTGCAAGAGAGGTGAACTCACACCACTGGGATTCTGCAGCCACAGAAGCAAGTGGGGGCAGAAAGGGGATGCGATCCAGTTCCCTCCGCAAACTACATCCCTGACCATTTAAACAGGCTCTTTGAGACGTCCCTTGTCATCCACCTAACCCCCACATCTTTCTCACTATTGTCCAGCGGTCAGAGTCTGGAGGTGTCCAGATAATCATGTTCCTCCCCTCACACCCAGTGAGGTCTCCCAGGCCTGGGGAGCTGACTGACCTTCCCCCAGTCCTGCCTCCCACAGCTCCTCAGGTGTGGATCCCCTGACACCCTCTGAGTCAGAGCAGAGTGTCACCTGGAAGGGCGGATTTCTGCAGTGGAAAGGAAGGTGGAAGCTTCACTTTGCACCTGCTCCATCCTTCCCATCTTTAAAAGGACAAATGAGATAGCAGGCTGAGCGGCTGCCACCTCCTGGGACTCGCCTGGATTCATTCCACTGAATCCTAACTCCGGGCTTTGTGCGCCACTTCCAGGGGGTCCTGGAGCCGGAGCTGGAGCTAGAGGGGGAGGTAGACCGTCTCCAAAGGAAACCCTGCACCCTCGTCGGTAGGACCCCCACCGCCAGACTCATAACAGGCTGCCCGGAGAAATAGGGAGCAGAAATAGACGGGACCCATCTCCGCACACCCCCACCCGACCCAGCACCAAGTGCACAGGTAGAAGTTGAGAGGAGACCCCCCCCCCCAAGCTCTCCATTTCGCAGTGAGCTCGACGTCCGGGTCGAGGAAGCTGACAGACCCTGCGAGTCGCATACGGGGGTCGAATCCTCCTCAGGACCTGAATTTCCATCAGTTCCAGTTTCGATTCTTACAGCTAATGGTGGCGAGACGCGCCGTGGACGCTGCAAGCTATCCCCACTGGCGTCCGCAACAACCGCGCGCGGGTACACCCAGCACAGGACCGCGTCCGGAGCCCACAGGAAATTTGTACTTCCGAGGAACCCTGGATCCTCCGCCGCTCAGACCCGAGAAGGCCCTGCCTCGCCCCCCAGCGGTGAGCGAGCCAGCTGCGGGGCCTCCGAAGAAGGTTCCTGCCTTTGGAATTAGGGTCTTCTCTTTCCCGCACACCCCAGATTCCGAAGTACTTCCTGCCTCCTTATTCCCTCCTACCTCCCCCCTCAACCTTCCAGTTGATAATTACTGCCTATCTCTAGTGTTCCATTTCAGGTCCTCCATATTTCAAGAGTGGATTTTGGTCGTTTTTTCCCCAAACACAGTAAGATGCTGTGTTAAAAAGGGAAATTTGAATTAACTGATAATGCAAGCGGCTCCTGGCTTTGCCCTCTGAGAAGTTGTCTTATTATCCTCTGGACTGTCTTGCAGAGCATTCTCTCACTGGGGCACAGCCTGGGCACCAGCATTCTCCTGGTGCAAGCAGAGGATTATAGAGTTACTTTAGGGGTCAAATACTTAAAAAAGCAGGAATCCAGATTTTTCTTAGGAAATATTATTCCCGCAACATGTAATAGATGTTAAGGGTTGAATCTGTGCCTCTCAAAAAGATATTGTGATGTCTTTAGTCCCCGTGCCTGTTAATGGAACCTCTGGGAAAAAATGGCTGTTGTAGATGCACATATGTAATTAGTCATACTGAGGTAGGGGGGCCCTTAATCCAGTATGATTTGTCCTTACAAGAAGAAATGAGATGCTGAGACAGAGAGAGGTAGACACAGGGAGAATACCACCTGACAGGGAATGTTGTGATGTGATCCTTCAACAAGCCAAGAATTGCAAAAGGAGAAGCTAAGAGAAAGGCATGGAATAAATTCTCCCCTGAAGCCTTATAGAGAGCATGGCCTTGGTGACACACCTTGGTTTTGGACTTGTAGCATCCAGGACTGTGAGAGAATACATTTCTATTGCTTTGAGTCATATTATATGCTTTGTTGTAGTAGCCCTAGGAAGCTAATAGAGTTAGCTTCTGATTTTTTTTTTTTGGTGGTGATCAGTCTTTATTGATTTATCATATGTTCACAAAACTATTCTTTTGGGGACACAGCTCCACACCTCAATATGTGCATAGGTCCACTCATCCATCACCAAAGTTCCAATGCCATCACGCTATCACATTGACCACCGATGCCTTTGCTTCCACACCTCTCCCTCTTCCCCTCTGGTATTCATCACAATTTTCACAAAATCCATGAGTTATTATTATTGTATCTTGCCAGTTTTTTCCCTTTGGTTGTTTATATTCCACAGATGGTTTATTTTGCTTAGCGTAATCATCTCACATTCCATCCACATTGTCCCAAAATGCAAGATTTCACCTTTTAGATAGCTGAGTAATATTCCACAACTTCTTTACCCGCTCACTCATTCATCATCTGAGGATGCTGTCCAGGAGTGTAGCACCTGTTTTCTTCTTTGTATATGGCTTTTGGTCTTACAGCCAAGTCCTTAATCCATTTTAAATTAATTTTCCTGATTGGTGTTAAATAATGACCTAGTTTCACTTTTTTTGCAAGTGACTGTCCAGGTTTCCCAACACCCTTTATTGAAGAGGCTTTCCTTTCTCCATTGTATGGTACTAACTCCTTTGTCTTACATTAACTGTTCACATACGTATGAGTTCATTTCTGGCCTGTCAATTTTGTTCCATTAATTTATGTGTCACGTTTGCTCCAAATACCATACTGTTTTGGTTGCTGTCACTTTGTAGTATAGAGTGAAGCTGGGGCATAGAATACTCCCATTTTTCTTCTTTTCTCTCAGGATTGCTTTGGTTACTTGGTGTCTTTTGTGGTTCTGTACAAAGCTTAGAATTGTTTGCTCTATCTCCTTGAAAAATTCTATTGGGATTTTGATAGGTATTGGATTGAACCTGTAAATTGCTTTAGGTAATTTGGTCATTTAAACAATGTTTATTCTTCTGATCCATGAACATGGAATATCTTTCAATTTCTTTGTGTTTTCTGATCTGTTTTCTCTGGTGATTTCTATGGGAAAATAATTACAGACACACATTTGTTTAGTGCTTTGTTGTGCAACAGAGTATCCACTAGTCATATATGAACATTAAAAATAAAATTTCAGTTCCTCAGCTGCACTATTTACATTTTAAGTGCTTGATGGTTACTTGTGATTAGTGGATAGTGCATCACAGGCTGTAGAATATTTCCATCAGGCAGAAAGTAGAGTGGATCTAGTGTATTGATGATTTTTTTCCTGTAATAATGCTGCAGGGTAACCCCAGAATTTCAGTGGATTATAGGAATAAATATTTTTCTTATTCATGGGTCCACAGGACAGTTCAATTTTAAATTACAGTTGGCTGGACTTGGCTCCAGGCTGCAGTTTGGATTCAGGTATGTTCCATGTGTCGCTCATGGTCTTTAGACTTGGGGCATGTTCTTATGACAGCAGGAATATGAGAGAGCAGTTTAAACCACACAGGCACAGGCACATTTAAATCTTTTGCTCAGATCACATTTAGTTAACAGTCCATTGACTAAAGCAGGTCACATGGCCAAGTCCAATATCAAGGTCTATAGTGAGAGGCTTTATAAAATTAGAGTAGACAGAGTAGATGTAGAATCCTATTAGAAGAGTGAAGAACTGACAATAATCCAATCTACCTCACCTGTACATTGTTCTTGTTTTTTTTTTTCTAAAAAAGTGATACATTCACATGGCTATTAAACTAAAAGTATATAAAGAAGTATGCAGTGGCACACCTGACCCACACTGACCCACCCATGTGATCCCCTCCCTTTGCAGGTAAACCCTTTCTTGTTGATCTGCATGAATATACAAGCAAAACCATGGATTGCTCCATTGCTCCTCCCTTTCCTTGCTTTTTTTTTTTTTTTTTAAGATTTATTTATTTATTTATACAAGCACTGGGTACAGTCAGAAGCCAGGGAGGGTGAGAGAATTCACCAGAGCCAGAGCGGGGAGCAGAAGAGGCAGACCGATGAAGTGCACTGCTGAGGGGAGCAGCGGGCTCTGCTGGGCCATGAGGGTCACCTCCTTGGCCGGGGATCGAACTCCTGCTGCAGTGGCAGCAGATTACTTCATAGGTTGAGTCTTAACCCCTTGGGCCACCAGGGAGGCCCCTTAACAAATACATTTTGAAACATCATATTGTTTGATAAAACATCACATACATGCAGAAAAGTGCGCAGGCCATAGGTGGCCAGCTTGATGAATTTTCCCAAAATGGACAGGCCTGCCGAACGAGCTCCCAAATCAAGAAACTGAGCATGGTCGGTATCCCAGCGTTGGGGTTTCCTTGACAGCCAGGCTAAGGGCGACGTAACCACGCGGGGGCGGAGCCAAGGGCGTTTGAAGGAGAGAGACTCAAAAGAGGCGTGGCTGGGCGAAAAGGCGGGCTCCACCGATCAGGGCGCCCGGCCGCGGAGACCAGGAAGGGGCGGGTCCTGCTGGCTGACGCATTGGGGGCGGGGCTTACGGCCCAGACCGCGGCTGGCGTGAGGGGGCGTGGCCAGGCCAGCGAGCGTGGGCAACTGCCCAGGACTTCGCTGAGAGGCCCAGGCCTGGCGATCTCCAAGGCGGCCTGGGCCCCGCGGGGCGAGTCCAGAAGCAGAGGCTGACCGGGCTGAGCGAGGGGAGAGCTGGGGTGTCCCGTCACGCGCAGGGGCGGGGCTTCGGGCCGTCGGGGCGGCCGCTGCGGCGGGGGGCGGGGCCAGCGCGCGTCCCAACATGGCGGCGGCCGGTGCAGCCGGGCTGGCGGCGAACGTGTTCCCGTTCCGCGACGCCCGCGCCGCGCCGGACCCGGTGCTAGAGGCCGGCCCGGTCGCGCATGGGCCACTGCCGGTGCCGCTGGTGCTGGACAATGGGTCGTTCCAGGCTCGCGCCGGCTGGGCGTGCCCGGGCCCGGACCCCGGCCCGGAGCCGCGCCTGCAGTTCCGCGCTGTTTGCGCCCGCGGGCGCGGCGGGGCTCGGGGCGGGGCCGGCCCGCAGGTGGGCAACGCGCTGGGCAGCCTGGAGCCGCTGCGCTGGATGCTGCGCTCACCCTTCGACCGCAATGTGCCGGTCAACCTGGAGCTGCAGGAGCTGCTGCTGGACTACAGCTTCCAGCACCTGGGAGTCTCCTCACAGGTGAGGGGCGGGGTGGGCTGGACTTAGGGAAGGTTCTGTCTTCGCTCTGTCTGCTCTCCCAGAGCTCAGGTATTAAGGACCTAACGTGTGAAAGCCCTGTGCTAGGCGCATGGACTACAGCAATTAAGAAAAATAATGTCATTCTAATTAGAGCATGTATTCGCTCATTAACAAATGTGCATGGAGCCCCGACTCTGTGCTGGGCACTTTTCCAGGAGTATGGCATACCTCCGTGATGGGTCCACAGAACTTTCTGTGCTTATAGATCCGGTATGGAAAGACGTATTTTGAAAAGACAACAGTAGAATTAGTAGTACTCAGTAGATTCTATGGCAAGCTAGAAGAAAAGGAGAGGGCTGTAGTTTTTTCAATAAGATCGCAGGGTAGGACCTGGGGATGGTGATGTTTGAGCAGGGAATTAACGATGATTGAGGAACTAACACTGATCATCTGGAGACATAATATCCAGACCAAGGTAACAGACAATGAAAAGGCCCTGAGGCAGGAGTGTGCCCAGATTCTAATTGCAGGGCAGCCAGAATGAGGGGGAGAGTAATAAGGGGATGAGGAAGTCAAAGAGGTAATGAGGGGGCAACTCACATACCTTATAGGCTTTTATGGGAGCTGTTGTAGGGTGTTGAGCTGTGGCGGGCTATGACTTATGTTCCAGAGGGTACACTATAGCTGCTAACATGGAGTATAGGGTAGAAACGGGGAGACCGGTTGCCCTGGATGGATTGCCCAGGGGTGATGGGGACTTACACGAGGGAGGTATCCAGGGATGTGGTAAGAAGCAGTTGGATTCTGGAGATAGTTTTGACAATAGAGCTGATCTGAATTACTGACAGTTGGCATGGGGCTTGATTTAACCTTAAATTAATCCTACTTTCCGTACTTTTATGTTTTCTTGAAACAGCTTCCAGTAGGGATGAGATGAGTATTTTTTTTTGCTTCTGATCACGTTTTTGAATGGAGAACAAAAGCAAATTCAGTCTCTGCAATAAGCATTTTGGTTTCTTGCATTCTTTAAAAAGTGTATTCCTTTATCACCCATTTACTTTTTCTTTTCTTTCAAAGTAGGGCTGTGTTGATCACCCCATAGTTTTGACAGAAGCTGTGTGCAACCCTCTGTATTCACGACAAATGATGTCTGAGCTCCTTTTTGAGTGCTACGGGATCCCCAAGGTTGCCTATGGAATCGATAGCCTTTTCAGCTTCTACCACAACAAGCCAAAGAACTTGACTTCCACTGGGCTCATCATCTCTTCTGGATACCAGTGTACACATATTTTACCCATCTTAGAAGGGAGGTGAGTTGTGCTTATGGCATTTGAGTACTGTTTTGAGAAGCATTCAGGAAACATTTACTGAGTGCCTACTTAAAAGGTAGAGTGATAATAGCATGTTGGACTGTTAAGCACTTGTGGGCTTAGCTCTGACCTACCCACCTAATTATGGGTCAGTCACTTTTTTTTTTTTAATATTTATTTATTTATGTATACAAGCACTGGGTACAGTCAGAAGCGCGGGAGGGTGAGAGATTTCACCAGAGCCGGAGTGGGGAACAGAACAAGGAAGTACACTGCTGAGGGGAGCAGCGGGGCGGCAGGAGAGGTCTGCACGCCATGCAGGACCCTCCTCTGGTGGCCCAGGATGGAACTGGTGCTGCAGAGGCTGCGGGCAGCTTCGCAACCCAGCGCTCAACCGCTGCGCCACTGGGGAGGCCCAATAAAAATGTTTTTTTGAGTAATTTCTTTTATTTTATTTAAAAAATTTTTTTAAGATTTATTTTTTAATTATACGATAGCTGGGGTACAGGCCAGAGATGCAGGGTGTGAGAGGATTCACCAGAGACAGAGTGGGGAGCAGAACAAGCAGACTGACTGAAATACACTGCTGAGGGAGCAGTGGGCGAGACAGGAGAGGTCTGCTGTGCCATGTGGGAATCTCCTTGGCCGGCTGGGAATCGAACCCGTGCTGCAGAGGCTGCAGTTAGCTTCATAGTGCTGTGCTCAACCTGCTGTGCCACCGGGGAAGCCCTTTTTTGAATAATTTAGATCTTTGTGTTTTGGAATCACTTTTTTTATGAAGAGCTTGCTTTTTTTATTTTAAAGCTCCCTAATCACTCTAGTTTAGACCTTTTCAGGTACAGTGTCTGGCACATAATAGGTATTTATCCAATATTTCTGAGCTGAATAAAAGTTGAGGTTAGTTTCTATCAATCTGCCAAGAGACTAGGCTAGTATTGTGCTCTCTTGAAATGATTTCTCATTGAGTAAGAGGTTGTATAATAGGAAAGGAGTTGGATTTGGAGTTGAATACCTGGAGTTGCAGCCCTCCTAAGGATGAGCTCCTTAACTTCTTCCCTTAGTTCCCTAACATGTAAAATTGGGAAAAATAGATTTCTCAGGGTTACCCCAAGGATGAAATGAGATGATGTAGGTGATGGCACTTTATAAACTGTACAGCAGTTTGAAAATTTAAGTCAGAATAAATGCTGTTGAATTTTTTGAGACTTGTAGTGAGCTTTTTCTCTTGGAAGTTTTTACAATATGAAGGAAGAAGTAATTCTTAGATATTGCCAAACACTTCTGGTGAGTGGAGTTTGCTATTTATGTAAACAAAATATGCAGAAGCTAAAAATAGCATCACGTTATTTTTATGCCATTTTGAGAGAAATTTTTTTTCCACCTGAAAGATCAGGAATGATTTGGTTGGAACATGTTCTGTTCTCTACTGGCATCTGCTGGTGAGTTGCGATACAGCAGTGACACTTTAACAGGAAGTTCTAGTGCTCTACTGCTCGCTTTCTCACATTAAGAAATAGTTATTCTAATTCTCTTCCCCTTCATTTCACGTGAGTGGATCTGATACTCGTAGGAGACTGAAATAAGCCCATATATGTGCAGTTACTTAATGTGTTTGCTTCAGTCAGAGTGTCTGGGGGATGGGTTCTCAAACTGGGTTATACTAGAGTTTCTTGGGAAGCTCCTTAAAAGGAATATTCTCAAGCCCACCCCAGAACAAATGAACATGTTTAACATTTCCCCAGCTACTTGGAGGATGCTTAGTCCCAGGACCACAGTGAGAGATACATGGCAAGTCCATAGGGTCTGACTTCAGAGCCTGTGTTCTTCCCATTGAACCTCGCTTCCTCCTGAGACTCTTGGCAGAAGTTAGAGGGCTGTGGTCTGGTCTGGACTAGGAATTCTTGCGTTGGTTAAGTGGCTGGAGCAAGGGAACTTTCAAGTTCCTTCCCAGTGTAAGGTTTAATGTTCCCCCAGCTGGTTTGTGTCTTCCTCATTCTTTTGCATTAATATCCCTTTTCCCCTCAAGGTTCTCCATAGTCTCTTTTTTGTGATGCCAATAATTTCAGTTTTCCTCTCTGTTCCTTGGTGGTAGGTTAGATGCTAAAAACTGCAAGCGCATCAACCTTGGAGGAAGCCAAGCAGCTGGCTACCTCCAGCGTCTCCTCCAGCTGAAGTACCCTGGGCACCTGGCCGCCATCACACTGAGCCGCATGGAGGAGATCCTGCACGAGCACAGCTACATCGCTGAGGACTACATAGAAGGTGATGAAGGGGACATTTGCTGTGGCTTTTGGATGGTGTCCACCTTCCTTAAATTGTTCCCAGGATGGCTGTCTTTCAGCTAACCCTTTCTCTTTGGGTATTTAGTCTCTTAACAAACTATTTAATAAACTCATAGCTTATAAGTGTAGGCTCCTTTTCATATGGCTTTGGCTATTCTGGTTCCTCTGCCTTTCCGTATAAATGTTAGGTTCAGCTTGCCCATATATTTTTTTAAATTTATTTATTTATGCATACAAGAACTGGGGTATAGGCCAGAGGTGTGTCTCTGGTCTCTCTTTTCACCAGAGACAGAGCGGGCAGACTGACTGAAATATACTGCTGAGGGGAGCAACGGGCAAGTCAGGAGAGGTCTGCTGTGCCATGTGGGTCACGTCCCTGGCTGGGGATCGAACTCATGCTGTGAGTGGCTGCAGATTGCTTCATAGTGCTGTACTTAACCCCTTGCACCACCAGGGAGGCTCTACCTTGGAGTTTTTGCAGATGCCCTTTATCAAGGTGAGCAAATTCCCTTCAGTTTCTCGTTCTGTTGAGCATTTTTATCATGAATTGGTTTTGAATTTCGTGAAATTTTTTTTTCTGCATCAATTGATAACACTCCTGTGGTGTTCCAGCTTTGGATGGTTTATGTGGAGATTATGATTTTTGAATATTGAACTCTAGTTTTGATTTTTTTTATAAACCCCACTTTATCATGTGTGGTATTGTTTTTATATACTGCTGGGTTTGATTTGGTAGTATTTTGTGGGGTTTTATATATCTATTCATGAGGGATATTGTTCAATAGTTTCCTTACACTGTATCTGTCTAGTTTTGGTGTCGGGGGATGCTGGTCTTGTTAGATGAGTTTACATTCTGGAAAAGATCAAATAAATATGTGAAGTTTTCTTTTTTCTTTAAATATCTGATAGAATTCTCTAGTGAAACTATTTGAGCCTGGAGAATTCTTTTTCGGAAGACTTAATTATGAATTAAATTTCTTTCATAGATATAAGACTTCAGGTAATCTCTTATTTTTTTTTCTTTTTATTTCCTTCATGCTTTAGGCTTACTTTGCTCTCTTTTTCTAATCTATTTAGGTGGAAGCTTATTCACAATTCCACAAATTTTGATGTTATATTTTCATTTTGATTGAATTCAGATATTTTCTAATTTCTCTGAAGACTTATTTTTTGAGCCTTTGATTATTTAGAAATGCGTTATTCTTATCCAAGTCTTTGGGGATTTTCCTATTATCTTTCACTGAAATATTTCATTTTCTTTTCTTTTCTTTTTTTTTGTGGGATCCTCGCCGATGGCCGGGCAATGAGATATTTCTTGTTTAATTCCATTATTGTCACAGGACTTTCTTTGATATCATTTAAGCTTGTGCAGCTTTATTTTATGACCCAGGCAAGGGCTGCCTTGCCAAATGTTCCATGTATACATGAAAGCAGTGTGTACTCTGCAGTTGCTGGGTAGCGTGTTCTCTACTATCGATTAGGCTGGTTGATGGTGATGTTCAGTTCTTTTATATCCCTGTTCATTTTCTGTCAATTAGCTCTATTGATTTTTTTTTTTAAAGATTTCTTTTTTTTTTTAATTTTTTTTAACAATTTATTTATTCATGCATACAAGAACCGGGGTACAGGCCAGAAGTGCAGGGGATGAGAGGATTCACCAGAGACAGAACTAGGAACAGAACAGGCAGACTGAGGAAATACAATGCTGAGGGGAGCAGAGGGCGAGAACGGAGAGGTCTGCTGCGCCATGTGGGATTCTCACTGGCTGGGCAGGATCAAACCCACACTGCAGAGGTGCTACACTCAACCGCCTGTGCCCCCAGGGGAGGCCCTAGCTCTATTGATTATGAGTGTTCAAGTCTCGAGGGATAATTGTGAATTTTCCTGTTTCTCCTTTCAGTTCTGTCAGTTTTGCTCTCAAGTATCTGAACTCTTTTGTTAGGTGCATATTAAGGATTGTTATGTCTTCTTGGCAGAGTGACCTTTTATCATACATGGTGTCCCTTTGTATCCTTTGTAATTTTCCTTGCTTTGAAGTCTGGCTGTATTTACTATCGCCACTCCAGCTCTCTTTTGATGGATGCTTGTGTGATATGTCTTTCCATCCTTTTAACCTACCTGTATCATTACATTCATTAATCTTAGGGTCTTTATCGCAGGCTTTACCCTTTCATTGGCATGTTAGGACGTTTACATTAGTGAACCATTCCTGTGCTTGGGTTCAGGGCATCATCTTATTGTCTGTTCTGCTCCTTCTCTTTGTTCCTGTTTCCCTCTCTGTCTTCTTTTTGGGTTATTTGGACATTTAAATTATTTGGTATTTTATTTTCATTTATCTACTGCGTTTTTTGCTGTATCTGTGATGTTTTGAAGAGTTTGTCCTAGAGATTGCATAGACATACTTTCCATGTCTGCTTAGCATCACTGTTTCATCAGGTCCTGTGGAATATGGAAATTCAAGCACCCCGAGGCTGCTTTCCCCTGCCCCCTGCAGTTGGCCTTGTCTAACACTATGTCTTGTCACCTTGGAGGCATGTCAGACGCTCTGTGGTTCTTTGGTTTGTCTGACATGATTTAAAGGATTCAAGAGGAGGTCAGGCTGTGATGTCTCACCAGATTTTCATCATCTCTGTTACTCTCCATTCCTGATGTCCCACGTTTCCTTCTGGTGTCATGTCTCTCTGAAGAACATCATTTAGCAGGTCTCTCAGAGCAGCTCTGTAGCATCATGTATAGACTTTATAGCTGCCTTTTGTTGATTGGGTTGAGTCAGAAGTTGAGTGACAAGTGTTTTCTCCACCTCACTCAGGTCAGGAGCTCTGGCATTAACTTCCTGACAAATGTTTCCATTTCATGACTTTGTTTTCTGTGAAGAATTGCAGAAGTGGCGGTGCCCCGACTATTATGAAGACAATGTCCACAAGATGCAGCTCCCATTTTCCAACAAGCTCCTCGGTAGCACTCTGACCTCTGAGGAGAAGCAGGAGAAGCGGCAGCAGCAACTGCGGCGGCTGCAGGAGCTCAACGCCCGTCGGCGGGAGGAGAAGCTGCAGCTTGACCAGGAACGACTGGACAGACTGCTGTATGTGCAGGTAAGAGCCCTCCCCGGGATGGGTCCCTACCCTGCTTCACAGGGTGGTCCCAGGAAATATTCTTCCATGTATGATTCCTCAACATAAGATGCATTGACTAAGTCACGCTTGGTTCCAGGAGTCTGGGGGAGCATCATGTGGAGGACGTGCAGCAGTGTTCCCGAAAGAGCTGTGGACTCTGACTTTACTGCTTTAATTTTGCCTTAGAATGTCCTTTCGTTTCATTTTTAACTTAAGTATAGCAAACATGATTCAGAGTGCACACAACTTATGAGTACAATTTGGTTAATTTTTTCACAATCGTTTTCTGCCATCCTGATTAAGAAATAGAGCATTTTGCCCCCCCACTCCCCAGGCCTCCCTCACATCTCCTCTTAGTAGCTTTTCCACCTCTGCCACCCGAAAGGTAATGATGTTCTGATGTCTGTCCCATAGATTCCTTTTACCTCAGCAGGTGGTGCTGTCACTGATAGGGTGCTGGGCAGAGGGCAGCTGTGTGGGATGTTGGCAGGAAGTGTGATTTTGAGGGAGGACCAGCTGGGGAGCTGTGGGAGCCCTCTCCTGCTGTAGGAGCTTCTGAGGTACTTCTTTTACCTTCCTGTCTGTGATTGCCCTGGTAGTTGAGGATGGACTGTAACTGCTCCGGTTTCAGGAGCTTCTGGAAGATGGCCAGATGGATCAGTTTCACAAAGCTCTGATAGAGCTGAACATGGACTCCCCAGAAGAGCTGCAGTCATACATACAAAAGCTCAGCTCAGCAGTGGAGCAAGCAAAGCAGAAAATCCTTCAAGCAGAAGTCAACCTCGAGGTGGATGTGGTGGACAGCAAGCCAGAGGTAACCCAGTGTTAGAGGGAGGCCCCGTGGTGACTGCACTTAGAGGGAACTAGAGAACGGTGTGATGAGTGATATCCATGGGTGCATGTGTGGGGACACTGTTCCCTTGGGAGGGGAAAGCGTGTGTGTGTGTGTGGGGTGTGTGTGTCCGTGTGAGAGTAGGAAGGACATTCATATACCGGTTGTCTGGTGCTGTCTTGAGCCTGTGCCTGTGCCTTGCAGGTTATTTGGCAATAGTTCAAAGTCTCCTTTAACTTTCTTCCAATGTCTTGTTAAGTATGTCGTGATTGATTTTTCACTTCCTTCCTTCCCGTCTTGATGTTCCCTAGGACAGGGATCGTGTTTCACCTGAAACTTATGACTTTTATAGCCACTTGTAGACATGCTCAATAAAATGTTAAGTTGATTTAAGATCATCCTCATATTCATTACTAACAACTCTTTGACTGTTAGTAAGTGTGGATGTGGCCAAAAGGGCTGGCAAGGGGCTTCCCTGGTGACACAAGGGGTTAAGAACCGCACTGTGGGGCATTCCGAAGCCTCTGTGGCACCAGTTCAATCCCCAGTCGGCCAGGGAGCAACCCCCATGGTGCAGCAGACGTCTCCTGTCTTGCGCGCTGCTCCCCTCAGCAGTGTATTTCACTCAGTCTGCCTGTTCTGTTCCCCACTCTGTCCCTGGTGAATCCTCTCACCCCCCCGTGTCTCTGGCCTGTACCCCAGCTTTTGTATGCATAAATAAAAAAAAAATCTTTAAAAAAAAAAAGGGAGGGGTGGTGCTGCCAGGCAGCAGTGCTGAGATCGGGCCCTGAGTAATCCACCCTAGCACTCCTGGCCCTGCACAGTCAAGGGGCTGCTTGCAAATCACCTTCGTCCCAAGTCGCCGGTTGGCTCTCTTGTCTTTAGAGCTGGAAAAAAGCGTTAATAAATGTGTGAGTTTTTCCTGATTCTGTCAGTTCTAGAGTTCCAGAGCAAAGAAATTTGTTTAATCCTCTGGCAAATAATTAACCAAACCAGGATAATTTATAGGGGGTTTTGTTTTTTAAATCAACTTTCTTTTTAATTCTACAAAGCCTATGCTTTTAGGAAGGAACAGTACTCTGGAAAAATCTGCTTTGGTGCTGGCTGCAGTGGGTGCTGACCGTGACTCCAGTGCTGCCCTTGGCTCAGCATGATCCTACCTGTGCAGAGATAGTCCTGGCAGGAGGCCGCTCTCCCACTCCCACTCCTGCTCTCAGTCACGAGGCCCTCGCTCCATGACAGGCCGTAGACGAGATGATGACAGCGTGCACATTTGATCAAGCGTCTGCGGAGGCAGACTTCCTGGACATAGTGGACCAGATTCCTGAGTTCTTGGGCCAGGGACCCTTACTACCATCTCCCCCTCCACAACATCCCAGATCAGATTTTAGAACTGGTTTGCTTCTCCCAGTTTCAGGTTTGTGTTTCAGACTAGAGCTCTGTACTGGGATTCAGGACCCTGTTGTCTTCGTTGCTTATTCATCCATCTTTAAGCTTTTATCAGATGGAGCATGTCAGCAGGACCTCAGCATCTGTATGCCAGCAGTGTGCCGCTAAGCCATGTGCAGGGGGGAGAGTTGAGGTTGAAAATCCCAAACAGAAATGAAAGTGATCCCTGAGCAGTTGGGGAACTAGTTTTTCTTTTTCTGTGTTCATTTTTCTGCATTTGTTACTTGCTGCGAATGAAACAGTCCTTCATTCAGTGGATGCTCAGTCCCTACTTTGTTCTCTGCTCTGGGGTTCCATATTCTAACCTCTCTGGGCTTGGGATTTGACATATTGGACTTTAAACGGTTTCTTTCTGTATACAACCAGTCTGATGAACTGATCTTTCCCCAAAGCTTTAATGATCAGTCAGCATTTATTCAGGATGATTGTTAGTGATTAGAATTCGTTACAGTAACACTCATGGGGTTACCTAGACCCATAACATTGGCCAGTGTTTCAAAAAACATTTGTAGTATTTTCCAGCAGTATTTACTTTAAGTGGAGAGAAAAGATTTACATGGATCAAAGCTCTTATTCAAATGCCATGTAAACAGAAATGGCTGAATTGAATTAAAACAGCTAAACTTTTTTCACTGGGCAATGTTTTCTAAAATCCATTTTTCCCTGCAGAGATACATTCTGGCCTTGCTATTCTGCAGGTATCCCGATGAGGTTGTCGTGTGGTAGGCTCTGTTAGCACGAAATCTTCAAAGTAGAAGATGCTCGCTTTCTATCCCTGCAGTGGGGGTAGAGGGGCGAGCACAATTTCAGAGCACCATCATTTATTGGAAGACACATTGGGCCAAATATGGAAAGCTCTCCTGCATGACTAGTCAAGCTCAGAGCCAATCCCTGCTTGTTTTTACGCTGCAGGGAACCAGGCAGCGTCTTCTGCGATGTGCTTGGCAAACTCCCTCTGTTCCCTTCCAAAAGAGCAGTCCCGTCTGTGTTCCTGAATGCCACACAATACATGTGGAGACCTGGCAAACCCCAGAGGGAGCGAGGCCAGTGTGGTAGAAAAATCTGTTCCGTATTAGAAGCCTATTGCCTGCCTTGACATTATTAGCTTTGTTCCTCTCTGTGAATCATAGGAATAGGATAAGTAAAGTGTCTTTTTCACACATTTTTAATGATGTGTAGAAGTCACCTTAGTTCTAACATGGCGTGCTTTTGAATATAGCTAGATGGAGTGGATGATGGCATTTTCTTGTAGCTGGAGAAGACTTGGAAAACAAACATCTTAGTCTTCTCTATTCCAGGGAAACTGGAGGGTGTCCCCTAGGGTCCACCACTCAGTGCCAGGCATAGTATGCCAGGACTAGGGTGCAGAGGCATTGAGGTACAGTCCTTGCCCTCCTCCCCTGCAAAAAAATAGGGCCATAGAAGCTGTAATAAAGTTTACCAGTGTGGTGGCAGATGTGTGTGGTAAAGTAGATGGATTTTTGAGAGCAGATTGGGATATCTGAACTGGGCCCTGCAAGATGATTTGATTTCAGTAGGTATGACTGTGGGGAGAAGGCATGTGAGGTGGGAAGCGCCCGGTGTGCTGGAAGCATGGCTTGTTTGGTGTGAGAAATGTGAACAAGAAGGTCTGTGTGTTACAAGAGGCAGGAAGGGACCTCGTGTTGGCACAGATATTTATTAATTATTAAGAGATTTATTCAATCTAGCTGGTAGTCTAAGCCGCGTAGTAGGTCTCCAGCTGCCACTCTTCCTCCCCAGGGGTCTCTGTGTGTGTGTGAGGATGCAGCCCATCTCCCCTGGGCCCAGGACTGAGCTGGCCCATCAGTAGGCTTCAGACAGAGGGTGGGAGTGGGTGACGCTGTGTAAACAGAAAACGGAGGGAATACGACCAAAGTTCATTCCTGGTTTTTTGGTCTTAGAGTCCTGTGTTCTTTTGATTTTTTTTTTTTAATAACTTAGAAAAATTGTTGTGGTTTTTCTTAAGGGTCAGTACATCAGGCAAGGTCCCGATACTTTTCATATCAGTGAGCTAGTAGAACTAAGTCCTCCTGGAGTCACAGGTCTGGTTTGTGTACTCTCTTCTTAGACCCCTGACCTGGAGCAGCTGGAGCCGTCTTTGGAAGACGTGGAAAGCATCAATGATTTTGAGCCCTTGTTTTCCGAGGAGACACCTGAGGTGGAGAAGCCGGTCACCACTGTCCAGGTCTGACTCCCGCAGCCTGGCCGTGTCCATGCTGTGACACTTGACCTAAGCGGCAGGTCTGGTCTAGTCTGCTCCTTTAGGAATATTTTTTCCAAAAACTTCCAGTTCTGTTCTTTAGAGAGGGCAATAACAACACTTAAAACTTCTGAAGTCAGAGGTTTTTCCTCTCTGGCAATTGATTGGGGGTCTAGCACCAAGATCTGTGAATCTCTGGGACATAGTCTCCCTGTAGAAAGAAATATTTTGATCAAGTAACTGCGGACTTGAGACCCAAGAGCTAGCTTTTAATTTTATTTAAGTTTAAACTGGCTCCATTTACAGTTAAGCCAGTGTCATTATGCTGACCTCAGTGGGTCTTTGCTTCTGGCATTCCAGTGGTGACCCGAGCAACTGACCTGCGTGAGAGACATGCCTGGGAGGAGGCTTCTGGCTGTGCAGGGACGGGGAGTGCTGAGCACGCAGTGGACAGGAACCTTGCCTTCCAGTGCCAGACCTTTCTCCTGCTGCTCTTCCCAGGGACCATTCATAGATATTTATGATTCAGAGGCTGAACAAGGGTAGAAATTTGAATTCTCAAATCAAGAGAGTTGGGGAGAGGTTATTCTGGCATGAACAAAGGACAGAAGCAATGTTGGAATAAGGAATGGAGTTTGAGGAAACTGGCAACTGGGGTGTTTGTCATTATGTCCTAAAAATATCTTCTAAACCTTGGGTTTTTAAAGCCCGTCTTTAACTTGGCAGCATATCATCAGCTGTTTGTTGGGACAGAAAGAATTCGAGCTCCAGAAATTATCTTCCAGCCGTCTCTCATAGGAGAAGAGCAGGCGGGGGTAGCAGAGACTCTTCAGTACATTCTGGACAGGTGAGACTAGAAGGTATTTTCCCTCTGTTTCCCAGAACCATTTGTTTGGTAGCTTTGATAACCAACCCTTTGGAATTCTAGCTTCCTCTCTTTTCTGTTGCCCGGCTATGCTCGGATGGTGTCCTTTACCCTCGCATAGTTGGAGATCCGTAATTCTCCTCTTAACACATAAATGTTCAATTGGTTTGAGGAACTTTAAGAATTCCTTTCACATTTGAGCACCACGGTGATGTGCGTCGATCTTCCTAAAACCTTCACATTGCCAACGACTGGTCATTTAAAATCACACTAAAAAATTTGCAGTGCTGAGAAGTTTTTTTCTCTTCAGGCTTTCTGTTTAAGAGGCATTCTCTGACATGTCCCCATGCCGTCCTTTATACAGGCAGTTTCCTGCACTAAAGCATTTTCATCACTCAACGTTGGATGCTTAGAGAACATGATTCCTAGCGCTCTGGCTACTGTTGGTTAAAACACAATGGAAACTTGCACCAAGCAAGAAGACAAACTTGTCATGGCTGCTTTGATTGGCTTTGAACTTTGTCTTAACCATGGCTGAGGAAGTAACCAAGCATGTTTCTTTCTTTAAAAAAGAAAGAAACTCGGCAGTGGAGAGGTGGGCCCTCAAAACAGAGGCAGGACTTTCTGGGTGATGGAATGTTCTGTACCTTGATGGTGGTCATGGTTACTGAGTTACATACATTGTCAGACTTCTTCAAAATATGTGTAGGTCAGTCCTCAATAAAATCAGGTTTTGAAAAACATCTCAGGAAGGCACAAAACTGCAAGGGAAAGGAATCGACCATTTAAATGGATGTATTGACTAGCTATTTGGCGTTCTGTAAAGACACAAATGAAAAAATGGAAGTTTCTCTTTTAGCATTCTGTGTAACCGTTTTCTGTGTTACACTAAGAGCTTACAGTTCCTTATCTTCATTCTCTGCTACTCAAGTTGGAGGGACTGTACCAGAAGGATTGTTTCTCTCCTAGGTACCCGAAGGACATCCAGGAGGCGCTGGTTCAGAACGTCTTCCTCACTGGCGGGAACATGATGTATCCTGGGATGAAAGCGAGAATCGAGAAGGAGCTGTTGG
Source organism: Talpa occidentalis (assembly GCF_014898055.3). Taxonomy (NCBI): domain Eukaryota; kingdom Metazoa; phylum Chordata; class Mammalia; order Eulipotyphla; family Talpidae; genus Talpa; species Talpa occidentalis. The sequence goes on from NW_023600993.1 coordinate 91,635,643, forward strand.
AGATGAGACCCTTTCGGTCTTCTTTTCAGGTACTGATTGTTCACTTACTGTTTTGAATATATTTGGCATTGATTATTTTTTTCTGGTTACAAAGTAAAAAAGTGTGTATGAGATTGCCACTGTTCACATTTTCCTGGCTTTCCTTTCAGTTTTTAGTCTGTGTTTAGTTTTTAAAGCAGAATGGAAATCGTTTTATATACTTCTTTGTTTTTATTCAATTGACAGAGACTTGCATATAATGCAATCCAGACAGTACAAAAGAGCATACGTTGAGAATAAGCTGTTCTCACCAAGATGCTTGTCCTGCTGGCAAAGCTTTCCTTTCACAGACTTTCCTCACATACGAGTGTTTACTGTTTTATAACCTGAATTTCCTTCCCTTGTTGTGAACATTTTCCCATGTCCTTATTCTTCTAAAAGACTTTTTATGACTGTAAGTTATGAATGCCCCATAATTTATCTACCAAATCTGTGATCACCAGGAAACATGGTCTGAGCTTCATCATATACCAGGCACCTTGGGTTGCTAAGATGTCCTCGCCGAGCCCCTAAATAGAAGCCACTTGCTATCAAAGAGGGCTGCAGCCAAGTAAATAGGCTGTGATGAGCTGAGCTGATGGACATACAGGCGTGACGGATATCTCAGTCTTGGAGCTCAGGGACCCTTCCAAGGAACTGAATCTTCTGAGGGTGAAGGAGGTATTTGCCATGTAGACAGTGTGGAGTAGACACTGGGGTGGAGAAAACATTCCGGACAGGAGCTAGCATGAGCTAAGAACAGGGGACAAGCACTTGTTGAGGAGTCGGCAGTAGCTGTGTGGCAGGAACACATGGCTTTGGGGGTGGGGGGGGGCAGTGAGTGTTGGAGAAGTCAGCAGGGCTCACTTGAGGCAGAGCCTGCATGTGCCACTAAGAGGCTCGACCTTGATCCTGTCTGTTGTATGATGTATTACACATACAATACTAATACAGATCCACATACAAAGAATGTGTAATGATATATCACATGTTTGATAGATTGAATTTGGGAAGAGAGGTGGTACCTAAGACAACTCCTGAGTTCTAGGTTGGGCAACTGGTTAGATCAATATGCTAGTCACTCGACTAGGAAATAAGAGAGGAAGGGGGCGGCTTGCGGGGGAGCATAATGACTTCCTTTTCCGGGGCGGGCTGATTAAGTCTCCTGTGAGATCCACAGGAGGGATGACTCATAGCAGCTGATGGGTCCCTCAGCAGTGTCGGGTCCCTCAGCATGCATGTGCAGCGGGCACTGTTAGGGAGAGTAGGTGGAGTCCAGGAGTAGCCTTAAATAACACCAACATTTAAGGGCAGTGGGAGGATGGAGGTGCCAGGGAAGGAGTGTAAGAAAGAGGCTGTGGGGGCAGCGGGCAAGGTACGGGGGGAGAGCAGTAGCCGAGCCGTGGGTGATGGTAAAAAGAATGAGCGCACACGGAGTGGGGTTGACCTGTGATGACATAACTGAAAATAATAGCTGTTAGGATTTTCAAGATTGATTTCTTAAAATTCCCTGAAGTCTTTCCTGTGAATCTGTGAGCACTGGTTGTAGGAGCGCTGCTGCCAGGTCTCTGGTCATCCCAGCCCTGTCTTCTAGCTGTTTCCCCTCAGGAGGCAGAGCCCCACTTGCATGTCTCCCACCTTGCCTGCTTCTTTCACACTGCTGATGTGCCAAGTGTGTCATGCTGAGATTTTAGATTATGTATACAGCAGTGACTCAAACATGAATGTTTAACGCCCTCAGATGTGTGTAACTTTTATATGCTTTGTTGAAAATGTAAAGTTTCTGTTGTTTTTTTCTCATTTAAACAACCACCATTTAAAAACATTACTGAGGGCCTCCCAGGTGGCACAAGGGGTTAAGCACCTCATAGTGAAGCAATCTGCAGTCTCTGCAGTTCAGTCCCCGGCCGGCCAGAGAGAAACCCTCATGGCAAAGCAGACCTCTCCTGTCTTGCCCGCTGCTCCCCTCAGCAGTGTATTTCAGTCAGTCTGCCTGTTCTGTTCCCCACTCTGTCTCTGGTAAATCCTCTCACCCCCCCGCATCTCTGGCCTATACCCCAGCTCTTGTATGCATGAATAAATAAATCTTAAAAAAAAATAAAAACATTACTGAAATATCAGACAATTTAAACAAGCAAAAGTGAAGACAGAAAAAACAATTCAGCTACTGTGACCAATGTTTTTATATATATATCTTCAGGTCACTTTCTTCTCAAGTATTTGAATATAACTAAAAAACAAAAAAATTGTTGATAGCTTGTCTTGTAATTTGTACTTTTTTCACTTTTCAAATTATTGTATCGGTTTCTATATCAGTAAGTATATTTCCAATGCATCCCTTTTATGGCTGTATAATATTCCGTTGTTATGTTCTGTATATCTTATTGTGTTTTACTGGTAATAATAGTAACCACCATTTATTAAATCCTTAACTATGCCAGGAGTATATCAAGCACCATACATTCATTCTTTCAATGACTCTAGGCCAGAGCAGGAAGGGGTCTTGTTATCTTAATTCTGTCGATAGTCAATTCTCACAATTCCTTTGCATCTGTCATCTCAGGCAGTCAGTCTCCTCCACTTATGGGTTTACCTGCTTCATCGTTTTCTCTCTGTGCAACACGATGCCATTTGTGTCATCTTCCCTTAACTTCAGAAAATTCTGACACCACTATTCTAACCTGGAGCTCTGGTGGTTGGGTGAGGGAGGGAACCAGAAAACAGGAAACCTGATTTGAACTAGTGAGCGCGTCCCTGAGAATGAGTGGGCTGGCCTAACTCAGAGCTGCGGACGGACCCTGGCCTCAGCCCAATAATGACCAATGGAACCCACTCTGGCTGCATCCTGGGGAACATGCCAGGTCATCCTCTGCTCTCATTTCTCCTCAGACCCCTTTGCCATCATGGCCTCTGCTTCCCTCTGGCAGCAGGGACTCCAGGGCCTGGAAGACCTTTCCTCCAGGTCCAGTGCCAGCTCTGCTTCCCCTCTTCTGACAATTTGTGGTTGACAACAGGCATTGTGGAGCAGGCGTGGCAGCTGGCCTCACTCGGGCCCATAGAGGTGGGTTTTGTGTTGGTGAAATAGCTGGCAACAATGTATTCAGTGAGGTTGAGTGTAGGGTGCTCTGCATTCTTGTGTACCCTCTTAGAAAATCTGGGGCATCATAGTTCAGCTTTGGGAAGGTGCGGAAATAGTCCTGCACTGCTTGGAATTGTGGGAGCCTTCGTTGTATGTTTCTGGGGAGTAGCTGGCCTGTTGCACATCACTCCCCGAGCGCCGGTGGGAGGCGGCCTGTGGTGAACGTTCTGCTCGTGTTGCAGGTCCAGCTTGCCTCCAACCCAGTGCTGGACGCCTGGTACGGCGCTCGTGACTGGGCCTTGGACCACCTGGATGACAGCGAAGTCTGGATCACCAGGAAAGACTATGAAGAAAAGGGCGGGGAGTACTTCAAGGAGCACTGCGCTTCAAACATCTACGTCCCCATCCGCCTGCCAAAGCAGGCCTCACGCTCCTCAGAAGCCCAGGCATCTGGCAAAGGCGCTGGGGCCAGTGGAGGTGGTGCTGGCGAGCAGGCGTAGCAGAGAGGGGCCATGTCGGCTGGTGTGATGGACAGTGACTGCCAGGTGTGTCCAGCCGGAATCTGCTAGTGACATTTGACTGCAAGATGGATTTCTCCTGGGGAGAACAGTTCAGGGAAACTGGGAGTTACCCTTCAGGACAGTGAGCGTGTGGGGCTTCTCCGGTGAGGACACATGGCCCTCTGGAACCGCAAGTTACCTGTGGCAGCTGCTTCCTGCTGCAGTAAGTGAACACAGGGTGGAAGACGGAGGTGCAAAATGCACGGGGCTTATTTCTTATTGCATTTAAAGTCTCTGTTTTTGTTTTGTAAAGTCCTTTAAATTTTATATTGTCAATGTAGGTATTTTTCTAAATTTATTCAATAATTGCGTGAAGGCCCAGCAGGCAGAAAAGTCTTTCACATACATGGAAAAAGGTGTTATTCATGTAACAAAAGCAGTTGCCCACAGACTTTGTGGTGGTGGAAACAGCAACCTCCTCCTGTTATTCCCCAGTCACTCTGCCAGGGCCCTGCTTGGTGCCTGTTTCTCCAGGGGCAGAAATGAGGCTGGTGTCCCAACTTTTGATCGTACCTGCTTTGCTGGAAACTTTTCCACGTCTGAGGCCTTCCTACCAGTTTCTGATTTTTGACTCTGAGTTTGTTGGCTGCTTAACTTTCTCAGGCCTTTCTGAAGAAATAGGCTGGAGGTTAGTGCTGTAGGTAGCCTTTGCAGTTTTGCCATAAGCTCACATTCCCTGCACCTTTGCATCTCCATCTTAACTGGACAGACAGCCCCTCTCTTGTGTAGATTGCTTGTGAGAATTTTCACTCTCAAACACACCCTGTCATTGGACTCAGAAGGGCCCTGAACTCTGTCATCTCTGTCACAGGATTGCACATTTAAGTCCATGGAACCTCAAGCCTGCCGTCCCATAAGGCCACCCCAGACACCACCTCAAACTGCTTATATGAATTTCCAGGTTGATCACCTGTTCACCAGCACTCAGGGGTTTAGATACTGGAGACTGGAAGGGGGTACAGTGGTGGTGGTTACAGTAGAAGTCCCAGGGCATTGCCATGAACTGTGAGCCATGAGCCTGTGACCAGCACCCACTACTAAGAAAGGGTAGGTGTGAAGGAGGTGGGACCAGCCTGCACACGGGTGGTGTTTGCATGCCACGTTGCCGGAGGAGGAACTGTGCCAACTGCAGCCAGGCCTTCTCCCAGAGGCAACGCCTCCAAAAGCCTGAACAGCCATGGGGAGGTCAAGACTGCTGTAGAGGTCACCCCCTGATGGGAGGAACCCTGGCGGGCAAGTAAGCTGGGATGCATGGTGATCAAAAAAGCGTGAGTCTGGACCTGCTCAGGGTTCCTGTAGATTGGGGGACCTAGGTGGAGGGTTATAATGTGAATAGCGGTCAGGGGAGTGAACCTGAGTGCAGCTGCTTCATCTCATCTGTTTCCCAGCCCTTCCACCTACCTTTGCAGGCGCGCTTCTCAGGCATCTGTTCTGTTCGTCCTAGCTCGGCACACAGGCAGGAATGGCTACCCGTGGGATCCCCAGCCCCTGGCACCAACCACCACAATGCTCTGGGCTTTTATCTCTGCCCTGGGATGGTTTCTTCTGAATTGTAACATATACCCCAAAAGCAAGAAGTAGGTTTCGTTCAGCTTGAAGTACACACAGCCCAGTGCTGGATCTGGGAGGTGCTGCAGGCTCTCAGGAATTTTAATGAATGACCAACTGGTTGTGTAAATAAATGACTGTGAATAAAGGAAATGTGACAACAGTCTGTCCACTCCATTGAAAGGAACACCTCAGGAGGCCGTGCTGAGGACTCCTCCTCTGCCAGGAGCCCTGTTCATTGAGACACCTTAAAATAGCCTCAAACTATATTAAGCACAAGTTGGCCGAATCATTGAATGAAACTGGCACATGAAAAGTGCCTGAAGAGTTTGTGCAGTTACAGGTCACACATAACGACCTTTTGTCTAACGATGGGCCTGTGTACAGCCTGGGTGTGAGTAGGCTGTGCCACCTGGCTCGTGATAGCACAGCCATGAGATTGCTTAGTGACATTTCTCAGGATGTGTCCCCTAAACATGCCCGTATTTGGGAGCCCCCATGATGATGACATCCAGGAGAAGGTGGGACTGGTGCTTCCAGGCCTGGCAGAGTGCAGGCCCTGGGCAGAGCAAAGGGAACTTCAAGTTGATTGGAGTGGTGCCACCACAAGCCATATTCACTGGGAATGGGAAGAGGCAGAAGGGTTTTCCACGAAAACTTCAGGAGGAAGTTAGGACTTGGTATCTGGAACCGTGAGAAGATATTTATTGTTTTCAGCACCAAGTGGTTCGTAGTTTGTTCCAACATCCCTACTTGGCCACTGAGTTTGAATGGGAAGGGGTTAAGCTTAAGGAAGCAAATCCCTTGACATAAGATGGAGGAATCCTAGTAATGGCAGATTGGAGTTGACAGCAAAGCCTTTCCCCCAGGCGAGAGCATCAGTGGGCGCCTGCCCACAAAAATGTGCCAAATGTTGCAGAATTGATTTCACTATAGCGCCAGGTGGGGGAGCCCTCGAGACACAAGGAAACCACCCAGACCTTCTCCCTGCCCCACTTCTTACTCATATCTACTGCTTATAGTCAAGTCATTGAGGTAAATCTAACTTACTCAAATAAGAGCATTAATAAAACTCCTTATGGGGAGACTGTAAGAAAAGACCAAAAGCAGAGAAATCAAATTAAAATGTTTTAGCAAATAAAACACCAAGAAAAGTCACCACAGGCACAAAAATGCTAATGCAGCCTTCCGACATGAATGAAAATACACGTTCTAGTGCAAGTGTGAGAACACCATGAAATGATGGGAAATTGGGTATCGTTGACTGAGGGATGGGGTGGTGTTGAGATGGGAACCCAGAAACCTATATTCAAGATGCACAACAGGCAAGATACTTATCCTGGAAGAAGTAAAGAAAGGAGAAACCAAATTAAGAGAAAGTTGTTAAGGAAAGATGCAAAGGAAATCTAATCACATTGAATATGGTTGAAGAAAAGTCAGTACGTTGAGTTTTTAAATTGAAGGAGAAAAACAATGGAACAAACTTATTTAAAATGGCGATTCTATAAAAATTACCTTCTCCCAAAAGAAAATGCCCTGAAAGTAAAAACTGTAAAGGCATACTGCATGCAGAGGGAAATTAGCTTAGAAGTGTCTTAGAATTCTAAGAAAGTCCTAATAATTATGTCAACTCTAGGAAACATCCTAATAAAAAAGAATTTCTGAGCCTCCAGCAAAAAGACAAAATGACTTACTTAATAATGAAAAATAGATGATACCAAAATTTTTAAAAAAGATTTATTGATTTATGCATGCAAGAGCTGGGGTACAGGCCAGAGATGTGGGGGGTGAGAGGATTCACCAGAGACAGAGTGGGGAACAGAACAGGCAGACCAACCGAAATACACTGCTGAGGGGAGCAGTGGGCGCGGCAGGAGAGGTCTGCCTTGCCATGTGGGTAGCTCCCTGGCCTGCTGGGGATCGAAGTCGTGCTACAGAGGCTTCAAATTGCTTCATAGTGCGGTGCTTAACCCCTTGCGCCACCAGGGAGGCCCAAGATGATACCAAATTTTAACATTGATACCTACTAGAAAGTTGATGAGAGATTGAATAATTAGAAAACAAAAAAGGTAAACATTAACAAAAACAGTTTAAAAGCTGCTAGAAAACTTACTAGAAAAAGACCAACAAAAATTTAAAACTACCTAGAAAGAATAGAGAAAGCACAGGTATGGAACAGTAAGAAAATGATCAAAATAGCATAAATATACAAAACTTCCAAAACAAGAAAAATCGTAACTTTTTTGTAGAACTCTTTGAAAATACACTGGAAAATCTTGATGAAATACAGTCATCAATTGCTTCAGAAAATGTAATTTACCAAAACTGGCCCTGATAGTCTAAATAGACCCATTTCCATAGCTGAGTTAAAGAAATTGTCACTGAATTGCCTCAAGTTCCAGGTTCAGTTGAATTCACAAAATTCTATTAGTCTTTACAGACCAGACACTGCCAATGTTCCTTAAGCCTTTTCAAAGCATAGAAGACAAATCACCTAAATTACTTGTAAGCATAATATTGTTATCAAAATCTGACAGCAAACAATAGACCAGTCTGAAGAATAGCAACCACAACAACAAAACCCACAAAAAAAAAAGCTCCACAACAGCTCAAGTAAGATCTTTATGAACAGAATCCACCAGCACAAAAAACGAAAGTACGCAAATGTATCCATCCAACATCAAAATTTCAGAGGCTTTACACAAGGTTTACGTCTGGGGCTATGTGTCCGATAAATGTCAGGATGTGGGTGTAGCTGCGGGTGCATCATTCCACGTGGTCGCTCCACACCATCCTCTGGTCCTGCCATCTTAACACAAAGTCTGGAAGAAACATGGAAAGTCAAGCCCAGGCTCCAGCAGCTTCCATCCAGGGCTTGAATCACCCCTACTCAGATGGCCTTGGCATTATCTTGTGTGACCTCCTAGTATTGCATTTTACCTCCTCATTGGGGAGCAGCTCCGTCTGTGGTATTTTGTGGGGTTGCTGTAGGGGTTACTTGATGCACCTTTCACCTACCACAGTGCCATGAGTGATTTCTCTCACATACATGCCACGTGAGGACGTTACCACAAATAACTCAATTTCCCCTCTTGGATCCTTTGTTGGTGTCCTATGTTTTACTCTGAGCGGTGTTATAAATCTCACAATGCATTGTTAATATTTCTTATCTAGTCCATAATTTGGAGAAATCTAAAAAGGACCTTTTATCTACACATCCACTCTTGGGTACAGGAAAGTGGGGGGTGGAAGAAGGACATTTCCTTGGCTCCGGTCTCAGCTTGGATATTCTTCTCAGGAATGCTTCATAGGATGTGGGAGGAGTCTCCCCTTGTGGCTGGCGCCTGCTAGACAGCTTTTTGGAAATGTTCCGGGTGGGGGGGGGGGGAAATGCTGTGGGATTCTCCTGGCAGCCAGTCGTCAGCCTGGACAACGAGAGTTGAGAGTTGGGACGTGCCAGCTGCTTGGCCCTTTCCAGCCTGAGTAATGTTTTCACACACCTGGCAGAGGCAGGCTGTCGCTTGCTGGGCAAACACCCAGGAATTGCCTGGGGACAAGGTTGATGGGCATCCCCCCACCTGGACGAACATCTGGAAACTCTATCTTTAGTTGTAGGGGGAGGAGCTTTTCCTGCTGATCATTCCCCAGCATGGGGCACTTCGGGAAAAATCTGGTCTGGTTTTCGTCATATGTATTAAATCCGTAAGGCCTCCCATTTGGACCAGCAGTATCCACATCCTGTGCTCACTGTTACTATGAAAGGGCATTCCGAGAGTGTGAGCTAAGTCCTTTTGTCCTCTGTCAACCTTTGTCAGTCATTCCTTTAGCTACGTGAGAAGGTACACCCAAATGCTAAAAATATTCTAGCAAGCTTGAATAAAATTGACCAGAATATTGACAAAGCCTCCAAGGAGGAGGGATGATCTACCCTCTTTTTTCTTGACAGCTTTCCCCACACTCTAGGTCCGACAATAGCAAAGTTCCTACAAGGTTGTTGAGCTACACTGAGAAGTACCCAGCACACCCAGTCAATCCCAGTGTCCCTCCTGTGTGTGGCAAACTCTGGGCGATGCAACAGGGTGAGTGAACAGGCCCTTTGGTGCCACCTAGTGGCTCTCTGGAAAGCACCGAGGATGGTAGAGATGGATGCAAAGGCCAGCGTTTCTGAATACAGGGCTGATTTTGGAGCAGGGCCAAATTTAGGTTCTGCCAGCAGAGCCTGGTTGGATGACAAAGGACAGGTGTAGGTTGGGCAGCCCGGTTTGGCTCCTTGTGAATTCTGGAAACAATCTCAAAACTTCCAATTGCCATTTTCTCTGTTGTTAGAATAAAAGCCTTCCAAAATTTAATATCTTAATAAAAAAATCTTTAGCAAATTGGTAGCCTTAATTATATGTTTCCCTGGTGGTAATGCTTCCTTTGATATCTCTTTTTAAAAATGAAGGTAGGATGATGAACCAGAGACACTTTTTGGGGGGTGGGGGGCGGAAGGGGAGGGATTGGGGTCAAAATGGGGGGTTGCAATTGTATGGGAAATATAAAAATAAAATTTATTATTTTAAAAAATAAATATATATATAAGGGAAAAAAAGATTTATAAAAAAAAAAAATGAAGGTAGGATGTAAGTTATCTGAATTAGCCAGAAGAGCTATGTAACAGCTTCTTCTCTCTCCTGTGGCTCTGATTTTAAATTAACAGTACATATTCTCCATATTAGGCTTTGGAATCATGTATCTGTCATACACAATTATGAAACAAACCAGTTTTAAACAAAAACACAATCCTTAAAAATCAAAGTAGAGTGAAACCAATGAACATAATTATATACTGAATTTGTAGCTTACTCACACAGAGAACACTTATTTTTAAGTCTTTAATTAGGGGACCTTAATTGGATAACTTTAAGTGACCTTTTTCTCTGGTGGGAAAAGAATGGTAGTTTTTAGAGGGGTATAGTGTAAGAACAGAGAAGAACTATAAAGAAATATTACTGTTTTCAGTAATGTTGTCAGAAACATTGGTATGATCATTATGAAGATATATACACATATTTGCAAATAATTATGTTAATGTCAGGAATGAATATTTTCAGTTTAAGATACAAGATGTAAAAATATAAAATGAAATATTAAATGAAAATTCTAAAATTTTGAATTTGAATGGCAGATATCAGTATGATGGATTTCATCTCTAAAAGCATTAATTTCTTAGCTGCAATGTGGTTTACATATAATGGGTAGCCCATGATCAAGGAGTATCTAGTGCCCCCATGTGCCTTCTCAAATATTACTTCCCATTAAAAGGAACCAGGGGGTCTTTAGAGAAATGACTGACTCTAGTTCTGTGGCAGGAAATACGCAAGATTTGTCTGGATTCTCTCGTTGCATCAGAAAGCAAGGAGACTACCAAAGACCACTGAGAATGCCTGGGATCATATAAAAATAATTCGGTGGCTCCCACTGGTCAAGGAATGGGACAGATGGAACACCAGAAAGAATCAGAGGATGCAAGTGCATCCAATATTCATAGCCATGAATTCCCCGTTCTTCATTTAGAGGAATCAGCTTGCTATTTTGAAAACCGAAAGGGAAAGAAGGAAAAGAAGCAGCATCGAGGCTGCCTTTCTAGTACCAGCTCTACTCCACAAGAACCAGACAGGTAAGAGAACTTCTTTATTGAGGCTTTCCAGCCCAAACATGAAGGTGATAGAACACCACCACTTTTTTTTTTTTAATTTTTGGACAGTATTTTATTTCCCCCCTTAGGTGTTGTTGACATAATTCTCCCACTACCATGGCATCTGTGATCCATCTTCACCATCCCTTGTGGTCTTCCCTCCCCTGTTTTTGTTTTGTTTTGTGTTTTTTTTTGTGTGTTTTATTTTTTTAAATAATAAATTTTATTTTTATATTCCCCATACAATTGCAACCCCCCCATTCTGACCCTCCCCTCCCGCCCCTCACCCCCCAAAAAGTGTCTCTGGTTCATAGTTTTTTGTTGATTTTGATTTTCGCTTTCTTATAGTTGTTCATTTTCCTGGTCCCTTATTTAAGTTTTCTAGATTCCTGCTATGAGTGAGACCATCCGGTATTTTTCTTTTTCTTTTTGGCTTATTTCGCTGAGCATGATCCCTTCCTGCGCCATCCATGTTGCTGCAAATTGCATGAGAACACCACCACTTTTGAACTCCTGATCCAACTCATGCAGCTGTGTGACTGGCGATAGCTGGCAGTGGCTGGTGACAGCTTGATAGTGCTGAAGCTTTAACCCCTGCGCCACCAGGGAAGCCCCCATGAAATATTCTTACAAAAAATGTTATCCCGAATCTGACCAAGCCTCCAGATTTCAGTGCCAGTTTGCTGCAAATACCGGACGGAGACACATTATATAAATTAGGGTCCTGACAGGATGGTGCATTCAGACTAGCAAAATTAGAAGAGACTAATTTTATTAGAAGAGACTAATTTTGAAGGTGAAGGCAGAGAGCAAGGATAATGCCGCCGGACACTGAGACAAGCACCAGAAAAGCCTTTACCAGTAAGGGGAGATGACCTCAAGGGGAGGGAACTGGGAGAGAAACCGTCTTGAGTGAACAGTCAGCTTCAGTCAAGAAGCACAGCTAACCCAAGCCGACCTTGCCAGGAGGAGCCAGGGAAATCAACACTCTGACCTCATTTTCCTCCCTCCCTCCCACTCCTACCAGGGCTCCCTATTGTGCAAACCCAACTGAAGCCGCAGAGCAAGAAAGCTTGGCTGACATAGTGTACACAGGTCAGCCTCCCAGGGGCAGAATAGGGTGGAAGGAGGACTGAATGGGGCAAATCAGGAAAATCTGTAAAGAACCAGGTCAATAACATCGTGGGTATGCCTTCAGCGAAACCCAGGATCCAGAACACTCCGGGAAAGACCACCTTCTTTTAAATTTTCTTCCATCAAGCAAATTAAAAAAAGTGTTAAAAAGAAGGGAGACCTGTAAATTAAGACAGTTGAAACATAGCACAAGTACAAAGTGTGATCCTTGCTTGGGTCCCGATTCTAATAAATCAATGGTTATAAAAGCCTTTGGAAAAATCTGGAGAAATTTGAAAACCATCTGGAATTTGATGATACAAAAGAATCATTGTGGGCCTCCCTGTGGTGCAAGGAGTTAAGCAACGCACTGTGAAGCAGTCCGCAGCCTCTGTAGCACGAGTTCCATCCCCGGCTGGCCAGGGAGCTACCCACATGGCACAGCAGACCTCTCCTGTCTCGCCCGCTGCTCCCCTCAGCAGCGTGTTTCAGTCTGCCTGTTCTGCTGCCCGCTCTGTCTCTGGTGAATCCTCTCACCCCCTGCAACTCTGACCTGTACCCCAGCTCTTGTATGCATAAATAAATAAATCTTTAAAAAAATCATTGATAGGCTTTTAATCTTAGGTGTGATTTGAGGATGGGTGGGGAGGGAAGGGGAAGGGGGAGAGGAGGGGAAAATGCTTATTGATTCTGCAGCATTCTCATATTTGCAGGTGAAATGATACAAGGTGATAGAGTAGAACATTGAGCATCATCTATGAAGTATTGTTACAAAAATGTTCATCTGAATCTGATCAAGCTTCCAGATTTAACTGACTTTGAATGTCTGGGATTTGCTCCAAAATAAACAAGGGGAGTGGGAAGGGGCTATGGATGAAAGCAGAGTGGCCACATGTTCATTATCATGAATACAAGGACTAGGCCCATGGGGGTTCATTATACCCCTCTACTTTTGTGTGTTTGAAGTTTTCCGTGAAAAAACTGAAACATACAGTCCTCTCCTCCAGCCTTGTTTCTGTGGTGATGTCTTGGATAGCATTCAGTGCCGTGATGTTTGTGCGGCTTCTTTCCCATCTTCTCAGAAGGTAGAACCCCACTGTGAGAAGACACTTGGGCTCTCCGGGACACAGACATCTGTTCCTCACACAAACAGCAGCAGATATGCACAGTAGGACAAGATTTCTGGCAGACCACACCACATTAATATGAAGACAGCTTCTTCCCTTCTTTATTTTAATATCGTGTGCAGTAGATAACACATTCACGAAACACCCCTTCCAACCTTTTGCTCTCTTGTACTAGGAAAAGTGACAAGAGCTGCTAATATCTCCTAATTGGTGTTTGCCTTTTGACTTAGTGGGGGTGATTATGGACTCAATCAAGCAGCCTATGAAAATTGCTTTTGGGTTTCTGGTCATACTTAGAAAGACTTTACTTACTCTGCAGTAACGAAAAAAGACTTTCATATATTTGGTTCTATTAAGCCCTTTTATGCCAATGACAACATGTCTGGTGGCATAAATATAAATGTGCAACCTAGCAAGTTGCAAAGTGAACACCCAGCAGCCCCCAGCACTGTCTTTCCTGCTGCTGCCTTCCTCTTGTAAGAAACCACCACGGCAACTTCTAGAATATTTCCATCTCTTTATGGTTTTGCAACCTACTTTGACATCCTTAAATGTTGCATTTAATATGCATCCATGTTGCATGTAGCCAGGGTTCATTCATGCTCATTGTGGTAGAGTGTTTTATTGTAACATGAACCATCACTAGTTTATCCAGTTGGAATTTATCTTGGTGTAAGTTTGTGGTACGGCTCCAGCTGAATTTCTTTTCAGATGACTAGCCAGTAGTATTAACAAAATTTATTGAGTAATCCATCTTTTCTCCACTGATTTAAATGCCACTTTTATTATTTATTAAGTGACCTCATATTTTTGATCTACTTCCAGACTCACTCATCTGTTCCAGTCATATCCCCATCTATTCCTGAATTCATAATGAACTATTGCTCTCACCTTAAAATACACTTTAAGATGTGGCAGAATCTATCTTTTCAGATCTCTCTCTCTCTCTCCTAGACTTTTCTTGATTTTTCCTTGCTGCATGAGCTTTCAAATCCATTTCTCAAATTTTAGAACAATCCTCTTGGAATACTTATTTTCATTCCATTAAGATTATTATAGATTAGAAGATGAAAGATGGTATCTTTTCTTTATTGGCTCTTCTAGTCAAAAATGGGAATGTGCCTTTAAATTTTTATTTGGGACTTCATATCACCTAACAGACATCAAAAGTTTTATTCAGGGCCTTCCTGGTGGTGCAAGCAACCTATGAAGCTATCCGTAGCCACTGCAGCACAAGTTCGATCCCTGGCCAGGGAACTACCCACATGGCACAACAGACCTCTCCTGTTTCTCCCGCTGCTCCCCTCAGCAGTGTATTTCAGTAGATCTGCCTGTTCTGTACCCCATTCTGTCTCTGGTGAATCCTCTCACCCACACACCTCTGGCCTGTACCCCAGTTCTTGTATGCATAAATAAATTTTAAAAAGTTTTATTCATATAGTTCCTATGTTGAATATTGGGATATTTGAATATTGAATATTGGAATATTCCTATATTGAAATGAATGAATATATTCATTCATTTATATATTTGAACATTATTCCATTATGTTTCATGTCATGATTTATTTAATCATTCCTCCTTTGAATGGCATTTGAATAAATCTGTCTCCCATTGATTCTATTGTAAATAGTGCTGCAGTAAATAGCCCTCCACCCACATGTATTTGGTAAGAATACAGCACTAAAGAGGAAATTGTAGGACCAAATATTTTAAAATATTGTCAGGTATTGTTAAATTGCTGTCTCAAAACAATACCAATTTACATACTCCCACACTTTGACCAATCCTGCATATTTACAATTTAAAAATATTTTTCTTATGATCAATAAATCCTCCCTGTGGTTTTAGGGAATGTTCCTCTGATTTCTGGTCATTCACATTTCTTTCGAGCCTTTCCCATTCATATCACTCATCTAGCTGGATAATGGGATGTTTCTGTGTATGTTCTTATGAAAATTTATTAAATATAAATCTTCAATGTCATGCATTATACAGCTTTATAATTTCCTCCATCAATATATAATGCATATTTATTCCTAGAAACATTATAAGAGGGAATTTGGAGGCACCAAGGACACAAGAGTTGCATGCACAGCCAGAGGGCCACCAAGGAGAGACACTTCAGAAGAAAACAAACCTGCCAACTTCACCTTGGACTTTCAGAAGCCTCCAGAACTATGGAAATACATTTTCATTGTTTAGGCCACTCAATCTGAGGTATTTTGTTTTGTTTTAAAGATCTACTTATTTATGCATACAAGAGCTGGGGTGCAGGCCAGAGGTGCCGGGTGTGTGTGTGTGTGTGTGTGTGTGTGTGTGTGTGAGAGAGAGAGAGAGAGAGAGAGAGAGAGAGAGAGAGAGGATTCACCAGAGACAAAGTGGGGAGCAGAAGAGGCAGATCTACTGAAATACACTGCTGAGCGGAGCAGTGGGTGAGACAGGAGAGGTCTGCTGTGCCATGTGGGTAGCTCCCTGCCCGGGGATTGAACTGGTGCTCTAGTAGGTGCAGATTACTTCATCGTGCTGATGCTTAACCCCTCATGCCACCAGGGAGGTCCAAGCAGAGGTATTTTGTCATGGCAGCCTTGGCTAATAAGTACTGTGGTCCTGACGTGCCCCCACCCAGTGGTGGTCCATATCCTCTCCCTCCAAGCTGACGGAGGTCAGACTGGAGCCCCTGCCGTGCTGGGAAGAAGTCCAAGCTAGCCCCCCCTCCCCAGGTCAGATCCATGAGACTTCTTAGATGGTGCCTGCTCCCAAGCGGGAGTGAGCCCAAGGCATGCAAAGACAGATGTCCCTTTCCAAATTTTGTACCCACACAATTCATTTTATTCCACTACATTTTGGGGTAGTTTGTTATACAGTAACTCCCAAAGGGTCTTGCAGAGCAGCTATCACCAGCCTGGCTCCCACAAACAGCACAGCCCTCTCTCTGCGTGCTCCCCAACTTGGATGGAGTGCTGTTGCTGCCACCTGGTGGTCAGTAGAAACAATGCAAGACCCACTGTGTTCAAGAGCCTCTTTTTTAAAAAAATTATCTGTACTAAAAAAAAAAAAAAAAATTATCTGTACTATATGTTCATTTTTATACAATGTTTGAGTTCTCCTCTCAGGTGTAGTCCCCATAAAATTCCCAACACCAAGTCACCTGTGCACCCTCACCTTGGTCTCTCATGCTCTTCCCACCCCTGTTTTGGTCCCTCTCCCATCCCTTCCCCTGCTGAATGTCTCAGGTTTATCTTTTGCCTGCTAGTTTTGCCTGTCAGCAGTTACCCAAGCACAGAAGCTGTGGCCTTCAAGAGAGGGGCACCGCCAGCTCACGGGGACTCTTGTCTTCCTCCCTCTGATGCCTGCTGTGTGCCCCTTTGGATATACCCTCCCAGAAGCAGGAGGATGAGGAATCTGTCCAGCTTATCCCTCAGTGCAGCCGGGCAGGTAGGAAAGGCACGCGGATCTGAATCCGGATCCCCAGGGGCCAGGCCTTCTGCTGCACCCCCAAGTGTCTGTACCATCAGTGTGTCCAGCTGCAACTTGCTTCTCCCCACGCACACTGTGTTTCCCAGATTTATGTGTTGATATAGGCAGCTTTATTTCAGCCCATTGTCCCTATTGTTAAGAATTCCATCATGTTAAAATACCCCTTAATTCATTGAGGGGTAAGCATTTGCCAGGATGATACAAATCTTATCATACAAATCTTATCATGATACCTGCCCAGGTGGGGAATTTTCTCCAAGCTGCATATTCCTACAAGTGGAGTTGCTGAATCACCGGACAAGCAAAGTTGCCTAAATAATGGCAAATATCTCTCCAAAGTGATTGTGTCGGTATTTGCCCCCCGATTCCCCACCTCAAGGGGTTTCTGTTTCATAGCTGGGCCTGTCCCAATATCCACAGACCCTTTGCTGCCTTTTAGATGACTTCAATTTTTTACCTCCTAGATATTTAATGTGCATTTTCCTAATAATTCAGAAGTTGAGTATTTCCTCAACCAACCTGTTGTTCTGGGGTAAATATTGTGTTTTCTTGCACCAGGCTTTGCCTCTTTATCTTGCAGGCCTAGATTCTAGAATCTAGAAAGACCTTTCCTCTCTTGCCTCAGGCAGTGCGCGGCAGTGAGCTCTGGCAGCCACCTGGGCTGTGGAGTTACAGAATATTTTACAACTCAGCGCTGAGGGACACCTTTTGTTTACTGTAGTTGTTCTCTGTCCTCCCCCAGAGGAAAGAGTGACCAGAGAGGTGGGTGGGTGGGTGGCTGAGGACACCCATACCAGTGGCATCCACAGCTCAACAACAATTGAGGGGAAAGGAAGACCAAGTGTCTGTTTATAATTTCCAAAATAGCATCTTGCTGCAGGGGTAAGCACTGGCGCTGGGTCTTACTGTGTGGCGGGACGCTTCATTCGCCTTCAGCAGCCCTAGAAAGCAGGGTCTTTATTCATTCAGCAGATGCACCATCTCTGGTAGTTTGTTAGGAGACCCCAAGCTGGGTGCTTGAGCAGCAGACTGATTGTGTCTTACAGCTCTGAGCTTGGAAAGCTGAGATCAGATGAGGCTGGTTTCTCCTGAGGTCCCCTCTTTTGCTGTGTAGACAGTCACCTTCCTCCAGTGCCTTCACCTGGTCCTTTCTCAGCTTCTTAACCTCACCTCCTAGAGGGACACCGGTCATCCCGGATGAGAGTGTGCTGTGCCTTGACGTCCCCTCTAGTGTAGCTCCATTCCTAGGTACCGGGAGTCAGCGCTACAGCTTGTGAATGTGTGGGAGGGGAACACAGGTGGGCACCTCACGCTGTCACACGGGGAGCTGTCATGAATGTTGTGGCCACACCATGTACAGTTACAGGTGCGATCCTGGGGCCACGTGTGCCAACGCCACTGGGTTTGACGTGGTGCTGCCCTGAGACATTTGAACTGAGACCTGAGAGAAGGTGAGGTGAAGCAGAGGAGGGAGCAGCAGGCCAGGCAGAGGGAACAGGTTGTGCCAAGAGATGCTAATACCTGAGGAGCCCGAGAGAACAGAAGGCGGCCAGCAGTGCAGGTTGTGTGAGGAGGGAGGACGTGCAGGGATGGTGCAGCCTTGCACCAGATAAAAACCACCCTGTGCTCCCTGAAAATGACAGATCCCAGGCCACACTCCAGGTCTCTGAGTCAGACTCTCCCAGGGGAGGGGGCTCTGGAATCTGCATTCTTCCCCCGAACATTTTTATTTGGAAAAATATTAACCCTCCAGAGAAACTGAAAGCAAAGGACAAGGAGCACTTGAATACCCTTCACCCAGATTCACTACTTGTGAACATTTTGGCACCTTTACCCTTTTCTTTTCCCCTCCTCACCCTGTCCTCAGCACGCATCTCCCAAGGGTAAGATGTGCACCTTTTTCTTTGTCACCACAAGACACACCATATCTCAGAATAGTAACATGAACTCATCATGCCGTCTCACAGACAAGCAAGAGTTCAATTCTCAATGCTCTACAAAATTTCCCTTATACCTATTTAATTTTTCAAGCTAGGATCCAATCAAAAACCACACATCAAGGGGCCTCCCTGGTGGTGCAAGGGATTAAGCATCAGCACTATGGAGCAATCCACAGCTACTGCAGCATGGGGCTGGCCAGGGAGCTACCCACATGGTGCAGCAGACCTCTCCTGTCTCACCCATTGCTCCCCTCAGCAGTGCATTTCAGTCAGTCTGCCTGTTTTGCTCCCCACTCTGTCTCTGGTGAATCCTCTCACCACCCCCCCACCCCACACCTCTGGCCTGTACCCCAGCTCTTATATGCACAAATAAATAAATTTAAAAAAAAAACCCATACATATCGAAATATGTTTGTTATGTCTCTTTAATTTCTTTTAATCTAGAATAACTCCCCATTAAAAAAATAAATATCAACTTTTTAAAAGAGTCCAGACTCTTTTAAATGACCCACATTCTAGATTTGTCTAAATTTTCCTCATGATTAAAATCAGGTTGAGTATTTTTGGTGAGACTATGACATAGACGGTGGGGCGTGCCCTGCTCTGTGTCCCTTCCAGGCTAATGTCAGGGACTCCCACTCTTGGGCCTGCTGGGCTGGCCACGGAGTGAAGGTGGAGATGGCTGGGTCACTCTGTTGTGGAGGGACACTTCCCCTTTTTAATTAGTAAATCATCTGTGGTGCAATATTGTGAGCCAGGCAAACATGCTGTTGCATATCCACTTTTCACGGAAAGCTCTAACATCTGTTAATGACCCTTGTCTCCTCAATCAATGATTATATTGGTGATTGCAAAATGGAATCTGCCCCAGGTGATTTTTCTACTCAAGGAGTTTGGGGAACCCTGGTTCAGGCACATGTGGGGACACAGGAGAATGAGGAGCTGCTATCAAGTTGGCTGGGGGTATTGTGCATTGGAATTGTGCATTAAGATGCATAGTCGTAGGCTCCATACTGCACAAAGAAAGAGAAAGGTGCTAAAGACAGGCCTAGAAGGCAATGTCTGCATGCTTCCTTCCTCCTCCCCTTCTCCCAGGTGAGATTCTGTGCTTCCAGAAGCTCGAGAAACACAGACTTTGGTGAGCTTAGTCTGGCTACACGTTGTATTTTCAACTTACCTGGAGGGCTTTTGTGATGTGCATCTATGTGTGTGTGTTTCAAAATAAGTACCCACTGCTGGACTCTGATCCAGTGGCTGGGGTGGAGCTGGGCATCAACACCTTTTAAAGCTTCTTTTAAAAGCTTCTTTTAAAGCTTCTTTAAATGGTGATTCCATGTGCTGCCAAGATGGAAAGATGAAGCGTCACAGGCTAGCAGGTTCTCTCTAAGCTGAACATAAAAACGAAAACCCATCTCCCCAGCTTTTAGTGACCTTGAAACTCACAGCACCATCACCGTGCTGTTCTAGGCCCCCAAATCTGGTGCCCCATCCAAGTCTCAGAGGGGGGTCCCCACTGTGTGCAAACAGGTCTGATGGTGCTCTTTGGGGGAGTCACAAAAGAGGCCAACGTAAGGTCACTTCCCTCAAAAGCGTGGGGACGTGGGAATAAACACACACACACAAACAATGGGACTTTAACAGACCAGGAAACCGATACTCTGGAAGGGAAATGGCTGCCCTGGGGCTTCACCACAGAGCCAGGGCCCCTGCCCAGATGCCTGTCTTCGGCTGCATTCGTTTTATATGAGCCCACACTGTACCCTTGGCATTTCCTGTACTCCTGGGGGTGGGGCCTGGCCCAGAGCCAACGTCTTCACCAGCAGCACCAGCCACCTTCGAGGCTCCCTGGGGCCAGGCAGGGATTCAGTAGTTGTTGGTGAAGCATCGCAGCTAGCCAAGCACCTGCAGGGATCACGTTCTGTGAATGTGGCTCCCTCTGAGGCCACACTGGCTCACCTTTTCACAGACTCAGGCGTCTGTAGACCTTCCTTCTTCTGGACCTCTTGCCTCACATCTCAGCAACCTTATAAATCACCCAAATTCTACCTTTAGTATAACTTGGATGAGCTGACATGAGTGGCAGTTGACTTAGTCAACCCAAAATTATCCAAATATTTATTTAATTCTATAGTTATAAGCCTCAATGTTTCTAATTTTATATGTTGGGGCCAATCCATTTATCTTCAGGTTCTCAAATATTTTCCGTAGCCCATTAGCATGTTTGCTGGTCTTGGGTGTTATCTTAATGTCTACTGGCCCATAAATGACCAAATGGAAATAAAGGGAGGAACTTACCTCCCTGTGGATAGGAGAGAGGGCTTGGAGGACATGGTGAGTGTTGCTTTTGTGGGCCACATTACTGTCTAGTTTTTTTTTTAAATAAAAACTTAATTGAGATATAATTCATATACTGTATGACTCTCCCATTTAAAGGATGGAATTCAATGTTTTTCAGCGTATTCCCTAAACATGTTTAGTATTCAGGCCGTAGTTGTGTGACCACTACCACAATCAATTTTAGAATGTTTTCTTCATCCCCCAAAAGGAACCAATATCCTTTATCAGTCATTCTCCATTGGCCCCAACACGCCCCTCTCAATTCTAGACAACCACCACTCACCTACTTTCCATGTTTATAGGTTTGCCTATTTTGGACACTTCATACAAATGGAATTATACAATATGTGGTCTTGGTCTGACTTCTTTCACTTAACATGTAGTTTTCAAGGTTCTCCCATATTGTGGCAATTATCAGTACTTTATTCCTTTGGTTGCCAAATACTATTGATTGATATGGCTATTTCACACTTTTCTATCTACTCACATTTTGATGGATATTTGGGTTGTCCTGGGGAAGGCAATCCAAAGACCGTGTCCACCTGTTGACCTGGGAGCCTGACTGGCCATTGGAGCCTCCTTGCCACTGCCCCCCAGAAACGTGCTTTTTACTTGTCCTCCACCCTCCTTGCCCCCCTGATCTGAGGAGCTGCCCAAATATATATCCCAGAGATAAAATGCATTGCTAAGACTACCTGGGTGGTGCGTGTGATTAAACCCACTTAAAGCCTCTATCTAAACTTTTAATCTTGGGGGGCAGTTGTGGAAAACTACTTGTCTTGCAGTCATGCAAGACAGAGGTGCTTAAATGAGCTTCCCTGGCTATCAGAGCTGTCACCTACCTGTATGTCACCTACCTTCTTCTGTCCCTTGCCCTGAGGACCAGGGCCAGTTTCAGATCAACATCTTTTGGTTTATTATGAATGACACTAGCATGAGTCTTGGTGCACAAGTGTGTATGGGTGTGTTTTTATTTCTCTTGGGTATATTGTATGCTGGATCATACAATATCTCCATGTTTAATATTTTGAGGAGCTGCCAGATGTGTTTTCAAAGCAGCTGCACCATTTTATATCCCCACCAGGTTTTCAGTTTCTCTACATCTTTGCAGCACATCTTATCACCTGTCTTTTACTTGCAGCCATTCTAGTGAGTTTGAAATTGTGTTTTACATGGTTTGGATGTGCGTTTATTTTCTTATTGGCTTATATTTAGTGTCTTATGTGTTTATTCATCATTTGCATATCTTCCTTGGAGAAATGTCTATTCAGATCCCTTGTTCGTTGTTTAATTGTTATTTGCTTTTTAATCATCAACTTGTAAGAATTCCTTATGCATTTTAGATAGAACTCCCGAATCAAATAAGGATTTGCAAACATTTCCTCCTATTCCATGATTATTGTATTCATTTGCTAAGGCTGCCATAATAAAATACCACAAACTGGGTAACTTCAACAACAGAAACTATTTCTCATGATTCTGGAGGCTCGAAGTCCATGATCAAGGGCTTACTGGGTTTGGTTTCTCTGGCGTCCTCTCTCCTTGGACTGTAGTGAATGTCTTCTCCGTGGGTCTCCACGTGGTCTGTCATTTGAGGGAGCACCCTTGGTGTCTTTTCCTCTTCTTACAAGGACACTAGACATATTGGATTAGAACCCACCCTAAGGACCTCAGTTTAACTTAATTGCCTCTTTAAACACCTTCTTTCCAAATACAGTTCATTCTGAGGTATTGGGGTTGGGACTTCAACATTGTGACTTTCAGGGGCACACAATTAAGTCTTCTTTCTTTCTTTCTTTCTTTCTTTCTTTCTTTCTTTCTTTCTTTCTTTCTTTCTTTCTTTCTTTCTTTCTTTCTTTCTTTCTTTCTTTCTTTCTTTCCTTCTTTCTATCAATTTTTTAATTTTTTTACATCTTTGTTCATTTTTAAACAATATTTGCTTCCCCCCACCCCCTCAGGTGTAGTCCCATAGAGTTTCCTTCCCCAATGCACCTGTGCACCATCACCTCAGTCCCCTGTGTGCCTCCCTCCCTCCCTCTGATCCCTCTCCCTCCTCCTCCCCTGCAGGATGTCTCTGATTTATAATTGTCTGGTTTTGCTTTGTTGTGTTTTGTACTGTTATTATTTTTTTACGCTGGTGTCTTATTTGGTTCCCCCTAATGCCCAAAAATAGATGAATGGATCAAGACTATGTGGTATATATACACAATGGAATATTATTAAGCAATCAAAAAAGATAAATTCATGCCATGCGCAGCAATATGGATGGAACTAGAAGGAATTATGCTCAGTGAACTAAGCCAGAAGGAAAAAGAAAAATATCGGATGGTTTCACTTGTAACAGGAATATAGGAGAACCAAATAAGACATCAGTCTTTTTTTATTTATTTATGCATATAAAAACTGGGTGTAGGCCAGAGGTGCAGGAGAGTGAGAGGATTTCACCAGAGACAAAGAGGGGAACAGAAGAGGTAGATTGATTGAAATGCACTGCTGAGGAGAGCAGCAGGGTAAGGCCAGAGAGGTCTGCTGCAGCCATGTGGGTCAGCTCCCCCGCCAGGACTTGTGCTGCAGTGGCTGTAGATTGCTTCACAGTTTTGAGACTTAACCCCTTAATGCTACCAGGGAGGGCTCTTTTCACTTCTTGATGGTGCTCTTTGAGGCACAAAAGATTTAAATTTTCATGAAGTTCACCTTATCTATTTTTTCCCCTCATTGCTTTCACTTTAGATGCTATATCTAAGAAACTCTTACTCCAAGGTAACAGTGTATGCCTATGTCTTCTGAGACCTTTACAATTTTAGCTCTTAGATTTAGTCTGATCCCTGTTGAGGTGATTTTTGGATGTGGCATGAGGTGGAAGTCCAACTTCATTCTGCTTGTGGAAGTCCAGTTATCCCAACAGCACATGTTGTTAAAAAGACTCTTCTTTCTCCATTTAATTACCTTTCCACTATCATTGAAAATCAGCTGGTCATAAATGTAAGGGTTTCTATCTGGACTGTCAGTTTTACTCCATTGATCTAGGTCTCTCCTTATAGACACACAACACTGTCTGGATTACTGTGGCCTTGTAATAAGCTTTGAAATCAGGAAGTATGGCAAGGTATACCATTTTCTGAGTGTACCTTAACTCTGGGTATCAAACACTGTGAGATATGAGTAAACAGCACAACCTGCGGGTTTGGACCCACGCTCCCTGTTATGGGAACACACACTCCCGAGTGCTAGCCATGCCTTGGAGACATGTATTCCCGCCCTCTCAGCCCACAGCTCTTCATGACAAATCAATGGAAGCATTCTACAGAGAACAATGATCCCCTTGGGTTATTTTAGACATCTCTTTAAGTCTTCCCCACCTGCTCTGCTCTCTAATTGCTCTTTCTGAAACAGTGTCATTCACAGCTGGATTATTAATGAACTCAGAGGAGCCAGAAGGCAAGTGGGGCTGGGACTTGGGGGGCCTGGGGGGCTGGAACTAGCCCAACTGGGAGGTTTTCATTTTCCTGAGAGATGTTCCTGAGTTTCCTTAGCAAACAGGAAATCACTAACTCAGCATATGCTGTCAGCCCGAGAACACTGCTGGCTAGTACAGACCCAGAGCTCTTCAAACAAGACTGCTGGGAATTAAATTGACTGGGTAGCGCCCCAAACCCCCAGACCTAAACCTTGTCAACCCCTCCCCCCTGCCTAGGGCTGTAATCTGGAGGCTGAGAAAGCTCAGGAAACAAGGCCCTTTGTGGAGAAGAGAACTCTATTGTGTTAAAGCCAATGTTCAGCCAGTGTGGATTTCAGAGAATGTTTTGGGGTGGATTTTCCCCCTTTGTTAACTTTCTCTCCTGGGTGGTGGTGGTGGGGCGGGTAGGGTCCTCTCAACAATAACTTGAAGATGCTTAAATGCATTGTTGTGTAAAGAAAAGATGGAGCTGGGGAACCAGAGAGCCAGGCCTCCAGATTTGGGGGTGGGGTGGGGGACGACTTGCCTTCGCTGATAGACGCCATTGGGTGTGTTTGGCTTTTATTTTTAGCACTAATCTCAGGGAAGCAGCCCCTTTCTAGATCTTGCACTTCTCAGGCAGTGACACAAGTCAGCGAAGGTAGACCACTTCCTTCCTTCTTCGCTTCTACTCCTTTCTTCCCAGAGAGAGGAAATGATGTGAATCCACATCGAAGGCCACAGCCCTCGCTGACTGCTGCCTTCTCCCCAGCAGGGAGGCGTCTGTCCCCACAGACCTGTCCCCAGGTCAAGGCCTGGCCGGCTCCTGCGCATCTTAGGAAAGCTTTGGGTCGAGTTGCACGGGCTCTCAAGGTAGGGGACTCCAACCCCTGGCACAGGTACTAGTTCTGCGTGACCTTCAGAGGGTTACAAGTCCCCTCTGGGCTTTATGAGGCCAGTCCGTTAAATGGGGGTAGCAATACAGTCCTGGGCTTCCCCATTCCGTGGTGGGGTTGGGGCAAAGCTTAAAGAAAACTCTTCCAAAGCCTGGCCGCGTCCCACCCGCCTTCAATTTTCTACAGCTCAGAGGAGGGGCCCCACCCCTAGGCGCTGGGACCCTTCCCGGCGCTCCCTCGCCAGCCGGAGCGGGTCGCGCGCCCGCCCCCTTCCCGGGAGCGCAGGCCCCGCCTCGGGGGAGGAGCCGCGGGGCGGCGCGGAGGCTCCCGCGGAGCAGAGCCCGCTCCTGTGGCCGCACCGGCAGCTGCGGCTCGGGGACCGGCGGACGGAGCAGGGCCGGGAGCCGCCCGGGGCAGGGCTGGGAGAGCGGGTGAGTTCCCCGGCGGCGCCGCCTCTCTCCCGGCGCTCTGCGCTCTGGCAGGGCGGGGATGGAGGAGCTCGGCCGGGTGCTGGTCCCAGCTCCGGTGATCTGGCTGGGGGTATAGGTCGGCTTGGCCAGGGGCCGGCGGTTTCAGATAATGGAGGGGGGCATTGGAAAGGCGGGTACCGGGGGCGCAGGACCGGGCAGTCGGGCTGGGGTCGGGGCGCACTCGCGGGTCCTGCGCGCCCATGACAAGGCCGGGGTAGGGGTGCCTATTGACAGGTTGTCGACTGGGGCCGCCAAGGCCCGATCTGGGCACAGGCAGGGGGCCTTAGACTGGCTGGTTTGGGGCTCTTGGGTCGCCGTCTGCCCGGGGGCGCCGTGCGCGGCCGCGGGAGCTACAACCCGCACCGAACACCCCGGGCGCTCAGCCTCGGGTCGGACCTGGGGGCGCCGCCCCCTCGCGTGGCGGCGCTGATTCCCGGGCTCGCAGCGCTCCTGCCCTGGCGGGAACGGTCCTCAGGGCGAGCGCCCGGGCGCGTGGACCCTTTCGGTACCTTGATCTCTCTGACAGCGCCGGTCGGTGCCCGGGAGACGCCGCGCGGGGTTGCTCCCGGGGTGAGGCGCGCGCGTCCTCGCCGAAGGGCCGCTGCGTGTCTGCAGCTGAGCCCCGGAATCCCGCGCCCCCACTCCCTCCCGAGGAGCGCGCCGGGCGCCCGGGGTGGGCAGGAACCGCAGCCCGCACCCGAGAGGTCGCGCGGAGGGGTCTCTCCAAGGTCAACCGCGGTGCCGGGGCTGAGCCACCCGGAGCGCCTAGAGCGCAGACCCGGGCTGGGGAGGCGCTCGCTGCTCTGCCGGCCTTCTTCCCCGATGCAGACTCCCTCCCTCCGCTCCGCCTCCCCCAGTCCGGACCCGGCTTCTCTGGGGATGCTGATGATGCAGCTGCCAGCCCGGGCTGACGGCGGAGCCTGGGGGAGCTTTGACTGGGGCGCTCCCAGGAGGGCCCGCGCGCAAAACGTGGGACGCGGTGCTGCCTGGCCCCTCGCGAGCGGAGGGAGAGAGATGCGGCTGCTGGAGTGCTCCTCGGCGCCGAAAGCGAGAGGCTTGCGCGCCCATGTGATTGGATTCCACATAATGGGCCCCTGTTCTCGCTGTTAGAAGCGCCCACCAGCTCCCCGAGGCCCCGGGCACCAGGTGCCGCCGCTGAATCGCCCTCTGTGGACCCGCGACCCGGAGGTACCATGCGCCCTTTTCCGCAAGCCTCCCTCGGGAAGGGGCCTGCCAGCCGCCAGCCGCCTCGGCCCGCGGGGGTACTCCCCGTGCGCCCTGCCATTTCCTGCGGCTGGTGAAGTGCCGAAGAAAACCCTCCTTCTGGGTGCCCCCGCCCCACCCCACCCCCGCCTTCCTCTAGGTTGGTAATAAAGCTTCTTAGCTCTGTCAGTGACTGCTGCCCGCCCGAGGGCAAGGCACTTGGCCTCTCTGGGCCTCCACTGCCTCTAGGAAATGAGGTTTCTAATCTGGCTGTGGGGAGATGTGAGGGGACCCCTGGAAGCGGCTTGGTGCAGTGGAGCTGGGCGGGAGGGCTGCTTCCAGGGAAGCGCGGGCGCCTTTAACGCAGGGTTCCAGCGGGGCGTGTCTCTCTTAGACTCGAGCAGAAGTGGAACCCTGGTGGGTGGTTCTGCAGGGCCTGGGGGAGTTTCCACATCTTCCTCCCTCAGCTCTGTCCTAAAGAGCCAGCTTGCAGGCGGCTGGTGGGCGCCGGTGAATCCTTTCAGCCGGCTGCCGGCTCACAGGGCCTCCCACACAAGTCCCGCAGCCCCTCTTCTCCCACCTGCCACCCAAATCCCAACTTCTCACCCCAAGTCCCTAGGATTTTGGGGACCAGCTGTCAACCAGGCTGCCCTGGACCTTCAAACTTTGCACGTTCCTGGCTCTTGGAGCAGACCCAACAGTGTCCTCCGTCCTGGGATCTGCCTGATCCCTCTCCTGGTCCAGCTCTTCCCAGCCTCTGAAATGTTTCTTTCTACCCCGCTGTGCTTCTCTGCACTGTGACATTCATCTGTATGCTCGGGGCTCCTTCATCCTGGTGCTCTCTGGATCTTCCCTGGCCTGGAAGGACATGGGAGGGCAGGCCCAATGGATGCTCAGACTTCATTCTCTCTGGAAATTGCTGCTGGAGTGGAGGTTCCATTCTATTCTAGCTGTGAAGTCTGTTCAGGAGCTGAGCCTCAGCGCTAAGAGGATGCTGATGCAGGAAGATGGGTTTTTCCCAAAGGCAGCCTTTCTGTTGAACCACTTGAACCCTTTGGAAATGAAGTCTCCAGGTTCTTCCCCCAAACCAGTTCCATGCGCAGAGTGAACTTTCTCTGACCATAGGGAGTTGCGGCTAGCCTGGTTCCGCAGATCACAGAAGGCTCACACCTGGATTTCTATGCCTTGCTTGGACGCTCAGGGAGCTCACCTGACCCAGGCCACCCCGAGCCCCCTAAGCTTGCCTCCCATCCCCCAATCTAACTGTTCCACTTTCACCCCTGCCTGTACCAGGACTTGAAGCACTTGGTATATAGTGGGTCCCACATGGCATTTCTCCAGCAGAAACCAGGACAAGCTTCTTTATCCCAAGAACACCTTAGAGAATGGCTTCAGGAGACGCTTAGAGAAAGTGACAAAGTATAAAAAGTCAGAACGTTAGACTGGTTTAGTTGGTCTAACTAAATGATAGGTCTAGACTGGAAAGCTCTGCAGCCCTGTGTAAAATATTCACTCTCTCTCTCTCTCTGAGTCCTGTTTTTCTCTTCTGTAAAATGGAGCAAAAGTAGCGCCTACCTCAGAGGGCAGTGAGGATTCTGAGACCATGTTTCGTAGGAAGCGCTTCGTGCAGCCCTTGGCTCAGGCAGGGGTGCAGGAAATGAGACTTGTCGTTACCACCATTTCCTCCTTTGTACTGGCTCTCAAAGGTCCCACCACCCCCAGTTCCGGGGGCCTGTAACTATCAAGACAGGGAAAGTCCCTCAGCTGGGGGCCCTGGCTCCTGGGAGTTTGAGTCCAGTATGGCCCTGTCACCAAGATGTCTGCGACTTAGCCTTTCTCAGCTGGCTGCCATTCCTCTGGAGTCATTCAACAGACCTTTGCTCTAGTCCAGATCTTGTGCTTAGCAAGGGATTTCCAGATGTATTTCTTGCTCTCCGGGAGAGGGAGGCCTGGAATCAGACATCGAGGACACGCTGGGTTAACAGCTTCCCTGGCAAGAAGAAGGAGTGAAGAGGGCGGTGGGTGAACAGGTGGGCTCAGGTCCACCAACCCAGGATCATTCCTGACTCTGCCATCTCATCACTGGTGGTGATAGACTGGTGGTGATGCCCTACCTCCCAAGCAGATAAGCTCCCTACTTTGGGTGTCAGGGTGAGAAAAAAGGAGAACACATAGGTAAACAAACAAACAAACAAACAAACAAACAACACAGCTCAGTGTTTCTAGATATGTCCGTGCTGGCAAATGTTTATTGCTGTTATTATTAATTATCATGACCCATAACTGGTGGGCAAAACTTGCTGCGGGAGAACATTTGAGCCCTTCAGAGACCACTTTCCAGGTGGTAGTTAAGGGAGGGGTGGGCAGCCCCAGCAGAGAGAACAGCTTGTGCAAAGGCACAGAGGCTTCAAAATGCTTGGTGCCTTTGTGGGTGGTGGGCAGGAGCTGCAGCGGGAGCACCCCCCACTCCAAACCAGGGCGAGATGGAGGCAGGGGCTGTGGGCAAAGCCAGGGAGGGAGGCAGAGACCATTCTGCCACCTTCTTTTGTTTGTAGCACCCAGAAAGTCCTGGATTAACTCCTGTGTGGGAGGATGGGCTGGCCACCCGCGCTTGCCAGTATATCAATACAGTAACTCTTCCTTCCTCTCCTTTCTGCCCTGGAAGCATAGGGGTCCCCTCCTTCTTTCTGAGATGCTTTTTCTCCATCTGCACCTGTTGCTCTCTTCCCGGGATTCAGGTTTCTCATTTGAGGGAAGGGGATGTGGACAGAGGAAGTAGCCGGGTGCAGCCGCCTGTGGGTCCTAATATTGTACCAAGTGCTTTTCTGGATGCTGGTCACTGTCCAGCCACTTTGCTTGCATTACCATTGATTGACCCCTCACACCAATCCCCTGAAGTAGATGCATCTGTCCCTGTTGCACAGAGGGAGAAACTGAGGCACTGAGGGTGAGGCATTTGCTAAAGGGCATGCCTCCTTTAAGTGGCAGGCACTCAGGACTGGGGCACCCCGGAGTTGCTGTGTGCTCCCGTACCAGCTCACTCACTCACTGTGAAGATCTATAGCTGACTGCAGACTGCCTGGTTTCTTTTCCCCTGTGTCCCCTCAGACACTGGCAGTAGGCACCTTGGAGATGGGTCACAGAGGGCTGTACTCTGTTTTTTGGGGTGGTCCGTGTGCAGGCCCTTGGTGGGGGGAGGTGCTCATGGGCATCTCAGATTTCGAGGCTTCACTCCTTAGCTGGCTAGTGTTTCATGTGTGTGCTGGACACTTTGCAGCTTGATTGATGGGGCAGGTGGCTGCTGAGCTCCATGGTGACCCCAAGAAGGAATGAGTCTTTTAGGATGGCTGGTCAGAGCATCATGTGACCACATACCCTCCCTATTTACAGAAGACATCGAAACAAAGGCTTGGATTTCCTTTTCCAGGGGAGGCAAATAGGACCAGTGTTCAAATTCTGCCTCTAAGAGCCACTGACTTTTGGGTGTTGGGCTTTTTCTTCTTCCTTGACTCTTACTTTCTGGAAATACAGACATATACCACACGTAACTAGATAGAGAAAAGAGAGATACCATTCAGAGTTGTTATAAAGATTTGTAATCATGCATACAACACCTGGCTTCCCAATCATAGGTAATATTGTGTTATTCACACTATTCTCTTCTGTGGTAATTATCATAGTTGTCATTGTATGGTTATTTGCAGTCATCACTTTTTTAGGCTATTTCACCCACTAGGCCAGTGGGTCTCAACTGGGGACAGTTTGGCCCCCCAGGGGACACTTAGCAATGTCTGGAGGTATTTTTGGTTGTCACAACTGGGGAGGTGCAGTTGGGGGAGGGAGCTACTGGGTAGAGTTGAGGGATGCCTCTAAATATCCTACAGTGCCCAGGACAGAGCTCCCACCCCCCAATAAAAAAATGAATTGGTCCCAAATGTCAGTAGTGCAGAGCTTGGGCAAGCTGGCCCAGGGTTCTAGGCCCATAAGATCAGTGAGTATGTCTGCTATATCCTTGTCCCCGATTGCCCAGCACGATGCCCAGTACATGGGAGACAATCGATATGCATTAAAGGGATGAATGAGGACTTGGAAGGCCTTTCGTCCCCTGGAGTCCCAGAGGTTTGGCTTGAGGGACACTCTGAATGGACAGAGGAGATTTAGGTGAACCTGAATGATGAACAGTCAATTGGTAATTCAGGCCAAAGAAATTCAGACCAAGCGCTGCTTTTCCTTCCCAGCAGGTGATTGGGGGCCAGAATGATCTGATTGTGGCTGTGAGCATTTCTGCATTGCTCAGGTAGATTCCAGACCCACCTTTCTGGGCAAGTGGGCTGGAGCTGAGGAATGTAGGTGCTGACAAAAACGCCCATCAGCTGGGCTCCTGAGACTTGCCAAGTGGGGCGCAGCTGCTGTGAGCTTCCTGTTTTTTTCCCTTTCTGGTGGAATGAAGGAAACCCACTGAATGGCTGTTTTCCACTGACATTTACAGCAATGTGATAGGCCTTGGATTAATGAGGTCAAGCTACAGTGTGAAATGTGCCCGATAACTTGAAGCCCGGCCAACAGGAAAACATCGCTTGTTTTCTTTGGGTCATTTGATGTCTTTGGCCAAGGAAGCGGGGGTCACAACTCTGTACTAAAGAAGGGAGTGTTTTATGCCCTGGAGTTATAAAGGCTGCAGTTTTTGTCTCTTTTTCAATTTATTTTAACCTGGACTTTGAAATAAATAACTCGTCAAAGCAAAGGTTCACTGTGTGCCGCTGCTGAGTGTGGATTGTGGGAGGATCGTGAGGTTTTTCCAGGTCTCTTTGGGAGTTGGAAGAACAAAGGTATTTGGACAGGTTAGAGGATCCCATTGGTTAGCACTTATTCTGCTAGGGAGGTGGGATCTAGGACTAGGACTTGTTCAAGAGTTATCTTGGGGTTCCTGTGAGATGTAGAATCAGAATCAGTAGGTCTGGGCCCGAGTGTCTGCACTGCTAAAAAACTGGATAGCAGAGGCATTCTACTGGCTTGTGCTTTGAATAGGAGGGGTCTGAAGAACCCCAAGTCTACAAGAGAGGGGTCCCTGGTGCCATCCACTCAATAACAAAAGCAAACCTGCTCGCCTTGCCTGTTCACACAGCCATCTGCCCTGCTAGCTCGTGGAGTCGCTCAGTCCCCAGCGGCGTCCGGTGGTTCTCAGAAACTGCAACTTTCTTAAACAAAATGACTTATAACAAAACAGGCCCTGATGTTCCCTTCTGCTGGGAATAATCATTTCTCATAAGGAGGTGAACAAAATGACTTTATGGCGGGCCTGCTGTATTGACTGTGTCCCTTCTCTGTGTGTCCAGACCTGGAAACATGCTTCCAGAAATGAAACTCAGTGTTGCTGGGTCACTTGGTTACCCGGAGTTGGTCAGACAGATCCCTCCAGTCTTTGTCCAGCTCACCTGTGTCAGAATTGGCCGACATGGGGAGTGGGGGGTGAGGGGGGTAAACTTGGGGGTGGTGGGGGTGGGGGCGCTGAGAATCTGTATTTTTAAAAAGTGTGCCAGGTGGTTCTGATTCACAGCCAGGCTGGTGGAAGGAAAGCTGGGAGGAAGAACTGGAAGCCAGTGGAAGTTAATTGCTTGGCAGGGCCTCTGTGAGGTCCTCCCCTTGTCAAGCTCTGTACCCTGCAGGGCTGCATCTGCCGGGAGTGAAGAGTGCTTTTTTTTTTTAATATTAATAATAATTGTTACCATTTGGTACCTATTATGAGCCAATTGCTGTCTATTTAACTCTTCTGGTCTCCCAGCAACTCTGAGAGGTGCTGTTATTGCTGCCCTGATTTTACTGCTGAGAAAAGTGAGGTGCAGGGAGGCTCAGTGGCTGGCCCTGGCTCACATGGTTAGTAAGTGGTGGCAGGGAATCGAATCCAGGACATCTGGCTTCCAAGTCCTTGCACGCAGTCATTACATTCTCTGGCTCTTTGGGTGAAGTGCTGTTGTGTTTCATGGGTCTGTCCCCATTCTAGAAGAACTTCCCAGTGGCGGGGAAGGCTACCAGTGACCTTGACTGACTCTGGAGTCAGAACTGGGTCTGATCCTTGCCTGTACCACTTACTGTAACCTTGAGCAAATTACTTGCTTAACTCAATTTCCCCTTGTGTAAAAAAGGAATAATAATAGCATGAGATGATGTGATTAACCATTTAGCCTCTGCTTGGCATGAATTATCAGTAAGTCAGCCCTGGCACTCATGGATGGCTTCAGAGCAGGGGAGAGAGGTGAGCAGATGTGTCATTATGTCCCTGGGGGCTGGCTTAGTTGTTATTTTCACCAGGTTACTCATGTGTGTTGCTTGCCTAGGCCTCCCTGGCCTTTGCTTCTTGGCACTGGTTAGAGGCTCCTGTGTCCATGCCAGTCTAGTGAGTTCTCAGAATTGCTTGATTCTCAGAACGCTTCAGTGTCTCAATTAGAACTGACTTTATTACCTGACACCTAAGAGCAAGTAAAAGACACACAGTCTCACACTTATTCCTTTCAAGGCTCTTGGCCCTTCTCAGTAACTATCCGTATCTTCTGGAGCTCTGTCACCATCATCAGCTCCCACAGGGGCTGGACAGGAAGCAAACATTGCCTTATAGACATTGCTTATTGTTGTTCAAAGAAACACAGAAGATTCTCCCCCAAAATTTCATTCTTTTTTTCGCTTTTGCCTGTAAAATCAAGCTTTGTTTTCTTACTGCAGTATTTTATACTTTTTAATTATAAGAGAATACAAACTCATTATTAAAATTCAAACAATGGAAAGCAAGATTTCCACAACCATCATCCCTAACCACTTATTCCCTTTTCCCAGAAGAAATCCCTGAATAATTTAGGCATTTCCATAAATTTCTTATACACATACAACCCTGTAGGCTTTTACATGTTTATTTTTTCTTTTTAGCACATCTACATTCTACTCTTCAGAAACTTCGTTTTCCATCTCATTTAGCCTAACACACATCAACACGAATAGATAAATATGTGTTGTGTGATTGTTCAGTTATAAAAACTTACTGTGGTTTATTTTCTAGCTCTTGCTGAGAGTAAAGATTGTTTCCAGTTTTTTTTTTCCATTTCAAAAATACAATATGGCAAATCCTTGCTTGTACTGAGAGTATCTGTATTCTGGCGTGACCTTGTCCATAAGAAAAATCCCCCGCAGTGAGAACTATGACAGATATTTTCAAATTGCCCCCCAAGAGCCCAATCCAATTTCTGTTCCCTCAGAGTATGTGTGAATACCTGTTTCCCCACTCCCTGCACCAATGCTAAGTATTAAATAAATTTAGTTTTTACCATTCTGATAGGAATAAAATAGAATGAATGTTTCCGAGTGAGGTCTGCAGTAACTCAGATTTATGACCTTTCAGATTGTGCTTGAATAGAAATTGTTAGATAGTCCAGAACTACATGTTATCTGACTTTATGGAATTAAAGATATAAAATTGAACCAGTTCTGCCCTCAGGTTGATGCCTATTTCCTGGAGGGAGCAGACATATGGACAAATAAAATAAAGGAAGGTGGTTCACATATGCTAGAGGATTGCATAGTGAAGCTCACTTTTATTTGTTCACCTGTCTTCATGACTGTCACAAATGGGTGCCTAGAATACAGGAGACATGATATTCCCTGGGTGGAGGAGAGAATGCGTACTTGAAATCCTCAAAAGAAGACAACGTGATCAGAGGCAGAAAAATCATGCAGCCTACCCCTCGTGGGGGCAGCAGAAGGGATGGGCAGTTGGGAAGGAATATTTGGAATTTGTCTCTTCCGTGGTTTCCATGTTTACTAGTGGGAGGTGGTGCAGAAAACCAGCTGAGTTTGCAGCTGGTGCTGATAACTGGTTGCTTATACCTGGGCACATTTGTACATTAGTCTAGAAAGCGTGAAGACAACTGAGGAGAAGGCTGGCTTTAAAAATCTACCACCTTGGAGCTCATAGAGGTTGGGTGTGGTTGGCATGAATAGGTGCTTACCCTGGGGTGGCAGGAGGTGTGGCAGAACAGTGCCCATTATACCGAGTAGATGCACAGAATGGGTGTTCAATGAATGAATGAGCGTCAGAAGTGTCTCTGTCTTGTAGAAGGGCCTCTGACTCACAAAGAATAGATCCATTGAAACAGGGGGCATGGTCACTTGATCTTCCCGCCTGTGGGGAGCCACTCCTTAGCTATACATATTCTCAGGACACCTGTGCTGCATCTCTCTTCTTTCACTTAGGATATCTTGAGAACAAAACAAGGCAGAGAGCAGTTGAATAATGGCATCTATCATTTTGCAAATAATTGCTTAAGCAGGGATGCAATATTTAGAGCCAATTGCAAAGCATACAGAGTTATAAACAGCCAGTAAAGCCAATCCAAACCAAACCCATTATTTCATGGAAGACAAGGCAGGGCTCAGGTGAGTTGTGTCCTGTGTCTGGCCCCCATCCAAGTGCCCATCCGCTCCCCCCCCCACCCCGTCCGTCAGATCTACTTAGTTTGGTTTGATACTATAACTCTGATACCAAGTAACTAGGACAAGTCACTCCTTGGGACAGAACTGATGGAATAATCTCATTAATTTTCAGTCTCTGTCTCCTCCTGTATACCTCCTCTTATTTACTGAATGCCTACCTAGTACTGGGTGTCTCTATGGCAGGATGTATAGGTGAAGACCTTATATCCTTTGTCTTTCAAGAGCATCTAGTCCAATCGAAGAGGCAGATCTGAAACTCACGATCATGACAGTTTTGAGTGCCACAATAGAGAGGTGGTCAAATGTCCTGGACTGGAGAGGAGAGAGAAACCCATTTGGCACAGGGCAGATAAAGAACAAGGGCATCACAGGAGCATTGCGATGTTTTGTAAATGAGATGCAACAAGTCAAATGCTGACTGTAGGGCCTGGAAACAGCATAAGTAAGGTGAAGAGTGTGGTATAGTGAACTGTTTGGACTTTGTAGTAGAGAAATATGGGTCAAATCCTCATTCTTCCATAGTTGTGACTTTGGGAATGTCAAGATGAATCTCCATTTCCTAATTTGTGAGTAAGGATATGATACTGTTTCTAAAGGTTCATCATGGAGATAAAAGTTTAGTTGTGTGTAGTACCTGGTTCATACTAGAGTTTCAGCAGATGGTGGATAGCATCTTGGAGATGTGACACCATTAGACCTATTTGGTGTGGCTGGAAAATGGAATGTTTAATGGGTTAGGGGTGGAGAGGGAAGTTAGAATGGCTGGAGATAAAGCTAAAATGTCAAGGTCAGGTACTGGATGGTCTGGACTGCTAGGCTGAATAGTTTACACTTGACTCTGTAGGCAGTGGGGCAGTACTAAATGCTTCCCTACACGAGACATATAGGATCAGACTAGGTTTAAGATTGGGAATTCTGCCAGTGGTGTGGATGGTGGGTTGAAGGTAAGAGATGGAAGTAAAGAAACCACCTTGGAAATGCTGTATTCCGTGTTTCCATCTTGGAAAGCCACAGCTCACATTAGCCTAGTTAAACCCTACAGTCAACTACTACCTGGAGAGACAGATTAGAGGAGTGGTGAAGAGCATGGGCCTCCATGTTAAAGCCAATGTGGATTTGAATCCTGGCCCTGCTGCTTACTGACTGCATGACTTTGGGCAATTCCGCCACCCCACTGAGCGTTAGTTCACCCCCCTATAAAATGAGCATTAATGGTACCTTTTTCATAGGCTTATTATGCAGACACGATAAATGTGATAGTGTAGATTAAATGAGATAGTGTAGACACAGCACTTACTTACCTTTAGGAATGTAATAAATGTCCAATAAAAGTTGATCATTGTAATAAAAATATTTATTTGACCACGGAACCCCTTTTTCCATGTAACACCTATTAACCTCCTCTGGAGCTACTAGTGTTCTACAAATTACATCCAGCTTGAGATTTTCTGGAGAAACAGCAGCACTTTCTGCTCCAAGAAATAGTAAAGAGGTTGCCAAGTTTTAACACAGTGGTTCTTGGATGCACATTAGACCCACCTGGGGAGCTTCATAAAATTTCAATGCCTGGCTGCACCCCAGACCAATTAAACAACAATCTCTTGAAGTATGACCCAGACATCAATACATTTTTCTAATAATTTAAGGCAAAACATATATAGAAAATTACACATTTCCTACATGAATGGATTTTTATTCACAAATTGAAGATGCCCCTGTACCCATTTCCTGCTCCACAACCAGAATATTACCAGTACTCCAGAGCCCCTCTTCTCTCCCCTCCTGTTCAGCCCCCTACCATAGTCCTGATTGAGAGGTTTGTTTGGTCTGTTGTTGAATTTTACACAAATCAAATAATATTGTGTGTGTGTGTGTGTATCTTTTTTTTTAAAAAAAGATTTATTTATGCATGCAAGAACTGGGGTACAGGCCAGAGATGTGGGGGTGGTGGTGAGAGGATTCACCAGAAACAGAGTGGGGAGCAGAATAGGCAGATCTTTCTGAAGTACACTGCTGAGGGGAGCAGTGGACAAGTCAGGAGAAGTCTACTGCGCCATGTGGGTAGCTCCCTGGCCGGGGATCAAACTTGTGCTGCAGTGGCTGCAGGTAGCTTCATAGGTTGGGTCTTAACCCCTTGTGCCACCAGGGAGCCCCTGTCTGTGTGTGTCTTCTTTTGGTTAATACTGTGGGAGTCCTCGATATTATTGGGTGTGCTCAATCTCACTGTATAGTGTTCCCTTGTGTGAATGTACTATGTTTTTCCCCCAGACTGCTCTTAGTGGGCATTTTGGATAGTTTATGCTTTGGGACTATTACGAATAATGCTGTTAACATTCTTGTAAATATCCTTTGGTGAATGTATATAGAAATTTCTGTTGGGTATATTCCTAGGAATGAAATTGCTGGACTATAAGGCATCATATGTTTAGCTTTAGAAGATATTGCATTTTTTATCGCTTCTTGGCCTTTTGGCTAAGATCAAGTGTAGAAGATATTGCATTTTTTTACAATGGTGATACCAATTTATGATCCCCCTCAGTGTGTAAGAATTCTTGCCAACAATTGCTATTTTCCTTCTTTAAATTTTTTTGGCCATTCTGGTGGATATATAGTAGTTTTTCCCTGTGGTTGTAATATATGTGCCCAGCATCTCCAGGTGATTCCAATGTGTAGCCAAGTTCAAGAAGTTCTTTTCTAATCAGGTTTTGAAAAAGCAAATCACCTGTTAGTGGAACTGGAAAAAGATGTTATAATAACAAATGGCTCCCCAATGACTCTTTTGGAGGTCTGTACCCATAGTTTTTTATAGACCTGATCTGTTTAATAAGCCAGTGGAGGTTGTTTTTTGCTGTGAAAGGAGAATGTGGAGGTGTATTAAACTTGACAGCCTGCCCCTCATTCCTGTGTGCTTTATGTGGGACTAATGGCTCGTTCAGGAGTGATTTGGGAGCTAACATGAGGAACTATGAAACCAGGTAAGAGGCCACAGCAGAACTTTAATCTCTTCCTCCAAGTTAAGACCTGGAAGAGAAGGGAGGATATTAAAAGTGACCAGCGGTCTATATAGGTATTGTAAGGTGAAAAGATCTGAGTCTTTGGGATTGGAGTTTGAGATTTTGTGTCATATTTTTGCTCCCAACGCCAGCCCAGCACCTGACACTTAGAAGGTGTTAAAAATGGTCATAGAAGCCAATATTAGCATGATTGTCCCTAGTGAAAAGCATGACTCCTTTGGATGCAGAGCAAGGTGTTGGTGGGAATTTAGGTGATCTGATTAGTAGTGTGGGGCTTTCTTTGTAAGCTGAGATTTCCCATCTGTTTATTTATTACAGGCATATTTTCATTTTCATCCTTAAGTAACATTATAATAGCTGCTTTCAAATCTTTATCTGTTAAATCCAATATCTGGGTCATCTTAGGGTAGGTTGCTATTATCTGCCTTTCCTCTTGAGTTTGGGACCCATTTCCCTGTTTATTTTTTAAAAAGTTCTAGCAATTTTGGGATATATCCTGGACATTGTGAGTGAGACTTGAAGAGACTCTTGATTCTATTATGTTCTTCAGAAGAGTAATGAATTTTTTGTTGTTGTTTAGCAGGCAGTTAACTCAACCAAACTCAGACTCTTAAACTCAGTTTCCTGCAGGCAACAGCCAAAATTTTTCTTATGCTCTTTCAGCCTTAATTGGGCTACTTGGAGTCAGAATATGGGGCTACCATTCTGTGAGTCTTTTCTGTGATGTGTCTCCTTGCTTTCCAGATGTAGTTACCTGAAGTCTTTCAGAGAGTAAGAATAAAAGCTTCTATCCAAGTTGTAGCCACCATGTACAACATTGGTCAGAGCCTGCCCTTGGTTAAAAAGCTTTCAAAACACAAAAGTCACCTGGTGCTATTTCTTCCTTTGCTATTTCTTCCTGTGTTGCCTCCCCTCCAGTTTCTGTCTGCATGTAGAAGGGCAAAGCTAGTGCTTTCCAGTAGTGTATGTGTGTGTGTCTATAGAGTTTACAACAGTTATAAATAAAAGGGACAGTACCAAAAAAAGCTCCTCTGCTAATAGTAGGAGAACCTTTCTGATAATAGTTTTGTTCATTGTGGGACCCAGAGAGTCCCCCTACTTCACTGCCTAGCACATAGTGGATTGTGAGAGGTACCAATTGCTTAAATGAATGAAGTTTTAAATTAATAGTGCAAGTGAACTAGGGGAGAAAATTGCCAGAAGTAAACCCTGAAACTAGCTACTTATTGATGCTATCAGGTATAAAATAGAAAGGGTGTTCAGTAATTTGCTGGGGAAAATGATGAGTGAGAGGATTGAAATGACGAGAAGGCATCAGAGATCTACATGTAGACTGAAAATAGCTAATACAGGGAACTTCAAGATAAATTCAGTGACAGCAATATCACTTTCATGAGATTAAGTCTGTGACTTATGGAGAATTTACCGTGTTCAAGGGGAATAAAGCTGGTCAAAGGGGAAGCAGGGGTAAGCTTAGAGTTCTGTACACCCAAGGGCAGCCGAGGGGGGGGATCAAGTGAAGAGACTTTGGCTGGAGATGAAAGAGGGGCGGAACTGAAGTAACATAAAGGCAGTCTACTAGAACTGGTTCCTCTGCACGATGACCTGGAAGGTCACAGACCCAGTACTGTGAGACTTCAAAGCCTGTGCATTAGATGGAAACTTCATTTAGCAGGATGCAGAGCATCTGGAAACTTTCTGACTTATTCTACTGACCGTTTCATCTCTCAGAACAGAGAGGACAGTCGCTGTTATGAATCTGCTTTGGCAATTGTAGGATGAAGTGAAAAAAAAAAAGAAATTGTTCACTCAGAGAACACTGGTCACAGGGGGTTGAATCCACAGGGGCTTAAAAGGCAGATTTTATGAAATTTAGGATGAGATACATATATTTCCTGCCCAAGCCTCTAAACATAATGTCGGCTCCAACAGTAGGGGAAATTATGACTTTAATCAAGTATCCCCACTCTGTATAAAATTTATTCTCCTACAAGGATGCCTTGCTTCCAGTCCTGCTTTCATAGGCCATCTCCCCTGTCTGGCCTTTTTCCTTTTATTTTCAAACAATGGAATATTAAAAATATTTAACCATCATAGCATAGACTAATCTGAAGAGATGCCAGCCGCAAACAACTGGAACATCAGTCCTATTTACCTTAACATCTTGGAATCTCAGTCTCTCTTTGAAATGGGAAAAATACCTACATGGCAGAGTTGGTCCAACAATTTCAAGAGATGTTTCATGTAAAGAACCTGACACCTGGGAGTTTTGCTGGGCACAGAAGCTGCTGTAATCAGCCTGGGCTCGTTTCACCTACACATTTCACAAGTTCTATAATGCTTGCCTTTTGTTTCATTAAGCATATGTCTAAGTCTGGACAGATTTCAAGGAGTATTTGTTCTATTATGAATTGATCTGTCTGGTTTCTTAGTTGAAATGTCTTCTTATTTCCCTGATCATTAACACTATGGATTTTCTGAAATCTTGCATTTCATGAGGAAACTCTGTTAAAGCACTTACGTTTCTTTAAGAGATTCCCCAGTTCAGTCTTCTCCTTTTATGTACATAGCCTTTGCAATTAGACAGACCTGGATCTGAATCCAGCTACACCGTTACTGTCTGTAGTTCAGCGGTATCTATTCTCTGCATTGCCTTAGTCCTTCTCTTGCTCATTCTCCATC
Organism: Talpa occidentalis; assembly: GCF_014898055.3. NCBI lineage: Eukaryota > Metazoa > Chordata > Mammalia > Eulipotyphla > Talpidae > Talpa > Talpa occidentalis. Next base: position 91,676,701 of record NW_023600993.1, read on the forward strand.
CTCCAGTGTAGGACTTTCTCCTCCAAGTCCAATGTTCTTATTTTGATTGTCCTATTTCCTTGGAATTATTCTCTACACCTCAATGAACAAGTGATTTTAAAAGCTTTCTAAAATTCCCTTCCAGCTAGTTCAGAATTGGCTAAGAACATCCTTGGCATAAGGCGAGGAGACGGCTTGCTAGGGATGTCTTTGAGGTATCTGAAGTCCAGAGATGGATCATGTTAGGAAGCAGCCCACAGCCCCCTTCCTTCTTTATGTTGGCAATGGTGTGGGACTATAGGTACTTGGAATGGGTGAGATGCAAGGGTCCCCAGATCTAGATGGAGATGCTGGTTGTAGTAACTTTGGTGCTTCCCCTTCAAGAAGGGACCCCATCTGGTTATAAGAAGAATGCTTATCTCCCTCCTCTCCAGGGACAGGTTTGGAGAGGCGGCAGGCAGCTGCAGCGCTTGCCATTCTTTGCTTGTGTTGGCTCAGCATACTGCTTCCTAAAACCTGGATGCAATCAATTGAGAGGAATTGAGTAATGATGTATCTTTCTTCATTCTACTCATTAGGTCAAGTTGTTGGAGAAATTCCTATTATGACCTAAGCTATTCTTCATTTTTATCTACCACTGAGGCCATGGTGATTTTTGTGGTACTCTTTGGATGATATACTGGGATTTGAGGGACCCTTCCACACATTCTGATAACTTTCTAGTTGCTTGTATTTAAGATCCAAATAGGACACAGGTGAGTATTGAAATCCTGGTTTAGGCAAATGTAATGTAGAAGAATTGCCTACCATTGTATTTGTAGCTATTCCTTGTCATGCAGACATTACTTATCAATCACAGCACGCATGCCTCCTCTTATCATACATAGCCTCATAACCCCTCCCTCACAGTGCTCCAAGTAGCCATCACCAACTTAAGAGCTGGCACAACAGAAGAAAGTCTGGCCAAGGATGTCATGCTCAGAGAAGGAAGCAGAGGAGGCAAAGATTTCTCCAGGCTCAGCCATGGGAATGGCCAGCCCTGTTTTTTAAATATGTAACCTAGGTGGGTGTTCTGTGGCTACAGGTGGCCTCCTTTGGAAAACGATCCCTCCAACAGCAAAGGGAGAGTTTTCTTCTTGCAAAGGTTGGGGGTGGACCACATTCCCCCAAGCCTAGAGAAACAGTATGTGTAATTGGACTCCCATTTCCCTGTGTTTAGCTATTACATAAGCTTCTTTAGAAGACTGGCTGTTCAGTTTAGCACTGTGACTGTGACTGACTAATATGTAGACATCATGTCAGCTTTGTATGTGTCCCATCCTTGGCACCTTCATTCTGTCCCCAGCGGCCTCCCCCACACTGGCATTCATTCCCGCAAGTGTGTGGGCCTCTGTGGGTTCAGGTTCAGGGGGAGAAGCTCGGTGTGGAAGACTGCTATGTTCATGTTTTTTTTCACCTGTTGGAGCTGTGACATCCTTTGTTTTCTTGGAGCTCAGCCTGAGAAAGCTGTTTCATACTCACAGGCAGAGTGAATCCCAAACATCATCAATATCTACTTGGAATGGTCCTCACAGGCTGTCTAGCCTGGTGGTTACCAGATGCTGGACTGCAGACACGTGGTAGCATGCTTGCTTCTGTCTGCCAGGCTCCCTGCCTGCTGCCCTGCATAGTGGCCACCTCACAAGTGGCCATGGAGGTCCTGGGGGTGAGGACCTTGGCATTGTGCCATGGCTGGACTTTGTTGAATTGTCAACATTAGACAGTTTTTCCTCGTGCCAGGTTGCTCCTGCTTCGTCATTTTGCCTGCCTGTCATCCTAAATCTGCTCAGAACAAAACTATTTCTTTCCATCATGGTTTTTGTGGAAACCTTATATTCTCATTAAGGTCCAGCCTGTTGAGACGGAAGTCAGCTGGGCTATTATGATTATCACCCCCATGCTGGTCAGGTCTCTTCCTAAGAGAGCTCAAGATGCAATTGATGCTTGGTCGCTCATTGTTCTTGTTGAATTGTGGTTCTTGAATCCTGCTGTCCTCCCTGGCCCTTCCCCCTTGAAAGTCTTTTCGAATTGGGTCATAGTAAATGTGCTTCAGGAGACAGAGATACAGCTAGGAGAGGAGAGTGAAGTCCTTGGGACCTGAGACCCACCTGCAAGCCTCTGGTCTTGGGATTTAAGACCCGGATGTGTATCTGCAATGAGTGTCACCAAAGTCCAGAGGCTTATCCCAGGAGGCACAGGACAGTCAGCTCCACAAAATCCCATGAGGACGGTGTGGAGGGTGACCAGGTTCATTTCTAATTCAGCTATTTGGAGCACCAAACGCCCCAGAAATCTCTTTGCTCATGAGCATCTTTGCACTGGGATGGGAGTGGGGGCAATAATGTCGTTATTTGAAGAAGTATGTTGTGAGAGGGGCGTGTTTGCATCTGTTAGGAGAGAAAATGGTCCGAGTGAGATCCAAGGGGGCGGGGAAAGCCAGTGTTGTTTGTTTTGCTTTCCTTTCCCGCCTCGTGCTCAGTGGTACAGGAAGCATGAGGAGAAAGCACTCGCGGCCTTCCTCCAGGCTGCTGCCAATATTGTGTGGAGAAGAATAGCTGAAGAACATGAAAAAATATCTTAACATTTTCTTTTAACAGTGTGAACTTTGAGACACTGTCTGACTCATGTTTGAAAGTCTCTTTAATTTGAATTCACCTTCCTTCGTGTTGTTTTTCTCAAGGCGCTAGGCTCCGGTCCAAAAATGTGTCATCTAGCTCTTCCCCTGGGATTGAAGAGTGGCAAGACCTGGGACCCTGCTCTAGCTCAGGGGTGGGGCTGCTGTGGGAACCCCCTTTGGCCTTTCCGCCCTCCCTCAAGGCTGACTCTCAGCGCGGGCCTAACAAGCCATAGCGACACTGTACAGAAGCCAGTGGAGGTCTCTGGTAATATGCCCCAGCAAGAGGCCACTCACCTTGCTTCAGGCAATGGTTTCTTCTTGGGGTTCCCATTCCTGTATCCCTAAAATCATCATTGTCTGCTAGTGTGCTTTTGGCTACAAGTAATAAACTTGATCTAATTGGTTTAAGTAATATAGGTGGTTTTGGTGGCTAACACCTTGTTTCTCAACTCTGACTCCCAAGTATTGGATTCATCCAACTGCAAGCTTCTGGCAAAGCTGGTGGCAAGATGGTCTCCAGCAGCAACTAGGGTTCATGCTTCTACTTCACACAGTAGGAAGAGAGAGCTTCTGATTGGGCCAACTTAGGTCAGATGTCTTCCCACAACCAGTCATTGTGGCTGAGTTAGGCCATTGCTGATGGGCTTTGATCAATCAGGACCCTGCAGAGTGATAATGGGGAGCTCACACAGGTCAGCATCCACCTGTGTCTTTCATCAGACCTATGCCTTTCCTCCTCTCTTATATTCTGCCAGAGGCATACTCATTCTCCAAATAACATTTGCATAGTCTTCTTTTCATTTTGATGGGGGAGGGGTTCTGTAGTCCATCCTGTCCACACACCCCACCCCCACCTGCTACCCACCCCCCAGGACTTTCTGATCCTTTCCTCTCAAGACTCAGCCTTGCCCTGCACAGCCTTCTTCCCCAGGGGTACACTGGCTCAGTTTCTTCCCTTTGGGGGCAGTAAGGGTTAGTGGGTGTAGCAAAGGGAATCAAGCTTAGGTGCTCAAGAAGCAACCAGCAGAGAATCAAGGCTCACTCCAACTGTCTGTTTCCCCCACACTGAGGGTCAAGTGCCTTGACCTCAGGCTTTCTGCTGCCCCAAATTGGGCTGTTTTGGTTCAGCTACCTAGACCTCATAGAGCCATTTGTTGGAAAAATTAAGTACCTCGTCCCCTTTCCACTTGATTTTGATATCTCATGTCCACATATTTCCGGGACCACCTTACCTGGACGTGGCCTCTGGAGACTCCTCCTACTCCTGCTGGGAAGGGCCAGCCCTCCAATGACTTGCAGCCCTACATGCCCTGTTTACTGGAGGAAGATCCTTCAAGATGTTCCTATAACACTCCACGTTCCATGTCTCCATGGAGTTGGTTTTCTCCAGATGGGTCCTCCTTGGGGATCTCCTGGAAGTGTTGGTGATGGCATTGCTCTTCCAGGTCCTGGCAGTTTGGGTTGTGCCCCCATTACTACCTGGACCTTTCTTTGAAGTGCAGACAGGTGCGCTGGGGTCTGCACACAGGGGGCCAGCCTGAAGCCTACAGGAGTCAGGACTTCTGTGGGCTGCCCCAGCACCCAGGCTGCTGCCCTATTGGGGGGCTGCCCTGCTGTTGTGTTAGCAGTACAATGCAATTCTTTAATTAGACCAAGCAGGGTTTTCTCAGCTGGGGGTGGGAGGAGGTGTGTGGGTCTATTGGGGGAAACTAGGTCACCTGAAAATCAGCAGTCAAGAGGGAGCTGTCCTGGAGCCCCAGCTCTAGGGAACCCAGAAGGGTGAGGCGGGAGGGGCCAGTAGGGAGAACAAAGTCAGAGAAAATGTTCTCTGGCCCCTTTTATTGGCCCTTGGGAGGTACTGTCCTCACCTTTCTCCAGGGGGCTGGGCAACTGCCCTTAATTCCTTTGCCGGGAGTAAACAGCCAGAACCAGTGAGGGCACTGCAGAGTGCCTTCTGTCTGTGTGGGGCCTGGCACCGAGGTTCTGGGAGGGAGCACTGCTTTGGGAGTCAGGCCGAGGGTTCCAGTTACCACTGATTCTCTATCCTCTTGTCACCACTTCCTTTACCTCTGTTTTGTCATCTCATCAGTGGGCAGGGACCATACCTGTTCTGCCTTGCAGTGTCCCTAGTTCTTAGCACAGTCCTGGCATGTGAGACATGCCCAGTAAAGATTTTTCAGATGAAATAATGAGCTCATATGAATGCTTCCCTTCTAAGACTGTTGCCATTGAGGATCTTGGCAGGTGGGCTTCCTAGATGTCCATCGCTTAGAATTTTTGCCAATACTAAGTACCATAATTTAAAATTTATTTTTTTTACCCCCTTTTCCACTGAAGTAGACAGAATCTAAAAGGAGATTTTATATCACTACCATAAATAAACAGTAACTGTGAAAACAAATCCACAGAAAACAAAACAACGTTATTCCTTGTATCCTACACATTTGCTTACCCAAGGCATGAGTGTGAGGCTGGTTTTCTTTGTTTACTAGGGAGACTGACAAGGTTATAAAGATGTTAACAGACTATTAGCATTGAACTGACACTTTCTTCTGGAGAAAATCTGATAGATTAAAAAGGAAGTAAAAAGGGCACGACTTACTCAGAGTCCATGTTATATGAAGCCTGGGTGTCCTGTAATTTTGAAAAGTCCCTTGGAGTGGCTTCCTCTGCCACGCTTAGGGAAAACACGTGCTGGGATGGTAGCTGGGAAGTTCTTTGAAGAGGATTAAGTACTTTCATGAACAATGGCAGTAATTGGGATGTTTATTCTTATCTTCCGTGTTAGCTTGTTGTTTGGTAGCTCTCACTGAATAGGTAAACAGTAAATACTTGATAATGAAGAAATGAGTATCTATGTAGGAATCTCAGGACTAAAAGGAATCTTACAGAATGTTCAGGTCCATTTGACGTAGTGGAAATTTTATTCTCCAGTGAGCAATGGAGAATTGGTCATCTTCTGAGACAGCTACTGGACCACAAACACGTTCAATTGCTTGTTGCATGATCCTGGAGCTTGGCTGTCTGTTCTTCGGGTGTGCACTGATGCTTCCCTGGACCTTGGTCATGTTCAGCATAGGGCAGACTTACAGGCAGTCTTCTCTTTCCTGTGCTGATCGGACATGGTGATATTTGAAGACTGCTGTCTCATTCTGTCTAGGACAGGACTTGCAAACTCAGGTGATCATAGCGGCAAGCGATGCTGGTTAGTGAGGAAAGTCAGGTGGAGCAAGGGAGGTAGTGGGACTATGGTAAACTAGAGGGTAAGTGCTCCATATGAAGGGGCCAGTCCTACTCCACACCTGCTAATTGTTGCCATGGGTACCCAGCGTGGCCAAATACTGAGATGTTCTAAGAAAAGCTGAAAATCCTATTTGGATATAAAATCTTCAAGTTTTAAATGTTACCAATGGATTCCAATATTGCAAAATATTCTTTGGACCAAAATGTGATGTGGCTCACAGGGGGTGCTTTGGTGAAGTCTGACCCACAGCCATGAGTTGCTCACTGCGGCCCCTGAGACTTTTTTTCTCTTTGGGTCAGAGGATTCATCTTCAAGTCATGTTATGTGTGTTGTTCTCCAGCATTCCTTCGTGGAGGGCAGTCCCTCTGCAGGCCTTTGATGTAGGCCAAGCTCCTTCTCAGCTGTTGTCTGCTGCTCTCACCTGGTGAATTCCTGCTCACCCTTGAGAATCAGGAAAACCTATTCTGGAAAACCTTTTCTGATAACCCCAAGCAGACTGACTTTTGTATTTTTTTCAGCAGTGTGATGTTGGGTAAATTGCTTAAACTTTCTGGGCTCAAGTTTCCTTACCTGTAAAATGGGGATGATAACAATATCTACCTCACTATGTTGTCAGGAGGATTAAATGAATATATAGACACATCCACAGACTGACAAGGATTTCCTAGAAGGCAGTGCTGGTCCCTGATTCTTTTCTGAATCAAGTACCCATGAAATGTTTGATCCTTGAATTGGGGGAAAAGGAAATATGTCCTCTGTTGACTTCCAGTGAGTTCTCACCATCATGAAGATACAATGTGGCTATGAATTCTACTTTTCTGCATTCCTTATTTTTAAAGAGGCAACCAAAAGTCTACCTAAAAAAAAACACAAAACAAAACAGTGACAACAGCAAATGCTGGCAGAGAAAGTAGATCACTTACACATTGCTGGTGGAAATGAAAAATGTTCCAGTCACTCTGGAAAATTGTTTGACAGTTTTGTATAAAACTAAACATGTAATTACTATACAACACAGCGATTGTACTCTTGGGCATTTACTCCAGAGAAATGCGAACTTCTGTTCATACAAAAACCTACACATGAATGTAATAGCCCCAAACTGGAAGCAACCCAGACATTCTTCAAGGAGTGACTGGTTCAACAAACTGGAGCATACCTATACCATGGAAAACTAGTCAGCAATAAAAAAGAGTGAGCTATTGATATCCAACCACTTGGATGAAGTCCAGGGCTATTCGGAGTCCCTCTGTGATAATGTTACACAGATGTAGAACCTGGGCCAACTTTCTCCATCATCCAACAGCCCACAATTATCCTCATGCCTTGCCTGTGGGGTCCCAGATGTGCTGCATTTACATGGTCCTGCTCTTCTTTCTCTGGGCTTGTTTCTCTTTTCCTACTAGGCATATAATTTTTGGCCTGTTCTTTTTATTCCTTGAATAGCCTGGGAGGAGGAGACAGCATTTTAGGTGTAGGAAGTCCAGGGCTATTCGGAGTCCCTCTGTGATAATGTTACACAGATGTAGAACCTGGGCCAACTTTCTCTATCATCCAACAGCCCACAATTATCCTCCTGCCTTGCTTGTGGGGTCCCAGATGTGCTTCATTTACATGGTCCTGCTCTTCTTTCTCTGGGCTTGTTTCTCTTTTCCTACTAGGCATATAATTTTTGGCCTGTTCTTTTTATTCCTTGAATAGCCTGGGAGGAGGAGACAGCATTTTAGGTGTAGGAAACCAGGCTTTGGAATGTTCCAGTTGTTCCAAATCTTTTTCTCTGCATCTGCGAGGTTTTAGGGTCTGTGCTGATTTGAAAGCAGAGACCAGTTGGTTTCAGATTTTGAAAATCTGTCCAAGAATTAGATAGAGTAAGAGATGTGACTTTTTAAGGTTTCCAAAGAGGAAAACTTCAACTAAGATTTTCTACTCAGTTTCGGCCATTATCAACCTCAATACTCTTAAAAGTTAAGGACCCCAAACAACTTTTGTTTATGTGGATTATTTCTTGATCAATGTTTATCATTATAAATAAATGCTGAGAGGTTAAAAATGGCATTAATCCCTTTAAAAATAATAGTAAACCCCTTATATATTGTAACAACGTAACAATTATAACAGTATCACAATAAACCCCTTATATGTTATAACAACAACGTAACAATTATAACAGTATTACACTAAACCCCTTTTATATTTATTATACCAATAGCACAATTAACTCTTTATATGCTGTAATAAAATAGCAATTATAACAATATAACATCTTATAACAATATCACAATAATCCCTTATATGTTAGAACAATATAACAGTTGTCACAACATAACTCCTTATATGTTCCAGCAATATCACAATAAATTCCACATATGCTATAACAATACAATATAACAATTGTAACAATATAATTGTTATATGTCATAACAATATCACAATAACCCCTTTATGTATTATCATAATATGACACCCTTGTGTGTTATAACAATAGAATCACAGAACAGGGAAAATTTTATGCCCCATGGAGCTGTTGGCTAAGGCTACAGTGGCAATCATCTGGAAATACACAAGGGTATCACATCCACAGGCTGTGCACCTTAAACTTACACAATATTATAGGTTAATTATATCTATTTTATTTTATTATTATTTTAAAAATTTATTTATGCATACAAGAACTGGGGTACAAGCCAGAGGTGTGGGGGGTGAGAGGATTCACCAGAGACAGAGTGGGGAGCAGAACAGGCAGATTGCTTGAAATACACTGCTGAGGGGAGCAGCTGGTGAGGCCGGAGAGGTCTGCTGTGGCTTGTGGGTATCTCCCTGGCCGGAGATCCAACTAGCACTGCAGAAGCTGCGAATTGCTTCATAGTGCGGTGCTTAACCCCTTGCGCCACCAGGGAGGCCCAATTATATCTATTTTAAAAAAGAAGAATAAATATGAAAATAGAGAGGGAAAGCATTTTGAATCTGGGCCCCGATGACCTAACCAGACCTGAGCTTTGATGCTGACAGGCCTGTCCATCTGTGTCTCTGCTCCACAGGCCCCAGGATGAGGCCCCATGCCCACAGGAGCCCCCAAGCGCCCCTGGCCCCAGGCGCCCCGTGCTAGCCCCCAAGGCGTGGGGAGGCGCGGTGGTGATGGCCAGTCACGTGGACCTGCTGACCGAGCTGCAGCTGCTGGAGAAGGTACCCACGCTGGAGCGGCTGCGAGCTGCCCAGAAGCGCCGGGCCCAGCAACTGAAGAAGTGGGCCCAGTACGAGCAGGACCTGCAGCACCGCAAGCGCAAACACGAGCGGAAGCGGAGCACCAGCGGCCGGCGCAAGAAGGTGTCCTTTGAGGCCAGCGTGGCCCTCCTGGAGGCCTCGCTGAGGAATGACGCTGAGGAAGGTAGGCCGCGCTGTTCCTTTGCTGCCAGCTGCCCTGGCCGTGCCCCTCCTGTGCGGGGTCTGGCTTCCAGTGCTGCGCTGTGGAGTGTGAGCAGGGTGGGGCTGGCACTCGCACAAGTGCCAGCCTTGGGCCTCCAGTTGGGCCTCCCCAAACATCTCAGAAGTGGATGTTCCTAGGGAATGCTCTGCATGTGCCGTAGGCTTTTTTGGGGGAAACAAAAATGCCAGCTTTTGGCTAATGAACACTATGACAATGTTCCTTCCCTGTCAGAAATATTTACTGACAACCTCCTTTCATTACTACACCGGTTATGGTGGCCCAAGTTGGATCTGGGTTCTCCTGGCCAAGAGTTCAGTACTCATAGGATCCTGTATTTCCTAAGCCCCTTCTCTGTGCCAGGGCACCCCTTTGGGGCTGTCTGTATCTCTTCATTTTATTGAGCCTTCACTGCAGGCATAGATGGTTTAGAGGGGGCTACCTCCATGAGCTGGAAAACCAGCTTTGTCAGACACTCCTGCCGTGGCTTATATAAACATTCAACTAGATAAAACTGGAAAGTTCTTAGACATGGTCCCTCAGACTGTGCAAATAGTACAATAGGCTTTATTTTTATATTTTTACTATGTTTTATTTGATTAATTTCTATATTGAAGTTAATATATATAGGGTAGAAACATAGATGCATATATGCAAAGTTGTCTGGGACATTGTCACTCTGTGAAACAAATGAAAAAATATAAACACATATACACACTCATAATTTGTTTCCAGATTTGATGGATATCCCATATTTGTACTTTTATTGAATTATATTATTACTATGTGTCCCATCATCCAGCTATCACAATATCCAAGAGGCAGGTATAATACTATCCCTTTTACAGATGGAGAGCAGAGTCAAGGTCAGAAGCCTCAGGCCTTGTAGGTTTGCTTTGGGATAAAAGAATAAATGGAGGAACTATGATGGGGCGGGAGGCTTTTCTCTGATCATGCTCTTAGGGGTCACACCTGCTCATCCTGCAGCCGAGCTATGATGGGTCCTGTGTTCCCCTCAGCAACCTCTGGTCCCTTCTGTATGTGAGTCCTCTCTGGCTGCCTTGATGGGCCTAGCAGTGTTTCCTGGTGCCTGTGGCTTTTTTGTCTCTGCACACCCTCCAGACACTTGCTGCTAATGCAGCCTGTGAAAGAAATGAGGGTTAGTAACTCTTACAGTTATTGGGTTTTATGTATGTTGCTCCTCAGATTCTAGAAGGCTCCATCTCTGGCCTGGTTACAGTGCTCTGGGAAATGAGCTCTGGAAATGAGAAGCATCCCAGAACCACTCAGCTGGAAACAGCTCAGCCCAGAACCCGGGGTGAGCAGCCCCCGTGAGAGAGGCATGAGTCTCAGGCTTGGGGACATGGCCCTGCCAGGCTCCTGCCCACGTGTGATCTGCAGGGTGACGTGGCGGGCCCACCCCACTCGGTGGGCGGCTCATCATCATGTCTAATTTTTGCGGTGGGCGTTGGTTCATCAGCTCTTCTTTCACCACCTTTTACTCTCCTTCCCTGACAAAGCCCCAATTTCCCTCCCAGAAGGGGCTTTTCAGGGGCTTTGTGAGCCCCTGTGCACATTGGTGCCCCCCAGCCCCTGCCGGGACCCCACTCTGCCAACTCTCTGAGTCTGGTCAGGACAAGCAGTGGACTGGAGCCCTCAGCCCTGCCATTGACCTTGAGTGGCTGGTTTTACCTCTCAGGGTCCAGGTTCTTAACCTGCGCATGGGGTTTTGAACTTGCCTTGTGGAAGGCGTGGCAAGATTTAGGCAAATTTCTGGATGTGACAGCTCTTTGAAAAGTTACTCTGAACCCTGCACTAGCTCGCATCATTTTAACAAACTTTTCCTGTGTTTTTTTTTAGCAAACTTTAATGTTTTTAATAACTCAGTTATACAAAAGCATATTCATGTAAAAATCAAATAATAAAAGTGTTCAGAATAAAATTCCCTCCCTCCCTCCCTCCCATGATGGTTAGTTCGATGTGTTTCCTTCAAGGCATTCTTCTCACTTAACTAGGTATTTGTGAACTTGGAAAAATATGGAGTGAGTTGTGTTTTTGGTTTAGTGTTGTCAGCAATGACTTATTAGATGTGCTATCCTGCAATTTTCTTCTTTTTCACCCAGTAATATATTTGGGGAGGCACTTCCATGCTAGTTCATGTACAGTGGAAATAGTAGATCTGCATGGTCCCCCTTAACAGCTGTGCAGTATCCAATACTGTGGATTCACCAAAGATTTTGAACTAGTTCCTATCAATGGGCATGGAAGGTTTTTAATTAGTTTTGCTTTTGCCACTGTGAATATTTGTTGATCTAGGACAGGTGTGGGAAAATGGAAGAGATGGAGTCAAGTGTATGTGTATTATATTTGAATGAGAAAAGTGCTAGACCCCATGGGCTGATCCCTTGGCTCTGGGGACAGCCAAGTTAGGGTGAATGCCAGGGGTACTGTGGCCTGTACCAGGCCATGAGGGTGGGGTGAGAAATGCCTCTGGGGGCCATAGGTGGCTGGGTTGGAGTAAGGGGTGGTGAAGCTGCCACCAGTCAGCAAGCAATCTGGGTGGGGTGAGGCTATGCTCAGCTTTCTGGCAGGACAACAGTGCCTGCTGCTCCCAGCTGGCTGGCATGGCTTCTGCGTGCTGGCGGAGCTGGTGTTGGGGTGGCTGCTGGGGCGTTAGCTCACAGCGGGATGGAAATGTGGGATGGCAGCTCCCCCGCTCCCCTAAGCTCACAGCAGCGGCTGAGTCAACCTCCTCCACCTGCCAGGGCAATGTGAGTCGTTTCAGAGAAAGACTCACTCAGTATCCTTCCCTGGTTCTGCACTGCCTTTAGACTAACACCTGGACACTAGGACCCTTGTTGGCTCTGGATCTGCCTGAGGTGCCTGCCTGCCTGGCACCTCACCCCCACATCCTCACCCCCACACTCCAGTCCTCCAGCTCCCCTCGCTTCTTGTGTTCTCTTGTCTCCCCACTTTTGCAATTGCAGTTCCCTCTGTCAGGGACACTCTTCCCCGGACTAATATCTATCACCCTGCAGGTCTGGGTCCTGTGCTCCCTCGTCTGTGAGTCTTTACTATACCCCACTCCCAGCACTAGTTAGAGCAGTAAATCAGTATACAGCTGAGAGGCAATGTAGGGTCATGGCGAGGAGCCTGGACTTGGAACTATTTCTCCAAGATTCCAGTCCCTGCTTTGCTTTATGCTAGCTGAGCAACTGCAGAAAAGCTACTTAACTTTTCAGCACCTCAGTTTCCCCATCTGTTAAAATGAGGATGATGTAACACATCGCCCTCAGAAAGTTGTGCTGGAGTTAAATCAAGTTGACAAATGTTGAAGTGGTTTAGTAATAATTATATAAGTGATATAAATTGTTATTCTGCATTATCTATTATTTTATACTTATATAATCTATTATTATATAGATTCTGATTATCATCATCATTATTACTTACTGGTATAAAGTGCTTAGTATATACCAGGGAGCAGGATTTATAGCTGTTATCTCAGTGAATCCTCATAGTAGCCCTATGAGGTCGATAGATCAAATTCTGTTTTAAAATAGCTTTATTAAGGTTGAATTTACATATCATAAACCCACCTATTTTAAGGGTGCAATTCAGTGTTTTTCAATACATTTACAGAGTTGTGCATCCATCACCGCAACCCAGCTTTAGAACATTCCATCACTTCAAAATGAAATGTCATGTCCGTGTGTAATCATTCTGGCTGCCATCCCATACTCAACCCCAGGCTGCCACTAATCTATTTTCTGCCTCTATATAGTTGCCCTTTCTGGACATTTTGTTTACACAAACTCATGTAATTAATAGGTGATCTTTGTGGCTGATTTCATTAATTTAGGATCACCTGTTCAAGATGCATACTGGTTATGGTATATCCCAGGACTTCTTTCTTTTTTTTGTCATATAGTATTCCATTATATGGATATACCACCTTTTTTTAATCCATTCACTGGTAGATGAACATTTGGATTGTTTCCATCTTGGGTTTTGACGAATCATGGTGCTAAGAAGACTTGTGTGCAAGTCTTAGAGTGGATATATGTTTTCATTTCTCTTGGGCAATTAGCTAAGAAAGGAACTGCTGGGTCATATGGCAAATTTATGTTGAACTTTTAAGGAAACTGCTAGATTGTTTTCCAAAATGGTTGTACCATTTTATATTTGCAAACCTCATTTTATAGATGAAGACCTTTGCTTTGCCATTTGCTAAGATCTCACAGATTGTGTCAGACCCAGGACTTGCACTCAGATTGGTTTTCTCTGAAACCCATGCTTTTCACTACACTGGACCCTGACCCTCCTGCTTTTGTTTTCTCCTAGAAAACAAAAGAATCCTTCACTTGTGGTTCTGATCTATGTCTCTTTGGGCCCTAAGAATCCCAGGGTTTCTGCTCACCTCTGGGGCTCTTTGTTTGTGCCCCCACCTCCCTGCGGGACCCTTCATCCCTAGCTGTAACTTCTTTCCAGTGATAACTTCTTTTAAAACCACTAGTTCTCAGAACGTGTAGAGTCTTCTTTGTGGAAAATGTTCACATTAAAAAAAAAATGAATGATTCTTCTATAATCTAAATTTAACTCTTCAATTTATTCTCATGGTAAAGGTTTTTAAACTTTTTTTAAGCAGTGGAAACTTTTCTTAAGTGAAATATGCAGAAACCCAATATGTAAAACAGATGAAAGAGCTATTCTGGCTGAGGTGGGCTGGGGACCACTTGTCTCCCCACCCCCACACACACATACACAAACCTTTCCCTGAGCCCCAGGTGCATTGGCGGACACCTGGGCTCTTCGAGGCATGCTCAAACCATTGACTCATCCAAAGGAAACCAACTCTGACTTTGGCTGATTTTGAAAAGGGAAGTTTCTTTTTTCCTTATAATAAAACTAAGGCATTCTTGCTGTAGAAATTTTTTAAAGTACAGAGAAAAGAAACATTTTGGAGAAAATAAAATCACTCATTTCTCCCATCAAACAGCAAACATTGACAGCATTTTGGGTCCTAACAGGAAGTTGTTGGTGCTTTCATGTGGGCTAATTTGAAGAAAGTTTAATAAAGAGGCAATTTATAGAGTTTAGAGCAATTGTCCTCAAATTTTTATTTGAGAGCTGGGCCTCTTTCTGTTCTTTTTTTTAAAAAATTATTTTATTTTATTATTATTTTTTAAAGATTTATTTATTTATTTATACAAGCACTGGGTATAGTCAGAGGTGCGGGAGGGTGAGAGAATTCACCAGAGCCAGAGTGGAGAGTAGAACAGGCAGAGTGACGAAGTACACTGCTCAGGGGAGCAGCGGGCGCAGGTGAGGTCTGCGCGCCATGTGGGACCCTCACCTGGCGGCCGGGGATCGAACCCGGGGGCGGGGGATCTAACAGGCGCTGCAGAGGTTGCGGGCAGCTTCGCAACCAAGGGCTCCACCGCTGCGCCACCGGCGCGGCTGGCCTCTTTCTATTCTTAAGAACTGAGAACCTCTAAAAGCTTTTGTTTAACTGGGTTCTCTCTACCCATATTTGCCATATTACATATATATTCACTCATTGAAATATACAGTAAATCCTTTCTCTGTTGTATTGGCTCTCTATTGCTGCATAGCTCATGAGCTCAAAATTTAACAGCTTACAACAATAAACATTTACTGCCTCACATAATTTCTGTGGATCAAGAACCCAGGAGCGGCTTAGGTGGATGGTTCTAGCCTAGGATATGTCACGATATTTTGGTCACCTCAAGGTTTAACTGGGACTGCAGGACCCATTTCCAAGATGACTCATTTACATCACAGCTCTTCACAGGGCAGCTCAGCTTCTTGCCATGGGAGCTTCTCCATGGGACTGCTTGAGTGTCCTCTCAACGTGGCAACCAGTTTCCTTCAGAGTGCATGATTCCCCACCCACAGGCAAGGAAGAAACCTTGCCTCTCATGCCCTAGCCTTATAAGTCATATGCCATCACTTCTGCCATATTCTCCTCCTTAGAAATAATACACAAAGCCCAGCCCACACTCAAGGGGAGGGGAATGAGGTTCCATCTCCTGAAGGGGTAGAATTTGTGACTACATTTTAAAATCACCACACGTGTTAACATAAAAATTTTTATGGAAAGTAATTTTTTTAAAACAAAAATAAAACCCCAGGATAATAGCCTTCGTTGAATTTTTTGCAAATCTTTTAAGTCTGGCTTAATAGAAGATAGCTGGATTCTCATATCTCTTCCGTGTTCAATCCATTGTGATGTTATTTTGCTTGAAGTAAATGAAGAAAATCTTACCTCACACAGATATGTAGTTGGGAAAGAGAAAATATTTTAATTGACTTTTGAGATAATTGTGGATATTTTTTGATACCACAATCAAACTCAACAGGTGGTAGTTTCTTGAAGGTTAATTGCACTGTGGAATCTAAAACTATGTCAAATTTTAGCTGCTTTTACTCTGTCACATTTAAATTTATTTTGTGTCTGTCTTGCATTTTGAATGGCTCTTTACCCATTCATTCATTTTCAATATAATGTGTTCTATTGGAAAATATTTTTTTGATATAACACCAAAATATAAGCAAAAAAAAAAAAAAAAGCAAAAATAAACAGCTAAAAATGCTGTGCAGCAAAAGAAACAATCAATAAAAGGAAGAGACAATTTCTGGAGTGGGAAGAAATATTTATAAATCATATATCAGGGCCTCCTTGGTGGCGCAGCGGTTGAGTGCTGGGTTGCAAAGCTGCCTGCAGCCTTTGCAGCACCGGTTCGATCCCCGGCTGCCGGGGAAGGGTCCCACATGGTGCGCAGACCTCTCCTGCTGCCCGCTGCTCCCCTTAGCAGTGTACATCGTCATTTTGCCTGCTCTGCGCTCCCCTCTGGCTCTGGAGAACTCTCTCACCCTCCCGCGCTTCTGACTGTACCCAGAACTTGTATAAATAAATAATCTTTAAAAAAAATCATATATCAAATAAGGGATTAACATCCAAAATATGGAAGGAACTTAGTCAACTCAATAGCAAATAAACAAAAACCAAGCCAAACCAAAACAAATCCAGATATCCCAGTTAAGAAATTGGCAGAGGACTTAAACAGACATTTTTCCGAAGAAGACATACACATAACAAGCAGGTACATGAAAAATGCTCAAAATCACTAAGCATCAGGGAAATGCAAATCAAACCCACAATGAGATATCACCTCACACCTATTAGGCCAATATTAAAAAAAAAAAAGGTTAAGTGTTGGTGAGGATGTGAAGAAAAAGGAAACCTCTTGCGGCTAGGAATGTAAATTGGCACAGCCGCTATGGAAAAATTGAAGTACCCTGTGATCCAACAACCCTACTTCTAGGTACATATCCAAAGGAACTGCAACCACTACCTTGTAGCCATATCTGCATTCCAGGGTTCATTGCAGGACTTTTCACAACAGCCAAGTGATGGAAATAACCTAAATGCTTATCCACAGATGAGTGGACTAAAAAACAATTTATATGTGTACATAGATTACACACACAGTCATGGGCAACTTAACAATGGGATGTGTTCTGAGAAACACATTGTTAGGTGATTTTGTTATTGTGTGAGCAATATCGAGTATAGTTACACAAACCTACTGCACACCTAGGACTGTCTATTGGGACTGTTGTCCTGTAAGTGGTCCCTTGTTGATTGAAACATCATTTTATGACACATAATTCTATGTGGCATATCTATAGAAATCCTATCATTTACAACAGCATAGATGAAATGTGAGTTCCTTATGCTAATTGAAATAAGTCAGAGAAAGACAAATACTGTATGATTTCATTTATTTGTGGAATCTAATAATGCTTAACTCACAGAAACTATAGTTAACAATAATGTATTAAATGCTTGAAAGTTGCTAAATGGTCTCATCACAGAAGAAAAGCTATGATTATATGAGCTGTTAACATGGATGTGTTAACGAACCTTGTTGTGGTATCATTTTGAAATACATATGTATATTGCATCATCACAGGGCACACCTTACCATCACACACAGCGATATATGTTAGTTATACCTTAATAAAACTGGTGGGGAGAGAAATACAGTGAGTAATGCAGATCTTCTAAATGTTGACATGTTTCATTATGTAATATAAAAAATTTTATAATTTCAACACTAATCTCACCAGAAAATTCTTCAAGTACTGGGGAACTGTAAGCTCCCCAAGTTTTCTGAAATTAACTTTTTGCTTAAAAGTTCAGTTTCTATCGGTGGTAACAAACATTTTCAATTGTGACTCTCCCTGTTCATTTTAGTGAAAAAAGCCAGATAAATAGTGAGGTCTAAATAACCATTGTTTGTTAATCACTCTTTAAATAAAGTTGGTATTTCATGAGAGAGGGGACCAGCTTAGCACACAGTTTTAAACAACTGCTCAAATACTACAGATTGACATAATGATCACACTTTATGTATAATTAGAATCATATAGTATGTAGCTTTACCACATTGACTTCCTTCACTTAGTAATATGCATCTAAGGTTCTTTGGTGTCTTTACATTACTTTTCTGTGCTAAATAATTTTACATCATGGATATAACATCATTTATTCATCCATTCACCTAATGAAAAGCATCTTGGTTGCTTCCAAGAAGCAAATTATTCATTATTTTGGCAATAGTGAATAAAATTGCTACAAACATGTCTGTAGGTTTTTGTATAGATGTAAGTTTCCAACTCCTTTGGGTAAATATCAAGGAGTCTGATTGCTGGATTGTATGGTAAAAGTATGTTTAGTTCTGCAGGAGAGGCAGAGGGATCAAAACAGGGGAGGGAAGAGCACAAGAGACTATGGTGATGGTGCATGGGCAAATTGGTGATGGGAATTTTACGGGGACTACACCTTAGAGGAGAAAGCTTACACTGTACAAAAAGGAAGAATGATATAAAATACATATACAGTAATTTTTTTAAAGGATATTTAGTTTTGTAAGAAAGCACCAAATCATTTTTCCAAGTGGCTGTACCACTTTACATACCCACCAACAATGGATGAGAGTTCCAGTTGCTCCACATCCTCATCAGCATTTGGTGTTGTCATCATTCTGCATTTTGGTCATTCTAATAGGTGTGCAATGGTTTCTTGTTTTGATTTGCATTTCCCTGATGACATATGATATGTGCTTATTTGCTATCTATATATCTTCTTGGTTTGATTTTTTTTTTAAATTGTGCCTATGACACAGTGAATATAATGATTTCTAGCCAGGTCCACTGGACTGACTCTGCTAAAACAACAGTGATTTTACCCACCACTGCTTTTGTAGTTCAAAAGCATAACAGTGCAAATGTCAACACATGGAAAAAAGCAAATAACATCTTTGTGTTAGTCTGAAAATAGTTTTGACCTTGTGAATACTGTCAAAGTGTCCTGGGAATCACTTTGAGGACTACTGGTTGATAGGGACCAACAAGGACTCATGTCATACTCTGGGGCTAGTAAAAATGAGGAGTTATTGCCCACTTAGGCCTGAAGGGGCCAAGGGACGGGAACCCTACTGAGGGGCTGTACGGAGGGGGCTGCCTAGCAGGAGCCTGGCTGTCCTCCCATCCTCTTCCCATGTTTCCCATTACCAGAGCCAACCAGGAAGCAGAATGCAAGGAAGCCTTTGATGTAGTCCAAGTGGGTGGGCTTCCCCAGACCAGAAGAATGGTGGATCTGGAGGGACAGATGGGGGCACACCCAACCCAGTTGTCTTCTGCTCTTTGTATCCACACACAGGCACAATGTGCTATGTATTTAAGAAGTAAGTTTTGCCCTAACATTCATTTGTTAACTCCATAAAATTAGGCGGCTACTCTGTGCTTTGAAGAACCTGAACAAAATAATGTTATGAGTGAAAACTGGAGTGGGAGACCATGGGTGAGTTTTGATGTCAGGGAGATGTCTCTGAGAAGGTGATTTCGGCTGAGCTCTGAATGTGAAGAAAGATTCAGCCACACGGGAATCTGGAGGGAGTGTATAGAAAGCCTGGGATGGGAGGGAGCTTGCTATGTCTGAGGTTAGGAAGAAGATGGCCAGTAGAGCAGGAACCTTGAAGACTGGGGGTGGGGAAAAAGGGGGTAGGAAATGTGCCTTTAATGGGGTTGAGATAAAAACCCAGCAATGGGTTTTGAGTAGGGAATCGTGATGAGTTATAGGTTGTGAGAGGATTTTCCTGGCTGCTAAGTGGAGAATAGACTGTCTGAATCTATTCTCATGGGAGCCTGATGGGAGCCGGGATCTCATCAACAGCTGTGACAGTAGCCTAGGTGAGCGCTGTGGCTGTGGCCTTGGAGATGGAGAAATGAGGAGGTAGAGCTGGCAAGTCTTGCCAGCGGCTGATGAAAGTTTTGTATTAGCTCATCTAGGAAGCAATGTAGATAGAATAAAGTAGGGCCCCAAGAGAGAGCCCTGGGATACCCCAGTAGCTACATGATGAGTGTAGAAGAGAAAAGGAGACCAACAATCTTCTAACAGGGTGGGAGAGAGAAAACTATGATGGTGTGGTATCTCAGAAGCCTGGGGAGAAATTTTTAGAAGGAAAGGCTGTCAAATGTTGCTGAGAGGTCAACTATTTTGTTTTTATTTAGTCTTTGGAAAAGAGATTTTTGATGACTACTTTATACATTCCTGCCTGAATGTAATGTAACTTATGGAACCACTCCCATATTGAATTTTGAGGTCATTTCCAATATTTGCGAATATGTTATGCCAGGGTGATTATCATTGTATAAAAATCTTTAGCCATAGCTTTGATTATTAGAGTAGATTCCAAGTGGTTCCATAGATATGAGGACATAAACATTTTTGTAAATTTTTAGTATAAATGACTTGTTTGGTCACTAGAAGGGTATATCAGTTTATTCCTCCTTCAGTGGTGTGTACCAAGCCTGCCTCGCCACTGTCTTCATCAACACTGGACCATGGCACTAAAAACGCACCTTTGCTGAAAAATTTGACATTTGGAAAATAGTCCTGTCATCTTCATACGCATGCAACTGCGACCTTTGAGCTTCAGAACTTACTCATTGTACTTTCTCTGAATTGTCTATTTGCTTTTGATTTTTGTTTTATTTGTGATCAAATGAGTTATCTATTTTTGGGTCCATTTTTTTCTACTAGTGTGTTTTTTTTTTATTGATTTCAACATCTGTGTTTGTGTGTGAGAGAATGAGAAGGAGAGAGGGAGACAGTGAAAATGGAGGGGGAAATGTCAACCCTTTGTGGTCATGTGTACTGCCAATATTTTCTGCATTGTGAATGTGTATGCTTTGACAATTTGTTTATAGTAACTGTTTCACATCATTTGGCCATTATTTTCCATAAGTATGTTGTCAAATTCAGTTTTCTATACACTGTGGTGTTCCATTTTCCTTACTATTAGATGTACGTATTTTTAAAAATTTATTTTTATGAAGAAACTAAATATTTCCTCAAAAAGATTCAATTTATTATTGTTCTCTAGACAGACCTGAAACAAGCCTGATCTAACTTGACTAACTCATTTAAATACCTTTGCTCAGTGACAACTTGTCTAAAGATACAGTTACATAATTCTATCATACAGAAATATATTTTTTAAATGCCCCGGAGTTTTAAATGTTGTATAGTCAAACCTAATGATAGTTGCTTTTTTCCATTACTTTGTTCTTTGCTTTTACCCTCTAAAACCCCTCAACTGTAAACAAACAAACAAATAAATAACTCAGTAGTCAAAAACTATGCTGGAAGCCAAATCTTCCCACCTTCTATTTTTTTTTAAATAAAGTTTTATTAGAATACAACCACACCCATTTATTTGCAGGTTGTCTGTGGCTACTTTCACCTACAATGGCTGACTTGGGTAGTTGTAACAGAGACCAGGTGGTTTGCAAAAATGAAAGTATTTACTCTCACCTTTTTATAGAAAAAGTTCTCTGACTCTATCATGTTTCTAGTGGCGTATATTACCTGTCCTTCTGGATTTTTTGTGACTTATTTTAATAAATTAAACATTTAATCCTTTTGGAACTCATTTTAGCATAGAGTAATAAGTGAAAATCTGTTGGTCTCTCTTTGGTTTCCAAAGAGTTATCAGAGGAGGATGCATTCCTCTTCCCAGTGCATTTGTGATGCCACCTTCATTCTCTGGAGCCTTATCTATAAAGAAGGGTAACTTGCCAAGCTCTTTATTCTGTGCCAACAATCTGTTTTTGTGTGTTACATACTGTTTTGGTTCTGATAGCTTTATGTTGTGGCTTAATATAAGATAGAACAAGTCTTTTTTCATGTTGCTCTTCCCTTTCACAACGTTCTTGGTTATTTTCAGCTGCTTACATAATATTTAGGCCCTTTTGGTTAAGTTTTTCCTCCAAAATTGTTGGTGTTATCATTTGTATATAGAGTTTCAGTTTTTCAAGGTAAAAGAATTCTGGAGATGATGATGATGGTGATGGTCACATAAATGGAATACCACTGAACTGTATGTTTAAAAATGGTTAAGATGGCAAATTTTATGTTATATGTATTTTACCACAATAAAGGAAACTGAAAAAAATTAGGCAGGGACTGGAGGGAGGGGAAAATGGAAAATGATTGTCTATTGATGCAGTTTGAGAAGATGAGGAAGTTCTGGAGATGAATGTTGGTTATAGTAAGAGAATAATGTTGATGTACTTAATGTGAAAAATGGTCATTTTTATGCCATGTTTATTTTGCTTCAAGTTTTAAAATTTGGGCTAAACTGGTATCTTCATCATAATGAATTTTCCTGAGCTGGCAAATGATATATGTCTCTATTGGATTTTTTTATGTATTTGAGGAAATTTATATTTTTTACCCCCCTATATAAGTCCTGTTTAAAGGAGAACTTTAAGTTTTTATATATTAAAATTTTCTATCAAGTCACTTTATTGAATTCTCCTTTATCTCAATTTTTTGGTAGCTTCTTTTTTTAAAATTTATTTTCTTATCTTGTTCATTTTTATATAATAATTGGTTAGTTTTTTGAGGTTTTCTGTATGGATTTGCAGATAAGCTTGCAGATGATGAGGTTTATTCCAGTGTTCACTGAGACTGTCCTGCCCATATCTTATCTGCTCTTCTCTTCTCTTCAGATTAACTACTCCTGTTCCTTTTAGTGACTTTATGAGATGTGGTTTTGAGATTTGTGAACATCCTCTGTTTTGCCTGTATCTTTCTCAGAGTTGGGTCTGTCTCACCCCAGCCTGAAGGAACTGTCAGCTTGTTCACTCTTGAGGCGATCTATTAGAATGGCCCAGGCTTCCCATGGCTCTTTGGACAGCCACTGTTGACTCACACTGAGCTTATAAGAAACTTAAAGCCCTCAAGTCAGTTCCCCATGGTGCAGTTATATCTCCTCCATTCTGTCCTTATGCAAGTGATTTTTCAAAAAAGCTATTTGTTGAAGCACATATTTCAGACAGAAAAGGGCAAAACTGGTTGCATTTCCATGTGTTGAGCACAACCATCAAGAGAACACTTTGATCAAGAAACAGAACATCATCAACACTCTAGAAGCCTTCCTGAACATGCAGGTGATTTTCAACATTGAAGTCGAGACTCTAAATTCATCTTGTTGAAGTTTGAGTGCATCATCCACCTGTTCACATAATTTTGGATTCTTGAATGATAAATTAAGACTTCTGTGTTGCCGGTGATATGAATCCAACTCAAACTAACTTAAATCTGTGTGGATACAGGAGGCTACTAAAAAGTATCTCTGAGTGGATGACTGTCCACATCTTGAAGTGGATATCCTGCCCTTCTTGTAACCCCCCAAAAGGAATAAATACTCTTCTGAATAGTGTCCCAAGTTCAGGAAGATCAGAATTGATCTCATTGGCTAAGGTTTGCTACATACCTACCTCTGAGCCAATCACAGTAGCTAAAGCAAGGATATAATGCTACGATTGTTCTGATCTGAGTCCACTCCTGGAGTGAGTTCCTCCCAAAACACTTGGACTGATACTTTGGAGATATGTTGTGTCTACTCCAATGAAAATTGGGGCATTGTCACCAGAGGAGGGAACATAGATGCTGACCAGGCCATAATTAAAGCTGTCCACCTCAAATGAAATGTTCATTAGCAATTTCTACCCCATATCATTCATAGGTGTGATGAACATTTACCTTCTAAAACAAAGTTATTCACTAGAACCTTTTTCTGATGATGGAACTGTGCTGTTCAATATGGTAGCTGCTAGTCACATGTGATTACTGACCACTTAAAATTTGACTAGGATGACTAAGGAACAGAAGTTTTCATTTTATTTAATTTAAAATAATTTAAGTAGTCGACAGTGAGAGGCTAGAGGCTATTATATCAGACAACACAGTCCTGGGCCATTATTCTATCCCTGATAAAAGTATTGTGTAGGTCATGGCCAAAAATAGAGCCACGAACTCATATTAATATGTCAAAGTCAATCATTACACATGGGGTAGTTGTTAATTGAAATGAATTAAACTATAGTATTATTTGCATTTGGTTTGTGGGAACAAAATGATAGTCTTCATTATTAAAAAAAAATAGAGCCTTTCTTTCCTACAAAAACTTGGAAGAAGATTCCCCTGAGGATTGAAGTATAGCAAAACAACAGCTCTCATCCCAAGAGTGCCCGCCTGTGTCTATGCAAATGTCTCTTTTAAAGTGTAGCAGAACATGTCATGGAAAGGAGTAGAGATATGTGCACAGATATTCATGAAACACACATTGGGCACCTTTAGAGCAGCACTGGTGATTCAGCAGAGAACAGCAAGCTGGATCAGGCCATGTCGGCATTGAGAGTCTTCAAAAGTCCCTTGGAAGAGTGCACTGCATTAACATGCTTAACATTGGCTAATGTTATTATGAAGAGAGTCTGTCAAGAACAGATGCCTAGGAAAAAGGAGGCTAGGGGATCACTTATGAGCAATGCTATCTAAATAGTGTCCAGGGAGAAGACAGCATGACCAACAACTTTGAAGATTACCATCCTGTTGCTAAGGACAATCTGATTATGGAAAAAGAGACTTCAACCTATCTTGACCTAATACCATTAAACATAATGATTATGTACCTCCGTGCAATATTCTGATTATCATTTGGCTTCTCAGCCAGGTCTGCCTACAGATGCAGAATGAGTCAACCATGCTTAAATGAATTTCTAGCATGCAAAGTAATTCTCTCTCTCATATGAAGAAGCCATGGTGATTTTATTCAGTCTCATATGCTTGGAGAGTATGAGACTGCTCTTGGGAGAAGAAACATAGGTTGGTAAACCATGGTCAGTCACCAAGATGATGTTATCCTGGGGGAATCAGCCAATTGGAGCTCTCTGGGAACCTCCTCAAATCCAAAGCCCATGACATTCAACCAGCATTTATTCTTTTTTTTTTTTTAATTTTCTTTCTTTTTAAAAAAAATTTTTTTTTAACCAGCATTTATTCTTGCTGTCGGAGTCTAGAAAGTCTTGTTTCCTGGAGTCTAGAAAGTTCCTATCTTCGATACCTCTCAGTCTTGTGACCCTCATGAGAAACGAGAGGAGTATTTCTGGCATGATTTATTGTTGCTTGACTTCTAGAGATCACTGATACCCTTCTAATAGAGTGAGAAAGTGGTCAATATTTCTGTTGAAAAAACCCAGAAGCTCTTTAAATGCCTGAAACCTAAATCCTTCTCTCAATAATCACCAAAACAAAGTCATTAAACAACCATGTAGAGGAAGGCTGGAGTTTGAAAAGTAAGAAGAATGTTCCAGAATTTGCTCAGAGTATTGCATTACCCAACATTTCTATCACATAAATTGTGCCAACAAACAGAGCTGGTGCCACCACCAGGATTTCTGACTACCATATTTGACTGATGAAGTTGTGTTTGGAGTAGAAGTGGAGACTAAGAAAGGAGAAATGTGAAATCTTCTAAGTCAGGGAGAGGGAGATGGTACCTTTGTCATTTACATAGGAACAGCTAAATGAAACTCGAAGCAGGAAACCAGCGTTCTCTGTCCTCCAAGAGAAACTCTAGGACACAGGCTTTTTGGCTTAAGGACCCCAAATTCCCTGGGCACTCCAAGAGTGCCAATGGCAGTCCTCCACTGAGTCATTGTTGAGAACTATGCTATAGTGTGTGCTTGTTGTTGCATGAGAAACCACCCTGAACCACTTAGTGGCTTAACACAATTGATTATTTCTCAATGATTCTTTGGATTGACTGGGAAGTTCTATTGTGGATTTTGCCTGGGTTTATGCGTGAAGCTGTAGTTAGCTGCTGGGTGGGCTGGTCTGGGTGGTCCTTCATCCTGGGCTTCACCTAGCCTGGTCTAGGGGTTTCAAGAAGTCTGCTTCAATGCACAAGCATTTACCAAGACTTTGCCAGCACCATATTTGCTAATATCTCTTTGGGCAAAGCTAGTTGCATGGTCAAACTAAGGGTGAATGTGGGAGGAGTCTATCATCACCAGGGTATGGAAAGGCAGGATTTGTGGGGTCATTATTATTACAGTCTGCCATACATCCTAGACTTTTGATTGATATGGGAATTCTAACAAGCCAGTGAGATTACCCTGGGTATGTTGTGTGGATCAAACACTCTGTTTAGCTGTTGATGTCTCTGGAATGTCTGGGATGTATTGTGTGGACGAAGCACTATTACCAGACTCCTCTGTTTGGGAATCCAAGACCCCATGTTGGCCATGTCCAAGTTGACTCTGGACCATGTGGCAGTCAGAATTCAGTGTTGGGGGATGGTGCTTATGCTATAATTTCATTGCTTATTAGCTGCATAGCCATGACGGTGATTTATGTGATTTCATAATATTATGTTGACCCCTCAGTAATTGGGGTTAAAGTCTGGATCAATGTTGAAACAGAAACAGGAATAGAAAAATAATCATCAGCCAGATGGAATGAATTATTAGTTCACAGATGCAATGTGCTCAATAGATAAAATCTTTCAAAACCTGGATGACAAAGGAGAAAGTGAATTGAAGGGGGCTCTTGATGGAAAGGGTGGGAAGTTGTGCAGAGAAGAGTAGACTTTGGAAATTAAGAACACAGAGTCAGACAAAACTGAAGTTTCAATCCCCATTTTGTAACCTTGGGTGAGTTACTTCGTCTCTTTGTGATCATATTCCTTATCTGTAGAGAATAGCACCATGGCAAGGGTAGGTGCCATGAAGATTTATAGAGAACGAGGCTGGCAGCAAACATAGTCAGTGTAGCTATTACTCTCCTTTGCCATGAACCTTAGTTACAATGGGCTAGAGGCAAGGTGAGCATCTCTTTCTAATCTTTCTGCTTACCCTGACTGCCATCACTATCCCATTTTTTTCTATTTCTGTTTACTCAGTGCTAGCCTATCAGTCATTTACATAGGATTGTAGTCACTTACAATTTAGTGTGAAAAAGTTAAAACTTTTTCTATAGCAATTTTCATCGCAAGCCAGTGGGAAGTAAAAGGCTTTGGTTATCCCACATAATGTACTACTTATAGCCTGTACTTGGGGGCCCTCTCAGAGTCTCTCAGACAAAAGGACCTGTTCCCTGAAAAACTTCTATTAGACTATTTATTGAGACCTTAGAACTCAAGGTGCCTGGATTTCCTGGTTTACATGTATCATCTCTTAACATAGCTACAGTATCCATTTTGCTTGGTTTGAATATTTAAAACCCATCTATAATTGTAAAAACCTTTTGGAGGAACCCTAATTAACTTCTTGAAATTGCTTTCTCGAACCTTTTGGATTTAATATGATCTGTTCCCTTGTTATTAAAAACAAAAAACAACAGTTATTTCACAGAACTTCTTCCAAGTTTCTTGGCACCTAACTTTTTGTCAAGGAGACATGGTGGCCAACCTTCCCCTGAATGGGCTTGGTTTCTACATAGTCATTCCTTCCGGCTCATGACTTTCTTCTCCATTTTCTGCCCACGGATGCTGAAAATAACTTGTTTTTTGGCAAGCTTGGGATGAGATTCCTTATGATTTAATCAGATCCATAATGAAACTCCCAACTTTTAGGAGAAAGCGTCATGAACTGCAGGGACGGTTAAGTACAGGACCCTGAGGAGGAGCCTCTTGCCTCAGCGTCACATCTGGAACCAGGAGAGCTGCCACCATACAGTGCCCCCCAACCTGCCTGGGCCTCCAGCATGGTGGTGCTCCTGACTCTGCCTGGCAGTTTCTGGGCCTTGGAGCATGTGCACTGTGCCCAGACCAAAGACCTCAGAGATAACAGACAGGAAACATTCCATCTTTAAACATCAGCTGCTTGGTCCAGGAAGACAGTTTCCTGCAGAGATGTGTATATATAGACAAGGACAAATCTGTCCCAACGAAAGCCAAACTCTTTTGTTTGTTCTAAACTTGTGTTAAATTAGAAGATAATAACTGTGGATAAAATGAGGGTGAGAGAGAAGCTGGGGCGTGGCAGAGTAGCTGGGTGATGAGCAATCATCTGAGTGGGTGACGGGGAGTTGGATGGTGCAGGAGCAGGTAAGGTGATGGGAAGTAGTTGAGAGAGAGGAAGTAGCTGGGCAGGGAGGGAGTAGCTGGAGAATGGAAAAGTAACTGGACAATGAGGCACAAAATGGCAGCTATGGTGTCAGGACAACAGACACGTCCCAGACCTGGGATGGGAGGGTCAACCTGCCTTACTCCAGCCTCCTTCTCTCGGTCACTTTCTTAGGTCTTGCTGGTGAGAGACAAACTCAGGTCAAGTCTGTAAACTAGTGAGGTGACTGTCCCTGGAATGAAGACTGAGGTTGTGGCCGTGGTGGGTGGGTGAGATCCTTCCCGTTAGGGAGGGGCTCTCTCTTCTCTCAACCCTGCAGAGTGTGGGTAGGTTGCCTGGCAGAGGTCTTGGCAGAACTCACACATGAACTAGCCCCCCACTGCCATGTCATCACCATCATTCTCTCTACCACCTCTCACTTTGCACCAGGCACGGTGCTAAATGTCTTTGCAGGCACCATCTCATTGCATCCTCTCGACAGTGTTAGGAGAGAAACACTCTTGGTGGCCCCATTTTAGAGGTGGATAGGCTGCACCTTAGAAAGTTCTAGTGACTTGCCTGGGTAAGAGGCAGAACCAAGACTGTCTAAGATCACAGCCTGTTTGCTAAGCCTATGCCACACTCATGGATTCCACCCACATGGAGCATTTGTCCCCCTTCAAATGCCCAACCCTTCCCATTCCTCATTTAGCAGCACGTAGCAAGGTCTGGTGCAGG
The DNA here is from genome assembly GCF_014898055.3 of Talpa occidentalis. Classification (NCBI taxonomy): domain Eukaryota; kingdom Metazoa; phylum Chordata; class Mammalia; order Eulipotyphla; family Talpidae; genus Talpa; species Talpa occidentalis. Next base: position 91,705,225 of record NW_023600993.1, read on the forward strand.
TAGAGCACCTTGCTTGAGTAAAGAGCCTGGGAAAAGAGCCCAATGCCCATGGCCCTCACCTGAGGGTAGATGCACCCACCTAGCAGTCATGTTCTACACCTATTCCCAGCAAGGTCTGTCAAATTAAGTCCCAATTTAGAACCAGGCTTCCTAGGGTGCACCCGCCACTGGCAATCAGACCTCGTTTGCATGGAGACATTTATAGTCGGTGGTGAATTTCCATCATCTGTATAGGATGAGACATAGGAATAGAAAGCTCCTGTGTTTGGGAAGTTTTCCCTTCTGTGCTTTCCAGCATGTCCTGGGACGGATGCCTTGTCAAGAGGTATGCCCAGCTGGCGTTTTCAGGAGCTGTTTCTGACACTAGGTGCTGGGAAAACATTCCATGACAATAATTTCAGGCTGCAAAAAAGTTTTTCAACTCAAAAAAGATTTACATTTGGGTCCTGAGGAGCCTGACTGTTCTCTTTATCTCATGAAAACAAGGCAATCACGTTGTCATATGTGACGCGGTGCCTGATTTAATAAGCGGCTGGCTCTAAGATAAGCCATTCACTCCGGGAGGCTCTTGGTTGGTGAGATTGTTTTCCGCTAAAAGAAGCTGAAGGTTAAGTGCTAATTAATGGAGGGGGGTGGATTTTATACAGATAGATCGGGAGGTAGGTTTGGGGACATGTCAAATACACCATCTTTGGCTCTGCAGCTGAAAATATATTCATAAAGCCCACACAACTCTGTAGATTTCTTAAAACTCCATTTTTGGCAAGGGTATTCTGGTCTTGGTGTGCTCTGGCTAATGGCAGCTCTGACTCACACACTCAGTGCCTGATGTGGCATTGACCCAGGTGCCTCTCAGGGCAGAGGGGATGGGTCCAAGTCCCCCCCACCATTGATCCCACTGGTCTTTCCTGGGGACCACAGCTGGGGGACCTCAACCAAGCATAAGGGCTCTGTCTTAGTCAGCTCAGGCTGTCATAGCAAAATGCCACAGACCAGGTGGCTTAAACCATAACAATTTTTTTCCCCACAATTCTGGAGGTGGAAGTTCAAGTTCAAGATCAAAACCACTAACATGGTGGTGAGAATTCTGTGAGGATTCTCTTCTGGTGAGGATTCTCTTCCTGACCTGTAGATGCTCATTTTCCCATCTGTCTTTACAAGGGAGGTGGAGAAAAAGGAAGTGAGTTCTCAGGTGTCGCTTTATACAAGGGCATTAATCCCATCAGTCCTGGGCCCCTCCCTCATAACCTCATCAAAACATCTAATCATACCTTTCTCCAAATACCACCTTCTCCAAATACCATCAGATTGGGGCTTCATCGTATAAAGGTGAGAGAACATAGTCTGGTCTAGTCCACAGCAGGCTTCTCTGTTGTCAGTCGAGGAGGCGGGCTGCATGGGGAGAGATGTGCACTTTGAAGCAGTGAGGCCTGGCGGCCAGTTCCAGTTCTACTGCTCACCTGCTGTGTACCTTTGGAAAAATCACTCAGCCTCTTTGAGTCCCAGCCTCTTCCTCTGCAAATGGAATAATCAGAGATATTGCAGGACATTGGCCTCTGCCTGTCCTGGTTCTGTTCAGCTGCAGGTCAGAGTTCACCTGGTACCTGAGCCCATCTAGACCTGGGCAGGTCTTAGGGGAAGTGGTCTGTCTCACTGAGGGGGCAGAATTGACCTGCCCAGTTTCAGTCAGTGAGATGCCTGGGATGGGCTGGGACAAAGGTTCCTGTAATGTCATGGCTCACCTGGAGGGCTAGACTCTGCCTCAGTTTCACTCCTCAGTTTCAGCTCCTAAGGAGTTTGCTTAGAAAACCTTCAGCCTGATTTTGATCGGGACTGTGATCTTCCTGGGGGTGGAATGTGCCCTATGCTCAAGCTTCGCTCCCCCTCCCCTTCCCAGCCAGCCTGCATCCACCCTGTGGGCCAGCTGGGCACCAGGGCTGTGGCCCCTGGCTGCTGCAGTTCCTCCTCTGCCATGGGACACCTCCTGGTCTCATTCCTGGTTCAGGGCACCCTGGAAGGCTCATGCCAGCACTGGTCAAACCCAACCCTCTTGGAGAAACAGCTTCAGCCAGCCCATACTGGTAGGGCTCCCAGCGTCATGGCCTCCCACCCGTGGCTTCCTGCTCTCTCCCGCAGGGCAGGCTGTGCTGTGCTGACGCCTGAGGCCCCAGAGAAGTGGTGGAGAGTGGACAGTAAATGTCAGGCAACCAGAGACCCTGAGCCAGGGTCTCCATTCCTGCTGCTCAATGGAGAAAAGAGTAGTGTTAGCTCTTGAATGTTGAGCTGGGCCTGTGGGGCCCAGCTGTACAGCGGAGGACACTACACCCATTTTACAGAGGAGGAAACTGAGGCACAGGGAGGTTCAGGGACTCACTCAGGTAAGTTGGATTTTGATTCCAGATCAAATGAATGTCAATATCTTAACTATTGCACAATCACTTTAAAAAAGGGGAAAGATAGGAGAGCAAATATATGGAAGCTATACCTGGTACCTGGAGGAAAAGTGAGGTGCCCCTGTGACTCAGATGTAAAATCACTGTCTGACTCTTTGTCTAGAAAACTCTTAGTGTAATTGGTGAGACTAAGAGGGCAGGAATAAGTGAGTGTTCAAGGAATCAGAAGAAGGGTGAAGAGGGTGTGCATGGTCACAAGGGTGGACTTGGCTCACTGGCAGACAGTTGGTCTGGGCCTGGGCTCTGAGTGCTCTTGGGGTTCCATTCCCCACTGTCCTGCCTCCCCCAGATTCCATCAGATGTGGCCTACAGAGCCTGTTTGCTCTGCTTCCTGGCTCTAATTCAGCCTCCCAGGTGTCCTGCTGTTCAAAAGTGGGAGTGTGGCCGGTGGCCCCTGGGAGAGGCGGTGCTTGGTGTCAACAGATACCAAGGGTCTTGCCAGGGTCTTGCCAGTTCCCTGGGCCTTGGGACCTCTGTGGCACTGGACCTGGAAGCAGAGAGTGTTTCTGGGCTCTCCTGGCTGCAAACCAAGCCTTCTAACTATGGTGATCCCCAGAAGAGCACCAAGGTGTTTCCCTGGATGCAACTTGCCTCTCTTATTCTTATAAACCAAAGCACAGAATATGAAAGGTGTGGAAAATGAGAAGTTCTCAGAGGCGACTTCCTGGTCCTGACCTAACCCTGGTCTGACCACAGAGACCTGTCGCCTCTACTTCCTCTCCGTCTGTAAGGGGGCCTTGGCTGGTGCTCTCTGCGTCAGCCCAGACGTCCTTTGCCCACAGGTCTCCCTGCACCTCAGGGAGCTCTGTAGAGCAGGGTCCCACTGTGTTAGGCTGAGCTGAGGGCCCAGGCTGTCCATCCTCCCCCAACCCTAGCCCATACCCCCTGCCCCTGTGACTCGTGTGTGGATGAAGGGGAGACCCAGACTCTCTCCAGCCTCATGACCTCACTCTGCCTGTTAGCTGTGACCTGGGCAAGCTTCTTTCCTGTTTGCACCTCAATTCTTCCATGTAGACAGAAGCAGTAACCATCATAGTCACCTCAATGAACTTGTGAGAATTAAACAAAGTTGAATTTGTGAACATAATGAGAACAGCAAATGGCATATAGTAGCTGCTCAATAAAGACATTTCCCCGTCTTTTCTGTACAGTGACACCAGAGTTTTTATTGAATAAAAACTTACCCAACAAACCAGCAGTTCTATGCCCAGGTATCTGCCCAAGAGAAAGGGACACATATCCACACAGAACGTGTGCGTGAATGTTTAAGCCGTGTTATTCTAAACAGCCCCACAGTGGAAATGACTCAGTGTCCATCAGTGATGACTGATAAAGCCAGATGTGGCTCACGTGGACTATGGAATGTTGTACCATAAAAAGGAATGACCTGTGAACAGCAGGATACTCGGTGTATGATAGTTCATTTTTTCGTGAAAACATGAAAAAAACACACCAAGTGAAAGAAACCAGACATAAAATCCACATATTGTGTGAGTCCATTTGCATGAAGTGTCCGTCAAAGGCAAGTCTGTAGAGACAGAATGTAAATTAAATGTTATCAAGTACCTGGGATGAGTGTGGGGGTGAGGAGTCAGTATTCATGGGGATGGGGTTTCTTTTCAGGGCTGTAAAGTGTCCTCAAGTAGATTGTGGTGATAGTTATACAGCTCTTAGGTACAGTAAGAAGCAACAAAAACTCTTTAAATCATACACTTCAGGTGAGTTGTATGGTATGTGAATTATACCTCAAGAATACTTAAAAATGAAAAATTGGGAAGGAAAAAGACTTTCTGGCACTTGCTCTGCGCCGGGCACTGAAAGTGCTTTGCAAGTACACACCGCTGACTCCTGATCTTTATGAGAAGTGCTGTTATTATGCTGTTTCTGCAATTGTGGAAACAAAAGCACAGAGAAGTAAAGGAACTTGCCCCAAATCAAGTGGCCGACCTAGGATCTGAACTCGCATTCTGACTTGTGCCTTCACCCCCACACTAAGTTACCCCCTTATTGTAGCAATCAGAGGTGGGTCTGTGCAGAACAGAGAGGGAGTCACAGGCCTCCTTAGCCCAGACTTGTCAACTCCCGGGTAGGCTGAGGCAGGGAGCAGTGCCAGGGGCCCTGGGTTCTCACTCACTCACTCACTCTCTCACAGGAAGACATGCAGACTGCACTTCTGGTGTGTGGGGAGACAGAGGAGAGAGGACTCTAACCCATCAACACCTGACCAACACTCCTCGTTATACTTCTTGAGTTTCCCGTCCCTACGTGCCCAGCCTTCTCTGCCAGCTCTCACTTTCACTCACCCTTTCACCTACAGCCTCTCCCCACTTGTCCTCAAAGAGCAGCCTGTACCCTCAGCTGGCAAAACCCCCTCAGCAAAGTGGAGGCTTGCCCCTGGGGTTCTCAGGTCACCCTCACCAAAAGTTCCAGCTTCATCGGATTCCTTGGACCTACGAAGTCCTCTCGGGGCTTCTGGTAACTGTCCCCTGTGGACACGCCAGGAGGCTCAGCCTCAGTGCGTCTTCCTTGGTCAGACCCCTGAGATGAGGGGTCCCACAAACACAGATAGCCCGCTCCTGTGTCTTGGCTCCCAAGGCTCAGTGCGCCCGACTCAGTCATGGCAGAATCCAGGCTTGGGGGTGCCCCGGCAGCCTGCTGGCTTACCCTTGGATGTCCCCAGGAGTCAAGAGGCAGATTAGCAAATGGTGGAAGACTAAGGCTTGGGAGGCCTTCAGGCCCAAGGTCCATCAGTGGCTCTGCTGTGGCCGTGGGTAAGTCGCTCTGTCTCTCTGAGCCTCAGCTTCACCACCTGCAAAGTGGGACATTGTTAAGATGCTGCAAACACCTGTAAGGTGCAGGGGCACCCTTGCTGGCACACAGCAGGCCCTGGTGCACAGAACATTTTATTACTGTTACCATAGCACCAGCATCTGTCTGGGCCATGGGCTTACGTCCATGTGGCCCCACTGCCGGACCTTCTGGCTGGTAATCTCTAACCCCCGGCGTGTCACTTTGCCTTCTGTTTGGACTTTGTTTGGAGCTTGTTCTTTCTGTTCTCACTGGTGAGCTCAGCAGGTTCTGCTGGGCCCCATCCATGAGTTACCCAAAGGCCTTGACCCTAAGCAGTGTAGAATGTACATGAGCCATGATATGCGTGGCCAAGCCCTCCTGATTTGCCCCCTCCCCACCACCAGCTGTTACTCTGAGCTCACCCAGTCCTCTGAGCCTGGCATTGTGGGGTACCAAGGGACTGGCCTCTCCTCAGAGGGGTGCAGTGCCTTTGGGGTGTGCTGGGTAGTTGAGAGTCAAACCTTGGGCAGTCACTGTGAACCAGGTACAGGCTGGGGAGGGGATGGGGCCTGGATGTACTAGCAGAGAACCAGACTCTGAGATGAAGATAAAATGTGGGTGTTTCTGGGGGACTAATAGTCTCTGACCCAGTTTGGGACTTCCTGACCCCTCCCTGAGCTGGAGCCACAGAAATCGATTTGTAGATGGGCACATTCCACTTAATTAGCATGGCCTCCTTCTGGCTGGGAAAACACCATTAAATGGGCTGGTTGCCCTGAAATCATGCCTGTGACCTCAGCCCCAGTCCCACAGGGCTGTCTGTCCCTTGGGCTCTGTCCCCTTAGCCAGGCTGGAATTCAGAGTTTCTGATTTGGAGTGAGAGACAAATCCTCCCACTTCCAAATCCCTGAGTCCAGCAAAGCCAGCATGAGATGGCCTGGGGTCTGGGATGGAAAGGGCCTGGAACGAGAACAGAGGCTTCACCCCAGCATACTTGGCCATCCTGGTACCTTGGCCTGTGTTCTGCCAGGACACAGATGATTGACTACCTCCCCTGAACCCTGCTGCCTCCTTACGATACACCACTGCATACCAAAGCCCTGCAGAGTGGCTCTACTTAACAGATGAGGAGACCAAGGCTGAGAGAGGTTGTCCTTTCCCCAGAATTCACACAGCTAGACTACAATGTCCGGATTCATCCTCCAGCTCTCCTGGGTCGCGGTATGCTCTCAACCTGCCTGTGCTGGGCCTGGCTTTATTTTGAGGGCAGTACTCATCACTTGGGGTTTAATTCCTGTTCCTGGTTTTAGACACAGGATGGCACAGGCTAGGGGCCCTCAGGAAACAGGGTACTCCCAAATCCTGGGGGTGCTGTCTTCTGTTGGCTTAGTTTATGTGCAGCACGAACAGGGGTGGTCACAGGTTTCCACCACTTACTTGGTAGGTCACCTTCAGCAACCACCTTGACCTTGACTGCTCTTTTCCTCATCTGTAAAATGGGGGTAACAGCAGCACATATGTCAGGAAGGATTTGTCACTTTGTAAATGTCCTGCAACTGCTGGCAGCCACCTTGCCATTACTCCTGCTGGGGTTAGTTTCGCAGAGCCTAATGCACAGGGGGAGCTGCCTGTTTTCCCTTCACACTGTGGATGTTTGGGGTATCGGGTAGGGGCTGAGACAAAGCATGCCATTCCCAGAGAGAACACAACCAGGCACGCAGAGGCAACCTGGGATGGAGGGTGGGCCTCCCCAGCCGGGAACACAGGCAGATTTCCCTGGTTATGTCAGGAATCAGCTGTGCAGTAAGTATCCTGCAGTCTGGGAAGGGCTGTAAAATACACATACCATTTAAAAATATATTATCCATGGCATTTAGCACAGTCTCAATGTCCAGCAACAATCGCCTAGCTCCAGAGGCTTCCAGTACCCCTGAGGAGGCCAGTACCCATTAGCAGTCACACCTTATTCCCCTTCCCTTCCACCCCCAGCAACCACCAATTTGTTTTCTGTCTCTGTAGATTTGCCTGTGCTGGATATTTCATGTAAATAGAATCATACACTATGTGACCTTGTGTGTCTGGCTTCATTTGCTTAGTATATGATTTTCAAGGTTCATCCACTCTGTGGCGTGTCAACACCTCATTGTTTTTTATGGTTGGATAAATAGTCCAGTGTGTAAACAGGCAACATCTCGTCTGCTCATCAGTTGATGGAGAAATTATAGTTTTGAAAAGAGGTTGAAGAGAGATCTAGGCTGGGCCCAGAGGGACACACACATGCACCTACCCACACAGAGCATACACACATGTGTGCACACACACACACGCATGCAGGCTGCAGCCCACCCACAACCCCTGCAGCCTGCAGTCGTGGTCAAAGGGCACTGTGGCTCCTCGGCCTTGTCAGCTCATTGCTGTGCAAACATTCCCCTGGTGCCAGTGGGGGCGGCAGGGGAAGTGGTTCCAGGGGGTGGGGGCAGTTAAAGATCCACCAGACACAGGTCAGCTTTCTGTGGGATTTAATCGGACTCGCCAAAGTGCATGGTTCAGACCTGGAGCTCTGGAGCTAGACCGTCTGGCAAATCCAGGCTCCCTGCTTAGTGGGCGGCCTTGGGCAAATCACTCAGCGTGTCTGTGCCATGGGTTCTCTTTGGAATGAGAGAAAAGGTTGTTCTGAGGACCGTATGCAGCCCTACAGGTTAGTTTAGTTGTTGTTGAGGTGAATTGCACGTGCCATAACATGGACCTTTGCATAAGATCCAGAATGTGTTAGCTATCAGCTGTCATCATCCTTTGGTTATGTCACTGGCCTTTTGTCCCAATGTTGGCATCTGGGGGCTGCACTGAGCCTGGTGGGGTGGGTCCCAGTGTGCTCTCCTGGGATGCCTCATCAGGGTTGTTTCCACCCAGTTGAGGTTGTCTTGATCCTGAGCATCCTGTGACCCCCATCAAGCAGGGACCAGATCTGGTCTGGCTTTGCACAAACCATGTCCCTGGCTTGTCCCTTTCTTGCCTTTTAGCTCAGGAGTCCTAGATCCTGCCAGTGAGGGGAGTTCTGGCTTTTTCATTTTGAGACAGGATAAAGATCCATATGCCACTTACAAAAACACTGAGAGATCTTCCTGCCCAATTTACCCCCATGGTAACGTCTTGTGAAACTGTGGTATTCTATCAAACCAGGAAACTGACATCAGTACTGCTCCCCTCCTCCAGATTATGCCCATTTTCATGCGCTTATTTGTATGTATTTTGCTGTATGCAACTTTTAAAATCACAGATACTGATTTGTGTGATCACCGTGACAGGTAAGATACAGAATTAATTTTAAAATACTATGTGCTGAAATGATACCATTTTGACTATTCTTGGGTTAAATAAAATATATCATTAAAATTTCACCTGTTTCTTTTTTAATGTTGCTACCAGAAAATTTAAAATTGCATATGGCCCACATCATGTTTCTACTGGACTTGTGCTCCAGAAAGTTCTCTCAAGCCATTCCACTCAATCTTCAGCCCTCCCCCAGCCTTCCCCCTACCACTGCAGGTTAGTTTTGTTGTTGTTTGGTGAATTGCACATAATATAACATGAGCCTTTGCATAAATCAGTGGCATTGAGTATATTCACCACCAATAGGAGAACAAAAAGGGGACTCTATACCCATTAATTAGCCACTCCCCACCTCCCCCTCCCACCCCCTCCAGCTCCTGGGAAGCTCAGCCATCTGTTTTCTCTCTCTATGGACCCACTTTTTTTTGACATTTCCTGTAAATGGAGTCATACATATGTCACCTTTGTGTGTGGCTTCTCTGACTTAGCATGATGTTTTTAAGGTTCATCCACATTGTAGCATTTGTTGGTACTGCACTCCATTTTATAGTTGGGGAGTTAATATTTCATTGTGTGTGTGTGTGTACATGTGAGTGTGCATGTGCCTGCTCGAGTTCCTGTTTCTCATTATTCAGTCTATACCTTGGGATGGAATTACTGGACCCTAGGGTCATTCAGGGCTTGACATTTTAGGGAATGGTTAGATGGTTTTGCACAGCAGCTGCACTATTTTTCATTCCCGCCAGCAGTGTTCCAGGGTTGCAGTTTCTCCACATCTTTGACAACAGTTTCTCTGCTTTCTGATTATAGCCATTCTCGCATGAAGGGTAGTTTTGCTTATTCTAGAACATCAGGCAAGTGGAATCACACAGTGTGAACTCTTGTGTCTGAGGCTTCCTTCGCTCAACCTGTACCTAAAGGTATTTGAGGTGTGTGGTTTGAGTGCCTGAGAAGTCATGTCCTGGCCGGCAAGGACATAAGATACTTTAAGGCAAAGATGACTCTTCCTCCCACCCCAACCCACCTCCTGAAATCCCCTGCTATGAAGAAACAGCAGTGTGCTCTCACAGGGGGCAAAGGACTGAGATGATTTAGTGAGGCCCATCAGGGCAGTTCTCTCTGAGAAGGGAAGCTCTAGACCTGAGGGCTGAGGAGCCTGTGTGCTGAAAGATGGAGGCTGGGCCAGAGGAGAAGATGGAAACAGAAATAATAGTGTGAGCAAGGGTCCTGGGGCCGGGAAAGCCTGGTGGCTCAGCGCTAAGTTGGGGTAGAGAATGAACCCAGTGGGGAGGGCTGGGGGGGTGGGTTCACTATTGGCTGATGGACTGTGGTGCAGGGGCCACACCTGGTGTTGTGAGTGGGGCCCGGGAGGGGACCAGGCCAGGCGCTGTGTCAGCCTTGTCCTTCCACTTTCAAGGGGGCAAATTTGCCAAGATATCGTGGGCTCATTGTGGCATCTTGTTGCCTCTCAAACTGGAGGACAAGTTGGAGGGCGTGGGGAGGAGTGTGTTCAGGGTGACTGAGTCAGAGATCCCCAAACACAGGCCTGGGATACCGACAGTGACTTGCCCAGACCCCGAAGCAGGCTTCAGAGCCCAAGTCTTGCTTGGTGTCTCTCATCCTCCCAGGCCCTGGGGAAGATGGCTCAGCCTGGTGCCCTCCCCTTCCTGCAGAGCTGGGCGCGAAAGCTCCAAGCCTAGATGCACGCCCTGGCCAGCCTCCTGGAGTTTTGAGAACAAAGTGTCTTGCACACAGAGTCCTGGCCCCAGGGCCCGAGTGCACCTGAGCCCCACAGGCAAAAGGGAAATGGACCCCAGCCCCGAGTTACGTAAGGCCATCTTTGGAATTTGGTACCTTTTGAAATGAAATGGCAAAAGTACACCGAGACAAGCAGGTACGGGGAATTAAGCAGGAGGAAACACCCTCTCGGTCACCTTGGGGTTGGCCTGATTTCTCGTTCATTCAGCAAACGTTGGCACCTGCTTTGTGCAGCTTCCTGGTGGGGGCACGAAAGCCAATGTCCAATAAATGTTTGTGGGAAGAAGGAGAGAGGATGGTGGAGAGAGGAAGAGAATGAGAAAGGAAGGGGGAGCGAGCGGTGCGGGAGGGAAGGAGGAGGATGGATGTGTAGAAACGCCCTCATGAAGCCCGGGGCTGTGCCGTGGTCCTGTGACGAAATATTTACCATCTAGCTCGGTGCTGTTCAGCAGAGAAATATGAGCCACATATTTCATTTAAAATTTTCTAGTAGCCACATTAAAATAGAAAAGAAACAGGTGGAATCAATTTAGATATTTTATTTAACTCAATATGGCCTTTCAGCATGTAATTGGTGTTAAAAAATGATTAATGAGATCATTTCCAGATCTTTTTCTGATACTGAATCTTCAAGATCCAGGGTGCGCCTTACACTCACAGCACATCTCATGGGGTGTACCCCCACCGCCGCAGGGGTGCATGCCCTGGGTGGCAGAGAGAGCTTCATTCAGGGTCAGGGAGATGCGCTGAGGTGGTACATTTGGTGGCCTATTCAGCTAATGCCCCCTGCACTGGTGTGGGCCTGGGCAGGGGTTTGGCTGGTGGGGAGAAGGAGAAATACTCCAGATGGAAGAGAGGCAGACTGCAAACTTGAAGAGGTATCTGCCTTTCCCACTGCTTGAGAGCCCTAGAACCAGAACTATCCAGCTAGCCCGGATTCCTGGTTCACAGAACTGTCAGATAATACATCTGGCAGAGCTGGTGCCCATGTTGGGGGGCAGAGAGGAGAGAGGTTGGGGTTTCTAGAGTGCAGGAGAACCAGGAAGCGATAGTGAGAGATGAGTCTGGAGCATCAGAGGACTGGTTACCCCATCGATGGTTGGGCCCTTCCCCAGACCTCTTATTTTAGTAGCTCTTGGCTCCAGCCACAGGATTTGAATTTCTAGCAAGCTGCCAGGTGATACCATTGCTGCTGTCTACTGTGAGCGCCACTGGACTAGCTCTCAGACATGTGAAGGCCATGGGGAACCTCGAGGAGTTGAGCAGGGCAGAGGTGCATTCAGGTCGGTAGGAAACTGGAAGTGGCTGCTGGGGCCAGGGCTTGAGGTCTCCTCGCCACCTCTCCCCAGCCAAGTCAAGTGAACTTTTAGCCCAGGAGGGTTCCTCAAGGTCTGGTCCCATCTTCGCACAGTTGGGAACCCCAGTCTGTGCCCCCAAACAAGAAAGATACCCAGGTGATGACTTACATATGTTCCGCACTGCGGGTGGAAACAGAAACCCTTAGTCAGCTGTTGGCTCAGTGAAAAATTTCCCTGGTTACTGGAAATTTGATGACTTGGGGGCAGGGGGAGGCTGAGTTCTGGGGTGCCTAGGAGGCAGGGGCTCTTCCATCCTCATGACGTCCAGCTCAGAGCCGTGTCTTCAGATCTAAACCCTCTACTTCTGATTGAAGCTCTTCTCTTGTGGATCGTTGTGTATGCAGCATGAGAAATTACCCCAAAGTGTCTCGAGTAACAACTCAAAACAACACTCATGTATTATCTGACAGTTCTGTGGACCAGGAATCTCGGGTATCTGGGTGGTTCTGGTTCAGGGTCTCTCAATGTGGCAGCCAGAGCTCCATCATCTGAAGGCCCAACTGGGGTTGGAGCCCTGATTCGACAATGGGCCCCTCACACAGCCATTGGTGGGACACCTCAGTTCCTCACTGTGTGGCTTCTCCACTGCCGTCCCCCAGAGTGAGTGACTCACCGAGCAAGATAGAGGACACTGTGTGTCGGATGACCCAGTCCTAAGCCCCACTTGATCCTGCAGTGAGGCCTGTGGTCAGCCCTCGTGAGTGTGGATGTGACTGCAGGAGAAGGTGACTCCTCGGAGGCAGGGTGGCAGGCAGCATCGTGGGCACTGGCGGCCACAGCCTCCTTACCCTTTGGCTCTGTCCTGTGGTCAGCCCAGATCTCCTAAGATGCCCACTGCCCGGAGCCACTACCAATGTATTGTGGCTTATAGCCAGGCCTCCCCATTCTTGTGGGAGGCCTACTGGTATCTGTTTTCTGCTTCCGCCTCTGTCTGGCTGAGTGTTGAGGACAGGCAGGTTGAGCACATTCCACTTCGTCTATTGCTGAGCAGATCAGCAAGTGATCCCCACGGGCCCAGCACTGAGGATATTCCCGGCAAATGACTCCTGCATCCCATACTCAACTCTGTCTCTAGCTGCTGCCCTGGGCCTCCCTGAGCCAAACCGTGCTAAGAACAGTAGGTTCTAGAAACTCTGGAAAAACCTTCGACTCATCCCTCCTCCCCCGGCCCAGTTAACTCCTCTCTGATATGAGAGTGGATTTTTCCATTTCCTGAAGCTGAAATGCTCCTATCCCCTGTGCCCGCTATCAGCCCTGGTTTCCGCTCTGAGTGGCAGAAGATGGGTGTCTGGACACCCCAGGAGAATGAATGGTGGCGGGAGGTGAGTGCCAAGCACAGGGGTCGGGGCAGGTGGCCTGGTGGCTGGTGGCATTCGTAGGAGATGGACATCTCTGGTTTTTGAGACGAGGAACTCAGTTCCCCTGTTCGTATCAGAAATGACAAAACCAAACACCAGCAAACAACCTCCCCCAGCCAGCAAACAGGAAGCAGGGTTCGGATAAAAATACCATCCTTTTTGCAGCTGCAGCCTCCACTGTACAGGTTTCAGAAGGTCACGCTCTTGACAGGAAATGAGAATGCTTTTGGAGGGGAGAGGCGGCTGAGCCGGGGCTGGGGGTGGAGACGGTGGGGGAAAGGTGAGCGGTTGCCTGCGCTCTGGGGTTGGGGCCCCCTTCTTCCTGGGCAGGTGAAGAGATGAGGCCGGATGTCCCCACGCTCCTCTGGGCCACGGCCGGCCATCGTGGGCCACACTGATTTCTTCCTCTCCTACCTGGGACCCTGGGACTTCTACTTGTGAGAGTAAAATGGCTGTGGTTTTCAACATGTTTTGTTAACTGAAAAGTGCTACCTTATGATGAACGAACTTTTTCTTGAAGGATCAAAAATATCCTGTAGAGGATCAGAAAAAAGAAATATAGGTTGTGTGGCACAGAGGGGCTCTGATGCAGAGAAGGTGGTGTTTGCAGCCATGAATAAGTGAGTGTGTGTTGTAACCGATGAATGATTATATTTGACTTTCTTACCATTTTCCCACCAGTTAAGCATATAGAAACCATTCTTGATTTGCAAGCACTTCAAAATTAAGTAGTGGGCCCAGATTTGGCCTGCAGAACCTGTGGTCTGACCCCTGCACCACGCAATTAAAGAAGTTATTATTGTTGCGATTGATCTTCCATCCAACACAGGAATCCCAGCTCCAGTGCCTCTTTCATGGGGTCAGCCAGCTTCAGCCCTCATTTCCGCACTAGAAATTCTTAGCAGAAATATAGCTCTCACCCCTTGGCAATCATTCTGGGGAGCGACTTTGTTTTTTAGTGAAATTGGAAATTTCTGATCATAAAGCAGTATGTACATATTTTCAAATATTTGCAAAATCCTGGCAACCATAAAAGAAAAATCACCTCTAACCACAGTTACTATCTTAATTTTTTGTTTCCGATGAGAAGCGTGTGCTGGTGTGGAATGCACTTTTCCGTTCCAGTTGAGATAGCACTGAATGTATAGCTTCATTCCCTGTGTTTTCCATTCTACGTTATAATCTAGCATTTTCCTAGGTCATTAAAAATTCCTCAAAGATCCCAGCTGCAGAATATCCCATTATATGACAGTTCGCAACTTACCTAATCAGTCTCCAATTGTGTAGACATTTGGGTTGCTTCCAGCATCCCTCAGTTATTAAAAGTGTGTATAAACACTGCTGATGTGAACATCCGTGCTATAAATCCTGCCCCCCCCCCCATTATCTGATCTTTGTGGGGTGTGTGAACTGGAGAGTCTTAGGAAAAACTGTTTTTCTGCCTTTTATACTGACAGTTTTCGTTTTACTGAATTTTGCTTTACTGGTGATGCAATTTATAAAGTTTTCTAGCTGATAATGACTTCCTTCTCCCCCTGCCACCGCTAGCCCCCAGCAAGCACTCATCTGCTTTCTGTTCATGATTTCACTTTGAAATATCTTTTAAAAAGCAACCTAAAGTTGCTTACCTCCTCTTTCTGCCCTGAATTCCATTCTGCATCATAGTAACTTCCCACCCCCGTTTCTTTGTGTTTGCATTTGCCTGTTTTATATTTGAGCCTCCCTTTATTTTTAGTCTCTCTGTTATTTTGTTAGGATATATCTCTTCTAAGCGGCACGCAATTCAATTCTTGCCTTGTTGGCCACCAAATCTTTACTGCTTTATAGGAGAGGATAAATGATTTCATTTATTGTTTTTTTTTTATACAAGAACTGGGGTACAGGCCAGAGGTGCGGGAGGGTGAGAGGATTCACCAGAGACAGAGTGGGGAACAGAACAGGCAGACTGACCGAAGTACTGCTGGGGAGAGCAGCGGGTGAGACAGGTTCCCGCCATGTGGGGCTCTCCCTGGCCGGCCGGGAATCAAACCGGCACTGAAAAGGCTGCAGACAGCTTCACAGTGCTGTGCTCAACCCACTGTACCACCAGGGAGGCCCGATTTCATTTATCGTTATTGAAAATATTTGGGTTTTGGTCATCTTGTCTCATACTTAGTGGCATTTATAGTTTATTCGTTTCAATTTGTGACTTTACTGAATATTATGTTATTCGATTTTATCTTTTCCATTGGTGAGGGAGAGAGAAGTCCTGGTCGCACTTTCTCAGTTGATTACCTTTAAATTTCTCAAAAATTTCCTCAGTCAGACAGGTGGAAGCCCAGAGAGGGATTCGCCCCTGTCCCCGGTAACACCATGCTGAGGGAGAGAATCCAGGCAGTATTTTTGTGAGAAATCAAAACTGAGAGCCAGGGTGGGAGAGGAGCTGGTTATGAGGCAGCAGAACAGGACTAGGGAAAGCAGATGAATTGTTCAAAATGGGCAGGTGAGAGCTGGAGGAATTTCCTCTTCCTTGGCAACTTGTTTTCTCTGTCTAGATATTGCTAGGAATGGCCTTTATTTTTGTTCATATTTGGGTGAGGATATCTTGTTACTAATTTTGCCTGAAACACCAGTTATGCCCAGATTCACCAAACTAGATGAGTCTCAACACTTACTAGCTAAGTAAGCTTGAGCAAATCATGTAAGTTCTCTGTTGAATGAATTCCTAAATCATAGGGCTGTTGGGGGGATTAGCTGGGATGAAACCTGTAATGTCTTAGCCTTGTCTCTCATACTTGAGAAATATTCTCGAAAAGTTAGGTATTATAATGGCTATGAAGCTATTGTAGTGTTTTGTGTCTGCAGCTCCTACCTGGAGAACTGGGAATATTTTTATCTATTACTTGCCTGGAGATATGAAATAATTGGGCTATTTTAAAACTGGGGGAGAAAAGAATTCAAGAAGAGGAGTGTGGAGCATATGGGGAGAGAGGGGCACTGGGATTCTACCAGATACCTTGGAGAGCTCCCGGGTGGCCATGCTCTGAAGGCTAAAGGGAGATTAGGTTCCTGGGTCTACAGGGAAGCTGCAGGGAGAAGTAATGAGAGAATTCTGAAGACAGTTAATGACGCACAGGGACCTGCCCAGTTGGAATCGATGTGTTCATGAGCGGAGTAAGGAAGTCCCAGAGTCATGTGTCTGCACAGTTCTGCCTTGAGCCCCTCAGAGAAACCCTTTGGGGGAGGTGAGATCCCTATGGGTGCAGTGGGGAGACATCATGGAATGGAAGGGGAGGGCGGAGGGAGAGAGGGAACTGCACATGAGCACAGTCTTCCAGTTTGTTGGAGAACCTTACAGACCCACGTCTTTTCCACATTAGGTGAGTTAAATGCAGTTCTCCTTCTCTTTGAGGAAATTCCAGTACATAAATGTCTGCTTGTACGTTAGGCAGTGATTTCTTCCCCCAGCCCCAAGTTTCAAAGACACTATGCACTTTTCAAGAGGATTAGCTATAGCTTCTTTTGCATATAGGTTTCCCTAGTTTCTTTCTGATTGATTGTTAAGATTTAATTTTTCTTTAGAAGAGTGGTAACTGTTCTAAAGCAAAAGTGATGGAAGGTTCAGAAATTTTCTATATAGCCCCTGTCCCCCTTCATGCATCATCTATACCCCCATCACAGTGATGCATTTGTTGCCATTGATGCTCCTACATCGACACATTGTAATCATCCAAGGATGATTGTTCACATTATTGTTCACACTTGGCATTTTATATCCTATGGATTTGCACAAAGGTATAATGCCAAGTACCCACCCTCATGGTAGCTTACAGAAAATCAGAGTATTTTCACTTCCCTAAAAATATCTGCCTCCCGGGCCTCCCCGGTGGTGCAGCAGTTGAGCGCTGGGTTGCGAAGCTGCCCGCAGCTCTGCAGCACCGGTTCGATCCCCGGCTGCTCCCCGGCCACCGGAGGAGGGTCCCACATGGCGCGCAGACCTCTCCTGCCGCCCGCTGCTCCCCTCAGCAGTGTACTTCGGTCCTTCTGCCTGCTCTGCTCCCCGCTCTGGCTCTGGTGAATTCTCTCACCCTCCCGCGCTTCTGACTGTACCCAGTGCTTGTATAAATAAATAAATAAATCTTTAAAAAAAAAATATCTGCCTCCCCCCAACTCCTGGCAACCATTCATCTTTTTACTCTCTCCATCACTTTCCTTTTTTCAGAATATCATATAGTTGGCATCACAGAGTATGTGGCTTTTCCACACTGACTTCTTTCACTTAGAAATAGGCACTTAAAGTTCTTCCATGTTTTTCCATGACTTGATAGTTCATTTCCTTTTATCAGTGAATAATGGTCCATTGTTTGGATATACTATGATTTATCCCATCACTGACTGAAGGACCTCATGGTTGCTCCCAAACTTTGGTGATTATGAATAAAGCTACTATAAACACCATGCCAGATTTCATGTGGACATAATTTTTCATCTCTTTTGGGTAAATACCAAGTGTAATTGCTGGATTATATGGTAAGAGTATATTAAATTTTATAAGAAGCCACCCAAAATGCCTATACCATTTTGCATTCTTGCCAACAATGGATGAAAGTGGACTTCATGTGGATCTATTTGTGGCCTCCCAATTCTGTTCCATTGGTCTTTTTATCTGTACTTTTACCAATATCACACTCTGTATCACTTTAACTTTATGCTAGGTCTTGAAATGGGGTTGTATTCACCCTCCAACTTTGTTCCCTGTATTTTTGTTCTTTGTTCTTCAATATTGTTTTGGCTGTTCTGGGTCTTCTGCTACTCCACATAAACTTTAGAATCAGTTTTGTCTGTATTCATAAAATAACTGGCTGAGATTTGGGTTGGAATCACATTGAATCTTTAGAACAAGTTGGAAAGAACTGACATCTCGACAATAGAATCTTCCTATCTATAAACATGGAGTATCTCTTTGTTTATTTCTTTGTCTTTGATTGCATCCATCAGAATACTGTAGTTTTTTTCACATAAAATCTGCACATGTTTTGTTAGATTTCTCTGGTATATTTTCCTAGAAGAAAAACAAATTTTTATTTGTCCATTCTGTTGACAAATATTTGGTGAGCTCTTACTCCAGGTGCTAGGTCCCCCAAATAAGAAGGGCAAGATTTTCTGGCTAGATCTTATATTCTAAAGGGGGGAGGGTCAGCAGTCACTTTTCCCGTACACCGAATACTAGATAAAAGTTACACTTGTGCAGAAGCACCTGCGCTGATGCAAGTCTCTGCCAACTCCTCCTATCCAGCACAGCTGTGTCCTGGGCATGAAGGTTCCGGAAAGGAGATTATACCTCCAATCTGGTGTGCCCTGGCCCATCTTGTCCTGGTGGTGCTGAGTGTCTGAGAGGTGCCAAGAGTGAAACTGGCCCCTTTGTGTAGGCAAGGGACAAATATTCTCTATGAGGCAGGAAATTCTGTGACTCAACCTGGAGCATTTCTGTCCAGAAGCAGCAGCTTATCTCAAGGGAGGATGCTCTGGTCAGTTCTGAGGCTTGGGTGGAGACCAGCCAGGCTTTATTTATTCCTGTGGTCATCAGACACTGACCTATGCCACAGAACTGTGTCACAATAGCTAAAAAGTTTGTGGCTTCTCTCCCCAAGCCCTTCCAGAGGTTATATAACCTCATAAAGTCACAGACAAATCAACTGCATTGTAGTGTCGAGAGTTCTTGTGGAGGAAAGGAAAGTGCATGAAAGTACCTGGCCAACCTTGGGGCATGTAGGGTAGCTTCACAGAAAAAGTGACATTTAAGCTAAGACCTGAAGCCTAAGGAAAAATTAAGCAGGTAAAGGGAAGGCAGAGAAAAATAGGCAGAGAGAATGTCACTTGAGAAGGCAGGGGGGTGGTTCTCAAAGGATCCATGGCGGTTAGGAGGGATGATCCAGGAGAGGTGAGCAGAGACCAGATCAGGTAGGGACCAGAAGAGGCCAAGTGACCAGTGGCCTCCACCTTCCATTAAGTAATGAGCAAGCACCTCCTGAGTACAGGGGACTTTCCTAGGCACCACAGGTAAAGTAATGAACGGGACAGATGAGGTGCTAACCTTACCAAACTCCCAGGCTATCAGAGGACAAATGCTTAGGAGGATGCTCACGGTCCAGCTTGGAGCCCCTGCTTCTTCAGAAGCCCCTGCTTCTTCTTTTTACATTGAGACATTATTCACATTCCATCAAATTCACCCTGTTCAAGTGTGCAATTTGTGGTCTTCAGTATAGTCACAGGATTGTTCAGCTATCACCACTGTTGAATTCTAGAACATTCAAAAGAAAAGTCTGTACCCCTTAGCAATCACACCCACTGCCCTTCAGCCCCTGGCAACCACTCATTTCCTCTCCACGTCCACGGATGATTGTTCTAGACACGCCACATGAATGGTTTTCCGCTGCAGTGGCCTCTGGTGTCTGGCTTCTTTTATGTAGAGAGGTGTCTTTAAGCTTGACTCATGTTGTAGCATGTGTCAGCACTTCATACCTTCCAAATAAATGGTATGGATAGTTTATTTATTCTTTCCTCCATTAAAGGTCATGTGGGTTGTTTCCACGTTGGGCTTATTGTGAATAGTGCTGCTGTAAACACTCAATACTAACTTTTGCATAGACCGTGTGCTCCTTCCTCTTGAATATATAGTCGGGGATGGCCACACAGAAGATGACTGTCCCCATAGGCTGCAGTAGCCACCATGTGTCACAGGTTAGCCCACTTGGGCTTGTGTAATTATGATCCATGGGGTTCACACACAGGGAAATCACTTCATGAGGCTTCTCTCAGAATGTAACCCCACAGTAAAGTGACACATGACTGTGTCTGTATCAAGTGGTAGAACCACAGGGGCATGTGGTCAGTGTGTATTTACTTTTAGAGGGGCCGCCAGACTGTTTCCCACTGCAGTTGTACCACTTTACATGCCTACCTGCTGTGTCAGATGCCCCAGTTTCCCCACATCACTCATTACTGTCAACCCCTCCTCTTCTCGAATGGTCCTGGAGTGAGGTTACCTTGGCTGGAGCAAGGGCTGGCTCTGGACTTGGAGATATGACTTTTAGGGAACCCGTGTGTTTCCTGCCCACCCTCCGCAGTGACTGAGTCTTCGCCTCCATCCTGGGGTGAACTGCCTGGAGGTGGGATGGGCTGCACCAGCCACTGCAGAGCCACTGTTAGGCTTGACTGAGTCCCCACCCCCAGCCCCAGGCACTGGGCTTCCCTGGATGAAGCTATTTCTGGCTGTTTCTGCACAAGGGAGGAGCATTGGTGGGTGGAAAGGTTGAAATTGTTCGCTGGGATGATTTTGGAAACACAGTGCATTGAGGACCAGGACAGCCTTAACTTAGAAGAGAATCAAGGGGTGGCTTTCTGGGAGCGCTGGTCCTTCAGGCATTGTCAAAGCTGAGGACTGGGCCCCCCGCAGCCTGATGCACCTCGAGGAGGGGGAAAGGGAAGGGCAGACCAGAGGAGCTGGTTTGATCTGGCTGCCGGTGCTGGACCCTGTTAGAGTCTGGGTGGAGCACACCTGGGGCTCAAGGAAGAGTGGATATGGGATCTAGGTAGGCAGGATTTTCCAAAATAGAGGTGCAGCCCAGTGGGTGGGGTGTGGCAGATGGAGGCAGGGTAGTTAGAGTCAGGGCTGGGGTACAGTCTACCTAGAGTGGAGATGTGGCAGGAAGACACAGAGGAAGTGCTGGAGCTTCAGTTCTGAATGAACCCCAGATCTGCCACTCATTTGCCACAGGGCCTCGGGCAAAGTGTTACCTCTGTAGCTAACTGTCCTAGCTGCAACCTGCACAAGCAAGGTTGCTGCAGACTGTGAGGGACCACTGTCTTTATTATCACTTGGTTCTAGAACCCTGAACTATCAGCAATGGTCTTGACCTTTCTTTTAGCTTTTTGCTGTCTATGTGGCTGTCTTCACTCTGACATCTGCTGCCCACATGCACTTCTCTGGGTCTTTGTTTGGCACAACTTTAGCAAAGTAGTTAAGAACCTTTGGAAGCAATGAGACTCCTGCATTAGAATCCCAACTCTGCCATTCTCAGCCACGCAATTTTGGGCAAGCCCTTTCACACTTGAACCTGAGCCTCCACTTTCCTGACTGCAAATTGGGGCAATAATAGCAGACAGTAAATGAATAATAGCAGACAGTTAATGAATAATAGCAGATAGTTAATGAATAATAACTGAATTAGCTCATCAGTTTGATGAATGTGAAAAGCAAAGCCTGGCACACTCAGTCCTGAGTTGGAGAAAGAATAGCCATGGACCCAGGGCAGAAGGGTGAGGACTGGGGTCCTGGGCAGGAGGAAATGATGGTTGCCCAGTGCCTGGCTGGGGCATGGGCTGAAGGTCTTCTCCAGGTGGCTGCCCAGTCTGGTGGCATTAATGATGGAGACTGGGGAGGAGGGCGTCTGGTCCTTTATTCTGTGCAAAATCCATAGCAGTTGCTCTTTAGTCCTTGGGGCCACCTCCTGGTGCTTGTGTCTGCAGGGCAGTGCCCATGTCCTGGGAGGACAGTGTGTCCCCAAAGCCCCTGGCCCCAGGAAGAGGCAGCTCTATGGGTCCCCAGACATTCCTTCCTTTCTCCCTCTCTTCCTGCCTTTGTCCACTCACACAATAGATAGTTCCTTCTTTAACCATTTAAAATGTTTATTTATTTATTTATTTATTTATTTATTTGAAGATATATTTATTTATTTATACAAGCACTGGGTACAGTCAGAAGCGCGGGAGGGTGAGAGAATTCACCAGAGCCAGAGCGGGGAGCAGAGCAGGCAGAAGGCCCGAAGTACACTGCTGAGGGGAGCAGCGGGCGGCAGGAGAGGTCTGCGCACCATGTGGGACCCTCCTCCAGTGGCCGGGGAGCAGCCGGGGATCGAACCGGCGCTGCAGAGGCCTCGGGCAGCTTCGCAACCCAACGCTCAACCGCTGCGCCACTGGGGAGGCCCTAAATGTTTCTTTTTAATATAAATGGTATATATTGAAGGTATGCAATACAATGATATAGATACACATAGTGAAATGATTAGTACAGCCAAGCTAATTAAGTTACCATTTTGGCAAGTATACAAAGGGGATACAGTTGCAGTTGTAGGATGGATGAGTCCAGAGGTCCAATGTTTAACTCGGTGACTCTAGTTAATCATGATATTGTGTTTAATCCTAGATGTTTGCTGAGAGTAGTGATAGCTATTTCTTGAGCCCTTACTGTGAGCCAGGTTCCATGCAGGCCACTGGGCTCACCAGCCAATGAGAGGACATGTCCTTGACCTCAGGGAACCCAGCAAACAAAACACCTAACTATTGAATTAACATATACCAACTTATCACCCTGTGCTCACAATTTGGGATAGGTACTGCTGTGAAATGCAAGGTACTGTGGGAGAGAATAATTTGGGAAACTCATTGCGACTGGGGCAATCAGGGAAGGCCTCTCATAGGAGGTGGTATTGTAGTTGGAGTCTGAATGATAAAGAATTTGCTGGCCTGAGTGGGAAGAAAGTGGGCTCCAGGCACAGGAAACATTTTCTGTAAAGACCTCGATGCTGAGATCTCAGTGTCTGTCTTGTTTTGAGATCACAGAAGCCGGTGTGACTGAATCAATGAGCGATTCAAACAGTAAGAGGAGGGCTTGCGGGACACGTACCCTCTGAACTCTCTGAACGTGTGGGTGCAAGTCTGGTGCAGGGAATCCAGGGTAGATGCAGATGCCCACAGTCCCCCTCCAGGGGGCGGATACCTCTGTCTTGCTGTCCCTGTTACCCCCGGCCAGGAGCAAGGACCACACCCGTGGATGCGTCACTGACCAGCTTGAGGTCAGACGGGTTGCCTTGAGATGGCAGAGCTGATCAGGTACCAAGGAAAACACAAGTTTGTCAGCAGTGGTTTCTCCCGGCAAAGGCAGCAGCCACCAGCTTCCTGCCGAGATGGGCCAGTTCAGCCTCTCTCGCTACAGCTGGAGATGGGGAGGAACAGATGGTCCCGCTTGGCCCAGATTCCAGCCAGATTGCTGGGGAGGTGTGGGCGGAGCGACAGGGTCAGCGCCAGGAGCCCAGCTACAGAGGAGAGGAGGCGGGGCCAGCTCCTTGTCATGTCAGTGGGGTCCTGCCAGTATGAGGGACAGTGGGGACCTGCACTGTGGTCTCACTCTGCTTCCTGGATGGAGCTGGCCTCTATTTTGACAACCAGGTGGAAAGTTCTTGAGAGATGCCAGAAGCTGATGGCTAAATCCTCAGTGCCTAGCACAGGGAGGGACTAGGCAGGAGCTCAGTGGCTGCTGTTTTGTTTTGTTTTTAAATAAGTGATAGTGGTAGCTCTCAGGTATTACCTTACTCGTCACAGCAAGCCCACAAAGGAGGCACTGTTGTGTGATCCCCATCTTACAGATGAGGACACTGAGGCACAAAGAGAAGGAATGCCTTTCCAAAAGTCACAGCTGAGCACATACAGGAGAATGGGTGGGTCACTCTGACAAGCTGAGAGCCAGACTTTGGGGGCAGGGGGCGCACCTGAGTGTTGGCAACCAAGTGGCACAAGGCTGGTTGGAGGGCAGAGCACCCTTCTCTTGTCTTTGTGCTCCCTGAGCCCCTGTTTACCCCTCGAGTTCCCAGTCAGCTTTCTCCACTGTGCAGTGTGCTTAGAGAGCAAGAGCTGAGCCTGGACACATAGGGGGAGAGAAGTCTGCTGGGTACGGCTGAGCAGGCTGCACACTGCACAACTTAAGAACAAGCCATTTACACAGACTATGATGAGAATGGTGCCCCCGGGACTGTGCACGTCAGTAACCCTGCAGGTGGGACCACAGCATGTAGCACCTTGAAGACTGGGGTCTGCAAACCTGTCTGTAAAGGGCCAGATAGTAAGAATTTTAGCATATGCAGGCCATCCAGTCTCTGCCGTAACTACTCACTTCTTCTGTTGTGGGGTGAAAGCAGACATAGACAATCCGTAAATGAATGAGTATGAATGTGTTCAATAAAACTTCATTTACAGAAACAGGCTGCCTGCCAGATTCGGCCCACAAATCATAGTTTGCCAACCCCAGTGAAGGCCATGGAGGATTTCGAACTTTTCTAAGAGCAATGTGGAACAGGAAGTGAAGGGAGGCCTACTTATGTGTTTCTTTGTCCTATTGGAGGATCCCAAACCCTTTTTTCTGCAAGCAGAGATGCGGCCCAAAGCCTGAGGGTCTCCAATGCTTACAGAGCAGAGGTCCCTGTTGTCCATTCCTCTGTCACCTCCTCCCTGCATTAGCTCTCAGTGGTCACTCAGCAGGACTTAGCAATGCTGGTTCCCAGTCCTGACCTGGGGGGCAGAGGGGAACAGCCTGTGGTCCACGCCTGGGCTTTGACATCAGAGAGCCTGGTGCCACACCCCAGCTCTTTCATCTGGCTGGGTGAGGCTGAGCTGTCCTGACTCTCTGCCTCCTCTTCTCCATGGGGGGATTATGACAGACATGAACCCATGAAAGAAAATGGTTTTGCATTGACCTGGGCACATAGGGTGACACTAAGCTCATAGCTCACTAAGAAGACACTTGGTGTAGGCATAACATTTCTCACTGAACCCAGAGGCAGGAACACCAGGTCACACACAGGAAATCGGGTCTTTGTTACAATGAGCTGTGGCCAGAGTCGGCCCATGGACTACCGGCCAGAGCAGAAGTGGAACTGCTGAGTGTGCTGGCTCATGCATCCTGAGGGCCCCTGGGTGATGGGGATGATTTGTCCCACCTCTTGGGTTGAAAATAACTGCCCAACTTTGGAGTAATTACATATCTTAGGCTCCCACACAGCATGGAGAACACCCCAATAAT
Organism: Talpa occidentalis; assembly: GCF_014898055.3. Taxonomy (NCBI): domain Eukaryota; kingdom Metazoa; phylum Chordata; class Mammalia; order Eulipotyphla; family Talpidae; genus Talpa; species Talpa occidentalis. Next base: position 91,730,105 of record NW_023600993.1, read on the forward strand.
TACCACATACAAACACTGCTTTTGGCAGCTGATGTTTAATTTTTGTCTCAAAGGCCATCTCCTGGACAGGACGCCAGATCCACCTCCCACCTTTGCCTCATGTGAGCAGAAACTTCTAGAAATCTCCCCTGATTGGGTTCATAATGGTCACTTCTACTCTCCTGAAGGCTGACTGCCAGGTCCAGGGCACACCAGCGCATGGACAATCTGGGCCTCAGGGATCAGTGACCTTGCTATAATCTCCTCACATGACCCTGAAGTTCAGACAGCTACCTGGCCATCCATGGTTCTGCAGGAGGCACCCATGGGCCCTGCTGCAGAGTGCAGCCATGAGCCATCTGGGGCCAGCACCAGAGGGTGGTCTGCTTTGCTCAGAGTTGGAGAGGCTGTGTTCTCAACCAAGCTAGGAGGCTGATGGTTAGGTCATAGTCCTGGTTGTTAGTTATTGGAAGGGATATTGAGGACTTCCAGTGTTCTAGGCTTTAGGAAAAGAACAGTAATTGCCAGGTCACCATTCTGTCCTCTTGGAACTTAGTGTCAGACAGACCTGAAGCCCTTAATTACCCAAATATTTAAGTATAGTTGCAATCACAAAATTATAAATGATGGAACAGCTGTGGGTGTACATAACAGGGGTCTTACCCTTGTCTAGAGATTTTGAGCTTAGACTGAAAGGATGAGGAGTGAAGTAAGGGTGTGTGTGTGTGTGTGTGTGTGTGTGTGTGTGTGTGTGTACTAGAGAGGGATGCATGGATGAATGGATGGATGGATAGTGTATGGATGTGTGTATGGATTATGGATGGATGTATGGATGAATGGTGGGTGGTGAATGAATGGCTGGATGAATGGCACATGGATGGGTGGATGGATGGATGGGTGGATGGATGGATGGATGGGTGGGTGGTGAATGAATGGATGGATGAGTGGTGTGTGGATGGGTGGGTGGGTGGGTGGATGGATGGTAGATGAATGGATGGATGCTTAGATAGCTGCATGAGTGATTATGGATAGATGGTGGGTGAGTGGATGAATGCATGAACAGATAATTGAGTCTTCCAGGTAATGGGGCAAGGTTAGGTAAAAGCACAGAGCCATCTGTAGCTGATGACTTTGTAGCAGACAAAAGGCCATCCTGTAAGGTTTTGGAGATGAGACCTGCCGAGGTAGGCAGGTAGCGGCCCTGTGTACAGCAGAGCTGTGTCCTGCACTCCTCCAGGGGGTGCTGGCCTCTCATAGGCCGTGATGTGAGTGGCATGCCCTGAAATTGTGCAAGATGGAGACCTGCAGGCTGGATCCCATCAGTCAGATGTGTGTACCACAGAAGGGTTTTGGACTTTGCTCCCAGGGCAGTGGGGGGTGATGGAAGGGTTTTGGCAGTTTGTGATGGCACTAATTTACATTTATCATGTCCCAAAGCAGCACTGTCCAATAGGACTTTCTGTGAATAGAAATGATCTATTTCTGTACTTTTTAAGATGGTAGCCACACGTGCCTGTTGAACATTTGAAATGTGGCCAGAGTGCCTGAGAAAGTGAATTTCAAAATTTTTTTAATTTAAATTTAAGAAACCTTAATCATAGCCAGATGTGTCTGTGGTTCCATATGGCTCCAGAGGATTTGATGGTACCTGGGCACGCCTGGGCCCTGGCAGCAATGAATGCCTCTTGGGCAAGTCTGTTGGATATGTCACCTCTTGCCAGGAGGCTGGACTGAAGCTCAGCCTCCCCTTCATGCTGGGCTGCTGTCATGTTCAGGCCAAGGGTGCCCGGGACTGTGGGTCCTGGAGCTGGGCCTCATAAGGATGAGCTGAGGGGCCACCCAGCCCCACTGCTCCTGGTACCCACTGGGGTTTGGCTAGAATGGCCTTCTCCCCACCCTTCACAGCTCAGGGATACAGCGTCTGCAGTGGGCATTAGGACGTATGGACTTGGGCTCTTCCTGAAGAAGAGAAATGTGGTGGGATTGGGAGGGGGCCGGGAGGCAGGGCTGGCCTGCTCCTCCCATTTGCAGAGCCCAGATCCCTAACCCTGGCTTTATCTGCACCATGAGAGCCTCACACACAGCCAAACACGTCACTTGCCCTGTAAGCAGCCACTCCTTGGCTACCCCTTTCGCCCAGAGGTGTACTTGGCCACGAATTGCACAGTCCATGCCTAGAAACCGATCTGGGGTAGAGGCCCTTGCAGGCCTGGAGCCATTTGGTCAGGGATGGAAAGGACAGACCACAGGGGAACCTCAGGCTCCAGCAGACTCATCCTGTTGTCCCCATGGCCTCCTCGCCCATGGGAGGCTGGCCGATGTGCACCTCCTAAGTTCAGGGGGCCAGAGCAGGGGTTCCAGGTGGCAAGACCAGAAAGGGAAACTGCGGGCTGGTGGGGGGAACTCCCCTTTCCTTCCCATTGCACTTGAATGGGAAACCCTGAAGGTGGAGAGGTGGTGGACCAGAGGGGAGAGTCACAGTGGTAAGGGGCAGGGGGGATCCTGAGCAAGAGGGATTCCAGGCTGTGGTTGAAGTTCCCTTTGGTGTCCTCCTCCGGCTCCCTCTCCCACCCGCCATCCCTGAATGTCCCCCACAACACACAATTACATAAGGTCTAGGGGTGGGATTGGCTAAAGCCCCCTGCTGTCTGCGATCTCAGCTGAGTAGGGCCAAAGAAGGGGCATACGGTTCTCAGGGGTGAACTACCCCCTTGTGCGGGACCTGCAGAGTTAATAAAAATCTTAACAGCCACCAGAATAATCACTCATGTTCACACCATGTGCCAGATACTGTGCTGAGCCCTGGCCTGGCTCTCCAGTCATTGCTTATGGAGCCCCTGGGAGGGAGGGTTCACATCATCTTCATCTTACAGATGAGAAAATCAAGGCACAGAGAGGGAATGTCTTGACTGGGTTTGTACAACCAGTGAGAATGGCACTCACGTTTGAACCAAGCCATCAGACGCCAGAGCATGTGCTTCCCTAGAATATTCTTCCCCTGGGCGATGAATTTAAATTGCTTAACTCAGGGCCTGGCCCACAGAAAGTGCAGGCTGATCCTTCACTCTATTATTTTCCAGAAGAAGACAGGGGATCCCACGCACCTCTTGGATATCTTAGTTTCCTCATCTGTGAAATGGGAGAGGTGTTGAGACCTCCACACACCTGCTGTAAGGGGTGAACAGGCAGTTTGTTTCAGGACCTGAGGGAGGGAGGGTCTTACCTGCCCACTCCCCACCCCCATACCCTCATGCCCACTGTGACGGACTCTTTCTTGCCTCTCTGTTGCAGTGCGCTACTTCCTAAAGAACAAGGTCAGCCCTGACTTGTGCAACGAGGATGGACTCACAGCCCTGCACCAGGTAAGACCAGGCTCTTGGGGGTGGGGGTGGCTCCCTGCTCCCCCCTGGACAGGTGTCCTATCTCCCTGCTTTTTCCTGCCCAGAACCCTCAGGGTAAGGGGAGGGAGGGCCAGGATCCCCAGCTGGCCCATCTAAAAGGCTCTTGTCGGACCTCCCCTGTGGCACAGTGGGTTGAACACAGCGCTGTGAAGCTGTCTGCAGCTTCTGCAGCACGGGTTTGATTCCTGGCCAGCCAGGGAGATTCCCACATGGCGTGGCAGACCTCTTCTGTTGCGCCCACTGCTCCCCTCAGCAGTGCTTTCAGTCTGTCTGCCTGTCCTGCTCCCCACTCTGTCTCCGGTGAATCCTCTCACCCTCCTGCACCTCTGGCCTGTACCCCAGCTATTGTATAAATAAAAAATAAATCTTAAAAAAAAATTAAAAAAAAAGGCTTTTGTCTGCTTCGGGGCTGCGTGTGTCAGTTACAAACACACCCACAGGGGCCCTGAGCACGTGCATGTGGCACCCGCATGGCCTTCCGACACAGGGAGCCTTTGTGTGCTGCCTGGTCGCTGCCCAGCCAAGGGCTTGAACCACAAAGCAAATTTGTTTGGAGCTTGACAGTTTACAAAGCATGTTCACACCCACCCACGCCTCCACCCTGGTGACAATGGTGACCTGCAGGGTCTCATGGGACCTCAGGCAGGTCACGAATCCTAACACACAGCCTTTCTAGGCAGTGTGAAGGACTGGGCTGCTCTCTGAGGAGGGGCTGCTCTCGCCATTCTGTTTCATCTGGGTGCTGCAATGGCTTCCTCATGGGTCCCCAAAAATCTGTCTGGCCTGCCACGGCCATAGGGCAGCTCAGGCCACAAGTGTATTGATTTTACTAAATTGTACTCGTGTGTTCCTGCGATGCTGGGGGCTGGTGCCTGCAGTGCCCTGGTTCTTCCTGGCTGGGGTCCTTGCATGTACTGTGCTCCTCTCCATTGCACTGACCGCTGCACTCAGTCTGCAGCAAGGGGTATGAGCATATGTGCTGCTGTATATATATCCTTTCCTGCTGAGCATCACTATTATTTGTCAAATTAGTCATTAGCATGATTTTTTGATTGGTCTGTGCCCCAGATTCTGAGCCGCACTAGGGCACAGCCCCTGTGTCTTGCTCACCAGCATACCTCCGCATCTTTCCCTGTATTGGCATGCAGTTGGTGTTCAATATGTGCATGCCAACTTAGTGAATGGAGCCAATGTCACCTCCCTGTGCTCTGACCCAAGTTTCTGGGGGTGGACTTGGTGCAGTGGGTGGGTGAGAAGCCAGGCTGCCAGAGCCAGGGCTTGGTGGGGGGGGGGGACAGTCTCTCCACCTCCTTGTGAGGGCCAGATGGGATGACAGACTCCCCACTGCCCTGACCCAAAGACCCACCCTCAGCCATCACCCCCTGGTTTTCTGGGTGTCCTCCCAGCTTCTCCTGTCCCTTCTTTTTTAAAAAAGATTTATTTATTTATGCATATAAGAACCAGGGTACAGGCCACAGGTGCAGGGGGGCGGGATGAGAGGATTCACCAGAGACTGAGTGTGGATCGAACTTGACTGGCTGGGGATCGAACTTGAACTCGTGCTCCAGAGGCTGCGGACAGCTACACAGTTTGCGCTTCACCCCTTGCGCTACCAGGGAGGCCCTCCTGTCCCTTCTGACATCCACAAATTCTAGCTGTGGCCTTGGACAAGTTACTTAAGCTCTTTGTACCTCACTTTCCTCATCTGTAAAAGAGGGATGATAAGAACCCCCCTCATCTGTTGTTCTGGAATTAAATAAATGCCTATTACCCTGCAAGCGTCACCTGACACAGGATAGATATTGGATATTGTTGTTGTCATTAAAATGTACCACACACCCACTGCTCTGAGAACCACTTATGTGGTGTGAGAGCTGATGCTACGACATCGTTGTCCCTGTTTCATAGCTCAGGGAGCTGAGGCTCAGGGATAGCACTGTCCGGGAGAAGTTTCTACAGCGGTGGAATGTTCTGTGCCTCTCCTTTGCCCAGCATGGTGCTTCTAGACACATGTGGTTGTGCAGCACTGGAACTGTTCTAGGCATTAATCGAGACAGCGTGGGCCCAAGGGTTAGCTAGGCTCGCCGCTCCTGGACCACCTTGGAAAGCGCTAGCTGGTGTTTGGGAGAGTGGGACATTATTACGTTGTTGTCTGGCTGTTGTTGTGATTGTCACTGCTGCTCTGACACATGAAGCATTTTGCACGCCACTGAAGCAGTGTGGGTTTCTTCTCTTGGCAACAGGAAGCCTCCGAGGTTTGTAAACTGAGAGCAGCAGGACTGGAGCAATGAGGAAGCCTGTGGTGGAGGGTGTGCAGGGGGAGCAGCAGGGAGGCGGGAGAGATGGGGAGCCTCCACCAGGCAGTGGGGATGGGGCAGCGATGCAGAGATGGGATCCACCCCGTGGTAGGGTGGATGGGGCAAGTGAGGGGGTGGAAGGAGCCAGCCAGCTGCCAGGTGCCAAGTCCTACGGTGGGGGAGGTGGGAGGAGAAGTCAGCCCCCTCCTCCAGGCACTGCCCACGACGGGCAGCCCTGCACCTAGCCCATGCTTGGGCCAGGATTCCCAGGTGTTGGCTGGCCCAGCCCCCAGGAGCCCTCTCACCCAACTAGAATCCTGGGTGCACTATCTCCCCCGCTTTTGACTTGAGGTTCCCCTACAGTCCTCGTTTTCTGCAGCCTCTAAGAATGGGTTTTCTGATCTCCCTGTTCCATGACCCCAGGGGCTGGGCAGCTCTTCCTCTCTCCCTTCCGCAGGGGTTCCCCCACCTCTCTCCACGTGACAGTCTGGGATCCTGCACTTGTTGCCACTGCCTCACTCTGGTGCCTTTGGCGCCCTCTGCTGCCTCTTATTGCCACTGCCTGCTTCTCCTGATGACCTGAGGCAGTGCCAGGTCTCGCTGGGTCCCCTGTGGACCCCTGTACTGGGATACGCACTTAGAGCCAGCCAATGCCAGGCTAGCTGGTATGGAAAGAGAACCTGGGTCTCTGGCACCAATTGTGCAAATGACTGTTCCTTCCTCACATGTCCTAGTGTCTCTGAGCTCTGACTTCACTGCTGATGGGGGTGGGGGTTATGGCATCACCCATCCCCATTCCCACCTGCAAATGCACCCCCATCCCTTCTGCTGGCACCCAGTCACCTCTCCCCATGCTCACCATCACTCCTGTAGGCCAGGACACTGTCATCTTATAACTGGGTGCCTCTAAAACCCTACTCCGAAAGCTGTGTGCTTGCAACCTGCTCTCCACATACAGGCAGAGGATGGGTTACAAAAGATGTTTTAAGTCTGATCATGCTGCTCCTGTGAGTATAACTCTGCAGCGCCGCCCATTGCACTGAGGACCATGCCCTCAGGAGGGGCAGCGCTCAGCACAGGTCCTTTGCTTCCTTCTCTCCTGGCTTCTCCATCCTGCAGTAAAATGTGACTCCTGGCTTCTCTCCTCTGTCCTGGCTTCTCCCTCGCATGGCCCTGGGTTGAGGCTCCTCTGTCCCCTTGGGATCCTTCACTTACTGTCCCTAGAGTTTGTGGGCTCTCATGGCTGCTGGAGCCCTGCATCTCTTCAGGGGGGCTGCAGGCTCCTGACCCTTTCTCTTTTTGTGGACAGGCAGGAGGATGAACATGGCTGAACACGGAGTCTGGGCCCCCTGGAGCTCTCATAAAGAGCAGGTTCTTTGAGGGGGAGGCTTGGTCACTAAATCCTGGGTCAGAAATTCCTAAATCAGAGCTTTCAAGCTATGATCCAGAGACACTGCCTGGAAGGGGGACCCCAATCACTGCTCCCCACCCTGGCCAATGACACACACTTGCTTTAATCTGAGCAGCTCTGCTTGAATTTATTGTATATGTAAGTTCCAGTTCTCCATACAATTTTGTTTGAAGAAAATCTTCTGAAATTTAAAAGAAAAAAGGGCTTAAAGCTTCATTTAAAATTATGTTCCATTCCACTAACACTTACAGAGTATTTTATAGCTGACTTTTAAAATATTATATTTTTATGTTATATTACCAACTCAGTCACAAGAGAACAGGCTCAGAAAGGCTTGGTGACGTCCCAGGATCATGCAGCATTTAAGTCACGGCACTGGATTCCAGCTCAGGCAGTTTGGCTCACTGTCCTCATGGAGGGGGCCCCAGTGTGTCCACTCCAGAAGTCGGGCCCTGCTGGAGCTGACTCTGCCTGTGTCCCCTCACAGTGCTGCATCGACAACTTTGAGGAGATTGTCAAGCTGCTCCTTTCCCATGGTGCCAACGTGAATGCCAAGGACAACGAGCTGTGGACACCCCTGCACGCCGCAGCCACCTGTGGGCACATCAACCTGGTGAAACTCCTCGTTCAGTAGTACGTCCCCCCCCCACCCCAGAACAGCCTCCTGCCCTTCTATTTCACCCAAGTTCTTTTTTCACTGTTTCCTCTTCCGTCCCTTCCTCCCTCCCTCCCACTTAGTGCCCACAAACTCTCTTCTCTTTCCCCCTCTATATCCTCTCTTCGTCTCTTTCTCTCTGTTTCTATCTCCTCCTCTTCCTCCTAATACCCCTTTTCTTTCTCTATCGCTGTGTGTCTCTATCCTTTTCTCTCAATCTCTCTCTCTCCTTCACTCTTGCATGTACACACCATTTCTTCCCTTTCACTTTCTTTTTTATCTCAAATTTTGTTATAATAAAAGACACAGAACATAAAATTGACCATTGTAGCCATTTTTAGGTGTTCAGTGGTTTTCCTGTGCAACCATCTCCACCATCCATCCCCAGAATTCATCTTCCCAACTGACACTCCATCACCATCAAACAATAATGTTCCATTTTCTTCACCCCAGCTCTTATAACCACCATTCTACTGGCACAAATTTGGCTATTTAAGGACTACATATAAGTGGAACCATATAGTGTTTGTCTGTTTGTGACTGACTTAGCATGTTCATCCATCCTAGAGCAGGTGTCAGAATTTCTTCTCTTTTAGGGCCAAATAATACTCCATCATGTGTGTCCCATATTCATCTATTGATGGACACTTGGGTTGCTTCTGCACTTTAGTTATTGTGAGTACTGTTGCTCTGAACACATCTCTTGAAGACCCTGCAGAATTGCTGGATCATATGATAATTCCACTTTTAACTTTTTGAGGAACTACCATATTGTTTTGCACAGCAGCTGTACCTTTTTATAGTCCTATCAACAGTGTACAAAGGTTTCTAGTTCTCTCAGATCCTCACTAACATTTATTTTCTGGTTGTTTTTTTTTTTTCATAGTAGCCATCCTAAGGCTACAAAATCACAGCTCATGTAGTTTTGACTTGCATTTTCCTAATGATTAATTATCTTGAGAATCTTTTCATTTTCTTATTAATCATTTGTATATCTTCTTTGGAGAAATGTCTATTGTCAAGCCTTTCAAATATGGGTTTTATTATGTTGTTGTAATTTCCTTCTATTCCTAGTTTGAGTAATTTTTATAGTGAAAGGTTGTTGAATTTTGTTGAATGCTTTTTCTGTATTTATTGAGACGATCATCTGGTTCTTTTCCTCATTCTCTTAATGTGTAATTACATCAGTTGTTTTTCATGTCTTGAGCCATCCTTGCATTCTAGGAACAAATACCATTTGAACATCATGCACGCTCCTTTTAATATGCTGCTGAATTGGTTTTTAGTATTTTGTTGACAATTGTGGCATCAGTGTTAATAGAGCTATGGGTGTGTAGTTGTCTTGTAGTGCCTCTGTCTGGCATTCATATCAATGTATCATTTTTTTAAAATCTTTTTTTCAGTGTCCATGAGTCTATATTCATTTCTTCCACTTTCTTTGTGTGTACTTGTTATTCTTGCTATTAAAAAAACAAGCAAACTTCCTTGGCCCTGCCCCCCAAATCCTGTCTACATGCTTTTCTGTGGGGCAGAATTTGCTTTGGGTGTTCCGAGCAGCAGGTCTTCCCCAGGAATAAGACCATTTCTATGTCTACAGCTCTGATTGGTCTTTCCTGCCCTGAAATTCTTTCTAGTTTGCTTGGGTTTTATAAACACACAGAAAAGGCGACATTCAATTTCAAGTATATTCAGCTGCATTCATCTGATAATTAGCTCAGGTACCTGAGCTGGTCCAGGGCTGGGCACTGGGCACTCAGGGATGCAAAAGTCCTCAGGAAACCAGACATGAAATCAGGCGATTTCAGTAGCAGAGCTGAGACAAAGCAAGACCAGTAGACTGGGATCCCAGGAGACAAAGGAGAACCTCTGAGTATATATCGGGAGTTATGAAGAATGGCTAAGACAGCTGACTTTTAGCAGAGGTCTTGGCAGAGCAGCAAGAGCCTGTGTAATGAGGGGGAAGGGAGGATGAGATGACAATACTTCTGCCCTGGTTCAGAGAGGTAGACCAACTTGCCCAAGAGCACAGGGAAGCTCAGAGAGGCCACAGTGGAGGCTGTTTGGCTCAAGGATTGCCTAGTAACCCATGCCTGCCCCTCTGATGAGAACCTGGGTGTGGCTATGCAGTCTAATTAGTGATAGTGGAAAAAGAATGATACCAACCTGGCACAGTGGGCCCCCATGCTCATCTGTACCAGTGGGACCTGGGATTGGAATATATAATCCTGAGCCCCACCCCCAGAGACTGCTTGGGGAGATCTGGATTGGATCCCAGAAATCAGTATTTTGATGGCTCCCAGGTAATTCTGCTGCAGGGCATCCCAGCACCATGTTTGTGAATCACTGACCCAAAGGGTAGACTCTGCCAGGGAGCCCCATGGTTCTGTCTTATCCATGTTCTAGTCAGTCTTTTGGACAGAAACTTGGAGGAAGAAGTGGAGGGCCACCACAGAATCTTTTGTATGTAGGCAAAGATGGAAATAGAATGTGGAGAAATGCAAAGATCTGGCATGAGAGATACCAGGTTTGAGTCTTAAACCCTACCATATCTTAACTGTGTGTCCTTGGACAAGTGACTGGATCTATCTGAATCTGTTTCCCCTTGAGTGAAATGGGATGAACAATACTGACCCAAGGGAATTATTAAGAGACTTAAATAAGATGATGTACGTGAAGGACTTAGATCAAGCCTGGCTCTAAGCAGATGCCTGATACTAGTGTTGCTGCTGTTAATGTTATTTTTGTTATTGATACCAGGGAAGGCTTTGACATCCATCCTAAGTTCCTGCCTGCTGGCTCCACAGAGCAGGAAGCTGGGGAGGTCTGCTGGGCTAGCCCTCCTGGAATTATGGCCCCTCATAATTGGGGGTCCTGGATCCTGAAGCTGCAGTCTTTGTTGGGCTATCCATGGTGGGCTGGTGGGGGGCTAGGAGGATAGGATTGCACAGTCCTAGGGGGGAGGGCCTGAGAGCAGAGGCAGCAGAGCAAGTCTAGCCACATCCACTTGGCCCTCACACTGACCCTTTCTGTGCAGTGGGGCCGACTTGCTTGCTGTCAACTCTGATGGGAACATGCCCTATGACCTCTGCGAGGATGAGCCCACGCTGGATGTCATCGAGACGTGCATGGCGTACCAGGGTAAGTGTGGGGCAGCGGCCATAAAGTGGGTTCAGTGGGGGTGTTGTGGTGTCTGGGGGAGCGTCCCTTAAGTCAAAGCAGGTGGACTGGTCTTCTAGCCACATGCCTGCCTGCCTTATGCTCAGCGCTCAGGACATGGATGGCTCCTCATTATTACCGTTGTCTGTGTGATGAGCAAGATGAGGACACAGAAGGCCCCCATGCAGAAAGAAGGTACCGTTCTTGTCCATGTCGCCCACACAGGCAGGTGGCCTCATCTGGCCTTGTCTCCTCATCGTCAGCTGCGACAATTCAGTAAACATTCACGATAAAGTGATATATTCCCATTTGGGAAGATAAAATGTCCAGAACATTAACCGTGCCTACTCTGTGCCAGGCACTGCGCTGGCTGCCAGGGACCCAGATAAACAAGATGTGGGCTGTTCTCAGTTCACAAATGAGCTTCAGAGAGGAAACAAATGTGGCAATCACAGAGACCTGCCCGCTCCTCTGTCCCCACCCCCCCGCCCCTCACATACACTTCTGAAGCGCCTCTTCAGAAATACAGCTCAAATTCAGACCCGGGCCGTGCCCCAGGCTGCTGTGCCAGGATGGCTGTGATATGTGGATGAGGTCTCTCCTGCGTCCCCCTCCCCCCAAGGCTTTTCCTGCCTACCTCCTGCAGAAGTTCTTCATCTGGACCCCTTCTCAGTGTGATGTCTTGACATGTGGTTCTCCGAATTATAGGATTATAAAGAAAACCAATTATATTAAAATACAGCTATCAAAATATTTTGCAGCGTGTAATATAGACTTTTTTAATCCATGAAACATTAAGATAACGTGATATGACTGTGCCTACTGTTTCTGTTGATGATGAGGCCACAGGCACTGCTGAATTTGTGGGTTTTGTTTGAATGGAAGGAAATTTGATTTCATTTAAAGGTTAGTGAAAATAAACATGTCATTTTTTTTCTTCTTTCAAGTTTACAGACCTCCCCCAAACTCTCTCCATGAATGCTTGCTCTTATAGACCTTTTCATAGAGCATGTCACTCTCCTTAAATACCATTAGTAGCTGCTGGTAACACTTAAACTTTTTTGGCTATCAACTATATTTCTGAGCCTATCTACTACAATTTATTCAACTCTCCATTTAAAAGTTCTATATTCAGCAATTCGTCCATTCACTGAGCATTGTGCCTGGGACTGCAAACAAAGCCACGAATGAGACAAAAAAAAAAATCTAATAGGTTCAGACAGGGTGGTGAGGGGAGGCCAACTTGGGGACAGGGCGATGGGGCTGGAACTGAAGGATGAGATAGAGCCAGTGTTGAGCACTGGAGGAAGACAGGTAAATGGCAGGGATTTCAGGTATAAGAACAGCATATGTAATTGATGTTAATAGTGTCCACTGGGGCCCAGGTTGGAATGGGCCTTGTTCTAGTATATAGTTTGTGTTTATCAGGCCTGGGAGACAAGTATCTATCCACTCCCTTGACTGCCAGGGCCTGGGGAGCAGGAGCCTTGCCCCTCCATCTGTCCTTCCTTTCCTGGGAATACTGAATGAGTCCCCCCTTTTCCACTGCAGGCATCACCCAGGAGAAAATCAATGAGATGCGGGCAGCTCCTGAGCAGCAGATGATAGCAGACATCCACTGTATGATCGCAGCAGGCCAGGACCTTGACTGGGTAGATGCCCAGGGTGCCACACTGGTGAGGAGAGGGGCCAGGCTGGTTTGAATTCAGGGCTGGGGGCAGGGGTCATTATCAGAACCTGCAGCAACTAAGCCAAACTGGGCCAGCCCCCAGTAGAGGTCAGTTCTAGACAGCTGAAGTCTGTTTGTGGCCTTGGACCTCCTCCAGACTCCCTTGGGGCCAGGGTTGCCCCAGAATATGAAGTTAGCAGAGCAGGGTTCAGCCTCTTTGAGAACCTGCCACTCTCAGTAGGAGACTGGCCTCTGCTGTCTACCTGTTCTGTCTTCTTTACCTCAAATTCCAGGTGTCCATCCTCAGCTCATTATTTCTCCTCTTCCAATGATATCCTTCCCTTCGGGACTAGTGCCACCATTTATAAGCCCACCCATGTCATCTTGCTTTGCACCGGTCCATTCCTTTGCCTCAGTGTCTCCCCTCCTAACCTTCTGCCTTGCCCCATCAACAATCCCTGATATTGCTACGGTAGCCTCTCTTTGGGCTCCCTGACTTGAGTCCAGACACTGCCAGCCAGCCAGCACACAAACACATACCTCCCTAGTGCCACCTGCATTACTAGACTTTGGAAATAGGGAACAATTGAACCTTCTCTCTTAGATCTGCCCAGTTAGCTCCACTCATCCTATCTGTTCGAGTGTCCTTGACTAGGGAATCCTGTCCTCTCTTTAGGCTCTCACAGCGTAAAGCAGCCCAGTGTTAGGGAGATCTTCTTCTGCAGCCTCTAAACTGAAACTGAGTTTGGTCCCATCCCACCCCATGGCTGCCCTGGACTTGGGCTTTGGGCTGGTCATCAGTACCCAGGGAGGGTCTTGGGATTTTTTTTTTTTTGTGTGTGGAGAGGTATCTAAATCTGGATTCTATGGATAAGAGACACAATCACATTAGTGATATTTTTTACTGCCTAAACAGTGAAACAAAACACTACAACATTATAAAGCATTCTATAAAATTCTGGCACTGATTGGTGATATTTTAGCCGACATCCTAATGTTCTGTTACTGAGTTGCTTTAATAGCATCACAGTCTGTGTCCTATTACTGACTTCCACGAGCAGCATGAGACAGCTGGGTGTTTGTCGCGTAGGCCTAGATCCGCGTGCTTTACCATATAAATTGCTATCCACAGAGTAGCTCATTCTGATGAGATTCACCTCTTTTATTTTTAACAAATAAAAAAGGTATCAACAGACTTCATGAAGCATAATTAACAGGCTAATCGAAAATACAGTACTACACAGGTAGTGCTTGTCATTGTACTTTTTTGGTCTCCCCAGTATTTAAATACATCTTGGCAGGACACAACAGTAGTTATACAATGCCTTTGTGATCATTGTACTCAATGTTGTAGATCACATATTTTGAAATTCCCCCCTTTGAATTACAAAAATAGCAGCAAGTGAGTGTAGAGTTGGTTTGTGTTGAAAATGAAGGACAGCTTTAGAAAAAATGACAGAGACATGAGAGCACACAAGTAAACTTTTCCATGTGATTTTATGGGTGAAATTCACCTACTAACTCTTTCTGATGCTATTTGCTGTGGCGACGTCACAACAGTCTTGCTAGTTTCTGATGACCCGTGTGTATCCAACTTCACTTGAACCGACAATTATCTTAGAAAGTGAAATAGTCAGAATTTTTGCTTTTGGTCTTGGGATCTTGAGCTCATCAGGCAGGGCTCACTGAGTACCCTCTACACCCTCAGGCCTGAGCTGGTGGTCCAGAGGTGACCACTGGGCACCCCCACAGGGTTCCTGAGCCCTACTCTCATGCCCTTTTCTACCAACTGGGTCAATGCTCAGATATGCTCAGCCCAGTGCTCCAGGATGGAGTCCAGTTGTGAGAGGGAACTGCAGTGCTAAGTCAAGACCAGGCCATAACAGCACATCATCCAACCTGCTGGTGCTCCTCTGGGGTTCACTGGGCCCTCCAGGGCTGTGCTTCTCTGTCCCATTGGTTGGGGTGCTGCTGACCCCGAGCCCTCTGGTTGCCTCTGGTTTCCTCCCAGCCAGTCTTCTGTGGGCCTCCAAGGGCTCTGACCTCTCTTTCCCACTTGGACTGGGCTCTGACTTATCTTTGCCTATCTTCTCGTTCCTTCGCTCATTCCCTGGTGCTCCTTGTTCTAACCTAGGGGCCTCTGACTGTCTGAGATACCATGTCAGTATCACTTACTGGATGCTTATCCCATATGAAGTATTTTATGTATTTTCTGGGAAATTGAGCAAGTGGAACAACCAAGCTCTGCAGGTGGCTTCATCCCCAGAGGCCTGAACGGTGCAGGTAGATTGGGACCTCAACATGGGACTTGCCCTTATTGGATGTATTGGCTATCTATTGCTGCATAAGATGCCACCCCCAAACTTGGCATCTTTAAGCAATAATAAACTTTTATTATCTTACCCCATTTTCAGTGGGGTAGGGAATTGGGAACAGTTTAGCTGGATGGCTCTTATTAGGGGTCTGTCATGAGGTTGCAGTTGTGATGTTACCAAGGGCTGCAGAATCTAAAGAGTGGACTGGGCTGGAAGATCCACTTTCAGGGTGGCATACTCCCGGCTGGCAAGTAAGTGCTGGCTGTTGGCTGGAAGTCTCAGCTTTCACCACCATAGGGCCTCCCCTCAGGGCTGCTTGAGGGTCTTCACAACATGGTGGCTGCCTCTTCTTACAACGATGGATCCAAGAGGCCAAGAGATTGAAGCAACAATGCCTTTTAATGACCTCACTGCAGAAACCACATCCAGCCATTTCACGATAACCAATTAGCTGGAAACTACTCATTTATTCTGATCCACATTCAAGAGGAGAGGAATTATTCATCTTTTGAAGGGAACTATGTCAAAGACTTTGTAGTCACATTTTAACACCACCATATTAGACCATAAGACCCCCTTCCACAGGTCTTGGTGCATAGTAAGGAATTAGTAAGCTCTCTTGCCTTAACTGCAGGGGCTCTAAGATCAACTAGAGGGGAGAAGCGCTTACCTCTCTGTCTTACCTTCTAGGTCCATAATTGTACACTTAACAATCCTGCAGTGTGGATGGTATTTCCATCTCATTCTATTCCATGCTACTCACACCCAAAATGATCTGGAACTTGGGTAGGGTATGGGCAATCCTGCTTCCAAATGTGGGACCAGCCCCCATCAGGAATGCTCACTTCTTTCCTTTCCTGCAGCTGCACGTAGCTGGAGCTAACGGCTTCCTGCGGGCAGCGGAGCTCCTCCTGGACCATGGAGTGCGTGTGGATGTGAAGGACTGGGATGGCTGGGAGCCCCTGCACGCAGCTGCCTTCTGGGGACAGGTAGTTCTCATCCACAGGACTGAGGGGGACAGCACAGGGTCAACCTGCTGCCCTTTGGACTGGCAGTTGTTTCATAAGAACACAAGACCTACTTCAATGTTGACTATAGCTGGTTTGTGGGATATGAAAAGGTTTAGGGAGCTCCACAAAATGATTGAGACATATCCCAACAAGATGATAATGACATTTGCCAAATTAGAAAATTCTCCATGTCTCTGCTTTGAGTAGTTTCTCCATTGGTTGCCCAGATAGAAAACTCTGATTGCACCTTTTACAACCACTCCTTAGCTCTAGACAGCTCTAGAGTTACGATTGACTCCTTCTTCTGAACCTTGGCATGGCCCAGGTGTGCTGGAAGATGGTCAAGCCCATTGCATTTGCTAGGATTCCTGGCTCTAGGATTCAGAGCCTTCCCTGGAAATCACCTTAGCTTCCACCATTCTGGGATCACATCCTAAGAGTCCTTGGGCACTCTATCCAGCTCCTACACTTTCTGAGCATTGGGCAGGGAAACTTGGGCATATTCCTGTATTTCAGATGCAGATGGCAGAGCTATTGGTGTCCCATGGGGCCAGTCTCAGTGCTAGAACATCCATGGATGAGATGCCAATAGGTGAGTCCAATGCAGCACCTGGTACACAGTAGGCATTCATCAGTTTTTGATGGTTAGTGGGATAAATGGTTGAATATATGACTGGACACATGGCGGATTGGTGTGTAGATGGATAGAAGGATGAATGAATAAATTAATGGATGATAGATTAGTGGATGAATGGATGCATGGATGCGTGGATGAATATTCAGGTGAGTGGATGGATGGATAAGAAGAGGGTGGGTAGAGGATGAATCTGTGGATGGATGATTAGATCACTGAATCAGTAGGTAGATGAATGGAAGGATTACGTGGTGCGAGTGGCGAGGAAGATGCGGATTTCTCGGCATCTCCACATAATGGCTTGCTGGGTCTCCATGGGTACCTGCTTGTTTCCTTGATACTTCTTGTATCAGTGGAGAGTTGATGACTCCACTTGGAAATTCTCAACTCTCAAAGGTGTATGACGCCTTTGTTCATGGCTGGGAAACTTATGAGTTGTAACTGTGCATGACCCTGGACCTTCTGTTCTAACTCCCCTTAATGGATTGGGGTGTACCCCTGGGAAATAAGGCTGGCATTATTTTCTCCCGGCATGCCCCTTAAAATACTAGGAGTTTCAGTGGGTTGGGGTGGCAGCTCCCTTGATCTGGAAGACCCTTGGAGGCCACAGGCCCCTGCACCGACCCCAACAATGCACTCCTCTGCCCCTTCAGACCTGTGTGAGGAGGAGGAGTTCAAGGTCCTGCTGCTGGAGCTAAAACACAAGCACGACGTGATCATGAAGTCCCAGCTGCGGCACAAGTCGTCCCTGAGCCGGCGGACGTCCAGTGCCGGCAGCCGCGGGTGAGTCGATGGTGGGCCAGCCGGGGGGCCCGCAGTCTGTGTCCTGCTACTGACTTCCACGAGCAGCATGAGCAGCATGGGCCAGGGTGGCACAGCGTCCCAGCAGCCCCTCTCTCCCCCCAGGAAGGTGGTGCGTCGAGCCAGCCTGTCGGACAGGACCAACCTGTACAGGAAAGAGTACGAGGGGGAGGCCATTCTGTGGCAGCAGCGCAGCGCGGCGGAGGACCAGCGCACCGCCACCTACAACGGGGACATCAGGGAGACCAGGACGGACCAGGAGAACAAGGACCCGGTGAGTGGCCTCACGCTCTGCCCCAGCATCAGCCACCACTTCAGGAGGAAGATGGGCCTGGCCTGGCCTCACCTCTTCATCTCAGAGCCTCCGAGGGAGGCTGGTGGGGATGAGCCAGGACACAGGGGAGACAGCATAAGTGACCGAAACCCATCTGAAACCACCTTACACCAAAAAAGGGCTTGGCTAACTTGTGACACTGAAAAGTCTGGGCCCCCTGAGTCCTGGGGCTACAAAAGCATCAGGATACAGTCTCTCTCTCTCTCTCTCTCTCTCTCTCTCTCTCTCTCTCTCTCTCTGTGACAGAGTCTTCCTTTGTGTTGGCTTCACTGCCAAGCAGACCCCTTGAGTTGGCGCCCAGCCTCCAGCTGACATCTTTCTTACCTCCCAGTTGCTAGAGAAACAGGATTCTTTCCCCTAATCATCTAGCAAACATCTGAGAACTGAGTTTCACTGAACTAGCTAGTCAAGGATCCATCCCTGAACCTATTATGTAGTGAGCCGGTTGACTGTCTAGACCTGGAGTCTCGTCCAGCTTCTGGGGCAAGCATGGGGCTTGGTCTGCTCCACTGGAGCACAGAGCTTGTGAGTTCCCCGAAGGGATGTGGAGTATTGGTACCCAGGCAGGGAACACGGAGAACAGGCCTAAACAGTAATGCCCTCTGCAAAGGTGCAAGCGGATCGTGGCTTCAGCTCCTCTCGCTGGCTGGTAACAGTGTCTTTCTCCCCCTCAGAACCCCAGGCTGGAGAAGCCCGTGCTGCTCTCTGAATTTCCGACCAAGATCCCCCGAAGTGAAATGGATGTACCTGTTGAGAATGGGCTCCGGGCTCCAGTCAGCGCCTACCAGTATGCGCTGTCCAACGGGGATGTCTGGAAAGTGCATGAGGTGCCCGACTACAATGTGGCCTATGGCAACCCCGGGGTGGCCGATGCCACCCCGCCCTGGAGTGGCTACAAGGAACAGAGCCCCCAGACGCTTCTGGAGCTGAAGCGGCAGCGGGCGGCAGCCAAGCTGCTCAGCCACCCCTTCCTGAGCACCCACCTGGGCAGCAGCATGGGCAGGACGGGCGAGGGCAGCAGCGAAGGCAAGGCCCCCTTGATAGGAGGCAGAACTTCACCGTACAGCAGCAACGGGACCTCAGTGTACTACACGGTCACCAGTGGAGACCCCCCGCTCTTAAAGTTCAAGGCCCCCATGGAGGACATGGAGGAGAAGGTGCATGGCTGCTGCCGCATCTCCTAGTCTCTGTGTGATGGAGAGAGTAGGGGGGAGGCGGGTGTTGCTGGAATCTAGGCCAACCCAGCAGCCTTGGCTGGGGAGGCTTCAGGGGGCAACTGGGGTGGTGGGGGGAGGTGGGCTCAGCATTCCAGAGGAACGCTGAGCCCACCTCTCACTCAGCGGCCCCGTCGCATCTCCACTTCCCATGGTCTGCTTCCCACTGCATTGTCTCATCAGAAACCAGGCCCTTGGTGGCTTCATGACGCCCCCTGCTGTTAGTTACGGAAGGGCAGGCTGGCGTTCTGGTTCTGATGTGCGTAAGGGCTTCTTTGGACCAGTACTCGCATGTCACATATAATTAACACACACACGCTTGATCAACATGTGCAGGAATGACACAGCTGGGCTCATGGGAAGCAGATGAGACTGGGAATTTGTAAGCTATTTCTAAGAGGATCAAGGTGAAGTCTCAGAGTCTGATACCACTGCCAACATGTCTTTAGCAGGGGAGGGGGCCTGCTAAACTGAGACCCAACGTCTTGCCCAGAGTCTTACCAGGATTTGGGCCTCCATCCACAATTGACAGGAGCAGAAAGTCCTCTCTGTGTTCAAAAGGAGCCATGAACCCACATGGGTTAGATGGGATGGGCACAGGCCTGCTCCCCTCAGCCTTGCTCATGTTGGGACTCACCTGTGGGACTGCCCAGATACCAGGGTGGGAAAACAGGCCATTGCACTCCTGGAATAGCTCCAACCACATTTTTCCTCTTGGGTGCAAGTATCAGAAAATGGAGGAGAGGAAGGGGAGCAAAGTTAGTGTTTCCCAAGGGGTATTTGATTAAAAATCTATTCTAGGCTGTAAAACTCCAGGCAGGAAGTAACTGCATTTGCTTGCATTCGTGGATTGTATCCTGATCATTAGGTTTTACTGATGGGTATTAGAACGAAGCTGTGTGAGAAGCTGCCTTTGGAAAGGCTTTCTAGGGAGAGGGGTGAGTTCATGTTGTCAATTTCGACAAACATCTCTGGTAACCAGAGATTAATTTTCAGACTGTTCCAATCCAGCCTATTTTATTCAACCGTCCGTGGACTGAGCCATCACAGTGAGGGGCTGCTGGGGCCCCCACCCCTCCCAAGTGAATGCTCAAGACCCTTGGCCCAGCTTTGCCTTTCTGGAATGATTGGTGAAACCAGTTGGCCAGTTGGTCCTTGTGGACTCCTCCCTGGCCCCAGGGCTGCCAGCCTGCTTCTGCTGCAGCAGTGATGCCCCCATGCCACAAATCCAAGGTGCCCATGGCAACACCCTGCACAGCACTCAGTAGAGAGGTGGTGGGTCTCCCTCTGGCCCTATAATTTCATAACCCCAATCTCCCTGATGCTGGGAAGGGAGGGCCATGAGGGGCAGGCTGCTGACCCCTCTTCACTGCATTCTCTCATGAGCCCCTTTGAGTGCACAGCCCACGAGCTGGTGCAGTCCACAGGCTCGGCCAAAACCCATTGGTATAACTAACAAGCTGCAGGTTTATTCCCTGCCCTGTGCGCCTTTTATTTGTCCTAAAACTACCTCCTTGGGGCTCTGGGATTTGGGGGACAAATATGTGTTCCCTTTAGCCCTCTTTTTCTGAGACTATGAAAATTTCCCCTGAGGGCACCTGGGCCAGGGGCTGGGACTGGAGGAGATGCCCCTCCTTTGTGCCACGACTCTGGCTATGGGCTCTGTCTTTTGTCAGCCTCCGTCCTGCACTGTTGCCCTCATGGCTCCTGGAGCCAAGAGTGGGAGCTGGGTGCCAAGGGACCTAACTAATGTTTTACCAGGTACAGGGCTCCTGGGCTAGAGAGCAGGGGCTCAAGGCAGCTGCTGGATGCAGAGTCACAGCACAGGCCATCCCATCCCGACCCCAGGACAGATCCATTCTAGGATCAAGGGGCAGGTCAGGAGACTGTAGACAGGGGTGCATGACTCCTGACCTGCCTCTGTGGTCTGGGGCAGGCTCTCCGTCATCTAAGCCTATGGCCAGAGCAGGGTGGAGTTCATCCAAAAACACATACCTTTGGCTTTAAAACAGTGCTTAGATCAGACTAATACTGAAATCCCTCTTAAGCTGCAAGTTGGGGGCTGCCGAGGGAAGCCACACACTCCTAAGACCTGTGCAGGTTTTTGGATCTGTTTGCTCAGGGGCCAGAATTGAAGGTATTTATTGCCCACTCTGGGCCCTCTGGCCTTCCCTCCCCACTTGCATCCTCTCTCCTAAGTCATTCCTTGCTAGGGAGGGTGGGAATCCCAGCTCATTCCCCAACAGGAGCCAACTAGAGACTTGGGCATTAGCTCATGTTTTCAGTCAGGGATAAACCATTCCCCATTAGGATTCCAAGTACCTGGGGAATTTTCCCTGTGGGCCTCCTGGGTTGTCCCTGGAGGGACAAAGCTGGGACAAGGGCCATTCATTTATTCATGCATGTCATTCATGAATAGCTGTGACATACCAGGCACTATCTTGGTACCTAAGGATGAAGGAGAAACAAGACAAAGTGAGAAGAACTGCTCTTTACAATTTCCATCCCTTGCAACCTCAATAACCCCATTCACTGCACCTGAGACAGGCAGGATAACTGCTTCTAGGTCCCGCATCCCTTTGCTTTCTAGCTCACAGAATCCTTAGAGCAGTAAATCCTTTTTGCCAGGAAACCATTGTCATGATCCTCTCTGGATAACATTTGCCACTAAATACTGATGCTGGTTCTTGGGTTCCAGACAGATGCCATCCCATCTGGAACTTGCAGGGACAGCTGCTTTCAGACCAGTATCTTTGGGGCACTGTATAATAGCAGTGTGAGATTAGTGACTAGAAGAGTAAGGAGTCTGGAATTTGCTGCCAAATGCCTCTCAGGTTCTGAAACTCATTGCTTCTTGCTCATTTTTGCTCACTTATTCCATAGTCCTGCTGCCCCACCAATAGCTGGGAGGAAAGGCGCTTCTCCTTTAATATTGAAGCATTTCCTCATGAATCTTTATTCTTTTGTTAGGTGTAGATCAGGAAGCTGGTAGAAATCTGACTAGTCGACCAGATGCCTGGCTCCTGCTGAGATACAGGTCTGGTGGCAGTTCCTGGCATGTTAAAGGAAGTTACTTCTAAAGCAGGTGCCACCTGGCTCACTGTGAGCTCTGGCCCTTTCTTCTACCCTGTGCCCCCAAATAATTGAAACTTGGTGGTTATCACAGTGAGTTTCTGGTCAGTAGCTCAGGGCTGCTAGACCCAGGTCTACTGAAGACAGCAGGATGTCATTCTTCATCAAATGCGCAACATTGGCCAAACTGCTCTGCACTGTTTGATCGATTTCAATAGGCTTAGAAAAAGCTAACAAGGATGTGTCTCCCATCTCACCCCGCCAGTTTGCTGGTTTTGTAATAACATAAGACCATTTTGGTTATTGGTGTCAGATACCTTTTGACCTTGAGCTTCTCTCCCACCTGCTTTCCCAGAGCAGGATCCTGGGGCACTTTCCAGAAGGGTGCGCCTTAGAAGTTTCCCAGAAGGACTGTATATAACCCTTGCTATTGTTGCCTGGATAGCTCCCCTCCCCCGGGACACCCAAGAACAAAGGGTCCTGTGGTCAGTGGAACAGATTCGTAAAAGTGACTCCCTTTGCCAGAAGCTGTCGCCCTCTCCTCCACAGGAATCTCTTGTTGGCCAGAGGGCCTGCTTCCTATGGGCATTGTAAGTGCCACAGTGCGGGGCCTGGCTCTGCACACCCAGAAAAAGTCTGCAGACCCCCAGCCCTCCGCAATAATTCACCAGACCAGAAGCCACTGATGTACAGAGAATACTCAAGAAAAATGTATTTTATGTGAAAAAAGTTAAAACTCTGTATACTGTATCAGCAGCTTTGTGTAAAAATGGCAATCAAGAGAGTCTAATATATTTAAAACTTTTTTTTTAAAAAAAAACCCTCGCGGATCTTTGATATTGTATTGAAGTAACTCCCAGGTAGCTCCTTACCCGGCGGAAGTGGCAAGCCACCTGGCCAAGACTGTGGCTCAACCACACCCCAAAGGGGCACACCTCTGGAGTTGCTTCCAGCTGCCAAGGCCTGTGACAGAATTCGCTGTTAAGAGTTTTTAATTAAGATTATTAAATTCCTTTTAATAACACCTGCTAGTGTGGCTGTGGTCATTGCTGTGAGTTCCCTTGAACTGGGTTGACTTGAATTCAACAAGAGGTAAAGCCTGGGATTGCAGGTCCTCACCACAGTGGGCATTCCTGGGGGGTGGGGGTGGTGAAGAGGGCGCTGCAGAGGTGACACTGGGATAGACTGTCTTTCCGTACTGGAAATGCTGAAACCTGATGAGTTCAAGCAAAGATGGGTGGATGGGAATGACTTTTAGTCTGTCAGATGTTCCCTTTGGGATCAACATGGAGCTCCTAGGTATAGATGATTTTTCACACTTTCAAAGGTAGTGTGATGACACCTTGCTATATAACAGGTCTGCCCTCTCCTCTGTTCTGTTCTTGGCATGCTCTGACCTGCCCTGGCCACTTCCCCCCATCCACCCCTGTCTTTCCCATCATAGAACTTATAATGGGGAAATAAAATACTGTGCCACACTTTATATTATTATGACAAGTGAACCTGCTTATTCTCAAGGGCAAGCTATATTCTGTCCCACACCATGGTCCTTGTTTCCTGTGCCCACCTGAACACTAGATGCCAGAGCAGGGACACCTGGAAGACCCCCAACACAGGTTTTAGAAACTTTACTAACAGGCTGGGAATAGGGAGGCACGGGAAGAGAGAGCAGCAGGCATTCATCCATTTAAAAGGTTTGTTGGTTTGTAAATAATAATGGTAACAGCATTTAGGAAGTACTTTACACATCTACATTGATTTTCTCATTTACACAAAGAAAGTGAGGTCTAAAGGTGGGCTATTGGGTTTATTGGAGCTCATGATGACCTGGAGGAGCGAGGCCATGGTTGAGCAGTGGAGACACGGGAATGCTTGGACAGGGCTGCAGAGAGAGGGGAGGAGCTCTGGAAAGAGGCAGTGTAGACAACTCCTCCTAGGTGTGATGCTATCAAAGCGAACAGAGAAAAGGGGAGGAGGCTCTAGAGGAGTGTAGGGTCCAGACAGGGTTGCTTTAAGGAAAAGGATTTCAGCATGTTCCTATGCTGGTAGGAATAGACTAGTCAAGAAGGGAGACCTATGACCCTTGAGGGAGGGGAGAGCCGCTGGAGAGTTACCGTTAGTGGTGGAGGAGCTGGATCCCAGCGCCTCAGGGGAAGGGCTGGCGTTTGCTGGGCCTCTACTGAGCAGAGGTGCGGATGTAACAGGGTGGTCCCGCAGGCCCAGCAGATGTGCCGGGCAGGTGTCCATGATCTCTCTGACTGTTGTTTTCCCGCGCACTAGTGGGGGACCTCCAAGATAAGCAGAGGGGAGAAGGTAGCGCGAATGAGGGAATCGTAGGCGAGGGGGCAACCCAAGGGCCCACTCAAGGTCAGGGGTTTAGAGCACAACCAGTCAGCTCGGTTGCATTTTCTCTTCTCCAGTCCTGCACTCCGGACGGGCGCACGCGGGGGGCAAGCGGAAAGTGGGTGGGGAGCGGCGTGTTCAGCCAGGGCTAGGTTCTGTCTTGCAAAAACAGATGAATGAGAGACCAAAACACGACCTGCGGGTGTAATCAAAGGATTGGCTACTATGACGACGGGCAATTTCGAACGAACGAATGAGTGACTGACTGCAGGTGACATGGCTGCCCTCCCGCAAGCTGAGAGCGCAGGACCGGCGCGTTCGGGGCCCGGAGCGAGCGCGGGCAGGGCCGACAGGCGGCGAACGCGGCTGCGGGGGCCGGACTCTCGGACTCCGAGGCCCGTCGCCCTGGCCGCACGGTCACTCCGGCCGGGCACCCGCTCTCCAGCCGACGTGCGGGGCTCGGCCGGCCGGAGGGCAGGGGCGGGCACGGCCCCGTCGCACCCGGCGAGGTGTCACCAAGTTTAAGCTCCGCGAAGAACCCGCAGGTAGAGGGCGGGTTCCGCACCGCGCAAGGTTCCGGTTGTCAAGTGGGGCGGGGCAGGGCGGCGCGGCAGCCAATAGCACTCTAGGGGCGTGGCCCAAGCGGCGTGCGCAGCGTCCTGCGCGGCCGTTAGGCGAAGGCAGCCAATGGGAGAGCCGGGGCGCGGGCCGGTTAGATTCAAAGGTGCTTATAAAGCGGCTCGCACGCCCGCGCCGGCCAGACCCGGCCGCTCGCGATCGCCGCCATGGCGCTGCTGCCCGAGGGCCTGGACGAGCTGCCCGCCGCCTGCCTGTCGCCGTGCGGGCCGCCCAACCCGGCCGAGCTGTACAGCGAGGCGCGGCGCCTGGCGCTCGAGGAGCTGGTGGCCGGCGGCCCCGACGCCTTCGCGGCCTTCCTGCGGCGCGAGCGCCTGGGCCGCTTCCTGAACCCCCGCGAGGTGCGCGCCATCCTGCGGGCGGCCGAGCGGCCGGGCGACGAGGGCGCGGCCGCGGGGCCCGAGGACTCGTTCGGCTCCGCGCACGACTGCTCGTCCGGCACCTACTTCCCGGAGCAGTCGGACCTGGAGCCCCCGCTGCTGGAGCTCGGCTGGCCCGCCTTCTACCAGGGCGCCTACCGCGGCGCCACGCGCGTCGAGGCGCACTTCCAGCCCCGCGGCGCGGGCGCCGGCGGCCCCTACGGCTGCAAGGACGCGCTGCGCCAGCAGCTCCGCTCGGCGCGAGAGGTGAGGGCGCCCCGCCCGCGGGGGCCTCCGCGGGGTCAGACCCGGCCGCGCGGCCCTGGGGTCCCCGCCGCGCCCCGGGTCTGCGGGCCTCCCCGCCCCCCACCACGTCCCTGGCCCCCCGAGTGGGAGGAGGCGCCGTGTTGGAGGGTGCGCGCTGGGCCCGAGCTCAGCTCTTCACATCCCGCACCCTCCCTAGGAGTGGGGACCCGTGGTCCTGCTCGTTCCCGATGCCAGTTAACCAAACTGCCAGTGGTCCTGGCCGCCAGCCACTCACGCGACCCCACATTCAGGGGCTTCTTGGAGAAGAAACGTGTCGCGCAGGGAAGAGCTCCTGAGACAGCCGTGGGGCGTGCTCGCCATCTCCACGTGTGGATGTTGTAGCGGATGCAGGAGTGGCAAAGTGAGAGGCTTGTGGCTTCTGTGCTCTGCCACAGACTGGAGAATGTGCTCCTTTTGTGAATGGGGGGGTCTACTTTTCTATAGGCTGGAGATCACTCACATTTTAACAGGGGCCCCCCTGAAATGCAGATAGCCCTGCTTTAGGTGACTTCTCCATTCACAGTGGGTTCTGGTGTTGTCTGACTTAGTGTGGCAGAGTATTGGGTGCGTTGGGCCTCCTGGCGTGTTTCCTTGCCAGCCAGGATGAGACTGCAGCAGGGTGTTGGTGTCTGAGGGTCAGGAAGGAAAAGTGCGCGCATAGTGGGTAGGGCAGGTAGGGTGTGGCAACAGACACCTGCGCCCGGAGCCGTGGTTGCTGCAACCTTGCTTGCTGACTCCCAGTGCCCAGTTTGCTGGCTGTCTGCAGGTGTCAGGGACATGGCAGGTAAATGCCATGGTCAGATGGTACTGTGCCATGGTAAGACTTGGTTGGGCTGGTACCTGAGTTTGTCTGACTATAGGTAACTATCTGCATCACGTCTAGTTGAAAGGCCAAGTCCAGGAGCAAGTCCAGGTATGCATTCCCAAAACTCACCTCCAGGAGGTGAACTTGGACGCTTGGAAAACTAATGAACTGGTCTCTTGGGAAGGAGGAATTGCACTACTGTCTTGCCCAGCTTCAGTTTTTAGTGGTAGTGAAGGGACACGAGCGCTAAGCCTGGAAGGAGAACGGTCAGCTCATGTACCTGCCTTCCAAGGGGCTCTTATTTGCCGGGTGGCGTTCTGTAATACTGACTTTCCAGGGCAGAACCTCCTGCCCTGTCCTGTTCTCCAGTCCAGCTACACACTCAGTTCTTTCAGATTCTGTATTTGGGACCTGGACTATTTTAGATTTATTTTATTTATTTCTCCATACAAGAACTGGGGTGAAGGCCAGAGATGTGGTGTGTGAGAGGATTTACCAGAAACAGAGTGGGGAGCAGAACAGGCGGATCTGCTGAAATACACTGCTGAGGGGAGCAGCAGGTGAGACAGGAGAGGTCTGCTGCACCATGTGGGTCAGCTCCCTGTCCGGGGATTCAGACAGCAGTGGCTTATAGCTTGATGGTACTGAGACTTTAGCCCCTGTGCCACCAGGGAGGCCCAACCTGGGCTATTTTAAAGAGAAAGGTGGTACCTTTAAATCATGAGTATTTTCAGGGCCTCCCTGGTGACGCAGCAGGTTGAGCGCAGAGCTGTGACGCTGTCCACAGCCTCCGCAGCGCGGGTTCAATCCCAGCTGGCAGGCAAGATACCCACATGGCGCAGCAGACCTCTCCTGTCTGGTCCGCTGCTCCCCTCAGCAGTGTATTTCAGTAGATCTGCCTGTTCTGTTCCCCACTCTGTCTCTGGTGAATTCTCTCACCTTCCCGCACATCTGACCTGTACCC
Organism: Talpa occidentalis; assembly: GCF_014898055.3. NCBI lineage: Eukaryota > Metazoa > Chordata > Mammalia > Eulipotyphla > Talpidae > Talpa > Talpa occidentalis. The sequence continues at coordinate 91,757,466 of NW_023600993.1, forward strand.
CGGTTCTTGCATGCATAAATAAATAAATCTTTAAAAAAAAATCATGAGTATTTTCAGTATCTCTGCCAGATACCAAATTACTTGCTTATTAAATGCGTAGTTTTGTATCAGACAAGGTGCCAGGGACTGGGGCTACAGGTAAAGGGCATAACCCTTGCCTGCTTTTGAGGGTTGTCTGCTGGTGGGATGCTGTTGGCAGTGGGCGAGAGACTGAGGAAAGGAATCCTTTGGAGTGGTGGTGACTTGGAGCTAGATCCTAGAAGGTGGGTAGGTGGGGCTTGCCATGTTAGCAGAAAGGGCCCAGCCCCGAAGTATGAAAGCACCTGGTAGGTTTGGAGGCACAACTCAGCAGAGACTGTGAGTGAGGGTCTTATAGAAGAGGAAGCTGGAAGAGATTTGGGCAGACTCTGGAGGGCTTTGCACACTACTTGAATAAGCAGTGGGGAGGCACGAAAGGCTTCGAGGGAGGAGAGGAGCACAATCAGACTGGTGTTCCTGAGCAGTCAGGCTGTTGGGATCAGAGGGGCGAGACGGGTGACCTGGGATGATCATGAGGAGGAGGCCTCAGGTATCTATGGAGAAGAGAAGAGAAGAGAAGAGGCGGTGCTGGGCAGAGGGGACAGGGAAGAGATTTAGGTAGAATTGGCAAGACTGAATTGTAGGCAAGGCCAGGGAGTAGAAGGTCTAGGAAGAGCTAAGGAACAGACAGTTTTTGCTTGAGTGGGTGGAGATGCTGCCAAATTAGAGTACAGGAAGGAGAATAAGACTGAGGGTGGGTTGTGGAGATGAGTTAGATTTGAGACATGCTAAACTTGGGGTCTCAGAGGCCATCTCTTATATTTAAATAACATAATAATTTTTCTCTGCCAGGCACCATTCTCAGTAATCCCAAGATAGCTGTAATTATGATCTCTGTGTTGCAGGTGATGGAATTGGCACCTAGAGAAATTAAGTTGCCCCCGGTCACACAGCTAGGGAGTGACAGGGCCAGGACTCAGACGGGCACAACTTCTTGTAAACAGTCATCCCGCATCTCCACCTATGCGTGGGCCCACATGCGCCTAAGGAGCCTGTCTGTGCTCAGGTGGGCCGGACTCCTAGAGCAGGCTCCTCTGGTGCTTCCAGGTACTGGGAAGAGGAGGCTTTGTGTACACAGCAGTGTCTGTTACTCTGTCCATCCTATGAAGTCTAGTACCTGTGACAGTGAGGACTGGACAGTACAGATCTCAGGCCAGTTCAGGTTGAGCTGAGAAGCTGGTCTGTGTCTGTGTCTTTGATGGCATGATGGGGCATTTTCAGTGGCACAGTTTCTATGCCAAGCCTTCTAGGTGGGTTCTCTCATTTTACCTTCCTCGCCCTGGGAGGAGGCCACAGTTAAGAGAGCAGGCACACAGAGTTTAACTTGCCCGTGATCCCACCGTTCTGTGGGACAGAGCTGGGCTCCAGCCCAAGGTTGCCTGGCTGTTGAGACCCTGCTCTTAGTGTCCCCGTGGCCGCCCTGAGGGAGGAAGGCGTGGCACTCTGGTAGCTTCCTGAAAGCACAAGGTTTAATGGTTCCTTAAGATCTGGACTTTTCATTTCCATGCACGTATCCTATAAACAGGAAAATGGCAGTGATAGCGCTAGACCTCCCCTTTTAGGAAGAAGACTGCTGTGGAGGGGAGGCCTGAAGTTGGCAGTAGGAAATTTTCCTGACACCAGGGGACCAGAGGCCACTGAGGTTTAGGTCTTGTGACTTGTACTGCATTTTCCCCTCCCTGGGACAGGTGCAGCCGGAGAGATACTTATGGTACCCAGACCAGAGGGAGTACTGAAATCTTTTGGTGGGTGTTTATTAGTTCCTAACTCAGAATCCCATGTGAAGGGGTGCAGGTAGATGACTGCAGAGGTGGCACCAGGCTGTGCTGGAGCAGGGTCGGGCTGGGTGTCTGCCACATGCAGCTTTATGTGCCCTGACTGAGGAGGTCTGAGCCCAACATGCATCTTTATCGGGTGCGGGCCCAAGAAGCCAAAGTTACTTAGTAACTGGTAGTGTCTTCTCCTGGCGTTGCGGCCTGAATGGATAGTTCTGGGGCTTGTTTCATCCAGGAGCTCTCTGACCTGCAGACTCCCAGGATCCTTGCTTTTGAGCCACTTAGGCTTGCAGCGCTCCCAACAGACGTTCAGTAGATACTGTGAACACTTGTTCTGTGCCCCTTTGATTATGCACCTATGTGATTTGGAGAGCAGTGTGAAAGGAAGGAAAATAACAAAATAGTTCAGTTTATTCTACCTGGCTTTCTACTCAGCCAGTAATTGTCCCAGAGTAGGTCTGACTAGGAGTTGAGAATCTGCCTGTGCCTTGTTGGCTCTGAAGTTTCTGTGTACCCTTCAAGGTGTGGGCTTTCTGCCACACTGAGTGTTTAAAAAACACACTTTATGCCCCTCAGCAGTGTACTTCGGTCCTTCTGCCTGCTCTGCTCCCCGCTCTGGCTCTGGTGAATTCTCTCACCCTCCTGCGCTTCTGACTGTACCCAGTGCTTGTATAAATAAATAAATAAATCTTTTAAAAAAAAATACAAATACAAATAAACATGGGAAAAAAAAAAAAAAACAAAAAACACACTTTATGTACTGAATGCAAGCAGACTGCTGACCTGGTGCTCAGTTGAGCTTTATCAAAGCTGGAGGGAATACTGACTGCTTCGGATTTTGGGTAGCTGCGATGTTTGCTTCCTAAAGGCATTTATTTCTAGGTTGGTTTTTGAGTTATACAGGCTTTTTGTGTACACACCTATTCTAGAAACTACTCCTATACCACCGTGTATGTTGATGAGTCATTCGGTTCTTTGTCTTGGTTGCCATGTGAATCAGTGTTTGGCTGGGCTGTGGCACAGGCAGATGGAAGTGGAGACTTTGCCTGGAGTGTGGCGTGCCCTCAGTTGGCGATGCGCTTCTGTTTTGGCTGTCAGGGTGATTCTCGTTGCTCTCACCAGTTGCCTATTCCACATGTGCTTTTGTTCCAAAGAGACGTTCTATGACCTCGCCCTGGACATCCTTCTGATAACCGGAGCATTAGTAGAAGTTATCATTGTGTTGATGAAAAAGCTGCTAAGGAATCTGTCAGAGGCCAATGGTGTGCATGTGGATGGATCTGAATGGAGGCCCAACTGGGCTTGCTCAACTCTCCTCTGAGTTGCAATAGAACCTATGCAGTGTGGTCAGTTCCTGTTCCAGATGCCCATATCCACCCAGGGCAGGTTTCTCAACCTCACTTCTACTGATATTTTAGGCTTGATCATTCCTAGTCCTGGGGGGCTGTGCACTGTGGAATACTGAGCAGCATCCCTGGCCTCCACTCACTAGAAGCCAACAGTGATTCCTCTCCCCAACCCCCCCGTAGATATTCAGACTGGTCTGGGGAGGACTGGTGAGTGAGCCCACCCTTCTGCCAGGGGAGAACCCACAGCTCTGAATGGAAGCAGGACTCACTCTGCTTCTGTCATGAAGTTGCTGTTCGCCAAATGGGGCTATTTAAATGTGCAAGAATTAGCATGAAATACATTTAAAATTTCAGTTCCTCTATCACACTAGCCATATTCAAGTGTTCAGCCACCACTGTGGCTAGTGGCTACCATATTGGACAGTGGAGACTCAGAACCTTCCCATTACCTGGATGGTTCTGTGTATAGCACTCGCCTAGTGCAGTGTGCACCTGGGCTTCCGTTCCTCTGCAGAGGACGTGAATGTGCACACGTGGAGTGCATAACAAACACACTTGTTTATATCAAGTTAGTAACAAGTATGATTATACACAGACATCTACACTTATTTATATTTAAAAAATGAAAGAGTAAGCCAAAAAGTAATTGAAATTACTATCTTAATGGAGAGGGAAAAGGAGGGAAGCGACACAAGATCGGAATGAGGTGTCACTGAACACCTAGATTGTGGATTGGGTTTTGGAGACTGGCAAGCATTTTACATAATTATAAAGTAGAAATAGCTCAAAATGATAAGTCTTTCCCCCTCAAAACAATTCTTGATGTTTTCCCTCCTTTCTAAAAGCTCAGTCTATTTCATGCTGCACAGTAGAGGGAACGCAGCTATGTATGTCCGCCTTGGGATGGGGCCCCTTGCTGCCAGCTGACTAAGGCTCCACCGGCACATTGCTATTTGCCTTGTTAATTTTTTTTTAAAGATTTATTTATTTATTTATTTATACAAGCACAGTACAGTCAGAGGTGCGGTAGGGTGAGAGAATTCACCAGAGCGGAGAGTAGAACAGGCAGACTGACGAAGTACACTGCTGAGGGGAGCAGCAGGCGGCAGGAGAGATCTGTGCACCATGGTGGCTGGGGATCAAACTGGTGCTGCAGAGGCTGTGGGCGACCCTGCGCTCAACCACTGCGCCACCAGGGAGGCCCTACCTTATTAATTTTTATAATAAAGTTTATGAAATCTAGAGAAAATAACATACCAAGCAAGTTTAGATTTTGTTGTGGAAATTTACATTCTTTGTGTTTTTTAAACCCTGAAAATGATATCAAGATAAAGATTTTGAAAGAAATTCCAAGGAGGTAATATGGGGAGAAAATATACCTTTTGTGTTTTTTTTTTTTTTTTTAGCAAGAGGGTTTCCAAAACAAGCAGCTTGAGTGGGAGAAGTGAAGGGAATCAAGTTCGGGGTCATGTGATCAGTGCCAGGAGGGGAGCACACAGGGCTGCTGACCTATGGACAAGCTGACATGGCTTTGCATGTGCGTGGGCCTTTGGTGGAATTCCAAATGTGTTGCCCACGTGTCCTGGCTTTGTAACTCTGGGTGGGGAGAGGGAAACTGAGGTGCAGTGGGGAGGGGTGATTGACACGAGCTTCCTGCTTCACACACAGGAAGGGCTGGAATGAGAACAGGAGTGGCTGATTCTCAGTGGCCCCTGGAGGCTGCTCATGTGCTGGTCAGAGCCCAGACCAGCCCCTGGAGCTGCCTGAGTCAGACTTTGAGAGCGTGTGGCCTCTTGTTTAAGAATACCCAGCTCCGGTAGAATGACCTGACCAGGCACACTGGCAGAACTGGGACTAAGCCTGTGCATCGCTGCCAGATGAGGGCTCTGTGTATGCTGGGAGCTGTCGGGTGTACACCTGGATTCTGTCATGGACTGAACCCCCAAATGCTATAAGATAAGCAATAGTATTTGTGTGTTACAGAAGCCAGTAGAACTGAAGTAACTTGCTAGAGATAGAGGCACATGGTACTTGAACGTGAAGGAGCCAGGCCCCTTTCCAGGTCTAATTCTATAGCCTTTTCACTTGACATCTTACTTCTCAAGTCTTCCTGATTTAGGAAATTCTGAATTAGTCAGTAGTTCCACCGATGGAGAGAAGGGGAGCGATATCCTAGGGTGTTTTGATTCCTTAACCTTTGTTCTATCACCTCATGTACTTTAGCGAATACCTACTACTGATTTTTTCAGGATTTATTCCAAGCTCTCACTCATTTGAAGACTGAACAGTAGACTTGTTTGGAGTAATATTTAGTCTAACACCTTTGCATGTAGTTCTGGAGTCACAAGACCTGGGTTGAAATTCCAGCTCCTGCATTTGCTTGAGTGTGTCTCTTTGAACAAATTCAGTAACTTTGTAAAACTTTAGGCTTCTGATCTGTAATTCAGAGATAGCAATTAATATGTTTTGAAATCAGTAGGTACCTCATTCCAGAACAAGAAAGCAAGGAAACGATTCTAGCTCTACATGAAAAAGTAACATGAGCAGGGTTTGTGCCCTCCCCTAGAACCATACCCGGTGAGTGTCACTCTGCTAATACCTGGATCACGGGGTTCCTTGGCATAAATCATCAAGGGATGTTGGAGTGACTGGGGGGTAAGGTTTGGAGTTTTGTCACCTGTGATGATGACATGGAACTTGAAACAGGTGTGGCTGTTCCAGATGTGACTAGAGAAGTGCAGCCACTGATTTGCATTGAAGTGACCATGGGTGTTGACCTTGCAAAAGTCTTCAAAAGTCACCACTGCATAGCCTCTTGGCCTTAAGAGAATGGGCAGGCTCTGTGCAACCTTGGCTGGGAGAGGGCTGTGCCCACAGGGACCATGTGGACATTTGGTTGGTGTGGATGCCCACCTTTCAATGAGTCTGTCCATCCCATCTTATGCCCTGAGAGTGGGAGCAATTTTTGGTTACTAGGTTGCTGTTCCAGTCCAGGTGTACTTCTAGGGCCCAGCAGCCTGCAGCATGTTCACCAATACACATAGCAGATGGCTGCGGCCTTGGCAAGCAGACACCCGACTGACTAGTGGAGGAGGCCGGATCGTTGCTCAGCTAAGCGGGGACACGTCAATCTCAGAGCTTTGAGAAGCTGCTGGCCTGGCTCACCTCTGCAGGCTTGGTTGTGTGGAAGCCTGCTGGGAAAGGAAGCCCTGCTGCTTGCTGCTTCCACTAGTTGGGCTGCTCCTCCTGAGGAAGTTTCTTGGCGAGTCTTGCTCTACAACAATCTGAAAAGATAAACTGATGCAATTTGCAGCAACATGGATGGAACTGGCAAGGATCATGCTCAGTGAAATAAGCCAGAAAGAAAAAGAAAAATACCGGATGGTCTCACTCATAGCAGGAATTTAGAAAAACCTAAATAAGGGACCAGGAAAAAGACTAATAATAATTAAGGAAAAATCAAAATCAATAAGCAACTCTAAGCCAGAGACACACTATGGGAAGGGGGGAGGATAGGAGGGATTACGGTCAAAATAAGGGGGGGTGGGAATTGTATGGGGACTATAGCCAAGATGAAAAAGCATACATTGTGCAAAAATGAAAAATGATGTAAAAAATATATAAAATAAAATAGAAAAAAATAAAATAAAATAATGGAAGGGAAAAAAAAAAAGGGAGGGGATGTTGGGTACCAGGGGAGTGTGAGAAAACACATCCATTGGCTCTCTATGTACCCTGTGGGTGTTAGGAGGCCTGTGTTCTAATAAAAATTATTTTCAACACACACAGAAAGGTTGATGCTTTAAAATCAAACCATGGGGGCCTCCCTGGTGGCGCAAGGGCTTAAGCAATGCACTATGAAGCAATCTGCAGCCTCTGCGGCGCGAGTTTGATCCCTGGCCAGGGAGCTGACCCACATGGCACAGCGGACCTCTTCTATCTCGCCCGCTGCTCCCCTCAGCAGTGTATTTCAGTAGATCTGCCTGTTCTGTTCCCCACTCTGTCTCTGGTAAATCCTCTCACCCCCCGCATCTCTGGACTGTACCCCAGTTCTTGTATGCATAAATAAATCTTAAAAAACAAAAACAAAAACCATGAAACTAAAAGCAAATTAAATGCTGACTAGTTAGTGAAGGTGTTGCTTGTACAGTTGTTTCGTTAATGGTGAATCAAAATTCAGCATGGAATGTGCCTTATTCTCTGGACCCTGCTCCCAGGGTCTGCCTCCAGCTGCCCTCAGCCCTCTCTAACCCAGCCCACTGGGTTGCTTAGTCTCTGTTCGGGTGGCAGTCTGGATACTCGTCCATCACCCTATCACACTGTGTTAACCCTGGCTCATCTCCTGTCTCCTCATCAGACTGGTTTCTTGAGGTCAGGTTTGGCTCTCCGTGCCTGGCTCACGGGGACTCGCTGAATGTCCGAAAGAACAGTGGGAAGTGAGGGCGGTAAGCAGGGATCTGACCTTTGTTATCTCCCCTCAGCTCCACTCTCACACTTAACCTGTGCATCAGGACCCTTTGGGAAGATTTTACTGTGACCTCAAAATCATTTCTGAAGCCTCTGTCTCTCATGCTTGTTTTCCTGTTTGTGTGGAACTAAATCTCCCTCAACCCTTCCCACCCCCATCTTGGCGCTTCCATCCTCGCATAGCCACTGCCAGCGCTTAGCTCTCCCATGAGCCCCTGTCCCGCCCAGCGCTCTTGTTGCTTTCTGCCTGGCCGTCATGGAAACCTCTGTCACTGGCTTTTCTTCTTCTTTTGGTCTTTAGTTCTAAACATTTGCTGAACCTAAAAAAAAAATCTGATTGCCTGCTGTGATGCAGGCACTTAAGCATGTGGCCCTGTGTTGGAGGAGGTGGAGCCAGATCGCCAAAGGACTACTCCCTCTGCCAGCACCAGTTTCTTCTGTCCTGTTGGATTTATCACTTTGAACTAATTACTCCACTGAAACCTCCTTTCCCCCACGGCCTGTGTAATATTGATTCCTTGGTTGGCATTCACGGCCTTTGATGACCTTGCTCATTCATTTGTCTGTCTCCCAGTCATGTCCTGTCATTCCTTTTCACACATACTCACGTTCCAGCCGAACTGGTACATACCCCATCATTTCCTACCTCTAGACTGTCATTATGTGGCTTCCTATCTGCATGCCCTCCCCTTCACTGCTCTCTGTCCAAATCTCGTCCTTATTTGTGATTCAGCTCAAGTCCATCTCCAGGAGTCCTTCGCTCCTCCTCTTTGATAAACATTCGAGTGCCTGTTGTGCTTTACTCCCACCCCCCTCCCCTCCAGTTTAATTGCCTCTTTTTCAATATGTATTATTTTGCTTCCCTGCAGCCCTTGTCCTGTCATTGTGGGTAAGTTGGTTCTGCGTCATATTCTTTAGAGCCCTCTTTCTGCCTATACAGGGATCAGCTCACAGTTGACTCCAAGGAGGGGCTGGCTGCATAATTGTACTCCTCCTACATGCTTGAGCTAAGCCCTTTCCATGCTTTGTCTCATTTAATCTTCACAACAGCCCTTTGACACGTGCTGTTATTCATATTGTTCAAAGGAAGGAACTCAGAGAGATTAAGCCCTTTGCCCAGAGTTTCATAGCCAGTAAGCTACAGAGCTGAGCTCTATCTGTGTTCGGGCCTTCTGCCTTTTAACCTCCATGCCCATTTAACCCCCTGAATGAATGGGATTGATGAAACTTAAAATAGGGCATGTAAAAATACACCAGATATAAACTTGTGAGGATACCATCAATTCAGAACCAATACTTGTTATTTTTTAAATCACCGTGGATTACAACTGTACTCTTTGCCAAAGCTGTGAGCTCTCAGTCACATCTGGGGCTCCAGCAACACTGGGAAGGGGAGAGGCAGCCAGAGAGAGAAGGTTTTCCGAGACTCTCTCCCAGCCAAGATCTCCTAGGAGCTGGTGTCTCAAGTTCTGTCATCCTGGTAGGGGAGATGTGGGGTATTGGAGAAAGACGGCAAAATTGCCCCTTTGTCTTTGCATTTCTTTTTTAACCTCAAAATACCTAAGGGGTAATGACTCAGGTGCTGTCCTGAGTCCTTTGGGGCCACAGAGATGGACCAGTCCTGATTGGAGGACTTTGCCATAAACAAATTACCTTCATCTTCAGAAGAAGAGACCCAAGAGTTTTCACTGTTGAAGGTGGGAGAAGGGAGCAATGCTTCCAGCTCCTGACTGCGAAAGCGCTCCAAAACCTGCCTCTGGGGAGCAGTTTCCTTGGCTACCACCCCTTCCCCCTCGTGCTGACTTGTTTGCAGGAGCTTGTTCCTAAGCATGGATGTTTTAACACCACTGCAGCCCTGCCAGGTTAGCTGAGGGCCACGGTTTTCTGCCTACAAAAGGTGTGATTAGTGTCTCTGGCTGGAGCTGACAATGTCTCCCTGTGTTAAACTGTCTGGACAACTTGAACCCTGGACTGAATCAATGAGCAGATACTTTTAAGAGGCCTTTGTGCCTGCAGTTCCTGTAGCTTAGCCATTTAGTTCTCACTACAAACCTATTTTGCAGCTAAGGAAATGGGCATTCCAAACAAATGTAATTCGCCCAAGGATATGTGGCAGCAGCAGCTCTTTTTTGTAGTCTAATGCTGAGTGTGGAAAATGGATTAGGAGGTGCAGTGGAGCCTTGGTGTCGGGGAGCAGCAAGGACTTAGTGTGTGTCTCCATGTTCCTGTCGCAGATTTGCACGGTAGGCAGATACAGAACTATGGGGACCATCTTTGAGAGAGGAGAAGCTGGTGCCATGGAAGCCATTTGGTTGGATCTGGACTAGTGGGAGGAGGCCACCATCACGTAGATGTGGTGTGTAGCATTAGGCAGAAGATGCAGGAATCTGCTCACGTGGTTGCTTGGTTTCAAGCCATGAGTTGGTGGTCAAGGGGTGGGTCTTTATCAAGCATAATAAAAAACAGATTATGATCTGAATCAGACAGTAATCAAAACCATAGACTTGGAGAATGTTATACCCAGAAGGAACCTTAGAGAGAATCTAAGGTTCGATTTACTTCTTTTTACAGATACAGAAAACTGAAGGCTGGTGGGCTGGCAGCATGCCTTGGGCACAGTGTGTTAGCCCCAGAACCTAGATGGATTGCTGGTGTGAGCTGAGTCTGTAAGACGCAGTTTTAGAGAAAGGAAAAGTAGAATGGGCAGACTCATAGGAGGACAGGCCACTGGATTCGTTTATATTTTAGAGAACTTGGTCAGTGTGAAGGAGAGTGGCCTGTAGGCAGTTGGGAGAGTTAGCTGGGCCAAGTCAAGATCTTCAGGGTGAGATGGCCTGAGCTTTTTTGGCAATGGAGGAGTCCATGGTGAGGGGAAAGCCCATACTTCAGAAGGAGAAGGAAGGAAGCTATTATAGGCTGGTACTTCTTTTCCAGTTCTGAGGTGGGGTTCAGCTTTTTGGTGCTGTTCTTGTGAGCTGACTTGTTCTTCCGTCTGCTTGCCTGTAGGTGATCGCCGTGGTGATGGATATTTTCACAGACATCGACATCTTCCGAGACCTGCAGGAAATATGTCGGAAACAGGGAGTTGCTGTATACATCCTTCTGGACCAGGCCCTGCTCTCTCAGTTTTTGGATATGTGCATGGATCTGAAAGTGAATCCTGAACAGGAAAAGGTGTGTGTTATATATACTGTTTCTAGTTGGGGCAACCAACAGATACTGTGAGTGACGGGCTGGGGCTGGTGGGTGGCAGTGTCCCCTTCTAGTGGCAATGACTGCCCGTTATGGAAGCCAGCTCTGTCCTTGGCACTGCCCTAGGCTGTGAGCAGGTGTTTCGTGACTTGATTCTCACAACAGCTCTATCAGGTGCGTGGCGTTTTACCTTTGTTTTAGATCAGGCAGTCATGCCACAGAGAGCCCAGTGTCTCCAAGTAGAAAGTAGGAGGATGGGGCACTGGCCTCCTGCATTTGTCCCCAGTGATCCTACTCATGGTCACATGCTGCCTCCCATTTCTTACTCTTAGAAAATTAGACTTTTTATGTCTTTTACTCTTAGCCTGAAAGTAATCAGAGATTAAATCTTTAAATGTAAGGTTATACAACTTAGGTTGCTTGTTCTTTTTAGAGGAAAGAGGCAAGAAAAAAAATTCATCTTTGTGATACTCTTTATTTTTAAAAGCTATTTAACCTGTGTACTTCAGACCTTAATTCATGAACTTGCTTATTGCCTATGTGAGCACCTCCTGTGAGCCACACGCTGTTCCTGGTGCTGGAAAGAAAGCAGTAAGCATAAGATACAGAGAATTTGGTTCCCTAGGTTATTACACAGGAGACATAAACTTATCTTCTTGTTATTATCCAGCAATTAGGTTCACAAATTTTTAGTGATTTACCTTTGCCCAGAATTACTGCTGTTTGTTTTCCCTGGTGAGGAAACTTAGGATTGGGTTTTTTTGGGTACTACTACCTTATCAGTTGTGCCACAAGGCAAACTCATGATGGAGGTAGGATTGGAGCTTGGAGACAGAATGAAACAAGCCGGCCATGTGACCCACCGGCCAATTAAAAAGTGAGCTCAGGGGAGGGGAAGCATGTCATCAGCTAGCCAGACGTTCAGTCTGCAACTGCTCTTGTAGAGTCGGGTGAGGAAAATCAGTGTGAGAGTTTAGTTTCAAAGTACTCTTTCTGTAATTCAAGGCTGTATGTTCGTAGCAGGAAAATCAGAATAGTTCTGGCAGAAACTTTGAGCAAATGATTGCCTCTGATTCATCTACTCTGTAGAAATCTGGAAGTATTTACCGACTCAGTGAACCACACTTCTGCCTTCACAGGCATCCAGATCCTCTAGGAGGGCTTGACAGGGGGTCTGTAACTCTGGCCTCAGCTGTTTTCATACTGTCACAATGTCTTCCTCGGGAAGCACAGCACCTTCTCTGACTCTGCTACTCAGTGTCTGTCTGTGCTGGCAGGTCTGGGCCTTCCCGGAGTGGGGGCTGCCTTCGCCTCCCAAGGCGCCTGCTCCTTGGCTGGTTGAGGATCTTGGATGTCCTGTCTGTAGGAACTTGTTCACACATTTGTACGCAGGCCTGGAAAAGTGCTTTGGCCACAACCGCAGAGGTGTGTCCAATATTCAGATAAGTGCCAAGGGGAAAGATACACAAAATCATGTCTGAATCTGCCTATAGTGCTGTTTTTTATGCTTGTTATTATCTGCTGATCCTTTGAAACTTGGCTGAGGCAGGAATCACCACTTCTCTCAGGAAGCCTTCTCCAGCCAGGTCCATGTGTACCTCCATGGAAGCTCCTTGTTTGTTTTTTAAATTAATTTTCATTTTGAAATAATTAAAAATTTGCAAATACATTTCAAAAACAATATAAGGAATTCCTGAATATTTTTTGTACAAATTCTCTAAATATCAACATCTAGCGAAATTCAGTACAATTTTCAAAATCAAGAAATAACTTGATACAATACTATCATGTAACCACAGGGTTACAAATTACACTAATAGCTCCAAAAATGCCCCTTTCCACATTCTGGATCGAGTTCAGGACTATACCTTGTGTTAGCTGCCTTCTCTCCTCATCTGGAACTGTTGCTCTGTCTGTCTGTGTCTTGTAGGGTCTTGATCTTTTTGAAGAAGATTAGACAGCTTCCTGTAGAATTTGGGTTTGTCTGGTGTTTGCCCTATGGTTAAATTCAGATTATGTATCTTGGGAAGAATACCACAGCAGTGATGTTACGTCTGCCATCGTTTTTTGTTTTTGTCTGTTGTTTTTATTCTGAAATAATGCTAGAAGTTCTTTACTGAAGTTGCAAAGAGAGTACCAAGGTTTCCAGGCAGCTTTCACCTGTTTCCTTCCAGTGATCATATCTTCACATCAAAACCTTGGAATCGATTTTGAAACAACATGTGTCTGTAGTTCTCTGCCATTTGAGCATGTATGAACCTGTGCATCCTTCTCCATATACAGAACTTTTCCACAAAGATCTCCCTCCTGCTTCATGTCTGCTTCCTTCTAGACCCTTCCCCCAACCTTTAACCCCTGGTAACCACTGATTCATTCCCCACCACTATAATATTATCATTCAGGAATCATAGAATATATGATCTTGTGAGATTGGCTTTTTTTTACTTAGCATGATGCTCTCGATCCATACAAATTGTGTGTATCAGTAGTTTGTTCTTTTTAATTTATGAATAAAGTTGCTAAGACTATTCATGTACATGTTTTTACTTCTTTGAATGATATGTCTTGCTGTTGATTTTCAATCATTTGGGACTTTTCTCTCTCTCCTAGTCCAGGCAAACCAGGAGTGTGCTTTATGTCTCTATTGTCTATAGTGATACATGACTTAGAACATAGTAGGGGCTTTCTTTGTAGAATGAGAGAACTTAACAAAAATCTTAAGCAGTTAATTTAAATGAGTAATGTATTACCATTGCATCATTTTTTGTAAATATATACTTGTAGGAGAGGTGATGTTGCTGATTAAAACACATAGTGCATGAATGTGTCTGCCTTAGTAGACCTGTGCTAGAGAGGGCTTGCCCTAGTCCCATTCTCTGCCCATTATGGTTAGTAAGTGAAAATAACTATTGGTCATAAGTGAAGCTATTAACAAGACAGGAGAAATATCAGCTTATCTTTTTTAAATGTTAAAATGTTACTTATTATTAGCATGTTTTATTTGATGATTTTATTGCCCACATTTTATTTCAAATTGTTTCTCAGATTTTGTGGTTTAGTATTCCCCCCAAAGTGAGTCTTCTTTTACAGCACATATATACATGAACTAAGGGTCTAAAAATTAAATATAAGAAAAGGGCAAATGAGAAGATGGACCGCACATGAAGCTTCATTACATGAGTCCTGAGAATCACCTGTCTGCTGAGCTACGCGTGTGGCTACTGGGTGGTGACTGTGAGCCTCTCCTTGACCAATAAGTTTGTCTGGTTGGGAATTGTAAACTAAGCCCTCTATATCATTTGCTTGATGAAGTGTTCATTTCTTTTTCTCCTATCAACAGCTGATGACAGTTCGAACTATTACAGGAAATATTTACTACGCAAGGTCAGGAACTAAAATTGTTGGGAAAGTTCATGAAAAGTTCACCCTGATTGATGGCATTCGGGTCGCTACAGGCTCCTACAGGTATGTTTCTAACCTGTTCCAGGCCTGCCTTGGCGCCCCCGCTGCTTCCCACCACCCTCCTCCATCCCCCCCCCCCACCCGCCCCTGCCCTGCATCCTTGAAGATCCTCACTTGAAGGTAAAGAGCGGTTGCAGAGCTGAAGCTGGGACCTTCCACTTAGATCCTCCACCTTCTCCAGCCTTGTAATTTAGTACTTTGGTCTAGAAAATACTGATGAATGTTTCTGGCTCCACCTTTGAAATCTCATTTTGGCAAAAGCGTCTTAAGGTAGAGTGCAGGGAAGCTGAATAGAGGGTGGAGATAATGAGTGGTTAACACTAATCTCTAGAGGTTAAAATGTGCCATTTTTACTTCTGTCACTCCTACAGCAGCATGTCTGCCACCTTGGCATTAGATTATCCGATGGTATGCATGAGGTGTGTCTCTGGAGTTTAAAAAAGAAAAATTCATTTTTGAAGAAATGCATCCCTGAATAATAATTATGTGTCAGCCCTGAGTAAAGTCAGACATGCAAAGGTTTGTGGAAGATGAGGAGGTCACACCAAAAAACTCGACTCCTTTCTTTTCAACACATTGCGTAGAACACACTTAGCAGTCTTCCTTGAGGCTTCCTTTCGTAAAAAGTTGGTAAGAAACAAAAAACTAGAACCAATGTTGGGTTTATCTATATTAACTAAACTTAGCTCCAAATGGTTTTGATTATTGTAAATATGAAGTACAAAACCCACCCTTTACCTGTGCATGTGCTGCCATCGAGGAGGAGGATGGTGATGAAGATGAGGGCTTCCATTTGTTGAGGGCATTTAATAATCCTGACATTGATGGGTGTTTTGTTTATATGACCTCGTTGAGGGTTTCCACAAGAATCTTCCTTCTCAGACTTTGAAGTCAGTTCTCAGGGTGCAATTTGCTTGAGCTGGAATTCTTGGATGCGAGTGACAGTTGATACTATTTTTATTGACTTCTGATTTGAAAGCACCTACTCTTGATAAAAATTTTATCAACTGGGGTGATTGCAAATGTAGAAAGCTAAGTCAGACCGCTTTATGAGGAATGGGTTCTAGTGACTCGTAAGTTGGCAGTGCAGAAAGGTGCATTTGGTTTCCAGACCACCTTGATCTAGAGGCCAGACATGGACCAGAGCAGGGTCTCCTGCTTCTGCTTCTCCTTGATCTGTATTGACATCTGCACTTTATTCGAAGGCAAAGATCCGGACTCACATGGGCTTCGTGGCTAGCTGTCAAAGAGAGAGGCTTCCTTTCTTTTGGCGCAGGCACCAGACCTTGAAGAAGTATTTGGCCCTGGAGGGTCACATGCCCACTCTGGATAGATGCCCATATCCAAGAGGATAGGATACTCTGGCCAGGCTGGGCCACATGTCCACCTCTGTTGTGACTGGAGAAGACTCAAAAATGAAAAACTTGACTGGATGAGTGGGGTGCTATTACCAGAGGAGGGGGATGGGTGCAGCAGGAGCACATGCCTCTCTCTAGTCAGCTCGACAGGTGCTTGGGCAACAGCAGCATCATAGAGTGGCCATGTGGGCACCTATGTGAGGATGATAGCACTGGAGGGGGTAGTGGCAGTTCTTAAAGACTGGTGTCATCTAGGGTCTACTCTAGCCAGCTTCCCACTGTGATACTATTAGCCCACTTCTCACTGGCCTAAACTGCTAGCCCACTTCTCACTGGCCTAAATTTATTAATTTTTTATTAGTTTTTTAAAAGATTTATTTATATAAGCACTGGGTACAGTCAGAAATGCGGGAGGGTGAGAGAATTCACCAGAGCGGGGAACAGAACAGGCAGACTGACGAAACACTGCTGAGGGGAGCAGCGGGCGGCAAGAGAGGTCTGCGCACCATGTGGGACCCTCACCCGGCGGCTGGGGATCGAACCCACGCTGTAGAGGCTGCAGGCAGCTAGGCAACCCAGCGCTCAACCGCTGCGCCACCAGGGGAGGCCCTGGCCTAAATTTAAAAAGCCTTTTCTTATTTTTGAAAACCCTGAGGCTGAAAATATGTAGGTTTTAGTGTGTTGATTAAGCAACATTTTTACCTTTCTGTTGACATAGTCATGTTATATACAGCATTAAGAGTAGTTGAATTCAGGGCCTCCCCGGTGGCGCAGTGGTTGAGCGCTGGGTTGCGAAGCTGCCCGCAGCCTCTACAGTGCCGGTTCGATCCCCGGCCACCGGGTGAGGGTCCCACATGGCGCACAGACCTCTCCTGCCGCCCGCTGCTCCCCTCAGCAGTGTACTTCGGTCCTTCTGCCTGCTCTGCTCCCCGCTCTGGCTCTGGTGAATTCTCTCGCCCTCCTGCGCTTCTGACTGTACCCAGTGCTTGTATAAATAAATAAATAAATCTTAAAAAAAAAAAAGAATAGTTGAATTCAGGGCCTTCCTGGTGGCACAGGGGTTAAAGTCTCAGCACTACGAAGCTATCACCAGCTACCCCGGCATCAGTTTGATCCCTGGTCAGGGAGCTGACCCACATGGTACAGCTGACCTCTCCTATCTCGCCTGCTGCTCCCCTCAGCAGTGTATTTCATGAGATCCGCTTGTTCTGCTCCCCACTCTGTCTCTCGTGAACCCTCTTACCCCCCGATACCTCTGGCCTATACCCAGTACTTGTATGCATAAATAAATAAAATAAATCTTTTTAAAAAAAGGAGTAGTTGAATTCACATTAAGGAGTAGCTATATTGTCACCAGCTTCTGTTTGTTTTTATTCCTTAAGCTTCACATGGACGGATGGCAAACTGAATAGCAGTAACTTGGTCATTCTGTCTGGCCAAGTGGTTGAACATTTTGACCTGGAGTTCCGCATCCTATATGCACAGTCAAAGCCCATTAGCTCCAAACTCCTTTCCAACTTCAGGATCAGCGGCAAGTTTGATCATCTAGTTGACTGGAAACCACTGTCCAAGGAGCTCACATTGGGCAACCTGCTGCGGCTGCGGCTGGCCAGGCTCTCCAGCACTCCCAAGAAGGCGGAACTGGAGTGCCAGGCGCGTGCTGAGGGCAGGGCAGATGCCCGGCGCCACGACTCCGAGTCTTCCACCATTAGTGAGGAAGACTATATCAGCAGCCACAAGGAAGAACCAGCGAGCGGAAAGGTGACCGATGCTGCCACCCAAACAGACATTGGAGAGGAAACGCCAGTGGTGAGCCTGAGTGACACAGGGACACAAACCAGCACCACCACTGCCTGTGCTGGGACCCAAACCATAGTCACCACCAGGGAGGCGAGCTCCCAGACTGTGGTTCAGTCCATGTCGGCCACCACCCAGACCAATGTGGACGAGAATGTTCTCTCTTCTCAGGAAACCCAATCTAAAGAAGGGTCCCCAGTATCAAGGATGTCTGTGTCGAGATCTTCCAGCTTGAAATCTTCCTCTTCTCTGTCTTCCCAAGGTTCTGTAGCAAGCTCCATCAGCTCCCAGACCTCCCTCAGAACCACTGATTTCATCACTCCTGGGCACCCCAAGTACTGGAGCACCCCCCACCTGGATCTGTGCTTGAGAGACTCATTCAGAAACCTGAATAAAGAACGGCAGTTTCACCTTGCTGGCATCAGATCCCGGCTCAACCACATGCTGTCCATGCTGTCCAGGAGAACATTCTTTACTGAAAACTACCTCAGTTTTAATTCTGGAAATGTTACCAGAGGGTCAGTTAATCTGCTGACTATTAGAGATATCCCGCTGTATCCCTCCTACCAGTGACTGCTCCACCTCCAGCCTCCTGTTTCCATCTGGGCTGCTGCAGGTATCGCCAGAACGTCTGCTTTACACACTGTCTCTCATCCCCAGGGACCTTTGTTTCACCTGACATGTAATCATCTTGATTCTCTTTGAACTCTGTAACTTGCACATTATTTTGTATGTTTTAATTTTATTTTTGTCTTGTATAAACCAGGTATTGGTTTCATGTTTTAAACACTACGGATAGTTTCTTAGCATGGTTGTAATAGTCGTATCACTTAAAGAGAATGCTTAGGTGTTCTCAGAGTAATTCAGGTGAGAGATAAAATATGTTTTGCATTTTTTTTGATTTGTGTACTCTTCTGTTTTAGCAGTTTGAATCACTAGTATTTTTGTGATCAAAATCCTGTTTAGAGGGGCCTCCCTGGTGGCACAAGGGGTTAAGACACAACACTATGAAGCTGTCCGCAGCCACTACAGCACAAGTTTGATCCCTGGCCAGGGAGGTGACCCACAGGGCGCAGCAGAGCTCTCCTGACTCACCTGCTGCTCCCCTCAGCGGTGTATTTCAGTAGATCCACTTGTTCTGCTCTTCACTCTCTCTTGTGAATCCTCTCACCCCCTGCATCTCTGGCCTGCACCCCATTTCTTGTATGCATAAATAAATAAATCTTTAAAAAAAAATCCTGTTTAGAGATAAAGAAAGGGAGCAAATGAACAAACAAACTCTTAGATTCTGACCACTGGAGTCTTGGTTTCCAGAAGGGAAGCCATTGAGTAAAATGGGTGAAAGGTGTCAACTGTATGGTGGTGGATGGAAACTAGACTTTTTGTGGGGTCGTGATGCCATTTATACAGATGTCAAAGAAGAAAGCTGTACATGTGAGACCTGTGTGGTGTTGTAAACCAGTGTTACCCTCCTGAAAGGTCGTGTTTAGAAAAAACTTTTGCCAGCCTCTTCTTTAGGATATCTACATTTGTAGCATTGAATAAATATAAATGACTATTGTTTGGTGCTTCATTTTC
Organism: Talpa occidentalis; assembly: GCF_014898055.3. Taxonomy (NCBI): domain Eukaryota; kingdom Metazoa; phylum Chordata; class Mammalia; order Eulipotyphla; family Talpidae; genus Talpa; species Talpa occidentalis. Next base: position 91,776,522 of record NW_023600993.1, read on the forward strand.
CGTTGGTAGCGCTTTTTATCTTTAATTTTAGGATTTTCACAGAGTAAATGCACCTAATAGATGTTTATGCATTTGTTTTTTTAAATGATGTTGGGGTGGAGAAGAAGCGGATAATCAAACTTGTAAAAGAGAAAATATCCACATAAAATTTAGAAAACATAAAGCAAGTGTCAGGATCAGACGTTCCTTAGCAATAGGAATTTTGATGTTACTGCCTGTAGTTTGGATGAGGAAAGTTGGCGGAAATTGCAGGTCTTCTCATGTACTCTAGCTTGTCTTTTCAAAGAAGCAGCTTAAGCTCTTTAGACAAGGACCTTAATTCTCTTCTCCTCTGACAAAAAAGGCCTTCATGTACATTCCTGGATTCCTCACAGATATTAACTCCGCTGTCTCCATGGGCCTAATTGCATCAGATGGGTGTATTGACAATGATTTAGCAACCTAATATCCTGGAGTAGGGGCAAAAGAGGACACTGATTATTATTCCAGATTCCTAGTCCAGTGGCAGGCAATGCAGCTGGTTTCTACATCCTGCTAATCAGGATTGGTATGGTTGTGGAATCCTGTTTTTGTCTAATCTCTTTTGTGTGGACAAAGGGAAGAGAGTTAAACAAGGGCCTCTTCCTTCTCCTGATTTGACCAGATCTATAATAGGAGAGGTGCTGTCTGCCACATACACATGTGCTGTGACGTTCAGCTCATGCACTCGCCTGCAGGTTTGAGCGCACCTGGGCTCCCTGTGGTCACCAGGGAGCTGCTGGGTTAGTGCTGCAGTCTGGGCTGTGCAGCACACAGGCAGCGGGTTCACGTCCAGCCCCAGCCTGGCATAAACACGGTTACTTGAAATCATTCACAGATTTAGATAATTCCCCGTGTGCTCTTTTGTACCATCATAACCATGTAGTGATAGCACAGCTGGAGGAACTGAAGCTGAGGTTAAGTAGCATATTCAAGACCACATGTCTGGAAAAGGGTGACATGAGCACTTAAACACAAATTTTGAAATTCCAAGTTCAACGCTATTGTATGCCCAGGGAGTACTGGATTCATTAGAGGGTATACCTTGAGAAATGGCAGTTAATGCAATGGTGAATTGAAACAAAAAACTTCATGGAAAGTGTAGGCATACCTGAAATTTCAGCTCAGGTCATGGAACAATGCCTATTAGTACACATCCATAAAAAAGACTGTTCCGCTAGGGAAATGACGAATCAAATAAATTTGAAGAGGAATTTTTACTGACATATTACTCAGATTTTCAAATGAGGTAATGATCAGGGTGACTTTCTCAGAGGAGTGCCTATTACAGACTTACCTGAACATAGAGTCCTTTTTATGGAGCAGGACTCAACCATTCTCTGAAAGCATCGCCAAGGGTTAGAAATAAGAGCAAGAGGGATAGGCAATCTCAAGAAAATGGTCTGGTCTCTGGGGCCTCCCTGGTGGTGCAGGGGTTAAAATCTCAGCACTATCAAGCTGTTGCCAGCCACTGAGCCACTGTAGCATGAGTTCAATTCCTGACCAGGGAGCTGACCCACATGGCACAGCAGACCTCTCCTGTCTCTGCTGCAGCTCCCCTCAGCAGTGTATTTTCTTCCTGAAAATAATTAGGAAGAATAAGATAGTCTATTGAGAACATTCCTAGTTTGTGACAATAAAACCACATATCTAGGTTATTTACTACTTAGGTGCATTTTCTGGTAAATGTCAGTATAAGCAAAACCACCCCTTAGAGACACTTGAGCTGGAGAACTTTCTGGGACAGATGAACCAATTATCATTGAGAAGGACTAAGTTCTAATGGTTTTAAATGGCTCATGTCTTGAAAAAACACTGACCTGAATATTGGGAAGCCTGAGTTCTAGTTCCAGGTCTGATTGTGAATTAGATCACTGATCCTGATCAAGTCCTTTTAACTTCCACGAGCCAGTTTTCCTTCTATAAAACAAAGAATTTAGGCTCGATCATGATTAAATCCTCCTTCAGCTTTAAAATTATGACTCAGTAATTTGGGCATGACCAATCTGTCTCACAGCAGAAGACTTCGTATAAGGCATATGAGTAATTTACAAAATAAAATTAAAAAATAGTGTATATATATATATATTTTCCTCTGTGATCACATATAAACCTTGTTGCCTATACTTGGGCCTTTAGTGAAGATAAGACAAAAATAAAACAAGGATAATATTGTGAAGAACTAAAACTAAGTATAGAGCATCTTTTTTGCATATACAAAGTAGGTACTTTGTTAGTGGGCTAGGAATATGAAAGTGATATGATGCTTTCTTCAAGAAGCTCCCAGTGTAATAGTGGAGGCAGACTAACCATAGGTCAACTAAATTCAAGGGTTATCACAAAAATGAGCACACAGTTTCTAAAGTGTGCAAAGGAGGAAGGATGGAGAATTCTAGGAGGAGGGATTATCATCTTTAACCCTATTTCAATTATTATGGAAGCAAGTAAAAGGAATATTTAGAAAATGAACATACCCATGTAAATTCAGATTTTTTTTCTCCTGGTAGTTTTGCTGTATTTGAATTACTACAAGAGTTAATGCTGATTGAATGCCCACTGCTTTATACTGTGGTAACTTATTTAATACAACCTTTTCTTAACACCTCACTTTGTTATAGGACAGGGCAACAGCTTGGACAACAGCTAGGAGTTAGGAAAGGGCAAAGTTAGGATTCCAAGTTATGGCTACTTGTCTCTAAAGCTCTAGATCTTCCCATTAACTGTCATATATCTCAAAGAATGCAGACTTGTCTTCACAGGTTTAAAAAAGGATAGTCAGAAGCCTCTCACTTCCTTGAAATTATTTTGAATAAAATATTTTCACTACTGGAGCTTATCTCTCATCAGCTCTCCTTTGGATTAGTGGACTGTTTCTCAAGCTTATTGATGGAAACAGTCATCTGAAGTTTCTTCCAAGGCACTTTCCCTGGTCATGCCTCTGGAGATTCTGAATCAGGATTGAATCTGGCTCTAGAATCCCTATTTTTGACAAGCATTTGGATCCTAAGCAGTGAAATTGGAGGAAACACTTAGGTTAGAATCCTAGCCCAAATGTTTCACCCATTTCTAGTCTTACTCCAATCTAAGACCCAGTCCTTTCCACATACCCGCCCCAGCGCCCTGCCAGTTTTCTTCAGCATTACTTAAGTCCCTGAAGACTTCCATATCATTCCCCATTGTTTTATTAACGGATAATAAACACAACTCTTTACACAGCATTTACTAATCACCCTGATTCCAGCCTTGGAGAGAAGTTCCATGAAGGGGCCCAACTGCAGTATCTGGTCGCACAGGAGGCGCCCAATAAATATTTAGTGAACCAACAAGTCCTTGAGGTAGTTACTGTTATTTTTATTACCCTTTAATTTGAAAATGAGACTAAAAGAGAAGTAGCAACGTTGCGACAGCTTGCAAAATAATCAGCATTTAGCAGTTACTACGGGAGGCATCGCCTCAGTGCCACCGTGTCTACTGGCGGCAACATGCTCCTGCGAGCAGTCCTTTCCCAAAGTTTGACCTTCCGAGGGCCATCATCCAGGCCAAGCCACCTGAAACCGTGATCAGGGCAGCTAAATCAGGCAGAAGTACGCGCCCTTCCCTCCAATATGGCGGGGCGGGATCGGGCGGTCCCGGGGCGGGGCCACAACGCAAGCCAGAGAGCCGCGGTCGGTCACGTGGTTAGGAGGGCGGTGGCCTTGGGGGCGTGGCCGTAACAGGCCGGAACAGCCAAGGCCCAGGCTCCCGCGGGCCACGCCCCCCGGCGCGGCCGGGAGCTCGCGCGCAACGAAGGGGTGGAGTCTCCTCGTGACCTTTCACCCCAGCATGGCTGCGCCCGTGGGACCGGTGAAATTCTGGCGTCCAGGTAAGGTCCTTGGCTGAACGCTGAGCAGATGCGGCAGCCTGACTTTCGTTTTAGCCCTGCGGCCGGCGCTCGGGGGCCCGCGGCCCTGCTTTCAGGCCTGACCTCGGCGGGCTTGCCACCACTGCCTTGGTGCTGGTGGACTGCGGCTCAGGCGCTTACCGTGGTACCGATAATTTGGGGGTCTTCCTCGAGTCTGGGCAGAAACTCTCTGTGTGACCTTGTTCTAGTCCCTCAGCCTCCCCGGGCCTCGGTTTCCTCACTCCAGATGCCTGTCCTGCCCAACCCGTGAGATGGGGAAATGCTGAAGCGCCCACGCGTGCCCTATTAGCACCCTGGGGTAACGTTGGGGCTGTTCTGGGTCTGGGAGTTCCATCAGTGGAGTCACTACCTGGGTTCCAATTTTCGGCTTTGCCATAAGGTAATAGTCACTTAACCCCTCTGAGTCTGAGCCTCCTCACCTGTGAGATTGGCAGAATAATGTCTATCCTGTGAACTTGATTGACGACCACAACGCCTTGCTTGACGTAAAGTGATTACAAAAGGGAAAGTGTTTTAATTTCTTTTAGGGAAATTCTTGCTATCCCGAGTGTCTGCCAGAGAGGATCATCCTCCTTCATATTAGCTGCCATCCACTTCCCCTCTTACAGACTTGCATTTCAACTCACAAAATGCTTTGCTTGTAATTGCTTTAATTTACTCATCAATCAGGTTTATGTTGAATGTGTACGTGCCGGATCCTGCTAGAGGGAGTAGTTCCTTTACTTCTTTCAGTTTCTTGTGAAAAACAAGTTTCTTAATAGTTATCAGCTGCTTTTTCCTACCATGTGCACCTCTGCAGGTCTGCATTTGAAAATATATTGCAGCAAAAATGAAATGAGACAAGAAAGGCATTACAAGGAAAGCTTTTAAAGGCTATTTAAGCATGGCTCCCTGTACTTCTGACCATGCATATAAAGTTTGTGAGAAGTAAACCCAAGCAAGGGACATGTTCATTCCTTAAAAGTAAAATCATACAGTTTTATGATTCAGCATTTCAAGTCATTAGCCATTTACCTATCTTGAGTTTTATTTATAGCCAAAGCTAAGATCCCATTAAATAATGAGATACTATTTTATTTATTAAATTATTTAATACGGTCAAAGTGTTAAATATAATTAAGGGCTGAATGAATTGTTGGATATCAGACCATAATACTATAGAACATGGGATTACTCTAAGATTTCTATTCCATTATTTAGTTCATTCATTGAGGGTACACTTACTGAACACCCAATCCTGTGATCAGGTGGTGAATGTAGATGACGGAACTCTGCTCTCAAGATTCATTGTTTCTTTTCGCTCTTCTCTCTCACTATGAAGTTAGATATCCTTTAGGGGAGATTTTAAAATCAGTTAGAAGAGGTTGGGGGTAAGGAAGAAGCCCTGTAGAATCAGACCATGGAGCCCATCCTGACTTCCTTTGACTAACTTTGTGACTTGGCAAAATCACTTAAATGCTCAAAGTTTCAGTTATCTGTATATTGAGCATAAAACCTATCCATAGAATTGTTTTGAGGGCTATATGAAGTACATATAAAGCTTTAGCCCTACAAATGATTATAATTATGTAGAAGTATAGAAAAGTGGGAAAGATTTTATGTGCAAGCCACTTTTACTGCCATCTTTCTTACTAGTACAGAGATTCACACTATCTCTGTGATGGAGTTATTACTCTTATTTTACTGATGAAGAAAGTGAAGTTAAAGGTATGAAAATAGGATGTTGGAAGTACATGGTGAAGGTTAGGGAAGTGGTTGAGATTGGATATAAGACTAGGTGTTGGAATTATGAACATATCCTGTAGATGGTAAGTTACAAGCCCAGGTAGCTTAAGGGGCCTTTCCAACAGTCTCACTGCTGGGTGGGAGTTAATAGGGAGTTGCATGAACTATGGCAAACTAGAGTGTACATACACTGATAGAAATAAACAATGCAGAGATACACTGGAACTTACATTTGCTATCTAAAGCAGGAAACTATGCTCCATTCTACATCCTTGTCCTATGGGCTCAGAGTTGTGAGATTTTTTTTGTATTTTAAGGAAACCTAATATCCAGATTTGAATGGGAAGTTTTTACATGTTACTTTATATTAACTGCAAACATTTTAACTATAGCATATTTGGCATATCCTGAGTCACTAATCTGTGGTCTCTACCAATTTGTAATCTCTGTCCTAAGAGCCTTATATGACCTGCCTGAAATTTTTGTAGAAAAGTTTGAATTAATTTGCTACCACAAGTGGATCAAAAGGGCCTGGCCATTTTCCTTCATTCACTCAACAAATATTCAATGAGTGTTAACCATGTGCTTGGTAAATACTTTATAGCAACAGCTTTGAAGATTTTTTGACTGAAATTATACAGTAGGAAGTATTGTGTTGTGATCCAGCGTGTGCATGCACACACACACGCTCGCACGCACGCACGCCCTGAGAAAAGTTTTACAAAAACAGTGTTGTTTTCTGGTATGCCCCCTGATATTTTCCATTCTGTTTCTAGTTCATTATTAAAGAATGCTGGTCATGTCCTAGTATTTTAATTTCATAACCAACTAGTGGCTCACCATCGGGTTTTGAAAAGCTAGTTTAGAGATAATGATGGGTTGGGGGTGCGCTGTTTTATAGATGGAGAAATGAAGGCATTTATGGTTTGCAAGAATTACAAATGTGTTACTCCCTTAAGTATAGAGAATGTTCCCAAGGGAAAAACAACCATAGACATCCAGAATGGGCCATGGGGATATAAAGAGGGGAAGTAGCCTAGCTTGGTTGAATGAAGTCTTTTGTAAGGAGTACACATCTTCTTTATTGACTAACAGCAGCTGTTCTTGTAAACGATCTCATAACAGAATTTACTGGGGTAGAATTGGCTGTAGGTTAGAGACAAATTAGGGTGGGGTAGTGAAGAAAACACCTGGGCGGATTAAATCCTGGTGTGGGAGGAAGAACCCTTGCAGGAGACAAGGGTTCTTAACAGCCTCGCTGTTAAGGTTTAGACAATGTTTTGAAAAGAAGGGAATTCTGGAAAAAAACAGCTATTGAGGATAAGGTAGTCCTTGCAATAGTTTTCTAGGATAAAGGTACAAGAAGTGGGGTCTCCCTGGTGGCACAGGTGGTTGAGCGCAGGGCTGTGAAGCTGTCCACAGCCCCTGCAGTGCAGGTTTGATCCTGGCCGACCGCAGAGATACCCACATGGCACGGCAGACCTCTCCTAGCTCGCTGCTGCTCCCCTCAGCGGTGTATTTGTCAGTCTGCCTGTTCTGTTCCCCACTCTGTCTCTGGTGAATCCTCTCACCCTCCCGCACATCTGGCCTGTACCCTGGTTCTTGTATAAATAAATATATCTTAGGAAAAAAAGGTACAAGAAGTGATTGAGATGCAGCAATAATAAGGGGAAAAGGAAAGGAAGTCTTTAAGCACAGGCTTTGTTCCAGGCCCTGTTCTTTTATCGTGTTGAAAGGAAAGGTCAACATTTTGGCAAAAACCATGCAGCAGTACCTGACTTATGGCTTTCTGGGACCTCTGGGACACAACAGTATTCCTAGAAATAAATGGAAAAGAGAACAGAGATCTAAACTTAACTCTATGGGGTTTATGGGCCTCCAGCATTTTGTGTTGTGATATGTTTTTCAGGAAAGGGAGTTCATATCTTTATTCAGATGATTGAAGGAGTCTGGGACACCCTCTCTTCCCTCAAATGTGAAAATAAGTCACTGGGTTAAATATTCTGATCACAGAAATTGCTGTACTTTCCTTAGCATCACAGATTGTGTGTTCAGAGACCTGAGAGATGGTAGTTTTGGATGAACATCTCCAGCACCCGCCAATAGAAGGCTGTGCAGCTCCTGCAGAGAAGTTGGCTTCAGGACTGAAAGGAATTGGTTGAGATGAGAGAGGGAGAAAACTGAGGCAGATTTTGAGCATCCTGTTCCTTTCATCCCTGAAAGGATGCCATCCTGCAATAATGGAATGTGTCCTTTATTTTAGCTCCCTTCCACTGGGTTTCTGTCACTTGAGTTTGGTAACAATGAGGACCTGGATGCCAACAGTAACACAGGGGACTCTGTAACATAGTCACTCGTGGCTGGGCTCTGTAACATAGTCACTTTGGAGCCTAGTGGACTTGACACTGCAGTAAAAATTTTGGGGAAGATTTTTGTATTCTGACCGATACTTTCCTATATGCCCCTTAAAGTTAAAGTTTAATAGCTCTTAGCAGTTTCAGATAAAATGCGCTGCCTCTGTTGTATATCTTTGTTTTTGAATTTGTACCATTTGCACATTTCTTCTGCCATTGTCTCAGAGAATCTGAAAAAACATTTCTGCTACAGGTACAGAGGGACCAGGCGTCAGCATCTCTGAAGAGAGACAGAGTCTAGCTGAAAACTCTGCCACAACCGTCGTGTATAATCCGTACGCCGCCCTTTCTATAGAGCAACAGAGGCAGAAGCTGCCCGTATTTAGGGTACGTGGAGAAGCGTGCTCGGCAGTCTGGGATCTCTGGGACAGTAGCTTTATATTTGGCACTGAAGGGAGTCGTGTCTTCTTAATCTTAATGATTCTTTCAAGCCCAGTGAGCTCAGGGGTTGTCTAATCTGAAGGGATTAACTATTCAAATATGTGTGTCAGTTAACCATATAAATTTTGAAAGTTCTCAGGGTTTTTTTCAGTTAGGTCTTACATATTGAAAAATGGATAGAAAAGGAGTGGCTTTCTTTTTTCCTCTCTTCAATTATGGACAATTTCAAATATACAGAAATGTAGAGAAAGTAGCAGAGTGAACATTTGTGCATGCTGCTACAACATATTACAAACATGTGGTCAATTTTAGCTTTCTTTTTTAAGGCATATTTCTCTATACTTCCTAAAGTAGCTCTTAGTAGTTTCAGATCCAATGCATTGCCTGTGTTGTATATCTTTGTTTTTGAATTTGTACCTTTTGCATATTTCTACTTCCCCCATCCAGAACAAGAAAGTACAAAATCAGCAACTGACAAGAAAGTATCTAGATAACAGTCACTAGACCACTGCAGCAGAATCTCCTTTGGGTGCTTGTAGAAATTGTCTTGGACTCTACCCTAGCCCTACTGAGTCACAAACCCTAAGGGCAGGCTGAGAGATCTTCATTTCTAATAAATATCTTAAGAGATTTCACACCAAGATTTGGTAACTACAAATCTGGATCCCAAATAATGACAACCCCAAGTCCCCAAACTCCAAACAGCCAATACTTGATTTCCCAGGAGGCAGCAACCCTCCTGGCTCTTCTAATCGTCACCAAACACTCCTTGTTGTGGAATCAGATGCTCTGAGCAGTGATCAGAGTGGGGGAATTTGACAGTATTTTATTTCATTCCTAACCAGGTATTTATGGAACATCTTATGACCTTCCAGACCATTGGGTGTATCTGTAATCAAATGTGTACCCAAAAATACATTATGAAGCTAAATAGAAAGGATGTTGGAGTTATCTGTGAATTTTCAGTGCCCAAACCAGTATCTCTGCTCACACTGAATGGGTCAAGGAAGCCTCAGTTGAAATATAGATAGACCCATGGCACCTCTATTGTGACTTTGAACTTAGAGGTAGAGGAACTTTTTTAGAATTTAATAAATTAAAAAGAAAATTAAATTACGAGTACATGCATGTTGTACAACATTCAGGTCTTCACACCCCTGCTTCCCATCCACCCTCTTCTGCTCCTTGGAAGTGGCGCAAATACCAGTTTCTTGTTTTGTTTTTTCCAAAGATAACATATACATATATAAGTATATATATATATGTGTTCATAAAATCATACATTCTAGTGTGTTATTCACACTGTTTAGCACCTAGCTTCTCTTATCTTTCAGGTCATTTCCATACATGTAGACATTTAGTTCATTTTAACAACTGCAAGTTATTCCATCACTGGAGTGTTTCATAGCAGATTTAACGAATCCCCTATTGATGAACATTTAGGCTATTTGAGTTTTTGGCTATTATAAATAATTCTGCAATGAGTATATGTGTATATTCTGTACATCTTTGTTCACATGTATTAGTATGTCTGTAGTGTAACTTCTTGTAAGAGAAAATTTTGAATCAAAGGTATGTTTATTATATATTTTGCTAAGTTGCTATTGCTCAATTGTAACTGTATTAGCTTATTTTAATACTAATAGTACCTGAAAGTTAGATGTGCATTTCTATAATTTCTAAAAAAATTTACTTTTGTTTAGCAAATACTACATTCATAATATTTAGCTGTTTAGGTCTTTTGATTCATGCATGGCTATTTATAATTAATGGTTATGTTTTTCAGCTTAGGAATCATATATTATACTTGATAGAAAACTATCAGACAGTGGTGATTGTTGGAGAAACAGGATGTGGGAAAAGCACACAGATTCCACAGGTGAGTTTGTAATTTAAATGTGTCTTTGCACTTTGATTTGATTGGGAGGATTTTGTAACTAGAGAATTGTCCTTGTGTCATTTGCATTTTTAAAATCTCCTCTCAGAGAGGTGATATTCAAGCCCACTGCATATTTTTTTTTATTTTTATTTTTTTTCCTACTGCATATTTTTATTAAACTTTTGGTGCTTACATTATAGTGTCTTTGATTAGTACTGAAGTAATGTTTATCTTTGATTTATTATAATTACAAAGTAGTAATTGAATAATTATGCTCTGACAAGAATAATGGGGACTCATTCAGAGATGTGTAATGCATAGTTTTTTCCTCAAATAATCACAGTTGAAGAGGTGGGGTAAAATGGATATTGCTGCATTTATACATAAAAATTGACTATTGCAGAACTATGCAGCACTATTTAAGAAACCTCTTTTACTAGGCAAAATCATATCTGGCATGGCTAGTGTTGGAAAGAAGGATCAGGAAAGGCCTTGAAGAAGAAATGATGTTTGAAATAGACCCCGAACAGTTAGTGGGAGCTGGTTGTGAAGATGTTCTAATCCAGTGAATATTGTGGTTAGAGATAGTGGGGTATTGTGTCCGGGGCTGCCAGACCTTAGGAATGGAAAGATAGTATACTTTCAGTGTGTGTCATCAGAACCCTGACTTGGGGGTGAATAGTGATAATGTTGCAAGTTTTTCTTTCCTTTCTTAATGTAGATTTTTATTGAAGTATAAAAAGTATTTATGTAAGTATTTATGTCATAATTGCACAATTTGATCATTTTTACGAGTGAACCCACTTGTGTTACCAGCACCCAGATAAAGAAACAGAGCATTACCAGAACCCCAGAAGACTTGTTTTGTCCCCTTCTGGTTTCTAACTTCAGTTCTCCCAGCAAACATACACATGAGGGTTTCTGGTTTCTAACACCATAATGAGTTCTGCCAACTTTTGGACTTTTATGCTTACATAATATAACTCCTTTTCCCAACATATATGTGAGATGCTTCCCTGATGTTGCATATAGTATGTGTTCATTCTCATTGCTGTATAGCAGGGGTCAGCAAACGGGAATTCTTGTGCAGGTGATGAAAAACCCTTTGTAGTTTTGCACATGTTGATGATATGTTATTGACTGCCTGATGAGGATGTATGGGCATGCCAACATCTCTCTATAGTTGTCAATATCTTGTCTGCACCGCTCTGGCCCAATAATGAGTAATGGGTTTAGAATGGGACCCAGACATTGGTGTCTCTTAAAAGTTTTCCACATGATCTCATGTGCAGCTAGGGAAAAGGCAGGTAGAGGAGATTGATGTAGCAGAGAAAGGACTGTTGGAAATGTAGACAGCAGAGAAGATGGAGGAAAAACGTGCAAATGGTATCAGGAGCCTAGCAAATGACTTGTTTCTTACAAAGGGACACGTTAAATTTTTGAGAGATTATCAGTTAGTAGTAATAATTATAATAATAAAAGTTGTAATAAGTAATAATTATAGTAAGTGCTACATAAGGGTTAGTGCCCATAAAGTGATCACTTTACACATGTTGATGTATTTAATCCCCAGTGACCTAGTCTATGAGGTACAGACTATTATTATCCTTATTTTACAGATGGGGGCCCTATAGAGAGCAGGGAGGTGGCAGAATATAGAACAGAGGTTAAAAGATAGGCCACTTAAGATGAGATGATTTTAGTTTGTTTTGGAATTAGTTATATAGCTATTTGGTCAGTTTAGGATAGACTATGTTATGATAATAAAGAACCAGAAAATCTCAGTGGCTTAAAAACACAAAAACTTGTGTCTTCCTCATACTATGTGGTCATCTTGGGTTGATGACCCAAGATGTGGGCTGTTCCACCTCATCTCTGAAACCTAAACTGATGGTACAGCCCTTCCTGGAACTTGTGGACCTTGTGGAAGAGATGGCAGAACCCCCGGGTGGCACTGAAAACTTCTCACTGGAAGTGGCACATCTTGTTGGTCAAAGCAAGTGACATGGCCAGGCCTGATAGCAGTAGAGTGGTAGTGTATATAGAATCCTCCTAGAGGGTAGGATTCCCTTTGTCTCATTTTTGGATCAATAAAACAATACAGCACAACGATCTGGTCATTTCTGCCAGGACAGTTTCACTGTTTAGACCAGAGAGGGCCTGCTGAGGAACTGAGTCCAGGGAGAGAATGGCCTGAAGGAGAGACAGGAATAGGGTCTGAGGATTAGGGTCTGAGAGCCTGGGCAGTATGGTAGGAAATGAAGGTAGGTTTTGTTTTTTTTTCTTTAATTTTAAAATTTATTTAAATTTTTTGGTAATATTTAGTAGATGCAGGTGGTTTAAAATTCAAAAGGCAAGAAAGACATGAAAAGGTTTCCCTCTGCCCTCTCTTCTTCTGTTTACTTGCTTTAGGCAGGTGTCACTGTTGTCAGTTTCTTAGGTAACAATTTTTTATTACATTGACAGAGAAATGTGTGTGTATAAATATATATTCTCCCACCCCTTTTAAAAGATTTGAATGGTTGCTATCTATACATTCTTTAACACAACTTGTCTGTTTTTAATGTGTCCTTTTTACAGAAGAGATTTTACATTTTACCAATTCCCTGTGGATAGACATGTAGCTTGTGTCCAGGTTTGCATCATCACAATGATTCAGCGAGTCAATTTGCATATATATATATAGTTCTGCACACGAACTGATATAGCACTCAGAATAATTATGATAGTTATGGAGTTGCTGGGTCAAGGACCGTTTGCATTTGAATTTAATTATTTTTAGGAACTTGCTTTTATTATAAGCGCTGTGTTTTTTAAATAGGGAACACTATCACGTGGTGCAGAATTCAAAAAGCACAAAGGAATAAATGCGACAAAGTGAAACTCCTAAGCGGTGCTGGTAAGAACGACTGGATCGTTGTGATAGATTATATTACTGGTCCAAATATCTGCCACTCCTCCCGTAGAAGGGTCATTCCCTTTTTCTTCACCCTTCATTTCCCCTTCTATGAGATAGTCACTGTTTCCAATTTCTTGAGTGATGGCCTAGGAAATTGGAAAAGCTGAGGAACTGAAGGTCATGGCAAAGATACAGAGCAAGTTTTTCTTTGCAAACTGACTTGCTAGATTTATGTAATATCTTTCCTTGGAACAAACACAGCATAATGAAGCACCAGCCACCAGTTTTGAAATTCCATAAACTAGAATTTTGTGACTTTTTTTTACTAGAACTCTGTTGAAACAATGGACTCTGCAAACCAGCTCTTCACTACAATTTTTATTTGTACTGTGTTTGGTAGAGTTCCTCCTCACCCCACCCACTAATTAGAAGACCAGGTCAGGTGACCCTTACATAGAGTGGAGAGAACTGAGATGGAATTCAGCCACCTCCTTCCATGACATCCTACCACTCTTGATGTCAACACTAGGCCTGCTCTTGCAGTATCTTGAAATTTCTGCCTGGTGGTCATCGTAAGCGGGGTGAAAATTTGAATCACAGGCGCATTGAGGAGTCTGGCTTCATGGACAGGTTGTTTATTATCATGGAGATTATTTTTCTTTTCCTTAATCCTGCTCCTGAGAGACTGAGTGTGTTTGATTCTGGTTATGTGTCAGGGCTTTGGTTTCCTGAGCCTGAATCCCAGCTCTAGTGTTTTTTTTTTTTTTTTAAAATACAAGCACTGGGTACAGTCAGAAGCGCGGGAGGGTGAGAGAATTCACCAGAGCCAGAGCAGGGAGCAGAACAGGCAGAAGGACTGAAGTACACTGCTGAGGGGCGCAGTGGGCGGCAGGAGAGGTCTGCGTGCCATGTGGGACCCTTGCTGGCAGCCGGGGATTGAACCAGCGCTGCAGAGGCTGTGGGCAGCTTTGCAACCCAGCACTCAACCACTGCACCACCAGGGAGGCCCCCAGCTCTAGATTTTTATCACTGTCCTTGGACAAGTTCTTTGACTTCTTGATTTCCTCATCTCTAAATTGTTAATCATGTGATTACCTTCCGCATAGGATTTGTTGTGAGGATTAAGCAGGGTTATGTGTGCAGGGAGCTTAGCACACTTCCTGGCACCTGGTGATGTACTTGGTGAATCTGAGCTATGTGAAGGTGCTCATTTGTGTGCATTGGGATGAATGGTAATATGTATATATGTTTAATACAAGTTCACACACAAGTTTACTACACACAAGTTTTTTATAGCAAAAAAACATTTTGTTCCTTCCACTCATTTTTTAAAAACTATCATGTTTCAACTAATTTTAGATTAACACAGAGTTGCAAAAATAATACAGAATCCCTTTATGCCCCTCCCACTACTACCCCTAGTACAGTAATCAAAGGCAGATGTTAATGTTGCTATAATGTTGCTAGACTACAGATTTTATTTAAATCTCATCACTTCCCCCACCAGTGTTCTTTTTTGGTTCTGAGACCCAAGGTCCTCTATTACATTTGGGTGTTATTTCTTTCTAGTTTCCTCCCATTGGTGAGACTTCCTCAGTCTTTCCTCATGACCTTGATGTTTTTGATGAGTACTGGGCATTTATTTTTATAGATGACTCTTGATTTGGGTTTATGTGGTGTTTTCTCATGAGTAGGACAAACTGATGCTTTTTGTCAAAGTTACACAAATAATGCGTCCTTAGTGCATAGTATCAAGAAGCTGGAGATGCTGGCGTCTTATAACTGTTGAGGTGAGTCTCGATCACTTGTTGAAGGTGCCAGGTCTCACTTTACAAAGTGGTCATTCTTCCCATTGTAGTCAGTAACTAAGTCCTCACTTAACACTGTCAGTGGGTACTTGGAAACTGCATCTTAAGCAAAACTATATAATAAAGAAACTAGACCCTTGAATAACATTTTATTCATTCTTGGCTAGGATTGTTTGTTGTTTTCCTCTCACAAACTTTACAATGAAATTACAAACTATTGAGGGAAATAACGTTGATTGAAAGAAGGTTATTTGAGAACCATCTGTGTCTTGGGGAAGATATTTCCAGATCGCAAATACTCTGCTTCTCTTCAAACTTGCCATATATTTTAGATAGATACTGTCTGCAGCAGTAACTCAAGTGTTTTGTCTTGTGATGATTTTCTTTTCCTTTCTCCTTCTACCTTTATTTAGTGGAATCTTCTTATATATCCACTTATTTATACATATTGGCATAGCTTAATGGATATTTATTTTGTTCTATCATCATATCATCATATACTATCATCATATATTTTGTTGCTCAGGATGGTCTGGTTTTCATCATTAGGAACGCCTTCGGTTTGACTCCTTGTTCTTTCTAAAAGCTTTTATCCTTTCCTTGAATGTGTCCTTCCTTGCTGGTACAACAGACATTTCAGGCTTGTCTTCTACTTTCCTGCACTGCCTTGGGTCACCTGCTTCTCCAAGAAATCCTGGATCCTTTTATTGGAGAATGGTCTTTGAAATCGAAATTTGGATTCTAGGGTGCTCATTGCTAATGAGTTGTCATTTCTCTAAGTCTCAATGGGCAACTTAGGAAATATATGTGTTAATATTAACCCACACATAAAAAAATCTAAATATCTCCGTATATTAAAAATCATCCATTTATGCTGATACTTCTGATTCCAGTCCAACACCATAGGGCTTATTTTAGCCTTTCCTTACTTGTAACTTCTCTCCAGCTGTGAGAAACTCAGTCCTCGTTCTCTATAATATGTACTTACTCGTTAAATTCTAGTATATTCATAAAATAGTTTCAGAATTGCTAAACAATGCCCCTGCTTGGTTACTAACTAGATCACAGCGTTTAAGTGCAGTTATTTTTGTCATTAACTTTATACAGCATCTAGTCAAGATCCTGTTTCCCACATACTTAGATTGGCTCCTATCTCCCCCGCCCCCTCAGTTAATGTGGTTCATTTGTAATACTGAAGGGTGATTTGTTAGTGTTTGCGTTTCCTTTTGATTTCCCTCCACACCCTGGTTGGTTCTATTTATTTTGGAGTGTTTGAAGATTATGTGGAACTTGACTGTGGTTCTGAGAGTTGGAGCCGCATAAAAACCATGTACTCAGAGTGTTGGCCCTCCCTCTTCCCTACTGCCCTGTTTCCACTGCCCCCTCCTGTTTTTTCCTCCCCTGCCTCCAGAGACACCCATTCTCTTTAGTTTCTGGTTTATCTTTCCTTTGTTTCTTTGAATAAATAAGCAGATAGATGTAATACCATTTTAAATCTTTTTCCCCCACTGTAAGAAGTAATGTATACATCTTTGTAAAATGAGACATTACAGGAACATGTAACTGTGGTAGTCACTGCTACTCATTTTGGTTTTTAAAAATGCATGTAATCAACTCACTATATAACAAAGAAATACAAGTATGTCAGATAAACAAATCAGATAAATACATATAAGCTAGCGTTAAGTATACTAACAGATCTAATGGCAGGTAGTATGTGTGTAATATCTAATTATTTTTACTTGAAATGATAAAATATCTTGAATGATTGGCATTTATATTGGTACATATGTTATTGGCACACACTCTCTCAGTGTACCTAAAATTCTTTGTTCTACAGATTTAGAGATTGGGAGAGATCCATGGGTAGTTTTATTTTCCGAGATAGTTGTAGTCCGTAGACATTTTGTAGGACTGGGGATTCAGAATGTTGAATGTGTGCCTTGGTTCTTCTGTTTATCAGCTCTGATATGAATTTAAGCAAATTACCTCACAGTTGTAAGCTTCATATCTCTTATTTCAAAACAATCTCCAAAATGTCTGCTAGTACAAGAACCATCTGTTGTTTATTTTCTCAATGGTTTTAACACAATGCAGGGCATTTTGGGGGGGATTGTTCTGGAGCAGTGGTGTCAGATGCATACTTAGATGTCATTTTATTTGTAGTATCTTGCAGAGGCTGGCTGGACAGCGGAAGGAAGAGTTGTAGGAGTGACCCAGCCTCGAAGAGTGGCTGCTGTTACTGTGAGTTACTTTTTTGATATTGCAAAGACTCTCTGTTCTTCTGTTTCACTAATTTTTTCTTCATTTCCTAAACACTCAAAATAAGTATGATGTTGCTCCTTATGAAATTAATTTTTCAAGTTATTTAAAAATTAACTGTGATCTTACTACTTTTGCAAAATTGATACTGTACATTAAAATTTTAAATAGTAATAAAGTTAAACAAAACAGCAGCAGCGAAAAAGGCAGATCTCACCACCCAGGAAAAACATTGTGAACATTTGTGGCATCATTCTAAGCTTATTTTTACATAAAGAGGAATGTTTGGCTGGATGGATAGAAATTATTTTATAAAAAAGGGATTGCAGCTTGGTGTGTTTACTTTTGTTGTATTTAGTGAAAGAGGAACCAAGTGAAATAAGTGTAGTTACTGAACTTTGGATAGATATTTGTTCACCATAGAGCCTTTATTAAAGTTTGAAAACTAAGGAAAAAAATACAAAAAACTTTAGGATGTTACTTATTTTTGAACTATGCTGTATTTCCTGTTGTAAAAGAAGAGTAGTATAGTACATTTATTCTACTTACCTTTCCTTGCCACTTGCTATAGATCCAGCCCTGTAATGTTTATTTCAAGATTTATAACTTAAGTTCTTTCAACTTAAACTCCCAAGAGGTTTAACTCTAATACTAGTTTAAATAGATGTAATGTTCATCACTATTTGTTTTCCATGTTTTTGCTGATCCTGACTTATTCATTTCCCTTTATTTCTTGATTGCTTGCATTTTATATCCCTGAGACTGATTGTGGTCTTTGTTGATAAAAGATTCTTGATTCATGCTCTCTTTCCCCAGGAACTGTGCAGACCTTGCTCCATTGCCTCTTAACATGGAGGATCACTGTACAGAAATCTAGTGGGTTTCTCCCCCCCCCATTTTCTGGCTTGCTTTTTCTCCTTGAATGCTCGTGAGATTGTTTTTGTGTCAGGATATGTCTTGATGTCTTGATTTATGTCTTGTTTTCTGTTTTCCTAAATATGGGAGAACTTTCAGGTTCAAGTCTCTTTATATCAGGCAAGTTTTCTTTTATGATATCTCAGCATGCTTTTCTGTTCCATTTATTTTAGCATCAATTAAGTGTATATTAGATTTTCTTTGTCTTATTATTAGCATATATCACATCTCTGGAGTCATCTATTCTTTTGTATTTTGTTTTGTGGATTTTCTTCAAGCCTGCCCACAATGTTCATGATTGTTTTTAGTCAAATTTATTCTATTTTGGTTCCATTATATCTCTAGCATTACATCTTCGAATGCTTTTTTTTTTTCTTTACTAGGTAGAGAAGTGCATGTGTAGAATGGGAGATGATATTATAATATAAATTTTAACGGCTGATAATACAAAAATTTTTTAAAAATTGAAAGTGTTTTTATTAACTGTATAACACATTTCTGTAAATTCTTTTTTTCTGTAATTTTTGGTTGTATTCCAGTTGATCACCTCTTCACATGACAGTGATTTTTCTATTGTTTTCCTACAGAGAGAATGGAGCGATATTTTAATTATTTCTCTAGCATGATTGATTCAAATTTGCTTATTAGTGGCACTGTGAAAAAGTTGCTTTATCTTTGTAACTGGCTACTTGTGACATGGTTCTCAAATTGGAAAATGGCTCTAGCTCTTTCATTTCCAAGCTGTGAGATTTGGAGGACTTCTGCAGACTGACACATTTGAGACCTCATGTGTCTTCAACTTTCCTTTGATTTTGTGTCTCTCCCCAAGTTCTTTTTAGCTTAAGCTTGTAATTACTCTGAAAGTGGATGTCTTTGGCTGAATTCTGCTGTTTCTGGGTAACACTTTTACAGTTTCTTTTTAAACTGCTTTTTCACTTATATTCGTTTCTTCCCTTTTTCCTTCTGTATCCATGAGCTTTAATGGTGATTTAATCTTATGTAAGTACTTTTATGGTAATTACTCACCGTTGAGTGGGACCTCTGATTGCTGCAGAATTGTGAGGTTATGTTGGTCTGGATAATGCATGGCCTCTCCTCATCTTTCTTAACTCCTTGCTGGGTGGGATCTGTAGTGTGCTCTTCAGTTATTTGAGAGGTCTGTTTGGCTCATAATAAAAATCTGTGGCCGCTCTGACTAGGGATTTGATACTTTGCCTTCCTGCCTGCTTTCTCCTTCAACTTCTGGATTCTTTGTTGTCAGAATGGCTCTTCACTGAGACATTTACTCTGTCTTCTGGCCTGAACACACTGCCCACTGAAATTATTGATGAAGACTTTCCAAGTCTTGTTTTTCATGTATGGGTAAAAAATGGGGCTAACCTTTTATGCCACTGAATGATGACTCAGTTACTTAACAATTAGAACAATTTTTCCCAGTTAGGGTTCGGAATCCCAGCTCTTACTCAGTTTGGATTTTAACTCCAAATTTGTACCCATGGATAATTTCCATGAAACCACATACTTTCTCTTGAAAGAACAAAGAGTTTATAAATTAACCATGTAGTATTAATAGAGCTGTCAAGTTTAAAATGCTACATCTCAAAAAGTACTTTGTGTACAGACCAAAATCTGAAAACAATGTCAGAAACTAAGAACAGATTACATAAGCTGTTGCTTGAGCTCCGTGAGAGGCGTGCTCATTGGACCTCTTTGGTCTAGCCTCTGCCTTGACCTGTGACTCAGGGTAAGCTCTGACGCCTGTCTTATTTCAATTTCTTTGTTAAAAGGGGGGTGTCTTGCCCACCTCAGGGCCTGTGCATATGTTTAATGAGATAGACTAGTAGAGACTTGCAGCACAGCACGTGCCACTTAGGAAGGGTTCAGTGATTGGTTTTTCTTTCTTTTTTACCTCCCTTTCTTTTATTTGTTTCTGTCAAAAAAATCTTATTTATCCAATCTAGTTGCTGATGTTCTTGGGAGTAGAACTTAAACAATAGTGGTAAAGATCTGTTAAACACTCAGTAGAATATGACCTCTCCAATGTCAAGTGGTATGATCATGAATGATAAAGAGTTTGGAAACAATACATATTCTATGCAAACGTATACAAATAGTGGAATAATAAGAATAAATCTGTTGGGTTCTTACTTTTTATTATTTTTTTTTTAAGATTGATTTATTTATGCATACAAGAGCTGGGGTACAGGCCAGAGGTGCGGGGGGATGAGAGGATTTGCCAGAGACAGAGTGAGGAACAGAACAGGCGATTGACCGAAGTACACTGCTGAGGAGAGCAGCGGGTGAGGGCGAGTCAGAAGGTGTGCTGCGCCATATGGGTTGCTCCCTGGCGGCCCAGGGGATTGAACTCGTGTTGCAGTGGCTGCAGATAGCTTCATAGGTTGCCTCTTAACCCCTTGCGCCACCAGGGAGGCCCCTGGATTCTTACTTTTTAGACCCATAAAATGATTACATTGTCATGGAGAGGGAGGGCTGCTTCACTTGTGCTCTCAAAGCCTGTTTTCCCCATAAACTCCTAGTATCACTCTATGCACACATCCTCTGTTTGTGCTGTTCTCCAAGACTTACAGTATAAGGATCTGTAGGGTTGAACTTGAAACAATAACAGTGACAAACACTCCTGGTGAAATGCTGGTTATTGGGAATATAATAACCTCCAGAGTAAAGCAATGTGCTATGAATTTCTGGTTTCATAAGATGTTTTGAAAGACTGCGTAGTATAGACCAGCTGCTCAATGATTGATTCTGTTTTGGCCTATGAAGTTTGTAATAGCAAGTCATTAAGCAGAGTCACTTCTGATGTTCATCTGCTCCTCAGTTTCTTAAACGCTGATGGCCAGATTACTCCGTAGCGCTCGACTCTGAGAGCAGAGGGCTGGGCGCCCTGGGCTCCTGAGCTTGGGGATGCTGCCACGAGATGCTCACCCATGAAAGAGGGAGAAATGCCTGCTTCACAAGGGGGTGGGTGGACCAGTCCCCAGAAAACCTCTAGTATTGCTTCCCTTTGGTTTTTGCCAGTTTAGATAGTTCATATAATCAATGTTAAACTCCTTATTTTCTTTTAAATATAACTGAATTATAAGCGTTATTGCTGTTCTATGTTAATATTTTTTATTATTTCAAATATTTTCTGTTAGTAAGGTAATAATAACCTTTGAATAGACTTCTAGGGGGGCAATAGAGGATGTTGCTGTTGGCTCCACTTTCCTATGCTCACCTTTTGTATACACTGGTGGGTTTATGGCTTCATAATGTAGTTTTTTTTTTTTTTAACTGTGCTGTGTAACTTGGATCCTTAGTTAATGTTCTTTTTTTTTTTTTTTAAATAGAGGCATGTTTTATTTATTTGTTTGTTTGTTTGTTTCTTTGTTTATACATGCACTGGGTACAGTCAGAAGCGCGGGAGGGTGAGAGAATTCACCAGAGCCAGAGCGGGGAGCAGAGCAGGCAGAAGGACCAAAGTACACTGCTGAGGGGAGCAGCGGGCGGCAGGAGAGGTCTGGGCGCCATGTGGGACCCTCCTCCGGTGGCCGGGGAGCAGCTGGGGATCGAACCAGCGCCGCAGAGGTCGCCGGCAGCTTCGCAACCCAGCGCTCAACCGCTGCGCCACCGGGGAGGCCCCTTAGTTAATGTTCTTATCTGCTCGTTGCCTTATTTATTTTTTTGTTAAATCTGTATTCTTGTCTTTATTTCCCCTTCACTGGTTTTGGCAACTGCAACTCTTCCAAATTGTTTTCGGTTATCTGACTTTTGAAAAGTTGTACCTTTTGTCTCCAAAGAGAAAATTAACTTGGCTCGGTATTGAATTTAATCATTCCTGTTTTCCTGTCTTCATGGTCCAGTGGAAAATGCTTTCTTTCAAGGCATGGAAAAATGAAAACGTGGCTCCAATTGGTGTGCTGCTTTAGGAACAGGATGAATCTTGTCATATTTTCTGTTTTGGTCACCAGGAAATTTAGAGCTGAATTTGTGACTCAATTTAAATAACTTTGGCATATCTTTGTTTTTGGCTGTCTCTCATTGGCTTTGATCATTTGGACTTTATTTGTAATTTCTTGCATCGTGATCTGTAACATTTTTACTTGATTCCATTTTTATTTCATATGTTATTATAAGTGGTCTCAGGTCATTTATAGAATGAGGTGAGATATATAAAGTTAACAAATTGCAAAGGACATCACACTTGTTTTCTAATAACCTGCCCCTTCTCATTCTCCACTGTGTTCACCTACTATTTAAAAATAAGTGACCTTTAGATTTTCCATAGTATGTGCTCTGTGCAGTAATTTCTGTGTCTCTATTTTCAGCATGATCTTTCTTCCCAAAGGTTGCAGGGAGAGTAGCTGAGGAACGGGGTGCGGTGCTGGGTCACGAGGTGGGTTACTGCATACGCTTTGATGACTGCACTGACCCGCTAGCTACGCGCATAAAGGTGAGGTGCTCAGGCTGCTTTTCCTGTTGAAAATAAGGGAGATTATTTGGGGGCAGTTAAAACATGCACCTGCTGCTTGGCCGGACCACTGCCACTGGTGGTACCATAGCAGAAAGTGTATAGAATCACCCTGGCCCTTGGGGAAGTAAGTCTGCTGGGAGGTCTAGAGCTCTTTCAAAGAGTCTTTGAATCTTAGCCCAGAAAGGATCTTGGAATAAGTTTAGATCTTTGGTTCTACATATAAAGGGGTTGAGGACTGGGGGTTGAATGAATTCCTGGTTGTGCCTGCAAGTAATAGAACCAGGACTCAAAGCTGTTCTGTCTCATGTATGTTTGACTGTTTCCCCACCAAACTGTATGCTGAAGTCTAAATATAGAAATTCCCTGTAGAAGTCTTAAAAACAGGGACAGTATGGATTGATAAAATAGAGAATTCACAAATGTCATTTTTACTCACTAGAATTTTTTTTTAAAGTTTTATTTATTATTTATACATAGAAGAGCTGGGGTACAGGCCACAGGTATGTGTGTGGGGTTGAGAGGATTCACCAGAGACAGTGGGGAACAGAACAGGCAGATTGACCACAGTGCACTGCTGAGGGAAGCAGAGGGCAAGTCTGCTGCGCCATGTGAGTTGCTCCCTAGCCGGCTAGGGGGATCGAACTCATGCTGCAGAGGCTGCGGACAGCTTCATAGGTTGCGTCTTAACCCTTGTGCCACCAGGGAGGCCCTACTCACTAGAATTTTTCCATGATGATGGATTTTACGTACATATTCTTTGACCTAGTTGCCAATATTAAAATAGTGACAGTAGTAATCAATGTGCAGTCAACAAGTGTGTACTGTGTACTGCTAGGCTGAAATCAGTCGAATCAGTTAGTACTCTAAGGCACTGAATAAAAATGCTCTGGTGAAATGAAAATTGGTTATTAGATTTCACCTTTCAATTTGCAACAGAAGAAATTGAAACTAATCAGATGAGCTAAATGAGCAATGTAGTGATTTGTGAAAAGAGAGACTTCATTTTCCAAATTTCTGTATTTTATTACCTTTGACATCAGTTTTATAGGATAAAGGAACCTCGCTAATTTTTAGACAAATTTCAGTGGATTACATAACCGCATGTTATTTTTTTTATTTTTTTTTTTTTTTTGCTGTTTGGCCTCCGTGACTCTCGCCTAGGTGCCGACCTAGCAGAACGCCTTGTCTGAGCCATCGGATCTCCTGGGTGTCCAGGGTTCCAAGGGTCACAGCTTGGTCGTTCTGAGCACCCTCGGAGTCCACGGATGATAGAGAAAAGTAGAAATCAGTGACAAGAGAGTCCCGACATTCCCACTCAGCAAGTGTAACCGCATGTTATTTTTGAGTCGTACATGAAAAGCTTTTGTGTTCCATTTGGTCATAGTGTTCATCAGGAGTACCATGGAAATGGGCCAGAGCTGATGTTCAGATAGTCAATGCAGGTGAAATTTTGCTGAAAAATTTGCCCACCCTTGCTGAGGCTCCCCTCTTTGGAATCTTGTTTGTCAATTCCATTGCTCGAGAACTAAAATACTAGGGCATTTCCTCCTGGTCCTTTGTGGGAATTGTCTTGTATACCGACCCGTACAGAGGTTGTATGGGCTTGGTTGCACCTGAAGGTTTAAAAAAAACAACTATCTAACTGTAAGTGAGTTATTTCTAAAACTTTGTGGTTTTGTTTTATAGTTTCTGACTGATGGAATGCTGGTCAGGGAAATGATGGTTGATCCACTGTTAACAAAATACAGGTAAACATGTTGTTCCTATGGGTACTTTCCTAATGTTTCAAAAGTGTCCAAGTAGATTGAGCAGGGTAGTAGCTGGGATTTGTCTCTGCGCTCAGCTGCCCCAAACCTTTTCTCCTTATTTTGTCTATTCCAACTATCAATTTTTTTCTCAGTATTTACAGAGTCAAAAACAGGCACATAAGATGCCAGTTATTATTTGAGACATGATGGCTTGTCATTTTCTTCTTTTTCCCTTTCTAGCTCAGGCTTGATGGAGACTGTACTCACAGCACAGACCTGGTCAGCATTTTGTTGACTGTAGTATGTAGGATCCAAATAATTATTTACACTCTCTCTCCTTGATTGTCTTTGTCCCATCACTTGAGGCATTAGTGTTGCCCCACCCAGTCTCTGTGGTGTTCTGAGAAAGGATGTCAGATTTGACTTGCTGATGCACAGGAGACATAGCTGTGACCACGTGCCTCTTTGTGCTGTTTTCTGCAGCTCAATCTTTGGGAGGCTGGTCCTTGTTCTAAATTGTATGTGTTCTGTGGGGCTTTGTGTTCTATTGTAATTTAAGTCAGGTATTAGAGCCTTTTGGGAAAGACTCTTTAAAGGTAGCAATTAAATACATCATTTTCTTTACCAAGATGTGTTGATGTCACCATTCTTATTAGCTGAGGAGTTATATCCTTGTCAGAGAAGAGTTAAAACTTTATCTGTGGTACAGGTGATTGATTGCATGGGGAATAACTACCCAGAAGTCCCTTCTATGACCTGGATGGGATGATTTGGGTGGTTTGTTTAATGTTCACTGAGCTCTTCCCTTTGATTCTTAGTGTCATTATGCTGGATGAAGCCCACGAGCGGACCTTGTACACTGATATTGCCATTGGCTTGCTGAAAAAGGTATGATTTTGCTGCCAGACATTTTTGTTTTCTTGTTTTGTTTTGTTGTATGATTAGGAATGTAATTTTAGCAATTTGGAAAGTCCAATAAAATAGGAAAGATAAAAATTAAAATCGTCTATGCTCCTGCCCACTTAGAGAAAATCATAGATAGAATGTTGATATATTGGGCCTCCCTGGTGGTGCTGCGGTTAGGTCTCAGTGCTATGAAGCTATTGTGAGCCACTGCAGCATGAGTTCGATTCTTGGCCAGGGAGCTGACCCACATGGCACAGCAGACCTCTCCAGTCTCACCCGCTGCTCCCCTCAGCAGTGTATTTCAGTAGATCTGCCTGTTCTGCTCCCTACTCTGTCTATAATGAATCCTCTCACCGCCCACCCCCCCGCCCCCTACCTCTGGCCTACACTCAGTTCTTGTATGTATAAATAAATCTTAAAAAAAAAAAAAAAAAAAAAAAGGGAGGGCCTCTCTGGTGGCACAAGGGGTTAGGACACAACCTATGAGGCTATCTGCAGCCACTGCAGCACGAGTTTGATCCCCAGCTGGCCAGGGAGCAACCCACATGGTGCAGCAGACCTTTCCTGACTTGCCTGCTGTTCCCCTCAGCAGTGCACTTTGGTTAATCCTCCAGTTCTGTTCCCCACTCTGTCTTTGGTGAATCCTCTTACCCCCTACACCTCTGGCCTGTACCCCAGTTCTTGTATGCATAAATAAATACATTGTTTTTTTAAAAAAGGGGGAATGTTGGTATGTTTTCTTCATTTTTGTGTTGTGTGTGTACCATAATTTTTGAAGACATTATTTTTAATATCTTTACCAGAAAGTGTTTGACTCTCCCCCTATTGTTGGGCATTTTACAGCTTCTTGATTCCAAGGATTTTAAGCCATGTTGCAGTGAGGACCTTTATGATTAAATCTGTTACATGTTTGTTTCTTCCTTTCTTATTTTGCTTAAACTTTTTTAATGCAAAGTTTCAGGCATACCCCAGAGTAGAGTGAAAGGTTTAAGGACTCCCTCCTCCCCTACACCCATTATTTGGCTTCAACAGTTTAAACTTGTGGCCAGTCTTGTTTCAACTTTACCTCCCATCCTTCCTGTATTTTTTTTTTTTTTAATACAAACTCCCCATCACAAGCAGTTAAAAAGAGGTAGCAGAGCAGGCTGATTAAGAGTGTAGATAGGTCATACTCCCTGGGTTAAAATTTTGACTTTACTGTGTTCATTCTACAATGGGGATAATATAAATCTTTACATGTGCACTGGTACACTGTCCTATTTGGTAGCCACTAGTCCCCAGGACAGCACTTGACTAAGTATATGTTAGCTGTTGTTATTACTGTTATTTTCATTATTCCTTGGCCAAAGATTAAGACTTTTTGATATCAGTGAGGGTTATCCCACCATGCTATTACTTTCTCAGGAACAGTTTAAGAAGAGGACTTTACTGAATCTTCGATAACACTGAGTATTAGCCTTAAAACAATAAATATTTGCTGATGTGATAGATAAAAAGAAAAATCTTATTATTGCTATGTATTTTTGCTATAGTTTATTTGATCATTTTTCTTATGCCAGTTTCTTTGATTTCTTTCTTTTTTGTGTATTTGTCTTGATTTTATCATTTATATTTTGTTTCTAATCTACTTCACCTGTTACATTTACTTTATCTATTACCTGTTTCTTTCTTTTGTCTATATGTCTGTTTTGATTTTATCATTAATTTTTTGCTTCTCATGTACTTTTTCATGTATTCTGTATGAAACTGATATACTATTTTATATATTGTATTTCATATTTTTGTATATACTTTAACTATATATATATATATATATACGTTGATATTCTGGTGATACAGAGACCCAGAAGTCAAGAAAAAAATTGGTTTTATTCATGGTAGCTTCAAATTCAGGCCTTAAAATCTCCTTTATACTTTCTAAAAAACATTATTTTAGCTTTTTATTTTGGAAACTTTTATATATTTACAGAATTAGAAAGGCCAGCATAAGAACAGGGACCTTTCTTCAATAAAGACTGCTTAAATCTGGCAGAAGGCTCCCCGTGGAGCCAGAGGGAGAAGGTTCCCTGTGCAGTCAGAGGTGAGCTGAAAGCCCCCATAAGCACCTGGCAGGAAGTCAGAGCCCAGAGGAGGAGCCAGAGATTTGGAAGCCAGAGTGCAATCCAGCTGCCCCACCTCCAGGGAAGTCTGTGGGACTTCAAGATGAACCTTTGTAACTAAACACAGAAGGAGGAGAGATTCTGTGACAGTGACCATTAACATACTCAAAGTACCACTGCCTCACTAGACTTCTGGCATAACAGTTCTTGACTTGTTTGGATTGCCAATTTCTGAAACTCCCGAAAGAACACACCAAAAAGATGCCAGCCGGTACCAGCGGCACAGTGTCCCAACGCGTAAGGCAAATTAGAAGACAGACAGCAGGGAAACGAAAAACTACAAGCAAAGTAGCAATGCCTCAGAAAAAAAGACACACCACAAAAAAAATCCCACCCACCAGCTTGCAACTACGGTGACTTGGAAGAACTTCTGAGCCTTCCAGAAAAAGAATTTAAAATTGCCGTGACGAAAAAACTGATGGAAGTCATCAAGGAAAACAACACTCAGAAGAATGAAATTGAGTCCCTAAAGAGGGAAATGAAGGAAATGCGGGAGATCAAAGGATTAACAGAAGAGGTAAAGAATGCTGGGAAAAGCAGTGATAACAGAATAGAGGAAATGGAAGAACGAATAAGCACTCTCGAAGACACAGAAATAAAAAGAACCAAAACAGAAAAGGAAAGAGAAGTACGAATGAAAAAGACTGAAGAAAGACTTCGGGAACTATCTGACTCCATGAGGAAAGGAAATATAAGAGTTATAGGAATCCCAGAAGGAGAGGAGAGAGACCTAGGAACAGAGAAAATATTCAAGGAAATAATTGAAGAGAACTTCCCAAACATGAAGAAGGAGCTGAAAATTGATACACAAGAAGCAAGAAGAACACCAAACTTCCATGATGAAAAGAAAAATACAGCAAGACACATAATAGTAAAGCTCCCAAGAATCCAAGACAAGGCAAAAATAATGAAGCTGACAAGAGAGAAGAAACAGATAACATACAAAGGAAAACCAATCAGACTGACATCAGATTTCTCCGAAAATACACTATGGACAAGGAGAGAGTGGAGGGACATAGTCAACAGACTTCAAGACAACAGATGCGAACCAAGAATACTCTATCCTGCCAAGCTTTCCTTCCTCTATGAAGAAAGAAACAGAAAACAGATTGAAACCCACACTACTGGAAGACCACTGGACTAATGAGGAGATCAAAGAAGAAATTAAAAAATTCTTTGAATTGAATGACAAGGAGGACACCAGTTTCCTAAATGTATGGGATGCAGCAAAAGCAGTAATAAGAGGAAAATATATAACAATAGAGGCTCACATCAAGAAACAAGAAAGAACTCAAAGAAACAACCTAATCTCGAAGCTCAAAGAACTAGAAAAAGAACAAAAAAACCCCAAAACCAGTAGAAGAAAAGAAATAATTAAAACCAAAGCAGAAAAAAAAAAAAAAAAACCAATGCAGAAATAAATGAAATCGAAACTAAAAAAATAATCCAAAAGATCAAGGAAACCAACAGCTGGTTCTTCAAAAAAATAAATAAAATAGACAAACCCTTAGCCAGGCTCACAAAGGAAAAAAGGGAGAAAGCACAAATAAACAGGATCACAAATGAAAGAGGAGAAATCACAATGGACACAGCAGAAATCAAAAGAATAATCAGAAACTACTATGAACAGTTATATGGAAACAAGTTCAACAATCTAGAGGAGATGGACAAATTCCTACAGCTCTACAATCATCCAAAACTAGATAAAGAAGAAATAGAACACCTAAACAGACCAATTACAAGCAGTGAAATTGAAATGGTAATCAAAAACCTTCCCAAAAACAAAAGGCCAGGACCTCATGGATTTACAAATGAATTCTACCAAACTTTCAGAAACGAATTAGTGCCTGTCCTTCACAAACTCTTCCAAAAAATTGAGAAGGAAGGGATAATACCAAACATGTTCTATGAAGCAAACATTACACTAGTACCAAAACCGAACAAGGACAACACAAAAAAAGAAAACTACAGGCCAATCTCGCTAATGAACACCAATGCAAAAATCCTCAATAAAATTTTAGCTATCAGAATCCAACAATGTATCCATAAGATAATTCGCCACGACCAAGTAGGATTCATTCCAGGGACACAAGGATGGTTCAACATCCGAAAATCAATCAATGTTATCCAACACATCAACAAAAAGAAATATAAAAACCATATGATAATATCAATAGATGCTGAGAAAGCTTTCAACAAAGTGCAACACCCATTCATGATAAAAGCCCTTGAAATTCTTGGGATACAAGGAACATACCTCAACATCATAAAGGCCATCTATGACAAGCCAACAGCCAGTATCATTCTCAATGGTGAAAAGCTGAAAGCATTTCCATTAAGATCTGGAACAAGACAAGGATGTCCACTCTCACCACTGCTTTTCAATATAATGCTGGAAGTCCTAGCCAGAGCAATAAGACAAGAGAAAGACATACAAGGAATCCAAATAGGAAAAGAGGAAGTCAAACTATCATTATTTGCAGATGATATGATAGGATACATAGAGAACCCCAAAAACTTCACAGAAAAGCTAATTCAACTAATCAATCAGTTCAGTAAAGTGGCAGGATACAAAATCAACACGTAAAAGTCAGTAGCCTTCCTATACACAAACAATAAATCTGAAGAAGAAGAAATTAAAAAAACTATCCCTTTTATTATCAAAACAAAAAAAATATCAAATACTTGGGAATAAATCTAACAAAAGAGGTAACGGACCTATACAAAGAAAACTATAAAACACTCTTAAAAGAAATAGAAGAAGACACAAAGAAATGGAAAGACATCCCCCGCTCATGGATGGAAGAATAAACGTTATTAAAATGGCCATCCTACCAAAAGTAATATACAGATTCAATGCTATTCCAATAAAAATTTCAATGTCATTCTTCAAAGAAATAGAACAGTTATTGATGAAATTCATATGGAATCACCAAAAACCCCAAGTAGCCAAAGCTCTCCTGAAAAAAAAAAGAAAGAAATGGAGGCATCACACTCCCAGACTTCAAACTATACCACAAAGTCATAATCATCAAAACTGCATGGTACTGGAACAAGAACAGACACACAGACCAATGGAATCGAATAGAAAATCCAGAAATAAACCCACAGATTTATGGTCAACTAATCTTTGACAAAGGAGCAAAGAATATGCACTGGAGCAAAGAAAGTTTGTTCAATAAATGGTGCTGGGAAAACTGGGTTGCTACATGCAAAAGAATGAAGCTTGACTACTACCTAACACCATGCACAAAAAGCAACTCAAAGTGTATTAAAGAACTAGACATAAGACCTGAAACCATAAAATACATAGAAGGAAATATAGGCGAAACACTACATGACATGCGCCTCTAAGACATCTTTACAGACACATCATCCAAAGCAGTGATAGTGAAGGCAAAGATAAACAGCTGGGATTACATCAAATTAAAGAGCTTCTGCACAGCAAAAGAGACAATAACAAAAACAAAGAGAAACCCCACTGACTGGGAGAACATTTTTGCACACAACACTAATGATAAAGGACTGATCACAAAAATCTACAAAGAGCTGATGAGACTCAACAAAAACAAAGAAAATAATCCAGTCAAAAAATGGGCAGAAGAGCTAAAAAGAAACTTCTCTGAAGAAATGCAAATGACCAACTGGCATATGAAAAAATGTTTAACATCACTTAAATCAGGGAAATGCAAATCAAAACTACCATGAGATACCATCTCACACCAGTGAGAATGGCACATATTAAAAAAAATAGCAACAACAAATGTTGGCGAGGTTGTGGAGAAAAAGGAACTCTCCTGCACTGTAGGTGGGAGTGCAAACTGGTCCAACCACTATGGAGAGCTGTGTGGAGATTTCTTGACCTACTAAACATAGAGCTTCCATATGATCCAGCAATTCCACTCCTAGGTATTTACCCAAAGGAAACAGAAACATCCATTCCAAAGAGCACCTGCACCCCTATGTTTATAGCAGCACTATTTACAATAGCTAAGCTTTGGAAACAACCCAAATGCCCAAAAATAGATGACTGGATCAAGAAGATGTGGTACATATACACCATGGAATATTACTCAGCATTCAAAAAAGATAAACACATGCAATTTGCAGCAACATGGATGGTGCTGGAAGGGATCATGCTCAGCGAAATAAGACAGAAAGAAAAAGAAAAATACCGGATGGTCTCACTCACAGCAGGAATCTAGAAAACTTAAATAGGGGACCAGGAAAAAAGAATAACTATAAGAAAGAAAATGTCAAAACCAACAAACAACTATGAACCAGAGACACTCTATGGGGGGTGGGGGGCAGGGAAAGGAGGGATTGGGGTCAAAATAAGGGGGTTGTAATTGTATGGGGAATATAAAAATAAAATTTAAATAAAAAATAAAATTAACTTGTTATTTAAAAAAAAAAAAAAAAGGCCAGCATAATGAATCCCTTTTACCTGTGACCTTAACAGTTACCCACTGTGGTCAGTCTTATTTTATCAGTAACCCCCCCCACAGCCCAAAAATACACACTGAACTGTTGTGAAGTGTATTTCTGATAAGCAAATTATTTCATCTATAAATATTTCATTATTCACATGGCTTCCTGATGCCTTCTCTTTTAGATTCAGAAAAAGCGGGGGGATCTTCGATTGATTGTAGCTTCAGCTACTCTGGATGCTGAGGTATGAGCTTTTTCTGCCTCCCCCCGCCCCCAGTCCTGGAATTGTTGGACATGCCCTTGAGAAGTTTCCTTTGGCAGAGCTTATCTTTGGCAGAATGGCCTACCTCCCCTGTGGGGCCATCTGATGTCCTAGATTCCATGGGATCAGAGGATACTCATCTCTAGCTTGTGGGTGGAAATTAGTCTGTAATTAATTGAGTTCATAATTACCTACTTGTCTTGTTTCTCCACATACGTGTTTCTCCTTGTACAGGTAGCAGCTTTTTTTTTTTTTAACTTTTTTCAACTTGACACTGTACTTCTTGAATTTAAGACTATTAACATTTATATTTAGATTTTTTTGTGTGTATACAATCATTTCTGTTTTTAAGGTTAAACATATTTTTCTCTCTTAATGACTATATTCTTTCAATTCAACTCAACATGTAATTCAACTCAACAAATAATTTTGGCCATTTGAGATATATATATATATATATATATTTGCTATATATATATATATATATACATACACACATATTACAAATGTATATAATATTTACTAATCATGATGCTGACTGCAGTTGATTTATACACTCTCTGACTTCCCGGGGAAGCATACTTGCTTGTATTTGGGTTCTAGAAAGAGCACTCTGGCTAGTGCGTAGAAGAGGGCAGAGTAGATGTGGAGATACCAGTCAGGAGGCCAGTGCTGTAATCCAGCTGAGGTATGAAAAGGGCCAGCTTCCCATCTCCCTGTGGTTTCAGGGATGCCAGACAACCCCGAGAGGGGGAAAACAGCCTGGTTTAGACATGTCTGCCTGTGTCACTAGGCTTGCGTCTTCAACTCTGTTGCAGCTATAGAAGTCTGTTGACTTAGGCCTGCTCATTGCAAGTTTTGGGTGAAGGGTCCTCTGTTCTTGAATTCTTACCCCCTCTGCCCATGATGCCCACCAGAATGCTATTGAACCCGGAATGCTCTGCCCACGAACCCCCACCTGGCCTCACCTCCCATCATCTGGATGGCTAAGTTGTGCTGAACTTTGTCCTCTGCTTACTTATCTTTGTCACCCTCTTCCCCCTTAAAGTTTTTTTTTTCCAGTAGTTTTTATTATGTTTGAAAGTATAATATCCAAATCTTTTCTTAGAATTATTGTCAATGTTTATTGCCTGTAATTGCCTCTCATTAACTCTTGGTGTGACACGGAGATTTAAATCTTTCAGTTATTAATTCAGAAGGAAACTTGCACTCCCATGTTTATTGCAGTGCTATTTACTATAGCTAAATTATGGCAACAAAGTAAGTGCCCCAGAACAGGTGAGTAGATCAAGAAGATGTGGTATATATACATAGTGGGATACCATTTAGCGAACAAAAAAGATAAACTCTTGCCATTTGCAGCAACATGGATGGAGCTTGAAGGGATGATAATAAGTGAAGTAAGTCAGAAGCGCACATGGTCTGTGGTGGTGGGCTTTGGGTGCATTGGTGGCAGGGGCACTATCATGGTAGGTGCGCTATGTTGGCAATCCCTGATGGGGTATTCCAAGATTACCTCAATTAAAAATAAATTTAAAGAAATATTTTAAATATGCCCAGAAAAAAAATCTTGCAGTTCTTACTATAGTAATTGATATAGATCAGCTTTACTGGAAGTAGTGTTTTTAAGCAGGAAGGTAAAATGTAGGAAGTTCATCTTGTCTATGTGTGCTGCGATGCAAGGATTGCCAGGTCACTGGCAGTGGGGCCTTTAGTGAGCTGAGCCATTCTTTCATCTTCGTCTCTTCCTTGCCTCCTCACCCAGTGCCTCCCCTCACCCAGTGAGTGGAAGGTGAGGTCTGTGTCTATAGGGGGGATTTCTGGGGGGATTCAGGCCTGTGTGAGGGAGGGTATGGGGTGGGTGGGTGTGGGTGGGAGTGGAGCATTTGGTTCCCAAGTGAGGGTAAGAGAGTTGGGAAGAGGGAAATTGTGGGCTGAAGTGGGCGAGCTGGTGCATGTGGGATTGGACAGGGTATGGCTTCCATGGTATTTGGACTAGAGGCTCAGGGGTGCTAGAACTCTCATTTCCAGCCTCCCAGCTGCTGGTTCTGTGAGCCATAGACCAATTCCAGGCCCCACTGCCTAGGGGACTAGATGCCACCTACTCTGGTTTCACTTAGAGCCCTGGGTGGCCCAGCCTGCCATCTAGGACACGGTGACTGTAGCTGGAGGCAAAGGCGAGGGAGTATGGCGGGGGTGGTCTAGTCATTGCCTTGATTGGTTTAGCTGCTTTGTTGATGTATCTAATTAAACAAGCAATTATAGACTATGACCAGGTATGGTTATGAAATATTTATTGCCCATTGTATCATATGCTATTGTTTTTCTTTTACTTGCTTCCATCCACATGGTAGAAAATAGGATTGCTGGCAACTCCCACAGCTTTTTGTCATAGGTCCAGCTAGGAGAGAAACCAATTTCTCTTTCCAGATTCCTAGAGAAGGAACTGGGGTCAGTTGCCCACTCGGGTCTGGTCTGCACAAGCTAAGGACTGTGGGCCAGGGGTAGGTGAGCTATGCAGGCACAGCTGCTGACAGCCCACTCCTGTGGGCCAGGTGGGAGCAGCCATTGGGGAGAGAAGCTGTGGTGAAGTGGGAAGATGTCCCAGCACACGTCCATATTCTCTTACCCCATTTCATAGACAATTCTCTTCCTTTACAAGATTTTAAATTTCTTGTGTGTGTCTGTGTCGGGGGGGGATCCTGCTTCTTTCTGCCTGACTGAAGGTCTTCCTTTCCAGGGGCCTTCACCCCCTTCCCTCTTCCTGTTCCCCATTCTGCTTCGAGATGCAGGTGCTGTTGATAGGATATCTACTTTCTAGCCTGTGGTTTCTCTATATGTATTTTGTATTTCCAAATAAGGATAAAAGACAAAAACCTTTAGGATAAAGATCTTTTGCCTTCTCTGTAAATGCTGAATGTCATTTCTGGGAAGAGTAACTCCCTGTCTTTACTCTTCAGCACCATGTACTCCTTCAGCAGCTAAGGTGTGGCCATCCACTCCAACCAAATCATCATGGTACCGTCTTCCTCCCTGATCTGCTTGGCTTTTGGTGACATTCAACTGTGATCCCCAAGCCCTTCTGAACATCTTCCTCTTCCTCCTCCCACAGACCCTGGAGCCTGGCAACCTCTCCTCCCTCCCTGTAGCTTTCCCTCAGGCTTCTTTGCTGACTGCTCTTCCTCTCCATGACCGCCCACCCCTCTGGTTTTGTGGACACTTGGTGCTGTGTCATCTTGACTGTGCTCCCGGCTCCAGCCTGAGCTGGCTAGTCACAGGCCACCGAAAGTCATAGACCTGACACTCCTACAGATCTGGATGATAGTTCCTTCTCATCCTAATCAGTCAGGCTCAGAACTTCCATGACTTGAGGAAGTTTTTATCTCAGGTTGAAAACTAAGTAATTCCATCCTTCTCCCCAACATTCATGTGTGTGCCCTTGTCACTGACGGCCAGGTCCTGCCAGCTGAACCTCTGGAATGCTCTATTTTCACAAGCTCCTGCCTTGTTCATGCTCTCATTCTCTCTCCCCTGAGCTATCATAATAGCTTCTTTCATCAGCCTGCTTGCCTTCTGACTCCTGCCCCTCTTGTTTTCCAAAATGGCGACCAGAGTTAGGCACCCAGAAGAAGGTCTTATGATAGCATGCCCTTGTCTTGCCCATGGAATACAGTGTTCACGTAGCATGCCATTTGGCTGCTTCAGAGTGATAACTGAAGTCCCTCAAGTACTGCGAGGCCAGGCCTGTGGCCGTTGCCGTATCGCAGGGAGTAGACAGCAGTTTGTCCATTTTGTATCCAATGGGGATAACCCAGAGGCGAGACTGGCCCTCCCTTGATCTTGGGCTCTCACCTCTGTCAGGGGCCCCTTTCTGCCTTAGTATGCATCTGCTGTCATTCTGGGAAGGGCTGTCTCGTTTCCTTAGCTGAGGGTTATGCCACTTCCAGGAAGCCTTCCCCAAAACCCAGTAATTATGTACCTTTTCTTCTTTGAGGGTGTAATGTGCAGCTCTTTTCTGGTCACTTAGTCATTCTGCCTGCTTCATGACTGGCTCTTTGCACATGTCTCTGGATTACCCAGCCTGTTTCTCCTCATTTATTTGTGCCTTGCCTCTAGTGTGTGTGTGCTGTGCCCATCATAGGGCATGGAAAGGCTGAAGCCACTTGAAGGGTATTTGCCCCAGAGGAAAGTGACGCACAATGCCATGTGTTCCTCATGACACAGCAAGGGTCTTGTTGGCACGAGGCGCTTTAATGCTTGTGCTTGCTCTTCTCCAACACAATTTTGAGGTTGAGGTATGGCACCCAAATGCTTTGTTCAGTTCAGTTGGTGCTTTCAGCAGTGAACCTCCAGCCCTTGGCTTTGTGTTGGATGCATTCACATGTGTTCCGGGCATCCCTGGACTCCCTGTTCCTCAGAGCAGGCATGATGTGCTTTGTAGAGATACGTGGGGAACAAAGAAGACAGGACTTGGAACTACATAGCCAGGCCTCCTAGGAGAATAGAAACTAATGCCCAGCGAGGACCCAGGGGAACTGGGATGTAATTGGGGAACAGGAAGGCCATACATGTCAGATAATGGCAGCTGCATCAGGCGGCACATCTCTGCCTCCCCATCCACTGCACAGCCGCACCCTGGTCAGCACTCACTGGCCGGTTTGGGTTCTTCTCAGCTCTTTTCGGTCTCTGCTTCTCTGTGTATCTTGGGTTACATTTCCCGAGAGAGGAGGATCTTTGGTAGATCTCCCTGCCCCATCATTGGCCCGAGCTCTCATGCCCGGCTTCCCTGTGCTCTGCATGTCTGGTGGTCAAGTGCATTGAAGAGAAGGGGGTACCTATTTGGGAAGAAGTGCCAAGAGTCCCTTCTCTCAGCAGGGGGCTGTGGGAGTGTTGGAGCAGTGTCTAATGATGTCCTACCCCAGCTAACTAATGCCTGTAGGGCAGATAAAGGTGGAGAAGACACTGACATGCTCTCGTGCAGATTGAAGTCTCCTGGGGAGGGGATAGTAAATATGAATCTGGAGCTGTGGGGCCAGGCACATATCTGCTAGTCATAGATGTACATATTACCTTTATGTATTGATAACCATCTGTGAGCAGATCTGCTCTTTCCACATTAGACCTATGCATCAGCCTAAATGTAGCTTGAATTGTAAAAACTAGAATATTTAACTGGAACGTAATTTTTGGTTAAATAAAGACAGCGGAGTAAGAATAAACTAAATGTTACCGTACCTACTTATTGACTCAAATATACTAATGGTTGTAGTTTGGAAGTCTAATCTTTTATTGTTTTTGTCAAACCTCTAGTAGGGTCTGTCATTAAAATGTGATTTCCCCAAAATGCAATTAGTAAGAATGTGACTTTTAATAATAACGTTGCAACCTATAATCTGTATATAACCAACCCCTCCTGCCCATCTTTGCTTTGCCAGTTTCATTTTATTTACTACCTTTCCATGAATTATTATGAGCCATTTTTTAAAAAGCAATGAAGAACTGATTTTTTTTTTTCTCCCTAGAAATTCCGGGATTTCTTTAATCAAAATGACACCAGCGACCCCGTCAGGGATACATGTGTGATCCTTACTGTGGAAGGGCGGACATTTCCAGTGGATATCTTTTATCTACAAAGGTTTGATGATACATTTTTAATGGTCACAATTAGAAACTAGGCCTGTCCTGTAGAATGAGAAGTGACTGCACCTGTTCACAGCCCGAGGACCCAGCTGGTGAGGAGCAACTTTACGTTTCCTGTCACTGGTAGGATGTTCTGGAACTCTGCTTGGTATCCCTGCTGAGTTCAGTTTATATTCTTGCCACTGAGGTGCAGGTTTCTATGTATATCTGGTCAGCCACACAGATGGAAAAAAACCACATGATAACAGGCTATGGGGAGGAGGGCTTGACAGGTTTCAGAAATCAGGTTTTACAAGACTGTCAGTTGGTGGGCGGTATTGGTGAGTTACTGAATCATTTGGTACTGAGCTCCTCTTCTTAGCAAGAAGGAAGACCTGGTTGGCTTATTTACGACCAACCCTTTTGGACAGGAAGGGTCACCCCCATCCTAGTCACTGGTCAAATAAAAGACCAATATCCTGGTCCAATGCCTGGTAAATTCAGAGGGTTGTGGGCCTGGCTTCTGAGTCGTAGCTGGGGAGCACACCTAGCAGTCCAATCTTCCAGCTCACACATGCTGTGTGATCAGGAAGGAATTGGGCACAGCTTCAGCACCATGGCCCCCCAGTTTCACTGGCCAGGCGTCTCTGCATGCTAGTGATAGCACACCTGTTTGCATAAGTTTGTGCTTTTACTTCTTTACAAATAAACAAAAAATCATCATAGTTTATATGCAATTGTGAATAAGTTTTGAATGCTACATTTAAAAAAAGAAAAAAAAGAATATGTATCTTCTTTCTTCATATGATTTCCTGCCATGCAGACCCAAAGTAACTTCCACAAAGCATTGCTGCCAGGTTATTGAGTAGTCGATGCATAATTAACAAGCATATTCTGGTGATGATCTTATCTCATATATCTTTTCAGTCCTGTTCCAGATTATATTAAATCAACTGTAGAGACTGTGATGAAAATTCACCAGACAGAGGGAGATGGAGACATATTAGC
Source organism: Talpa occidentalis (assembly GCF_014898055.3). Classification (NCBI taxonomy): domain Eukaryota; kingdom Metazoa; phylum Chordata; class Mammalia; order Eulipotyphla; family Talpidae; genus Talpa; species Talpa occidentalis. The sequence goes on from NW_023600993.1 coordinate 91,815,328, forward strand.
ATTTCTTACTGGCCAGGTAATTCCTGTGGACTTTTTTTCTGTGATGAACAGACTTGTTCAGGCAGTACCACAGGCCTGTTATATTAGTGAGCTATTTGTCTCATGTTTTATTATATTTTGTGGTTACTTAATTACATAAAGATTGGTTGGATATGTTCGTCCACTGACGGAATTGTCAGGGAGTTCTGTCTACAGAGGGTTATATCTATTCTAAATTTAATAGCTGATTCCAAAGCAAAGTCTATACTTCACTCTGCGGGCCCTGTTATATACCAGAATGGAGCAGAGCAGAGCAGGTGTGTCCCGCTGCACAGGTGCTGCTGCTGCACCCCTCTTCCGGGGCATGTTCACAGCACATCCTGAAGGTGGTGAGTGGGCGCATTGCTGGAAAAAACCACCGAGCAAGCCTGAGTGCCTTCTCTAGGTGTAGCGCTGCTCAGAACTCCCTCCAGCTGTCATCTTTTCCACTGGTGAACACTTTCCACAGCCTGGTAATCCTTTCTGGGGAAAGCTGATAGCGATTTCATGTGCCACGACTTGTCCCTCTGTATGAAATGCTTTGTTTGACATAGTCCATAAAACCTGAGTAAAACACTCAATATTTTTATTTATCGGGACCATTTCTATTCATGGCAGATAGTACAGGCTTCAGTAATTAATTTGACAGTTGAAATTTCTCACCCTGTAGGCACTTTTATTTGGTGGCATTTGACAGAATGCCACCTGAGTAGAAATTCATGGATCTCACCAAAATTAAAATGTTGATTTCGACTTATTTTCTCTTGGTATGGTAACACGGCATGCTCGATTTCTTTCCTTCTGCTTTTTAGGAAGAGGTGGAAACTGTTGTGTCTATGCTGATTGAGCAGGCTCGAGCCTTAGGCCGAAGTGGGATGAAGAGACACCTCCGGGTTCTCCCCATGTATGCAGGACTGCCTTCCTTTGAGCAAATGAAAGTGTTTGAGAGGGTGTCCCGCAGTGTCAGAAAGGTGAGACCGACCCCATGACCAGCATGTGTGCAGCCATCTATAAGCCTGTCGTACCCCTTTGCAATAATAATGCATTGGAAGGATTTTTTTTAATTGAAGTGAAACTTGCTGAACAGGTTGATTTAAGAATTTTAGGTCCATGCATCCATGCAGCACACAATAAGTAATGTGTTGCAAAGATTTCTAAGCCTGCCCTGTATAGGGGTCACTCTGACAGTAATTATCAGATCAGGTGGCTTTTCTTTGCATCTTTTCTGCCTGCTTAGAATTTCCCCATGACCTTGGCTTAAAGGACTGGCTTGGTAGATTGTAATCCATCAGTAACAATAGATAAGTCATTACAAATGGCTTCTAAATTATTTGTTTTAAGCATCAATTTGCCTGTAGAGCCAAGGTTAAGGTAATTAATTCAAGGTGTGGCTTACAAATATTTAGTCTTGGAATTGGGGTGGAGAAGGGTGTGGAGGGAAGCCTGATTTAAAGGAGCCAGCAGGCAGCTAGTCTGTGTCCTGCTCATCATCCCCCAGACCTTCCTCTGCTTTCTCTTTCCTTACCAGGAATGCACAGAACTGGCCAAAGTTGGCTACAGTAGTACTTCTTTCTCAGCAGGGGCAGAGAATATGGTAGTTAAGGGAAGCTCTCTTAATTGCTCCACTCCCAATGTCAGACATCTTGGAATAGGGTGTGCAGCCTTCCGGCTGTTGTATCGGAACGACTCAAGTCCTCCCTGTCAAAAGTGAACTGCAGCCGACCTGTCAGGAGGCCTTGGGATTTCTGTGTGTCCGGGGATGAGCTACTCAACCTCCAGGCCTGCTCAGTGGTAAAGCACAAATAATAATAAGCCTTTGATAGGTGGTCATATAGAAGGATATTCTGGCTTTCTGCTACATAAAAATGGTAGGAAGGTTTTTAGGAAATGAGAGCTGTAAAAGTGCCTGAAGAAAGTTCTAATTGCCCCAAAGCAACCAAGGATGTTTCATCAAGATACAAGTGCTTCGGGATCCTGTTTTGGAATATGAGACAGACTTAAAATCTTATTTTAAAGGAACAAAGAAAAGGATTTAAAATATAAAGCTGTTTCCCAGGTTCAAAAAAGCAAACTGCTTAAGGAGTTTTATTTGTGAGTAGACATGTTTTCATGAAGGATGTGGGACTTGTCCTCCACAGCCTGTGTCTCTGTATGTGACTAAACGTCACACTATGATATAGTTAGCCTCCAAGAGTGAAATGAAAAGATGAAAGTTCTAATTGCCACCTGTACATGACCCCTGCTGCTTCAAACTCTTTAGGGCAGCCCAGGGTGCATGGAGTAGAAGGATCCCTCACGGTGGCCCCAAGACTCCTCACCTTCTGGTCCCTGCCTCCCTCCTAGCTTCATCTTGTACTTACTCTGGACTCTGGCCACACCAGCTTTTCCTCCTTCTTTGAACTGTTTTTTCTGCCTGGCTCTCTATAGGGTTAGCTGCTTCTTGTTACTCAGGTCTCAGTTCAAAATCATCTTTTAGAGAGGCCTTCCCTGGCCATCCAATCTAAAGTAGCATGCCTCGTTATTGTCATGTTACCATACACAGTACAGCCCTTGACTACTACGTACTATTATGTTATTACCTGTTCCATTTTCTTTATAGTGTCTGTCACTCTCTGAAATGGTCCACTTGTTTGTGTTCACTATTCCCCACATTCACAGGAGAATTGTAGACTCCAGGAGAGCAGGTTCTTGTTTTTCTTATTCATCATATACCCCCTGCACCTTGAATAGTGCCTGGCAAGCAGCAGACACTCAAAAAATAGTCAAGAATGTGAATGAATAAATGAGTAAACATATCCAAAATGGTGATTTATTTTTGTGTGCAAAAGATAAAAGCTAACATTTGTTGAATACTAGCTTTGGACCAAGCACCAGGCTCTCCTTGCTCTATGTTTATTTCATATATAATCCCCTCACCAGCCCTGAGAGGGGGATTATGCAGATGAGGCACCATGCTTAGGTGGTAAATTGCTATGTCTAAGTCACAAGGGTAGAGAAAATTCAAGCCCAGGGCACTCTGATGCTACAATTCACACTCTTTTCCACTGTACTGAACTGCCTCTCAGTGGTGCTATAATGTTGATTCTAGAGATTCTATAAGCCTTTTAGGATTTTGGATAGTTTATTAAAGATGAAAAGATCAAATAACTTTTTTCTAACTATTATTCTGATGGGGATCTTAGGTGATTGTGGCCACCAATGTGGCAGAAACTTCCATAACAATCAGCGGGATTGTGTTTGTGATCGACTGTGGCTTCATGAAACTCCGAGCCTACAATCCCAGGACGGCCATCGAGTGCCTGGTGGTGGTTCCAGTGTCCCAGGCATCAGCCAACCAGCGAGCAGGGCGTGGTGGCCGCAACCGCTCTGGAAAATGTTATCGCCTTTATACAGGTTATTATGATTTTCCTTAAGGGTCTTTTACTTTCTCATAGTCATCCTGGCTTTCAGAGAATGGCCTTCAGAAAACAGGCAGATTTTTTTCTCAGCGTATTTTGTCCTGCTCTCCACCTGTACTCACCCTGCACTGCGGCCCAGCTGGACCTCATTCTTCTACTTTGCCACATCCACCTTTCATATCTTTCCTGCTTTCCCTTGGGCAGTTGTTTCCTCTTTGCCCAGCAGCTTCTTATCCTTCAGGTCTTCTCCCAAGTGGCAGTTCCCTCATGAGCGACCTCAGATGTCTTCTCCAGCGGCTGTGCTTCCTGCTCCCCGAGCCCGAGCCTCCATTTCCCCTTGGGGAACCACTCACTGGGACACAGTCTGTTCCTCCTCGGAGGTCGCTGTTTCCTGTCTTGGTCCCAGGCCCTTTCATATCATTGAAGCTTCTCGAAGTCATTGTCTATGGCTCCTACATCCCCCGGTCCAATGCCTCAAACACTCGAGTCCTTAACAGAGTTTACTTGTGTGCCGTTGAACTCTCAGGAAGCACCTTCTTGGCGGGACTAACCTCTTATTTGATAACTTTCTTTTCCATTGGTCAGCAGGGTGCTTGGAAGATACAGTTATCCTAGAAAAAGCTATTCGCCAAATGCTCTTGAAACTCAAAGGTAGTATCCCATTTGGAACTTTCTGCTGTTGCCTATAATCTAGAGCCCTCCAGTTAGACCCAGGCACTTGGCAGTTTGTATCAATCAGTCCACAGAATACTGGTTGTCTGTTTCTTTAAAGAAAACCTTGAAGTTGTTCAGTGGTAGTGCTATTTCTTCATGACATCTTTTGTTTCTTGTTTCTGTTTTTTGCTTTTTCTCTGGTTAACTAAAGCTTTATTATCTCAGGGGAAGTTGGGTCACCCTTGTGTCAAGGAGGGTGTGTACAGTTAAAATGTCGACTGATGTGGGAGGATTTTTGTGGGTGGAGTGTTGTCTATGTAATCCATAAGCTTCCTGAATATACGCAAAAATTATTTCATCCTTTCTTCCTTCCCCCCCACCCCTTTTGTCTAGGTTTTACGAAAAGACACCCAAAGTCTCTTCTCTGCCACCCCACCCCTTTGCACCCTTGTGCCTTGTGCTGCTTCCTCTTGGAGGTCAGGGTCACCTTGTGTTCCCAATGGGCCCTGTAGGCTTTCATTCATCTGTTTGCAACAGCTTCAGATTCTGGGTGTGACGTGTATGCCTGGCCGATTGCTTTTAGCAGTTAAATTTGGACACTGTTTTTTGTAGGATTTGGTCATTTGTTATGTTCTGACAATCATTCCGATGATTTACTTTGAAATTATTCTTTGCTTATATGCATAATTCTTGCCTTCTTGACTCACACTATCCCAAGTGGAGGTGTGATTCAGCAAATACTTATTGGCTTTCATTTAATGTTTTGTTGACAAAAAGCACACTGGGAAAAGCATTCTAAAGTAAGAGTACAAACTTTTTATAAAGATAAATTGTGTGTAAAGATTGGGTTGTTGGAAAAGTCAATGTATTTTTTCTGTTTTTTGTTGCAAAAATGCATCATGACTTTTCCGACAACCCAATATAAATTACTGAAATATTTCTTAAGTGGAATGGTCTTTATATGAAACAACTTTATTTTGTATCAGTTGCATCTGGTCCTAGATCCTCGAGCCTCTTGTTAGAGAAGGAAGGCTGTCCCTTTGGCGTAAAGATTGCATTTGATTGTGACATTTGATCCCAAACAGTTCTGATTTCCTATCCTCAGAGGAAGCCTTTGACAAGCTGCCTCAATCCACGGTTCCTGAGATGCAACGTAGTAATTTGGCACCTGTCATCCTGCAGCTGAAAGCACTAGGAATTGACAATGTCCTCAGATTTCACTTCATGTCGGTAAGTCCTGCCTTCTCTCTGGGACCCTAGGGTGGCTGGAGCGCTCGCAGGGAAGTGTCAGGACTTGGCTAGAGGGCTTGGCACCTTTCTGTTTGTTCCACTTAGCTCACGTGTTGTGTGCCAGGGCTCTGTGTGGGGTGTAGATGAGTAGAGCAGATGAGCAGACACAATTCTTACTCTCATCTGCTGGGGATAGTCACAAGTGAGTGGGTGATCACATTCTGTGTGCCCAGTGCTCCGGGAGATGAAGTAAAGGCCTCTGGCTCAGTTAGTCATGTCTCCAAAGAGACCTGAAACCCTAGTAGGGGTTCATCAGGTTGTGGTTGGAGAGATCAGGGCAGCAAGCCTGTGTGTAGGCCTGGATGCAGGTGCCGTAACTGGGGGAGCTGAGAGGGTGTTGGTAGAACCGCAGGAAGGTCTTTATGTCTGATTGCATTTCTGATGGTTTCCTAAGGCAGATTTCCAGGAGTGGAATTATTGGGTCGAAGGGCCATTGTCGTTTTGTTGGTCCTAGCCCTTGATCATGACCAAATTGCTTTGTAGCTTTATAACAGTGTGTGAGTACCATTGTGCCCTGTCAGGCCAGGTTATTTTCTTTCAGAGTTTGGCTAATTTGATTGGTGGGGGTGGAGGGAAGAAAAATATTTTGTTTCTTCTGAGTTGTTAAGCCATTTATCTGTTAGAATTGGTATTGATTAGTGATTTTCCAGAGTTCTTCAACTGTTGAACTTTACTATTTATTTTTAATGTGCAGTCATGTGTACATTTCCACGGTAAAATTTATCCATGTAAACATTTTCACAGAAGAATCTTTCTGTTCTTTGCCACTGTGATTTCTTCTGTTATTCTTGTGCTTCTGAAGCACTATCCTATATCCAGGTCAGTCAGTAAGTGTTCACTCATATTTTCTTCTTGGATTTTTCTGATCTGAAGACTTGGATTTTACCTCTCTGTGCTACCCCTACTGTTTTTGGCATATGGTATGGCAAATCTTTATTCTTGGATTGTAAAGTCCTTTAGCATGTATCGTGATAAACTTAGCAAACGAAGGAATAGAAAAATATCAGGCTCCCTCTCAAAGAAAGCAATCGTGGTTATTGTAAGTATGGAGAAAATGGACCCTTTGGTTATTGGTACATAGTACAAGAAGTTATAAAGAAGGACAAAGAGTATATGCAAATTAAAGCCTGTGCAAAGCTCCACGTGCAAGATCAAAAGAAAACATATAGTGGTAGAAATGACGCATCATCATCAGAGAAACTGCGAAAACATTTTCGAGTATCAAAATAAATACCCATTAAATCAAATCAAATACCCATTAAAGAAAAAGCTACAGCGGAGGGAAGCACACAGATAGTAAGCTAACATTGGCACATGTTTTATTTTCTCTGTAAGAAAGAGGAGCACAAACTGGAATAGCTGGAAAGTTCCTCTTTCCACTAAATGATCAGACAAAGAAAAATGATAAAATCTAAAGCTGACGCAATTTGAGAAAGTGGTTTTATACTCTGTTTCTAAGTCCTAATGGAAGGTTTTCTGACATTATTTTATTAGATATAGAAATGCCTGGTATTCCTTCTCAGGGAAATTTTTCCTGAAAATTAATTCAAGGGAAGAAAAAATTACATTTGTGAGAATGTTTGTTGTTTATTTTATATTACATTAAAGATATAAATGATGACCGTTGTAAACTTTTGGACCACTGAAAAACTAGGAAAATATACATAAATTTGTCCTCATATAGTTCCTTCTGATTATTTTCTCCCGAAATTGTGGTTTTTTTTTTCAGTTGAAATCATAGGGCACACTGATTGAATCATTCACTGCCAGTTTCTTGTTAAAAATTTTTAATTGAATAAAGGTACTCTCAAGAGGGTAAAAAAAAAAAAATAAATAAATGACAAACAGTAAAAAAAAAAAAAAAAAGAAATCATAGGGCACATATAATTCTGTGTATTTGGCAGTATTGTTTATAGTAAGAAAGAACTGAAAATAACTTAATTTCTAAATAGTAAGGAACTTGCTTACTTTATAAAGTCTCACCGTACTGGAATGTTCTGTTGCTGTTCCAAGTTAAGTGATCACTGTGACCTTTCTGTGGGTGCAAGAAACAATGAAAACAGAAAACCACACAGTGAGAAAAACCATAAAATGTATAGAAAAACTAAATTGTACATATATTGCCCTTCCAACTTGTTAAACAGTGTTGCACATAACTCTGAATTCTGCCATAGGGAAGTGCTAGTAAGTGTGTGTTTAGGTGTGGGGGTGTGAGTAGAGTTTTTTTTAATACTGAGAACAAAATTTTTTAGGGCTTGGTGATTCACTCGAAGTTGTATCAAAGATTGAAAGGAATCAGAGGACCTAATTAATTTTGTTGTGCAATTATTCAATACTTAATTCATTGTTTTGCTTTTCCTATTATCTCATGTAACCTTGGTGGGAAATATACTTGGGAGGGTAAGTTCCTCCATTTAGGTGCTGTGTGTTTTGCCTCTTTGTAAAGGGGATGTCATAAGCTCTGAGGAAAGGCTGGTGAATCAGTGACGTGATTTAGTCAGCAGTGGTTTGCTGGATATGCTGTATGCAGTGAATCAGGTCTTGTTCATAAGTATGTGCATGCAGTCCTCACAGCTTTGAAAAGTGCCGTTTTGGTCCTCGGCAGTCAGTGGGTTGGGTAGAGTAGAAAAAATGAAAACCGAGTTTGGTTTCTGCCTTTGCCACCAACCACCTGTTTGAATGGCCTTGTTCAAATGTCTGTACCTTAATGTTGCTCACTTTCCTCATCTGTGAAATTGGGCTAAAGCAGTTGTGGTACTTAAAACACATTTGTTACATGAATGCACTTAGGACGCTGCAAAGTACTGTAATCTTAAATGAAATCATTTAGAAGAACATGGTAATAAGGCTTGGTGCTTAGTAGATGCTCAGTAAAGATTTGCAGAAGGAAAGAAGGAGGTAGGGTCCAGAGAATCAGACACTAGCAACAGTGTCAATTTTGCTTAATTTCAGATATCTGGAATTCTCTGTTACTTTTAGAAATCCAAATTCAATGTGTATAGTAGTTTAAGGTAAGGAGCATAACTTCAGATATAGGGGAGTCTGAGGAGGGACTTCAAAGGGAAATGTTTGATTAGCTGAGATAAAAGACCAAGTAGCCCTGAGGACGCCGACGAGAGAGGCCCAGTGGAGGGGCACTCACGTGAGTGGAGCATGGACGTTGGGAAGTTTGGGCATGTTGGAGGGACGAGTGGATTTGAACAGGAAACTGTCACATTTTTGTGTGTGTTACCAGAATAAATAAATTGAGGATTTTCTCTTTTTTCCAGCCCCCTCCAGCACAGTCGATGGTTCAAGCGTTGGAGTTGCTCTACGCCCTGGGAGGTATGCCCATGTCTGGTGCCATGTTCTCTAATCTGTTTACTGGCATTAGAGAGGGGTCTTCCACTTAAGGGTTTTCCAGGAATGGGATTTCTTCTCCCCATATGTAATCCTCTTTTTTTTTAAAAAGATTTATTTATTTATACAAGAACCAGGGTACAGATCAGATGTGCGGGAGGGTGAGAGGATTCACCAGAGATAGAGCGGGGAACAGAACAGGCAGATTGACTGAAATACATTGCTGATGGGAGCAGCTGGAGAGGTCTGTCCCACCATGTGGGTGTCTCCGAGGCTGGTGGGGAGTGAACCGGCACTGCAGAGGCTGCGGACAGCTTCACAGCTCTCAACCACCTGTGCCACAAGGGAGGCCCCATATGTAATCCTCTTAACAACATTTAAACTTTGTCTAAATAAGGTGGGACCATAATTAGATTAATAGTACAGGAGTCCAATTACCCCAGTGAGTATATAATAGCTTGTCAGTACCTCAAAAACTATTTGTAATCATCACCAGAGCCACATTCCCAAGAGACATTTAGAAGATTCCTATCAGTGTTTCTGATGTTATCCCTCCAGACCTTTTTCTCTGTCTCCCACCCCATCCTGAAATTTGTGGCTCTGTTCTCTCCCTGACTCCTCTTCATTACATTCCTGGAGTTTCCTGTGGAGAATTGGGTAGTTTACCAGAGGAAACACTTTGTTATAGAAGAATCTCTCTTCTCTTGTTTAGAAATATGGTATTTAGAAAATTACAGCCTGGATTCACTTATTCAGGAAGTACATGTCTTTTCTGTGAAGATTGCCCCAAGTGAATATCATAGAATACCAGCTTGCTAATAAGTGTCAGTGGTGGTTTTGTCCCTTCAGATTTTTTTGTTTGTTTGTTTTTGTACAGTTCACTTATCTGAAAGGTGCAATTGAGTGGTTTTTAGTTAATTCACAGGGTTATGCATCCATCATCACAAATTTAGAACATTTTCATCACCCAATAAAGAGAGCCCCATTACCACCCTCTCCCCATTTCCTCTCTCCTCCTCCTCCCAACTCCCAACTCTTGTCTACTTTCTAATCTCTGCATGTGCCCATTCTGAACATTTCATATAAATGGACCCGTAATACATGGCCTTTGGTGACTGGCTTCTTTCATTCAGCTTGGTGTTTTCAAGATTCATTGGTGTGATAGCACATGCCTGTGCTAGCACATTTCTTTAGTATCCCATTGTGTGGCTATACCATCTTATTCTCTCCATTCATCAGTTGATGGACCCTTGGCGTGTTCCCGCCTCTTGGGCTTTATTATATTATATTATATTATATTATATTATATTATATTATATTATATTTATATAATAAATTTATTTTATTTTATTATATTTATATTATTAATATAAATAATGCTGCTATAAATGTCCATGTCCAAGTTTTTGGTAGACATTCTCACCAGTATAGTGTGTGGGTTCCAAGTTCTCCATACTTGTTATTGTTTGCCTTTTTTATATTCTAACCATCCTTGTAGGTATGCAGCAGTATCTTTGATTTGCAGTTCTCTTATAATAAATGGTATTGGGCATTTTTCCATATGCTTATGTCCACTTGCGTGTCTTGTTTGGAGAAATGTCTTTTCAAATCCTTTCCCCATTTTTACCCAGGGTGTTATCTTTTTATTTTTGAGTTGGAAGAGTTCTTTATTCTGGATACAAGTTTCTTATCTGACCTGGGATGATTTATAAATGTTTCTCCCATTCTGCCATTGGCTTTTCACTTTCTTGATGGCATCATTTACAGTGCAAAAGTTTTAGATTTTTATGATGCTCAACTCACTTATTTTTTTCTTCTGTTGCTTGTGGTGTAGTATCTAATAAACCATCGCCAGACCCACAGGCCTGAAGATTTTCTGCTAGGTTATTTTTTTTTTTTTTTTTCTGCTAGGTTATCTTTAAAGAGTTTTTTTTATAGATCTTATATTTAGTAGGGCTGTGATCATTTTGAGTTCCTTTTTTGTATGCAATGAGGTAGGAGTCCATCTACATTCATTATATTTATGGTACTTCTCTGTAAAGGAATAACCAGTTAACTGGTTTAAAAGATCTTCAGTGATTTAAAAGGCCTTTAGGTGGGTCTCCACGAAGTCAGTCCAAAGTAATTATGTGCTAGAATAGGTTTCTACCCCCTCCTCTCAGGCATGTAATAGGGACTTGAAAGGTTTTCTGGTGTCATCTGTAACAAGAATGAGAGATTATTGACTGTGTAGGCGTTGTTTTTATTTGGAGTGATTTCCCCTAGTCAGAATGACATTAAAATATTTTCTATTTCTTCACTACTCTAAATAAGCTGGGAAAAGTAGAGAAAAACACCCAACTTAATTTGGTTAGAAGCTAAATTATCACCTTTAAAGAGATGATTATGTGGAAACAAAAGAGAAATTACCTTTCTGTCTTTGAGCTGTGCAGTGTTTGTTTTAATACTACGTCCTGGGAATAGTTTGAGTAATAGTAAAATAATAGTCTACACCTTGGAATCCAATACCTGGATATTGGCCAGTGGTAAAGAGGCATTGTGGGGAACTGGAGGAGACTGCCCCACCCCATCCAGTAAACTGCCCAGGAGGCAGCTGGATAAACAGCTATGGTGTTGGCACCAAAGAGTGATCTGGGCAAGTGTTTAGCTTCATAGTCACTGGCCTTGTTATCACTTGCATGGTATGAGAACAGAGGGCACAGAATGCTATCCTGGACAGGTGTGGCATCTAAGAGACTGGACTTGGGAGAGATCCAGAGGTGACAGGGGGAGCAGCAGCAGAGATGGCAGAAAACTAGGAGAGTGGGGGTCACAGAAGCTGGGGAGGAGTTTCTCCAACAGCTGTGTGTCTGCAGAGTCAAAAGCTGCTGGGACCCCAAGGAAAAGATGTAGTTGGTTGCTGGGCCCCAGTGAATTGTGAGACCAGGGGGCTATTGTGAGGGAAGAGAGAGTGGGAGCCACTGGAGGCTGCAGGACCATTTCTGTGTAAGTAAATCCTTGAAAGGAAGCCATTAGAAATATCAGTATTTTAGTGCTCAGAGGAGATCCTTTGTCATGTAATGGCTCTCTGGTGCCAGATTGAGTTTGGTCGTGCACGATTCATCTTTTGGATACCTTTCTTTAAGCTCCGTCATTGTTGATTCGCTCAACAATTGTGCATCTTCTAATGCAGCAGTGCACGCCTCCTGATTCTTGTTGCTCTCTTTGCAGGTCTGGACAAAGACTGTCGCCTGACTGAGCCACTGGGCACAAGGATAGCCGAGTTCCCTTTGAACCCCATGTTTGCAAAAATGCTGCTCGAATCAGGTGGGTGAAGACCTATGGTTTTCATTGATTTGATTTTGTCAGAGAACTTATCTCCCCAAGTTCTGTTCCCCCTGGGGGAGAGGGCACGGTGTAGTTGGAGTAGTGAGATCTGCTGCTCTAGCTGCCTGGTTTGGGGCATGTTTCTTACTTTGGTTCAGTGCCCGTCATCGCTAACTCAGCTCATACCTGTTTGTTTCCCTCGGGCCTAGTCCTGACACTTTTTTTTAATCAGGGAAGTTAAAATTGACCCTTGTAACAATTTTTAAGTGTACAGTTTTGTGGCATTAAGTGCATTCACATTGTTCTTCAACCATCACCACCATCCCCCTCTAGAACACGAATTTCATCTTTTCACACTAAAACCCTATCCCCATGAAATACTAATTTTCTCCTCCTCCAGCCCCTGCAGTCACCATTCTACTTTCTGTCTCTCTGAATTTGACTGTTCTAAGGATCTCATATAAGTAGAATCATAATATTTGTCTTTTTTTGTCTGATTTCACTTGGTATAATGTTGTAGCATGTGTCAAAATATTCTTCCTTTTTAAGGCTGAATAATATTCCATTGTGTGTGCATATTGTTCATCTGTTGGTGGACACTTATAGAGCCCCCACATTTTGGCTATTGTGACTAGTGCTATTATGAACCTTGGCATACAAGTATGTGAGTCCCTGCTTTCACTTTTTTGGGGTATGTACTTAGAGTAGAATTACTGGATCTTGTGCTAATTCTATGTAAGTTTCTGAGAAATCACCATACCATTTTTCACAGTGGCTACACTAATGTACAAGGGTTCCAACTTTTCCACTACCTTCCAAGTTTTGTGCGGGTATGAGTCAAGAGATAAAAGTGTACACCCTGGAGCTCTTAGAAATCAAAATCACATAGAGTGTAGTTTGTGTGTGTCCTGCACCCCCAAAATATTTTCCTTGCTTTTTTAACTTTCGCATTAATTGCCAGTCTGCAAAGCTGTATTTCAGACTAATATGGTGATGGCTATAATGTATTTTGGAACAACCAAGAAAATGATCTTAGCATCTTACATTGAGAAGCTGGATTCCAAGTTTGGGGTGGGGGAACAGACATTCACGAGTCTGGAAGTCGTGAGGAACTCAAATGGGCTCTCTCGGTCTGATGCCCAGGGCTGATCATGGCAGACTCTGCCCTCAGGACCAGCAGCAGCCACACAGGGTGCTTCCCTGGTCTAGTTATGCCTCGCACTTGACAGGTGAGTTGAACCCTTCTGAGAGGTACACTCCCTATGTGAATGGTCCAAGGGCAGAGAAGTAGCCAAAGGTCACAACCCACGTGTTTCTTGCCCTTCTTTCCCTCTCAGACTTTATTCCAGAATTCTAAGTATCCATGTAAGAGAAAGGAGCAGGCCTGGAGCTGACCTGCCTTAGTGACGGGCCACCCTGGCCCCACCCTGACTCCCAGCCAGAGTCCTGTGGTGTGTATGGTGCAGAGGGTGACAGCAGCTCCAGCCTCAGGGCCTCCTTTCATCTGGGCCACGTATAGGATGTAGCATTTGACAGGGTGAAGTGCTTACGAACTTTAAAAATCAGGCTGTATATAAATATGATCTTAGTATGGTGCAAGGAAAATATCGGACGGTGTCTCTCAGTTCTCGCTGACATCATTTGTCTCATTGACATATTTAAGTTTGTAATCAAGTGTGCTTTTTTGCTTCATAGGAAATTTTGGCTGTTCGCAGGAAATTCTAAGCATTGCTGCCATGATGCAGATCCAGAATATCTTTGTGGTCCCCTCAAATCAGAAGTCCCAGGCAGTAAGTCCCGCCTTTCCCTCAAGCTCTTCATACTAGTCTCCAACTTTGGGTTTTCCTTGTTAAAGCTCCCCAGGACCTGCTGATGACAGCTGTGAAGTGGTATCAGCGCACACTGAGTGCTGTCTGGGGCTGCTGCTGCACCTCACGCTTAATGGACGTTTCACTTTGTTTTCACAGCATCCTGGGTAGATGGGGCTGTGTACGCACATTCAGAGATGCAGGCGCAGGAAGGTTAGCCAGCTCACTCATGGTCGCAGTCAGAATCAGTGGTTGCCTTCACTGTCCATAGCCCCGACTTTACCATTATCCTGCTGCAGTTTCCTGTGAGGAAATTGGCTGCTCTGGTTGTGATCTGGTGGGCACGTTAGTGACATCAGGAGTCCGGTGCCCGGGTGCTGTGGTTCTGGTGGTGGTCAGGGTCAAGCCAACTCAGGGACAGGCTGTACGCAAGGCTCGGGTGTCAGCGACGACCGGAAGGTGGAACATTGGAGAGACCAAGGGAAAAGTTATGATGTTGAAGAGCTCCATGGAGGCGAGGCGTGTGATTGAGACAGGTCACAGATGAGCTGAGGGTCCCTTCCTGTGGGTAGGGTCAGAAGAGGGTGTGCGGTCGGGGGACAGACTTGCCTGCCTCCATGCCTCTGTTTTCTGTTTTAACCTTCTTAACTGTCTTTCCTCAAGACAGGCAAGCTCATTTTTAAGATGAGGAAACTGAAGTTCTGACCACTGTCTAAAATTACAGCATACCCACCCCTGGTTTTGTCTTTGTCTGTAGAACTTCTTACCACCTAGTTGCTGTCTATTTTGCTTATTTATTTTGTTGGTGTGTTTCTCCTACCACGGTTTTATTCACTGTTGTATCCCAAATGCTTCTCATGGTGCCTGGCCATGGTAGGTGGTCAGTCAATATCTGTTACTGAGTGAATGCAGGGAAGGTAGGTTGGTGATTTATGAGGTATTTGATTCAAGGAGAAAGTCCTGATGCTGATCATCATGTTTGCACACTTGTGTGTATATTGTATGTGCTGCCCCTTGAACGCAGGGGAGCATATGGCATTGCCCAGGGTCTTACTGAAAACAGAATTCAGGGGCGGCATCTGAAAGGATTGTGCAGCTCATGGTGTCCCAGGACTAAGTGTCTACCACGTGCCAGACACTTAGCCCCTGCCTCTGGGGCTTATCTCCAGGTCAGGGCTGGGAGTTCTGAGATGATAGTGACTGGGTAGAGGAGGAGAGAGGAAGAACACTGATGTTTATCTAATACCTGTGCCAGGTACTTTATAGGGAATTATCCTACTCCCACAGTAGTGGTGATAGGTCTAATTTCTTCATTTGACAGATAAGGAAGTTGAGGCTGAGGTAGGTTAAGTAACCAATCCCAGGTCTTGCAGGAAATAGCAGAGTTAGAGCTGGTGCCAACCTGGTCCTTTCCACTCTGAGCCAGGAGCTATTCATGTGTGTGTGGTGTCACCTCCCAATACCAAAGGGTCATGAAAAGGGCCTTCTAAATGTGGCTTTGTTCCCTCTAGATTCGAATGCACCGAAAATTTGCTGTGGAGGAGGGTGACCATCTCACCATGCTGAACGTGTATGAAGCATTTATCAAAGTAAGCACAGACAGCGCTAGAAGTCCCCAACATGTACTCCCCAGGGAAGGTGTTTTGGGATGAGGCTTCTAGAAATTCAGTTTACAGAGGAATGACCAAGATGCCTCTTTATTCTTGTGTTTGTTGCTAGTTCTAGGCCCCCTGCCTGTGTTTGTGGTGGTTTTGCCTGAACACGGAATTATTTCTTGCTTTTCCCTGCCTAGAGGTGTGGCCACTATCTGTGGGCTTCATCAGCCTTCCCCAGCTGGCGCGCTTAACCACCCAGTGTTGTTGGACAACACTGTCTAATACCTGAGTAGGAAGTTCTGTCTATTTCTAGCCAAGTAAGGAGTAACTTATAGTCTGAAGTTGAATCTTCAAAGCCATCTCGATGAGCCTGATGCTGCACGTCCCCACCTCTCCTCCATCTGCCAGTTGAGCTTGAGGAGACATTTAGTGGACATTCACATCTGTCCATATCCAGCCTTAGGTAATAGGAATTTTTGTTGTTCTTAGTAGTCTGTCAGCCTAAGGTCTAATAGTAACCACTTAGTACTCTCATTAAAAATTGCTGAAAAATGAGATCTGTAAGGATGATGGGAACAGACCCCTGTCATGTAAAGAGGAGGAAAGAAGGGAAAATAGATATTTCAGATGTTTGGCATCTTGTTTTCATTTATTAAATACTTCGCTTAGAAGAGGAGAACTAGTGTTTGTTTTGCTAGACATTTGAATGGGAGATAATTCCTTTGATAAACAGTTTTCAGAAAAAATTTCCCTCTTCCTGAGGTTATTGATCATCGATTAAATCAGTTAAATTTCATTTTTATGAGCACAGGGCACCTTCTCCGACCTGCAGCCTCCGCGCCCATGGAAGCACAGTCGTTTAAGGTTGCCTTCTCAGAGATTCCTGTGTGATTTACATTTTCTTATTGAAAACACTTTGTCCCTGACTTAGAGTATAATTTCAGAGCTACATTCCCACAGCAATAACTTTAGACAAAATGATCACATTTAAGAGTGCAGAACAAAATTAAACATTGTTGATAGGAATCATACTTTGGGGACAGAAAATTTGCAATAGTAATTTAAAAATCATTTTTGACTTGGCAAGTCGTATTGCTATAGTAAAAAAGTAAAAAAGTGATAAACTCAAGCCTGTCAAAGAAGGCAAATTCATTTACAAAGACCCGTAGGGAAGTGGTTCTTTCTAATAACTAGCCACTCAGGGGCATTTAAGATCGCAAACGATTCTGCTTGTTGTGAAGTGTCATTTCCCCTCTGTGGTGAGGGTGAGATTGAAGAACTGTCAGGTGGTCCACCCGATGCAGGACTGGTCACCCTCTGAAGAGCTGGTCCCAGGTAGGCGCACAGGGATGAGAAAGCAGCTGTCTTCACAGACAGCCTCAGTCAAGAGCATTTCTGTTTCCCTTCCTCTCCCTTTGTCTGGGCTGTTCTGTAGCACAACAAGAACTCTCAGTGGTGTCAGGAGCACTTCCTGAATTACAAGGGTCTTGTCCGAGCTGCGACTGTGAGAGAACAATTGAAAAAGCTGCTTGTCAAGTTTCAAGTGCCCAAGAAATCTAGTGAAGGTAAGAACACGGTGCCCCGCGGGGATGCGCTTGCCTCGCTCCACTCACTTGTGTTCTTCGCCTTCTCCTGCCGCCTGGTGTGAGGCAGGCCTGTGTGCTCTGTACCCACCCCAAGCTCTGGTCGGAACTGCCTGTGTTCATGAAAAGCCAAAACTATGAACCAGAGACACTTTTTGGGGGGTGGGGGCCGGGAGGGGAGGGATTGGGGTCAGAATGGGGCATGTGCAGTTGTATGGGGGAATATAAAAATAAAATTTATTATTTAAAAAAAAATAAATAAAAGTGGGGCGTTTCTTCCAAGGAGGTTCACTTTTATCTCTGAAGGTGATTCTTACTAAAAAAAAAAAATTGATGCCCCCTGACAACACTTAAGAATGGTTAGCGTCCACTTCATTGCACATTAGATAATTAGTTTTCCCATCAAGTCTTTGCAAGAAAAATAACTGTTAGGTGGATGACTATAGTAGCAAACAGTGAGAGGAACAGTCCAGCAGGTTCCCCTGAGCAGCCATGGAGGGAAGGTGGTGACCTCCATAGATGGCCTGGGGCAGGCCTCCAGCTCTGGAAGCAGAGGGGGTTGGGGCAGGAGGTGGTTGTAAGGTGGCTTGAAGCAGCCGGCAGTGGGTTTGGCACTGGGCCCTGTGTATCCCGGCACAGACAGGCAGGGATCTCATCCAGCACTGTTTGCTGCCCTGTGTAGGTGACCCGGACCCAGTTCTGAGGTGCATCGTTGCGGGGTTCTTTGCCAATGCAGCGAGGTTTCATTCTACTGGCGCTTACAGGTATTTGATCCTTTGTAAAGACATTTGTTAAAGCAGATATCCTAAAAATGTCCCAGCCTTCACAGAGCTGATGTGCAGGGGCAGTAGAGAAATTAAATAAATATCATGCTTCCTTCCAAAAGTGAGTGGAGGTTAGCTTCATAGCTTTCAGCCAAGTATATTCACTTTGTGGACCTAGTTCTCCCGTCTTCACCCTTTGCGTATGTTGTAGAAGGATGACAGTTCTGTTCTAATAGCAGAATGATAGAGGGAGCCGCCAAAGATGATCTTTTCTGGTGAGGTTACTTCTGCCATTGAGTAGTTGTTATGTTTCTGGAGCCCTGCAGGACAGGCTACCTCCTGTCCTGATACATTGTGGCCACATTTGCTGTCTATCTTATTTCTGTCCCCAAGGATAGTGTTTGAAAGAGAATGTACAGCAAAGAAACATAGGCCTGCGCAGAGTAGTATTTTTCTAAATTATTTTCTGAACATCCACCTTCTCTTCCCTTTTTTGCATGATTTATTCTTGATATCTGGGGTGGTAGCAGGGGAGGGGGCTACTGGCCCAGGGGGAGAGGGTGACAATAATCTCGTTTGCGTGAAGTACCATCTGCGTGCATTTTTGATGCTATTAAACACATCTGTGGCAAGGTCTTGCTGTAAGTATTTAAAATGTTCTTCAGACAAAATTCTTGTGTTTTTCAAGGACTATCCGTGATGATCATGAGCTACATATCCACCCTGCGTCTGTCCTCTATGCGGAGAAGCCGCCTCGCTGGTATGTCCCACTTGCTCCTGCTTAGTCTGGGAGCTGCCTTGCAGGCCAGGCCAGGCCTGGATTGCCTCTGGGCCCCAGTGTGCCTTTGCTGACTGCGTTACCCTGAGTCATCTCCAGGGTTCTTGCCCTGCCACAGATCTCCTTAAGAAAGCGGTGATATTCCTCTACTCCCTTATTCCCTCAGTGAACATTCATTTCACTCCAGACTAACTGAGCCACATAAATGCATTTGTTTAGGATCACCCCTGTAGCCAGAACCCAGCCCTGTGGAAGGTGAAGGGGAAAAGCTCATTTCTAATTGTGGCTTCTTGACTCTCATCGCAAGATACCTACTAATGCTTCCGTCTGGTTTCAGGGTTATCTACAATGAGGTCATACAGACCTCCAAGTATTACATGAGAGACGTGACTGCTGTTGAATCTGCTTGGCTGTTGGAGCTGGCTCCACACTTTTATCAACAAGGAACGGTAAGAATGAACAGAATCTATCCTAACCGCCTCTTACCTGCCTATCTCTTCATAATTTAAATACACATTTATTCTCCAATTGAATGCCCTAAATTTGTGTTCTCATCCACAGTAGCTCATGGTGAGGCCAATCACCTATCCCCAAAACAATCTGGGTACAAACACTGTATCATTTGCTCATAATGAAGCACATTTAAAAATAAGCTTCTGTGACTCAAGCCAAAAATGAGAGTGTGTCTCCAGCTCCTGCTTATGTGTCCTCCTCTTCCAAACCATCTTCTAAACCATCACTCTCGGGCCACCTTCCCCGGGAGTGGCGCCCGTCCTCTGCCGAGGTTGCCCTGCACACACCGTAAACACAGGTTGCCTTAGATAAGGTTAACCCGGCAACCCCAGGTTGTGGAGGTGAAGCTGTGTGCCCGCTTTGCCATGCACAGGACGAGACGGTCAGAGATTTGCGTTCTTCGCTGTCAGGAAAAATGGGCCATTCATTGTCTCCCCCAACAAGCTTATTTTTTTTTTTCGTGCTATATTTCCCTTCACTTCTTCCACCTCTCTTTTTTTTTTTTTTAAACAAGAATTGGGGTACAGGCCAGAGATGTGGGGGAACAGAACAGGCAGACTGAGTGAAATACACTGCTGAGGGGAGCAGTGGGCGAGTCAGGAGAGGTCTGCTGCTCCATGTGGGTAGCTCCCTGGCCAGGGATCGAACTCCTGCTGCACTGGCTGTGGACAGCTTCATAGGCTGCGTCTTAACCCGCTGTGCCACCAGGGAGGCCCATCCCCAACAAAATTTTTAATGGAGGGATGGCTCTGTATGGCAGTCTGTCATGATACAGGTAAACAGCGTCCATGAACTTCCTGGCCTACCACAGCCCGTGGTCTTGCTCTCTCTGCTCTGTACTGTTTTAACTGGAGTGTTTGGGCCTGTTACATCTGATGTGATGCTGTGTGGTCAGGTTTAAGTGTGTTATCTTCTATTTCCCAGTGCCCAGAGCCTTAGTCTTTGTTCCTTTTTTTATTGTCTGCCTTTGAATTAATCAAATATTTTTTAGTATTCCATATTGTGTCTTCCAGTGGCTTTTTATACTTCTTGTGGTTGCTCTAGGAATTATATACACATCCTTAATTCATCACAATTGACCTTCAATTATATTACACTATCTAATTGATAACGTAAGAGACTTAAGCCAGTAGATTTCATTTCCCCAACCCATTCTTTATGTTAGTGTTGTCATATATTTTATTTCTACATATGTTTGTGTTAGTATGTTATTTCTACATATTCTCATATGCTTTATTTGAGTATTTGGTTATGTGTTTTATTTCTTCACGTTACATATTTTATTTCTACATAATTCTACATTTTATTTTTATATGTATTTTATTTCTACACACATTGTTACTATGTTTGCTTGAAATGATTGTCATTTAAAGCGATTAGGAAACAAGAAAAAAGTATTTTCTTTAAATCTTTGAACTTTGTGATAGCTCTTTTAAAGGGCTTCTGTCATTTCTGGTCTATTTTCTCTCTTTAGATTGTCTTTCCTCTTCGTTACAGGTTGCATTTTTCTGCTTCTATTGTTTACTAATTCTTTATCGTATGCTAGGCATTATTGATGCTGTGCTATGAAGAATTGGGATTTTTTTTGCTAGACTGTTATGCCTTGAATTGGTGAACGGTTAATACTTAATTTCACTGTTTGAGTTAGTCTTTAATAGGCCAGGTCTAGATTAGCCCTGACCCTCAGGCCTGGCCTTTTGCTGTCTTGACTGAACGTCTATTGTGCTCTGTGAGGTCTTTGCACCCTGGCTCGTGAGAATGCCAGCATTGCTCACACTCCAGAATGTCTGCATCAGCTTAGGACTCCCCAGTAACTGCGCTGCCAGCCTTGGTGAGTGCAGGCTTGCACAGGAGCCGGTTGGTGCCCGCCCAGAGACTTGGGAGTAGCCCTGTGTGGGTTCTGGAACTTCTCCTGATGCCCTGACCTGCAAATTCCAGTCTCAGCAGCCCTGCACCTGATCTCTGTCTCCTCTGCCCAGACACACTGTTCTCTATTTAGGATTTACTTCCTGATGCTCAGGTTTGGGCAGCTGCCAGAGACCCAGGTGAGTGCAGGCTCCTCTTGACCATGTCCTTTTCCTCAAGGACACAGCCTTTTGCTGTCCGTTACTCAATGCCCCCAAACACTTGCTTTGGCTATCTTGTCCCTTTTTACCATAAGTCCCACAGAAGGGAAAGTCCAAATGCTGTTCTTTCAGCAGGGCTAGAACCAGAGTCCAGGATTTTCAAACCAAAACTTGTATTAATCACGGCATTTAAAAATTGTGAGGTCTCACATTAAATATGGATTTCAGATTACCCGTGAAAGAACTGTTGAGTCTGCTGGCACTGGGCCACCGCCTTACCTGCTCAGCTCCTGGAAGCATTTGTGTCTGTGACCCTATAAGTGGAAGTATCTTCTCATTTATCCCTCTCCAGCAACATTAAGGGAATTATCTTTTTGAAATTCTCATAACATTTACAGCTCTTCTCCAATATTTTAGCTTCTTTAGGTCAAGCACACAGTTGAAGGGTAAATAGCCCCAAAAGTTGGGAGAAAATGACAACCCCAAATTTCCTTTTGTCTCCTCTCCAGAGGCCTGCTTTTGTTGGCTCCTCAGGTCCACTTTGATCACTGCCTGGGATCAGAGTATTTTGGAGGCACCTTTAGAAGTCAAATAGTGCAGCAACCTCATTGTGTAGGTGAGGGTCCTGAACCCCCTGATGAAGCTGTTCAGGGGACCCTCTGTGAAGGCCAGAAGGCCTGTCCTCTGTGCTCCTCAACCCGGGTGACTTTCCATTACCTCTGTTTTTCAGTGTCCTCTCCCCCTGTGAAGAGGCCTGACATGGTCTACAATCTGCTGTGTTTACACTCAACATTCTTCCCAGAGCTGAGCCCCAAAAATGGTCCCACAGGCATGATGACATCATCTCCCCTTCCCAAGCCAAGGCTGTGGGTGCCTGACATTAGCTGTAGGGTCACATCAGGTGAAGTGCAGGGAGGAGAAAACACAGGAGAAAGTCACCAAGACCAGTGGTTGGAGGGGGAAGCGCAGGAGCACCTGTTTAGAAGCTGGCCTTCCTGTCCTTAACTTTTTCCCTTGTTCTCAAGCTGTCTTTGAAATCCGGGCGCTCCCTCCTAACTAGGTCCTTTGCAAGAACCTCTGCTGCCTTTTCTTGGGTGTAAACAGTAGGAAGTGCCCTCTTGAGGCACCTCGAGACTGTGCCGTCCATGCAGCCCCCTCTGGGGTCGCACATGGTGATGTTGTCTTCTTTTGCCCTTTCATTTTTTTTGTTCCTTGTTTAAATTTTTATTTTTTTAATTATTATTTTTTTAATTTTTTACATCATTGTTCATTTTTAAACAATATTTGCTTCTCCCCACTCCCTCAGGTGTAGTCCCATAGAGTTTCCTTCCCCAATGCACCCGTGCACCATCACCTCAGTCCCCTGTGCTCCTCCCTCCCTCCCTCTGTTCCCTCTCCAGCCTCCTCCCCTGTAGGATTCTCTGATTTATAATTGTCTGTTTTTGCTTTGTTGTGTTTTGTACTGTTGTTATTTTTTTTACACTGATGTCTTATTTGGTTCCCCTATATTCCTGCTGTAAGTGAAACCATCCGATACTTTTATTTTTCCTGCTGACTTATTTCACTGAGCATAATCCCTTCTAGCTCCATCGACGTTGCTGCGAATGGCATGAGTTTATCTTTTTTGATTGCTGAATAATATTCCATTGTGTATATATAACACATCTTCTTGATCCAGTCATCTATTTTGGACATTTGGGTTGTTTCCAGGTTTTACCTATTGTAAATGGTGCTGCAATAAACATAGGTGTACAGGTGGTCTTTTGAATCAGTGTTTTTGTGTCCTTTGGGTAGATCCCTAGGAGTGGAATTGCTGGGTCATATGTATGGTAGCTCCATTTTTAGTAGACTGAGGAACCTCCAGACAGCTTTCCATAGTGGTTGGACCAGTTTGCACTCCCACCAGCAATGTAGGAGAGTTCCTTTTCACCACATCCTTGCCAACATTTGTTATTTATTGCTATTTTTTTTTAATATGTGCCATTCTTACAGGTGTAAGGTGGTATCTCAGTGTGGTTTTGATTTGCATCTCCCTGATGATTAGGGATGTTAAACATTTTTTCATATGCCTGTTGGCCACTTGCATTTCCTCTTTGGAGAAATGTCTTTTTTTCTGCCCATTTCTTGGCTGGATTGTTTACTTTGTTTTTGTTGAGTCATGTGAGTTCTTTGTATATCTTCAGTCCCTTATCAGTTGTATGGAGTGCAAAGATTTTTTCCCAAATCAGTGGGGTGTCTCTTTGTTTTGGTTGATGTCTCTTTTGCTGTACAGAAGCTTTTCAGTTTTAATGTAATCCCAGTTTCAATGTAATGTAATGTTTATCTTTTCCTTGACTTTCTTTGCTTTCATATTCTTTAAATATATTTTTGAGATGTATGTCTTGTAGTGTTTTACCTATATTTTCTTCTATATATTTTATGGTTTCAGGCTTATGTCCAGTTCTTTTATCCACTTTGAGTTGGTTTTTGTGCACGGTGAGAGGTAGTGGTCTAGTTTCATTTTTTTGTATGTGGTGGTCCAGTTTTCCCAGCACCATTTATTGAACAAACTGTCCATGTTCCATTGCATATTCTTTGCTCCTTTGTCAAAGATCAGCTATCCATTTAAGTGTGGGTTTATTTCAGGGCTCTCTATTCGGTTCCATTGGTCTGTGTGTCTGTTTTTGTTCCAATATCAAACTGCTTTAATTATTATGGCTTTGTAGGGTAGCTTGAAGTTTGGAAGTGTGATATCTTTCTCCTTTGTTTTCATCAGTAGGGCTTTGGCAATTTGTGTTTTTTTTTTTTTTTTTTTTTTTGTGGTTCTGTATGAATTTCATTAGTATTTGTTCTATTTCTTTGAAGAATGTGATTGAGATTTTTATTGGAATAGTGTTGAATCTGTATATTGCTTTTGGTAGGATGGCCATTTTAATCATGTTAATTTCTTCAATCCATGAGCAGGGGATGTCTTTCCATTTCTTTGTGTCTTCTTCTATTTCTTTTAACAGTGTTTTATAATTTTCTTTGTATAGGTCCTTCACCTCTTTTGTTAGGTTTATTCCCAAGTATTTTATTTTTTCTGTTTCAATCATAAAAGGGATGGTTTTCTTGATTTCTTTTTCTTCAGATTGATTGTTTGTGTATAGGAAGGCTACTAACTTTGTGTGTTGATTTTTATATCCTTCTACTTTACTGAACTGGCTGACTATTTTGAGTAGTTTTTCTGTGGAGTTTTTAGGGTTCTCTATGTATATCATATCATCTGCAAACAGTGATAGTTTTACTTCTTCTTTCCCTATTTGGGTTCCTTGTATGTCTTTCTCTTGTCTTATTGCCCTGGTTAGGGCCTCCAGTATTATATTGAAGAGCAGTGGTGAGATTGTCTTGTTGCTGATCTTAAAGGAAAGGCCTTCAGCTTTTTGCCATTGAGAATAATATTGGCAGTGGGTTTGTCATATATGGCTTTTATCATGTTAAGGTATGTTCCTTCTATCCCAAGAATTTCAAGGGCCTTTATCATAAACGGATGTTGGACTTTGTCAAATGCTTTCTCAGCATCTATTGATATGATCACAGGGTTTTTATTTTTCTTTTTGTTGATGTGTTGGATTACACTGATCGATTTTCATATGTTGAGCCATCCTTTTGCCCTTGGCATGAATCCCACTTGATCATGGTGTATTATCTCTTTGATGCATTGTTGGATTCTGTTGGCAAGGATTTTGTTGAGGATTTTTGCATCAGTGTTCATTAGGAGATTGGCCTGTAATTTTCTTTTTTTGTGCTGTCTTTGTTTGGTTTTGGTATTAGTGTAATGTAGGCTTTGAAGAATGTATTTGGTAGTATTCCTTCTTTTTCAATTTTTTGAAAGAGTTTGTGTAGGATAGCCACTAATACACTGCTGAGTGTTTGGTAGAATTCATTTGTGAAGCCATCTGGACCTGGGTTTTTGCTTTTGGGGAGTGCTTTGATTACTGTCTCAATTTTGCTGCTTGTAATTGGTCTGTTTAGTTGTTCAATTTCTTCTTTGTCCAACTTGGAATGATTATATCATTGTAGGAATTTGCCCATCTTTTCTAGGTTGTTGAATTTGTTTGCATATAAGTGTTCATCGTAATCTCTGATTATTCTTTTGATTTCTACTGAGTCTGTTCTGATTTCTCCTCTTTCATTTGTAATCCTATATATATGTGTTTTCTCCAGTTTTTTCTTTGTGAGCCTGGCTAGAGGTTTGTCTATTTTGTTTATTTTTTCAAAAAACCAGCTTTTGGTTTCATTGATCTTTTAGATTTTTTTTTTTTAATTTCCATTTCATTTATTTCTGCTTTTTTATTATTTCCTTTCTTCTACTGGCTTTAGGTTTTCTTTGTTGTTCTTTTTCTAGCTCTTTGAGATGTGAGATTAGGTTGTTTCTTTGAGTTCTTTCTTGTTTCTTGATGTGAGCCTGTATTGCTATATATTTTCCTCTTATTACTGCTTTTGCTGCATCCCATACATTCTGGAAAGTGGTGTCCTCCTTGTTATTCAACTCAAAGTATTTTTTAATTTTTTCTTTGATATCCTCATTGACCAATAGTCTTCCAGTAGTGTGGATTTTAATCTCCATGACATGGGAGGGTTCCTTGTTTTCTTTTCATGATTTATTTCTAGTTTGATGCCTTTATGATTGGAGAACATAGTTGAAATGATTTTGATCTTCACGTATCTGTTGATGTATGTCTGTGGCCCAGAATGTGATCAATTCTGGATAATGATCCGTGCGTGCTTGAGAAAAAGGTGTACTAGGATTTTTGGGGGTGCATGTCCTATAGATGTCTGTTAAATCCATGAGTTCTATGTCTTTATTTAGGGCTCTAGTGTCTTTGTTTATTTATTGTGTTGTTGATCTGTCCATTGGTGAGAGTGGGGTGTTGAAGTCTCCCACTATATATGTATTTTCTTTAATGTCTGTTTTCAGAGCTGATAATAATTGTCTAATATATTTTGGTACTCCTTCATTCGGTGAGTATATGTTGATGAGTGTTATTTCTTCCTGGTGTATTGTCCCTTGATCATAATGTAGTGTCTGTCTTTGTCTCTTTTTACCTTTTTAAATTTGAAATCTATTTCATCTGATATAAGTATAGCTGTTCCTGCCCTCTTTTTTGGCCCATTTGCTTGTAGGATTGTTTTCCAATCTTTTACTTTCAGTCTGTGTTTATCTTTTGTGGTTAAATGTGTTTCCTGGAGACAGCAAAAGGTTGGATTTTGTTTTTTAATCTAGCCTGCTACTGTCTTTTTATTGATGAGTTTAATCCATTTACATTTAGAGTTAATACTAATATGTTGGCATCTGTATTTGCCATTTTGTTTGTCTTCTTTGTGATTTTATTCCTTGGTTTATTCTGTTCTTCATTCCTCTGTTGGTTTTGGCTTTAGGACTTCTTGTAGAATTTTTTGGAGTGGGGGTTTAGTTGTAATGAATTTCTGGAGTTTCTATTTGTCTGAGAAGGTCCATATTTTTTCTTCATAGTGGAAGGAGAGCTTTGCAGGGTATTCTTGGTTGGCATTTGCTGTGGTGAAGTTTGTCGAATATGTTACTCCATTCTCTTCTTGCCTGTAGTGTTTCTTCAGAGGAGTCTGAAGTTAACCTGATTGGTTTTCCCTTCTAAGTTATCTGTTTCTTCCCACTTGCCAATTTCATTATTTTTCCTTGTCTTGGACTCTTGCAAGCTTTACTATTATGTGTCTTGCTGTAGTTTTCTTTTCATTGTGGTAGTTGGGTGTTCTTCTTGCTTCTTGTATGTCTATATTCATCTCCTTTTTCATGCTTGGGGAGTTTTCTTCAGTTATCTCCTTGAATAATTTCTCAGTTCCTTTGTTTCTCTCCTCACCTTCTGGAATGCCTGTAACTCTTATTTTTCCTCTCTTCATGGAGTCTGATGATTGTCGAAGAATGTCTTCATACTTCTTCCTTTGCACTTCTCTCTCCTTTTCTCTTTGGGCTGTTTTTATTTCTGTATCTTCGAGAGTACTGATCCATTCTTCTATTTCATTGATTCTGTTTTCATTGCTTTTCCCAGAGTTCTTTATCTCCTCCAGTAATCTTTTAGTCTCCTGCATTCCTTTTCTTTCCTTTCTTGAGGTCTCAATTTCATTCTTCAGTTTAGCAATTATTTGTCTCAAATAATTTTTTTTCCTTTTCGTTTTCTTTCTGCTTTTTAATCATGATGATCATTAATTCTCTATTTGACAGGCTGAGAAGTTCTCCCATGTCATTTTTGAGCGCTGGTGACTGTTTTTCTTTTTGTGGTGTGTCCTTCTCCTGTGGGCTTGCTTGGTTATTTATATTTTTCCTTCTCCCTGCTATTTGTTTTCTCATTAGTTCTATGCGTTGGGACGTTGTGCCACTGGTGTTGGCGGGTATCTCTTTGGGGTTCTCCTTCAGTGGTGCTGGAAACTGTTTACCAGACCCAGTCCAGCACTGTATGCCAAAACTCCACCTGGGTGTTGATGCTGTGTTGCTGGGCATTGTCCCTTACAGTTCCCTCCCTCTGTATTTACTCAGTAACAGCAGGGAGTCAGCTAGTTGGTGATTTGTTCTGGTCTCTAGGTGGCGCCAGAGACCTGTACTTGCTGACCTGTGCTTTTTCCCTGTGGTTCTCTGTGAAACAGAGGGGTGGGGAGGGGAGCACGTCAACACGGGGCTATTGTTCAAGCTGGGTGCTGTGTCTGCCCCGTGTTCATATGGTACTGTGCCCGCAGCCTCATGGGTCCTGCGCCCTGAATTCTGCACTCCAGGCCTCAGTTCCAGGGCTGTCAGAGCCAAGACGCTGGCTGTCACCCTGTGCAGTGCCCGCTGCTGGGGCGCGTCCCACGCCCGGATCCTGGCCTGGCTCTCAGTTCCAGGATGGGGTCTTGCCCCACGCCTTGTTTCCTTTCTTAGCCCCTTTTGCGTCGCCCACCCCCTCTCAGAGCCTGGGTGGTTTTGGGCTCTCTGGCTTCCGGCCCTCAGGAAGCTGGTGATTTTGTTCTGGTCACGCGGGGGCGCCAGAGTGCCTTCCTGGCGTCCTTCCGGAGCTGTGCTTTTTGCCCCCGTGGTCTCCGGGGAACGGAGTGGGGGTGGCATGCGGTGACTCAGCTGTGTGGGGTGCTGTGTCTGCCCTCTGCCCCGCCGCCATGGGGATGCCCGAATTCCGAGCCGGGCTCTCAGTTCCGAAGCCCGCGGGTCCAGGACACGGGCGGTGGCCCAGTTCAGCCTCCGCAGAAATGGCGCCTTTTGCACCCCGCTCCGTGCAGGGCGCCCGGTTTTTGATTACTCCGTGAGGGTCATTCACCTCTGGATTCCCGCGGGTGTCCCCGCAAACCCAGGTCGCGGGCGCGGGGCCTGGGCAGCCACATCCGTGCACTTTGCGCCTTTCTGCCCCAGCCGCGCCCCCCCCCCCCCCAGTCCTGCGGGTGCGCTGCCCGCAGTGGTTCCTTTCCTGTCCTGCTCGGCCTCTACTTTGTTCTTGTTTCCCTTCTTCTGTCTGTTGGCGGATGTGCCGGCTCTGTGGCGGGGGAGGTAGCGGGGTTCTGCGCTTTCCTCTCTTTCTCGTCCCCTTTCATGGCTCCTTTCCTCGTTGGGCCGTTACCAGAGTCTCCCGTTTATCGTCCGTCCGTCTGTCCGTGCCCGCTCCAAGGACCGCCGCTTTTCCTCCCTGTTAACTGTTCTTACGGGAGGACGTGCTCGTGGCGCTTCGCCCCGCCGTGTTGATCCTCTTGCTCCTTCACTCCTTGCGAGCTTTGGGGCCTGCAGCTCTGCCCGCGGCGGCATCACTGTGCGGGGTGCCCGGGTGTGCTGAGACCGGGGTTCAGTCACGGGACCCCTGGGGGCCGGTGGCCTGCTCTGCCAGCGCTCGGGGAAGTGGGCGTTCCTCGGGTGAAGACCCCACTGCGCTGAGGGGGCCTGCCCTGCTTGTCGGTCTGTGGTCATTAAGGGGTGTCAGGGACACCTCAGCTGGTGAGCAGAGGTCCTTTGTTAAATGCATGTGCTCCCGCTGCCTCAAGTTTCAGGATTTCTAGCCCTTTTGGCCTCACCTTTGAGTTAAAGTTGGTGAATATCCTATTTCCAATGTGCGTGATTATCATGTGGGCCTTCACGTTCCTCTGCTGTGGAGAGGGACGTTTCTGGAAGGAAGGCAGGGTCCCAGGTGTGTGCTTTTTCTGCCTCCCTGCACTTGCACTGCAGGCATTCTGTGAGGATGGCAGTGGGCACAGGCACGGCCCACAGGGCACTTGCTAAGCTGCCGGATTGTCTTGTGCTCCAGGAGGCTACCTGGCCCTGGCAGGTCTTGAGCAGTTCTTGGGATCTCCAGGTGACGTCCCAGCTAAGCCCGGTACCCGGAGCTAGGTGTTTGTGTGCTTGGCAGAGCCCAGCTGTGTCTTCACACACAGCTTCCCACAGGGCCCACGTGACCAGCTCCAGCCCTTGGGGTTGGGCCTGGCTGACTGAAGGCCCATTTCCTGTGCTGGTCACTTGGACTTTCCCTCCAGACCACTTCCTGAGGGGCACGTCCTTCCTTGGGAAGGCGTGGATCAGGTGCAAACTCTGATTTGGTCATTATGGGGAAATCACATTTAATTTTGGGTTCTTTGTCGAGCCAAGCCAACTGTGACATTTTCTCTTCTCTTGCAGCACCTGTCTCTAAAAGCCAAAAGGGCCAAGGTCCAGGACCCGTGAACAGAGCCAGGCTGCAGCTTCAGGGCCTGCCGGTGCCCTCCCTGGGTGCCCAGGCGCGCCGGCCTGGCTCTTGCGGAACCTCCAGCTGCTCTGAGGGAGCTGCAGCCTGTTCCTTCGCTCCTTCCTTCCTTCCTGCTCCCCTCGGCCTCTGCATCCCTTGCTGGGACTGGAGGAGCCTGTGCATGGCAGGCACCTGCTGAGCTGCCCCCAGGCAGAGCAGGAGTTGGCAGGGCCATGCTCTTTGCTCATGCAGCACTCTCCCTATCCCAGCATGCCACCTCTGGCAGGTGCACTCCTGGCCCAGCTCTGGGCCCTGAGTAGGAAAGCCAGCCCTGCAGGCAGAGGCCCCACCTGGGGCTGGCAAAGGCTTTGCAAGGCTGGCTTTGCTTTCCCTGCCAGGGCCACGGCTATACTGGCTGTGAAGTCTGCTGCCTGGTGTGCACAAGCGTGTATCCATAAAGGGACGAGACCCTGTAGCGCCAGGAGTTCTGCCAGCACCAGGGGCATGTCTGGCGGGCATTAGGGCTCCACAAACAAGCGGCTTCGCCCGTCCTTGCCCGTGTCACTGTTTGTCTGCGGCCCGGAGACTTCTGGGATGACTGACCCACAGAGAGGGCTGGTGTGCGCTGTTCTTCATTCGCCCAAGGGTTTCCGGTTCCCAAGTGGGCTTAGCTTTCCTGCGGCGTATGTGGCACGTCCTGAACACCAGCTGAGCACAAGAGAGCGCCCGTCGCTCAGACCCCAGGACCCTCTGCAGCAGGAATTCACAATGTTTAGAGGCTCTAAGCTTCTGTAGCTCAGGAACATACTCGTGTATCTTTTTTTGTTCGTTCGCGCGTGTTCTCTGGAGAGCGTGGGGCGGCTCCGCCAGCAGGCACTGGCTTCGTGGCTGCCCCAGGGCTTCTTCGCTGTGACGATATTTGTGTTTCAACCCATGACTGACCAAGTTTTCTTTTCCCTTCCTGTTTCAATAACATTTATTTTAAAGACACTTAGCTTGAAAATTTATTTTTGTACTGACGTTACTTTGGATGGGCCACTTTTGGCACCAAACATACGTCATTTTTATTTCCATTTTATAAACATGTAAATAATGATAGTGATAACGTGTAAATAGTAGTAAACCTTTATACCTAAAGTAAACCTGTTCCCTCCCACCCGTGGCTCCTGTGGTCGGTGTTTTAAGATAATCCAGTTGTTCCGTGTGAGGACCTGACCTGAGAAACCTGAGCCGGGGCACACAGCAGTGTGGGCTCTCATGAAGTCGGGAAGCCCCACGATGTCCAGATGCCTCCAGAATTTACTAGAACAACTGTGGCCAGAGGTGCTGGTTCTTGCCAGTTTCCAGTTGGGATCTTTCTGCAGAAATGTCTGAAATATTTATTTTTAAAATCTAAACATAGGACCAAGGCTGATCCTGGTAAGCTCCTGCTGGGGTGGAAGGGTCCACACCCCCTGGGTTGAGGCTGGACTTTTCCAGAAGGGGAGATCAACCATGTCAGGGGGTGCAGATGGAACGAGCCTCGCCCACCCACTGCCCTCCTCTGGGGCCCGATTCCAGAGCATGTCTGCCCACCCCTCCCCCTTCCCTTCATGGGGGCCTGTCTGGCCCATGTTTATTCTAATGTGAATGTATTGTGCCACAGCTTTTCTCTGTGCTTCCAGAGCCTTCTTGCCCCCAGAGCTAGCCTGGATCATTAGACTGAAAAGGAGCAGGACATGCTGAGGCTTTGAAAATTCCTCCTTAATCTTTTATCACCCGAGGGGAGGACTGTGTAGACTTCAGCTGAGTGCCCTGGGGGGTGGTCCTGGCTCTCCTTATGGGCTCCCTATCAGGGCTTGCTGGCCACTTGGCAGCAGTTTAATCAACATGGGGGTCTCATGGTGGGGGAAACCCTGCACGGGCTAGTGAGGCAACATGCACATTGGAAGAGGCCGCTGGGAACTCCCTACATTCTCAGCTATTTATTGCTGGGAGAAAGAGTGCTAGAAGTAACCCTGGGTGTCCCTCACTGGGCTGCAGACTCAGAAGGATGGCAGGTTTGGGGACAGTTAATTGTTCCAGTGGTGAGTGGCTCAGGAAGTCCAGCGTCCCGGGAACCAGGGCAGGTCTCCTGCTCCAGACTTTTAGACTGAGGTCAGCTCATGCCTGGCCCGGTTCTGTGCAGCCCCAGATGAAACCCGGTTCTTACCTCCATGTTTGCCAGCTGACTGGAACATGGTTCCTGCCAGAATGCAGGTTAAGGGGCCTGACTCTCCGACACAGATGGAGGCCTCCCCCTGCCCCAGCTTCCTCCCCCAGTCCCTGGAAGCCCAGTGTTCCCACATCAGGACCTCAGAGACACCCCCTTTGCTTGGACCCTAGCCACCTCTGTCCACTTGGGGAGAGGGGACTTGATCACCTCTGGGTGCAGGAGCTACACTTATAAGCCTCTAGGACACCTATGGTGGACACCACGCTGCATGTCACTAGAGTTGGGGCAGTTGGGCAGGCAAGAGCACTGAAATGAGTCAGAAAACCCCAGTTTTCTAAAAAAGCACAATATTGAGGTATAATTTAATTGTAATGAATGCACTCATTTTAACTGGATTGTTCCATGACTGTTGACAAATATATACACCACAAATGAGCACCCGTCAGGTACAGAACATTTCCATCCAAAATCCTACCCTTATGAACTTTTATACAGGCCTTTCCCCACCCACTTAGGCGTCCAGATGCTGCTTCCCATTGCCGAGAATCAGGCTCGGCTTCTCTGGGATTTCATGCAGCTGAAATCATTCAGAACATGCCACATTCCCCTGTGTGTGGAGAAGATCTGGGTCTAGCTCCAGTCTCACCATCAGATTACGCTGGGACCCCTGGTAAGGTGCATCTTCCATCTTCATCTCGGTTTCCTTATTTGTGAACAGGATGTTAGGTCACAACTCCCACCCACGAGGCCACGGTGCTGGACACGGCTCCCTGGGATTCCAGAAAGGCAGCCGGGTCACTCAGTCACCAGGGCCTCTTCTCTTTGCAGCCCGATGGGGTGACAGAGGTTCTTGCCACCCCCTCCATTCCTATCCCAGCCTGCCTGGTGCTGCGGCCTGCAGGTCTCCACCCTCACCCTCCTTTCCGGGAGGACTCATTTTAACAAAATACAAAAGCACACTTGGAAAGAACAGGATGCAATAATGAGGGCCCCCCCAAGTGGGCAGAGATGGCTAGGGTCCAAGCAAAGGGGTGTCTCAGGTCCTGATGTGGGAACACTGGGCTTCCAGGGGCTGGGGTTGGGGGCAAGTGGGGAGGCCTCTGGGCACTCCAGGGTGGAGGCAGCAGGGACAGACCTGCTCAGACCCACACAGCAACAAGCCTGATGGACACCCCCAGACCCTCCATGGTCGGATAAGGACTCACTGACATTTGACACACTCAGAAGCACTATTAGATCAGAGAGTTGCAGTTACACTCGCCCCAACACTCAAATACGTATTGTCTTCTGCACACCAGGCCCTGGGAGCTATGGCAGTGAACGCAGCAAAGTCCCTGCTCCCCAGGAGATGACATGCTAGAAGATGCCCACGCTAGGGTGCGTCCTGTCATTAGCCCAGGATGTGGAGGGTACACAGGGTGGCCCTGAGTTTTGTCCCCTGGAATTGTCCTGCCCATCTGCTCCGTGCATGAGCAACACGGTGGGGCTGTGCTGCCCTCTGCTGGCCACAGGGAGGCAGCCGCTCCCAGGCTCAGCGGTCCTGGCCTGGCAACGGGCTGAGAAGAGGGTGGGGCTTTTGGCAACCTGCACAGCAGATAGAAGGGGCAGGAGCAGTGGGAAGAGCTCTTCTCCAGGGTCCCAACCTCCTTTTTGTTTCCTGCACATCTCTCTTCCCGTCCCACTATAGCTGGACTTGGAAAGTGGGAGTTGAGCCAAATCATGTTCTTTTGAGCCGCTCTTTGCAGTACCCCCTTCCCACCCCACCAGCCTCATGCCCCCCAGCTGCTGCAACTGGTTCAGGGGACCCCTTCTCAGTCATCTTTCCAAGTAGGGAGGGAGGGACCCACATGCTGAATTTGGAATGGAATCCAGGTGACATGAAAAGAGGCCAGCTACCTGAGGCAGGAGTCTGAGAGGCCATGCCCCGTCTCTGGCCGTCCCAGCCCAGGGCCAGGATGCATGCAAGTTTGGGGGCATAGCAAAATGGTCGCTTTTGTGCCATCCACTTTTCGGGTGCATGGCTATGCAGCCCCTGGCACACCATCCCTGGCTACCACATCGGATACAGACCCTGCCAGGCTTGGTGACCTTCTGGGCCGCCCCAGTGCTGCTGCTGTGGTGGAGGCTGGGCCCTTCTGGCACTGCCCCTGGGGCTCCAGAGACCCCTGGTGGGCTGCGGCTCTGACCTGCTCAGTTCCCCTTTCCCTCCCCTGGGGCCTGACTGGACCATGTTTATTCTAATATGGAAGATTTTGTGCACAACCGTTTCTCTGACGGGTCTTAGGTGGAGGAAAGGTGTGCTGGGATTTGGAGTTTCATAAAGTGTCCTGCAAGTGAGGTGGGGGAGCTGGTGCTGGGAAGCAGGGACCCCCTGGGGTTCGAGTTGCAGAGATACCTCCCCTGGAGTAGAAGAAACCCCAGCTGGTTGTCCCCTGCATGGAACTGCCTCTAACCGCGGCCAAAGGCCTTGCCTAAGGCGGATGCTGCTCGCGCTGCGTGCCCACCCACGAACTTGTCTCTGCTCTGGATAGTAGGCGGCCTCCAAACCTGTGCTCCCCGCGCCAGGCCCACACCCCAGTCCAGGCTGGTGTAGCACGAGGCCAGATGGCTGGACGTTTGGGCCGGTGCTGCGCGCGGCACCCAGCAGGGGGCGCTGGCGTCTCGCGTTTGCGGCGCCAGGACTCCAGGGCGCTCTCCAGGGCCTGCAGGCTGCGCACCGGAGCCTCCTGCCTGCCCCGTGCGCTCCGGTCGCCTGTCCACCAGGCACAGTTCCCTTTACTCAAAGGTGGATTTGACCCGCGGGTCCTTACATCTTGACCACCCGCCAGAGGAAAGCGCAGATCTCCCTGGTTTATAGGTACAGTTTATGATAATAATAAGCAATAACAAAAATCAAGTTACTAGGTGACATTTATGGAGTCCTAATTATTGACTTGGCCAGCCTGGTCCTTCAGGGTGGAGTGGGGGAGGGAGCTATGGGTGGTAGGCTAGCCCCTGGGTGCTGGCCACGCTCATAAGCCTGGCTGCGGCATCAGGGTCCCTGCAGACCAGAGGTGAGGAGCAGCTAGGGCCTGCAGACCATCTTAGGCCACCTCATATCTGCATTTCTGCCCTCTGCTGACACTTGCAGCAGGACTTGCTGAAGTGCCCAGGTAGTGTCGCAGGCACAGGAAGAATAGCACCTACCAGAAAACTTTGCCCAAGGACGTGGAGCTCAGAGTCACAGCCTGATCCTGGAGGTGTGCCCAGGCCAGACGTTTGAGGCCACAGCACAGCCAAGGGCTCCCAGGGCCTGACCCCTTTGCAGTCCAGAATCAGAGACAGCTGGTGGTCAGCTCCAGCTGGAGTCGGCCCCAGCACGAGGCAGTGGGGTATGACGGTTAGGGCCTTGGACTTTTTGGTCAAGTGCCCGGATGCTGCTCCTGCTGATACCCACCTTCAGTTGTTGCAGGGATCAAGTGACTTACTTTTCAAAAGTGCCTACAGCAGCGCTGGGCACAGGGTGGATGCTAAGCAAGGAGGAGCCATTATTATAACTCCTCCACCTTGTGTGTGCCAGCTGCCTCCCTGGAGAGTCTGAGCTCTAAGCAGCGGGAAGTGCAGTCAGCACCAGGTGCCTGGGGGAAGGTCAGCCCAGGGCTCCCTTCCCTCTGTGCTGCTGGGCCCCAAGCAGAGGGGGGGGGGTCAGGGGAGGGGCTTCCAGGAGCAGAGCACATCTGGCTGCAGGGACTAGTCCCTAATCAGCTCCCCTTCCCCAGACCACACCCCGGGACCCCCTAGGCCAGAGGGGAAATCGCCTATTGACAATTATTCCCCTGATCGATTGGTTGTTCCTCCTAATAATAATGGGATGTGCAGAAGGCTTTACAGAGACCCGGCCTGTGCTAGCATCTTGGCCCAGCAGTTCTCAAACTTCCTGGTCTCAGGACCTCCTTGCACTTAAGCCGATGGAGGCTCTCAGGAGTTCTTGTCAAGGTGGGTCCTGTCTGTTGCTGGTCACCATTTGAGGAGTTAAAACTGAGAAACTAATAATTTTGGTGTATCATTTTTAAAAAGTTGCAACAACAAACACATACCTAATGTTAGCGGAAATACCATATTTTATGAAAAGTAACTATTTCCCAGCACAAAAAAATTGAGGGAGGAGGAGGTGAGGCATTGTTTGCATTTGTGCACATCGTTCTATTGTCAGGCTTAGCAGAAAACTGCTGGCTTTTCCTATTACTTCTATATGAGCTGTCACATGTCTTGTAGTCTCTGAAATGTTCCACTGAGAGTAAGAGAGATCTTTCATTGAGAGAGACAGAGAACATCTTGGTATTGTCGTGAACATAGTTATGACCACTGCTGACCCTCGAGGAGGATCTCAGGGTCCCCTGAGGGCCCCAAAGCATACCTTAGAAGCTGCTGCCTTGTGTCCATGATGGGTAGGTTCTGCTATGCCCCAGTTTTACAAACGAGGAAACTGAGGCACAGGAGGGGCAGGACTTGCCCAAAGTCACACAACTGGGAGTCGAAGCCAGGCTGTCTGGAGCCCTGGTCTCTGGGAAAAGACTTGACTTTGGGGTGCGTGACCCTAGTACTCAGCCTGGGAAGCAGGTCAGGCACTGGACGTGAACAGCATAAGCCAGAAAGGATAGGCCAGTGGGGTGGGGAGCAGGGCCTCAGGTGAGGGGGCTTGGGAGAAGCCCAGGGGACCAGTTAGTCACCAAGTGGCCCCGGTGACAGGGCTGGAGATGGCAGCTGGCGCTGATGCCGCCTCGACTGGAAAATCAATAGGTGATCAGCGTTCCAGGGGCGCGCTGTTCATCAGGTGCACGAGAGGGGGGTGCGGGCGGGGGCCGGGAGGAAATATCACTGACCCCCGGCAGGATTGATCAAACAGCCAGACACCCAAGGCCAAACTCACTAATAAAGTGAGACGTTCAGCTCAGCCGGGCAGCTGCCGGCTGAAGGTCTTAAAAAAACCGCTTAGCTGGGGAGTTCTTGCTAAACTGTCTTTGTTTCTTGAGGCCAGTGCGCGCTGTGTCGGGGGGAGGGTGCTGGAGGGATTCTGGCTTGGCTGCTGTTTGGCCTGCTGCAGGCCCGGACCTCGGAGACTTGGAGCCCTCCTGGCATGTGCGTGGGGGGCCTGCAGCCACCCCCCTGCAGCCTGCACACACTGATTGCACAAGGGCATGGGTGCACATGTGCGCACGCACAATTTTGCACGTCTGTCCATGTCTCTGTGTGTGTGTGCATGAGCTGCTTGCACACCACTCGCTTCTGGGCACTTGTGCGTGTAGTTTAATTTCTTCTTCATTCTTTTTTCACTAATCTCGTGACTTCCTCTGCTGGAGGTGCTGTATTCAGAATGAGAGTCGTGATTGGGGGCAGGGTGAATAAGAAAGTCGGGGCAGGAAAACCGTACCTATGAGGCTAAGATGTAAGTAGAGAAAAAGTGTAGACATGAAGGGAAGGAGGAGAGGAGGCAGAGAGAAGGATCGTTGTGGGAGGGAGTTGGAGCGCTCTGGCCAGGAGGGACACAGACCTGGGTGCGGACGTGTGCCAGGTGAGATATGGGGGGAGGAGACTGTGCAGCTGGGAGACCAGGAAGCCGTGTGGGCAGCCATGACTTTGCACCCTCTGGCATCCTCTGAGGAACCCAAGCTGAAGAAGAGAAAGACTTCCAGCGATGCTGGCGTGGTTGGATGGCATTTTGCTAAATGTGCCGCCGTATCGAGGCTGGCTTGTGGGTACACCGAGTGGCTTTAACTCACAAGATAACATCATTCCTGTTAAGGGTTACATTTTATGGGAGCTTTCGGTGTGCCATCTCCTGCCAGCCCTGATTTTCTTTGCTTCCATCCTACTCCTTCCTCCTAGTTGGAGGAAGGAGAAAACCTCCTAGCTGGAGGTTTCTGCTCGACATCTCTGCTATGCATGATAATCTTTTTAGTCTTTTTTAACATTTAAAAATTGTGAGAAGTACCCAATATACAGAAAGGTGCATAAAGCACAAATGTCCACTTTGAAGCAGACAGTGAAAGCAAATACCCAGGTACCAACCCCTCCCCCCCGCCCGCCCCAGCCCCAGGTCCAGAAATGCAACAGGAGCGTCTCCCCAAGCTCTGTTCCTCAGTCAATCCCCCACGAGGTAACTATTCTTCCTTTTATAGTCATCATATGTAGCCTACGCTAAATGGTTAAATTGGCCTCAGACCCGAAGAGCCAAAAAAAGAGAAGAAAAAACTTACCTAATTGTTCTCAAAGTCTTGCTTTTATAGACACAGCAGAGCCTGAAGGGTTATCGACTAACCTTGAGTTGAACTCCAAGGCTGGTTGGAGGTGGGAGACACAAGTGCAGAAGCTGGGGCTACCTAGATTCCTCCAGTTAGCTGAAAAAAAGCCTCTTCCTACCTCTCCAGGTGTCAGCTGCTCTGTCATTAGCCAGTGAACTTCAGCCAAGGGCACATTTCTTTGTCCCTAACCTGCTCCTTAGCCAATAAATTTAACTCTTTTGTTCTCAGTCCCACTTCCCCAGACCTATAGAATCTCATCCCCTTTCTCGAGCAGGGGAGACTTGGCTGTCTCTCCTACCTCTCTGCCAGTTTGCAACAAAACCTCGTTTTCTTCTCAGAACCTGGGGTCCTGGGATCAGTTTCTGTGTAATTTGGGTAGTGAGCCCAACCTGCTGGGCGACAGTCATGGCTCTCAAAACCATCTTTTCCTTGTGAAATCATCTTACATTGGCAGGAAAGTTGCGAAAAGAACTCCCAGAGTGCTTCACCCAGCTTCCACTCATGAAAACCTCTTCCATAACCAGAGCACATTTATCACACTAAGAAATTCACGTTGGTGCAATACTATTAACTCAACTACTGACTTTATTTGAACCTCACCAGCTTTTCTATCAATCTTCTTTCCTGATTTTTTTTTTTTTTTTTTAGTTCCAGGACCCAATCTAGGCTCCCACATGGCACGTAGTCATCTTTTTTTTTTTTTTTAAGATTTATTTATTTATTTATACAAGCACTGGGTACAGTCAGAAGCGCGGGAGGGTGAGAGAATTCACCAGAGCCAGAGTGGGGAGCAGAGCAGGCAGAAGGACCGAAGTACACTGCTGAGGGGAGCAGCGGGCGGCAGGAGAGGTCTGCGCGCCATGCGGGACCCTCCCCAGTGGTCGGGGATCGAACCGTCGCTGCAGAGGCTGCGGGCAGCTTTGCAACCCAGCGCTCAACCGCTGCGCCACCAGGGAGGCCCTGGCACGTAGTCATCTTGTTGGTACCTCTGTGCCGAGCCAGGAAGAGGGCCTCTTAAGAAGCCTTGGGATTTGTGGCTGTGAATGCCAGTGACTGTGCTTGGCACACCCCCCTAACCCCCCCCCCCAAACTGCAGAGGAGCACGCCCAGCATCCTGTCCTCTCACTCCTCTCTTTCCCCTGCTCCCTTCTCTGAACAGACCTGAAACCTTTCTTTGCCAGAACCTCCGGCTCCATCATCTTGGGGAATTAAGGGTTCTATCCAAAAGATAAAGATGGAGATTAACATTTCAGGGATTATAAGTGGCTATAGAGTATGGAGGTAAGAGTTTGGATTCTGGGCCAGATTACCAGGGTTTGGATCCTGGTTTTGAAAAAATGGAGATTTAATAATGCCTACCTTATGGGGCTATTAGGAGTGTCAGGTGAGCCAGGGGACAGTCAGGGCTTACAACGTGCATGTCCCGGAGTAGTAAGTGCAGCGTTGAATCCAATGTTAAATCTCTTCTTACCCTGCTGGGTGTGTCTATATCTGTGCCCATTGGAAGAACTAGAAATGGGTAATGAGGCCACTTCAGGGAGCAAAGCTGGGCTTATGGGAGAGGGACTTTCACTTTTGACTTTATATACTTTCCTACTATTTAAGAAAAAAAATAAGCATCTAGTACAAATTTTAAAGTAAAAAAATTGTTAGAAATTTTAACTCTTATAGAAGCAAAAGATAAGCTTTGGAATAAAATAAGATTCGCCCCATTTACCGTGGCGCACAGGCGTGGCAGGCTGTCATCCATCTTCCGCGCGGCGCGTGTGTGCTTTGCCAGCAAAAGGTCTGTGTGTGTCTGGGATTGGGGTTGGACTTGCCTGGATCCCAGTTCCCTAAACTTCTGCTGTGCATAGCACAGGGGCTGAACCCTGGTCTGTCGCGCCCCACTCCCCTCACTGGGGCCTCCCTGCGCCCCCACTCCCCGCCCCCCACCTGCCCTGGTTGCCAGGGAAACGGGCCTTTATTGAGTGGAGCAATCCCCAGCCCAGCCCTGTGATTTGTCCTTGTCTAATTATTATTACTCTTTGCATTTCCCCTTCCGATGAGTAATGGGGGAGGGTCGAGGGGTAGGAGGGCCCAGGAGCCCAGGAGTAGTGATTTGTGGGGTCGGCAGCTCATCTTTGAGAGGAGGACATTTATCTTTCCAGAAGCAGGAAAGAGCCCAGTGGAGACGAATTCAACAGTTCCTATGTGGATGGGATCGTGTGTTCACACCCTGGTCGGGAGCTGCACACCTGGAATGCATGTGCAAGAGTGTGGGGGCATGTGCAAGAGTATGGGGGCAGCAGGCCTCAGAGCAGGAAGCATGTGGATGGGTGTGGTGATCGTTTACAGCCCCTAAAGCCATGTCCAGCGCACCTGCGTGTATGCGTGTGTGTGTGCTCTCGTGCGCTGTCTGCTGAGCTCTCTCACCCAGCTGTGCCCGCTGGCCTGCGTGCCTATGATAACCTGTGGGTGTAGACGTTGTAAACAAAGCCAGGAGGCCCTATGTATGCCCCTCTGCGCGTGTGCATGCTGGACACGTGGCTGGCAAACGTCTCTGCGGGTACACAGACTGCATTCTGTCTCCCCGGGAACTTGTCCTCCTGGGACATCACCATGCACACATGGTGATGAAAACCAAAATGCCGCCCTACATCAGGGTGCTGCCACTTTGTCAGTGACCCCCCAAGATGAAAACACAGGGGTTGGATACGTTCAGAGGTTTGTTGCATGCACATTTGGTAGCTGGGCTGAATGAATGGTGACAATACTCCTTTGATCCTGTCTGAAGCCACATGCTCTTAATGAGATTCTGTCCTTGCTCCTAGTAGGAGGCGAAGTCTATTTCCCCGCCTCCTGGAATGGGTCTGAACTTGGATAATGGACCAAGGTGGGGGCATGGTGAACCCATGCTGGGCCTGGGCCTCCACACACCTGTGGCTCCCGCCAGCTGTCTGAGGACTTAGCAATCAGTCCAGCTGCCGCATGAAGCAGCGTGTGCTGGACCACTAGGGCCCACAAAGGATCGGGGCACAGAGCCCACTTGCTCCAGCTGATGCTGCCCCAGAGCATCTCAGAGCCAAGACCTCAAAGACTGAGAGTCCAGCCAGGGGCAGCAGAGCTGCTCACCTTGCAGCCGTTGACAGGCCTTGAGCTATTTGAAGTCTCTGGGTCTTGGGGTGCTTTGTTGTGCAGCTTTATTGTGTCAATACATAGCTGACAATAACTAAAAACTTGCATGAACACATCCAAGCAAGACATG
This sequence comes from Talpa occidentalis, assembly GCF_014898055.3. NCBI lineage: Eukaryota > Metazoa > Chordata > Mammalia > Eulipotyphla > Talpidae > Talpa > Talpa occidentalis. Next base: position 91,856,846 of record NW_023600993.1, read on the forward strand.
GTAATGGTAACTGTATGTACTGCAGATATGCACGTAGGATGAGTTTCTCTGGACCCTGAAATGATTGGTTAGTTGTCTGTTGCTGCATAACAAATTACCCCCCAAATTGGAAGCTCAACACAATAAACATTTTTCTCAGTTCCCGTGGGTCAGAAATTAGGACATTGGTTAGCTGGGTGCCTGTGATCCAGGGTCTCTGACAATCAGGGACCTCATTATTGGGGGTTGTTGGGGCTGTGGGCTCACATTGGGTTCCCCTCCCTGGAACCTGAGAATTCCTGACTCTCCTTGAGCTTCAGTATATACTGTATGGAATCCTTGTGGGAAGACCTGTAGAGAAGCTTCCCATCTAGACAGGATGGCCTTGATTCCAATGCCAGGATCAGGACTCAGGAGGAATGAATGCTCATGTCTATCAGAAATCATACAACACACATGGGTGGCCATAGCAGTTGTATTCATGATAACCCAGACTGAAAACAAGCCAAGTGTCTATCAACTGTAGAATGGACAAATAAGCGGTGGAATATTCATTCACAGGAATACTACACAGCCATGAAAAAGGAGTAGCAACACACTGAATGAATCTCATGGACACAGAGTGAACCTAACTAGCGAGAAACAAGATTCTGTACTGTGTGAGTTCACTTTGTCAGCTTCCCAAGTCAGGCAAGGTAATCTGTGACCAGAAAGTGGGGAAGTGTTTAGTTTAGTGGGGTAATGACAAGAAGAAGGTTGGAGGGGCTTAGGGGTACTGGGAATGCTTTCTTTCCCTTTGTAAAATCTAGGTGCTGGTTCTACTGTTGTGTTCACTTTGTAAAACTCTAGCCTTGAAGCTTTTGCTCTTTTCTGGTATATGCTCAACTAGAATAGAGTGTGTACCAAACAAAAAGGCATCCTAGATAAAATGAAACATTGGGGTGCCTGAGACTTGGATTGGGGGGAAGTCAAAAGGTGACAGAGCTGGTCCATCACAGGAATGGGATCGCATTGGGTCAACCAGATGCTTTTAAAGAAGCCCAACCTACTTCTGTGAGCAGTGGAGGGACACGGTGGATCCTAATGTACACTTTCATTTCAAAAAGCCTGCCCTGGAGAAAGGACCCTTTTGGGATGGGTTGGAAGGTTCTTGACAAAGTCCAGGAAAAGATGATGGAGGTGTGGGCTCAAAGGAGGCTTTATGGGGGATGGGGGCGGGGGGCGGTATGGAGAAGTGTAGGTGGATTTCAGGGATAGTTAGGAAGTTGATAAAGCTTGGAGGGATTAGATGTAGGGCTGGGGGAGGAGCCAGTGCAGGAGGCAGTAGGGGGAGGTGGAAGAGGGAGAAGGAGACACACATCTTTCCTGCAAAGTTCACTGAGATAATGAGCGGCCCTGGCATTTGACTAACAAAGGCAGGGCGTTCATCCTCAGAGTGGGGTTGGCTCAGGGTGCTAATGATACCTGTGATCTGATCTTCCAGAAGGTCAGGCAGAACCTTGGCTGCAAAGTGACTTTCAGGACCAGTGGCAGAGTGTGTCCCCTGGACACTCTAGGAAGTTGGCTGTCGGATATTCTGAGACTCTTAGAGGCTGGCCCATGTTCACCCCTTCCCTCCAAGCCCCTGCTTGGAGATCATTCGAGAGCATCTCGCAGGACTGACTCCCTCCTCCTCATTGCTTCTCACTACTCCTTGGTCAATGATTCTTGACCAACATATTCACCTATGTAACCCATCAAGACATAGGATAGTTCCGAGACTTGGGAAGGCTCCCTCGTGTCCCCTTGAAGTTACTCTCCCATCTGTTCCTCACCATCAAACACTGATGATCTGAATTCTATCATTATCCCTCCGATTTCTCACTTACTCTTATTTTCAACTGACACGTTCCTTTGTCTTTAAAGCACTCGTCTCCTTGGTTAATTGATGTTCATTTTTCTACCCTCTGTCTTTAACAGGGTTGATGACAGCCAGTTACAACAGATGTACACACACGTTTACAGACACACATCACTCAACACACAAACTTAAACAGATACACATTTAGGTTAAAGAAACTTTTTTGAGGCTCAAAAAGATATAAGCCAAGGTAAGGAAAAATACTTTTTATCAAAGCCCTTCATGTTAGTGCACAAAACACACACACACACGTACACACACACACACAGAAGCCAAGGACCATTTGCTACCACCTCCTGCTCCCTTGTCAGAGTCAGAGCAAGAAGAGAAAAATCGGAATTCTTGCCCTGTCTCAAAAGTAAAAGGGACAAATTAGTTTCTTGTCAGTGCACTGCAATAAATACATTGTCATTTTTATCCCCCAGTGAATCATAGTCTCCATTTCTCCCGTAACTATTATACAGTCTGCTGGCACTATATCATTTTTTGGTAATTTTATTTTCACCAATTGTTTTATGAAATTTTTGAGTTTTATGGACACTAAAACAAATCTAGCCTGCGAGTGTTATAGCCCTTTAAATCATCAGCAGGAAATCTCAAGGTTCCTCCAGACTGTGGTGGAAGGAGGCTTTAGGGAAGAAAGATTGCCCCTAGCTTATAAACTGAGCAAAAACCCAGAGATAAGTTTGTAAAAGGGACATAGATCATGGCGGGTGAAAACTGGTGTGTAAAACATCTCCCTGCTCAGCTCCTATAAGAATAAAAATGGACTTTTCTTTAGCAGAAACGCTAAAGTAGTTGGAGGGAGAGAGCACATAGTTCTATGCCTGTGTTCTCCACCATCGTGGCCTGAATTTCCCTCCGAGTCTGTGAGCCAAACACCAGCTGCTCACTGCTGGGGAGAATGACCACAGAGGGGCCAGCTCAGGGGAGCTGAGTGTGTCTGGGATACTCACACAGAACACAAGCTCTCCGTGAATGTTCCAGTCATATTCCTGGGCTAGCAAGTGAAAAAGGGAATAAAAATTGATTCTAAATCACATGTGAAAAAAGAAATCCAGCAAAACAAGATGAGAATAGCTAAATCGATTTGGAGAAAGGCTTGTCGTACCATCTATTAAAATGCATTATAAAGCTACAATAATAAAACCAGTCTGTTGCCCATATAAGACGAGACAGGCCAATCAATGGAATGAAACAGATAGTCCTGATTAAGAAGTGGGTCCGTGAAAAATGAAGGATCACACATCCATAGAAGGACGATGGATTATTCAGTAAATGCTCTCTGTAAATCCAGTTACTTGGAAAATAGTCAATTTAGATCTTCATCTCATTCTGGAGTCCCCAAACTGAAAACTAGATGGGTGGAACAGTTGAAAGTAAAAAATGAAACAATAAAAGGCACGACCAAAAGTAATACAGAGTAATTTGATGTCTAGATGGGGAAGGTTTTATCCATGAGCTTGGATGTAAGTGACAAGAGAAAAGATGGGCAGATTTAGCTTCCAAGATGTTCACATGCCTGTATTTAAGACATATCCTCCAGGTAAAGACCAAAAGTCAAACTGACAAAACCTTTTGACACAGATGATGGCAAAAGAGGTTCATGTCTGTAAATTGATAAAGAAAATCACTGGCACTAAATAGAATGGGCAAAGGAGAAAACCCCATCGTTCACTGAAGAATGGACAGCTCTATCTCCTTACTCAGGAAGCCATCTCTGTGCTACTAGTTGTGATGGTTGATTTTGTTTGTCAACTTGGCTGGGCCCTGGGGCGCCCAGACATGGTCAAGCATTATACTGGGTGTGCTGGTGAGGGTGCTTCTGGTGGACACTCACACTGAATGGGTGGGCTGAAGAAAGCGGGTTGCCCTCCCCACATACAGGTGGGGCTCACACAGTCAAAGGCACAAATAGACTAAAATGATGGTGCCTCCCGCGAGTTGGGGAGCCTCCTGCCTGCCTGCCTTTGAGTTGACATACATTTTTTCCCTGCCTTTGGACTTGAACTGAACTAGTGGCCCTTCTTGAGTTATGAGTCTGTCGACTTTTGGATGGGAACCCTACCATTGGCCCTCTTGGGTCTCTTGCTGACTGAAGAGCTTGGAGCTTAACAGCCTTCATGATCCATTCCTTATAATAAATCTTGTGCGCACATGTGCGTGCGCGCGAACACGCACACACACACACACACACACCCCTAGGTCCATAGCCATTTCTCTATCTTTCTCTCTACCTCTATCATCTATATCGATCTCCAAATCCTGTTGGTTCTGTTTCTCTGGAGCACCCTAGCAAGTGACCAATAAATTGGTCATCTAAGAAATACAAAATACAGCCCTGATGCTATGCTAGTTTTTCTCATGCCTCTTGATCTACTAAGGATCCTCTTGGCTCCTCCTTATCAGCAACAAGATATCCTCAAGGCTCTCCCAGCTTAAACAACCCTTCCCTCCACTCCCACAACCCTCTCAGACAACTTGCCCCTCTGGCCGATCTTGCAGTCCAGTTTCCTCAGTCTGCCTCCCCAGGTGCATCTCATTTCTGTGCGATCCCATCGACACCCACTACCGCTGGCTTCCCTGCCTCTGGTGCACCCCACACTCATGGGTGTCGGGGCCTTGGCCACAGCTGTGTTTCTGTCCCCACTGTTGGCCCCCGATGCTTCGGGGGCTCCAGAGTACACCCCTCAGAGCAGCCGACGCGAGTGCCTTGTTATCACTAGCTCTGCCTATTGTTGGCCTCCTGCTCAGCGCTCAGCATAGCTTTTGATTTTCAGGAAGTTGATTTGGTTCTTGCTTTGCCCATCTTGTCCAGGAGAAGGTCAGTGCCCCGAGGACAGAGGTTGAGTGTCTCTTACGCCCCGTGGCAGGCCCAGCACCCAGCACCCAGCACTAGAAGACACTCAAGATGAGTTGTTGTTTTTTTTTTTTTAAGATTTATTTATTTATTTATTTTTATTTATTTATATAAGCACTGGGTACAGTCAGAAGCACGGGAGGGTGAGAGAATTCACCAGAGCCAGAGCGGGGAGCAGAGCAGGCAGAAGGACCGAAGTACACTGCTGAGGGGAGCAGCAGGCGGCAGGAGAGGTCTGCGCGCCATGTGGGACCCTCCTCCGGTGGCCAGGATGCAGCCGGGGATTGAACCGTCACTGCAGAGGCTGCGGGCAGCTTCGCAACTCAGTGCTCAACCGCTGCGCCACCGGGGAGGCCCAAGGTGAGTTTCTTGATGAACCGAGTGACCGAGAATAAATGACAGAGATAAAATGGCTGGACAGTGAGCTCCTGTGAACTAAGAGTCCGCACACAGCGCTGGGTCCAGGCGAGGGTGGGCTGCGGGGGATCTCAGGGCAGCTGGCACTGGGGGTGTATGTGGACTTGCTCTGGGTTCTAGCGATGCTTCTGGAATGCTGATGTGCACAGGAGTCCTGTTAAACTGCAGACTCTGATGCCACAGGACCAGAACACTTCTTTTCCGAGCAGCTCCCAGCTGGCGCTGCCGCGGTTGGCCCCAGGCCAGCTCACACTAGCAAGGTCCCCAGCACCGGTCCTCAGACTTGGCTGCACACTGAACCACCTGGGGGCTGTGACAATACCTGGAGGTTCTGGTGGATTGGACTGGCGTGGCTGGGTATTAGGTTTTCTTATAACCAGGTGATGGGGCACAGAGGCTGAGGACCCCTGCCCAGGGCAGCAGTGGGCTCTGTAAGTGACCGCATAGAAGGAAGACATTGGTGTTAGGTTCCTTTTCAGGAAGAGCACTACATTTTTATGGGGATAAAAAAATGTTCTTAACAAGCCTGTTTGTGACAGACCCTGAGTCACAGCAGCACCCAAAAGATGGGCTGCTATCCTGGGTGGGGGAATGCAGAAACAGGTGTAAGCAGTTGGGGTCCAGGAGGGAGACCCCTAGTCCTTCCCTCAGGTCTTCAGAAAAAATGATGGCTAAAGTGGTGAATGCTTGTAAAGAGGAGAATTTTAGGTGATGCTGGTAATGGTGGGGCTTCCCTGGCTAAACTGCACATTGCAATCACTTGGGGATCTTTAAAACCCCCCATATTAACTCAGATCTAGAGGTGGGGCCCAGCCCAGCAACTTTCTGATGCACCTCCCATGGGCAGGCTCATTTGCATAGGGGGGTGAATGCAGGGCATGAAGACAGGGTTCTGCGGGGCCTCCCAAGTGCAGAGAGCATTTTGGGCTTTCAGAATTTACAAAATCAGGACTTCAAGTCACGTGGAACCAGAAGGCCAAACCCAGTAGGGCCCCCAGCCAATAACCAGGCTCTTGTTGGAGAAGAGAAATTCTGTGCGCTCCAGTTTCGTCCTCCTTAAAGTGGGAATAATCTCATCTGAACCTCAGAAATATTTTGAGGAACAAAGACAGGGTGCGATGGATGTAATATGCTGCATCAGGAGGAGGCCCCATATAAGATCTTGACCAAGGTTTGCTATTTTACAGGGTGTGGATTTGGACAGAAAAACGTCATGCAGGAGAAAAGTTTGCTAATCCAGGCTCTGAGGGCTCCTGCAATGGGGCGCGGCACCAGGCCAGACGCCACCTTGTGCTGCAAACCTGAGTTGCAGGAGCGGCAGCCGAAAGCTTTTTAATGTTTTCCGGGAGGTGACCTCAGTTTAGAGCAGCGCCTGGGTTTCAGCGCCCAGTTTCTCACCTCAACACCTGTAAGGACCACATCATGCCCACTTCAAGTGTCCAGTCACCATTCAACACCCTCTTTACCTGTGCCCCCGCCCTGATAGATGGATGGAAGGGCAGGGTTTCTCAAGCTTTGCCACTTTGGGACAAATGATCCCTGATGGGGGAGTTACTTTGCAAGGCAGGATGGTTAGTGGCATCCATACCTCTAGCCACTGCATAACCCCCCTTCCGGGCAGGTGTGATAACCAAAAACTGTCTCCAGACGTTGCCAAATGTCCCTCCAGGGAAATAATCGCCCCAGCTGGAAACCACTGAGCAAAGGCAAACAGCAAACGGCAGCAATACTAATATCTTCTCATGGTTTTGAACAACTTGCACTTCCGGCACGATGCCAAGCATGCTACCCCTACATAATCTAGGGACTTACTTAAACCTCACAAAAGCTCCCCAGAGGAGGTGTGGATGGCCTGGGTGTGCAGGCTGGGGGACAGTTAGGCATCGGGAGGAAGCTGAGCTCCTGACACAGGACTTGGAGTGGAGGGCGTGGGTGGGGGTGAGGAGCAGCAGGACACTGCAGGGCACAGATCAAGGGCAGTTGAATGAGGCAGGCTGAGTGAGCCTCAGGGATGTGCAGCCCCCCAACCCCCCAACCCCAGCAGCCTCTACCCACTCTAGGCAAAGGGGCGGGGTGGTTCATAGAGGGGGTGCCTCTGGAGAGGCTTCTGGAGAGTGGGGCTTGGGTAGAGGGACACGCCCAGTCCACTATTACCCCCTGCCCTGAGGGCAGGAGCCAGGGAATGGACACCCCATCCTTCCTTCCTCCCTCTTCCCTCCTCCCTCCTCCCTCCGCAGGGCCCCTGCCAGTGCCCATGGCCTCAATACCACCAGAGGCCAGAGGGCAAGTGGTGCCTCAGGTCTCCCGCAGGGGAGACTTGGGCTCGGGATCCAGATAGGGTGGGGGTCAGTGACTATATCTGGGCCAAGTGGCTGCTGGTGAGAAATCACAGGAGGGCCAACTTCAAGGGACATGTCAAGTTCAAGTTTGGCCTGGTGGTTTGAGGCAGATGGAGAAGTCCGGGGAACGCTGGATTCAGGCGGGGAGGGCCCTCAACATTCTGATGGGGTCTCTCAAGGTTGCACCCCCAGGCTGGAGCCGACAGATGTGGACGGGGGTCCTGGGAGGCTTGGCAAGACCGCCCTGGGGGCCTCGCTTCCACTTGGCTCTGAGGACCCTGGGCCCTGAACCCCCAGCCCACCCTCTCCCAGCCAGGGCCCTGGCTTTTGTCACAGCCCCGGTGGGGGCCAGGAGGTGGGGGGCAGGAGCGCCATCTCTCAGGCCTCAGGCCGGCTGGCCAGCTCCGTCTCCCGCTGTCAGGGCTGCCGGGATGTGACAAGCGGCAGATGGGCCTCTGATCAATGGACCCCGTCCCCGAGCAAGGACGGTGGGGCTCGGGGCAGGACAGGGAGCGGCTGCTAATGGATGGGCCCAGGAGCAGTGATGGATGGGCAGGAAGGAGCTGCCATTTGTCATGGGAAGTGAGTGACTCCGGGAGGAGGCGAGGGGAGGGTGGTCGATGGGCTCAGAGGGTGGGAAGAGAGCACCTGGAGCTGAGGGGGGCTGGGGGTTGGGGGTGAGGGTGGCTAGGCTGGGGCAGAATTGGGAGGAAGCTCTTTCCTGCCTTAAACCAGAGCTCCCAGCCCTGACCAAGAGGTGGAAGACCCAGAGGAATCCCATGGAAATCATCGTGCCCTCTCCCTGCTCTCATTCAGGGTAAATCAAGTCACCGCATGATTTTCCTTGAAGACCCTACACATCCTCCCTGCCCCGGCTTCGGGGCGGGGGTGTCTCTGGGGTGTGCACTACACTGTCTCCCAGAGGCCTCCAGTGGGTAGAGACCTGGCACCCACGTTCCGGCCTGCCTGATAATGCTCCTCCGCTGGTTTCTCTCCCTTTCCTCCTTACTTTCTCCCTTGCCCACCTGTGTTTCTAGAAATCACTGTTTACACAAGTTCCTTGCGCTTGAATTCCCAGGGGAACCCAAACAAAAAAGGTATTGATTCTCAGTTTTCCCCCTTAAAATGGAGATGACAGCACATAAGGCAATTAAGATCCAGAGCAGTGGGATCCTGTCCCTCTAACCTTTCTCTGGGTTGAACTACTCCCAACCAGCCTGAGCCTCGTTAAGCAATATTTTCTCTTCTCTCTGAATGGAGTCCTTAGCATACTCAGATCTGGTCAAGTGCCTCTTAAAGTGTTAAATCCGTGTTCTAGGTAAGACAAAGGCAGGGTGGAGCTAGATTGCCCCCTCCTTGTTTTATACCTCTGTTGATAAATCCCTCTGTGAACAAATCCCAATGTCAGATCCCATTAGCCCCATGGTTCTTAGTGCGTTAAAGAGGACACTTGAGCATTTGTCCTTTATTTTCTGGCTGTGTTATATTGGGTCCCAAAGGCATAGTTTGTCATGTACCCGGGTCACTCCAGTAAACTGACATTGATGCTTAGAGTTCCAAACTGTCAGGGTTATTACAGAGTCAGATTCTGTTTTCCCAGGTAAGACTGGCAGCAAAAGAACCTGTCAACCTTTAAAAGAGTGGGAAGCTATGTCATTATTGTAGACCACTGAATTTTGAGATGGTTTTTTAGGCAACCTTAGATAACTGCTAAGAAGTTGGTACAGGAAGTAAAGTCCTGCTGGAACAAAACCTGAAACATTTGGCTTTGGCTGAGGAACTGGGTGGTGAGCAGAAGCTGAGGGAGGGGAGGAGACATACAGAGGCTGAGGGGCTGAAAGGGTATCTCGTGTGATGTAGGGGTGGAGAGATTGGCACATTTATGACTGTGGTGACTTGGAAGAGAGCAAATGTTCTCATGAGCCTGTGGCTCTACCTAAGACCATCTTGACACATAATGTTAAAACCACTCATTGCCTTCTAGCTGCATGTGGTGAAATGTGGGAAGAGAAATATCAACTAAATAAGGAGAAATATGGTTTGTAACCAGATTTTAGAGAAATATAGAAAGCTGGGACTTGCTGGGGTTTGGAAAACAAAACTGTCTCTTACCTCTAGTCCCCCCAGCCAGTAAAAAAATCTTTAAGTGTGATAAGACTTGGGGTTAAAGATCAAATCAATGATGTAATGATGTTGTTGTGAGATCCCTTAAGATTGCAAAAAGATTTATTGTAGTACTAAGATCTCAGCTAGACAAAATGACTTTGAAGAATCTAAAAGTGTGTGTGTGTGTGTGTGTGTGTGTGTGTGTGTGAGAGAGAGAGAGCAAGAGAGAGTGAGCGAGAGAGAGAGAGAGGAGCAGAGACAGAGAGAACTGTCTTCTGTCTCTGTTGGAGTGAACTCAGTCAGATGCATAAGAAACCCATAAAATTTTCAACCGAATTGTATCAGAAAAACACTACAAGTTTGGACTAAAAGTGATTATAATCTTTCAAAATGAAAGTACACCTTTGGGTCTCAAACTTTGTATGAGCTGGAAGCAGGCTGAGAAAACAATTCAGTTGCAAATATCAGCCATTTCTTGTGGAAAAAAAAGGATGATTAAGAAGAGGTGAGAATCAGGAGAAGCAAAATAGCTAATTAGCTAAGAAAGTGAAGAGCCCCAGAGAACAATGGACTCAGGAACCATTCCTAGGGAACAGAATTGGACTCTAATCAAGGGCTGCTTTTCTGTCAGCAGAAGCAGGGAGAATTGGCAATATGTGTCTGGATGGGTGTTGCTGTTGCTGTGATCCAGGGGCCTTTTATTCCCTTTTTACCAGCCACCCATCATCTAGTGCCTTGTGTCCCAAGACAGTATGTGAGAAACTCACTGTGAACAGTTGCTCAGGCTGTGCACTGCACAACACCAGATGACATTGTTCACATTGTGGTCTGGGGAAGCAGCGTCCTGCAGGGATGTGGAGCTCACATATTGTGTTACAGGAGGACTTTCAGCAGTCCTGGCTCTGATGCTCGGGGGGCACGCAGAGTTCTCACCCTGGAACAGGGTGGCTGGGTCCCTGAGAGAGACTGGAAAGGGAGAACCCACAGCAAGCATTGAGTCTCCCAGGGAGAATGATCTGGAGATGTGACCCCTGTCTCCCCAGCAAGTATCTGCAGCTCTCCTTCACCACAGGGCCTGCCAGGAGAACCTAGTGGGCTCCCCTCTCCTGCCCAGAGGCTGAGGCCTCTCTTGCCAACCCTGCAGAGAGTGCTGGCTGTTAGGGCCCCGCCTCCATCCCAGCAGGTACCTCTTCCTGCAAGCTCTCCTGGAGCTGGCTTCTGAGTCTCCCTCCACTTCCCCCAGAACAGCTGGGTGGGTCATTGCGGTGGTGGTGGTGGTGGTGGTGGTGGTGGTGGTGGTGGTGGTGGTGGTGGTGGTGGTGGTGGGGGTGTAACCTATCCATTCCCCAGAGCCCTTCCTGCCACCAACTTGGTGGTTAGAGGATGCCAGGGTGGCTTGAAGGAGGGGCTGGTGTGTCAGCCCAGCCATTCACCTGCTTCTGCTGGGCTCGGCCCTAAGAGCTCACCTCTTTAAAACGTGGGAGTCTTTGAGTCCTGTGCTAGGCTGTCTCCCTGCTCACGGTCTCACCCACCCATTCAGGGGGGTGTAAATCCCAGGCCCCCTCCCCCGCCCTGACAGAGGGTGATTTCAGCCCACCACCGTGATGGTTTATTACAACTCACTTCCTGCTGTGAGTAAATAAGTTTGTCTTCTTTAAATTCCCTGGGCAATTAGGAGAATGAAAGACTGAGTTTTGGATTAACATTTATTTCCTCCAAACGTTTATATGAGGCCATTTTCCCACTGACAAATCGCGGGGCAAATTGTTCTCGAGAAAGTCTGTCTGCAGCAAAGGTGCTATGATTAAGCGGCTGGTGTAAATTTGGGCCTGTAAATCCTTTCCCTGGGTTAAGGGATTTATTCACAGCAACTGCCATTATGGGCTCAAAGAAATAATAATAAACGAGGTTGATTCTGCACCTGTTTTAGGGTAATTAACATGCACACCAAAGGGAGGGGAGGTGGCTTTTACAAACTGCCTGGCTTGTGGCTCAACATTCAGAGTCACCCGGGGGTCCTCAGGTGGCAGCCAGCCTGTTCCAGGAGGGTGGGGCGCCGTCAGGAGAAGGGTAGAGGCAGGGGGTAGGGGTCTGACCCCAAACTCTGCGTTTCAGGTCACAGAACCCTCCTGGTGAGAGTGAGTGGGAGGGGTTCTAACAAGGGCAGGAGGTGAGCAGGACACCAGTAACTCCAATGTGGAGGACGGGACAGAAGCCCTTGGTTGCAAGTGACAGAAGCTGAAGACGACAGCATCCCAGGACTGAAGGCCACTCTGCAGGGGCCCGAGGGTGGGACAGAGACTCTGGACCCCCAGGTCCTTCTGTCTCCCTCTGGGATCTGCTCCCTCAGGTTTGGCTCCTCTAAGAGGCTTCTGTGAAGGAAGCCCAAGTCCTCATAGGTGGAAGGTCCATGTGCAACCCCATTTGCTCTTTCCTCGGGATCCCCTATGCAGGAGTGGGGGGTAGTGTAAGTTGTCCCCGAGGCTTCTTGGAAGAATTAGCATGTCTAGACCCCACCTAAGTCCATCCTGGCAAGAAGAGGTCTGCATATATTCAGGGGTGTTCACTGTGCACTGGCCCTCTGCACTCTGCTATTTTGATCCCCTAACCTCACCCCCTAACCCCCACCTATAGGGCCTGCCTTCTGCTCACAGACCCTGTCTAGCTCTCCAGCCCCAGGACCCTGCCCAGTTCCAGGCAGCTCCCTCCCTGGGTGCTCTGACTCCAGCCACTGCCTGCATTGTTGCTTCCGTGGACCCAACCCAATCTGGTGATCTGGGCCACTCCAGGCGGGGCCTGTCTGAGGGGAGTTTGGAGTCTGGGCTCGTAGCTGGGATCTGCTCGGATGGCCTCTGCTGCTTAGGTCCTGTCTGGGCCTCAGTCCTCTTCCCTCCCTTCCCCTGCCTGGCCTGGGCTGTGGAGGCCCCAGGGGGCCTTCACTGACCCTGTGGGAAAGCAGTTGGCGTGAGCTGTCCCAGCACACACGTGAGGTGGGCGTGCAGCTGTTGCGGCTCGGCTCTGGAGCGGGACAGCCTGGCCAGATCCTGGCTCGGCTCTTCCAGGCTGTGTGGCCCTGGCCAGGTCCCCTCCCTGCTCTGAGCCTCAGTTTCCTCTATTGTGAAATGAGGATGATAACTTGCCTGCCTTTTTGCCCCCCAAAGTGTAAATGAGATGGATTTTATGACTCTGCCCAGATGAGAGGGAAAGGTGTACAGTGGGAGAAAGCGGCCTCAAAGCCTTTTGGAAAGACAATAACTGGGCACGCTGGACTCACCCTGCCTTCTAGAAACTCCCTGGGAAGTCTGGAGAGTGGCTGACCCAGCCTGTGGCAGCTAGAGGGGCATTCCTAGCAGAGGGGACCCTGGAGATGGGGTTTTCTGGGTGAATAGGAGTTCTTCAAGGGAAGCCAGGGAGAAAGAAAGGACATTAATTGAGGCAGAGAAAACATCCCATGACAAGTAGGAGGGAAAGCACTGACTGTGGGCTCAGGGGACAGGAGTGGGCGGTGACCCCGGAGGGTGTGCTGTTTTGAAGTTCCCAGCAGATACTTGGATGTGGAGAAACCACCGAGTTAGATCTTTCTTTTAATCAACTGGCTCTGACGCTTATCCCTGGTCCTCTGAATTGGCAGGAAATTCAGGTCCAGTTGGCACTCGGGTCCAGTCCCTTCTGGGGTCTTACCAGACTCCAGGGGGCTGGATAGGCCGTGACAACGGGGCCGAGTCTGCAGTCTGCTATCCAGGGGGCTTCCACCGCTCTGTCCTTGTCTGAGCTCGCAGGAGTTCAGAACCTGGGAGTTTCTGGTTGTGAACCAGAGGCTTTCTCCTCCTGGAGCTCCCGTCGGTGTCCTGACTGGGTGTCATGGGGCCTGCCCCAGTGGTGGGGCTCAGCACACCAAGTCGCGGTGCCGTGGGCCGTCACTGGTGGTCATGGCTGTGTGTGGTGGTTATGGATGAGTCTCCTCTGCAGCCCCGGGGGACCTGCTCTCCTCCCTTCCAGTGGGCAGCTCTCCCTGCCCCTCCTTCTCTGGGTCACCTCGCCCTTGGCTCTGAGCTTGTCATTAAAGCCAGGAGACAATGGGCGGGGATGAATTTTTCCTCCTACAAAATTCCAGGAATGAGGACCAAAAAAAAAACCTCTGGGTACAGGCTCAAAATGCGGAGAAAGGAAAAAAAAAAAAAAAAAAAAGAGGGAAGGTAGAAAGAGAAAAGAGGGCACATGCTCAAAAATCAATTTCGAAAGCAATCAACCAGTTGTACCAGTTGTAGGATGACCCTCTGTGGGACAGCTCGCCTGGGCACAGTGGCCGCAGCCCGACTCTGAAGGGCTTAAACACCCGGCTACCTACTAGCAAGAATGACCGAGGGAGGGGTGGGTTGGTGCCACGAGGTGCTTGGGCCTGGAGTAGGCCCCAGGGGTGCACTTCGGTCCCCGGGGCATGTGGTATTTTTGACTTGGGCACAAAGGCAAGACTGGGTGTTCAGCTCCAAGCTCTTGCAGTGACCCCAGAATCCAGTGTCCTGCTTTGGCGTGCTCTGGGATAATCGCAGGAATGGCCAGAGGCCCCCACTGTTTGTCAGGTCTCTGCTTCTTTGCTGTCACAAAGCACCACAGATCGAGAGGCCGAAATGACAGAGTAAGCTGAAATCACGAGGGAGGTCATCACCTGCCCTCTCTGTGCGTCCAGATTTCCCGTTCTCACAAAGACACTGCTCATGCTGGAGGAAGGCCCACCCCTGGCCTCAGTTCACCTGCGGACCTCTGTCAAGACCAGATCCTCAGATGAGATCACATTCTGAGATACTGGGGGGATAGGATTTCAATATGCAGATCTTGGGGGTACACAATTCAACCCATAACACCTCCTGACAAGCCCACACAAGGTAGAAGCGATTATTATTTTACAAATGAGGTCAAGAGAGGTCAGCAACTTGCTCAGGTTCGCTGAGCCTGGTGGAGCAGAAGGCAGGTGAGCTGGGCGCTGGGAGGCAGGTGAGCTGGGTGCTGGGAGGCAGGTGAGCTGGGTGCTGGGAGGCTGGTGAGCTGGGGGCTGCATCTGCTCAGTCCAGTGGTCCGGGGGTCACGGTGAGGTTGGAGCTGCCCTCTGGAAGGCTGGGCCCCTCCCCTGGGTTTGTCAGAGGCCAGGCTCGCTGCAGGGCTGGCAAGAGGCTGGGAGGAGAGAGAAGACAGCCATTCCCAGGCACCGCTGGGCCTTTTGTCTCCCCGTTCAGTGCCTGCATCTTATTACTCCAGCTAGGTAGATTTTTGCTTGGCTGAGCTGAGATCAAAAAGTAATTTTTCTTTTTGCAACAGCCAATTAGAAATTCATTTATTTTCACATTACGGACATTTGGCAAAAATTTCTTTGGCAATTTAGATCCATTTATATAGTCGGCATAAAGGGAGACAGTGAGGCTGGGAAAAAAAAAAGGCAAGGCCCCGGGCAAAAATTAAATGCAGAATCATGTATTAGAAATGAGATGTATTTACTATTGTTTTTGAAAATTAATGGTGCATTTTTAGCTTTTATAATGTAATTTAATGATGCAATTCATCTAATAAAAAAAGGAACACATTTTAACTCAGTCACACAGGCCTACTGGGGCACAGCATGGAACACCTTTCCACGAAGTGCTTGGGGCCTTTCTCTTTCTCTGTGTGTGTGTGTGTGTGTGTGTGTGTGTGTGTGTGTGAGTGTGTACTCGTGTGCTCCCATCTGGGGTATCAGAGGGAATCCAATAAAAAGGACATTTTTCTTTTTCCCTATCGGTGTTGGAGCAATGTCTCACAGGGTAGGAGAAGCCGTTGATTCTGGAATATTGGAGGGTGTGGGCTGGGTGGGAAGAGCCGGGCAGGGTCTGACCCTCTGGGATCAGAGCAGGTGGCCTTGGTGTCTGTCTGTCCCCAAGGACTGAACACACTTGCTGCTGGTGCCCTCGCCTCCAAAACATCTCTCTCATGTTCAAGGTAAAGAAATTGGCTTCCCCTTACCACTTACCCCAGTTTGGGGTGAAAGCCATGGAGACCCCTCTTGTAATGTACGGGATGCAGGGGAGGTTCTCAGGGGTCAGAGGGGAGGGCAGGCAGGCCCCGCTTGTTCTTATCACTGGATGGGCTCCCTGGAAACTGCTATTTCCCCACCACCCCCTAGAATGGCAGCCCCTTGAGAGTGGGGTCCATCCCCTATCTTGCTCACGCTGAGCCCCAGCCCGCAGGACACCACAGACACGCACAGGGTAATGTCTGGCCAGCAGGCTGGTCATCACCTGGAGCCTCTTGTTTGAACATTGTTCCAGGGCAGGGAGGAGGGAGGACTAGTGACTCAGAGAGGTTAGGGGACTTTGTCAAGTTCACGCAGCCAGTAAGTGGCAAGTGAAGCTATCACTAAGGACTGTTTCGCTCCAGGGCCCTTAACCTTACCACACACAGCGAATGCAGGAATGAATGAATGCTTGCTTGCACGACTGAAAGGCTGGGTGGATTTCTCCAAGACTACCTAACTAAGGAGCTGGCATTTGAACCCAGATTTTTGGATTCCAAGTTGAGAACTTCTCTCCTCTGCCCACTCTGCCCTCAGTAGGCAGCAGATAGAAAAGGAGGTTTTGGGGCTCAGTGGTGACTATGGGGTAGGGTAGAGAAGAGGGCCATTAATGTAAAGGAGGTCAAAGGACACCCTGGTACAGGTGTCCCTCAGATGTTGGGGTCCCTGGGGAGGTGACCAGAGATAAGGTACAGAATTGTCCCTGGGGTTGAAGTAAGTAGCCGAGTCATTTTTACTCATTCTTTCCACAATTATTTACTAAGCCTCTACCACATGCCTAGAACTCGCCTGACTGCTCTGAGCCTCAGTTTCCTCATTTGTAAACTAAGGCTCGTTCCTCAAAGCGTTTCTCAACAGGGCCCACTGTTGGCATCCGAGTGGGACGATCTGTGACTGTTCCTTTGCCCCTTGCTAGGCATGGTGAGACCCCCACATGCTCCCCAACACTGCCTTTGAATTAAAAGTAGCAGATCCTTGGGGGCGATGGGAGGACTAAATGAGGTGAGCTGGGCCGCGTCACTTTAATGGAGTTTAGCACACAGTAGGTTTTTTCCTACTTTGCTGTCTCCCTTCCCCTCACCTCTCCTTCCTTCAGTCCTGAGAATCTGCCCAAATGACCATCTCAAGCACGGACCTTGCTGCTGCCTGATCCCGCCGTCAGCTCCCTCCTCCCTCCCCCGCCCTCCTGCCCCCCTCACCTGGCTGCAGCCAGAACACCTGCCCTCCACTCTGCCCACCTGCCCAGCGCTGAGACACAAACTTGGGTCTTGCCCGGCTGCTACAGCCTTGGCGGGAGGGAAGGGGAGCCATCTCCTTGCTTCTGGGTGGGGATGGGGGATGGGAGGCTTTGGGGGCTGGGGTTGACTGGTCCTTCAGCTGCCTGCGCCTGAGCCTATGGAACTGGCATGGGGCTGCCTAGAGAAGTGGCCAGGTCAGCCTGGTAAATGGGCCTCTGCTGCGCCGCCCATGCAGAGGAAGGCGCACGCCGCATGTGGCTACTGAGCCCTTGAGAAGTGAATTGCGTGCCTGTCAGTATAAAATATATGCCAGAATTTGAAGACTCACTGCCAAGGGTGCAAGGAGCTGGGTGCTCAGTGCCAAGGGTGCACTCACCTCTTGAGGAGAAGCCCACCTGAAAGACGCCCTCTGCCCTCTCATCCGGGAAGTTCCCACACACAGCTGTCTCCCCACCACACTGCCACAGCTGGGATGCTGACCGCTTGCCTTTGGGCCCCCAGACCTGCCTGCCTCCAGGGAGCCCGGAGGACACCGAGGGGGAAAGGCAGCCCCCTCATTCTCCAAGGCTTCCCGGATCTCCATGGCAACCCTCTTCACCCTGGGGGCCGCACTCCTTGGCCTCTTCCGAGGGGCCTCAGAGCACCTTCCCTCCCTGCATATTCCACTCCAGATCGTCCCACTGGGCCCTCCTAGCTCCTGCTTCTGGGGCGCAGCACATGCCTGACTCGCTCTGACCCGTCCCCAGCCCGTGAGTCGGCAGCCAGCGGTGCGGCTCTGCATGAACTGCGGAATCCTTGGAAAGGCCCTATGCTGCGGGCACCGGGCACGAAGCTGACTCCAGCGGCATCCCGAGCTCGAGCTGATGAGAGAGTAACAGAGGGTTTCATTCCTTGGTGCCGGCTGCCCTCTGACGCGCACGCTGGGGCACGCGCGTGCTCACGAATACTCCACAAGGCCCCTCGTGCCTTCCCTTGCAGATGAGGATTTGGTCCCAGAGAGGTAAAGACAGCTGCCAGGATCACACAGCCGGTAAGCAGCGAACCAGGATTGGTCGCCAGGTGGTGCGGTTCTGGAACTCAGGTTCTCCACATTCGGCAATTCTGCCTCACACCCACACACATGTACACACCCCGAGACAGGCGGGGACGTGTGTACACACACAGACATGCATAGAAACACACAGAGATCCACGTGTATGTGCAGACAGGCAGCGCACAGCCTGCATCCACACGGCAGATCTGAAGACACACTACAGGTCACACCCACACATTCCTGCACCTATATATAGCCTTAGACACACCTGCACGCACACCTGCCCCCCCCAACATACACATCAGACATGGGGCATGCACACGGGCGCCCCTTTGCCATGGACATGCCCACAGGGACGCACAGCTGACCGTCCTCCCCCGCAGCTAGGTATGCAGGGGTGCGTGCACACCCGCCCCAGTCACCCACTTCTTGACACGCTCATCAGGCTGCTCACGCCCAGGTGCACGGAACGCCCCCTCCCCAGCTAAACACCCCCCAGACGCTCACTCAAGCACAGTGATCCAATTTAAACCGAAAAGGGAAAACCAAGTTGAAAATTGTGGGAGGGGTAAAAGTCCTTCAGAAAGTATAAAGTTAATAAGCTGGAAGTGGCGAGCCGGCCGCCTTCACGATATCAATAACTCAGTATTGGGTTTCCAAAAAGACATCACATAATTTTTCAATGAGAAATCCATGAGCCCTGGAGATGCTGTTAGGGTGTGAATTACAATGCGCACGGCTTGTCAGCCGTCCCCGTCAGCACTTTCCGGACGCCTTAACGGGCGGGAAGTGCTGTGGCTGCAGCCGGATGGTTATTGTTGTTATTATTTCTTCCTTTGGAGCCTCAAATTAAGAACCCGGGAAGCCAGTGGGTCCCTCCTCCCCCTGCCCCCCTCAAGCTGTACCCAAATCCAGAAGTTTCTGGCTTGACATTTTCTTGAGTGTGGACTCGGCTCCCTGCCGGGTCCTGGAGCCCTAATTCTGAGCTGGACAGGCTTGTGGGTCTGGGGAACCCGGTCGGGACATGTAGGTGGGCGCCGCCTCCCCTGTCGGAGCACAGGTGTTCCCGAGTGTCGCGGACAGTGGGGAACCCTGTTTTCTCATTTCTAATGTCTGGACCCAGGGTCTTCGTTCTGCAGAGCAGCCTCCTGGGCTCAGCATCCTCCCAAGGCCGTCCCCTCAAAGGCACATTCTGGCTCTTGCCTTTGCTGGCTGTGAAGTCAGCCCCTCTGGCCTGCCCACGGCCTGCCCACAGCTCCAAGGGCGTTTTCGTGCCTCCAGGTGGCTGCTGACGTTGTCCCCTCTTCCTGGGTCTCTTCTCCCTCCGGCAAGCTTCTCTGGAACCCTCGGGCTCAGTTGCCACCTCGTCCCCTGAGCACCTTGGAGCAGGCTCAGGGCCCCGAACATCTCGCTGTCTCTCCTGGCCGGGCAGGGGTGTGGCCACTTTCCTCCCCTTGGGGTCTGGGCGGGCCTTGGGATGGCCAATTGGCCTTTCTAGCTTCTCATCAGGAATTTTTAGCAGAAGCCACAAAATCCTCTCTCTTTTCCTCCCATACTTAGCTTGGATGCCCCGCGCACCAAGGGAAGATGAAGGGATTCTGCCTGCTAAGCTATTCAGTACATAATTACACACCTGTCACGGCAGCGGCTTTGCAGTGCAATCATCCCCGCCCAGATTTCCAGGACATACTTCAGAGATGGAGGTGGTGAGCAGTGCTGGACCCCTGCTCTGCAGGAGGGGAGGGGAAAAAATCAGGAGGCTGTGGGGCCCTGGGCATGGGGAGCTCTCCTGGGCTTTCCTGGGAGCTCAGCTCCTCTTAGGCAGCTCGGGCAGGACATTGGCATGGAGACCTTCGCTCTGGTCCTGGTGCCGCCCTGACTCAATTCTTTCTGGCTAGGAGGCCGCTTTCAAATGGGATCTCCTCTCTCTGTGCATCCCAAGCAGATATAAGCACTGTCTCTTAGGCCCCCAGTTCCCCAAGTACCCCAGTGACACTCATGTGCCACATTGCGGTGTAGGGGACATCAAAAGAGGCCAGAGCCCTGGCTTCCAGATTTCTATTTCCCAAGACCAGTGAAAATTAAACAAGCAGGACACCCATGGGAGACTGGCATGGGGAGGCCACGTCTTTTCTGGATGTGGACATTTGTAAAAGAACTATTACCATTACCATTATCAGTTCACACAAAATATATTTTAATAGCAAAAACTGAGGGAGGAATATGATTTGAGAATTAAGTAGAACCCTCCCAAGAAAGGAGAGAGGGCAATGGTGCACACATATGAGCATCACCTGTGTCGTGTAGAAGATATTGGAGCAAATGGGAAACTGGTATTCTATAGTGAAAGCTCAGATGCCCTAAAAATAGGATTTATGGAGAAAGACATTTTCAGCGGGTGCAGAAACAATCATGACAATAAGGAGAATGACAATGATGATGGTGATGATGCTGGTGGTGATGATTGTGATGATGAAGGTGATGGTGATGATGATGTCTGACCCTTATTGAGCTCTTACTGGGTGACAGGTGCTGTACTCAGCACATTCTGTGGGTTTGCTCACTTAAGATGTGCAGTGACTTATCCTACATAGTAGTTTCCTGAAGCTGCTACTACAAATTCCACCATCTGGGTGACTTAAAACAACAGAAGTTAATTACCTCAGAGTTCTGCAGTCAAGTTGTTGGCTGAACTACATTTCCTCCAGAGGCTGTAAGGGATACTAGTTCTTTGCCCCTTCTAGCTTTTGGTGACTGTGACATTCCTTGATTTCCACCTCTCCAATAACTGCTTTCATCTTCATGTCGCCTTCTCTGCTGTCTTCTCTGTCTCATGTAATGACACTTGTTTTTGGATTTAGAGCCCATCTGAATAGTCCAGAAAGATCTAATCTCAAGATCCTCAACATAATTGTATCTGCAAAGACCCTTGTACTAAATAAAGTACAATTCATAGATTCTAGGGATTTGGACATGAACATGTCTTTGGGGGCCATCATTCAACCCACTACAACCTTCTTATGGCAAAGAAAGTTAAAATTCATAAAAGTTCTTTAACTTCATCCAAAGTTGCACAAGTACAGAAATTGGACTCCAGTCTAAGACTTCATATTATAGAGAAGGGGCAAGTTAGAGGTGGGGTTCACCCTGTCTGTGTGTGGACAGCAGGGGATGCTTCAAGGCCAAGTCATGTTCTTGGGCCTTGACCTTGGCCCAAGGGGGTTAGCAGGCACAGGAAGCAGAGGTTAGGCATAGGCAGTAGGTTATCAGGCATAGGAAGTAGAGGATCTGGGTACTTGTTTCGGGGAGGGGGATAGAGGAAGAGCGTATGTGTGAGTTCAGGGACTTTTTGTGGGGCAACAATGTTGATATTAATAAGAGTCTATGTTGATATTAACAAGAACAGAGAGGATTTGGACTAAAGGAGAAGATGAGAGAGAGAGAGAGAGAGAGAGAGAGAGAGAGAGAGAGAGGCAGGCTAATATAGTCTAAGGAACCATCATGGCATTCCAGTATTCAACTTGAGGTTGTTCCTAGTTCTGTAATTGTTTTCTTTCCCATATGCCTCTGTGAAGACTCTGTATATAGCCATCTTGTATTAATGAAGTCTTGAAGGAATGAAGAGAAAGAATGTCAACTAGAACTCTTATTTAGGGTCAGGCAGGAGAAAATAGGTTCTGCCACCAGCAAAGGAATTTATTAAGTGAGTATTGGGTAAACCCGTGACACTGTGACTCACAGGAGTCTCCCTCGACCCCTGGTGGAGGTGGCTAAATTAGACAGCTCCATATTCCATCACCTCAAAATGTCCCTTTCCTATGATCCTTTTGGTGAGATAATGGACAAGGCAGCTGACTGTAGAGCTGGCAAATGCGAGGCCCTGGTCTTGGCCTTGGCAGGCATCACTAGTTGATCTCGGTGTACATCCTCATGGGGCCCTCAGCCATCACTCGCTGATCCCTGGTACATGACCTCATGGAGCCCCAGGAAAGCTTCCTTGTTTCCAGCAGCCACTGCCAATAGACCACAGATGATGCATGGATGAGAACATTTCCAGGGTTAATATGATCCCTGTTTCATGGCAATATCTCTGTAATTTAGCTGAGATTATCACTGTCCTTGCCCAGACACGGGCTTGCATTCCTAGGGGTGAAGAGTTGCCCATGCTGGGGGTCCAGATTCTGCTGAGGCTTATAACCACCATGTTTCCGCTGTGCCTTTGATTCTCGGGTGACCCACCTACGGAAATCTGAAAGGACAGTTCCTAGTGGGCTTCATGCCCTTCTGACCCCATCTCCATTTGGGGAGCCTTGCTCCCCGCCTCCATCTCCAGCCTGTGGCCCCTGCTTTGCTCTGACCTCACCATGGGCTCTGACTACGGAGCCACTTAACTGTCCTAATATGGCCTCCGGGTGGAGGAACTTGGCTTCTTTCTGCACCAGAATCTTCCCAGCCTTCCCCAGTAGGCTTCTTTTTTTTAAAAAAAAAAAAAATTTTTTATGTATTTATACAAGCACTGGGTACAGTCAGAAGCGCAGGAGGGTGAGAGAATTCACCAGAGCCAGAGCGGGGAACAGAACAGGCAGAAGGACTGAAGTACACTGCTGAGGGGAGCAGCGGGTGGCAGGAGAGGTCTGCGCGCCATGTGGGACCCTCGCCGGTGGCCGTGGATCAAACCGGTGCTGCAGAGGCTGCGGGCAGCTTTGCAACCCAGCGCTCAACCGCTGCGTCACTGGGGAGGCCTGGCTTTTTTTTTTTATGGAGGAAAAGAGAAAAATATAGAATACCTTCATTGTCAGGGCGTGGGCTGAGTTTCCGTTCTGAGTCATCTCTTACTTGCTGTGTGACCTTGGGCAAGTTAATTCCCACTTCTCTGAGTTGTCCTCTGTAAAATGGGATTTGGGGGAGGGTTAGATGATTCAAGTGTTCGGCTCAGTAATGCGCACAGAGCATGTAGCAGCAGCTCAATAAGTGGAAGAAGTTATTGCTTCGTGTTACTCTTATGCTTGTCGATTGGGCCTGATGTTTGAGGCTCAGACTTTGGGGTTCTGTTTGGGCATTTGTACAGTCCCTTTTCCCTCCCCCAGACCTATAGGAGCAAAACTGTCTCTCATCATTTCAAGGAAGATATGACACCAACTTTGCTTTAGCAGAAACAAAATCCAAATAAATCATCTGCGGAGAATGCAGCAGGCTAATAGAATGTTCCTAAAAGGGCATTTTATTTCATCAAATTGCTCTAATGCTGCTGAACTTTGGTTGCCATTTCTTTGCAGCCTTTCTGGAGGGTTTGTCTGCAGGGGATGAGAGGGGGCTGCCATGGCAGTTTGTCCAGGGGAGGGGCAGAAGCCCCTTTCCGGTAGTGCAATCTCTGCTCCTCCCTGCACCAGGTGCCCACCTCTTCCAGCCCAGTGCGCGGAGGGGCAGGGCAGTGTGTGGGTTGGGGCGTGGGCGACTCCTCCGTGGGTGCCCCTCAGAGCAGCTCCAGCACCCGCTTTCGCAGCCTGGGGGCTGGCGGGCTCGCTCCCACCCCAGCGCCCTCCAGGCTGCCCGCCTTCCTCTCGTTTTCTGAAAAGCTGCGCGTCAGCACAGGCGGCAGGTGTGTTCCCTCCCTGAGCCGCCTGGGCTCCAGAATGGGATGGAAAATGCAAACTCGGAGAATCTCCAGTCAGGCGCGGGCACTGGCCTCCGCAAGGGGCAGAGCTGGCTGGAAGGAAGCGCTGGGAGCCGGCCAGGTGGCTGACAGGGAGCAAGCTGCCTGCCTGCCTGGCCAGGAGGGCCCCCCTCTCTGCCCATGAAGGGCCCCCATAGGTGGCTGCAAGAAGTAGGGCAGCTGTCCCCCTCCACTTCTTCCCTCCCTCCCTCCCTTTCACCCCAAGCTCTCAAGCACCCAGCAGGGGGCAGGGGGCCTGCTGCCCTGTGATCCACACACTTCTGAGCTCTGGGCCAGTTTCCCTGGAGCCTTCCTGTGCCTAGAGGGGCAGAGAAAACCCTCCAGGAGGGAGATTTGGGCTTGGGCCTCAGTTTTCCAGGCAGAATCTAGAGGGAAGCGTGTCTCCACAGAGGAACAGCTCCCGCAAGGCTGGAGAGGGGAGGCCGCTTGGTGCATTGGGCTGCTGCAGGGTCCAGGGCTATCCGAGCTGGCTGTGCTGGCAAGTCCGTGCTGATGTGGCTCATCAAGGAACATAAGTTGATGGAGCCCCTGCCTCTTGCCAGTCACCTGCATGAGTTCAGGGGCGGACAGAGATGGTCGCGATGAAGTATCTGCCCTCAGCAAGCTCACGGTGTGATGGGAAGGGTGGGGGGAGACACCCCAGGAAACTCACTCGGACTTTAAAATTGGGCAAACCTAGACTCCAGTCCCACCTGCTCTTTCCTGCCAGCATGACCTCTGGCCAGTCATGTCAGCTTCTCCCTTGTAAATGGGGGTGGTAGTGCCCGTGATGGGTACTTTGGGGGATATTTGGGGAACTGAATTACCCTTGCTTGTGAAAGTGTCTAGTACTACATATGTCATCTCATCTTACTTTCATGATGACCTAGAAGGGAGGTACTGCACTCTCTCCGTTTTACAGATCTGTAAATGGAGGCTCAGAGAGGCTGAGCAACCTGTCCACAGTCACACAGCCAGTAAAGGTACAGAGTGGAGACAGAATCATAGGCAGGCTGACTCCCAAGGCTGAATGTTTGAGTGTGACTTCCCCAAGGTCAGCACATTGACCTGGAACCAACGAGAATGACAGTAAAAGGGGGTGGAACACACATGGCCGGATCCTGGGGGTAAATGCGGGGGTGGTGGATCTTCAGAGCTGTGGATCTTCTTTCTATCTCCACGGTGGGTGTCTCACCATCCCATCACCTGTGGGCTTGGGTGGGGAGAGGAGCAGGGGGGCAGGGGAAGAGGAAGAGAGGAGGAGCAACTGACCCCTGGAGGGGAGGGAGGGTCATCCTTTCCTCTCCCCAGATCCCAGCCCCCAGTGTCCCGGAATCCGGAGCTCCAGCCCAGGCCCTCTGGGCTGCTGTCCTTGCCGCTGTCCTGCCATCCCCGTGGGCGCTCCATCTTGACATCCTTTCTTCCAGGAGCTTTTGGTCTTTTCAGATCCGCTTCTGTCTGTGAGGCCTTTCAGACTCTCCGGGCGCCCTTTCTGCTTCCTTGCCCCACCACTGCTTCTGTTTCCCCTCCCGGCTCTTCCTGTATTCTCCTCCCTCCCCGAGGGGAGCAGTCAGGCTCTTGAGGTCTGGGACTGGGGTACAACTTTATTCCTGGCTACGGATCAAGGGAGACACTTGGCCCCTGGACAGGGCCCTTTGGTTATTACACGAGCTGGCCACACGATGGCACCCTGGGACCATCAAGCCCAGGCCCAGTTTCTCCTGCGGGCGTCTGGGCCACGGTCACCAGTGGCTCATCTCTCCCGGAGATGCTCCACGGCACTGAGTGGTCTCTGCCAGCGTCATCAGTGCCCTCCCCCCCGACACCCCCTCCCCGCCCCATCCCTGCACCTGGGCAGTAGACTGCTGCGTCTCCTGCTTGTCCTGGCCAGACCGGCTCCTGGCTCCGGCTCCCTCCCGTACTGCAGGCTGTGCTTGACAGCAGGGGAGCAGAGAGGAGGGAGGGAGGGAGAGGAGAGGACCGTCAGGGGTAGAGGCTGCAGCCACAAGAAAGGGGCTACTTGTGAGGTCTGCCCTCTGTAAACCCAGCCCCCGGAGCTGAGCTCCAGCGCTTTAGGACTGGGAAACAGGAACTGCACGATCATCCATGGGGGAATGTGGCTGCCTAGCTTGGGTCCCCCAACACAGGCCTCACCTCCTGTAAGCGTGAGGGTCAAAGGTGACCCAGAGGTGACATCAGCTGCAAGGAGTCTGAGCTGGAGCCAGAGTCCAGAGCGCAGCCCCTGTGGCCCTTCCCGGCCTGGGCTCAGAGGCTGATGGAGCTGCCGCCTGCACGGCAGGCTGTGGCTTAACTTGGGCACAGAAAAGTGAGGCTAACTTTTATGAAAAACAAAAAAACAAACAAACAAAAAAAAACAACAAATAAAGCTCATGTGAAGTGACCAAGAATGAATTTCGCAGGTGTTCAGAGAGCAGTGATAAGTTAGAAGAATAATAATGATGAAGGTGGCGAGTAATAATGTAACCATTTTTGTGCTCATTCTCTCTGTGCTAGGCACTGCTCCAGGCACTTCCTGTGCATTATTTTATTGGGATAGATTCTCCCATGAGGGAGGTAGTAGGAGAGGATTTCAGAGGAAAATCAGCCTG
Source organism: Talpa occidentalis (assembly GCF_014898055.3). NCBI lineage: Eukaryota > Metazoa > Chordata > Mammalia > Eulipotyphla > Talpidae > Talpa > Talpa occidentalis. The sequence continues at coordinate 91,883,020 of NW_023600993.1, forward strand.
AAGAGGTGATAGATTTTGAGCCCAATAAAGCCCATGGAACGTGCAAGGAAAGCTGAGCCTTTCCATGGCGCGCCCCCTGATCATGGGGTGGAGAGAGAAACCCCTCCTTTTAATTCACTGCAAAGGCGAGACTGTCTTTGCAAACCTCTTCCATTTCTAACCGCTTTCCTGGTGGAAGGATCCTGATTTAATAAGGCAATAACCAGAGAAATGCATTTCAATTGATTATTAAGCATTTGTTTATTAGGGCTCAGTAGCTCTGACCCAAATCGCTGCTAAGCAGTCATTAAACAGCAAAGAAGATGTTTCTGTTTATATATTTTGTTTATTTACCATCATGAACAAACATTATTGCATCAATTAAATGTCGATTAGGGGCCCATGATTTGAATTAGCTTATATACATAGTGTCAAATCATTTTCCTGTCTCTTTTGGAAATCTCATCCATTTCTGCTTCATTATTAGGAAAGGATTTCATCTTCTGTCAGAGGCTGTGGCCGGTCACTGCCTCGGCAGAGTTTGAGCACTTCTAGAACTCATCTTTCCTGCGGTGTTTTGCCCTGGAGCATGTGACAGGGGCAGTCATTCATCAATTGCTTATTCATGGAGGTGCCTTTCTCCATTGCAATTCTTTGCTTTTGGGGGTTCATTTCTTAACACACAAAACAAACCAAAACAATATCCCATCACAAACCCTTAGGTATTTATTCCAGGGTCAGACAATTGAGCTGCAGAAGTGAAACTAAGCTGTGAGGTCAGCCTTGAAGTCAGTGGCTTTGAAACCAGGAACGAAGTCCTGTCTCCAGGTCACGTAGCTCAGGAGCGTGGAAATAACATGTTTTAACTGCTTTTAACGGACAATTCAGAGGAAATTTGGAGACATTTCAAAATTTATGAGAAAAATATTTATAAAAAATGAGATCAAATATAAATCTTCTTGGCCTTTTAAGCCAGAAAAGGGAACCACAGGAGGAATCCCAGCTGGGTTGGGCCCTGTTGCACACGGAAGGGGACCACTCTAATCCCCAGAATTTGACTTGCTTCTACTACAATCACTGGGCTGGTAGAAAGTAGGACTCCCCGCAGGGAGTCTGGGGGCCCAGACTTTCCAGGTGGGAGAGGAGGCCAGTGTGGCTAATTAAAACTTCTCCCCACCCTGACCCCCAACCCAGCCCAGAAATTTCTCCGAGTGAGCCAGCCAGCCCTGGGGTTGCTGAGTTCAGGCTCTCCTGGGCCACTCCTGTGGCTGGGCTGGGCAGGGTGGAGGGCAGTGGGGCAGCTGGACCTGGGGCCTGGTAGGGAGGCCAAGTCCAGCTACTCTTCGCAGCCAGGCAGGGAGGGGGCAACCTGCAGCCCCAGAGCAGGCTTCCTCTGCAGAAAGGAGAGAAAGGAAGAGTTTATTGGAGGCTTTCCCAAGCTCTCCTGTTCCACGGTACCCGGCCCTTTCCGACCTTCTTTTCATCGGGCAATTGGACTCTTTAATCAAATGACATCCTTTGTGAAAGTCAATATGTACTAAGCTTAGACTCACTTGAAGTGTTGAGGAGCAGGGTCCGCCTCACTGCCCCACCCCGGGGCACCCCGATACCTCTTTGGGAAATCCTCGTGTTCTGAAACCCCCAGTGTTTTGACATGAAAGACCCTTGTTCCAAAAGCCAGTCTCCAGCCCAGGTCTGGGCTCACACTAGAAAACCCTGGGAATGGAACCTTCTCTAAGTCCCGGCCCTGCCCACGGATACTCGGATTCTGCAGCCCAGGACTCGCCCGAGAAGACACTGTTCACGAGGTCTCCAGATGACTCTGAGGCAGTACTTGGTGCCTCCCATGCTCAGGGGGCTGAGCCTGCCCCCATGTGACTGAGAGAGGTCCTCCTTAGATATGACCCTGCAGGCTCCTCCTTCCCCTGACCCCTGAAGGGATATCCCGTACACAGTGAGCCAGGTGGGGAGCAAATGAATGACAGCGCACTGGCCAGCCACAGGGAGCAGCCTCCCAGCTCCCCACGGGGCAGACAGCAGAGAACAGTAATACTTACTACTGCTTTTACTCTAAATTTAATTTTTGATGCTTACAAGGTATAAGACGGGGCAGGAAACAGATAAACATGCAAATATTTGAAACCTACACCAATCCCGTCATAAGCCTGTTTTGTAAGTGGGGGATTGGAGGCTTTGAAATTTAAGGGCTTGTCCGAGTTCACACTGCTGTTGGTGATGCAATTGAAAATCTTGGGCTTTTCACCCCCATATGGAGAAACTGGGTGTATGGGTTCCCCTGGCAGTGAGCTGACATCTTCAAATAACCCCACTCTAATATAACAGCACCCGTGCTGGTCAGCAGTAACCGCGTTTGCCCAGCCAGCCACCCCATCTGCCTTCATTGGAGCAAAGGTCATCCCAGCCTTGACCACAGGGCCACGTGACCCAGGTCAGCCAGTGAAAACTCCCCACCCCCCCAGACGCCACACTTGGTCCAGAGGTGGACCTGGGACCCATGTCGAACTAGTCCATACCGCAGGATTTTTCAGTTTGGGCTGGAGGACAAGTTGTTTCCTACTGGGGTCCCTGAGCTGGAGGGAGGTGAGGGACCACTGCAGCCAGAGAGAGTGGAGACAGATGCGGGGCAGGGAGCCAGCCTCATGGCCTGGTCTTGCTGGCGAGGCCCTTCTGTAGTTCTGTGAGCTGCTCAGGCACACGTCTCTCCCAGCTATGGCAGCACATTTCATATTTTGCTTTAGACTATTTCAACATCCAGTGCTAACATCATCTTCCTCCATCCTTAGATAGAGGGGGGCCCCTATGAGCCCTCCTCCCCTGCCATTCCTGGGTGTGTTTATGCCTCTTTCCCTCTCTCCCTGAAGTCCTTGCTTTTTCATACAGTGGCTATAGGTTCTCTGAATACTACTTGCTCCCAACTAGTGACTTTAGCTTTATTTTTGATTATGATAAATAGGCCTAACATAGCATTCACCATCTTAAATTTTAAGGGTACATGTCAGAGGTATTAAATTAAATATGTGTGCATTGTGCGACCATCACTATCACCTATTTCCCGAACTCTTCATCTTGTAGAACTGAAACTCTGTGCCTATTAACCAGAGTGTCCTCAAATTTCATCCATCTCGTAGCCTATGCAGAATTTCCTTTCCTTTTAAGGCCGAATATGATTCCATTGTATGAGCAGACCACGCTTTGCTTCTCATTCATCCATGGAGGGACACTTAGGGTGCTTCCACCTGTTGGCTATTGTGAAGAATGCTGCTATGAAGGTGAAGGTGCAGGCATCTCTTCCAGACCCTAGTTTCAATTCTTCTGCACGTCTATCCAGAAGGGAGATTGATGGGTTGTATGGTAATTCTACTTTCGACTTTTTGAGGAACCACCATCTTGTTTTCCATAGTGGCTGCGCTATTTTGTATCCTTATCAAAATGCACAAGGATTCCAAATTTTCTACATTCTCACTAACATTTGTTATTCTCTCTTTTTTGGTAGTACCCATCCTGTTGGGTGCTAAGTGGTCTTAATGTATTTTTTTTTTTTAAAGAGGCATGTATTTTTTTAATTAATTAATTAATTGATTAATTAATTAATTTGTTTGTTTGTTTATTTATACAAGCACTGGGTAAAGTCAGAAGTGTGAGAGGGTGAGTGAATTCACCAGAGCCAGAGCGGGGAGCAGAGCAGGCAGAGGGACCGAAGTACACTGCTGAGGGGAGCAGCGGGCGGCAGGAGAGGTCTGCGCCATGTGGGACCCTCCTCTGGTGGCCGGGGAGCAGCCGGGGATCGAACCAGCACCGCAGAGGCCGCGAGCAGCTTCGCAACCCTGCGCTCAACCACTGCGCCACCGGGGAGGCCCAGTCTTAATGTATTTTTAATATGACAACTATATCAGTTAGACTGCATAATTACCACCCCAAAATCAGTTTGGCTCCTCACCCACCTTTATTCAGCTGATGATTCTCTGAGTTTGCAAAATGGGCTGAGCTCAGCTGGGTGGCTCTTCTGGTCTTGGCCAAACTTACTAGGATGACCTGCAAAGTCAAATTGCAGATATCGGGAAGTGAATGATAAGCACCATTTCCCAAATATCCATCATAACAACTTTTGAAAGGTTTTCCTATTAGACACAAGATTTGCATTAGGATTCATTCTGATGGGCTTACCCAGTTGATAAGTTTCAGAGGCTCTGGATCACACCTATAGGACTAGACTGTGCTGGGAATCACAGAATTAAGGCCATTAATGCCTCATTCATTTGCAGTTGACTCGAGGTTAGCTCTATCCTGGAGCCCTGCCTTCTTAATGCGAGCCATCATGCCATTGTCTTTTCCTTCACCCTTGGAAGGTTCCAAGTCAAAACTACAGTGACCTCTGCTCCCAAAACAGGAGCAGAGCAAGAAGGAAACTGAGGCAGACTCCACAGAGCTCCATAGTCATAGTCTGTTAAAAATGAATGAAAGTCAAAACTAAGTGAAGAAAAAGCTTTCCAAAGCTCAGAGCCTTTCCAAGCACTGGATAAATATAGAGCTAGGTTTTAATGGTGAGGTGGAAGAGTCTGTAAGTAGTGCTGGTAGCATGTTGGGGTCACCGCTGAGGAAGTCGGCTTTTATCATCAGTGAGTGTGCTCCTCACTGTGCTAATGATGTGACTGCATTTTGCTCTTTATTCCTTTTCAGACTGGATTTTATTGTTTCCAATTTACAGATTTGAAAATGGACGTGGCAGGAAAGGAAGTGACATTTATGGAGGCAGGGCTGGATGGAAAGATGCTTCAAGTGTGTTTGTCACTTCTGTGAGAACTGGGAGTGGGCTCTGGCTAGAAAGTTAGGGTTGTATTTTGCTTCTGGGCTGCCAAGTGACCAAGATTAACTGGGGATCCCTGTGATAGGTGTTTCGAGACAATCCAGTTTCACAGAGTCCTGTGCCCGCTCTCTGCCTTCCCATCGGCCCCTGCCTGGGACAGGGCTCCCTGAGCTGTGGGCTCTGCCCTCTTCCCTGCTCCCCGCCCCCCACTTCCCATCAAACCTTGACCTTTGTCCTCCAGATCTAGCTCTTCTGAAGTCAATACAACTTGCAATTCACTCTAGGGAAGAAACTCAGTGACTCTGAGGGCACCCTTCAAAGCCTGAATGTGAGCCACCTACATCCTCACTCCTGCTCTTGCACCCAGGGTGAAATGGCTATGGGAGTTCCAGACTTTCCCAGAGTCCAGACAGCCCTGGAATCCTGCTCATTGTAGCCCTGCACCACCCAGCCCACCTGCCAGTGTGCTTCTCCTCTGCCCTTAGTCCAGGGGAGAAGCTGCTGCAGCACTTTCAGCGCAAACCCATCACTCTTTCCCAGGCAGCCAGTCTTTCTGTCAATTCTGCTTTTGACCCAGAATTCAACACTATTCTACAACGTTCCCGAGAATCCACTCAGTGTCAGGAACAGGGATGAATAAGCATGGTCTTGATGCCCTAAGGAGCTTCCATGCTGATGAGCGGAGAGGATTTCAGCTACCTGTGCAGCAGCAGCAGCCCTTCTCTAGACTCAGTCTTTCCATTGGAGACCCAACCCCCCACTATGTGTCTTTATGGCCAGGACTCCACAACTCAGTCCAGTGGGGGAGAGGTGTGGACCCCAGGGGAGTGGCAGCAGCTCAAGGTAAAAGGTGGAGTCTAAGTCAGGCCAGGCTGGGATCAGTGAACAGTGCATCTGGCTAGAACAGTGGGTACAGCAGTCCCAGGCTCTCTGGAATGTTCTAATTAGGTTGTGTACTTTAGGGCCCTGGTTCCACTCCAGGCACAGTGGGGCAAAGAGCTAAAGTATCAGGGCCTCAGCTCCCAAAACAGGAGCAGAGCAAGAAGGAAACTGAGTCAGAGGAGCAGCCAGTCCAGCTGAGGCAGGGTGGGCCCCTGCAGATTCACCCAGCTTTAGAAAGACTCTTGAAAGCTTGGGGTGATGCTTCTACCCCCACCCTGCCCAGCCCTGATTCGGGGACATTGGACAGTGGCGCCTCTCTGTGTTGAGCTCTCCCCAGGAACTGCCTGTGCCTCTGCCAGGTTGTCTCTCCAGCAAATGGCACTGGCTACTGCAGCCCAGCCACCAACTGCCCACCTCCAAGAGCAGGCAGTCACGTCATTCCCAAAAGGGACACCCAATGGCTCCTCAGACTGTCACAGCTTCCTGCCACATGCCTTTCCATGGAGAGTTCCAGAATCTACTAAATAGATGCCATAAAGAGGCAGAGGAAGGAGTGTGTGTTTCAGGCTCTATGTACACACACTCATGCACACACACACACACACACACACACAGAGATCTACTTCATCAGAATCAGTTTGCAAACTTCATTTCTTTAGGATGAAGAGAAAAGAAAATTATTATTAACATATCAATGGCACCTCCATGCTGGGAACAAGATTACTCTCAGGCACACACAGGCTCCCAGGATAGCGCAGGCTCCTATTTTCAATGTACTCTGTCTCTGCACTGCACCCTCCCCCACTGCACCCCCACTCCCTTTTTATTTTTATTTTTTTTATTCCTCCAAGCTTGTTTCTCTTGAAATTTCCACCTTGTGGTTGTGTACTGCTGACTTCACATTTGCTGTGGTGTGAACTCCACATCTGTGAATGGATGACAGGAAAGATTAATAGCCCTGCTCCCTTCTCCTTGACTGTGGGCCCAGCTAATGAATAAATAAATAAATAAATAAACAGAGCTCCAATCCCCTAAATAGAGACCCAGAGCCGGGGAGAAAACAGCATTTTGCTGAATCCATTCTTTAAGGAAAAACCCAACCTCTAATGATCTCTGATTTACATAGTCGGCAGTTTTTTGCTAAACATTTTACAAAGACACAAAAGTTTGGGGTGGAGGGATGGCCCCCACCCTCTTGGCAGACAGAGAGAGGCAGGGGGCCTGAGAAACCCACAAGCCAACCAGGGGCTGGTGTGAACTTGGGCTGCTGATGAGAACTAGCAGGTTTCCCACCCAGATCTTCAACCAAGTGATGGAGAAGAGGGCTACCAGGTGATCCCTTGAGGGGTCCCCGCAAGTGGCTTACAGTGGGGGTGCAGAAGGAAGGGTGAGGCTCCATCAGCCAGCTCAGAAAGTCCATGTGTAGAAGGGGGCGAGGCAATTCTCTCCGTCCTGCCTCCTGGCAATTCCTGTGAAAGAGAAGCTTGTGGGTGTGAGGGGAAGCTTTCTTGAGCTTGAACACTTGCAGATTCCCTGGGCGGCTTGTTCCAGCACAGATTCTGACTCTGTGGGTTGAGTGTCATTGTTTCCAGTCTGCTCAGACCATGTCCCCTCCTCTGGGGCTCTTGTTTGGGGCTGCAGGGCAGAGTTCACCCTTCCTAACATCTCTGCAACTTGGTCTTATCTGGTTCTCCAACCTCAGCTGACTCTATAGGCTTAATTATTCCCAGGTACCTCAGCCCAAACCTGCAAGCACGTGTGCTTGGGATCAGACACGGTGAATGCGGCCTTAGTGGGTGCCGTTTTGAAATCCTGTTGCCTCTTGGTGGGTAAGTGGATCTTTAATGAGGTAGGAAGCGGCTGCAGCAGGTGACTGGCTGAGGGCAGGCAGGCTGCAGTGACGGCTCTGTTGGGTTCACCAGAGGCTGGATCAAGGGCCATGGTGGAAGGTCAGTGTTCTGGGCTCCTCTGGGCAGCCGGCATGTAGGTGCACCACCCAGGCCATGGGTCACATGTACCTTCCTGGCACCTGGCAGCTCCTTCAGCTCCTTCATGCTGCTGATGAAGCAGAGGTAAGACCAGTGGAGACAGGAAGTCCCCACCGCCATTTTTTGGGTTCGTGGTCCTTTGGTCTAGTGGAGCCAGGCAACATTGTGGGGGCCGATGGGCTTTGCTCACGAGTGTGGAAGGGAGCAGATCAGGCTGACCCGCTTTTTCTCATCACTCAGCCAGGATCTCCTTTGCACCCTTGATTCTTAGCCACCAGCTGGCCTGGGAGAACCCCATGGATTACCCTACTGAGCTCACCTGACTCTCTGAATCGTCCTCAGTGACCCCCATCCAGTAGGGGTGGTTGTCACCCACCCCCTCTACTACGGGTTCCCTACCCAGTCTGCTCAGCCCTACCATCTCATTTATTTCTCCGAAGTTCCACCTACTCACCTATAAAACAGGGCACAGCACCTCGCTCCTGGGGTAGGGCTTGGGGTCGGGAGACAGTGGTCTAAATGCTCAAACCAGGGTCACAGCCCTTAGTCCATAAATACTCTGGCTGGGCAGCAGCCATGTCTTTCACTTTGGCCTCTTTCTAAGCCCACTCCCTCCTGCCCCCCCGAGGCTCTGCTGTGTCCTATCTGATCAACTAACTGGGTGCTTTTTACCTAGGGTGTCTCGTGAAGCAAATACCATGACATGAGATAATTTGCAAAAAAGAAAAATAAAAGTCTACATAAACACACAACCAAATTGGGGAAAATTGCATAACCATCCTCTCCTGAGTGCACCGTTTTAACCTTGCTTCATCTGCCTTACCCAAACTTGCTTGACCATGGAATATTCTTTATTATAATAATTATTAATAACTGGGGTGAGAGCAACTGACAAACTCCTTCTCTGAAGGCATCACTCAAACGATGGTTATTTAGTAGCATCCTGGGCAGGTCTGGTACCCAGGGAGGATCTGTTTTGTGGGTGCAAGCTTTCCCTCATAAGATGCAGGTGATTTCTCCCCCATTTCTGTCCCCTGAGCTTTCTAACTCCATGATTCTCTGTGGTTCTAGCATCTGACATCTGGGCACTTTGGCTGCCTCCTTGCAGGGAACAGTGAGGATTTAACCATGTAGCCACCCAGATAAGCCCATTCAGGGGACCCTGCTCTTTCCCGCTGCAGGGTTAAATCAGGGGTACACCCAATACAGACAATGCCCCAAGACAGATGTATTCTGTGACCTGCCCATATGCTCTTGGAATTCATCATTTCAGGAGTTGCTAACTGGTATCTATGATGTTGTCTCTGCCATTTCTGGGGACAGCAGGAAATGTGGACAATTAATGCTCTATGGGGGAGTATTAGTTTTTAGTGGCTGCTATAACAAATAACCATAAACCTTATGATGAACCACAGAAACTATTCTCTCACTGTTCTGCAGGCCAGAAGTCCAAAATCAGTATCAGTGGGCTGAAATCAAGGTGTAGGAAGGGCCATGCTTCTTGGTACCTCCCCGGACCCTTGCCTCTTCCTGCTCTGGTGGCTGTAGGCATTCCTTGGCTTGTGGCCACTTGCAGTGGATCTCTGCCTCCAGGCTTGCAAGGTCTTCTCTTCTGTTTTGTCACATTTCCTTCTGCCTCCCTGCTATGAAGACACACGTGATTACATTGAAGAGCCACCTGGATAATACAGGCTAATCTCCTTATCTCAAAATCCTTTATCTGCAAGTTCTTTTTTTGCCATTTAAGATGACATATGCAGGTCCCAGGGATTAGGGCTTGATATCTTTGGGAGTTATTATCCAGCCTACCCTGTGGGAATTGGAGGATAAATATCCCAGATTCTCATCCTTTAGTACGATAATGCTGAAAGTCTGTTTCACGTTGTTTCCTTGGGTTTCCAGAGTAGTCAGAGGGATTGTGCCTTTCACAGAAACCAGATTTACTGGTATCCTTATCTTGGACTTCTTGGTCTCCAGAAAGGTGAGAAATAAATTTCTATTTTCTTAGTCACCCAATCTATGATATTCTTTTTTTTTTTTTATAACATATTCTTTATGGCAGTCTAAGCTTACTGATACAGGGTCAAAGATGCTATGTTTAAAAATTGTGATGCGCCATTTTAATTTATACAGTTATTATTAGTTAAATTGCATAAGAAAAAGATAGGTGGAAGCAAGGGAATCATAATCCACTCACAATTACCCCACCCAGAAAAGGCTGTTCTTGATTTTTATTGTGTGTCCTTCCAGTGCCCTGTCTGTGTGTATGTACCCACTTGCTTTAACAAAAAGGGAATCTTATGTACATACTGATCTATCAATGTTTTCTTTTATTTATTAACATGTAATAGACATCTCTCTACAGCCTATATGCCACAGAGTATGATACACGTTTATATTTATTTATATTATTTCTAATACTATAAATAACTCTGGGGTACATCCATGGCAACTTCCTTGCAAAAAATCCCCATTGGGGAATCAATACACAAGAGGCTTCAAAAATATTCAAAAATTTTGATAGGTATTGTTAAATTGTCTTTTGGAAATAGAGCCATTTCTGTTTCCCCAGGAAGACTTGAAAATTTCCATTTTCCCACATCTTTCCCATTTCTAGGAACTATTTTATTTTAATGTTTCACAAAGGCAGAAAGATAAGCACTTATTTAAAAGATACTTTATTATGAGCTGTTACTTAATTCAAAAAGATAGAAGAGTAATAAAATGAATGCTCATGTACCTAGTACCTGGTCAGCTTTACCAATTCTTAACATTTTCCATTTTTTGGCTTTAGATTTATTTCAGCAATTAAACATTTGAAAGCTACTGAATTCTCCCAGATGCCAGTTCCCCTTCCTTTCTTCCCAGAGCAAAGGCTGGCATGAAGTTGGTATTTGTCACTCATATGTTTTTTGATCCTATCACTGAATCCATATGGTTGTTTTCACTCACACTTCTGTGATGACTAATGGCACTGAGTACATTTTCAGAGGCTGATTAGCCACTTGTATGCTCTCTTTTTTGCATTGACTGTTCAGATCTTTTGTCTATTTTTGTTTCTGTTGTGTTTGTTCCTGAGGATGCTCGATGCTGGGCTTACCTTTGCACCTCTAGAATCCTCTCTCTTCTGAACATCTTATAACATGGGTCTGGTCATGACAGGTCACTCAGGAAAGTCTTTTAAGAACTCCTCACTTTCTTCTAGTTGGAGTTCTAACTACTTAGTGAAGCGTGTGTTAATTTGTTCTGGTCTGCCCTCTTATGCAGACCAGCCACCACCCTCAAACATGATGCCTGTTTATGACTGTATGCTGTGAACATGCCATTTCCCTTTCTGGAGATTTACGGCCATGTGGCCTGAAAACCTTTCATTTATCTGCCAATGTCCTTTGCTTCTTATCCATTGACAAGGTGGGCCATATGGATGGAGATGATTTGAACAACCCGGGACATCAACTGGCCTTTTTTGGTTCTTTGAGTTCTAGATAAGATTAGTTAGAACTTCCTTCTAAATTTTATTCAAAACAATCCTAAGTTCTTTGTTTCTCCTTGAGATTCACATGGAACCACAAAAATCCTGATTAGCCAGAGAAATCCTCACAAAAGAGAAGAAGCATGGTGGCATCACACATCCAGGCTTCAAACTATACTACAAATCTATGACAATCAAAACAGCATAATACTAGAACAAAACCAAACACACAGAACAATGGAACAGAATTAAGAGTCTAGAAATAAACTCGCACATATATGGACAGTTAATCTATCACAAAGAACCCAAGAATATATATCAGAGAAAGGAAAGTCTCTTCAATATATGGTGTTGGGATAACTGGAAACAACTTGCAAAAGTATGAAACTAGACCACTGTCTCATACAAGACACAAAAATCAACTCAAAATGGATAAAAGTCTTGGATATAAGACCTGGAAATATAAAATACATAGAAGAAAACACTGTCAAAACACTCCACGACATAGGTTTCTGAGATGTCTGTGGATTCATTGCCAGCAACAAGGAAAACAAAAGAAACTATAAACAATTGGTGCTACATCAAACTCAAAAACATCTGCACAGTGAAACTATCACTGAATAAAAATATACTCTACTGAATGTGAGAAAAAATTTATAAGCCATACATGTGACAAAGGACAGATATCCAAGGTCTACAAAGAACTCATATGACTCAATAAAAAGAAAACAAATAATATAGTGAAAAAAATGGGCAGAAGAGCTAAAAATAGGCACTTCTCTAAAGAAGACATATATATGGCCATAGGCACATGAAAAATGTTCATCATCACTTATCATCAGGGAAATGCAAATCAAAACCACAATGAGATACCACCTACACCTGAGAGAATGGCCCATATTGGAAAAAAAAAAAAAAACCCACCAGAAAAAAGTGTTGGTGAGGATGTGGAGAAAAAGGAAACCCCTTACAAGATTGATGGGAATGTAGACCAGTCCAGCCCCTATGGAAAACAGTATGGATGTTTCTTAAAATATTAAAAATGGACCTACCATATGGCCCAGCAATCACATTCCTAGGTATCTACCAGAATACAAAAACACTAATTTGAAGGAGTATCTGCACTCCTGTGTTCACTGCAGCATTATTTACAATAACCAAGTTATGCTAACGACCTTAAGTGCCCCCAGACAGATGAGTGGATCAGAAAGATGTGGAATATATGCAATGGAAAACTACTCAGCTGTCAAAAAGATAAACTTGCCATTTGTGACAACATGGATAGATCTGGAGAGGAACGTGCAAAGTGGCATAAGTCAGAAGGTGAAAGACAAGTACCAGATGGTGTGACTTACATGTGGAATATAGAGAAACAAAACAAAGGATCAGATAAAACCAAACTAATAACAAACCCCAGAAATATGACTGTAGAACAGAGGTTACTGGGGGGGAAGGAGGAGGGAGAGAACAAAGTAGGGGGAAGACCATGGAGTCTGGCGGGGGACTACGGGTGTGATGGTGGTGGGTGTGGTGTGGAAACAACACCTGAAGGGGGAGATCCTATTCCTCTAAGGCACAAACAACATTCTAAGTCAACATTAACTCAATTGAAAAAAAAGGAAAAATAATAAGAAAAGAAACACTCTGTTCCTTGTCACACAAGAGGAGTCCAGCTACTCTCCTTTGTTGGCTCCCTGCTGTGCCTGTGGGTCCTCACTGTCTATCTCCAGCGAGGAGGTCTGCCCCTGCTCCCAGAGGTGCTGGCTGTTATGCTTCCACGCTTGCCTGTCACCACCAAGGCACTGGGGACCCGGGGCGGACAGCGAGGATGAAAACTGTTGTTGCCGGGATGGTAATAGGATAAAATGAGATATTTTCCTTCTTCTTGGATGTTGCTATTTTCCACTTCTCTTGATATTGGCTAAATTGACTGCCCTGGTCCCTGTGCAGACCCAGCTCCCCTTGTGTGAGACGCAGCTCTGGCTCCTGCGGCCTGGTCCGCTGACAGCAGGTCCTCAAGGAAGGCAATCGGGCGGCGTTCCATACCTGCCGACTTCGGAATCCGGTGTTTGTCTAACCTCAGGGGCTGAGCAGGACAGGGGCTATGCCTGCAGGGCTGGTTGGCCCCATGTACCCCTCCCCTCCCCTCCCCTGCCCCCCCTTTTCAGCTGCTTCTTTCCCTTCCTTTCCCATCTCTCTTTGTTTCCCCTTCTCCCCCCCCCCACCCCACCCCAAACACCAAAAGACTACAGGCTGGGGGGGCAAACATCTCCTTTAGTTCTAGGCTTTCCAAGAGTAGCTGGGCTTTAGGGGGCGGGAGATGGGGAGGTTGAGCTGTCACTTTGAATTGCAAAGTCTCTATCCATAATGCATAAAGGGGTCTCCATGAGTGGCCACAGCCTCCTGTCGTCCTGCGGCTCAGGGAAATTAGACAGCTTCGGAGCCCCTTATGAAAATGCAATGTATTACCGCTGCTTTTTGACTAGTGAATTATGCATTCAAAAGTGACAAATTCCAACATGCCGCCTTTATTAGGAACCCAGGGCCGGGTGGGGTGGACAGAGCTGTCTTCTGAGCTTGTGACGGAATGTTTAATAACTCTTTCTGACTGTGCTTCCCGGAGGTGGTGGTTATAATGTGCGTTCCCCCCACCCCTTTCATTTTATCAAAACATTGATGCTGGAGATTATTGCTCTACATTTATGCATTTGGAATCTCTTCCTGGGTCAAAGGGCAGTAGCGTTTGAAATGACAAAGGTGATGGGAGAAATAGTTTTTTTTAATCAATCTGTCTCATACACTTGCAGCCTTGAACTTCTGGGGTTTTTGAAGACCCACCCACTTGGAGGAGTCAATCTTTTCCTGAACTTTAGCCTTGTAGGCTGGGGACAGCATGGACTGTCTCCTGCCATTCTTTTGGGACCTGCTGTGGTAACTGTGGGTCCTGTGATGGTACCCAGGATACAAGTGTCATCTTTCCCAGAGTGGTAGCTGAGGAGCTTCATGGAAAACTGTACATTTCACTCTTTCTTTAGGCTTCTACCCAATTCTGGCTGTTGTGCTAGGTAGGGGTAGGGGCTGGGCTGCTCATTTGTGCTGAATTTGACCAAGATTCTAAAGGTAACCCAAAATGCCACATAGAAAACCAACAAACTGATGTTGCAGCAACTAAAATTGGGGTGTCATGCTGGAAACAAGTGGGGAGAAAGACAAATGGATCATTTTGCTATCTCAGGTAAAGTTTATCACAAACAAAAAGGCTTGCCAACCTGTGCCCCTGCGTGGGGTAGTGTGTCCAAACATCCCAGAGTTTGTGCTTTCCTGCTTTTTTCTAAGATGTTGCCTGCATGGCTAACCACCCAAGGGATAGTTCTAGCAAGCCCATCTGATTGCACTCCCCAGCTTTGAAGTCATCAGTAGCTCCCCATTGCTAAGGGGGGCAAAATCTAAATGCCCAAGTCTGCTTGATAATTTGACCCACTAGTCTTGCCAGCCCTCTGGTCACATACATACCTGCCTCTCACGCCACACCCTGGTCAGACAACATAACTGCAACTTTCATGCTAGGAGGCTTTGGAATTCTGAGTATGCTGGGTGCTGGCTCTTTATAGCTTTGATCATGCTGCTCCCTCTGCCTGGATTGCCTTCCTCTGCTTATCTGTGCAGCAGATTTCCCTTTTAAGACCCAACTTGGGTTCTGCCTCCTATGGGAAGTCTTCCTTGATTGCCTGTGCAGAATTAAGTCCCCTCCATGCCCATGTACTCACCTTCTTTGAACAACCTCCATGGTAGCAATTATTACAATAGAGTTCAGTGGTCTGTTTGTCTTTCTCTCCACTTGTTTCTAATACAACACCCTGATTTTAGTTGGTACAAGATCAGTAGAGACCAATGTCTTGTTTGTGGGGCATCTTGAGTTACCTGATTTAGAATCTTGGTCAAATTCATTCAAGTATTCAACACGAAAATATTGAGCACCTATTACTTGCCAGGCACTGCTAGAGAGCAGGTTTTTCACCTCTCTGCACTTCGGTTTTCTCATCTGTTAAGTGGGATGATGCTAACTCTTAAATTATGACAAGCTAGTGAGAATTAAATGGGATGATACCTGTCCAGTGTGTCAGTGACAGGCCCTAGGAGCACAGGGCTGGCACGTTGTGAGCAGGTTAATAAACGGCAGTTGCAATGACGTAGTGTTGTAATTATGTTGTATTATATGTTAGTATTATGTAATATCTTAATTATAATATAAATATTATTATTATTATTCACATTGCTTGCTCTCCTTGAACTGACTGGATCGCCATCCTCCCCTGGCTGCTTTGCCCTGCACTTGGCAGATGGGATGTGGATCATTTTAATTAGGTTTTATTGGGCTGTTATATGGGCCATAATTGCAGCCATTATTCATTTTCATGGGGCTGCTCACATAGTCTGGATTTAGACGTGATGTGATCTTGATGAGACAAGTCCCATATCAAAAAGGATCCCTGTCTGCAGGGCCAGAGCTGCAGCAGCAGCAGCAGGAAAGGGTTCTTCTGAGCTCCAAATACAGGTTCTGGAGCCATAAATGCCAGAAGTGTTTCTCAGAGAAAGGAGCGATTGTAGTTCACAGCAGCTCCCTCTATATGGATGGTGGGGCCACCCCCATGGGGAGTGGGGCTGTGCTCCCCACTTGGCTTTGTATTTGGGGCTCACCCAGATCCCCAGGGCTCCAGAGAGTGTCCAGTGTGGAGAAGGTGCTGGAAAAATACTTGAGAGTATCTGGAGTGAACATGGCCAAGTGCTCAGGAAGGCTGGAGTGGGAGTGAAGCTGAGCTGAGCTTGAGACCGTGAACTGCTAGACTGTCCCTGGGCCCAGAGCTCTGGGATGTGCTTGGGAGGCCCGAGCAGAGGCACTGGCATTGGGGAGACCAGAGCAGGTCCCAGGCTTGGTCTTTCCTGCTGGATCAGTATGTCCTGAAGCTTAGGGTAGGTGGATGATCATTTGGAAAATGGTCACTGACCTTCCTCAGACAGTTGAGCTCCTATTTCCCCACTCAGTGATGTTGGTCTTGGCCTGGGGACGATGACACGTTATCAGACTTCACATAGGAAGAAGCTGTAAACACGCTGTGTGGTCTGGCAGTAAAGTTCCACCTGGCTGCCGGTCCACCATGGTGAGGCGCATGTCCACGTGACCCCCAGAAAGAGCACTCCTGGGACAGACTGGAACCCAGTTTGCAGCCTGCAGCCCAGATCAGTCAATTTCTGGCTTGTGCTGAGCTTCCCCTGAGCCTGGCCGAGCCATACTGGACCCAATCAGCCTTGAGGCCTGGGTGCAGGCGATGCTCGTGGCCTGAGTTTGGGGCATTTGTTACTCAGCCTTAGTGTGGCAGCAGCTGACGGATACAGAGACACGGGGCCGCAGTGACGTGCTGCAGATAGTGGGTGTTTGCAGAGTGATGTTTGTGATGAGCTCAATTGTTGAGAACAGATTAGAATCCTCTGGACCAGGTGTTCTCTGCCTGGAGGTGATTTTGCTGCTCACCTTCTTCCCTGGGGGACCTTTGTCAACATTTGGAGAGGCTGGTTGTCATCTCTTGGGGGAGGGTGGTATTTAGTGGGTAGAGACCAATGATGCTGCTAAAGATCTTCCAAGGCACCAGACAGGCCCCCCCCCCATGACAAGGAATTATCCAGCTCAAAACGTCAGTCACGCCGAGGCTGAGAAACTGCGCTCGAAATCCCATATAGATGAGTCTCCAGCTCTGCATTGGTACCCTCTTCCCCTCCCCTTCCCTCCTCCTCCCCTCCCTCCCTCCTCCCTCCCTCCTTCCCCCTCCTCTCCTCCCTTCCCTCTCCTCCTCCCTCCTCCTCTCCACCCTCCTCCCCCCCTCCCTCCTTCCTCCCTCCTCTCCTCCCTCCCTCCTCCTTCCCCCCTCCTTCCTTCCTCCCTCTCCCTCCCTCCTCCTCCTCCTCCCTCCTCCCTCCTCCACCCTTCTCCCTCCTCTTCCCCTCTCCTCCTCCCTCCTCCTCCACCCTCCTCCCTCCCTCCTCCCACCCTCCTCCCTCCTCTTCCCCCTCCTCCTCCCACCTCCTCCCTCCTCCTCCCTCCTCCTCCCACCCTCCTCCCTCCCTCCTCCACCCTCCTCCCACCCTCCTCCCTCCTCTTCCCTCTCCTCCTCCCTCCTCCTCCCTCCTCCTCCCACCCTCCTCCCTCCCTCCTCCTCCCCCCTCCTCTCTCCCTCCCCCTCCTCTCTCCCTCCTCCCTCCTCCTCTCTCCCTCCTCCCTCCCTCCATCCTCCCTCTCTCCCTCCTCCCTCTCTCCCTCCCTCCCTCCTCCCTCTCTCCCTCCTCTCTCCTCCTCCCTCCCTCCGTCCTCCCTCTCTCCCTCCTCCTCCTTCCCTCCCCCCTCCTCTTCCCTCTCCTCCTCCCTCCTCCTCCCTCCCTCCTCCTCCTTCCCTCCTCTCCCTCCTCCCTCTTCCCTCCTCCTTTCCTTCCTCCTCCTCCCTCTTTTCCTCCATCCTAAACAAGATGGATGGATGGCCAGCCCCCAGGGGATTTTTATTGATGGGGGAACTCAGACACAGAGGTGTGAACCAGTGAAATAATCATGATAAATGCTGCGCAGGCGGTTGGAACAGAGAGCAGAGAGCCCGCCATTAGACAGGGGTGATGGGGGAGCCCTCTATGAGTGGCTGACATTTAAGTGACAGCCTGAAGGAGAGGGAAGAGCCAGCCCCAGGAGAGCTGGCAGAAGAGGGTTCAGCTTTGGGAACAGCCATTGCTCGGGTGCCGAGGTGGGATATCAGAGTTGGGCTCTGCAGGCTGCAGAAGCGCAGGCCCACCCCGCCCCACCCCAGCCTCTGGATGAAATTCAATGTGATCTGTGAGTTCCACACCCTCACAGTGGGATTCCTGGAAATTCCTGTGGACCAGCGTCCAGGGACTCCTGAGGTCCCAATTTGAGGTGCGAAGTTGCGTCGATGCCAAATTCAGCCCATTTCTCCCAGGTGCTGGCTGGAGAGTTGCCGGGCACTGCAGTCATGGAATTGGGATGTTTCCATCGAGCACCTCCGTGCTCAGCAGACTCTGTCCAGGGTGGGTGTGGCTTTCTGTGTGCACCTGCTCAGGCAGCTCAGCTGAATCAAGAGGCTGGGGCCCAGCACAGTGGCTCGTGTGTCATGGTCTCACCGCCACCCTGACCCTTCCAGAGCAGCCTCCATGGGCATGATGTGGGCAATTTGCTTATCTGCTCTCTGGAGAAAACCCAAACTCCTTGCTGGGACTACGGGCCCCTCATGATCCCATCCATGCGGGTCCTCCTGCCTCAACCCACCCCTCGGGCTCCAAGGTTGCTCTTAACTTTCCTGCATCAGAAGGGGCCTCTTCCCAGCAGCCACAGGGCCTCCTTTCTCGTCCTAAGGTCGTGGCAAGCTGCCTTTGGATGGGCACCTTCATGCTCACTGCCCCCTCTGCCCGGGGTTTCTTTCTTGGATGCTTTGGCACAGGGGTCCCTCCCATCCTTCAGGCCTCAGCTGCAACACCTCAGAGAAACCTTCTCTCACCATCCTGCCCTTCATAAATCTCCCCCATGCCCCACGATCCTCCTGCCCTCCATGCTGTTCATGTCCCCCAGAGCCCTGGGCCCACGCGGAAATCACTCCCTGCGTGCTCACTTGTTCGCTGTCCTTGTTTATCTCAGCCGCCTCGGATGGTGCCTGGCACATAGAAGGTGCCCAGTAAGTGCCCACTGACAGAGCGAATTGGTGAAAAGCCATGACTGATGCTCCAGCCAACCGCTGCCTGAACCACTCCTCCAAGAACTGGGAGCAAGAGTGTGGGGCAGGAAGGCCACGCTGGGTCACGCAGTGTGTCACTGCCCCAGGACAGTGTTTGGGGCTGAATCGTACCCCCTCGATTCATATGTTGAAGTCCTAACACCCCAGTACCTGAGACCTTATTTGGAAATAGAATCTTTACACAGGTCAAGTTAGCCAAAGTCAAAGTCTCTGGGTCCTTATGAAATGGGAAACTGGGAGGCAGAGGTGGGGGCAGTTCAGGAGATTCTTGCACAAGGAAGCCAAGGAACATCACCCATTGCTGGCAGGCCCCAGCCGCTAGTGCAGGCCTGGGACAGAGTCCCCGCACAACCCTCACAAGGAACAGCTGGATCTTGGATGTCTGGCTCCGGACCGTGAGACACTATTTCTGTTGTTTAAGTCACCCAGTTTGGAAGGCTTGGCTATGGCAGCCCCAGAAAATGAACCCAGACAGGTGGGAGGCCCTGGGTGGTGTAGGTGTCAAGTAGGGGCTCTGTTTGGTGGGGAGTGGATGGGGCTGGGTGTGGGGAGAGGGCGGTAGGCTGGGTGGGATCCTGGACCAGGCTGTGATGGAGGCTGCGGGCATGTGCTGGCCTAGGGCCTCACCCCCGGCCCGCCAAGGCGTGCATGCGTGTGTGTGTGTGCGTGTGTGTGTGTGTGTGTGTGTGTGTAGGGGATGTGGGTGTGGCAGGGAAGGAGGGGAACCCGAGCCAGAGGTGTAATTAGGATGTGGGTAAACAGATGCCCCGGAGCTGGCAGGACCAGCTCTCCTGGAAGAGGAAAATAAAACAACTGGTTGGCTGCGACGTCTTCAGCTGAGTCCCCATCCCTAATTACCACCCAAACCGAGCCTCTGGGCAGTGCTGGCCTGGCCCATCTGCAGCCTCTGAGATGCCCAGAATCCATGCCAGGTGCTGGTGTGCCGGTCCTCGCGGCTGAGTAGCGAGAGGACTTTAATTAAAGAGCTAATTACTCTGACTCTCCACTGGAACATGGCTCTTCCCGGTCGGTGAGGGGCAGGACTCCCTGTAACCTGGGCTTTCTGAGCTGTGCTTGAGTGTGGGTGGGTCCGTGCATGCCCACAAGGGGTGTGTGTGTGTGTACCTGAGTGTGTGTCCACATACTTGCACATGCATGTTGTGTTCATGTGTGCACAGACTTGTGTGTGCATTTATGCACACATGCACAAAGAATTATTAGTGTGTGTTCTGCATTTTTTGTGTATCTGTGCGTGTGCAGGTGGTTACTTGGGAACATGCACAGACGTGTGTAGTCATGGTCACGTGTTTAAATGTGGTGACGGGTAACACACGTCTGTGTGCAAATGGTGTGTATGTGTGCAAGTTTTATAATTATTTTTGCTTTACCTCTTTTTTTTTTAAAGATTTATTTATACAAGAATCAGGGTACAGGCCAGATGCACGGGAGGGTGAGAGGATTCACCAGAGACAGAGCGGGGAACAGAACAGGCAGACTGATGAAATACACTGCTGAGGGGCGCAGCGGGTGAGGCAGGAGAGGTCTGCTGTGCCATGGGGGATTCTCACCGGCTGGCCAGGATCGAACCCGCACTACAGAGGCTGCGGACAGCTTCACAGTGCGAAGCACAACCGCCTGCGCCACCAGGGAGGCCCCGCTTTACCTCTTATTAGAGTTTTGGTGATTGCGACTGCTCCAGTGGCTGTGTACATGTGCATGTCTATAGAATGTGTGAGTTCGTGAATACAAACAGGGCTCAGCCAGGTAGCATCTGCATTTGAATTGGGCTGACTGAGCCTTTGCCCAAAGGGCAGGAGAGGTAGAATGTGGGGAGTTGAGGTGGGGTGAATGAGGGCTGGTCTGTGTGTAATAGGGGCCCAGCCTCGCCCTGACCCCTATTTAGTTGTGCTTGCCTGAGGTGGGGAGTCTGTCCCAGCCAGCCAGGGGACAGAGGGAAGTGTGGGCTCATGTTGAGGCTGTGGCTTATTCCACGGGACAGAGGGAGTGCTCCTGGGATAAGCACTTGCTTCGGGGGCTCCCTTCTCCTTGGCCATGCAGAGCTGTCCTGGTGCCTCGGGGCTGGGAGGGTGAGGGATATATACCCACGTGTCTGTCCAAGGAGGGGAACTCCAGGGAGTGCTCATGACGGGATCTCAGAGAGATGGTTTTGTGAAGACCTTTGGGGGTTGTGGGGGAACAAATTGGAAAGGTCTTTTTTCAGTATTGAACAGAGTTCCTAAGTTTTAAACTCCAGGTGAGCTCAGGGCCTTGGCTGGCAGAAAGGAAATCTGTGCTTTTGGCAGAGATGGTGTGGTCTGTTTGAACCCTTGAATGAGCTCGAGGGACTCGGGACTGGATGTGAAGAGATGGGGGGGGTGGAGTGGGACCCCAAGGGGAAGGACTGGTGAGCTCCTCACACCCAAGGAGAGGACACAAACTGTTGTGCCCAAGACAGGGCTGAGTGGTCAGGGACCAGCCCTTGGCATGGTGACCTGGAAGGGGGAGAAGCTGACACAGTGACATTGGGCAGCTCAACCTTGTGTTCTCTTTCTCTTTCTGCTCTCACTTTCCATGTGTCTGAAAGACACTTGCCAGCCCCCACTGGGCACCAGGGACAGGAAAAGATGGCCACCCCAGCTCAAGCAGAGTGCAAACTTGCCCCTCTTCTGCATTTTTCTTCTACTTAGATCCTCTCCAGATTGGCTATTCCTCACCCACCAGGTTCTTCTGGCCCTTCCCACACCCAGGAGCTTCCTTTTGCCATTTGTGTTTCAGACACTGTGGTGGCTCAGCCCACTTTATGGAGGAGAGAGCTGAGGCCCGAGTCACTGCCAGGCAAGCCCCTGGAATGTGGGGCTGGGGTCTCCTAACTCTAGCTGCAGGGCTGCTCGTACCCCGCTGTCCAACCACACTGCCAGGTATTGCCGAGTGGAAAACTCAGGTTTTGATCTGGCTTCAGGAGGACATCTCCTGCCCCTTAATCCCTTGCCTCCCTCTGCCCCCATCGAATGCAGGATGGTCCCAGCAGCAAGAGGGGAGCGGGAGTAGTACCAGGGCTGGGGGCTTTCCAGGTGTGTTCATGGAGACTCATGAGCAAAGCCTGACCCAGAAGGTGCTGAGCATACTTGCCCTTCACTGCCATGGCACCTATTTACAAGCTGTTTTAGGGAGTCACTGACTCTTTCTAAGGGGCAGTAGATGTGGTGTTGGAGAGGGGCGATCCGCTGTAGTAGGCACTGCTAGCTGCTGTAATAGGCAAAACCCTGGCATCTCGGGGGTTCATCACAATGTTTATTTCTGGCTCACAAGTCTAATTGGTGGCAGGGCTGGGGAAGTTCTGCTCCACCAAGGCATTCAGGGATCCAGGTTAATGGACATTCAGTGCCTTCAGCATGTGTCTTCTAAGACATCCCAGACTTTTATCAGCCAGAGCCAGGAGGACAGTGCAGGGGAGGTTTGGGTTGGGCCACCCCTGGGGGCAGCACACATGGCTCCTCTCATTCCACTGGCCAGGACTCAGTCACAGCGCTACACGAAGCCCCAGGGAGACAGGGACATGCCATCCAGCTATTGCCTGGGAAGAAGAGGACATGGGTTTGGGAAGTCACACTTGGTTTTGAATCTGGACACTGCCACACACTTTTTGTGGGACCCTAAATCTGAACCTGTTTCCTCATTAAAGGTGAGATGGGTGGTGGTCTCCCTGTGGGTCCTGGGGGAGAATCTAAGAGATCCTATCAGCATTCCCACCTAGCCGCAGTCCACTTCTGCAGAGAACTCGCCTCTCTGCGGCCCAAGACATCCTAGTAAGGGCTCCTCCCCTGCAGGGAAAGCTCCACAGAGTAGGGCCCATGCAGCTCTTCCCAGAGCTACAACACCATCAGCTCGCCTGGAGCTGGGCACTTAGTAGGCAGTTAGAAGAAATATATGGGGGGAATGAAAATTTAGACGAATTAATCAGAATGCATACTTAGACTTAGATCTGGACACGTGCTTCCTCTATAAATATTTCTACTCTATGTTCCATCACGGTGTGATGGAAGGGGGGGCAGGAGGAGGGAGGAGGGAGGAGGGAGGAGGGAGTGGGGTAGGAGGGAGGAGGAGGCCACCTTCCCGCCACCCCACCATGCTGAACTATAAATAGCTCTGGTTGGAAACTGACTGCAGATTCCTCCCGCAAAGTCAGCATCCCCAGGACCTCTCATCCTAGATGGGGACCAGGCGTGCCTCCTCATTAATCACGGCTCTTTAATTAACAGCTCTGAGCCTGGAACAAAAGGTGCTTACCGGGAGAACGCCAGCAGGCCCTGAACTCTGGCCGCCTGTTTTGATTCGAGGCCCTAGCGCCTTGGGGAGCAGGCCTGGCATGGTTGGGTGCTGGGCGCCGGGCCCGGCAGGGGCTGGGTTTGGAGGGCGAGCAGCTGGCAGGCCAGCCGCCTGTCTCTGCCTGACCATGGGCAGCACCACACAGAGCTGACTTGCCTCCCAGCAAGGCTGGCAGCTCTGTCTTCCCAGGGTCCCCGAAGGAAGGGAGGGGAGGTGGCCGCAGCAGGACAGTTGGGACAGCAGCCTCAGAATCTGGCCGCAAGCTAGAATCACTGGAGGAGCTTTAAAAGCATCTGAGCTGACGGGGTCCACAGGGTCTGATATCTGGATCTGGGACGGGGTCCTCTTGGGCAGCCCCGTCTGAGAACCCATCAGGGATGGCAGCTTGGGGGAAGCTCCTGGTCTCCACTGGAGACCTGGTGGGGTCTGGGAATCCCTACATCTTCTCCAGGTTGGGTGCACACAGCAGAATGGGCCCTGCGGTCTCCGGTTTACTCCATGCCTCCTGAAGATGTTTAGGGCAGAAAGGCAGGGACTCAGGTTGGCCCTGGGGAGTGGGACGGAGCACAGTCTTGCAGGTGCTTTTGGGCTCCACTGAGCCTGAAGTGAACAGATCTCTGATGTGCTTTTAATACTCCTGCTCCTGTGCCCCGGCACTATGAAGGGGCTCCGGAAGACAGACCTGGGTCATGACAGAGTCTGTCTCCATGGTCTATCATGTGCCAACACCACACTTGACGAGCTCTCAAACACCCACTTGACAGATGTGGGAGGTACTTGGAAAATCCTCTTGTAAACCCTGAAGTCCAAATTAGACATGGCAGTTTTCATCCTCACATGCCTGCCCTCAATGAACTGGCAATGGCTACCTGAAAAGCAATTTGAAGCCAAATTTGGTTTCAGTAGGAAGGCTGCTGGGATTGATTAGTGATGTCTGTCAGGCATGCAGGAAGGGGAAGTGTAGGCATGATTGTCATTAATTTGCCATCGTGGTCCAGATGTAAACTCTGTGCATTTAAGGATTGTGTCTTTCTTGTTCACTTTTGTGTACTCAGAATTTAGGAGTGTCTTGAGACTGGGAATATGGCATATTCAACACTTAAATGTTTGTGGAAAGAAGAAAGTCTATTTACTTTTTTTCTAGTTTTAATTCCTTGATTTTCCTACCCCATTCTTCACTGGGTCTTGTCTTCCTCTGAGAAATTTTAAAAAAGGTATCTTAGTTTTTTATTGAGGTGACATTGGTTTACAACACTGTATATCATTTAGTGTATAGCATCACACCTATACACAGATGTACGGTGCCATATCACCCCCACCACCAAGGCCTCCATATTTCTCCACTATAGCCCATTGGGCCCCCTTCTTCCTTTCTCCCCACCTTTTCTGCTCTGGTCCCCTCGATTCTGCAGTCAGATTTCTAGGGTTTGTTTTGGCTTAAGTTTGCCTGTTCCTTTGTTTTTTTTTTCCTTTATATTCCACATACGAATGATATTACCCACTATTTGTCTTTCTCCTTATTTTTCTTTTTTTATGGCATTCAGATGTCTCGTCTCCTTCCCGACAATGACGGTGTCAAATTCCCCTCATTCTCCTGGGAGGGGTTGGGTGAAGAGAGGGTGTTGGTCTGGCAGTGCCCACCTGCACCCCAGGCCTCCATTACCCCCATGCCAGCAGTGTGGGGTTGGACCTGTCAGTTTCCCTCTCTGAGTCCCAGTGCCTTTTATATCATAAGGGGATGATACTAACTTCCTCGCATGTTGCCCTGATGATTACATGATTTAATGAATCTAAAATGTCCAGGAGAGGTTAAGTGCTCAGATTTGAATTTGCATCTGAATTTCAAGGACTGAAGTCCCCCCACCGCCCCTTCCACACACAACAGCAAAGGGTGAAAGCATGAGTGTTCACATCTCCTTCTCTTCACCTCATTTCGTCATGCTTGTTCACCACACCCCCAGACCCTTTCATTCTTGTCTCCATGGAGCAGGTGTGGACGGAAATGTTTACCTTCTGCTGCACACAGTTTGGTAGCCCCATCTCTCTGCTCTCCCATCTCTGTGCCTGGTAGGAGTATTGTACCAGGTGGGGCTGAGAGCACTGGGGAGACCCTCCTGGGACAAGCAACTCCAGCACACCTTGAGCCCTCCCCTTCTCTAAGAAATGAAATCTTGTTCAGGTGTCACCTCCACCAGGGAGCCCTCCAGTCTCTACCAGAGCATGTCTGGGGGGAGCTCGCCATATCCTTAGGCAGCTTACTCCAGGTCAGAGGAGTTTTAGGGCCCAAATTCAGCCCCACCCACTTGGCCCTACATCACACAGAGCAGCTCTTCATTTAGGTAATTCTCACCCTTTAAATCTGAGTGTAAAAGTCACATCCCCAGGAGTCTCTCTGACCTTCATTTTATTTGGATACCACCCCCCACCCCAAACACACACTGATGTTTACTGTGACCTGTTATTGTAACACACATTTCACAATTTGTAATCACATTGCTGTCTTTCTACCAGACTGTAAGCACCACTAGAGTAGGGGTGAAGTCGGTTTTATTCCTGGCAAGAAATGGAGGTCACACTTGAATCCCCTGGTGTGAGTTTAATGGAGGGTTAATTTATAAGGGTGAGGGTGCATTTAGGGAATCAGTAAGGGATGAGGCAGCATGCCTGGGCTAGCAACACCAAGAAGCAGTCACTGGCCCCATGATTGGAGGACAGCAGAAGGAAGA
This sequence comes from Talpa occidentalis, assembly GCF_014898055.3. Lineage (NCBI taxonomy): Eukaryota > Metazoa > Chordata > Mammalia > Eulipotyphla > Talpidae > Talpa > Talpa occidentalis. The sequence continues at coordinate 91,909,002 of NW_023600993.1, forward strand.
GCGGGGTTCTGGGACTTGGAGGGAGCAGTGATAAGAGGATCACGTGGCAGGAACTGAGGTCTTCTCTCCAGCCAACCCGCAGCAACTCAGCAAATTGCATGACCTCCCTCTCCTGCCTTCTGACCTTCTACTCGCTGAGCCAACTGGAAACCAGAGGGAAGGAGTCTGTAGGGGGATTTCATTAAGGTGATCCTCTTGGGGTGCAGAGTGGAGTGGAGAAGGGAGCTAGTGGATCTAGAAGGGCTAGTTATAGCTGGTTGTGTGCCAGAGGCAGGCTCGGTACCTGGTACCTGGAAGGTGCCTAGTCAAGTCTGATTCTCTACTGGAGAAAATGGGCATGGTGCTGGGTCTCTGGGCTTAGCTGCCAATTGGTTCTATCGACCTTCACCTGATGTGGTTCTGTGATCCCTTTCCAAGCTGGTCATCTTTAACTGACAAGGGTTGTGTCCTTCTAAGTTGTGAAGTCCAGGCGTAGTCTGCTTGGCACGGGAAAGTAGGACTCTCCCCCGGGAACCTCTCTTCATACAGCCTGAGATCTAGGTCTATTTTTTGAGGATAGGTCGTGATGTCTCCTTGCTGTCAAGGTAAACCCCTACATACTTGCATAGTGTGCAAATTCATACTTACTGAGTGTGCAAATTCCATTTCAGGCTAGGAGTCTGCTTTGGATACTTTCTTATTGGTGATTATGGGATTGCTTTAAACCTAAGTAAAGAATGGCAAATTCCAAGCATGCATACATCTATAGCAGGCATTATTAATCAATCATAGCCACTCTTTTCTGTTGCACCTCGGAATCCTTCCCAACACAGTATGTCAGCAGTCACTCTCAACTGGATGTTGGTGGCATAAGAAATAAAGCCTTTTGTTATTTTTGTTTGAGACATTCTTTGCATATGGGAAATGAGGAATACACGTAGAAACCCACTACCTTAATGGGGAAGAAAGATTTCTATTGTGTGCTTAACAACTGAGCACTGGCCTAATAGGATCTTTGTGAGGCCTCAACAAAGATGCCAGGGAGGCACAGAGCACAGTGCCAGGCTCATGGTAAGTCCTCGATTTGCTGTTGTTTGAAAGATAACTATATATTGAGCAAGTAGAACTAGCTGCTTATCCTCTGTGGCAAGGGAGGTAAGCCACACCTGTGGGCACATAGTAGGTGTGTGGAATTGAAGGAATTCCAAGTGAGAGAAATTTTGTTCCTCATTTGGCAGTCGGCAGGAGGTTGGAGCTGGAAGGTAGGGGGAAACTGATGCAGAACCCTTCGATGGGACCTGGAGGGATTGTGCAGCCACAGACCCACATGCCTGGTGTGGGCATCAGGCATGGCTCACCCACTTGAGCTTCTTGCCTCAGACACCCTGTATGCTTGCATGAGCTGGCAGGTGGCTTCTGCCTCAGTTTCTCTGCCAGATTTGTCAGGCTTAGACTTGACTTCCTCTTAGCAGGGGAGATTTTGTTACTGAAACTTCAGTTGCCAGTCTGCGTTCCATGCCCTCACGTGGCTCTCCTTATTCATCAGCTAGATGGGCGCTGTCTGTGCAAACAGGTGACCAGCCACAAAGGTGAGTCATCCATGTGTTTTGAAATGTTCTGGTTGTCACTGTCAAAAAAGTAAAGGGAACCAGGTGATATGGCTTTTGCTAATATATTTTGCTTAATCCAGCAGACCTGAAATCTCAGCCTTTCCCACATGCCGTGGATCCAGAAGCACCCATGAGACATGTTGCATTCTTCCCTTTGTGCTCGGAAGTCTTTGATATTCGTGTGCATTTTGCACTTGCAGCTCATGTTGCCTGCATGGGGCCCCCTGCAGGTACCTGCAGCCACCTGTGCTGGGTGGCCCCCTTTGGCCAGCACATGTTTATGGCTTTGGACATATCTTAAGATAACCCCCACGTCTTCAGGGGTATCCCCAAGCCTGTGTTGATTTGCTCCCACCTCAAGCTCTCCTTATCAAAACAATTCCTGAATTTCATTGTTATTAGTTTAATATTTCACTTCCCCTCTATTTATACACTAAGTGTGATAAGGCAGGGAGCAGCATGCTGGTTTTGTGGACCCCTTGCCCGGCTTGCTGGCATTTCGGAGTGGTTCAACACATGTGTGGTGAAGAATAGTGCCCTCTGTTCTCCAGCCCCCAATCCCACTATACACATTACTTCTCGCCTTCTTGACACCTTACCTGCCTCAGTTTCTTGGATTTCCGCACATCTCCTGGCCTCCTGGCCCCTCTGTCAGGACTGGCTTTTAGCTGGCCTTGTCCCGAGGCACCTGACGGCTGAGATTACTAGCAGGCAGTCCAGGCAGGGGCCTAATGGACTTGGGCAGGGTCATGAGGGAGCCGGCGCGGTGCAGGGGGCAGGCAGAACTGCCTGGAATGAAGGATGGCTCTGCCTACTGGCCCGGGGAGGCACCACGCACATACTTCCCACCGATCGGTGCCAGCAAACGTTCCAGGGACACTGCTAAGTGCCGGCTGTAAATCTCGCTTAAAGGGCCATCAAGAGCAGCTTTTGGCTGCGAGCATCTTTGCCATTATTCTTTACTAGGCCCTTTTAACGTAACTGGGAACAGGGCAATATTTTGTTCATCTGTAGCTATTGGAAAGAAGCTCAGCGGAGTTTAATGGTGCAGATCTGGGCAGCGGGCTTGAATAGGAGGGATCTGGGGCCGGCGGTGGCTGGCTCCGGGGCTGTTTGGATGGGGTGAGTTTGGGGTGGCTCCTCTCTGAATCTGAGGGGCTGGGCCCTCTAGCCTGCGAGGATACAGGTGGACTCCCCCTTCTCCTGAGAACTGCTCCACGCTCCTCAGGCAGGGTGAGGAGCTGTGTATTTCCAGAAGCCTCACCTGACCCCTGGGTCTCCATCCAACTAGGCAGCAAGGACAGGAGGCTCAAGGCAAGAGTGCATTTGGGCCAGTCAGCCCTCTGCCCCCAAGTCACATGCCCTTTAAGCCTCAACAGGATAAGCTTTTCCTATTCCCCACAGCTACCAAAGATTCTTGATCTACTCCTTCTAGGCACCCCCCAGCCCTGGTCCCCAACATCCTCAAACTATCTACGCAATGTGAAGGCCCCACCAACAATTTCCAAAGAAGTAGTGGCTCATACTTCCTATCTTGGGAGAGACACCCCTGTCTTTCAAGTATTTGTACTATTGAAATAGCACCCCAGAGTCCATGTGCTCCCCATCACCACCCCCAGCTGGCAAATCTTCAAAAATATGGGGTTCCTTGGTCACCTTCAGAAGGTGATATATTATCCAACTCAAGGAGAGCACCATTCATATCGACGTCTATATGGACAGCACTTCCTGGATTTGTGCAGTGCACATCCTGGGTAACCACACACAACAGCCTTTTCCTCAGTCTAGTAGGTCTCCACTTGGGCAGGAGTTGGATGTGGGGGCAGAGCCTGACTATATGGTCAGAAGGCAGGCTGATGGGTTAGGCCCTCTTGATAACCAGAGGTCACTGCTGTCATTGGTGTGGATCTGAGCTTCCTTTCTACTTCGAAATTCTAGACTAGAGGCTGGCAGAGCAAGCAGTTTTATTGGCCTGCAGCCACACCCATCTGCCCAGATATCACCTCGTGACTGCTTTCTAATGGCAGAGTTGAGCTGAAGTCACATAGGTCATAGATTCCTCATGGCCTAAATTGTTTACCATTGGTCTTTTAAGAAACAACTTGTCATCCTATTCTACACTCTGGTGCAAAGGTGATGGCTGATAAATACTTACCTTGGTACCTTTGGAGGCCCCAGGGAGCTTTTATTCCTTTATTTATGGTTTTGGAGACGCAAACTCAGACTTAACTACCTTTTTTTGCTGTCACAGACTTGGTGGTATTTGCTATGCCCCATAGCTGGCATCTGAGTCAAGGACAGGAAATCCCAGTGCTCAACCCTGGGTCTGAGGACCAATATACAAAGCTCATTCTGCGAATGTTTATTTTACCTACCGAATGTGAGGAAACTGATGCTGTGATGCAGAGAGGAATGATATGCAGGCTGCAGGCCCTGACCTGGAGGAGGTCTATGTCAGAGGAAAATGTGCTCACAGGTAAGTGGGATGTGCTATGGACAGTATTGTAGAGCTGAGTTTTGTGATAGACTTGTCTATGGATGCTGGTTAAGGAGGAGGGGGACAAATGAGTTGGGTCTTGATGGAGGAATAGAAGTTTTCCAGTCATACGAAGGAGGATGAGAATATTCCAAGCATATGGTCTTAGGTTCTGATGTAGTTTCAGTCTTCTGGAGCAGAGTGTGAGAATGCGGAAAACATTCATAGAAGCTATTGCCCATGTCTAATGTCTGAGATAACAGTCTTGCACTTATTTACAAAGACATAGGTCTCTGTTCTGTCTTTATGTAGGCAGGCATGCCTGGACAGGGATGTTCTCGGGTATGCTCACATTAGCTTTGTTCACCCCCACACATTACTGACACATCCCTGGATGCTCTGAAGATGGAGTACACCCATGTGTGCACACCTGCACACATACCAGCACAACCTTGGTTTTCTGCCACTGTCGATGTGACCTCTTAAATATCATCTTCCTCCATCAGTGAGGACCTGGCTATGGAGCCCAGGACTTGGCTTTCTCGAATGCTGCAGCTTCTCCCTAGTTTCTGCCTTCTCCATTCCCTGCTCTCAGCCAACCTCCCTTCCTGGTGGGGATGCATGTTTTGTGCTATGATCTGGGCATAAAGAATCAGGGGTTTACTATGGAAAGCTGTGTGGAGATTCCTCAACCTACTAAAGATAGAGCTTCCATATGATCCAGCAATTCCACTCCTTGGTATTTACCCAAAGGACACAGAAACATTAATTCCAAAGAGCACCTGCACCCCTATGTTTATAGTAGCACTATTTACAATAGCTAAGCTTTGGAAACAACCCAAATGCCCAAAAGTAGATGACTGGATCAAGAAGATGTGGTGCATATACACCATGGAATATTACTCAGCATTCAAAAAAGATAAACACATGCAATTTGCAGCAACATGGATGGCGCTGGAAGGGATCATGCTCAGCAAAATAAGCCAGAAAGAAAAAAGAAAAATACCGGATGGTCTCACTCATAGCAGGAATCTAGAAAACCTAAATAAGGGACCAGGAAAAAGAATAACTATAAGAAAGAAAAAAATCAAAATCAACAAACAACTATTAACCAGAGACACTCTTTGGTGTGGGGGAGGGATTGGGGTCAAAATTGGGGTTGCAATTGTATGGAGAATATAAAAATAAAAAAAAAAATCAGGGGCTTGATCCAGGTTGGATCCAGACATGAACTGTTGGAGAGGTCACTCTCGTCAAAGTGAGAATCCAGAAGGCTTGCATCTCTGAGTCCCGTTCCTGCCGTTGGCTCTCACAGCCACTTCCTGGAAGTCAGACCACCAGGAAACTTGTGATTCACCTAGGGGAGAAGCAAGTGAACATCAGACCAGAGACAGGAAGATGGTGGATTTTAGGCTTATCTCACCCAGAGGTCTGAGATCACCTTTTTCTCCCTCTCAGTGTGTGTGAGCCTTGTAGCTGGTGTCCCACATCGGACAGAATAACCATGTCTACAGAGTCTATTTATCTTGTGTAATTCCTTATTATGGATTCCACTATGGGCACCTATTCTTGATATTTCCACTATCATATCACAAATATTATACAGAGTTGAAATAACAAACTGGGTATGATAAGGAAAACATATGAAAAATTTGTACATGGTAAAGGAATAATATTCCTAACATAAAAAGCTCCTGTAAATGAATTGAAAACAGGGCAAATATAGAAAAATAAGTAAAAGTTCAGGACAGGTGAATCACAAAATATGAACATTTTGAACTTCATAGACATGTTGAACTTCACAATTAATCTAAGAAATGCAAATGAAAATAGATCACTCCCTCCCCAGAAGATGGGCAATGCTTCAGCATGAAAAAGAACTGGTTTCTTCAAGGTTGTAGGGAAGTGAAACTCTCATGCACCATGGGGTGCCAATGTAAATTGGTACATCTTTTCTGGAGGTATAAGGTGAGAAAGTTTATCTAAATTTTAAATATGTGCACCATTTAAGCTTCTATCTCTAGACATTTATTCTAAGGTAGTAAATGAACAATTGCACAAAGGTGGAGAGAGGGTATTCATCATAGCATTTTGGATAAGAAAAAAATAGAAAACAACTTAAATATCTAGCTTTATAGGGCTGCTAAATAACTTCTGATTAAAAAGGATGGTTAACTTCTGGTTAAAAAAGATGAAGGAGATATGTTTGCAGCAGCACAGGAAGATCTCCTTAATACAATAAGTAATAAAAACAAGGCAGCTGGTATGAGAGCATGATCCATATGCAAATAACATATCCTCCTATGGGTGCATGTGCTACTGCAAGGACTGGATGTTGATGGATGGGTGTCCTCTGAGTGCTGAGACACTGAGGGACTTTTGGTTTCTTCTTTGGACTTTTCTGAAGGTGTAAATTTTCCTACAAGCGTGCATTCTTTTCTCAACTTCAAAATAAACCCAGCACTCTATTGTTTGTTGGTGCTGGTTTGCCTATAATGAAATCTATAATAAGGAAGCACATGAGGCAAATCAGTTCTGTGGACATATTTACTCTGTCCCATGTGGGACATTGGCCAGATGCCCCAGGCTCACACATACCAAGTTGGAGAAAGATGATTTTCAGATCCCCGGGTGAAGGTACAGCCTCCAGCCTTTTTGAGATGGGGACATTCATTCATCTCAAAGAAGACCGTGTCTTTCTTCCTCTTTGCCCATGGCTGAAGTCTTCTCCATTCCTGCCTTTGCTTCCCAATAGGTGTTGAACCTTCTGGGCTCTGCTGTACTGCTCTTTAATCAAACAGCTGCAAGGAGTCTTCTAGCAGGAGTTGAAGAGCTAAAGTAATAGGGGTGTGGCTGGTCAGGTGACCTAGATAATCCTAGTTGGCATTATGTCAGCCATTACTTTGGACATCATTGCTCAGAAGGAGGCCAAAGGGAGGCAGAGTTTTTCCTGCGACACAGCGAAGGGCTGGAATGAAGAACCCGGGGCTAGAGGCTCTGGGATGTGCCTTTTGAAACGACTGATGGGCTGGATTCATTAGCCTTTTGATATCCTGTTTGATCTCTTCTCTACCAAAAGGCAAAGACACCGACTTAAATAACTTCAGATGCAATAACCGTAGATCCCTTCCACTTCTAGAGCTGCCAGACACATGCCTTGATTTTTGGTTGGGGAAATCTGACCCTGCACCTTTAAATGTTCAATCTCCTCCAGCCATGAGGAGAACAAGAGAGGGAAGGAAGTTGGTATTTAGGTGTGAGTGCGAGTGAGTGGTTGTGTGAAGGGGTGGGAGGGCGGGGTAGATGCTGGGGGACCCCGAGATATTTTCTTTCTTGTCTGTTTTTTCCACCCTATTTCTTTTTCCTCCATGTCAACACCAAACAAGACAGGACTAAAATTAATGGGGAAAGCAGCAATTAGCAAATTAGGTTAGCGGCGTGTTGCCGAGTGGCACGGCTGCCAGGTGCGGGGTCTCTGGCAGGATATTTATTAGGGCCTGTCAGAGAAGTGACACTTTGATAAATGGAGTTGGGTAATCAGCCCGTCTACGACAGCAAGCATTGTGAGGCCTCAGCATGCACAACTACAGAAGCCAACCTTTGTTATGATTTTTAAAATTTTAACGTGCACAGAAGTAACACAACAGCAATATCCGCCTCCACAGAGGGCAGGCTGGAGCCCATTCCTGGGGCAAAGCGTGGGTCTTGCGTGTTCCTGGGAATGGACAAGGACTGGGCGAACCTCTCTCTGAGTTTTGATATGCCCTGGAGTCAGGATGAAAAGATAAGAGTGGGTTTTAAAAAGCAGGTGGGGAACAGTTCTGCCTGTACTGGGGTCACTGCCGAGGAGCTGGAGCTCTGGCCTGGGCAGGGAGTGGGCTGAGGGCCCAGGAGGGAGGCCCTGTCTGGCAGCCCGAGGGCCAGTGTGTCCTGTGCCTCCAGGAACCACTTTCCTAAGATTCCCGCTGTAGAATATCTCCCTTGGCAACAGATGCAACTCATTTCTCCTCTACAATAGCCAGCTTCCTGGAGGGAGGTTTCCATAACCAGGCAGAAGGCAGCACGGCAGCCAGTGACAGGGTGTGTGAGGGACCAGGCCCCGAGATGGGTCAAGTCATTTTCAGAAACCCTGCAGAGCCCAGCAGTTCCCATGTAAATGGGGTGAGCGCGCAGCCCTGCCTCTACTCCCTGGTCTCTGTCCGCAGTGCCTGGTGGACCTCGTGTCCACCAAGTCCTGCCCTTCCCAGCTACTTACTGACGACGCAAGTTCTCTGGCTGGGTCACGTGGCAGCACTGACAGCTTACCCACTGACCGATGACTCTTACTGTACCAGGTGCTGGAGTCCCGTCCTGACCCCATTTGCTTGGCCAGGGCCCTGAGCCTTGGCCCCCACTTGATAATTCTCCAGCCCACTGGGCCCTGTAGCTCTGTCCCCAGCCGCTGTCTGTGTCCTGCTTTGGATCAGAGCATTTGGCTGCTGGTCTAGGCCGAATGGGACTGAGTTTGTGACACTTCTTTGGACACTAGATACTGGACAAAGGAGTCCAGGGCCACAGCCAGGCAGCTGGTCAGCCTCCAGCTGTTAATGTTGCCCCACATTAGCCCTGAGTCCTGGGCTTATTTTTGGAACTGGATCCAGAGACTGATATAGAGCCAGTCCCCTTGTCAGTCTGCCCTGGGGCTCACTGCAGCCCCATCCCTGCTAAGGTGAACTGAGGCACGGGTGAAGGGTGAGGGATGAGGGATGACAGGGTTCTCATATGGAGTTCAGGGGTGAGAGAAGTCTGATGCATATATCGCCACTTTGAGGAGTACCAATTTGGGGGCATGGACCCCACAAGCCAGGTCCACACTCCTTCACTGCTGATGTTCTGCCACAGGGCTCCCCTGGGTCTGGGCTGGGCAGCAGGAGCAGGCTGACCCTGACACGGGGATCTGGGCATGCTCTGCACAGCAGGGAGGGCGGAAGAGGGGCCCTTTCTCATGACCTTCCTTACTATTTGACTAAGCGAGCCTGTATTTCCTGGGAGGGTGGGCAGGAATCCGAATTCTTGTTCCCCGAGTTAGAGCAAGGCCTGTGCAATGTTATGTCTGAATTGCAATGCGTGGCACTGGCGTAGTCACCACTGAATCTTTTATTGGCTTCATCTCAAACTTCCAGTTTGTTGAGATCACTTTGATTTTGCTGTACCAGATGTTTCTCAACCTTTGCAAGTGTTCGTCTTTTAAGTCTTCACCCGGGGAATTTATAGTTAGAAGGCAACGTGGCAAGGACTGAGCCTGTGCCCCCTCTAGCGACCTCTCTAGTCCCTGACTCCTGCCAAGGGGAGGTTTCATTCTTAGTCACTAACTATCATTCTGAAGGACTTCTATGTACGCTTCTCATCTGACTCACACTATCTCTGTGATGGACTCAGTAGCTTTTATTTGAGGCCTCCCTTTAGAGATGAGGAAGTTTAGACCATGGGATTTCCCAGTCACTCTGCTGATAAGTATGGCACTCCAACCACCCCTACTATTATTATTATTTTTTATTATTATTTTTAATTATTATTTTTAATAAGTCATGCTAGTTTAATGGATTTGTATCAAAAAAACTAAATGAAGACACTTATTTTCATCAGTAGTTCTTTGGACTAGAATATACAAACAGAAAGGTACATGTATCGGACATGGAGAATGTCCAACTTGATCCATTTTCACAGACCCCAGCAGTCTGGTGCCGATCAAGAACTGAGTCGCCACTGTCCTGACTTCTCACGGCATGGACTGGTTTGACCCATTTGAACTTTATATAAATGGAGTCATATAGTGTAAAGCTCTTATTTCTTGCTTCTTTTAGTCCCCTTGTGTTTGTGAGATTCGTGCATATTTGCCTGTGACGTTCATTCTCCTTGGTGGAGGGTGTGCCTCGGTATGAGAGCACATCAGTGTCTATTTCCATTCTTCTGTTGATGGGCATTTCTGGAAATTGTGGATAGTGCTGCTGTGAACATTCTAGAACTTGTCTTTTGGAGACTTGTTGGGTCGTAGGAGTTGTGCATTGGACCCAGTTCTTTGAGTATAAAAACTTGATTTGCCATCTTCTCTGATTCACACATTTACTTTCAATAATGGTTCTAAAAAGCCTTGAAAGGGGACATTCTCTGGCTTGCTTGGCCCTTGGGTGGCTGTGCTGAGACAGTGGATAGTAGCACAGTGGACACAGCTCCGAGCCTTGCACACGCCCAGTTGAAGTCAAATGTTCACAAACCCGTGTCAGTCTCCCCTTCCTTGCCTTCCTCTCCCCTACTTCCCTGTCACCCTCTCACCTCAGGTCCTTGTTCCTCACACACCCAGCAGGCTGTTTACTCTGCTCTGGCCCCAGGTATCTGTGTGGCTTCTCCCCATACTTCCTTCAGTCTCCGGAAAAGTCCCCTCCGCCAGGCCTTACCCAACCACCGGACCTGATGCTCTGATCTCCCTCCTCACCGGCCTGTCCCTTTAGCTCACTGCCACTGACCAGCCCATACACATCCCTGGGTGCTGTCTGTGCCACCCTCACCCACAGCCCTACCAGGACAAGGATTCTGCCTGTTTTGTTTCTCCAGCCCCCAGTGCAGCCCGGAACCAGAACATGGTAGTCACTCCATAAACAGCACTTGAATGACCTGTCTAAAATACAGACTCTGCATGAGCACCTTATCAAAAAGGAAACGAGAATATTTCACTTGGACAGTTTCTGGGGATGAGCCTTGGATCTCGGTCATTGCCTCATTCTCTGCAAATTAGTTGCCCACTGACCAGTTAATAAGAAGATGTAGATTTTTTCTTGATTGAATCTGATCATTTCCTTTTCTTGGAAAATCAATACATTATTTGTCTCCTGGCCTCTCCGATATTCTCCTTGATTTCTCAAAGATCCTCCATGTGACTCTGAGAGGACGCCCAAAATATTCTGCTCCCCTCCCCCGCCCCCCAGCAATACTGTTTCGATGTGGAGTTTTGCATCATTGTCATTTCCTGGGAGAGCCACTGCCCTGGGCCTTGAGGACACCAAGGTACTGAGGACACTTTCTTTGCTTCTGGAACTTCCCGAGGAGTCAGTGAGAGTGACAGAGGCCTGGTGCAGCTGTGTGTGGTGACAGCACGTGGGTGGGCTGGCAGTGAGTGGGGACACGGCTGAGTCAGCGCAAGCATGGGAAGCTGGTAGATTCTGGGGGGAGTGTCTCTTGCCAGGGATTTGTATTCAATAATACTCAGTTTCTACTATGGGCCAGGCTCTGTGCTGAGCAGCAGGGATATGGTCATGCAGTGGACAGACAGCCCCTGTCCTGATGGAGCTCATAGCTCTGTGGGGGTAATAAACAAGTACACAAGGATGCTGCAAGGGTCTTTTGCTTAGTGATAAACACTAGGGATATATAATCATGGCGGTGAGATTCACGGTGGGTGAGAAGAATCATTTAGATGGGGAGGGCTCAGTGAGTCTGGTCCAAGGAGCTCCTAGCCCTCCCATTGCCCCAAATCATAACAGAAAGAGGGACTGAAGCCCTGAGATTGATTCAGACTTTTACACCATCCTCTCATTATTGTCACCACCACTCCCGCCTCTTCTGTCATAACCACCACCCCTCTCTCCTGCCAAAGGACGTTTCCTAATGTTCCATTGCATCAGTATCTACCATTGGGAGGTAATGATCATGATCACTGCTAAAAATAGTAGCAGTTAACATTTAAAAATTCTTATGCTCACATCTCATTTAATTTTCACAGCAACTTTAGGGCAAGGGGTTGGAAAACTACCATCCATAGGCTAAATCCTGTTTGTGGCTTATAGTGTAGGCCCACAAGTCAACAGTGCTTTTTCACATTTTTATAGAGTTGTAAACAAGATAAAGCAAAGAAGAATATCAGAGATCCTCTGGCTCTCGGCCTGGAATATTTACTTTCTGGCTCTTTGCTGACCTCTGATACAGAATATTTGTCAGGATGGACTGGGCTATGCTGCTATAACAAATAGCTTCAACCTCACCTAGCAAAGGTTCATCTCTTGTTGAGTCAAAGTCAGCCGTGGGGTCTATGCAGCCCTCCAGGTCATCCATTTTCCAGGTGATCTTCCATCCCACTGTTCTGATCCCACATCTCTAGTATCTTAATAAGAGGTCTCCTGTTTGCTATGGCAGGGGAAGAGTGTGGCCGAGAATGTCATAGGTGCTTTCATTGATAATACTTTTGCTACTTGTCCTTACAGGTCATTAAGTAGAATTCATCACATTGCCCTGCCTAAACATAAGGGACCAAGAACTGCAAAGGAGCATCTGGAGTGAAATGAGAAAACCCAGCTTCAGAGTGATGAATGAAAGGCACATGTCAGGTAAATATGATGCCCCTATTACATTCACTTTCCTTACATGCTCCTCATTGAGGCTGCAAACTCCATTAAACATCTCCCTGCCTTGGAGAGACTCAGAAGGAATGTGCCATTGCTGTTGGCATATCTCCCAGAGAAGTCATCTTAGCTCTGCCCTCTCTGCCCCTAGCCTCTGTCCTTCTGGATCTGGCCCCAATGGGAGTAAAAAATGCCACAGCCTGAGTAACTCATGGCTCCATTCGGCTCCCTTCAGTGATGAATGACATCCATCCATCGTGGGAGCTCCTGCTGGCCCAGCTCATCCATCATGACCCGGTGCTCCCAGGTGATGTATTGGTGCCTGGAGAATGGATTGCTCAATAGCTGGTCTGCTTGGGAAGAAAACCCAGCCAAAGAGTAGATTTAATCTAATTACCTGGTCACCTGGCTGGGTTGAGAGGTATGTTGGCAGCCCCTCTCTGACGCCTGCAGAAATATGACTTGCAGTTTTGAACCAGCCAGTCATTCCCAACTCATTGCTGATGAACAGGCCATTATTCTTAAGAAAAAAAGATTAGAGAGGAGCTATTGGCAGATATGCTTAATGATGGAAAGTGAGGCAGGTTGGGTGAATCTTCTGGGGACAAATGTAGGGTGAATCAAACCATATTTGGGGTGAGACATAATCAGAGGTAGTGGTCATTGGGTAGGTTGGTGGTCAAAACTATCAGCTCTGTAGCCATGGAGACTTGCGTTTGTGTTCCTTTTCTATCACTGTATGACCTTGGGTAAGTCATTTAACCTCTCTGAAAATCAGATTTATTTTCTATACAATGAAAATAATGGTTTTGAGGATTAACTGGGAATCAATATCTGTCTTTCTCTCTCCCCTCCCCCTCTTCCTGTAATTGTCTCAAATGCCAAGCATAATAAGCTTGGTATACAGTAAGTGATGATGAAGGTGAAAATGATAATTAGAATTTAAAATCTTCAAAACTGTTCTCCATGCCCCCTGTCATTTAGGGGTTACAATATTGCCAGGGAGGCAGTGGTGGATAATGATGGTTGTAAATTAGTTGTTACTCTCCCCCTGGGAGGCGGAATGACTGCTTCAACCAATAGAATGTGGAGAAGTGATATTGTGCCAGTGCTGGGCCTCACTAGCCTCGAAGGGGCGGCCCTGCCCTGCTAGGCTGGCCACCTGGAGAGGCCCTGTGGGGAGCCGCCACCTCCATGCCAGTCCTCCTGGCTGAGGTGCCAAACATGAGAGTGAAGAACCACCTTGACTTCAGCCCAGTCGAGCTTTCAGATGACTCCAGTGTCTGGAACCACAGCTGCATGAGGGACCCGAGGGACAAGCACCCAGCTGAGCCCAGTCAATACACGAATCTAGAAAGTTATATTTTCACTTTGAGCAGCAAGTTTTGAGGTGGTTTGACCTGCAGCAAAGGTAAATGGGTCAGCATCGTGGGCTTATTCAAACCAGCATTTATTGAATACCTGCTGAATGCCAGAAACTATGCTGGGACCATGAGCTAGTAGCTATTGGTCTTGATGCTTAGCATGTTTTTTTTTCAAGCTTTAGGATTCCAAGGTAATCCTGCAGGGGATGCCTCTCAAATTGATGTTTGTCCGTATCAGGGAGGGGTACATGGATGCTTTTGGATTATGGAACTTAAAAAGTTTCCCCTTGTGCTCACTTGCAATCCCTTCCTTACTTTTAAGTAACCCATTCTAAATTTTATTTTATACTCGACATGCCACAGAACAAGGATTCTATAGAATAGTGCTGCTCAAAAATAGAGGAGGGCCAGCATTTAAACCATTTTTTTTCTCAACCTGTTGAGACAGATACTTTGTAAAATACACTAAAAATGAATTGCTGGAAAATGAAATAAAACGATGTGCAAAATGCAGGCCTGCCTTTCATTAGATAAATGGAAATACAGTAATTCTGTCAAATCGTTGTTAAGGTTTCTAAACACTTGCTCTCAGTTTCTGCTCTTACCACTTACAGAATAGTAACCAGATTGTGGGTGCCACTTGGGGTGCTGTTTCTCATGAACACACCTCATGTGTTTCACACACCTTGGGAGGGGTTACTGTAGATAAAGGGAAATAAAAGTGTGGGGAAAGGCACACACCTCCCCCCTTTTTTAGAATGAGAGAGACTTGAGTCTGTGATCCAGTGCTGCGGAGGGACTGAAGATTCTGGGAGACAGGTGGATGGCTGGGCTAGTTCCTTGGAAAAGCCCTGATAGAATTCCAAGGCAGGAAGGAGGTTGGCTTCCAACAGGAGGTAGGAAAGAAGGGAAGAGCCAGCCAGGCCTCTCCCAGGTTACCACCATCTCTCTCTCTCTCCCCCTATCATTTGCAGTAACACTTGTTTAAAATATTGTACAGATTTTAGGTTTGCTTATGACCATCCCCTTACTGCCTAGCACAGGGCCAGACACAGTTAGTGTGCAATAAATATCTCTATGGACACCTTTGGCAGCTCTGAGCCCTGGGGACCTCCTCTGTCATTGATGCTGGTTCCCCAAGCTCCAGCAGCAATCCTGTTCATGCAAAGATTTACTATGGGGGAAGAGTGTCTAAGGTAGAGAGTGGGGCCCACTGTCTGACTTCAGGCAGCCCTTTTGCTGGTGAGTAACAGGCCCTGCGGGAGGACAGGCCAGTGGAAATGGGTGGAAATGGGGCGTTCAGGGTTAAGGACAAGCCAGCCCTTGGAGTGGGGGCTGGGGGGCGGACATTGAGCACAGCTGCTGGGGTGAAACCAGGGCCACAGAGGCCGAGCCAGGTGACTGATTTCTTGGATGGTTCAAGCTGAGTGCTAATAGCAGCCTTGGAGGCGACAGTGATTGAACTCACTCCCTTGGAGCCCAGGGCCTGGGGCAGGTGGTGGGTAGAGGACCACAGCAAGGTGTATGTGCAGTGGTGCATGTCTGTACACACAGTCTGTTTGTGCATCTTGTGAATATGGGCAGGTACATGCAGATGTGCGTCATGTGAAATAGCACATACTTAGTGTAGTTGTGCGTGCGTTAGAACCAAAGGGAATTGCTGACAGAATGGCCATTTCATAGGGGTCAGCAGAACACGTGCCCACGTGGATGGTGATAAATCAGGTTAAGGGCTTGAGCACACACGATACTGCCTGAGTTCCTGCTGCCTGGGGCTGAGCCTCATTGTGGTGTTTCTGCTGTGCATGCAAGTGAGCATGTGCAGTCTGGGGGCATCTATGCACACGTGTGGGTGTGTGTGTACAAGTGCATGTGTGTGATGTGAGGAGAGTTGGATTCATACATTAAGACTTGGGTGTTACTCTTAGATAATGAACTTACCTTCCCATCTTCCAATTGGTGAACACAGAGAAAATCTCAGGGCCCCTCTAGGTCTCATTTCTTCCCTCCAACTAGGCCTGACCCTGCTTAGCTTCCACGAGCAGGTGGGTAAAACCGTAGAGCAGGCACTGTTTCTGGCCAGATTTGGGCACCACATGCTGCCCCTCTCACAGTGCCCACTTGCCTCCCTTTGCAGGAAACTTCCATCCCTCCTGTAGAAAGGAGCTCAAGCTGTTAACATGATTTGCTTCTGGAGGATGAGGAAGAAAGAGGCTGGCAGAAGGTAAGCAACCCTGGAGTGGGGTAACAGGCATAGATAATAGTGGATGGGTTTCGATCAGTGGGGCTAGATCCTGGTTCTAGCTCTTAATAGCCATGTGGTTTGGTAGAGCCATTTAACTTGATCTCCCATGTAAACTTTACCTAGCACAATGCCTGACACGTCATAGTTTTCTCTGCCACATCATAAACTCTCTCCACAGAGCTGTGTTTGAAATAACGACTTCCCATTATTATAAAACAAAACAAACAAAAAACAAAACAAAACACTTACGAATGCTTACTGTGGGCATTATTTTTGTTATCCACCATTATTTCTGGTTTTCAGCTTACTAAACACATGGTGGGATTGTATTCCTTATCCATTTGAATTCAATGTGACATGTGACTTGCTTTGAGCAATAAGAGCCAAGTGACACTGACCATTGCTTAATACTATCTGACCTGATTCCAATAACAAAGAAAGCCTCAAGGTAGGTGATAATGAAAATAATGCTCTAATAATGGAGATTTCAATTTGTCCTTTCCCTACTGGAAAATTCACTTAACTGAATGCAGAACATGAAATAGGTTACTTTCATTCTCTAGAATTATGCAAATTAAAGATGATTATTGTATAAAATCTGAAGAACTCAGAGAAATGAAAGACTAAAAATTCAAAATCAGAATGGCAGATAGTTGGAAACACCCAGTAAGTGCCTTTTCAGATTGGTCTCTTTTACTTGGTGATATTTCTTCACATTTCCTCCAAGTCTTCTAATGGCTTAATAGCTCACTTCTTTTTAGTGCTGAATAATATTCCATTGCTTGGATGTACCACAGTTTTTTTTGTCCATCCACTTACTGAAGGGCATCTTGGTTTCTTTCAAGTTTTAATAATTATGAATAAAGTTGATTTGAATAAAAACATACACAAAACATGCCGGTTTGTCTGGACATAAGCTTACAAATTTTTTGAGTTAATATATCAAGTCCTCAAATAATGTTTCATTCACTTCTACTTGTTTTGTTATAATGTTGATGAGAAAAAGAAATCCAGTGTTGAAGGAAACAATGTTAGTCAATGACCTGCTTTATTAAGCATAATTTTGCTTAGTCATAGTTTCTAAGAACCAATCTAGATGTTAAATAAGGGCTGATGATACCAGGGAGTACACTTGCTGGATTGTGTGGTAGGAGATATAAGAAACCACTAAACAGTCCTTCAAAGTAGCTGTACCATTTTGCATTACTATGAGCCATGAAAGAGAGTTCCTGTTGCTCCATATATTCACCAGCATTTGGTGTTGTCTGTGTTCTTTATTTAGGTCATTCTAACATCGGTGTGCAGTGGCATCTTGTTGTGTGCAATGGCATCTTGTTGCGTTAATTTGTGTTTCCCTGATGACATATGATGTGGAACATCTTTTCATATGTTTATCTTATCATTTGAAAATTTTCTTAGTGAGGTATCTGCTGAGGTCTTTGACCCATTATTGTTTAGGTTTCATAGTTATTTTGTGGATTTTGGATGACTGTTGTTTATCACATAAATATTTTGTAAATGTTTTCTCTTACTCTATAACTTGACTTCCAGTTATTTTGACATTGTCTTTTGTGTAGCAGAAGTTTTTGATTTTTATGATGCCTAGTTTATGAATTATGTCCTTCATGGGCTGTGCTGTTGGTGTTGGACCTAATGAATCTTCACCATACATGATAAGATCATCTAGGTTTACTCCTATGTTGCCATCTATGAGTTTCATAGTTTTGATCCCAACTATATGACATTCTAGAAAAGGCAAAACTATGGAGACAGTAAAAAGATGACTGATTGGCAGGGATTGGAAGCAGGGAGAGATGAATAGATGGAGCACAGAGATTTTTAAGGTTATAAAAATAATTTTTCTGATACTATTTTGATGGACACACATCATTATTCATTTGTCCAAACACATAGAATGTACAATACTGGGAATGAACTCTAAGGTAAATTATAGACTTTGGGTGATTATGATGTGTCAATATGTGTTCCTGAATAGTAGTGAAGGTACCTCTCTGGTGGGGAATGTTGACAATAGGGGAGGTTACTAAATGTGGGGGTAAGGTGTATATGGGAAATCTCTATACCTTATCTTAATTACACCTTAAATCTAAAACTTCTCTAAAAAAATCACCTAACCTTGTGCCACTTGGAGATAATTTCCACTATAGCCAGCTTTCTAGACCTTTTTCATATATACTTTAAAATGGTGATTATACTATGTACATGTTACTTTATACTCTTTTATCTCAATTAACATATTACGAACATACTTTTGTTTTAAGTAAATATAGGGCCACATGATTTTAAATGACTGCATAGTATTCTAGCATGTGATATTTTTGCTTATTTAGTATTTCTTAATAGTAGCATCAGGTCCAATGCTCCTGGATCCTTAGGCTATTTGCAAGTTCATGTATAATAAACAATAATTTGGTGAAACATCTTAGAAGATATATCTCCGAGCACTTGCCTAGTTATTTCCTTAGGAGAAATTCTTCAAAGTAAGATAGATTAGTCAAAAGAAACATACCTTTCAAGGGCTTTTGTTACATATTGCCAAATTGCTTTCCAGACCCACTGTATTTTAATTCACAATCCTAGCAGTGATACATAGAGATACTCTTGATTTCTATGTCAATACTGGTTGTTGTCAATCTCTTAAATCTTAGCTAATTCTAGCAGTGAAAAATTGCCCTTTATTGGTCAATTTATATTTCTTTGATTCCCAGTGAGCCTGAACATTTTTAAAGGTGCATTGTTAGAATATCTTCTTGACATCTTTGATGGAAACCAGAATGAAGAAGAGAGAATTGGTTCATTCACTCACTAGACATGTGTCTTTGACCTTGTATGTGCCAGGTGTGATTTTAGGTGCTGAAGTTACAGCAGGGAATAAGACACAGTTTCCATTCTGGCGTCCAGAAAGAGAGCAGTATGTGTTTTGTGGAAAGTTGTAGCTGGTGCTGGAGTGATGGGATGACAGAAAGCAGTGACTCAATTATCATCAATAATACTAATCCTGTCTTTATCTAAAGTTTGGCATTTTGTTCACCATGGATTTTTGCATCAATCAAGACTTTTATTTTATTTTTTTTATTTTTTTTATTTATTTTTTTTAAATAGAGGCATGTTTTTATTTATTTATTTATTTTGTTTGTTTGTTTGTTTGTTTGTTTTGTTTATACATGCACTGGGTACAGTCAGAAGCGCGGGAGGGTGAGAGAATTCACCAGAGCCAGAGCGGGGAGCAGAGCAGGCAGAAGGACCGAAGTACACTGCTGAGGGGAGCAGCGGGCGGCAGGAGAGGTCTGTGCGCCATGTGGGACCCTCCTCCGGTGGCCGGGGAGCAGCCGGGGATCCAACCGGTGCTGCAGCCGCGGGCAGCTTCGCAACCCAGCGCCCAACCGCTGCGCCACCTGGGAGGCCCCAATCAAGACTTTTAAATACTACATTATCATATTATTTTTAATTATCTTTATTGCTGACTTTCCTTGGCATACCTTCAGAGTTTGTGCCTGCAATGAGTGCCACTTTGATCTGGCTCTAATCCGGGCCTCATGATAAATTCCTAGTTTCTAAGATTTCAATCTATACACATGTAGCTCCTGAAACCTGAACTCAGGGGTCTCCTGAGTTGTGCTGTTCTCACCACACAACTGGAGACATCTTAATAATTATCATTTTGAGGAAATGCCCTGGGCCAGCTCCTATGTTTGGCACTGAGAATACAAAGTCAAAGCACTCATTAACTTTTCCTGAGGTGAGAATAGTAGTCTAGGTAAATAATATGCCCTTTAAATGTCCATCACCCCCTCCTTAGAAACCCATGATGGAACACTAAAGCCATATTTTTCCCATCCTGGCAGCTATCTTGGGTGGATTGATTGCCATTTTCTTAAAGATCTTGAGCAACTAAGTATTAATAACACGAATCTAAGCAAAACTACAACAAATACCTACTCTTTAAGTGCCTCTTATAAGCTGGGTATAACAGTAGGCACTTGGAACAGTTTTGGTCCAAGAAGGAAAATATAAACCACTCTATTTAAAACAGAAGGACTTTCATTAGGGAGTTGATGGTACTGGTGGTGGAAAAGTTGAGAAGCTAAATAGGCTGGAGGCAACCCAGAGTTTATGCAACAGCAGAAAGCTGGTGAGACAAAAGGAGGCAGAGATGGCTATCAGATCCTGGAAGTGGAAGTTGGAACCTTCAGCGGTCTGTTCCACAGGAGCTAAACTGTGGAGAAGAGTCAGCTTTTGCTGGTGATGTTGCCTGAGGAGGAAAGAGGTGATAGAAAAATACCCAGATTTTTCCTTTCTGTTGCCTTCCCAGCTCCCCCTACTGCCATTGGCCCAGCCCTGCTGGAAACCAGCTAATCGTGGAGCTGAGTCAAAGGTCAGTTCTCTTTATGTTAGAGAGAAAAGTAGGGGAAGAGGGAGGAACAAATCTCACAGCAAGCATGTCAAAGAACAGTCCCTTATGTACATAAGTCATCTTTAAAAATTCTCATTACCACCTTGAAGTTCAATTCTCTTGGTTCCATCTAAGATATGAGTTACCAGAAACAGGGAGGAGCTAAGAGATTTACTACAAAGCCATACAACAAGTAATCAGTGGAACTGGATTAGAGGATTAGAGGTCACATTGTTTGGAGCCAACATCACACTTCTCCCAAACCAGTCTTCCTCTCTGCCCTGAATCCCACCACCATCCACTGGGTGGGCATCTTCAGTGCCTGTGTGGACCACTTGTCCAGTGCACTTGCCTCACATCTCCTTGGAGGCCTCATATCCAATGATCTTCACTTATTCTTTCTGGCTACCAGGGTCATCCTGTTGCTCAGCTTTGTTGAATGTTGTGAGTGGTGTTCCTGGAGTTGCTATATGATAAGCTATCCTTTTGACAGCTACACAAACCCATGCCAGAGCCTGGCCCTAGGCATACATGTGAACTCTTGGGTTCCGTAATCTTTGGTTCTAAGGGATCTTTCCCTGCTTTCCGTCTGCCTTCCTCTCACTTTTATTGACCTGCCTC
This sequence comes from Talpa occidentalis, assembly GCF_014898055.3. NCBI lineage: Eukaryota > Metazoa > Chordata > Mammalia > Eulipotyphla > Talpidae > Talpa > Talpa occidentalis. The sequence continues at coordinate 91,930,083 of NW_023600993.1, forward strand.
TTTGACTTTACGCTGTCAGCGGGTATTTAGATGCATCTGCTTATCAGTCTCCCAGCTTCTCCTGGTCTTCTCTCCCCCATGCCCAATCCTAGAGTCTGTTCCATGGCTTTCACACTAAACTCCCTGAACAGTCCTCCTTGACCCTTAGTGCTCTTCACTGGAGAAAATCACACAACTCTGAAGGTTGGATACTGGTACATTTATGATTTTCATACCTGTTAAATTGCCCAGGAAGGTCCCCTCTGCTCAGTTATAGTTGGAGAACTTACCTTTTCCCATAGTAGCCACTCCTAACAATGATTTCCCCTTGAGCCCCAGACAGGGAGAAGTCCCAGTGTCTATATTCAGATGACTTCAGTTCTGGACTGATGTCAGTAGATTATACTGGGCCCAGTTGGGAATGTCAGAGTGAGAGGACAGAGGAGAACAAAAAGGTTGTGGTGTCAGCACATGGAGGTGATGGTGGGGGCAGGATCTACCAAGGAGAAACACTAGAGAGACAATAGGGAACTGAGACCAAAGGTTGGTAATTTTCTTTTAATGCATGGGAAATGCTCTTCTTTTTTGCAGTTTCCAATTTCCTAAGAATTCTGGGCTCAATGGCTTCACATACCTGCTCTCTCCATCCTGTGGGCCTGCCATTAATTATTCCAGTGGCTGCAGACATTACATGCAGCCTGGTCCTTGTTGTTCCAGCTTCAGAGTGGGTTTATTGCCAGCCACATATTATAAAGGACTAATTGTGAGCCCCTTGCACCTGCTGGTTCCCCTTGTGACTGGGACTCAGGGAGGAGGGATGGGTTATTAATGAGCTTGTTGCTCATTATAGTAAAACATTGGGGAAGTTGGCAAAGAAGCTGAAGGTGCAGGTGTGGTGTCAGAGAAGGCTGGTTGGCACTTCTGGAAGCATGACTTAACAGTATTATCACCTGCCTCCTTCCCTAGCTCTTGCAGTGACATCCGGTGATAAAATAGCTGTCATCCTGAGGGACACGCACAGCCCTCGTGAGCTCATGGCCAGGGGAACCACCTGGATAGAGGGATTGCTGAGCCAGCACACATTCAAGGCTGGGATGGTCTGGGACACAGCATGTGCTGAGACCTCAGCTCCAAAGTAGAGGTGACAAACCTAGCTGAACCCCAAGATGCAGCTGAGACATGGAATGGAAGCCAGTGGGAGACCATAGAGATAACCTCCATCAACTTGAAAGACTTTAGGTCTTGCTTCTGGCACAAGTGCAGGGCTGGAGCTAGGGTCAGGCTGCTGAGGTGCCAATGTGCAGAATTTATGGAGGGTCTCCCCTCCAGCTGTGCAAATGCAGGAGTAACAGTAGGACCGGGTGTCTCCTTATTTTGTCCTGAGTGCCTCGCTGGGCCCATCACAGGGAAGGATGGCTCCTCCTTGAGAGCTTCCCCTCAGGGCCTGCGCAGGTGAGGAGACATCTCTTCCTGGTCCTTGGTTCTCCAGGGTCTGACCTGGAGACTCCTCTGAAGGTTCACTTGGGAAAGGACAATGATGCCAGCTGATGACGGTGTCACGGTTAATTCCCCAAACACATGGGGACGGGATAAGGGAAACCCCACAGTGACAGTCACAAGTGGAAGCTCTTGGGTTAGAACTTCTGGGTTCAAGATCCAACCTCGCCAGTTAACAGCAGAACAACCTTAGGTGAGATGTTTGTTACCTTGGCATCTTGGTGTCCTCCTCTGGAAATGACCTTTCTCGTTCCTCTGGTTCCTTTCTTGTTGCACCTGGAGAGGTCTCTGCCACGGTCGTTGCACAAATTCCCTCTCCCCATCACTCAGGTCCAAGCCGAATGCCACCCCTTTGCAGAGACCTCACCAAGCAACCCTCCTCCAGGAGCAATTAACATTTCTTTCTTTCTTTTTTTTTTTTTTTTAAAGATTTATTTATTTATTTATACAAGCACTGGGTACAGTCAGAAGCACAGGAGGGTGAGAGAATTCACCAGAGCCAGAGCGGGGAGCAGAGCAGGCAGAAGGACCGAAGTACACTGCTGAGGGGAGCAGCGGGCGGCAGGAGAGGTCTGCACGCCATGTGGGACCCTCCTCCAGTGGCCGGGGAGCAGCCGGGGATCGAACTGGCACTGCAGAGGCTGCGGGCAGCTTCGCAACCCAGCGTTCAACCGCTGCGCCACCGGGGAGGCCCAGGAATTGACATTTCTTTGAGAATTCTCTTTTAAGTTCTTTTTTACCTCCCCTTTCCTGTTTCTGTCTTAGAATATTTGAGTTTTGCCTGGGGAAGTAGACCAGCTAATGATTTATCTATTTTATTTTGCCTTTCCTTTAAGAACCAAATATCAGCTTAAACATATTCTCCTTATATTTTCTTTCTCCTACTTCATGGCTTTTGACTTTATGTTTATGAATTATGCTTTCCTTTTATTTATTCTAACTCACTAAAATTAATGTTTGGTTTCTCTGTTTTTATTATTTCAGGCTAAATCTCGAAAATAACTAAGATAATCGATTGTCTTTTAGATACAGATTTGGCACATTCCATAAGTTTTTATCCAAGTTTTTAGTAAGAGTAAGTGGGTTCTGGGAAGAGAACCCCGGTTTACAGGTCAACAAGGAGGTCTGGGCGAGATGTCGCCATCTCTTGCATATTTTCCCTCCTGCCAGCATTGCACAGGATGTTTCACACACAGTGCTCAGCCTCGCTGCTCCGTCTCCCTGCAGAATACAAAGCGCAGAGAAGGGACAACACTTGCTTTCAGTGCATGCATAACAAGGCCGGACTCGAACTCGCGTCGGAGGCGCTCAATCCCTCAGGGTTGTTGAGCACCAGAGTGCCCGCCCTCTCTGCCCCTCGGGCCCTCTCCTGCTCTTTGGGCTGTTGGCAGAGCGGTGTGATGCGGAGGCCGCCAGGCGTGCAGTGTTGGAGGCCCGGCCCTCCCTTCTGCGAGAGCAGACGGGGCGCATCAGCTGTTGTCGGTCTGTCCCCTGTCCTGTCGGCCTGTCTCCGGCACAGATTAATTGCTGCTCTCCCGCAGCGGCGTGATCTTCCGCTGTTCCGGCCGCGTGGGAGGGGCGGGGAGCGGGGCAGCCATGCGATCCTGAGCCTGGAGCGGCACAGCTGGCAGCCTGCGCGGCGCCCTCATCGGAAAGCGATTCATCAGTGGCAGCGGCGCTGCCATCCAGGCCCAACTGCCGAGCTGGCACCTCTGGGCCCCCTCAGGTGTGACAGGCGTCCGGCTCAGAGCCTCTGGGAGGGGTCTGCTTCTCTGCCTCTGGCAGAGCCTTGGGGGAAGATAATGGGACCCTTGCTTGAGTCCTTTGCTTTTAGGAGTCAAGGATGCAGGTCTCCTAGGGGAAGGGCCACCTCTTGAACAGAGAGTCCTTTTTCCCCATGGTCAGCTTCTAACAGGAGCAAGAACTCCCAGGACACAACACAAGCCTCCTCTGCATCCCTCCAAAGCCCCAGAGATTAGAGTATCCCCACACGCCCAGCTGAGATGAGACTAGAGGGCCAGGCAGCGCTGGGCGTGAATTTACATGGGAAGGGGAGGTAGGAGCTCAGGGTTTATCATTCCTGCTCCAGGGACCTATACCCCCCTCCCAGCACCCCAAGACCTAGAGGGGATTCCACTTGAAGTCCCAGGTTGAGAACATGGTTCTTACATGTGACTGGGGTATCAGAATTACCTATAAGTCCTGTTAAAACAAATTGCTGGGCCCCACCCTCAGAGTTTCAGATCCCCTAGGGCTAGGATGGGGTTTAGAATTTGCATTTCTAACCCATTCCCAGCTGACCCTGGTCTAGAGCCCACACTTCAGGAACCACTGGTTTAGAGAGAGGTCAGTCGATGCCTTCCTTAAGTGCTAGGAATTCACAGAAATCCAAATTCTTTTGGTTTCTTTGGGTGGTTGGTTCCTGCTTCATTTTCCATTGTTTTCCCAGCCTGTCTGGGCTGTGCTAGGACTGAAACAGGGGACAATATGCAGTTCCTTCCAGTGATGGACAAGCGTGCTTTAGGGTGTGATCACCCCACTTTGGTGATGGTCAGAGCAGTGAGCGGTGTTTCTGCCAGAGCAATACAAATACAATTCCATTTGGATGCTTGTTTTAATTGCCCTTTGACCACTAATTACCTGAGAGGATAATCTGAAGTGATGTATGCGAACGGCTGGCTTTTTAAAAAAAGATGCCAAATCAAGGCTAGGTTTTCTCTCTCCTTCTCTGACTTATTAGTAGAGACAGGTTTGGCTGCAGCTGAACCCCAGAAGAAGCTGTTCAGAGGGGACAGTCTTCGGAATAACTCAGCAATATTCCCCTTGGCTTGTGTCCACTGTTTGTGAAGGATAAGATACTTCCTCTCCCAGGTCCTTAGCCCCACCTACCCCTGGAGTTGGCACTGTCATCTGGATTTGCCTTCTTTTAAACTTTTGTTAGTGTTGGGAGCTGGCCTCAGGGAGGGTCCCAGTGGTTGACCTAGGCTGCTCACACCACACTCTGAAGGCAAAATCCTCAACTTTACTTTTCCTTCTCATCCTATCTTCTGGGAATTTTTATCCCTCTGTTCAGAGCTGTCTACCAGCAATGGCAAAGGGAGTCCAAAAATTTCCAGGGCCTTAAAAGGAAGACAAGGGTCTCAGATACCTCCTGGGGTTCCAACTCACTGTAGGAGAGGCACGTTTGCTTGGAAGTCTCAAGTTCAGTCTCAGTGACTTGTGTTACCATCTTGACCAGAGGCCATTCCACCCCCTACTTCCCACCTGTTATCCTCTGCAAGCCTTATTTCCAATACCACTCACATGTGTGTGTTCAAGGTCACCTTTTGTCCTTATGAATTCCCAGGGACCATCATTTACCTCTTTCCTTTGCCCTTGTAAGTGGGACCCTGCAATTAGGGAAATAGTCTTGATTACCCCCAAAGCAAACACAAGAAGGTGCATATCAGAAGGGACCAGGATGCATTTCCCCCCAGACCACCTATTTCTTGCGGGAAGTATGTAATCTTAACTCCCTGTTGCATCTCTATACTTGCTTATAGCATCAACTACGGCAGCAATAATAGCTAATTCCCAATCTCCACATCCCCGTTCCCCCCATCCCCCAAATCACTACAACTGGCTGGAGTCCTGGGCACCTAGCCTCTGATTCAATATTTTAGTTCTTTAAGGATGTGGGATCATCAGCTGTAATGGAAAGATCAGACAGTTGGTTAGACTGCATGTGGTGGGACCTTATCTTCAGCAAAGAGAGTATTTTTCATGTTAACAAGGATGATTTTGTTAAAAGTAATGTAATTCTTGTTTAAGATAAAAAATTAATCACTTCTGCTTTCTGTAACCTTTTAAAAAGGAAACATCTTTTCAAAAGGCATGCAGTCTTGTGACTCCAGGAGGAGGTCACACTCTGAGACTTGCATTTAATCTCCTCCTATTGGGACAGGAGATGGAAGATTGAGACTTTTGAATGTTGACCCCCAGTAAGTGCCTCAGCATGCCCCAAGCTTGCCCCTCCTGCAGCCTCAGGAGACAGTAGACCCACCAACCTTTTTTGTGAACCTTGCCAGTTTCTTTTTGCACCAATGAATAACGTCAAATGAGGGGCCCCTGCCAAGGCGCCTGCTGCTTGCTGCCAGGCACTCCTGATGACTTCAGCTAATTTCCAAGTCTGGTAACATTGTTGACAATGTGATTTCTGAAACGTGAAAGGCGTTATCTCGTTGTGCCATCTGCGGCATGTCTGTCTGAGTTGGGGCTTCCGCTGCCTCTCTGCCCCTCGCAGCAACACTCACTGCTCCGTCATCATCTCCCACAGCTAATTGCTCCAAACTGACAAGGAGTCTTTTTTCATTTAGAGATACAGGGGAATGGAACTTTCTTGCTGATGTTTCTAAGTCAAGCTTGCCTTTTGGAATTGCAATTTGATCTTTTGATTGGGAAGGGTGTGGAGGGGGGCAGTATCTGGTTTCAGCACTGGGTCAGGGACAGCTCCTGGAAAGAGCTGGTGGGAACTAGGTTGAAAGACTCCTGTGATTCTAAGTTAACAGGGAACCCAGCCTTCAACAGAATGAGTTGCATCGGGAGGTAATGAATTCTCTGTCCCTGGAGGTATGTAAATGGAGATGAGTTCTTATCTGCTTGAAAAACCCCAAGTGGAGCCAACATTTGAATGGGTGATCTCTTCTAGTTCAGAGAATCTCCTGGAACCAGTTATATTCATGGGAAATATGAGGACGAGGAGGATAATCAAAGGAATAATATAGTAGCTACCTATTGCTGTGTAACAGATGACCTCATATCTTCAATGACTTGAAATAACAATGGTTACTTGTTTACTTTCATGATTTTTGTTGGTCTTTAATTCATAGAAGACACAGTAGGGATACCCCATCTCTGCCCCATGATATCTGAGGTGTTAGTTTGAGATTGTATAGATTAGGGGTCTGGAATCATGTAAAGATTTGACTGGGGCTGAAGATCCACTTCCAGGGTGACTCATTCGCATGACTGGTCATTTGGTGCCAGCTGTTGCTAAGAGACATCAGTTGCTCATCACCTAGATTTCTTTAGAGAGCTGCGGGGTCCTCTAGATGTGTGATGACAGGTCTCCTCAGAGTGAGCAATCAAAGCAGAGACTGTGATGTCAATTATGATATACACTGTCACTTCTGTAATGTTCTCTTGGTCACAGAGGTCAGTCTGAGTTAGTGTGGGAGGGGCCTACCCATGAGTGGGAATACCAAGGGGCAAGAACCCTCTGGGGCCATCTTGGAGGCTGGCTGTTACAGGTAGGTAATCAGGTAAGTGCTGAGCCTTATCTTATTTCAGCAGCAGGAAGCTGGCAGAGGGTATTACATCCAAGCAAACTCAGGTTTCTATGAAACTTGTTTTTCTCTTCCAGGTAGTCTCCCCACCCACTTCTATCACTTCTAGCCTTCCTTAGTTTTGCATTTAGCAATAACCTTTTCCTCAAATCCATTTAACTTATTCCAACTGCATTGGACTCCCATCAGCTTCTTGAATGCATCACACTATTTCATGCACCAGAGACTGCACACATGCTGATCCCTCTGCTTGGAAACTGTTCCTAATCTGCCATTTTCATCCCATCAGTGGTTGAGTCATGAGATCATGAAATCTCAGCTCAAATGTCACTTGCTTGAACTCTTTTGTAGCAGATTGTATTTTCCAAAGATGGCCACATTAATATATATCTCCCATCCCACATTCTCTCCTTGCAATGTGATATTGACTTCATTCCATCAAGAGGTAAATCTGCGTTCCCTCATCTAGACCCTAGGTTGACCTTTATAATGGCCTTGACCAGGAGAATGGGGCAGAAGTGATGCTGTCTGGCTTTCATTTCTCACCAGTCCCATCCTTCACAGTGTGTGCTCTAAAGACACCAAGCTCTTAGGGTTTTGTCCAAATCATCTGTATTAATTTGGTTGCAAGTGACAGAAAAATTCAACTTTAGCTAACTTAGGTAAACAGAAGAGTTCATTGACTCATGGAAACCAAGAAATCATTGGAGGGAGGGCAGGGGGTGAAGAGCTTCTGGAACAACTAGACCAAGGACTCAATCTCTCCCTCTGCTTCACATAGCGACTTCATATTCCTCATGACAGAAGGGCTTCTCTATGCTGTTTATTTTTGCATAACAAACCACCTTAATGGTATAAAAACAACTACAGCAACAATAATCATTTATTATCACCATACCTCATGGTTCTGAGGATGAGCTTGGCACAGCTAGTTTTTGCATTCTCAGGTTATTTCATGGGTGGCAATCCCATGTGAACTGCGGTTGAAGTCATCTTTGCTCCCAGGCCTGGCTCCTGGGCTGAGACTCCTATGATATCTCCCTCCCACTGCATGGTGTCTCCTTGTGGCGTCTCTAGTATAACACCTTCAGTGTAGTCAGCATCTTACCTTGTCATTCAGGACTCCAGAGGCTGGTGTCTGGGAGAAATCAAAAGAAAGTGCATGTTCTTTTCTCACAGAACCTTGGAGGCCACTTCAGCTACAGACCATGCATCAAGTTAGTTAAAAAAAGATCCATCCAAGTTCAAGGAGTGGGATCACAGATCCATCTCTTGAGGGGGAGAATATCATGTTTGAAAATCACTTTTTTCCCTGGGAATCATAACCTGTGGCAATTCTTGGGTTATGCATTTACAATTTCAGTTGCCCATTGATTTCAAGTGGAAATCCCCAGGTGGGGGACTCTGGGCCCATCTTGTGCGAGGTGAGTTCTGACCAAGAGAATGGCGTGTCCTAGAAATTGGCGACTCCCTGCTGTGGATGCACGTGGCAGGTCTTGGAATAAGAGTGGTGTTCACTGAATGGCACACACACACACACACACACACAACACCTCTGCACACTTGCTCCTGCTGTGCTTTTTATCTGGAGTAACTTTCCCATTTTCTTCATCCCATCATTCCTCTTTGTCTTTCATTGCTTGCCTCAGGAACCATCTCCTCCAGAAAGTCTTCTCTTCCTTGATCGCCCCCCTGCCCAAGGCTGTGCTAGATGATTCCTCCTCTCACTTCCCAAGACCTCTAAGCTTACTTTATTTCTAGCATGAATTATACTTGCTCATAATTTCTTTTTCTTTTCAGAAAAGCTATATCCCCCCCACCAATCTGTGGGCCTCTTCAGGCAAATCTTATATTCCTAGCACCTAGTTCAGGGCCTAGCACTTAGTAGGTACTTGGTCTTTGCACATGGAATGAATGAATGAACCAGAGCACGATGAGGTTGCCCCCCCAAATGAACTGCTGTGTCCCCTTGGCAGGAGCAGATGGCCCAGCTGCCATGTGCTGGGGTGGAGAGAAGCTGCCTCCCCCACAGCACTCTGTGGTGGTGCATCTGTAGGCTGTGTTGGGCGCTCCTAAGCTGACCTGACAGATGGAGGAAAGCTGAAGGATTCCAGGTCCACAGGCTCCACACTCCTTTTGAGTCTCAGTGCTGCTGAGGGGCCATAGGAGACCACAGAAACATCTGGAGAAAATGGTTCAGGAGAAATCATTCACACCACATGTGGAACCTCAGGCATTTGAAGTCCTGGGCTGAGACTTCTGACATCTGCTTGTTTGAGGGCTAGGGGTCAGGAGACCCTAAGAGATGGCTCTGAGTGTTGGCTCGGTTATTTGAATGAAGCCAGCCAAAGTAGACACTCAGCGGCCAAGCAGAGCTGCCATTTATCGAGTCCTTATTATGTGCCAAGTACTATGCTAAGCTCTGTGCTTGTATGTTAACTACTTTTAACCCTATGAGGTTATTTCTCTTTTTCCTATTTTGTGGAAGAGCAAAGTTCAGAGAAGTGAAGTAACTTGTCCGAAGTCTCACAGCTCATCACGAACAAGATGGGATTTGAACCTGTGTGTTTGACTCTGGGGGCTCAGCTCCACACACTGCATTCAGAGTGGAAGTGTCCAGGCCCCCCAGTGGGCGACGGTGGCTGTGACTGCTCCGGCGTCCGTTCCAGGACACTCCTGGCTAAAGTGAGGATCTTGGTGTTTTTTGCATGATGTGACCTGATAGACTCCAGTTATAAGCTACACAATGGTGCTGAGTAAGTTCTGTTTGTGTCCTTTTCCTTTTCGTGTTACCTTCATGCCGCCTGACCTCTGACACTAAATTGTCCTCCCCCTGCATTAAGCCAGGTACCTGGAATCTGAAAGCAGCTCTGGGTCTGTCTCGTCCTAGGGGTTTGCATTCATCACTGGGATTTTGCTATTTGTGTAGCCCAAGTCTTACTAACTCTGCTCCCCAAAGCTGACCTGAGCCAAAGATCTGGGGGCATGTTGATTATTTGTGAGGTAACAGCAGGAAGCATAGTGAAGAAATAGACTTGGGAGATCAGGAAGGGAAGACAACAAACCAGGGGTTTGGTAATAAGCTCAGATGACCAAGAGCTCTGGAAACCACACAGAATGCACCTTACAGTTGTCCCCCGAGTGGGGAGGGAGCTGAATGTTTATTCACCAAGGGCAGTGCCCAGTGATTGTGGGTTGTTTTGGTGCATGATGTCCCTGGCTATCCAGCTCATGTTTCTCCAACCCTGTGTGAGCTGAGCTTGCTCCGGTGGCAGAAGAAGTCCCCAGGTAGAGAGATGGAGGTGCTTGAGGTAGGAATCCATTGGCATGTATAGAAACTGTCACTGAAGCTGCACATAACCATATAATTTGCTCCAAAATGATGTGACAGGCAACAATAACATCTGCCTTCCTGGTCCTACCTGTTAACGCTCTTGTGAGTTGCCCTCCCTCTTCAGATGTTTCGGGGGGTCCCCAGGAGCTCTCTTCTGTGTGCTCTCAAACACGCTTGGCCAGTTATTGCACCGTTCTCTGGGTACTGGTGGGCACTGACTTCCCTCTGGGCCCAGCAAAACTATGGCCTCATTTTATCCTCTGGGTAGTGGCGTGTCCTGCTTCCTGCTGGCATTCTGCCCCAGCTGCTTTTTTCTGTGGTTTTAAAATTTGTTTGTTTGTTTTTATGATCATCTGCTTTCTTCCATGTATAGGATTCAATCACAAGGTCTCTTTGGGAGGCCGGGGCAGGTGATCTGAGAGACAAACACTATCATGTTGTACCCCTGACTTCTAGAAGAACCTTTGGGATCTCCCTTATCCCTTCACCTCTGTTATAACGAGACCCATGGCTCCAGCCACAGATGCCCAGGAGGCTCACTTTCCCAAATTGATTTTATCTAACTCCTGTTAAGTTTCCTTCATAACTGTGGTTCTGAAGATATTGGTTAACTGTTCTTGCTGGGATTGCGCAGAACAGATGTCAAGGAGAAGCCAGCAAAATGTGTAATAGCTTTTGTTAGGCCAGGCTGTGGGGACAAACAACTCTTCAAGTATCAGCACCCTATCAAACAACAAAAATATCTTTTTTTCTTGTATAATAGTTTAGAAGCCGCTGTTTGGCTGCTTCTCTGCTTGGTGTGATTTTCATTTTGGGACACAGGTAGAAGGAGTCACTCTAATCCAAGACATGCTATTCTCACAACAAAAGGAAAGATCAAGAGATCAGGTAGCAGCCTCAATGCCTCTTAACTCCTGTGTGGACACAGCGTGTGTCACATCTGCTCACTGGCTGCTGGCCACATGTGTCACAAATGCCGAGCCCAAAGTCAACGAGATAGGAAAAAGCTAAATAATTCCAATAATAATAATACTATCAACAGAGCAAATCAGGCTATTGAAAGCTCAGGTGTTTTCAGCAGCAGCAGTTGGAAACTGTACTGGAAAGGTCTAAGGGTGAGCTTAGGTGGTGTGAAAGGGGGAGACAGCTGAGGGCACATGGGGTTATGATCATTATGACTTCATATGGCCTCATGGATAAGTAACAGCATTCATGCAGCCTAGGACATTATGACTGGAGGTGCCAAGTGGAATGTGGGGGTGTCTGGATGTCCTCTCTGGTAGCAGCACTTGATTTAGCCATTGTTGTGTCTTGCTTATTCCTTCATGCCTTATTTAGGGAGCTTTCTCTGTAAACTTTCTAGAATCTATTTATATGTCCTAATTTATGTTCCTTCCCCCTTTCGATTGCTCCCTAATCAGCAGCTGATGATACCCGCCCTATAACCTGAACGTGATGTCATCTCTGGTATCGTTTAAGAAATAGCACTTAACAGTTGTTAAATAGAGGAGTTCATTTTTAGAATGTTGCTTGTTTATCTTCTCCTCCTTTACAAAGGTGATTAAAATTTATTTTTACTTGGATGAAAATGGCTTTCATTGATTTCTACCCCATAGAGAGAGAGAACACTTGCATTAGCCAGAGATGTTAATCTTGTTCTTCCTGCCACTTATGCTACGTGATGCCTCCCAGTTTACCCATAAGGGGTAAACAGAGTCAGAATTCATCTTGCTTTATACAGAAGCTGCAAATCTTGTGAACGTGACCTCTCTGTGCTCAATGTGGAGGCTATTTTGAGGGTCCCAGCTCTTGGGAAGCTTCCTGGGTGACTACCAGGGAACATGTGACTTGCCCCAAACCAGCCCTAATGGTGGCCTTTTGTTACTTCACACTAGGATCTGTATTTCCTTCCTTGCCCTCATCTTCTCTATCCTAGTGACCCCCAACTCTGTATCCTGGTCTTGCAAGAGTTACTTCCACATTTTCTGGTCTTTGTTACAGCAGCACCCCACTTCTGGGTATCAAAATCTGTGCTAGTTTCCTTTTGCTATTGGAACAAATTACCATACACTTTGTTGTTGAAAATGGCACAGATTTATTATCTTACAGTTCTACAAGTCAGAAGTCCGAAGTAGGTCTTAGGAGACCAAAATCAAGGTGTTTACAGGGTTGTATTCTTTCTGAAAGTTCTAGGGAAAATCCATTTCTGTGTCTTTTCCAGCTTCTAGAGGTTGCCCGTATTCCTTGGCTCCCTTCATTTTCAAAACTAGCCATGAATGGCCAGTCAAGTATTTCTCATGATTTCACCTCTTTGGTTCTGAATCTTCTGCCTCCTTCCTTCTCATTTAAGGACCCTGGTGATTAGAGGGGACCCATCTAGATAATCCAGGATAATCTCCTTATCTGAAGGTCAGCTGGTTGGCAACCTAAATGCTGTCTGCTGCCTTAATTCCCCATTGCCACATAAGCTAGCATCCACAGGTTCTGAGGATTAAGACATGGACTTTTTAATTGGGCCATTTTCCTGCCATCATTTTAATTTGGGCCATCATAATGCCTAAGTGTCTTGCTCTTATTGAATGTGCAAATGGAGATGACATTACACCTGCTTGGAAAGCACTAGGTGTCAGGGACATAAGAGGAATATATAGTGTATAATACAATATCAAATTAATCCCATGATGCTTTTATTCTAAAAAAATTCTTTGGTCATTGCAATAATGAATTTTCTTTACTTTATTGTAAACTTTGATTTAAAACACAGTACATGATTTAGGGGACTAGGTTCACACCTCCTCAGATGTAAGTTACCACACCATTCCCACCATCAAAGCGCCCACAGTCCTTTACCCTAAGCCTACACTGTCAGTTTCCTTTGGCTACATTCTCCCTACAATTCCCAGCCTCCAATTATTAGGTTGATGGTTAATACTTCAGTGTCCTGACTCATCCCTCACCATTTCTAATTTTGTTTTAATTCAAAAATCTTCTAATCTTTTAGGCAGAACAATTTATTCTCTTGAGTCTCTAGCCCATACTCAGCTCTGAGACTACCTTAGCTCATTGATTCTGTCTTTATTTAAATTTGTGCTAATTTGGCATTAGTTTTGATTTTAAAACATTGCATTAAATAGTATTTATCTTGATTGCTGAGTTTTTTCAGTGCCATTTAAATTTTGCACCTGAGGTGAGTTTTTACTTTAGTCCTGGCCCTGGGCCACCTCCAAGGGAATTTTGGCATGATGCTATTTTCTCATTTATAAGACAGTTACTTTTGTACAGAGCAATGTCTCTAAGCAGACCTTGAGATGGAAAACTTGTGTTTTTCAGGAACTCCTTTGGTCTTGACTATTAGTGAACCATAAGAGATACTATTTGTGGGGGCAGAGAACTCCAAGGATTTCCCTGCTCTCAGATGCCCCTGGGGGAAGTGATCAAATAGTACATCTATTTGATTTCACCTTCCTCTGGGAAGAGGAGGTGAAATGGCTTCCTCTGCTGTCACCTGAAGTGCTGGATTTTTTCACATCTCTTGGTGGAAGCCCAGAGGCCTCTCAGTGGAGACAGAAGATCATATCATATGAAATCAACTTCAGTAGCTGTGATGGTTAATTTTATGGCTCAACTTGACTGGGCTGAGGGATGTCCAGATAGTTGATTAAACTTTATTTCTGGGTGTATCTGTGAGGGTGCTTCCAAGGAGTGTCACCAATTAGGTTGGCCTCATCTCATCACTTGTCAGTCCAAATATAGCAAAAAGGCGGAAGGGGGTTGGGCTCACCCTCTTTCTGGTTCTTAAGTTTTCAGACTGGGACTGGAATCTACACCATCAGTTCTCAGATCTTTATACCTGAGAACCACTCCACAACCTTTCCTGGGTCTCTACTTTGCTGAGAACAGGTGGAATTTAGGCTCCATGATCTCTTGAGTCAGTACCTTATAATAAATCCTATATAAAGCGAAGAGGTTATGTGCTGTACTTCAGGTACTGTATGCACTGGATTTGACCAAATATTGTATTTTCCATTTGAGTGCATGCTCTCAGAAGAGCCAACCTATTCTATTTGAGATGGAAGAAAACTAGCACCTCCTTTTTCCTCTCATTCTTTTGAAGAGGCATTTACTGAACACCGATCATGTATCAACTGCTGAAGCGTCACTGAATGTACAAGGATAAACAATAAGGAAATGGTTCTTGCCTGTGGGGAGCTTGCAGGACACATCCAAAAATGTTTTACTAGGTCCCTGGGCATCTCTTAGTCAAAATGCCACAAAAAATTAACCAGCAGACTGGATAAGAGATGAAGGTGTGTGGGGGGGCACAGGTGGCAGGACATGCGGAGTATTAGAAAGGATGGGTAAAAATTTTGGCATTTATTCTGAAATCCATGGGTAGTCATTGGTCCCCATCTCTCCAACCCGTTTGAGGGAATGAAACATTTCTTTATTTCTAGACCTGGGTACAGTAACACCAGTTATGAAATGCACAAGTGGATGAAGGAATGTATACATCCCATTCATGTTTCATACATGCATATAAATGTACATATACATGTCAATTGACCTTTGGTTTCCACTTCCCCACAAGTGGCCTTTATTAACATGGAAGAATAACTGGAGTTTGACAGCAGTCAAGTTATATTGCAAGCAAAGCAGTTAGAGTATGTTTCACCTTCTGGAAACACGCCATGCAGGCTTCACGAGGGACAGGCCAGATCCTGGAGAAGCATTTAGCTGTTAAAAGATCCTGACATTAGATTTAAATTGACGGATGGAATGGCACCTGATTTGCTTACTGCCAAAGAGTCCTTGGTAACTTTTCGAAAGCCCCGAATTTCTTATCTTGCTGGGGAAGCTTGAGACTGTTAATAGATAAATCAGTGGGTTAAGAAAGGGCTGGGTTGCTGCAGGTCATAAACCCAGAAGTGCTAAATGCTCTTGAATTCCAGGGTCCCCTCTAGGATGTTTGCAAGAAATGATATCCATGCCCAGGATGACCATATATAACTTAGAGTGAGGAGACCGGGGTTCTATACTAGTAGATCCCCAAGAAGGTGCCCAATATTGTACCTCCTTGCTTGAATTTTGGGAAAACTTGCCAGGATGATAGAATTCCTCACAGACAACCCAAATGAGGTGTGTAGATCTCAGCATGGAGGGACCATTTTCAGACTCTCTGGGATAAACCTTGGAAAGTGACAAGTTTAGGAAGAAGCCCTGTGGCCTCTTGGAGGTGGATTGGCATTGTGTTTGGGAGCTCTAGGCAGTGGGTCTGGGCGTCTGTTCTGTACATTGATGTGAGTTGGAAAGCAACAGTGCTCCATGGCATGGAAGAGTATGGCAGTGGATAAGTTTATTGTGGAGACAACATGAAGTTAGGGTGAGGAGGGCACCATGTGATCCCCATGGGCCTGAGCAAAGGTGAAGGACTTGGGCCTGCACCCCCTGGCTCCCTTCTATATACCACATTGCCTGGTGAGACCCCCTCACCCAACCACCTGCATGACCAGATTCTACTCAGAGAGAACCAACTTACTCCAAAGAGGCTACATTTTAAACCAGTAAGAACAGATTTTTCTATTAAGTTGAAGAAGGCTCAGGAGCAAATAGTCATTTACAGTGTGGTTCTTAGACTAAAGGCATGTCAGCATCACCAGGAGGCCTGGTTAAATTACAGGGACCTACACCCCATCCCCAGTTTCTGATTCATCAGGTCAGTGGTGGAGGCTGGGAGTCTACATGTCAGTACGTTTACAGAGGCGCTGAGCTGGTGGTTTGAGGGCCACACTTGGAGACCTACCGATTTATGGAGAGTAAAGAGTATTAAATACTAACATTGATAAAGCTTGTAACTCTGAAATCTACATTCAGTGCATACCCTCATGGCAGAAACCCCATACTTCATAAAACTGAGTGCCCCTGCACCCCTAGACCTGCCTCATTTGTCTTTAGCAGATGTGTCAGAAGCAGCCTCCGGTAACAGGTTCTTGTGTGTTCCTTAAGACATGTTTGGTGCATTTAGAAAGATGTACCTGCAAAGATGCATGTATGTCTGGGCCACATAGCAGGCTTTCACAAACGTGACTTACTCTGTGGCATTCTGCTACTGGCTTTTTCCTCACTCAGTGTCATAGCGAGCCTCCCCAAATATTAGCATTTAAATCGACATCGTGCTTTCTAACACTTGCCAGAGTTCCCTTTCTCTTATATTCTGCTGATCATTTGTAAGGAAGTCCTCGTTCCCCTCTAGGAGTAATAATGGACCATTTAAAATAGCAGTACAAAGAATAGTCATAATAGCAATTGACAGAGGTACAATTCATTCAGTGCCAGCACAATGTAAGTTTTTATGCATTTTCTTATTTAATCCTCTCGGTAACTCTGTGGTACAGGAGTTATGATTGTATTTTACAGATGAGAAAACTGAAGCGTAGATGGATTAAGTATCTTGGCTCAACGTATTATATTCAGTAGGTGGTAGAGCCAGAATTTGAATGCAGATTTAACTTCCTTTGAAGACTGTTCTTTTAACCATTACTCCATCATGTTACTGAGTATTTATCAAGGCTTATTCTTTTAAAACCCAGTGGAAGCCACTGAGTCATTCAGTGATGAAGGACAGGAACCTTGTGCCAAAAGTTAAATGAGGAGGAACTAGTTTAACAACAGAAGCCAGAGTTACAAGGGAGCCCCAGAGGAGTGGGTGGCAAAGTGACTAGGATGGGATCACATTTGCTCCTTCACCTAGACTTGGGGGTGAGCTCTGTGGACTGGACCAGCTAATGTCAGAGCCTGCAAGTTTCATTTAAGGTCCTCCAGGACACAATTCCTTAGTTTAGCTTAGTGTAGTAAGAGCAAACTCAGTCTTTCTTATTGAGTACTTTTCTTCCTTTTGCAGGATACTTGGTCCAGTGCTGGGCCCTGATCATGTTCCCTGACTATAACAGTTATGACACTTTTTGTTTATAAATAAAAAGAGCCAATTTCACAAGCTTAAATGACAAAAGAAAAATATTGGCACATATGATTGATTAGTTCAGGGATAACATGCTTCAGGAATAGTTTGATCAAGGTGTTGACTATGCTTCTTTGTGAGTTTTCTTGGTTGGCTCTATAATGTGAATGTTTGGCTAAGTTGAACTGCATTTTCCAGAAGTCCCTTACTTCTGAAAGTAAGGGAATTACTTATGAAAGTTAGGTGAAAGATATCTTCAGGCAAGGTTTAGAGGGAAGAAATGAAGCAGCAGCTGTATTTGCTTCTTATGGGAGTGGATATCCTGGCTCATAGCCACATGTTCTGTCATTGGTCCTGAAGCTCTGTCAGGATGGCTGCGTTCAGCGGAGTTTCCTGTCTTGGTTACCTGTTACAGAACCACAAAAACTCAAGCCTGGGGTGAACATTGGCCTCCAATCCAGTCTTTCTCTCCTTTCTAGGGAATCTTCTTTTGAAACCCTTATTGCTCTTTTGTCCTGAAAATGGGAAGACCATCCCATCCACCTGAAAATGTTCTAATAATATTGCACTTCATTTTTAGGTTTAGATTTGGGCTTTCAATTCCCTCCCCCCAGGATAATTCTTGGCTCCTTGAAAGATTGACTTCTTTCTAAGACATTTTTGCATCCCTAAGAGCAATAGGAGAGGTACCTGTGTCAGGTATGCAGGTATGCAGAGGTATGCTACTCCTTTCCCCAGGGTGAAACATCTCCTCACTCCTAATATGCATAACAGGCGGAGTCCCCTAAATCACTCTTCCCAGGGCTAAGAAGGCCGAGTGCCTGGGTGGTCCAATTTAGCAGATCCAAGTCTCCAGCTGCTCTGGCGTAGGAGTGCCATTTCTGCTTACTGACAGCCCCACCAGCAGGAGCTTTGGTGTGTACCTTTCTGAGATGATCTGTCATCATTCACCCTGTGGATGCCCATGAAGTTGCCCCTGGGATCTTCCCAGTCTGGGGCCCATTATACATCCAAGTGAGGAAGCGGAATAAGCTTATTCAATAGCTGAAAGTTTCTGCTGTGTTTGACTGTACTGGGAAAGACATAGGGAAGAGATGAGCTTGGAGGAATGGGCAGGATTTTGAGGTAGGAAGGATCTGGGAAGAGGGAGGATGCTATGAATCAAGGTATTGGGGTGAACTAGAGGGGTGCAGTCCTGGGGAAGGTGACGGGAGCTGGAAGTGGAGATCTTGGCTCTGGCCTGCTAATGTCTGTTTGATCCCAGCAGTCGGCACTGTGTGCATAGTCTCGTGTCCAATATCAAATGAACCCAGATTTGTGAGCAAGAAGAGACTATTCAGCCCATCATCTGCAAGGCAAAGGGTGGGCCTGTGAGGAAACTGTCAAAGCAAACGAGGTAAACAAGGTGAAATCCAAGTCTGGAGGACGGGCAGTTTCCTGGAACACAAAAGGGTGAGGGAATTTCAGGAGGTCATCACCATTTTCCACGATCACATGATCAAGTGTGGAGCTGCCACGGGATTCCCATGGATCCATTTTTGAGGGCTTTATAAGCTACCCCCTGCTTCCATCCATGACTTAGGGTGCGGGAGCCACGGGGGTAGAGTTGGGATCCTGCCCCATGGCCAGAAGTGCTGAGGTCTGTGTCTCCTGCCCTTGCTGT
Source organism: Talpa occidentalis (assembly GCF_014898055.3). NCBI lineage: Eukaryota > Metazoa > Chordata > Mammalia > Eulipotyphla > Talpidae > Talpa > Talpa occidentalis. The sequence continues at coordinate 91,948,835 of NW_023600993.1, forward strand.
GGCCCGCACCTAGTTGCCGAGTGTGGTGTGGGTACAAAAGCCCAGCTCCTGGGCCGGAAGCTGGATGCCAGCAGAGGGTGACACATGTCCAGAACTCCCTGTGGTCCAGCTTATCCCAGGCAGACACACCAACTCTGCTCTCCAGTAACCACAATCCGCTCCTCTGCAGACATACTCGGAAACGGCCTGCACGCACGAGTGGACACTGCTTGTGCCCACATGTGGGCACAGCACTGGGATGCTGGGGAATCAGAGCCCCCGTGGGAGAGGAAATGAGATCCCTCTGTTGGGAGTGGACCCTGATGCAGTCGGGCAAAGCGCTGCCTGATCTAGTTCACTTTTATGTTTTTATTTAGAAGCTTCAATACCAGAGCTGATGGCAGAAAATGTGCAGTAAAACGCGGGGAGCCGCTGGGTAATGGCCCCTGTAAAGTGTTAATTGCCTATCGAGACTGCAGACTTTGTCAATGTGCGGGGATCTGAGCTATCGACAGGCTCTTATTTATTTCGGGCCCACAAAGTGGGCTCCTCCTCCGAACAGGCTTCCAATCAGTCACGCTTCCCTGGGCCCACCAAGAGGAACCGTCGATAAGTCTGCTGGCCGCCTTAACCCTTTGAAGCTGGCTGTGTGGACTGGGGGCTGCTTCATACAAATTCCTCAGGACCGGGGAGCTTCTGTCTAAGTCCCGGAGGAGACTGCTGACCCCGTGCCTGGCCCTGAGCTCTGGGTTTGCTCCTGGTGTCTCTGACACTTGCCACTTGGAGAGGACAGTGGCGTCCGTCTGTCTGGAAGGGGCAGTCACAGCTAGTGCATTGCAGAAGGTTCTGGGCTGAATTGTGTCTCCCCCAATTCAGACATTGAAATCCTTATTCCTAGAACCTGTATTTGGAGCTATTGCCTTTGATGATTAAATAAAGCCACTGGGGTCCGTTTTAATCCAATAAGAAAGAATTCTCGTAGGAAGAGGCGATCAGGACACAGATGCACACAGAGGAAAGGTGATGTGAACACACAGGGAGAAGACAGCTCAGAGGGAGAGAGGCCTCAGAGGGAGCCGGCCATGCTCACATCTTGACCTCGGACTTCCAGTTTCCAGAACTGTGAGAAGATACATTCCTGTTGTCTCAGCTCCCCAGTGTGTGACACTTTATTACAGCAGTCGTGGCAGGCTGGTGCACACCTGGGTCTTGTGTGGCTGAGTCTGTGCCCTTGATCACAACGTGTACGGATCCTGCTGTCTGGAGGTGGGCAGCATCGCCTCTTTGCAGTGAGTTTGTTCTTAGATCAGGTCTTAAAATCTACTATGTAATTCCAAACTCTATTTAACAAAGGACAAACCAAATTTTGCTAGTCCTCTTCCTTCAAAGCTCTATAAGCAGTGCCTTTTGCAAATTACATTTGATCTTGCACCTTTTGTATAAGGCATATTTTTTGTATGTATAAAATAAATAACAGTTTATCATTAAAATGCACAATTTTAGTGGCATTATGTACATTTATGCTGTACAATCCCCATTGCTATCTAGTTCCAGATGTTTTGATCACTCCAAAGTGATAGTATAGGGAAATCCTATAGTATAGGGAAATCCTATACCCATTAAGCTGTCACCTTCACTCCCCTTCAGTCTTCAGTCCCTAGCAACCATGAATTTGCTTTCTGTCTACAGATTCACCTATTTGGGGCATTTTGTATAACTGGAATTAGCTACTACATGATCTTTTGTGTTTGCCTTTTTCACTTACGTTAATGCTTGCAAGACCCATCCACATGTGTCCCCCAGGTTGTAGCATGTGTCAATACTTCATTTCTTTTCATGGCTGAATAATATTCCATTGGTTGGCTAGAGACCACATATTGCTTATCTATTCACCTGGACATTAAGTTTGTTTTATTTTATTTTATTTTTTTTACCTTTTGGCTATTTGAACAGAGCTGCTGTGAACATTTGTGCATGGATTTTTTTATTTAAATATTTTATTTTATGTAATTCTTACATCTTTTTTCATCTTTGCATAATGTATGCATTTTCATTTTGATTATATTCCCCATACAATTGCACCTCCCCCCTTATTTTGACTCTAGTTCTTCCTCTCCCTGCCCTTCCCTCCCCCCGCCCCCTTAGTGTGTCTCTGGTTTATAGTTGCTTGTTGATTTTGATTTTTACTTTGTATTTATTAGTCTTTTTCCTGGTCTCTTATGTAGGTTTCCTAAATTCCTGCTATGAGTGAGACCATCCAGTATTTTTCTTTTTCTTTCTGACTTATTTTGCTGAGCATGATCCCTTCTAGTTCCATCCATGTTGCTGCAAACTGCACGTGTTTATCTTTTTTGATTGCTGAGTAATATTCCATTGTGTATATGTACCACATCTTCTTGATCCAGTCATCTATTTTTGGGCATTTGGGTTGCTTCCATAGCTTGGCTATTGTAGTAGTGCTGCTATAAACATAGGGGTGCAGGTGCCCTTTGGAATTACTGTTTCTGTGTCCTCTGGGTAAATACCAAGGAGTGGAATTGCTGGATCATATGGAAGCTCTATGTTTAGTAGGTCAAGAAATCTCCACACAGCTCTCCATAGTGGTTGGACCAGTTTGCACTCCCACCAGCAGTGCAGGAGCATTCTTTTTCTCCACCTCACCAACATTTGTTGTTGTTAGTTTTTTTAATATGTGCCATTCTCACTGGTGTGAGATGGTATCTCATGGTAGTTTTGATTTGCATTTCCCTGATGACAAATGATGTTGAACATTTTTTCATATGCCTGTTGGCCATTTGCATTTCTTCTTCAGAGAAGTTCTTTTTAGCTTTTCTGCCCATTTTTTGACAGGATTATTTTCTTTGTTGTTGTTGAGTCTCATCAGCTCTTTGTAGATTTTTGTGATCAGTCCTTTATCATTAGTGTTGTGTGCAAAAATGTTCTCCCAGTTGGTGGGGTTTCTCTTTGTTTTTGTTATTGTCTCTTTTGCTGTGCAGAAGTTCTTTAATTTGATGTAGTCCCAGCTGTTTATCTTTGCCTTCACTATCACTGCTTTGGGTGATGTGTCTGTAAAGATGCCTTTGAGGTGCATGTCATGTAGTGTTTCGCCTATATTTCCTTCTATGTATTTTATGGTTTCAGGTCTTATGTCAAGTTCTTTAATCCATTTTGAGTTGATTTTTGTGTATGGTGTGAGGTAGTGGTCAAGCTTCATTCTTTTGCATGTAGCGACCCAGTTTTCCCAGTACCATTTATTGAACAAACTTTTTTTGCTCCAGTGCATATTCTTTGCACCTTTGTCAAATATTAATTGACCATAAATCTGTGGGTTTATTTCTGGATTTTCTGTTTGATTCCATTGGTCTGTATGCCTGTTCTTGTTCCAATACCAGTGCATGAATTTTTTTTTTTTTTGCATCTCTATTTTCAGTTCTTTCAGGTTTATACTTAGGAGTGAAATGCCTGGGTCATATGGTAATTCTGTGTTTAACAAGGAACCTCTATAATTTATATTGAAGTTTAAGTATTAACTCCCATTTCAGAAAAGAGGTTGAAATGGAGGCCCAGAATGATCTCGATTACCACCTATACATTGTCAACTTTTTAACTCTGGCCCAAATATACTCCGTGGTCCATGCACGCACGCTAATGCCTGGTGAGCTTTTGTACCTGGATATCTCACAGTGCCTCAAGTGCAGCTTGTCTGAAACTGATGGCACCATCTCCTCCCTGTTTTCCTATTTTCCATCTTAGTGAATGACACCACCATCCCAGATCCTCTGGCCTCTCCAGGGATGATATATTATTGACCCAGAGTAAGTTATCAATCTCTCTATGCCTTGGTTTCCTTATCCAGAAGTGGGAGGTAATCTTACTGGCTGTGTGAGGATCTGACTTTGATTTTCTTGCTATGTTGTATATAAAATCTTGGCCTGAGGCTGCCTCTAGGTCACCCACTTCTAGTGCCAACTATGCATCTCTGTGACACCATGCATTGTTTCCAACTGTGCATACATCCTTCTCCATTATGAGCCACTTGAGGGAGAGCTGTGTCTTATTTCTTTCTCCCCCGCTCCCAGCACCATGCCAGGCACATAGCTTGTGTCTGTCAGTGTCTGCTTATCTGTCAAGCCACCGGGATGCTGTTTTGCAAGAAAGAAAGAGAGAGAAAGCAGACAAGGAAGGGAGAACACTTGAAAGCCAAGGCAGCTGGAAAACAAATCACTCAAGAGTTGGCGGGAATCAGCTGAGGGCTAGAAGCTCCTGGGACACTCAGCCTCAGGGCATTTCTCTTCAGTTTGTCACCGCTAGAGAGCACAGTGCACCCAGGAAGAGGGTCTGCCCAGGCCTGGCGCTGACCCAGCCCAACTCGCCGGCCCCACCCCCTCTCCTGGCAACACCCCGGCGGGCAGTGGGGATTTGGATGAGGCTCAGCCTGCCTCAGATGCTTTGCAATCTTTGGCCTAATTAAAACACCACAGACGGTTTGAACCCTGCATTAAAATTTGATGAGAAATTGATCAGCCAAGCAAACAGGAAATTTAGCCGTGAGTGAAGGTAATGTTTGCTCAAATGTGTAATGAGGCCCATGGGGAATATTTGTGGGGACCTTGGTCATGTCTGGAGCTGCTCCAGCTCTTCAGTTCCCTCTTCCCCATGTGCCTCTCCCCACAAAACACCCCGGGATGCTTCCAGAGGGAACAGGTAGACCTGGAAAAGTTTTGTTTTGATTGAAAAACATTCTTCGAAAACCTGAGGAAATCTTTGAAACTCTAAGCTTCTTTATTGTGAACCAGAAAGAGGCAGACCTGGGTGGGGTTCTGGCTCTGCCATTTGCTAGCTGGTGTCCTTAGTTTGCAGTAATTGACTAGTAATTAATCATTGAGTACCTACTATGTGCCAGCTTCCTGGGGAAACACTGATTGCAAAATAGTTGTGGTCCCTGCCTCCATGAAGTTCTCAGTTGAGAAGAGAGGCTATGAGCCCCAGTGTCTCCATCTGTAAAAAGGAGGTGTTAGTATCTTATCGTGCAGGATGAATTGAATATGCAGAGAACACAGAAGATGGACCCTGTATATATATTAAGTGTCAAATGAAGATTCCTCTGCATCCTTCCTCCCCATACCCTGCATGTGAAGTCTACCAAGGCTTCTAACCTTTTTTCCTATTCAGTTCTCTGCAGGTGACCTGAATGATATTCACTTGCTTTTATGTTCACTGCTGAGGGCAGAACAAGTCACAAGAATGATCTACAAACTAGAAGTGGCATCGAATCAGAAGTCCTATGGGAAAGATCAAATAGAAGGAATCCTTAGGTCACCTGGGATGAAGGAAGTCTATGGTTGAGAATGTTGCTTCAAAGAATAAACAGAAGCAAGGGAAGCTTAAAAATATTTGAGTACACTCAAGATACCTTAGCCAGAAGAGAAGAATCTGGAGTGATTTTTCTACCTTTCAGGATGTCATGAGTGCATTTTACTCTAAAAGTAGTGCTGTGCTCTCAGCTTTCCTGTCCTCTTCATCATTTCTATCTCCATCTCAACACCCCTATCATCATTCATTCCTATTCCTGTCTCCATCCTCTGCTCGCACCCAGTCCCTTCCCTTCGCCAGCATTATTAATATCATTGCCATTATCTTCATTACAAAATATATCCACTGTTGGTTTGGTAGAGATGCAACCATATTTGGCTGGCCTTTCTTTTATCCATGGGTTCATGAATAAGTTAGTTGTGTTCTTTCTTTAAATTTTAGGATAATGCCCTGTCCTTAATTCTGAGATGCATGCAACTTCACCTTGCATGTTTTAATGTTCTGAATTTAGAATGTATCCTATAAAAAAGTCAAAAAGACAATTTACAACCCAGGTAGAAGAATGAATTATGACACGTTGTTGCCTTAGTATCTCTTAGAGTAAGTCATTGAATTTTCTAAGATGGAGAGTCTGAGGTGACTGATTTCTATGTCTTGCAGAACTACTACTTAGATACATAGTACCTAACCAAAGCAGAGGCTGATTTTGTTAATATACAATTCCATTAAGGGGAAAGTAATAAAATAGCAAGTATAGATAAAACCCAGGTATTCTTCAATGTAGTTCAGATAATAATATCTCTTCAAAAATCCCTAAAACAGCCAGGATTGGAACATAGAAATAGAGGAAGTAGCGTATCTCCCCGATGCTGTGCATAACAGCTGGTGGCCAGAAAGAGTCATTCAAAAGACCCTTTAGGCAATGAACATAATTATCAAATCTTGCTACTAAAAATTGGATATGTTTCATTTACTTTTATAAATGTCAATTGCTGATCTTTGGAAAGTTACAGATTTATATTTATTTTATATATTGTCATTTAACTAAATTCTATTATTAGTTTTTTAAATTCTTCTATTACTTATTTTATGTTTTCCAAATTTGCAATGATAACGTTTGCCAAAAATACCTATTTTAATTTTCTCTTGTCAGTGTTAAAAACTTATTTCTGGTTTTTATCTTATTGCATTAGCTAGACTTTCCATCGGGATCAGTATATTCAGATTTTCTAACATTATTGAATACATTTTGGTCCTTATATAATATTGTAACTATTCTAGAAAAATAGGTACAATGTTTTTATTTTTATATTTTTTGGCTTTTTAAATTTTATATATTTCTTACATCATTTTTCATTTTTGCACAATATGCATCTTCATCTTGGTTATAGTCCCCTGTGCCCCTGTTTATAGCAGGGTTTTTAAAGTATATAGCTATGCAACAATTTCTGTGTTTTAAAATCTATCTCACATTTGCTATCATATTCTCTTTTTCATTCTTATTATTTGTATAACTCAAGTGTTATGCTCTCATGACTATCAGGGTATTATTAAGAAAATCCTTGCATATTGAGTTTCCATTTAACTCAGTCCATATATCAGCCCTCCTTATTTCTTGCTTCTAAGATCATCCAGGGTGGAAACTTTAGATCTATAAATTTTCTGATCCTGCCAACCAGGAGTAACCACAGTGAACACTTTGTAGTACAAAACAGCAGTATTTTCCCTTTCTGTATACACTATGCCTAAGTCAAATTTTATTTTTATACCTTGAGATTTTGTTTTGTAACTTGCTTTCCCAGCATGTGCTTTAATGACTTCATAATATTCTACAATATGGATGGACCATATGCTATTTACTCACTTCCCTGTTGTTTTATCATCAGGTTGATCCATTTGTTTGCCATCATAAGTAATTTTACTACGAACATTTTTGTAAATAAATATTTGCTCACATTTCCAATTATTTCCTTAGGATGAAATTCTTAAGTGGGTATGAATAATTTCAGCATCCTTGATACATATTGCCAAATTACCCTTTAGGAATTTGTGCTAATTTATACTCCCACCTGCAGTTTATGAGTGCCTAACTCACTCTCTGTCACCAAGACTGAGTTTTCTTTAATCTTTGCAAATGGAATAGATTACAGATGAAATCACATTGCTGTTCCGATTTACATTTCTTTGATTATGAGTAGGCAGAACCTTTTAAATCTTTATTTGCCATTTATTCTTTTTCCTTTTTGAATTGTTCCTATCTGTCCTGGACTCTGTGACCTCCATTTTGACATATGTCCTCTTACTACTCTTTTTTTTTTTTTAAGGTTTATTTATTTTTATTTATTTATTTATTTATTTATTTATTTATTTATTTATACAAGCACTGCGTACAGTCGGAAGCACGGGAGGGTGAGAGAATTCACCAGAGCCAGAGCGGGGAACAGAACAGGCAGACTGACGAAGTACACTGCTGAGGGGAGCAGTGGGCGGCAGGAGAGGTCTGCGCACCATGTGGGAACCTCCCTCTCCCCGCCCCCCCCTCCTGCTGAACCAGCGCTGCAGAGGCTGCGGGCAGATTCACAACCCAGGGCTCAACCTCTGTGTCACCAGGGGAGGCCCCTCTTATTACTCTTTAGTGTGATCCAACGCTTATGAAAACCTTCAGGGTATGAACTCCTTGTTGCACATGTTGGAACTATTTTTTCTCAGTTTGTTGTTGATTTTTAATTTCTAAGTTAGGTCTATAATTTTTTTTGCATTTGTTCTTAGTGAATTCTGTGATCAGATAAATATCCATTCCTGTTTCCTCCTCCAGAGTGAATTAGGGCTTCTTGGAGGGCTTGTCAGAGAATTTCTTACCTAACCCAACTCCATGAAAGTGCAGGGCTCCTCCTTGGGAGAGGGCATCCTCTTTGAAGTCCTGAGACCACAACTTGCAGAAGAGGAAAATGCAGCAGCCCTGGAGGGTGGTTTACTGCCCAGATCATTCGGTCGATTGGCTCAGCTAGAGATCTTGGGACAACGTGTCACATTCATAGTACTCTTGCCATGTCCTTCTGAGCTTAGGGTTTCCATCTGCAAATGCAAATCTTTAATTTACTTAAGATTTAGCTCAGTGAATATTTGAGATGATGCTCTAATAGTAGATGTGCTAGGCACTTACCATTGATTTTACATATAGCTTGCATAAACAAAACACACATATGAAATATAACATAAGACAACTCAACAAAGCATAAAAATATGACAATACAACAAAACATAACAAAAATAACAACATAGCATAACTAAACATAATACAATAAAACTTAGCATAACATATATCTTATCTTCTTGAAGTCTCACAACAGTTTAATGAGGTAGATAGTGAAATAATTGGTCGGATAGGAAACTGAAGCCCAGATCAGCAAAGTAATTTATATGAGAACTCTGCCTTAGGGCTTGACCCAGAATGTTTCTGTCTTTGCTAGTCTGGCAGGTGCAGCTACAGTAAGGATCTGGAGTAATCCAAACCCCTACCTACTTGATCAAGAGAGCAATTTCTCCTATGCTTTTACCTCCCAAATGGTTTGGAGGTTTACTAGAGAAGTTTGCACATGTCTGTAAATCAGTCCCATACGTTTCTCTCTTTTGCCAGTTGACCTGAGAAGATCAAGCACATCCTGATGTTAGAAGGCTTGTTTATCTCCCAGTGTGTGTCACCACAACGGTGTCAACATAGGTAGGTCTTTCTTGTGTGGACTCTACTTGTGGGTCTTTCACCAAACTCTGATTCTCTCATCTGTCTTGTGGAGAAAGGAGAAGGACATTTCTTTTCTATGTGAGTCCAGGCTGGATGCTTTGGTTAGTGGTACAGGGACTTTGTAACCTGTTCTTAGCATGATCCTTTTAACTGCCCAGCTAATAATGGTTCCAGGGAGTGAAAAGGATAAGGACACTTCTTCTTCCTAATTCGTGCTCATTCAATGGGTATCTCATTGTAAAACAGCTTGGGTTCCAGAAATACCTGTTAGTTTTTAGATAGCGTTTTCCTCTCTCTACCTTCTCTCCCCATCCACACCTTACCTTGACACACACACCTATTTCCCACCCAATTTGCAAGCAACAATTAAGGTTCCAGGTTGAAAACAGCAGAAATAAGCTTTGGCTAAAAAGGAAAAAAATTGGCTAAAGGAAATCTATTGGAAGAATATTTGGGACTTCAGAATTTTAGAGGCCAGTGCAACTTACCTACCCAAGTAGGAAGTGGCCACCTCTACTCTCCCTCTTACCAAGAATGAGGAGAGGCAGTTCCCTTAAAGGAAACTTAAAGGGGTGAGGAACACCCAGTAGGCACTGCACAGGCCCATGGAAAAGCTGGAATCAGCTTCATCCTCCTGCCTGGAACCAAACCTCCCACTCCTTAGACTTCAGGGGTGGGGCGGCCTGCTCATCCATGGTTGTGTCTCCGTCTCAGCATTTGCTCTTCAGCTCAGGGTTTCTCCTGCCATCTGTCTTGATTTCCACTCACCCTTGTCCATTGCACAGGACTTTATAGCCTATATCCTTGAACCTCGAGGAGGTCAGAGTCCTTGTTCTCATTTTATTGGAAAGTAGGATCTGGGTTCACTTCTTCTGAGTAAAGGACTTTGATGTGGGTGCCTTGTTTATCTGAAAGGGGATCACAGAAAGCACCAGTGAGCAAGCAGGGCAGGCAGTACAAGGATGGAAGAAAAACCAAATAGATCGTGTCCTAAAGGGTGTCAGGTTATCGCTGTGGACAGCTGGGGCTCCATCCTGCTGGGGACCTGCTGAGATGCTGGTTTGGTAGGGTCCTTAACATTTGCCATTGGTGCTGGGGCAGAGGAGCACACTCAAGGATCGCTCAAGTCCTCAGGCACAGAAGAGAAGAGATGAGACCACAGACTACAGGTGAGAAGTGCCCAGGTCCTGGCAATAGCTCCATCTGCTGCTGCAGGTAGCCTGGGAGGGTGGAGGGGCAGGGATGAGGCATCAATAGCATCTGCTGGAGGGGAGGCTCTTTGTCCACTATGCAAATTAGTACATTCATCTCTGCGGGAAGCTGCCTAAACACTGCTACAGAAAATTGATGGAAGAGCCCAATACCTTACCAGTCTTTCGTTCCAATGGGCTTTGCCTGTTCTACCTTGTCCCTTTTAATTACCTGGATCAAAATCACTCTTAGAAATCAAGGTCAGGAGTGGGTACTTAAAAAACTCACATTCATGGGTATTTCTGGAATCATATGCTGTTCCCACTCAATTTCTTCTTCTTCTTTGGTATTATCAAGTAATAGTCCCTGTGCTATACAATTTGATCCTCATATTCCTCTATATCTGGAAGGTTGCACCTATTAACCTCCCTCTCCTTACTTTTCTCACCCCGTGAACCCTGGCAACCACCATTCTATTTTCTGTTTCTTTGAGTTTGATTTAAAATAATTCCACATGTAAGCGATGCCATGCAGTATTTATCTTTCTCTGTTTAACTTATTTCACTTTGGATCATGTCCTTGAGGTTTATGTATGTTCTCACAAATGGCAGGGTTCATTCTATCTAAGGCTGAATAATATTCCATGGCATATACATATATGTGTGTGTATCTCTCTATATATAGATAGATAGGTATACACTTGTATATATATATGCATTTTTAAAATCACATTTGCTTTATCTATTTATCTGTAGATAGACCCTTGAATTGCTTCCATGTCTTGCTACTATAAATAATGCTACTTGAATATGGGACTGCAGATACCGCTTTGAGATAATGATGTTTCTTTTTGAATATAGAAGTGGATTGTGAGATCATGTAGTAGTTCTATTTTTAATTTCTTGAGGAACCTCTATACTGTTTTCCATACTCAATTCTTTATTTTAATTTTTGCCAGATTAATACAATGCCCTAAAACTACCTTTCAGATACAACAATCATAATCATAATCATGATAATCAGTGCAAAAATGTAAGACAATTATATTGATGAAAAATTAGTTTTAGCCCCATACCCGTAATATAAGAATACTTACGGATCTCTGTCTGTTGCTGCTATTCTTTTCACTGTCTCTTACTAGCATCTGGGATGTAGCTACTTGTCAGGATTAGTAGTTTGAAGTCTTTGGATAGACCGGGGAGGCAGGCCAGAGCCCTGGTGGTGGGCAGGCACCGATGAGTAATGTGAGCAGTCTTTAGTTTCGTGCTCTCTACATATGAGCTAAGGGACCTGGGTAGGAGCTGTACAACTTGCTTTTGTCAGTGAGGAATTGTTTGACTTGCACTGGTAATTGTGGATGACTGTGTTCCCACAGTTGACAGGTCTGGCCCTTCTTTTTGCCAGCCTTGGTTGATTAGCCCCATGCAACAAGGAGCCTCTTGCGTGCCTGGAATGCCCCAGCAGAGAGCATTCAGCCTCCTGGCTTGGCTAATTGGTTGGGCGATAAATGATTTTCTACCAAGAATCCCCACCATGGTTTTGCTCCACTTCTCAGCAAAGATTTAAGAGATCAGTGTTTTAGAGGCTTCCCCAAAGCACTGTGACTTCGACAAGCTATATCAGGGTAATTGACTAGTCTGCACTTGGTATTATCATAAATAATTAAAACAAAGCTATGCTTATCAAAACAAACGCACCAAGCAGTGCACCTATTTTACTGAGCCCCATGTTCAAAGGGAATGGAAAGATTTAGAAATTAAAGGAATCTCTTTTTGACACTGCCTCCAATGAGTGACTGATGATTGATCTGTGTTCTGAAGGAAAGGCATTGTAAGTAGCCGTGGTTTAAAGAAACATGGCAGGGAAGTGGGGCAGCAAAACTGGGTTAGAATTCGGGTTCTTTCTTTATTAGAATGGCCTAGGGAAGCTTGTGTGCTTAGGTTTCTGTTATCACGTTGATGAGGTAGGATAATAGTTGCCATCCTTCAGAAGAACTGTAAAGGTGAAATGAGAGAATGGATGGCAAACACTTTGTAAATTCAATAATGGTATGTAGATGTTACACACGCTTGTTAAATGTGATCTATCGCTCACTTCTTCCTTTCTGAATCCTGGATTCTCTCTCAGGCAGGGCTTCTCAACCTCAGCTCTGCTGACATTTGGAGATGGGCAAGTCTTTGTTTCAGGAGGCATCCTGTGTGTGTTAAGATGTGCAGTAGCGCCCCTGGTCTCTACCCACTGAATCCTCATAGCCTCCTCCATCAGGACTATCCTTGAGGACATGCATAAACCTCAGGACAATCCCAACCATATAGATGTTGCCATATGTCCACAGGGGGCAAAACAGACCTCAGTTGACCATAGTTCTGAGAATAGAGGGTTTACTGACTGTTCCTGAGAATTCTTTGGACCTTGCTTCTTTACTAGTTAGTGACATCACTGTATATTAAAGATGTTTGCAGTCTTACTATTAGTATTACTATTATTTTGCAGCTTTCTTTCTTCTATTCCATGCTGCTGGGTAGGTGTATCAGTAAACTCAGTCTAACTATTAACAAACACTCTCCAAACCTCGGTGGCTTAAAATAGCAAATATTTATTTTGTGCTTACTATGAATGTACATTTCATGTTAGACCTGACTCTCTTCCATGTTGTCTGCACCTTGGGAGCCAGGCTGATGAAGAAGCCTCATGGGACAATGAGACATTGTCAGTTGGTGCTAGAGGGACAGGAACAACAAAAATCTTGAGCTGGCTCTTTAGACTTTCTATCAGAATCGACACTGGTTATTCCAGCCTCTATATCACTGGTCAAGGCAAGTCATATGATCACTCTTGATTTCAGCAGGATGGGTTATTTAATACCTTCCCAGGGTGGGACAGCATAGGTCACATGGCCAAGTCCAAACTCAATGGGATGGAGCATGCATATTCTTCCTTAGGAAGGGCAGTAGATAGTCTGAAGAATGATATGATCTACCATAGTGGATATGGTGGTTGTATAGGGTCTTAAGTGTTCTACAGATAGTGCTTTTTCTCTCCCAGTTTTATCTTGACTTTCTTTTTCCATGAACCAGCCTGAGATTCATCATCCAAGTTCGATTGTATGTGTTGTGTTTTGGGCCTCTTGGGCCTCCTCGTGGCCTTACCAAAGCTCTGTGTTGGGGGCCTAGGCACATGCACAACTGATCCTCAAGAGCTGCCCTCACTTTGCTTTGCTTTTGCTCATCTTTATGGCTCAGGTGGGAGCATTATCAGGCAAGCCTTCAAAGGTTTCAAGCCCAGGGGCAGCAAAATCGACCCGCAATTTGTGCAGTCATACAGCATGCTTGGCTGCAAAGGCAAGCAGTTGGCTAGTCCTTTACTTGATATGTTAATATAATGACAGGTAGTGTTGGGCTGATTTTGTCATATAATTGATGGAGACTGTCTCTTGATTAACCATCCAGCATAACCTGCCTCCCCAGTGGCATAGATGGAATGTGCCAGAGATCTCATCACTCTAGTAGTGAGACTCTAGAATTGAACCTCATGGTGGAATTGAGGATCACACCTGCATGCCAACTGAGAGTTTCTGAGCCTGGAGGCACAAAGTAAATTGGTCTCGTGCATTATGACATGGTGTTGGAACAAACAGAGTCACATTTTACCACCTACACATTTACCATCCACAAAGTTCTTTCAGGTCTACAGTCTTCCCTGGAAGTGTTTCTTTCTCTCTTGTCTACCCTGAGAATGCCTATTCATCCTTCAAGAGCTCACTCAGATGTGAGCTTTGTGGTCCTTGCCTGACTATCTTCTCTGGTACAGAGTAGTTGGTCACTCCATCATCTGTGTTCTTACAAGAACACACCCTCGACAGGTCTGTGAATCAGGAAACATGTAGTCTTTGTATCCCAGGCATTCACCTCTGTGCCTAGCATGTGCACGTTGGAGTGTGGCTGGTTTACTGGAAAGCTTACTTTACTTCTGACCTATACGCAATACAAAGGTATGGAGATTTAGAGAGATTTAGTCACTTGCCCCAAGTCATGATGCTGCTAAGGACATGAAACTTTCTTTTTTATTGTCTCCTTTCGCTGCATCAGCATTTGGACGACTGAGCATCAGTATGTGGGGAGGTTAATAGGATGGAGGGCAATCTCAGGGCACCTTGATTTGCTTTTGTTTTTCTAGTTAAACTTGAATCTTTTAGACACTGATTTTCATCTTGTATAGAGTCAGTGATTAGATGAAGATTCCTCTTGTTGTAAATCACTGTGATATAACTTCTGACCAAGAGCTCAGTTTTTGGTGTTAAAAAAGCCCTGCGGCTTTAGGTGAGTTACTTAGCCTCTGCATGCCTCAGTTTTTCCATCTGTGAAATGGGAATCATAATAGTACCCATCTCAATAGGTTATTTTTTTCTGCTTTCAATAATTCTTTGACATTTATTATTCTTGGAATAATTTTTTTTCTTTATTGGGGTAACATTGGGTTACAGCACTGTATATGATTTAGGGGAACAGTTTCACAGATGTTTCATACCCCCCATCATCAAAGCATGCTTAGTCCTTTACCTAGACCATTAGGTCTCCTCTCATCTTTATCTCCACTCCCAGTAGCCTCAATTCTGCAGTCATATTTCTAGGGGTTACTTTAGTTTAGTTTGAAAAGTTCCTTTGTTTTATTTCTCTGTATTCCACATATGAATAAAATCATTCAATATTTCTTCACTAGGTTACTTTTAACCTTTTTCATTATTACATGAAATAATGCATGTGAACGATTTTAGCACACTACCAGACACAGTGTTTATAATTTTCAAACATATATTCTATTTTCTCTTGACTTGTCAGGTCCTTCATTCAGCAATCTTTGTGGAGTGTCTTCTCTACTCCATATTGATGGTAAAAGAATCTTTAAAATAACAGCAACAAGTACATGGTTAATATCACTTCTCTCTATTTTTTGTAAAGATTTATTTATGCATAAAAGAGCTGGGGTACAGGCCAGAGGTGTGGGGGGTGAGAGGATTCACCAGAGACAGAATGGGGAGCAGAACAGGCAGATTGACTAAAGTACACTGCTGAGGGGAGCAGTGGGTGAGTCAGGAGAGGTCTGCTTTGCCATGTGGGTTGCTCCCTGGCTGGCCGGGGATCTAAATCATGCTGCAGAAGCTGCGATTGCCTCATAGTGCGGTGCTTAACCCCTGCACCACCAGGGAGGCCCAATATCACTTCTTGAGTGCCTGGTTCACCTATAGCATCCTCCATTGGTCAATATCAATAAAGCATTAGTCAGTAATTGATTTCACACTTTATTTCATTAAACCCTGACCACAACTTTATTAGGTAGACCTCTTTCTCCCCATTTCACAGAAGAGAAGCTGAGACTCAGAGAGGATAATTAACTGAGGCAGAATGGGAAAGAATGGATGGAAGCAAGTGTGTTCAGACACTGGGGAGCAGGTAGACAATCCAGCAACCTGTCTGGCCAAGTGGGGTGAGAGGAAGATGAAGGAGGGTCCCCCGAGTGGTGCCAGGGGCTGGTGTTTCCTTTACTCTCTTTTAGCTGTTAAAGGAAAAGATCAAGATGCTTCTCCTGACTGACTCTCCAGGGAAATGGGAGGGTCAGTAGACCTAGATTCAGAGGCCTTGGGTGTGGGACTGCAGGTTCTGACCTTGCCCTCACCCTAATTTAATTCTTGGAAGGGGAGGGCCATTCTGAGGGACAAGGCATTCTGATGCCGCCAGAGGGAGCAGGACCTTATTTGGCCCCTTTAATCAACCAGAAAAACTGATCAGTAATTAACACAGCCAGAGCCAGACTGACTGTCCAAGCTGCCAGAACATGGGGAAAAAAGTAAAAAAAAATGACTTATTTCTCTGCACGGGACTCCCCAGTCCATAAATAAAGCAATGACCCACATTGAGTGTCCACGGTGTGCTTTGCAATTTCATGAATTCTCTCAATCACCCTAAGAGACAGGAAGGACTGTCATCTTCACAGCACAGCTTGAACGACGGATTCATTCGTGTGTCAAGCACGTTTTCCGCTCCCCCATGTGTCAAACTTGTGCTGAGAGCTAGAGGTACAAGGGTGAACAAGGCAGTCAGAGCCTTCGGGTTTAGAGAGGTGAAGTCAGTGGCCAAGGTCACAGCAAGAATTAGAACCAGACTGTGCCTCTTTGGGGTCTGGCTCTCTCCCACCACGAGGCAGATGTGGTCTAGCCCCAGGCCCTCTTCTACTCCGGTTTCCGCATGCAGACGCTGCAGTGTCTTTGGGGGGCCAAGTCATAAGTCTGAGACTGTTGAGGAGCCTTGGGCAGACTGAGGACCTTGCTGCAGCTTTTCTGGTGTTGATGGAGGTGTTTCTGGCTTTGGGCTTTGCAAATGTAAAAAGGCCACTGGATTGCAATCATTTGCACTTGTTTCAAGAGAGGTCATTGCACTTAATTTTAAAAACGTCTCTAGAATTCATGCCACTGAGTGAATTTTCAGCTGACAAACAGCCCGATGCTGAATGAGGCCACTGTCTCTGGGTCCTCCACAGCAGACAAGGGGCTGGATGACAATCAGAAGCCCTTCATTATCATTGGTACCCCAGCTTGTCCTACATGGTCTTCTTTCTCTGGTGAATCACTTAAACCAGAGGTTTTCAGACTTTGCGGTGCATAAATCACCCAAGATCTTGTTACAAGGTGGACCCAGAGTCAGTTGGTCTGGGATGGGCCTGCTAACAAGCTCTCGGGTGATCCTGATGCCGGAGTCCACATACCAGACTTCGCATAGCAAGGACGCAGCTAGCATTTCCATTCTGTTTTCCACAGTGCCTGGTATTCAGCAAGATGCTTGTCTTATCACGTCAACTAAGTTTGGGAAATGCTTAGGTCAGACAAAGTTAAATGAGCTTCTTCACTGCAGGACTTCTCAGAACCTTTAAAACATGCTACTATGCATGTATGACTCCAAGATCTAAATTTGCATAGGCAGCTTCCTGACCTCATTTTACCTGGAAAGCCTCATGTTCACTGTCCCCTCACCAACCCCGTCCCAAGAGCACCTGTTCATTAGTGTTCTTTGTAACACAGTTTAGATATCACAGATCTGTGCTTTCTCATTCTGGAAGCTTTTACTTTCATACATGCTGATGTATTTTCTTCCATGCTTCTTCTCCCTCCAGCCTCTGCATATGTTTCCTTTCCTAGCGTGGAGATAATTCATTAAAGCAACTCTCCTACTCCCTGCCTCCCTCTTCAGATACACCTTTCCACCTCCTAACACCCCGGCTAAAAAACACCATCAATATTTCATAAACTCACAGTGACAAATTTATTTTAATGTGGTCCACCGAGAGCCGGAGATTGATTGGCCCCTCAGAAGCGTGACACTTTTCAAAGCAGGATATTCATGGCGTGTTTTAGTGCCTACATTAGTCAGAGAGGAGCAGAGCCCGGATTTATCATCGTTATGACTTTCTTGGTATCTATTCTCTTCTAGCTACTGGCAGCGACTCTCTGCATGCTCCCTATTGATTGGCTTTGTGTCTTTAAAATGTGCTGGCCTGGGAGGTAGGGGGCTTGGGTTTTCATCAAATGGAGCCTAGCTTGCCGGAGATTCTGCATATTGGGAGCCTGTGTTTAGGTGAAACCACATCGAATGTTTTTGTTTTTTAGCTCATGAGGGCCTTGGAGATAATGGGCTGATGGCCTTGATTCCCAAAGGGTACTGGTGATTGGAAAATGGGGCAGCAAGGCAGGGCCAGCTGTCCCAGCTGGGGAGGGCCTAAGGGGCACCAGTGATTGAGACCTTGACATCCAGGATCCTGATGCTTGAAAACCTCATGAGTTTCCTCTGTTGTTCAGGATAAGTCAAAGTTGTCTTCCAATTTAGGAACACTCCTTCTCCATTGATAAAATAATAATTAGAGGGCAAGGTAACATTTTTTGAGATAATCATGTGTCAAATATGAGGGGGTATGCATTAGAGATTCCATCTTCCTTCACAATATTCCCATCTTTCTTCACAATAGTAATAATAATACTGTTATTATTAATCCCATTTTACAGACAAAGAAGCTGAGACAGCTTACAGAGTGAAGCAGTTCAAGTCCACATAGCTGGTAAGTGGTGCAGAAGAAATAAAGCTCAGAACCACCTGACCTCATCCCTGGATCTTAGCCACTGAGCTTGACTACCTTTCTAGATGCAGCAAGCATCTAGAGTAACTGTCCTTACGGAATTGACTCGCTGTATTCAGCACATTCTCACTTATTCATGAACGCAGAGAGCAAGGCCTCTCGTCAACAATTCTCTTGGGCTAATTTGATTTTCTACTTGATTTTCAGAGTAAATAAGCTATTGTTCTTTTAAATTATCCCTGTTTCTTATTAATTCAGTTCTCCCCAAATTAATATGAATTAATAAGACTGTATCAGATTGCCACATGACTCAAAGTTGCATTAAATCACGTGTGCCATGCTCATCTTCAACACACATTTCCTGGGTGCTCACCTGTGCACAGACCTTGCCCAGAGGAGTTTGTGTTTGGGCAAAAGATCCTGCTGCCAGGCACAAAGGCAGCGTGATAAGATGGAAGCACCTTTTGTGGTTGGAGAGCTGAGGGAAGAGGAATTCATTCTCCCTAGGGTGTGCCTGGGAACTTTTTCTGGTGAAGTATTGACTGTGCTGATCCTGGAAAGATCAAAAGACTTCAAGAAGTAGAGACGGATCCGAGGATGCACTATTCAGAAATGGAGACACAGTGGTGGAAATATATTGTGTATGTCAGGGACATGTGACTTGAATGACCGGAAAATTAGAAACTCTTTGAGTTCATCCTTTCTCCTATGTATGGATAAATGGAGGAGCACGGTCTCTCCCCTGTGTGGATAAGGATGCATTAAGCAAAATGACTGTGAAACAAATCCTAGTTCCACTTGACTTCCATTAGAAAGTCAAAGATATATATCTGTGGGAGGGAGAAAAAAATCCTCCAGCAGATTGAATTGAAGCATATTTATGAGAAAGGAGTTGAGGCAGCAAGTAGTTCATCCTGGGGATTGCCGACAGCAGCATCTCTGCAAGGGATGTGTGGGGCCCCCGACTTACCAGTGAAATATTTGATTGGGGTTTTGTCACTCTAAGGGGTCGCCCAAAGTGAAGGCTACCACCCCACTGCCCTGGACAAGAGTTGCTTTCATATTCAGGGAACTTTTGACTTCCTACTTGCAGGGTCCAGAATTTAGCTTCGCCCTTTGCCAGGATATAATAGAAGTCCATTGTTCCAAAAGCCAGCTCAATAGGGCTCCAAGTTCCCAAGAATGTTTTCTGTTCTCTTTTTTGGAGAAAGGATGCAGAAAGTTGGGAATAGCAGTTCCTGTGTGGGATTTACTATAAAAACCCCAAATTGTGGCCATTCCCAGGGAAGCATTTCTCATTGGGTGGTCTTTAGATGACCTGCTTCAAAACCACCTGGGGCATTTGTAGAAATAGATTCCCAGACCCCACCTAAGAGCAATGGAATTTAAATCTATGTGAAGGGAGAGGTCCAGAAATCTATATCACACACACACACACACACACTCAAAAACTACTCAGAAGTTCAGAGGTTTGAGGGCATAGGAATGCCATTTTTGGTTGGGCAGGTTTATTTTGGGGGTGCTGTTCCCATCCTAGTAATGGGACTGGCACTTCCTCAATTTGTGCAGTGTGAAACCCGCACAACAGTTCAAGGTGGTTTTTTTTTTTTTTTAAAGATTTATTTTATTTATTTATACAAGTACAGTCAGAAGTGAGGGAGGGCTAGAGAATTCATCAGAGCCAGAGCGGAGAGCAGAACAGGCAGACTGATGAAGTAACTGCTGAGGGGAGCAGTTGGCGGCAGGAGAGGTCTGCGCGCCATGTGGGACTCTTGCCCGGCTGCCGGGGATTGAACCAGTGCTACAGAGGCTGTGGGCAGCTTCACAGCCCAGCGCTCATCTGCTGCGCCACTGGGGAGGTCCCGTTCAAGGTGGTTTTACACTGCTGAATCACTGTGTGTGTGTGTGTGTGTGTGTGTGTGTGTTTGTGTGGGGTGTGGGGGTGGGGAGGAGGGGAGGTTGGGTGGGGAGTTGGCATATGGCAAGTCAAATGAACTCATTCACCTTTCCATCTACAAGGCAGGTCAGAGATCCCAGGAGCCCAGGGTAGAGGTGCTGCTGAGACCTTACACACGTCTCATTCTCCAAGGGAAGACCCAATCTCTCTTCATCTGTGAGCAATGGTTTGGTAGATTTAGGCATTTTGGAAAGAGTCTAGATCACTACCTACAAATTGATGAATTATCATGTAAATGAAATGTGTTAATGCTTATCAAATACTGTTGCCCAGGGCTTAGCACATTCTAGATATATAATAAATGTTAGTCCCATCCTCAATTCCCTCTGCCTAACATTTCTTTAATTGGATTTTACCATATACTTCCTAGCTCATAGCCTGACTTGCAGTGTCCTACTCCATTGTCATGGCTGCTCTCTGATCCTTGATCTCCCAAGTTTCTAGAAAATAAACGTGTTTCTATGTTTTTAAAAAAGATTTATTTATTTATTTATACAAGCACTGGGTACAGTCAGAAGCATAGGAGGGTGAGAGAATTCACCAGAGCCAGAGCGGGGAGCACAACAGGCAGAAGGACCGAGGTACACTGTTGAGGGGAGCAGCGGGCGGCAGGAGAGGTCTGTGCACCATGTGGGACCCTCGCCAGTGGCTGGAGATCGAACCGGTGCTGCAGAGGCCACGGGCAGCCTCACAGCCCAGTGATCAACCGCTGTGCCATCAGGGGAGGCCCGTGTTTCTACATTTTGATTGCACAAATTTTTGAATTTTCTTTTAATATAGCAACACAAACACACACACACACAGAGCTATGGGAACACATTTCCAAATTATGATTAAAGTGAGAATTCTCCCAGCAGTGATTGCTGGCCTCTGTCACTGGACTCTAAATTGAGGAGGCATGTTTGAATCATGGC
Organism: Talpa occidentalis; assembly: GCF_014898055.3. NCBI lineage: Eukaryota > Metazoa > Chordata > Mammalia > Eulipotyphla > Talpidae > Talpa > Talpa occidentalis. The sequence goes on from NW_023600993.1 coordinate 91,970,052, forward strand.
CCATGACTTACTGGCCATGGGAACTTTTGAGTGTTTTTAGCTGTCCAGCTGCCCATGCCCAATCTGACTCATTTGGGCAGAGAACTCTGGCTTCCCCATGGGCAGTAACTAGATAAATATTTAAACTCTCTGAGCCTTGGTTTTGTCATCTGTAAGGTGGGGATAAACATCCTCACCTCGTGGACTGATAGATGGACTACAACATGCCAGCATGTGTGGAGCTCAGTGACCAGCATGTCTATTCATATATTTAAAGATGTGAAGGCCACCTACAATGGACCAGTCCTGTGTTAAACATGGAGAATATAATGGTGAGCAAGACCTATGTGGCTGCTATAGACACATATCTTAGAGTTCACTGGGGGAGACTAGAAATAAAAAGTCCACAAATACAGTCTTGGAGAGTATCTGGTGCCATGGAAGTTGGGGCTACTGCAGATTGAAGTAACAGGAGAGGTTCTGGGAGGAGGTAGCATTTGATCTGAGATCCAGGAGATAAGAGCATGTGAAGATCACAGAAAGGCACAAAGAGAGGATAAACATTTCAGATGGTTGGGAACAGCATGTGCGAAGACCCTGAGGCAAGGAGGAGCATGCCATATAGTAGAGGAAATGAGAGTGTGGGTATGGGTGGATTGCAGCAAGGGAGAAGAGTGACATGACATGGAGCAAGTAGATCAGGAAGTGGGATTCTGTTCTATTCTTAGTGCAACTGAAAGTAGGCCCATTGTTAAAGATTCTTTTCCTCTTCCCTTCTAGCAACTCAGCTGTTTGAGTAATACCATATATTAATAAGAATGTTTTTTAGCTGCAAGTAACAGGAATACAATTTGTAACTAGTATTAATAGGACCGTCACAAACACTCAGTGTGTGATTTCCTCATGTGACATGTCCAGAGGGATGCAGATTCTGGTGCTGCTTCAGCAGTTCAATAATGTCATGTCTCTGGCCTGGCTTTCCTTTGTTTCTGTTGACTTTTCCCTCATGGTCACAAAGTAGCTGCCACAGCTCCAAGCATTATATCCTCACTTCATGTTTACTTAAAGGCAGTTTCTCTTTAAGTGCCTCTTTTTCATAAGTTCAGAGAAAACTTTCCCCAGTATTCTGTAGATATTGATAGGGGTAGAGTAATATCCCAGGCTCATGGGATCTCCACTTGATACTTAAACAAAGTTAGGGTTTTGCTGGCAGGAAAGCAGTGTGGGGTTAGGTGACCATAGTGATTGCAACAATCCCCATATCCCACCTTTGGCCTGAATGAAGGCTGCTGAATTTTAACTTGTGACTGCAACCAGGGTCGGCAGCTTTCAGAGGGTTTTTCATCTTTCTGGAAGTTTCGTTCAGATTTTCTCATTTGGCACCATTGCAGGCCACTCGTCCCCCACTGCTCTTTAGCAAGTTGAAGGCACAGGATTTAATTAAAAGCAAAACTTGACATAAGTGTTTTTAATTGTAATAGAAAAATGCCACCTGTTTTATAAAGGTGACAGTTTGCAAACACAAGTGTGAACGTCTTCCTACCTCACTTGTCGGCCCCATCACCGAGTGGCAAGGTGGTGCAAGGAGATGGAGCTGGTGCGAATGACTTGTTCCAGCCATAAAGGATGCAACCTGAATTTCTCCTGAGGAGCACCAGCCGACGTCTGTCATCAGGTACACTTAGCTAATGAGATCCAAGGGGCAGCTCTGGTGATATGTTCCCACCAGCCTCTGGGCTGGCCTGCAGGAGCAATGTGGGTCCTCACTGTGGAGCCCTGGCACTGGGCAGAGGCGGGCCATCTTCCCCCGGTCAGTGTCTAGTTGTGAAGCCGACGGTACATACAGTGCCGAGTGTTTGCCAGCATAGGACAGCGTGGGCTTATTTAAAGGTGGGTCAGCTGATACAGCTGGGGGGCTGCATCTGAAAATTTCTCCTGGATGTTGGGTGAGTGTAGGTTCAGCCTTGGTATGTTCATGGAGAGCAACTGAATCTTCTAGAGGGAAGACTGTGTCTCTTTCAATCTTGTTTTGCGGAGAGATACCTGGAATGTAGAAACTTAAAAAATACTCAGCAGCAGGAAACAGAAGCCAACTCAAACCTTCCAGATAGAGGATTTTCTGGAGACATCTAAGAACTCTGCAGAAGCTGCTGCAGGCACCATAGAGGGGCTGCTCCAACATTGACTCCATTCCCCTTTCCGGAGACCTGCTTCCCATTTTTACACACCCAGTGATTTCTTTCTCGGTTTTCAGTGCTGATCGTAGCCTCAGCTCTACCTGACCTTGCAGCCCAATGGCTCATTCATTTATTAATTCAATGATACATCAATTTATTAAATGATCTCAGTGTTGATATACAAATGGAGATAACTGCTACGAAGGGGAGGATTAGGGCTTTAGTTTCTGTTCCCGGTTTCCACAGCCCCGAATGAAGGCTATGCTGGGTCCGGCCAGGAACGCCCTGTCCCGTGGGTGATGACCGAGGGGCAACGAGCTCGCCCTCGCACCTGGCCAGGCCTCAGCAGGAGGGTGACTTCTCAGCACCAGGCTGGGTAGGGAGGGAGCGCAGGACATGTCTCCTACAGAAAGACTTTCAGGTTAGGCGTGCACAAAGTACCTCTGATGTGCTCTCACCCCCTCCCCCTTTGGCTTGATTCTCAGGAAAGCGTCACTAACTATATGACTGAATATAAGACTTAGAACCTGCATCTTAGTGCTGAGGCAACCTGCCTCACCTGGGCAGAGGATTCTGGGGCTGAGTGGCAGGTGGCAGCTGCCTATGGGCTTCGGCTGCGAGTGGCTGTATGAAAGGAATGCAGACTCTGACTTGCCAATCGCTGGAGTGATATGAATGGCCAGGAGAGGTCCTGAATGCAGCAATAGTGTTGGGGTTCCCAGCACGGAGACCGAAGCTTCAGGTGTACCCTTAGCAGTGAGGAGACAGGCTCCGTAAGGGACTCTTTGATCTGCTTGCTCACCAGCCCTGATGGAGGAGGCACAGGCCTGAGCCAGTGCCAGGCATGGAGTCGGAGAGGAGTCCACGATGGCAGTCTTGCTCGGGCCCACGGATTCCCCTTCCTGAACAAGGGAATCCGCTGTGTGAGGTAGCCCCGAGTGGATGGAGCCACAGAGGGGGAGGCAAGTGGTCTTGGCGTCCTGGGCGGGGCTGGCTCAAGCCGGGACTGGCAGGCAGATGGCTGTCCAGAAAGCATGTAGAGCGAATGGTCCGGTCCGGAGGTCCTGGGAGGCTGGACAGGGTCGGGCTCCAGCAGCCTGGCCTGACACCTGGCTTTATTTTGTCCACATCTGCTCTCTGCAGCTGGAAGAGGAGAGGTTCCCTGGCCAGAGTCGCTCTCCCCAGGTGCCCCCAGCTAATAGGCCGAGCTGTATTTCAGAGGAGTTGCTACAAGGAAACTTAGCCTGTAAGTCAAGCACTGCAGCTCTCCAGGCGTGGAAAACAACACCGTTTATCTCTGGTGTGCCTGACTTTGTGAGCTGTGTCTAACGGGGGCGGAGGAAATACAGCACCGGCCTGTCACCGTGGTCCCGGGAGTCCTGTTAGTTGGGGGGGGGTGGTGGTGCCTGCCCAGAGGTGCAGCAAGGGAGGCTGTCAGTCTTGGCCCGCGATATGTTTGCCTTGAAACACACATCTTTTAAAAAAATTTTATGCAATATTAAACAAAAGAAGGAAACAAACAAAAAGCCCACCTGGATTTCAGGGACAATAAGTCAAACACGATGTGAAAAGAACTTAGCACAGTGCTCAGCTCACAGTGAGGGCTCAACAAATATTAGTTGTTTTTGTGTTATAATCACATTTATCAATGATTATCACATATATATTTCCAGATGCTGGCGCTATTCTTCCAACACAGCAGCCTGTCAGCACCGCAGGCATCCATCCCTGCCCACTTTTCTTTGTTGTCTTGGGTAGTGGCCCAGCAAGCCTCAAGGACTGGAGGGCCCCACATGCGTCCTCTCCCCATCCCTTTTTGGGGGTGACTCCACAAAGAGTTACCTGAATCTGTGTTCCTAGGAGAAGATTTGAGCAGCACTGAAGGAAAAGTTTTCTGGCCGATTCTCATGTAAGCTTTTAGCCTCAGCCAAAGCTTCAGCTCCTCCAGAAGAATTTGGGAGACACCCTGAGCAGTGTGTGTGTGGTTCATGCTCCAGGAGCAGCCTTCAGCCAATGAGGGGTAGGAGTGGGTGGGCAAAGACCCCAACTTTTTAACCTAGAAAGAAAACTCCAAGGGGTGCTCAGGGAGTCTCTCAGAGGCACCCTGATGGGGTAAAACCCTATATTTGCTGCTCCTGAACACATCCTTTATCAACTGCCCTCCCTTTCTGTCTTATTTTCCCAGCCCTCACTCTCCTTTTTGAAATCACCTCTCAAATAAATAACTGGCACCCAAGTCCTAGTTTTGAGGTTTGCTTAAAAGCAAACTAAGGGGTTTCCCTAATGAAAGAGTGAAACTAGGACACGTGTGTTTTGCAAATGGTGTAAAAAAATGGTGCACATGCACACAGGACAGATTTGCATCAAAAAGTCTGACTTAGTGCAAAAGCATAATTACAGATGGTATTTTCATGGATGGAGTTTTCTTACCTATGACTATATATAGTAACTGGAATTAGGCTAACCAAGATTTGCTTATTATTTTAATCAATAAATAAGAATGATTGGTAATCAGCATATCAATTACTTTTAAGTAGTTGCTGCTTCTGAAATGCTTGAGGGAGGTTCAGAATGGTGCTGCCCCGGGTGGTTTTAATCAGCTCCCCTGAGTCTTGCTGCCACCAAAACTTTCTGTTGAATCTCCTCTTAATGGGTCAAAAAACGATGTTCTGGGGTCCAGACCCAGTTTGGTTCTATCAACTCCACCCTGGATGAGAGGTAAGATGGATGCATGCCAAGTTTTTGGGGGTGAGTTGGAGCTTCCACCTAGTATGTGGGGGATTCTGTTGGAAAATCATCCTTGGAGATTATTTGTGGCGTGGACTATTGGTGTCTCCTTCCAGATAATATTCGCATATGATTCTACCATGTCCCGGGGGGCACCACCAATCTGGGGTCACTGTGCACTAAATTTATAGCTTATAGTTTTTGGATGTTTGGAGATTTACTTGTTGGTTGCCTTGTGGGGCTCCTTTCCTAGGATTCTTTGCCAGCTTGGAGTTGAGCAAATTTTTAATTCATATTTTCTTGCAGTGCTGGGTGGATGGCAGAGTGGGGGGTTTAATTTTGCTTCTCCCTTCCACGGATAGGACTTAGGTCCTTTAATGGGCAGTGTAGACCTTTGGGGTCTCTGTGTGATCACTCCGCAATCCTGAGTGAGCTTTCGACATGTGCATTCGGTGGCAGACAGCGTGGGCTTCGCTGTTGGCTGTGTCTGGGCTTGAAGCTTCAGCCACTACCAGCTGTGACCTTGCAGGACAACTTTGCCAAGGTCTTTTCCCTCGATGTAAAATGGCTGTAAGGACACGTATGGGAGCACAATGAGAAGAGGCTCTGGAGGACTGACACATGGCACATCTCCGCCAGTGGTACCATCACTACTAGCGTTCTGGGAAGACTGGTGTGTGTGGCTGAGTGCACTCTTGGAGCGTGTGCACAAGTGTGCAAATATGTCTGTGTGTGTGGACACACATATGTGGAAGTATGCATGGGTGTCACCGTGTGCAGATGTATATGCATGTGAGTACAGGGCACACACATGAAAAAGATGCCGTGTGTGGGTGTGTGTGTCTGCTGCACACGGTCAGGCTGGCCCCGCCATGGGGAAGGGGTGCTGGGGGTGAGAGGAGCTCCTGAAGCTGCCGCCTCCCTTTGCACCGGCTCATGGCACCCTCGGGTCCCAGGGGTGCTTTGCTTAGTGTTGAATTCTGTATCGTAGCACCTCCCTGACTAAAATATATTGTGCTTTTATGAATCTTTAATGTAAAGCGCTTAGTAAGGAGGCCATGACCCCCTAACTGAGCTCTATAAAGGGGGCCACTGGGGATGGACATGTTTTGAAGGGGCTATGGTGAGGAGGGGCAGCTTCTGATGGATGAAGAGGAGATTCCCACAGACAGGGAGGCAGTTCCCAAAGATGGGGGGGGGCAGAGGGATTTCTCCACAGATGGAGAAGGAGGTTCCCACAGAGAGGGAACTGGTTCTCACAGACAGTGGGAAGAGATTCCTGCAGACAGGGAGGCAGTTCCGACAGATGGAGAGCAGCCCCCGCAGGCAGGGAGGTGGCTCCCTCAGCAGAGGGAGGCAGTGCCGGTAGACAGGAGGTGTTCCCAGCTGGAGGGAGGAGGTTTCCACAGCCGGAGAGACGGTTCCTATACATGGGGGCAGTGGTTCTCAGCAGACCTGGGGAAATGGGTGGTTTAGAGGCAAGGTGGCCAGGTCTGTTCAGAGGTTGCTCTTGCACAGTGGTTGATGCTAACCAGGAGAGGATCTTTGCATTTTACTGACATCCACTGAGGAGGGCGGGAGGAGGCAGGATGATCTGGGAGGCATGGCCAGAAAGGACCAGAAACATTCTTCTTGGGGCTGAAGGTCGTGGCTTCCTTAACTCCAGCTGCAGCAGGCTCCTTGCACCTGCTGGCTGCCAGCCAGACCCTCGTGGAGACTCTTCCCCACTGGCTGCCCCGATGCTCCTGACTCCATTTCCTCCCCTCCTCCACCAATGGGTTGACTCAGGGGACACTGGCCTAAGGCTGGCTCTTTCATTTGGAATGAGAAGACCAATGGATCCTTTTATTTTCAGGAATTTGACCGGGAGATGTGGAGTCAGGAATTAGTAGTGGCAGGTATTTGAGCTGAAAGTTCATGCCCAGTTGGGAGTGGAGTTGGTGTTTTGACAACCTAATTTATTTGAATTATTGCAAGGCAGGTAGGGGGTGGCTGGGCCAAGAACATACGGTGGAGGAGGTGAGTTTAAAAGAGGCTGAAACAGACTACAGATAAAAGTGGAGCTCAACACTAGAAACAGAAGAAGAAGGAATAAAGATTCCCTTCTCCCTCACCTGGAGCAGGTTTGAGTGAGTTCTGGGCCCTCCTGGTGCTGAGCTTCTGGCCAAGATGTCTTGGTCCCCAGTTTTTGTAGAGGCAGGCATGGGGCAAACACTGACTCTGGATCCCCAACATCCCTGTGTGGGGTTTCCTCGGTTAAAGTTGCAGGAACAGAGGTTCTGATTGATGACTGATGCCCTGGGGGATAGACACAGACATGACCCACACTTGTCTTTCCTGGCTCACCTCTCCGTAGCCGCACTGCCTCGTGACAGCCCCGTCCTGCCTTGAAGCCCTTGAACTTGCTGTCCCTTTGCTTGGTCCCTGGTTAGGACTCTTTCCTGGCGTCCATGTATGGGACTGACCTTTCCCTACTTTTCAGCCCTCAGCTTAGTGTTGCCTTGTGACGCTCTGCTGGCTGCCCTGTGTCTAAAGTAGCTGCCCCAGCCCATTATTCTGTAGATTTTTTTTTGGGTTTACAATGCATTTATCACAATTTATAATTTTCTTGCTTATGCAATAATCTCATGATATATGCCTTTCTTTTCTTCTCAACTGTAAGCTCCATGAGGGCAGAAGTGGCCTGTGTTTTCACTACAAGATGGCATGTAGGTGGTGACCAGTGGATACTTGCTGACTGCCTGCTGGAGTCCTCATCTTAACTATGAAGAAATGGGAACATTTCAAGACTAAGAAACATGCCCAAGATTGTCCTTCACTATGTGGGTGGGCCTCATCTAATTAGGTGGAGATCTGAATAGAACAAAAAGATCACCCTCCTTGAGCAAGGAGAAATTTTCTAGAAGACAGTCTTCATACTTGGTCTGTCCCATCCTGGTCTCCAGTCTGCTGCAGTGTGGACTTGCCAGGCTTCATAATTTCATGAGCCAGTTACCTATATCACACTCACACGCATACACACACACAAACACACACTATCAGCTATGTTTCTCTGGAGAATTCTGACTCATATGTCCTTCTAGCCATATGCCTGAGGCCCCAGAGTGCCCTGTGCTGACCTAGAGACACAGTGTCAGGAACATGTAAGAGTCTTAAATAGACTCCTCACCCCACCCCCACTCCGCCCTGGGCCACATTTCATTGTCACAGCTATCAATTTTCCTGGTTTCCAAAGAGCAGGTAAGTGTGAGCACCTGAGGGTGGTGGGGAGAGGAGTGTCAAGGACCCAAGGTTAAACAAATCAGGTGATCAAGGCGCTGCCGGTTATGTGTGCTCAGGCATCTGCCGCTAGGACTGTGCTGGGGGACCTTCAGAGGCCAGCGCTAGAGGGTGTGAGAGGAGAGAGGGGTGGAGAGCTCTGCCAGCCTGGTAGACTGGGGTGCAAGCCCGTGAAGGGGAGGCACTGGCAGTGTGCCTGGAGGGGGCGTCTGACCTTCTTGTCCCCATTGCTCCAGGAGGGGAGCATGGGGCCACTGCTGGGCATTGACTCCCTGCACCCTGGCTCGGCGCCAGTGCAGGAGGCCCCTGGGAGGGGGCGGGGGGCCACCAGAGAGAGGGTGGCTGCAGCCGTCCTGCTGTGCCTCCCCGAAGCAGCTCGGCACACGCAATTATAAAACAGTGGGCAGATGACAGAGTTAGTTAATGTAACAAGCCCTTTAAGCATTTAGCCACATTCGAGTGTTTAATCAGCTGTGTAAAGTGCAATATCTATCTTTCAATTTTATGCCATTAGGGGAGACAAGATTTTGATTAGGTACTTAATCTGTGCACGGAAAAAACAGGCCCACAGCAAGCCCGAGATGGGGAGGGAAAGGGACATTGGACGGGGGATTCGATAAAGGGGAAAGACAGAAATTTAACATAAAAGAGAATTAGTGCGGCTCCTTTCAATTTAGTGCCCAGGCTTTATGGACTAATCAATTAGAGGCCTGGCCGGGGCTGCTGGGAAGCAGCTCGACTGGGCTGGAGGCTTGGCCATATTAATTCCCTTCATTACGTGGGGGTCAGGCTGAGGGCTTTGCGGGGGCTCTGCAAGGAGTGGGTCACTTCTCGGGCATCGACTCAGGAAGCGGGGGAGGAGGTTGAAGGGTGCCAGGCTAGAAGGGAAGAGTTTGGAGATGCTGGAGAGCTTGGCTCCCAAGTGGGTGGGTCTGGGAGGGTCCTGGGGGTGCACTGTGGGAGGGTGGTGTGGCGTGGTGGGTTAGCCCTCTAGCTCTGGGGTAGGAGAGGTGTGGGTTTGCATCCTAGTTTTGTACCCTATTGGCTGTGTGATCTTGGACAAACTGCTTAACCTCTCTGGGCTACAATTTCCTGCAGAATCACAATTGTGGTTGCCTCAAAGGATTGCCATGAAGAGAATAAGAGAAGTAGCACGCAAAGGGCTTAGCCTACTGTGGCCCAGAGTGCACATGGTCTCAGTGTTGGCTGTTGCTATTGTTGTTCTTATTGCTAAATTACTCTGTGTCTCCGAAGTTAACATTTTGACAGAGGTGTGTACTTTGCCCTCCATCTCCAACATGACCTTCACTCCGTGTGTGCTTCCTCTATGCAGCAGGCGTCACTCTAGGTGCTCTCTCTACTACTAACAGTAGTTTCTCCCAGTTGGTGCTATTGCCTGCAGGTTTCAGAGGAGGAAACTGAGACAGTGAAGTAAAAGCCTGCCCAACAGTATTGGAGCCTCCAGAATCAGCACTTGGGCCTTTCCTGTCATGCACAGTTGTTTGCTCCCTGCTGACCTAGCAGGGGGTAGAGGAACTGATTTGGGGGAGGTCAGTAGGAGAGAGAGGCACCTCTTCATGGACCCCAAGGTTGTGGATCTCACAACCACATTCCAGGTCCTGAGCAAATTGTAGATGTATACCTGTAGTCCGGCCAGAGTGAAGGAGATTGGAAGACTCTGGAAATGAATTGGTATCTTACAGGTTTTCTGAAAGGTGTAGACGTCCATGGTCCATGAGAGACACAGGGTCAGGTGGAAATGAGCCCCTGGCTTCATTCTGCTGGCCTCTTCTTTGGCTCCATAGTTTCCCTAGAAGTATCTGGTCTGGAGAATCCAGATATTAACCACTGGAGCTGGGAGTGAGTGGTGTGGGGTCTGGTGAGGTTCTGGAGTAAACTACGAGAGAAGGGCACTTGGAGAAGCACAACCAAGAAGCACTTGTAACCACCAGATGGGCTAGTTTACGAGAAAGTCCTTCAACAGAAGAGTGGAGAAAAAGAGAGAGAGAGAGAGAGAGTGCTAAGATTTGGGGATATATTGACTGATTTCTCACTTGGGATAAGTTACTCACCCAGTTTTCTTAGTTGAAACTCAGGGTTGATCATGGTTCCTACAGCTGGATGTGAGCATTGCCCAAGTTAACATGTGCAAAGGACCCAGTACTGTGCCTGGCACCTACAAATTCTAGCTGTTATTATCGCTGCCCATTGTCTCGGCACTTTCTGAGCACCTAAAGGCCCAGCCCTAGGCTTTCACAGCACTGTCTCGAGTCATCCCTATGTTTTTTTTTTTTTTTTTAAAGATTTATTTATTTATTTATTCAAGCACTGGGTACAGTCAGAAGCGCGGGAGGGTGAGAGAATTCACTAGAGCCAGAGTAGGGAGCAGAGCAGGCAGAAGGACCGAAGTACACTGCTGAGGGGAGCAGCGGGCGGCAGGAGAGGTCTGTGCGCCATGTGGGACCCTCCTCCGGTGGCCAGGGAGCAGCCAGGGATCGAACTGGCGCTGCAGAGGCTGTGGGCAGCTTCGCAACCCAGCATTCAACCGGTGCGCCACAGGGGAGGCCCCATCCCTATGGTTTTGACATTGCTATTGATGTTGTGCCCACTGAACAGGCAGAATATGTAAGTTCAAAGAGATTAAGTGACTTGTCCAAGATCACCTAGCTGGTGTGGGGGAAGTATGAGACCATTTCCTGGTCTCAGGTGCTTCTAAAGTCCTTTCTGTCTGCAGTGCTGCCTTGACAGGCAAACAGCATGGCCAAGTAAATCTCAATTCCCAGAGGGCATCTGGGAAATAAGTTCATTCAACACATATTTGTTGAGCATGTATTATGTGCCAGGCACTACAAGCCCTGTGAGGGCATTTCTACCTGTCGTGGTCATTCCCACCGTGTCATCCTTTAACATATGTTTGTATAAAGAAAGAAAGAATGAACAAATGCATGGTGTGCTGTGCCAAGTCTTCAGTATTCTTGAGGAAAGAATGAAGCCTTGGGAATGACAGGATCCTTTCCTGTTAGGTGGAGTCAGAATTGGCTGCATGGAAGGCAACATGGTAGAGTGGAAAGAGACATGAGGAGCGGTGGATAGAATCCTGCGGGACTCTCTTTGTTGTTTGGATAAAATCTGCCACTTCTGTGAGCTACAGTCTTGTGTTTGGCAGAGGTGCAAAGGAGCTCTCTTCTTGCTTTTTCCCTTGACTGAGATGGGGAATTTCTTATCATGGTGTCTTGCACAAGGTGGATTTTCAGTGAATGTTACTCTCTATCTATTCTTCCTTTTATACCTTGAATGATCAAGAAGTGAGTGAACTTGGCTCACTGGGATGGAGTCATCTAATCAGGTGTCACTGAAGTCTGTCCTTGATCCCTTGATTGTCCTCTGTTGACATTTTTTTGGTATGTGTGAAATAAAAATGGGGACGGGGCCCCAATGACCACTCCCAGAATGCCCTGCACTTCTTCATAGCACACACAGAGCCTATGTCACCTAAACACTGAATTGCCACCAGGATTGGGAGTAGGTCTTGCTCATGCAGTATAATAGGTGCTCAGCAAATGTTTGTCAAATGACTGAATGAATGGAAGAGTATAGAAATGGCCTTGAAGTCTTGTTGAGGGTGGGATAGGGAAGGGCTGGTTAGTTGATTGTGATAGCAGCACCAGGACTTCTAAAGCTCTCTTCAAGGGTAGTACTGGAGCTAATCTTCCAAAAGAAAATTTGACAGATTAAACACATAAACACTTACACTTAAATACTTAAGACCACCTATATCAATACAAACTTGGGAGAAAAAGACTTTGGGAACAATTTCTGGAAAGGACCAGAGGATAATATTTTAGGTTTTGAGGATGCAACTACTCAGCTCTAATCCTGCAGAGGGAAGCAGCCAGAAGCAGTATGTAAGCTAAAGAATATGACTGTTCCAATACAACTTGTAAGAACCGCCAGCTAAACGGTTTGCCCCATAGGTGGTTTGTTCATCAATTCCTCATTTAGAGGGTATATCCCTAGGAAGGAGGGTTATACGTACCTTTTTGGGTGAACTTTGAATCCACTTGCATTAACATTGACCTCAGCAGCTGCACCCACATTTTACAGAGGACCACTTGAGTGATAAGCAGGCAGTGAACCGGCCATAGAACTGGACTCTGCAGGGTGTTGTTCCAGGCATGGCAAAAAATATCAGCTACCACTCAGGGAGCACTGCCCACATGTCTCTCACTTAACATGCGTTATTCCATTGAGCATCTTCAACTGCCTGCCATGCTCGGCCTATTATTCTTCCCCATCTTGCAGCTGAATAAACAGAGGCCCAAGGCAGTTAAGAGACTGATCTATGACCACTGGCTCATGGCTTAACATTAATTTATTTAAGATTTCTTGAGCATCCACTCTATTATGGCCACTTTCATGCAGTTGGGGTAGAGTGGACTCCAGACCTCGATGTGCTTATGTTATACTCAGGGAATATGGGTAACACACACAAAGTGAGTCAACAACACAGCTGATCAGAAGGAGTGAGGGCCTGGCAGTCAGAACAGGTTCAAAGCAACAAATCTTAATGACTTAAAACAAGTTGCAGCAAACCATGGCCTCCAAGCCACCGCCGTTCTTCTCAACCAAGTTTCACTGTGAGTAGTTGCCATAGAAGTCATCTGACTTTCAAACTCTAAAAACTGTATCCCCTGGCTTTAGCCAGAAAAACTTATTTTTTGCCCAGGTTCCATGTCCCTCAGGATGGGTCTGGGTGCCCTGAATATCAGCCATTCAGCGACCCTGGCAGTGGGGCACCCGTAGTCTCGGGTGTTCATGAGGGCGAGGAGAATCCTGGAGACACTCCCAGGGGTGACTTCAGGCCTGGCCCAGAAATGACACATGTTTCTGTTTGGAATTATTGGCCCCACCCAACAGAGGGTCTAATTTGCCATGGACTGGGGAGGTGGGGAGCTTGGCACGTTTGGAGGACCTTAAGTGCTGTGGGAATTAAATAATCAGGGTAAGGTGAGGGAGAGTGCCAGGCCTTTCACTTTTTTTTTTAAAAGATTTATTCATTTATTTATACAAGCACTGGGTACAGTCAGAAGCACGGGAGGGTGAGAGAATTCACCAGAGCCAGTGCGGGGAGCAGAGCAGGTAGAAGGACCGAAGTACACTGCTGAGGGGAGCAGCGGGTGGCAGGAGAGAGCTGCACACCATGTGGGACCCTCGCCTGGTGGCCGGGGATTGAACCAGCACTGCAGAGGCTGCGGGCAGCTTCGCAAACCAGCGCTCAACCGCTGAGCCCCTGGGGAGGCAGGGCCTTTCACTTTTAAGAAACGCAGCCCAGGAGGGCACGGAGGAGAACTTAGCTGAGATCCGAGCCCTGCTCTGTCCACCTTGGAAGGATGTGCTCTCACCCTCTGTACTGTGTGGCTGCCCTCCATGGTCTGTGGAGAGTGGGCACTGGGAAGGTCACCCAAAGGTCAAGCGGGGGACCGTGGCCCCGGTGAAGTCCTGCCTTGGGGTCCTGCTGTTCTGACCCCAGTCGCCTGGGGTTTCTGTTGCTCGCAGGTTACAGCTCCATAGCCACGACCCGGGGCAGACTTTGCTGGCCAGTCCAGGAGCGGTCGGGCCAGGGAGGAGTGCGAGGGGCCCCCTCTGTGAGGCTGCGGCTGGTGAGGCGCTACATTAACGTTATTAATAACCCTCTCAGCCTTTATTGAAAAGATGCTCTCCGCGTCTGAATTTGCCACTATGGCAACCCATTTATTAAGGCCGTAAGAGCTGGAGTTGCTTCAAACCATATTTATTGCCGTGATTTGCTGAGGGGAGGCTCTGATCCGGGGCTGGGGACATGGGGGAGAGAATGCACCATTCCTGAGAGGAAAGGCCAGGCTCACCTTGCCAGGAGCCAGAGAAGGCGAGGCTCTCTGTCTCTCCCAATTACTTCAGGACTCAAATTGCAGCGGGGAGTTTGAGGCCTAACACAGGGGCGATTCCTCCCTGTGTGTAGAGGGTCTAGCTGGAGGACCCTAGTGAGATATCCTAGGGGCCCCCGTGGGGTAGCTTTGTCACTTAATGTGTGCACAAGGACAACCGGATTCAAGCCGAGAAAGTCCCCAAGTGACAGAGCCAGTGGCCCTGTGGGCAGAGGCGGTGGTCCCGGGAGACCTGGGCTCATTTTTCTGTAAAAATCAGAATTGATGCCTCTTCTCAACTCTCTCTTTTGCATCAGGAAAAAAACAAACAAAACAAGAGCAACCCACAGGAGCGCCCCTGCCCGCACCTGCTCACTCAGTCCGTCCTGAGTGGAGGGATTCTTGTCATGGACTATCTGGATCTTCACAACATTCCCATGAGGATAATTTGGTCTTCCCTGTTACACACGGGGAAGCCGCGTCCTGGAGACACGAGGCAGCTTGCCCAAAGTCAACAGCAAGTGAATGGCAGAGTTGGGACTGGAAGCCAGTTTGGTCAGATTACAAAATGTGTATTATTCTCCCCAGGGTCACACCACCTCTCCCCCATTTTCAGGGGTCATGCGCATGACCTGCTCACGCAGGTGGGCGCCTTCTCCAGTAGCTGCTTCTTGGGCCCAGGCTTTGCCCCGCAGAGGCCCTCCTCTGGGATAGTTTTAGCGTGTGCTTGTGGCCATTTGGTTGGGGTTTTCTTAGTTTGCTAGGGTTGCCAGGACAAAGTACCCAGACTGGGCGGTTATACAATAGAACTTTGTTGGAGACTGGAGGTCCAGGGCCAAGGCGCGGCAGGGCTGGCATCGTGGAGTTCCTTCTCCTTGGCTTCCCCGTGGCTGTCTTCTCCCTCTGTCTTCACCTGGTCTTTCCCTGGGGGTCTGTTTCCTGGAATCCTCAGGATATTGTTTTAGGGGGTCAGAACCCACAGTAATGACCCTCATTTACCCTTCGTCACCTCTTTGAAGACTCCATCTCCCAATACTGTCACATTCTCTGGTCCTGGGGATTAAGATTTCAACCTATGGATTTTGGGGGAACACAATGTGTCCCAAAGAGAATTCAAGGCTGATTTCTTGGCAGCTGAAGTCCTCTGGGATCAGCTGAGGACATCCCCGTGGTATGCCCTGAAGGCCCCACTGCTGACTGGCTCCTGTGTCCACTGTCCAGTCCAGAGACTGCCTTGCTGGGGGCAGGTCGTGTTGGTTCCCCCTCCGAGCTGTACCCTGAACAGGGCATGCGTACCCTGGGCGCTGTGTACCCTTGTTGTTCCTTCCTGGCTCTTGTCCACTGCAGAACTGCTTCCCATTGCCCAGAGAGCTCTTTCCTTCCGATCCTACAGGTACAGAGTTTACCCATCTTCAGGGGCTCAGCCCAGTCTCCCCTCCTCATAATGCATGTCCCCTACCTTCAGGTGACATCATTCAGGTTAGAACTTACAGTTCCCTCCTCAGGGAAGTCTTCCTGCTCAGTGCCACGACCCTGTGTCCTTGCTCATTTTCTTGTTGTACTTGGGGTTCAGATGATCTTACTGGTTTCCTTGTTTCCTGTGTCCCCAGCAACATGTGAGTTCCCAGTGGCCGGGACCTTATCTTCTTCTCCCGGTTGTGGCACCAAGGGGATCTTGCAGCAGGCTGGTTGACACATAAATGCAGTGGTTTTCTTTAGTTAAAATAATAATCATGGTGATGATGATAATAATAAAGTTTTCTGGCTGGGGGAGCCTCCCTTCTCTCTGAACTCCATCTCTCTTTGTCTTGGCTTTTGATGTCGATCGCTGGTATAAGACTATCTTCGAGCAGACAGAGGAGCCTTGGCGGGGGTATCACTCATCTGTAGGTTTCCATTAGTCCCCGGCGCAGGAGTTGGCACATGGAAAGCTGTCACGATGAATGTTCTGAATGAACACGTTTGAATGAATGAGAAAGAGCAGCTGTCATTTCTTCTATTTTGCAACCCAGGTAATGGCCCAGTTCCATGCCCTGATCATGCCAGCAGCCAGGGGGGCCGAGGAGCCAGGGCACGCATCTTCCTTCCCTTCCCTTCACCTGACCCACTCTTGGCCTCTCTGTGCTCTGGGCTCTTAGGACAGTAAGTACAAACCCATAAAGCTCTCTCCAGTGCATCTTGCTTACCCACTCTTATCAGGATAGAGAAGAACTGAACGGGCTTTCAAAAGAGCCATCTGTTCGTTTTCATAAAGACATTATCTGCTTCCCATCACAGGGCTTTCGCTGTCTCTGACATGCGTCTGCCCTCCCTCTGCCGTCTGACAGAGCAAGAGTCCTCTCTCTGCTCTGTCTGCGCCTGGCTGCTGGAGGTGGGCTACAGATGGAGTATTTATCTAAAAGTGAAGAGATCTGACTTATAAGCAAGCCCGATATTAAATGTATAAATAATGCATCCTGTGGCATTATTTATAATGCAATAACATCCCTATAATGTAATAAAAGTATGCAGGTTCCCAGCGCTTTTCTTAACCCCTTAATGTTGTGGAGGATGCTATGGGTCTACCTTAGCAGGAATGGTCTACCCCATTCCTTTGGGGGCTTTGGAATGGGGAGCCATCCACCAAGCCCTGTCTGGGTCCCTGCTTCTGCACAGATGAACCTCTTGACAGCCACCAGCAGGATGAGCTGGGCTCCAGGCTCTGGGGTAGTGATTTCCAAACTTTGGAGTGTGTAGAATGAAGGTTTCCCATCTTCAGTCTACTGAGTTGGAAATTCCAGTCTCCTGGGGGCTCCCCATGCTACCCAGAAACCTGCCTCTGGTCTTGGTTCTCTCTCGTGTACTCTGGAGCACGTCTCATTGTTATAGTGAAAAGACAACACGTTCTGGGTCACTAAAAGAAGTGAAACCATCAGAAGATGGATAAGCTGAACTTTCTGTTCTTCATTCTGCCTGCCCACCTTCAGCTGTGTCTCTGCTTGCATCCCTCCTGTCTGCCTCCTTCCAGCCGTAGATCTAGTGCCTCCACCATTAGCCTGGTCTCCCCACTTTCACGTGATCCCGGCTCCCCAACCTCCACAGGTAATGATCCCTCCTTCTCCTGAAATTCCAAACTCTTCCCTGTCAGTTTCCCATCAGCTTCTAAACATGTTCAATATCTTTCCCCCAACCACTGTCATTTGGCTCCGTGCTACTTCCAGCTACTACCCCACCTCTCCCCTAATCTCTCTCTTTTTTTAAAGATTTATTTTATTTATACAAAAACTGGGGTACAGGCCAGAGGCACGGGAGGGTGAGAGAATTCACCAGAGACAGAGCAGGGAACAGAACAGGCAAACAGACCGAAATACACTGCTGAGGGGAGAGCGGGTGAGTCAGGAGATGTCTGCCGTGCCATGTGGGTATCTCCCTGGCCGGCCTGGAATTGAACCCAGAGACTGTGGACAGCTTCACAGAGCTGCGCTCAACCCACTGCACCACCAGGGAGGCCCACCTCTCCTCCAATCTCAACCACATTTCATAAAAGTGTGTGTCGAGTGACTATTGACATCAGGTGGTAACTGTGCTAACAGCATGGTGCTAATTTTTTACTCTTTCCCCAAATCCCATGGTTAATAATTTCTAGGTGAGTTAACACCTAATTAAAGCAAGGGTGGATCAAACAACTTGCACATGTACGTGTGGGTTTGCTCCTCACCTTCAGTGACCCCTCTGCCATTTGATTCCCACTCCCAGGTCATGGCTGGACACACCCAGGGGGCACCTGGCACAAGAGCACATTGCACTGACCTCTCCATCCATTTTGGGGGCTCTCATTCTCTCTTTAACTTGGGTTCTCACATGCTCCTTGCTTTTCACTTTTCTGTCACATTTTCAGGCTTTTTCTCTCTCAATCAATAGCTTACATTTTGGGGTGCTCTAGGATTCTCTTTGTCCCCTTTCTACCCCATGCACTGTCCCAGGTCTTCCTTTACCAACCACATTCCAAGGACTTCCAAGACTTGGTTCTGATCTGGTCCAGTGAGATCTGAAAACAAGCACTTTTCTACCCTAATCCATTACCTTGCCAAAGTCAACTCCTTATCTTTTTTCCAACTCAGTCAATGGCTGCCAAGCATTTGTCCAGCTGCCCTAGTGAAATTTGCACCGCAGTTTTGATTGAATATTACATTGTTGATTTATCCACATTGATACGTAGAAATTTGATTCTTTCATTGGAACTGCTGCATTGAACTGCAGCAGTTGATACTAAATGCTTTTCTCACTCATTTCCCTAGTGTTGGTTGCACACAGGTTTTACTACTTCTGTGCTGCAAAAAGCATCCTTATGTGGGTCTGTTTTTCTCCCCTCCAAGGAGAGCATCATGGTGCAAGCATCTTCACCAGATACTGTCTTTTCCCCCCACAAAGTTTATCTTACTTTATACTTTCACCAAGAGTTTATCAGAATTTGCATTCTTTCACATTCTCATTGCAAGTCATAAATACTAAAATATGAAGAGTGAGCAGTGGTGCCTCATAGTTTTCAAGTGTGTTTCTCTGATTGCTTGTGATTTTGACATTTTTTCACATTTGCTGTTGGTTTGCTATTTTTCCGTAAGTTGCTGGTTCTTATCTTCACACATTTTTATATTGTTTGTACCGTTCGCTTGTTTTTTACAATTTTAAGAGTTCTGTATATATTCCAAAAAAACCAATCCTTTGTTGATTACGCACTTCCCTTTCATTTTATTTATGGTATCACATGTTCTTCCAGAGTTTAAATTTTAATATTGAAAATAGCCACCGTGCTTTTTGGTCTTTAAAATTTCACTCTTGTGATGTCATAAAGTTGTTTTGCTTTATTTTCTTCTGAAAGTTTAACAGTTTTTGTTTTTTACACTTAGGTTCTTCAATTCATCTGAAATTTATGTGTGAGAGTGGCATGGAATGGGATTAACTTACTTTAATTTTCATTTACGTAGCTGGTGGTTCAGTACCACTTGTAGACTAAATCATTTCCCCACTGATACGCAATGTCAGTTCTACACACGCCAAGTTCTTTTATGCACAGGTAGGCTTCTGATTTTTTAACTTTTCCTTTGGTCTAATTGATTATCCTTATACCAGCACTACATATTTTAATTGTTAAAGCTTTATAATGATTGTTTTTAAAAATTAAGAAAAGCTGATATACTAAAATCTTGTCCTTTCAAAGTGTGCTATTGGCTGGTTTTTGTATAGTCATATAGCTGTGACTACACAATCAATTTTAGAACAATTACTATTGCTCCCCCCAGCTCAAATTCCGTACAGTTTTACTCTCAGCTCCAAACTCCCTTTCTCATGCAAGCCCAGGCCGAGGCAAACTCTAGCCTACTATCAGTCTTCATAGATTGGTCTATTTTGAATATTTCATATACATGATGTGATGTTTTCAGGTTCACCCATATTATAGGTAGTATGTAACAGTACCACATTGCTTTTTTATGGCTGTATTATATTCCACAAACTGTTTATCCATTCTTCAAATGGCAGACACTTGGTTTCTTTCAGTTTTTAGTTACTAACAATAATGATGCTGTGAATTTTCATGGACAAAGTTTTTGCTTGAACGTGTGTTTTTAATTCTTCTGGATATATCCTAAAAGTAAAATTTTTCATATGGTGACCCTTTACCCATTTGAGGAGCTTCTACACAATTTTTAAATTGGTTACACCATTTTGTATTCTCACCAGCAATGTATAAATATTCTGATTTTTCTACGTTCTCACCAATATTTGAGAATTTACATTTTCTGGATAATAACCACCCTAGTATCTGTGAAAGGGTATCTCATTGTGATTAGGACTTGTATTTCCCTAATGACTCACGAGGTTCAACATTTTTCATGTGATCTTTTGCTACTGGGCATCTTCTTTAGAGAAATCTCCAAGTTCTTTGCCCACTTAAAAAGTTTTTTATTGTTGAGTTGGAAGAATAATTACTGTTTATATCTAGTAAAGAAAATTATTTCCCTTACCCTTATTAACTTCCTTCATTTTCTTCTTCTCTTTTCTCAACATTTTCCTGCTGATGCTTTGCTCTGTCCTTATTTTCATGTATTTTAAGATCTAGGTGTGCTATGCCACAGAGGTGGGGGCAGATTTCTATTAATTTAGAGATAGAGTGCTTTGGGAGAGAACTGCCATTTTCAGATTAATATCTTCTAGCCTATGAAGATGGTATAGCGCTCCACTTGTTTGGATCTTCTCTGTCATATCCTGACAGGGTTTATTTATACTCCTCATGGAGTATAAGTTATGTACATGATCTTGCAAACCCCTCAAAACTGGATCCATTTACCAAAACTCTCATTTTCCTTATGTTGGTTTGACAATTGATTTTCCTTCTCATCAGTTTTCTTATATCTTCACATTCAGGTTATAGATCTTATAAAATTCCAAGAACTCTCAGCGCTTTGGCCTTGGTGAGAAGATAGACAGGTCTTGTCCAGACTCTTTTTCCAGGAAAAAGCCTAGGTTGGAGCTTAGGGTGTAATTGTTGATGGAATGAAATTTGCCTTCAAAAATTCTTGACCTGTTTTGCAGGATGTTAATTTATAAACAAACAATTATACCTTTAGGTTCCTGACCAGTGAAATATTCCGGTGTTGGTGAAAGACACTATCTCTTAGGAATTGAGCACTGCTTCTGTGTTATAGGGAGGGTAGGACATC
Organism: Talpa occidentalis; assembly: GCF_014898055.3. Classification (NCBI taxonomy): domain Eukaryota; kingdom Metazoa; phylum Chordata; class Mammalia; order Eulipotyphla; family Talpidae; genus Talpa; species Talpa occidentalis. The sequence goes on from NW_023600993.1 coordinate 91,990,815, forward strand.
ATAGGAAAAGGGGCAGGCATGCCCTTCTGTCATGAAGATTTAAAGCGAGGCATCAACCTGTGGCTTTGGTAAAGATTGTAAGCAGAAAGTAGCTATGGTTTCACTAAGTCCATACTTAGTATCCATGACTAGAAACTACTAGGTTGGAGATGAAAAAATATCCACATTGGGCTACGGAACATCAGAGGAGGAACAAAATTGTGTGACTTTCCAGGTTACGAGAACTTCTTGGTTGAATAGAATGAGTAAGGCAGAGGTTGGGCAGAGAAGATAAAAAGGGAAAACTTAGTGGGACGGAGGGATGAGCCTGGACTTTTCACCAGGACCTAGAATGTGACAAAAATTGGTTCTGGAAATATCACCTAAGTGAAGCCTGGGAGCCTCTTTGAACCTATCCTGAAACGGAAGAGTGTTGAAGATAAGGACTGGTGACTACATCTTGCTTCCCATCAAGGAGACTTCTGGTACTTTCCATTTCTGAGCTGTTTCACCATTCAGCCTCTAGGTGGTGCACCTGAGTCCTTGCTGTTCCAGCCCGTGAAAAGAGCAGGATCCACTAAAAAAGGGAGTGGGAGTTATGAACAAGAAGTGGTCCTCGGAGATGACAAGGATATCCTCAGAATACATGAGGGGGTGCTCAATCCCCCTCAATCCCCGTTTAATCATAATATAAAACTCTAGTCCCAAGGGGGTGAAGCGGAGCCTATCAATTACAGTGAAACAGAGGGTGAAACAGCATAATGTCTTTAATTAATTTTTCATTCAGCACGTCTTTATTGAACGTCTACTATGTGCTAGAAACACAGAGTGTGCATAAGAGTCAACAAAGGCAATAGCCCTGCTAGTTGGGGAGACAGGCAATAAACAAGCAAGTGCTCTTGCAGAAAGTGGGGAGGAAGACAAGAGGAGATGTGGTAATACGCTAGAGGTCCTAAGGGATGGTTTCCCAGAGCAGGGGTTTGCAAGATGGAATAGGAGCCCACCCTGCAGATCCAGCCAGGAGAGCAGGAAAGAAAGGAGAGGGCATTGGATTGGGCCAAGGAGATATGTGAGCACAGACCTGGAGGACTTAGATAGTTGGAGGATGGGCTTGGGAAATGTCTGGGAGGCACTCCATGTTGTTGCATGAGGCATGGGGCATGAGGCTGCAGCGGCCTCCAGAAACCAGGTCATAGATGGACAAGAAGTAGTGGGTGGAGCTTTGCTCAGTGGTGATGGGAAAACAGTGAGTGATTTACATGTGGGTCTGGGGTGGGCAGGCTGGCCGACAACTTAATAGGGGGCAGATAGGGTGAGCCTGCAGTCAGGGAGGCCAGATAGGAGGCACTGAGGGCAGCTAGCCAGGGACTGTCAGGGGAGAGATGAGGTGGAGTGTCAGCGGAGATGTAAGAAAGGCGGTAGGTCCAGCTGAATTTGGTGACTGATTGAACACAGTTGTTGGTGGGGACAGAGAAGTCAACACCAGCGCCCTGGCCCCTGGCCTGGGCGACCAGTGCACTAGCTTGAGATGGCTCCCTCCACCCCATATGGGTGTCTTCCTGACCCAAAAGCCATTTTTATTACTTTCAAGTGTGTAGGGTAACCAGAACTGAACTAATAAAGTGCAGCAGTTCTGCTTTAATGAGCAGAAAAGAGTAATTTGTAATTAGCATATACATTATTTGTACATAATGAGTGCTTCCAAAGTCCTTGTGGGGGTTGTTTGTCTTCCTAAGTATTTAAAACCCCCTCCTCTCAGCCATCTTGTTTATGCAGTTTATTTGTACTCTCTGGTCCTAAATATACACACGAGTACATATGCACACATTTGCACATTCATTCACCTGCAGCCATCTGCACACAGATTGTCTGCAGCCAGAGCACACACATAGGAACGTGCAGTCACTTCCTAAGTGTAATCCCATACACATGCACCAGCAGAAGCAAACACAACACACCTGCTCATACGTGTGTGCATGCACATGGATGCAGCAGTCCCCATCTGTGTGTGCACATGCCCAGGAAGTACAGGTACACAGGACATGTGCACGGTGAAGAAGCCCACAGCTTCAGCTTGCACCCATAAGTCTGCCCAAACACCCACATGTGCATACACAGGTCCACATGCAGGTGCTCACATATGTGCAGTGAAGGGGTAGGGACCCAGGGGCTCCTTCCCTCCTCAGGTAGCAATGGCATCATTTTGGTTCTTGTTGAAAGATTTGTGGTTTGCAGCTTCCCCAGGGCACATAGCATCTTGCCTTTTGTGAACCAGCCACCCTCAGGTAATGTTCCCCACAGTGATGCTGTTGGCTCATCCAGCTTAGGAAAGATCTGGAGAACAGAGGTCCTAGGTGCACCACAGCAGTAGGCTTGTGATGGGGATCCGAAGGAGTCCTTTGCTTCTGTGGCCCCAGGGCTCTGCTTGGTGATAAGCAATAAACGGTTCTAGTTAATACCATGTTTTTTGGACCCAAGGCAAAAACTCTGGGCAGTGATAAGGAAGGTCAAAACCAAATATGTGCTGAGCACTGATTATGCACCAGTGGTTTTCATGAGCATTATCACATAGACACCACCAGAAATTTGAGGTCAGTTATTATCCTTGTTTGTACAGACCAGGAAACAAAGGTTCAAAGGACCAAACGCATTTGCTCAAGGTGGGCTTGAGCCCAGAGGGGCCTCTTGCACCATTTATCCTTTGCCAAAATATGTGCCCTCAGCAAACCAGCCTCTACCCCCACTTCCCAAATATAGGGTGCACTGGAGCAGTCTGAGAGGGCAACAGAGCTGGCTGTGGTTCTGGGTGCCTCTGACCCATGATCCCTGGTGGGCTGAAGAGCAGAGATGCGGCGCTCTCTTCCTCTCAGGGCCACAAATGGCCCCTCCCAGGAAAACACCACTCGCCTTTCCTGCTCTTGTGTTTGTTTTTGGTGCGATCCCAGAGCGGCTGGTGAAGGCTTCCTCCCTCTGGCCTCTGAGTGGACACCATGACCCGGCCTCCCTGGGGGCTCTGATCCTAATAGCAAGAAGACGGGGTTTGCAGCAATTTCCTCTAAGAGATGTGCCCCAGGTGGGAAGGCAGAGTCCCAGGGCTCTCTCACGTGTTAGACGTGTCACCTTCCTGGAACGGGGCCAGGTCGCCTGGCTTGCCACCTGCCAGACTGTGTCCTTTATTCCCGACCGAGTGTGGTGCTTAGACCTGGGCACTGGCAGAGTTGAAGAAGGCCCCGGCCACTCCTGGCTTACTGTACTGGGAACATTTTGAAGAAAAAAAGTAGTACCAATATTTCTATGGCAAGTCTTTCATTTTATCCTTAAAACATGCCTGATGAGGGAAGTCAAGATAATGACAATAAATCGTGTTAACTGCTGATGTTTATTGACGTGACTGTCAGACAGTCCCAGCGTGGCCTCCGTGTGCTAACTGATTCCCAGCCCAGAGTCCACTCAAGGCTCACAGGAGCCCTGGAAGGTCCTGGAGTGGTGTCAGGGCTCTAGGTTAGTGTTGAGAAGTGAAGGATGTGTGAGCAGATGTGACATGAGTCACATCCCCGAGCAGGACCTGGGTCTCTTCTCAGCGGAAGGACCTCCTGTCCCTGGGCTGCCTGGGTCAGAGCCCATGAGGACAGGCGGAGTGGCCGCCGGAGCCGCATGCCTGGTGCGCCTGTGCCCTATCCCCGTGACTGCAATTCCTCAGCAGCGCTTTCCAGCAGCCGCAGGTTCAGACAGCCAGCCGGGGGGCCGGGAAGGCCCCTCCCATGCCACCTTGCTGGCCCTGCTTTATTCACGGTGTTTGCCAATTTCTGCGGTGTAAATACTTAGACCATGGGGGATTTCAGGCTACCGACTGTTTAATAACTGGGTGTGAGCGCGAGGTGGGGTGGGAGAGGGATCCCTAACAATCGTGTATTCACTGTCTGCTTCTCTGGCTCCGGCCTCAGCCGAGCCCAAGACCCTAACAATTAACCTTTCACCACTCCTGGGCTCAAAGGAGACCAGGCCGTGGGAACAGAGCTCCAGAAGGCTATTTCGAGGCAGATTCTCCATTGCCTCAGCCTGGATGAGGCTGATGGTGTTTTACTTCTTCCTTTGCCTCCCTCAGGGAGAAAACAAAGAGTAGTCCAGAAAGGCCAGGGCCTCTAATCTCTCCGTAAAAGACTTTGAAAGGAGAGGAAGGTGGCTGGGTCTACCACAGAGAGCTGGCAAGGCCCGGTCTCTGGAGGCCAGGACCGGGGCTCCCTGAGTGCAGTGTGGAGCAGAGCTGGCAGCTGGGAGGAAACGGCTGGCGGAAGGCCTCCTGGACCTTCCATCCTGTCTCCGTCACTCCCACACAGATTAATGAGCCCCAGGATGCCCTTGGTGTTGGCCAGTCATACTCAGGGCCTCCCCAAAATAGACAGGACGCCTGCTACCTCTTGCCACCGTCCCAGCTATTGTCTTTATGAGCCTCATGGGTTCAGAGGTCATATCCTAACACTTCCTCTCCATGCTTAATCACCACCCCAATGATGGACGCTTGCAAGATAGCCAGGGAGCTGTTGAGGGCGGACAAACTAGGCAGCCAGCCCCACAGTGTGTGCATGTGTGGGGTGATCTTGTACTGCCGTGTCTGTGTCTGGGAAGGGGAAAGTGGGCTTGGGGGATCCTCTACCAGGACTAAGAGGGCCTTTGTTGACTGAGGCTGGTTGAGGGGGGCACCTGGCTCAGACTTGGTGCCTTGGGGTGGGGGCCATGTAGGGGCCACTGTCAGCCACTAGGGGGCAGGCCCTGACAGCAGGTGGACCAGGCTACAGGCTGTCAAAGCTCAAAATGATGGTAGAGGGTTGACAGTCACAGAGAGTGGGTGGCTCTGGGCCTTGGGACACTTTTTAGGGTCTGGACAGCTACAGAGAGAGCCAAGGTCCAGGGGAGTCTGGGAAGTGAGGACACTGGAGATAGGTCATTTGTAGACCTCCTTTATATTTGTCTGTGTAATGGGTGATAAAGCAGATCAGCCTCTGGACAGGAGTGAAGAAGTGGCTTCTCCCTGCCTTGGAAGGTGTCAGGGCAGGAAGAAAACAGGGACAGAGAAGGACAGGCCTGAGATAGAGTCAGGAGTGGACAGCTGCAACCCAGAGACACAGCTAGTTGTGGAGCCCTGGCCTGAGGGTATATAAGCCCAGAGGTGCTCTCTTGTTCTGTGTGCTTTTGGGTCTGCCCGGCCAGGAGAGTTTCTTGTTAGCCCCAAAATGCTGAGCTCAGCTTTTTCCAACTTCTCCAAAGAAATCCTTGCCATTCCTGCTCTTGGCTCTGATTCCTTTTGGCAGTTTGTGAGCACTTTGAGCTTACTGCTTGCCTAGGATAGATCCATCCATCCCTCTCTCCTCTCCATCCATCCATCATCCATCCTTCCCTCCCAAGGATGTGCTATAAAACTAAACTGAAAGTAAAAGGGAGCTGAGAGTCACACTGAGGAGAGGAGATTGGGGAGTCTACCGACTATAGGGCCAGATAGAGCCAGAGGCCTGCAGCCATCCATCATGCTTCCATCCATCCATCCATCCATCCATCCATCCATCCATCCATCCATCCATTCATCCATCCATTCATCCACCTATCCATCCTCCATCTATCCATTAATCCATTCAATCAATATATGTCACTGAAGCTTACTCTGTGCCAGGCCATCTTTTAGATTCAGAGAATACGGCTGTGAACATGACAGAACAGACCTCTGACTTCAGGGAACTGCATTTGAATGGCAGCATCCCAGAGAGACAAACCAAATCATTCAGAAGGATGGAAACAAATGGGCCTTAAACTACCAAGGCAGCAAGCTCCCTGCTCCTCTGTGCTGACACATATAGACACATTTGCAATATTTATGATGAATGCACCTCAAGATGTGCAAGCCTGTGTGCGCTCATGGTGTGTCCCCTTGGATTCCAGCATATCTGCAGGGTCACCTCTGCCCTCACGCATACACATTTGAATTCATGATTATCTGAATACCTTTGCACATGTGTGCACAAATTCACATGCGTGGGCAAACACAGTACCAGCACATAGTTGCACATACATGCACACACACTGTGTGTACGGTCACTCAAGCACACCAGCGGATGCACACAAGTACATGTAAACACGAACACTGAGGTACAGTTTGGATCTGTATGCAAATAAGACACACAAGTCCACAGCTACACTCTCCCAAGCACACAGGCCACTTGCACATGAGCCTACATGTGTACACACATGAACATGTAAATATCCCCTCTGATTTTGATCTTTTCCCCAAAGGCCCCACACCCTACTATTTCTCCACCCCATCCTGGGAATTATCCATATCTCTGACAAGAGAATGGGTTACTAATGCAGCCACAGAGCTGTTTTGACACTTTTGATGAATAACATTCAATACTATTAATTGGAACAATTGCTTTTCATTTAACTAAATCACGGGAATTGCTAAACTAAATTGAAACGGAATGTAATTTTGCCGCGCACTGCTTTAATATGGCCTCTAAATGTCTTCTCCCTGAAGGATTAGTAACTTAATCACCCACCAGTGATAACTGCTTCCCAGGCTCAGCTGGGAGGCTTCCTGCTCAGAGGTAGCCTGGCTGGGAGGGGTGGGGGACGCGGCCACTCCTCCCACCCCTGCTTCCTCTCCCTGCATTATTCATCTCGGGGAACTTGGTGGTTTCCTCTCTGCTCTCATCCCAGCAGCACCCTCAGTGCCCATCTTCATTTTCTCTTGGGCCCTCTGTTGCAGTGTGGCTGAGGGGGCTGCCACGCTGGGAGTCACAATGCCAGCTGAGACTCTGTCCCTGGGCCCTCTGAGCCTTGCTGCGCTCCTTATCCTGGACTCCCAGGCCCACTTGATTCCCAGGGTAGCCCAGAGCTGGGCCTCGCTCACAGAGGCAGGTTGGCTTGGGCTAGCAGTCCCCTGCACGCCTGTGGGAGCAGCGTGTCTAGCTTTTAGTAAAGATCCAATAATGGTATTCCTTCTCGAAACGCCACCTTCCTCTTTGAGTGGAAACCTGCAGTACATACTTCAAGTTCATATTCTGCAGTGACAACCCAGAGGCAGACTTAGACATGTTGCCCGACAGCCTTGGGGTGGGCGGGGGAGGGAATGCAGAGTCACTGTGAATGCAGTCACTGTTTCCCAGTGAGGCCTCAACTCAGCAGGGGTAGAGAGAGGTGGGTTTGCAGTACTCTAGACCTCATCCCACTTGCAGAATCCACTCAAAAGGACCCAGACCCAGGCCCCATGGCCCTGTTGGGTGGGGAGCTGTTCTGGAACCCCTAATCAGGGTGTGGCCATGCCTTGTTGGCACACCCAAGGGCAAGATTTGTGCCTCAGGGATGCCACGCTTAGCTCAGTAACACCAATTCTCTGGAAAGTAGACCCACCTGTTCTGCTCCCTGTTCTGTCTCTGGGAATCCTTTTAGCCTCCACACCTCTGGCCTACACCCCAGTTCTTGTGTGCATAAATAATAAATTAAAAAATCTTTAAAAAATAAAATAAAAAGGTGCTTCCCCAGTGGCACAGCAGTTGAGTGCTGGGTTGCGAAGCTGCCCGCAGCCTCTGCAGCACCGGTTTGATCCCCGGCCGCCGGGTGAGGGTCCCACATGGCGCGCAGACCTCTCCTGCCGCCCGCTGCTCCCCTCAGCAGTGTACTTCAGTCCTTCTGCCTGTTCTGCTCCCCGCTCTGGCTCTGGTGAATTCTCTCACCCTCCCACACTTTTGACTGTACCCAGTGGTTATATAAATAAATAAATAAATAAAATCTTAAAAAATAAAATAAAATAAAATATAAAGAAATTGAGTTTCAGTTTTCTCATTTCTAAACGAACATGCTCATGGAATGAGCCCCATAGAGTGAATTTAAAAATTAAATGAGGATATGCATTTCAAGCACCTAGCATACAGTAAGCACTCAATAAGTGTTAATGCTGTCTAGCTGGAGGAAGAGGTGGCCCACAGCTAGGGTGATCAGCTGTCCTCATTGCTGCCTGTTTAGTTTTAACACTGTGAGTCCCATCAGAAATTCCCTCTGTCCCAGGCAAACAGAGAAAGTTGGTCCCCCGGAGGGCACCCCTGGCTGGGGCCTCCCACAGGCGTGCAGGGGAATGCTGGCCCAGTCAACCTGCTTCTGGGAGCGAGACCCAGCTCTGGGCTACCTTGGGAGTTGAAGTGGGCCTGGGAGTCCAGGATAAGGGGTGCAGCAAGGCTCAGAGGGCCCAGGGACAAAGTCTCAGCTCACATTGTGACTCTCAGTGTGGCAGCCCTTCGGCCACACTGCAACAGAGGGGCTGACCAGGGGAAAATGGAGAAGGGCACTGGGTCGTGCTGGGACCAGACATTTTGCAAACATTTTCATTTCATCAGACAATGTCCCCAGGGGCTGAATTATTATCCCTGTGTCATTGTTGTGGAAACTGAGGGTCGAGAAGCAAGGGCTGGCCCGAGTTCGTGCACTTAGTAAGGGGCAGGCTGCAGGTGAGGGACCAGGCTGCAGGAGCCCACGCACCTGATTCTCTGCTTCTCTAGTGTGTGCTTCTTTCTCTCGGTCTCTCCTGGGAGGTGTGTGGCGACGCTGGCTGTCTCTGAAGACGGATGCAAGTGGGCTGGGAGCCCGGGGCCGCTCCATCACTCATGGGACCTTGGGTTGAGATCCCTTTATCTTCACACACCCCAAAGGCCTGCGGGGATGGTGGCAGAAGGGGCTCCACTCGGGGCCTGGGGCAAGCAGGGGCTTCATGGATGGCGGTTACTGTTATCATTTTATTAATTTTGACAGTCTGGAAGGAGCCTTCCCTGAGTTCAATGCTGTAAACTGTCAGGCCCGCCGCCCCTCCACATTTTACGCTGGCCGCGTCCTTGAGTTTCCCATTAACTTAATAGGTCTGGACACGAAGGGGCTGGTTGTTCATGGGATCCCAGAGTCAATCAACAATCTACCCTTCACTGATCCCATTCACTGAAATCAATAGGTATTGATTGAACACCGAGGCTGCGGGTCCGAGGCTGCCCTTGAGGAGTTTCATCCTCTGCAGGGCCAGGAGGAGGGGCTGCACTTCTGTTCTCTGAGTGCGGGCCCCACACCAGCAGCATCACATCAGAACAAGTTAAAATCGCAAATTCTTGGGCTCACACCAAGCCCTACTGCCTCAGAAATTAGGTGGGGGAACCAGGCATCAGTATGTTGATGAGTATTCTAGTTCATTCTAAGGCAGGCTGAGGTTTGAGAGACTGTTCCCTAACGCAGCAGAACACAGCTCTCGCGGGCACCAGCTGAGCCTGTGGGTTCTGGCGAGGCAGAGTGGTACTCAGGGGGCTGGAACCACGGGGAGTGGGGTGGCGTGGCCCATAAACTCCTGTGCTCTCAGTCTTGGGGCCAGGAGAGAAGTTGTGGCTGCTGTGAGCCCGCATGGCACCTCTGGAAAACCAGGGAGGCAGCAGCAGGAGAGGGAGTGGAGCAGGGGCTTGAGTCCCTGCCTCTTTCAGCCCCCTGTGTGAAAGGCCCAGGCCAACACTAGGGTGGGTGGGGGGCATTTGGGGGGAAGGGATGCTGTTCAGGGTACCTGGTTGAGTCCCCCTGCTTCGTGGACCCCCCCAGGCCTCAGCCTCTGTGCCCCTTCCAGTGAAACAGGCTATGAAGGTCAAAGCTCTTGGGAGAAGCAGGGCAGTCAAAGCGCAGTTATGAAGACGGCCTGCCAAGGACTGGAGGAGATGTCTGTCCTGAGCCGACGCTGGAGGAAATAAAACAAGCGTTTGATAGCCTCTCGACGCGCAGATCCCTCTAGAGCATCGCCCTCTTGCCAAAGACGAGTCAGCCGGACACTGATGGAAAAATCAAACAAACCACTGAACCGAGGATAGAGAATGTGCTGGGCCCAGCCTGCCCTAATCAGCACCCTGCCCTGCGGGCCGCTTTCACGCCTCCCTCTCCGGCCATGGGCTGCCTTCACTTTCACCACCTGCAGGGGGCGCCCTCCATCCTGGGGCCCGCTCCCTCTCTCTTGCACTGGTGTTCACAGGGCTGGGGGCTTCTCCCTTCACCTGGGAGGTCTTCTAGGCTTTGACCTTGCCTGGCCACCGGGAGCACTTCTTAACTGTTCTTGGGACTTTAACGGGACCATGTCCCCTTCCACACTCCTCTGTCTCCCAGAAGGTGACTTCCTGGGGAGATAGGTCTACTCTAGCTCTACTTCTCCTCCCTACTGGGAGCTTCTTACAGCAAGACCAGGTCTCTCTCCACCTATGATGAGTTTCTCCACTCCAGCACCTGCTGCCACACCTTTTGGGCAAAGTGGGTGGAGGGAGAATTCTCCAACTCCAGGTCCGGAGCTCCTAGACCTGCCTTAGCTGCCCCATCACTCAACACATGCCTCCCCTGTGCCATCTCCTGCTTCTGTGAGGGCCTTTTGGGACTGAGTGCGCCATGGCACAAGCCCTTGGCAGATCCAGCCTAAGGGACATCGACAGAGGTGGCCCCTGACCACACGTCAAACCCAATGAGCCTCAAATTTAACTCAGTGTCTTCCCTCTCCTGCTGACCCTAGCATCTTGCTGCATTTCTTCTGCTAAAAATGGCTACACCCAAACTTGAAAATTAAAGTCATCGATATCTCCTTCTTGGCTCTCTATCTTCATGTCTTCCAAAAATCTGATCGGCGAACTCCTCACTGTATCCTTTTATGTCCTATTTGCCTTTTCTATGGTCAAACACTTAGCCTGCGAAGGTCTCCCTCCTAACTAGGAGCTTCCTATTTTATCACCTAATACCATTATTTCCCCCCAAACAGGATCATAGCACTTGCAGCTTAACAACATTCTGGCACAAATGCTGACTTCTTCTTGAGTCCTTTTTTGGGGGAGGGTCCATGATGTTAGGTCAGGGACTATGGCCAGTCAGGTTTGGGTAAAATTCAAACCTTTCCATTAAGTGAGCACCGAGGAACATGAATGGCACTTATGAAATATGGCCTCCCTGATCTACTCAAGTAATTTTACTGCTACTTTTCATCATTTCCATAGTATCTCAGTTAGATAGCGCTTTTGATATCTATTTGGTATCTACTACATTGTTTTTGTATCTAGTTATTTTGGTATTCATATATCTTTTTAAGTTTTTTTCTTAAGCAGAGCCAATTTGGAGATTTAATTCAATTTATTTATTCTTTTTGTCAGTTGCATTTTTTAAAATTAATTTTATTCATTTATTTTCTTACAGCATGGTTAATTTTGGACAGTACTTGATTTCTCTCCTCGGGTGTAGGTCCCATAGTTCTCTTACCACTTCCCACCCATGACCCATCACCGCAGTCCCTTGTGCTCTGCCCTCCCTCCCTTTCCCCTGCTCCATGCCTCAGAACTATGATCAGCTTGCCAGTTTTGTATTTTTCCTGACCTTTTGTTTGGTCAATTTGAATATTTTAAGCTGTAGTAAAAATTAGAACATATCCTACTACTATCTGTTTAGGAGACTGCCTTTTCCCTGTTGTGAATTCTTGACACCCTGCTTGAAGAGCAGTTGGCCATGCATTCCTGGGTTTATTTCTGAACTCTCTATTCTGCTTTTTTGTTTTGTGTCTGTTTTTATGCCAGTACCATGCTGTTTTAAATACGAGAAAATATTTTCAAACAACCTGTCTCATCAGGCATTCATACCTAAAATATACAAGGAACTTCTGAAACCCAAGAGCAAAAACCCCAATCAACCTGATTTAAAAATCGACACAGGCTTTGAATGGACATTTCTCCAAAGAAGACATACAAAAGGCCAACAGTTAATAAAAAAGATGCTACAGTGTCACTAATGATGAGGGAAATACAAATTCAAACCACAGTGAGCTATCTCCTCTTGCCTGGTAAGTTAGTTACTATATATTAAAAACAACAACAACAAACAAACAAACAAACAAGTAAACCCAGAGGGGAGGGTTGGGGAGGAGGTGTTGAAATGGATGCCCTTATCCACTAGGTGAGATTGCAAAATGGCGCCAGCAGCATGGAAAGCAGAGTGGAGCTTCTGCCAAAAATTAAACATGGAATTACCATATGGTTCAGCAACCCCATTTCTGAGCATTTATCTAAAAAAAAAAAAAAAAATGGAGATCAGGGCCTCAAAGAGATGTCTGAACGCCATGTACACTGCAGTAGTATTCATCATAGTTAAGATTGGAAATGACCTAGATGCCCAACCACAGATGATGGAAGGATCAAGAAAATGTGGCAGGTAGATCCAATGGAATTTTATTCCACTTTAGAAAAGTAAAGAAATCCTGCCATCAAGACAACATGAATGAACCTCGAGGACATTATGTTAAATGAAAAAAATAAGCCAGGTACGGAAAGACAAGTTCTACAGGAGTCCATCTGTATATGGAGGTGTCTAGTAGTGCACCTTAGGGAAATGGAGAGTAGAATGTTGGTTGCCAGAGGCTTGGGGGAGGGGAAACAGGATGCGATGTTTGAAGGGCATCAAGCATCAAGTTTCGGTTGCTTCAGATGACCATAAACATCCACCACACCGAGCCCTTAGTTAGCGCTGCTGAACGGTACACTTAAAACTTTATGCGTAGAGATGTGCTTTATGTCGATGTCATGGGAAGCATTCTCACCACCATGGGGAAGAAGAGAAAAGGAAAAGTTAAAAACAAACAATACTTGGTCAGGCTTGGGAGTCACTAACTTAGCTCATAGGAGCTGCTTAGTGTCTAGAGAGAGACATCCCATAAAAAAAGTCCCCTCATTCTTCAGCTTTGGAGGATTCTTCCTCATTCTTCCCTTAACACAGCCTTAGCTGGTTTGCCCCTCTCAGTGGGCGGCCTGGAGCCAGGCAGCAGGACCCTGCCCGCCACTGCCAGGGTGGGAGGCTGGCTGAGCAGCCTGGGCTGAGTCCCAGGCCGGCCCTGAAGCCGAGCGAGCTTCCCAGCCAGGCTCTGGCAGAGCTGGTGCAGCGCTTATGGGCCTGCCTGCCCATCCTTCATGAATTTTTATTAAACAAAACTGTAAGCAGATTGATTTTGTCCTCTTTTATTGCATTTTTATTTAATTCCCTTCCATGGTAGAGGCTCCATCATGTTACCGCAGAGTAAATCACTCCGGGGCATCAGGCCAGCGCCGTGGAGAAGGGCAGGATCTGGCTTCCCAAGAGCACATTTACCGCATAAGAACCTTTATTAGCGGAGAGTCATTGATTTTTTTTTTTTTTCAGGTCATAGCCTCTTCACCATCCTTTAAATAAGGGAGTATCACAAAGTTATAGTGGAAGAGAGACTCTGTGAGGCCAGGGTCACAGATGCCGCTTGTCTCCAGGCCTGAGCACACCTGTACCACCCACGAAGCTTGACTGTGACTGGTGGGGCCCCGTGAAAAGCATAGAGGTAGGGCCCTTTGGGGGATTATTAGATAGATACAGGCAGAGGGCAGATTAGGCTCAGGAATAAAGCAATTTAAAAATTAGGGGTGGCTATAACGTGGCCACAGAACTTTGTATACAAAGTCAAGGCCAGGAGATTGATGAATCAGATCTTCTCCTTCGGTGGCTACTGTTTTTACACTCCAGATAAAAGACTTTGGGATTTTATTCTCAGGAACTAGAGTCACTGAAGGTTTTGAAGCAAGGAACAACAGGATATTATCTTCGCTTCAGGGGGATTCATCTGGCAGTGATTAGAGAGGGGTTTGGAAGCCAGAAACCAGGACATCAGCTGAGAGGTTGGTGCTACTGTCTGTTCACAAGGCAAGAAGAACCTGAAGTGAAATGGCAAGTGAATTGGTGTAAAGAACAAGGTGAGGCTGGTTTAAACAAGGAGGGAGCAGTTGAGATGACTCAGTTCTTTTTGTCAACTGCAGAGGAAGTGAAAGGAGAAAAGGCAGTCTGAGCAAAGAAGATGGAGACCTGAGTTTTGGGTATCCTCATTTCAGATGTAAAAGAAAGAGAGGGTTTTCCCGGTGGCGTAGGGGTTAAGTCTTAGTGCTTCATGCTAGCACTGTTGGCTGCGGCCTGAGTTTGATCCAGGCTAGGGAGCTAACCACATGGTGCAGCAGACCTCTCCTGTCTTGCCCGCTGCTCCCCTCAGCAGTGTATTTCAGTCAGTCTGCCTGTTCTGTTCCCCACTCTGTCTCTGGTGAATCATCTCACCTGCCTCCCCATCCCCCTGCACCCTCCGCCCCTACACCTCTGGCCTGTATCCCAGTTCTATGTATAAATAAATAAATCTTATAAAAAGAAGTAAAAGAAATACAATATATTTGTTGCAAAAGTAATGCAGATAAACTGCAGTAAAATTTAGATCTGCATAATAAGAACCATCTTTCCCACACTTGGTCTTTGTCATAGTTAATATATTTTGGTACATTTCCTTCCAGAGAGATAAATAAATAAATGAATCATGCTTAATGGCTGCACATTACCTTATCATGTGGGTATTTCCAAATTGATTTCACTATCCACCTATTATTGGGCTTTAATTTGATTTGCAGTGTCTCCATGCTATAAATAATGCTGTGGTGAACATCTTGGCGTGTACCTCTTTGTCTGCGGCTCTGATAGACTTCTAAAGTAAAATGATGGTGTTAAAGGTTATAATCTTTTAAAGGCTCTTAATTCATATTTCAGATGTTCAGTAGATGATAATAGTGTATACACATGTTCATTCCGCAGAGCACTCATCAGCACTAGTTTAATTTTGCTCTTTTTCTTCAAGTTTTATTTATTTTTGTGTAGAAGAACTGGGGTGTAGGCCAGAAGTGGAGGATGAGAGGATTCCCCGGAGTGGGGAGCAGAACAGGTAGATTTACTGAAATACTCTGCTAAGGGGAGCAGTGGAGTAGAGGTCTGCTGAGCCATGTGGGTCAGCTCCTGGGCCGGGCATTGAACTCAGGCCATAGCAGTGGAAGTGCTGAGACTTAACCCCTAGGCCACCAGGAAGAGCCCTAATTTTGCTCTTTTTCATCTTTGCTAATTTCAGGGTAAGAAAATCACGATAGACTACTGTTTCTCAAATTACAACTTTTTTGATTATTAGTGCTTTTTAATAATTTTGGGTGTGGCTTTTGGTCATTTTTTATTTCTTCCCTTATGAAAATTGTGTCTTTTGTCCATATTTCTTTCGGAAAATTCATTTTTTAATTTATCAATTTTTATAACAGATTAGTAGGCAAGGGTATTAGTTTGTCTATCATACAGGTTACAATTTTTTTTTTTTGCCATTTTTCAGTTACCTCTCAAATTTTAATTTTTTTGACAAGTAGAAACTTTAAAGTTTTATGTAGTCATTGCTATCGATTCTTTTGTGTTTTTTTCCCTTTTCTATTATACTTTGAAAATCCTTTTCAAAACGAGATCAAGTAAGCATTTGCCTATACCTTCTTGTTATTCTTGTCGTGTGATTTTCTTTCTTGAATTTATTTCCTTATTTTTAAAATTTTTATTTTTTTTTTATAAAGGCATGTTTTATTTATTTGTTTGTTTGTTTGTTTGTTTATACAAGCACTGGGTACAGTCAGAAGCGCGGGAGGGTGAGAGAATTCACCAGAGCCAGAGCGGGGAGCAGAGCAGGCAGAAGGACCGAAGTACACTGCTGAGGGGAGCAGCGGGCGGCAGGAGAGGTCTGCGCGCCATGTGGGACCCTCCTCCAGTGGCTGGGGAGCAGCCGGGGATCGAACCGGCGCTGCAGAGGCCGCGGGCAGCTTCGCAACCCAGCGCTCAACCGCTGCGCCACCAGGGGAGGCCCAATTTATTTCCTTAGTTGAAATATCAGACTATAGTGATCCTGAATGCAGGCTCTGGGGTTAGACAGACTTGACTTTGGATCTAGGATACCCCCCACTTAGTATTTGTGTGATCTTGGGTAAGTTATTTAATGTCTTCAAAACTCCTTTTATACATCTGAAACAGGAGCAGTATTTACCACTTTCATTTGTTGTGCTGATTACAGGGCTGATGCATGCAGGGCCTAGTACTGTGCCTGGCCAGTGACAGGCGTTTGAGATTGTCAAGTTAGAACTTGTGCCAAATACGTGCAGTTTTGATCTCTATGAAGGCAGAGACCTTGTCCTGCTTATCTCCATATTGTGTGGCTTACCAAGGACATGTCTTAAAATACATTCTCAGGGAATAATTTGATGAGTAAATGTATAAAATGAAATTAACAGTTTCCATTTCATAAGTTGGAAAGGCAACTAGATGCCTGCTTCTGAGGATCCACTTTAAGATGTTGAACTCATTTCATAGTGAAATGTTTGTCTAGAAAACACTGTTTTCTTCATTAGCCACAGCTTACCATTCAGGGCTGTGGGTCTGTTCTGTCACCTCTGACCCCTGACTTCTGGCCCTGACCAATGCATATAGGCCTTTGCCCCCTCCCTGGAGTCTGTATGTGGAGAGATTTTAAGAGCTGGTAGGGTCCTTAGAGGTCATTTAGTTGCCTAGACTTCCAGCATTTGTGTGTTAGCTGCCAGGCACTTTTTTTCCCTAAAGGAATGTTATCTTGGAAGCCCGATTGTGTAAATCAAACCAGTGCAGAGAATCTATGGTTGAAAGATAGGGTCAGGAGGTCATGCTTCCTCTGTTGGGGGCTTTGCACATGCTGGTCCTTCTGACTGGAATAAGAATCCATTCTCCCCTCCCTAATTACCTAGTTGCATATTACTTTTCCTTTGAATTCTAATTTTAATGACACCTCTTCCAGGAAGCCTTCCCTGAACTTCCTCTGACTTTAGTGTGTTTTCCCTACTCTATACTCAGCCTGATGTATTTCTGTTTGCCACCTCAGTTGTAAATTTACGTCTTTTAATGTTTGTTTCTTCCTACTAGACTATGAACATAACAGAGGCAAGATTTTGAGAGTTTGTTCATTATGTTCTGAGTTGTAATGCCTGGCACACACCAGGTATTCCCTTTGTAGTTGATGACTTAATGGGAATGTTCTGATTCAATCCCTTCCATTTGCAGATGGAACAGATATTTAAATGTTTAGTGTGTGCTAGATACTCTTCTGGTAGGGACAACCCAGGTATGCAGGAGACCGATATGTACTGTACTCAAGGAATGCACATCTGGTCAGGATGTCACTACTCAGGGAGAATCACTCATTTTGAACGTGATAAATGCATCGGACTTCTGTGTAAGATTTCACCAGAAGGTGTCCTTCCCTTACTGAAAAGTAATTGGTGACTCTCTAGGCTAGCACATTTTGATAGTGATAAAGTCAGCAGCTGAGAATAGTGCCTGAATTCCTTCTTGGTTGTTCATTTGGGGTGGGAGAGTGATATCTGAGGCCCACCATCTGGTCCAGATGGGAGTTTAGTTACCCTCTGATGAATGCTGGATGGTGAGTATATGTCTCCTAAAGTTGCCAACTTGGGCATCTACCTATGTTTTAATATAGATCAAACTTGGGGTTCTATGATTTCATGAGGACTGGGTTCTCATAATCAGCTGCCACATGCCTCTTCCATCTTCCACTTGTGTGGAGGCCAGAGGTGTAGAGGACAGATAGGCCTTCCCAGGGCACTTGAAAGGCCTTCCCAGGGCACTTGAAAGAAAACCCAAGCTCCTCACTATGACCCAGGAAGTCTGTGCTGATCCCTCCCATCTTCATTGGCTCCAGGCTCTCTCATGTTGCAGATGTCAATCTCAGGACTTATTTGGGAGCTACCCACATGGCGTAGCAGACCTCGCCTGTCTCGCCCGCTGCTCCCCTCAGCAGTGTATTTCAGTCAGGCTGCCTGTTCTATTCCCGCTCTGTCTCTGGTAGATCCTCTCACCTCCCTGTAATGGCAGGAATGGACACAGTGCAGGTTTTCTGATCCAGCAGACCAGGTAAAGAAGGAGTCCTAGAGAGTCCTTGGTGGGTTTTGCAGGCTTTTTATTTAGATTACCGGGCATATGGCAGGCAAGGGTGCTGGGGGGCCGGAAGACTGGCAGACCTCCCAGCCCCCAGCAAGTCTTCACTCTATCTGGGCTCTCTGGCCTTCTCTCTGCTTCTCTGCTCTTCCGTTCTTCTGCTTCTTCTTGGCTTCTGCTGGCGTCCCTGTGACGCCGCCCATAAAAAGCCCAGTCTCAGCCCAGGTGAATCCCATCTACCTATGCCCACACCCTACTCCAGGTGCCCGCCATCAGGCATGCATTCAGGCCCGCAAGAATCCATCATCTATCCTGATGGTGAGAGGGCAGAAAAGCCTGACGTTTTTCCTTATCCTACATCTTGCACCGCTGGCCTACACCCCAGTTCTTGGATGCATAAATAAATAAATCTTTAAAAAAATAAAAAAAGGAATGATTCCCAATTGCCATTCGGGAAGGCATTAATCTATGCATGGTTCATAAGTGCTCTTAGGGTCTATTGACCTAGGTTTAGAAACAGTGCCCTCCCCATTTTCAGCCTGCCTCCATCCCTTCTGGAATTTGTTGGGCTGATGTTTTTACCTTGGTGAAATCTGATGCCAGCTCTGGGAGACCACCCTGGAACCCACCCTCACAGGAGTGCGGCTCAGGGCACAAGAGCCCCAGTAGAAAGCTCCCAGTCCTATTTCCTTTGCGCACAGGCTGCCAGTGCCAGCTGAGGCCCCCTCCAGCCTCTGCTTGTTTCCCTTGATTGTTATGTAATGTTCGGCAGCGGGAGGTAAATTCCTCTCCAATTTCCAGGCCCGTTACAGCGCATGAACCCCACCATGGGGAGCCACAGTGATTGAGCTCAGCAGCCAGGTCCCATGCTGAGTGTCATAAATCAGGCCTATTACCCGCTCCTCCTGGCAGATGCCACAGCCAAGAACCTGCCCACTCTGCTCTGGAGACCCAGATGCCTCAACGCACTGTAAACCAGGGCTGGCGAATCCCCTGGGAATACAGGGGCTCTGCAGGACACCCTGCCTGGTGATTGCCAGGACTTCTCTGATGGTGTGTCTCTGTCCTGAGATCCTGCCACCTGTAGCCTCATAGGAACAAAACCAGGGCATGCTCAGTTGCAGCTGGATTTCCTGGTGTGGTGGCCTGTGTGCTGCACTAACACGTAAGGCTCTCCAGGGCACCTGTTAAAAGCACACATTCCCAGCCCGTCCCCAGAGATGCTGACGCGTTGCTCTTGCTCAGGACACACGGCTCAGCGCGCTTACAGCTGTTGCAGGTGGTTCCTGGGCCATCCTCGGAGAAGTGCTGCTTTAAGACCCACTGTATCCCCAGGGCAATGCCTGTAAAACGAATGCCTATAAATCCAATCCTTCTTTTCCATTTCCTTCTATCATTTCGCTGAAGATGTGTTTCCCTGGGGAAGAAGATGTGGGCTTCAAAAATCAATGGCAATCACATTGAAGAATGAAGCAAATCTTTGACTATGACATATTTAATGGGCAATAATAATGCTAATAGTTGGGGGGAAGTCCCCCAGTAGGATGTTCTGCTGATACATAAAATGCTGCAGGGGAATCGCCATGCTTGTTCCTCGCTGGCTTGCTTGTTCCTCGCTGGCTGGCGTCTGCTCTGGTTAGCCTGGGTCAGCCTGGGTTGACGCAGGTTGTCTCAGTGCAATTTTTAATAATCCCTACTTTTACTCAAAAGTCCCAGGTTGATGGCAAATTACGATACTATCAATTACCTGTGGGCATGCTCCCTCTTTGAGAACTCCAGTTTTCTACCAAAGGGGTATCTCTGACGGGTTTTGTCAAATTCAGAATAATTCTAGCTTACCTTGACTCTGGGCTGGGGTGAACAGCAGGACCCTCTGGACCAGTCACTTCTCCTCCTTTCCAGGGTTAGGTGTGGGGAGGAGACATGTTTCATCTGGCACTCAGGACAGCAGAGATGGAGACTATGGGGGCCAGGGCAGTCCTCTCTGGGGATCCAGTCCCCACTTGGGTGTTGGGGATAAGGGGGGTACACGTTCTTATCAAACACGAAGACACCCAGTAATAAAATACCCTAATCATCCTGAAAGCATGGAGATATAGGAACTGGGGCTTTTAGAGTCAGGGAAAGATTTGACTCCCACGTTGCCTGCAAAAGGACATATGACTTCAAGCAGGCTAACTCTTGGGAGCCTCATTTTCCTCATCTGTAAAAAGAAGAGAATAATCTTCAGCCTGACAGAGGACCTGAGATAATGTCTGTAAAGGGCGAACACTTCATAAGTGACCAAAAAAGTATAATCATAATAATGATGTTGATATTACAAAGTGAATCTTCCTATTCTAAAAATGTTTGCCAGTATGTATTTTGGATAATATTTTATATTTATTTATCAATTTCTTCCCCTGGAACTTCTGCCATAAAGCCTGAAAAGCAAAGAGATTTCATTAAGAGTAAAAGGCTAAAGAGTGATTTTGGAAAATCCAGTGCGTGCTAAAACAGCCTGAGATTTCTAGGGGAACTCCAGCAGCAGAGGGATTTGTTCCTCAAGGATATTAGTGTGATGTGGGAACTTTCGAGGCCCCTTAGAGAAGTCCCCAGTGCAGCAAGCTATTGGAGTCTGCAGCACGGAGAAGTAGGTGGGTAGGATATGGGAGAGGGAGGAATTAGGAGGATTAGACCCAGGAGAGCCAGCTCCTCCCTGTGATTTCTGAGCGATCCTAGATGACATTCCTGTGCTGAGCACATTTGGACACGAAGAATCTGGAAACAGGGCAGAGACCCTGCAGCCTCCTGTGGGCTCTCAAGACCAGAGTCCATGGCTGCCTCGGCAGGAGGTTCCAATGGGAAGTGCCCAGACAGGCAGGTCCAGTAGCCACACACTGGTGGATGCCAGCACAGTCCAGGAGACAGGGGCTGGGACCCTTCATGTGAAATAAGTAACTGTCCTGTCCCTTGGGAAGGAGTGGGGAGATTTGAGGTGTAGCTACCATGATTTTAGCTGCTGTAGAGGTGACACTTTCACACTTGCCCTGAACCCTTAACTTATGTTCTGCAAACCTAATGATAGGCCAGAGCTACCTCACCTTGTCATCCCCCACCCCTCAGAGGAGTCTGCTTCTCAGGGACGCATTAGAAATACAAAACAACCCATCCAGAGCCCACACCTCCTTCTTTGTTGGCTCCCTCACTCCAGGTCACTAGCCACCTGCCCTAATCCCCCAGAGCCAAGTTCCAAACAAGTGGACCTTGCTCCCCAAACCCCACTGAAATGACTCACAGGAACCAACCCTAACTGGGTCTCCTGCATCACCCATTCCTCCCTGCAGAAACCACATAAAGGTTCTGGCCCTGGGCTTCTCCTCTCCTGACCGCCTTACTGCTTCCCTGTGAGACCTGCCCCCTGTGCAGCTGTTGTGCCGCCTCCCCTTGGCAAGTGTGTGTTTCAAACTATTACAATCAACTAGTTTTTCAATGGCAATAGCCTCCCAATTTATTGGCCTTACCTACCTCAGATCTTCTAATATGCTATTCTTTAAAACAGGGGGGTATAGGAGGTCACCTCTTTGAAAGAGCAAAAACAGCCCCAACAGAGGACTAGAATTTTGGCTTGACCAAATACGTTAAACGAAACAGACCTTATTGATGTGTCTATTTTATTTTCTCAACTTTGAAAATCTTTATCATAGTATTAGATATAACAGGAAATAGCGACGCATTCATAAATGTTGAACCTTTATGTTCAACAACAGGAGAATATGTAAGTGTTGGTTCAGCTGTATAAAGAATACATATAATGGCTTGGGAAGAAAGCGTATTCATTGTTAACTAATTAAAGAAGTACCCCTGTGCTCTGAATTTCAGGGGATAGACATCTACTCAGACTAGCTGAATTGAGAACAGAAGCTCTAAGGTGTCTTAGCTCAGGCTAAGCAGAGCCTGAGGCAGGGGAAATGTAAGTGAACTCCCAGGAGAGGGGAACAAGGGGCAGGGAAACAACAAAGGTTGGATGTGATCTCTAGGTGGAGGGAAGTTTCAATTGGATCCCCTAGGGGAGTTCTGGTGTGTAAATTATGCCACAGAATTGATACCATCAATACGACCTCCCTGGTGGCACAGTGGGTTGAGCACAGCGCTGTGAAGCTGTCCAGCTGTCTGCCGCCTCTGCAGCACAGGGAGCAACATACATGGCACAGCAGACCTCTCCTGTCTCACCTGCTGCTCCCCTCAGCAGTGTACTTCAGTAGATCTGCCTGTTCTGCTCCCCACTCTGTCTCTGGTGCATCCTCTCACTCCCCAACACCTCTGGCCTGTACCTCAGTTCTTGTATGCATAAATAAATAAATCTTAAAAAAAAAAGAATTGATACCACTAGGAGGTAGGTCTGCTGGATTTATGCAGAGGGGAAGAAGGTTGCACCCAGGGGTTAGGGTGTGGTACTAACAGTATCAACTACACGAGGGTAGAGAGAATAAGCAGAAAACAGAAAAGGACCAAAGTGCCTACAGACTATATATAAGAACAGGAATGAAAACTGGGAAGCCGGCACTCTTGACTTCTCTTTTTCATAATTTGCTTTATTCTCCTCTCAAAGACTTAGTCATGATTCAGCTAGATGCAGACTAGACTCACGGACTCAAAGAAATCCACACACAACTTGGTTAGCTACCGATGACTTGTCTAGTCTAAGTGAAAAGGAAGAGCTGGCCCACCAAATTCCTCTCTGAACAATAAAGAATTGGAAAACTGGGCTATTGAAGCAGTTGAAACCGGAATCCTCAGTGTGATGGTAATTGGGGATGAGGTCTTTGGCAGGCAACCAGGTGGTGACGGTGGGGCACTGATGATGACATAATGCCCTTAGAAGAAGATTGACGAGAGAGCCCACTTCTCTCTTCACCATGTGAAGACATTTTGAGAAAGCAGACTTCTACTACCTGGGAAGAGGGCTCTTACCAGATACCAAATCTACCTGTACCTTGATTTTGGACTTCCCAGCCTCCAGATGTTTGAGAAATAAATATTTTTAAGCCACTCAGTCTATGGCATTTTGTTATAGCAGCCTTGGATATTAAGACAGTCATGCACACTGGCAAAGTATGTCCTTGAGTCCTGTGAGTTGTTCCAGTGAATTATGAAACGTCCAAATCTGTAGCCAGCTGGTGCTAAATGTGGGTGCTGGGGACCTTCACGCATATGGCTGTTGTCTGAAATGGGGGACTGTGCCCTTGACCTGTGAAGCTCAACCTGATAACTGCTTTGGGACACCTTTCTGGGTAATGTGTTTCTGTGAGAACTGCAACATCATTGCCTTTTATTGTCTTTGTAATATTTGTACCCATGCAAACTGCCCATGGACTTGCAGGTCTTATCAAGGTGGAGGGAGGACCGATGCCTCGCCCTGCACCTCCATGATCAATGTGGTATCTATTCATCGGTTTATTACAGCATGAACTGAGTCAACTCTAAGAGTCTGATACTTGGAGTTGTCCCATGAACCCATTGTAACTTTGTAGCTTCTCCCTAGTTAATTCAATCTTCCACCTAATTTTTACTAATTACATTGTCATTTAAAATTTCCTCTTCAGTCATATGCTATGCTTTCATAAAATTTTTAAAATTCATTTTCCCAGGCCCATGTCAGTCCTATGAGGTCACTATATCTAGAATTGAGCCTCAAGAATCTGCATTTTATCACATTTCCTGGATGATTCATGGCATGATAATTGGGACTCTTTGCACTAGACAGTTGCTAAGATGTCTCAAGGCTTTGATCTTCCAGGATTGGAGAATTGAAGCCCCAGGATTATCATCGACACCATCTGTTTTCTTCCTGTTTGGGGTTTTCAATCATGGAAAGTTCCTGGTCGGGATTTGCAAAGGAAAGAAAAGGTTAAACCTCTGCTAAGGGATGTGTGGGAAGCCAATGAACCCAGATTTTCCCTTCATTCTGCTCTGGAACCCAACAAAGAAGACTAGCACAGACCCAGGCAGTGCTGGGCCACAGCTCTGGGTCCCATAGACAGAGCTGGAGAAATTCCACTTACACTCTCAGTGCACATTTTTATTAAGCTGCAGTCTCAGTTTTGCAATGGAATTATTATTTTTTTTTGGTCTTTCTTCCTTCAATTCCTAATGCAAACAGCAATCCTCAGAAAAGCAACATTTATTAAATCAGGAGGATTACAATATCAATGGGAAGTTATCATGCAATAACCTTCTATTGATTTGTGTATTGCCAGTAATGAAATCAACTGGAATATTATTTATTAAACATATTGATTAGCAAAAAATAATTTGCAGGGACGGAAGCCTGACTCTGCAGGGGATCCTACCAAGCTCTGTGTGTACACACTACTTTTTCCTTTTTCGGGGGGAAGAGCTGTAGTGAGTTTCTGACCTAACATGGAACTAACCCCAAGATGCAGAGTCCTCCAGAACCTCCGGGGTAGGGGCGAGGGTGGGGGCAGCAGCGGATGGGCAGACCTGCTACCTGTCTGGCTGACTCTTGATGTCTGTGGAATCTGCCAGGGAGGATCTAAGATAAGCTGTCATTGTTTCTCCACGAAAAGGTTGGCTGAACTAATAATTGGGCAGAGAGAGGTGGAGTGGGGAAGTGGAGGGTGGCTGGAGAGTGAAGAACAACATTTTGGTTCAGGTTTCCTTAAAGAACACACTGAGACAGGGGTTGGGGTGTAGTGCATTTATTGGGGAGGTGATGGTAAGGTAAAAGGGGGGAAGGGAGGGGAGGAAGAGTCATCGGTAATATGCTAGTGATGGGATTCTGGGACTCAGTTCTGCTGGGGACCCTCTGTGTGTGTGTGTGTGTGTGTGTGTGTGTGTGTGTGTGTGTGTGATGCTTTGCAGGATCACCTACCAAAGAGCAAAGAAACTGCAGCATATGCTATAGCTCTGGCCTCTTGTTGGCTGAGGCTGTGTCCTCTTGTCCTAATTCTTTGGTGTCTTCAGGGTTTCTGGGCTGTCCCACACGCTGGCCGACTTGTCTTGCAGGCAGTGTACAGCCCCGGGCAGAAGGTTGCAGGTGTTCGAGGCAGGAGCCTTCCTTGTGTCTGGGAACCGTCCAGCGCAGCTGCAGGGTCTGGGGTGGTTGGTGAGGGACTATGTCCAGGGCATGTAGAAGGTGCCCCAACAGCGTCTCATGGCCATGGGTCAGTCCAGGGCAGCCACCTTTGACTTTCAACACCTGCCTCACAGTCTCTCCATAACCAGAATCCTCTCTCTCCCTTGGACAGGATCTGGAATTCTCACTGATTACTCCAGGAAGAGCAGTGATGAAAATAACAACAGAACGTTGCTGAGTGCTTGCTAAATGCAGCTGGTCTCATTCGCCCTCACAGCAGCCCTGTAGGTAAAGTCATTATTATCCCTATTCTGTGGGCGAGGAGCAGAGAACATGGTGTAGAAATGAGAGACCTGGGCCTAAGTCCATGTGCCCAACTCCCAGGACATTCTTGGGTCTGAGCAGGAAGGTTCTGAGCATGAGCCCTGGGGCTGGGTTGTATCCTGGCTCCATTCCAGTGAGCTCTGTGACCTTGGATGAGGCTCCAATCTCTCTGCTCCTCAGTTTCCTCTTCTGCTAGAGTGATAATAGCAGCTCCTGCCCCATGGGCAAATGGGAAGGTAAAATGACATAATGGAACTTGGTTATTATACAGTGATTTTAGTTTAATGTAATTAATATAAATAACACCATCTTCACCCACTCTTGTTCTTTGTGGCCTTAAGAAGGTGGATACCATGCCCAAGTGTCTGTTCTGGACCAGCTCTTGACCTTTCTCTGCTCTATTCTATATCACTGGGGATGGGAAACTGCAGGCTGCCTTTTCCAGACTCTCAAGTTGTTTCTGGATGGATTTAGTAGTGAACAGGAGGCACTGAGGAGAGATGGGGGGCTGGAAATTATCAGGGTCCTCGCTCTCCCGTGCCTTGGGTGGCAGCGCTGTTTCCTTGATGGCTCCGTCTCTGGGACCCTGCCCATCAGATGACCTTGAGCCCAGGTGCAGGTAGCCTGTCCTTCTGCTCAGGGTGTGGTGACAGCTTCCTGCTGTTGTTACTCTCCTGAGTTTCCTCACCTGGGATTTCTCAGTCCTTTCATCGTCAGTGTAGCTGATTCTTGGGAAAAAACTCCCTTATTTTAAAAGCTCAGCTGACTTCATTTTCTGACTGTGCCTGACAGAGGCAACCTCCTTCAGCCCAGCAGTGTCTGCATGTCTGAAGTGGTCTCTTGGCTCTGCTGCTGTGGACCTTGTGGGACACATGGACTCTGACTGGGGCAGGGGTCGGGAGGCAACGGACTGAGGTGACTGAGGAGCAAAATCCACAACAATTATCGATCACCTGCTACATACCCTCTCTGCTCTCCACACCTCCCCCCACCTCGGCTCTTTTCATCTTGACAGCACAGAACAGCAAAATTGGCACTGTGTTTAGAAAGTGAGATGCTCCAGGAAGGCTAAAGAGCTGTGTCAGTTCCACGTTCTTGCTCTCAGTGGTAGAGGTGATGCCACAAGATCTGTCCAAATTAAACACCACCCCACAAGTCAGGGAAGACCTACCCCTCCACCACCGTCTGGAATCAAGATTAAATACAATATTTACATACAATATGTTAAGTACAATACTTGACGACCAATGTGATTGGTTTAAAGAGCACTCCTGGTGTCTCTGGAACAAACCTGGTGGTGAAGAAGGAGCAGGGCTTCCTTCTGCCGGTGCAGACGTCCCTGCAGGAACTTGAATTAACCTTGCTGGTCTCCAGATCAGATACTGGTACATATGGCAGGTGTCCACAGAGGGAACAGGGTTGTGACACAGATGTGCTCAGACACCTACAAAAACACGGGCCCTTGTGGCTGCCCTGTGGCTACTCCTGGGGGCAGATCCTCATGGTGGGCATTGGGCTGGAGAGAGCCGCTGCCTCCTTCCAGGACAGTGACTTAGAGCCTGGTGGCTATGGTACAGGGTCAAGTAAGGAGAGGGCGTCTCTGTCGCTCCCCTTGAGTAGGCGCTGGTCTTCATGATTAGCTCCTAACAAACAGCATCCTCTGGAGGTGATGCTGTGTGATTTCTGAGGCTGGGTCATCAGAGATACATAGCTTTCTCCTGGCCTTGTCTTCTGAGGCAGGCTGAAGAGCCATGAAGCTCTATGAAAGGAGTCCAGCTAACCTACAGTTGCCCGCTGTGGAGGCCCAGTGGACAGACCACCTAGGGAGAGAGAGAGAGAGAGAGAGAGAGAGAGAGAGAGAGGCCTAGGGAGCCATGGCAGATCCCAGGCTGTTCGAGTCCCCCTGGTGTAGACCTCTAAGGAGTGTGTGTGAGCCTTCAGAGGGGCAAGACCTAGGCCAAGGGCATTGAGGGTCAGAGGTCGCTCTGTGCTGAGTCCCATGGGAGTCTGTGCTAAAGGCAACACCAGTAGTAATGAGCCACCTTCATCATGGATGTTTTAGTCATTAATTTTGATTTTAACAAATATTGGTTAAAATATTACTTATTTTGGTTACTGAGATTTTTGGCACCTGCTTAAAATAGGTGCTCAAGGTGAATGTCTCTCCCAGTCCTGGCCTGGGGGAGCCCTGAGGCAGACCAGGGAGCTGGTCTGTCCAGGGAAAGCACCTGCAGGCAGCCCAGGAGAAACAGGCAAGAGAATAATGTTGGGCTGATTTGTTTGGCAGCAGTGACTGACTAGTGCACTGAGAGCTCACGCTCTATGGATTTACTTATTCATTTGCTTTATTTGTTTGTGTTTTTCAATTTATTAATTCAACCCCAACAATATCACAATCTACCCAACAGAAAGAGGAAGAGGACAGATTTGAGGGTGAAGGTGAAATTTGGAGGAAATACAGAAAAGTGTGGGAAGTCACAGCAAACACCTGTGTACTCTGAACCCAGCTCTGTGAAAAACAAATATTTTCCTTTTTACTTCTGATAATGAAATCAAGAATTAGTTTCCTTTGATTTAAATACCAACTAGTTCTACTGCCAATTAACTGTCATTGGACGAATTAATTATTCTTGCTGATCCTCAGTTTTGTCATCTGTAAAATGGGCAGCCTAGCAATACTTTCTTTACAGGAAATGACCCACTGCCTTGCAGACACTGAGTGTTCAGTACATGCTCACTGTCATTACTTTTGCTTTTGCTGCTGTTGGAAGTCTGAACCTGAAGAGAGAACCTGCCAGGATAATTGTAGGGGATAGTGTCCTTCCAATCAGCTGCTTTGCACTGCAGAAGATGTACTTCTTGCTATGTTTCCATTCCAAGGTAAACATTACTGCCCTATTTGAAACTCAGAGCAGGGATATTAGCAATCAGAAGTGTGATATATAAAACTGCAAATATGGCCCCAAAACAAACCGACATCTTGGGAAGGACAAGTCTTGGACTGAGAACCTTTGAACTAGAACAGATCTCTGCTTTCAGATTTAGAGCAAACCAGACAGACGCCTGCTTCATCATGTCCCTCTATGGCTGGGGTTGTGTTTTCGTTGTGAATCTGTGTAAAGTGTGAGTATGCGAGTGGAACTGGAAAGAGCATGGATTTCTGGGTTTGTCAGGAATGGGTATGTGCTATTTGTGTGCTTGTGCATGTGTGTCAGTGTGTGAGTGTGGGTGTGTTTGCGCATGTATGTATGTGCGTGTATGAAAGTAAACTCCAAGAAGTCAGGGGATGTGTGCCTAATATAGTCACAGGGACAGAATAGACAGTGTTGAATGAATGAATGAATGAATGAATGAATGAATGAAAGCCTATGAATGTGTGTGTGTGTGTCTGCCGATGTGTGAATGCAGGTTTGGGCTTTCTGTGACTGAGGGTGTGAATGTTCCAGTAAATGAGGGGGTCTGACATCTGACTGCATATTTAGGTTTCTGTAAGTCTAGAACTTGACTGTTCAGGGACAACGAATTTTCTCACAGCAGTCCCAAATCTGTGCCGATGCCATACCCCAAATCTGCATCCATACCCCTAGGGCTCCCCCAGCCTGCAGAGTCATCCTTCCCACCAGCCTGGAGCCACCCCCCATTCGGACCTGTGCGGCTGTGTCTCTTCTGGAGGAGGACACAGATGGCAGGAATAGGGAATCGGAAGCACTTGGCAATGAAGCGGCAATTCACTCTGCAATCCCTCCGGTATTCATTGCAACAATGCCCGCTCTGATGGGCTCCGCGCGCTGAATGCAGCTTTCAATGTGCAATCCGGCAGGAATTACGGCGCTGTGTGGTCCTCATCACGTCCACTTATTGTCAAGTGTTGCTGAGAATTCTCCTGCCCGGGATGAGGGAACCACTTGTTTTAGCAACTGATTTCCGAGTCCTCCTCTGGGTTGGGGTTTCTGCGAAGCTCCCGGTGATGTGTTATTGTTCCTGGTTTATGTTTTGGACATTAATGTGCTCTGCTGAAGTATGTAAATTGCCATAATGCGAGGAAATGAGATATAAAAATAACTCTGGGGCCAGAGGAGCTCTGAGATCGGCACAGCCTTTTCTGGTCCCGCCTGAGGTGGGGGAGGCAGTGGGGAGCAGTCTCTCTGGCAGGCAGTGCTGGGAGAAGACCTGAGATGCCCCGGATGAGCATTTGTCTGGAATGGCTGGCATGGAATGACCTCTGCCCCCACCCCTGCAGCTGCCAAGCTGGGTTGCTTAGAAGGGTTTGGAAGGTGGAGGGGGCCTGGTTTTTGGCGTTCCCTTTTTTCACTAAGCACAAGGCTTAGCCTTGCTGCTGGGCTGTTTAAGGGGGTCATTCACCCTCAGAGGACAGTTGCCTCCTTGCTGGATCACCTCCATTTTTCTTCTTGTCTGTTTCCCCCTTCCCGATATGCGGTGCTGGCTGGGGGCGGACCCAGCAGCTTCCCAGGTCAACTGGCTCCAGGTAGGATTGGCACATGGGCAGCGCTGGTGGGGATGGAGGCCGAGAGCAGGGAGGGAGAGAAGACAGAGACTTGCCCCTGACTCAGGTGGTGTCTGCAGGAGGAGCTGGTCCCTTCTGTGAACCCAGACCCCCAGGCAGGCCCCGGTGGTCCTTTCAGCAATGATCTTGCCTGTGACCATCCTCCCTCGGGTCCCAGGGCCGGGCGTGGCGGTGGTCTCTGCTGTTGCTCATCTTGGGATTGACTCACTGGCTCCTCAGTGCATCCATCACCGACATCAGCTCCAGCATTACAGTCCTTCTGTTTTAGATGCTTGTTTAGTCTCTAAGAGGCTCATCGAAGTCACCTTGGACCACCAGGTCTTCCTCCATCACCTGCCCAGGGAATGGAAAAAAAAGACCAGAAGGCACCAGGGAAACAGGTCTTATCTCTAGAAAGATGGAGCCCGAGGGTTCATCATAATAATGAAAATGGCTAACATTTAATTACTGTCCACGTGGCCCAGTGTGATCAGCACTTTCTTCTCCTATCTTAATACAGAAACCCTTGGAGCCGACTGTTTCCGTTGTCCCATTGTGTAGAGGAAACTGACTCACAGGAGAAAGGTTCATATGCCTATTTGGCCCATGGTGGGACAAGTGGGGGGAAATGACACATCTGTCCCCCTTCTATTTCAGAGACCTGCAGCGCATATTGCCACAGTAAAGGCCCTGCAAGTCCTCATCGAAGAAGCAGTTATCTCAATGAACCCAAGGTGTTCCACCATGAAATCCTTGTGTGCGATCCTTTATGGGAGCTCGTCCAAAGAACAGTTTTTAGCACTATTGTCTTCAAGAGGGCAGGGGAGCCCTTTATCTTGAGTATATCCAATAATTATTTGTGGGTATGAATCCACTGAGTAATCTACTTGGGGGACAGAAGGTCTTAAAACGGCAGAGTAAGAGGTGCTGTAGAGATTATGGGCTTCGCTGCCTTGTCCGGTCCTCTCCTATCCCATCAAGGGGTCTCTGGCCTTTTCCTGGACTCTCCAGGGGCTGGAGTATTCTCCTTTCCAAACAGTGCAGGCTGCCTAGGATGTCTTGGGGGACATTCACCTTTCTGGAATTTCCATCCAAGGACCCAAATACTTTTCCCACACAACAGTTGGTTGACTTTTTTACAATGCATGCATCATGTACACCTTCTGCCTTGCAGTTTCTAACTTATACTGTTTCAGTTCCTTGGTGAATTCCATCACCATTCCAAGCTCTTGGTGCCCAGATCTGAACCCAGAGTTGGGGGTCCCAACTGCCTCAATGACAGTAGAAGTTGTACCTTTTGAAATGTATGTTTCTGCTCATAAGAACCAACACTAATAGTGTGAGTGCTGTCTTCCAGCCACCAGATCACAGTTCTAGATGGAATTGAACCTATAGTCCCCCAAGTCTTAACACCTCCAAATATTTTTAATTTCAAAGATACCATTTCCAGTCAGTGAATCCTCCATCCTGTGCTGCTGCAGATGATTTAAGGACCCTATGGTAGGATTTGGTAATGTCCCTATCATGTTATTTCATAGTCTGACCCTTCATTTGTTCACACAACCTCATTCATTCATATTTTCTTGGCTTCTATCATCTGTAATCTATGTTTTCATCCAAATCACTGATAAAAAATGCTGGATAGGATAAAGCCAATCAAGGATCTAGGGTTCCCCAACAGGTGTTAGCATTTATCTGTTAGATAACAACTGATTATGCAACTATTTATGGTATTACATAATCAGTCACTTCTCTAGTCAAGATATATCACTCTTGCCTAAAAGAATTCACTTCTCTAAATATCTAAGAATACTTGGAAAGGAGTTGTCAAATAGCATTTTGGGGCCCAGATTCCATGTCTTCACACTCAGCCTGTTGATATATTTGTCTTCAGCTGATTTTAGCCTTGTCCATAGTTTCAATTTACGTATGTTGCCAAATCTTCTATGCCAAACAGATACTGGAAAAAATCTCCAAGTTCTTCTGGAGCATGTAAATTTGGATGCCCCTGTCATTTCCAAAGTGGTGTGTCCTTTCTTCCTATACACACCCCTCCTCCTCCATTCCCTAGCTCACAGAATGGCAAACCTTCCCCTCGTGCCAAAATTGTATTTGGATATTGGAAAACATTCACTCAGTGGCTAGGCCTATAGATTCTCTCTTAAAACTCCCGCCTTCTGTCTTTTCCAGGTATTGTCACCTGGGCTGTCCTCATTTGTTGAGGTGACCTCAAGAGCCTGCTTTCCTCCCCTTTCTCCCAATTTTTTTCCCCATCAATCACAGCGCAATCTTCCTAAAATCTGTGTCCCTGGTCCCTCCCTTGCTTAAGACCCCGCCATGGCTCTCTAGTGCCTTCTGGATTTTGTATCTAATCCCCTTAGGAATTTTAGAAGGACTTTTAATACTTTGCTTCTGCAGGTCCCTCAGCCCTATACATATATTCTCTACCCCTGTCCTCTGTTTTCTTTTTTTTTTTTTAAATAATAAATTTTATTTTTATATTCCCCATACAATTGCAACCCCCCCTTTCTGATCCCAATCCCTCCCCTCCCACCCCCCACCCCCCAAAAGTGTCTCTGTTTCATAGTTTTTTGTTGATTCTGATTTTCACTTTCTTATAGTTATTCATTTTCCTGGTCCCTTATTTAAGTTTTCTAGATTCCTGCTATGAGTGAGACCATCCGGTATTTTTCTTTTTCTTTCTGGCTTATTTTGCTGAGCATGATCCCTTCCAGCGCCATCCGTGTTGCTGCAAATTGCATGTGCTTATCTTTTTTGAATGCTGAGTAATATTCCATGGTGTATATGTACCACATCTTCTTGATCCAGTCATCTATTTTTGGGCATTTGGGTTGTTTTCAAAGCTTAGCTATTGTAAATTGTGCTGCTATAAACATAGGGGTGCAGGTGTTCTTTGGAATTGATGTTTCTATGTCCTTTGGGTAGATACCTAGGAGTGGAATTGCTGGATCATATGGAAGCTCTATGTTTAGTAGGTCCAGAAATCTCCACACAGCTCTCCATAGTGGTTGGACCAGTTTGCACTCCCACCAGCAGTGCAGGAGATTTCCTTTTTCTCCACACCCTCGCCAACATTTGTTGTTGCTAGTTTTTTTAATATGTGCCATTCTCACTGGTGTAAGATGGTATCTCATGGTAGTTTTGATTTGCATTTCCCTGATTACAAGTGATGTTGAACATTTTTTCATATGTCTGTTGGCCATTTGCATTTCCTCTTCAGAGAAGTTTCTTTTTAGCTCTTCTGCCCATTTTTTGACTGGATTATTTTCTTTGTTGTTGTTGAGTCTCATCAGCTCTTTGCAGGTTTTTGTGATCAGTCCTTTATCATTAGTGTTGGGTGCAAAAATGTTCTCCCAGTTGGTGGGGTTTCTCTTTGTTTTGTCCTCTGTTTTCTATCCACAGTTGATTATTGGAATTCCTGAACACACTAGGGGTGGGGGTGGGAGGCTCTTGTCACTGGGTTTTTACACATACAGTTTTCTTCTCTTGTTTTATCAACATTTCTTAGTCCTATAGATCTCAGCTCAGATTTTATCCTCTCCAGAAGAGATTTTACAACTTTCCAAGATTGGGTGAGAGGCTCCTCCTTTGTATTCTCAGCTCCCCTTATGCTCAGTAAGGATAGAGATGACATCAGAAAGAGCTAGTTGCCCTTTGTGCCAAACAATCGGATTAGAACAGTACTTTAAAATCTGAGAGGGTTTGGGGGGATTTTACGTCTTCCATAATGAGATTGGCTCCATTATTGATGTAGTCCATTAATGACTACATTAATGTTGGGTGGGTTGTTGGGAAGGTATAGTCCATAAGAGAAAGGAATTCCTATTGTTACATCACTGACAACTACATGGAGGGCAGAGAATGGTGCAAAGCCACCTTTTGCTTTTACTGATGCCTCTGCAATGTTCTACCTTGGGTGGGAATGAAAGAGTCGCTTTCTTTGTTTTCCTTTCTTTATTCTGTCCTCTGCTACGATCATCTTCATCTCTCGCCTCATTTCCACTCATCTCCAGACACTAAGTATCACTCACTTCATTTCAACAAGGAAGGGTTGGGATGCTCTTTTTGAGTTTTCTGGATTTTACTGGTATGAAGGAAATGGCCCCATCAGGTTCAGCTTTAGAGTAAGGCATTTATAAGACTCATGTGCTTTGTTTTTGCTTGTATTGACTCTATTTGTTATGCTAACATATTCCATATTTTTCCTTACCCTTTCCAATAAACTTTTCTATATTTCCTTACCTTGATAAGTGTCAGGGGCTCCAAGGGAATTAGTGAGTTCTACAACCAGGAAGAGGATTAAGGAGGTACAGAAAGCCCATTTTATCATACTTAGAAAAAAGGATAACATTAACAATAACTAGAGTAAAGCCAAAACGTTTGTTCTGTCTCTGTTGTCTCTAAAGCCTGTCATAGATTACTCTCTACCTTCCTTATGATTCAATGGATGCTTGGGTGGGTGGCATAAACTGCCAAGGGCGAACAATGAGACTTCTACTAGACCCAGGACTGCAGCCCAAGGTCCATGTTTAGTTCAGAAAAATTTGTCACTAATAATAGCAAAGTGCCTGGCTCTCCAACCACTGCTTATTGGGGACACGTGGCCTGTGGCATTTACTAGAGTTACCCCTTGGTACAATGGAGGCCAGGGATTTTCAAATCCTGCCAACCTGTACAACAGGGAGGCGGGTGCTCTCTGCATCCTCCGGCTCCTGTCTTTGCAGATGGTGATGTCACAGTCACTCTGCTGCATCTGGGGCCCTTCCGCTGAAGAAGCGTCTCTCAGGCCCACCAGCTTTAGTTTCCTGCCTGGCCTGCTCCTTCCTAAACAGAAGCATGCAGGACCACAGGTCACACATGCACAAGGGGGTTCCCAAGAACATCCCCTGGCCTGCTCATCACCATAATAATTCTCAGCCTCCCAACCGAGTAGCCTGTGAAGTTAGAGCTCCTTAATTAGAAATCTAAAGGACAGCACCTGCCATAGCTTACACGGGATTTATGCGAGTCTGCCGTGATGAGCTTGGAGGGAACAGAATGATTCACGATGGACCCGCCTGACTCCTGATTTACAGCCCATCATTTACATGTTGCTAAAGTCAATTGGCATGTGCAGAAGGTCATACTCAACTAGAATCTCCATCACCAAGTCTCTGGGGCTGGTCTTTCAGTCATGTTGTACCCAGGCTCTGATGACCAAAGGAAATGACAGTGATCTGGGCAAAGAGTGTCTGCAGGCCCAGTGGCCAACTCCAGCGGGCACTGGTCCCCTAACCAACTATACAGACTTGGGAGACTGAGACTCTGGATGGTGGTTGACAGCCTGAGATCTGGAGCAGAAACATCCTTTTGTTAGCCCTATTACTTGGGGGAGCCACCTAACCTGTCCTAGCATTGGTTTCTTTACCTGTAAAGTGGGAATGGGCTAAATGGTATCAACCTCATGGGATTGTGAAAATGAAATGAGGTAAATTTGGTATTTAGAACAGGGCCTGGTATGGACAGACTTGGGTATGAGATGTTATAGCCTAGTAGTAAAGCAGGTTTTTTTGCTTTTTTTTTTTTTTTGGAAATAAGATGATTGGTTTGGGCACTACTCTTCTGAGCCCCCCAATCATATGTTGGAACCCTAACCCCCAGTGGCATGGTGTTAGGAGGTGGGGCCTTTGAGAGGTAACAAGATCATGGGGGTGGGGCCCTCTTAATGGAATTGGTGCCCTTATAAGAAGAGGAGAAGGGAGAGAACTTGCTTCTTCTGGCTCTGCTACGTGAAGACACAGGCAGCTGTCTATAAGCCAGGAAGTGGGCCCTCATCAAAACCTGGCCCTAATCACAGGCTCTCCAATCCTCAGAGCTGTGAGAAATAAATTTCAGTTGTTTAAACCACCCAGACTGTGGTATCTTGTTGTAGTAGCTTGAATGTGTGGGTCTGGGCTTGGCCCCAGTCGGAGCAGATCTTAACTCCCAACTTCTTGTGCATGAACTGAGAGCAGTTCTGTTGACTCTCTCCACATGCAATTTTGACAATGGTCTACTTCTTCTTCTTTTTTTTAATAGACGAACTGGGGTATAGGCCAGAGGTGTGGGGGGAGGGGGTGGGGAGAGGATTCACCAGAGACAAAGTGAGGAACAGAACAGGTGGAGCTATTGAAATACACTGCTGAGGGGAGCAGCGGGTGAGACAGGAGAGGTCTGCTGCGCCATGTGGGTCAGCTCCCTGGCCAGGGATGGAACTCATGCTGTAGTGGCTGGACATGGCTTCATAGTGCTGTGACTTTAGCCCCTGTGCCACCAGGGAGGCCCTGACAATGGCCCATTTCTCTACAGGATCAAAGATTCCCTCTTCTTTCTTGACCTACTTTCAGAAACATCTATCGTCCTCATTCACTGCACTGGGCTGTCCCTGCTTTTCTTCTCCAAAGTTGCTTTCTCAGAATTGACCAATAGCCCACGGAACATATCCACTCTTCTTTGACTTGTTTGTTCCTCTCTACCTGTTGCAACTGGGTTGTCCCATCTTGTTGGAGTCTGAAACCTAAGTCCTGGAGAGTGGATTCTTCCCCCGGCAGAAGCTGCACTGACATCCAGTCGGGCTTTGCTCTCACCCATTTCTGGGACAAGTTGTGAGCGGAATTGGCGTTCCAGGGTCAGTCTGTGACCCCCTTCTCACAGCATGGAGACCCTGTTCCATGGACTGATAACTCTCGCCAGAGACTCATGGCTGCGTTCTTTGACCACTTGGCGGCCAGACCACGGCAGAGTCAGCAGACAGCTCGAGGCATCACAGAGTGGACCTGCTCAGGAAGTGTGTGCTGAATAGAGAAGATGATGAATGGGGATGCAATAATTAGAGGGTATTTTTCCTCCTTCCTTCCTTCTTTTAAAGAGAGTTAATAAGTGGTATCTTTTTTGAGGTATAACATACAGAATCAGCACTTTCCACTTATCAAAATGTTATTTCCAACATTCAAAAAATCTTCATGGGTTGATCTCTTTTGGAAAAGTTAATTGACTTATTTTCAGCAAAGTTTCCTGATTTTCCCTTTAAAAATCCCCATAAACCACTCATGATGTCCTTTGTAATCAATTCGTCACAATAGTTAAAATGCATTCAATGTTTCCTATCTGCCTCATCCTGGGCTTGGTGTTCTAATAGCAACTCCCTTTCACTCTCACTGAGACCCCGGATGTAGATTCTGTACCAAGATTATTGCTC
Source organism: Talpa occidentalis (assembly GCF_014898055.3). Taxonomy (NCBI): domain Eukaryota; kingdom Metazoa; phylum Chordata; class Mammalia; order Eulipotyphla; family Talpidae; genus Talpa; species Talpa occidentalis. The sequence continues at coordinate 92,027,790 of NW_023600993.1, forward strand.
CAATTGTCCTAACACACAAGCTCCAAAGTCTCAGTGGCTTTGCAAGGGGAAGCTTTATTTCTCCCTCTTGCACAGGTCCCTGAGGACAGGATGATCCTTCTCAACAATACAGTTGCATCAGCGGGAACACGTGGCCGCCAACATCACCACGTAGAGGGAGGGGGCGCCGGAGACTTTCACGGGCTATGTTTTAGGATCAGCCTTGGAGATGGCTGATGTCATTTCCACCCACATCCCTTTGACCAGAACTTGATCTCTTGGCCCCACCCAACTTCAAGTGATGTCAGACAACATAGGCGGCAGCATCGATGTCTGGTGGTCTCTGGAGCTGTGTGTCACGTGCCATTTCTGTTTTATAAACAGGGAAATGGAGGGTCATACATATACGTGAACTGCTCCAAGCCACATAAAATGGTAAAAGGAAGAACCCAAAATCAGTTCTTCTAAACTTGAAGAAGACTGTGAACTCTAAAATCACCACAAAACTCTCTGTGAAGGGGTTCGTAATCTAAAGAAGTTTTAAAATCCCTGAATGAAAAAATAAAAATACAAATACTGGGGATCAATAAAGTAGGGTTCATGGACCAAATCTGGGGCACCGCCTGTTTTTATAAATAAAGTTTTATTGGACTGCAACCATTCATGGCCACTTATGTGTCATCTATGGCTGCCTTTGTGTTACAACAACCATGCTGAATAATTGTGACCGAGACTATTTGCCCCACTGGGTTTACAATATTTACTATCTTGCTGTTGCACCCCCGTTCTATGCTATTAGGGCACATGTACATATATATGCACATATGTAACATACAGGGCATGCACAGATACACAGAGTGGACCTGCTCACCTTTTTCTGGAAAATGCGTTTCACTGGGAGTACTCAAGGCAACAGCTGCCACAAGAGCCAGTGCTTCTCAAACCTCCCTGTGCACATAAATCATCTGAAAAATAAGATTATTCAGTGGGTCTGGTGTGGGGAGAGAGACTCTGTATTTCCAACAGACTCTTGCATGGTGCTGATGCAGCTGGTTCATGGGCCACACTTTGAGAATCAAGAGGCTACAGGATTTTAGCTGTCATGGTCCATAGAACCTATTTTGAGACTAGTGCTATGCTGTAATTGACCATTTGTATGTTTATTTTTTCACTCAGGAATTTTAAAACTTCTTTAGATTATGGGCCCCTTAACAGAGAGTTTTGTAATGATTTTAGAGTTCACAGACTTTTCCTAACACCTGCCGAGAAGCTTTATATGGATCTCTGAAGGGGAAAAAAAAAACGCTCTATTAAGTTAGGAATTCCTTAATCCTTATTACTATTTGGCCATGATGAAGAGTAGGAACTTAGTATGTGTTTCCAAAAATAAATGGGTGGATGGATGATTGGCTACATGGCTGATGTAATTGGTATAGATAGAATAACACACACACACACACACACAAACACACACACATTTTCAATCTAAGGTAGAGAGAAGCTGTATCGCTAATTGACTACTGACTGGAGTTCATTAACTTAACCACTCTCTCCCTTAGTTTCTTTTTGAGATCCTGGAGCACTTAGTCCAGGTTTGCCTGGGAATGAGGGGTTTACTGACACAGGACACTCAGTGCTAACGCTGGGGCAGCCCCAGGCAATGCAGGGTGAGCTCATCCTGAGCGGAGGTGAGGCCAAGGACACTCTGAGATCGTTTAAGACCTGGGACCGGGACTCTGACTCTTGCCCTCGTGGCCAGCATTTTCTGCCACATCAGCACCGTCTGTACTTTTTCAAAAGCCCATCTGTGCCCGCAAAGGAGTGACTTCCTGTGTGCATGGGCGGCCCTGGGGAGGCTGGGTCTTGGAAAGCCCGTTTTGGATTATAAGCCTTTGAAGACATCTGCAGGGAAGGGATAATTCATTCCAGAAAAACTGCTCTTTTTGCCATGCAAACCAGAGACCAGGAATGGAAATTAGATTTCTAATTACACGGGGCATTTCAGAGCCACCTGCTGGCTCTGGCGTCTCACTGAGCCGCTTCGAAGCAGAGGTGCTGGGGCGCGGCCGGCCTCGGCCTCTGAGGTTGGGCTGCTGGGAGGCCTCGGGCCAGCTTCCTGGGTCAGGGCATGAGCTGCTGCCTTCAAAGACCTCTTGCAGCTGCATCCACAGCCTCCAGGGGCCTGATGCCAGGGAAGGTCTTCTCCGAACTTAGCAGCAGTCCCTCCTGCTGCTCAGAGCCCTACCACAGGGCCAGTGTCGCCTTCCATCTCTGTGCACAGTCTCCTCCTGCGCCTGGCTGTGAGCTGACGGGGTGTGAGCACTGAGAACTGAGGGACTTAGTGAGTCTGCTTCCTGGCAGACTCACACCCACAGCAAGCTGAGACAGATCCAGGCCCAGTTCTCACTCCCCTGTGTCTCAGGCTTTGCTCCGCAGAGGGGATGCTGAGACGGAGGCTGGAGCGCAAGATGCGTTGGGAATCAACACCTGTGAAAGGCAGGTGGGGCAGCAGGATTGAGCAGGAGGAAAGGTCAGATCACCATGCAGGTCCAGCATGGCCTGAGCCAACTCAGAAGAGATTTCTGGAATGAGCATTGCCCTTTGGAGTTGTCCTGGCTTGAGTTGAAATGGCCACGCCTTTATTGCCTTGCTTTGCTCCGTCAGTGGATGTGGATTCCTGGAGAAGGACCAGTGAGCTGACCTATGCAGCTGAGATAGATGTTGAAGGAGCTGACACTGGTCTGTTCCTCATCTGTAGGTGGGCATGAGGATTTGCTGAAGGGCTTCTGGACAACACAACATGGTGTCTGTCACAGCCAGCTCATTACCTCTTTGATCTTGGGTACGGAATTAACCGTTCTGTGTCCCCATTTTCACATATAGTAGTTCCTTCTTATCTGTGCTTCATTTTCCAAAAGAGGGCTAAAAATACTATGCACATAAGATATTTTTGGGGAGGATCACATCACATGTGACTTTTGTTAAGTGTGTTGTTACAATTGTTTTATTTATTAGCAGTTATTTTTATTAGCCACTTACTGTGCTACTTTATCAATTAAGCTTTCAAATGGAAAATTTAAACATGTACAAAACTTATACAAAAGTAATGAACTTAGCAAAATGGAGGTCCACCAATGAACCATTTTTTACCGTCATCAATTCATTGGACTTCTGTTCCAGCACTACCCTACCCCACCCGCAGATTGCCATAAGCCAGTCTCCTATTCAGACACACTGTGTTTCCCCCATTTACATTTTAGATAATAGCTCTCAAGATAAGTGCTTTTAAAAAACATAGTCACCAGTGTTCTCAGCAGATTAAATAAACTAATACAAATGAAGCATTGGCACATAGTAGAGGTTTAGAAATATTAGCCAGATCAGAACACATCCTCTTTGGAGATGACACATGAGAGAAGGCAAAAGGAAACTTCATTCCATCTACTGTTAGGGTTCAAACATACTGCACAGATATCACCTTCCTTCATCCTTTGCCCATAACAGACATGATCATTCAATCACAGAGCTAGTGAGCAACAGTTTCAGGCAGCTACAACCCATCAGCTGGGTTTATCCATAAGATGAAACCAGTTTGCCCACGTTGTCCTGATGGTCTCAAGTTGTCCTCTCATGGGACTGACGGCTTAACCTAGAGGCAGCCCACCTGTCCTCTGGCTCAGCTGACAGCTTGCATGGCTCCGGGTCTGCTCTGGCTCACAGCAACTCTGTACACCAGATGCCAACAGGTCCCTCTTTGCCATTTCCAATGGTGGGCGGGGTGGGGGGTGGTTTGGGGTGGAGAGATGAGAGGTGCTCAGACTTCAACCAGGACTAGCTGAGGAGGAGAAGCAACTCCTGGACCCTTGAGCTGCTCAACTCTGGCATTTAAACATCTGCCCCTGGAGTGTTGTTCTCATCCAATCTCTGCTTTCTTTTACTTCTTCCGTGTCTTTGCCAGACGCTCCTTGGGCTTGTTAAATTCTTGTTCCTCTCTTCCAGCCTGCCTCACTTTGCCACACTGTCTCTAGATAACTTAGACCTCTCTCCAGTAGGGAAAGTGTCAGGCTAAAGGAGTCAAAGATGCTGGTGAGCATGTGTGTGTGAAATAACTTCTAACATGTGTGCACGACTCCAGTTATGCAGCGATTTCATGTTGATGTCTTCATTCCTGCCTCACAGAGTGCTGTCAGCTAGTTATCATCATTCTTATTTTACAGATATGGAAGTGGAAACCCGAAGGGGCTCATATTTCCTCTCTATCCAGCATCTTAGACAATGAGGTCAAAGGGGCAGATTAGGGGTTTTTGACTCAGAATGATATTGAGGCTTCATAGCCCCGGGTGATTTTTAAGCTGTGAAATTCTTTTTTTAAATGAAGCTTTATATTTGTGCCTACTATCTAAAATTCTGGGTGAACTAAGATGGGAGGGGATGGTGTTCTGTCTACCATTAGTGTGTGGTAGGGGGAAGGGAAGATTGGTTTATGGAATCCCTAGGACTTTGGGGAGCCTAATCTAAAAACCTCCATGTTAAACAAGCAGATGCAGGGTATAATTTTATTGGCATTGGGTATAATTCTACTCTTGAGAGTTTTAACAGCATAACCAGGAATCACTGGTTAGGAGATTCTATTCTTTTAAACCCATACTTTTTACCCTTTAAAAATATGGTGGTTACTACTTGCTGGGAGCAACTGTTAATGCTAATGTGAATGTACTACTTCTGGGATTAAGCTGGGCCAAACCCAGACCTGCTGGGAATGAGCTGTCCTCATCTTGTGTGGCTTTGGTCAGAGAGAAAGGAAGGGGCTTGTGCTCTAGGTGGCCCAGAGCTAAGGCCAGCACTAAAATGAGGCTAATGCTGATTATAGTGGTAGCGGTAAGTTATTATGAACAAGTAGGATGCCCAGGACTGCATACTCATAAGTGATTAAGCTGGGATTTAAACCTGCTCTCCCAGCTCTGGAGTTCACACTCCCAACCACTCATGCATCTGCCTCTTCAGTCTGATTCTTCCAGGTTATCCTTACCACAGCTTTGGAGATGGGTATCTTTTCTTTCATTTGCTCGAGGATACCTGTGTATGAAAGGAGACACCTGGACACAGGTGAATCTGATTCCAAGTCATGAATTCTGTTGCTTCTAGAGAGGAAGACACGACGAGGTTCATAGCGGCATTATTCACAACATCCGAGACACAGAATCAATCTCAATGTAATCGACAGGTGACTGGAAAGAGAAATTGTGGAATATTTACTTAATGGAATGCTAGTCAGCTATTTAAAAAAGATGAAATGATGCCGTTTGGGACAAAGGAATACATCTTGAGGTGCCTATAGTAAGTTAAATAAATCAGAAAGTGAAAGACAATTACCAGATGGTTTCACTCATTTGTGGAATATAAATAACCAAAGAAAACAAACTGGCAAAACACGACAAAAATAATTCTTTGACTCTATAAAAAATGTAGTAGCTACCAGAAGGGCTAAGAGAACTTGAATTCAAGTTTCTCCTGAATGGTGAGCAATGTAAAGTTTTCCTTTCCCTCCTCTTTGGAAATTTTCAGAATATCTACTTCCCATTAATGCATTGGATAGCTGGATCTTTGACCTGGGCATCTGATTAAGTGGCAAGTATGGCCTAAAACTGGGGTGGGCTGAAATTATGGGCACCCGAAGGTTTACCATGTCTGACTTTCATTCAAGTGCCTTGAATATAGTAAGGACTCAGTAAATAGTAGTGTTAATAGTAATTATAGTTATAATTTCATCCTGGCTCCTCTTTCTCTACTACACTAAGATCTTCAAGAGCTCAGGGAAATGCACTTGCTTTATTCATTTCTGGATTCCTACCACTGGCAGAATGCCTGACTATAGCAGGGTTCCAATAAATATTCGTTTTTATGATTAACGAATTCATCTATTCTCTGACCAACAAAGTTCTATTCTTAGTCCTAGTCTCTTCTTTATTCCAGGCACTTCCTTCCTTGGAAACTGGTCCATCCTTGGGTACTAGCTCTCAACTCCACACAGTGAGTTTCCAAATCTATATATCTACTTTCAGCTCTTTCAGCTCCAGTTTTATGTTTCTGACTTATTAGGTTTAAGTTATTTGGAGTTGATACTATTAGACCACTTTTGACTTACAAAAAGCAATTTCATAAATTGCAAGCTAATACACTTCACTTTTTCACTTGAATATTATGTTTTCATCTTCAGCACAGAGCAACAACCTTGAACTCATAGTCATTGCTCTGCTCACTGGTCGCTGTTCTTCTTGACATTGATTCATAGAAAAATGCTTTTAGAATGGAGAGTATTGATCTCATGCAAAAGCAATCATTTTCCAACAATAAGCAGTGTTTATTGGATCAAACAACAGAAGAGAGGGCAGATTGCAGAGTGTCTTCATGGAGAAATCCATGTGCATCTCTCCAATCCAAGGCTAATAATACCCTATGTAATCTCTGGAAGACCCCTCAGTTCTGCTGGAGGGGGAAATAGATCACTTCCAGCAGGAGATGTTGGGCCTCTAGTTTGCCTACTTACACGTGTGTGGGCACTCTCTTTCTAGCCTTCCAATCTCATTTCAATACAATTCCAAACTCTAATGCTCCCAAAAGGCATCAATCTGTCCAATAACATTGTTTTACCAGAAAGATCCAGAAAGATTTAGTGACTTGCCAGAGGTCACATCACAAAATGACGCGAGGCAGAATGTCCAAATACTCTTCAGGCTTGTGTTCTAGTTCTAGGTGTATCAGGTACTGGGATTCTCCAGGTTTCCAAGGCTTTAATCGCTGCACTTCTCTTCCCTCTTGTTTTCTGACCATATTTAATTAGCCATCAAGTTCCTCCTGTCCCCAGTATTTATATAGACCTACCTTAACCCATGGATGCCATATAGTTTGGGCCAGCTCCATTTCCCACTTGAATTCCTATGGGAGAATTTTGTTGTCAAAGTTCTGTCCTGTTCTCTTACATAAGATCTTCCTAAAGATATCTATATATCTATTTGGATAGATCGATCCCTATATCTATCTATCTATATAGATAGATTAATCTATATCTATATATATTTATATCTGTATATCTTTCAAAAGTCCCTAGGGACTTATAAATTAAAGTGTGGCTTGGCCCAGAGAGATAAATAACTTCTAAAATTTAAAAATGAAATGTATTTACAAATACATATTTATTATACACATTTAGATCCTTTCCTTCTCAGTTAGTATCTGAAATGGATGATCTGCTATTTTGAGAACACCTAAATGTTTCCATCTTTGTTTCTGTGGCTTCCCCTTTCTGAAAACTGTGTTTCTTATGATGGTCAGCATTTATGCTGTATTCCCTTTTCAAACTCATAATATAACCAAAGCAACATGAAATATCCCATCCGCTCATCACCTAGATCGGCATGGGGATGAAGATGGCAGTGCAGCCAAGAGTGAAAGTTGGTCACCAGGCAGGAACATCTTGTTCCTGGCTCTCAAGAATCCAGATGTGGTGTCGAGGAGGTGTTTACAAGTATGCAATGGAATGGACTAAACATGTGAATCATCCAAATGTCTTAGGAATAAAAGTAGAGGATTTACTGTGACAGGGGTGGCATGGGATTCAGTGAGATATTTAATTAATGCTCATCACAGAGCAGGCTTTCACTGGTTTTTTGTTTGTTTGTTGAATTACCTATTTACTGCTTCCTGGTACAAACCTGTGGGTCCTTCTTCTTGGGGATATGGTGCATTGTTAGCCATCTTCACAATTTTTGCAGCCATGACCCCCTCTGGATGCCTCTTTCCCCACTCACCTCCACCTGCCATCTCTCCCCACTGTATGTCACAGGCCAGATGAGCTCCATCTTCCCTGGAACAGGAGGTGAATTTGATTCTGAATGATCAGATTCTGATTCTGTTCTCTTCCTCAAACCCTTTTGTGTCAGGGGAACTCCTTGAGGTAGGTATACTTGGAGATAAATTTAAATTTTTAAAAAGTTGAAATTCCTCAATGATTTTAATTTTAGGGTATTGTATGTAAAAGATGAGACATAAATGAAGCTGGTTTTTCTCATTGCCTTAAATGTGGGTTCTAGAATAAAAGCTAGTGTTTATTCTAAGTTACCAACCAATTATCTGCCATTACTATGCGAAGTAATTGACATGCATTATTTCATCGAATCCTTACGGAAACTATGAGTTGGCTCCTGGCTACTGTTAATATTCCCATTTGTGGAAAAGGAAGCTGGAGTTTGGAGAGGCTAAGTTGATTTGCTCAAGGTCACACAGCAATTAAGTGATAGAGTCCAAATTTGAATCTAATCAGTCTAACTTCAGAGTCTGCCTTTAGCCACTACCTTATTGTGTTTTTCATATCATCAAAGGGACAGAAGAACATTCCTGATGGCGGCAGAAGATGGTAGGTTTAAATATAATGAACTAACATTTGTTGATTGCCTACTGGCTGCTTGATACCATTAGATATGTTGATATGTCTTATCTCAGATAATCTCCAGCACAACACTGGAAGGGAATCAGGTATTATCCTCTGTATTCCATGAATGAGGAAATTGGGGAACAGAGAGGTCAAGTGGCTCACTTGAAGCCACATAGCTCAGAGGCGATAGGTGTGCCTGCTACATTAAACTATGTCTAGGAACAGAAAGCTCCAATCTTTTTTCCTCTATTCTCAAACTGACTTTTAACTCTACAGTGCCAATATTCCTGCACTGAATTCCCATTGCCTCATAGTGTTTCCTAGTAGACCCACCCAGGACAGACTTCTGGAAAAGTCTGTGAGTGAAGCAGGAGGGTGTGTGCTTCTGCCCTAGTCTCTGTCTGGCCCTTCCCAATGGAAGTCCACAGCTCAGACAACCCACCGGGGCTCCCTGGAGTCTTCCCAGAGAATAATGTTCTGCTCAGGGGTGATAGAGAGCTCTGTGGCCTGCCCAGCTGAGGTATCGGAGAAAGATCCATCACCCCTGAGTGATCGGTGACCCACAGGTACCGTGCGTGGAACCTAATGACCAGTCACTCAATTACCAGCTCAGTGACATGTTTATAAGGGTGAACTTTAGAGTGCTATTAGGGAGCAGACAGATGAACTATAGCTGTGCCTGCAGGGCAGAGCTCACCCAGCCCAAATGCCTCTGCAGACCCATTACCCAGTAATTAGGGGGATTTTTAAGTAGGAAGCAAGGAGTTAAATTATTGCTTAGATTATTGCTTCACTTGTCACAGAGGAAAGTGCTGCTTTGGGGAGAGAAGGAGGATGGAGGAAAGGAAGGAAGGAAAAGAGAGTCATGGGGGAGAGGGAGCAAGAGAAAAAGGGAGGGAGTGTGGGTGAGTGGAGACCGGAAAATCAGGCTTGAGGTGAGAGCCCTATTCATTTTCCAGTTGGTGCTGTAATAGGAACAGACTGAGGATGACCAATGAGATGTGCAGACAGGTCTGGAATCTGCGCCACCAGCTGTGGTTCCTCCAGTCCCCGTGCACACAGCACCTGCTTGGGCCATGGTAGCTCTCAGGGAAGATGAAGATAATACAAGAATAGCTTCCAACGATTGTGTGCTGGAGTAGAGCTTTGTTAGCATCATCCAGGGGTCAGCTCAACAGATCCCCTCCACAGATGAGGAGGCTAGTACTGTGACCCTCCCCACCAGTCGAGGACACTGGAAACCTCTACATGACTAAGTGACAAAGCTGGGTGGCCCACTTAGTGCCCAGGCCCAGGATTATGAGCCCCTCACCATGCAGCTCTGTGGTCTTCATGATCCCAGATGGCACCAGACCCCGACTCTTTGCAGAAGCCAAGGATGCTCTGGATTGACTCTGCCTGGATTGGTTTCCACTACTTCCTTCCTTCCTTCCTCTCTGGAGCAAGATTAACTGCACATATTCATTTTAATGTGTGTGTAATTTTTTTATTATGAAAAATATTAAGCATAGATCAGGTTGACAGACCTTCATGCAGCCATACCTCAATTTAGAAAATTATTAACTACCCACCAATCTTGTTTTTTACATCTCTCACCCACTTTCTCCTTCCTTCTTGTGTGATTTTGAGGCAAACCCTGTGTATCCTTTCATTTCTGAATGCTTCAGTGTGTATCTTGACAATACACAGATTATTAAAAAAATTTAAATACTTTGATCATATAAAAATGTTAATAACAATGATTTATTATCCATTCTGCCCACATTTTCCAAATGTATTATAGGCTTTCAAAAATTATTTGTTTCAATCAGAATCCATGTAAGTTCCACCCATTGCACTTAGTTCATAGGTTGGTGAAGTTTTTTAAATCTACTTTTTTCCCTTGAGATTGACTTGTTGAAAAAACTGGGTTGCTTGTCTTAATGAATTCCCCACAGTTTACACATTGCCGATTGCTCTTTATTTTTTATTTTATTATTATTATCATTATTAACATTTAAAAAGACAGAATTATTAAGAAAAGGAGAAAGGAAAAAGAGGCACCTTGGTCGTCCCAAGTGGGCAGGAGAGCTGCCAGGCTGATTGCAAGTTAGTGCTGCGGTTTCACATGTTCCTTTGGCCCTGGCATTTCCTGTAAGTTGCTAGTTGGGTCTAGAGTTTTGACCTGATTCAAGTTTAGCATTCGGGCAACAAGGCTCCCTAATCTATGCACAACGTACTTCCATTAGGGAGTTTGGCTGGGTCTTTTCTTGAGATGACCGTGATCGCCAGTGATGAATCCTCTCCCTCCCCATTCAGTCATTATCTGAATCACTTTTTAAAGAAAAGCATCTCTCCTGGGCTATAGTTGATATAGGAAAGGCAAGCTAAGGACAGGTTCTTTTCTCCTATTGTCTCAATAGGGACTGTTTCCTAGTTTTCAACATTGGACTCCAATGACCTTATCATTACCATTCTGTGCCCCTCCATTTAAAAGTCTTCGATGGGTTTCAGTTCTTTGCAGTTGTTTTTCTTACTCAGACCCAGTTCTCCTGCTTCTGGGCATAGAAGACTCTTTAAGGTGACTTTGAGTCTTGGAGACAACACACATGGCTTTTGATAACTGCCTGCTGTCTGGTTTGACATGTGACCCAGACCCAACTTTAATGTTTTCTTTTCTTTTCCAAACTAGACTCAACCTTGTCTCTTTCACTGGCGACTACATTTAGGTACCCACACTTTGGGTTTTGGGGTGCTCATTGTTACTGCATTTGCCATTTGGGGGGAGCTTGTATTTATTTATTTAAAAGATTTATTTATTTATGCAAGAGGTGGGGTATAGGCCAGATGTGGGGGAGGGTGAGAGGATTCACCAGAGACAGAGCGAAGAACAGAATAGGCAGATGACCGAAAACACTGCTGAGAGGAGCAGTGGGTGAGACAGGAGAGGTCTGCCGCACCATGTGGGTATCTCCCTGGCCGGCCAGGAATCAAACCTGTGCTGTAGAGACTGCGGGCAGCTTCACAGCACTGTTCTCAACCCTCTGCACCACCGGGGCAGGCTTGGGGGGCCTTTTAGAAGTTGCTGGTAGGACATAGGTATTTTGCCTTGCACATAAGACATAAGAGACATAAGAGAAAACATATAAGACATATAAGACATAAGTGAAAACAAACACATCTTGAGTTTATATCTGAACTTCTGCTTCCACAACGAATTGTCTTTACAGGCATACCTCATTTTATTGTGCTCCGTTTATTGTGCCTTGTAGATACTGCATATTTTACAAATTGAAATGCCAGCAGAAAGACCATGACTCACTAAGACTCAGATGAGGGTGTTTTTTTTTAGCAATGAAGTATTTATTTATTTTTAATGAAGTACATTTTTTAAAACCTCCTTATTAATTTTTTTGAGAGTGTAGGATTTCCCCCCTCAAGTGTGGTCAGAAGTGCCCAGGTGCCCACTCCATGGCTGCTGTTCCCTGAGGTTCATCTAAACCCCACGGCCTTGCTGGCAGGGACCAGCAGTGCTGGAATCTTGGCAGCTACCCTGGAGGAGACCCCACCGGAGGCCAGAGTCTTGGTTATAGCAAGCCAGGATGGTGGGGGTCTGGGATGCATAATCTAGGACGACTTCCCAAAAGAACCAAGAACTCTGAGCCTGGCAAAGAGGTGGCCTGTGGTCAGGAAGAAAGGAACTGGAGCAGTTTTTTTTTTCCCCCAGATGATGGCCACAGTCGGCCTGGCTGCAGTCAGCGCAGACGCCTATTTCTTGACAGTCAGGACAGTGGCTAAGAGACTTCATCTCGGTCCCAGGTTGGCCTGGGTTTCAATCCTGGCTCTGACAGCTATAGCTGTGTGATCTGGACAAGTCATTCTATGTCTCTGAAATTTGAATTCCTCCTCTGTTCAATATGCATAGCAATGATAGCTGCCCTACGAGGAATGTTGATGTGAAGTCCAAGAAATAAAGTGTCTGGCATATGGATCCCTCTGTAAGGTGTTTGCTCTTATGCCATCATCTGAAAAAAAAAAAAAAAAAAAAAGAAAAAGAAAGAAAAACTGCTCCAGTTCCTTTCTTCCTGACCACAGGCCACCTCTTTGCCAGGCTCAGAGTTCTTGGTTCTTTAGGGAAGTCCACCTAGATAATGGGTCCAGACCCTCTCCATCCTGGGTTGCTGTAAGCAAGATTGGGCTGCAAATCTTTAATGGTGGCTTCAAGAAATAAAAACCATCCTGCCTGCGTGGCACATCTGTTAGAGAGCTCAGTTTGAATAGCCACTGATGAAATTTTCTTTGTAGGAATTTCCAAGAAAGTACCCCATTTTGAGTTTCCTAAGGAATGCTCTGCTCTGTGGGATATGCCTTTTCCCATGTGGACCGGGGTCTGCCGAGAGGCCCTCCAATGGCCCTTCCTTGTGGTCCTTCTCTGCTTTCCCATTGACACACATCGACCCCGGGGATCCCAACACGAGCCCCTCTTATAACTGAATGTGACGTATTTTCTTAGAATCAACCCCTGTGCATTTGCACAAGAGTTTATGCCCTGTGATCTGAGGAGAAAGTCTGTCCTGAGGACAATAGAAGGTTGATAAAGCAACTCAAACTGGGAGGCAGTGGAAGTGAGGAAAAAAATATTTCCAAATATAACAAGGTGGACTGTCCTAGTCTTTGCTGTCGTCTCTCCTGCAGCTATTTTAGGTGGTGTCCTTGGTGCCCCTGCAGAGTCTGTGGGTGACAATTCTCAGAGGAAGGAGAGGCCACCTCCATACAAAATGTGACCCCCCAGACTCTCCATAACCCCCAAATTCCAAACACCACCCTATGTGCCAGGGACAGAAGTGATGATCCACTGAGCCAAGCGTTAGCCAGAGTTTCGGCTGAAATGTCATCTCAGAAGCTGAACGGGAGGCTTGAGAAATCATCACAGGAAACAAAGAGCTTGGTGAAGTGGAGCAAATGCAGACATTCTTGGTCATTTTGGAGGAAGGGTCCATTTCAAAGGGGATGGCTGTAATTAGTCAGGACAAGGTTGGTGGACATGCATTTTATAAGATCTCAAAGTTCTTTAGATGAAAGATTATAACATTCTGCCGCTTGAGAGGTGAAAGAAGTCGTTACTGCTGAGGGCTCCAAATGGGAGAAGGAAATCTTTGCCATGCAGGGACATGTGGGGTTTTGACCTGGGGACAGGGTCCCAGCCAGTTAGAGCTGTAGGAGGTGACATAGACCAGGGCAAGCAGAGTGGGGAAGCAGGGGTTGAAGGTTTCTTGGGGGTTGGCAAATTAGAATAATTACATGGGTTTCTGGGCTTGGGGGCTGTCCCTAGCTAGCTGTTTGGTACCTGGTCCTGGAGTGTGAGACCCTAATAAGGGGCTTAGCAAACTGCCCATGAAGGGGAACTGAGAGTTCTTAGCCACCACTTCAAAACTGGGTCAAGGCAGCACTTGTGACATATTATATTATAGATTATAGTGTGTCAATCAAGCTCAGGGTAGGTCCTCAAACACTGGGGAAATGGAAGTTAAAGTTGGGCTGAAATCCAATCATAAGTAAAAGACCAAATGTTAGGAATTAGAACAGAGGAACCAAATATGTGGCATGCATGCCTTTTCCATCCTTTCCCTTGATCATAGCAGACATTGCTAATCAAACAGGATTTTGTTCCTTATTGAACCCGGACTCAACTGGGAACCCTTCTTAATTGCCTGACAAGCAACGAATTGGGCATGTATTTTGAAACCCACTAACCAATTTTCATTAGAAAAGGAAACTAGTGAAGGAACGTTTGGGTGTCTGGTTCTCCTGGGTTGCACAGATAATTCTAGAGTTCATGCATTCCTGGGATAAGGGTCCATCTTCTTATCAGTATTGCACTGGAACTGAGTGGGGAGGAGGCAGAAAGGACTGGATACAAGTGCAAGGACTGTGTGGGGCTGGAAATGGCACAGTCTAGAAGTCTTACAAGTTAGCACATAATCAAAAAAAAAAAAGTAACTCTAATGAGGAAAACATGGACTAACTGACCAAAGGGGAGATCTTTCCAGAAGCCAAACTTCTTGCCATATAGGCCAGTCAAGACCCATGCATGGGGCATGCTCAGGTGTGGGGGTCTGGGTTAGCATCTCAAGGTGGGACAAGGGAGATTTGATCTTTTTAGAAAACACAGCTGTCCAACCTCAACTTCTCCCTCAAACTATGCCTCATCTGTAGCCTTTCCTCAAGTATTTTATTCATCATTTCATCCATATTTTTTTTCACCTCAAATTTCAAATTTTGATTTCCTCTGGTATTTATAGCAACACCTGTGGTTTCTCAGAGTGCAAAAGGCACGTTTTAGGATGAAGATATTTTCATAGAGGCTGGCTAGATATCTGAGATTCACCAACAGGCAGTTGACTCAGGTGAAATGAAGCCAAAAGGAAACCAAACTTTGTTTTCTTAATTTTTTTTTTTCTTGCAGGCCAAGGGAGATCACTGATCAATTTCAATTTTGTTTTTTCTCCCTTAGTCATCTAAATTCAATCAATAAATATTTATTGAACCTTGACTATGAGCCAGACTATGTAAAAGATACTGGGGACACAATGAAGGGACCATCCCAGACTTCTCTTGGGAGAGAGAGATTAATTAAATATAGAACAACATATAAACTTGGCATCTGGTGTTGGGAGAGATGTGGTACCAAGAAAGCTTATGATGGGGGGGGGTTGACATAAGAAGGGGAGACACTCAGTGATGACTGAGGGTAAAGGACATAAAGGACTGGGAGATGTGAAGAGGTAGGCAGTAGGATGGGAACTCCAGGCAGGACACCCACTCTGTGCATAGGCTGGGCAATAGAAGGACAGCCCCACTTTAGGTGAAAATCAGAAAGGCAGAGTGGCTGGAGAAGACTGGGTGAGGGTGAGATGATGAACAATGAGTTGGAAGGGGTAGGGGTAGAGGTCCAGGGATCATCAAAGCAGGACCTGGTAAGGCAATCAGAAGCTAATGGCATTTCATCTTCAGGGTCTGTAATTTGCATGGGACTCTTCCAAGTTTCTGCTCAATGACTGTGGTCAGTCCAAATAGTATTTAAGCTTACTTATTGCACCAGAGAACATTTGAAATCCCCTAAACACTAACAGCTCATATAGAAAACAAACTTTATAGGAGAGTTCTCAAATTTGTTAATAATCTTTCAAATACACTAATAATGAATCTGTAAAGCTAAAGAAACAAGTTTCATCCAATATGCCAGGATAAAAGTAATTCAATCTGAATTTCCTTTCTCTAGAAAATGATATTATAAATCCTTTGTCAAATGTAGCAGAGATCTGAGAGTATGCCACCAATAAATATTAGGAAAAATGACTACAGAGCTGTTTCTGTGTGGGTTCATTAATAAAAATATTGTTATTTTCTAGGAGTTTATGATGTTAGTCTATCACTTTTTTGGTTTTAAAAAATGTAGCTTGTTGTTTGATTTTCTTATTCTAAATAAATACTCAAATTTATTTTTAATTTAGAATTTTGTGTTCTTAACTGATCTGCCCTTTATTAGTTGATGGTCACTATTATCAACCCTCTGTTCAACTACCAGGGTTGTTTTTAGTGTGAATTTTTCTGGGGGCCTCCATTTCTTACCATCTTCCTGGTGAGAGTGGTTTGAATGGGGACTCTCAAAGATGGCCTGTCTCTTCTACAGCTTCCAAAACCATGTGCAAGGTTGGGTCACAGGCTTACCTACCCGCCCTACCACAGGATCTTACCAGTACATTTGGCTTTAGGCCAATAAAGAAGATTCCAGGTTGTACCCAGTTAGAGCACAACTAGACAGCAGATCTCAGCTTGACATCTGGCTCTCTCACTTACCTTGTGGTCAACTTTCTGAATGTGTAAATTAGGCTCAAGATTCTGTGAAGAATCTGCTTGAAGAGAGTGATTGACAGAAAGACAGCAGCAGACTGCCTTAAAGAGATAAGACTGACTTAATAGCCAGTGAAACTAAAGCATCTCTGTGTAGAGGCAGAGGATACAACAGAGACCACCCAGAAGGTCCTCAGAAGAGCACACAACTTTTTTTTTTTGTAGTGGAATATCTAAAAAATGTAAATATACAAGCCCCTTTACTAGAGAAATACAAAATACAACAATAAATTTAGAGATCTAGTTGGATTATTTAGATGATTCCTGAACTGGGCAGCATCCCATCTAGCTAATAGAAGGACACTCTGAGGATTTGTACAAAACAGAAGACTTTTATGGTCAGAAAGAGGGTGGGACAAGGGTATTAGAAAAATAAAAAGAAGATTGTTTTAGGCAAGGCCTAAATGGGCCTTATGGGCAGGCAGGGAGGCCCTATTAGTGCTGTCTAGATTGATTGGTTTCAAATTCTACTTTTGGAGGAGACTGAAGCTACAGTTAAGTATTAAGTCTTAGTGGGGTTTGCTACCAACTGGGAGAACATTTTTGCACACAACACTAATGATAAAGGGCTGATCACAAAAATATGCAAAGAGCTGATGAGACTCAACAACAACAAAGAAAATAATCCAGTCAAAAAATGGGCAGAGGAGCTAAAAAGAAACTTCTCTGAAGAAGAAATGCAAATGGCCAACAGGCATATGAAAAAATGTGCAACATCACTTGTAATCAGGGAAATGCAAATCAAAACTACCATGAGATACCATCTTACACCAGTGAGAATGGCACATATTAAAAAAACTAGCAACAACAAATGTTGGCGAGGGTGTGGAGAAAAAGGAACTCTTCTGCACTGTTGGTGGGAGTGCAAACTGGTCCAACCACTGTGGAGAGCTGTGTGGAGATTTCTGGACCTACTAAACATAGAGCTTCCATATGATCCAGCAATTCCACTCCTAGGTATTTACCCAGAGGACACAGAAACATCCATTCCAAAGAGCACCTGCGCCCCTATGTTGGGTGGTGTGTCTTCACCTTCAATTCTTCCCTGTAGCCCATTTGCTATGTTGGACAATGGGCTAAAAAAACTCCAGGGTTCACAAACTCTTCAGGGGTAGTAACACCTGTTTCCTTAAAGCTTGACTTTGAGAGGACCAGGGTCAGCTATGCAGCCACTTCCAGTGCCTTTCTCATCACCATAGTGATCACATTTGACATCTCGTGGCCAACTCAGTGGCCAGCCTGTGATCAGACAGGATGGGCAGTTGAGATAGGGACCAGGGAGTCAGAAAATGATCCTGCAGACCCTGAACTGCATCACATTCAGTCAGAAACTCAGGAGGGTGAGAGAATTCACCAGAGCCAGAACGAGGAGCAGAATAGGTAGACTGATGAAGTACACTGCTGAGGGGAGCAGCAGGCGCAGCAGGAGAGGTCTGTCACACCATGTGGGACCCTCGCCGGCAGCCGGGGATCGAACCAGCGCTGCAGAGGCTGCAGGCAGCTTCACAGCCCAGCGTTCAAACGCTGCGCCACCAGGAGAGGCCCTTAAGCTCCTTTTTCAATACTATGAATTCTTCCTTTTGTTGCTTACTTTTTCCTATGAGGACCTGTTGGAGGTATTTTCACACACATGCACACACGCATACTTGTGCTCACACACACAGCCACACATACAATGGTTGTAGATAATGCCAGACTCACAGTCTCTGATACCTGGTGTAAGGCCCTTTCCCCACACCACGAACAGAAAAAGCACCTGGTTCTTGCAGACTTGCAATTGTGCCTTTTCTTCAACTATATTGAGTTATTAACTAATTACTGCTTGTGAAGTCCCCGGGAAATACCAAGCACTTGTTCAAGTCTAAATATGGTTATTAGTGAAGCTTTTATTTTAGAGAACAACCAGGGAGACCTGAAATAAGCAAATAACAGTTGTGCAGGGGCATGCCACAGTGTATAATCAAACACGGTGTGGCTCCCAAGGTGCTTCAGCCTGCTGCTTACTATATCCAACCTCACAGGGAGTTTGTACTTTTTCAGAGAAAAGGAGTCATTACTGGGCCTCCCCGGTGGCACAGCGGTTGAGTGCTGGGTTGCGAAGCTGCCTGCAGCCTCTGCTGCACCGGTTCGATCCCTGGCTGCCGGCGAGGGTCCCGTACGGCGCAACAGACCTCTCCTGCCGCCCGCTGCACCCCTCAGCAGTGTACCTTGGTCCTTCTGCCTGCTCTGCTCCCCGCTCTGGCTCTGGTGAATTCTCTCACCCTCCTGTGCTTCTGACTGTACCCAGTGCTTGCATAAATAAATAAATAAATCTTAAAAAAAAAAAAAGGAGTCATTACTAATTGATTGTTTTTCTGAAGGTTCTCTTTTTCATCTTTTAGGGTCTATCTCCTTTCTCTGCCCTCTCTCTAACCTAGCCCCTCTGACTACAGCTGGTGAGTCTACCTCTCCTTAGGGGAAAAAGAGGGTCCATCTCAATTTCATCCCTGCCATCCCACATTTCCAGCACAGGTCATCCATCCTCCCTGATCTCACATCTCAGAGGAGGGATGCTCCCTCCCAGCTGGCTCCATGGACAGTTGATCTGGTATGGTTGGCTGTAGGACAGAGCTCCTCATCCCTTCTAATGGGCAGACCCAGCACCTGATTGGTAGATTAGATTGCAAGTACTTAAACTTGAGGCCTGGCAGTCATGGGGCCTTCTTCCATTGTACATTTTGCTATGATGTCCCAGTCTCATGACCCTCCAAAAGTTGCCAGCTGCTTTCATGCCTCAGGGCCTTTGCACAAGCTCTTTACTTTGTCTAGAATGCTCTTGCTTCAACACCTGGTCTGGAGGGTAACTGTTCATGCTCAGGTCTCAGCTTAGCTATCACCCACTCGAAGAACTTCTCCATTCACACTCTAATAAAAAACTCCAATTTTCTTCCTAGTACCCTGCTCTTTAACATTATTTCGTTCTCACCTGTTGACACTCATGTGCTTCTTGATGCAATCTTTCAGTCTATCAATTAAGCTCCATGCAGTAGGTCAATGTCTGTGTTCTTTCTCTGATCCTAGTATGCAGGCTGTCCCATAGGAGGAACTTAGGGAATATTTATTGAAAAAGGAATAAATGAATGAGGGTCTGCTGTGTGAAGCAGGAAACAAGTTCAATACCAGTCTTAGCCGTGATGACTGATGGAGAAGGACCAAGGCTGCTGGATGGGGTGGGAGGGACTGGCAACTCCACAGGGGTTGGGGGTGGGGCAGGGAGCAGGAGATCACAGAGCCTGGGGAAGTGAGCTGAGCCCAGCCTCAGTCTGACAGGGCAGCTCAGTGCTGCCTCCTCTCAGGAAGTGACTTCAAAATCCTTCACAGGAAGCGAGTCAAGATGTGTCGGTCCCTGGAGGTGTCACTGGCCGGAGGAAGGCCTCAGCCAAGGCTTGATGAAGCACCTTCCGTGGCAGCTCCTGTGATTAACTGTGGCCACGCAGTGTGTTCGTGCAGATGTAAATCATCAGCAGATACTTTGGGGCTTATCTACTAATGAAAACGCCTTGGCATTTCTGTAAGCATATTATGGTCAATTACAATTAATTCAGTTTGCATCGACTGCCTTTTTCCTTATGCAAAGATTGTGCAAATCGAGTATGAGCCCAGGGCTCCGCGGCCTGTAAAATCCATAATGGTTAGCTTTCAGGGGTGGTGAGGAGAGAATAAAAGCAGGAACTGTTTGAAATTTAAATCAGAGCCAGAAGAAGCAGGTCAATAGAAGCAGGTTTGCTGCACTCAGATTAGTTGGACTGGGCATGCGAGGGGATGGGATGAGGGGCACAGTTTCTTGCTGCCTAAGGCTACAGGGTTACAGTCCCTAGCAGTTTCTCCTTTGGGCTCCACCTCTGCATTCCTGACTGCAGCTTCTCCAAGCCCCAGGGGACTCCATTTCCTGTCTGAGAACTTGCAACCACCACATGACTCAGGAGCACATGTTACTGCTGCTTGGGGAGAGGTGAAGTTTTCTCTTTGTTTCTTTCCCACGGTTCCAAGAGCAAACAATTTGGGAAATAGTAGGTGTGGAGTAAATGTTTTAATTTGAAATCTGGATCAGCTGATTTTTGTTGAATAGTAAATATGTCCAAGAATTGTGCTCAGTGCTTCCCGCATGATTCCTACGCACTTTTGTGCCTATCACAGGAGCCCATGGGGTCAAAAATCCCATTTCACAAGTTTTACTAATGAGGTACAGTGACCTGTGCAGGTGACAACTAGAAGGTTGTTTAGAAATGAGGTTTTAAATCATCATCTCACATGGTCACTAGGAGGACTGAATCCTATAGAAAATGACACCCAGTATTTACTGGTTTTGTTGTCAAACTGATCTGCAGTGAATATCCGAAGGAAAAAGGGTGCTTTGTCTGCAATTCTTCTCCTTTCCTGTAAGGGAAACTTAGACATCAGGGAGATTGCCTGGGATTTGTTAGGTGGTGAGATGACACCCACATGGAGCTTTAGTTGTGGGGAGTGTTGGGAACCCCTGGCATAGGTGTCTCTCCTCGGAAAGGTGATGGCCAGCTCAGATAATCCAGAGAATCTCAGAGGGTTCCTACCCAGTCCTGAGTTAGAGAGGGGTGTTGATTCAGCTTTGCTGATTTTGGTGTTGTTTTGTCCAGATCTCTACGTTTCTACCACTCATGTGATGCTAGTCGAATTTCCAACTGCCAGTTCCTTCATTTCTTCACTTCAGGTTTTCTCTGGCCATGAAGGTCTAGTTGGCCCAACAATATGGCAGGTCACACATGTCAGAGAGTGAATATTCCTCCGGAGCAGACTTCAACAATGAATGATGATGTATGTTGTATAAATACCCTAGCCTCTTTCCCCTTAGGCGAGATAACTCCAAGTCCATGAGCCCCAGCAGGGTACACCCAGTTGCCTATGTTGTATCCTGCTTGATAATACACTTTATTAACTGCTTTTCCTCTCTCACTGCCCCACTCATTTCTCATGGGTATCACCTAAATAAAACAACTCACTTGAATTCTTGTCTCGGGATCTGCTTCCGAGGAAACCAAACTAAGATAGTTCCCAACTTTAAGCATAGACCTATTGTAAAAAAAAAAAAAAAATGTTTTATGACTTATAACCTGTTTGTGCTTAATTGCACAGGCAAACATGAATATGTTCTCATTGTAATAAAAACACCAGACTTTACAGTGACTGTCAAAATCTCCCTTGACTCTCCTTCCCAACACTTCCCAGGAATGAACATTGTCATTATTTTACTATTTCTTCTTGCAGATAATTTCTATAAATTCTCTTTCTCTTTTCCACTTACAAATTGATCTACAATATACTTATTTTTTTATTGCAAAAGATATTTTAAAGTTCTTTTCCTATAAACACACTCTACCTCCATTCTTTGAAATGCTGCCTAACATTACACTGTGTGACTTTAGTTTATTTAACGTCTCTCCTTTACTGGTGGACATTTAGGTTATTCCCATTTCCATCATGGCTTCGACTCTGGGAACTTCCTCCTTTGAGCATGACTGTCATCGTAAGGGCCAGCTCCCTCAAATGAATGGTTTTACAATCACTCTTTTCTGAATCCTGAAACAGTCACAATGCTGGTTATAAAATCAAGATATTATGAAAACCAGAAAGAATTTTTTGGGAATTCCAGACAATGCAACACGATTCTTCTAGGTCCCTAGAGGACTGGAACCAGACTCTGAAGAGGTGGATTGGGGTAGGACTCTGGAAAGAGAAGAAGATGAGGAGAGAGAGCAGGGGGCAAAAGGACTGAGGAAGAGGAGTCTTTTTTTGGTCTCAGACTCTTGAGGTTTCATTTTCTAATTTATCATAAGACCACAGAAAAATTGATCCCTCCTGCTCCATCCAGATGTTGCTTTCTTGAGTTCTGGCCTTGCTCCCATAGCTATTACCACATCAAGGAGGTGGGTAGCAATAAAAAAATAGCTTTTGCTTTAGTGGGATTGAAATCCTCTCTGTTGTATTCTTCTGCACCATCTCAGTCATAGAGTCTGGGAAACATAAATCATTAGGTTGAACCATATGAAAGTGATACTTTTGTAGGTCAAAAGCAGTCAATTACCTTCAGTATTATATGTGACTTGACTGATTAATTTTGGGAATAATTCAACTTTATCTTTTCGGTGATGGGCTGGGGTGACAATGTGACTGAAATCTCATGAGACTCCCTGAACCAGAACCACCCAGCTGAAGTTCTTTTATCTCTCTCTACTTCAGTGTCCTCATGTCTAGAATGAATACAGTAACGTTAGTTTACAGGATTACTGTATAGAAAATTAAAACAATATATGTCAAAGACCTAAACTCCTGCCTTTCTCCTAGTGAAAGCTCAATAAGTGTAACTTCCATTTTCATCAGCATTATTGAGCAATAGGATGCCACATTTAATGTTTACTGAGGCTATTGTCTAACAAACACTAGCTGCATATTTTACATAAGTTTCATTATAAAGTAACACACTCTGTATGAGACCATTAATACTCTTTCCAAATGCTGAAAATATCAGAATTATTAACTAACTCACCAAAGATGGAAAATATAAAAGACTGTGAGTCATATGCAATATGGTAAATATATATGTTTGATTGAATTCCAGAAGAGAAGAGGAAAGAAATGAAACAGTAATAACACTTGAGGAGATTAGTTGCTAAAAATTAGTGGCCAAAATTTTTCCAAATATGATGAAAGATACCATACATAACTAATCAGGAAAATGAATCTAAAGAAAACCATACATGGTTCATCACAACAAAACTGGTAAAAATAAAAACTAAAAAGTAAAGAAAGAAAATCTTGAAAGAAACCAAAGGAAAAATAAATATTATCTCCAGAGGTAGAAGATGATATTTGGAGCTAATGTATTAGCAGATATATTGCTAACAAGAACACAATGGATCAAAAACTTTAAACAGTTTACATTCTTTTTTTAGATTTATTTATTTATGCATACAAGAACTGGGGTACAGGCCAGAGGTGTGTGTGGGGTGGTGGTGGTGAGAGGATTCACCAGAGACAGAGGTGGAACAGAACAGGCAGATCTACTGAAATACACTGCTGAGGGGAGCAGTGGGCAAGACAGGAGAGGTCTGCTGTGTCATGTGGGTTGCTCCCTGGCTGGGAATTGATCATGTGAGGCAGTGGCTGCGGATAGATTCGTAGGTTGCGTTTTAACCCCTTGTGCCACCAGGGAGGCCCCTGGATTACAAACTTTAAAATATTCAAAAAAATAACTGCCAACCTATAAGTCTATACCCAGAAAAAAAAATTCTTTAGAAGTGAAGATGAAATAAATGCATTTTCACATAACAAAACTTGAGATAATTTGTACCAGTAGACTTATATTGGGAAAATGATAAAAGATAGTCCTTAGAAGGAAAATGATCCCAGATGAAAACCTGGAAATTATCAAAGAATGAAGAATCACAGGAAGAACAAATATGTGGGCACATATAAATCAATATTGACAGTAAAAGGAATGGTAATAATGTTTTATGATTGAAATATGAAAACAAAGGGAGATAAACTGTATGTGTAAGATTGAAATATTCTAGAATTATCATAAAATCTGGGAAGTGATAAAAATGCCAGTTTATTTGAAACTAATAATTCAAGGATGTTAAAATCTCTAGGGATAGGGTCTCCCTGGTGGTGCAGTGATTAAGTCTAAGTGCTAACAAGTTATCACCAGCAACTCAGGCATGAGTTCAACCCCTGCCAGGGAGCAGACACATGGTGCAGCAGACCTTTCCTGTCTTGCCTGCTGCTCCCCTCCGCAATGTATTTCAGTAAATCTGCCTGTTCTGCTCCCTACTCTGTCTCTGGTGAATCCTCTCACACACACCCCACTCTGTACCTCTGGCTTACACCACAGTTCTTGTATGCATAAATAAATAAAAATAAATCTTTAAAAATAAATAAAATCTTTAGGGAATACTTAAAAGTTTTCTTCATTTTAGAAATAGAACAACTAAACAGACCAATTACAAACAGCAAAATTGAAGCAGTAATCAAAGCACTCCCCAAAAACAAAAGCCCGGGCCCAGACGGCTTCACAAATGAATTCTACCAAACGTTCAGCAGTGAATTAGTGTCTATCCTACACAAACTCTTTCAAAAAATTGAAAAAGAAGGAATACTACTAACTATGTTCTATGAAGCCAACATTACACTAATACCAAAACCCAACAAAGACAGCACAAAAAAAGAAAATTACAGGCCAATCTCCCTAACGAACACTGATGCAAAAATCCTCAACAAAATCCTTGCCAACAGAATCCAAGAATGCATCCAAAAGATAATTCACCATGACCAAGTAGGATTTATTCCAGGGACACAAGGATGGTTCAACATCCGAAAATCAATAAGTGTTATACAACACATTAACAAAAAGAAATATATAAACCATAAAATAATATCCATAGATGCTGAGAAAGCATTTGACAAAGTACAACACCCATTTATGATAAAGGCCCTTGAAATTCTTGGGATATGAGGAACATACCTCAACATCATAAAGGCCATCTACGACAAGCCCACAGCCAATATCATTCTCAATGGTGAAAACCTGAAAGCACTCCCATTAAGATCTGGAACAAGACAAGGATGTACACTCTCACCACTGGAAGTCCTAGCCAGAGCAACATAATACTGGAAGTCCTAGCCAGAGCAATAAGAAAAGAGAAAGACATACAAGGAATCCAAATAGGCAAGGAAGAAGTCAAACTATCACTATTTGCAGATGATATGATAATAAACATAGAGAACACCAAAAACTCCACAGAAAAACTAATTCAACTAATCAATCAGTTTAGTAAAGTGGCAGGACACAAAATCAATGCACAAAAATCAGTAGTCTTCCTATACACAAACAATAAATCTGAAGAAGAAGAAATCAAGAAAACCATTCTTTTTATTATTGAAACAAAAAAAATCAAATACTTGGGAATAAACTTAACAAATGAAGTAAAGGACCTATACAAAGAAAACTATAAAATACTGTTAAAAGAAATAGAAGTAGACACAAAGAAATGGAAAAACATCCCCTGCTCATGGATCAGAAGAATTAACATTATCAAAATGGCCATCCTACCAAAAGTAATTTACAGATTCAATGCTATTCCAATTAAAATTTCAATGTCATTCTTCAAAGAAATAGAAAAAAATATTGATGAAATTCATATGGAGCCGCCAAAAACCCCAAATAGCCAAAATGCTCTTGAAAAAAAAAAATAAAGGAATGGAGGCATCATGCGCCCAGATTTCAAACTATACTACAAAGCCATAATAATCAAAACTGCATGGTATTGGAACCAGAATAGACACATGGGCCAATAGAAACAAATAGAAAACCCAGAAATAAACCTACAGATCTATGGTCAACTAATCTTTGACAAAGGAGGAAAGAATATGCAATGGAGCAAAGAAAGTTTGTTCAATAAATGGTGCTGGGAAAACTGGGTTGCTACATACAAAAGAATGAATCTTGACTAATACCTCACACCATGCACAAAAACCAACTCAAAATGGATTAAAGAACTAGACATAAGACCTGAAACCATAAAATATATAGAAGGAAATATAGGCGAAACACTACATGACATACACCTCAGCAACATCTTTACAGATGCATCACCCAAAGCTGTGATAGTGAAGGCAAAGATAAACAGCTGGGACTACATCATATTAAAGAACTTCTGCACAGCAAAAGAGACAGTAACCAAAACAAAGAGAAACACCACCGACTGGGAGAACATTTTTGCACACAACACTAATGATAAAGGACTGATCACAAAAATCTGCAAAGAGCTGATGAGACTCAGCAACAACAAAGAAAATAATCCAGTCAAAAAATGGGCAGAATAGCTAAAAAGAAACTTCTCCAAGGAGGAAATACAAATGGCCAACAGGCATATGAAAAAATGTTCAATGGCACTTGCAATCAGGGAAATGCAAATCAAAACTACAATGAGATACCATCTCATACCAGTGATAATGGCACATATTAAAAAAACTAGCAACAACAAATGTTGGCGAGGATGTGGAGAGAAAGGAACTCTTCTGCACTGCTGGTGGGAGTGCAAACTGGTCCAACCACTGTGGAAAGCTGTGTGGAGATTCCTCAGTCTGCTAAAGATGGAGCTACCATATGATCCAGCAATTCCACTCCTAGGTATTTACCCAAAGGACACAGAAACATTAATTCCAAAGGGCACCTGCACCCCTATGTTTATAACAGCACAATTTACAATAGCTAAGCTATGGAAACAACCCAAATGCCCAAAAATAGATGACTGGATCAAGAAGATGTGGTACATATACACCATGGAATATTACTCAGCATTCAAAAAAGATAAACACAGGCAATTTGCAGCAACATGGATGGAACTGGAAGGGATCATGCTCAGCAAAATAAGCCAGAAAGAAAAAGAAAAATACCGGATGGTCTCACTCATAACAGGAATCTAGAAAACCTAAATAAGAGACCAGGAAAAAGAATAACTATAAGAAAGAAAAAAATCAAAATCAACAAACAACTATGAACCAGAGACACACTTTGGGGTGGGGGGGGGAGGGATTGGGGTCAAAATCAGGGGGTTGCAATTGTATGGGGAATATAAAAATAAAAAAAAGTTTTCTTCATTTTCTTGAAAAAGAAGAGTAAAGGAATGTATAACTAAAAATGTAATATGAGAGGAAAATGGAAAAATATGTATACTATATTAATGGCAGGGAAGGCAAGATAAAAGAAATGAACATAGGAAGATGGGAAATTTGAAAACAAATAGTAAAATGTTGTTTACAAATAGTAAAATAGGAAGATGGGAAATTTGAAAACAAATAGTAAAATGTTGTTTACAAATAGTAAAATATATCAGCAGTTTTGTTAAATGTATATGGCCTAAATTCTGCTATTAAAAGGGAATTCTTTTCATATAAACATATAATGCTTATAAATTATTTGCTTTAAATATGAGATCACATTACACTTGAAAGCAAGAGAATGCAACAACTAACCAAAATATTGCTGGGAAACATTTGTTTTTATGGTGTGAAGCCTTCTTTAAGAAAAGAAGTACTCTTGGCGAAGAAATAGGCAATCCTTAAAGGGATAATTTACCAAGAAGGTGCAACAACTCTAAATTCATACTTTATAAAAAACATAGCTTCAAAGGTTTTCAAAATGGTAAATCCATAACAATAGTGGGTGACTTAAACATAATTTTCTCAGAGTTGAGAGAACAAACAGAAAAATTCAGTAAGGACAAAGATGCACTTATTATACTACACCTAATTTACATAAATTATCTTAATTCACTAAACCTAGCTGACTTAATTGAATGCAAATTGAATATTAATAGAATAATACCTAGTGTACCACATGGACCACTGGGTGAAATTTATTGTTTGTGACAGAATGAAACTTCACCAAATTTGGAGCATTGAAACTAGTACATATACACTGATTAGAGATTAAATTAAACTGGAAATAAGCAACAAAAAATTAGAAGTATTCAAATATTTGGAAATTAAACTATTGATTTACAAATAATCTATGAGTTAAAGAATAAATTATAGTGAGAATTAAATAGTATTTTGAAATGAATGATAATAAACCATGCCATATAAAAATATTAGAAATGTAAGTGAAGTTGTGGTAGGAGGAAACATATAGTCTTACATCCATATATAAAAAAGAAGAGCTAGAAATTCATGATTCAAATATTTACTTTGAGAAGTTAGAAAAAAGAAGAAATATGTGGCCACATCTAAGTGAATACTAACTATGCAAGGAATAAATAAAATAATTAATGACAATTATTAATTAATAAATGAGAAAACAAATATACAACACAAAATTTTAAAAAGCTCAAAAGTTGATTCTTTGGAAGATTAATAAAACAGATTAACTCTCTAGGAAGAATGATCAGATAAGAATTTGAAAAGAAGGAAATTATGATTTTATAATAGGAAGAGGATATTAATTAATATAGATCATGCAGATACAAAATGACAATACATTTTAATATGTAGGTGAACAATGAAATTGCAAAGAAAAACAAATTATAAAAATTATTCCAAGTAGAGACCATCTGAACAGTAACATATTAACAAATACATTTAAATTGTATTTTAAAATCTTGCAACACACCAAAGGAATCTTCAAGTGGTGATTAGTTTACCAGTGAAGTTTTAAAAACTCTTATGGAAGAAATGACATCAATGTTGTATAATTTTTGTTCCAAAAAACCCATAAATAGAATAATAGAGACATTCGAGAGCAGTAATATTTGACAAGAACATTACATAAAAGGGGTAACTACAGGCCAATTTTTCTGTATAGGTGCAAAAAGCCTAAGCAGAATATTAGCAAATCAAAACAAGTTATGAGAGCAAGAGAGAGAGAGAGAGCAAGAGAGAATGAGAGCTAGAGAGAGAAAGAGAGAGGAAGCTGGATTAATGTTAATTCCTAGAATGCAAGGCTGGTTTAACATTTAAAAACAGTCATATTATTTACCACATTAATGCATAAAAGAAAAAAAAATATTTTAATAGATGTAGTAAAAGCATTTGAAAAGTTTAATAGCTAATCATTATAAAAACTCTCAGGAATCTAATACTAGAAGAGAATTAAAATGATATCTGATAAATAATATTGACAAAGAAATCATATAGCACATATCACATAATACTTAATGGTGATAAGTTGAAAGTTTTCTCCATGTAATTGGTAATGAGTAAGGATGGCCATTATTGCCATTTCTAATTAAAATTGTACTTGAGTTCCAATCCAATGCAAAAGGTCAAGTAAAAAAATAAAACACCAAAGATTAGGCAGGAAGAAATAAAATGGTCACTTTTTTGGTAAATGATAAATGAAAGGATATGTAGAAAATTCAAAACAATGTAGATATACTATAAAAATTAATCAGTGAATTTTACATTACCATTGAATAAAAACCCAATATTCAAAATCAAATATATTTCTCTTGCTAAGGATAAGCAAGTAGAAAAAAATTAAATGCCATAATTTACAATGCCATCAAACATCTGGGAAGAAATCAAAAGCTATATAAAACCTATGCATAGGAAACTATAAAACAATGTTGAGAAAAAACAAAAAAGTAAATAAATTGAGGGATATAACACAGTCATACATTGGAAGGTACTTATTGTAAAGATGTCAGTTCTTTTCAAATCATCTATAGGTTTAATGCAATCCAATTAAAAAAATCTCAGCAGATTTAGAGTGTATGTCTGGATGGTATATATGTGTGTGGTGTATGTTTATGCATGTATATATGCACACATGTATGTATGTACACAGAAATGACAAGCTGTTTATAACATACTTGAAAATATAAATTACTTTTCTTTATCTGACTTTGCCAACACAATTTTGAAGAGAGCACAGTTGGAAGACTTATACTTTCAACATCAAAGTTTATTTTAAAGCTACAATAACTAAGACAGTGTGGTATTGGCACAAGGCACCATATGTATGGAACAAATAGATCCAGAAATAGATCCAAACATACATGTTCACTTGATTTATGACAATAGTAACATTGCATTCAAGTGCAGAAAGGATGTCCTGCCAATAAATCATATTGTATATTCATGTGGAAAAACATGAATCTGGAGCTATATCACACATCACACACACAAATCAATTCCAGATGCAATAAAGTTTAAATGTAAAAGGTAAAAACAATAAATCTTTGTAAAGATAAATTTGAGAATAGTTTCATGTTCTTAGGGTAGACTGATATTTCTTAAGGAGGATACATTATCTATAAAAGGAAAAATTGTTAAATTGGCCTTTTTTTTAAAAATTAGGAACTGATAAAAAAAAAAGAAAAAAAAAATTAGGAACTGATGTTTATCAACATGCAGCAAAAAGAGTTAAAGTTCAAGCAACAGAGTGGAAGGTATTTATAATAAACATAATCAGCAAGGGACTCTTAGTTGGAAAATAGAAAGCATTCTTCAAGTTGGTAAAAACAGTCAAACAAACAAAATAACAACAAAAACACTAGATTACCCAATAGGAAATAAGTATAAAACTTAAACAGATCTTTAGTAAGAGAGGATAGCTAAGTAACCAATAAGCACATAAAACCACATTAACCTTATTAGTTATCAGCAAAATGCAAATGGTAATCACAATAAGATATCTATACATTCCTGCCGGAATGGCTAAGATGAGAAAGTCAGACAACACCAAGTGTTGACAAGGATGTGGAGTATTTGAAAGTTTCATAATCCATGAATCTCTCATTTGTAATGCTGAGTGAAAGAAGGCCAATGCAGAAGGTTAAATCCTGCATGATTTTATTAAGATAAAATTTTAATGCAGGTGAAACTAATTGATGGTGGAAGTTGTGAAAAATGATGATGATCTATTATAGAGGTTTGAGCTGGAGCTCAAAGAAATTCCAGGAATACTGGCTACATTTTTTTGGGTAGTCATTCCATGGTTTTATATAAATTTACTGTTTGGTCTGTGCACATGTCCACATGATTAATATTCTCTATAAAATACTTATTTAAAATAAAATCACCACCTTTTGGTGGTGAGGCTGAAGCCCTCATAAAATTGTTATCTCTTCTTTCTTCTTTCTTCTTTCTCCATGTACTAGGTGTGGACACAAAGTGAAGATGGCCATTTGTAAACTAGGAGAACCCTCATCTGATCCTGGATATACTGATGCCTTGGTCTTGGGCCTCTCAGCCTCTAGAACTATTAGAAATAAATTTCTGTTGCGCCTCTTCTTGTGGTGCAGTGGTTGAGTGCTGGGCTGCGAAGCTGCCCACCACCTCTGCAGCACTGGTTTTATCCCCGGCCACCGGGGAGGTCCCACATGGCACTCAGACCTCTCCTGCCACACCCGCTGCTCCCCTCAGCAGTGTATTTCGTCAGTCTGCCTGTTCTGTTCCCCACTCTGGCTCTGGTGAATTCTCTCACCCTCCCGCGCTTCTGACTGTACCCAGTGCTTGTATAAATAAATCAATAAATCTTAAAAAAATATAAATTTCTGTTAAGACCTTCTGTTTCTGGTATCTTGTTATAGCATCCTAAACTAAGAAAGTGGGTCTGGGGCCTCCCCGGTGGCGCAGCGGTTGAGCGCTGGGTTGCAAAGCTGCCCGAGGCCTCTGCGGCGCCAGTTCGATCCCCGGCTGCTCCCCGGCCACCGGAGGAGGGTCCCACATGGCGCGCAGACCTCTCCTGCCGCCCGCTGCTCACCTCAGCAGTGTACTTCGGTCCTTCTGCCTGCTCTGCTCCCCGCTCTGGCTCTGGTGAATTCTCTCACCCTCCCGCGCTTCTGACTGTACCCAGTGCATGTATAAACAAAACAAACAAACAAGCAAATAAATAAATAAATAAAAAAACATGCCTCTATTTAAAAAAAAAAAAAAAAAAAAAAGAAAGTGGGTCTGGATGGCCCTCAAATTTGTATTTGTGCAAGTCTTCAGGTGATCCTAATGCTGTTGGTCCAGACACTGCATTTTGAGATCTAGACTAGGACCTGCCAGTGAGCACTTTACAAGGACAGCCAAGGAGGCACTGCTGCTAGTGGGGTGGTGGTTCAGAGACATCCAGCCATGAGGCCCAAATTTTATTGTTCACAGCACGTTCTCCAGAAGGACCCTCCCTTTCCTAAGCTGGATTTATGAGTTAATTACATACGTTTTTATAGGGGAGCTCAATTATAATACGTCAATGCCCTGTTCTTACATATGGCAAGTCAATTTAGGCAGAGGAGCCTTTCTGAAGTGAACACTCCTCCCTACACATGATCTCATTAGGAGTGTGACATTTTGAATAGTTCAATCTGTAAACCCAGAGCCATCTGTGCAGGTGACATAGTCTTTGTCTCTGGTGACAAATGGCACCCATAGTAAAATGATTGTGACCTGGTTTCTATTTTTGTTAGGACAACTGAGTTTATCTTTGGCTTCAGTACCAGTGTTGGGGCAGAAGTGCAGTGTAAATGGACAGAGAACAAAGAAGCAGCAGATACAGCCGCCTGCTTCGCTGTCATGAGGTTTGCTGTGCAGTACATCATATGTCTCCAGAAGACCAGCTGAGTCTGTTACATTTTCCATCCCTAAATGACTCTTGCTCTGCACATGTATTTCAAAGACTTAGAGTTGTTTGCAGAACACGGCCCCAACCACAGGATTTCTCATCTTGCAGCTGCAAAGTCTTATATTCAAAAGAGCCTGGGACTTTCTAAGTGTGGGACAGCATATCTCTGGAAGCACTTGCCTCCTCTCTCCTGGGATGGACTTGCTGTGAGCCAGCCCTGCTATAGACCACCTGTCCTGGCTTCATCTGCTTGGTGTGGTCACTGCTGCTATTTCTGACAGTTCTGAGCATCCAGGTCTGTTGACCTTGGGTGGTATTGTCAATTGAGGAATTGTTTCTTGCTGTTCACACTTCCATCCACAGTCACCAACAGGGTCCCCTGTTCTGTAGACCTGCTCGCTGTGGGTTCTCATCAGTTAAGATAATCCAACCTGAAGACTGGTAGCAAAAACTATAGGTGCCCTGGTCCATTCTCTGCCTTCAGTGTGCTCTTGCTGACTTTGAATTGCCTGTATCTGCATCTCTGAGCCTAAGAACTTTCCCCACCAGAATCTTGAAGGTTTCCTCTGCCTGTTTGCACAACCAGTCAAATGATCTAGGAGAAAGTCCCCAATCAATGACTGTCAGGCATTTGTATATAAATGTTTCAGATCATTTGCTCCTAGGGTAGGAATATTTTCAGTTTCCCAGAAAATCCCCAGGGTAGCCAGCTTAAAAACATACCTTTTATTTGCTTTCTTCCAAAGAAATGTGCATTTCAGAGTTATTTATTAAGTGCTCTTCTAGGCCCCATGCTAGACTCAGGACATAGATGATGGGTGAAACAGAAAGGGTTCTTGCAGTCTAAGGTGAGAACCAGATAAAAAACCTCCTAAAAATGTATAATTTCAAAATTATGTAAGTGCTATAGCATGGAGTAGCTTAGTGACATATGTATACATATGTATGGTGGGGGAGTCCTCTCTGAGTGGGCGATATTGAGCCTGCATCCTGAAGGAGTATAAGGGCCCATAATGCGAAGAGTTGAGGGAACAGAATGTGCAAAATGTTGGAACAGAGAGAACTTAGGATGTTCTGGGAAAGGGATGCGAGCTCACAGGAGAGGAGGGGAGAGTGCTTCTTGACTATGTTGCAGAGGCAGATGCAACCAGGATCACCCAGGATCACCCTTGGCTTTGGAGGTACCTAGTGGGTGGGCAAATGTGTGTGTGTGTGTGTGTGTGTGTGTGTAAGGTTGCAAATATGGGTGCATATGTGTTTGCATGCTTTTGAACACCTGCAGCACATATGTGTCTGTCCCTTGTGTTCATGTTCACCTGATGGTGTGTTAGTGAGTGGGATGTGCTTGCATCTAGCCTCTGTGTGTGTTTGTATGTACATAAAGCCTTTGTCTTGATGTTTTTGATATTTGTTTATGTTTATTTGCAAGTATGTGTGTGTTTTTATCATGGTGATATCTGTATGGCTGGGTTTGATTATTTATGAGTGTATTTGTGAAAATATATGGATGAATGTGTCATTGTACTTGAAGGCCTGAGTACCAGAGTATATATTTGTGTGTGAATATATTCGTATTGTGTTCTTGTATATGTGAAGTTGTAGATTTGTGGCCAGAATTGTGGGGTTGTTTGTGACTCTGTGTGAAGCTCTGGAAATAGTTTTGCCCTCAATCAGACCACAAAATCTTGGAATTTTTATAACGCACATTTGCTAGCAAGATGCAATCTTTATTTGCAGTTACAGTTCTGGCTGGTTTACTTTATATTTTCAATATTCCTGGCCTTTTGAAATCTGAATTCTAAATACCTTATGTGAATTTGTGAATATGTGAGTATGTGTTTATTTCTCCTGGTTTCAGTAAATCAGCTTTAGTAAAACCAAAATCCTTACCCCTATTGCTACAAGTTCCTATCTATTTAGAAATGAGCTTTAGACCAGAAGCAGGGTGATTTTCTTCGGTGTCTTTTTTTTCCCCTCAGCGGTGATCCTACTTGTAAGATGATCCAGCAGCTTGAGTGTGGGTGACTGAAATCCAACCCTGAGCCCCATGGTTGTTCTCAGAGAGGAGTGTTGTCAGAGAAATGGAGACAGTAGCTCCCAGTGAAAGGAGGGAGCAGCCAGGGCTGGGATGGCTACGTTCTCAGGGAGCAAGTTGGTCCAGCCCTTGAGTGATGTTCCTTCAGCTCCTTGGTCCTAGGAATGAACAGATTCCTGCACAGACTGGGATGTCTCTTCTTGTCCATGTAACTTCTCCAGTCTGATGAAGTTCTTTCTGTCCTTGCAATGAGAATTGCGGAGTGTGATGATCATCCATTTTAGTCTACAGATTCCTCCCTCATTCAGCCTCTCCTTCAGCACATCTGCAGTAGATTGATTGTATTGGAGGCTCCCAATTAATGGCCTCCCTTGCATCCATGTCCCCTTGGACTCTCACTTCATATTTTCCTCTCATTTTGTTTCCAGGCTCAGCCACGTGACTAGCTGAAAAAATATTAGCAAATGAGGTGAGCAGACGTGTGAAAGACCACTTGTGAGTGTCTACTTCCTCTCTCTTGCCTTTTTGTGATCATCTTAAGCTCACATTATCCTACTAGAAAATATGAGACCACAAGCAAAGATGAGTTGAATTCCAATGAAGATGAGCGTGTAGAAAGACAGGAATTGGGACTGGAGCCCAAAAATATATCTTCTCTTTCTTCTCTTCCCTTTTCTTCCAGCCTCAGTCATGTATTTCTAGCTCCACCTTTATCAGCATCAGGAGTTCCTCACTTTCCTTAATCTCACTATGTTTTTCTCTTTAAATGGAGATTATCATGGTGGCCAAGTTACGGGTTTGCAAGCCATGAGCAGTAAGTGAGATATGTTTGTAATGCTCTTAGCCCACAAACGCAGTGGGTTTAATAATGTTCTTCTTTTCTTCTACCTTTGTTGACCTCAAGCAAAAAGCAACCAGTTATCTCACCAACAAAATGGGTTTATTTGGAAACAACAACAACAGAAAGGAAATTTGGATAGTGCAGGCTTGTCGGGAGGCACTTAGGCACTTCCCCAGAATCAAAGCCAGAACCTGCTTATCTTTCTTACAGAGGGGTTGTAGCTGGGCAAACAGGAACCTTCTTATTCCTTCAGCTGGGGCGGGGAAGCCACATCACTTCCTGTTGGAGATGCAAGGCATGTTGGGTGCTGTAGTTTGCTGATTACATGCATGGCCACTCTCCCAGCCTCATTTAAATAGGACTTCTTTATATTCATTTTCATACCTTATTTCTTCTCACAGGGCATTAATTTATTCTATCATGAATTCCCTGACCACAGAGAGTTTTCAGGAAACCCATACATTTCCTATAAAATTTGTCATATTTATTGAGCTCTTTGTAGGTCTAGCATAAAACTCTATCTTATCTCCTTTGAGCAGAAGAATGGTTTTGTGAAGTAGGCAGGGCAGACCTGATCATTCCCATTTACAGATGATTAAACTAAATAAGCTTGGAAGGGAAGTGAACTGTCATGGCCCAAACACACTGGGAAAACTAAGAAAATGGAGACAAATTAACACTTGCCTCAATTCCCTGTATGTTCCATTTAAATTACTTTGCTTCATATTGCTGCTATAAACTTGTCTTTGTGCAGACCTGACCTGGATCTGTCCAAGGTTTTGCATAGAGGGATGACCTTAATGTAGTTGCAGAATCTACATGCTATGCACTAAAGGCCGTCCAGCAAATGCAAATGCAGCTGATGGAAAATACATTTCAGGTTGCAGATCAAAAACTGCCCCAGCAAGAGAAATAACTCTAATGACAAGGACTTTGGATTTTCAGACACATGATGAAAGTCTCTTTGAATTAAAAGCACAGTATTTGATAACTTCATCTTGCCCATCTGAAAATGTAATCTTCCACGGGAGTGGCAGAGGTGATCTGGGCCAAAGTGATGGAAATCTTGGGAGAGGAGACAGAGGGAAGAGTTAAACACTGGGAACAGTTAGATGGCAGGATTAGGTGGTGGATTTCTAACAACTAAGAGGAAAAAGTCAGCTTGAATTTGTGGGTGAGACTTTAAAAACAGGCATCAATGGCTGGAAATCTCCCACATGCAAGTCTGCCTGTGCAAACTGTTCCTGGATGGAGATCATGGAGATTTAGAGAAATCAATGTAGTTAGCCAGGGAGGACTCTGATGAACTCCAGTAGAAAGTGGCTCTAGAGAGATGGCGCTAAGACCTAAATTGAAGGATGTCAGGAAAAAAGCAAGTGGTGTTGTGGAAGAGAAAGTTCATCAGGAGCTGAGGGGTAATATATATTGAGAAAAGAATAGCAGTCATCTTCTAGAAAATCATCATATGTATGTATGTATATATATATATATATATGAAAAATAACTGCAATATTATGTAATTATAATAAATATAGAAAAATAATAAAAATACAATAAAATTGACTTTTGTGGCTATGGAGCCTTTGAAGCCCCATAGCTTCTATCTGCAAACTGAAGAACTGGGAGGGGTGGTGGTGTCATTCAGTCTGAGTCCAAAATTCTTGGAAACTGGAGGACAATCTCCACGGGCAGAAGATGGATGTCTCAGTTCAAATAGAGAACACATTTCCCTTCTTTTTCCTTTTTTGTTCTATTCAGGCCCTCCGTCGATTGGATGGTGCTCACACACATGAGGGTGATGTTTGCTCATTTTACTAATCAAATGCTAGTTTCATCCAGAAACACCCCCTCCCCAACACATCCAGAAAAAAGGTTTTGCCTACTATCTGTGCATCCCGTAGCTCACGTTGACACATAAACTAACCATCACATATTTGAGCTATCAAACACAAAATATACTGACTGGGAGAGAGGTCTCCAAGGGTGAGACCTAGCATTGTGTCATTGACCTTCATCCAATCAGAGAGATTGGATTTGATTCTTGCCTTGGGAACACCAATGACACGAAACTTCAAGAAGAAACACACTTGATGACAGCCAAAGAAACATACTGGGTGAACAAAGAAATTGACAGCCAGAAATGGTGGACTGAATCTAATATGACAGAAAGTAGTAGGGCTGACATTTCAGCTAAAATAACATCCTCCTGTTTCACTATAGAATGAGAGAGATGAGGTTTAGCAGCTACTTAAATAAAATGAGTCATGATTTCAGAAGATGGCACAGTTTGCATAAAATGTTGGAGATACCCCTG
The DNA here is from genome assembly GCF_014898055.3 of Talpa occidentalis. Classification (NCBI taxonomy): domain Eukaryota; kingdom Metazoa; phylum Chordata; class Mammalia; order Eulipotyphla; family Talpidae; genus Talpa; species Talpa occidentalis. The sequence goes on from NW_023600993.1 coordinate 92,065,409, forward strand.
GCACAGTTTGTTAATGAGATTTCAGGTCATATTACTAGTACAGTATTTGTAAAGTGGGAGATGACTGTCCTTACCTACAGTAACTTGTTTAGTTTTTTTTTTTAATATTTTATTTTACATAATTCTTACATCATTTTTTATCTTTGCACAATGCATGCATTTTCATTTTGGTTATAGTCCCCACACAATTGCACCCCCCCTTTATTTTGACTCTAGTTCTTCCTCTCCCTGCACTTTTCTCCCACCTGATAGTGCATCTATGGTTTATAGTTGCTTGTTGATTTTGATTATTTTAATGACATAGGGTAATACTTATTAACCTCACTTCACTGTTTCCTTCAGTGGTTTCCCGTCATACTTAAATTCCTTTCTGTGGTACTTTTGTATCCTTCCTCTTCCCACCCCACATCAACTATCTCATTCCTCACTGCTGTCTCCCTTCCTCATTAACTATTTTATTATTGATCTTCAAGCAGTCTAAGTATGTCCTCCTTCTAGGTCTTTTCCCACATACTATGGTACCTATCTAAACAGGCTTTCCCCAGAAAATTTCCTGGTTTGATCCTTTACTTAAATCAGGTCTCTGCGTAATGCTACCATCTCAAAAAACAAATAATCCCCCCCCCCGACCTCCAAACCGTTCCCAACCACTTTATTTATTTATTTATTTTTAAAAAAGATCTATTTATTTATTTATACAAGCACTGGGTACAGTCAGAAGCGCGGGAGGGCGAGAGAATTCACCAGAGCCAGAGCGGGAGCAGAGCAGGCAGAAGGACCAAAGTACACTGCTGAGGGGTGCAGCGGGCAGGCAGGAGAGGTCTGCGCGCCATGTGGGACCCTCCTCCGGTGGCCGGGGAGCAGCCGGGGATCGAACCAGCGCCGCAGAGGCCGCGGGCAGCTTTGCAACCCAGCGCTCACCCGCTGTGCCATCAGGGAGGCCCTTCCCAACCACTTTAAAGACTCATGTCTTTCACTCTGTCCCTTTACATACTGTTTCATTTTTCACCAAAACACGGAGTGCTTCTGCCCTTGTTGTACCTAGTTATGCATCTTGATTGGCTCCCTATTGGAACATATACTATGGGAGGAGAGGAGCTTGACTATTTCGTCTCTTCTAGCACAGTGCCTCCTGTGTTAGGACGCCTAGTAGATGCTCAAAAAGAAATTGTTGAATGATAAATGAATAATGAAATGGGTGGATGGATGGATGGATGGATGGATGAGCATCCTGTAGAACTCATGCTTTGTGGAATACTTTTTGGCAAACGTGTGAGGTTTGTATTGCTGTCGACTCTGTAAATAAGGTAGAAGATACACAAATTTGGGGGGGGGGGGCTTGCTTTGATTTGTGCTAATTGTTCACGGCTTTTGTCCCTGATCTCCTTTCTTAGATAGTCCTAAAATTCTCCTCTTGGAAATTCTCTCTCTCTAACTTACCTACAAGTAGGCTAGGTCTTTACCTTTAGGGGAAGAAGACATTCTTATCAAGCATCTAGCATCTTCCTGGAGCATTTCTGAGCCATGGCCCTAGAAAGTCCATCATCACCCCCAGGCCTTCAGAAGTACATTCCTTCCTTCCCTCATTATTTTACTCAGGATTAATGGATAGCAAGATGGGGAGAGTCACTGGACTCTCCTCCTTGGCTCCTGCTCTTGTCCATGCAATTCATACAGCCTACCTAGACCCTCACCCAGTGGACCAGCTCAGCCAGTACAGACTTCAGCAAAAGTGTGATTCCAAAAGATTAAATTAGGAAGGAAATGGGCTGAAACCCAGGGCAGTAAGATAACCAACTCCACCTCTGGATTCTGCTTCTTTTTCCACAATCCTGTGCAGGTTTGGAGACATCCCCTTTCCTGGCTGTCTATCAGTTTCCTTATCTTTAAAATGGGGGGTAATCAGCCCTGTCTCATGAGACTATTATCTGAATTCAGCGAGAAAAACACAACGGGAGGTAACCGGAGTGCCTGGCACGGACGAGGTGTTGGAGAATGATTGCCCAGCTTGTTCCTCTTACTGCGCTTCATGTTTTATTTAAGATGAGGTGAGAATTGGGTCTCCCTGTGGTTCAGATAAGAGCAAAGCGGCTTTATTGCAGGCAATCTTCCAATAAGACACGGCTGATCGCTTCCTCAGAGTCTAAGATCCTTGCCTTTTCTTTTCCTTCTTGCTTTTTCTTTTTGCTGGAGGCAGGATTTGCTCAGGACAGGGAGCCCTGGAGCTCACTCAGCCATAGAAAAGGCCCCAGGGAGGCTCTTCCAGGCTGGCCATGGGAGAGCAGGCAGGAGGGCAGCAAGGGACATGGAGAGGCTGCCCGTCTGTGCCCAGCCATTCCAGCACCACGCATTCCAGCTGCAGCCCTGTTCTTGGCCAGGCCCCACCTGCCCATCTATAATTAAAGTCGTGTCTCGAGTTAGACAGATTATAAGGAATGAGAATAAGGATGTCAGCAAGTCATAATTTCCACCATCAAAGCTCCTTTTTTCCTCCTCCTTTTCCCCCTCCCTATTTTGGATTTGGCAGCAGGTTTCCTAAAAAGTAGGCCATGGTGTCCTTCCCTACAGTTCATTGCAAGTGGGCAGGAAGGGCCCCCGAGGCTGCCAAGGCCTTGGTTCTGGTTTCGCAGGCGGTGGGGAGGGAGCGTTTCCTGGATGCTCACCTCCAGCCAGGGAGGCGAACAGTGGTCATGAAAACCTTTTTTTCTTTCGAAACAAGGGGTTGTAATACACAAGGTGTCGTGTGCCAATAGCTGCCTACCCAGCCCAGTTCTCTGTAACTGTCTTGTGTGTGGATGCTGGTGCATTTTTTTTTTTTTTGATATAGGAAAATATTACAGATGCCAGGTTGGAAAGAGCTTTGCTTTGGGGGTCTTAGGCTTTGAAGGTTGTGTTGGAAGCATCAGTCTCAGCCCTTGTATTACAGAGTTCATGGAAGGAGATCTTTCCAGAGAGAGAGTATGTGAAAAGTATTTATTTGATTGAGGCTGTGGCTTGGTTGTTAACATTATTTTTATAAAAATAGCCACGGACTTCAGCTGGGACTGTGTAGACACTGGGGCTGTCTCTCTGGCAGAGGCCAAGAGAGGCTGCTTACCAGTGGGTGCCCACACAGAGGGTGAAGGAAGCGAAAAGTCAGCCTCGCAGGGGGTATACCTGCTGGGCCAGCACCTGGGGATGTCAGGTGTGCTTGCTCTGCCGTGCTGACCTCATCTGATGAAGACTGAGTTGGAAACATTGTCAAACAACATTGGAGAGAAATTTGGACAATAGCTAGACATTCTATGAGTGGTGGAGATTTCCTCGTGTCAAATTGTGGGTCTGTTCTGAGAATTGCTTGTTGACATTTTCGCCCATGTCTGCTCTGATTGATGAGTAGTGGCTGCCTGAGGGGGCTGGTGTAGAAAGTCTGCTTTGGAGATGGACCAGTCTAACCTGACAGAGCCCTGAGTGCAGGCTGGATGCACCTGCCTCCTCTGGGCCCCCTTCCAACTAGGGACAGCTGACTTCTCTCTTACCTCCTCCTCTTCTACTTTCTCCTCTTCGGCTTCCTGCCCTCTTCTCTTGTCTTTCTCTCCCTTTCTGGTCCTAGGAAAGAAGCACACTGTGTATCAAGCCCTTTATACATGTCTTCTTATTTAATCCTCCAAGAACCCTCTTACTTATAATTCCATTTTTAGAAATTAAGGAACAGAAGCACAGAGGGACCGGTAGAGGTGACATAGTGTCAGATCCTGCAAGGGGACCCAGGACTCTGCAGCTGGAGCTTCTGCACACCTTCACCACGTCCCAGACCCTGCCCTGTCATCTCCCTGAGCCCAGGGCTGAGCCTCTGCAGCTGCCCCACAGCTGTCAGCAGCGTTTTGGCTCGAGTCAAGAAAGATTGAACTGTTAATGGGAACTATAGACTGGAGGTTTATTATTTTTTTTTAATTAAAAAAATTTTCCCCTCTTGTGTCTTCCTTGCTTCTATTTAAACAGTCCTGTGAAAGGTATAGTCTTGACCAAATTAGTTTTCTGGTGAGAGCTTCCAAGAAGAATATTCTGGAGCAGCATCTGAACATCTGACGATCCCCTGGTCTGCACAGCTGGCTCCTGATGTTAACCAGACCCTCCAGAGCTCAGATTCCCTAAGTCTGATCCTTAGGGGAAAGTCAGGGGAGGTGGCGGGAGAGAGCTGATATTCCAGCTGATCCCTTCCAGGCCTTGCTGGTAGGGTAAAGAAGCCACCCTTACATAAGCTTCCTCTGTGTTAGGGAGGATTTGGGGTAGGGTGAATTGGGGTGAAGTTCAGGGCTCTGCCAGCCCTAAAGGCGAAGGGCAGACTGGCTGAGCTCACTTCTGTAGGGACCTCAGGGTGGTTCTATCCCCCGTCCCGCAATAGGTCATGGCCCGGCCCCCTGCCCAGCAGCTGGATTTGCAGCTGACCCAGGTGGAGTTAAATGACAGCAATATTTTTCCCCAAGGCCAGAGAGAACACATTGTGTCTTTTTTCTTTCCAACATTTTCATTTGGAAGGGGCACCAGCCCAGCATCTGAGCCATGTGCCATGGTGCAAATTCATGCATATTCCCATCTCTACTTTCTCAGCTGGCAGCACAACAAAATTCCTTGCCAGAGCAAGACTAAGATGGAAGGGGCAGCAGGACAAGGGGGCAGGAAGAACATTAAGTAACCTACCAAGATATGCACATTAGAGATTGGTGGTTGGTTGGTGGTTTGATTATTTTGTTTTGACTTTTAACCACAAATAAGTGATTCTTTTGCCAATACTAGCTCAAAGAACACAGACTGTTAGTGAACATAGTAATTAGATACCTGTTTTTTGGGCCTATCTGAAGTACATATTGGAATTACCTAGGGAATTTTAAAGAATATTAGTACTTGTGTCTCACCTCTAGAGATTCTGAGTTGTCTACTTTGCAACTATTGTGTTATGATATTTAAAAACTCCACAGGTGATTTTAAGGTTCAGCCAAGCTCAAGAACTGCTGGGCTATTTGACACCTGAGTTTTGGAGGCACACAGTAACCCTAACAATAAACTGATAGATAACCTTATTGAATATTTATGGGGGTCTCTGCCTCCATCATCTCATAATTTTTATTTTTTTTAATATTTTATTTTATATATTTTTACATCATTTTACATTTTTGTGCAATGTATGCATTTTCATCTTGGTTATAGTCCCCGTATAATTCCCACCCCCCTTGTTTTGATCCTACTCCCGCCTCCCCCCCTGTAGTGTGTCTCTGGTTTATAGTTGCTTGTTGATTTTGATTTTTACTTTATTATAATTAGGTTTTTTCCTGGTCCCTTATTTAGGTTTTCTAAATTCCTGCTATGGGGGAGACCATCGGGTATCTTTCTTTTTCTTTCTGGCTTATTTTGCTGAGCATGATCCCTTCCAGCGCCATCCATGTTGCTGCAAATGGCATGAGTTTATCTTTTTTGATTGCTGAGTAATATTCCATGGTGTATATGTACCACATCTTCTTGATCCAGTCATCTATTTTTGGGCATTTGGGTTGCTTCCATAGCTTAGCTATTGTAAATAGTGCTGCTATAAACATAGGGGTGCAGGTGCCCTTTCGAATTAATGATTCTGTGTCCTTTGGGTAAATACCTAGGAGTGGAGTTGCTGGATCATATGGAAGTTCCACCTTTAGCAGATGGAGGAACCTCCACACAGTTTTCCATAGTGGTTGGACCAGTTTGCATTCCCACCAGCAGTGCAGGAGTGTTCCTTTTTCTCCACATCCTCGCCAACATTTGTTGTTGCTAGTTTTTTTAATATGTGCCATTCTCACTGGTGTGAGATGGTATCTCATTGTAGTTTTGATATGCATTTCCCTGATTGCAAGTGATGCTGAACATTTTTTCATATGCCTGTTGGCCATTTGTATTTCCTCTTTCGAGAAGTTCCTTTTTAGCTGTTCTGCCCATTTTTTGACTGGATTATTTGCTTTGTTTTGTTGAGTCTCATCAGCTCTTTGTAGATTTCTGTGATCAGTCCTTTATCATTAGTGTTGTGTGCAAAAATTTTCTCCCAGTTGGTGGGGTGTCTGTTTGTTTTGGTTACTATCTCTTTTGCTGTACAGAAGTTCTTTAATTTGATGTAGTCCCAGCTGTTTATCTTTGCCTTTACTATCACTGCTTTGGGTGATGAGTCTTTAAAGATGTTGCTGAGGTGTATGTCATGTAGTGTTTTGCCTATATTTCCTTCTATATATTTTATGGTTTCAGGTCTTATGTCTAGTTCTTTAAACCATTTTGAGTTGGTTTTTGTGTATGGTGTGAGGTAGTAGTCAAGCTTCATTCTTTTGCATGTAGCGACCCAATTTTCCCAGCACCATTTATTGAACAAACTTTCTTTGCTCCATTGCATATTCTTTGCTCCTTTGTCAAATAATTGTTAAACAATGTGTGTCTGAATCATCTGGGGGGCTTGTTAAAACATGCGTGTCTGTCTTTATCCTCAGTGTCTCTCATTCAGTAGGTGTGGTAGGCACCCTCTATGATGTTCCTCTCTCCGGCATTCACATTCTTGTGTAATTCCTTTCCCTTGATGAAATGGTCTTATTGAGTTGCTTCTAAAGAACAGAATATGGTAAAACAGATGGCTGTTACTTCTGAAATTAAGTTATAAAATATGTTGTGGTTTCTATCCTTCTTTCTTGCTCTCTGTTGGATTATTTTCCCAGAGGAAAGAGGCTTTTCAGTTCATGAGGCAATCAATCCTAGGCTGAGGTCTCCATGGCAAGGGATTAAGGTGCGACAACAGCCATGTAATTGAACTTGCAAGCATGACCACCCCCAGCCGAGTCTTCAGATGACACCACAACCCCATCAGATAACTTAATTGTGACCTTAGGAGCCACCTGGATCCAGAGGCACTCTGTATACTTAGTCTAGATTTTGGACACACAGAGAATGTGATAATAAATGTAGGATATTTTTAGCTGCTAGGTTTTAGGATAATTTATTATGCAGTAGTAATAATGAATACAGTGGGTCTGGAGAGTGACTTTTGTAACACACTCCTATGTGATGCTGATGATGCTACAGTGAGGATCACACTCTGCGAACTGCTGCATTTTGCTGTTACTAAGATATTATCACTACATGCATGTGATAGAAAAACTGCATTGGAAGTTTTAAGTAACTTGTTCAAGGTCACAGACAAGGGTGACAGTGCTAGGATTCATGAAGCAAATCTGACCCCCCCCCATGCTCTTCTGACTAACTTTTCTCACCTGAAGTATGTTCATTGCCTTCTTTGTGGAATTGTGCTGACTGAATTACTCCTAACAGCCATGGTTGCCACTGAGAAACTTTGATTTGGGTTTTTACTGGGGATTATAGTTGAAGTGGCTTTTTTAATATCATTCTACCGCAAATATGGATTAATGCTGGAGTGAACCCAAGGACCAGCTGATCTTTTGATACAGAAGTTTTCAAACTTTAGCATGCATCAGGATCACTTAGAAGGCTTACTAAACAACAGACTGATGGGACCCATTTTCAGAACTTCTGACATAGCAAGTCTAGGGCAGAACTTGAGAATAAGCATTTTTAACAAGTCCAATCATGGATTCAGGGACCACACTTAGTGAACCACTGTGCAAATCAAAGGGTTGTGAAGCTTACTGAATGTCAGAAGTGCTCTTCAGGCAAAATCCTCTGAGCTATTTACTACAGGGAGAACAGCAGGGAAGAACCGGGCTCTATGCATATTTCCACCCCAGGTACTTCTCTGCAATGGTTGGGACATATGGTTGGAGGAACCATGCTGCTGGGCATTTTCTGCACGTCCTGTGCATTCCAGGGTGAGCTCAGATTTCATCTAATTATCGAGGGCAGAGTGTGGTCATAGGCAGCCAACAGTGCTGCTCTGAGGGAGATTTTGCTGCTTGGGTTAGGGCTTGAGAAACTGAAGTGGGAATTCTGACAAGCAACTGCTCGGGCATGCCTATCCACACTACCTGTTGAGACAGACAGATTGAGGGTGGGTCACAGCCTGGCCAGGTGGGGGTAATGAATGGATGCAGGTTAAGCCAAGATCAGCCAAGAAAAACTATGGAAGAACTGTTTCACTTTTTGGATGTTAAACAGCATTTACCTTGCCAAAGGGACCTGTGTTTGTCTTTCTTTTTTTCTCCATCTCTGATCATCCCCTCACTCAACTTGAAACTCTGTGGTCAAGTCTAGCTTGGCCAGGATATTAGCATGTGGTAGTTGAGCCCAGGCCATATTGGTGGGTAGAGTTGGTTTAAAGCATGGGGTGAGGAACTCTGCTGTAGCAAAGTATTCCCTTCAATCCATTAACTTGGGGTCTAAGATGTGACTTACTTTGCCCAATGACCTGTTTGTTATGTCAGAATCCAAGTTGTCAGAGCCACTGAAAGTTTCCACCATCTCTCTTATTACATCTCTCCACTATGAGTCCTGCATCTAGCAACCAGATGGAAAATTCTCCTTCATACTAGTTCTGTAATGGGTGGACCTGAAACTTACCCACAGCTGCATCAGAGTCTTAGAGTCCCGGATGAGTCACAGCTAATGTGTAATGTGAGTGACAAACATTTGTTTTGTCAGCTAAGATTTGGAGATTGTTTATTACACCACAGAACCTAGAAAAAGCTGTCTTACACAAGCACAGATTCTGAGCTAGCTCTTTCCTCGAATTCCCAAGGATCATGTGCTTCAAAGGAACAGCTGAGCTTTTTTTTTAATTAATTTAGAAGCATTTACTGACCACTCCGAAATGTGACCTAATTATAAAAAGCAAAATGTTTTAATCTTCAAGAAAATCTATAGGAGACTATCTGATGTAGCAATAGGAAAAGTCTTCATAAATAAAACATAAAAGATTGATAATTTGAGTAAGACGAAGACCTCTAATAGAACAAAAGACAATAAACAAAAATAAAAGAGATTCAATGACAGAGAAATATTTTTATGTAATAGATATATAAAAATATGCACAATTATATACAATAGACATTGACATATAATATAGAAATATTATTTATATATACTTATTAACATCCAAATCTATAAAAACATTTGGCATATACCTCATATATAATAAGAACTAATGAACATATAATAGGTATACATAAATAAAAATCCTTTATGTGCAAAGGGTTTTCTATATAATGAAATCAGAATGTATGATATAATGAGTCCCTTTAAATCAGTAGGTAAACAAAGTGATATGAAAAAGTGCAAGGCTGTAGTCAGAAATTCATGGAAGAGATAACAGGAATGGCCCCAAACTAAGTACAATATCTCTAGTAAAGTAATCAGAGAACTATGAACTGAGCCATAACAAGAATTTGAAAGGTCAGACTAAGCTACTTGTTGAATGTGCACTCTGTAGAGTGCTGTTCTATACACCTTGACCTTGAGGGACTTGGCATCAAATGGAGAAAGCAGACATGTGCAGACATGGCTGGAAATCCTGTGTTCTCTTAGCAATAGCACATTGGTGCAGTGAGATCTGGAAAGGGATCCTGCTTCACTAAGTCCATGGGAGAGAGGGAAAGACTCACGAAAGAATGATAGGATATTGAAAAAGAGAGTTCTAGGCAGAGGGAGCCCTGGGCAAAAGTACTAGGGGTGGAAAAGATGAGCAAACTGTATGGAATAGAAATAGAAATGAGTCAGACAGAGAAAGGCAGATATTGTATGATATCACCTATATGTGGAATATAAAAACACTGAACTCATGGGAGCAGAGACTGGAACAACAATTGGCAAGGATCAGAGGGTGGGGGTTATGGAGAGTTGTTGGTCAGAGCACAAACTCTCAGGCTGAAGAATAATAAATTCTGGGATCTTATTTACAGGATGGTGATTACAGTTAATAAAATAACACCATAGACAGCAAAGCAGATCATCCAATAATGTTGTTCCATTAAATGTAATTCTGTTATGCCTTTGATGGATTTGAGAATCTGCTTTTGTTACAGTCCTTTTACTTAAAGTCCACTTTTCTATTCCTGGTGTTAAGTGAGAATTCACTGTAGTTACTAAGAGAGTAGATCTTAAATGTTCTTACCATGAAAAAGAAATGGTAATTGTGTGAAAAGATGAGGGTGTTAGCAAGGCTGTGCTGGTGGTCATCTTGTAATATCTAAAATCAACACATTGCATACCTTAAACTTACACAATGTTACATGTCAGTGATACCTCAATAAAGCTGGGGGGCATAAAGAAAAACATATAGCAGAAGGACTGAATGTACATCACAAACACAGAATGGCTGATACCACATGTGGAGAAATGAATCACTACTCTAGAAGACAGACTGGCCAAATTCTTCTATGATAAGTGGCAAAAGACAGAGACACACAGTATCAGAGAGAACAGCATGACTGTGGAGAGCATCTTATTTTCATATAACTGGTAGGTGAAGAAGATATCAAAATGAGTAAGAAAAATATAGAATATAGAAATATAGAATATTTCTATTCTATATAGAATATAGAAATATAATGCAATATAGAAATGCAATATAGAAATATAATGGAAGAAAACTTCAAGAGGTGAAGAATTATTAGAAAAAAAGTAAAACAAGAAACAAAAAACAATTAAAACCTAGATATTTGCAGATTTTAAAAATTTTTGAGGACTTTTTTCCTAATTGGTGAATTTATTCTTATTAATTATGAAATTAATGTGCATTTATTTTTGAAATTAGATAAATGCACAATAAAAATTACATCACACTGTAATATTAATACCTAGAGGAGTTGCTATTATTTTTTCAATGTTTCCTTATGCTATTCATCTAAACCAATGATTATATTGTGTGTATGAATGTGTGTATACACACAATATAATCATCTATATAAACACAGAGATGTATTACATATACACATACACATGCAAGTATATGTCCATATGCATATATGTGCAAAATGTTCATTCTGTTTTTACTTAACTATTAGCTGTATATAGAGGAAAGACCAATGGCACACTCTAGAAAACATTTGAGGTCTGCACATTTTCAGTCATATTTTCAGGTTTTATTCTGCTTCCTTTAATATTTTTCAGAATATTCTGAATTTGCAGTTTTGATTTCTCACTTAAGCTAATCATTTACTTTGGAGAGGGTTTTGCATATTTCATATTCTCCTCTACTTTTTCCTGAAGGTTTTACATTTTGCTTTGAGATTTAGGTCACATTTCCAAGAGGCTGTTTCATTGGTTCACATTCTAGAAACAAATCTCTGGTTTTCCTCCACTGTGGTCAGAGAATGGACTTTAAGAGACTTTTCCTCTTTGGAATGTTTTGAGGTTTCCTTCAAGGTCCAATTATGTAATCATATTTTTGTAAATGTTCAACGACCTTGGAAAAAAAGATATTTTTGTTTGTTTTTAAAGCACAGCATTTTCACTAATACTTGGTATTGTCAGATGTTTAAAATTTGTGTAAATATGATGGTTGTAAAAGAATATCTCATTGTGGTTTATTTCACATTTCTGTAATTGCCTGAGAAATTGATCATTACTCATATGTTTTTTGCTCATTGCTGCTTCCTCTTCCATGAATTTGTGATTATAGCCTTTCTCTGTTTTCTATTGGTTTGTCTTTTTAAAACTGATGTATAGGCATTCATTATATGTACTGGATTGGATTCCTTCCTATTACATGAATTAGAAATAACTTCTGCAAGTTTGCAGCTTCTCTTTTCTTTTTGCCTATGTTATCTTTTGTAATATACAAGCTTTCTATAATAATTTAGTGAATTTGTCAGTCTTTCACATTTTGTTTTTTGCATAAGAAAATCTTCTATTAGATTTTCTATTGGAAGTGTTAAAATTTTGCTTCTTATAGTTAGACATTTAATCTCTGCAGAATTTATGCTTGTATATGGTGTGAGGTAGGGATTTGAATGACCAGCTGATGCAATATCACTAAAAAAAGCCCTTTTTTTAATGTCTCCCTATTTTGATAGATTGCTCTTGGAGCTTTTTATTCAGTTCTACAGGTAAAATTACTTTTACTTGAACCAGTGTCACACTGTTTTAGTTATAACTCAGATAAATAAATGTTAGGAGAAATCACCAATCCTTCTTCTTCAATGTTGTCTTGGTTAATCTTGGTCCTTAATTCTTCCACATGAATTTTAATATCAGGTTATCAATTGTCATGAAAACCTTTATGTGATTTTTGTTGAAAATGTGCAATGTTGAAAAATTTGCCTTTTTATAATAATACTGAGTTCTTTTATCTATTGACTTACTATTTTTCTCTGTGTCTAGAATTTTTCTTATGTTCTTAAATATAACTTTATAATTTTCTTCATAAATTTCTTGCTCTTTTGCATTAATTTTAGATATTTTATATCTTGTTGATTGAAGAATAAGTTAAAATTTCATATTCCCAATTTTCATGGGAGTGATATTATTTTAATATAATGTCCTGTATCTGGCAATAATGCCAACTATTTTTAATAGTTTTGACATATATTCTACATTATTTAATGTATTCAATGCTGTCTGCTAAGAAAAATGTTTATTTCTTTCTAGTCCTTTATAACTCTTCTTTTCCTTGCTTGCCAGTGTTGATGAGAACTCTCACTACACAGCTGAGCAGGTGGAATAACTGTATTCCTTTTTCCATGTCCTGACTTTAAAGAGAATCTTGCTAAATTCTCACCATCCCTTATGGTATATGCTGGGCCTTTAAATAGGTATGCTCTCATGCTGTAACACAAAGTTCTCCTTGTCCTTCCAAGCCCATAGTTTGCTAAGACTATTTTTTAAAAAAATCAGGAAAGTTTATTAAATTTTGTTAAATGTCTTTTGGCATCTTTTGAGATGCTTATATGACTTTTCTCCTTTAATATGTTAATGAGGTAGATTTCATTAGATTTTTCTAATGTTTAATCATGCTGACATTTCTGGCATAACTCCAACTTACTCATATATGTGTATATACATATATCTGTGACATTAGCAAACTAAAACAATATATAAATATATATACTTTTTTATTGTTGCCTTTAGCTTGTTACTATTTTAAGAGGCTACTGTATTCTTCATTGCCTATATTTTCAAATTCTAGCAGGCAGCCTAGAAGATAGTCTTTTTCAAGTCTGCTTCTTCCTTTTTCATCCTTATCTCTCATGATGGTTTTCTTTGTAACATTTGTAATATATCTTACCTTATCATCTCTTTGAGATAACATGTTATTGCTTCCTAATTATTCTATTATGCCCAACGATTTGTCATAGTTGAGGTCCATTTTTCTTGTGGTATATGATTTTTGATTCCAAGCTTAGATTCAGCAATGATTGATTGCTATGTCAGAATGTCTGTGAGTCTTTGTGGACTCTTTCTTGCTGAGCCTTCTTAGTGATGCCTGGGTTATTCTGTTTTTCTATCTGCATTGCTAATCTTACCCCCTTGAATTGTGTATTCGTTGGAAGGTGAAGCTCCTAGACTTCTGAAACCTATAACCTGAACCTGAAGATCTCTTTGTCCATGGCCGCATCAGCTCATAAACTTCCTTATCTTGGCATCTTAAGATTTATTTTTCTTTCCTTCTAGGATTTCTTTGCATTAAAAAAACACACCTCAAACTTCCATCAGTTTGTTCTGGGAGAGAGTAACTTTCATCACCCTTAGTTTGTCATTTCTCCATAAGTTCAAGATCTCTTCATTTTATTTTGAACTTTTGTAATTAATCATGTTGTTTATCTCTGCAGTTTTTCCTGATCTCAAATTATCTTTGTGTCTGACTACTGTGCTTTCATAAGTTTAATGTCTTTTCGATTCTTTTTATGAGCAAGAATAATACATTTTTTGCCTTGTCTTTTAGTTATTTAACTTTCTGGATGTCCATAATTTTTCAGATGAAAGTATCTTTTTATAGATTCAGGATCTTTCTACTTTTTGTAAAAACTCTCAGAACAATGCTTCTCACGATATTGCCCACAGGCTTCCAGAATTAGAATAATCTCAATTCTTCCTCAAAATTGAAACTCACTTGGCCTTCCTTTCATTTAACTTAATCAAGATCTTGGGGACAGGATCCTAGAATTCACATTTTAAATAGAGATTCTATGTAATTGGAGAATTGCTATTAAAGAAGATCAATGCTCAGCCAGCAGTAGCTCTTCATTACACAAGTTTGATAAAAGTTTTCTCAAGTAAATTCCTCCTAGTTTGCAGGCAATCCATTTGCTGAAAGTTAGAATGGGAATGTTGGGGTGGCTCTTTCTATTTTTTCAAAAGATTTATTTATTTATACAAGAACTGGGGTACAGCTCAGAGGCACGGGAGTGTAAGAGAACTCACCAGAGACAGAGCAGGGAGCAGAATAGGTAGATGGATCACTGCTGAGGGGAGCAGCAGGCAAGGCAGGAGAGGTCTGCTGTGCCAAGTGGGTTTCTCCCTGGCCAGCCGGGAATCGAACCCGCGCTGCAAAGGCTGCGGACAGCTTCACAGTGTGGTGCTTAACCTGCTGCACCATGAGGGAGGCCCGGGGTTGCCCTTTCTTGCCCTGGACATCTAGACACTTCTCGGGCTCAGGGAGGAACTAGAGCAGGAAATATGCGTGGACCTGGTGGTGGTGGGATGGAGAGTGCCTCAGTGGGAGCTGCCATGTCTTCCCCAAGTTGGACAAGGATGGTGGACAGAACAGAGTCCCACTCTCTGGCCTGACATGAAATATAGGTGTGTCTGGTGGCTGATGGGGCTGGGAGGCAATCTGGGGGTCACTAAGCATCATGGTGGAAATAGAAGTCACTGATCATGAGTGGTGACAGGGACTGCATACTATTTCCCCTGCCCCAGACTTTGGGTTGACTCTGGGGCTATGGGTAGATTTCTGCTGAGTGTCCTCCATTCTCTCTGCAGACAGACTGCCATTTCATAAAGGGAGTTGGGACTTGCTATCCTTCTTTGTCTCTGCTTCCATCTAGAATGTTTTGGGGACTGGTGGAGACTTTGGTGCATGTTTACATTCTTTTTGGGCATTTCAGCAGAAATCTGAGAAGCAGAGACATTATCAGAGGCTCTATGGATGTTAATGACTCTGGTTGTTTCCGAGCATGGGCCTGAGGAGTTGTGATGAGAGTTTTCAACATGAAGTGGGGGTATTTTTGCAGCTGAGTCTGACAACAATTATGAAGGTGGCTCTCACTTCCCATGTTTATGATCTCCCAAGTGTTAACAAATTTAAAGAATGCAGATCCTCCAAATTTTAGTGATGTATAACTTGATGTGAATAGCATTCAGTTAGCAAATTGGTACTTCTAGGGAAAGTAGCAAATGATAATATTGTGCAACCAAATACAGTTTTCCACATTGATTCTAAAATAATAAACTGACTTCTATCTTGAAGAGACTCTGAAGAACATTTCATCTATAGAGAGGTCGAAAAATAAATACTGCAACTATTTTAATTTCTCAGAGTCTTCTGTATTTTCACTACCTTTTTCATGGCATCAACATTTCTGGGTCTTTCGCTGCTAGTTGTCGAAAAGCCATTTGGCCTTTCAGCTCAAATCACAAACCCCAAACTCTCACTTCCTTTCGGTTGCAACTTGAGCACCTGCAAACGTGGCCAACTTCAAGCCAGAGTGAGAATGTGTTTTTTTTCTTTCATCCCTTTTGACACTGTCCCAAGGAACACCACTGCAAGAGGGGAAATGTCAAATTGAGGTGAACACCAGCTCAGGTCTGATCTTTGAGCCATACGCCCTGGCAGCAGTGGGGAAACTTGGAAAGGAGGTGACAACTCAGTCATTTCTAAAAGAAGAGAATGAGAACAAGCATCAGAGGGTCAGCCATAGAAAACAGCCCTGCTGGTTTGTGTCAAACCTGTTAATCTGCTCCCACTTAGGGGGTGTCTGGAACCTAATTCAAAGCAAGGCCTGCTCTATGCCCTGTGTGCCAGAGAGAGAGAGAGAGAGAGAGAGAGAGAGAGAGAGAGAGAGAGAGAGAGAGAGAGAGAAAGAAACTGGAGCCTGTGTTCAGTCCGTAGTATTCACTTAACAAGAGCATGGCCTCCCAGAGAAAAACAAAAAGGGGCAGGGGTCTGCGGAAGAGACCACCACAGACATGTGTTGGCTATGGTGCACCAGATGGGGTCTGGGGGAAAGCTCCTCTCTCTGTTGGTAACTCAGGTTCACTTGCCAGACCCTGGTGCTTCCTTGAGACCACCCAAAGTGCCCCTCAACTCCCACCTGCTCCCCTTGCTCTCCCACTCTCTGCTGCCTCTGTACTGTCTGATCAGGATATCTGTGAGGACTGGACATAGGCATAAACATGCTGTGTTGGGAAGGAAGAAAATGAGGTTCAATCTGGTAAAGCCTAAAGTCACAAAACTTGCAAATCCTGAGTCCAGACCAGACTGACACTACACAGCATGCGGTTATCCAAACCATAGACCCTCTCTGGTCCTTACTTTCCTCCCTGAAGCATTCAGGCCAAATGGCATTCATTCACTCATTCAGTCATTCAACAAACATTCATCTTGCACACTGATGTTGTGCCAGAAACTTTCAGGTAGTATTATGAGTACAGTCTTGAATGATCTTGATTTCACAGAACTTACAGTTTGGTGGGGGAGAAGATAGACAATAAACAAAACAAATGTAATAATACTCTAGAGAGTGGCAAGGGAGGGGTAGGCAGAGGCGGGGAGATAGAGAATGCTGGGAGGAGGGAGGCCTCCTTTCAACAAGGAGTGGGGGAGGGAGCCACATGGATAATTAGGGGAAGAGCATTCCAGGCAGAAGGATGTGTGCGAAGTCTCTGAAACAGGAGCAAGTCTGGCACATGCAGGGAAAAGCATGGTTGAAACCACACTTGATGGTTATTGATGTCACTAAGACCCAAATGTGAAAGACTTGTTTTCCATGCTAAGGAATTTATTCTTTATTCCCCAGAGAATGGGGAGTCATTGAAGGGTGTTCAGTGGAGGAATAGCCTGATCTGATGAGCTTTAAGGAGATCGCTTTGTGCCCCATGTAGAGGAAGCCCTGGGGTAGTGAAAGCAGCAGAGAATGTTCCAATAGTGTAGACTCCAGGGCTGGTCATGGGAGGGTAGATGTGGGGACCCCCATTCTTATGTGAGCCTGAGGTCCCTGAGTGGGAGCACCTTGCAGAAGTTGGTTCTAGCACCGGTTGCAGGGGGAAGCCAGCCAGCAGGACAGGAAGGGTTAAGAAGAGAGAGTGAATCAGCAGGGGTTGGCTGCAGCCCAAGAAGGTGGGGGGTTCTGGGTTTCCATGGTGGGCTTGGATGCAGTGTGTGATGGGGGGGTGCTGAACGGAAGTGAGTAGGGCAGAGGTATGACTGTGGAAACCTTGAACAATGGGGTGTTGGGAAGCGAGGAGCTGTGATGAGAGTGGGCTCAGGATGACAAAGGCCAGAGTAATGAGGGGAATAGTCATAATAACAGAGGAAGTTCAAAGGAGCTTCCTCTGAGACTGGCAAGATGTGGGAGGGGCCTAACCTCCTCCACACTCATGATGTGAGGCTGAGAGTGGCGAGGACCAGGTTGCCTGGTGGAAGCAGAGGGATCAACTGCCGGTTGGGGGTGGGAGTGTGGGGGAGGAGGTGAAGGTGGGACATTTTCTGATCACAGGAACCAAGGAAAATCTAGGAAATGGAACTTTTAATGTTATTTGGGCTCGAACAAAGGAAGGTCATGGCGACTCAGGCTGCATTCCAGTGGTCTTTCCAGCTGGCCAGGAGCCATGGCCATGCCTCTCCTTGAAGCCCATGCCTGAGAATGACCTGAGACCTGAATGAAGAGTCTGTCCTGAGAGTTCAGTGGATTCCCTTGGCTCCTTGATCAAAATTTGTGCCTTCATTTGGGGAGACAGATCTGGAGGAACTATTTCTTCCATCTTCATGACAAAGGCCAAGAACTTACAGAGACATTCCTCCAGACCATTCCACGGGACCAGACCTTCATTTCAAGACATCAATAGCATCAGGGGAACTTTTTAGAGTATGTGAGGAAGCTCAACATAGAGGGAACCCCAAATAGGAGCTTGGTGGAGGATAACATAGGTATCTGTGCCCCTCCTCACTGAAAGGCAGTAATATTCTTACTGAGCAGTTGTCGATAACACTGTCTTATCTAGTCCTTCCAGCAACAGCTTTCCTCAGCCAAAACAAGTCTCAGCTCCATTGTACAGATGAAGAAACTGAGGAGGCAAAACAAATTACTCGAGTCAGGAAGCCAGACTCTAGCTGGAATGATGGGTTTTGGCGGAGACCCTGCTCTGAAATTCACCACCACTGCAGGGCTTGGGTGTTGGGAGAACATCTCCCAGTTGGCATCTCTGCCAATTGACCATGAACCAGGATGCTTTTCACCTGCCCCTTTGTAGATACTCTTCCTCTCACCCTTCATGCTCACTCCCCAGAGTGGCCTTACCTTATAAGATTGAATGAGGACTAAGTAGATCAATACTAGTCAGGTAAAGACCCTGACCAGTACCTGCCACTATTATGTTATTTTATAATCATCATCATCATCATCATCTTATTTGGCTTCCTTCCTCCTGTGCTGAGGTCATGCAGAGGCTGTGAGCTGCTACGAAGGGGAGCCATCTAGGAAGATCTGGGTGATGACTTCAACTTAGGGGGTTCCTGGAAACCATGAGAAATAGTCCATGTCTGGTTCTATGACAATTATCTCTCTCTCCTACATAGTTTCTTTCAAAGGCAAAGAGGTTTCATTTCAGGCTTCCTGAGTTTCTGTATAGTAATTGGGACCTTTCTTTCCTTTTACCTTTTTCTTCTGGTGGAAAGAGAGTGATGAGATAAAGACTATTAGGAAATGAACACATCAGACACCACCGTCTGAGATGGCATATCAGCAAGTCTCAGAGATGCCTTTAGGGATGGAAAAGGCCGGGTTGGAGCTATACCTTTAGCTCAAATGGAGACATCGTGGGCTTAACCTTTAGTAGAATCCAGGGCCGTTATAGGGATGCAGAGAAGAGAGGAGCTCTGTGTGAGAGAGGGAACTTCTAGATACCCATGAGAAGGGGTCTTTGAAAAAGTAATGCTTTATACCAACTATGGGGCACCATTGGGTCATGGCCAGCAACACAGTGTTGCTTTTCTTTATGTCAATGGACAGTGACCAAATGTCTTCCGTTTGGGCATAACTGAGGGACTCCTCAGTGAGTGAATGGCTCTTGGGAAGCTGAGTCACATCCCTTTGTTTCTGTTCCAAATACAAAGATGTTACTTGTGGTATTGATGGTCCATGCATCCCTCTCTGCCAGCTCTCTCTTCTAGGGTCCCAGTCCTCTCCTCGTGTTGCCACCACCAAGCTGGAGCTCCACATTAGAAATACAGAGTGGGGAGCCTGCTGCACCACAAGCAAGCACCATGACCAAAGGTGTGGACTCTAGACTTGGCCAAAGAGCAATGTGGGAAGTATAATTACCTCCCAACTTTCTCAGCCTGCTTTGGAATCCGTACTTCCCTAAGCTCTGGACATCCTAAGCCCTTCTTCTATGGTTAATCTGGGTGGGCGAGTGATGAGAGAAATGTGGTCTTCCTGGTACGCAGTTTGGCATCTTCTCAAACCCACAAAAGGGCATAGCCTGAGTCCCAGGATGATCCAGCAATGCAGGAAAGAATTGTGTGACTTGTTTAAGAAGCAGAGCTGGCAAAGCAGATTACACTCCCAAGTTGATAAATCTTGTCTCTCTCAAATCTATCAATATTTCACATCTAAATTTGACAGGGAAGCTTCACTGATCCAAGATGACCTGCAACCTGCAATGTTTCTTTTTTTGATAATTTAGCATTTTTGTGGTAGAAAGCAAGGGAGGCATGTCCCGAGTAGCCCCATTAACCTATAACTTTTCCTACAGTGCCACTGAAATGGGAAGTGTTACTTCTAAAAGTCCACTTGAGACAAACTTGTTGATTATTTGAATCACTTTATCCAGGCTTATTTTTGGTCCTGACCAAAATTTCTTGCTAAACATGCTTTTATCATATTTACTTTGTGCATCTAAAACTTTTTGCCTTAAGTAACTGGTAGCTACGTTCTTTGGAGCATAAACATTTAGGGTTGATAAAAATGAGGAATTTATATTTATCTATTTTCATCTGTCATTTTGTGAGGCAATAGTCTATAAGCTATTATTTTTAAAGAAGAAAACCACCTTCTCAAAATGCATTTTAAGCAAAACCTTAATTATAAAACAAACTGCTTCGACCTAGAGGAGAAAGGTCTGTTTCAGGTTTTTTCAACTAGTTTGTGCAAAAGAAAGAACCCTCTGGACAGCAATTTGAATGAGTATTTTCTACCCTCCCAAGGTGGCACATAGCTAAGGCCTTAAAGCATGAGAAACTTCCTAGAAACTTTGAGAAGGACTATGAGGTGAGTGAACTGGTGGGAGAGAGGCCTTTTTAGCAAATTGCTGCATCCATTCTTATTTTGTCTGCTGCATACAGTGACTGCTTTCAAATGCCTATCAGTTACAGGGATTATGAACTCTACTTTGTCACTGACTAAAGGACTGTTTCATGGAGTCTGTGTATAGTCATCAGGTCAGGGAAATTGAGGTGAAACACACACCATCACAGAGTTATATTTCTGATGTTCTGTTTCTCTTCGAACCCTTCCACACCCCTGTCCTTTGCTGGAAATAGTGCCTCTGGCTGATTCCTGTTTGCCTACCACAAGTCATGCCAGACTGGGGAAAAAAAAAAAGGATAGAAAAACTTAGAGAATAAGTGAATGAATTTCTCTATATTACTTTATTAGTTAGAGAGGGGATGAAACCAGAGAAAGTAGCTTAAAGTGGTTGCTTATATTTAAGATACTATGCCAGAAATCATTTTAAAAAGCACTTCTGCTACACTATCATAGTTAATCCTTAGTTCAATCATTTGTGTGATCATTATGCTCCTTTATAGATGAAGAAGTGGAGGCACAGAAGGGACACATATCCTGCCTGGCCCTCCCTAGAGCTTCTAAGAGGCAGCCTCATCTGTGGCTGCACCCCAGGTTAGGACATTTTATTTTTTGCTTATGTACTTTCTTCAAGAAGATTAGTTGAAGTTTATATATATGAAGGAACAAGGCATTTTTCAATCCCCAAATATAAAGTTGCATGAAAAAATGTCCACGTGCTTTTTCAAATAGTGGAAATCTGCTTGGAAATCTACAATGAAAACAAGACGTTTTTCCTAGAGAGCTGCCATCATGCTAACATCATATTAAAGGTAAATTAATTTTTAAATAAAAGTTAATTACAAATACAAAATCACTAAGAATAATGCTAAAAGTAATTGCAGGAGCCAAAACAAAATAAAATGCCAATTATAAAGAGCTATTAAGATTAACTCCAGGGAAATACTTAAAGCAAAATTTTAATATATTTACATAATATTAAATATATAATAGTATATATTTGACATAGGTAATATTAACCCTTTGCACTCCGAACCATTTTACGATATTTTGATTTAATTTCTTGTGCCATTTCAAGATAAAACTTCAGGGAAACATGCATGTCTCAAAAAGTTGCATTGAAATAACCTGAATTCCCTGTAATCACTAATAAATTGCAATGTCCCCTGAGAGGGGACATCCGAGTGATATGCTAAAATTCCGATGTCCCCTGAGAGGGGACAGCGGAGTGCAAAGGGTTAAATAAATATTCTATAGAGTGTGTATTTTTATAGAATTTAGAGTTTAATTATGTGAATATATCTAAATACTCTAAATTTATATGAATACATACCTTCTATAAAATATACTACATATACAGAAGATAAACATTCTATGGATTAGATATATTTTAAATATATGTATATATTTTCTAGACTATATGTATGTATTGAGTGAAGTATATATGTGTGTAGACACACCCCCCCACACACAAATACACATATGCCAAAGTGGACTAGAACACATACATCTTCCCATGTACCCACGTGACCCTGCTAAGGACTGTCTCAGGACAGAAGTGTCTGGTAACCCCTCCAGGGGCTCTGCAAGAAGCGATGGGGCCTCCCTTGTGGCACAGGCAGTTGAGCACCCCACTATAAAGCTGTCCACAAGCACGGGTTCAATCCTGGCCGGCCGGGGAGCTACCCACATGGCGCAGCAGAACTCTCCTGTCTCGCCCGCTGCTCCCATCAGCAGTGTATTTCATCAGTCTGCCTGTTCTGTTCCCTGCTCTGTCTCTGGTGAATCCTCTCACCCTCCCTTGCATTTGGCCTGTACCCCATTCTTGTATAAAAAAATAAATCTTTAAAAAAATAAAAAGAAGCGATGAATGGAAATTGGTAGAAAACACCCCCGCTTCGCCCCTCAGGACAACTCTGAGGTGTGTCTAACACATTTTTTGGTGGGTCCCCAGCAGGACGGAACCCCAGAGTCCAAATAATTACCTACTAATTTTCACACCCTCGGCTGGCTTTCCTCCCTTCTCTCTTTTCTTTCTCATAGTGCTGCTTGGATCCCAAATAATCATACCCCACCCCCACTCCCAAATCCTCAGGTTCTGCTTTTGGGGAAATTCAAATTAAGACAGCATCTCCAAATATATTTTTGAATTTTGAAAAAACTCCATTCGGGCATCTTCCTTTTATATCATGCAATTCAGAGAGACACTTGTCTTTCTCTTTCTAGTTGTATCTCTCATCATTGCATCAATAGTATCAGATTTGTCTACATGTCTATTAAATGTTCTTGCAATAAGATAATTGCAAATGAATTTCTATGCTCACTTCCTATTTTCAGTTATTTACAACTTTGGGGAGACTGAGTCCAATACATTTTTAGCCACTTTGTGTGAAATCTCACTTCTTTTTTTTTTTTCATTTAAAATTTTTATTTGGCTCAAGACTCTGCCTGTCCCATATGGTGAGTGCATGCAAAGCCCCACTCGTGGAAAGTGATTCTTTTAATCTGAGTTGTTTTCCTGAAACTTTGGTGTCAGAGCATTTCTTTGGAATACGTGTAATTTCTTTGGGGGGTTTCAAAGTGGGTGGCAGGCTGTTCGGAGAAATCCTACTTGTGGCCCATCCCAGGCAGGGCTATTGTTTTATATCTAGTTTAGCTCTGAGTATATAGTTGATGCTAAACAAATGCTAATTAATAATAAGCTAATAGAAAATGGATTTAGGGCAAACAAATGCAATGCAGAGTGACATCCTAGATTTTTCAAACAACATTCATCACATTTATTTTAGTCTTCTCAAATTCAAGCCAATATTTCAAATCAGTTCTGTAGAAAAGAGGAGGTTAGGTTTGGGTCTGTTTTTTCCCTTCTGTAGATGCTGGTAGTTTGTAGGCTGAGGTGGAGATAGGCATGTGCAAGGGGGCAGATGGATATAGTAAGAAGTTACTCTGTGGACACAGGGCTCCATTCTTGTCAGAGAGAATGCTCACAGGGACTTAGCACATCATCTGGGAAACTATGTCATTCTGACAGGAGATAAAGTTTTATTTAATTCATAGGATGGATGAAGCCACCAACTCTGGATCAAGGCCAACAACTCCTTTTCATTGCTCACTGATTCCCATCCTTTCAGAGAGATGGTTTAAATCTGGTCATCCCTGTCCTATGTCCAGCCTCCCTCTAGACTTGCTTCCTGGCTCTAGACTTGCCCTACCTTTTAGCCTCTGTGCCTCCTAGAAAATGTAGTCTATACACACAGTGGAATATTACTCAGCCATCAAAGCAAGAAAATTCAGCCACTGCCTATAACATGGATGGAGCTGGAGGATATCATGTTAAGTAAAATAAGTCAGTAACAGAAGAATAAATAGTGCTCAGTTCCATTTAGTTGAGGTATAGAAAACCATTAAGTACACAAAACAGAAAGTAGCTTGATGGTTGCCTGGGATGGCAGAAGAGAAAATGGGATGCTATATTTGTTGGGTATAAAGTTTCAGTTATGCCAGATGGGTCATTTTGAGAGCTCTGTTGTCACCACTACACTGTCCCTTTAGTTAACATTACTGTGTTGTACGCTTAAAAGTTTGTTATGAGAGTAGATCTCATGTTAAATGTTCTTACTGCAATAATTAAAAAAAAAGACAAATCTCATTAATTTGTCTGAGCTTCAAGTCACTTCTTTGGAAATAAGGATAATGCCAACTTCATGTCATTATGAGAACTAAATGTGTTAATGTTTATCGAGTGTCTGGCACATCAGAGGCAGTGAGTGAGTATCAGTTTTATGCCCATCAGAGAGATGTGTGCTCTGAAGCCCCATGACAGCCTAGGTCTAGATTCTCCCTGCCAGTTGCTGATTGTGTGATTTGGAGGACGCTCTTTAATTTCACCATGCCTCAGTTTCCCCATCTATTAAATGGGGGCAACAATAGTGTCTAGTAGGACTGTTGTGAGACTCAAAGGAGGCAGTGAATAAAATGCTAGGTAGATATTAGCCTTGTTATTATTGTTGTTATGGTTATTTTCCTAACAGTCCCTCTTTGTTATTCCTTAATTCAGTTCTATTCTGTGATTTTTCCTTTCCTGGTGGGAAAATGGGTCCTCATTGCTAAACTTACTAAGGAAAATGCTGATCTCCCAAAACAGTATTGAGCAGTAATTTTCAAAATACATAGTAAACCCAAGCTCTACATGAAAGGCTCTTAAAGTAGGTCATTGCCATGAGGCTGCTTGCAGAGGGTGCTGCTGGGGTGATTTATGTCTGGGGGGATTATTAATTAAACAAAAGAGGGTCTGTGTTTTTGAAAAATGCCTCTGCCACAGAAGAACCATGCATGAAGAGGCATAAAGGAATAGATGTGATTAAGGAGAATATCTCTATCTATCTGTATATTCAAAAGCTATGTATTAAACAGATGCATTTTCCCCTGTATTTAATGCTTTGAAAGGTTTCACAGATCTCTGCTTTGAGTTTGGACTACTTGGACTACTTGGCAAACTAACAGCAAAGGAAATGATTGGTGCCCGTGAAATCACTGTGTCAATAAGGAATCAGTCCTTGTTTTTAAGGAGGAACAGACGGAGGACACCAATTTGTATGTGTGATATGGGTGCTGTTCTAGATGTGTTTCTTTAATGGGCTGTGACCACTCGATGTTTTTCCACATAGGATTTCTCTTGGGGAACTTGATCAGGGCAGGGATGTCTATGTCTGTGAAACAGTTTTCAGCACTGGGCTGTCTTCCTGAGTCCTGCTGGGTCATCTGCCTGAGTTTTCTCATAATAGTTTTGTATTAGACAGGACTTTTTGGGTGATAAGTGACAGAAACCCAGCTTAAAATATCATAAGGTTTATCAGCTCATGTAAGCAAGTCTTTAACTCAGCTAGAATCAGCTGATATGAGGGTCTTGAAAGTCCCCAAACTCCGTTTCTTCATTTGTCTTCTAAGTGTCTTTGAACCTCTCAGCTTTATCCTTTCAGAATGACTTTCACCATTTGGCTGGAGTCACAGCTGTTCTTAGGCCTTGGAAATTATGTCTTAGTGTTTTCTAGTTTTAGTTTGAAAAACTGATTGGGTAGGCTTGGGTTAGGTGCCCATGCCTGGACCAATGAAGTGTGGGCATGAAGAAGGAGTGTTATGATTGGCAGCTCTCCTGCAATCAGTGTTTGGAGTTGCAAAGAGGAAGGAAGGTTGGTGGTCAACACACCACCACCCACTACGGTGGCCCAATGATCTGGACGAGTAGCCAAATCAACAGTGCAATAAACGCCCACTAAGTAATCCCATTCATTGATTTCTTTTTAAGGAAACATTAATTTCTGAGCACAGTAGAAGATGACTTTGCTCACCTTAGTGCTTTCCATTATGATGAACATAATGCCTTAAAATGAAGAGAGGAACAGGAAGAGGAAAAACAGAGTAGGTGATGGGTTCCTTTATCAGAATGATGACATATATTCCAGCCAACATTTATTCTAGCCATCTGGGCATCTTTGGGTCTCTCTTGGTTGCACGTGTCTCCCCTTGCACTGTCAGGAAAAAGCAATGTATATGTGTCTGAAGCTGCTTATGCACTGCATCATGGGTAAAATTTGGGTTAAAGATAATTGTAAATATGGTATTGATATTAACTGATGTTTTCCCAACATTGCAATAATGCTTGTTTTGTTTGTTGGAGAGTTTATTACTTTTTGATCAATAGAATGTGAGATTTGTGGGAGAAATTAGCATAGTGAATAACAATTAGGCAAAAAATCAATGGCATTCAGACAAATACTGGACTTGGAAAAGTCCCATAGGCACACCAATCTTCACACACACACAAACACACACACACATTCTTTAAAAACTGTAATGCATCTCATTTACAATTCTAAAGATGGGGTGGGGGTGGGGGCTGTGTGGCTCCTGTGAACAGAAAAACAACAGCACCCTAGAAGCTGTCTGTAGAGATTGTTTTCAGGAAATCAAGATCTTTGCATTCTGAAAAACCTGAAACATCAATATCCACTAATTCTATTTACATTCTCTTTATTTTTGGCTTAATTAAGAGTCACTGAATGCTTCCTCTTCACTCCCTGTCTGCTGAGTGCTGCGGGTAAGAGGGGAAACAGACAGAGCCCTGGTCCTACCATAGTCTTATTTCTAGTTTTTTCTTCCTTCAACCTTATTTCATAGGTGGGCAGAGCAGAGCATTTACACACTAGGTCATTGGATCATAGTCAAATACATTAGCAGACTTCAGCAGCCACGGGGTACCATTCCCTCCCAAACACCAGACAGCAATCCCTGAAACCACAGTTGGTCCTCAAGCCTGAACACTGCTAGTGCATGAACACTCATGGTGTCTCAAGGTCACATTGCAATGTGACCCTGGTGGCTCGCACGTGCTCCGGAAGTCTGAGGTCAAGCCTGTTTCCCTGCACATTCTCTCATCAGTGCTGGCTGAGCCTCTGGAATTAGAAAGAAGTGAAGAAGGAAGGAAGCTATGATTCATTTATCGCCTTGCAGGATTACATATCATTCCATGCTCTTCCTCTTTAGGACAATCCTATCTCTTTCTTAGCATCACTGTGCGAGATACGGGAGAAGCACTGCTCATGCCTGTACCAACTCGTTCATTCTTCTCGCAAACCTATGAGGTTGTTATAGGACAGGGAGAGGGGCAGCCCAAGCCCCGCAAACCTGCCTATTCTAAATGGGTTCTGCCATCCGCCGCATCAACACAAAACATAGGAGACTTTAATGGGAAGGAACTTTAATAAAACTAGG
Organism: Talpa occidentalis; assembly: GCF_014898055.3. Lineage (NCBI taxonomy): Eukaryota > Metazoa > Chordata > Mammalia > Eulipotyphla > Talpidae > Talpa > Talpa occidentalis. The sequence goes on from NW_023600993.1 coordinate 92,092,600, forward strand.
AAACAATACAGGTAAGGCAAAGAGTCTAGTTTCTAAATGAAGCACCCAAAGTTACCCATCCCCTCGTGGGTAAAACTCCATCCATATGGAATCGGCCCAAAACAAGGCCCCAAAGCCTGCCACAAGTCTAAAGCATCTTCCAGTGGGGACCCACAGAAAAGGGTCACAAACAACCGGACAAGCCCGGAAGGAAAAGAGCAAAATCAACATTAAGATAAAAGCTGCCATTGTCACCTCCCCACGGGTCTCACCCACATCTGTGTCACCCAGTCCACAACCAAAAGACAAGCGCAGTTTCTTCACGTGTCTCTAGGCTCCATGTGCCTCCTCCAGGTCTCCTTCTGGCTCCATCCTGCTTCCTTCCTTAGTCTCTTCTGCTGCTTCTCCTCTCCCTGCTCAGCTCCACCCTCCCTTGGGTGGGGCAGGGAACCTCCCCCTTTCCTGGGGACCACCCTGTTACAAGGTGATTGCTGTCCTTAACCCCACACAGGTACAAGCCATGAGTACAATTAATATGTCCTAGAAGGTGAGAGCCAAGATTTGAATTCATAAGCTGTCTCCAAAGCCTGTTGTCATAAATAATATTCTATATTATAGGATGTCCCTTGTACAGGAGGTAAAAAATATATATCAAACTCAAACAAGTTTCAAAATCTGCATCTGGACTAAAGTGTCCAGTTCTCCTGTGGCTGCTGGGTGTGGTGTGGACACCATTTAAGGAAGCCACACAGAAGCAGTTCCAACTCCTTTGCCTTCTACGTGGTGGAGAGAAAAAGCCACAGAAGTTTCAAGACCCTATTTATTTACTTACTATGGCCATGTAGTTTATATTAAAAATCATGTAGTGATTTTTTTATCACATAGTATTTCCATTGTGTCTGCTTTCCCCTCATATTTGGTTTGAAAGTAACTATCAGAATATTTTTTTCACATTAAAAGTCTGGAGAGCAATACACAAAAATAAAAATAGTTGTGTTTATCTAGTTATGAGTGATCTTCCTTCTATGCTCCCTGCCTTTCTTCTTTTTGATCTTTCTCTTTCAGTCTTTTAACATTTCTTTAACATGACTTCAATGACAAAAGCAATGCATGTTTTTTATTAAAGAAGTAAAAAGGAAAACACTGCAGAGGTATATGTAGCAGAGAGGAAACATCCTGCAGTATTCCCTTCCTCCAGTTTTGTACTCTCACATCTCCATCCCTTTCCCTCAAATCCCATTCCTTTCCTGAGAGATGAGCAGTTAGGAACATGTGCTTCTAGAAGCTTCTCTAAGCATTTACACGTATACCTATGTGTACACACACCACACACATTTATTCCTACATTGATGAGATTCCTACTACTCTACAACTTGTTCTTTTTACATCCTTACTTTCTCCATATATATAAAAGTCTAATTCCTTGTCAGTTCAAATAGAATTCTCTCTCTTTTTTAAACGAATGCCTATAAGGCTATATTGTTTATCATAATAGGCTTAATTAAGAGTCATCCCACTATTGATGAACTTCTGTTTAGTTTCCCATTTTTCTCTCTGACACACTGTTGCCATCCTTGTTTTCTTGGGGTGGGGGGAAGTTTGAGTATTTCTTTGGGTAGGTTCCTTGAAAGAACCTACTGGGTTCTGGGTCAAAGATCTGAACATTGAGATTTCTGTTTGTTACCATTAATTTAGCAGATTCATTTTCCTCTGGAGCTCAGAGAGATTCATGCCATGGTTTATACTCCAGGACCCTGTTACTGTTAACGAGATACCTCACATTTTTGTGAAGGTCTTCCTTCTGATGTCTGAGTCACTCTGATTCCTTGTGTTGAAAGATGGAAACTTATCAGCAGAGGGGGACCCTCTGATCCAGTAGCTGCATCCCAAATAGCCATCCTTTCTGAGAGGAGGGCATTTCCAGCTTCTTTAGGAAACAGAAGGCTTTGACTGTGAGCCCCTTGAAAGGAGAAGCCATGTTTCATTTTTGTCTCCTGAGCCTCCAGCAAATATAGTTCAGAGATGTTACTAAGTATATATTTGTTGGATTAAATAGAATGATTGATATAAAATACAGTTCTCAGCACTTACATTTTATGGTGCATCTAAGAAGTATTCCCTGTGAACCTTGCCAAAGTATATTCACAGCGTTGCTCCATCTCCCAGTGGACGCTGACATCTGTATATCACCGTGTTTGAGGATTCCAGAGGGTTCATTGCCATGTCTGAGAATCCACACTATATATCATCCCATCTGATAATTCCTTCTGGAATATCTCTGTAGTTGAGAATTTCCTTCCCTGCATGCCTGTTCAGAAATCAATGTTTAGAATAATGGTTCTGCTTGGCTCTGAATTGGGCTGGTTAATAACCATTGCCAGGGAAATCAATCAAATCTATGATATCTTATTACTTACACTAATTTAATCACAGGGAACAGATCACTGTTCCAGTTCAAAGGGCAAAGAGAATGTGTGTGTGTGTGTGTGTGTACGTGTGTGTGTGTGAGAGAGAGAGAAAGAGAAAGAGAGAGAGAGAGAGAGAAAGAGAGAGAGAGAGAGAGAGAGAGAGAGAGAGAGAGAGAGAGAGAGAGTCACCTTTAGCAAAAAAGGAAGTGAAACCCCAGAGGGAATGACCTATTACTATAAATCTCTGCACTGCATTATTACAGGCAATATTCAGCTGAACTTTAATTTATACTTAAAAGTATACCACTTTTATTTCAATTTCATTCTGGGAATATTTGTGTTTTGAATAATCTTTGAGATCAGAGAAGGCAATTGCTAATTTCCTAATCATACAAATTAACTGAGTGGGATCTTTAGTAAAATTACTCACATGATGACTACAGCCAACCCAGCTGGCTCAGGCCTGGGTGGATGATTAGCTTATGGATGGGCAGGCCTGAGTCTGCAAATGCTGGAACTGATGATGGCTCAATATCCCCATGTACATCATTTAGTCTGTGTCCACCTCTCTGTGACCTCCCATCTCTGAGCTGGGAAGCTGTACCTTTCCATTTTCCAGTCCTATTCTCAGATATCCTAATCTCCTGGAATCCTCTTGTGAAACCCTCCTAATTAGGCTCCTTTATTCTCCTTTCAACTTCTTTACACTCAATTTGTGCCTCTGGAGGGGGCACAGATTATCTGGTCTACCCCATGTCTCCCTCTGTTGGGCAGCCCTTCTCCTATTCCACGGGGGTTCAGTTGGAGTTTTTAATCAAGAAGCATGCTCCCTTGCCCTAAGCTGGTTTATGTAGGATCATACCCCATCACTGGACCCAGGGGTCAGGTCAGGAGGAGCCTGTTTATCAAGCAAGGACAAGAAAAATCCTTTGCTGACTTAGTAGAGTTTGGGACAGGAGACCCTCCTGAGATTGCAAATGGTAGAAACCATAAAGCTATAGCTTCCATCCTGACATCCTCTTTTTTTGTACAGCTCTGCCTTAGTCCTTTGCTCCTGTTCCCTATATTTTCCCTTCTATGATCTTTGTTTCTAACAAAGAGGTGACAAATTTGGGTCCCAAGCCCAATTGATTGGCAGTGGCTGCAGAGAGCTGTGTTAAGAAACCTAACATCATGGCTGGGGTCAGCAGGAAAAGAGATCTGTGATCAGTTAGTTATGTCTGACATGGGGACAAGAGTGGCTATAAACAAGCCAGGTGCTTTCCATCCTTTATCTAGTGGCATATCTTATTTCTTCTCGGTGACTGGTATGAATTCAGGATTTAGGCAGTACCCTATTTCTATCACGAGTCGCATTTGTCACCAAGAAAGCCACAGTGATCAGCTCATGAACCAGGCCAACTAGAGTTTTGCCCTTCAGATGTTGACATTAATTCTTTGGGTCCTCAAAGGCTTAAGTCAGCAGAATAAATGATGTTAAAGAGTATAAATCCAAGTGGGCCAGGAACATAAAGAATGGAAGGCGTAAACAACTAAAGCCATTCTGACAAATTTAAGGAATGCGCAGCAAAGGCTGGGAGGCCCAGGGCTGTGTGCTCAGAGAAGCACATGAGCAAACTCACTTAAATAAGCTTTCCAATTCAGTTTTTAGCGGATTGATTTGGTGGCATCAGAGTCCACAGGGAATGCACATATGGGGTCAGGGACCATGTATGCTTTGCAGTACTGCATTTCCTATACTTGGTAGATAGTATGCACTCTGTAGTTCTGTGTTCAAGAAGGGAATGAATAGATTTGCAAACTAATGCACTAACTCCGGCACGTATCAGTAGTAAAAGCTGAAAGAGTTGATATTTATGGACTATTGTTTGAACGGAAGCCGTAGGAACTGGAAAACACACATTTGGTTGGTGAGAGATATTTTGGAGCTGGAATTGACAGATTTGGTGGTGGAGAGGATGCTCGGAGAAAGGGAAGAAAAAGAGGATAAGAAGTCTCTTAGACTTATGATTGGGACAGCTGGGTGGGGGTGAAGACATTTACCAGGAAGTTCTTCTGAAGCCCTGGTGTTGATCTTAGAGTTAATTACTGTTCTCTGTTTTTGTTATTTGGTTATTATCAGTCTTCCTTTCAACCCACTGAAGGAGGAATGATGTCTATTTTGATAATACTGCAGCCTCAGAGTCTAGAATGGTGTCAACACATAATAGGGTTGCAATAAAACCAAGTTCATGTGTGGACTGACAACACATATCTATCAGTGAGGACAAATCATCTAGTCAGTATAGAAGGTGACATAACATTTCATTACAGCAGAGGAACATGTCCTCCAAAAGCAACATCCTGTCCTTTTTTTTTTTTTTTAAATATTTTTTTAAAAGAGGTATTTATTTATTTATTTATATATACAAGCACTGGCTATAGTCAGAAGCATGGGAGGGCAAGAGAATTCACCAGAGCCAGAGCGGGGAACAGAACAGGCAGACTGACGAAGTACACTGCTGAGGGGAGTAGCAGGCGGCAGGAGAGGTCTGTGCACCATGTGGGACCCTCGCCGGTGGCTGGGAATTGAACCGGCGCTGCAAAGGCTGTAGGCAGCTTCGCAGTCCAGCATTCAACCGCTGCGCCACCAGGGGAGGCCCAACATCCTGTCCTTTAAGATGGACTAGATGGGGAGCAGATGAAAACCCTGTTTCACATGGCACAGAACTCCCTCTGTTCTCTCAGAGACCTACCAATCTTACCAAGGTATTAAAATGCAAGTATTACATGAGCTTCAATTACAGAAAGTCTATATGGAGTTTATGAGGCTTAACCCATAGCTGGTTCCTGCTCACAGTCAAAGGCCAATGAATGTTCAATAAAAGCTGCAAACAGTTTTCCATTATTGCTGATGGATTTCTCTGTAAGATGACAGAGTGTAACAATAGTCAATAGCAGGACAGCCATTCTTGAGGGTCTTTGGGGCAGATATAATATATTGAAAAAAATAGGAGGGAAGCATGAAGTTTTGTTAGAATACTGGCCTGTGGTTTGGGGGTATACAGAGGAAAGCTTTCCCCTGAAACTAGAATATGCCTGAGTCCTTCCAGTAGGATCTGGCACATAATTGCAACTAGAAAAATGTGTGTCAAGAGTTGGTTTAAGGGAAGCATGTTGGTAAAGACTGGAGCCCAGGAATCAAATTGGTTCTTATGGAAAAGACTTCTTCACCTGGTGTTTTGTTAACTTTTAAGATTTGAAATCAGATGAGCTACATAAGAGGGCAGAGCAAGTTGAAAAGGAACTGTGATCTATAACAAAACCGTGTCATCTTGATCTTAGATGACTTCTCTGCAGCACTGAAACAGTTAAACCCTGCACCTGGGAGCAATCACCCCAGATGATTTCCATGACCTATTACAAATCGAAGAATGACCCCTCTGAGTGTATGCATATGGAATTCCTAATCTGCAGTACCTCATAATGTTACCTTATTTGGGAATGAGGCTATTGTAGATATAATTATGCATGATGTAAGATGAGGTGGCCCCTTATCCACCTTGCTCATGTCCTTATAAAAAGGAAAAATTTGGAGACAGACAGATATACAGGAAGGACACCATGTGAAGTTGAACGCAGAGACTGGGGTGATGTTTCTATCAGTCAAGACACACCAAGGATTGCTAGCAAGCCACCAGAGACCAGGAGGAAGCCATGGAATAGATTATTCCCTTGCAGCCTCCTGAAGGAAACTGCTGACACCTTGACTTCAGACTTCGAGCTTCTGGAACTGTGAGGCAATATATTTCTGTTGCTTAAGTCACTCACTTGCTGGTAATTTTTGTTATAGCACCCTTAGCAAACTAGTACAACATTACAGTCTCTTGTCTCCTTCCTACTCCTCTGCCTGCTCTTTCTCAAGCTCCTGTGTCTTCCATTCTATTTGGGATTCCTTAGATCTCTGTTCTACATCTTCTGATTCAGTTATCCTCCCCAAATGAACTCAGCCCCTCCTATTTCATTTGCTTTATAAATGCTTAGTACTAGGTATGATCCTGGTCTAGGTCTCCCAATTCCACTGGGAGAGTCGGAATAACCTCTATCAGATGCTACTTTGTTATGGATGAAGGATGTGAAGAGCAGTCGTAATCTAAAAGTGCACTCAGCATCATTTGGTTAGTTAATTAGTGTCTCTAAGACTTTTGAGAGGCACTATAAGGTTAGAATATCCAGTTTTTTAATGGTCGTGGGGAGCAAGCTACCATGACCTGTTGATAGATATGAGAGATGTGCTTTTTGCAGATGTAGTAACTGTGGTATATTACTACACAGAAAAATTAAAATCTTCTAGACAGTAGTCCCAGCTGCATACTAGAATCACCTGGGAATCTTGACAAATACCAATGTGGGAGGTCCAATCTAGAATGAGATCTCTGCAGGGTGGGGCTGGGTAATCAGGATTGATTTTCAAAGCTCCTCAGGTAATTGTGCTGTACAGCCAGGGCTGGAAACTACTGATTCAGTTCAATGAATATTTTAATTCTTTAGATGCCCTTTTATAGAGAAAATATGTTTGACTTGACAGCTAATTGAGCAATTTCTTTTTTCCTTTTTGGTGATGCCCTATCATGATTGAGGGCCTTGATTGTCCTTGAAAGAATAAGGATCAAAAGTCAACTTGGTATGTGATTTTTATCTAAAGAGAACCATATAAGAGAGCCTTCAAACTACTCAAGAAAAAATTTAAAAATTGTTGATTATTATTTTAATACATTTTTATTGGAGTAACATTGGTAGCCACCAATCTATTCTCTGTAACTTTTTTGCTTTGTTTTCTTTCTTTCTCTTATTCCACTTATGAGTGAAATCATACACCATTTGTCTTCCTCCTTACGATTTAGCACAATCCCCTCAAGTTCCAAACACAATGTTCCAAATGGCACAATTCCTTTAAATTTTATTTGAATTTATATTTAGATCTTGTTAGCTAAATAGTAGGTAGCTTGACTTCAGGATAGCTGCTTTTTTGATTATGCCTTGAAAAGGGTAAAAACATGAATAATGATCTTTTCCCTTCTGTGGACACTCGTTACCATCACTGCCCAGAATGTCCAAACTCTAAGGAAACATCTGGTGAGGAGCTGGGATGTTACATACCTACCGAGAGTATCTCTAGGTATGCAGTCCCGAAAGCAGATACAGGAGAAGGCTGTCCCTAGGGTCTGGGAACAAGGAGGAAGAAATTGGACTTGAGGGTTCAGCCAGAGGGGTAGGCTACAAAGCTCTCACCTCTTCTGAATCAAAAGGAGAAAATGAAGATGTCGGGAAAGGCCTTGCTCTGTGTGTACACATCTTGCATTCTGATTCAGGGGTTAACTCTTTACATGGACCTTGACAGTAAAAACCCCCAATGGGCTTCAGTAGCCCTGACTTGGAGCTGTGGAACCACCTAGGAAGTGGCCCTTCAGGGCATTGCTGTTGGTTGAGGGTTACTCAAGACCCTGTAACTGAGTACAAAAGTAGAGCCATGTGCAAATACCGATCAAATAGCACAAAGAGGAGCTTTACTTGCTGAAGACAGATTACACAGAATACTTTTCCTAGTCAATTAGAGGCCACGAATTGTCAAAAAAAAAAAATAACCTGCTGGATCTGAGAATGTGTATGTATGTGTATATGCCACTGGTTTCAGATTTAATGTTATTATTAGTGAGTATGTTGGGAACTGGACTTGCTTCATTAATTTAAGTAGTCAACTGACCTATAATAAAGAGCTATTGCCAAGTTAAGTGTTACTCAATAAAGGAAAGGATTATATTTCTGTTAAAAACATTAACCTGTATATCTGTGAACTGGTATAGCTGCCGGGGTTATGCCTTTTCTAGGTCTATCTGAATGGCTTAGCTCATTCTTCTCATTTGACTAATGAGTCTACTAAGACTTGGTAGGAGTGATCAGAGAGCTATTAAATAATGTAGGAAAAGATGGAGCCAATGCCTTTCCCTGGAGCCTCTTTGCAGGGAGGACACATGAAAGCAGAAGCTTGCTGCGAGGAGAAACTCCGTAAGGACGTAGGTTGAAGGCTGTACAGGACAAAGAGCTAGACTGAAGGCTTGTCACTGCCCCTTCTTCCTTCTGTTGTTCCTGAGATCTTCACCCTATAGGCAGGTCTTCCATGCTGCTGTCCTCTTCCCTTCATGCTGTGAGGCTAGATGAGGTGACAGAAGTCAGACCCAAGGAGCAGCCCAGAGGTTGTGAAGGTGGGGACAAGTCATGTCTGCTAGTGGCTTGAGGGTGCCTCTGCACTTGAGCGGAAGCCAAGAGCCATCCAGAGTGCTCTCCAAGCACGTCAGACTGCATGAGCCCAAGTCTCTGTTCTGCTACTTTTTGAGATGAAGTCTTGACTCTCATATTCCCCATCTGTAAAACGGACTGATAATAACAATACTTAAACTCACAGTGTAGTTTTGAGATTGAAATTAAGTATCACTTGCATGTGCTTAGAATAATTCCACGAATAGAATAAGTGCTCAGTACAAGTCAGCTATTATCATCGACTTTTAGGAAATTAGTAGGGAAATTTGATGCCTATGTCTTCCTAAGATGGATAGTCATTCCTTCATTCATTCACCAAATAGTTACTAGTTCTATTGTGTGACAAGTCTTGTTCCAGGAATTCACAAATGAATTACAAGTGGCCCTCTTTCAAGGACTTGGAAGGACTGATAGGCTGTATATGAACCAAGACCAGACAATCAAAAAGAGAAGGCAGAACTGCCTGTCAGCCCAGGTACACTCGGAGACTCTTCTGTTCAAAAGGATCAAGCCATGGGGCTGTAGCGCCCCTGAGATCTGAAGTGGAGACAGTCATGCCCCCAGGCACACTCTGAGTGGGGCAGGAGGGTGGGAGAGCATGACTCCTGGCTTTTTCCTTTCCTCCAACTTGGATATGAGGGTGATCAAGATTTTTCCTGAATTCAAATTCTCCATCTCAGTCTCAGCAAAGTGGGGAATAGGGGTCAGTTGCCTCTTCTCACAGAACTCAAGGGTAGGCATTGCCATCCTTTGTGCAACAAGCAGTCGGCTTCTTTAGGGCCCATAGAAGCTTCAAGATATTGGTCTTGGCTGGCCTTCTCTGCTAAGGCTTCCTAAGTTCTGGCCAGAAGGTCTGAACAACTAGCTTCCTGGGGCAGGACTGCTGTGTTCTCTGTCTGCTTTAGATTACAATTAATTTTAGAATTGCTTCTTGGCAGAACTGGCCTGGATCTTGGTGATAATTTAATTCAATCCTATCATCTTGCAAGGAAAATCCCTTAAAACTAGAGAGGACCTAGTCTCCTTACTCTCTGCCTTTTTTTTTTTCCTTTCTTAGCAAAAATCTTTTCTTCCCACTGGTCATCCACAACTTCTGCCTCACTAACAGCCCATAGGGAGTCTGCCGGATCCATTTACATATGGTTCCCATCCAAAGAGCTTTGTACCAAATGTAAAGTCTAGCATATTCCAACATAATGGAAAAAGTTGCCAGATTATAGCATGGGATACATTTAAAATTTTTTTAAGAAAAATCAAATTTTATTTTACTCTATGCAAAGTTGGAGGCCTTTATAGCAAACATCATCATCTTCATCTTCATCATCATCTTCATCATCATCATCACCACCACAATGGTTAATACACTGCTAGAGCATGCTTCTCAAGAGAGTGGTCCTAGACCAGAAACATCAGCATCACCTGAGAGCTGGCTGAACTGTGAATCTCAGAGCCCATCCTAACTTTGATCAATCAGAAATTTGGAGTCAGACCCAGAAATCTGCTTTAACAAACCTTCCGTGGGATTCTGATGTGTGCTAAAGTCTGACAATGACAGTTGCTAGACTGTGCCTGGGGCTTTCAATGCATTGTATGGTTTATTCCTTATAATAACCCTCTATGATAAGCATAATTTTTAGCTTCACTTTGAGAAAACAGAGAGAGATTGATTAATGTGCCCATCACGCAACTTGGAAGGGGTCTAGCTAGGTCCCGGTCTGCCTTTATTTTGTAGCTCCATGTTACATTTTCAATGTGTCAATAGCTGTGTCTGCTTATTTTAACAAATCCTCTACATTACAAAAAGAAAAGCACAGTAAATCCTAATTTAAAACTCCCCGCAAGGTCTTGGAATGACCCCTTCTTTGTACTTAGCTCTGTCTCCCTTAGTTTATAACTAGTCTGTGGGGCCTGGGGTGGTGGCATGGCTTCAAATTCTGCCTCATCTTCCCTTGAAGTCAAGCCAGAGGTTATTTTCTGGGCAGGGTCTGTGGCCAGTGAGGTCTGCGGCAAGAGAAAAGAGTGGACAGAAGAGGACAAGACTAGAGCGGCTACAAAGTACTTGCTGGATGGGGAAGAGAGGGGATGGAGACGAAATCAAATAAGAAAGTGAGAAGACACCATGATCCTGTGAAATAAATACAATGAGGGCGATTTTACTGCTGACTAAATGAAAACCCAGGCAGGTTGTGTGGCGGGTGTGATGCCAGTAACTGGGAGATGAGGTTCTGGCATTTGTTTTGGTGGTTTTGACCCTAAGTTTGGTGCTTTTTCCACTCCAGTACAGGTGGAGCAGCTGTATATGAAAACCAGCAATATTAGGCTATGTTTGGGGGCTCAAGGTGAACTTCTGGGGATGGATGGGCCCATGAAAGTTGAAGGCACCGCTATGGTGTTGTGGTGGGTGCGTGTAGGAGCAGGCGTATATTTGCACATGCACACATACATGTATATCTGTCTGGTGCATACACACACACACACACACACACACACTCACACCCAGATAAATCTATATTAGTCAGGGCTTTCCAGGAAACAGAAACAATAGGAGGTCTCTGTATATCTACACCAATGGTAACATCAACATCTATAGCTACCTCTACATCAATATCAATACCTACATCTTTATCTATTTATTATAAGGTAACAGCTCACACAATTATAGAGGCAGAGGAATCTTACTGTCTCCCATCTTCAAGCTGGAGGTCCAGGAGAGCCGGTGGTGTGGACCCATCAGACCCTGCAGGCCTGAGAACCAGGAGTGCCCATGGGCTAAGTGCCATCCAGTGGAAGGAGACCCTTGTCTCCCTGGAACACAATCAGGCACCAGGCGAGCTCTCCCTGTCTTGTTCTTTTCAGGCACCCAGTGGCTTAGCTGAGACCTACCCCCCACGTTGGGGAGGGCCCCATGCTTTACTCAGTCCAGTGATCCAAATCTTATCTCATCTGGAAACACCTTGCAGACACACTCAGAAATAATGGTTAACCAAATATTTGGGTATTCTGTAACACAGACAACTGGGCCCATAAAATTAGTGAGAGAAAAAGGAGAGCGAGAGAGAGAGAGGGAGCAATACTGGGAGGAGGTGGTTTTCAGAATGGGTTCTGTGTCAGACTGCTTTACCAATCTGGTGGTATCTCCCTGCTCCCTGACTCTGGGCAGAGCTCCCTAATGACTTCAAACGACAGAGAAGGGTATAAATGTGACCCAAGACAACCTCATGAAAGGATCCAGCTCCCTCTCCCTACCACCCCGGCAACCCAGGCATGGCGGTGCTGCCATAAGGAAGCTTAACCCCACAGAGGCACCAAGGAGAGGGGTTGAGGTCCTGCCATTCACATCGAGCACAAACCCCCAGAAGCATGGGTGAGCGAGCCTTCAGAGGCCAAGGCCAGCCCTGGAGCGAAACCTCCAGAACGTGGAGCAGAATTAAGTCATCCTGTTGAGCCCTGTTTGAATCCTGATCCACAGAATCCTAGAGCACAACTCCTGATTGTTTTATGCCTGCCCCCTACATGAAACACACCCAGATGAATTTCTCAGGGTTCCCGAATCCACGAGTCTTGCAAACCCACATCTAAACAACAGCACTCTCAGCCTCGAAGGGGTTTCACAGGCTCACAACCAAAACACATGTGAAAACATCAAGTTATGTGTTAAGGTTTTTTTAAAGGTAAATCTGTTCAGTTTTTAGAACTATTATATGCCTCTCCACCTCCTTTTTGTTCTTTTTCTAAAATGTATATCCTTCCCACTTTTGGGTGCTAAAAATGTCCTTTCTTTAATGAAAAAAAAAATGAAGGTAGCTGGTTTTGTTGTTTCGGCTGCTGTTTTCTCTTGTTAAAATCCTTACTAGGCAAAATAAAAAGTTGGACACTAAATGCTAGTCCCCCACTTCTTTAACAAAAAGTCTGATACTTGAAATAAAAGTCTGAGAACCACTGATCCACATAATGAAGTCCAAGCCACTTAGCATGGCATTAAAAACTCGATGCTGTTGAGTTGAATCCTATTCTAATTGTATGATAATCCGACCCACCCACAGTGAGATTCAACACTAAGCCCTGCAGGTAAATTATGAACTCCTGAGAAAATGAGAGGCTTGGTAGAGCATTATTTCTTTGGGAAAATGTGTTTTAAGACACAAACGATCGACTTAGGTTAATTTTTAAAACACAGACTACTTTGAAGTTAGCATTGCTAGTTCATGAATAATTAACACAAGCCACAGATTCTCTCAGATACACACGGGACGAGCATGCTCAGCTCATATTGGAGTCATTCCCACACTTACTCGAATGCCACACACCCACACACACCGGTGAAGGTACCTGCACGCAGACACACCGAGGCATGTGGGGCCTAGAAAGAGACAGAGTCAACTCTGAGATCCCATCATTGCCCTGTGCTCCATCAATCTCTGCACACCCGCTTTTGGGAGCTCTTTCCCCAAAGTCCTTGAAATAAATCTGTGGCCTGATATTTGAGAAAGAGCCAGCATGGGCCCTGCTTACATAACTCATCCATGCCCTTGACATCAGCTGTGCATCCCCTGGACAGGACTAGACAGCCGGGCCCTCTGGTGGAGGAAGCATTTGCATCTGCCCAGGACAGGCAGCTGTCTGGGCCTGCTTCAGTTAATCAGTCTCCTGCCACGTAGTCGGGAAAATAGTTCATTTTGGGTTCGTTGACCTCAGTCTCTCCCAGTTGCCTCGTATTTGGTGATTCAAAGAGTGATAAATAAACATAGGATTCATAATCACAGCATGCATGATTAGAAACACGTTTGGAACATTTCAATTCAATGTGCATTTAGGGCTGGTTAACCTGAGGGGCAAGCATGTTAATCTTCACACAATACAGATTGATTACTGGTTTCTCAAATTTTTCTGCCTTCAGATGACAAGCCCCAGCAGCCTGGAACTTGTCAATTTAAGATAGCACCTAAGGAGCACAATTAAGTGACTTCAGAAAAAAAATCAACTTGGAATAAACACATTACTTCCGTGTGAAGCAAGAACAGGGCATTCTACCCCAAGGAAAGGCACAGCTTATAACCCACTGGGCTCCTGGAAAGAGCCTGGTGCCATGATTCAATTTAACGAGGGTTGGGAGGGCTTAGTGGTAATGCTGGTCCCTCTCTTCCACCCAGCCCTATTGTTTAATAGGACAGTGAACATTTACCAACACAGATGATTAATTACAGAGAGGTTTTATCAGTGTAAGGGTTGGGACCGGAGAAGCAGGTGGAGATGTTGTTCCTTGACCTCATAATCGTTCATCTGTCTTTTATTATTCAAAATGCACATGGATTCACTGCTCACTCTTAAAAATACCTAGGAGCGTGGCATGTCTCTGTGGCCTCCATGAGAGATGTGAGGGTTACTCTGCTCTGGTCCATGCTTAACTGGCCCACAATACAACTATTAATACAAAAAGAGGGAGGTGGGCCTCCCTGGTCATCTGGGGGTTAAGTCTTAGTGCTATCACTGCAATGGCTTGAGATTCCTGACCAGGGAGCTGACCCACATGGTGCAGCAGACTTCTGTCTCACCCGCTGTTTCCCTCAGCAGTGTATTGCAATAAATCCACCTGTTCTGCTCCCCACTTTGTCTTTGGTGCATCCGCTCACTCCCAGCATCTCTGGTCTACACCCTAGATTTTCTATGCAAAATAAAAGAGATATTATCTCCCCCACCCAGTATCGTAGTAAATGGCATCATTTATGGTGCCCAGCAAGTGCCTGGACAATGTCAATGACATGAATGGGCTTTTGGGCTGTCTGAGAGGTAGTGAATTCCTTGCTGTTGGTTGAGTGAAAGTGGTAGAGGGTATTGCTGGAAGAGGAACCTGGGTAGTCTTTTATATTCCTTCTCACTGGCTTCTCCCCCATCACATTGCACTTACCACCTTTCATCTGGATTCTTGACTGTTGTCTCCATCCATTGGCACGCATATCCCTCTTCCCCTACTTTGCATTTCACAAACTATGTCAACACCCTTCTGAGTGTGACTGCCTAGGATACTTGAGCATCCTCAAAATTGACACATAGGATAACTTTATCATGAGCATTTACCAAAGAGTGTGATCTAGTTCTCATGGCCCTTAGTTTCTTTCTTGGTGGCTGGGGAGAAGTAATATTCAAGGAGGATTGCTTGCTTGGAGGGTCTGCAAATATCCCGAAATGTTTCCTTGGACCAATAGAAAGCAGGGTACCTGAATCCCTATAGATCTGCTGCCTCTGAATGGCCCTTTGAGAGTCTGTATTGAGGTTCTGATAAGAAGCAGATCTATGAAGTTTATAGTTATATCCATTTTAATGATGCTTTAAAATGGTGTTTATTATGTCATACATTTTCCTCTTTATGAAGACTCGGGAGAAATTTTCATCTGATCCCAGTGCCATAGGAAGTTGGATAACTGGCAAATAGTACAGCCTTTACCTTTATGAGCTACACAAACTTCCATGTGTGTTGTGTGTGTGTTTATATCAGTAAATTTCCTCAAACAATACAGAGAGGAGTTCTTTAAGACTTACCTTAAATACATGTCCTTGAAGACTCTTTCTTGAACTGCAGCCAGTCAGTTAGAAATCCCTGCCTCTTGTGTTCCAGAAGACTTGGTTGTTGAGATTTGTCATTTGGGCTGTTTTAGGATTGGTCTGTCCCTGGCTGTCACCCCACTCACCTGGGCACCTGTGATGGACACAGACAAGACCCTCTTTGTCATCTCCAGAACCCACCACGCAGAGAAGGACACTATCACTCAAAACTTTCACTTGAGCCTCTTGATCTCCATCTGCTGGGTGGACTCTCAAACCCTTGTCTGGGTACGATTTCATAGTAGAGTATTGGAAGAGGGCAGAAGGACAGGTGTTTTTGGACAGAGAGGGCTTCATTTCTTATTGAAGATCTGGGAATAGTGTATTCTCTTTCTGCCACCCAGAGCTGAGAAATCTATTTTCCAGTGGTGTGTGTGTGTGTATGTGTGTATGTGTGTGTGTGTGTGTGTGTGTGTGTGAGAGGGAGAGAGAGAGAGAGAGAGAGAGAGACTTTGATTGATTAACCAAAATACCTCAGTTACTGAGTGAGAAGACAACCAAGAGTTTTTTGATTTGTAAGTTAGATTTGACCCACAAAATTACAACACTTTTGCTTTGTAGAACAAGGTGCTCTTTTGTATTCTTTTCTCAGTAAGTCTGTGACCAGGTCATTCTCATTTTTGAATTTTAGAGCAGGTCTATTGAAGATAAAAACCATGCCTCTGAGGTTTGCTTTCTCAAACACAGCTGTTTCAGATTTTTTTTTTCTGATTTGCTTTTTATTCCACTTCCTTTTTCCTTTCTAGGAGCAACACAACATTTACACACGTTCTGAGGTTGAGTTTTGGTGACTTTAGCAGAAAGTCAGCAGAAAGCTGACAATTTCTCTCCACTCAGCAGGGTGGTGGGGTGATGTTGTTCATGGTTTCCATGCTCCCTGGTCCTGGGATATACCACCATGGAGCAGACCACGAGCATCCTGGAACTGTGGAAGCTCTTCTAGCTTTCAACAGCCTCACCGACTCAAGTGTCTCTGACAAGCAGTAAGTACCAGGCACTGACCTCAGCCCAAGGGACATCTTGCTCAGTGTGGTCTGCTTTGGATTGTTTGAGCTCCTGGGTTTAAACAACTGGGGAAGGGGACAGTGGAGAGCCCTAAGAGGAAAATAGTGATTTTTTTTTTTTGCCAAAGTATTAAAGGTACCTCAAGACTTTAATTTGAATTGAGAAATGTTAGAACATTTTTTAGACACTTTATGAGCTTCTGTAAAATGGAACAAGTCATTCTGGCTACAATTTTTTTTTTTCACTTGGGTAATTGTTATGAATTGAATACTCATGTCCTTCCCTCACCAAAACCCCAAATGCTTGTGTTGAATCCCTAGCCCTCACTTTGACTGTATAGAACTGGAGTTTTTATAGACATCATTAAGGTTAAGTGAGGTCATAAGGTTGGGGCCCTGATCCAAGGGATTAGTGTCCTTCTCCAGAGAGACATGGGAGAGCGCCCTCTCCTGGCCACACGAGCACATTGCAAGACTGTGCCTGCTTACCAGTCAAGAGACCAGCCCTCAGAATGAAACTTATCTTGTTGGCAGCTTGATCTTGGACTTTCCATCTTCCAGAACTGTGGGATTTAGCTTTCTGTCTTTTAAGTCACCTAAACTCTGGTATTTTGTAAGAGCAACCCAGGCAGATGAATATAGTTAGCTTAATCTTAGCGAATTTGCTGCTTACAGGGAAGAAAAATGTATCCAGACTTGACAGTCACATAAACCAAGGCTCAAATCCTGTTTCTGGCATTTGTTTGCTGGGAATTTTAGGTGAATTTCCTTGGTGTTAAGCTTGCATTCTGTCCCATGTAAAATGGAGATTATTATGTGAAACTCAGTGTGAAGATTCAATGGGGTGATAGATAAAAATGCAAATCTAAACACAGACCAGCATAACTGATTAACAGATCATTTATCAAATATCTGCTTGACAACAGTGGTGTCAGCAGATTTATTTGATATGGCCACCTCTCCAGCCTTCCCCTCCTGCCTTGGATGCTGGCAAAAGGATTGGGGGTGGGACGCTTGCCTATTTCCTTATCCTGACAAAAGAGGAACCAAAAGGATTTTTTAAAATTTCCCTTAAGTTGGTGTTCTACTCGTGAGGTCAATACTGTCACCTTTATGGACTATCTGGTTAGTATGGAAGAGATCTTATCTTTTAGGGTCCCTGCAGGAAAGAGATGACACTCTCAAATAGGATAAGAGAAGTCTGGGGAGAGTTTAACAAAGGGATTAGCTCAAAACATATGGGTTTCAGGAACTAACAAGGGCTCACGCAGTGTGCTGGGGGAAGCAATAGTGTGGACATGATACCATCTCTAGTTCCAAAGGCACAGGGGGTGGACCAGTTACCAGGTGACAGGACGAGTGCTCAGTGGGATCTGACAACAGCTGTCACAGGTGATGGAGGATCACAGCCAGCTCAGGAGGACTTGGTAGGAAGGGGTCTGGGGGAAGAAATCACCAGCCTCCTTTTCCTTTTATCTTCTGTTCTCTCTAACATATAGGGCTGCTGGGTTGGTCAATGGGTTCTATGTGAGTCATTCCCCAGGGGCACACATGTGTCTTTTCAGTTTCATAACAGCACGTTTCACAGAATAAAAGTCTGATAAAATTCAATTTTTGATTTTTTTCCTTTTATGGATCATGCATTGGGTATTAAAATTATAGCTCTCAACCTGCCACTTGTTTACATAAATGAAGTTTTATTGCAATACAACCATTTCCATTTGCTTACATATTGTCTGTGGCTGCTTTCACACTACAACAGCAGAGCAGAGCTGAGTACTTCTTACAGAGGCTGCATGGCCACAAAGCTGAAAATATTTACTCAGTGGCTCTCTAAGAAAAAGTTTGCCAACGGGGCCTCCTTGGTGGCACAAGGGTTAAAGTCTCAGCACTATTAAGCTATTGCCAGCTCTATGGCATGAGTTCAATCCCTGGCCAGGGAGCTACCCACATGGCACAGCAGACCTCTCTTGTCTTGCCCACTGCTCCCTCAGCAGTGTATTTCAGTCAATCTGCCTATTCCGCTCCCCACTTGGTCTCTGGTGAATCCTCTCAGTGCCCCCGATCACTGCATCTCTGGCCTACACCCCAGTCCTTGATGCATAAATAAATAAAAATAAATCTTTTTTAAAAAGTTTGCCCACACTTGATTTAGTATACAGTAATTATTTCACAATTACAGAAACTATATGGTTGGGCCTCCCCTGGTGGGGAGCGCAGTGCTGTGAAGCTCTCTGCAGCCTCTGCAGCATGGGTTCGATCCCGGCTGGCCGGCGAGGGTCCCACATGGCGCGGCAGACCTCTCCTGCCTTGCCCGCTGCTCCCCTCAGCAGTGTATTTCAGTCAGTCTGCCTGTTCTGTTCCCTGCTGTCTCTGGTGAATCCTCTCACCCTCCCACGCATCTGGCCTGCACCCCGGATCTTGTGTAAATGAATAAATAAATCTTTTTTTTTTTTAAAAGAAACTATATGGTAGACAATAGCAATCTGGAATACTTAGGTTATAATTTTAATTGAAAAATAATAAAATTTATACCCATGTTTTATAATTAAAATGATATTCACTTACAACTCTGGGTAGAGAAGAAATAGAAAGGAAGAAAAAATAAAACTTGTTAGATTTGGAACATTCTAAAGAAGGTTTCCTTCCCCCAATTTTTAAAAAAAAAATTAGTAATGTGATAATAATTATCATCTAAAAATTATGTCACCTCTTAAGAGTTCAGAAATTCAAATCCCTCTGGGTGCGCTCATTTCCATAGGGAACAACCTTCCAGATGGCTAGGAAGGTTCCCTCCTATTTGGCTGTTCTCAAAGGGAAGACAGGCACTAGGGAAGGATAAAATGAAGTCCTTTCTTCTCACCTTCCATCCACTTCAAGCACTACTGAAGCATTTCTGGCTGCAGGGCTTAAGCTTATTAGAAATGCAAAATGAATATCTAATAGCAGGCTTTTTAATAGAGCTGTTCTTAGCAATTGAAAGTGGATTTATATCAGCACATTGATTAGTTGCTGGAGACATGCAGAGCGTGTATTTCTGATGAGCTTGGGATGATCTGACTCCAGTTAATAGTTTCATTACTGTTACACTGTGTACACCTTAAGTTTCTTGCACACACACAGACACACACATAACACAAACAAAGCTGGGGTTTTTTTTGGCATCTTTATGATTAGGTTGCTAAGTCCTTTTCCTTTAATTTTTTCATAGTAGGTTTTATATAAAAATAAAATGTCTCACTGATTCAATATTAACTTTATCTCTTATATCCATCTCTTTCTTGTCTTTACTACCGTGTTTTATACAGAAGTTTTGGTCTTTTCTTCCCTAGACTATCTTTTTAAAGGCCATCAGAATGTTCTTTATGGAAAAATATGCTATTTTTTTCAAATATAATTCATGCCCCAATTTCTTCTGTTTTTCTAGGAATCTAATTACATCATGTTGGACTGCTTGATGTTACCCATAGATGGCTGAAGCTTGGAAAAGTGTTTCATTTTTTTTCCCTGTCTTTTCTTCAAATTGGATAATTTCCATGAATTGGTCTTCAAGTTTACTGGCTCTTTCTTTTGCTATCTTCTATTTGATACTAAGCCCATCAAGTTAATTTTTCATTTCAGATACTGAGTGCTTCTGTTCTTGAGTTTTCTTTTCTTTCATTTTTATAGTTTTCATTTCTGCTGATTTTCTCCATCTGTTCCTTCACTTTCCTTTAAGTTCTTAAATATATTTATACAAGCTACTTTAAAAACCTTTCCTGCTAATTTCAGCATCTGACTTAGGGGCACCTGACTGATCTATTATTGTCCAATGTTCCTTATTCACCTATCTGGTTGATTTTTTGTTGTATATTGGTATTATGGATGACTCATTGTAAGGAAGTTGGATCTTGTTAGCTTCCTTTAAAAAGGCTGTGTTTTATTTGAAGAAGTAGTTAATGAACATGTGGCTCCCCTTGACCCTGAAGTCTTGCTCTGAGACACTGTTGAGTGAATCACAGTAGCCTTTATTCTAGGGAAACAGCTAGTAAATTTCCTATAAAGGGTCACCTAGTCAATATTTTAAGTTGTGTGTGCAATATATGGCATCTGCCACATATTCTTCATTTTCTTACATAGTCCTTTAAGCATTTAAAATCCATTTTTAGTTTGTGAACCACATAGAAGCAGACCATGGGCCAGATTTGACCTGCCAAGTACTGAAAATACATTGGTATAGATACCTGGAGATGAATTATAGTTATTCACCATATTCACTGCCATGTTAAGTGTTGTAGCATCTGAGTATGACGAGAATAAACCAATGTGATGAAATGACCAACAAAATCTACAAGTAATTTAAGGATACAATGTGTAAAAATTTAGGGCAAAATGATAATATTTTACTGAAGGTCATAAAAATAATCTGCCACAGACTTACTGTGTTTATGAATAATAAGATCCATAGCATGAAGATGTCAATTCCAAAGAGCTCCAACCCGTGGGGACAGGACAGCTTTGGGAGCATTAGAATTGGATAATGGTGAAATCATACCCTGGGTCTAGAAGGATGTTTGAAGGTGTCTCTTAATCTAATTCACTATATTAGTACATTAAAAATGAGAAAAAAATTTTATAAAAATAGATGCAAAATTTGATAAAATAATTTTCATTTTCTATAATATTAAGATAAAAAACCCTTAGAAAAATAATTTCTTAGGCAAATAAAGAGTATTTTCTGAAAGATGATAGCATGTAGCATAATTAATGTAATAAATATCAAAGCATTTTCTTAGCTGAACTTTTTTTTTATAGTTATGTATTTATACAAGCATTGGGTACAGTCAGAAGTGCAGGAGGGTGACAGAATTCACCAGAGCCAGAGAGGGGAATATAACAGGCAGACTGACGAAATACACTGCTGAGGGGAGCAGCGGGTGAGACAGGAGAGGTCTGCTCACCATGTAGGACCCTTGCCTGGTGGCCAGGGATCAAACTGGTGCTGCAGAGGTTGCAGGCAGCTTCACAGCCCAGCGCTCAACCGCTGCGCCACCAGGGGAGGCCCTCAAAGCATTTTCTTTAAGGTTAAGAACAAGACACTAAATGCTTATTATTATCTCTTGTCCAACATTATTTGGATGTTTCACCCAGCACAATAAGACAAAAGAAGTAGGTGGGGGGCGGAGCAACATGGCGGCGAGGAGACGCTGCGAGTAAGATCTCCCATTAAAAAAAGTGAATAGGGAGGAAAAGCGGCAGGTCCCAGTGAGAAGTGGGACACGGAAGATAAACGGGTGACGCCAGCGAACTGCCCGAAGAAGAAAGTGGCCATAAAAGAGGACTAGAAGGGAGGGAAGCGCAGAACCCTGCTCCCCTCCCCCGCCCACAGAGGCGGCACTCTCCGACCAGGAGAGAGGAGGAAACAACAAACCAAAACGGCCCACAAGAACAAACGACGCAGCAAGCGGGACTGTGAGTGGAAAGGAACTATTGCAGCCACCACACCCCGTGAACGGGAGCTGAGGCGAACCCTGCAGGATCCGCCGCGGCGGTGAGCGAACGGCTCCTGGCGCCATTAGAGAAGAACAAAGACCCCGGGAGACCCGCACACAGCCCGGGCTGCCGGTAAGCTGGCGCGGAAACGCGGCGCGCTCGGGGAGCTTGAAAAGCAAGTGCAGACCTGGATCGCGGCTGCCCAGGTCCCCGCGCCTGCGACCTAGGCTTGCGGGGAGACGCACGGAGGTCCTCACTGAGGTGAAGGTCCCTCCCTGAGTGAGCAGGAACCAGGCGCCCAGGCACGGGAGCGGTGCAAAAGGCGCCATTCCCGTGCCACTGAACTGGGCTACAGCCCGCGTCCTGGAACTGAGGGCTTTGAACTGAGACCCGGGGCACGAAAATTCAGGGCGTGGGTTCTCCACGACGGTGGGGCACAAGGCAGACACAGCACCCCAAAGCTGTTGAGGTGTACCCTACCATTCCCGCTCTGTTCTCTGTCCCACGGGGTGGGGGGAGGCGAAAAACAGCCCCCAAGGACAATAGGAGAGATCTCTGGCGCCACCTAGCGACCAGGAAAAAAAAAAGTCACTAACACCCTATAAAACAGGACATTTCTTAAGACTGCTTGAAAAGGGCAGAAGGTTTCTGGAGGACCCAGTGGCCAGCCGGGAAGTTATTCCACGCCAGGCCCCTTCCGACCAGCAGTCTGAGCCCACAGAGGGAGCAGGCACCCACGTCCCGGGCAGACCGGGTGCGCAGAAGAGTGTGCCTGAAACCGGAGGCGCAGGGACTGCATCCCGCTTCGCCATTTGAGAACAGGGACATTTCTTCAGAAAAACTGCCTAAAACCAGCAGAAAGCTCCCCCAGAAGACAGAGATGGCTCCTGGAAGAGCCAGAGGGGAGCGGAGAAGTTCACCCAAGATGTCAGTCAGTCCGAGCAACACAGTGTCCCAACGCATACGACAAATTAGAAAACAGACAGTAGGGAGTAGAAGAACCACACGCAACATAAAAACTCCTCAGGAAAGAAGCACACCACAAAAAGAAAACCACTCCCCAGATTGCAACGACAGCAACTTGGAAGAACTTCTGAGCCTTCCAGAAAGAGAATTTAAAATTGCCATGATTAAAAAAGTGATAGATCAGAAGAAGGAAATTGAGTCCCTAAAGAGGGAAGTAAGAGAAATGCAGGAGATCAAAGAATTAATGGAGGAACTAAAGAACTCTGGGAAAAGCAATGAAAGCAGAATAGATGAAATGGAAGAACGAATAAGTAATCTTGAAGACACAGAAATAAAAAGAACCAAAACAGAAAAGGAAAGAGAAGTACGAAGGAAAAAGAATGAAGAAAGACTTCGGGAACTATCTGACTCCATGAGGAAAGGAAATATAAGAGTTATAGGAATTCCAGAAGGAGAGGAGAGAGATGTAGGAACAGAGAAAATATTCATGGATATAATTGAAGAGAACTTCCCAAATGAGAAGGAGCTGAAAATTGATATACAAGAAGCAAGAAGAACACCAAACTTCCACGACGAAAGGAAAAAAACAGCAAGACACATAATAGTAAAGCTCCCAAGAATCCAGGACAAGGAAAAAATAATGAAGCTGACAAGAGGGAAGAAACAGATAACATTCAAAGGAAAACCAATCAGGCTGACATCAGACTTCTCTGAAGAAACACTACGGGCAAGGAGAGAGTGGAGGGACATAGTCAACAGACTCCAAGAAAACAGATGCCAACCAAGAATACTCTATCCCGCAAAGCTCTCTTTCCTCCATGAAGAAAGAATATGGACCTTCCCAGACAAAGAGAAACTCCGGAATTTCATTGCGACTAAACCCCCACTCCAAAAAATACTACAAGGAATCCTAAAGCCAGAACCTCAGAGGGACGAATAACAACGAAAGAAGACCAAAAAAAAAAAAAAGTTATTAAAAGAATAAATAAATAAAATCAAAGGAAAGACAAACATAATGGCAAATACAGATGCTAACATATCAATATTAACTCTAAATGTAAATGGACTAAACTCTTCAATAAAAAGACACAGAGTTGCAGCCTGGATTAAGAAACAAAACCCAACCTTTTGCTGTCTCCAGGAAACACATTTAGCTACAAAAGATAAAAATAGGCTCAAAGTCAAAGGATGGAAAACAATCCTACAAGCAAATGGGCCAAAAAAGAAAGCAGGAACAGCTATACTTATATCAGATAAAACAGACTTCAAACTCAAAAAAATAAAAAGAGACCCCAATGGTCACTACATTATGATTAAGGGGACAATACTTCAAGAAGAAATAACACTCATTAACATATACTCACCAAACGAAAGAGCACCAAAATATATCAGACAACTGTTGTCCTCTCTGAAAACAGACATCAGAGAAAACACATATGTAGTGGGAGACTTCAACACACCACTATCAACAATGGATAGATCAACAAGACAAAAAATAAGTAAAGAAACTAAAGCTCTAAATAAGGACCTAGAGCATTTGGGCTTAACAGACATCTATAGAACACTAAACCCAAAAAAAACGGAGTACACATTTTTCTCAAGCGCACACGGATCATTCTCCAGGATCGATCACATACTGGGGCACAAGACAAACATCAACAGATACACCAAGATTGAAATCATACCAACCATCTTTTCTGACCACGAAGGCATCAAACTAGAAATAAATCATAAAAAGAAGGCAAGGAACTATCCTACCTCATGGAGATTAAAAGCCACACTACTGGAAGACCACTGGACTAACGAGGAGATCAAAGAAGAAATTAAAAAATTCTTTGAATTGAATGACAAGGAGGACACCAATATCCTAAATATATGGGATGCAGCAAAAGCAGTAATAAGAGGAAAATATATAGCAATAGAAGCTCACATCAAAAAACAAGAAAGAACTCAAAGAAACAACCTAATCTCGAAGCTCAAAGATCTAGAAAAAGAACAACAAAAAAACCCCAGAACCAGTAGAAGAAAAGAAATAATAAAAACCAAAGCAGAAATAAATGAAATTGAAACTAAAAAAACAATCCAAAAGATCAATGAAACCAAGAGCTGGTTCTTTGAAAAAATAAATAAAATAGACAAACCCCTAGCCAGGCTCACAAAGGAAAAAAGGGAGAAAGCACAAATACACAGAATCATAAATGAAAGAGGAGAAATCACAACGGACACAGCAGAAATCAAAAGAATAATCAGTAACTACTATGAACAGTTATATGGAAACAAGTTCAACAATCTAGAGGAGATGGACAAATTCCTACAACTCTACAATCACCCAAAGCTAGATAAAGAAGAAATAGAACACCTAAACAGACCAATTACAAGCAGCGAAATTGAAATGGTAATTAAAAACCTCCCCAAAAACAAAAGCCCAGGACCTGATGGATTTACAAATGAATTCTACCAAACATTCAGAGACGAATTAGTGCCTATCCTTCACAAACTCTTCCAAAAAATTGAGAAGGAAGGGACAATACCAAACACGTTCTATGAAGCCAATATTACACTAATACCAAAACCGAATAAGGACAACACAAAAAAGGAAAACTATAGGCCAATCTCCCTAATGAACACTGATGCAAAAATCCTCAATAAAATTTTAGCTATCAGAATCCAACAATGTATCCATAAGATAATTCACCACGACCAAGTTGGATTCATTCCAGGGGCACAAGGATGGTTTAACATCCGAAAATCAATCAACGTTATCCAACACATCAACAAAAAGAAATATAAAAACCATATGATAATATCAATAGATGCTGAGAAAGCTTTCGACAAAGTGCAACACCCATTCATGATAAAAGCCCTTGAAATTCTTGGGATACAAGGAACATACCTCAACATCATAAAGGCCATCTATGACAAGCCAACAGCCAGTATCATTCTCAATGGTGAAAAGCTGAAAGCAATTCCATTAAGATCTGGAACAAGACAAGGATGTCCACTCTCACCACTGCTTTTCAATATAATACTGGAAGTCCTAGCCAGAGCAATAAGACAAGAGAAAGACATCCAAGGAATCCAAATAGGAAAAGAAGAAGTCAAACTATCACTATTTGCAGATGATATGATAATATACATAGAGAACCCCAAAATCTCCACAGAAAAACTAATTCAACTCATCAATCAATTCAGTAAAGTGGCAGGATACAAAATCAACACGCAAAAGTCAGTAGCCTTCCTATACACAAACAATAAATCTGAAGAAGAAGAAATCAAAAAAACCACCCCTTTTATTATCGAAACAAAAAAAATCAAATATTTGGGAATAAATCTAACAAAAGAGGTAAAGGACCTATACAAAGAAAACTATAAAACACTGTTAAAAGAAATAGAAGAAGACACAAAGAAATGGAAAGACATCCCCTGCTCATGGATTGGAAGAATAAACATTATTAAAATGGCCATCCTACCAAAAGCAATATACAGATTCAATGCTATTCCAATCAAAATCTCAATGGCATTCTTCAAAGAAATAGAACAATTATTGATGAAATTCATATGGAATCACCAAAAACCCCGAATAGCCAAAGCTCTACTGAAAAAAAAAGAAGGAAATGGAGGCATCACACTCCCAGACTTCAAACTATACTACAAAGCCATAATCATCAAAACTGCATGGTATTGGAACAAGAACAGACATACAGACCAATGGAATCGAATAGAAAATCCAGAAATAAACCCACAGATTTATGGTCAACTAATCTTTGACAAAGGAGCAAAGACTATGCATTGGAGCAAAGAAAGTTTGTTCAATAAATGGTGCTGGGAAAACTGGGTCGCTACATGCAAAAGAATGAAGCTTGACCACTACCTCACACCATACACAAAAATCAACTCAAAATGGATTAAAGAACTAGACATAAGACCTGAAACCATAAAATACATAGAAGGAAATATAGGCGAAACACTACGGGATTTGCACATCAAAGACATCTTTACAGACACATCACCCAAAGCAGTGATAGTGAAGACAAAGATAAACAGCTGGGACTACATCAAATTAAAGAGCTTCTGCACAGCAAAAGAGACAATAACAAAAACAAAGAGAAACCCCACCAACTGGGAGAACATTTTTGCACCCAACACTAATGATAAAGGACTGATCACAAAAATCTGCAAAGAGCTGATGAGACTCAGCAACAACAAAGAAAATAATCCAGTCAAAAAATGGGCAGAAGAGCTAAAAAGAAACTTCTCTGAAGAGGAAATGCAAATGGCCAACAGACATATGAAAAAATGTTCAACATCACTTGTAATCAGGGAAATGCAAATCAAAACTACCATGAGATACCATCTCACACCAGTGAGAATGGCACATATTAAAAAAACTAGCAACAACAAATGTTGGCGAGGATGTGGAGAAAAAGGAACTCTTGTGCACTGTTGGTGGGAGTGCAAACTGGTCCAACCACTATGGAGAGCTGTGTGGAGATTTCTGGACCTACTAAACATAGAGCTTCCATATGATCCAGCAATTCCACTCCTAGGTATTTACCCAAAGGACACAGAAACATCAATTCCAAAGAGCACCTGCACTCCTATGTTTATAGCAGCACTGTTTACAATAGCTAAGCTTTGGAAACAACCCAAATGCCCAAAAATAGATGACTGGATCAAGAAGATGTGGTACATATATACCATGGAATATTACTCAGCATTCAAAAAAGATAAACACATGCAATTTGCAGCAACATGGATGGCACTGGAAGGGATCATGCTCAGCGAAATAAGCCAAAAAGAAAAAGAAAAATACCGGATGGTCTCACTCATAGCAGGAATCTAGAAAACTTAAATAAGGGACCAGGAAAATGAATATAAGAAAGTGAAAATCAAAATCAACAAAAAACTATGAACCAGAGACACTTTTTGGGGGGTGGGGGCGGGAGGGAAGGATTGGGGTCAGAATGGGGCGTTTGCAATTGTATGGGGGAATATAAAAATAAAATTTAATATTTAAAAAAAAAAAAAAAAGACAAAAGAAGTAAAAGTATGAAGATTCAAAAGGAAGAAACAAAAAGGCCATAATTTTAAAATAATATGATCCTCCACATACCTAGAAACTCTAAGATATTCTACTATAATCATTATAACTAAGAGACCAGTAATGTTGGTGTATATAAAATCAATGTATGAAAATTAAAATGTTCATATATAACAACTAGAAAATATAAAAATCGATATTATTTTTTAATAGCAACAAAATCAACAAGTAATTTAAGGATACAATGTGCAAAAAATTAGGGCAAAATTATAATATTTTACTGAAGGTCATAAAAATAATCTGACACAGACTTATTGTGTTTATGAATAATAAGATCCATAGTAGGAAGATGTCAATTCCAAAGAGCTCCAACCTGTGGGGAAAGGACAGCATTGGGAGCATCAGAATTGGATAATGGTGCAGACTAGTCAAACACCCTGTTATGGTTTAAGGACTCAGTCATTGGGGTCCCACGTGATAAGATTCTAGGCTGGAGTGAGGAGATCCAAATCTTGCTGGATGAAGAGGGTAATGTTAACATATAAGGTAAAATTCTACTTCCAGTAGAAAAAAAAGGAACTAAAAATAGCCTATGTAAATATGTTGGAGTGAAAAATGAAGGCTACTACTCTGCTCCCACCCCTGTATATAGTCAAGGTCCCGATAAGAAACAGATGGTGTATTCAGATGGGGTAGTTGGGGGGGGGTTAAAGAACTATTTATAGGCATGAGAGCAGGGTAAGGGGACACCCTGAAAGATGGAGAAGTAGCTAGGCCATCGCAGTAGGTGGAAGCTTTGCAACCCTAGACTGAAGTGATAAAGGCGTGGACTGTTCATGGAGATGAGAGAGCTGAGTTCTAAGAGGATCTCAGGCTGTGGTTTGGCTTCTGGTTCAGAAGTGCAGCCACTGCCTCACTGGCCCATCAGAGAATGATCCAGGGGACTCAATATCACAATCTCACTTTGCTCTCACTCTCCTATCACCTACTGGCACCTTCCATAGTCCAGCTCCCATGGGAAGCCAAAGAGTAAGAACTCCCAGAGGTGTGCTTCACAGAGTCTCTGTGTGGAGGGAAGGGAGAGAAGGGATAAAAATGGATTTGGAAAAGTAGGATGGGGACGGGAGCTCTGCCCCAAGTGTTTATGGTGACAAGTCTATTCAGTGGTGGGAGTTAGTGTTGAGGCCTGGGTGGATTTTGTAGTTTAATCAGATCAGGACTAGACCAAAACAGAGATTTCTAGGAAATGGGTCTCAGTATCTATTGCTGAGCTGGCGAACAGATGTGAGGACCTGAACATTTGACTGTCTACTGCAGCTGTGTCCTCAAAGCAACCAAGCAGGATCTTTTGAAATCTCCTTTCACTACATACCTATGTAGCCTGATAACTGCCATCAGTGGGAGTCACTGAATTGGACATGGCTTTACCCTCACTGCATTCTCCTTCCTACTGCTGCATCAACCACTGGGTGAAACAGAGCTTTCTGCATGAATTGTCTTCATTTGGATCTCAGCTCCATCATTAAACAAATATTTATTGGGTGCCTGCTGTGTGGAAGACACTATGTGGGCACAGTGGGAATACAGCAATGCATCAGACTGTCTTTGCCCCCGAGACCTTCCAGCTTGATAAGAGAAAGAAAACAAGTCTTTGAGAGCTACGACACAGAGGCTGAAGCCCTTTAAGTACACCATGCCTTTGCTGGGGGTAGCAAGGGCATGAGGGATTCCCTCTTGCAGTCTCTCTACTGAGTAGCCTCATGCCAGGAAAGGTGTCATTAGCACAGGCAGAGGGCCGTGCAGATCATAAAGTGTGATCAGTGTGATTCTCTGCGCATTACCTTGAACGCACACTGCTTATGGTATTTAACTCTTACAATTCCAGACTCATGCCTTTTGCTGCAGTTTCATAGCACCAGAATCCACGCATGCAGAAAGTATAGAGGGGGAGAGTGCATTTTTTTCTGGGGCAGGGATGACTTTGCAGTGAGCTCTGCTTGTGGGAAGCTAATTAATAATTTCCCCAAGTGATACAGATATGGTGTGTAGATTCTCTTGTCTAGAATCCAACCATGGCAACAAAGTACACTTCGCTACTCTGTTCCCCCAGAATTCTCCAGCCCTTCCAGCTGTGGTCACCAGCCTAGGACTAAAGAAGAAAAAGTTCCAACTGGCCACAGGCTCATCCTACACTGAGCTTGGGAGCTCCGTACATGCACATGGCAGGCCGAGTCTGCCACTAGCTGCGTGGCTGTTGGTGGTTTACCATAGACCCAAGTACTAATGTCTCTACGTTACGAGGAGACCATTCATTTTGGGGCCCCTGACTTCCAATCTGCCCCGTCCTTGTCCTCTTGAGCCCTTCCAGGATCTTCAGAACAACCTTAAGAGATGTGGGAGAAAAATAAGGGGTTTCATAGTCAGAAGAGCTCAGGCGACATTGCCTCCCCCTTTCCTTCTGAGGGTGCTCATTGATCAATTAAAAGAAGAAAGGAAAGGAAGAAGGAAGAAGAAAAGCCCATGTCGTCATCTCTCTGGCTTGCTGAGCACACAGTGAGTGCTCGAGATTGTGGTTGCTGTTGGCTATTAAGGATCTGTGTGAACCTTAAGTTTTCAGGGTAGGAGCTCCCAGCTGCCTCTGGGACTCTGCCCCTCAGTGGTCCCGCATACATGGACTTGTGGACTCCTGCCCACCAGCAGCTCTTTCGTGAGCACCCCTAAGTGCAGCACTGGATGGGGTGTTGCAGTGGGGTATTGCAGGCGGGGCCCAGTGACATGAAGCAGGCTTGAGGAAATGCCTTTAGGGATGGTCTCCATGGATGTCACCCAGATTTCAGAGGCACATACAGCCATTTGCATCTGTTTTTCCACTCTGCTTAGTGTTCAGGCCCAAACTGGGGTCTGGGGATTTCCCATCTGGGTTCTGCCGATAATGGGTTGTGTGACCCTAGGGCAGTTACTTAACCTTGGGGTCCTGTTTCCTCAGCTGTAAAATGAGGGGGTTGCACTGGGTGGTCCCAATGGACCTTCTAGCTATGCCACTATTTTGCAAGCATAAAATTGTGTGTCCCTCTCTCCACTTCATTGCCCTTGTCTTGCAAATAAGAGGAGCTGGAGTTCAGGAAAATGGGGGCTCTGTAGAATGGATGGGTGCAGGACTGGTCAAGCTGTGGTTCCAGTTCTTGCCTGCACTTGCACCTTGCTTCAATCTGAAGCAGAAGACTGCTTTTTGTCAGACATCTGGAAGGAGCACACAAACAAAACCAACGATCCAGATGAGAAACTGACCACAGGGAAGCCAGCGCCTGGAGCAGCCAGCACAGCACAGAGTTAAGAGGCTGCCAGGAAAAGTGAAAAAGCGAGGTCTGGTTTGCATCCTGGCACCAGCACTTAACCTCACTTGATCTTAGTTTCTTTATCCTTAGTCCCCAGCTCTCTGGGTCATCCTGAGGGTTAAATGAGAAGCCAAGCTGTGGAGACAGAGAGTCCGCTCTGCATCCCTTTTAAGGTGCCCCAAACTTCCTTCCCTACCTGGTGCTTGTTTTTCCTTCATGGGTTTTGTGAGGATCAAGGAGATAATGCAAGTCCAGCTCCTTGCTCATCGCCTCCAACAAACCTAGCACTTGCAGCAACATTATTTCAGCAGCTGATGCACTGCTGTGCTGCTGGTGGTTGTAGTGAATGCTCAGTAGCGGAGAGGTGCTCTCCATCCATCTTTATTCTGCTCTGCATTTCCCCAGCTTCGTCGAGTATTGGACATCTTTGTGCATTTCTTGCTTCTGTTGCACAGAAGGGTTGGCCAGATGGAAAGCAAGGTCTCAACATAAACAAAACCCAAATACAACCTGTTTTTTCTTTTTTGAGTCATTTAAAAGTTTCCTTTATAAACAAACCCATTTCTTAAACCATCTTTTGTTCCATCTAACTTGGTATTTATTTGCCTGTGTGGTATTGCTGAGTAGGGAAGCCAAGAAGGGGGAGGTAAAGTCAAGGAACTTGCTCTGTCTGAGCCCAAGGCGCGCTGCCCTGCCTCCTGGGGGCACGAACCATGGAGGGTCTTCCCCACCCAGGGTGCTGGGGAGTTGGGGCCTGCACACTCTTCTGCGCCAGTGAGCAGGTATGCCCCGCCTCTGTCTCCTAGCAAAGACCTGCCAAGTAACTATTGACACATTGTGTGAAAATAAAAGCAGTGGGCGAGGAGCTGCCGTTTCTAATGGCAGCGTGGGTAGTGGGGGCGGGCCGGCCCCGGCAGAGTGACAGCTGTGGTACCCAACATTGTCAGCGCAGACGCTGACGGCCTCTGTTCCCCATGCCTGCCCACATTTGTGCGCCCTGTCACCACAGGGTGACAAGCCCAAACACCAGGGGCCTCCCTTTCTTATGCTAATGCTGCATGGTGACAGCTTCTCCTGCGTGACAGCCTCCACCCCCTCTCTGGGCTCCCACACCAGGCCTCCGTCCTGGCGTGATCAGGATGGAGCCAGCTGAGGGACAGACACCCCAATCTCGTCACGGATGCCTCAATTACATGAGTAGCTGACCCAAGTCATCCTGTCATGTCCTCTCTGTCCTCACCCCCTGCCCCTGCCTGTCTCACCACTCCAACCTCAACTACTTCATCATGTTTCCGAAAACAACCAACTTTTCCTTGTTGCTAAGCTTTCCCCCACATTTCCTTCAGCCTGGCAACGTTTGACCCTGGCCCTTTCCTTGGTTGATTCAATCCTGTCCTGCAGGACTCAGGTTCATATCAGCAACTCCCCTGGCCACTCTGCCTCGCATGCCTAACTCTCGCCCTTCCACACCAGGCCACCTATTTCCTGGAGAGTGTTGAGTTCAGTCTTTCATTATCTCAGCTGCTAATGTATTCACTTGCTTATTTGTCACTTCTACGAGAATATGAAGTCCATGGAGGGGACCTTGTCTGTCTTGTTCGCACACACCAGGCTCCCTGGTGTTTGGAGCCTAGCCTAGCTCCAGTGTCTGGGACATAGTAGCTATTCAGTGAATGCAAGTTGAATGAAGAAGTGAAGACCTGTGCAAGTGAAAATGCTCTCATAAGTAGCTGAGACTTTCCACTGGGGAGCCAGGACCTCAAGAACACATGGTCTACACCTGAGGGGAGAAGCAAATTGTTGTACAAAAGTGAACAATGATGTAAGAAAATAAATTAGCAGGAAAAAAAAGAGTACATGGTCTTTAAAATGCATCTCCCTGCCTCTGTGATTCGCTGTTCTCCTGTGCAAGAGAAGATAAAACTTTTCTGCAAATGGTTGTTCTTCTGCAGCCTCTGGTTTGATTTCCTAAAAATCATGTCTCTGATCCTTTAGTTCTGCTCACAGCAAACTCAGGACACAACCAGTTAAAGGTTCAACATTTGCTCCCCAAGCTACTCCAGCCCGAGGGCTATGGGTGAGAGTCTTTTTAAGAACCTCATTTTTTCTTTCTGAAAACTTGGAAGGATCACTCCTTATCTTTGAACTTTGGGACTTTCTCAGGCTCTCTGGAGTACCTGTCTTTTGTTTGTTTGTCCCGCCTGGGCCTCCGTGAACTCTTTCTATCTGAACACTAGGCTGCATGGGCTCCGATTCACAGCTTTCTATTATTTGAGGATACTTGTCCCTCCCTTCATCTTCAGGTCTCCTTTTGGCGCTCCTGCTAGCTCCTTATGAAGACTCCTGGCTCCACTTCCTAAGTCCTTTATAGTTTCATCCTTGAATTTCCTTAAAAAAAAAAAAAATAGAATTCCTTGTATTTCTGTTTGCGCTGACTTGTAAGATGCTTCTTCTATTGGTCTTTCCAAACATGAATTCAGATCTCAGGAGTGACTCTGCACTTTTCCAAATCTTCTACTAAATGTTTCAATTCTGAAAATATATCACCTGTGGCAGTCTGTTTCTTGCTGTAGTGGCATCTCTTTGAATGAGAACCTTCCTGTCCTACTAAACTTTTTCTCCCCTGCTTATTCTAGCTCTTCTGCCTCAGTAAGATCTGCTACTTCTAGTTCTTCAGATTGGGACTCTCTCTTGAATAACTGAATCTCTTTGAGACTTGGTTTTAATATTAATTTTATTCTTAATTTTAATTTTTATTATGCTAAGTATCAATAGATATAAATCACATAAGGCATTGAATCAATCTTCAATACTTTCAATAAGCATTGAAGTTTTCAATTTTTTTAAAGATGTAAATAATCCTGAAACCAAAATGTTTAAAAGATGTTATTGTATGCGTTTTTACTCAAGGAATAATATTGAGACCTTGTTGTGAGCCAGGCGCTTCTTATTGTGGATTCTGGGGAACAGAACAAAATGAGATAAAGCCCTTGCTTTTACGGACATTCCAGCTGGAGAGGCAGACAATAAAATGTTAACAATCTAAAAGATAAAATGATTTCAGGTCATGATAAGTGCATTGAAGGAATAGCTGAGAAGGGAGAGTAATTGTGGGGGTTGAAAGTTTAGATGTGGAAGTCAAGGAGCATACACCAAATCAGGGACTTGAATGGGGCCTAATTCTTTGTGTCATTTCTTCCAGGAGGACCAGCGACCCCATGTGCACACGGACGTACAGTGGCCTATTAGGATATGACACACATTCCCAGTGGGTGTGCTCCTCGCAAATCCTTGTCGCTCACGAAAGACATTACTCCTGTAACTAGATTCATCCTAAGTTCAGTTCAAAGTGTTTATTAAATTATAATAAGAAGAACCACTTATTGAATATTTAGTATCTAATATTTACCATGTGCCAGGAACCGTGTAAATTATATTTGCATGCATTTCTCATTGAGCCCTGCAATAATGCAGTGAGCTAACTGCTGGTCATATCTTCACTTTGCATATGATGAAATGGAAGCCTAGAAATGCAAAGCCTATTACCCACACGTTTAGTGGGTAGCAGAACCGTGATTCAAATCCTGGTTTTCCTGTTTCCATAACTCATGCTCTCGACTACGAGGCAATTATGCTAGGCCTGGGGATATAAAAAGGAACACACGTTCTCTGCTTTGTAGAAGCTCATTTGTGATGACAATAATAGAGAGAAAATTATTGTACCATGTGGTCAATGCTGGGATTGGGAAAAACATAGAACACAATGGAAGAACAGAGGAAGGTAATTTAACCTCGCTGATGGAAAGCACATAAAGTAGACTTCTCGAAAGGGTGATCCTGAATTTGAACCCATATGATGTGACTGTAATCAAGGGGGAAACAGGAGGAGAAAAGGGCATTCCTGATAAGGAAGTGAGTGTAAACAGAGATGCTGAATTAAGTGCATTGTGGGTTGTCCCAAGAACTCAGGGAAGATGAGGATTGCTGGAGCATGGAAAATGGGTCATAGACAGAGTTTGCATAGACTGAAGAGATGTGATATTGGAGTCATGCACACCATGTTATGAAACTTGGAATTTGTTTTGTAAAAGAACATGAGGCAGTTGAAAACTTTCACACAAGTATAAATCAAGTATAAGTATAAGTCAAGGTAAGACTTGTAGGCAGAATATTTTGATGACCATTTGAGGGACGATTCATCCCCCTCAGGACAAATTTGAGGGGAAAGGAAGGAAACAACTGTAGTATTCCAGGGAAGAGATGATGTAAGGCAATCATGACAAGGATGGCAAAGAGAAGGACACCTAAAGATGTTGAGGAAATATCAGCAGGGTGTGGCGCTTGATTAGAAGTAGAGATTAAATAAAATGGAGAATCAGTGTTATCCTCAGATTTTGGCTCAAGTCATATTTTGGCTCAAGTTAGGTAAATATTGGTTCTATTGGCTGATTCAGGGAATCTGTGAGGAAGAACAGCAGGAGAGGGGGTAAGGTGGTGGAATGTGATGTGGCTATACCTTTGAGATACGTATCAACTCCGATTGGCATGTCTTGGGCATCTGTAGCTCCCCACAGGATCTGTGCTAGAGTAGGGGTCTGGATTTCCAGCTAATCACTGAATGTTAAAACAATAAGAATGGAAATCATAGAGAGCAGATGGTAACAGTAGTGGGTAAACAAAGTAGAATAGAGAGAGCATACCATTTTAAAAGCATTCAAGTAATATAGCTAATATCTTATAAAAGAAGTTAAAGAAATTGTAACTAACAAGATCATCTTCGTTGGTGGATCTAAGCAGACAATGGTGTGAAGAAGATTGTTAGGAAAGAAAGCAAGGCAGTAAATGAGTAGGTAACAACAGTGGGAACCAATGGATAGAGGGTGAGAGCCATGGGCCAGAAAATATCTATGAAGAGACCAGGGTGTACTAGGTCACATTGCAGCAGGCTTTGCTACTGTTCTTACCTGAAGGTCAACCACACCTATCACTGCACCATACATAATCCAGTAGGCAAGGTCACAAGGATATAGAGCCCCTGAGAAGCATAGATCAAATGACAAAGAGCAATGTTAATTTTGTAACTCAAATTATTATGTTGCTTTCTGGTTCCCTGGGAAGCTACATGGACAAAGGTATCTATGTGTCTGAATTTGGTTGTCTTTTCCCTTCATTGTCAATTCTATTTAGGCATCTAAAAGTTGTGGAATGCACAGTATTCCATGGAGATGGTCCCTGTTTTGGTGCTATAATTGGAATCGAGTACTTCTTTGTTATTCAGAAAACTTTTAGTGGCAAAAATAACATTAATTTGACAGGTTCGATGGGAGTTTTACTGAAAGATCAGACAACGACTGACTCCAGAAAGATAAATAATCTTCATTTCACATGGCAACCTAATGACTGATGAGGACAGATCGTGACAACCCTCAACCTGGAGTTCTGTTTAAATCAACCAGTCAATCAATCAATCTATCAATCAATCAACAACTATTTATTGATCTCCTATTTTGGCTAGGAACACAGACCTTGGAATCAGATGCCTGAATTCAAAACCCAATTTTTCCATGTACCAGTGACTTATACTTGGGAGAATTCCAAAACCTCTCTGAGCTTCAATTTCTTTAAATAATGAGGAAATACACTTGTATTTAACCCAATGGGTTGCTGTAGGGCTCAGGTGAACTCGGGTGAGGTGTAGGGTCTCAGTTGTCATTGTTTTTGATATTACTGTTCTAGTTATTATTGTCACAATGACTGTCATCTCTTCAGGTGCCCCAGGCTAATGTGTGGGCACACTTTCTTTCCAGGCTGATTTTACATTGTTTCCCAGGAATGGGTAAGGTGCATTTCAAAGCAGGTCCAAGATGGTGCCCGTTAGCCAATTCTGGGTTCTCAGTGTTTGGTGTTTTCTGACCACTCAGAGATACACATCTGTCTTTAACTCTGAGGACCTCGATGGGGGGAAAGGGAAGGAGAGATGGATGGGTAAGAAAAGGTAAAGAGACAGAGGAAGACAGGAGGGAGAAAGAGGAGGCACAGAGAGGGAAGAACTTTCCTGTGGGGGAGAAAAGACACCATATGTTCTGTCTCAATTTTTGCCAACATTCTTTCATTCATTCACTCTGTAAACATTTATAGACTGTCCACTATGTATCATCTAGGTAGAGATAACACCTTGACCAAGAAATACGAAGTCCCCACCCCCATATGCTCTATACTCTACACAAGAAGGAAGAGGAGGAACAAAATATCCTCAAACACCTAGTTTCAAATAACAGTGAACACTGTGAAGAAAACAGAACCTGGTGAGTTTCTGGAGACTGGCTTAAAGAGGGTGAGAGGACCCACTTTGAATCATTTGATCAGGAAGGGCATGTTTGATTTTTCCAGAGAGGCCCAACTTGTTTGGAGGACAGTTCTAACCTAGTACTAAAGTTAAATTCATGTGGTGGATCATCTCCCGCTCTCTTTACCAGCTCATCCCCTCCCCACAGCAGGTGAACAGTCTTTTGTGTGGGTGAAGTTGGGAGCTAGACTTGGCTCTGAGGGCTCAGTGAGTGTCCTCTCCTCTTTAGGACAGAGTGAGTTACCAGCACAGGACACATATGCCACTCTGCTTCTTTATGCTTTAAGTTTTACAAGGGCAGAGCCCCATGTCCTTGCTAACCCTGGGGTTCAATCTTAGGAAGTGCTCATGTTATAATAAGGCAGTTAACTAGATGACTAATTGACTAGTCACTAGGTGATCAACTAGGTAACTAGCTGACTAGTTTATAAACTAGTTAACTAGCTGACTAACTAGTAGACTAGTTAACTAACCTGATTGCTAGCCACCTAACTAGTATACCAGCCAACTAGTTTACTAGCTGACTAACTAGTTCACTAGTTGACTAGCTAGTGAACTAGCTAGACACTAACTAAATTCTAAAAATTCTTAGAACAGGACATTACCACATTTGTTACAAGTTAGTTATTATGATTTTAATGATTGTAATTCAATTATATATAGAATATGAAAAGTCTATAAGTTTTCATTGTTAATATTACCATTGTTTTAATTATTAGTCTCTTGTCAAGACACATTTATACAGAATCAGTTGTTAATTCTCTTCATCTCATGAAAGAATTAAAGTTACTTTTATTCCATTCACGGCATGCCTAGAACTTTCTCCCTATTAGGAAAAAGGATGATAAAGACCTTTTTTCTTACTGGTTTTGTCTACCACATATTCCTTCCAGTAAGAAAAAATAGCACACATACTATTAAACCACTCATCTACTTTCCCCACTCCCCTTGAGGAATGCTCAGACACACTTGGATAACCTCTTTCGCAGCCCTCTGAATCTTGCAACTTACTCAGCACAACCTGCTTTGAAAAAGAAAAGCAGTTTCTCTTCCCCCTACCCCACCCCATGAACACTGCAATTCACATATGCCTATAGAATCTCTTTTAAAATAACTCTCACAGCATGCCAGGACTGACAGCTGCTACCCATGTCCTTAACTCTCTTAACAGCAAACAACTGAATAAAGGGAAAAAGCCAGTAAACCATCCGGATGTTTCGTTGATACTCTGCCACACATTGGGAGTTATGCAACATCTGGATGGCAATCTAGTCTTTTGGCTTTCTACTGGGCTGCTTGGCTATTGTGTAGACACAGGCGTTATCTTAACATGGTTGTAATTTACGAGTTCAGAGTTTCAAATTCAATCCAAATCCTTTGGAGCCTGAATCCATTCACCCTTGGCAAAACGTGAGGATGTGTTTTTAAAGCAACACGACTTGGAAAGTTTATTAAAAAGTCTCAAAAGGCATTTGGACATCAAATAACTCTCAAAACCCAATGTTTTTGTGATTTAAATGAATCAGAAACATATGGATTAAATTTCCTTTAAATTGCTCACAAGATTAAAAATCAAGAGAAAAAGTGCTCAGGGCCAAATATGTTTTGGGTTTTCCGGGACAAAGTATGGTCGAAACTGAGCAGAAGACGTGAATGGCACCCACACTGCTGCTGGGGTACCAGCTCCTCAAACTGGTTTAAGGACCAGAGTTTTATTACCGAGCATTTGTTCACACTCTGCCAAACAACCACGCAGACCACCAATCGAAATCATAATAACAAACATCAACAATTAAAATGTCTGCTCATTTGCAGTTAGCCAAAAACAAACAACATACTTCAAAGTCAAACTAAAGATGTCTCTTTTTAAAGTGCCCCTGCAGGATCTGAAAGTGATTAAAAGAGAAATTGCGTCTGAAAAAGGAGCTGTTTCAAGCATTATTTAAAAGTGGGCAGAGATGGGGATTCTAACAGCCAAGCCACCTCAATCAGCAACCCAGCTCAGGGCTTGCCTTGTGCTTGGGCTCCGATATCAACCTAAATCCAGCTCCGAGGACTCTGTTAGGCCAGAGAAAACTAGCCTGGAAGAGGTGGTGTGGATTCCCTGGAAGTGGGGTCTTCACACCAGGCAAACTTCATTGGTTTCCCATCCTCCCACTCTCCGCTCTTGCCAACCAAAGAGTAGACTCAGTTTGATCTTATTGGTGACCAAAATACCTCTTAAAACATAAAACATATGTTTTAATCTGCTTGCCTCCTTTCTATCAGCTTTTTGGATCAAATTATTTGACCTTCCATTTCTGCTTCTGCAGATTAAAATAACAGATCTCTTCACCTAAATTCACCATTCTCGACTGACCAGGCCCGGAGGCAGAGAGATCTTTGAAGGAAAGAGCACTAAGTCTGTCTTGCTTGATTCTCCTAATTGAGTCCCCTGCAGAAATGTTCCCCACCACTTCCTCTTTGCCTCTTATGCCCCTCTTCATCCCCCCGTTTTAATTTTATGACTTATATTTAAGCATTTTATTACAGTGAGAGGTTGTATTTATTATTGTCCTTCCTATCAGATCTCTGTAACTGTTACACATTTCAGAAAGTCACTTGTTTATTCAACAAATATTTATTAAGCTCATACTATGTGCCAGATACATATTTGCTGAAAAGACATCTGTAAACAGGACAAATCATAGCAGATGAGTCAATAAATGCTCAAACAAGGGCACTGGAGAGTGACTGTGTCACTAAGAATATAAAACACATTCACTTGGTGAAAATACCAGAGGGTGCCTGAGTATGGGGGCGAAAAGGGGAGTGAGAAGAGGTATAGGCTCAGAAAGAGGCTCTCTGAGCAGGTTACAGGTTATATTGATTTGATGGGAAAGCAGTGAGTCTGGTGTAAATTTGGGGGAGAGCATTCCTGCCAGAGGGACAGCGAGAGCAAAAGGCTTGAAGCAGGAGCAGAGTAGGTTCATTGAAGAATCAGTGTAAGGACATGGAGCTGGAATCTATGGTGTGAATGAACAATGATGTGAAACAAAATTGGAAAGGTAAGCAGGTGCCAGGTCAGGTGGGCTCCTGTAAACCCCACTACAGCTTTGCATGATTTCCTTGAGAGATGGGGAAGCTTTCAGTCTAGGCCGACATGGCCTATTTGCTTTTAAAATACCGCAGCTGATATTTTCAGGGAGCCAGAATTTATGACAAAGGAGACCTGTGGATTCATTTATAGCCCATCCTCAGTCCCAGCTTTTTTTCTGAGACACATTAGACACCACTGGTTCATTATTCTCTCCACCCACAGGTGAGAAATTGACTTGTCGTGGCCAGCTTCTGTCTTTTGCATGACAGGGGTGTACGCTCTTTCAAAATCTCTCCCCCACAGCTGGACATCAGGGGAATAGTATTTTATTGACTTTTTCATCTTTGCTCAGACTTTGTGCTACATAGCCCTGTCTTAAAATGTACTGGTAGTCAAACCAACTCGTGGTATATTCCAGATGCAATGAGACAACTTCAAAGATCTCAACAGAAAAGAATTCTGATCCTTCAAGACAATTCTCAATCTTTGAAGTGGGTATAACATAGAATTATAGGGTTGTCGTAAGCATTTGATTCCATTTGAACTGGAAAGCACTTAACTCAGTGCCTGGCGGGTCTTGAAGCTTTCCTCAACATGTATTGGCTACTGTTTTTAATTTCAACAGATTACTATAATTTTTACACTTGATCTCAGCCTAAAGGCCGAGAAGCAATGATTACAATATTTTTTGAACTAACTTAACTAACTAGGATAACACAACAGAGAAACTGCTGT
Source organism: Talpa occidentalis (assembly GCF_014898055.3). Taxonomy (NCBI): domain Eukaryota; kingdom Metazoa; phylum Chordata; class Mammalia; order Eulipotyphla; family Talpidae; genus Talpa; species Talpa occidentalis. Next base: position 92,133,862 of record NW_023600993.1, read on the forward strand.
AGGTGGGCCAGCATCTCGTAGGACTAATACTGCAACCGTTTTAATATTAGTGGATAGAAATATGCATTAAAAGTATAATATTCTCTGACCAAATATGGTTCACTTGGAATGCAAGTATGTTATTAATAGTAGAAATGCTATAAATACAGCACATTATATCTCCAAGAATCCTTTTCTTGCCCCCTCCATGCTGTAAACTCTTCATAAAAAAATAAGGGAAATATTTATATATATGTGTATATATATATATATATTTACTATGAGTTGTTTGATGCCTGCTTTTTTTGACCATTAATCTTTCAATGGATTGTCATTTTTTTTTTCATTTTGGAAAATATCTTGTCATTTCATTTCCATAATGATTCACAACAGAATAAAAATATATGTGAGTTATAACCAAACTGGGTTACTTATGTGTAACCTGTAGCATTGCTTAACTTGGCTTGCTATTTAAGATTTATTTTGGATTATTTTATCTTACTAATTTTTCCTGCTCCTATCCCTTATCGCCCCTTGTCCCTTTCCTAACATTTTTTTAAATTTTTATATAATTTTTACATCATTTTTCATTTTTGCACATGTATGCATTTTCGTCTTGGTTATAGTCCCCATACAATTCCCACCCCCTGTTCTGATCCTACTCCCTTCTCCCCACCACCCCCGTATTGTGTCTCTGGTTTATAGTTGCTTATTGATTTTGATTTTTACTTTATTATAATTAGTCTTTTTCCTGGTCCTTTATTTAGGTTTTCTAAATTCCTGCTATGAGTGAGACCATCTGGTATTTTTCTTTTTCTTTCTGGCTTATTTCACTGAGCATGATCCCTTCCAGCTCCATCCATGGTGCTGCAAATTGCATGAGTTTATTTTTTTGATTGCTGAGTAATATTCCATTGTGTATATATACCACATCTTCTTGATCCAGTCGTCTATTTTTGGGCATTTGGGTTGTTTCCATAACTTACCTTCCTAACAATTCTTAACTGAATTCTGTAGGCATCTGACCCTGTTAGCCCTTACAGAGGTTCATTGTCATCATACCCTTAAATGATTATGAACTACTTTGGATTAGAGACTGTTGCTTTTAAATAACACTAAAGAATAAAAGTGCTTACACGTCCACTTCAAAATAATGCAGGCAGTTAGTAAACCTTGCATTGTTAACATTGGTCATTTCTTGGTGGTGGGGCCTGTGGCATTGCTTGAACAAATGACATTGATTTATCATCAGAAAACTCCTGCTAGTTTAGTCATCACTTCAGTTTTCTAGGACTCTGTTATACATTCTGCCAAGTTGGATGATTTGAAAGAACAGATATTTATCCTTTCACGGTTCTGGAGGTCAGAGGCTCAAAATCAAAGGGGTGGTAGGGTTGATACTTTTTGGAATCTTTTCCCTATTCTAGTTTCAGGAAAATGCCAGCAAATCCTTGGCTTATGCCTGCATCAACACCACTCTCTGCTTCTGTCTTCACCTTTCCTGCTCTCTGAAGGTTGCTAGACTCCCTCTGACTCTCTCTTATAAGGACACTTGTGATAGTAGCTGTGTCCAACATGACAATCTAGAGTAAGCATCTCATCTCAAAATTCTTGACTTCATCACAATTCTAAAGACTTTGCCATAAAAGATAACATTCACAGGTTATAAACACTAGGATATGGGCATATATTTTGCAGTTGTTACCAGTTTGCAAGATTTTATACAGACAAAAATAATACATGTAAGAATTCTTTACATATAAGTTTTTAAAATTGCCAAGCCAGAGCCAACATGGCATTCCTATTTAATTGAGGCATTCGCAGAAAAATTAGGTTAAAAAGTCAATGAGTGTTTATTTTATTTGAAAAATTCTGGATGAGATAAAATAGGAAATAGAATATTAGAAAAAAAGGAGATCAGTGATTGTGGCTTTCAGAAGACATTGTTCCTAGAAAAAATAACTGGGATAGTGTTAGTATCCCATATAGAGATGACTAGATGTAGAATTAGCCTAAGAAAGCCATAACTTCCTATGTACCCTTAAAAACTCATCCCTATTAAATATAACAGCAACAGACATTCCAATAATAGTAGAGGCATCAACACCCACAACCTACACCTACCAAACACCTGCTCATCTGGCATTTAAGTGACAATCTCATTTTAATTACAGTAATAGAATGTCCCCAGTCATTTAGGAGCATCAGGAACTACCACTGACTTTCTGGAAACTAACATCACCGGCTGATCATCAATTTTTACCTGCTCCTCCATCCTGGCTATTCTAGAGGAAGAGTCAGCATTAAGGGCTAGGTGGAGAGTCTGTTCTTATTTTGGTGTTAGATGCGGGGAGTGTCCTGAATGGATTGATACATTTTACCGTAAGGTGTGAGTGACTGATAGCATAGCTTAATAGCTTAAATGTCCTTCCTATCCTCTTCTAATGCTAAGGAATATAACTTTCCTTCAAACCTCCAACTGGTGTTATTTAACCAGTATTTGGTAACTTTTGGGGGTGTTGGGGGCCCTTTTGGGTAAAAAGATATCACTGTTTCTCGTCTTGTGCTCTGAAATGACAAAGCTGTCCCTGGCTCTCTGTCCTACTCTAATTTTATAGAAAGTAACTTCATTCCCTTCGGTTTTGTGGCCCTCCACTGAAAGCTATTTTAGCCAGCCTTTTATGGATCTGCCTCCATTTGGCTTTTTGGCAGACTTGCTCAAGACTGCCTCGAGGGGCACAGCAGAGTGTGACACCAATGAGGAACTTATTCTTGGTTTATTTCTAATTCCTTATGACCCAGTATTGTGGTCTGTAAATTATTCCCTGTGAAGGCCACTCCAGGTGACCTGCTTTGGTTATGGGCCACAGGGTGGCATTAGCCCTCAGAATTTATAAAAAGATGAGCAGCCAATGTAAGCTACTTGTCTTGAGCTGAACATAATCCTCACTATACACTGTGATTTGCCTTTTTCATTTTCTCCTACACATTATTGAGATAACATTTATGTACAGTGAAATTTATAGATCATTAAGTATATGACTTACCACATATAGATCTATTAGACATATATATGTTTATATACATATATATGTATATATTAGACATATATGTTTATATACATATATGTATATATTAGACATATATGTTTATATACATATATGTATATATTAGACATACATGTATCTAGATAGGTTCTTAGGTATATGTATATGGGCTATGTTTATATCCACATCCACAATATAGGTATATATATATATATATATATATATATATATATATCCCCATTCTGATCAAGGTAAAGAACATTTTCATCCCTTTCCAGAAGTTCTCTCATCTCCCTTTCCAGCAAATCTCTATAGGTCCCCCACACCCAACACAAACACACAAAGAGGCAATCACTGTCTTGGTTACTATCACTATAGATTAATTGATTTGCTCTTGGACTTTATGCAAATGGAAATATATGGTAGATAGTTTATATCTGACTTCTCTTGCTAAAAATAATATTACTGAGATGCATCTGTCCTCTCTATATTTTGTGTTTGTTCAACAGCTAAAAACATGATAAAAAAGAAAGTGAAATGTTAATCAAGAACAAAATCTAAGCTCATTGGGAGGCAGGAAGACAAAGCAGGGTACAAAGACAAAGATCTCAAAAATACTTTGTAATAATGTGGACAGCTTTCATTCGTCTCCACGAATCAGAACAATTGGAGATATTTTTAGTATCAACATATCATTACATGACCTATAATGCTATGGCAATGGGCACATTTTAAAAGCTTCACAGAGATTAAGTCATATAACCCAGGCTGAGAACCTCTGCTGCATAATGAGACAGGCGATATGCATTTACTGTTTTTTTTCAGCAGGTTGTAATTTTCGCCTGTTTCTTATGCTAGGAGTGTCTCACTGTGTGTCTAGTGTTCATGATTCCTATTTTCACACACTATACCCTTTACATGTAAGCTGATGATTCTACCTATTACTGTTCTGAAGAAACAGGGATCTCTTTCAGAGCTGGAGGAACAATGGGCTGTGCTGGCCATTCTGTTGAGAATGCTCTCTAAAGGCGTGTTGAAGGTAACTTTGACTTGAAATGATTTTCATTGCATTGGTCAGAATAAAAGAGGAGATTCTGTAACAAATTAATTTACAAATGAACAAAGATGTTTCTCTTTATTCAGGTTAAAAATTCAATAGAGATCCACATATCACTCAGACTCCCAGGCTGACAGTTTCTGCTACCTGCTATCACAGAAGGGTATGAGAGAAGAACATGCTTTTAAGGATCAGGCCTGGGAGTGGTTTACAAGTGCTCAAACTTTGCTACACCTTAAAAATTATCAGAGGAGCTTTTAAAAATTTTAATGCCTAGGCTGTGCCTAATACCAATTAGATCAGAATATCGGGACTGAAAACCCAGGTATCAGTATGTTTTCCACTTGCCTAGGTGATTCCAGTGTGAGCTAAATTTAAGACTGGGTGACTTTTATCACTTTTGCTCATACTCCATTGGCCAGACTGAGTCACAAGGGACTCAGTCCCTTGGCCTTGACACAAGGGAGCCTGGGAAATGTAGTCTTCCTGTGTGCCCAGGAAGAGGGGCTCAGAAGAGCTGCTGGCAGGTGATGTCAGGTCATTGTGTCTGACATTCATTTTTTTTTTTAAAGATTTATTTATACAAGAACCAGGGTACAGGCCAGATGTGCGGGAGGGTGAGAGGATTCACCAGAGACAGAGTGGGGAATAGAACAGGCAGACTGACTGAAATGCACTGCTGAGGGTAGCAGCCGGTGAGACAGGAGAGGTCTGCCGCGCCATGTGGGTATCTCTGTGGCCGCCGGGATCAAACCTGCACTGCAGAGGCTGCGGACAGCTTCACAGCACTGCACTCAACCGCTTGCACCACCAGGGAGGCCCTAACACTCATTTTTCATGTTAACTTCAAATGTACCTCTCTCCTGCCCACATAACAAATGTGCTCCTACTTTGCTCATATAGTAAAAACCTGGGTTAGGGTACAAGTGGTGGAAGGGGGAGAAGTGGATTGCAATTCTATTTCAAAGATACTTGCTTTTCATTTGGGCCTCACTCACATAGGAAGCAGAAACCCAGGAAAAGGATTCTAATCTTTAGTCAAAAAACTTTGGGTACCAAGTGAAGCGTTTCAACCAAGAGACCAGTAAGACCAGATTTCATTATTTTAATTCAGACCAGCTATGATTTGCGTTGAATGTGGTTGAGAGCAAGACCAGTGAGGAGGTTTCTGAGGTCTCCAGGTAAAGATTCAAGTGACACAGGTGAAGATGTATTTGAGAGGAATTTAGATTGAGACAATGGATTATAGATTCAAATCATGAATTGCCCATTAGGAATGAGGGTGTAGATCAGCAATGTTTCCGGCAGAAGCAACCAGCAGTAGACTGAGGGGTGGGGGTATGATGCTGGGCAAAGCTGAGGTGTACCTAGGGGCCCAGCTGTTAAGGGGGAACAACTCATTTCCTGTTCTAAGGGTCCCTTTGATTTTCTTTACAAACTTACAAACATGTTGCTTTAGGTAGAAGGGCTTATCAGTGCAACAAAATTTCACTTAACATATAGTGAACTTTTCTTCTTAATCAACTCACAGCTAAAGGAAAACTAGAACAAATCCAATCAGACCACAGCTCATTTTTTGGACAGCTGCAATAAAAATCTCTGGATTTCTTGGGTTCCCTCAGTAGGAACAGGTGGGGAGGAATCTGCCCAACTCCAGTAGGTGGATTTGTTCTTTTTTTAAAAAAAATAGGGTACAGGAAGGAAAAGAAAAAGTTGATCACACCAGTGACTTAAATGACAGCAATTCCCCACTGAATGCAGTTTATAGTTTCTACCAACTCTTCACCCCATCGTTCTGCTTATGCAAAAGTGTCCCCATTCTGAGCTGATAAATCTTTGGATGGATCTCTCTTGGATCCAAATTATTAATGTTTAATATTTAAAAGACATTAATGTTTAATATTTAAAGACATAATGTATAATGAACACACTTTCTCCTGTCTCAACCCAAGTTAGCATCTCATATCTCTTCTCTCTTCTGCCAAAATATGTTTATCATCCCACATAGCGTTCCAGGAGCTTTGAGCCCTGTCATTGTATCTTTCCTCTTTCAGGGGCTGCAGACTCTGTATTGACCCAGGAGGCAGGTCCTCTTGGCCAAGTATAGAGACTGGTGGGTGGGCATCAGGTTGGATGCTTGGGGCGCCAAGTATTAAGTTCCTGGGCGTGCACCACTTTGGCACATTCCATGTTTGAGGGTGCAAAATTGCACAAGAAAACCGAGCTGCCCACAACTGGCTAATTGCAGAGGCAATCATCGCCCCAGCTCCTCCAAATGAGCAGGGAGCAGCTAATTGTGCTCACAATTGGCTGATTGAGCTCACAGTCAGTAAATTGCTGCTGCAACTGTTTGTGCATACAATTTTGCACCTGGGAGTAATCGCGGGTGATGGGGTCTCACACTTTGAAAAAACGTTAAACAGTCCAACATCTGAGAAATTCAACGCTGTCCAGCCTGCTTGGGAAATTTGAGTTGGGGAGGGGTGACATGGTGCTTAAATTGGAATTGGTGTCCCCCAGACCCTGAGGCAACACTCTGGGTACCTGTTACAGCTCTGGTCTCACCACGTCAGCTCCCCCTTACCTTACACTAGAACCTCTCTGCGCAGCCTGCAGGCATCTCATCCCAGGAAGCACCGTGGTGCAGTGCGCTGAGAACAAAACTTCTGAGCTCAGGATAACTTGGCTCAAAATTGAGGTCTTCTAATCAGTTCTGGATAACCTCAGCAAGCTGCAGCTCTTATCATAAAATGGCAATGCTGATAAAGTACCTAGTCAGACAATAAAATGAGATGAGGCTCAAAAACTGTGAGCAGGTAATATTGACTCCGTGAATTTTTTTTTGTTTTTAGTTCACTGTATCAGTCAAAATTTGGACATTACGCATTGCCCCAGAGCACTGCCCTGCCCCTCTGGTTTTTCAGATAGTTAATACATTGGTATTAGTTAGCATGAGAGATTTTTGCTTTTCTTCTTACCAGTGACAGGACTGTGGCCAGTTTAATTTCACTAATAAAATTTACCCCAGTTTACTCATATGCACAGTAGGGATACAAACACTATCTAGTTGGGCCTCCCCTGGTGGCGCAGCGGTTGAACACTGGGTTGCGAAGCTGCCCGCAGCCTCTGCAGCACTGGTTCGATCCCCGGCCACCGGCGAGGGTCCCACATGGCGCGCAGACCTCTCCTGTCACCTGCTGCTCCCCTCAGCAGTGTCCTTTGTCCATCTGCCTGCTCTGCTCCCCGTTCTGACTCTGGTGAATTCTCTAACCCTCCCACGCTTCTGACTGTACCCAGTGCTTGTATAAATAAATAAAATCTTTAAAAAAAAAACAAAACAAAACACTAGCACCTAGACGTACAGCTAACCCTATCTCATAGGGCTGTTGTGAAGAGTAAATGAGACAATGGAAGTGAAGGGGGTGCACTCTGTGGGTGGAGTGGCAAGCCCGCAGCTTGGTGAGGCAGGGGAGCCCAGAGGATCAGGAGGCACAGGGCCTCCAAGCCCTCTGCGAATCTCTACGCGCTCTCTTGTGTCTGGCGGCCTTACCTTTCCTGCAGTCATTCGCCCGCTCGTGGCCGCATCCTGTCTCTGAGTGAGGCCGCCCTTACATTCCTGGCCTTGAAGCTCAGATGTGCACACTTACGCGTGCCCACACCATACTCCAGGGGTCCACAATTAGGCATGCATTCCCCACGCCCATGCTCCCAAGTGCCTTCTGGGCCGCAGGTGATGACCACAGAGGCTAGCGGTGTAAAAAGCCCGATTAACTCATTTCCCCTGTGTAGGTTTTCCCTAAGGGCTAACCCAGCTACCATTGTCACTGTTATTGTTAGAAGGCTCTGTGACCACAGCATGGCATTTGGCCTGGCATGTTGGGGACCTCCTTTGGGACTCATGCCCAGACAGAATGGACAGAAAGGACCCTTTGAGGTACAAAGGAGGTGTGTGAGCATCGTGGAAATGGTCAGACTTGGGCCCCTTCCAAATTTGTAGGAGGAGACAAGCCTGTAGCTCCGAGACCCAAGGCCCTGATCCTTGCATTTGCCTTGCCCTGGCTCATTTCTTGGTCCCTGATAGAGATGATTTTATAGGGTTCTTACTCTCAGCAAGAAAAAAGAGATAAGGACAAGCTTTGGCAGGATCCGGAAATTAATCCAGGGGAGGCAGACATTGTGTCTCTAAATGTAATTGAATCTCCCTGGTGTCTGCTGAGGGTGGGGGATGGAGCACAGACCTTCTGACTTTTTAGTCTGCAGTGTGGTGTGGGAGGGATGGGAAGGAGGCACAGGGAGAGGCTGCTCCGGGCTAAGCCAGCTCCCTGAGTACTTCTTTCCACCCGTGGGCCCTGCCTCCTTCCCATTCCCCTTTCTGGCTGCCCCCACACATCCTGTTCCTTTGGGTGTCTCTGACCCCTACACAGCTACTGACACTCTCCTCTCCACTGAATGAAACCACACCAGCCTCTTCACTGTAAAATGGGCCTCACTGCTCATCCTCAGGGAAGCACGGTGGAAAGGCATCAATTTGGAATCCCAGAGTTCTTGCTGGCATTGCTCTTTGTTTCCAGCTCTCAGACCAGGGGGTATCGGTCTGCTGGGGCTGCCACGACAGACAAAGTAGCACAGACAGAGTGGCTTAGACCACAGACATTTCTTCTCATGATTCTGAGACCAGAAGTCCCAGACCAAGGTGTTGGGGAGCGTGGTCTCTGCTGAGGCCTCTGCCTGGCTTGCGGATGGCTGCCCTCCAGCTGTGTCTGCATGCGGTCTTTTCTCTGTGCCAGCTCATCCCTAGTGTCTCTTTCTGTGTCCACATTTCCTTTCTTATAAGGACACCAGTCAGGTTGAATTAAGGGCCACCCTAAAGACAGTCTTAATTTAATCACTTTTATCCTTTTCTCTAAATATTGTTCACTGAGGTGCTGGGGGTTAGGGCTTCAACATAAGAATTTTGAGGGGATACAATTCAGTCCAGAACACATGGGACTCTCAGAATTCCCAAGAAATGTTCTCTCCTAAGGGATAAAACCAACTGGACCCAGATTCCAGTTGAAACTTGATGAGTTGTGTGACCTTCTCACTGGACTTTAAAACTAGGGTAACCACATGTCTCAGTTTGCCTGGGACATTCCCGTTTCTTTCTCCTACTCCAATGTAATTACACGAGCACCCCATTATCATCTACGGCTGATAAAGCATATGGCACTATTGTTTACTTTCAGACCTAAATCACAAGATACTCAGGGTTTTCAGGGAACCCATCATAATACCTGGTACTTGGTGTGATTGTCCTAGTGCTGTCCTTCTTATTTCCCAGCCCAACTCCCCAGGTCAGGAAGGTTCCTTTTTCATGAGGAACCCTTTTTCCAGGAGGTGATGTCAGGGTAGGCCTGGGGCACATGTGACTGGCATGCCAGGGGCCTCCAGATTGGGTGAGAGCCAAGTTAATGGGCCCCTAATCTCTAGAAAGTTTGTCACCTCTGTCGTTAGCAGCAGGCAGAACATCGATGAATTAAGTTTCCTTGACTGCAAGCAACGGAATCAACAATTTGATTAAGTGGTAGGAGGTGGGGAAAGAGACAAATGATAAAGACAGTTCATCTATTCAAAGGAAAAATGAAGCTTCAGAAAGGAAAAGGACCAGGGACGCCTGTGATCTTTGGTTCAGGGACAGAGGGAATGCCATTTACTTCTGAGAAATTAAAAAGATACATGAAGAGAAAGAATAAATCAAAGATTGATCTTCCCCATATTTAGTAATGTTTATCATTTATTATGCAATATTTATTTATTGTGAGTTTTTTTTTGCTCTTTTTGTACTAAAAAATGAAACAAAACCAACTCAGCTCTGCGGTCTCCAGCCATCTCCCTCCCCACTGCTCAGGGTAAACAACGCCATGGTGTGTGCAGCTGTCCGGGCCCTGATTTATGTGCGTCTCCATAACCAACATGGCAGACAGTCCCTGTCTTGGCCCTGCTGTGGCTGTAATTCATCTCCCTGGAGTCACATTCCTGGGAGTGTCTGATGGGTGTAACTTGGGTCACACGTCTGCTCCCACACCCTATTGTGACTGTCGCTGGACTTAGGCAATTTTGCCTTTGTGGGTTTCTTTCTTAAAATATATATTTATCTATTGTATATCATGGTTGTGTTGATATAAAGATGAATATAATCCAAGCTGGCTTATCTGTATTTTTTTCTTGTAATTTTCACAGAAATCAAAACATTTCCCTGGATTCCTCAAAGTAGTTTGGGCTGCGGCACGGTGCCTGGGGAAGGTGGCGGGGCCATTTCTGCGCTCACTCAGAGAAGAGACAAGGCCTGTGACTGGCATTCCTGACAAAAATCACGTGAAGGGTGGCTTCCTTGCCAAATGACACTGAGTGGACAGGATCAGGCGCCTCCCCCCATGAGTCCCCTGGAGTCCCTTCAGGGCTAGAAAGTCCAGGAGCAGACACAGTCCTGCTCTACCACAGGTCTTCCTTTTTCTCAGAAATTCCCACGTTCATCCTTTGAGCAGACTCTGGGATGGATGTTGCCTCTGGGGCCTCCTCTTCCCACCTTCCTTCCTTGATCATGTGTGGCCACTGTAAGGACTAGGGGCTGTTGGCCAGGCACTCTGTGGGTCTGGGGCAAATGAACTCAGTCTGTACCCTGATGGATATGGCAGACACAGGAGATACCAGATGACTTAGGAAGCACAGGTGGCATGGTGGCATGGGGCCTGGGGGTAGCTAAAGACATCCCTGGTTCTTCCTATCTCAGAGGAGTCCTCCACCTCCTGCTCCCTGCGGTCCCTGCCCCACTGCTCCCTGAGAGGCAGTCTCGCTAGCCTGTATGCCTTGACTTCTTACTCTTCAAGCAGTAAACCATATCTTATCAGTTCTAGGATGCACATATTTCAAAAGCCATTTAACATAGCTGAAAAGGGTGATTGATGGCCTCTCACAAACGTTATGGCGAGGTGGTGGCTGTGACACAGCTGTCATTGCCTTCCCATGCATGAACTTGGCCTGAAAAGTTTTTGTTGATACTTTCTGATAAGATCAAGCTAGTGTCTGCATGTAACTTGCAATGTGGGGGTCAGCAGCCGGGATGAATACCCCAGAGATTGTGGCTCTTAACCAGAAATACTGCATGTAATTTTTTATGTGTGCCAAGAGTGATAAAAATAAATTTAAAAGAGCTTTTTAATAATTAGAAAATAAAATTTCTAAGGCATAAGGAAATACTGTGTCATGATTTAACTGGTAGTATTTTCCTCCTTAATAGCACATAAAATAATGACGTCTTTAATCAATGGTGACTTAGATTTGATAAAACAAGTTATTGCTACAAACCTCACATGCGTTCTATGGGGATCACCACCTTTTTAACACAGATTATCGTTCCTGATCTACAGATGCTCAAAACATTTGTGTTGACTATTTTGCAATATTATTTAAAATAATATGCATGCAAGAATGAAGGGAGGGATAGCGATATGCTGGTAATAGACCTAAGTAATTTCCTATTTCTCACACCATGACTTTTTTTTTTTTTAAATATTTATTTATTTATTTATACAAGCACTGGGTACAGTCAGAAGTGCGGGAGGGTGAGAGAATTCACCAGAGCCAGAGCAGGGAACAGAACAGGCTGACTGATGAAATACACTGCTGAGGGGAGCAGTGGGCGGCAGGAGAGGTCTGCGCGCCATGTGGGACCCTTGCGGTGGCGGGGGATCGAACCGGCGCTGCAGAGGGTGCGGGCAGCTTCGCAGCCAGCGCTCAACTGCTGCGCCACCAGGGGAGGCCCTCACACCATGACTTTAAATGCAGGGCATTTTCTTGAGAACAGCGTCTGGCAAACTTTTCTTGTGAAGGGCCAGGTAGTAAGTATTTTAGGTCTGGTGGGCCAGACAGTCTTTGTCACAACTACTTAACTCTGCTGATTTGGAGTGAAAGCCGCTACATACCATATGCAAGTAAATGGATATGACTGTGTCGCAATATAACTATTTACCAAAACAGGCAGCTGGCAGGATTTGACCCATGAGGCCTGGTTTGCCAACTGCTCTACAGCAGTCATTTTCAAATTTGAGTGTGTTCAATAGTGAGTCAGTGAAATTGTTATATTTTCAGATTCCCGAGCCCACCTCCCAGTGACTGCAATAGACACAGTGATCTTCTCTTTGAGACACACTCCTATGGCATCTTGAAGAAGTAATCACTCTTGGAAGGTACCTGCAACTCTTCTAGAAACTGCTCCTAGAGCCCAGGGCAAGAGCCTGAATCACAAATGGAGGACAGAGACCTTGGCCATCTTGTTTACCCAGCCCGAGTACATGTACTCTTTACTTGGGTGGTGTTGGCTACACCCATACATTACTAGAAGTTCAATTAAATGGGAGGGCTAGACCATCCTTTTAAGAAAATAAATGTTTTATCACCCATCCAGGGTAAAGGATAAATGATCTCCCAAATGAAATTATATCCATCTAGTTTTCGGTTAAGAGGAGATTCCTCTTTCTAAAGGTCAACACAAGTTCTGGTGGCCATGACCAGGGAAGAAAACACTGCAGCCGAGCCTTGCCCACTGATGCCAGACTCTGATGTGGCTGCCACATGTGCATAATTGTGCAGACCCACACCAGGCAGACACTGGATTCAATGAAGCTAGTCAGGCATTGCTTCAATGAGCCAATTAGAACGGCCCACGTGAAGCAGTGACTTCAGTTTCAGAGAATGAAGCCCTCTTAGGTTTGTTTCTTTATTTGTTTAAAGAGACAAGTAAATGGCTTTGAAACATCTGTGTGAGATTTTAATCTGGTTAATTGTCTTTAAATACCATTCGCCTGGGTTTATAAACCTCTTCAGTAAGTACTACAGATAGTCAAGGAAATGCAGGGGATGAAAAATCACTTGATAATATAATAATATTTATCTGCTGGACACAAGAGCAAGACCTGCCATGCATTGATTCACTTGGCTCTTATAGGAACCTCTCAGGAAGGTGCTGCACTGACCCTTGTTCTTGCAGGAGGGTGGGAGAGGCTCCAGGAGTTTAAATGGCTGGGCAGGGGCATCGGCTGGTGATCTTCAGCCACAACTAAGCCCACACATTGACTCTGGACCTTGAACTCTCCAATTCCACTTGATGAAATATTTTCCTGGGAAGCAGAGCAAATGCCTGGGCTGAGCACGTATGCCCAAGAGAAGAAAACTGGACTCACCTCTGACTGGGGGTGGGAACACTCCCAACTTACCTTAAAGGACATGGCTGCTAAGGTGAGGGCGAACAAAATCTGCCTCTGCTAGCAAGGAAGAAGGAGGCATGTCTAGAGGAGGGTCACTGACTGTGGCGCTAATGGCGGGAAACTAGTGGCATTGGTTTGTTGAAACTGAAATCTCAGGCATCCTGCCTATTAAGTTGGCAACTAAAGAACCAGATTCCAAGTGTTACGAGGTTGGAATCCTGCACAGTGAACACTGCCGGTGGAAATACAGAATTGGTACAACACTCTGGTAAACAGTGGGCAGTTTCTCAGAAAGTTACAGACTTACCTTGTCACCCATGATTTTCACTATCGAGCTTTTATCCAAGAGTAAAGACAATACATCTTAATATAGAAACCTATATGTGGATGTTTGCAGCCACCTTTTAATAATCAAGCCAAATTGGAAAGAACTCAAAGCCCTTCCACTGGTATCTGGATAAGCAGACAAAGACACATTCGTACTCTGGAATACTATTCAGCCACGAAAAGGAACAGAGCAACTGATTCATATAACAATATAGGTGACTCTCAAATGCTCTCTGATAAGAAGCCAGACTCAAAAGCACAGTGATTCCAAATGCATGGCAGCCTGAAAATTCAAAACCTTAGGAAGAGAAAACAGATCAGTGGTCACGGGTTCTGGGGCCAGATTGTGTACAAAGTGTGAGGGAATTCTGGGGGGTAATGAAGCTGTTCTGAATCTCAATTGTTGTGGTGTTTACACAACTACACATTTGTTAAATTTTCTAGACATGTATACAAAAAAGGAAAATTTGACTATATATAAAATATATCTTTATAAATGTGACTAAAGCAAAATGTCAGGCTACAGCTGGGGCTGTAATCTGAAGGAGCTGTCCAGTTGAGCACACTGGACAATTCCAGAGAGTAGAGGAGGAAGTTTCCAGAATGCATAGCAGGTCTGAGATACGCTCGCCTGTCAGGGATCCTGCCTGCATCACGGGGCATAGGGCCTCTGGAAGCCAGATAAAGTCTGCACCCCACATGTGGTGGGCCATGGACTAGGAAAGGCTGCTTCAGGGGACAGAGCCTGCAGAGACACGATGTGAAAAAGTCCAGCTGAGCAGTTTGGGGAAAACAGACCCTGTCAGTTGATGTTCTGACCTCAATGGCCGGGGTACCCAATGTGAGCTGCAAGCTGTGCAGTAAGAAAAGCACAGGGTTGCATGCAAGGCAGTAATTTCAGCAGGAGCTCACCCTGTGGGGGCAATATTTCCACAAGCCAACCAAGAGTCACCACGTTTAACTGGGGAGATGCCATCGGATAATGATCTCTACCCTATGCCTGCCATTACTGCACCTGCTTCATCCTTGTCAGTTAAATGCTCCCAATTTCCCCTTCCCTGTAACGGACAAGGATTTCTTTCCTCTTTATTTCATATACAAAGAGAGGCATTTGGGAGGCTGACAGTGGGATTAGTGGGATTTGATGTGGGTCTCCCCATGATTCAAGTTCCCGATTTCTGTCCCCATTACTGCAGGGCCTTGGGCAAAACCTCTAACCTTGGTTTCCCCCAAATGCATAATAAGGAGAAGGGTCTTTACTTATTTATGATGGACTCCATTCCTTGTATGAGAGATGTTCCAATGTAAGTGTTATTACAAGGTCCAATTTACTGTCCAGAAAGAAGCAATCCTGATAGAAATCTTTCATTTAATTAAAATTGATTTTAAAATTGCCTGATCAATAGTGAGTTAAAAATTCATTGTGGCTCAGTGGGAAGGGTGAGGTCTCCGAGCAGTTCTGAGCGAAGTGATTTTGGCTCAAGCATCAGGCTGGTCCTTGCTGGCCCTGCTTGGCCGACAGAGCTTGAGGGCTTCCCCTGTCCTCTCTGCCCACATCCATCCCTTCCTCATCCTGATGGCCACCCTCCCCTGAAAGAGGGAGGACATGCAGAAGAACCAACTCTTACCTCTTGCATTTTGAGCAGGCAAGTTTTAAAAATTCAACTGGTGATGCTAGTTGATCTTGAGTCATTTAATGTAGTAGGAACCAATAAAAACATTTACTTTGGACCTATTTCCTTGAAGCTACCTCTACAGGTACACAGGGCCACTTCCCCTTGTCCAGTCTCTCTACAGAAAAACTGGGCTGCCTGCCTAGCGTCCCGTCCCTCTGTCCCCACATGCAATCATTTGCTCAACTCTGTCATTCAACCTCTGAGTCTTCTGTTCTTTTCCAGCCCTGCTACTCCTGCCCTGGGTCAAGCCCCCTTCCTGTCTCACCCGGAACATTTTAATAGCCATCTCTGGTTTCCTGGGCTCCAGCTGCCCACCTGTCTAATCTACTCTCCATGCTCTTACTTGAGAGAGCTTCTTAAAGCATAGGTTATCTAGGGTCACCACTGCTCAAAAATCTTTGATGACTCCAATTTTAATATGGAATTAGGTCCAAATGCCTCTGTGGGTATTCTGAAACATCCATAGTCAGGCCTCATTGCTGCCAGCAGTGTCTGTCTACTAGTGTCTCTGAGCAGTGCGCTCACCCTCTTGCCTCCTGCCATATTTCAGACCCATGGGTCAGTCCTGCCCTCCCTGGCGAGGTGCACAGTTTCCCTGACTGCAACATGCATCTACTCATTTGACAAATATTCATTAGGACAGTGCAAGGTGCCCGGGTCTGTGCTAGGCAAGGATGGGAGTTGGGGGGACGTGCTGTATCTGACAGACCAAGTCCTGCTCACTGGGAGCGAACATTCCAATGGGGAGATAAGGTATTAAAAAAGTCAACAGATAAAGGAATGAAGAAATACAGATTGTGGTATGTGTTATGAAATAAATCAGTGGAGGCCTGCAGAGAAGATAACACTAGTTGTGGGGGGCAGGGATCCAACCAAGAAGTCAGGGGTGGCTTTTCTGAGTAAGAGCCACTTGTCCAGGATGTGAAGGATGAGGACAGGGCGGATGTGGGCAGAGGGAACAGAGAGTCTAAGAAGCTATAGTGGGGGGAACTTCAGTGCACTCCAGGAAAGCCAGTGCTTTGGGGACGTAGGGAGATTGTTTTTTCAATGTCAGGAGATGAAGGTGGAATGTCAAGTGCCAGGTCATGTGTGACCATGTGGATGGTACCCCAAGTATGTTAGTTTCTTGGGGCTGCCATAACAAAGTCCCATAGACAGGGAAGTTTAAAACAATAGAAATTTGTTGCCTCAGAGTTCTGGAGGCAGAAGCCCTCAGCCAAGGTGTTGGCGGGGACATAGTCTCTCCCGAGTCTCTGGGGAGGATCCTTGCAGCTTCTCGTCGCCCCAGGCATTTCTTGGCTTATTGGAGCATGACTTGAGTCTCGGCCTTTGTCCTCACTTGGCTGTCTTCCTTCTGTGTCTGGGTCTGTGTCCAGAATTCTCTCTTCTTATACGGCACTAGTCACACTGGAGTAAAGCCTACCTTAAAGACTGCATCTTAAGTTGATTAAATCTGCAAAGACCCTATTTCTAAATAATGGGAAATCAACTTACCTTTGTTTGGTGCGGGGGATGCAATTCAACCAAAATACCAATTGATAAGGGAACTTTTAAAGGATTTATGGAGTAGGTAACATTGTCTATTTGACCTAAAAGAATAATCCCTTTGGGTTCTGGTGGCAACTAGAGGGGTGGGTGGAGGGGTGTAGGGAGGTGGAAGTCAGGGATCAGTCTTCCAGGCATGAGTTGATGGTGGCAGTTGAGTTGGAAATAAGTGGGTGCATCCAGATGTGTTTTGGCACAGAACAGACATCTGTATTCTAATGGTAATTTACATTCTGCACTCACCAGCTGCCTTGCAGGCATCCTTTTCTATGTTCTTCCATAGCCTTTGGCTTGCATCTTTATTTGACCTGTAACACTGGAGGGGAAATGGAAAATACCCAGCATAAGAGGTAAGTACCTTTTGAGGGTTTGCAAGGATGAAAAGGAGATATACTCCAAGAATTAGAGCAGTTCAGTGGTTTTGTGTTCTTGGAGTAGTTGGGATCTCTGCCCCAGAACTGAACCCCTATAGGACCTAGGAGGGAAGTAGGACAGGGCTTTGGGGAGCATCCAGAGATTTGACTCTCAGTACAAGTCTCTCAGCTTCAGACATAAGAGCAGGAACACAGAAGTAACCCAAGTCTCCAGGGTTCCTACAAAAGTTTCTGTGCTACAAAATCTCCTTGCACATCTCTAGGAGTCTTTTGGAGGAGAAAAGAGACTTTATAATATTTAAGATCAAATTTCTCATAATTTCACTGGCATCAAGGTTAAGAATCAGAAATAATGTGAATTTAGAAAAACAAAGTAATTGTATTTCCTACATGCTCAGGATCCTAGAGTGAAATCTGTATGCATGCCACCAATAAATAAATTCAAATGTAAAAAAAAAATACGTATCTTAACAGATGATTCAGATGGAGCCAAGTGCAGGGAGGTTGACGCTCTCTCTAGTCTCACACCCCATGTCTCCTGCATATATGAGTGGAAGAGTCTACAGGCTTGGTGGCCCTGACTAGGTGGTAATGGGATTGCAAGGGGCACAGCCTGTCTGAGTGTTACAGAGCAACGTGACCATAAGTTACGCAGCGAGGAGAGTGCAATGGCCTCAGAATTGTCTGGGTGGCAGACCTCTCTAGCTGGAGGCTTTGCTGTCAGGCTGGCATCTTTGCTAATCACCTGACATGTTCTTGGTTCTGTCTTTCCCAATTAGAACAGGGGCAATGCCAACCTTAAGTCCCAGTGGCTTTGGCTGTGATTTTTGACCTGGGCGAATGGGGACCTCACTGTGGGCCCCTCTTGCTGGCAGCCTGTTGGGCAGCTTCTGGACTGTTTGGCATCATGGATGAGATGTGAATGTGGATTGTTCACACGAGTAGACAGGAGTGTGACTATGCACTGGGACAGCCCCAAGGAGAACACCATGGTGGGAAGGCTTTGGATGTGGCTCCCGAGTCTGTGGGTGCAGGTCCTGGCTCCAGCATCATCAGCTGTGGTGGCAATGGACCCCTCTCTTAAGCTGAGTTCCCCCAACTATGTGAGGGAGGTTAAAGGCTTGTCTGAATTTACACAGAGAGGAAACTCTATGTGGAAGTCAAACTTGGGCCTGCCTGATTTATTATTCATTCATAGAATTTATTATTCATTCATTGAAAAGTGTGTGTTGAGCAACAGTTCTGAGCAAGTCATTGTGCCAGACATGGGGGTAGCTACAGACATTGAGCAATCAGGGAAGAGAGAACGTAAACAAGTAATCACGAGTGTGGTTCGTCTATAAAAGGAAAACAGAGGGGTGTACTAGAAGCATTTGAAAGGGAGAACAATAAATGAGGACCAAAAGTGGAATAATTGATATTCAAGTATGATATTCAGTTACATCTATTATCCAAAATGCAGAAAGATTTTATCCACAAGGTTGTTAACGACAGTATTATTTATAATATCAAGAAGCTGGAAATAACCTAAGTGCCCAACCACAGGGGAATAGTAAAATAAATTATGCCAAATTGTTGTGGCATATAATGGAATCACTTAAAATGATGTTTATGATGCTATGGGGAAAATGTAAGTAAATGTGTAAAAAAATGCAGGTCATGGGGTTGTTTCTGTAGTGTGAGCTCACATATATTTGGAAGCATGATAAGGGAAGAGCCTAGGTCATATCTGAGTGGTGGTTGAAATCATGGGTAATTTTTTCTCTTATCTCTTTTGCTTTCTTTCATTTCCTAAATTCTCTACCAAACTGAGTCAAAAATAATAAATAAAACCTCATGGGACATTCACATATTTTGAATAATGTCACGACCATTTACATGTTACTAAAGGATAGAGAAAGAAATCATAAGGAATACCCAAGTCTTACCTAGAAGGATCCTATAACAAAAGAAACATTTACTGCAACAGAAAATTAGACAGTGCTGAAGGATGGCAATTGAGTTCATTCACTGAGAGTCTGAATAGTAACAACTGGCCATAAATGAGCACTTGACACATGTCAGATGTTGCTTTAAGTGCTTTGTATAATGTTGTTACCTTGTAGGGCAGGGACCAATATTACCCCATGTTACAGACATGGTAACTGAGACTGAGAGATATAAGCTACTTTGTCAGGGTCAAACACTGAGTAGTGAAGAAGTTGATGTCAAAGCTCATGCCTTTGTCATAATACCAGTAGTCAACAAACATTGTTCATATGGCTTGAGTATATCTAGGTAAGGCAAATAAACCAAAGAAACTTGCATAGAAAAATGACTGGAAGGAAATGTGACAAAATTATTATCTATAGTTCATTGTGACTAAGAATTACTTTATAAACACTCTTGTGATGTTTTTTTTCCTCTAAACTTTCTAAAATGAACTTGCGTTATATATTTATAATGTGGAAAAATCCCTTCATGTATAAGCAAACATTTATTCATTGAAAGTCTGTTTTCCATTGCTTAGAAAAAAGAATGTTGACAGCTCTCTGGAATAGAAAGGGAGAGATAAGAGGAGGTGCCTGATGATATTTTTGTTCTTAGTTGATTTAACCTTTTGAGTATGTTGCATCAACCTCTCTGACCTACATCCTGGAATGCTGTTCACCTCTTACTAGTAGGGGGACTTCAGGGACAAATGACAAAGCCCCCTAGGCAGGTTCATTAAATCCCAAGTGGGAAGATGTTTCAGGCAACAGATTCTGTTCGGGGGAAAAGATATCCTGAGCAAACTCAATACAGGCTTTGCGGATGCCACCCCCACTCCATCAAGATACTGGGAACTACAAATCCCATGATCCCCAAAGGGAAATTGCAAGGACCTAAGGGTGGAGTTAAGCAGCCATTTTCTCTGTTTGTAAATAAAAACGAGCCATGTTAGTGGGGTCGCGGGCACTTGGCTCATGCTCTTGGCCAGGTATGTTAGGTCTAGGCAGGTCATTTGGGATTCCAGATTGGCGGAATGAGTAGAATGCATTTAAGAATTTATCTCCCTCTTTTCTCCCTGAGTAGTACATTTCCTCATTCCTCTTCCCTTGTTAATAAACCTTTTGTTCGCTTTTAGTGTGTGCCTGCAGTTTAAGGATCCATAGTCAGGCAACCCATTTTATATCTGGGTTGCCCTGTAACAATTCCATGTGGGTGTGAGGGGTTATTGGATTTCTTCCCATGCCCTCTAGTCTGCTTTCCCCCAAAGTAGGTGGGTTGTTAACAAGCATTAGCCTCTTCTCACCTGTATTCTTTGGGCTTCTCTAGCAGGAAGGAGGACCATTGCTTTAGGGAGGACTGCAGGAGAGGCTGACGGGAGAATGCTGCCAGGGGTCAGAGCAAAGCAGCTGAGCCTACTCAGTCTCTGATGGCACATCTCCTGTCAGCCCATTTACGTACCCCACAACCTGCCCGGGACAGCAGTCCTGACTCAGAAACCCGGGGCGGATTCACTCAGTGCCCCCAAACCTCAGCCTGAGCCTTTCCTCCCCCAGTTCCATCACATAATTTCTCATAGTGGGAAAGCAGGTTGTGTTTATTTAGATAAAGATATATTACTATAATAGAATTACTAATTACGTCCAACAACTTTTTCCTTAAACAAAACACTCCGTGGTTGGGGCTGGAACGCATTAGTGAGAGGAGGAGGAGGAGGAGGAGGGAGGCGTGTTTTTCTTTCCCCTGATTGATGATGGCGTGATAATCTTGGCCTGCTCACAAGTTGCTCTTTCCCGTGGATAACTAGATCCTGCTTTGCCAGCTCTAATTTGAAGCAAATTTTGCTCTAACCAATCTCCTCCTCCGCGTTAATGTTTATTAAAAGTCAGTCACAGCACATACAGATGCCTCCAACACTGGCCCCCACCCCCCGGGCCAGCTCCAGGTTATTGTGAGGAGGTGGGAGTTCCTACCTCTGCTTTGCTTTGACAAAGCATGTGCAAAATAGAAGGATGGGAAGGGAATCTGGCTCCCTAATGAAGTCTGCAGACAATGCAGAGCTGGGAGTTGTTGGTAGTGCAGATGTCACATAAGGACAGAGCAATACCAAGAGTCTTACAGTCTGAAATTCTTTGGGGGAATATGAGGATAAGAGACTGAGTACTTGGGAAGCAGGACGCTTTGCAAACCATGGCTAACTTTACCCCATGTCCCCGGCCTGCCTCTTCCCTTCACTCTCTCCCCTGGCAGGCTTGTCCTCGCAAAGTTCCTACTCCAGGCAGTCACTGTCTTAGGTTGAGCCCCCCCAGGAGCAAACCCTGAGACAAGCATTTAAGTGCAAATAGTTGACTTGGGAAGGGCCTGCCCCCAGGAAGCTACTGCTAACTGAATGGAGAAGGAAGACAGAGGAGAAGGAAGTGAAGGTCAGGCCCAGTTAGAGAGAAGGCTTCATTTAAATTTTTGCATTCTGATACTCTTCAAGTGGACAGATTTACTTTCTGTTGATTAATATATGTCAAGTGTGTATAGAATATCACTGATATCTGAGTCTGTTTTGGGACTCTCTCTTAGGAGCCTATGTGGATTATTTAGCAAAGAGGAATAAACCCTTGACTAGGAATTAAGAGACTTGGTACTAGTCCCAGTGTGGCCACTGGTGGACTTCATGGGATGCACCCACCCCTCCTTAGGGAGTCTTTCCTTCTAGAAAGAAGGGGACTGAGACTTGGTAGTTACTCAAGACCTATTGTCATGTGAAATTTTACTATTCAATCTTGAGGAAAACTAGGGTCCACTGGTGGCCAGCTCTCTGTTGGCAGCTGGGCTCATTCTGATTGGAAATCTGTGAGAGGCAATATAGGTCATCAAGGATTGAGGATTTGGGGGTATTCATCCTCTAACTTCTGTCCATCCCTGGCTGCTCCTGAGCTATTAGCTCCTGGGCACTCGTGTGTGAGTGTGTGTGTGTGTGTGTGTGTGTGTGTGTGTGAAGAGCCCATTATTGCTCATTAGCTGCAAATCCATATAAGACCAATTCAGGATGCACAGATTCCTCGATACAGAGACATGCATTTTCTTCTTCTGAAAGAAACCAGAGCAATCCCTCTTTTCATTTGCAGATTAGAGTTACAGAAATGAATAAAAATATTAAATAAAGCCCCCCCAATCAGAGGAAACTCTTCTTCTCCAGCATAATTCCTTTTTTTCATTAATTTCACAACTATGTGGTAAGCTCTTTCCATGCACCTGTCAGCACACTTTGCACTAAGAAGTTTCACAATCATAAGACATGGCACCACCCTCAAAAATTTTAGGAGGAGAGATGGTGACATTAAAATAAAATTTGGCCTTGGTGTGCTTGGCCTGCCCTGTACACTCCCATGGTAGGAAGATGTGGCATCTGCACTGCTCCACTTTCTCCACTTGCCACAACTGAAAATCCTGGACATTACCTATGCAGCAAATTCAAGGATATTTTGAAAGGAGGGGAAAAGGTCAACTGACTAGGATGTCAAAACTTGAGGAATGACATGGTGGTGAATTCCTTTGGGTTTCCTGTCTCTCATATAGACTAGACGTGACCAGAGAAGCCACGACCCAAAACACCAGCCTGCTCTTTGAAGCCCAAGGACAATGACAGAGTCAAGTCTCTGTGAAGACAGAGAACTTTGAGACAATAACTGTTCACTTCAGTCAAATACCACAGAAAAGGCTGTGGCTACACTTCCATCCATGCCAGCAAAGGCTGAATGGAGAGCCTAGATTTTCATCCATCTGGGTTATAATGAGGTGCCCCAAGATTCCCACAAGAGTGGTGTTGGAGAAGGCCAAATAGGGGGCTGGTAATTTCATCCCTGTCAGTTCTTAACGGACAGCATGGCCCCTACTGTTGTCTTGTAGAGACCACAGGGTGAGTCTGAATCCACCCACCTGCCCAGCAGTATCAGGAGGCTCCTGAACTTCTACTTCCACCTGGCAGTAGAGATAGCCCCCCTTCTCCCGCCAGAGCACTGTCAGAAAAAGTCAGGTAAACTGGGGTTTAAATAAGATCCAGAGTTTAGAACTGATTACAAAATTTTCCATATTTCAATCACCTACAAAAATACTGAAAACCAAGAAGATGACAAATTGAAAAGAAACAGAAACACTGATCAATGCTAATAATAAGACTGGAGATATGTTAGAAATGTTGGACAGAGATTTTAAAGGAGCCACGATAAAAATGCTTCAATGAACAAATATAAACATGCTTGAAACAAAATTAAAAATAGAAAACCTCAGAAAAATTCTCAGTGAAGAAAGAAAAGATAAAATAACTGTCAGCTTGGATTCCTCCATCCAGGGGACATGACAACCTTTGGAATGAAGGGAAAATCAAGACATTTTCAGGTGAAGGAACTAATATAACCTGTCACAAACAGATTAACCCGTAAGCATTTGGTTACAGGTTAAATTTTCTTGGTTTTCTCTGAAATCTGCTGTGTCTAACAGGCATGAGGAAACCTGAACTCTGGACCACGGAGGGTTGGCTGACAGCCGTCACGGTGCCAGGGGAAGGCAGTGCTGACAGGGACCTCAGACCTGGCACAGTGTCCCATGGATTACTCTATGAGACTGTGCTGTTGGTGACTATCGTGATTTTGTTGTTATTAAGGACCAACATCATTAAGGAAGAGCCAAACTAGCATGTGGAGTCTCTGCCCTTCTAGGAGGAAGACAATTTTTGAGGAGCTCAGACTAGTTAAAGACAATTGTGCAGTCAATTTTAATAGAGGACAGTTTAGCGACCACAGTGTCAGATGCACAAAAACCAGAGGCATCCACTGAGAGCTAGAAAGATGCTGCTCCTACTGGAGCATGGAGTAGACACTTTCCTAGGAAGATGAAGTGCAATATTTAAAATGGGTTGACAGATACAGATAAATTTGACTGCAACAAAATTAAAAACGGGTGTACATCAAAGGACATTCTGAGCAAGGTGAGAAGGCAAGCCTCCAAATGGGAGGATATATTTGCAAATCACATATCTGATAAAGGGTTAATATGTGAAGAACTGCAACTCAACAACAAACACACAACTGATTAATAATTAGGCAATGGACTTGAAGACACATTTCTCCAAAGAAGTTACACAAATGACCAATAAGGACACAGAAAAATGCACAATATCACTAATCATTAGAGAAATGCCAACAAAAATCACAGTGAGATAGCACTTTGGATCCCTTAGGATGGTTAGTCTCAGAAAAGAAAGAAATAAGAAGTGTTGGTGAGGATAGGACAAAATTAAAAACCTTGAGCACCATTTGTAGAAGTGGAAAATGGAAAACAGTATGGAATTTTCTCAAAATATTAAGCATAAAACTACCAAGTTGCCCATAACTCCACTTTTGAGTGTATGTTTAAAAGAATTGAAAGCTGGAACTCGAAGAGATATTTATACAACCATTGTCATAGCAACTTTATCCACAATAATCAGAAGCAACCTAAGTGTCCATCAGAAATGAATGGAAAAGAAAATGTGATCTACCCATCCAATAGAACAATTTTCTGCCTTAAGAAAGGATGGTCTGACACTGGGCACAAAACGCATGCACCTTGAAGACATTATGCTGAACAGGTGAGTCAGTCACAAAGGGACACGTCGTACTGTAGAAAGTCTTCATGACACACCTAGAGCAGTCAAGTTCAGAGAAAAAAAGTGGATTATGGTTGCCAGGGGCTGGAGGGAAGTAAAAATGGGGGGTTATTGTTTAATAGGCACAGAGTTTCAGTCGGGGAAGACAAAGGAGTCCTATGGATGATGGTGTGGTGTGGTGATACACCACCATGGGAAAGCCACTGAAAATGGTTAAATTTTAAATTTTGTGTTATGCATAGTTTACTAGAATACAAAAAGTAAGTTGACATTTCCAGAAAGATCTTGCTAAATCAGAGTACATCCAAAATGAAGTGACTGCTACCATAATATTTTTTAAAAATCCACCAGGAGAATGAAGAATAGCTTCAGGCAGCTCCAAAAGATTCTTTGAAGGCAAATTCCATTCTTCAGGGATGTCTAGAACTCATTCCATGAGAAGCTGAAGGAATGAAAAGGAGAGTGAGTAAGCTTAATATATGGGAGAGAAGAATAGTAGAACATGCCAAAGAAAGTCAGACCAAGTCTCTGGATGGATACCTGGAATATTCGAGAGTGGGCTGCTGAACCTGCAGGACACAGCATGGGTGGAGGTTGGGACTCATTAGCAAGCACAGAGCCACACAGCAGATGCCTCAACAAAAGGAACTTTGGATACAATGATTGATGTGGCTGAGTTAAATCATATTTAAAAACTCTTGAAGAATAAAGAAATTGTATATGCACTAAATTAACTGAAGGTTAAAATAAATGAGATCCTTAAAATAAGATGAAAATTCTCCAAACTGACGTAGGTTTACTGCAGTCTGGAAAAAAAAAAAGTCGTTAGAAAAGCAGAGGGATCAACTCCAGCGGAAACCTCAAGTTCTCTTAGAACAGAATCAAGGGAAAAGGAAAAAAGAAATTGCACCAAATATCTGATTTAGAGAGAATTTATCCTGCAAAGGTAGAAAAGAATCCTCTGAAAGCCGGTGACAAGACCAGCAATGCAAGCGGGGATCTGGACCCCTATAACATACAGGCTGAGATTCTTTGAGAAAAATTCGAAAGAATCACTGGTTATTATGGAAGCCAACTCATTTCCCACAAGACAAAAGTCCCTGATAATGAGGTGCGTGCTCCCTTGGCTGAAAGATGACCTCATAAGCTAAGAAAGGAGACCAAAGCCCTCCAGATACCAAAAAGGGGGGTTTTTGAGGAAGATTTAAAGAATTTAAAAAGTACCCTTATGTCCTTGATGTTAAATGGGGCCGCCCCTGGATGACCACAACCCCTAGGAAAGAGGAGCATCAGGCTGTGATTGGGAGGGAGTCAGATCTAGTGGTTGGTGTGGGACAGAGGCCACCTTCCAGGAGTGGGGCCCCCGGAGAAAGGACCCTTTGTCAGGCCACCTGCATTATGACAGTTCCTCCTCAAGAGTGAATCCTTGCCTGTGGCCCACACTCTGGTCTCCTACCTTTGCAGACGCCCGAAGCCCCTGGGCACAGCTCCTAAGAACTCTTCCTCCTTCCCCTGTTCTAGGCCAGGAAGAAACTGCCTACGGTCTTCCTCTGGTCCCACCACCTGCCACAGTGAAGATCTCTGCACTGTCCGGGCTGCTGAAGGCAGAAGTGAGGTACCCTGTGTTCATCTGCTCTCCCATGAGCTGACATCTGCAGACCCAGAACCATCGTGAGATGCTTTTCTTCCCAACTTAAATGATTTTGATTTTTCTTTTTTTTCTTGCTATTAAATGCTTGTTCTATGGCTAAAATCCTACCTGGTTGGGTTAGGAATCTAAGATAATGTCCTCTATCTATGGGTTATTTAAATAGGACTCAGACTGCTCGATCCTACGCATGGGTGGCGTTAAGTTGGACCACGCGGCCATTCCAGACCCGTGGATCCTAAGGGAAGCCCAGGTAGTGGGAATCGAGGGAGATGCTGAGGAAGAACATGTGGTGGGTGGTCCTTGGCCTCCTTTATCACAGCTTTGAGCAGTAAAGGGAGGGATGCTTTTGTGTGAAGGGGGAATACACTGATCTCAAGAAACAGGCCATTTTATTGACTTGGAGGGCCCTGAAAAGGAAGCTTTCTGGCTTATCATACTTAGCCCTCCTCCTTCCCGTAGTTATGTCTGCCATCTTAGGTGGGTTTGCATTCGTGAAGAGGAAACTGAGGTTCTAAGGAGCCTGGATCACACATTACAGGGGCTTTGAGCCAGAGAGCCCTGGGACTGGCTGGCTACACCTCAGCCTCCTCCCAGCTGGGTAATTTTGGAGAAGTCATTTGATGCTTAGATGCCTTGGCTTTCTCATCTGTGAAAGACATGCAGGTGGCTTTGCCGTGGAAGGCAGCAAACCCACCCAAAGCACTGAGTATGTAGTAAGCCCCCATAAAAGCTGCTGTTTTATCATCTCACTTAAAATAAGTGACAGACCTGGCATGGAATCTAAGTCCTTTGCCCCCAATTTCATTTACTTTCTGCTCTTTAATAAAATCTATTTGGTTTGTGTTTAACCATGTTTAGTTTACTCATGGCTTTGAATTTTTCCCTTGACTTCTTGTTTAAGGGTTTGCTCCTGGAAGAACCCAAACTAAGGCACAAGCTTAGCCAGTGAAGAACATGTTTTCCCAATGGACTGAGTACGAAGGAGAGAATGTTTCAGAACTTCTGACGAGCTCTGATTAATTGCAGTTAACAACATTCATGTCTCTGTGCCCAGTGAGTTTGGCTAGTTCCAGGGAAATTTGATTCAATTCCACAAACACTTCTTCTACTCATTAAGACACCTACCACCAACACATCTGGTCAAGTAAATTTAAAACATTAGTCAAAGCAGTTGTTGGCATTCTATGGTCAAACATCTGGACGAATGAAATTTTAATTGAATGTTTTGATGCCATGTGGTCTCTGTTTCGAAGCCAGTCCCCAAGAAGAAGTTAGATACCTTTACAGTTTCTATGCCAGATCGTGTGTGCTGGGTTTGCTAGAAGATATACAGTTTGCATGTTCTACGATAGCCCTGATTGAAAGAAAATTTCCATTCTTTTTGTGGCCAAAGACATGCCCCAGTTTTTTGGGCGGCAGTATGGTTCACATTTGCTTGGAGGCCTTGAATAGAATGCAGGAAGCTTACAATGAATTTTAGATCTGGTTCCATTTACTTGGCAATATCCAAAGACTCATTGAATAAACCCTTTTCCCTCAGGTTTCCCATTGATAAAGTACAAGTCACTTGTGCATTTTCCATCACGAGGGGGAGGCATGCTGTGTGCCTCTACAAGGCTTGTTCATATTTGTGCACACATGGTCACACACACAGTGCATATTTGCTCACACACTCACTGTACAAGGAATCCCCACGAATCCTTAGCTGACAGCCCCTGATGGAGACGAGCGGTGGCAGGGCCGCCTTGGATTAAGTCTCTAGCAGCGGGAACACAGAGGAATGGGCAGCGGGAGGCTGTTGAGGAGACCAGGTTGATGGTTCCCTGGACATGGGAACTAAGGAGGTGGGCATGTTCTGGAAGCACCTTCTCAGGCTACCCTGGGCGATAGGAAAGGGATCTCCAGATCAACTTCTCAATCCCAATAGAACAATCCAGGTTCTTTTGACTTCTCCTTGATATGCAATCTGGGAGCCTGCACTGCTTCACTCTCTCTTGACTTGTCTGGCTTCCTTGACCCATCAAAAACCTTTATCTTGGCACAAGAAATCTCTGGCATAAGGTCAGACAATGCTTCAAGAAAAAAAAAAATCCCTAAAAACACAAAACAAAAACAAAACCCCTCTCTGCACATCTGTTCAGAGGTGGCAGCCAAGAACGGGGTCTGCGTGGTGCCAGCGTGGCAGCGTCTGTGGGAGCCACAGTGCCAGCAGTAACGATCCATGCTGCCCACGGGGGCCGCAGGGCCGCCTTCTCATTAGGATGTGCTCGGAGTGGCCGGGCTGGGCGGTCAGGCCTCCTCCACTTCCCCCCCTCCCTCCGCTGTCTGCCTCCTACACAGCAATTTAGCATCGTGAGCATTTTTATCATGGGCCATTTAAAACAAAAGGGAGAGTACAGTGGGCTCGGAGTCCGCCAAGGGGCGCGCGGCCAGAGCTGCTGACAGCACTGATGGGAGAACGGGACTCACACACCACCTCATCTGTCTGGAGCCAGCCTGAGGCCTGCCCGGAGATCCTGCCACTGCTCCAGGAGGCCCCGACTGGGCTCTCTCTCTCAGTCCTTTGTCCCAGAGGGTCTTCCGTGGGCGGTGGCCCCAGCTCTGACCCTTGCCGGTCAGGTGGATAGAGCCAACATTCCTGGTGGAGTGGAGGGTCCTGACTGTGTCTGCCGGGGATGCTCCTCTGACAGCCTGAACCCACTCCTGGAGGGAGTTTGGAAAGTCATAGATCTTCCATGGTCTAGTTGGGGTCCTTGGGTGGGATCACAGGATTTCAGAAGAGAAGGCACTCCCAAAGGTGATAGTGGAGGGCAGCTCTGGGCTATCGTTCAGATGAATCACAGCCAGAATCTGACTTAAGGCAGGGATTGAGTTTTTGGTGCTTTCTGTGTGGGTACCAGTGCTTAACATAGAACCTGGCAGACAGTAGGTGCCCAGTAAAGGAGTTAATAATATGGGCATCCGCATAGTGACCAACTTCTCAGGACATGATGAAGATTAAATAAGACCATGGGCATCTGGGGCTCAGCCTTGAGACTGCGCCTGTCCCTGACCACAGCTGAAGTCAAGCAGTAGAGCAGGGGCTGCTGGTGTTTCCTATAGAATTTTCAGAGCCCACAAAAAGTTTTCTCTGTTACAGTTACTGAACGCCAGTGCTTTGGCCTGAAAGCAGCCATAGAATTTATATAAACACATGCATGTTGCTTTATTTATACAAACAGATTGCAGACTGGATTTAGCACATAACTATAGTTTTCTGATTCCCTCTCAACTGAATGATAAAGGGACCTGCCCTTCACAGAGAGACCACAGATTCAAACCAGCCTACATTTCAGGAAAGTTCACATATAGTCACCGGTAGCAGCTCCAGCCTCGGTGAGCCAGGTATGTTCTAACACAAATAATATAGCCCCTCTCCTGGGACACTGGTGGCATGAAGGATGAACAGCTTCCAGTTCCCACAGGTCAGAGCTTGTCCCAGAAATGCACATCTACTCTCCGCTAATCCACATGGCTCTGTGAGCAAGCAGCTTCCTTGCTCGTGTGTACAGACAGCAGAAGGCAGAGTAGTTAGGAGCCTGCATTGGCCTGGAGGTTCCCTGATTTATGTTGTCATCCCAGTGGTGTGTAAGTCCTAACCTCGCTCAGGACAAAACTGGAATCTGGGGGACTTTGAAATGATACTGGACTCACATGTATCTACTCAAGAAGATTTGATTCCTGTCTACCAGGCTTTGTGCCCTGTGGTGGAAGTAAAGATAGGGAAATTTTCATTTCTCAGATTTGGGAGTTAGGGAGGCAGGCATGGACAAGGAATTAATTGCAACACCATGAAACTAATGAGATGGTAGGTGCAAACTGTTTCCACAGGGAAGGGGGTGGAGGCTGAGTCAGGGACTGTTCCCTAGGACATGATGTTTGAGGTTCATGATGGAAGGTCACTGGATGTTCATGGGTAGGAGTGCACACACACACATGCACACACACACATGCGCACACACACAGTCTTTAGAATTTTTGTTTTCTTTGCAGGAAGCATATACCCTGAGGAAGTACCAAGAGGACAGTATTCCACTGGGAGTTTTTGAAGCTGAAACAGAAACTGCCAGAGAAATGCCTGTTCCTCAATCCATGCCGGTGTAACTTGAGCCACGTCTTGGTGTGAAGAAGCAGGGAGGGTGAAACACTAGGAGTCGAAAGTGATGATCCTCTCGCTTCATAATTTTTAGATGACATGTGAGTCAATTTTCCATGGTGAAGAAATTCAGATGTTGAACAAAATGTCCAATAGGATTCATGCCCCAAACTTAAAGACTTCATGAAAAGGATGAGCATCTTGCGATGGAAGGTTCCTATTCAGAAAATTTGTCCTTGTATGATTAAGGGTAAGCTAAGTATTTTCATGGTTTTGTCATCAGTCCTTAGTTATCCCTTCAGCTCATCTTTAATCTCATCATTAATGAAATCAAAACATGGCTATGCTACTTCCTGGCTTAAAACCATCAGTAGGAGTCTTTGTCTATAGGATAAATCCCCCCAAGGGAGCCCTTTGTGGTCTGTTGCTCCTGCTATTAGCTCTGGCCTCACAATTTAATAATAACAGACACTATGTAATGAGTGTCCGCCATGGGTCACATTCCTCTTAGTCATTTGCTTATGTTTAACCTCCACCTTAATCTTAGGAAGCTCAATTAGCCCCATTTTGTTGAGGAGGTAGCTTAATCTGAGGAAAATGAAGAAATTCACCAAGGTCAAGCCAGCTGCCATGACTTTAGCCAAATCTGCCTGAATTCAATTTCTACACTTTTTTCCCAACACTTTTTGGCCCAGAACACTTTTCATTCCATTTTTCTCATTAAAAAAAAATTCTAAGCTCCTTTAGAATTTCGTTGGAACATCTCTTCAACTCTTAACCCATTCTTGATTCTCTCATATCTTCCTTGATGAGTTTTAGTGACCTTGTTTTTTGGTCATCATCAAGCATTAGTACCATTATGTCATTCCAATTTCTTTGCCTCTATTTCCCATGATAGATTGTGAGCATCCTGAAGGTTTCTTCAATATATGATCTATTTTTATATTCCCCAGTCTAGTGCAAGGATGGCACATTGAATATGGATCTAAGGAATAAATGACAAGAACAGAAGATTTTTGGAATGTGTATATTCGGATTAAACCTTTCAAATGCAGAAATAGCAACCTTTAAAGCTTTCTCTAATGGAGACTGGATGCTGAATGTAGAATGAAGGAATATTCTCTTGTTATGCAGTCTGAGTGGTGGCTTGAGGATGGACTGGTTGTGGCTGGTTGTGTCGTCCAGCCTCTCAGAAATCTCTGAAGTCCATCCTAAATGTTTAAATGAAGTAAAGTGGTTGGCTTTATAAGTAATAGAAGTCAATTGTGTTTGCAGCATCTAATGCAGGAACAGCATTATATGGCAGAGATGGGGCCAGCGCCAAGAACTGCTGAGTGGGCAGGAGGCCTGATTTTCAGCCTCCCTCTGCATCCATTTGTGATAATCTGGGTCTGGCTTTCAACCAGTCACTCTCCTAACGAGACTTGCACAAGACAGCCTTTGCCCCCAGCACAGACAAATCCTGAATCAGGAGTTCACTTATACAGACTTTCAAAAACACCCACACATCTATACGCACTCACTCACATTCTTTATAAATACATTTTTTTATCTTTGTTACCAACACTCTCCTAACAGCCTGGCAGACATTCAGACAGGAACTGAAATAGTTAGATGGACCGGAGCACCTTAACTCCCCTACAAAATGGACTTGCCATGGAAAGACAAAAGAAAGCGGGTTTTTTGCTGGATCCCATGAAATCTGAGTTATTGATAAGAGCTGGCCTTCTGTCCTGAGGGCCAGGCATGAGCGCTGCATGCAGACAGAAACAGCACCCCCATCTTCTTGGCTTTTCACTGGCAAGTCCTTGTCCTCTCCCAGCGAGAGGCTCAGCAGTGCTCACTTTCTGTAAGAATAATGAAGCCCTTACAAACCAAGATCAACATTTATTGTTCCACTGCATTGTTCTATTCCTTTATAGCTTTATGTAATTTAGCCATCATGATAGTTCTAACAGATTAGGGGTTTCATTATCTCTATTTCACAGATAAAGAAACTGAGGCTCAGAGAGACTCCTGATTTGCTGAGATCACAGTAAAGAGTCCAGCCTGGAACTGATTTCTGCCCCCAGAGCCTGTATTCTTACAGAGTAGAGGAACCAACTCAAATCTGTTTCAAGGAGATTCTGAGGAACCTCCTGGGAGTGAGCTCGTTCCATAGAAACAACACATCAACTTTGTCAAGCTTTGCCTTATAAAACCTTTAAGAGTTGTAAGTGGGAGAATCACTGGAGGGTCCCTCCTGGTGGCTGATGTCTTAGATTTGCCTCCAGGCTAATATGTCTATGATCCTGGAGTGGGAACCTATAGTGAGGATGAACAGAATTATTTTACTGGAAAATGCCAGGAGGCAGAGGACCCCAGCAAAGTTACCTTGAGGTTTCCCTGAAAGAAAGTAACAATCAAAGGAGGAAGGGGAAGCATTTCCATCCACTTTGTAAGTTCTGGAACCCAGGGTGACAATATTGGATCTTGTGGGACCAGAACTGGATGGAATTTCTGGGGAGATGTTGCCAAGCCTGGCAGAGGGCTGCACTATTGTCAGGAACACTGCAGCTTGATGGGAACAGCAACCCCTGAGGCCAGTAGAGGAACAAGGTGCAGTGGAAGATGGAAGAGGCATATATCGGCACCTATCAGTGGCAGACGGAGCCCTTAATTACAGCTTGGGAATTTAATTAGAGCTATTGGGTTCCCCAAAATGCTTTAAGGGGGCTCTTTGATCCAGAATACATAGGTTTTATATGTGGCGGTGGTTCATAGGAAGTTTCCTCACATATCTCACTTGATTTTTGTGGTGGATTGTAAAGATGGTGAGAAATTCTTTTCCTCCTGCTTCCAAGCCCTTGCACTGTGAGATGACTTTGCTTCCATTGAGAGGGGGAGTCAGTTTGCCATTGATTTCATCTGGACATGGCTTGCTTTGGCCATAGAGAAAGTGAACTGATTCAAGCAGGCACTTGAAAGACTGACAAGACCATGCCCTTTGGTTTCTCATCTAAATATTACCAACTTGGCATAGAGGTGTGAGGACAAAAGGCAAAACACTAGACAGTGCTCAGCACAGTGAGCCTGGAGCTTACTCTTTTGCTTGGAAAACTGAAGCCAGATAGATGAGCTGGGCTAATGAGCTGAAGAATGAACGGTGACACAGAGAGGAGCTGAGGCTGTCTGGCCAACAGCTTGGTTGAAACAAGGACAGACATATGCCTGAGGCCATTCCAGGTCAACTGGCTGCTCACCTGTCTCCAAGCAGACGGTGAGCCAGAAGTCCAGCCCAACCACAGAGTTGTGAAATAAGTTGTGGAATGATCTGTTACACAGCAAAAGTTAACTGTTACATCCTTTAGCTCAGCTGTTATATCCTTTAGCTCAGCTGAATCAAGGAGACAAGGATTACAAACTCACTGTTGAGATGAGGGAGTTCAGTGTCACAGAGGATTAAGTGACTCTTTCAAGGTGCCAAGGAAGTCAGTGGTAGCTGTTCACAAACCATCTCCGAACCTTTGTAGTTGCTTTGAATGCGTTATTCCAATGCACTGACAAGTAGGTGAAATCTAGACAACAAGCAGAAAGCAAAATCATTCCTTATTTCCTACAAGGGACTCTCCAGGGATGTACAAGTTCAGGGTTGGTAAATAAATGAGAACTACATTCCACAAACAGCCCTTCCCAGTTTCCCCCACCTCCACCGCCACCAATTCATCTCTTAAACCTGAGTATCCTTGAGAGTTGTGTGTTGCATGGATTCCTTGCAAATAGAAGTGAACAGCCAATGCTTCAAACAAGCTCAGAGTCATTCTTATCCCTAATATGGTCTTGCAACCTCTGCAGGGGAAGCAGTAGCCACCGCCCTCTAGGCAAAACCAGTGTGAATCCACACATCTCGCACTGCCATCTTCATTACAAAGGTGGGTATAGGATTATCCTACAAAGGGGACCTTTGTGAGAATAAAAGGATGCTACTTACAGTAACAGGAATGTCTCAGGCAGCTGGGGTGGGTGGGGAGAACACTTTGCAGGTAAAAAGTCTTTCTAGATAATTTATTTCACTCTCTGTAAAAATCCTATAGTAGAGTTCATCTCAATACCCCCATTTTACTGAAAGGAACTTTGCTCTTCAAAGAAGTGTAGTGGCTTTTCTAAGAATCTTGCCACTAAGTAGGCATTTTGTAAAAGTTGATTGAATCAGACGGGCAGTTCAATAGAGAGATGGATGAGTGCCTACAGGAGAAAAAATGCAAGAAAAGGAAGCAAAAGGTTTAATCACATCAAATTTCCTAATGTTTTTAGGGAAGTATGAATAAAACAGAGGAGCTAGAGGGATGATTATCAAGCGAGGTTCCTTAGAACACCTGTATTCTCAGTGATGGGAGTTGATGTTCAAGGCTAACCTCTGTCCCTCTGTTTCCAAAATCTATAAAATTGGAATAAAGCTTCAGGTAATAGAGGTGTGAAGACTAATGATGACATAATTAATGTGCTTATGACAATAAATGACATACAGAATAATAAGGAAAGTAATAGCAAATATATAGGGGTCATTATTTATTATGTTCTAGGCCTCATGTAAATGCCATGCACAGGTCATCTCAGTGTCCCCTGAAAGTCTGATGTTTTTGTTTATAGATGAAGAAACTGAGATTTAGGGAGGCAAGTTTCTTGCCAAAGGTTATTCAGCCTCCAAATGGCAAAGTGTCCATTGTTTCTACAGTCAACCAAAGTACTGCCTGTCTCCTGTCCAGAGAATGGTAGCCATTGTTCATTTTATTATTGTATCTTTTTAAGACTACAATTCTAGCTGTCTTTGCCAGTAGTTCTAATTTGAGTGAATCTCAACTTTTTTAGCTATGCAATTCTTCACAAAAATCACAATTAAGTCGTGTTTGAAAAGCCCAGTGTGTAAAACCACAGCAAAAGCAGAATTGCTCTGATTGAACCAGCTCCTCCCTTTCTGTGGTAACTGCACAAAACCATTTACCCTCCATTGAGCACATCTGGAAAAACATGGCCTAAAACACAGCGGAGTAGATTTGCTGCCTGGCACATCTAGTCTCCCTGTCTCCAGGGACCCCAGCCTCTTGCTTCCTTACAGAGTCCAATGCATGTTTAAGCTCAGAGGAAGAGACCAGGAGGGTCAAAGAGGCTAGGACAGGATGGAAGGGAGCACTCGCCTTCCTGAGTCTTCACGTATAAGTTTCAGGCTATATCCCAGGTTGCAGAGGGGCTCCCGAGGAGACTGTAAGAAAGATTTCCAAGAAAACTCATTCTCACAAAGCCAAACTTCTAAAGATAGTGCTGGCTCGATGGCAATGAGGGATGACCTCCTCTTCCCTCCTCCTCCTCCCCGACACCAATTAAGTCTTTTTCCTTCCTCTCCACCTGTACCTGGAGTTCTCTCCAGGTTGCAGGCAAATGTGTGCATTAATCACACATGGATCAGCCGGTGCACTGGGAGAGTGGGGAGCGGTTGATTTATGAACCAGCCAAAAGTGTGGGGAGGCTGGGAGTGGGCAAGGCAGATCCAGCTCCTGGAGCATATGGGGGCCCCTTCTTTAGGATCAGACCCATATGCTCTGCTGCAGGTCCATATGCTGTGTGGGCTGGTCCCCCCCTTTGCCAGTGTTGAGGCTGCCTGTCTGATGTCACAAGCAGGGAGCTGAGCCACCACACACCCTCCTGGTGTTTGAACACACTCTCCGCAACAGTGGAGACCTTTGGGGTGAGGTCTGGCCTGTCGCCTTCTAGACACGGACAGCGCTACATGTTCACCTTTGTAAATAGGAGTTATTGTCATTTGCTTATTGAGGGGCAGGTGACAGGAGACAAGTGAGACCAGAGGTTGCTTTTCTATGTACTGGAAAACAGAGATAGCACTGGAACCATCAACACTTCAATGGGGAGCGATAATAATGGCAGCGCCTACTGTGTGCCTGTCAGGGATCAGGATCTGTTCTGATAACCTGTGGCAGGTACGAGCAAAAGACACAGGTATATCGTGCTTGTGACATGTAACTCCGTGTCAACACTCGGTGACAGACTGAGTGTCAGAGTCATGTGCTGAATTCATGCCTGTGTTTGCGACTCCCTTTGAACTGTTGATTCACCATTCATTCACTCATTCATTTATTCTTTACTCCCTGGGTATTTACTGAACTCTTACCACGTGTTAGAACCTACAGGAGGTGCTTAGGATACAACTAAGAGCAACACTATCTCTCATAAGACATGATACCATCCCTTTTTTAGTGGGGAAGTCAGACAACAGCAAACTAAAAATAACTAAGAAAATGTACAGTTAAAAATTGTAGTAAATTAAATGAGGAAATTAAACAAGGTGTTGGGCAGGAGTAGCAGGGTCCCCAGGAAGGCTGAAACCTGTGGGATGAGAGGGAGTTAGGGGCTTCCCACTAAGAGAGCAGAGCATGCAAAGCCCTGAGGGGGCATGAGCATGGCTTGTGGTCCCACAGGTAGGTCTAGGAGGGTTGGGGCCACGAGGGGTGGCAGAGTAGAAGAAATCGGGATGGAGAGGGTTTTTTGGTGGATCATAATGGGCTTTCTGGTGCAAGCCGGGGTGTGCACTGGGAAGGTACTGCAGGGTCTTAGGCGGCTGAGTGACACTAATTGTTAACATCAGTGAGTAATAGCTTGGCCTGCCTGTTACCAGTTAGTATGTGGCGCTCACGCCTGGCACCCCTGAGCATCTGGTAGAACTTTCTCCATCTTCAGGTATTTCCCAGCAAGGGAAGCTTTCTTTCAGGAAGGAATCAGCTCCAGGAAGTTCACTGAACAGGGAAATGTGCTTACCTGGTCTTTGCTTCCCGAAGCAGGCACCCAGGGCCTCGCTTCATACCAGAACCGCGGAACAGCATTCCCCGGACTTGAGTACATCCTAAAATTTAAAGACCAGCACTGATCTCCTGATTGTTTAAGCCATGTTTGCTCTCCAGTAAGCTCTAAAATGTTATCTTACTCCACTCCATTAAGTTTTACTACACCATTTTAGCCTATTTTTCCCTTGCACATTTTTTTTCTTTGATGCCATCAATAACTTTGGAAAATTTTGTTACTGTCTTTTATCATTTTAGTCTTTATAAACATTTCATTCCAGCATGCCTGACCTCGGGGATGAGCTCTAGCAGCTTGCAACAATTGGATTTTGTTTAATCAACATTTATGTGGAGGTTTCTGTGCTCAGTCCAGACCTAAGTGCTTTATAGGAATTAACTCATTTAATCCTGTAACGAGCCTGTACACTGGGTCCTGTCATTATCATTCCCATTTTACAGATGAGGATATTGAAGCTCAGAGTGATGAAATGTCCAAGGTCATCCAATCAGTTAGTAACAAAGGTCTAGAAGCCTGTCCCCATTATATTCTCAAAGAACCATTTCATTCTGACGGAAATTTCCTTGCCTAGAGGCTAACCATAGGGCCTAAGGCTAGTCCCCTAATTCCCTGAAGAGCTTTCTGGCTTGTGCTGGGTTGTTTCCTATCTGTCATTTCCAGAGTCTCGGGTCAGACAGGGTAAAGTTTGAGGTTTACACCAAAGTCAGGAAGGAAAGGCAGAGAAAGGAAGAGCTGAGGAGTATTTTGTCAGGGACCAAGGTTGCCACTGTCGTGCAAGGAGGCTGAAGACAGGGAAGAATCAAAAGGAAATTTTAAGAAGCCTGGCCCTGTGGTTAGCCTCTAGGCAAGGAAATTGTGATGAGAAAAAAAGCCAGATAGACTCGCATAGTTTCCAGTTCTCTTTTGTTATTGTTCTGCCTCCTGGTATGATGATGGGTTTCTGGAACCCCAGTTAAAACTGTTCAACAGGAGGGTCATCAAACATTGTGCTCTCTCCCTTACTCTCCTTCTCTTCTTCTGCTCTGAAGTTTGCCCCTGCTGGTTCCCTCTGCCGTTTTTTTTTTTTTTAAGATTTATTTATTTATTTATACAAGTACTGGGGGGTACAGTCAGAAATGCCGGAGGGTGAGAGCCAGAGTGGGAAACAGAACAGGCAGACTGACAAAATACACTGCTGAGGGGAGCAGCGGGCACGGCAGGAGAGGTCTGTCACACCATGTGGGACCCTCGCCAGCAGCCGGGGATTGAACCAGCACTGCAGAGGCAGCGGGCAGCTTCACAGCCCAGTGCTCAACTGCTGCACCACTAGTGGAGGCCCTGCCATTTTTTTTTTTAAATTTATTTTTATTTATGCATACAAGAACTGGGGTGTGGGCCAGAGTTACGGGGAGTGAGAGGGTTCATGGCATTCTCTCCAGGGCGCCTTCCCTTCCCTCCTGCCAGCACCACAACTGTTTCTGCTGCCCGCACTGAGGTGAGTATGAAGACCTGTGAAATTTACTCCTGCCATCAATGGCTAAGGGGAGCTGGGGTATGAACGCTTCCTTGCCTGTGGTGAGGGTGACAACTGTGAGGGATAACTTATGCTTCGGGCCTCCCCTGTGGGATCAGGCCGCCAGATGTGGCCTGAAATTGCACCTTTGTCTTCCTTGCCCTTCTCTTCCCAGGCTCCCCCCAGTACTGCCCTCAGAAACTGCTGTACACACGTCCTCATGGCTGGCCTCTGGAGAAACAAGTCAAGACTTGTTCCCTAAAGAGATAGGTGAAGAATCCTGAGGAGAGCTTGAAGCCAGGCAGATGCCTGGACAACATAAAGGGAAAGAAAGGAGGCATGGGTGGGGGGAGAAGGAAAAAAAAATTCTTGATGTAGATTTGCAAGTCCCCTATAATCCCTCTCTGTGCAGTCAAGTGAATGACTTTGTAAAATCAGATAGGGTGGGTGAGGGGATGCCTTTCCCATGCCTGCAAAATTAATCTTACTTGGTTTCTTTCTGCCTGTCTTCTCCCTTCACCTAGGAACCAGAGGGACAGGGCAGGATGGAGCCAGAAGGAGACCTGGAGGAGGCGCATGGAGCCTAGAGACACGTGAAGAAACTACACTTGTCTTTTGGTCGTGGACTGGGTAACACAGATGTGGGTGAGACCAGTGGGGAGGTGACCATGGCGGTTTTTATCTTGATTTTGATTTTGCTCTTTTCCCTCCAGACAGCCCGCAGCTGTTCATCTGTCTAGTATCACGGACCAGTAGGGGCCACACTGTCCCCTCTGTCTTCTCATCCTCACTAAGAAACAGGTTGGTCGGTCATCAGACTCGGGAGAAGCAGGAGGGTGTTACACAGATTACTAAAGAGTGGGTTACTCCAGCAGAGCCACTCAAAGAATAAGTCCCCTTTACAATGCGGGAGAAATGTGAAGAAATATGCATTTTTATTTATAGTTTTAGTTTAGTTTAGTTTATTTATAGTTTTTAGTTTAGTTTTAGTAGTGAACATTGTATTTTATCATGAGAGAGCATGTTTTACCGGGTTAGTGATACTGTTACAGGGCAGGAACCCCAGACCCCACAAACCTGCCTGCTCTAAATAGGTTCTGCCATCTGCCACATCAACACAAAACATATGAGACGCTAATGGGAAGGAACTTTAATACAATTAGGAAACAATACAGGAAAGGCAAAGAATATAGTTTCTAAATCAAGCACCCAAAGTTACCCATCCTCTCGTGGGTAAAAGTCCATCCAGGGACCTCCCCGGTGGCGCAGCAGTTGAGCGCTGGGCTGTGAAGATGCCCGCAGCCTCTGCAGCGCCAGTTCGATCCCCGGCCGCCAGCAAGGGTCCCACATGGCGCAATAGACCTCTCCTGCCGCCTGCTGCTCCCCTCAGCAGTGTATTTCATCAGTCTGCCTGTTCTGTTCCCCACTCTGGCTCTGGTGAATTCTCTCGCCCTCCCATGCTTCTGACTGTACCCACTGCTTGTATAAATAAATAAATCAATCTAAAAAAAGAAAAAAAAGTCCATCCAAATGGGATTGGCCCAGAGCAAGGCCCCAAAACCTGCCACAGTCTAAAGCATCTTCCAGTGGGGACCCACAGAAAAGGGTCAGAAACAACCAGACAAGTCGGGAGGGAAAAAAGCAAAATCAAAAGCAAGACAAAGACCACCATTAGCACCTCCCCACGGGTCTCTCACCCACATCTGTGTCACCCAGTCCACGACCAAAAGGTAAGTGTAGTTTCTTCGCGTGTCTCTAGGCTCCATGCGCCTCCTCCAGGTCTCCTTCTGGCTCCATCCTGCTTCCTTCCTCAGTCTCTTCTCCAGCTTCTCCTCTTCCTGCTCAGCTCCACCCTCCTTTGGGGTGGGGCAGGAAACCTGGAACCTCCCCCTTTCCTGGGGACCACCCTGTTACAATACTGGTGTGTTAAAAAGGTTCTGTGGTGCCGACCTGGCTTATAGAATTTACGGAGAACTTCTGGAGCCACATCTGATAAGCCCTTCATCTCCTCAACAGTGTTCATCTAAAATGCCACCAAAAGGGCCTCCCTGGTGGCACAAGGGGTTAAGTCTCAGCATTATGAAGCTACCTGCAGCCACTGCAGCATGAGTTCGATCCCCAGCCAGGGAGCTGACCCACATGGCACAGCAGACCTCTTCTGCCTCGCCTGCTGCTCCCCTCAGCAGTGTATTTCAGTTGATCTGCCTGTTCTGCTCCTCACTCTCCCTGGTGAATCCTCTCATCCCCCACATCTCTGATCTATACTCCAGCTCTTATATGCATAAATAACTCTTAAAAATTAAAAAAAATAAAATGCCATCATCAAAGGGACAGCAGGCTTGGGCTGTGCTTGAGAGGGCCTCGGCTGGCCCACAAGAACCTAGAATGAATTTTTCAAGAATTGTGCAGTGTCACATTGGTGGCCTGAAAATGGCCAGATTGGCAATATTATGCCATGGAAATTGGCAAAAACTACACATGAGGGAATACTTCCCCACCCGTCCCCAAGAAAGCTGGCTATTAAACATCGACCAGCACACCCCAGGCAGTGCCAAGTCCTTCCTCTGCCCACCTGCCACCTGCTATACCTGGTGGGGTGCATGGGCTGACAACAGGTGTGTAGGTAAGCCCCTGAGCAGGGAGAGCCACAAGGGCGCCTGTGCATGCTCCATAGTGACCCGTACCACATCATGGAGGCTTTTCCTCCTGCCAGCAGGTCTGTTCTTGTATTAGTAAAGGATGTGTGTGGTCATCTTTCTGCATTTGGAAATACGCAGTTCATGAAATAAATGAAACAATATTTGCAGTTGGCATCTTTTCTCCTTCCAGAATATTGAAATATTGTAAAGCTGTGGTTTCACCATTTTGCTGAGGGGGAAAAGAGAGACTGAATTCCAGCTTAGAGGCTTATTGAGGAAGGCTGAGACTCAGGACAGGCTGCAGAGTGCCCACTGTGGGCCCCTCCCCTGGCGAAGATAGTAGAGGAGGTGGAGAATTAGGCCCCGGTGAGTGTGCCTGTGAGTATATGTAACACAGCTAAGAGCTTTCAAATGCACTCCTTCAGTGGGTACCAGGTGTGTAATGTGGGCTAACAGCCCAGTGGGGAGGGCTAACATATAAACAATTCATAACTACGAGATTGCCTGGAAAACCCTTTATGTGGTTATCATCTGACTGGAGCATGGGTTGGTGGAACGAAGTTGGGGTTTTAAGTGCTAAGATCGGGGTTTGAATCTCAGGCCTGCAGTCTGTTTAACTTAACTTCATTTTTGTCACCTGTAAGATGGGGGTTAGCATGACTCACCTGTCAGAGAAGAAATGGGAGCTTCATAGACAAAGACTTGGGCTCAAGTCACACAGGGAAGGGAGCAGCGTATTCTGCAAAGTCATGGAGAAGTAAAATGTGACCGACACGTTACAACTGGGCAGAAAGTTAAGGGATAGAATTTAATTTTTTTCTTTTAAGAAATAAGTGAATTTTCCTTACCCTCTGAATCTCGAAGCTCCATATTGAGAAGAGGCAGGTTCTGACTCCTCTGGCTGCAGAACCCTTGGACTTGATCTCATTCACTCAGATTTCTACCCTTTGTGGCCAGGAGCGGTGCCTCCACCATTTGCTCAGGTTCCACTTCTTCATGGTCCAGCTCTAGAACAAGGACCGGTCAGGGAACCCCAGGTCCTTCCTTCTCTTGGGCAAAGGGAACAAGACCTGGATTGTCCCTCCTGACCCTCCTTTTGCAGAGTAAATGCAATGATGGTTTGTGACACAGGTTTGTGACCCTCTGTGGGAGGCCAGGAGGAACCTGAATTATTTGGGGTGCTTTTCCCAAGTTCAGGATGGAGCTCCAGTGTCTGCAGTGACCAGAACGATGAGTTTCTGTGTTTATAAAAAAGGTCTTTGAGGGATTCAGACACATGTTACCTCTGCATGTCCACTGGTCTGCAGAGTCCTGCAGGGAAAGCTAGCATGGGGCTATTTGGAGATACTAACCTGAAGCAGCAACGCTTGAGTTTTGTTTTTTTTTTTTTCAGATATTTAGAGATACTCAAAATAAGTATCCCCCCACACACACCGAAAATGGCTCCATTTTTGGTGGAACGCTTTCATCTTTTAATTTGAAAGTTTTTTATTTACTGTGCAACAGCATTATAGCGACAATAACAAAAACCCCAAAGAAAGCTGTTTTCATTTTTCATGTTTACTCCAGACCCTGTCCACATGCAGACATCATTTTTATAGTTTTACTCATAGCGTACATGTAATTCTGTATTCTACTTTGTTCATTTAACATTATATCATAAACAAATGTTGAGTTTCTTTGTCATGTGGCTAATTAACATTTTATTGGGTGCATACTATCCTGTCAAGTTGATAGAATTTTGTTCACTTAACCATTTCTCTGTTGTCGAATATTTACGCTATTTATAATTGTTTTGAATAATACATATTAAGCAAACACAGAAATAAACATCTTCATCCAAGCACTCTAACCATTCTTGTTTTTTGTTTTTAAATGAGTCCCTTCTCTGAATAAAATTCTCAAACTTGGAAAATGATCTAAACATGTTTCTGTATAAGTTCAGCCGGCAATATTCACCAGCTTGATCAGATGTTCGTCCTACTTGGATGACTGTCCAGGCTAAGAGCTAGTGGCACTAGCTATGCTGAAGCTGGGGGAGGCTGAAAGGGGGTGGCCATGTGCTGGGCCAGACAGACAAGCATGCATGCCTGACCCTCGGGTGCAGACCAGAGGGGCGGTGTGCTCACATATTTCTGTTTCATAAGCAAGACTTGAGTTCAGCCAGGACGTGGGTATCCATGAAGCTCTCCAGAGCACCAGAAGCCTGACGTCACCATGCTGCCCGACCCTACGAGGCAGTG
Organism: Talpa occidentalis; assembly: GCF_014898055.3. Lineage (NCBI taxonomy): Eukaryota > Metazoa > Chordata > Mammalia > Eulipotyphla > Talpidae > Talpa > Talpa occidentalis. The sequence continues at coordinate 92,177,724 of NW_023600993.1, forward strand.
TTCACATCTGATGCAATACCAAGGAGATTTGGGGGTAATCACACTGGGTGCGTGTTGGGGGAGGGCACTCCAGTCTTGCAAAAGTGCTGGCAAGTCCATGAAGGCACTTGTGGCCTTGGGGCCAGGCAGGATCCCCAGCTGAGCTGGCTTCTCTGCTCCATTGTACTCCAGGGCTGAGCAGGGGGAAAAAAAAAAAAAAAAAGACTTCTTCCAAGCCTGGGAAGGTCAGGAAGCAGCTGCTCATTTTCGGCTGGCCTGTGACCTCAGTGATTCTGGTCCTGTGAGATTTAAAGCTGGGATTTGTTTATAATTGCAGCTCCTCTCAGGTGTGCCTCACCTTCATGGTGTCTCCTGGTCCTTGCGGCTTCCTCGTTGCTGATCTGCTTGTTCCCTTTGCCTAAAAGACTGAAAAAACCCATGATTCTTTCACTGTTTTCTTGACTTGGCTTGACTTTACTTTCTTGACTTTCTGGACTTGAATTTACTTTCTTGACTTTACTTCCTCCACATTTTTAAAAAGATTTATTTATTTATACAAGAGCTGGGGTACAGGCCAGAGGTGCGGGGGTGAGAGGATCCACCAGAGACAGAGTGGGGAACAGAACAGGCAGACTGACTGAAGTACACTGCTGAGGGGAGCAGCGGGTGAGCCAGGAGAGGTCTGCTGCGCCATGTGGATTGCTCTGCGGCCGACTGGGGATTGAACTCATGCAGCAGAGGCTGTGGATAGCTTCACAGTGGTGTGCTTAACCCCTTGAGCCACCAGGGAGGCCTTCTCTCCGCTTTTAAATTATTTTTTTCAGTTTACGTTCCATGAGCTACTATGCAGACACAAACAATTAAAATGCCATTTGATGGAAAGATGGCTAAGTAGGTAGTAGGCGAAGAGGGAAAATTCTGTTTCTTCCAGCAAAACTTTCAGACTATCTTTTCCTTCAATCTCTTTTCTCAAGTCATGGGTCTCCTGGGCTGCTTCCCTTCCCCCCTCTCTGATCTGATAGTGGCTTCCACCATGGGAGCGCCTTGTTAAATGGACCAGAGCAGACACTATTTACAGACTCCAGGCTGTGTCTCCGGCGATCCTCAAGCAGAATTTATATTTGTTCTCAAAATCTTTTGTGAATCAATAGGATGTATTTCCTTCTAATTTTGAAAATGGAGCAAATTTTCCTGAATGAAACTTTTAAAAATAGAGTGGTTTCTTCATGACTAGGCATAAAGAGAGTGACTTTTTAGAAAAGTTCTCTGATTGGATATTATCTCAAGTTTTGTCTCAAGATTTTATTTCATTTTTAAGAAGTTCTTGAAACAAGCTGCAAAAATAGTGCCGTCCCCATACATCCCTCACTATGCTTTTTGTGACATTAATATCTTTTATAAACATAGTATAATCATCAAACCAGAAACAATGCTGATACAGTGTTATTGTTTTGCAGGCAGGGAGAGGGACCCCCCAGACCCCCCAAACCTGCCTGCTCCAAATAGGTTCTGCCATCTGCCGCATCAACACAAAACTTATGAGACTTTATTTAGTGAAAACTAATTTTATTACACTTAGGAAACAATGCAGGGAAGGCAGAGAATCTAGTTTCTAAATCAAGCACACAAAGTGACCCATCCCCTCGTGGGTAAAAGTCCACCCAAGCAGGATGGGCCCAGAGCAAGGCCCCAAAGCCTGCCACAGTCTAAAGCATCCATTGGGGACCCACAGAAAAGCATCAGAAACGACCGGACAAGTCTGGGAGGAAAAGAGCAAAATCAAAATCAAGACAAAAACTGTCATTGTCACCTCCCCACAGGTCTCTAGTCCACGTCTGCGTCACCCAGTCCATGACCACAAGGCCAGCGCAGTTTCTTCACATGTCTCTCGGCTCCATGTGCCTCCTCCAGGTCTCCTTCTGGCTCCATCCTGCTTCCTTCCTTCCTCAGTCTCCTCTGCAGCTTCTTCAGCTCCACCCTCCCTTGGGTAAGGTAGGAAACCTGGAACCTCCCCCTTTCCTGGGGAACCCCCTGTTACATTAGTAGTTAAACCAGACTGTATTTGGAAGTTGAGAGCTTGTCCCAATGTCCTTTTTCTGTTCGCGCACTAATCCACAATCTGATTCTGTGTCTAGCTGTCATGCTTCCTCAGTGTCCGCGAAACTGTTGAAATTCCTCACTTGTCCTTATGACCTTGACCCTTTTGGTGTCCGTATTTTGTCCCTCCACTTGGATTTGCCTCATTTTTCTCCCTCACAATCAGGCGGTGTTTGGGGGTGGTGAGCATCACAGAAGAGACGTTATGTGCTTTTCAGTCTCAGGGTCCCCTGATGTTGCTGCGTCTTATCGCTGGTGATGGGACCTTGACGATGACTGCCCAGTTTCTTCCCCAGAAGTTACATTTCATTTTGGTTTCTACTAAGTAAGATCAAAATCTTTCCTTTTCCTCTTTTCCCGTGTTCTGAGTCGTGTCTACAGCCAGTGATGGATTGATAACCTAGGGTCAAATAGGCTATTCAGTTATTACCTGGAGAGTCTTGGTAACTCAGGATACAGGCCACAGGTGAGATGTGAAAACCTGGACCAGGATGTCTGAAGGTACACCTTTGGGGGACCCTGGAGGAAATCCAGAGAGGGGGAGGAAAGGTTTGGTTGCTCCAGCAGTCCTTCACTTACCTGAGCATCAGTGTCCTTGAGCATAAAGTCCATATTGTCATAAGAATTCTGGGAAGTTCACATCACACACTGCCTATAGCACAGGGCCTGGCACTGAGTTGGTTTCACCACATAGCATGTCTCCACAGGAAGTTCTGTGCTCAGATTTTAGGCCCCTCTCCCACTTCTGCTGCGTGGGGTGCGGCTTTGCCTCCACCGGCCCCTGGCCGTGTTCAGAGGGGAAATTGTCCCCTGTCTGCTGCAACACGCAGCTGATTCAGACCTGTTTTAAATTCACAGTGGTGAAAAATGGGCTTGCATCCTACTGTGAATTTAAATACTTACAACCCAGGAATAAACGGATCGTATGGCTCATTTATCTCACAGTCATTAATTAATGGTGGTTAATTGTAGTTATGAGCTGTTGAATTCCAGGCTCTTGCACCCATACATTTTCTTGAATGTATGCAGGAAATTGTGGAGGCAGTGGGCTAGGAACAGAAAGAAAGACTGCCCCCAGGTGGGGGTGGGGGGCAGAGGCTCACCCCTTCCCACCCCTCCCCTTGTCTTTTCAGAGACTGACCCCTGGGCTGGGGCTGGGGTCTCACCCAGCTGCAGCATCCTGGACCACACTGCTAAATGTTTATGTTAATCCTCTGCTGCTCTCCTGGGAGGTACCAACCTAGCAGAACTCTCTTTGCATCTCCTACAAAAGAGAAGTATGTGAGTTTGTAGCAAAGAGCAAAGAACTTGAAATAACAGTCTGGCAATTTGAAAAAGAGATTGTGGTGCTAAATAGACTCAGGTCTGAGTGGAGAATAAAAATTATGCTTCAGAATATTTCTATTGCGCTGTCTTGTGTGGAAGCGGCTGAGGGTGTGGGGAGGAGCCTGGAACAGATGAAATTGGACTTTTTCTGAGATGTCCTTATGACCAACTCTCAGCCTTTTTCAGGAGAAACTTGTGGAGATATTTCTGACCTTGAAGTGCAACAGCTATCGCTGGGTTTAGGAATGTGATGGGCAGAATTCTAAAATGGCTGCCAAGATTCCCTCCCTGGTGTATAGACCCTGCAATACCATGAGTGCTGTGGGCCTGACCTAATCAAGTGAGTTTTTCTTTTTTTTTGAAGGTACTAGAGCCAGAAAGAAAGGGTCTAGGGCCCAAAGCCAAAGGGATGTGAAGCTGCAGCAAATGCTGCCCTTGCTGACTTGGACGGAGTGAACAACCAACTTAAGGAGGGCTCATGTGACAAGGACCTACGAGAAGGCATTAGGAGCTGAAGTGACAAGAAGACATAGGCCTCAGTCCTACAGTCCTCAGGGAGACTGGCATTGACTCTCTCCCCCCCCCCCCCCAGGAAGACACAGCTGTCTGGGACTCTTTCAGCCTGGAGCCCCTCTGTGTGGGCACCTCAGCTACACTGCCACACTCCTGACCCACAGAGACTATGAGATGATACATTTGTGTTTTCTAAGCCACTGTTTGTAATTTGTTCTATAATCAAAGATAATGAATTCATGGCGTTTATCTCCATTATTATCACAGTCTTCATTTTTTCCATCCATAGTCTTTGCTTCTCCACAGAACTGATGGCCTCATCTCAAAAATCTTGAATTATGTCATCCTATGTGCTAAAATGGACACTGGCTTTGCAATGTCTAAAGCGTGGAGTATCTTTGTTCACGTGATATCATGTCCACTGGTCCAGCCTAAAGGAATTGCTCATTGCCCCTTCCCACAATTTCTGCCCACACTGTGCCTTTGCCTAGACTGTTTTCTCTGCTGAACACATTGATTCCCAGGGTCATGTACTCACAGTCTCAGTCTTCAAGCCCCAGCTCCCCCTGGGCTACCCTCAACATCTTTCGTCCTTTGAGATGCCCAGCACCACATGCCTCAAGGACTTCGCAGCTTTGATTCTCTCTGCATGGAATGCTCTTGTCTTTAATTCTCACATGACAAGTACCTTGTATTTAGAGATCAGCCTAAATGTTATTCCTCTAGGAAGCCTTTTCTGGGTCTTCTATCTAAAGCAGCTTCTCTTTCTCTCCATTTGTTCTGTGCAATTGGCCTGTTTTATTAGCTGCAAAGCTTACTCGTTATCTGAAATTATCTTACTTACTGATATGTGGCTTGTTCATTTCCTGCCTCCTCTTGAAGGTCAGGAACCTCTTAGTCTTGCTCACGGTTTTATTTACAGTATCTAGCATGTTATAAACTCTCATCCAACAATTTTGAGTGAATGAATCCCGAAACATGTTATGTAGCAAACATTCTTGGGATCCTTTTTTGAATTTATCAAGTTTTCCACCATCCTTTTCTGCCTGAACTCAGTTTGTAATTCTTCATCCCTGATCCATAATAGTCGTTTACCAGACCCCAAAGACACACTTTTGATTTAACAGTATTTAAGATTTCATAATGTAATTCTTGTTTTTACATCCATACAAAGTATAGTACATACTGTCATATGCTACCTAGAGCACCTCTTCACAAATGATGCACTCATACACAAATGATGAAGATTAGTGTGGCTTATAGCTTAGTCCTCCTTAAGAATGTCATTTGACCAAAGATGAGGCGCCTTGCCCTAGGTTATGCTCCTCCATAGGGAGGCATCTTAAATTGAATGACTGGCTAATGAGGGTTTACAAAGACCTTGCTTGAATAGGATGGGCTCTGAAGGGTCATCCCAGCTCCAGAGTTCCTTGTTGAGATTAACTGAAGGCTCTGTTGTGACTGCATCATGGTCCACCTTCTCCTTCTGTTCCCTACATCCTCTTATAGATGTTGTTCCTAAAAGCATTCTAAATAGGAATGTTCCACTTTTGGATAGTGGGAGACCTGTATTTGGATACAGTGTGTGACCACAGACTAAAAGCATTATTCTGCCCGCCTGCCTGTCAGCAGTAGGGTGTGTAGGACCCAGGTATCAAGTAGAGTCCTGGCCCAAGTTCAGTTCACAGTGCAGCCATAGAGACCATGTACCTACCCAGGGCTCGTTCTGGAGATCCCTGGATGCAACTGGGATTCACATACTTGGAAGCTAGCAGAACCCCGTGTTGCTTTCTTGGCTTCTAGTGAGACGTAAGTGGAAGTCTCTTAAACTTTCCTACTCCTCCCCCACCCACTGGCCAAAATAGTAAATTACAGGGACACACTTCTGTTGACTGGAGTAGCTGACATCAGTGCCACCCTTTTCTTGGTGTCCCTTGGACTCAGAACTAACCAAAAACTTTTGTCAGCTGTACCAGGCCAAGGGGGTGAGTCCTCCAGACCACAGACTATGGTTCTGTAGAGTTCCCCAGAGCAATAGCTTTCTACATTTTCTGTGTGTGAAAGGCACTTTCCAGTCTTTCAAGGAACAGTGACATGCAGTGGAGCTGAGACTTCCCCTGGAACAACACTCTGCCCTGCCTTAGGTGTGTCTTATGTGGAATGTGAGAACTGAGCTGGTCTGCTGGACTCCCTCTTTTCCATGTGAAAAGCTGCTTCAGGAACAGAGAATGCCTTTGCTGGGCCCCACCTACTGGGCCTTGCAGATGGGCAGGCAGGAAACGCTGCCTCTACTGTCTCACTCTTTCCCTGGATTGGCACTTTTTTTCTCTTTTCACACATTTTTACACAAAGTCACATATGCACAATGACCTCGCTTTGAACAAATAATTAACTCAGTATTGAAATTTTTTTTTCTGTTTTAATTGTTGGTCTTGATGTTTGGTTTGACTCCTATAGAAACAAAAATTCATTTCTGTGATCTCAGATCCTTTCCCTGGCCAATCCTCTATGGCCCTCATTATTACTTATATATGTTTTATAATGTGGGGCCAATTGAGGATCTTTAATTTGGAGCTTAATATGTTCTTAACTCTGTAGAAGGTGTTTTACAGGTTTGTTTTCATTTATTTGTGAGTCAGGAATTACAGCTATTTCACAGGTAAAGAAAGCCCACAGGCAAAGCTCAGAGGATTGGGTTCGCATGGGGTCACGCAGATCTACATGCCCCATATCTATATGGCTTAAGTTAATTTGGAATTGTCTCATTCCCATTGCTCTCAGGAGCTCCAGTGCCATAAAAACTTCTTCCAGAACCCAAACCCACTCACTGTCCCTCATTCTTCCTTATTAATAAGAAAAGAGTAGATCTTAAAATTTCTTATCAAGAAAAAACAATAACCATGCCTGATGATGGACATTCACTAGACTTATTTGGCGATCATTTCACAACATATACATACATGAAACTTAGGCTGTACACCTGAGACTAATAGAATGTTCCATGGCAATTGTATCTTAAAAATTCTTTTCTGAAAACTTCTCTAGATGGGAGCTTCCAAGGACAGAGATAACACAGCTCAGTGCTCCCACACCCTCCACCCCTATTTCACTAACAAAGATTCTTACATATTCAATAAAGGTTTGTTGAATGAGTGCCTGCAGGTGAATATGCTCTAACCACACAAGTGAAGGGACAATGGGCTTTAACGGAGCTTCATAAATAAAATGAGATATAGGCAAAGAAACCAAAACAGAATGAAACAAAGCATATCTGAACAGACCAGGACACAAGGTACAGGAGGCATCAAAACAAAGATACGGAGCAGAGACAGAATGGAGGAAAAAGGCTCCTGGAAAATAAACAAGCTGACAAGAAGTGGAGGGGAGGTGTTGGGGGTGATAACTATGCTCAGTTCTCGTGGGGTGCAAGATAGCCAGAGTGAAGCAAGCACAGGTCTAGTTTAATGAACCCACAGAGGCAAAGGCTAGGAGGGGAGGCAGGACTAAAGACAAGAGGAAACTTGAGGAATGTCACTTGAGGATTCAGCGTTTCTAGTGTAGCACAAGCTCAAAGGAGAAGGGATGGATGGGCTCCAGGGCATGGAGGGGGATTCCCCACAAGGGTAATGAGGCATTATGAAGGATTTTAGATACAGAAAGGACCAGTGACAATACATATTTTAGCCATAAATAGCTAAATCACTGGCCTTGCAGGTGAGAAGAGATTAAACTGGGGAAAGACTGGAGCCTATGATTTTGGCCTATTCCTCCTCTGGGTAGACATCAAACAAAGGGTCAAAGACAAAACATAAAACCAACCATTGAATACTGATCTACTAAGGCATGGGGGTGGGGAGCACAGGAGAAGGGTGATAAAGGGGGGCTGAGGGCAGGGGAGGAGATCACAGTGGACAATGATGGAGGACTGTGGGTGTTTTGGTAGTGGGAGAGCTACAAAGACCACACCTATATTGTCACAATACTAACTAGGATGTGAAACAAAGGTACTTCATTAAAATTTAATAATAAAAATTTTAAAATGAAAGAAACTGCCCTAAGAAGGGGCCATAAAATGTCAGCCTGCTTTAGTTGATTGCAGTTGAGGACAGAAGAGAGAAGCGTTATTGAAAGCAAGGAAACAAAAATTATGTTAGGGAAAATAAGTTTATTTAATGGGATCCATGGGTTCCTCAGCTTGTCCCCAACTAACTGTGCAAATTATAATGGATTATTTGATCAAATGAAGAAAACAGGCAGTAAGAATGCTCAAACACAGGGAGTCAGCTATGGTTATTGTCACAACTTCAAATTCCTATTCAATGCTGCACACTCTTAGGTTCATTTCATATGATTATTTATTGGTACTTTATAAATTGTCACTTTGAAAGCAATCTCACTGAAAACTATTAAGTGCTGTTATAGTTAAAATATTTTCTTAGCTATTAAATTATATTTTGAAAATATTTTTCTTGACAAATTTTATCTCAACATGTTTGTTTCATCTAAGCCAAATTATCTCAGAATAACCATTTGGCGTCTGTTATTTTACCCTACAAGGCTAAGAAAGAGACTATTCTATACTGGTTTTCCCTGTTATCCAAAATAATAGGTAGGTTATTTTTGGAGTCTGGGAACACTATTACCATTCATATATGTGGAAAATTTCTCCATTCCAAGAACCTCCAAAATAACCTACCAAATCATACCATACAGGAATATTCTACTTTTTTTTTTTTTTTAAAGATTTATTTTTATTTATTTATTTATACAAGCACTGGGTACAGTCAGAAGCGCGGGAGGGTGAGAGAATTCACCAGAGCCAGAGCGGGGAGCAGAGCAGGCAGAAGGACCGAAGTACACTGCTGAGGGGAGCAGCGGGCGGCAGGAGAGGTCTGCGCGCCATGTGGGACCCTCCTCCGATGGCCGGGGAGCAGCCGGGGATCGAACTGGCACTGCAGAGGCTGCAGGAAGCTTCGCAACCCAGCGCTCAACCGCTGCGCCACCGGGGAGGCCCAGGAATATTCTACTTTTGCATAGCAGGGGAAACCTATATTCCCCCACCCCTAAATTCTCTTCGTCTATTTCCATTTGATAAGGAAAATCAAGAGGTGGGATTCACTAGGATACTCTAGTCCAAATTCTTTTTATTGTTTGGAAGTCCTAACACTCATCACAGTCAAATAATTTTTTTCCTCTTTGGAGGAAAAAAAAGGAAATATGATCCAGCAATTCCACTCCTAGGTATTTACCCAAAGGACACAGAAACATCAATTCCAAAGAGCACCTGCACCCCTATGTTTATAGCAGCACAATTTACAATAGCTAAGCTTTGGAAATAATCCAAATGCCCAAAAATAGATGACTGGATCAAGAAGATGTGGTGCATATACACCATGGAATATTACTCAGCATTCAAAAAAGATAAACACATGCAATTTGCAGCAACATGGATGGAGCTGGAAGGGATCATGCTCAGCGAAATAAGCCAAAAAGAAAAAGAAAAATACCGGATGGTCTCACTCATAACAGGAATCTAGAAAACCTAAATAAGGGACCAGGAAAATGAATAACTATAAGAAAGAAAAAAAATCAAAATCAACAAACAACTATGAACCAGAGACACACTTTGGGGGGGGGGCGGGGAAAGGAGGGATGAGGTCAAAAAATCAGGGGGTTGCAATTGTATGGGGAATATAATAATAAAAAAATTCAAAAAAACAACAAAAAAAGGGAAGTAACATGACTATAATTTAATGTTTTCAAATAAGTTCAAGATGTGACTATCTTTTTCAGAATTCCTGAGGAATTCTTTGGCCAAAACATGTACTAACTGGCTATTTTTGTTCAAACAAACAGGAGCATCGATTGTGCCTTGTTGAATTCCCCTCAAATGATAGCAAGAAATGATGGTTAAATTCTATAAATGGAAATCATTTCTGCTTCTGGAGAGGTTGAAAAAGGCTTATATTTCTCATTTTTCCAAACAGTTTGGATGTGAACAAAACCTCTTTTTTTTTTTTTTTTTTTTGTGGGACTCTCCCCCGGGGCCGGGGAATGAACTGGCGCTGCAGAGGCTGCGCTGCGCTCAACCGCTGTGCCACCAGGGGAGGCCATGAACAAAACCTTTTGTTTCTTAACCAATCTCAAAGTTTGTTGGGTGATGGAAGCCCACATTTGCTCTCATATACTATCAAAAATACTCTTATGAGAAAAGAATAAAACTAATTTTGTAATATATTAATTATGTCCAACATTACTTTAAATAAAAATTTTAACTGAAAATACATATAAATATTTTTATTGATTAGTGTGGCACTTGGTTCTAAAGTTTCTGCAAGTCATATAGCTAATACACAACAGTCTTGAGAGAGAAAAACACTGGAAATAACCTGAAGAAAGATAGGTAGGTTATAGAAATCCTGGCCTACACATAGCTTTTCTTTCTTTCCTGGCCTACACATAGCTTTTCTTTCTTGCTTGCTTTTCTGTGGCCTGAATATGTCTCCTCTCTTGGGTATAAGGTTCTCTAGGGTCACATTTAGGTTCCAAAAACATGCAGTGCATACCATCTTGTCTGCTTATAGCGACTAAACTGTGTTAGATTATTTTAATCCAATATTTTGCTCCATTTTCTATTTATAGTAAATTGAGTAAATTTATAGTAAATTCTAGGTGTGAATACCTAGAAATACATGGAAAACCAGAGAAACTGGCTTCTAATCCACATGCTATAATCCATTTGGTGAATTGTTTTATGATAGGCCACCATTTATCTAGAATATAATCTTCACATATTTAAGCTTTTCAAACTGGACCAGAATCAGCCTGCTAGGCTCAATTAGAGAAATGTGGAATGGTGTTACATTGACAATTATGACCCCTGACCTGTGCCTGCTGAAACTAGAGAATGGTGTGGACTGTGGTCGCTGTGGGAGTTGGGGAGTACATGTGCTCTTTTTATTGCAGGTATAAATACCCCAAAAACTACTGCAAAAAATAATAGGTAACTCATGATGCCATAAAGAGGGACCACCATCCAGAGCAGGACTCTGGAATCCCACAGGCTAGGTTCAAATCTTGGTTGAGCCACTACTACCTGTGTGACCTAAGGAAGGTCAAAATTTAAATGTTGTTTTATCAAATTTATGTAAAGAAGGCAAGAGAACACACCTATGGGGAAGAGAGATGGGTGCAGGGTCCAGTCCTGGGGTACCACAGGCCATCAGGTTATAGCACTGCCACAGCCCACCCTGGGAAACCTGGTGATGAGGGTCACCTGAGTGGCCATGGAGAAGGTGGTGGTGCAGAGATACTGGGCAGAATGGTGGTGGGAGGGGTATGGGGTTGCTGAAAAGAATGGGGGGAGTGCCTGAGGGGAATGCAGGCTTTGTCCTTAGGGACCATTGAGGGAGGAGAGGAAGGGCCTGCAGCTGCCTAAGCAACCGAGACACCGAATGCTAAAACCCTGTCCAGGAGGGGAGAACTCTGGCAGATGGGATCTCTGGGGTCCCCAACAGTTCCCACAGAGTGACCCATCTGATGCCAAACCCCTGAATCTGCTGGGAAAGTCCAAGATGAGACAGGGCATTGGGGTATTGCTCTTTGCTCTATGACATGGCCCCCTGGCTCACGTCAGCCCCTGCTGCACTTTCTCTGCAACTTCCAAGGAGTGTGGCCAGTGCGTGCTTGATCTCCAGGGTAATCGGAAGCTTAGGGAAAGCTCTCCTAGTTTCTTACTTAATACTCAGATCATTTGGCGCACTAATAGCTCTCAATGGGCAATTTAGTTTGTAAATTTCGTTCTCTGCCTCGCTCACTGTACCACCACAGGCCTTTGCTTGGCAGCCGCCCACCTATACAGCCCAATTTCCATTCTGCTCCGCTGGGTCAGGACCACCCAGTGGCTCTGGCACCTGCCAGCCCGCTGGCTCCCAGGCACTTCAACCGGCAGCATTTGCCTTTATCAACTGGCTTCCATATAGCACCCCGAAGGCAATATCCCATCCCACCAGCTTTGTGCTCCACTTTGGGGAGTCTCCCACTGGCATCACTTGGGAACCCTCCAAAGAAGCCTGTCCTGTCTGCTCGTAATTCTATGATGTTTGGACACTGCAGAGCCAGAAGTATACCACCAATACGAGGTAAACTTACTCTCTTTTCTTTACCACTTAAGCAAAAACCCAAGACTAAAAAACCAGAATCCTCCAGGCACCTCTCCCCAAGTCCTTCCCCAGAGGATATTGAGGTGAAGGTCCAAGAAAAACCTAAGATGACAAAGGAGGAAGAGGAATCCAGAGAAACCATGGAGGAGGATGATCACATTGGGGCTATGCCTTTGGCATCTTCATCCATCACCAATGGAGTCCTCACTTCTGGAAGATGTAACCCTGGATCTCTGGATCTCCTTCCCACACCCCCAGAAGAAAGCTCGACTGAGAACTCCCAGATGCCTTCCATGAGCTCCCCCAAAGACCTTGTTAGGGATGATCTGCCTCCCAAGAAGGCTGAAGAGGATGCCACTGTGTTCTCTAACCCAACCCTAGGTGGCTTCCTGTCACCACAGATGTCAACAAAGGAAGAGTTGGCTGAAGACCACCTGCCTAGCTCTCCAATTACATCGATATCCCAGAAGGAGATACAGGGCAAAAAGTCTTCAGATAGCCAATCAACGAGATCCAATCAACATAACCAGAATCTGCCAGCAGTAGGGCCTGCAAATGGAAAAGGCCCATGCCACTTCTACTTTCACTGCCCATGCCACTGCAGCTTCTATGGGACAGAGGTGAGATGCCCTCACTGTCTAAGCTCCCCTGTCTAGCTGTGGCCAATAACTTGGACACACAGGAGAATATTGAGGGTCAATTGATCCAAATCTCAGAGGGTGAAACAGAGGTCACTTTAGGCCGTAGTGCTACTCAACTTACCTCTTCTTTCTTCTGCCCAAATGTCTCCTTATTACCCACTATGCATGTCCCCAATACTACTTCTGTCCTGGCTGACATAATCTGTCAGGCTGCAGATTGTGTCTTTTCTTCCACCTCAGATAGCAAATATTGATAAGAGGAGCCACAGTCTTTAATTCACCTCCTGTTGCTGTTGATAATTTTATTCCAAATAGTTGTAATCCTGTTTGGAAGATCCTGTTGATTAATACTGGAGGCACTTCAAATTCAATCATAGTTACAACATCTCGTATTTCAGACATCCCCGTACCTCAGAGCCCCTCAACTTCTCTCCAGCCACGTGCCTGCAAAAATGAATCCCTAACACCTATGTCTATAGATTCTCCCCTTTCCATTGTCCTACGTTCCACTTCCCCAGACCCTTCTACCTAGACCCTTATTTCTGCTGTCCAGCCCACCACTCCTATGGCTGCCCCTCCCACCATGACAGCAAGGAATCTGCCGTTCTATCTGCGCAACCTATTTTAGATGCAGATGATGTCACAGACACGGATACTGCTTCCCCTTCACTGGCTGTTATTTTCAGATCTGACCCACGATCCAGTGAGGGATCTCCCTCATTTCCCAAGTTCATTGTGCATTAGCAGCATGCTGCCAAAATGCCAGTTCCCAAAAGCCTACCCAAGCTGGTGGCCCCCAATATGGCCCCCATATATTTGAAATGTCCCATTAGCCCCCATACCTCCCTTCCCAAATCTGGGACAACTCATGACAAACAGCAGAAAGCCTCTCTCCCCAAGGCTCCTGTTTACTTCAGCCCATCCCCCATGGGGTCTACAGCTGCTCACAGTTTAGCAGGTGGCACCTCAGCACCTGCCACTGATACCAATACTGAAGATCTGGACACCACTCCTCCAAACAAAGCAGTCAGCTTTTCACCTCCCCCTGCCTCTGAGAGCCATATCCCACATTGTACAGTGCCTCCACCTGGTGACAGCATTGCCTCTAGCCACATCTCGACCAGTTTACCTACAAAATCAGACAGAAAACTGACTGTGACTTCCAACCTCTCAGGCCCAGTAGCTCGCACTCTGCCTAAGTTGGGGACCAAAGATATGAATGGGTATGACAGCTCTTCTCAACCGGGAAAGCTAGTAGTAGCCCCAGCAAATGTCATGGACCTAGGCTCTCCTGCAGTAGCCCAGCCATCTGCTGGCAACACAATGAAACAGGACTCTATGGGTTTGACATTGTCAGATTCCACAGCTGGTTCCACTGTAAGTGCCAAGCAGCCTTTGATTGCCAACCCAAGTGTCTCCATTGGCACAGCCACTATCACTAATTCTGGAATTGCTACCAGTATTTCTAAAACCGGAGACAACAGCTTATACTATGCCACCATGAGCCCAGACCCACTTGGGTTGATGGGACATGTGGCCCCTATGCATGGTGGGAGCTCTGGGGATAGTATATCCAACACATGCCCAACTCCTTTTCCAACATCGAAAATGCTCAACTGTAGAGTAGGAAAAAGAAGGGCATCCAGCCTGCCTTTGTTCCTTCTCTTATCACTCAGGATCCATCTAACTTTAGTACAACTATGGTAGGACAATACAGAGATATGTCTGCATTTGCACACACTTATGGATCCACTGTAAATCCAAGCACCTGGAACCAACCTATGATGCAAAACACACATAACAAGACAGGAAATGACAACCCCATTCCTATAGCTGGAAAAAACATTACCACAGACAAAACATATATGACAAGAGACATGTCTGCTTCTACTTATGATTGGTACATGTGGAATTCAATTTTCCAAAATATGAGTGGCAAGACAGGGAATGACAGCACCATTCCCATGGTTGGAGACCCCAGTGATCCCAATTTCCATCAGAACATCTTGGGCCCTGCTGGAGAAAGAATATATCCTACACCTGGAGCAACTCCCACCACAAACAAAACATATGGGACAAGAGGCAAGTCTGCTTCCAACTCTGATTATTACAACTGGGGCTCACCTAGCCATACTGCACCCACTGTGGTCTCAAATGCCAGCCCCACTCCAAAGCGTAAACACGCTGCTACTTGCACATATGTCCCCCACACATGGAACCCATCTTTCCAATACTCTGTTGGGGACAACAGTAGTCCGACAATTGCAGGACCTGGTGTTCCTAATTTCCATTAGTGGGGCCTACCTGGACCAAACACAGATAGTACAACTGGAGGAAATAGCATCTCAGCTGTCGTGAGTGGCCCCTATGTCACTGCCTATCATCAGAATACTGGGTACCCACCTGCCCAAGCCACAGGTAACACTGTGGGGGATAGCTCCACATCTCCTGCGACTGGATATGCTTATGGTTCACCATTCATGCAAAGCACCTGGGGCCCTGCAGGTCAAGGGACAAGGGGTGATATGGGGTGGAGTGGCAGGGGATTTTAGGAAAAAAACCTCTCAAAATACTTGGACCACTTGTAACTATGGAGAGGCCACCAGTGTTTGGAGGTACCTGCTCAGAGCAACTCTGCCTGTTTTCTGAATGTAACAAATGGCATCCTTGCCTGCGAATCACTCCCTTAACCTTCCTATAACTACCAAACAATGGATCTCAGCAAGTAAGGAGTAAAAACATCCTCTGAAAACTGTTGAAATATGGGGTCTATGCCCACAGGAAATGAATGCACATGTGAAAAACTTACCTAGCAACAGCTTTGATCAGAATCATCCCAACACCCACCCTTAGTAGAATGCAGTGTGGTGTTTTCAAATGAGATGTACGCAGCTAGTGAGAGAGAACTATGGCTTCACACAGCAAATGGCAGAAGCACCTGCCAAGGACTCTGTGATGATTCCATCTACAGGTAAACCAGAAAGGGGCAAAACCCACCCAAGAAGAGTAGTCAGACCACTTGTTCCCTTTGGGGTGAATGTTGACTGGAAAAGGGTGGGAGAAAAGCCTTAGGGTGCCGGCTGTGCTCATACCCTGATCTGAGAGGGTCATACCTGGGACCAGACACTTTAGCACCTCATCAGATGTTCTCTGAAGATGCGCGTGCTCCATTACGGCATGTGATACACTTGGAAAACATCAGTCTCTGGATATTTACTCCTTGGCACTACAGCACTGTAGAAAACAGAGAACCATACTGGTAACCAGAAACCATATACAACTTTTCTGAGTTCATCCTCCTTAATCTCTGCATGGCGATGCCCGGATGTAAAGCAAATTTAGCATTTGGTGAAAGTGAGTCAGATGCTAAATACGTCTGTCAGCTTTTGCTACTTCCTCAGTAAAACTCACTGTAAATTGTGCGTGAGTGTGAGTGAGTGAGTGAGTGAGCGTGTGTGTGTGTGTGTGTGTGTGATGTCTCCTTAGAGTCCTTCCCAAAGTCCTAGGGGACAGGGTATTTCTGCCACGGGCATACCATAAATCTGGCCTAATGCATGAGTTTCTCGGTGTTGCTGGTGCTGCCCAAGTCCCAGCAGAAAACTCTCGAGCTGTGTCCTGACCCTGTGCTGCGTGCTCCTCTGGCTCCATACTGGGTGGGCTTGCCCTGCTCAGGCGGAGTGAGCACCCAGCTCCCCAGAGGAGGGGGCTGCATCTCGCTGCCACATGAGCCTAATTGTTTCTAGATTGAGTATTTCCCTGGGACAGCAGCCCAGCCGGTGTTCCCTGAATTAACATGCTCACTGAAGGGTTGAAGATGGTGATTAGGCCCGACAGCATCAGTTTCGGTGGGACAGTCGCGATGCCACAGAGCTGCGCGGGACGCCGAGGAGATTTATTTGTGTGGAATGGAGACATATGGCCAGAATCATCCGCTCCCTTTCCTCTGTAATTAAAACATCTGGGAGCACCAAAGGGCTGGGAAATGAGGAGAAGCAGCAAGCATCTCTTCCTGCCCAGCTCTGAGTGCCCCAGCTGTGATGTCAGCGGGGAGGGAGCACCTGGAGGGGCCGCCCAAGGGTACCACCAGCCCAAAGGTCAGTTTGCTTCTAAGTGTGTGTTCAGGCATCTTGTCTTCAGGGCTTTGTTTTATTTTCTTTTTATCTGAAAGTGCACATGATGTGCCTTCTGAAAATGCTTTTTTAAAGTCTCACCCCCAAAATGGCTAAATGATGGGAAAAGTACCGGTGTCCTTTGGGGTCTGATATGGGTTATGGCATATTTTTGTCATGCGATGAGTCTTATCTGGGGTATCTGGGGTGTTGGAAATTCTTTTCTCCTGATAGGGAGAGGCCTTGACTTTCTTGGTTCTTAACCTTCATGAAATAGCTTCACCTCAAGTGGACCAAGCCAACCAGCTTAGTTTCAGGCCCCTTCGGCGGATGGACTGGCATTTAGGGATGTCCTCTGCTTTATTTGGATGTCCTCCTCAAGGCCATTTAGGGAGACTAGCTTTCTTAGGAGGCTGAACTCACCAGATCTAAAGGCCAATTTCCTCTCTGGGGATCTCTTACTTTATCACCTACCTCCTGGCTGTCAGCCCAGTTGCTCCCCATCCACCCCTGCATTCAGCAACAAACCTTAATTGGGCACCATTGAGGCACCAGGTTCTGCAGCTGGCACTGAAGAAATTGGAGAAAGAGACTTCAAATAGTTCACCTGGTCTCCAACCGGACTGCTGGAGACCGATGACAATTCAGCACAACTTGATAAACACGAGGTAGTCCAGGTCTTTCAGTGCAAAGGCAGCACTGGCTTCTGCCACCCCTGTTTGTCCCCTGACTATCATGATGCTGCCTGTTCCCTGCATCACAAAGGTAGCCCAGTGCCAAGGGCAGGGCATTTACTGAGCACTTACCATGTGCCTCACACACATAGTTTTTTATTTACTTTTATTTATTTTTTCATGGTTTTTCATATTCCATGTAAATAATAAAACCATCCATATTTAATCTTTCTCTTTCTGGATTATTTCACTGAGCTGCAATCATGTTGCTGCAAATGGCATAAGTTTATCTTTTTGATTGCTGAGTAGTACTCCATTGTGTATGTATATACCACATCCTCCTGATCCACTCATCTGTTTGGGGGTAAATGGGTTTTTCCCATGTCTTGGCTATTACAAATAGTGCTGCAATAAACATAGGAGAGCAGTTTCCTTTTGAATTAGTGTTTTTGTGTTCTTTAGGTAGATCCCTAGGAGTAGAATTGTTGGGTCATCGGGTAAGTCCATTTTCAGTCTTTTGCAGAACCTCCACACAGCTTTCCATAAGAGCTAGACCAGCCTACATCCCCACTGACAGTATGAGAGAAGTCTTTTTTCTCTATGCTCTTGCCAGCACTTTGTTGCTGGTCTTTTTATTTTAATCATCAGGGCAACACATTCTGTTCCTCATACAGATAACCAGGATGCTAATAAAGAAAGTGGCCAGGTTGACATTGAGCCCTCAAGTGCCTAAATTGAAATGCCCAGTTTTCTGTTTCACTGACCTGCCTGCCTCAAGGACTTCACCAGTACTGCTGTGAGACAGGCAGCCTCTGTGAGCCTCACAACAGCTCAAGGCCCCCCTGTGGCTCCTCCTCCCCAGGACATAGGCTCACCACCTGCCACAGGTGCTGCCTCAGGTCCCTTCCAATTTCCTGCACTTGGCCAGCCTTTCCCTGCTGGGTGGGGTTCTTTCTCCCCTGTCTACACCCCACTGGACTGTGAAGACCTGGGTTGTTTTTTCTTCATCTTCACCTTTTTTTAAATAATTTATTTGGAAGATTTATTTTTATTTATTTATGCATACAAGAACCGGGCTGTAGGCCAGAGGTTCAGGGGTTGAGAGGACTCACCAGGGACAGAGTGGGGAGCAGAACAGGTGGATCTACCGAAATACACTGTTGAGGGGAGCAGCGGGAGACAGGAGAGGTCTGCTGTACCATGTGGGTCAGCTCTCTGGTCAGGGATCAAAATCATGCTGCAGTGGCTGGTGATAGCTTGATAGCACAGAGACTATAACCCTTGCACCACCAGGGAGGCCCCATCTTCACCTTTTTATAATTGCTGAGCCCAAGATCTGACACACAATTTCCGCATCTGCAGAAGGGAGCTAGTGCTCACATCTGCTTCCTGGGATTAAGCGAAAGAGCACCTGTAGAACACCTGCAAGGGTACCTGGCCTGTGGAAGTGTCCGCTGAATGTTAGTTCCTACATCACAACAGTGTTCCCTTCCTACGAGGACAGGAAACCTGGCCAAAGAGAAGGAATGATGTGCCCAAGTGTGCTCAGCTGGGAAACCGCAAAGCCGACACTGAACCCAGCTGATCTGGCTCCAAGTTTGAGTTCTTCGAGGCTCCGCTGAACTTGGGAATTAACAAAAGTCTGTTCTGAAAGGTGCAGGCAGCCAGCCTCCCAAGGGTGCTGCACGTGGGAGTGAGAGTTGACGGCTTTACCTCTCACCATCAGTATGTTGATTGACCCCACACACATGGGGGTCACCTTTCTCTGTCTTTATGGAAATTGCAGTCTCATGCCTGCTTGAATTAAGTTCTCTTTGTAAAATGCCTTTGGGAAGCCAGCTCTAGACAGTGACAGTTCCTTTATCTGGTCCTGGAAAGCCCTGTCATTCTCCTCCAAAAGGCTTTCTCCCCAGTGCAGCTAAGTTTCCAGCACCGCTTAAGAGAAAAGCTACCTACACATCTAAGAGAGGCACCACTCTCAGGAGCCCTGCGGGGGATGTGAGGGGCCTCTGCTCACATGGAGCCCAAAGCCACACCAGCAACACTGCGCCTAAATATGTCCCAAGATTCAATTAGAACCAATCCAGTTCCTGATTAAAGAATCTGACATCCATCCAGACATAAATATTTATGCCTCATAGGCTTTCTCCTTAACAGCAAAACAATCTGCAGTGACAACATTAGAACTATGAATACGTTCCTGGGGAAGAGTCCATTATCAGTACTAATAATAACTTAACAGTTTCAGCATGTGTCATCATGAGATGTATGCAAATGGGGGGCTCGTCTGTCAGAGGCACTTGGAAGTGGACAGGCAGGTCTGTCACACGCCTTGGTGGCAGCCGGGGAGACCTCATTTCACATACAACGGAGCCGTGTACTCATTTGCCGGTATAATGCTCCGTGCTCATGGATCACCCTTCACTCAGAGATCACAAATCAGCTTGGCAGACTCTGCCAGGGCCTCCATGAAGCCAAAACATCTGGATGAGAAGTGAAAAATCCAGTCTTTCAGCGAGTCAGCCAGCCAGACATTTTTCACCACATATTTGTTTA
The DNA here is from genome assembly GCF_014898055.3 of Talpa occidentalis. NCBI lineage: Eukaryota > Metazoa > Chordata > Mammalia > Eulipotyphla > Talpidae > Talpa > Talpa occidentalis. The sequence goes on from NW_023600993.1 coordinate 92,197,781, forward strand.
GTGCCTACTGTCTTAGATGGGTGCTTCATCTACACGCTGTCAGACATGCAGGTGAGAGATGGATTCCTTCTCCTATTCATCTAGAAATTTGGGTACCCGGAAAACAATGCTTCCTATAACATCTGCAACATCTGCCATTAGTTTAAAGGTTTCAGTTTTCCTGTGGGTACCTTTTTCTGGGAAGCAAGTTAAGCTTGTGCTAGACACTTGGTGATGTCTGGGTCCTGTCCTGGTGTTCCTAATCTCTAAGATTTCCAAAAATAAAGATAACTGAAGACAAAGCATTCTTTTTCTATATTATGCTCCCAAACTATAGAGAAACTAAAAGAGAAACATGACAGTGTGACATGAATAGCTACCACAGGACCCAATCGTATGGGGATATATTACTGATGGAAATAACAAGAAATTGTATGTCAGCAAGGGAGACAGGGGAAAGGTGTCACTCATATGTTAGAATTACCAACACATTCCTGGAAGATAGAGTTCAGAGGAGAATGGACTGAAGGATGGACCTACCTAGCAGTTGATTCCCACATGTAATGCAAGAGTTTTCCACACGAGGCCCAGAAAAGAAGCCAGTAGAACAACATCTCTCGGCAAGAGATGATTGGAAGGGAAGCCCATGGGTATTTCGGAAGGTACTTCTGTGCTCCACCAAACACTCTAGGTGATCACGCCTAGCACTGGAAACTTATTTTTGGCCAGGAGACTGGGCAAAGAATCTTGTCATTGCCAGCGCTAACTCCCAATTGTGTACATATTTTAGAACAGAACAAACCCTTGAAAGACCTCAGATCTATTGCGGGGCGGGGAGAGGGGGGTGTGATTCCAAATGCTATAGAAAATGGCTATTGAGGAAAATAATATTGAATAATATTGAGAAAAATTCTTTGCCTAGCTAAGGTAGAGCTGCCTGTTTAACAGCATAAGGAAACCATTTGCAAAAGTCTCATTTCAAAGGAAGATTTTCATCTAAGTAATCTGGTGGAAGAGATTCAACATAGAAGAAAAAATCCATTAGTGAGAAGTCATGGTATTAAATAACTGCAAAATCCAGAATTTAGAGTAATTATGGTTGTAATGCAATATACATGTCAAAACAAACAATGCAAAATTATTTGACATTAATCTAAGTGTCTCAGATTATCTCAGTCAACTTGGACATGAATTACAAGAAAAGAAAGTAAATTTGTCCCAGTCATCTGGGAAGTTATAAGTGTTTGCTGTGGATTTACTTAGGTCACAAGAAATAATTCTTCTACTGCAACATTTCATGATATGCTTCTGATGTGAGTTTTGTCTGCACGTTAACTTTTCACACCAGTTGCAGGATGGTGTTAAGACAAAGTTATCAGGAGTTACCAAGCAGAGTTGGCAGCTTTCTCACTGAATTTGGGGTTGTTTATTCTATAAGCCCTCTTTCTTCCCCTCATGGATTTCTGGCTTCCAGTGAGAACTGGCGACCCCCTCATAAACTGAAGCATTCTGATTTTATGAGATACTTCAGTAGAAATTACATAGCTTTGATCATTTCTCTTGCCCAGCACTATTACATCAGTTCAATTCTAAAGTTATATATATTTTTCATATGTCTTCAGGGGGAAAGCTAAGGCACCATAAGATATAAATGAACTATGACGTAAAGATCAAATGAGATGACTGATACTTGTAAAATTTGTCTTAATGGGTCCCTAGTAAATTATTGGTATTAAAATTACTTTGTGATTATTGGAGGAAGAACCAAAGAGAAGTTGATGACAAGCACAGGAAGGAAGGTCAGAATGTGAGAGAATGTTGTCTCTTGTCTGAGGTAGCATAAGAGGGAGACAGGAGTTGCAGAGATCACAGCCAGGCAGAGGTGAAGGGGAAAAGCAAGTTGCCTGCTGTGTCAATAGCTATTCTAGACACACCTTCCTGGCCACTGGCTTGGAATCCTCCAGACTCCTGTATCTTGCTTTCTCCTTTTAGAAGAACTTTTCAGACAGTTTCTCTTTCTGCACCCAAAGCTATTTCTCTTCCTGCCCGCCCCAATCATATTCCTCCCTCAGTAACCATGGAATCTTGCAGCCCTATCCACATGATTATTTTTGTTCAATACTCACTGAAATTCAACCTGAAGGTGTTTGGGATGCATCAAGCATGTTCCAGACAGACAGAAGGCACATATGACACACGTTTCCAACCCCATCCACTCTCTGAACTTCCTTGGGCTCAGTGGTGCTTGGTGTCGAAATGGCTGGCAGGGTTCCTGGCTCCAGAAGATCTTAGGAGGAAGGAATGGAAATGAAAGTAGGAACTTTGATTCTTAGATGAAACAAGATTTTTTAAAAAAGATTTATTTATTTATTCATACGAGCACTGGGTACAGTCAGAAGCATGGGAGGGTGAGAGAATTCACTAGAACCAGAGCGGGGAGCAGAACAGGCAGACTGACGAAGTGCACTGCTGAGGGGAGCAGCGGGCGGTAGGAGAGGTCTGCGCACCATGTGGGACCCTCGCCGGTGGCCCGGGAAAGAACCGGTGCTGCAGAGGCTGCGGGCAGCTTCGCAGCCCAGCGCTCAACCGCTGAGCCTCCAGGGAGGCCCCGATGAAACTAGATTTTACTGCTGCACACTGATACCAAGGTGGCACCCTCCCAGGAAGCAGAATTAGGGTACAGAGATGAGATGAAATGGCCTCTGAATTTCTCTTTGCAACTTAGGTTCTACTGGGAGAAACAGACACAATTCAACAGACAAATATGTAGAGTAACTGCAAATGGTGCAGCACATAAAAGACTGAGAGAATGAATTATAGGGATTGGGGCTGCAACCAACTTTACTCTTCAAATCTTCAGAGCAGACAATGTTTGGGAAACCCGGACTGATGACCTCTAGCACTTTGATAAAACACAACTTTTACTTTGGAAGGATTTTAGATTTATCGAAAAGGAGCAACGAGAAAGGCTGAGAGTTCCTGCATGCCTCTCACCCCATCTCTCTTAATGTTAACATCTTCTATAACATGGTAGGTCACCTGGTCAAAACTAGGCAATTAACACGGCCATATTACTAGTAACTAAACTCCCCACTTCCTCTGGATTTTACCAGCTTTTCACTCTTGTCCATTTTTTTTTTTTCTGTTTCATAACCCAATTAGGGACACTGCATTCCATTCTGGCTGGCATCTTTTGGATGCTTAAGAGACCTTGCCACCCTGAATTTATTTAGCATATAGGTGTAGAGACAGAACGGGAAGCATCACTTGTTTGTCCACAAGCACAGAGGGGCAGAGAAAGCCCAAGGAAGCCAGTAGCCTCACTGCTCTGGCCACCGATGCCAGCCAGGCTATTTGCATTTTTCAATTCGTCTCCTGTGGACATCTGGGACAGACCCCGCATCCCACAGACGCCTCTCTCTAAATTAAATTCTTTAAACAAAATGGGACCCAGAATTACCTATGAGAGCCTGTAAACATCAGATCGTTTTTTTAAATTTAATTGCCCTTGTAGATTCTTAATTCAGACAAGTCTGGAGGTGTGGGAGGGGGGATGCAGGAGGTATACAGGGCTGATTCCAGAATTCTCGCCCACTTGTCAAATGGACAGCTCGCCCAGAAAGATTAACCCAGATTCCCCCAAAGAAATCTGTGTCAAATTGACGCTGAGTTGGTCTGGCATCTGAGGAGAATCTTGACATGACTAGATTAACCCTCGCAGTGCGCTGGGGCTTGGGGAGAAACACTTACAAAGGTTTACCTACGCAGAGCTGGGTGGAAGGCAAAATAGTGCCAAAGTGTCTGCACCGGGAGTGTGGCTTGGAAGGAAGTCTGTGTGAGCGATGAGAAGGTGTTATAACTCAGGGAGGATTTCCCACCTGACTGCTCTGGGTTTGTCACTGACGTTTTATCACTCTGCATGCTTGCTGTGAATTTACCGTGGAAAAAAGTGCTTGCTGACTGCTACAGACAAAGCCAGCACCCTCCCGCCACCAGACCAGTCACCTCGAGTTCCAGGAAGAAACTTTTATTTAAAGCTAGTGGGACTCTGCTGCCTTGATTTCACTCCAATTATTGCCTCCAACCCAAAGATTCACCTTCATCTTCAGAGCACTTCCTCAACAACCTTTTTATCTCTGTGCATATTAGCATTCCAAAAACTTTCTGACAATTGCTCATCCATGAACATGGTAAGAATTTCTGTGATGTTGTGTCTTTGTTCACATTGTGGTCTTTATGCAAAATGACCTTAGCCTGCATAGTGCCTACAGAAGGTCATTTTGAAGAACATGGGTGTCAAGATCCTGCAGGTCTGGGTTAAAATTTGAAGTCTGCCCCTTCTGGGCTGGGTGACCTCGAGCAAGCCACTTAACCTCTCTGAACCTCGAATTCCTCATCAGTAAAAGAAGTGGTGGTCTGGGCCTCCCCTGGGGGCACAGCGGTTGAGCGCTGGGCTGCGAAGCTGCCCACAGCCTCTGCAGCACTGGTTCAATCCCCCGCCGCTGGCGAGGGTCCCACATGGTGTGACAGACCTCTCCTGCTGCGCCAGCTGCTCCCCTCAGCAGTGTACTTCGTCCTTCTGCCTGTTCTGCTCCCCGCTCTGGCTCTGGTGAATTCTCTCCCCCCCCACTCCCCCGTGCTTCAGACTGTACCCAGTGCTTGTATAAGTAAATAAATAAATCTTTTTTTAAAAAAAAAGATTGAATGATGACTATTTCCCATGGATGTCCTGGGGGGTAAAATTATGCAATGGATCTAAATGGACATCAGTCAGCACATCTGGCACCAAGTTTGCATGATTGCAGGGTTCTGAGAGGAAGTTCCTCCTTCAGTTTTGTGTCCCCTCCTGCTTACCCAACACCAGAACCTGCCTGACAGTTGGCAATTCATATTAATATTTTTTCCTGGCTCATTAAGTTCCACTCATTTCCTCTCTTCTGTTTCCTCCAGCAGAAATAATTACTACAAATTTGATTGCTCTTAATCTTGACCAGGGACCCACAATCCATGGCCTGAAGGTCAAATCCAGCCCCCCACCTGGTTGCACAGGTGAAGTCTTACTGGAATAGAATCATATCCATATTTTCTCTGAGGGCAGTATAGTTGCCACAAAGACTTAAGGCTCACGAAAAATATTCATTCTCTTAGCTCTTTGCAGAAAAAAGTTTGCCAACTCTGGTCTACAGTGGTCCCCTCTGTGGCAGGAACCCCTCCATCCTTTTAGTGTTTTTTTTTTTTTTAAGATTTATTTTATTTATACAAGAACCAGGGTTCAGGCCAGATGTGTGGGAGGGTGAGAGGATTCACCAGAGACAGAGTGGGGAAAAGAACAGGCAGACTGATGAAATACACTGCTGAGGGGAGCAGTGGGTGAGACAGGAGGGGTCTGCTGCGCCATGTGGGATCCTCGCCGGCTGGCCGGGATCGAACCGGCACTGCAGAGGCTGTGGACAGCTTCACAGGGCGGTGCTCAACTGCCTGCGCCACCAAGGGAGGCCTCTCTTAGTGTTCTTTTTTATTCCCTTCCTGTTTCTTCCTTTAAAGTCCCCCAACCTATGAACCAGGTTCTAAGTATTTGCTGAATTACGAACCTAATTGCTCTGTTGAATAGTTATTATGGTCCCCAGGTTCCTGGGCCTAGTTCTGACTACAGAACTAGGGTTGGTTCAAACTTTCATTCTGTTCTAGAAAGTTCTATGCACCTATACTTTTTGCTTAGGTTGAGTCTACTTTGGGATACATTTATGTTCCTCTGATATAAGCAAAAATAGCCTCCCTCTCTTTTCTAATTTTTAAATGTTGGCATGGGCATCAAATCTATCAACCAAATCTAGTTACCAGCTTTATTTTAGAGCCACTTTCTATGGACTTTCTTGGAATTAGTACTTTTATCCCCTAATTAGGGTGCAATAAAAGGGGAAGTAACAAAAGAATTGATGCAGTGAGAATGAACAGAACAGCAGAAATGGGAGGAGGTTTCTTATTACAGGCACTGTTGCTTATCCCACATGCCTGCTGCATGGGAATCATTCCAGCACTTTCTATTTCACTATGTGATATGAACCTCACTGATTCATGTTGTGCCTTATGTTGTGTCTGACAGTGTAAGGCAGAATTTGCATAAGCTGAGCTTTGTGTAACCCGCAAAGTTGAGCTTGGTTCTCAGTTGAGGTTGTCAGAGGGCTGCGTCAGTCTGGTTTGGAGAATCAGTGAAGTCAGAGGTGGTGGATCTGGAGCTCTTGGCTGGTTTCCTATATGACATCAACTGGCTGCTCTTTTGTTAGGATTCATAAGAGTGCCTCAAAATTGGATTGGTATAATGAGGCATCCTTTTATGATATGAGGGCAAGGGAAAATCTGAAGATATTCTTTTCCTTGGTTTTTCTTCTTAGGTCTTTTACAACTTTTGTTTGCATTTGCTGAGTATGAAATGATTTAATCAAGATCCATAGTCTAGGATCTGAGAGGCTTTCTTTATGTCTGGGACAGCCAGCGGAGCTAAACTTCTTATATTTGAGACAGAAGCAACAATTTGTCAGTGGATCATATTTCAGAAAGCCTTTGAACCAACAAGCAAAGACTACCTAGCTCTGAGTCAAGGGGATTAAAGCAATTGAAAATAACCTTTTGACTGCAGGGGAAAGGCCAAGGAGTAATTCTTATAACTATTTCAACCCAAGTTTATTACATTTGTCAATGAATGTAGTTGAGAAACCCAGATTCTCTACCTTAGTGTTATTCCATAAGGACAAGGGACAAGCTACCTGGGAATAATCTGGGGGAATTTGTTAAACAAGTAGATTCCAGGGACCCATCTACTACCCAGGAAATCAGAATCCTTGGGTGGGGTGAGGGAGGGCATGGTGGGAAGCAATAAAATTCTGCAGGTTAAACAAGATGTCCAGGTGATCCTTCTCTTGAGGGATGTTTGAGAACCAGGGGTAAGTGAGACATTCTCTTTTCTTGTTCATAGTGAAGAATCTAAAGACAATATATACTAAGTGCTGCAGGTGAAGACCATGTAGCATGGCATGAAAGACAGAAGCTGGACCACAGGGACCACCTGTCAATTCATTGATTGTCTTATACAGTTGGCTGAATTGACTGAAACTCCAGCTGCTTTGTTGGCATGTAGACAAGACTTTATTGGTATAATGTTGAAAGTAATTGATTTCACATGACTTCGATGTCCCATCACGAAGATACTGGAGCACATTTAGTCGTAAGAGACCTTCAAGAGTTGACACAAGAAGGAAAAATGAGCTCCTGGGTGCCTCTTACATTTAGTATAGTAATTCATTCCACTCTCTCTCACCTTAAATGAGCCAGGTGCTTCACTAGAAGCTGTGAACTGGTGCTAATGCCTATTAGGCAGTTTTTTGTCCCCCTGGAATGTCCATTTCAGCTACATAAAGAGAGTAACTATAACTTATAAAACTTATTATATGTTAGTCAATGCAAAATGCCAGATGAGAAGAACAGACCATGAATTTAGGGGCCCAGACGTTCCTGTCTTCCTAGAGGACAAGAGATTATAGGACAAAGGACATAGAAAAGGAATTTAAGAGATTTTTTTTTTTTGAATGGCACATTAGTCATGGTTCTCCAGAGTTATGGTTCTCCATTCATGCTTCTCCAAAGAATTGAGAATGAGATTTATATAAAGGAATTGGCTCACATGATTTTGGAGGCTGGCAAGTCCAAAATCCACATGCTGGGTTGGCAGGCTAGAGACCCAGGGAAGCCACAATTCTGCTCCAAGGTTGGTCTGCTGGCAGATCCACTCTTCAGTCTTTTTCTTAAGACCTTCAACTGAATGGATGAGATCTACCCACATGACAGAGGACAGCTGCTTTATTCAAAGTGTACGGATCCAAAAAATACCTTCATGGAAAAATCTAGAATAGTTTTAAACTAAGTATCTGGGTGCCATGGCCGGTCAGCCACATTGACACATAAAATGAACTGTCACGTGCAGAGAGTCCTCAGGCCACACTTTGGGTGGTAAGACTTTGACACAGGAACCCTGTGATGATTCTTGCCTACTTTACATTCCCTTGCCCTGGCACCATTCTCATTCAGGAAGCTAGTAAGAGAGAATAAGTGTATCTCTACAGTGTCTTTTCTAGACCCACCTCCTCTGAAGTTTCTAGAGTTCTGATCATTTCCCTAGGTCATGTGGCTCTAATCAAAGGACCACTGGACTAAGTTCTTAAGACCCTCATTGTTACTTCTAGAAAAATTCCCTTTATGCTTGAGGTGTGGGGAGAAATATGAGATGTCTACTTCTTACCTTGTCTTGGTAAAGACTTTGCAGTATTTGGCTAGTATGCTTTATAGCTTATATTTGAGGTTTTTCACTGAAAATAGTTTGTTTTAAAAAAGTCATCATAGGTTGCAACAGAAGTGGATAACTAAGAGTTGAGTGCAACAGAAACAGAATTCTCAAGGACATCTAATTGACAAACTCTGTTGCTTGGCACTGTCTTCCCCAATACTGACTATAGTGTAGACCTTGTAAATAATCTCTCCTGGTGATAAGTTGTGCACTTATTCAATTTCATGCATCAATTATTCATTCAACAAACATCATTGTGTATCTTCTAAACACCAAAAACAGTTTTAGATGCTGGGAGACAGTTGCGAAAAAGGCCAATGAGTTCCCTGTCCTCATAGAGTCCTACATGGGAGTATGTGAGTGGGTGGGTGTGTTAGTGGGCGAGTATTGGCATTTTAACAATACTCTTAACAGAAGTCTGTTTGAACCAAGGTCTAGCAGAGGAGTCTCAACGGAAAATTTTGATTGAGGATGGGAGATTCAGGAATCATAAGCTTGACTCAAATCTGAAGTCTAGCCACCAAAAGAGGAAGGGAGATTTTGAGTAGAACTTAAGGTTGTGGATCCTGTTTACCTGTTGCGTCAACCCCTGAGGAGGCTGGATTGGTCAAACTCTAGAGCATGGGCTCCAGATGCATGGTGTTCTGTTAGGGTATGAATAGCATTACTCTGAGGCACATTCATCAAAACATCATCACAAGGAGGGAGGGGGAAAGATAACGTTTCCATATTCTTTAAAGCTCTTCCTGACTTCTGTGCATTGGGAACATGGAGTCCTTCTGACATGTGAGGTCTGCAGGGTCTCGTAGGTGGTGTGGCAGGGAGGTGGCAGAGTGCCTGGCAGTGGGGGGGGGTGGTATCTGATAGGACTGTCTCCTCTTGGCCAGCACCTGCTGTTGTAACTGACAAACCATCGAATCTTGGTGACTTGAGAGCAGACAAGTTCATCTCTCACTTGGAGAATGGCTTTCCTCATTTGAGGAGGGCATCTCCATTGGGAACATCTCACTGAGAGTTAGAGTCATTGGTGCCCGAGGAAGAGGAGAGCCTGGGAGGACCAGGCAGCAGGTGTGGCAGCACTGAAGAAACCATATGCCACTTCTGCCCAGGAGCTTTATTTAGGCCTCACTCACATGGCCATACTTGACTGCCATGCATGCTGGGGTGTGGATCATCCTCTACCCAGAAAGAAGGAGGGACAGATGAGGTGATGGACAGGCAGATCCTGCCAGAAGAGAAAATATTTCCTTAAGTAAGAGACTTAACTCCAGGCAGAGACAACGACAGAGACAGAACAGGAAAGGTAAAATAAAAAGCAAACACCCCCCCCCCCCCACACACACAGAGCTGATGCCTTGCCAGGGCCACCAGACGGGCTGAGGGAGGTGGCTTGCATTGGAAAAAGCACCCTCATTCTTCCTTCTGTGTTACAAATTAGGTTCTCCAGAAGCAGACAGAGAGACAGGTGTGTGGGATATTTATAAGGAATCCACATCACTGGAAGGAAAGAGGAGGAAGCAGGACTGGACAAAGGGGACGTTTGAACTATCATCACCCACAAAGCCTCAGCCAGCTCTCGGGACTGTCAGGGATGTTCGGTGCAACAGAGCTGTCCTAGGGGGCCTGAAATGATTCCTCCTGTCCAAGAGGAGTGGGCTTTGGGAGCAGATTTATGTAGTTGAGGCCAGCACTCTTGCACTGGACTCCTGGGCTGGGGCAGCAAGTCCTTTCTTTTTTTTTAAGATTTATTTATTATGCATACAAGAACTGGGGAGTAAGCCAGAGGTGTGGGGGGTGAGAGAATTCACCAGAGAGAGTGAGGAGCGGAACAGGCAGATCTACAGAAATACACTGCTGAGGAGAGCAGAGGGTGAGCCAGGAGAGGTCTGCTGCACCATGTGGGTCACCTCCCTGGCCGAGGATTGAACTCGTGCTGCAGAAGCTGCGGATAGCTTTACAGTGCTGTGCTTAACCCCTTATGCTACAAGGGAGGCCCAGCAAGTCCTTTCTTCTAGGGGATTTGAGGGGCTCATCACCTTGTTCCCACATCATTATTGCAGTCCTCTGCTCACCTGTCTGGAGGAATGTGAAACATCCTCTCCCTGTGCCCAGTCCCGACTCTGGTGTTTACAAACAACCACTAGCCCCCACGCTGCTTCCTAGCCACTCCTGGATGTCATTTATACACATTTAGTTTAGCTGACAGCTCACCTGTTCCTCATCAAAGGCTTTCTGGCTCCCCCAGGTGCTGTTCACTGTCCTTTAATGTTGAGGGTTCAGACAGTTGCACCTGGGCAATGTGGTCAGAGCCCCTCTCCACTTGAGCCCCATGACAGTATCCCTTTGAGGGAACTAAGGTGCTGGGAAGACCTTTGGTTTTAAAATTAATCTGATGCAGAGCTCAGTAAGTATAAGCTCCCCCCTTCTCCTGCCTTTCTTTATCATTAATATGTTGAACTTCTCAGCTGGCAAAGGATAAAATAGTTGATAGCAAATGAATTAGATATCAATTAATTTCTAAAGCAAACCTAATGGGCATTTAAGAAGAGAATTTAATGTCTCATTTACTCTCTATAGCTATCTTGTTAAATGCCAATTAAGTATCTAAATATTTCCTACAAGCTTAATGAATTATAATAAGTAATAAGTGATTACCACTTTTTCCTAAGATCCTGGCATTCTCGACTCCTAGTGCAATGATATTAGAGCTTTTTCTTGTCTTATTTATAATACAAATAACAGAGACTCAAACCTTCTTAATGAGCATCAGTTACCTTATTTAGCAATAAAGAATGAAATTTATAGTTACTTCTGAAAAATAAATAAAAGAATATTGAAATGCACACAGCCAGAGCAATGCAGCTAATAAGGATTTTTACTTGAAAGTAAAGTGAACACTATTAACATGTTATGTCTAATAAATGCTTAATGTTTTATTTTCCTAGTCCCTCACCTGCTCCCATCCTTCTCCCTGAAATCATTGCTAAATACCAAGGCAGAATTTATGTAAACAGACTGGAAACCTGGGCAAATGAGTCACATGTGTGTGCAATGGAATGAGACATAAAAACCTAAAGCTAGCCTGGACCCCACCACCAATGGGCAAAATTGGAGAATCCTGGCTTAGGGCCAGGCCCTGGGTAATACACCAAGTTTTCTCAGCCAGGCTTTGCTATCTTACAGTGTCCTGTGGGGTTGGAGAGGATGAGCAGCAGATACTTGGGTGACAGGGTTATGGGCTGTCCTTCCATGCCAGGAGGGGTCTGGTGCTTGGCTGGAGGTGCAGAGAACAAAGGTGCAGCCCCTGGAACGGGGGCATGGGGACAGCAGGAAGAGTAGGGAGCCCTGACTTCAGCAATGCGGAGATCCTGCATAGTTTCTTTCGTCAGGTTATGTACCCACGCCATTCAGATCAGGCCCTATGCAAGTGGCACTGCATCCAAGGTCAAGGGTATAGAATTGAGGGTCAAAGACCTGAGCCTGAGACCCAACTTACCATGGCTGTCACATGAGCTCAGTAGGGAAGCTGCACTCTCTGAGCCTCACCTTCCTTTTTTGCGAAGACGACTGATAACTCCCCCGTGAGTTTCTTATGAAGATTAAAGAAGAATTGATTGAAAGCAGGTAATACACTTGCCAGATGGCACACATTCAGTAAGTGTCACTACTATTAGGGCAAATAATAATGATCATAAAAATATGAATGGTGATGGGTCACTTTATTTCTGTGTCTGAGGAAGTGACTGGTTTGGGGATTTTTCATTTGACATAACTGTGCCAAAGTTTGTACAAATCCCACACCACAGGCCTCTGGGCCTTTCCCGGGGCTGTGGACTCTGCATACATTTACAACATGACCTCAAGAGAGAAGAAGTCTATTCTGTTCTTCCTGAGGGTGCAGGGAAGGAGCTCAGACTGGAGAGAGTTGCTGCAGGCAATCACTGCTTCTCCTGCCACGCCCTGGTGGGAACACCCTAGCTTCAAGTCACACCTCGGGTCTGGGACACTGCGGGGCCTGGAGGACTCTCTCAACTGGGCCCCAGGGTGCAAGAGCCACCTTGAAGCCCGAGGACAACCCTGCTCTTCAATTTGGCCATTCATCCTGGCCCTGCACAATTACTGTCGCTTACACAAACAGTTATGGGGCATTTGGATGATAAATGTTAGGCGGCTGTTCAAGCCACATTTTTGGAAAATATTTTTATTACAGGAAACTGCTCATGTTGTAACATTAAAAAAAAAGGAAAAAAAACAGGAAGCAAATCAAAAGCAGCAGAGACAGTAAATGGTGCAGAACCCTGAGTTAAACTGAGTCTCCTTTCTTTTTCCTCAAGGCTCCTCTCAGCAAAAGTCAGAGAAGTAAAAATAGCAAAGACCCAGCCGACTCCAAATGCACTGATGGTGCTGTGGCCTCACGGAGGTCTCTGCGGCCTCATGGAGGTCCCTGCAGGGTCCAGGGAGAGAGAGCCACTGGTCATTACATGGGGAAAATTCCTATATAGGAAAAAAAATCCTAAAATCTCTTTCTACAAATTCCTAAAATTGTCAATAGCTTTCTCCCAAAGTCCAATAACACCCAGCAGGGGGAAGGAAGGAGCAAGGTGGGGACAGCACTATGTAGAGGTCCATGGGCATTTTAGTGCTAGGTGCGGTGTGGTAACAACACCTGAGGGGGGAGATCCTATACTTCCAACATGCAAACAGTGATATAAACTAATGTCCCCTCAATTAAAATAAAAAAGAAAGAAACATTATTTCTGGGTGTGTCTATGAGGGCATTTCCAGATTAGATTAGAATTTGAATTGGTAGCCTCAGATAAAAGCAGATGGAGTGGGGTGGGGGGCGGGGGAAGGTGCCTCCAATCTATTGAAGACCCCAAAGAGAACAAAAAAGTAGAATAAAGAGGATGTGTTCCTTTTGCTTTCTGCCTACCTGCTTGAGTTGGGACAGCTCAACTCATCTTCTCTGGCTTTTGGGCTGGGATTTAAACCTCTGCCTTTCCTGGCTGTCAGGTTTTCAGACTTGGACCTGATTTCCTTGGCCTCCAGCTTGCAGAGGATTTCTTGGCCTCCATCGTTGTGTGAACCAATTCCTCATGAAGAATCTCTCTCTCTTTAGCCCACTGCCTGTTTCTCTGGAGAACACTAATGAGCTTAGTACATAAAGCAATGAACATTTGCACCACAAAGGGTGGGTTTAAATCCTGCCCCTTAAATTGCCCAGCTGTATATTCTCCTAAGAATTTATTATCTCTATGCCTCAGTCTCACTCCTTTTAAATGGGAATGGTAATAACAAAGCCTTATAGGCTTTATCGGAGTCTGTTTGGGTAGAGTTTAAGAATAGAGGATTATTTCTCACAGTTCTGGATGCTGTGAGTACAAGATCAAGCACCAGATTTTTATGTCTGGTGAGAACCAACTTCCTGGCTCATAAATAAAGCTTCCTCACTGTGCTCTCACATGGTGGGAGAGTGGGGGAGTTCTGTGAGTCCCTTCTATGAAAGAGCACTAATCCCATTCATGAGGGCTCCACCCCCAAGATCTAAGCACCTCCCAGGAACCCCGCCTCCTAATACCACCTTCTTGGGGGTTTAAGATTTCAATTTATGAATTTCTTGGAGGGGATAAAAACATTCAGAGCATGGCAGAGTTATTTTAATGATTAAAATGAGTGCATCTATATGATTATAGGACACTGCTTGGCTTAAGAACAAAATAAATGTTAGCTGCTATTATTATTATTGCTATTATTTTTATTGTTAGTACTATTATCTTACATATTAATAAAGCTCTTAGTTTCTTCTTGCTTTCTCTCAAGTCATAAAAATGGCTCTTCATCTTGTAAGGCAGGGGAGGGAGGATTTGAAAATCATCCTGATTTAATATCTATTTAAATATTGTCAGGCTAGGTAGGAAAAAAATGCCTAGAAGGAAGAGCATGTGAGGGAGGCAGGATAATGGCCCCCAAGGTGTCACCATTCTTATCCCTGGAACCTGTGAGTATGTTCGCTTACATGACACAAGGGGCTTTGCAGATGTGATTGATAATTTTGAAATGGGGAGATTATTCTGGATTGCCCTGATGGGCCCAATGTCATCACTGAGGTCCTAAAAAGTGAAAGAGAAACATACTATTACTATTAATGTTACTGTAGCCTCAGCGGTCCTGCCCCCCATCTTTCTCTGCTGACACTGACTTGAACTTTAAAGGGAAACACATGTGATCGGCAACAAAGCCCGCATGGGGGTTCCTGTATCGTCTCTCTAGACATTTGACAGATTTCTCATCTTTGTTTAAAACATGCATTTGCAGAAATAATTAGAAGACAACAACAGTGGGGGGTGGGGGACTTTAGAACAATAGACCGAATATTTTTTTGACCTAAGAAGAATTAGAAATAATTGAACATAAAGCAGGAAGGTTGTTTGCCCTCTGTTCTCTTGTTTAGTATGGTGACCTGTGCACTGGTCAGCTCCGGTTTTCTCTATAGGATGCAAGTTACTCCCAAGGAAAACAGCCCCTGGGCGTGGACACACAACCTTCCCCAGTCTTCACATACTGAATGCTCTGGAGAGTAAAGCTCCTTCAAGAAGCAGTTTCTAGATAATTATCAGGATTCTCTCTCCAGTAACAGAACAGTTTCTTCCTCTCATGTCAGTTGTAGTCCATGCATGATCCAAACCACATCTGGACAAAGTAATATATTAAAATGGTTGTGGGACCATTGTAATAATAATAATAATAATAATAATAGTTGAAGTTATAGATGCTCCATTAAAAATTCCAAATTCCTTGTGAACTGGCCCAAATAAAACAAACACCAACCACTAGAAAAAGCACTGGGTGTTGTGTATATTTTACAAAGTTCCATCCCTTCATACCAATTTGGCTTTAAGGTATCAGTAAAGCATTGCTGTCTTCTGACTGAATTTATTTGCAAAAATTTATTCCACAGGGCCTCCCCTGGTGGCGCAGTGGTTGAGCGCTGGGTTGCGAGGCTACTCGCAGCCTCTGCCGCGCCAGTTCGATCCCCAGCCACCGGCGAGGGTCCCACACACACAAAAAATTATTCCACAAAGAAAATTTCTGCCTCATGTATACAGAGAGCAGCTGTCGTGGGTCTGTCTTTCTAGCTGTTTATTCTCCTGCAATTTCATTCACAAATAGTGGAAACATGGAGAAGTTTGGAAGTTCCCCAGTAAATTCAATTTTATGTCTGTTAGTGCTCATCTCATGGTAGCTATTCAATAAATGTTTGATTTCTTAAAAAAGTAGTAGTTAGGCTCAAATTTTTTAAAAATAGTCTTGTAATCTGGCTCTAGCTTGAACCAGAAGCTTACTGAGATCTAGTTGGTTGACAAGTAGGACGATGAAAATAAACTTTCTATGTGTCAGACACAATTTTGTCTTTATGTCGGAAAAAACAGTGAAATGAGTCACCTAACTAAATGGCCTCCTAAGTGTCCTCCTCAGCAACCATGACTTTATGAAATAAGCGACAACAAAACTACTCCAGAGCTAAACTAATGTGAAGTAACCTGGAGCCTGAACTTGTCGCCTGACGTTGCTTTAAATTTTAATGTAAACTTGGGAATAGATTTGTGAACAGCAAGGTAAAGCAAAGGCCATGAAATATTGATTCTGTACATTTTCTTATGCATTTTTATTCTCCAATTTAGTAAATTTTTCATCTTGCCTGCACTTAGAGGTTGCCTTAGAAGTCATTACTACCAATTGTATTAGCTGTTGTAAATAAATAATCATCTGTTGAGTTGTTTGCATGATGGGAGTGTTTTCATGATTGGGACACTAACTTCCCAGAGCCCAGCCCAAGCAGAGTGAAAGGGATAATGGCAATTTTCCACACAGAACAGTAGCAGACACTTCCTCGAGGAAGGAGGGTTTTAAATAAAGCAAGAAGGTGGAAATGATTTTGTTTGCTTGTTTGTTTTTTAAATGGAAACCTCAAGACAGTCTGTCATAATAAGCATGCTTCTTGGATAAACTCTAAGATAATCAAGTGGGAAACATTTCATTATCTAACTGTACATATGGTGAAAGTATAAGACTTGTGCCACTAGCCCTGATCTTTGCATATGCACAAATAGCTCTGTGTTATCAATCTCATGGAAAGACAACTCTGTCAGATATTCCCACTTGTCTTCATCCTGTAGTGTGTTTCTCTTTCCTAGAATATGTATTTCCTAGAAGCATAATCAAATATCTAACAGGAGGTAAGAGCCAGAAGAAAGATGGAAACCAGTTTTGAGAGAAAATGGGGCGTGTTTGGTAAAGGACATATGGGAGAGACCAGTGTGAACCACCACCAGTGAAAAATGCTATAGTTCTTTGTACATATTTTATATATTAGCTCATTACTTCTCTGTCATTAAGTCAGATTAGCCATTTACCAAGGCTTCTGGTCATAATGGCCCAAGATCAGATGGTCTTTTCCAGTGGGCCCTGGTTTCTTATCCCCTATTGCCAGAAGGCAACAGGAAGAGAGGTGGATAACGTCAGACTGAATGCATAGCCTGACATTGATGAAAATATCTCCTTTTTTTTTAAAGATTTATTTATTTATTTATGCAAGCACTGGGTACAGTCAGATGCGCGGGAGGGTGAGAGAATTCACCAGAGCCAGAGCAGGGAGCAGAACAGGCAGACTGACAAAGTACACTGCTGTGGGAAGCAGCAGGCGTGGTAGGAGAGGTCTGCTGCGCCATGTGGGACCCTCGCCAGCGGCCGGGGATCGAACTGGTGCTGCAGAGGCTATTGACAGCTTCGCAGCCCAGCCTTCAACCACTGTGCCACCAGGGGAGGCCCTCTCCTTTTTGTTTTATCAGTAATATAGTCATCCTGTTAGGGGAGCAATAGGGTCTCTCTTTCTTATTTTTCTCTTTGTTTTAGATTTGTTAAAGTTTTTTAGGCTGGTGTATTGTATAAAAAATGCAAACCCTAAACACAGTGAAGATTAATTTGACTCTCTGCCTCTGTCATACCCACTTGTTGATAAAGAGACAGCACAGAAGGAGAAGAACGATCTCCAACAACATGTAATCTTAGTTTTTATTTTGGCATACATTTTAATCATCTTTAAATCATCTTTTAATAGTCTTTAAACCCTTTCAATGTCATCAGTTTCTCTGTTTCTTTTTACATCCGTAAATACTTGACTCATACATGATCCAAACTGAGAGTGAAAAAGGAGAAGAAGGAACTTTAACTGTTTAAGTTGGGTCCAAGTGGATATTTTCTTGATGTTTGGTAGTTTCTATGTTTGTTCATGAAGTCTGCATAGTGGGGGAGTGACCTTATATATGTTCATATGAACAACTGACTATTTAGTTGCCTTAGGCCATACACTCACACAGCTGCTCAGCTGTACCTACTGATGTCTGTCTTAGAGCTATGCTGTAGGCTACAGCTATGGTGCAGGCTACACATTGCAGTGAGACATATAAGTAAATCCAGATCCCAGATGTTTGGACTACTTTCAGTATGGGCATGGACAACTGTTTCTCTTCAACTCGCCACTCTATCTCTAGTGAAAGCCCCATTTCAAAAATCAAGGACAGGAGAGGACACTGGAGGACTGAAAACCAGGGAATGACCCAGTAAAACTATGGGACACTTTGAGAAAGTTTTGGTAAACCTGGTGTAGAAGGCAGCAAACTGAGAAAGATATCAAAGATTCTTGAAACCTTTTCCTAAGGAAGAGAATCATCAGAGGCAATATCATCCAGGTCTCTGGCAGGAACTTATGCTCTAAACTGGAGGAGCAAGAACCAGGCATGTGGATAGACCACATGGCACTCAGTAACCTCAGAATTTGGGTTTCACTTGAGTTTCAGATCAGCATTTCACAGTCAAGGATTAGTGCAGTCTTCTCAGAAGACTGAGACGCTCACATGTGAGGATTAGTACATTATGGAAAGAATTTGAAGGGTCACAAGGGGAAATCATTGTTTTCCTACTTAGCGGTAGGATGTGTTGAAGGTGTGGGAAGTTCCCCTGGTTGGTGCGTGGGTTCTGTGACCCTCACTGACCAAGATCACTAGCTGCTGAAGGCAGGGCCGCTCAGAAGACCTATGATTCAAGTAGCTGCCACATCAAAGAAAACCCTTTCAGGGTTATTGAGGAATTTCCTCCAAGTGCCAAGTAATAGCACCCGGAAGAAGCCTGGGTGCAGGCAAAGTTTATACTGGGGTAGAGGCTGGGCCAAAGGACTATAACCAAGATGAAAATGCATACATTGTCAAAAGAGAAAAATGACATAAAAATATATAAAATTAAAAAATAATAATAATAAATTAAAAAAAGAAATGATCAACAACAACAACAAAAAAGTGAATAGAAAACACTGAGCCGAGAACAACAACAGCTTCACCATGCATGGAAAGGATTGCTATAGAGATAAATATTCCTCTGAGTAGTACTCATGGCTCAGACTTCCTCCCAAATCCCCTCCAGCTGCTCAATAACAATGAGAATGTTATAAATTTACACTGAAGAAACCCTCCAGTTTGATACTCAAGAAGCCAAGAACAACCAAAGTGAACCAGGAGGGGAAGCAAAGACAATTCTCTCAAAATGCTTACGGAAAAACAGCAGCCCCACTTAGACATCTCACCACTTAAAGGTAAATAACCAAAGCCACAACATAAGTTCTATGAGAAATTCTGAATTACAAAATTTTGACAAAATGCATGTGATCTACAAATGGAATGATAAACAAGGGTGCTATCACAAATGTTTTTCAGTGCCTTCAAAAGTGTTCAAGAAATTAGGGGTTATGTGAAACTGGAGATGCCAAGTGGGATAATAGGAGTTAAAGGAAAAGAGATGGACAGTAAAAAGGCAATTTTAAAAAGAAAATTAAATAATGTAAGAGCAAGATATACAGGGACAGAATTTTTTTTTTTTTTAGAAACACTAATATGAAGCATCTATACTGATGTCAAGTACAACTCAATCAACAATAGCTGAATAGAGAAGCAAACTTCAGAAATATGATGGTGATACAGAGCAAGATGTTAGGAATGGGAGAGAAGAGTGGAGAAAGAAGAAATCTAATTATTTTATGAAAAAGATCCCAGAAAAAAATAGTAGGAAGTAGAAATCAGAAATATAATTGAAGAAATTTCCTGAGCCAAAAAATTGTTTGGCTCCTTGGAAAAACCATAATGTTCTATAGAGAATTCATGAAGTACCTGTCATATCTTGGAATATTTGTTTTAATTTTAAGGAAAAAGAAATAAAGAATGAGACAGACAACAAGGAGAGGGAGTTGTTAACTGCTGAATGGCAGAAAATATTTGCACAACATACATCTGACAAGGAGCTGAAATCCAAGATCTATAAAGAACTCATACAACTCAACAAAGTGAAAACAACACAACTAATAAATGCGCAAAAGAGTAAACTAGATACTTCTCTAAAGAAGACATACATGGTACATGGAAACATGCTCATCATCATTTATCATTAAGAAAGTGTGAGTCAAAATTAGAATGAGATACCACGTCAGGCCTGTAAGATGGGCCATATCAAAACAAAAGGCAAACAGGTATTGGGGAGTATGTGGAAAAAAAGGAATCTCATACACTGTTGGTGGGAATGTACACTGGTCTAGTCCCTATGGAAAGAAGTATGGTGGTTCCTCAAATTATTAAAATGTATCTGTCACTTGATCCAGCAATTCCATTACTAGGTATCTACCCAAAGAATCAAAAAGAATAATGTGAAGGGATAGCTGCACTCCCATGTTAATTGCAGCACTATTTATAATAGTCACACTAGGGAAACAACCTAAATGTCCAAATACAGATGAATGGAGTAGGAAGATATATTATATATACATAGTGAACTACTACTCAGTAATAAAAAAGATGAGATCTTTCCATTTCTGACAATATGGATGAAAATGGAGGGGAGTGTGCTAAGTGAAATAAGTCAGAAGGAGGAAGTCAAACATTGTCACTTCTATGTGGAATATAGAGGAAAAAACAAAGGATCAGACAATGCCAAACCAATAGCAAATCCAAGAAATCTGAGTGTAGATGGGTCTACTGGGCAGTGGTGGGGAGGGGGGGAGTGAAAAGGACAAGGTGGGGAGGGACCACAGTGGGCTATGATGGAGGATTATGGGTGTTTAGGCGGTTGTTGTAGGTGGTTACGACACCTGAAAGTGGTTATCCTCTATCTCTAAATCATATACAGTGCTGTAAACCAAAGTTATCCAAAAAAAAAAAAAAAAAAAAAAAAGGATGTGAAAATCCATCTAGTTCTAGACATCTTTCTACCACAGGAAACAGTAAAAATAAAATTGAAAAATTTTTATAGAATTTTGATAGCAAAAATTTGGGATCTAGAAATTCTAAAAAGATTCTGTTTCTATGTAAAAACAAGAAAAGAGAAAGGAGACCAAGGAGGTGGAAGAGAGTAATTTTCAGATATGTAAGGGCTTAGAAAACAATAAGTCCTTTATTTTCTTATACAAGTTGCAGTAAACTTGCTCTACACTTAGAATTGTTTTTTTGTGGATGGTGAGAGGCACAGATTCAAATTTCCTTCTCATCCCCAAATGTGCCAAGTCCTTTTTCACCCCCACCACCCCGCTGCCCCATTCATAGAGTGAAGTCCTAACCCACTGTGATGCCATTAGGTGATGAGGAGAGGCCTCTCCAGAACTGGCTATCGTGACACTTCAACCTCAGAATTCTACCTTCCAGAATTGTGGAAAATAAATTTCTGTTGCTTAAGCCATTCCATATATGATATTTTTTATGGTGGCCTGAGAGGAGTAAGATTCCAGGCTCTCAGTTCTTTGGGGGCACCATTCTCTTGGTGTAGGGCATAGGCATATCTCTAGTGTAATACTTACTTGTATACCTCTTTGTTTAGCCTGCTTGTCCACATACTACATTGGACTCCTCAGTTGCAAAGAACATGTGTTTTGTTTCTGCTATAGTGCCCAGCATGGCATGGCACCATTCAAGGTACTCGATAAAGGTGTTTGAAGGAATGAGTGAATGAGAAAGCAAGTCACGCAGAATGATGGCCAAACCGATGGGACTTGAGAGCAAGTTTTTGAGGCATATGGAAAGAGACAGGCACTTTTTTTTATATGACTCATAGACAGCCTCTCTCTGTCATTAAAAAATCTAGCCCTCTTCAGGACCCAAGCATCATTACATCTGGCACACGGCAAACTCTGAAAACCCCAGATGTCACAAGTT
Organism: Talpa occidentalis; assembly: GCF_014898055.3. NCBI lineage: Eukaryota > Metazoa > Chordata > Mammalia > Eulipotyphla > Talpidae > Talpa > Talpa occidentalis. The sequence continues at coordinate 92,219,342 of NW_023600993.1, forward strand.
TAGGGAAAGAGAGTTTTGGTCATAGTTTGCACAGTCCACAGAGATCGCAAATTGGTGCTGTCTACAGGGAGACGCAGACTCTTGCTGTGAGTTTTGGCTAGTGGTCTCCAAATTAACCATAGCTCAGAGGATAGAGTTCAGCCTGCATTTCCAAGCTTTGCTTTCTGGATATTTTCAGGGAATCAGGGAAACAGCAGTGATATTCAGATTGAGCATGCTGGGCTATAAGATTCTTATGTCTGAAGTAGAGTTTGGTCCCTGTTTGTGCTTTTGATGGCTGTTGCAACTTTCTGTGTCAGTCAGCAACGCTCCTTATGTACCAGACCAAGCTCGCAGCCTGCTGGGTGGACAGATATGGCTGCGTGGACATTTCACCCACCACTCATGGTCTCTGATGCTGTGCTTCTGCGTCCACCTTTGTCCACTGATACCTATGAGTATGTGAGTGAACAGGTGTTGTGTGTGTATGTGTTTGCTCTTTGTCTACTTTCTTTATAAATCTGTCTCTGCTGTCTCTCTCTCTGTTCTTCCCTCTCTTCCTCTCTCCTCATCTTCTTCTCTCCATGTCCTTCTCAGTCTCTCTTCAGTGATAAAATCATGTGTCCCATGAGCCATGTGCATGCACTGCTCCGTCTTTTTAGGGCTACTGTGGTCCCTTTCGATAAATTCCTTCCTGTCTCCATGTGGCTGGCCTTATCGCCTTTACAATCAGGGGAGACGGGAACTGGCTGCAGTGAATGTGAGGAAGTCTTTATAATGAACCGGATCTCTCTGCTGTTTACATAAACACTTTAAACCACACAGGGAGCCAAACAGACCATTTTGCACGTCTGATTAGAATGTAATTAAACATGGAGGGTGAGTAGAGAAGAGGGCGGAGGGAGCGGGGACTAAGTGACAGGACAGAGTTGTGCAGAAAGTCAGCAGATTAACACAGGGGCAAAACGTGCACCTAACTAGACTTCAGGATTAGGCACAGACAATTTCTCCATGCCAGGTTCTGAGCTAGGCCCTGGGGCTAGAGAAGCCACATGACACAGCCATCGCCCCATGTGAATTAGTTTAGTAACACAGTGCCCGAGGGCCGTGGGGATGCAGACCAGGGGTGAGGAAGCTGCAGGAAGGAGAGTGGGGAGAAGGAAGGAGAAGAGGTAGGTGATGTTCGAGCAGAGCCAAGAAGGAAGAAAACACCCTGTAGAGAGAAAAGCTGAAAAGGCAGGGTATTCCAGGACAAGAACAGATGGGGCCAAGGCTTTGGGTCGGGGATTCTGAGGTGCTCCCCGAGGAAGAGGGGGTATCTTTGCACTCACAGATAAGGCATGTGGGTAGGGAGAAGCAGAGGCGTGGGCTGTGGTGTCTGAGTACTGGGTGTCACTTGAGGTATTTGGCTTTTAATTCTGTGGGAAACCAGAGATGGCCTGAGTTTGTCTGGCAGCATGGACCCATAGAACCTTCCATGTATCTGAGCAGGTAGTCATGTGTGGGTTTTGAACAATCCAGCCCTTGAATGTGGCAAATGTGGCCGAGGAACTGAATTACAGCTATATGGGCTTTTAATTGTTAAAATATAAATTTAAATGGTCTTAAGAGCTTGTGGCTACTTATCAGCACAGCTTTAAGAAGTCACAGATGGCAACCCTGGAGAGAAGCCATGACCACAATTTTTGCAAAACCAGTCTGACAGTCATGTGACTGAGGGGCTGGAGGTACTGATCCTTGGGGTGGAGGTCGCGGGGGTGGGCGGGGGGAGAATTAGAGCATTAATGTGACAACTTGGGGATCAGGTGAAGACCTGGGAAAGATTGGACCCTGAAATGGGTTGCAGTACTTGGTGGAGTAGAAGGGTGTTCACAGAGGGTGAAATCTGAGGCTGGGCTCTGAGTAGGGGGAGCCACTGTAGTTAGGGTCCTGCAGAAAGCTGTGACTTGTCCCCCACAAATCAGGCGGGTCCACATCAGCTTGAAGTCCAGGCAGGGGATGGATGGTGAGACTGAGAAGTTCTGATGGCGAGTTGGCTTGTGATACTAGGAACATATGAACCCTGTCTTGACAGCATCCCTTCCTTTCAGTCTCTAAGAGTGTCTTATCTGCTAAGGGAAGCACAGAGACATCCCTCCCACTCCCAATCCAATGTCCTAAAATTCAAAGGTGCCTCCTTTTTCTAAAGGCACATTTTATCCTCTGATGAAAAATGAACTCAATATAATCCAAAGGAAATAAAAACCAGGATACTGAAGAGATCTATGCATCCCCATGTTCATTGCCACATTATTCTCAACAGCCAAGATGGGGAAGTAACCTAAGTATCTGTCAATGGGTAAATGGATATAGAAGATATGATATGTATACATATACACACAATATGTGTGTGTGTGTATGTGTAATATGTGTATCTATACAAACACAGTAGAATAGTATTCAGCCAGATAAAAGAAATACTTCCACTTGTGGTAACATAGATCATCCTTGAGGACATTATGCTGTATTAGATAAGTCAAACAGGGAAAGCAAATATTTCATGATATCATTATATGTGGACTCTAAAAAAAATTAAAAAAAAAACATGGAGTGAGTGGTGTTACGAAGGTTTGGGGGGTAGGAAATGGGAAAGTTGTTGTTTAAGAGTATAAGCTTGCAAGTAGTTGATTAAAAAAAGTATAGATTTAATACATACTACAAGGATTACAGACAACAAAACTCTATTATAAACATTAAACTTGCTAAGAGACTACATCTTAATTGTTCCCTTTACTAGAAGAAATTATTATTATTTGATGAGATAGGGTTATTAGCTAATGCTACCATGGCAATCTTATTGCAATACAACTGGATCAAATTGATGTGTCGTGCACCTTGAAAGTATACAGTGTTAGAATTGAGAAAGTATCTCAATTCTAAAAGTGGACGCAACTTAAAAGCAAATTTCATCAATATTCAAATGGTTGTATTTTTTTTTTGGTGGAACTTGACAAAACTAATCCTAAGATATTCATGGAGATATTCAAGTGTCAGAGACAGGTAAGATGATTGGGAAGAAGGATAAGGTGTGTATTGCTCTCCCATACAGTAAGATTTATTTGAAAGATATGGTAATTAAAATAGTGTAGATTTGGTACATCGATAAACAAATCAATCAAAGGAACAGGACAGTTCCTTTAACAGAAAAGCTGTTAAATATATATATAGGAACTTGGTAAAAGACAGAGGAAACATAGCAGATACATGGTATTAAGGAGGGTGATTTGATTCAACAAATGCTGTGAGGAAAAATACTTTATAGAAGAAAAGAACATTTCACTCCTACTTTATACCACACACAGACATCAAATATCATAGGAATAAATACAAAAATAACAGAAAGTTTAGAAGAAAAGTTATGAGAATATCTTTGTGATTTTGAGGTAAAGAGGTTGTTGGTATTATTTTTTAATAGTAGAGAAAAAACAGAAAACATAAAGAATAAGATTGATAAATATGACTAAATGAAACATAGTCTTTCATATGATAACAGACATTTGTATAAATGACTTGCGAGGATTACCATCTGGCATATATGAAGCACGCCTGTAATCAATAATACAGAGACTAATAGTCCACTAGAAAAAAAGATGGACAAAGGATACGAGCAGAGACAGCACAGGATACAAAAATCAAACAGCCAAAATTTGTGTAGGAAAAAATACTCCACCACATTAGTAAATCATAGATATGAATGTTAAAATAATATGCCTTTCCCCACCTGTTATATGAAGCTGATTTTTGTAGAGTCCATATAGAGAGATATACTCTTATGGACTACCTGAGTGCCCCCAAATTGGTACAACTTATTTGGATATTAATTAAGCAATAACAAATAAACTTGAAGATTTATGTGCATCATGACCTATTACCTCAATTGCCAATACTCTTTCCAACTTGTGCACAGGCAGACCCATGCAAGTGTGGCCACTGAATAAGGCAAAATGCCTACCCCAGCAGCACCCATAACATATGTCAATGACATGCATCAATACATATCAATACATCAAAGACAACCAATGGGGGATGAATAAATAGGTTGTTACCAGGGCAGAGACATTACCAGTCAAGAAATAGGTTACTGTGTAGGCAACATCTGCTGAGACGTGGGGTCACTCCCTGGTAAGGGTGTGCACACTCTTGCGGTCGTAGCTTTTCTTGCTTCCACACAGCTGTATCGGTGAGCTTGCGCACCTGCCTTGTCTAGGAAGCTCTGCTAGGCATTATCTATTGGCAAATGAAGCCTCGAAAAGGGACATGTCCCCCCATTGAGCCTGTTCACAAATGGGCCATCAATTTCACATACAACTCCAAAAAAATGAGTCCAAAAATAGAGCGAACATTGGCAGCCTCAGGGAGGAGCGTGGCTTCCCGCAGGGCTGCTTCTGAGAAGACAACTTCATTTGGACAGATTTGTGCTGGTGTGTCTGTTAACAACATGATCTCCTTGATTTACCGATTTCTTGAGGAAATCGCAGGGCTGGGAGAGATGTTTGCACAAGCTGGCTTCCCAAGGTAAATCCCAAGGCACAGAGCCAGGGCCTGGCATCAAATTGAAAGATAGTACAAAGGAAACTAATTAAAACCCGGGCAATGGGATCCGACAGCAGCAGACAATTCAAGTGGAATCAGTGCAATAAAAGTTCCACAAGGGCAGGGACTTTTAGCCTGTTTTATTAACGGCTGAATCCCCAAATCGAGACAAATTCCTGGCACAGAGGATGTGATTAGTAAACATTTGCAGAATGAATGAGCTGAATTCAATTCATTCCACATTTCTTGAACTGCTACTCTATGCTGAGTAGGGCACTGGATTTGCAAAGTTATCCCAGTCTGGTGGAGGCAAGCAATAAAAAACAAACACAAAAATAAAAAACAGGGAAGGTGAAAAAGAAGTTAAAAAACAAAGAGCCATAATGGACTATATTAAGTGCTGAAATCAAACTGTGTAAAATTGCTGAGGGCAAAGTGACCAGGGTGTAATTCTTTGTAGGAGTATCTTCAGAGAGGCAGTGATAGTCCAGGTTTGGAAAGGTTAGTCTGGCACACAGGAGGATTGAGAGGGCATCCCAGGTACAAAGGGGGAAAGATGCTCAGAGGAAAAGGTATGGAGATGTGAAAATGAAGAATCTATTTAGGGACCAATGGCTACCAAAAGCAAGGGCAAAAGAGGTTTATCCCAATAAAGTGCAGATGATTAAAAATTAATGCATCTCCTCAGGTCCAACAAGCATCATGTTTCCTGGAAGAGATAGAAAAGTCATAGATGTGGTCTTGGCCACTGGAGTTAGGTACATTGGAACATGGATGAGGTGCTGCCTCATCTACCTTTGTATTTCCAAGAACTGCAACTCACTTGACACCAAGCAAACACAGTAAATGTTGGTGAACATGCTGCTAATTCAGAGTAATAAATGAAAATAAAGAGGAGGCTCAGGGTCTACTCAGAGGCAGAGCATGCAGCAGTGAAAGAAATAGCAATAGTATGGGCTTTGATGTTAATGGATCCAAGTTCAAATCCTGGTCCCACCAAGTGTAAATGGCCTACAGTGAAATGCTGGCACTCCCCGAGGCTCTGTTTCCTCATCTGTAATGTCTAGACCTCTGTGACTGGTGCAGTTATTTATATAAGCAAAGGCCTCTAGGATCTGTTTTCAGGGCCACACGCCCTGCAGGGTGGTATAGGAAGTTCACTTCTCTGAGAAAGTCCATTGTGCAAGAGCATCTTTGGAGTCTGACCCAGTGTGAAGCAAAGCTCTACTACTGTCAGGCTGGGTAGCACTGAGGAAGCTGTTTGGGGAGGATTAGGAAATGTTAATGGAGTTTAAGTTATAACTGATTATCGACTAGAATTTTATTAATGGAGTTTAAATTGACTAGATCTTTGATATCAAGGCTGCTAGATGGGAAAGCCCCTACCACAATGTAGACTACACAAGCATTGTGTTGGTCGTGTCATTACACAGCAAATCAGCACAGCTGAGTGAACACTACACATTTATTATCTAACAGTTTCTGTGGGTCCAGAGTCTGGGCAGTGCTCCCCTACCAGGCAGTGATTGAGGGAGTCCGTCAGGGCTCAGTTTCATTGGGGGCTCATCTATGGAGGGATCTGTTTAGATGGGTGTGGGCAGAATTCAATTCCTTGCAGTCTGTTGGCCAGAAGCTGTCCTTAGTTTCTTGTCATGTGTCTTTCTCCATGGGGCAGCTCACCAGGGAGAAAAGCTCTCAGCCATATGGCCACTGTAGTTAGGTGTCAATCAGGGGAGTGATACCCTAGTACCTTTGGCATATTCTATTGGGTAAAAGTGAGCTAAGGGTTCAGCACTCAGTCAATGGGAGAGGATGACACAAGGACATGGACACTGGCAAGTAGGGGCCATGGTGTCACCTTAGGATCTGTCCACAAATCATATAGCACATCTTTCTTATTATCTATTGAATTCTCAGCCCCTAGAATAGTGCCTGGATCAGAGTAGGTGCTCAGTTAAGATGTGCTTGAATGAAGGAATTGGAAGCTCAAGAATGTGGTCTCCATAAACGGGATGAGCTTGGCTCATATCAGGCATGGTTTTCTCCATTATCTCTGGTGCTCAGGACCAGTGTGTGTGTGTGTGTGTGTGTGTGTGTGTGTGTTGGGGAGAAGGAAGGAATGGAACACACAAGACACTCTTTTATGAAATTTACTAAAAGCAGAGGTGATGACAGTGTCTTGGCATCTAGGGAGAGGGTATGAAGATACCATTTTTAGTACTTGATTGATCTGAGTAGCCTCTAGATAGTCTAAGACAGAGCAAAATTGCACCTCTCACCTTGGTTTCTGGTTCTTTCCACAGTTGCACCAAACTGAAAGGCAAATACTGACTTTATATTGGTGCTCACAATCTTTGTCATGATCACTTACAACTCTCCTTATGTGGCAAATTATCAGGAATTAATGCTACTCAACAGTTCCTCACTGGATATTAGCAAATACTTTCACTAGTAAAACAAGGACATAATACAAAAGTAATATATAAAATACACAAAAATGTATAAAATAACAAATAAATAATAAAAACAATAGAAAAGCATCCAATCTGGATTTCCAGATCCTTGTTATAAGGTCAGGTTTAGTCCCCAGGGCTGGTCAGTGGGTAAGTCTGGGGAGAGGACAGACCCTGAGTCCGAGTCTGTGTAGGTTTGGCTGTAGGTCCTGCTCTGAACTTGACCTGATTGTATTTGAGGACAGAATGGGGTCATCTGAACTTGTCAGAGGTCTCTGGCCGAGGTAGCATCTAAGCTTGTGTCCTGAAATTGACCTGTGCTTGAGGGAAGCAAAGGCTTTCTCTTCCCTCCCACTGGCTGGGACTTGAGGGAAGGGCAGCTCTTTGGTGGATTTAGGAGATACCCAGCCCCACATAGTCCCACCGAGGAGCAGGGGCTGCTCAGACACCGGATATCCCCACTCTGAGTGTTTCCAAAGACCAGACAGTTGTAGTCAGCGTCCCCAGCTTCTTACCCACTCGTGTTGCAAAGGACCTTGGGAGAAAGTTTTCATGGGAGGGGGCAATTCAATGCTTGGATGGAAGAAGCCGATTGAAATCAATGAGAATTGATTTAGAGTTTGGGGGCCATTGTGTTAAAATCTCCTACCTCTTGATAGAGCCTTATGAATATTAACAAGGTTAAGATCAATAAGGAGCTGATTTTCAGATGCAAACCCGACTTCTTCATGTGTAGATTAAAGAAACAGAATGATGACATTTCTTTCTGCACTGCCCCCACCCAATGCTGAGGGGGCCTAAAATAAATAAATTCTAAATGACACGTTTTGACATGCATGTATGTAGGACATCTTTGCTCTCTGTGCTTCGATCTGAGGATGTTCTGTTCAGGGCAGGTATGCAAATGTGTGTGTTTATTCAGTCATTGATTCATGATATCATTATATATAAATAAAATATATATGATAATAATTCCTAAGTCTCATTTCAATCTTCCCATCACTATTATTTATCTCCACATCTCATTTTGGCTTTTGCCATGGCCTCATAATTGGTCTCTCTGCTTTCCCTTTCTGTTCATCCTACAAGACACCGCAGAAATGATTTTACTAAAACTCTGATTCAGAAAAGTCTCTCCTCCCCTGAAAACTCTGTCAAATTGCCCCCTTTGCCTTTATGATGATGTCCTATCTCCTTAGTACAATATTCAAGAAGGTCAGTGCTTAGCTCTCCTCATTTACACCCCAACAAGTGTCACACATCTAAACTGAGACCTGAAAGATGAGAATGAGCTACTCTGCAGAAAACTAGTGGAAGAACACTCTCGTCAAGCATCAGAGCAAATATGAAATCCCTGAGAAAGAAACAATCATGATGTGTTTGAAGAACAAAAAGCAAGCAGGTGAATGTGGGGATGGGGCAGTGATTGGCTGGTTGTGAACGGCCCTTTCCTACTGAACAGTCACCCAGGATATATCAAGAAGGAAGAGTCTAGGCATCTTGTGGGGGAGCATTAATAAGTGTATAATTGTGACGCATGTCACACATGGGTGGAGCTGGATATTGTTCATAGCACAACTGCAATATGTTCCCTGCATATAGAGCAACCTAGAAGCCCACAGTAGAGCACAGAAAGTGCAGCAAGCATTCAGAGGCACTCCCTCCTGCTCCAGACTCTTCAACTTCTTTCTCAGACCTGCTGCAGGGCTTGGATGAGAATCCACTGATCTCAGCCATCCAAGTTGGGAGCCTAGGCCTGGGGCTTCTCCCCTGCATTTCCGAGGTATCACGTTCTCTGTTCTTTTGAGTGAGGTCACATACTTCTCAGAATACCACTTATCGGGAATTTCTCCTGCCCCGAGCAGAGACTAGGTCACTTCCACTTAGCTGCCTTCCATTATCGACTGACCCAGTGAGATTTATTAGGACTTCAGAGACACAGGCAGTGGCCCCGGGCCCTGGTACTTTCGGATACACCGGCACATTTTCCCACTCCTTGGTCTTTCCCTTCTGCAGTGTCCCGAACACCTCGGGACATTTGCTGCTCCCCTCCTTTGCAGGTGTTGACACTGAGGCCTGGACACAATAAAGGCCGCCCCCAGTCTCACTGTGAGTGGGTTCCTGTAATAATTAAAAGAATATGGCATTGGCATGAAAACAAACACACAGATCAATGGGGCCAAAGAGAAGTCCAGAAATAAACCCACACATGTATAGACAATTAATTTATGACAAAGGAGTCAAGAATGAACAAGGGGGGAGGCCCTCTCTGAAATAACAGGAAAACTGGACAGCCCCATGCAAAAGAGTAAAGCTAAATTACTCTCTTACACCTACATGAAAAAAAGAATCAAAATGGATGAAATACTTGAACATAAGCCCTTGAAAAAATACCTAGGAGAAAACATAAGTTGTAAATTCCTTGACATAGCCTTAGTAATGATTTTTTAATGTGATGCCAAAAACAAAAGCAAAAATAAACAAGTGGGATTATAGCAAACTGAAAAGCTTCTCTAATTCAATGATCGAGAAGGAGAGCAGCTGCCTTTCATGGAAACATGATGGAAGCAGTGATAGTGAGGTCCTTGAAGAGCACCTTGAGGGAGTCCAAAGGTCTTGTCCCATCACCCCAATTTCAGCAGCACTGACAGGGTGTCTTACTTTGACTGAAAATGATCCCCTAAATCTTGCTCATCCTTACACTGGGGTTCTAAGTTCAAAGCAGAAAACCCTTTGTGAGGTTCTGGGTCAGGGTCTCCTGGCTTGGGAAATTTTACTAAAATTTGGCTTCTCACTCTAGCAGATTGTGTCCCTGGGAAGCAGCCTCAGAGATGGAGGTTTACAGGCAAGGAGGTGTCCTGGGCTGGACTCCTGGAGATATTATGATAAAAGAGTGAGGGCAGCAGGGCCAGGCAGAGATGTTGAAGTCCCCACCACTCCCGCCTCAGGGAAGCTTGTAATTACTTTTTAGGAACATCCTGATTTGAAGCCAGGGACTTTATATTCCCTGCCTTGGCTGTTCATTGACTATGGGTGCCCCTGGGCATAGTATTGGGATGGGCAGCTTCCTTCAGACAAGGGCAGTTCCCAGAGGTGGATACATTCATGGGCTGTCCGGAGAGTTCCCTGGCAGCTGGGTGAGTGCCTCAGTCCTGCGAAGGCATCTGGGTGGCATGACACAGTGCCCCTGTGCTCACCTACCAAGGTGGATCATGATCTGATGCTGTTCCCTACCTTCTCTTTCCCTCCGTCCTCCTGCCAGGCAGGTCCACGAAGAGGCTTCTGGCCTTGCTGTAGCCTTTGTTGCTACATTTCTAGCCTCCCCTTCCCCTCTATTCTCTTATCTTATACATCAACCAAACACCAGTGCCCCCTGGACAAGATGGGAATGTCATCCATGGGCTCCCATACCTCCTTTCCTTAAAATAGCTATTCTCTCTCTCTCTCTCTCTCTCTCACTAAGTTCAAGCTTTTTTCAGGCCAATTTATCAGATCTCACCAACCTTTTCTAGGCCATGGTATAAAAGTCTTTATTCTCAATAATTTATTATTTCATATACTTTAATATTTATATTAATTAATATTTATATTATTTATTTAATATAATTTGTTCTTTTAATAATTGCCATTATTCTTTTAAATTTAATCACAGTTAATGCATTTGCTGTTAAAAAGTATTCAAATGATACAAAGAGTTCACTACTTAACCTTCTCTCCACTCGTTGGCTCACTTCTCTCCCCAGAGGTGATACATTTCTTAATTTTCATGTATCTACCTGTACATGCCAGTTATAAACATGTGGTTTCATTATGTTATATGGCAATATATATATTTTGTCTTGAACCTTTATTTATTCAATTAATGTATTCACTGACAGTACCAGCTCATGAGGGCCTGTAGTGTGCACCTCTTCCTGACTCAGACCCAGCAGCACCAAACTGGGAGCTTGCCACTGGTCATGGTGCAGTATTTACACCATGGGCAGCAGCAAACATGGTAAACAGGCTTTATTTATTTTTTTTTCCTGGTAAGCCAGTTGTTAAATGAATACTGGGGATTATAGGTATCTTCCTATTTGTATACATTTATGTAATTTGTCCTCACTGCTGCAAAATATTGATCAATGGATTAGTGCAGCTTATTTAAGCATTTCCCTGGGTGAAGATGTTCACATTAATATCCTTGTTTCATTTGCACATACAACACTTCTTGAACCCCATGGGGGTATTTTCATTTTGGGACACAATTGTGTCATTTGGGACATACTTGGAGAGTCACTGAGCATAGTACTCTTGGGGTGAATCTAATGTGAGTCTTTTGTTTTAGTGAACAAGGTTAAGTTGTCCTTAAGACAAGCCACTGATAGGCACTCCTATCGGTGGTTCCTCAGTACCTTTGGGATACCCTTGGATACTATCCGACTTTTCAATAATCACACATGGCTGATCTTCAAACTGGCACCTTCCTAGGCATGTAATGGGAAAACTGCTACTGTGCTGAAGCATTATTAGTAGTAAAAATATAATGATAATGGTGATGATGATGATAATGATAGAAGAGTTTTAAAAGCAGTCATGGATAAGCAAGCATCCAAATATGGCTGCCAGTAGCTTAAAAAATGATTTTCTACATTCACAACTTCTCTGTGCAGATTTGGTTCCTAAAAGTCATTAAAGAATTAATGGGGGCTTGGGCTTGTCTCAATGCTCTGACTGATTAAAACTATCCTCTTATGAATTCTAATTTTTGGACCAAAAATTGTTAACTATAACTTTTTGTACAGGACATTTAATTTAATCATGATGATCTAAAATCACAGTCTTTCCCTGTAATAGCTTTAAAGTACCATTTCCAGCCACTCAAGATGAAGTGCTCAGGAATAATTCAGGTGCCTCATCTAATGCCCTGGCTTAGAGACCTCCGGCAGAAAATGGGGATTCTGCAGTTTGTTTTTACTGGATGTATTGATCTGACCTGCAGAATTTCTTTCCTCCACAGCTAAATCAGTAAATTCCACACTTAGTTGGCATTTTACTTCAGTACTTTTAAGAAGAGTTGAATTTGGAGTCATGAAACGATATATTGTCACTGTTACTGATCCTGGCACCTCGCTATTAAGGGGAGTCTATAAAATTCTTGCCTGCGTGTAGAAAATTGCTATTGCCAAACATTAAGGATGAGATAACCCTTTTGAAAATAAGATATACCTCCTTGTATTCAATTGTACATCTCTTCAGGAGTCTTCAGTAAGAGTTGTCTTAGCAAATGGCATGTTTGGATTTTTCAAATTATAAGGAGCACAGGACCTTTCTTCAGAGACTGGCCTTATGCCTTTCCCTTCCTTTTCAGAATCAAGTTATTAATTCAAAATGCACTTTACAGAACGATAGCTAAGTTCTTTGAACTTCACTGAAATGTTACCATGTACTACCGAGTGTGTTAGATGTTTCCTAGCTATTATTTAACATAATCTTCAGCACTGCTTTGTGGAATAGATACTGTCATTACTCCCATTTTATAGGAGATGAAGTTGGAACTTAGAGGATTAATAAATTAACAAACTAGTGAGTGACAGAGCTCAGACTCCAACCCAGTGCTTTCTGCTTGGAGACCCAGCCTCTCCTAAGGTGGAGTCTAATTGAATTTTTTTTTTGGGGCGACCAATTCTTTAAAGATCAAGATGGTGATACAGAGTTGAGAGCAAATAAGCAGGAAGACCTCAAGCCCAGCAATGCACTTCTCCTTTGGTATTGTAGGTAAGAGATTGCAAGGCAAGCTTGCTTCTCCTCCCTTCTGAAGACTGGAAGCAAGAACCAGCTCACAGATGATTTTTGCTTTTTCACCTTATGTAGGCAAAAAGAAATTTTAAAACCAGAAAAAGAAAAAAATGAAAGAGAAACACACACACACCCCTATCCCTCATAAGCTTTAAAAAGTAGTATCTAGGGGAACAAAGAAAATGCTTGATTCCACAGGCACTCCTGCTTAAAAGGGGTCTTGTTAAAGTGAAAGCTTAGGAAAGACAAAAGACTGCAGCTTTCCTGGATGTGATGTTTATCTCCAGCAGAGCCGTACCATTCAAACTAATCAAAGTTTTACTGGGTTCAGAAATGCCAAACCAGCACATTTTGTATTCCTATTCCCCCCAAAACACTGTCTGTAAGTGAAAAACATCTGCATCTAAAACAAGACAATTAACAAGAAGACAGGCAAGATGCTAATGCTGTGGGTCTATTTTTGCTCACCAGCTAACTGAGGAGCAGAAGCAAGGAAGGAGAGCGTGCCTTCCTCTTTTTCATTTATTTCTATTTTTTCAGCTGTTATAAAATATACATCAGATAAAATTTACCATTTTAACCATTTTCTAAGTTTCTACAATTCAGAGTTATTAACTCCATTCATACTGTTGTGCAACCACCACCACCATCCACCTTCAGAACTTTTACATTTTCCCACAATGAAACTGTGACCTACTAAACACTTCCTATTCCTCCCTCCTCAAGACCCCTGCAACCACCATTCTAGTCTCTATTTCTGTGAATCTGGGATTTCATATCAATGGAATCATGCAATATTTGGCCTGTTTGTTTCACTTAGCATATCAAAGTTCATGTTGTGGCAGATGTCAAAATGCCCTGCCTTTTAAAGGCATAATAATTTCCCATGTGTACATAGACCACATTTTGTTTATCCATTCATCTGTCGATGGGAACTTTTGTGTTGTTTCCACCTTTGGCTATTGTGAATAATGCTGTTATGAAAATGGGTGTACACATAGCCAATCATGTTCTTGCTTTCAAATCATTTGGGTACATACTCTGAAGTGGAATTGCTGGATCATACGGTAATTCTGTGTTTAATCTTTTGAGAAATTGCTATGCCCGAGTGTGCCTCTGTTAACTTTTATTGAGGCTTGCTTGTTCAGTTTAGATCCCTGGGAGACACTAGGGGGAGCACCCAGAAGGGCTTTGTAGGGGAGTGCCACTCCCAGGGGTCTTCTGGGGGAAGGTGTTTGGTGATTCTGTTATCATCCACCTTGTGGAGGAGATGCCTCCAGAGAAAGAGAACAACTCTCTTTTGGAGTCAGAGATTAAATAGCAATTGATTTCATACAAAGAGGCCATTTTTGGTAGCATGAAAAATGCTAAACAGGTAGAAAAAGCTGTGTGTAAAGCAAAAAGGACTTCATTTGACTCCAGGATAGATGTCGTCTTAGTTTCAACACACTCTTTTGTTATCTGGTTATGTAAAACTCTTCTAAAAACAATTACAATATGAATTACAACTTTTTTTTTTTCATATGCGTGCCCACATTTCTGGAAAATTCTGCTGGACTTTGACTGGTACCCCAAAGTATGGGGGCATTTCCTTTACATCATTCACTTCTTAAAACAACCCCTGAAGTTGTTTTTTTTCATTCCCATTTTTCCCACAGCAAGAAACAGAATGCTCCAGAAGTCGAATAAAGCACCCAAAGCTTTGATGAGCTATTAATCACTCCAAGGTGTTAGGCTTGGCAGTAACTCTTAAAAGTTGTATCTAAAGCCAAACTCTCAGACATTCTCCTCAAACTCATAGGTATGTGTAACTGGAGCCTTTTTCAGTTGTAAGTCACAGGAAACCCTATCCAAGCTGGTTTAATCAAAAAGGGAATTTATTGACTCATATAACCGAAAACTCTATGAGTAATTGGTCTTCAGATGTGGCTCAATACAGGGGGTGAAATGATGTCATCAAGTTTATTTTTTTAGCCTCTCAACATGAGTAAATGTGGTTTCTTTTCTATTTCATTTCCATTCTCAGGTAGCCTTGCCTCCTGTTATAAAGCATTCCTTTCACCTTTCCTTCTTGTAGAAAGGAACCCTAGGTGGTCATAGCTACATCACCTGGAGAATCTTCCTGATTAGATAGAGTGAGGGCATGAGCCCACCTTTTACTGGAGCTGGGAAAGATACACTGGAGTATGTGTTCCATCTCCTGCTCTTCCCAAACCCTCCAGGCTGAGGGTTGCAAAGGGACAGGTATCTAAAATTAGAACTGTTACCCGGATAATGGAGATTGTACACTGAGAAGCCAGTAAATAAATTTCTACTGCTACATTTTCAACTCGTTCTTCACTTTCTTTTACTATTGAATCTTAAGTATTCCGCACTTGCCTAGAAAATTCAGGAACAGGGCCTCCCCTGGTGGCGCAGCGGTTGAGCGCTAGTTTGCAAAGCCGCCTGCAGCCTCTGCAGTGCTGGTTCAATCCCTGGCCACTGGCGAGGGTCCCACATGGTGCACAGACCTCTCCTGCCATGCCCACTACTCCCCTCAGCAGTGTATTTTGTCAGTCTGCCTGTTCTGTACTCTGCTCTGGCTCTGGTGAATTCTCTCACCTTCCCGAGCTTCTGACTGTACCCAGTGCTTGTATAAATAAATAAATAAATCTTAAAAAAAAAAAAAATCAGGAACATTCATTTAGTTAATCCTTTCAATAACTCTAGCAGGTAGACACTCTTATTATCTCCATTTAACATATAAAGAAGCTGAGTAACAGGAGGGCTAAGTGACCTGTCAGAGATTGTGTTAAAGGCGGGATTGGAGCCCAGATCAACTGGATCCTGAATCCATTGTTTTCCCTATCACACGCCAGCCTTTGAAAGTTGTACATCCTCACAGTGCAGTGTCAGTGCAATGCCACAGCCTCCTCAGTCTCTTTCTGAATTAGTCCTAGATTACATGGAGCCTCAGATTTCCACCTATGTTTTCTTTAACCCATACATCTTCCCAAAGAATCACCCACAGGCTCTCTCATCCACACAACATGTGTAGACACCAACCATGTATCTGCACCTGCTCTAGAAACTGGAAGAGGCCTTGGGGACTACAGTGGTCAGAGAGGCCACCCAATTCCTGCTCACACAGGGAATGCTTGGAAAGTTAGACTCATGATTCCGAAAAGAATTTCATTGCCTTCACCTGTGACCTGGAGCAACAGACATCAAATGAATACACAGAGTGAATGAACTTTGAGTGTCCTTCCTTCAGCGTTATTCAGATACTTTAAGATGGAAAACAGGACTCAGACAGGCTTTATTCCCGATAGCTTCTATATCCTAGTTACCCAACTCAAAGTTCTGGTTTGGACCCTCTGAGTTCTTTAGACTTATGAATGTAAAGCACGATGATTTTCCCAGTGGCCTCCAGACTTTGCAGGGCCTTTCAGAGATCCATAGCTTAGGTGTCCCCCTGGGGACACCCACTGTCATCGTGAGACTGAGAATGTGCACGGTATGTCGGAGCATCAGTGTCACTGTTCAGTGATGGCACTGGCCTCTGGTGCTGGTCCTGGAAGCAGAGCAAACATCCCACCATGCTGGGAAGACCTGGACCAGGTGTCAGTCACATCACACTATCACCATATCTCTGGGTGGTCTCCCAAAATCTCTTGCCTTTCCTACATTTTGGATGTCTCTTTTGTGGAGGGTAAGGATTGAAATAGAACAACACAAAGGGACATTATTTACTGTGCCAAGATGGAAGTAAAAACAAGCACTGGAGAATATTTTTGTGGCTCTTAGAGAATCTGATTCTGATCAGGGCATGGGATGCCTTGAGGAAACAGTGTTGGGCTTGTGTGCAGAAAGGCATCAGGACCCGAGCTGACTCTAGGCGGCAGGAGTCCAAAGTGGACTTGAGTGTCCATGTCTCAGGACCCACCAGCGAAGGAAGGCTGTTGATAAAGCAGGTCGGACTATTGAAGTGTGGCCAGGAGCCATGCGCATCCTCGTGGGGCTCCAACTCAAGGCTGCTTCCTCCAAGGTCAGCTTCCTTCATGAGGCATTTCCTTCCCCTGTCTGCTCCATAGCTTTGCCACAGGTAGTTAATCTAATTTCTAATTGCATGGATGGGGAAATTCTTGTCCACATTTGAAAGACAGAGACATTCTCTCAGATGTGGCAAATGTTAGACGTCCTTGCTGCTCTCACTCCTACTCTCTGTGTCTGTGGAAAACATGGCTAATCAATTACTGCCTCTTTCCCGCTGGGCTTGGACATAGCTTCAGAGTCTTCAGCACAGCCTTCCAAGCAGCCAGTACCAATCCTTTAAAGATGGAACTTATAATGAAGCTGATTCCCCAAATTAAATCCTGGGTTTTCATCTATGGTCCTTGGTAGAATAGATCCTAATATTCCATCACGGTAGTTAACAAAGCGGCTTGAGGTCTGATTCTCAAACTGAGTGTGAAATCATCTGAACTGAAAAGACAGACAGACAGACAGGCATACAAGTTTGAGGCACTAGCCTAAACCAGTTTTGGGTTCTGCTTTGGGTCAGACTGTGAGCACAAGCTGCCCTGCAGATGTCGCCGGGCAGTCCCCCACTCAGATGTGTCTGGGCTTGGTATAAATGGACTAGAGCATGTCTCCTAGGGCGTCTGGTGTATCATCTCAGTTTCCTGGCTCTCACTCAGATGGGGTCTTAGGTCCAGACAGGATCTTTCTATCCATCCCTTTTCATCATCCAAGTATCATTATAATCTGCAGTTTATTAAGAATTAATAGATAATGGGCTGGCCCTGTTTTCAGTCCTTTTCTGCCATGCGTTAGTAATGGGGGTTTCTAGAGAAAGGGTCACAACAGAGTGAGCACCCACCTCCACATTCATATTTAATCAGATGCTGAGAGGTCCCATGGACAGGATCTCAGAGTTGCCAGGGAATTCTACAGGAAGCCATGGCATCTCACCTCTTAGAGGGACAGTCTGATTGTTAGCAGTATAACATTAATATGGTGAGCCAGAAAAGAAGAGAGAAAAAAGAAGACATTTGTCTGATGTTTCCGTAGAGATCTTACCTAAGGTGAGAGCAGAACAGACCGCAAACTCGGGTGTGAAACTTAATCCTTCCGTTTCACACACCTTTGAAATAATATGTAACGTGAGCCTCAACAGAACAGCATGGGTTGTTGCTGTGACTGCCACTTATTAAGCTGCATTTCATTGTTCTCATTAGACAGTGTGATGCTGTAGAAAGAGCTCCGAAGTCTGACATACCTGGTGTGAAACTTAACCGATCGTATACACTATATAGTTTTGAGGACATTAATTTATCTCCCTAAGCCTCTGTTTTCTTTCTACGGAAACTGGAACAAACTGATATTGTATGAACTGTTCAAATAACTTTTTCTTAGCAGGATGAAGGAACCATGACATTATATATATAAAACAGAGGTGTCTTATTGGGACAAATGTAGGAGATGGTAGATGTTGCTGACCAGGGCCAAGGCAGGGTGAATAAGGCCTACTTTGGAACCAACCAAACACATTGGAAGCTGGAGGCTAGATTTTGTCAGGGCACTTAGATCAAGGTCATATCCACTACGCAACAGTTAACTTTTGGTTCTCTGATCAAACAGGCTGAGCAGTATAAGCAGAGGGGTCTTGCATTTATTATAACCCCAGAACTGGCCTCACTAATGCATGTGTGAGCTGGCCAACCCACACCTACTCTGTTTTTCTAGATAATGGCAACAGCTTTGTGTCACCGAGTTCAATTATTCCTAAGACCAGGACCTAGAGAAGAAATAATGCATTTCATATCGAAAATGAAATTATTTTGAAGGGCTGTTAAATGAACTTAGTAATCAGAAATAGAATTTTAAGGCTTGACATTGCTTATGCCTGGGGCTGGGACCTTGCTTAGAGATACTCACCCACCTGGGGCTCAGGGTCAGGCAGATGCTTGGTCCAGATGGGTGGACATGGGAGCCTGCAATACACCTGCTTCCCTTTTCTCTCCAGCATGGTTGCTAGGGAGGGTGGAGGAATACTGTGTCTGGCTCTTTTGCTTTCCTTGGCCTCACTTTTTGGTGAATCATTTCCCCTTCTTCATTATTGTTATTTTTTTTTAATTCCATGCTAATGGTGCAGACTCACTGGATTCATGATTTTATTTGAAGCCATCTACATTCATTCATAGGAGCTGAAAATAAAGACTTTGGAGTTGGACATGGAGAGGGTTGAAAAATTCCAGTTTTGCCATATTGAAATTGCATGGGTTTGAGAAAAGTTGTTCAACATCTCTGTCTTCCTCTATAAAGTGGGTTAATAATAGAATTCACAGAGTCATGCGAGGATTAAATGATAAGCCGCAGCAGAGAGCCTAACACAGTGCCTGGTCTGCAGCAAGGATGTTGGAAAGGAACAAGGCACAGATAGATTCAAACAGCATGGAAATGGAAATCACACCCTTGCTGAACTCCCTGGCTGAGTTCAGGGCTGAGATATACTGGATGACATTCCCCTCCCCCCCCCGCCCTTCTTGTGCCACTTGAGCTACTGGATTCTTTGTGCCCTGCATTTCCAAACTATGAGAAATCTCTGTGTCCATAGAGATCTGTCCATGGGCACTGGGTCCTCCCAGCTTGTCTGTCTTTAGCCCCAAAGAACAGTATCTAGACCAGCCAATGCCAGATGCTTTCCCGCTCAGGGGAGTCTCCCTGATTCCCCACCGTGAGCGGTAATTGTGCTTGCTTTGCCAGTTCAGCCTTTTTCTATTTAGCCAGCACTCCAGTCTCACCAGCGAGTCTCATGAGGCCAACAATGAATGTGGTTTAAATGGAAAATGTTTGTGCATGCAGCGTCAATGAAGATGTTATTAATCCAGCTCTAGGAGACAGCTGCTGCCAGCTGCTGGAGAAGCCTCAGTCACAGAGCCTGAGGAGTTGGTGATACTGCAACTGCTGGGCTGGGAGGCAGCTACAAGTCTCAGGTCCAAGCCACCTCTGCTGTTTGTGTTCCCTTGTCCTGCCTGTCCATTCCACGTGGGCTCCTTTGTCAGGATTAAGGCAGTTGTCTCAGCTCCTGATGTGTCTTTTTCCATCTCTGGGCAAATCTGTTCATCACAGATTTTTGTTTGCTTATTTCCTAGCAATGGCCACAGATTTGCTTTTCAGAATATCCTCTCAGAGATGCTAATCCAGATGCTAGTGATGAGAGGCTGCAAAAAAAATCCCTTCCCCATGATAGCTTTATAGATTTTAAGAGGACATGTGTGGCCCAGGGAGATTTCTCTGCTGTAGGTGAGCATCTCAGTTCCCGTAGCAGTGCCTCAGATAATGTGGCTCCCTCGTCCGCATTAACTACAACTCATACTTCAGCTCCTCCTTGAACTAGCTGTGCAACTTTAGGGAAGTGACATTACAGCTCCCAAACCTCAGTTTCTGCATGTGTAAAATGGGAAATGCATATTTATCTACTTTAAAATAGTATGTGGCTGCAAGACATGTGAAATTTAAATGAGGAAATTAAAAGGTGTTTGAAACAGCGTCTGGCACCTAGCAGGCACTTAATAAATATTAGTGATCAATATTATGGTTATTTTGTCAGTCAGTTTTGAGCACAATACCCTAGGTATGTTCTGACTTATCCAGAGATAATCAAAAGCTGCCAGGGTCTATAAGCTACTTTGCCTCCCTCTCCCCTGGCTGGTCTTTTCCTCAGTTGGCCGCAGTCCATCCACACTGACCTTCATCCCTCTTTTGCATATGGCAAACTCTTCCCTGCCTTGAGATCTTCACTTATGCTGCCTTCATTTTGGGGTACGTTCCTTGTTATCACCTGGATATACACACTTTTGATCATTGTCACTCAATTTCAGGTCTCACTTTTCCAAACTTCACCTCCTAAGAGAGGTTTTCCTTGATCATCCATTTCAATATGTTTCCCCAATAATCTCCCACTGCACTCTACCATTGTCCCTTATCACATGCGCCAAAATATGCAATTGTGTATCTACCTTTGTGTTTACTTTTGTAATGTTTGTTTTCACTGCTAGACTGTCAGCAATGTGAATACAAGGACAAAGTCTTTCTACTTATTTTAAAACATTTTCTCCAACATGTGATAATGGAAACTTTTAAGCATACAGGAAAGTGGAAAGAATTGTAGGAGTCTTCATTTCTATATGCAAAATGTTAATCTATGATCTAAGGGGTATGTGTGCATAGGGAAGTTCATTCTACAATTATTTATCCCTTAGAACTTCCAATTAACATTTTGCTATCTTTAACACATTTGTTCATTTATCATACTTCTCTCCAACCATCCATCCATCCATCCATCCATCCATCCATCCATCCATCCATCCATCCATCCATGCATCCATTTTTTGATGCATTTCAGAGTTGAAGACATTAGCGTGTTTCACCTCCATTCAACATGCATTTATTGTTAACTAGAGCTGAATATTAATTATTATTACTTTCTCTTGATGTAAAATGTACATATATATAATGAAATATACATGTTCTAAGAATACAATTTTGTAGTTTTGAAAATGTATATGCCTACCTAACACAACCCACTCAAATCATAAAGCATTAATGGTAAGCCCCAAAGTTTCCTTTTTCCCTTTCTTAGTTGAACTCAAACTTCACTCATCCTTGAGGCAATTGCTATTCTGGTCTTTTTCAACATTGGTTAGTTTTTCTTTTTCTAGAATGTCATAGCAATAAAATCATAGAGCATGAATTCTGTTTTTGGAAGGTTTCTTTCACTTAAAATGACATTTTTGAGATTCTTCTAACTTTTGACATATATATAGGTATTTAATTGTTGAATTTAAACTATTTTTTTAATTTTTTAATTTTTAATTTTTTAATTTTAATTTGTTTATCTGTTCTACTGAATGGCACTGGGGCTATTTTGTATTTTAGGCCATTATAAATAAAGAGGTATGAAAATTCAATTATCTATTATACTCATTTATCTTGTTCTCTGGTTATCATGAATTAAAAAACCATGAGTATTTATTACATTCCTTTATCTTAGGTAAATATCCAGGAGTGAAATTGTTGCATCGTAGTGTAAGCCCAAGTTTACTTTCATAAAACACTGCTGGGCCTTTTACCAAAGTCACTGGAGGAAGTCTGTGTTGTTTGCTAATATCAACCAGCTAATAAGTAAGTTTGCCAAGAAATAGGAATCTAATATTGTTAAATTAATGCATACAGAAAATTAATGTAAGTATAGTGAATGTGTCAGTCCTATTGTAGTATTTTACTAGTGAAATGTGACCCTCCACAAATCAGTTAAGTTCTTTAAGCTCTCGATTTCATTTTATGTGGGCATAATAAAATATACCTTAGATGTTTGCTGAAAGGATCAGGCTTGAAGGACTAAGGAGAAAATGGTGGTAGATTTTTAGAGTTCAATGGTGTCTTTTATGTAATACTGTTGGATTCCCCCTGGCCACTGACCCCCCCCCCCCACACACACACATACTATTGCAAAGATACTGGCACACGACAACTGGGGACTATGACAAGGTTTTCACTGGAGAAACAGGGGGAAGTGAGGGACCAATAAGCAATTGGATCAACCATTTGTCCCTTTCCAGGGCAGATTAATGTTTCTGTCTAAAGTTAGCATTTATGTACTTGACTTCTCCTACATTTTCTCCCCTTCAGATTGAATGTCTAGGTTTGTCTGATTTTTAAACTGGGTTATTTGAATGTCAAACTTTCGATAACACTTTAATAGAGGTGTCCATTAACCCATGCTAAATTAGAGCCCAGCGTCTCTGGAAATACATGTGACATCCACATGAATACCAAATGCCTTCATTAGGCGCAGTGCTTACGTGATGAATACCAAATGCAGAGCCCCACTCAGGGACACAGACTTTGCTCTCAGGAGTTGCCAACACATCTTTGCTTTTCCTCAGCGGTACCAGTCAGCCCCGTTTGCTGTTTATTTCCAGGTGATGAGACATGGCAATAGTGGCTTTAGCTGAAGTAAATAAATAGCATCCTATCACCAAGTTCAGAGATGGAGCAGCAAGGAGCCTGGGACAGATCCCCCAGGAGTCAGCAGGGGGACGACCACTTGGTATGCAAGACGGATTCCAAACACTTCATAAAAGGCGATAACTTTCTTTGACCAATGAATATATTATTTATAAGTGATTCCAGTGCCTTCTTCTCCCCCTCCTCTGCTGCCAATCCCCCTGCCCCACATTTTCACAGTACGTTGTAGCACTTGTTCAATGATGAAGCCCCTCATGATAAATAATTTATAAAGCAATTTACAAGTACATTATTTTTAGCAATAAGATAAGACCTGGAAGAAAGTGTTTTACTGATACACACACACACACACACACACACACACACACACACACACACACACACAAACCCACCATGGATTGTAAATAGCAAGCTATAAGAACACCAGTAAGTAGGCAGGGATAGGCATGAGGTGAAGGGTGTTACAAGTCAAGGTGCTGGCCCTTATACATGAACCATGTGTAATGAATGGAGCAATAAGCTCCATTTACATAATAAGCAAGAAAAAATCCACTAAAAAAAAGTCTTTTCTCTCCTTTCTTTACATGTAGCCACTAAGGTTTTTCACACTATGATTCTACATGAAGACATCTTTCCCACAATGCCTAACTTTTCTCAAACATGTCCATTAATACAGGCCCACTATTAAGAATTCTCCATGAATTCCTTCATTTTAGCTTCACTATCTCTACAACATATATACTATTATTGCCCTCATTATATGGATGAAGAAACTGAGGCTGTCTTCAGGTCTTTAATATTCCCTCTTTGAGCTCCCATTTCATTTAACACCACTCACTCAAGTGCCCACTCAATCACTAATATTCATTGGGAATTTGTTGAGATCCTATTCCATGTCAGGTGTGTGCTGGGACCCGTTATGTGTGGGCACATGATGCGTCTAGAGTGGTGCTATCTACTAGAAATGGACTACAAACTGCAGATGTCAAATTTTCTTGGAGTCATCTTACAAATAAGGTAAAATGCATTTCAAAAGCATATTTTATATAATCCAATAGATCCTAAGTGTTCTATTTCAACATGCACTCAACATAAAAACTATTAAGGAGATATTCTAAATTCATTTCTGAACTACTTCTAAAACCCAGTGTGCTTGTATTTTAGAAACCCATATGCATATGACACATCTCAATTTGTACTCCACATTTCCAGTGATCAATTAGTACATGAGACTTGTGGCTCCTAGACTGGATGATAAAGGTCTAGAGTAAAACAAAGGAGGCCAATGCATTAAATGAAAATATCACTGTAGTGTCACATTTCTCTCAGAGAGATCAGTATAGGTAGGTCAAGAGACAGTGAAGGTAAAAATTCAAGAACTGGAAGGAGGAATTTAGCTGAAGGATTATGTAACAGAGTAGAAGAGAGGTTGAAAAGCAGGGGCCAATGAGATCAGTGTTCCCCTAACTTCAGTTATTCCCTAAGTCCTCTAGTCAATAATTATCTGATTTCTTGGCTTAGTACTTGTCCTGCTGTTTCTTTACCATTTTTTTGGAAATTGATTTACTTTTCAAACTGAAGTTTCATTCAACTATGGAACTTTCTGACACTATCATCAATGGAAAAGCAGAATTGATTCTTATAAATTAACCATAAAATAAATACAAAAGAAAAGCAAAGTTATTGAATTCTAGTCATAAAGTCTTGCTTGTGCAAAGTGTTGGGGTCTGCTTTGCATTTGTTTGAGAGAGAGAGAGAGAGAGAGAGAAAAGAGCACTTCTGCTTTAGGTCAAGGTGGGGAATAGGTAGGGTTTGTGGACTGTATCTATGCTGTCTACCAAAGAACAAAAACAAACAACAAGATATTTGCAGTGATGACTTTCAAGACCTGGACAAAAGGCAGTGATCCCCGAGAAATGGTAAAACATGAGATGAGTTGCAGAATTGTCTTAACTTCCTGACTAGTTAATAATCTGCCCTATGGTGAGTACTGTTCTGATCCCACCTAACAAAACTTAGAAACAGCACTCCAAAGGGTCAAATGTTTCCAAGTAATTTAACTTCATTTTAGAATAAAGTTAAACAATACTAATAGGATATAAAAGTCACCAGGCTGAAGGACAAGTCAGAAGCCCACGTAGAATCTGACAGCTAACATTCAGAGCTGAGAGTCCGGGATGATGAAGGCAAAGATCATTCACAGGACAAAGTAATGGAGAGGTGACAGCTGCATAGAGAAGAACCTCAGATGTCTGCAGGGAGCCCCCCTAAAGCATTCAGCTGGGCAGTGATTAGTACATTCACATGAAGAGGTCCCAGAATTTTCATACACTGCTGGAAGGGATGTAAAATGGTACACAGCTTTGGAGACAATTTCTTGAAAAGTTATATACCACCATATGATCCAATCCTTTCACTCTTAAGTGTTTAACCACAAGAAGTGAAATCCTAAGTCTATAAAAGATTTGTACATAAATGTTGACAAAAGCTTAACTTATAATAGCCAAATCTTAAGAAACAATTCAACTGTAACCAACAAGTGAATGAATGAACACACTGTAGTATGTGTTGACCCTTCAGCAGCCTGAGGGGTAGGGCTGATGATCTCCCATGCAGTTGAGAATCTAAGAACAACTTCTGACTCCCCCAGACTTAACTACTAATAGCCTGCTGTTGCCTGGAAGTCTTAAAGATAACGTCAACAGTCAATTAACACATATTTTGTATGGTGTGTGTGTGTGTGTGTGTGTGTGTGTGTGTAAGTTGCTAGAAGGTTATCAGGAAGAGAAAATACATTTACACAACTATACAGTATTTATTGATACTGTAAGCTTACATCATTTGTTTATAAGATGATTCATCTGACATTTAGCACCTACATCAATATTGTCGGATATGATACAAAACACTGTAGATGTTATGCATATTAGCAATATTAGGCATCAAAAATGAAAAGATGATATGAAAAAGAAATTCGTATTTACTTACAGGTATAGCACCCATGAATGGATAAGGAAGAAGTAGCAATATGATTACTTTATGGACCTGAACTAAATATAGTTGCTTCATGGCAGCCTAACTTATACATCAGTGAATGATCATATACTTGCTGAAAAATTCCATGTATAAGTGGACACACACAGTTCAAACCTGCGTTGTTTCAGGATCAGCTGCATTCTTACAATGGCATACTACTCAGAAAGGCAAGGAATAAGCCATTGGCACATGTGACAGCAGACATGAATCTCAAGTAATGATGCCAAGTTAAAGACGCTGCCCTCTCTTTCAAAAAAAAAAAAAAAAACGAAAAACAAGAAACAACCCCTACACCATTTATTAGGGTCGTTCAGAGGAACAGACCAAATATAAAGAGATTTATTGTAAGGAACTGGCTAAGGTGATTAAGGACACAGATCCCAGGGGCAATAGCTGACCTATTGTTGGTAGTCTGGAGACTTAAGAAAAACTGATGTTTCCATTTGAGTGTGAAAACAGGAAAAGATATCCCAACTCAAGACTGTCTAGCAGAAGTTCCCTCAGACTGCTTTTTTGATTCTATTTAGGTTTTTAATTGACTTGATGAAGCCCACCCATACTTAGTTTGTTGATTTGATGGTAAATCTTATCCAGAAACTTCCTCAGAGACACACCTAGAATAACCAAAATGACCCCATCAAGTTGACACAGAAAATTAAGCATCTCATCCCTATGTACTATAGAATTCCATTTACATAAAATTCTGGGAAATGCAAACAAATCCACAGTGGCAGAAAGTCAATCAGTGGTTGTGTATGGGATGGGGGATGCAGGCCAAGGCCAGAGGGAGGAATTACAAAGGATTCTGGGAAAACACTGGGGGTGATGGGACATATCCAGGATCTTGCTAGTGGTGATGGTTTCATGGGTGTTTATATATGTCAAATTTTATCACATTACAAATTTTAAATATTGTAAATGTGCTTTTCGCCAATTAAACTTTAATAAATCATTTTTTGTTAAAAGAGGAACTCAGCAAGTATTCAAAAATGTTTATCTAGTACTAAATTGTCTTCTCAATATAAGCAGAGTTAGAGAAAAAGACTTGAAAAGAGTACTTCTTTCTATATGAGTCAATATTATTATAAGTGTGTCCATGTGCCAAATAATTAATCTCCCAGAACATCTTGTGGGGAGTATCCTACATTTGGGGAAACTCTTGGTCAGACTGCACAGGGCTGGAGACAAGAGGTGCTGAGGCTCCTTGAGAAACTCCTTGAAACATACCGTGCAAGGGAAAAACCAGGAGGAGGGGGCTGTCGAGGTAATTGGACTGAGCTGAGACTTTTAATTATTTTGGCATGAGTTAGGTTAACATATTGGTTCAAATACTGGACCCCATTCAAGTCCTTGTTCTTGTCCTATAGAAGGTATTAGAACTTGGACATATTAAATAACATCTCTGAACATCCTTTCCATCCTGGATAACATGTGAATATTAACAACTGCCTGAAGTGATGATTTGAGAAGATTAAATTTTATAGCATAAATCACTCACTTCTCTTGCTTCATTTTCCTCAGAGCACTTAATCTGAAATTAGAGCGTTTTAGTTTTAGCTTGATCTTGCTGGTGCTCCTCACTCCTTACCTTGCTATGATTCAAAGCAGCAGACTTACCTGTTCTGTTCAAGGTTTGTCTCTAATATACAGCTCTGGGAACTTAGTAGGTCCTTAGTAAATCTGTTGCATGAAAGAATAAACTCAGGGACTACAGCACTACATCTAGAACACCACAGTTGAACAGCCTTTTAAAAAATTGTCTAGTGAGGTTCATAGAACAAAGTCATGGCATTAATGATGATTTCACCAAGATCGTGTTCATTTGTTAGGGGATAAGTGAAACAAGTGTGGGAAGTCTTCTAACTCAGAATTCTCCCAAAGTCCACCATTTAATTCAAGGTCAAGTGAACTTTTTCCTGCCTTGGGCCAAGTTGAGTCACACTAGATTTAAGGAAAGAAGCAAATAAATAAAATGTGCCTGGTTGAACACAGTCCTGCCCCAGGAGCTGGCCCCTGGAAGGGTCCAGTATACCATGGTATAGAGAGATAGTTATAAATTATAAAATGGTGCAGCATCTGTAGGGGGGCCCTGCCTCCCCTCCCTCGCCTCCTGCAGCCCACACATTCACTCACTGCTCTGCTCTACCCCATTGGTTTAATCGGCATCAAAGTGCAACAAATCCATAAAATGTTTCCCTGAGCTGGGAGTGAGTTCACCAATTCATTCTCATTCATTATCTCTCTCTTCCTCCTGACAAACAGCTGATCAGAGCTGACAGAAGAACAAAGAAAGAGGTGTCTCGGAGAAGTCGCCCTCCTATTTCTCCCTGCTCCTCTGCTTTCTAGCAGGAATCAAGACCCTCGAAAGCTTTCCAAGACTTAGTGATAGATGTCATTTGGCTATTGGTGCATTTTGTCCTCCCAGTGGCGGGATGTTAATGTGACACTCTGTTGCCCCCTTTGTGGTGACCATGACAATGCAGGGCCTAGGTCCCCCCCTGTGGGGGACACAATTGACTGATGAGCCCCAACTGCTGTCCTTCTGGATCTACCTCGATAGTGACACCTGGATGATGCTTCCCAGGAGATGCCAGTGACCGAGTGGGGTGTGGGCCACTAATGCAGGTTCATTCCTGTGTCAGGACTCTTCAATAGGTGACTTTTTAAGGCTTTGAGGCTTATTGAAGCAATAGTGACAAATAAAACTATACTATACCTAAAGTAAACAATATGATGGTTTGCTATACCCATTCATTACAATCCCACCACTGAGTTAATGAATGAATCACAACCTCATTTTCATGTATGCATATACGTATGTATGCATGCATGTATGTATGTATTTTGGTGAAATTCAACTAGTTTAGCAAATTTGCATGATACAATACAATGTTCCTAACTATGGTCACCAAGTTTTATATCAGATCCTCAGCTCTTACTTTTAAGTAAAAGTTTGTAGTCTTTTATAAGTGACTTGGGTTTGAGGAGTTGCTATCTGCTCAGCCAAGACAGTCCCAGAACCATAATGTAGTCTAAAACTCATCCATCCTCTCCCCTACTTCACTGATGTGGGCCTGAAGCCACACCTGCTTTCTCCAGCGTCTCCTCTTCTCTCTTTATAGGCATCCCCTGCACTAAGCTCCATAGGCCCCTAATTCTGCCTTCTTAGAGAAACTTAATGGATACAAGGGATTCCGGACTGTTTGCTGGGTTTGGGGGACTGTCTCACTCACTGCTAAGCCCAGACCTCATCCTGAGTGTCATACGGAGCAAAGGTTGTCCTTGGCACAAGCCATCAATCCAGTTGCTAAAGATCTCACCAGTAGTATTTCAGTGGAGGGCAAACCCTTGGGAGCAGGGGTTGACTTGAGCAATTAAAAGATATCAAGGGAGCAGTGGAGCAGGAAGTAGAGAGGGGAAAATCTTCCAGTGGGTAGAGCTGGAAGTAGCCTGTATTAGTTTCCAAAGGAAATAATAACAGGTCACAGACTTGGTGGCTTCAACAATGGAAATTTGTTTTCTCGCAGTTCTGGAAGTTTGAAGTCCAAGATCAAGGTGATGGCACATTTGGTTTTTCTTGGCTTGCAGTTTGGCTGCTGTGTTGCTGTGTTCTCAGCAGAGATCTGTCCTTGTGGTATATGCCCCAGTTTCTCTCTCTGTGTTCAAATTTTCTTTTCTAATAAGGATACTCCTCAAATTGGATTTGGGCCTCCCTAACAACCTAATTTTAAATTAATTACCTCTTTAAAGACTTTCTCTGTAAATATGGTTCCATTATGAGATCTTGGGGGTTTAGGTTTCAGCATACAGATTTTGGTAAAATATAATTCAAACTGTAACACAGACATATAACCATCTACTTTGTGTGGAAAGAGAAGTAGTTCAAGGTGAGGGTATAGCCAAATTCTTAAGCAGTGACCAATAGCCTGACCATCTGGTCAAGTGCATGGAAGGAAATTTGGAGATAAGGAAGTCTGGAGTAGAGGCAGGTAGCTGGACATAGGGGAGTGAGCAGAAAGGGTATAGATCTTTGTGTCAGACCTCGGTCCATTGCAAAGCATTGACCATAGAATAGCACTGAAAAACCAAGCAGACAAAATATCTCAGTCATTTGACATTAGCTAGTTTTCACTGTCAGCCACCCTAGACTTCCTAGAACCAATTCCATGAGCAGAATGATTGTGGGGACAGAGGTAAGGGCTACTAACCCAGGCTCATCTAGCTACAGCTACCTCTGGCAGTTGCCTTTGCCAACACTGAGCTCCCAATGTGGCACTATTTCTTGGAAAGATCAACCAGCCATTTGTTAGCAAGTCAGTTTTGTGTGAGATTTTCCATTCCAGAGGCCTCAACAGTCCTCACTCAGATAGGTTTGCTTTTCCAGCCCACAGAGCTTCATCTGACACCCACAGCGACTCATGACTTCATCTAAAAGCATAGAACCCCAGGTAACCTGCATCCAACAGGGAGCTCGGACCTGCTTCACAATGAAGTTGGACTGGATGGGCTCTGGTAGGTCCATGTGATCTACTTGCTTAGGAGGAATTTTCTTGGAACTGCTCAGAAGTCTGAGAGTTTTACTTTCTAATCCTCCTTTTTTCCTTTAATTCTTCACCCATGTCAGGCCTGCATTTAACCTGAAAGTTGTATCCACTTCTCTCTCTCACTCTCCTTCATGCTAATAAAGCTCTTGCATTTCTGATCTTGTCGTGTGTCTGCTTTTCTGAGGAGCAGAATAAACACAAATCCTTTTGCAAAGAAGATTTTCTCATTCCCTATTCCCCGTACATGGTTGACTTCCAGGGTCTGATTGATTCTCTCTGTGCCCTTTTATCACCCAAAATGACTCTACTTACAAGTTCTTAATTTAATGGTGACTATTTCAAATGTATTAGCAGAGTTTTATTTCACCTTTTCTTCAGAAAAAAAAATCAAATTTTGGCTCAAAACACTTGACCACAATAAAAATCCCAGAACTCCTCTGTTAATGTATTACACATAATTATATTTGAACTTTCTGTCCTAGGAGGGAATTGATGTTTTGTGCTAATGGATACATTCAAATTATTTTTAAAAACTTACTTTTTGTGATAGCAGCAGTTAGAATCTTAGACATTAATCTTACATAACATCATATTTCATGGATATTGTAATGTGTCCCAAATGTTCTATGTCTTAAGTTTCAGTAATGACTAAGGTGATTTTGCCATCCAGGAAAGCCAGAATACTAAAGTTTGAACTCTCTTAACTTTTCTTAAGGATATTTCACTTTTAGGACAATATACACCACAAAATATAAAACAGCAATCAACAGGTGTCTAGGACATATATGTAATTGCTTTCTTTGCTGTGTTTCCAGTTTTCAATTAGAGTCAACTTCCAAATTTTGATGGATTTTGATGGTTTGCAAAGCATAGTATTTTTTCCCATTTTTGTTGTACAGTGAACAGACTTTTTATCCCTATTTAAAAATGATTCCTGATTTCCCTTCAACTCCTTTGTAAACATTCCCAAATCTATAGACTATAACCAAAAGAATAGATAAACAGATAATAAAATTAAGATTTTCTTTTTCTAAATATCTCTGAAAGTGTGTGCTATTGAATTTCTTTCTTGTATAACTCCCAAAGCTTCCAGAAAACCTTGAGGTTCTTAGGGGCAGAGGTGAGGTCATTCCTCTGTGATTCCCAGCCAAGTAGCTGGCAGATAGTTCTCAATGGCTGTTTCTTTTCTCTATCTTAGATGCTTCCCTTCCATTTTGAGAAAAATCTAGCTGGGAGGACATCTGAAGTAGAGCGGCATGTTTCCTTTATGGGACAGTCTGAAGAGGGAATGAGAATAATTTGAAAGTATATTTTTTAAAAAAGAGTCCAAGCTTTTGACTTAAAAAATATTGTTGTTCTCAAAGTAAAGCCCAATATTCAGAAAAGTATGATGCCTGCTCCACTATATTCTTCTGTGAAGTGCCATTTACATCCAAATAATGTTAGAAGGTTGTGCCCATGATCTGTTTAGCATCAAGATAAGGTCAGGCATTAATTAAAGTTGAATTACCGGGCCTCCCCGGTGGCGCAGCGGTTGAGCGCTGGGTTGCGAAGCTGCCCGCGGCCTCTGCAGCGCTGGTTCGATC
Source organism: Talpa occidentalis (assembly GCF_014898055.3). Taxonomy (NCBI): domain Eukaryota; kingdom Metazoa; phylum Chordata; class Mammalia; order Eulipotyphla; family Talpidae; genus Talpa; species Talpa occidentalis. The sequence continues at coordinate 92,251,304 of NW_023600993.1, forward strand.
CCCGGCTGCTCCCCGGCCGCTCCCCGGCCACCGGAGGAGGGTCCCACATGGCGCGCAGACCTCTCCTGCCGCCCGCTGCTCCCCTCAGCAGTGTACCTCGGTCCTTCTGCCTGTTCTGCTCCCCACTCTGGCTCTGGTGAATTCTCTCACCCTCCCGCGCTTCTGACTGTACCCAGTGCATGTATAAACAAAAAACAAACAAACAAACCAGCAAAAACAAAAAATAAATAAAGCATGCCTCTATAAAAAAAAAAAAAAAAAAAAAAAAAAAAAAAAATAAAGTTGAATTACCAAAGAATTCCTATGGAAATGCATATGACATCTACATTATAACCATAATTAGCTAATTAACCAATCAATTATAATGATTAATGTGATCATAATGAATGTATGGCAAATGGTTATTAATTCCTAGAGTTTCCAAAGTGAATTCATTAATCACAGTTGAATCTATGGTATAATGCAGGCGCCTAATTGTCTTTCTGAACTCTGGGTATATTGTTAATAACTTACATCTGCTTAGACTTTTGCAGTTTATCAAGCACTTGGCCTTATGTTATTTTATTTTTTCCTATCACAGACATGTGATGTGCTGGGAGGAATGTTTATTAAAATGGTGTTTGTTTCCATTTCACAGGAGGCAATACTAAATAATAGAGAAGTTGGTTGATTTCCTCAATATCACACATCTTTGTACTCCCTCCTTCAAAAAGATTTTCCAACCATCTTGGTGTTTGGAGTATCAACATGAATATGTACACTAGGCTTTCCCCATCACTTCCCAGAATTTTTGTCACGTTATTGTGATTATAACTTGAAAAATCATTCAGTATATCATATCATACATAGAGACAGGAAGAGAATTTCACCACTGAATGACCCTGAGTCACCCAGGAGAAGGGAAGGAATTTTGGGAGATGGGATCCAGAGATTCTACAACAGTTTTATGGGAAGGGAATTCAAGAATCATTGAATCATTTTCCTCCATTACAAATCTTATGGGCCCAGCACCATTTCAAGAACTTAGTAGCAAATTGACAAGTGCACTTGTTGAATTAGTTCTATCTAAGTGGAGGAAGAGCAAAACCAAGCAAGAAAAAAATCAAAACAAAATACTGAGAGTCCTTTGGAATCAAATATCAAGTACTGGGATGAAAAGAGATATTTAGGCTCTGCATTCAATTATTCTGATTTTCCCTAGGAAATCATGTAACTTTTGAATACACCAGTCACTGTAAGTGTGAAATAAGTCAATGGAGGAATATCAGAGGTGATAAACGTGGAGTGAGGCTTAAGGATAGACTACCTGATAGATAAAGAGCCAGACCAGACATTCATTCATGCCTGTGATCTTTGTTCAGAGTACACCAGGTTCAGAATAACCCAGCAGAGAATGGAATGTAGAGGGGCTTTATTTGCCAAATCATTCCCCTTTTTTGCCACCCATCAATCAAAGTGTACCCATCTTGGCCTCAGAAATAGTAAGTGTTGAGGTGGTGGTTGGGAGCAGCAATTTTTTTTCAGGGAGTCCCCAGACAGGCCAAGGAATATCTGGTGCAGAATCAATGTTCTGCATGACTCGAGCTTGGGGTAACTTATTTTCGCCTGATGTCTGGTCTTGATTAAAGACATATGTCATGTTCAAAGGCCCCTGTTCAGCTCTGCATCTGTGTGCCCTTATGTAATTAGTTTGTTTAAACTGTGTCGCCGATTATGTCAGGTCTTGACTGTGGCCCTAAGTACAAGTGTGTAATAGGATATACCTATTAAACAGATGTTGGACCTTAATGGGTATGTTTTGAACAATCAACTGGAATTAAACTTTCAAGAACTACTGTGGAACAAGACAATGTATCTCCTTACATTAAACAAAGCAACATAAACTTTTTCTGGTTCTCTAAAGTAGTGGTTTCCCAGATGGGCTGTATATCAGAATCAAAGTTAGGACAGATTTTAGGGTACCTACTTGCCTAATATTTTGATTCGTGAATCTGGGGATAGAACTTAGGCATCTGAATTTTTAAAAAGTTCTTTGAAAATTATGCTATGTAGCCAGTTTTTGAGGCCATGAGCCTAGAGACAACCAATGTTGGTCATTAATAGATAACTGTTTGCTACTAAATACCAATATTTTCATCCATTCATTTATTCTTCATCCACTGATTGATTCATTCCTCCTTAGTTTAATATCATTTGAGGACCTGGTAAGCAAAAGTCATGGGGCTTGACTTGTTATAAAAGACATATACCTATAACATGCTTCTGCTCTAAAAAGTGTTTGTATTTTAGCTGAAAGGGAGACCCAATATTTGTTCAGCACCTGGTCTTTTTATCATATGTGTGCTGTGCTATATGCTTTTACATTCAACATCTTATAACAGCCCCAAAGAGGTGGCAATATATACTCTTTTTACAGGTGAGGATACAGAGTTTAGAAGTTTGGGTAACACTTCCAATATTATCCTGTTAGCAAATGACAGAGGTGAGGAGACAAGAGGGATGCAAAGAAATAAACGTATTGAAGAGAGAAATCAATAAGCCTTACAAGCCAGTCTTGATAAAAAATAGATAGGGTTAATAAGAAGAGAGGTCACTCCTGGTCTACTGGAGTAGAGACTAGAAGTCTCTCTAAAAGAGACTAGAAGTTTCTTCTCATCTAGAGAAGAGAAGACAACTGCCTAGGCTTAAAAGAAGAGGTAAAGACATTTCAGTGAAACTGGAGATTGAAGCCAGGAGTTCCCAAACCTGGCAGGTGAAAATCACCTAGGAACTTCAAGAATTATTCTAATTCAGTGGGCCACAGATGGTATCTAAGAATCTGTATTATTTAAGAAGCACCTCAGTTATTATCATCCATGTATGGTAATTAACTATTTGCTTTCAAAGTGGAGAAAATGTTTTAAGCAACTTGTTAATATGAAAATTAACTGAACACTGCCTTTACTATCCTCAAATGATTTATTGCCAAGTCCTATCCATCCTGCACCCAGTTTATTGCTCTCCATTTTCTAGCTCCATTGCTACCCTTTGGGCTTGCTCCTGAGTTAATGACCTCCAGTTTCTTCCCCTACAGTTTATTCAGTCTCCACTCATAGCAGCTTCAACACTCCTCCTACAATGATTGTGGCATATGATGGCCACAACCCAGTTAAAAACTGTTCATATTTCACATTGTCAGAATTCTTCAAGGTTTTTCTCAGGCTGGCACCAGATCACTCCTTCAGTCATTTGTTCAAATAATTTACAAAATGTACTTAGTACCTATGGAATGCAAACACTGCTAGACACCAGAAATACAATGATGAAGACACAATTCTCGCCACTCATAAGCTCATACAATATGTAAACACTGTCAAGAGGTAAACTCAATATGATGGACAACACAGAAGAGGAGTTTCTTACCTAAACCTGGATGACATCCTGGAAGCCATGTGCCAGAAAGATAGGAAGAGAAACTCACTGGGTAGAAAAAGAAGGGCATTTGTGATAGGGCACAGCATGGATAAGGACACAGCAATAAGAGGGGACATAGTTTGTTCAGATAGCTGCCAATAGTTTGTTAAGAATAGCATTATCAAAAGGGTAAGTATTGAGGGATTTTTAAAAAAGATTTATTTATTTATTTTATACAAGAACTGGGGTACAGGCCAGATTCACGGGAGGGTGAGAGGATTCACCAGAGACAGAGTGGGGAACAGAACAGGCAGACTGACGAAATATACTACTGAGGGGAGCAGCGGGCGGGACAGGAGAGGTCTGCCACGCCATGTGGGACCCTCGCCGGCAGCCGGGATCAAACCTGCGCTGCAGAGGCTGCAGACAGCTTCACAGCGCAGCACTCAACCACCTGCGTCACCAGGGGAGGCCCAGTATTGAGGGATTTCAAAGCACGAATGTAGTACAATTTGAGGACTGATTTGGGTAAAGTGGGTACATGATGGTACCCACATATAACTGGATAGATTGAAAGAATTGATTACATTTTGCATTTAAATGCAAAGATCCTTACACTGATCTAAAACTCAGTAACACTCCAACAGGCTGGGGGGATGTGGCTCAACCTCAGAAATACATATGGGAAATGTTCAGAATGGAGCTGATGTCAAGAGTATGAAGAAGTTTCTTTGTAGGCTCAGTTTTAGAACAGACTGTCTAGAAGTGGCCAGGCAGCTGGGTCCTTATGTTCAGGATTAGGATTCACAACACAAATGGCACAGAGAATCTGTGAAATTCTCAGAGGTGTGTTACTGGACAGAGGAAGTACTAAGAACTTCTAAGTACTAAGAACACTAAGAAAGTGTTGGAGGGATTTGACAGCTTTTCCTAGAGACCTTCGCCAGCTAATTATCCAGAGTCACTTGTAGAAGAGGAACTGACCTCTGGGACTGGAGGGGGCAGAAGTGAGTCCAAAGGGACTCAGCCCCAGGTCCATAGATTTTTGATGAATATAAGGAAGAGAAAGGCACCATAATATCAGATAAGGGATAACACACAGCAGCTTTTCTTTTTCTTATTTTTAACTACTTTATTGAGACATGGTTGACACACAAACACCTGTACATGCTTGATATATACAACTCAATGAATTTGGGGATTACTATACATCATCCCCATCAAGATCATCACCACCATCAAGACCACAGACATGTCCATTGCCTCCCCAAATTTCCTCTAGCCCTCTTTTATCATTATTATCATTTTTGTTTGTGATAAAAATACTTAACATCAGATCTACAGTAGAGTATTGCCAGCTGCCATCACTATGCTGGGTAGAATAATAGATCACTAGACCTGACTTGCTTTGTATAACTTAAGTTCATACACTGTGGCTGTTATTTTTACATTTCTCACTCCTCCAGCCTCTAGCATCACCACTCATTCTACTCTCATCTTCTTTGACTTTCACTATTTTGGATTCCCTATATACATGAGCTCATTAAGTGTGTGTGTGTATGTGTGAGTGTGTTTGACTTATTTAATTGATCACAAAATTCTCTAGGCTCATCCATATGATTGCAAATGTTATGATTTTCTCCTTTTTTCTTTTTTAAGGGTGAATAATGTTTCTTTGATTGTGTATTATATATATTTTTTTATCTACATATTCATCAATGGCCATTGAGGTTGTGAACATGAACATGAGAGGATGGACATTTCTTTGAGATTCTGATTTTGGTTCTTTTGGATATAAACCCAAATGTGGGATTGCTGCAGCAATCAAACTAGGTCTGATTCTGTGATCAAAAAAAAAAAAAATTTTACAGTGAAGGAAGTGTTATAGGATATATAGAGTGTTCAAAAGAGTTATGAGGCTGTTTTAGCACATGGGTCAGCAATTTTTTCTGTAAAGGGCCAGATAAATATGCTCAGCTTTGTGGGTTACATGGTCTCTGTGGCAGACACACAACTCTGCCTTGCACTAGGAAGGCAGCCACAGATAATAGGCAAATGACACGCTGTGTTCCAATAAAACTTGGTTTACCTAACAGACAGGGGGCAGGATTTGGCCCTCAGGCCTTACTTTGCTAACCTCTGTTCTAGCAGATGGTGAGAGTCCCACCTCTGAAGTTATTCAAACAGCTTTGAGGGTTCACACTAGAATGATCTTCATCAGATCACTATAAGTGCAAGCGATCTATGTTGAGAACACAGACCAGTGAGCCCCCCGGAGTAACTTAGTTTCATTCTTCTTGTACAGACAAGGAAATGGAAGCCCCCCCAAAGAAAGGCACTCACCCCAAAAGATAGAGCTAGGTAGTGGCATTTGCTATACAGAAAGAGATACATTGTGTTGCTTATTTCCCCATATTTGCATAAAGGATAAAAATACTCTAGTGTTATGGTTTGTAACAAAAGTCTTCCAACACTCCTGCCTTTGTTTAAAACCCTTCTTAACTGGTTCTGGAGCCTTCGGCTGGGCCTGCTCCTCTCAAGTAGATTAACATGCGCATTATGAATTCACTGTCAGTGTCAGCGGGCTAGCTTTTCCAATTTTACAAACGTCTTTTCTTTCAGGAGCTGGAAATGTTCTCAAAACTGTCCTGAAAGCAAGTAATGCTTTCGGTCGTTGTCACCTTCGTGAAGAACAAGCTGCAACTTCGCTTTCTGACTTCATTCTCCTGGTGACATTTTTCACACAGGCTCTGACAGAGACAGCAATTATAAAGACATCCAGGTTGGCATTCAAGGATTCTTGAAGTTAACAAATTGTCCAGGGACAAATGACAATAAAGTTGGCAGACTACACATTCCTTCACAAAATTGCATACACGCATGAAGGGATCAGCATCAAACCTTGAGGAGCGGCTCCTGTCACCGCGTTCACGGCGGGGTTTGTGCACGGTGGGGCATGTTGGGTTCACCCCTAGAACTTCTCAGGATGCACTTTGACTTAGACTAGCTGGACTGTGGAGTTCTCACCAGGTATAAAAAGTAGGCCGATTTCAGAGAAGAACAATGGACATGCATATTAAAACACAAAGTCGCTTCTTGATTTGCTGACGATAAGCAAGGGCAAGGGTGGTGTTTATTTAAATCTAATTCCCTTGCATACATAAGAGACAGGGGACAGGGGAATGCTAACCTCAGTGTTTTAGCAGATGGTAGCTCCCCATGTCCCACTTCCCCAACTTAACCTTTTTATGCAGCCTGATCAATTTCCCATTCCCCGGGTTCCACATGCAGGGTTTGGGTTTCTTTCCATTGCTCTCCCCTCGAGTATACTCTTTTCCAGCTCTTCAGGACATTTCTACCCTGTTCACACTGCCTGGAATTGTCTCTTTTCAATTTCTGACTGAACATCTCACTTCTAAAGGCCTCTCATCTCCGAAGTCTTTTCATTTCCACGAGAAGAGAACCGTCTTCATTCCTGGACAGAGGTGATGGCTGCAGACTCTGGAACCCCAGGGTAGTCTAAGGGACTCCCTTTAAAATACAGAGGCTACTCAGAACTCAGGCCCAGGGCAATGCCCTATAGGGCAGCAGAGTCTATCATGAAGCAGGAAGCCTAAATGTGCTTGTGGAGCAAAATCAGCAACTAAGTTCTTATGGGGTTCCATGCTTGGTTTAGCATACTCATCCTCATCAAAACCCCCATTTTGCCAAGGAGGAGGGTAAGGCTGAGAGTCATGGAGCCCAAGGCTGCACATCTAATCAGAAGCAGGTCAGGATTTGAGCCCAGCTCTCAGTCTGGGGCACAGTCTTCACCTCTCTGCTCTACTGCTCAGAGAAAGGGCTGCTGGGGCAGGGCAGCCAGGGGGGTGAGGTCCTGGGAGAGCTGCTTGGTGACACTGAGTGTTGGAAGGCAGCGGTACCTTCCATCTGGGTGGAGAGGTGGTTCATCACAAGTCAGCTCTGCGTAGGTGAGCGAGCCCGGGCAGAGCGGGACTGTGATGGTCAGCTATCCTGTCCTGACAAGCGGCCCCTCACCATGACACACAGTACATGGCTCTTGACTGCCCGTGGGAGGAAGTCTCGGGAATCACTCAGCTGGCCGGCTATGGACTCTGACTTCTCTGCCATCATGTCCCCAGTCTCAGAGAACACATACTCCACATCTTGGCGAGCCCCTGTGCTGGGTCATTCTCTGATGTCCCAGCCGTCCCTGTCCACCCTGGGTTAGTGCCATTCAGGCTCAGTGTGTGGGTCGCAGGCATCAATTCAGGCCACCACCCGCACTCTCCCCCGCTGGCTTGTGACCTGCCTGCTGCACCAGCCACCCTCTTAATCTCAGCTCAGAGCTCATCCAGCTATTTTCCTCTCTGCTCCTTCCTGGGTCTGTAAACCCTCCTGAAGAAAAGTCACATGTGTGTGCAAATGGTTGTTTTCATGAACATGTAATTCCCATCTGTTCAAATTCCTGGTCTTGGAAATTATTTTACATCCTTTCTACCACACACATTATACTCTATTTTATTGGGGGGGGGGAACTTAGAGGGGTGTGATGGAAGGAAGAGGAAAGGAGTATTTTTTACTGGGGATTTGTGGGTAGTAAGTTTGAATATTTTGAACTGATGAATAAAAATAATTTTTACCATTCCAAAAAAACAAGCAGACCCACAACTCCTGTTTTACAGCACATTCTTAGTATTTTTGATAGTCATCATGCTTATGATGCTTAATAGTTGTTTTTCTCTGGCTACTGAGTGGGTGGGGCATCCCCACATTTTGCACAGCTACTTTCATGGCTTGCACTCAAGTGTTCTGAAACTTCATCTGTCTCCACAATGCTTCTTACGTCCTTTCTTCTCCAAATGGTTGGCGTAAGAGCCACTGCCCTCGCTTAGCATTTGGACCTGCATGTACATACATAGCTTCATCTCTCTGTGGTTCACAAACTTGAGTATGCATGAGACCCCCTTAGGTTTTTAGCACCCAGATGGCTGGGCCTACTCCCTCCCAGGGTTTCTGATGGACAGAAGGGTTTCTGTCTATAGGGTTGGGATGGACAAAGAATCGGAACTTCTAGCATATTCCCAGCTGATGCCAATGCTGCAGGACTTGGGGCCCCATTTTTGAGAATGGCGAGTCTACACTGGTCCTTGTCCTTTTAGCTTTGTTCTGCTCTCCTTTCTTTGGCTGACCTCCCCAGAAGAGGACATCGATAATTTCCCCTTGAAGTTATGTCAAAGATTTCATGAGCCAAGCCCTGAAGTTCAATCTCATTGATTCAGCAGTAGAAAAGTTGGCAGCAGACACTCTTCTCATGGCACATACACTCTATCCTGGAAGTCAGGCAGCCCTGCAGTGAGGATAAATAGGATGAACTTGGATATGGGGATATGTATTGCTTTTATCAGACTGGTGATGAGGAAAATATGGCAGGGTTTGTCCAGGTGATGCTGAAATCCACAGACAGATGCTGATGGCATGGGGTAAATAATCAAGCAAATCCCTCAGTATTGGGACAATTGAAGAGCATGTGTCTTCGTTAACCGAGGCATTCCAGAAAAGTGTTTCTTTCTCTTTTTGAGCTGATCCATGGTACTTTGTAGATGTCAGCTCACTACTGGCCTAACAGAGTTGTCTACTCCTCGATTTCACATCTCCTGCAGAGTATTTCAGAGAGACTCAACCCAAAAATAAGAGTATAAAAATGTATAAACAGGAAGGTTGACTGGGAGATACAGCAACCACCTCTGACAACTCCTAAATCACTCGCTATTTCTGAGGTTTTGCTCAGATAGGAAATTCAGAACTCTGCAATCTTGTCCCCAGTGGAGCTGGAGGGAGGTGGGGGTCGCACAAAATCCAAATGAGGGGTTTCCCTGCAGCAGCCCAGAAAGCACTTGTGAATGTGGCAGGAAATGAGATCTTAAGTCAGTGCATAAAACAATCAAATCCATCACAGCCTTGGAATGGCCCCTCATAACTCAGGGACTGTCGTGGCACTTGGTGTGCACAGAGGCAGGCGTGGAAGGAGTGACGAACTGAGCTCCGCGTCTGCTAAATCCATTCTGGCAGCCAGAGGAATATATTTCCAAAGCCAAGTCACATCACTTTCCTTGAGCTCATTTGACTGCAGGCTAAGAAGCTATTGCAGAAAAACAAAGGGAGTGTGGTGGGGGTGCTGGGATAATGAATATTAATGAACTTAATTCTCTGGTTTGTGGTTCTTCTGGTTCTACTAGGATAAAGAAAAATAAATTCAAACTGATGTTTCAAAATGGGCATGGTCTTGGCGGCCTGCTAACCATCTAATGCCCGATTTACTGTGTGCCTGTGGTGTGCCTGCCGCCTGGGCTTGGCAGCATGAAGAACGCCCAACCTCTGTTCCCAGAGGCGTCACAGACTGTTGGAGGGATAGATGCACAAAGTGACAGTTCAGGGTTTTGCTTTCCATTATACAAGAGACATACAAAGTGAAGGGGAAACCAGAACAAGCACCCCAGAAGATGTGGCTGCTTAGACAACCCCCTGTCCCGCCTTCAGCAGGCATACTGATGACTCCTTTTTTAAAAAGATTTATTTATGTATACAAGAACTGGGGTACAGGCCAGAGGTGCGGGGGGGGGGGCGGTGAGAGGATTCACCAGAGACAGAGTAGGGAACAGAACAGGTGGATTAACTGAAATACACTGCTGAGAGGAGCAGCGGGTGAGACAGGAGAGGTCTGATGTGCCATGTGGGTCAGCTCCCTGACTGGAGATTGAACTCATGCTGCTGTGGCTGCCAATAACTTCATAGTGTTGTGACTTAACCCCTATAGCGCCATCAGGGGGGACCTGACGACTCCTTGAGGAAGGAGTTTGAGATTGGGCTAGATCTCCTGATTTCCCAGAAAAGTCTTGTTCCCAGTGGATTGAGTAGAGTGCCCCAAAACGTTATGTCCAAGTCCTAACCTCCAAAACCTAGAGTCTTTGCAGAGTTATCAGGTTAAGGTATGATCATTCTAGATTAGATCAGTATATGAAAGCTCCATGTTGCAGAGATCCAGATGCAGAGGGGAGAAGACCAGGGGGAGATGGAGTCCAGCTACAAGTCCATCATGCCAAGGATTGCTGAGCATACCAGAAGCCAGGAGGGTGTAGAAAGACTTTCCTTCATCTCCAGATTTTTTGCGGACACACTGATACCAGGCTTCTGACCTCCTGGGAGAACGTAAACTTCTGTTGTTTCAAGCTAGTTGGTGGCACTGTGCTACAGCAGCCTCAGGGGACTCCTGCAGCCACAGCGTGACTCTGATCCAGAATGTGTGTCAGTATTGTAGTGTCCACTGGGCTCTAGAATGAGGCTGGGAGGGGAGCTGCCAGTGTGCTCTCTTACCCTTCTCTCTCCCCGCTTAACTTTCCTGGGTTCTGTTTGGGGTTGGGAAGGTGGCTCCTACCTCACTGGGCAGAGGCGTCTTGCCGAGCACACGCCTTCCACGTGTTTCCCAGGTTGTGGGGGAGACCACAAACCTCTCATGCATCCCCACTGGCCAGTGTTCAGCACATATCTGTGACTGGGGTGACTTACAGTAAGCTCTGAGTCAAGTCTGAACGTGCTGCTTCCAGAAACAGCCTCTGATTTCTCTGATGGGCGAGACTAGGATCTCACAGCAAGTGTGTGCACACCCACTAAAGAGAACAATCTTCACAACTACAGACACTCAATTTGCGGTAGCATCCTTAGATTCCTGCCCTTTGAAGGTTATATTAACATATACTTTTGGGAAACAATTTTGCATTTTAATCAGAATCTATAAAAAATGTTTGGGTCCTTTGACTCAATAATTCAACTTCAGGGAATCCCAAAAATAATCTCCAAATGCAGAGAAAGCTGTTACCACAATGATATCATAATGAAAAAAAAAAAACTGAAATCAATCAAAATGTTCTATAATAGAGGGATGATTTAATAAAGCATTATAGTGTATTAAAAAAGAATATTATACAGCGCCTTAAAAGAATGACCTGAACGATGCGGTGCAACATTGAAATGATTATAATATGATGCTAAGTGAAAGGAACAAGTTTAAAATATTGTGTAGCATGATGATAATTGTGTTAAATGTCCACTGAAACCTGGCTGGGAGGAAATATGCCAACATGGTAATTGTATTTCGTTTGCTCTTATGAAAGCTCTTTTTTCATCCTGCTTTTCAGTTTTTCTGTAATGAGTTTTCATTTTTGAAATTTAAAATACAAAGGAATAGACCTTCGGGATAACTTATTTATAGCTTTAAAATGGACAGAAATTGCATATCATTTCAATCTATTTGTTAAGTAAACACCAGTTGTTGTATCAAATGTTTATATAAGATAATCTTGCCTATTTCTCCCAAGTCTCCTATAGGGAAATCAGCTTCCTTTAAACTCTGACCTCTGGCTGCCAAGTTCAGCCTAGTGCCTGTGTTTGTAAATAAAGGTTTATGGTAGATTCTGTCACCCACAAAGCCTAAAATACTTCATCTCTGGCTCTTTATGGAATCTGTGCCGACCCTTGCTTTAAAGCATTCCTTCACTTTGACTTCAAATAACTCCACTTGGCCTTCTCCTCTGTCATTCTGCTAGAAAAATCTGTTTGAACTTTCAGAATGGTGCACTGACATTAGCTGAATCCATGAACCCAGGCCTCGGTGTTTTTTCCTTTGGCATTTATGATATGAGTTGGTTTGAATTTAGCTGGAGGAATGCTGTTGAATGCTGAACTTGTTTTTTAAATCCTGGTATCCAGACCTCCAGACACCTCCCCTCAACCCACCCAGGTAAGTTCTGGATAACCAACTCCCATCCCCATGCAGAAACCACTCAGCACCATTAAAACAAACATCCAAGGTATTGGTGTTACTGATACTATTCACCCCGAAAGATACCATCGAATTCTATTAGCAAAATAGCAGGAAGGGTGCTCCTCCAATGACTGCAGAGTCTTACTCAAAAGCAATTCAAGTTCATTACAATCCTTATTATCTGACTCTCAATTAAGTGCAATGATAATTTAATTAACAACACCCACTTAATTGTTGATGGCAGGAATTTGAAACTGGTAGGATCCACAGCCATACGATAAGGCAACTTCCCTGATGTACAGTAGATGGTTTTCAGAACCAGCTAGCTGACTGCCCTCTGTGCTGGCAAATGAAAGACACATGAAACAGTGAACTGGGCTCTGCTTAGGGACCTCGCTACAACGGTGGCGCTAAAGCACATGTCCCAGCACACCCCAGTGAAGTCGTACAGTAATTTCCTGAGTGTTTGTCATTCATTGTTTGCATTCATTCACTCACTCATTCATTCATACCTGTTAAAACCTTATTCCCTTTCTGCTAAGCACTTGGTCCTTTATAGGACCCCAAGATGAGCAAGGGGTCACTGTTTTCTTGGCGGAGGCAGGGGCTGCCTGAAATTCCTGGAGGGCACGATACTGATATTAAACAGTTTCTGGGGCTCTTAGCAGGCAGCAGGAATGATGCAAAATGCTTCAGTCTCATTTTCTTATCTTATGTTCACAAAACCCTGCAAGTTGGGTGTCAAAGTTAGAGGAAATTGAGTTTTAGGGAGAGAAAGTAACCTCTCCAGGGCCACACAGCTAAGAATGGAGAACTCAGGTGGAGTAGGTGTGTGTGATGCCCTTGCTCTGAAAAACAGGACAGTGCTCCCTCCTCTAGCCCTGTGCTGCCTACCAGCTCCTCTCTCAGTGGACACATACCAAGGTGCATCCTTCAGAATTCATAACTCTCATCTCAGGGGACACAGGCTCTTACTTTTTATTAAATTTCCTTTCTTGTTGCTTCAGACTTCTGCATGTGAAGTCAAGTGCCCAGCATGACTGGGTTAGGAAGAGCAGTCTCCTAGCCTGTGTTCTGCTCTTTGGGCATCCCCTATGACATCGGTGTCAGGGCCTCCAGCCCCTCCCCTGTGTCTCCCAGCTGAGATGTCTCACTTTTTCACAGGGAAGCAAGGAGGCACCATCTGCAGGCCCTGACGTTTCAAGTCTGCTACTAAGCACATAGGTATATTCCATTGCTTTCACAGATTCTCGAAGTTTGTACAAGCTTAATAAAAAGGTATCCAGACTCTTTAGGGTGTTTCTCAGAACAGTGACCCACAGGCTCTAGGCAGCCTGTTAAAATGGCAAATTCCTGGGATTTAGCCTAGAGTTGATTCTCTGCCAGGTACTACCCAGGAATCTGCATTTTTAACAAATACCTTTCTTAAGAAATCCCTGAGCTTCAAGGAGTCAACGCTGTGCTTTGGTGACATTTGAAGCCCTGGGTTGATGTCCTCCTGTGGTCTGGCTGGGCTTTGGCTTGGCAAGAAGCCAGTGTCCCACTGGCGAGGTAGGGGGTGGGCAGGGCTGCTCCCTTGCAGGTGTAAACACATTGAACTTTTCCCTTGGGCTTTTATTCTGTCCAGCTGGTCAGCCAGGTTTCCTTTGTTCTCAAGGACCCAGACGGCTGCCAGTGTGTGGGGGAACTTGAACTCTGAAGCTTATTTCAAGCTCTCTGACCAGCTTTTATTCTGAGCAGCCCCTGGGGCTCTGTTTGCAAAGCAGACAGAGGCCTTTGAGGCCAGGGTTACAGTTTCCTCTGTTTGAGGGCAGAAGGAACACACGTTGACCTTTCCCCAGCTTTCTGCAGCCTTGTTAATGTTGGAGTTTTGTGTGTTTGCTTGTTCTTTACATTCCCCCAGAGCCTCTGCAGTCAGCTTCAGCACAGGGAACTTGTGACTATTAAGTGGCTCTGAGGACCCTGGGCAGGAAGCCCCCACACTGGCCCTCCTGCTGGCAACAGCTTCTAAGCTGGTCGGGAGGTTTATCACAGTGCCAAACATAGTCACACTGCCTCGGGTGGTGGCCTCCTTATTTCAGGTCACGGATGAGTTAGTGGCACAACCAGATCCATCTCTGACATCTAGCCCAGTGGCTCGGTTCTGGGGCATCTCTGCTTCCAGTGGTGACCAGGTGACCCACACATAGACTGCCAGCAACTTTCTGCTCTGTGGTCTTGCAGGATATGGAATTAGGCCTTTCCACCCCACTTCCTTCTCCCAGCACTTCTAAGCCAAAAGGTATGAGGGCTAAAAAACACCAGGAATTCCTCTTGGGTCGTAGTTATTGAGGTTTGATTTCCTGGAATTTTTTTCCCAAATTTTTAAAGTTCTAAAATAATCACATAAATAAACAAATAGGGTTATATTAAACGAGCATTAAAATGAAAGGACACCCTATGGAATGGTAGAAGATATCTACACATCACACATCCAACAAGGCGCTGGTATCCAAGCTCTAGAAATAATTCATACAATACCCCAACAAAAAGAAAACAAATAACCCAATAAAAAAATAGCCAGGGGAGTTAAATAGACACTTCTCCAAAGAAGACTTAGAGATGGCCACAGGCATATGAAAACATGCTCATCATCACTTATCATCAGGGGAATGCAACTCAAAACCACATGAGATACCAAAAAGACCAGAAACAAGTAGAAGGGAGGATGTAGAGAAAAAGGAAGTCTCCTATACTGTTAGTGGGAATGTAGACCAGCCTTTCTAGCTATGGAAAATAGTATGGAGGTTTCTCAAAATATTAAAAATTTATCTTCCATATGACCCAGCTATTCCACTCCTAGGTATCTATCCAAAGAATCAAGAACACTAATGTGAAGGGATATCTGTCCTCCTATGTTATTGCAGCACTGTTTACAATAGCCAAGCTATGGAAACAACCTAAGTGATCAAGGGCAGATGAGCAGATTAAGAAGATGTGATGTCCAAAAATAGTTGACTGGATCAAGAAGATGTGGCATATATACACAATGGCATACTATTCAGCAATCAAAAAAGATAAACTCACGCCATTTGTGGCAACATGGATGGAGCTTGAAGGGATCATGCTCAGTGAAATAAGCCTGAAGGAAAAAAGAAAAATATTGGATGGCTTCACTTATAGGAGGCATATAGGGGAACCAAATAAGGGATCAGGAAAAATAATAATAAAACAACAAAAATAGCAGTTAATCATAAATAAGAGACATTCTGCAAGGGAAGAGGAGTGAACAGGATCAAAAGAGGGGAGAGAACAGCACAAGGGATTATGGTGACGGTTCATGGGTGAAGTGGTGGTAGGAATTTTATGGGGACTACACAATGGTGTAAAAGATATAAATAAAAAATTTAAAAAAAATAAAAAAGAAGATGTGATATCTATGCATCTATCTATCTATCTGGTGAAATCTTGCCACATTTGTGGCAATGTGGATTGAACTTATCCTGTGAGGCAGGATAAGTCAGAAGGAGAAAGACAAATGGTTTCATTTATCCATGGAATGAAAGAAACAAAACAAGAGAAAAGACAAAACTAAACAAAAAACACTCAGAAATCTGACTGCAGGATGAGGCTACTAAAGGGGAAGGGCGAAGAGGTGGGGGGCAGAGGGTAGAGGAGGCACAGCGGACTCTGGTGGAGGATTAGGGGTGCTTTGGTGTTGTATCATACATCTGAAGAGGTGTAAACCTACACCCCTAAATATATCCATTGCTGTAAGCCCATGTTATCTCAATAAAAAATAATACAATAAAAGTATTAAATGACATTAAAAATGTTTACAGCACACCACATTCGAGGACGTGCTCCGTCTCTCAAAGTTCATTATTTTGTAACCAGCAGACTGTATTTCCTTCAAACACTACCAGACAACTTTCAAATTTATTCTTCTGCCTTTTCTAAAGCTAACATCTAAAGGAAACATTTAAAGCTAAATTTTAAGCTAAAGCTAATATTTAAAGGAAAATACCTGGAAATCAATCATTGGTAATCAAATGAGTCCCTGTTTGAGGCCGGGCTCCATCTAAATTCTAATTCCTGGAGATCATACACTCCCTTCTTCTTCATTCCATTTCATTGCCAAGTCCTGATCATTCTTACTAATTGCATCTTGGCTCCCTCTGCTTTGTTCTACCTCCACAATCGCCGCCTGCTAAGGCTTCCTGTTCCTGAACCTGCGTGAGTGATTGAGTGATGCAGCCTCCTCTTTCTGCTCACTGTCACGGACAACTGCCCATCCCTGGGGCCATCTTTCACAGATGCAGATTTGACTTTGTCACTCCCAGCTTAGCCACATCAAGAGCTTTAGCTGATCTGCAGCAACAGTGATGTGGCCTCACCCACTCCCCAAGCTACTTTCTGGTCAGCTAACACTGGTGTAATCCAGCTGAGAGCTTCCCATTTTTAGCAAACACAGGGCTTCTTCTCTCCCTTCCCCTGGTCAACATCTTATGCATCTTCAGATCTCATCAGGTCACCTTTCTTTTGGGGGAATTTTCCTGACCTCTCAACTCTACTTACTCAGAAAACTCTAGTAAACGCTCTTCATGCTTTATAGCACTTACCTCTGTCTACAATTACACTTTTTTATTTAAAAAATAATTATTTAATTAGCTTGGTCTCTTCCAACCTGTCTGTGGAGGGCAGGGACCTTGTTTAGTGTGGGCCTCCCTTGGCCCTGCTGTCTACCACCACGCCAGACCCAGAGAGGGCAGCCACTCCATTTTTATTAAATGAAACTAAAGGATGAATGAAAGCATGACTCCCTAAGTGGAACCAGTTTGCTTCCTGGATTGGAAACATTGAAATTCCCTCTTCTGCTCTAGCTGAGCCCTAGAACTTGTTTGACACAAAGTCAGGGCTAGCTGAGCCTGCCCGAGGGCTTTGTGGGGCCACTAGGTCACCAAGAGTGTGTGGCTTGTGCTCTGAAACAATTAGCCTGAGCTGGGCTGCATTGGATTTTGTTCAAGCGTGTGTCAGTGCCACCAAACCTGTTTGCATGTAATCAATCTTCCACCTTGGCCTTTGCATACAGGCAGGCAGGTCACGCTGGCTGTTTAAACCCTGCACATGGCTGAAAATGCTTCCCATCCCAGAGTCCTCCATCCCCGCACATCCTTTCCAAAGGATCCATTGTGTGATTTATTCTCCCTCACTTCATCCAAACTCCAATGGGCCAATGTGGAGAGCAGGATGTCAGGGAGAGCGGGGGAGGACCCGAGCCAGAAATTGTGCAGGTAGGGGTGAGGGGCCTAATCATCCAGAATGGCTGCTTGAATTTCAGTTTGCTTGTGGGGACACAGCACAACCGGGAGTGGGGCCAAGTCCCATTGAAGGAAAGTCCAGTTATACAAGGGCAAGTGGCTGCAGGGGTCTACGGTTGGCTTTTTTCTCTGCTGCTTCATGTCTCAGTTTCCTCACCTATAAAATGGGGTGATTGGATTAATGGGAATAGAACCATTAAAGCTGAACAGAGCCTGGCATAGAGTTTCGTGGAATAAGGTACCCCGAGATAAAGCCTGCAGGGGTGCTCGAGCCCCACTGGGGATTCAATGTGTCTCTCTGGTGTTGACTGATCAGGTGTGATCAGTAGCCCCAGGGCTATAGTCGGTCAGGTGTCCCTTTCTGAGTGTGTGTTGTGTGGGTGTGCCCTGTGAGGGCAGGGCGCCCTGTCCAGGGTCAGTGCCCGCCTGTGCCCTGAGCTGCTGGATTGATTCCAGCCACCATGAACTGGAATAAGGGAGCTGGGAAATAAACGAGTGACTATAAATTGGTGTTTAATACTAGAAGCGTTCTGAGTCTTTATTTAGAAGTTTGGTGATGTTTTTGTGACCTGAAATATGCCAGAACTTAATTCTTGTTTTTATCAATGAGCCTATGGGAAAATTGGCTTCATTGGAAGTCATCTCACTTAAAATCAAAGTTTCTAAGAAGTTACCAATGATGTTAAGTGATGTCTTAACTGGTGGGTAGGGCTGGTCTCTCCTCCCTAAAACCTTCCCCTGCAGGTGACCTTGCTGCTCCCTCTCACTTCTTTCCTGCTTTTGGTGCTTTCTCCACAATGCGTGCATTGCCGCATGTCAATTAGTTTAGCCTCTTGCTATTGCATGCCATTCTAGGGACTATCTACAGAAATCTAAATTAAATGAAGCATATCCCTATTTTTGGATGTTTAGGTTGCCTGCAAGTTCTTTCATTGTTATAAATAATGCTGGAGGGCCTCCCCGGTGGCGCAGCGGTTGAGCGCTGGGTTGCGAAGCTGCCCGCAGCCTCTGCAGCGCCGGTTTGATCCCCGGCTGCTCCCCGGCCACCAGAGGAGGGTCCCACATGGCGCGCAGACCTCTCCTGCCGCCCGCTGCTCCCCTCAGCAGTGTACTTCGGTCCTTCTGCCTGCTCTGCTCCCCGCTCTGGCTCTGGTGAATTCTCTCACCCTCCCGCGCTTCCGACTGTACCCAGTGCTTGTATAAATAAATAAATCTAAAAAAATAAAATAAAATAAATAATGCTGGAAATGTGTATCTTCGAACATATAGCTTTTCTCTATTTAGGAATTTTACTTTGAGTCCATTTCTGGAATCATCACTGAGTTAAAATCATATACTTTTTTTTTATTATTCTGGAGATCTATTGCCAAGTTTTTTTTTTTTTTTTCTGAAGAAGTCTGAAAAGCCAAAATATACTCTGCCAACTAGAAATTGATGACAGTTTCATGGCCTCCTTTCCAGCATGGGGTATATACGTTTTATTTTGTATTTTTACTAATTTAGTAGTTAAATGTGGCACTTTATAGCTGCTTTATTTGCATTTTCAAGTGCGTTTTAGACATATATAATCTTTGCATGCTACATAAACTTCCTATGTGGTCGTATTAACACCAAAGCGATGCATGCAGAATTCTGTTCTTTGGAATAACTGGATCGGCTCGTGTCCGGGGTTGCCACAGAGGAGATGCCCACCCTTAGCCTGCTGTGTTAAGTTGGAGGCTGCCCTCCTGAGGGCTGGTGCTGGCCAGATCCTGGTGAACCAAGAGAGTCATGCTGAGTCTCACTCTCTGGGTCAAGGCCACGACTCAGCCTCTGTGCTGGTCAACATGTACATCAGCCCTCACCTCTGGGATGAGGGATCCCTTTCCCCCATTGATTAATTAATCATTCATTCAAGTCTTTATTGAACACTCACTGTATCCCAGGCAATGTGCTGGAGCAGGGTCTACACTAGGAAGGGAAGCACAGACCTGGCCTGCAGGGATCTGGTGAACAAGTCACTGTCCTAATCCTGAGCGCTTCCTCACACAACTTCCTTCTGCCTCAGTTAGCTGCATGCTGAACCCCTTCTCCTGGCTCTCCCTCTGGCTGCCTCCTCCACTCCCTTCAGGTCTGTCAGATGTCACCTTTTAGGGAACTCTCTGAGAACCACACATACATCTGACCAGTTTCACCAGGCTGCCCTACCCAGCACTTCCTCCAGCTGCCTGTTCTCGCCCTATTTTTCTCCATAGCACTGATCACCATCCTATATACTACTCCATATACATACCACTACACATGACTCCATCCTACATGTTGCTCATGTACACGTTCATGTACTGCTTCTTCTCATCACTAAGGTAAGATCTGTGAAGGCAAGAGCTCTGTATGCATTATCACAGAGTAACCTCCATTTTTGTTGAATGAAAGTGAATGAATGAATGAATGAATGCATTTTATTCTGATTTCCACTTAGAAAGGAAGCCCTTGGAGCATTTATATGGATACTTCGTAGCTATGGGAGGTCTGGGGTAGGCAGTGGATAGGGGAGGGAGGGTTGAACTCCATGTCCACTTTAAGGTGCTCTCCAAGAGCCTCTTTCTAAGTCAGCTAATACCCTTCTCCTAGCCGAAGAACAAAACAGTCTTCTCCGGGGCTGAGGGAACATTCCAGCCCTGTCCCTTATAATAGGGTAACAAGACACTTCCAGCACTAAGTCTTTGGTCTTTGTGCAGGGAAGAACTGGGGTCCTGACCACGCTCAGTCTCTTCACCCGACAAGCAGGACCACCATGGATTTCTGGAGATGCTGAAAGATGCCTTGTGGAGGCAGAGTCAGCCGGGAAGGCTGCGATTTCCTGTCTGTACAATTAACATCATTATGGAGGTGTAATCTCCCTAATTAGTTTATTTCATCAAGATTTGATTGAAGGCTTTTCTCATCTGCCTCTGTGGCCTCCCTCTACCTAAGGCTCATGAATAATAGGGAAGCAAGATGTGTGTCTGCCTTGCTCCCTCCTAAGGAGACCAACCCATAAATAAAACATCTGGGTCTTGCTGGGGAGGGGCTGGCAAGAGGGGCTCTGAGTGGGAGCCCACTGATTGATGGCGACAGAAGAGTGTTTTCTTAAGTGAGGCAGGCCGTGATTTTGTCTCTGGACCTGGGCCATGGAGCTTGGCTTCCCTACAAGAGCAAGCAGCCTAGACACAGGCACTGAGAAATGGGGAGGGAGGGTAGCCATGGTACCAGCCTACAGGCGCGCCTCTTCTCTTGTGGGTTGTTTTTTTAATCTATTTCATAACCAGACTTTTCTTAGAAAAAAAGAAGGATAATGTATTTCCTGTTAGGAAAGATTTTCCTTAACGAGTTCTAACAGATCTTCATACTAACATATAATGATCAACATTTTCAATGATTTTTCTTAGCAACATACAGAAAAGACTGGCTCCATACCTGGTTCTGCACTTGACCATGTTGGACAATGCATCAGGCAGCAACCTCTCCCCTCCACTCTCACCAGTGACAGACATTGCTAATTGATCGTAGCTGCTGACATAGAGGGAGACTTCTCATCTCAGTGCCCTGGAAGCCATTCTCCCCATCCATGAAATCAATGATCCTTTTTACCCTGAAGCTCTTCTCTGATGATGGCTGGAAAACAAAACAAAACAAAACAAAACAAAACAAACCCAAGTGAACTCTCTTCCCTCAAAGATAAGAGAATTCCTGGCAACCGCCATCTGATTCCTAAACTGACACTATAACCCAGAATTTCGAGGGGCAGTCTTTGGCAGAGTGACATTCTCTTGATCATCTGGGGGTAGGAGTGGTTTAGATTTTAAGAAATAGCTAATGATGACACAGGGCAAGACTTTGAAGGCATAAGTAAGCTCAAAGTCCATCAATGACCATTTGGAGTTGCAAATCCCACCCATGGTAAAACAGATAAAGGTTATTGTTTATCTGGTTGTGTTTTATTTATACCATTTAACTATGAGACCGAGTAATTTACAACCATACACATAAATGAGGGTACATTAAACAATGGAGGTAATGTCAATGATGGCTTGTGTATATCAAGACAGATACAGGCGGACGCAGTGTGTGGGTCCATTTACATGGTTGTAACAGGGGGAATTGCTCTACGGTGTTAGACATCAGGATGGTGTTACTCTTGGGTGAGGCTGTGACTAGAGGAGATATAAGGAAGGCTCCTGGGAAGGAGGTGGGGGGTGGCTTATTTAAGTCTAGTTTTGGGGTGTATTCAGTTTGGGGAAAATTCATCCATGGTACCCTTGCATGAGGGCACATCAATAAAAAGTTAAAACACCCTTGGGACTGGAGAGGTATATCTGGTCCCATGTCTCTTGTCCTCTCAACTGGTCATATCATCCTGGCACCTGCAGGGACATGTCTTCTGTTGATAAGGGACATGGAGAAGTAGAAAATGAATAGGGGCGGGAGTGAAAACACCTGGTTTGACTTCAGGTAGTGGGCCTCCCCCATCTATGTCAGTTTCCTTCTCAGGCTTGAGAGAAGGGCTCTCCTCCCTGATCTTCTACTTGGGAGCCCTCCCTCTTCCCTCACTCTTATCTCGCTAAGGGGTTCATGACAACAGGTGATTCTGTAGAGAGCAGAACCTTGGGCAAGGACCCTGGATTTCTCTTGTCAAAGGTAACTGACCCTGCTGCTGCTGTCATCGGCCCGCCTCTCGGACCAGCACCCTCAGTTAGCTTCCCCCTTGTGAATCTCTCTCCCCATGGTTCTTCTCTTATTTAAGTTCCCAATAAAATGAGACAGTTAGCTAGGGATATCCCCCAAGCCAGACTTCCCCTACTAAGTGAAACCGAGGAACTTGTGGCAGGAAGAGATGTCTCAGAAATACCAATTTTTAGAGATCATCCCCCAGACTTGGGAGCAAAGTGTGGTATTTAAAATCTCACTGGTGTCTGTGCTTTCCACATCCCAAATCAGTCTAAAGTGTGTTTGAAGGAAAAGTAATATGGATGAATAAATAAAAAGCCTGTTGAAATCGGGAGAAGAAAAGCTTCCCATACAGCCCAAAGGGTTAATTTCTCCTGTGGCCGAGGAAATGCCAACAAGCCTTTGGCAGCCTCCCTCTTTCTTTATACAACAACACTTCCAAGAGCTGAGCTAGGATCGTCCAGTAATGCTTTTAATTTGTGTGCAGTTGGGAAGAGGCCAGGATTTAATCGAATCATTAGATTGGCTTTTCTTGGAGTCGCTGAGTGTTTGCAATAGGGCCAGGCAGCAAGGTAGCCCTGGAATAATTAAGAGAAATACCTAAGGTTGTTATCGTTGCTTGAGTTATTCCAGATACCAGGCTTCAGAGTAAAAAGGGTGGAATTAAATAGCATTTTTGTAGCTGAAATAAAATTTGTGCCCAGTTACTTTTCTATTACACTTCAATTTTCTCTCTTCCCATCCACCTAATAAAAGAAGCTGGGGCTCCATGTTTGCTGATTGGAGGTGAGGGCTCACCCCACAGCCGGCTGTTCCCCAGCCTTCCAAGGCGCTCAGGGCTGCTCTTCTGCTCTGATGGCCAGTAGTCTGCACCAGCTCATGCTCCTGAATTGCATGCAGTATACAGCTGTGTGGAATTACAGCAGTATAAAGCTGCGTGGCACTCTCCACCCACCCCAACCTTCCAGGTCAGCCCTAGCTTCTTGAGCCCCACCCCAGCCACAGGCATTGGTTTTCCCATAACGGACCCCATTCCCATTCTCTTTCTAAGAAGAATCTTGTGTCTGAAGCTCCCTAGACTACATATGATCAAGATTAGAATCATGTCCCTAAAAGACTGAATAACTCAAGTGAAAAAAAAAAAAGGGGGTATACCTGTGATGCAGAGATAAACACCTGAAGTTATTTATGTTATAAACCCTGACAAATGTCCAGGGTCCAATCACGAGTCATGTCAGTTATTCACTCAACCAACAAGGGTTCATTTACATCTGCAAACTATCCAGTTCTTCATGTCTTCTCTCCCCTAATCTGGAAGACCTTGCGTAAGGTCTGTAGCAAAGATGACAGAGGCAAGATTGCCAGCTAGTGAAACATGATTAGAGGCTGGTCTCACACTGGAAAGGTTTAGGACAGGTGTTTACACCACTGAATTGGTTCTAAAGGGCCTCTCGCTTTCTCTGAGGTGAAGTGTTCCCTAAGGAAAAAGGCCTTGAAGTTAACTAAGACCTACTGTGGTCCAGCCTTACTCTGTTTCAACCTTGGCCACTGCTGCCATTGGGTGGCAAGAGGATGACTGTGATGGCCTCTGGGGACAGACTCCATTGCAGCAGTCACGCACATGGCTCTTTCTTCTCAATGAACATTTCCATTAGAAAGGAACCAAGCAGAAAATGATCACCGAGGTGCTATTGTGATCTCCATTTTATGGGCCAGAAAACTGAGTTTAGAGAAGTTAAATGACTCACCCACGGCCACTCTGATGGTACAGGGCAGGGCTCAGACTGTGGCCAGAGCACACAGCATGGCATTTCAGGCAGAGGGGGAAGATGAGGAGCCAGCCCATGGTAGGATGTGTAGGGTAGAGGAAAGGTAAGATGTTTGTTTTTAAGAGGATACGCATCCTGGATTACTTGAGCCAATAAAGTCCCTCAACTCCAGACAAGAAGGCAAGGAAGAAAGAAAGGAGAGAAAGGGCAGGGGATAGACAGAGAAAGATTAGGTAAGTGCTAATGGACAAGCAAAGTCAAATGGAAAAGTGTAAATGAAGAAAATGTTTACACTAAACGTGACAAATGTCTTATCTTTCATATAATATATACTATATATATACATAACTATATACATGCAATGAAACATTGAAGTGTAATTTAAGCTGAGCAGAGAACATTTTTAAATTTTATAGTCGAGAAAATATACTTAGACAAAGGAAAATGATATTTCAAAGTAATGCAAATTAAAACTGCTCGATTCCTTTTTATATCTATTAAATTGGCAAGATATAACAATAAAAATAATTCTTTCAAAAGTATACCTACATGAATATGCAATGTATTATCAATAAGTAGAATAGCTTGAAAATTCACTTAACAACATTTGTCAAAAACCTTGAGAATGATTTTGCTGTTTTCATCAATATGCCCCTCTGTGGAAAGGCTTTGTAACCTAATGTTTATACTAGTGAAGAACTGAGAGCCTCCCTGGTGGCACAAGGGGGTAAGCCTCAGCACTATGACGCTATTGGCAGCCACTGCAGCATGAGTTCGATCCCTGGCCAGGGAGCTCCCCACATGGAGCAGCAGACCTCTCCTGACTTGCCCTGCTGCTCCCCTCAGCAGTGTATTTCTGTCAAACTGCCCGTTCTGCTCTCCACTCTGTCTCTGGTGAATCCTCTCACCCCCCATACCTCTGGCCTATACCCCAGCTCTTGTATGCATAAATAAATAAATCTTTAAAAAATTAGTGAACATCTAAAAACATACTAAATTTTTCATAAAAGAAGAGTATTAAATAAATATATCTCTGGGGTGGAGCTTGAGTCATTAAAAAATACTAGGCTCTAAGAATTTTTGGTACCAGGTAAATTAGTCTTGATATAATATGGGCTTAAGAAAAAGTAGCATAAACATCTTCACCTCGTTCACTATTACAAATATGCAGAAATAGACATACTGAAAGAGAATCTAGACTAAAGTGAAATCCACCCAAAATTAGGAATGATTGCTTCTATGGGTAGGAAAATGAATATTTTCATTTTATTCTTTATCGTTTGGGTGCTTTTCTACATTTTCCATTAGGAACTTCTATTACTTTAGAATCAGAAATGAATCGGAAAACGATCTTAAAATTTGTAGTTACTTTCAACCTCAATGATATCAACATTCTCTAAACCTCTGTATCTTCCCTTCAAAGTCTATAACAAGGGGATACCTATTAAATAAGCAGGTGCTTACTCTGTCACTTCTTCAGCATCCATTAGTCCTGCCCAGCAAAACTAGACAGTCATTTAATTTGATGATGGGATCAGGTCAAAGGACTGGTGTAATAACCTATCCAAGGCTCAACTCCTTCAAGAAACTATTGAAGTCAAACTCAGAGGGTTGTTTTGAAAGTTAAATCAAACAATGGACATAAAGTGCCTGGCACATAGCAGACACTTGGGTAAGGACAACGATCTAGGGGCAGGCCGACTTGGTTTGAGTTCTAATTCAGAGATTTATTAGTCCTGTTAAGTGGCACTCATCATGGCCGTTGCCAGCAGATTGCCACAATATGGCTGCTCACGTGAGTTCAGTGGCACTGCTGGCCATAGAATAAACCCTGAGAAAGGTCAAGAGGATGACTGGCTGAGTAGTTGCTGCCGGAGCACTACCTGTAGTCACAGCATTGGCAGTTTCTTCAGTAGTAGTCCTCTTGCTCTGCTGTTCCCATCCTTCTATCTTAAACTATTTTTTGAGGGTGACTGTTCTTGGATCCCATGCCCCATAGCTGTCTCAAGCCAGCACCCACAGCGGGCAATCAGCATGGCACCTTTGATTTAAGGAATGGAACATGATAAATTATTCCAGTTTATCAAAGGCAATCAGCCCTTGCAAGGGGGTGATTCAGGGCTCTTTAGAAGACACCTAGTAGGCCTGAGGTTGCTACCCGTCCTCTGAATGCAGTAAAAGCACTACACTGTCCACGTGACCACAGAGAGCTGAGGTGCCAGTGCAGAGGCTAGGGAGTTGGTGTTTTTCTGACTCACTCTAAGGTTGGGATGATCTTCCACAACATCCTATATTTATATTTTCTATTTCAATGATCATGGAACATAAATATCTATTGACATGGCTGCATCCCATGATAGATTGGGGGCTCCAAGATGGAAGGCACGAAGTTTCTTTCTTTTTATAAAAGATTTTTTAAAATTTATTTTTATACAAGAACCAGGCAGAGGCCAGATGTGCAGGAGGGTGAGAGTATTCACCAGAGACAGAGCGGGGTATAGAACAGGCAGACTGAGGAAATACACTGCTGATCGGAGCAGCAGGCGAGACAGGAGAGTTCTGCTTCGCCATGTGGGATTCTCACTGGCCGGCTGGGATCACACCAGTGCTGCAGAGGCTGGGGACAGCTTCACAGTGCAGCGCTCAACTGCCTGAGCTACCAGGGAGGCCCTCAAAGTGTCTTTTAAGATGTTTTTATTTAGCATATTTAAAAAAATTGAACATCTATCATCTATCTATCATGTATCTATGTATGTATCTATATTAATCAATCGTCTGTCTTTGTGTATCAGACACATTGTCATATACTGGGTATATTGTAGTACACAAAATAATCATGACCTGTTAGAAACATGAACTCTAGTCAAGAACAGTGCCATTTAATAAATACCCAAATAAGACTGTAATTACCACTTATGATGACACTTTTCTTACGTAGGATAAGGACAGAGAGCCAATAGTTAGAATAAAGAAGAGGTGGTGGTGTCTAGACTGATCTGGTCTAGACAGCAGGCTAGAGCAAGCCCATTTGGAGATGTGGTATTTATATTGAAATTGAAGGCTGAGTAGAATGGGGTGACTGATTCAGAGCTGTACTGGCTACTATCAACATTACTCAAGGGGACAAAACCCCTGATCCCTTATTAAAAAGATTGAAGTGACTCTTGAGCTAGAAAACCAGAAAAGGAACTTGAGAGACAAGAAGGAGATGCAAGAAGGGGCTCCAAGTGATCCAAAATAAAAGAATTAAGTTGTTTCCCATACTTGAGGTCAACTCTTGCCAGAAGCGGAAGCAACTTAATTATTCTCCCACAGTAAGGCAGGGCTGGAGCTGGTTCAAGTGCCCCACCAATGACCAGCAGGAGAAAAAAATCATTACAAAATCAATTTTTACTTAATTGAAGATTCTTCCTCTAAACCGGAACAAAGTGGAATTTATCACCTTGGCTGCCTTGCAGCCTGGGTAATGGCCACACTTCTGCCTCTCTGGGTTTCCTTTGGTAGGTAAGGTGCCTCAGCATTCAGGCTTAGGGGACTACAGCTGCTGGCTTCTGAGGGTCTGCAGGTGCTCCGAAGGCCATAGCCTGGGTGGTGAATCTGCTCAGAATGTGAGCAAAAATGATTCCTCCAAGGAACAATGAGAAATCATGCTCAGAAGTAGGATAGATAAGGAGACTCTGACCTGTTGGGTCTCTGGCAGGTAATTTAAAGTAACCTTTCTAGGGATGTTGGCTTACCCTAAGTGTCTGCTATTGCCTGCAGCATTAAGACTCCTTGGAAGTGCCGAGCCAAGGCCTCCAGCATCTGCTGGGACAAATCTTGAGAGTCACCAGCAGTTATGGGCACCATATTAGGGCGTTGGCACCCAGAGGTGATGAGCAGAGTGGTGACTCACCCAGAAACCACAGCATCTAAGGAACAATTGGAAGAATTTAGGGCATTTTGTTTTGAAAAAGGAAAGTTCAGAGGAGACGGGAGAGCTCTCATCAGGCCTGCGGAGGGGAGTCTGGCTTGGAGCTGCTGAGATGAACAGAATGAAGGCGTTCCTCACAGGGACACAGTAAATGGTGCAATCTGTGGGGGAACTTTTAACAGAGCTGCTTAGAAAATTTTTGGGTTAGGTTTAAGAAGACTGGGTTAGAAGAAAGTAATCTTTTTGAGACCCTAAGTTTTCCATTATTGCCCCCCAAACAAAACCAGCTGCTGCTTCTCCTTTTTCCTCCTCTTCTCTTCTTCCCCTTCTTCCCTCCCATATTTTTTCCCCATGTCTTTTATCTTTTTTATTTTTTTACAATTTTTCTAATTTTCAGGAGTATAGCTTCACACCTCTGTATGTGTGTAAGTCTCACCCACCACCAAAATCCTAAGCACCATTCACATTATAATATTGACTTCTGGAATCATCTTGACAAAAACATAGTTGATCCATAAAGCCTGTGGATTAGAAGTACAGCTGGTCCTTGAAAATTATGGGGGTCAGGGGCTTTGACCACCTGTGCAGTAGAAAGTCCATACATAAATTATGACTCCCCCAAACTTAACTAATAGCTTACTCTTGATCAACCTTACTGAGGACATAAACAATAGATTAGCAAATACTTTATGTGCTATATGTATTGTCTACTGCATTCCTGAGGTAGAGAAAATGTTACTGAGAAAATAAAAAGGAAGGAAAAAATACATTTAAGGTACTATATTGTTTTTTATTGCTATTTTTGAGCAGAATGTGTATGGGGAATATAAAAATAAAATTTATTATTAATTAAAAAAAATAAAATGCCTAACCTCTAAAAACAAAACAAAACAAAACAAAAAACAAAACAAAACTAGTGTTTGGGGAGTGTGAAGAAATGTAGATGAACACACACCCTATCCTTTCTAAGAAATAAATATAACAAATGGTGCCAAAAGCTTTTTGTTAAAGATATTTTATGTAGTATTTACCATTATAAATTACAAGGAATAAAAAGTTTGTTGAAAGGAAAAAAAAAAAAGAATGTCAATATTTTTATTGACATAAGATTATGTCATCTGCATATGTTGAATCATTTGTCTGTCAGTGCCTATGTCAATATAGTTTTATAGGATACAAAACACTGTAGATATTATATTAATTACTATCCTAGACTTCAAAAATGAAAGATCATGTGAAAAATAAATTCACAGTTACTTACAGGTATAGTAATTCATGCATTTGAAATCTAAAAAAAAAAAATTTCCAATACATTTACTGAAAAGAAATCTGCTTTTAGTTTAACCCATGCATTTCAAGGCCATATCATTCAAGGGTTAACAGTATGTGTGAGAGTGGGCCCACTTGCAGGAAAAGACACATGGCTGACTTTGTGGCTACCTGAAAATGTTCTTGTGTTAACTGGACCCTCCCTCCATATTGGGCTCGCCTGCAAATGGCCATTTAGCATGTCTTCCCTTTCCCCCTAAAGGACCACAGCTGTTGGTTCTGTTCTCTAGTGCTCCAAAGTCTGTTCACTTTCTAACTAATTGGTCTGAGGAACTGAGTTTGAAAAAAAGAAGGGAATGGATCATTGGATAAATCAGATATGGTTGAACTTATCAAAGTTCAATAAACATAAAAGTGATGAATTTTGAAGTCTCATAATTAACTCAGGATTACATGAGCAATAACTGAGTAATTACACCTTTAATAATGCATTGAACTTGTCAGGAATACTTATTCATTCTGCTCAAATTTTTTAACAAGATCGCCTATAGCCAGTGACTGTAATTAGATATTGCCTTTGAAAACATCGACAGCTCCTAATTGATACCTTTTATTATAAAGCCAGATGCCAAACATTGCTGTTGAGTGGATTAAGGAATACTATTAGATGTGTTAGGATCATAATACCTAGTTGCAAGCATCTCATGCAAGTGGAAAAAAAAAAAAAAAACAGTTCAACCCATCAATCACCCACTTAAAGTTGGTTCAAGTTTGCACTGGTTTGCTTTAAATTACAACCTGACAGCAATTGCTACTGCCAGGGCTGTCAGGAAAAGAAACTGGGGGCAGGAAAGGCTGGGGTGGAGAGCAGGTTTCTCCCTGCTTCCCTGCTTCACATGGATGACCAGGAGAGCTGGGTCTGGGAGAATGGAGATGGCAGAAGGTCTCCATGTGGGGTGGGAAAGAAGAAAATAAATGTTTTTAACTTTCAATGAGCTCCTTTTCCCCCACACTTCAAGGTTGATCTTCAGGGCTTTTATTTGTTGCTTTACATTTTCTTTATAGCTATTTCAAAGAGGACTCTAACCTTTATCAAGATGAGATGGAAAGGCCATGGTTTAGGGGTGTCTGGGGGGTTCCTGACCCTCTGCCCCAGCCCTAAGATCTGTTTTTTGTGTATTTTTCCCTGGACCTAGTTCTCCTGTTTAAAAGGGAGCCGTGACAGCCTTCTCAAGGAGGCAGATGTTTTAGTTGGCGTCAGAGAGCATGTGAATCACCTCCAAATAGCCAGCAATTCCAAAGACCCACGGACAGCCCCTTGGTGGGGTAGAGCCTGGATTCTGCCTTGTCTCTAGCTCTGCCTGGCTCCCCAGCTGGGGGAAATCAAGCAAGTACTGTGAGCTGTGTGCCTCAGTATTCTGGTCTGTAAAATGGACTTGCAATCTGGACACCTGATGTCCTCAACACCAGGGTGGGAGAAAAAAATAGAGATCCTCATATCAGTGAATAAATATTTCAAAGCTATATATTAAAGTAGCAAACTATTAAAAGCAAGTATCTTTTGCCCTCCAACTTTGACAAGCACACCTTTAACACAAAAATGTGTAAAGCTACATCTATATGAGTAAAATATATCAAAATATAAGATATAGTAGCTAGATTTAATTATGATTACATGGATTGGAGTGTATTAGTGGAAGAGAGAGGTTGAGTGAGTATTAGAATAAGGTCACATGTGGTTCATAAATTATTTTCTATTTATGCTATAAAATATATTTATTCCTTTACTTGTTGGTAAAATTGCTAATGATATTGTTATAATCAGATTTTTACATCACGTTTGTTCAACTAAGTGACCTAAATAATTATAACATCAATTGTGACTTGTTCAGAGTATAAATGTTTTCATATCCATCAACAATGCCAACATAAGTCAGTGTTGGAAATGCAGATCTCAATGCAAAAATTTAAAAATGAAAAATTTTAAAATGTTTTCAAAAAAGTTAGTATTCTAAAATATTAAAATGTACTTATTAAAACAAAAGTAAAATAAAGAACTTTATTTTAAAAAGCAACAAAAATTAAGATGAATAAGTATAAATCACTGAGTAATATATTTAAATAAAGGTATAATTTATCAAACATTTAAGATTTTGTAGAAAAAATGTTCAAAAACCAGCCTGGGGTTTAATATTCATGTAGTTGTCAGTGTAGCAAAGTGGCATCATGCTTCATGCGTGTTCTGTCTAGACTTACATATATTCAAACGTCAGAGGAATGCAAATTGCTTAACATTGCAAAATACTCCATTGCGGCTGTGTGTGACTGTTGTGAATACTGAGCTGATTTGTGAATAACTCGAGAACTCTAAATTGGAACACGCAAGAAACCAGAAAATGGATGCTTGTCACCACCAGAAAATGAGACTTTGTTAGAGAAGAATCTATTACATTCATGTGGAGAGGAAAGATTTGACAAGCTAATTAATGTATCCCTCATTCCTCTCAAATCCTCCCCAACTCCAGAGCAGTGTCCATCTCTGAGGACAACAGGGGCACAACCCACCGACCTTGCAACATTGAAACACGGACTCCTTTGGCTTCAAGGTCACCCCCTGGCATGAGCAGTCACAAGTATTTCCCTGGATCTTAACGGTGTTCTGGATCTTAACAGGAATGGCTGTGTAGGGCACTGTTTTGCCCTGTTATAAGGCACTTAGGGGATTTACAATTTAATAGTTTTTTTTTTTTAAATTATTTTCTTACATCATTAACTTCTGGACATTATTTGATTTCTCCCCTCAGGTGTAGTCCCTGTAGTTCCACCATAGAAACCGTGATCCATCACCACCATCCCATGTGCTCCCCCCTCCCCTGCTATATGCCTCAGGTCTTTGGTTAGCTTGTGAGTTTTGTCTTTTTCCTGCCCCTTTGTTTGGTTTCTCTAGCTTCTGCAGGTAAGTGAAACCATGCAGTATTTATCACTTTCTTTCTGGCTTATTTTGCTTTGCATAATCCCTTCCAGCTGTATCTATGTTGCCATGAATGGCATCAGTTTATCTTTTTGATTGCTGAGTAGTATTCCATCGTGCATATACCACATCTTCTTGATCCATTCATCTGTTGAGTTGTTTCCACATCTTGGCTATTGTTAAAATTTTTTAAATAAAATTTTTAATTTTAGAAAAGTCATAGATCTACAGAAAAATTGTAAACGTAATACAGAAAGCTTCTAGACATCCAATTGCCCTACTTGAATCCCTTAGGGTAACATGATATCTTTGTTACAGTTGGTGAACCAATACTGGTACATAATTATGAACTATAGTCCGTACCTTATTCAGATTTCCCCAATTTCCCTCTAAAATCCCATTTCTGTTTTGGGGTCCCACCCAGAATATCACATTCTATTTAGGAGTAATATCCCTTAGGGCTTTCTTTCATATGCATTCCACAGGATCTCCTTATTTTGGGTGGCCTAGAGAAATTTGAGATTTGAATTTTGAAACAAAGTTGAGATTTCTCTGATACCTTCCTTATGATTATCCTGGGAGTGGAGGGGTGGGGGAGAGAGCCACAAAGAGGTATGTACTGAGGGCACATCCTCCATAGGACTTGCCGCTGCTGGTGTTGGTTTCCACTACTTGGCCAAGGTAGAATTAGGCTTCTCCATGCCATGCTCTTTGCAAGAAGGTTAGTTGGGGTAGCCCACGGCTTGGGGTCAGAGGATTATGCTTTACCTCCTTGAGGATAAACATCTTCATCAATTATTTGGAATTCTTCCTCATGGGAGATTTGCCGCTTCTCTTCTATTTTTATTTTTGTGAGCCCATTTATTTATATCATTGGTATTTATCTTCTATTTGGGGTCAGAATTCAATATTATTTTCAAAGTGTTGCTCAAATTGTTCTGATAGAAAATAAATATTCGGAGTCCTCTCAGCACACTCCTGTTTTCTAGGACATACTCCCATTGTGTGTGTGTCCTTTATGTGTGTGTGTGTGTGTGTGTGTGTGTGTGTGTGTGTGTGTGAGAGAGAGAGAGAGAGAGAGAGAGAGAGAGAGAGAGAGAGAGAGAGAGAGAGAATGACCAAGAGAGGGACCTTATTGGTTACGTCCTAACCTTTTCTATAATGTATTACAGGCTCGTCTTGTATGTATCCTATCCCTATCCTAGAACCAGTTATTTCTGCAAGATGCCCCACCACGATATTTTTAATAAAATATTTCAGTGTGTGTCCGTTTGGGGGCGGGGTGCATCTTTAATGGGCAGGTGCCAGGCCTCCCTAGTAGCCTAGGGATTAAGTCACAGCATTATCACTGCTGTGGCCTGAGTTTGATCCCTAGCCAGGGAGCTAATCCACGTGGCGCAGCAGATCTCTCCTGTCTCAACTGCTGCTCCTCTCAGTAGTGTATTTCAGTAGATTTGCCTGTTCTGCTCCCTACACTGTCTCTGGTGAATCGTGTCACTCCTACACCTCTGGCCTATACCCCAGGTCTTCTACACAAAATAAGTTCAGATCCCAGGAGACTGCCCTCTGTCACCCAGGTCAGGAAGCAGGTCTGCTCACTCTGCCTACATAACAGAGTTGAAGGAGCAGTTAAAGGAGTTGATGTGTCCGAAGTGCTTGGAGCAGTTCCCAGCACATAGTAAAAGCTCAGTGAATATTAACTACTACAGAACTACGTGCATATAAACTTCCTCATGTCCTGCCACTGTTGCAGTGGTCCTGCCAACAGTGGCAACCATAGCACAAGTGGGAGCCAATATTAACTTCTGCTGTGATGCAGAAGTTTCCGGGCGTTGCTTACCTCCAAAGGTGGTTTCTATGGTTTGCTCTCTGGGATGAGCCCCTGAACGCTGATGCAGGGGGTTGCTCTGTAAGCAAAGACGCATCTTCTGCTGCCTACCCCATCGGGGATGGACCATGTCCTTTATTTTAGCCCCTGCTTATATCTGATGGTCATGTAGTGTCATATTCCATTCCCATCGCTCAGTTGTTTTCCTTGCCCATAGTCTATGCACTTTATACTTTTTTTTAAAAAAGATTTATTTATTTATACAAGAACCTGGGTATAGGCCAGATGTGCGGGAGGATGAGAGGATTCACCAGAGACAGAGCAGGGAATGGAACAGGCAGACCGACGAAATACACTGCTGAGGGGAGCAGCGGGTGAGACAGGTGAGGTCTGCCATGCCATGTGGGATTCTTGCCAGCCAGCTGGGATCAAACCCATGCTGCAGAGGCCGAGAACAGCCTTACAGTGCAGTGCACAATCGCCTGCACCACCAGGGAGGCCCAACATTTTATACTTTTGATGGCTCCAGTGAAGCTGCCCCTTTTCTCTGCTTGAATTGACCTCGGATAGTCAATCCCTGCTTTCTCTCCACAAGAACGCTCATTATTTAGGAAGGAAGAAAACTCCCTGTGGAGGCCAAAACAAAGCACTAGTGCCAGCTCCCTGGGATTAGAGCAGAGCAACCCACGCTCAAGCCCTGCCTGGGTCACTTGGAATCCTGCCTCAGTTCTTCTACATCTGACATCTTACTGCCCCACTCAGGTGACATTTACAGAAAATGATTATGCTACTGTCAGAATAGAAATATCCTGGAGAAGTTGGGTAAATAAGACCAACACATGAAACTGTAATATAAGACGTTATACAGTAGCTTTCAAATGACTGTCGAGGATGAGTAATTCTACAGGAGGTTGGGAAGGAGGGGAGTGGAGAAAGACAATAAGCACCTTCTCAGTAGAGTTACAGAACCATTAGAGTGTGTACAGGGGACCAGACATCAGAGCTCAAAGCCCACTTGTAAGCTATGACCTTGGAAGCCATTTAACCTGTTTCAGTTTCCTTATCTGTAAAATGAGTGCAATAATATACCAACACTGGAAGTTTGCTTTGATAATGAGTTAATGTGAGCAAAGCACTTCAAACAGAGGCTGGCATTTATTAAGGACTTATAAGTCATTGCTGCTCTTGTTAGATGCTATGCCCTGAGCCAGGGACTTTCCTGGGATATCTAATTCTGCCTTTTTTTTTTTTAAGATTTATTTATGCATATAAGAGCTGGGGTGTAGGCCAGAGGTGTAGGGGGTGAGAGGATTCACCAGAGACAGAGCGGGGAGCAGAGCAGGCAGATTGTCTGAAATACACTGCTGAGGGGAGCAGCGGGCGAGACAGGAGAGGTCTGCTGTGCCCTGTGGGTTAGCTCCTGGCCAGGGATTGAACTAGTGCTGCCGTGGCTGCCTATAGCTTCATAGTGCTGAGACTTAACCCCTTGCACCACCAGGGAGGCCCCCCAACTTCAGTCCTTCATGTGTAGCTTTCCGACCTTCCCAGCAGGATTTGTTAAAGAGACCGTCCATTCTCCATTGCATGATCATGGTGGCCTAATCATAGATTAGGTGCTGGTATGCACATAAATTTATTTCTGGGTATGTTTCTTCAATTTAAGGTGCTATTTCTTGGGACATCCACCATCAACTTAACAGCGACTCTTTATAGATGCCAGAGCAGTCCTGCCACTTTAAGTGTAAATGTTAAAGACAAAATGAATCCTCATTACAGAACTGATCAAATATAAAATGAAAGTCCTTAGAACAGTGAAATTGAGAAGCAGAATCTCATTAAGCACCTTTCCCTCTTTCTTCCAGGTTTTCTGCTAACTCTCCTTCTAAATTACAGACCTGTTCCTTGGGACCTAGCCCACAGCCCTAGGCTTGCCCAAACGCTGCCTGTGGTGCCCCCCAAAGGCAAGCCCTGCAGAAGAGAGTGGGGCTTGGAATAGTGCTGCTGAGGACTCCCTGCTCCAGGGGGGTGGAAACTGCCTTAGGGGTGCATATATTCCTCAGCTCTGAAGAACTTCAGAGTTAAACATCATTAAATCATTAAAGAGGACACCGGAGGGGAGTTAATACGCAGAGAAGCAAAGCTAATTTGGGGTCTCTAGTGACTAACTCAGAATTGCTCACTTAAACTCTGACCCTTTAATTCATATAAATACGTTCTGGATTTCAGAGAAGACTTTTTTCTTCCTTCAAAGTCTGGTCCTCTCTGGTGACCAGCGTGGAGGAAGGTTGAGCTCGCCCCAGTGGAGCATCTCCCCGCCCACAAACTTTCCACATATATATCGTGCAGAATGGGGGACTCTCATGGTGAGAATGCAAATTAGCAGCTGCCTCTGATTTTAATGGATTTCAAATGCTGCTCTCTCCTGCAAGGACATCTTGAGATAAGATTCCATCACGGTTCTCAATAGGGGATGACTTTGCTTCAGCCCACTGCTCTAGGGGATGGTTGGGAAAGTCTGGAGAGAGCTATGTCTCAACTTGGGGAGTGGGTGCTACTGGCACCTAGTGGATAGAGGTCAGGAATGCACACACCGGCCCCCCAGCAGAGAAGCGTTACACCCCACATGTCAATTGTGTGAACTGAGAACCCTGGATCTGACCCACAAAAGGGGGCCTTTTATCAGGTTCCTCTCCCTGAATGCAAGAGGACACTGACTGTCCCCCACTTCCTCTGCCTCCAGTCTCTGGCCCTGATGTCAGAATAGGTGGCCTTGAAACTCCGCTCTTTGACTCTGGCAAGGCTACTTCTCATTTCTAAGCCTTAGTTTCCTCTTCTATTCAATGGGGATGGCAGTAGTCATCAATGTAGCCATCTGTGGGATTCATGCAGATGTAGAACCCACTGCCTCCAAGGTGGCTGCCACCATGACTGTTCCAGGCTTGACCTGCCGTTGCTTCTGGAAAGTTGGGGTTTAGTGTATACTGTCAACTCGAATTTACTTAACAAATCAACGCAAGGCCAGAAATTTGCAAGGCCAAGGCCCTTCACACCCCAGGCACCTGTCTCTCTCAGGATCCTGCTGCCCTTCCTCAGGTTTCATTTCTTCCAGCACAAACATTGCAATGGGCTGGATCCCCTGCCCCCTTATTACTGGAATCTGCCAGAGTGAGCTACTGAAAGTAGGAATCTAAACAGAGTCCCCTCATGCTAAATCTCATCACAGGCTTCAATGTCTGCATATAAGACAATTCTTATTTCACATTCTGTCCCCAAGGCCCTGCACCCTAGCTAGATTCTATTTGCTTTGCCTGACCTGCACTATCCTCACTTCCTACCATTTCTCTCATATATTGGTCCGTGCTCACGCCCTGCTGGTCTGGAGGGCCCCACCCCTCTTGCTTTTCCCCATCAAGTCTTTATTTCCCAAGATCAGGGAAATAAAGAGTCACTCATAAATAAATAAATAAAGAGATCAGGAGTCACTCAGCTATGAATTTAACCCCGAAGTTAACCCATACAGATTTCCTTAACTCCCTTGCCCATGCCACAGAGGGTTACTGTTGGCCACCAAATTCCTTTCAGTGTTGGATTTGGGAGGAAATGTTTCACCTACTGATCTCAGAAAAAAGAAATCTCCTAGAAAGGAACCATTGAAACGAGACTCTTCTATCCCTCTCATCTTAACAGGGGCTTGTTAATAGTGATGGGAGCTTCCAAGTCTCCAGCCTCATTGTCCTGGGGTTAATGAAGCAAACACTCTGTTCCTTCCCAGTTCTGTGACCCTGGGTGAGTTACTTAGCCTCTCTGAGCCTTGGTTTCTTTATCTGTATGAGTAAAAATGTCATCTCCCTGAATTTCTTTGTGCAGATCAAATGAGGTAATTGGCACAGGGCCTGGCCTTAGCGCTCATGAACACCTATCCTTCATGTTATTGGCCTGCATGGTCCTGAAGGGAGGTGTGTGTGATCAGGAGGTGTACACACCTGAGAGGAAACAGGAACCAGGTGATCTGGAGGGCAGATATTAAGAAATGACTGAGTGCCAGGTTGGACTGCCTAGAATATAAAATGTGTGTGAGTGCCTGACTCCATGTGTGTTCATGTGGGCACACAGATGCCCTGCATGGTAGGTGATGATGGGGGTGGTATCAGGTAGCAGAATTAAGATTAAAAGACAGGATTCAGTCACTGGCTGGCACCCTCATAACTGGGAAAAGCTCTGAACTCATGAAGGTCAGGACAGGGGTCTCTAAAGTAAGGAGTAACAAAGGAGTTGAAAGAGCTATGGGGGGGGGGGCAACGATAGGACAGTGTCCAGGTGGACAGGTCACTGCGGGTTCTTCACCCACATGCACACTTGTAAAACTACTCAGGCTCCAGGAACAACCATGGGGGCTTATTTAACAAACAGGGGAGACAAGGAATTCTCAAGGATACAAGTGGCCAACTATCTCACCCCAGAGTGTCCACAGTGTCCAAACACCCTATACAAAAGGCCACTCATCCAAGATGGCAAGATCCCACCCACAAGGGCCTGGAGCTCATGGCAGCCACAAGCAGCCAGGATCCAACTCACCGCAGCTGGAGGTGCTTACAGGTGGGGCTGTGGCGATGACACTGCAGTGGCCTGCAGCCACAGCCTTAAAGTCAGGACGATAGCACCGGACGCTGGACCAGACAGCAGTGGTGGCAGAAGCACTGGGAGGTGGTGCCGGCTGATTAAGAGCTCTAAGAGGTGATCAGGACACAGAGTACTGGTCCCCCAGCAACAGTCAGGGACAGCACTGGTCAGTAGTGCTGGTCACCTGGCCACTAGCGTTGCAGCTCCTTGTGAGTGCTTGGCCCTCACCACCAACAAACAGCTCTTAGAGACACCAGGCCTGGGCCTCTGGTGCTCCCTGCAGAGGCAGGCTGGAGGCAGGTGTGGCTGGCCCCAGCCTCTGTGAGGCTCTTTGGCTTCTCTATGAAGCTTTTCAGCTTCTCATCTTCCTCTAGAGGTTGGCTGGAGGCTTCTTCCTTGTTCGGAGGCCAGGAACAGAGTCAGAGTGCGTGTCCAAGCTGGCGCCTGCTCTGCCTTTTATCCTTTCAGGGCCCCCTCCCCCACCCCACCACAAATCTAATTGGATGGTTGTCAATCCTACGCCTGATTGGACCATACCACGGTCAGCTCACAGCTCACACCTGATAAGTCTTTTCCATGATCCAGGCGCCAAATCCAGGGGCCTCTCTACTGCCTGCAGCTGGGAGTAGCCACAGAATGGAGCTGGCTCAGTGGGACCCCATTCCCCTCCCTATTGCCCTGAACCAGGGGCTGGTGCCCTGGGGTGGCATGGTAAGGGGACCGCAGCCGTCCACCACCACCACTGGCCTCTGCTGCAGCTTGAGCCCCAGTAGGGCCACCGGTGGCCGGTGGCATAATGCCCATCACCCGCTGCTCCTGGGGCCCACAAGCAGTGCTGTGGGGCCAAGAGCCCAAGCCCCAAGTGGGGGAAGCCATATCTCTGGTTTCAGAGTGGCAGCACCCACTCTGCATTGAGTCCTGCAGTCAGTGAGCACAGGAAGACACAGGAAGGCCTGCAGCAGATGAGATGCATTTAAGTCCTTTCATGATAAACCCTAGGAAGCAAAAGAAAAGTCCAGTGGGGCTTAACTAAAGCACCCTGGAGCTGTAAAAACTTGTTTCACTAGAGGGTCAATCCTCAGAAAGGTTCTCTGTTGTCAGATTATCCCATAGAGACTTATCCTGCCCCATGGCCTCAGCCTAGCAGGGCTGGAACATGCTCAGGTCCTCAAAGTCCTCAAAGTGCCAGAAGCATATGTTGTGGCAGGACATGCAGACTGTGGTTGAGGACCTGGAGCACATGCAGACATGGAGCACAAGCAGACCTTGTCCCAGTGAGCCTATTGGGGATGCTTGTCATAGCACATGGGAAGGGGTGAATAGGGGTGAATAGGCAGAATAATGGGGTGGGGGTGGAGCAGGGATTGGGTGAGAGGGGAGCAGTAAGCCATTGGTCTTACTTTGCAGTGGACACATGCACGAATGTGCACAACCAGACTTAGGGAGTAGAGTGGCCCATGAGTCTGAGAATCAAGTTACAGGTGGGCTGAGGTGGAGGCTCAGTGACTGAGAGCACTAAATCATTGGGTCAGTTTGGGTATTGGGAGAAGCAGATACCAAGAAAATGCCAGATATGCAAGAAATTTATTTGGGGAACTTCTGTCCAGGATGAGGGGGGGAATTAAAATTAGACAGAGGGAGAGTCTGCAGAGCGTGATGGATGCCTGACACTAAGAAAGGACACAGGAGGGAAGGATCGTGTGAGAGGGGCTCCGACAGCAGCAAGGTTCTGACTAAGTTCCAGACAGGCCTAGAGGGACTTTCAGCACCAAAATTGCCCATTAGAGGCAACCCAAGAAGGGCCAGAATGACCCTCTTCTGATACTCCCAGTTGTGGCCAGTCATTGACTGGAAGCAGTCAGGGAAGCTTGGCCTGACATGAAAGGTGTAGCAGCTGGAGGCTGTCAATCACCCAACTGCCTGAAGCAAGGCCCCAGGAAGGGAGATCCATCCAGGCAAGGCAGCCCCTTGGCTGCCACAATGGAGATGATTTCTTTTCAGAAACCTCAATCATGAAAGTGTCTATAACAAAGCCATTGGTCTTACTTTGCAGTGGACACATGCACGTATGTGCACACACACACTCGTGACGCATACATGAGTATACAGACGAGCACAAACACTGCACACACACATTCATAGTCACAGGCGAGTTGCAGAATAAGCTCTGAACTAGCTTCTAGTATTTAGTCTGCTATTGACAAGAGTGTATGGCCTTGAAAAAACGTTCTTTCCATGAACACTTTTTGACTCTAAAATTAGAGGCATCAGTCCCATCACGTTTGATGCTAACATTTCATGAGTTTATGGATCCTCTTACAACCCAACATGAGAGAGTCAGACACAATTAGTGAAAAGTCCCTGCAAGGTTGAGCTCAGCACTGTGAAGCTGTCCACAGCCTCTGCAGCATGGGTTCAATTCCCAGCCAGCCAGGGGGAGATCCACATGATGTGGCAGACCTCTCCTGTCTTGCCCGCTGCTCCCCTCAGCAGTGTCCTCGGTCTGTCTGCCTTTTCTGTTCTCTGGTCTGTCTCTGGTGAATTCTCTCACCCTCCACATCTCTGGCCTGTACCCCAGTTCTTGTATAAATAAATAAATCTTAAAAAAAAAAAAAGAAAAGTCCCCACAAGAAGAACCAGGGCACACCCTTCATTTAGCTCCCATTTATTGAGAGCCAGACATGGCTGGTGCTCTGGTAGGTTGGTGATCAAATAATATGGTTCTTGCCCTTCTAGAGCAATTTCAAGTGGAGAGACCCAGGGAAAAAGGAAGTAAGGAAATAAACAATGGCAGACACTTGTAGGGGATAAATAAGATTCAGTGCAGAGAACTGTCTAGAATGGGGACTGCTAAGAAATTCCACGCATTGTTCATTTGTCCGATGTGAAGGGTCATTTGTCCGTTCCACACATATTTGTGGATCATTTACTGGGTGCCAGGCATGCTGCTATCTGTTAGGTTAAGTGATTTCTTAGTCAAGAACATGGACAAAGGCTTTCCTTTTGGACATTTTCCCAGACCCGCTTGGCTCTTCGTTACAACAGTGCTTGTCACAGACTGACTGGTGCGTCTCTTGTTAACGAAAGCCTTTTCTAGTCCCAGATCTTTGTGTTTTATTTTCTCATGTGAAAAAGTGATGTGAAGCGACCAGAGGCAAAGTCACAGAGCCAGGGAGCCTTTGATTTTTTCCAGTTCTGCAGCCTGGGTCACGTCACCTGGTCACTCTGGACTCCCCTCTGTCCCTGTGAGGAGATCTCAGCTCCCAGGTAACTACACAGAAACGTTGATTTTTCGGTGACATTCAAGCCAAAAAATTCATTTTTTAAATTTCTTCATGTGTTTTAATTAGACTAAAAACTGAGTATTTTCTTCACAGCAACACCAATGGCACTGAGCCCCAGTCCGTTCCTCCCATGAACTTCATTTTTAAAATTTTTAAAAAAGTATTTATTTTCTTGCATGATTTTGTACGTCTGTACAATATTTGATTCCTCTTCTAAGGTGTGGCCCCCATCATTCTCCCATCACCACAGTCCCTTGTGCTTACAGATGGAATATAGGGAAACAGAACAATGAGTCAGGAAAAAGACAACACTTACAAGCTGGCCGTAGACCTGAGGCATCCAGCAGGGGAGGGGGAAGGAGATGGATCAAAATTTTTAAATTTAAAATTTTTTTTATAATAAATTTTATTTTTATATTTCCCATACAATTGCAACCCCCTTATTTTGACCCCAATCCCTCCTACCTCTACCACATCCTAGTTCTGTGGCCTCAACCTCATTACCCACTTCTTTGGAGTCCAATTTCCTCCTTGGGAAATCAGTTTGCAGGCAGATCCTTCCTTCTGTCCTCTATCTCCTAGGAGGTGTTTTGTCTTGTTTTGGAAACCCAAGGAGAGGCAGCGGGCCCAGCTGTTTCTGGATGGGATAGAATGCTGTTGCCTCCTTGGGCATTTCTCTCCGCCTCTGGCACTTTAAGATCCTGGGGTTGCAAGAAAAGAGGGTGACTTTTGTTAAGCAGCTGCTGCTCGCTGTTGTGTTGGAGGTCAGGGAGCTCCATCAGAGGCTGCCGTGGTAATGTGTTTATTTATCACTGCCTAGGTCCACGCTCCCCGCACCATCGCCCGGCCCCTTCGGTTTGTTCTGCCCAAGGCCGTTGGGGTCCGACAGAGATCAACAGTGTTTCTACAGAGATGAAGCAGCTCGTCAAAACCTGAATTAGATGTTAAATCTTTTTGAAGTGGGGAGGAGGCAAAGGGTGGGAGGAATCATATTGTGCTAAGAATTTATCCTGTGTTGTTTCCTGGGAGATAATGTCCCCAGAAAGATTTGTTACCGGGCAAGTTGCAAACCGCTGTTTCAGGCTGATAGGTGTTGCCAATTCATTTTGATGAATCCTGCCAGTCAGAAAAGTATTTTCCCTCCTTTCATTCGTTGAGGCCAGTGGGAAATGGACGATGGTTTAAGAGCTGAGGTGGCATACCCTGGCATGGCCCAGACAGGTGGGTTTGAGGATGCATTGATGTGTGCATGGTGCCACAAAAGGAAATGTGACAGAGACGAGCAGGCTGAAACTAGTCAGCCCCTCTGCCCTCTGCCTCGGTCCCAGCCTATGTTCCCAGTTGCCACTTTTTTAGTTATTAACTATTCTCTGTTGCTCTCCCATTCAGATGCCACCCCATCCCCTGCTCAGCTTCCAAACAGTCCCAATGTCCCAGTCCCTGTTAGTGTGGGTGGAAGTGCCACAGACTGGGCACACATTCTGGTTCTCTCCCTGATGGGC
Source organism: Talpa occidentalis (assembly GCF_014898055.3). Taxonomy (NCBI): domain Eukaryota; kingdom Metazoa; phylum Chordata; class Mammalia; order Eulipotyphla; family Talpidae; genus Talpa; species Talpa occidentalis. The sequence continues at coordinate 92,294,657 of NW_023600993.1, forward strand.
TGACCTGAGAAAATTACAGGATCTCTGCGACCATTTCTTTATCCATAAAGTAGCGTGCTACACAGCCCAGTGCTCCCTCGCTCTGTGGACTGTTACTAGCCACACTCTTGCTCCCCAAATGTAGGAGCTGGACAGACTCAGATACATGCGGGAGCAAATTCCTTGCCATCGGAACTTTTGCTATCATTCCCTGAAACACATTATCCTCACTCACTGTCTGCACACAGGATCCAAACACAGTTGGATTTTGATGCTTAAACTTATTTAGCGTGACATATTGTCGTTAAAACAATACAGTTCTGGCAAATACTAAGTGCTCAACTAATGCTCGTGGGGATGATGAGGACAATGAGGTGACCCTGAAGTGGAGAATGGAGCTACTTTGCCACTCACCAGGCTTCTGGATTTCCTGGGCTTTCTAGCCTCCAGCAGTCCCACTACCCTCCTTTCTACCATTTCTGTCAGCGCAACCCTACTGGGCTCCCTGCTCATTTCCTAGGTCTTTCTTGGATGCACTTTCCCCCCTCTTTTCCCTGGCCAGTTACCAGACATGCTGCAGGTCCTCCACCCCAATCTCAGGGCTTTCCCCTGGACCCACATTCATCATTCCCAGACCTCAGTGTATCTTTGACTTTGGACTCTTACTTCCAGTGAGGTCTCATCTTTTAGCCCTTGCAGCTGGGGCATCTCCCCCACCTCTGGTCCAGGCCCTGCCCAGCTCATTCTTCCTATTGTGGGTACGAGTCCCACAAGTTCAAATATGATGGTCATATCAAGCTGGGCATTTTGGGGTTAACAAAGACTGCTGTGGACTTTATTTTATTCCTTTTGTTCTTCACACACAGCCAAAGCTGTCCTTTTCCTTGTCTAATCTTTGCACTAGTTTTCCTCTTTTTTTCCCCTACTAACACTAGAAGAAGTTTGTTTTAGCTATCTGAGCTTGGCAACTTTGATACCTCTTGCTAACCAAACCCCCAGGCCACAGACCCTCAGAAAGCTGAAGAGCTGAGCTGTCTTGATTGATAAGGTCGCTTACACACAGAGGTATTTCAGAAATATTATACTTACACACATAAATATTATGTCCAGTGACTATTTGTTGAATTGCACCATATGGTTGAAAGAACATGGGCTGAGAATCCAGGCTCGTCTGTTTCAAATCTTGGCTTTGTCACTTACTAACTACATGAAGTCAAGATTGGCATCACAGCCATGGGCAGAAATGAAATTGTTCGTGCCACATCACTGGAGTGATTTGAGCAGAGCCTACTCAGTGTGCTCCATACAGGCATGAACTTAAGATTTTGTTTTACAAGCTGGTGATTATATTGGCTGTCAATGGAGCTTAAATTCTGGCATCTAGGAACCAACTTAAATACTTGGTCAAAAAATAGCTGGGTCAGAAATACTCCCCCTTTCCTTCCTGAAATGTTAAAATTCAATAGGAAAATGACCTGTTCAAAGATGAACTCTATTTTATAAAGATGTTTCCAGTGGGCTCTGAGAAAAAATATTTCATAAACCAGGGGCAGTCACTAAATCAAGGAGTGGAGAAAAAAAATAGACTTGCTAAAGCAGTACCATTTTGGTGCAGGAAGGTGATATATTCACTATTTTTTACTATATTTGGCTGCGAATTCCAGACAGTTTTTGCCTTGATCTATGACTGAGATTCCGTGGCAGGGCAACATTTGAACTAACTATCAGGGCTTCTTACTACAACAGGAGACCATAAATGCGGGTGACTGGGTGAATATTTGGAGACTGGAGGCAGTTTCAACTAGAAAGTTCTGTTAGACTCATGGAAATCTGCAGGCAAGACATACACTGCTACTGATAGAAGATAAGGCTGTGCTGAAAGTGACTTCAGACAGGGGGTGTCTTTGGTGCCAGTTGGATTTCCAAGGAAATAAACTGAGATGGAGTTTAGAAGCAGGGTGTTTATTAGGAATGTCTCTGGGATTTGCATGTATGGACACGTGCGCTGGAGAGGAAGCAGAAGTGAGAAATGGGAAAAGTCCAGTTGCTATTCAGCTCTAAGGACAACTTTGGTGGACCCCAAGGGAAAATCTGGAGTTAGAATGATGAAAGGGGTGTCTTTGTCACCGATTCTGATGTGTATGTTGGGAGGGTTACCCCTACACATCCAACAAACAATTCTTTGGATGCCAGCTAGATGTCCTAAAATCCAACTCAATTTTGATCTATCTGGAGATAACATCAGCTTCCACAGGTTAAGAGTTCAGTCCTACAAGATTACCTCCTCCCAGCCCACAATTTCAGAGGACTGTCATGAGTTATGAGACCAGATATTACTTGTGCTTCTAACTGATGGACTAACGAAAGAAAGTTCCTTGCAATAAAGCAAGGAAAAGAAACAAAAGCTATAAAAATCAGAAAGAAAGAAAGAATAGTGGCATTATTGGTCACTATTTGACATAATGTTCTACATATTTAATGTAAAGGAATCTAGAAAAAGACAAAAACTGTAGTAAATAACAAGTGAGTTCCAGTAGTCTATAGGATATAAAAAATCAACAAAAATTGGGCCTTCCTGGTGGCACAAGGGGTTAAGATGCAACCTGTGAAGCTATCTGTAGCCTCTGCAGCACGAGTTCAATGCCTGACCCGCACACATGGTGCAGCATGTGGCTTTCCCGCTCGCTCTGGCTGGCTCGCCCGCAGGCTTGCCCGCTGCTCCCCTCAGCGGGGTATTTCAGTCAATCTGCCTGGTCTGTTTCCCACTTTGTCTCTGGTTAATCCTCTCACCCCCCACATCTCTAGCCTGTATCCCAGCTCTTGTATGCATAAATAAATCTTTAAAAAATCAATAAAAAGAACAATATCATTCACAAATTGTTTTCAAAAAGAAGAAATGTTTACAGGCATAGCTAACAAATTATTCAGGGGTTGTATGCTGAAACATGATGAAAATTATTAAAGAAGAGTTTTCAAATGTTGTAACATACCATGTTCATGGATTGGATGACTCAGGATAGTATAAATGCCAGTTATTCTCAAATCAATATATAGGCTTAATACAATTTATATAGAAATAACAGCAAGATTATTTTGCAGACACTTAAAAGAATAATTCTAAAATGTATATGGAAATGCAAAGAAGCAAGAATAACCAAAACTCATTTGAGGAAAAATAAAATGAGAGAAATAACTCTATCTGATTTCAAGATGTGTTATATAGTTAAGTAATCAAGACTGTATGGTATTGGTGGAGGAAAGATATACAGAGCAATGGAATGGAATAAAGAATACACAGTCCCACCCAAGTTTGGTCAACTGATTTTTGACAAAGGTGCAAACACAATTTAATGGAAGGAAGATTTTCAAAAAGTGAAAAGCTTTGGACATTCATATGTAAAAAAAAGTAAATCATGACCTAAATCTCACACTTAAAGCAATGAACTCAAAATGGACCTTACAACTAAAAATAAAACAAATCTATATGAAAAGTTTAGAAGGATATCTCCAGAGTTAGGGCTTGGTGAGGACTTTCTAGAGATTAAGCCAAAAAACAAAATCAATGAAAGAAATTGATTAATAAATTGGATTTCTTTAAATGAGCCCAAAGCAATAAAACTAAAATAAGTCTGTAAATGACCCTGCTAAAGGGATAAAAAGATAAGCTGCTGATTGGGAAAAAAAAAAATTTGTGAATTATTCACTTCAGAGGACTCATTTGCAGACTATTTAAAGAACTTTTGAAACTCAATATTAAAAACAATATAATTAAAAAATATGCAGAAACATGTCATGGAAGAATACACTGGATAACATACAAGCATTAAAAAGATGCTGAACATCATTACTTATTAAGGGAAAGCAAATTAAGATCACATTAGATATCATAACACAATTGTTAGAACAGCTAAAATAAAAAGTGACCTCATATGCTGGGTGGGATGTAGAGCAGCTAGATCTTTTACACACTGCTGATGGGCATATAGAATGGCATAGTCACTTTGGAAAATAGTTTGGTAGTTTCTTAAACTCATACCATCCAGAATTGCACTTCTGGGCATTTATCCCACAAAAATGAAAACATGTGCACACAAAAACCTGTACATGAATTTTCATAGCAGCTTTGTTTGTAGTAACCTCCAACTGAAAATAACCAAAATATTCTTCCATGGGTGAATGGTAAAATAAACTGCGGTACAAGCATACCATGGAGTGTTACTCACTAACAAATGGGAACAAACTATTGATATTCATAACAACTTGGATGGCTCTCAAGGGTATTAAGTGAAAAAAGCTGATCTCAAAAGGTCATATACTGTGTGACTTATTTACATAACTTTTTTTTAAATGACAAAATTGTAGAAATAAAGTACACATTAGCAGTTGCTTGGGGTGAGTGGGGTAAGGGGTGGTTGTAACTGTAGAGATAGCATGAAGTGGGTCTTTGTGGTCATGGAATTATTCTGTATCTGATTTCTGATGATTAGTGTAATCTACACATATGATGAAATGAGCATACACACATCGTTTCAATATTAATGTACTGACTTTGATGTACTGTAGTTAGATAGGCTTGACTATTGGGGAAACTGGGTAAAAGTACAGGGTTCTCTGTACTCTCTTTGCTACTTCCTGTGAATCTACCAATATTTCAAATTAAAAAGTGAGGGAAACATGGCCACGCTAATATTGCCAGTTCCATATGTTTTTCCAGATCTTGTTATATTTCCATCCAGTTCCATATGCAACCTTGTTAACAGTTCCATCAAGAGGTGGGGTCTATTTACCCTCCCTTGAATCTAGACAGGCTTTTGTGATCACCCTCATAAATAGAATGTGGCAGAGGGGGTGCTGTATGTAATGTTAAGTCACAATAGGTAATGCAGTTTGTTTGACGCTCCATTTCTCTCATGACCTTGGGGTTTTGGACCTCCACTCTAAAGAAATGTGGCCACTCTGTCCCTCTCTTCCTGCAGAGACCTTGCACAGAGGCCCATTGAGATAGGTTGCCCAGGGCTCGCTCCTCCAGCTCCAGCTGGAGGCCTCTCAGGTGAGGCCCCACATGTGAAATCAAAGAAGCCAACCGATGACCTAGGCCCAGCCAACCTCCCAGGGTAACTTGGTGAGAACCACCTTGCTAAGCCCAAGCACCTGCTGTATTGTGATACAAGATACACCATGAGAGATTGTAATAAAATGATTGGCTTGGTTTTAAGCCCCCACATTTTGGATGACTCATTTTGCAGCTATACCTGCAAAAAACAGGCCAAGCATATTTATAGGAATCTCTCAAGAGCACTTTGGCCATGCGTGTGCCACATGACAAAGTTCAGTCATTAAGGGAGGGTGAGACAAGAACAGAATGAGACAGACTGTTAGGTAAAATGGAATGTTCAGAAACAGGTGATTCTCTCTCCCTCTCTCTCTCTTTCTGTGTCTTTCTCTCTCATACATACACTATACACACATTGGAATATATATACACACATAAATATTCATATATATTTATATAAATGAGCATATGTGTTATGTATATGTATGTAATGTATGTAGGTAATATTTCATCATGTAGGGAAAAGAAAAATAAATCACTAGTCGATAAGGGGGGGGGGGGCTAGGTTAGTAATTTGTTAATAAAGCAAAGTAAATCCTCACTTGCCCTAACCCAGTATACTACATTCTAGACCAAATAGCTATCTTTCATAAAAACTTCTATCCTAGGATAAATAAGCATTTTAACATATTTAAATTTAGAAGTCCTAATAAAATGGCCAGCCTATATATTCAAAGGATAAGAAACAAAATAAAAATAAGACAACACATCACAGACATATTTGCATATGAATGACAGAAATTGAATTGCTAGTCATGCTCTAAAAGGAATTTGTGCAAATAAAATTGAAAAAAAATCATAATTCCAAAAGTTAAATATGGATATGCTTTCAAAAGACATGGGCAGGGCTCACAATATAAAAAAGAAAATGGCTAATAAATGTAGACTATTTAATCTCAGTAGCAATATGAGAAATCTGAATACAAAATCAGTGTGACATAGTTTGTCAAATTAACGAAGTTTATGAGAACAACCATATTCTAGGGAGAATATGATAAGTACTCTCACTTACAGTTAATGATACAAAATTGGGGAAATTTTGCAACCTGGCAAAATATGTAAAGAATGTTAAAATGTTTATACCTTTTGACCAAGTATCTGCATTCCTAAGAGTTTTTCTAAGGACACTGTATTAGCTTCCTAGAGCTGCTGTAATGAGACAGCACCAATGGGTGGTTGAATGAAACAAGAACCAGAGAAATGAACTGTCTCATAGTTCTGGAGGCTAGAAGGATGCTTCCTTCTGTGAAATGCAAGGGAGAATCCTTTGCATGTCACTCTGCTAGCATCAGGTGGTTTGCTAGCAATCTCTGGTGTTCCTTAGCTTATGAATACACCACCCCAAATTTTTCCCTCATCTTCATCTGGGGTTCTGTGTGCCTGTGTCTAACTCTGTCTCCAAACTTTCCTGATTTGTAAGGATAACAGCCATACTGGCCTCATCCTCTGCAAAGACCCTATTTCTAAATAAGGTTAAGTTCACAGATATTGGGATTAGGATCTTTACATCTTTTGGAGAGACACAATTCAACCCATAACAGACAGAATCCAAAAAAAAAAAAAAAAAGCATAAAGGCATTCAGCATAATGTCACTGCCAACTATTAGAAATGATAAAAACACATAGCAGGTGGAGCTAACTATCCACTAAAGGTAGTGAAATTCTCTGGTCATAAAAATAATTTTATGAAGATTTTTTTTAAATAATGAGGGTCATAGGGGCAGAGTTTATGACAATTTAAGCAAGAAAACACAACATCATGTAAGCACAACATGATCTTGATGTAAAATGCCTAAGAAAAAGATTTTGTGTACAAAGGAAATGCATTTACTTGTTCACACTGAATATGAGAGTTATGGAAAATTGTTAATCTTATTTTAATTTTTTATGTTTCTAAGTTTTTATGTTCCTTAAATGTAAAAAAAGTTGACTTTACAAATGCCTATGGTACCTTTCAATATAAAAAGACTAGACATTTCTCCACTTATTAGAACTCCTTAACAAACTGCCATGAGATTTTTGCCTTAAAAGGCTAGTACTGAGGAGGGAGAAATTTGTTTTGAACTCAGGAACTTCCTATGCCTTAGAGAAGTTCTGTAATAATAATCAGAAGACTTGGGATTTATAAACTGCACACAGAGTTTTGAAGATCTTGTTTCAAGCCTATCTAGTTGTTCATTAAGCTCCTTCTCTCTGAACTTCACTTCATCCTTATGTGACATGAAAGGGCAACATATAGTGTCAGCTCGGGAGGACATTCTGAGTGTCCAGCTAAATCTACATCATCCCCTGGCAGACTCTTTGTCGGGGACCTTATGACCCAAGAAGGTTGCCATGTCTGCTGTCTCTCCCACTTATTCCTCTAACACCCTCATCCAGGGACATTCTATCCAGTTCCTATTCCCTTCTAGTTCTTTCTTCTCTATTTGTGGGATTCTAACTATACACCTCCATGGTCTCCTACTTGTTTTCAGTTCCTTGACATTCAATTTTCCATGAAAATTTCTAAGTGTTGAAAACTTTTTTAAGGGAATTGTAGAATTAGAGAAACTTAGCTCTGAAATGATTTCCAAAAAAAGATAATTTATGGAGATAAGGATTTCCTCATATTTCTTCTTAATAACACTATTATTTTAATAATATTAATTCTATTACATATTAGATAATACACAATTTTAATGATAATATTTCCTTTCAACAAAGTGCATGCATAATAATTGGAGCCAGAATTTTGTACCTGTTGCAAATACTCCCTGAGGACACAATGCAGCAGCTAATAGATCCTCAGGTGTCTTAATAGAGGATGCTAATTCCCCATTACATTTTCCATTTGCATAGTGAAAAAAAGTTACAACTTGGCATCACCATTGTCTTTGAAGAAAGGAAGCTTCTATTAAAAGAGAGGCTACTTCTTGAACTGATCATCTTAATTTATGTATCAGTTCAGATCGAGAAGTAGGCGTGAGAGTTTGCAGAGTTACTCATTACAGTACAGAGGGAGTAACTGGAAGTCTTTTGGGAAATTGAAGAGGCAGCAGGCAAAGAAGCAAGAGTCAGAGTGGGAGGGTGAGGACAGGATGCCACAGGTAAGGGCAGGAGGGGCAGGGAGGAGCCTGGGTTGGGGGGACTTTCTTTTGGCAAAAAAGAAAGCCTAACAGTTTTTAGGTTTCTGTTGTGTGATAGCCACGTAAAGCTCCACCTTGGCATGAAGTCTACTATATTTAAAAATGTGAGGGATTTTGGTTTATGGTTTGCTTGTTTATATATTTCTGTTTATTGGATGAAAAGCTTGGCATTCATCCCTCACTGAGGCAATCAGGAACCCCAAAAGTAGAGGAAGTTGAGCTTAGAAGGGCTATAAACACCCTGGAATATGGAGAAATTTGGGAAGCCACAGGTCAGATAGTTGGGGGTTCAAGGAAATCGTGACTGTGACTCAGGGTGAGGAAGCCCCAGCAGACCTTGGGGTTGCCCATGCATGGTCAGTCAGAAGCAGGGCCCTAGCACACCTCACTGCCCATTCTCCCTCCCTCTGGGGTGACAGCTGCCCTGCCAGTGCCTCAAGAGCCTCTTTTAAGAGAGAGGAAACAAAGCCTTCAGCCTACACATTTTTTTTTTAATTAATAAATTTTATTTTTATATTCCCCCTACACATTTTAAGGGACTTTATTTTTCCTTTTTAATTGAGGAAAGGTTGTACAGTGCAAATGAACAATGGGTCTCATTTCCAGCCTCCCCCAGAAAATGGCTGCTTCTTGATTGCTACAGGAAGGAAACAGAGGCTAGACTTGTCAGAAATCAGCATGAGAAAGAGGAGACCAACTTGAGACATATTGTAGGACAGGAAAGTCAAAATGTTACCAATCAATCAGTAATCCAAGGCTTTCCTTTCAGATCCTGATGGGATTTAGCATTTTGGAGGATAAACAAGGAAGGCAGTCTTGAGGTTGCCCAGAGAATCATGAAGCAGGTGAGCATTTTAGTTCCTGGACTGGCTTTTGAGGGAACAGGGAAGGGATAATCCTTTATTGAGCACTTGCTGTGTGATAGGCACTGCACAAACATCATCTCATTGAATGTCATCTAACAATGTCCCTCCAGAGCATGTGTTACTGCCCACCACACAGATGATGGGCTGACACTGCGTGCAGGAACTGCTGCCACAAGGCTGGTACGTGTGCCAAATGCAGCAAACGATTGGCTTGGGGAGGCAATCAGGCTGGTGACTGCTGGTATTGAGCAGTGAGGACAGGGAACATTTCCATCACTGCAGGAATTTTATTGGGTAGCGCTGTTCCAGAAAAGACTGAACATAGAACAGAATCTGTAGAACAGATTGTAATAGTCTCAGGAATAGGGAAGTGTATTCACAAGAGATTTGATAGGAGTGAAGCAGAGTGCCATCAGGGTTCCAGGAATGAGGGAGAGCTCCCCAATTTGGATCCCTAAAGGGAAGATACAGAGGGTTCAAAGCTGGCAGCAGAATAAATAACCTCTTGCCAAGACAAAGGGAGGGCAGGATAGAGGGCCTTAGGTAGATAATACAGCTGTGTGGCGGGGCTGCCAACAGACTTTAGACATTGTGAAGATGGTCATAGGGGATGTGACTTATGACTGTTGTCCCAGCTGGATAAAAGATAGTGTGGTTGAGCCAATATTTGGGCAGAGCTGCGGGAGGTGAGACTGACAATAAAACTTTAAGTCCACTTTATGTTTATGCAGAATGTGTGTGTGTGTGTGTATTGGGGTGACAATTAGGCCTTGACTGAACAGCTTATTTTCTTGTATAGCCTGGGTGCCACCCTGAACCCTCCTGTGAGCACATCAGGTTAGAAATAGAATCTTAGAGATGCTTCAGCATTGAAATAACTGTCCCCCTCCCTTTTTCTGTGAGGACCTGTTTTAAACTCATGTCCACTTTGAGCTTCCCCTCTTGGGCAAAGGAGATAAGTTGGCTAGGGCTCTACAACAACTTTCTTTTCAAATGTGTGTTGGAATTGTCCATCTAGTTCAGCCTTAAGTATACACGCTTGCCTGGACTAGCAGAAAAGAATGAAGCAATGTTAAAGGTCTCACATTCCAGCAAGGTCAGTATTTCCTCAGTAATAATTGCAACAGAAATGTCTCCATCAGCTCAGTCACCACCGTCAGAATCAGTTCTTAAGGTATCTCTAAGAAACAGGCACCACTGGTATTAATATTAACACACCATTGATATCAATATCCACCATTGATATTAATAATTGCTCTCTATATACAAATAAACTTGTATAAAGAACAATTGTACAAGGTGCTCCTTGAAGAAGGAGGGGGACTCTGTCTGAGTCTTGATACTCTGTGCTCTTACTGGAGATCTGCAATAAATTAAGAAGTTCTGAAGTAAAGAAACCAAAGAAACCGTTTTAAATTCAGTTTAAGCCAGAATTTCCCAGACTATTTTGTTTGAAAGTCAGCTTCCCTACCTCCCTCCTTCCTACTTTCCCTTCGGTTTTTTTCATCCCTTCTTTCTCTCACTTCTTTCTCTCTCCACTCCATGTTTATAGTAATTACTTAATTTCCAAATTAGCCTTTCAAAACAATATTATTACCCAAGGTCATGTAGTAGGTTGATGATACATAGACTCTTTCTAATGCTGCATGTGACCTCAGGTCTATCATTCAGGAGACAGAAACCCAAGGATGGGCATTAGAATGGAAACTAGGACCTTCTATTGGATTCATAGTTGTGAAGTGGATTCAGAAATCAGGAGTCCAGGGTTGATGTTTCACTCTTAAGGCCAGTCAAGGCAAAGAGGGACATGTTAAACAGCACCACAGGAGTACAAATAATCTGAAATAATGAATGATGGAATTTGGAGGAAGACATTATTTCCATGAGGTTGTCTGGAGATACTCCTCATAACTTTGTGATACTCATAACTTTGTGATACTCCTCATAACTTTGTGATCCTTCCTTGAAGACATTGCCCAAATTTTATTAGTTGAGCATAAGTTTGAGATACTTTTCTATTCATTGGTTCAGTTTCAAATGCTAGTGACTCCATGATCACTGCAGGCAAAGAGTTACCTCCTTAGAATGCCATTTTCATTGGCATTTTACCTACCATTTCATGAAGCTAATTGTGAGCTGACATGGTTTACCACCACATTTTTTCCTCACCACCCCCTACTTGATATATTAGCATGGCCTAACTTACCTCCCTTTCTCACAATATCACCTTAGCTCCCCTTCATACCCTAGTGCTCATAAGAAAGATCTTGACAGATAATGATTACCTTACTTGAACCACCATCACTCCCCACTGCTAATAAGGTAAACCCCAACCAACTTCTTTGAATTCATCTGAGCTTGTGGCCCCACTGCTGCTGTGCCAGCCTGCTCCCTTCCTCCAGATATGCCTTTATTTTCACTCACCCAGCAAACTTATATATGCACTTTAAGACCCATTCCAATTGTCATGGACTCCTGTGAAGTATTTCTTGGCACTTGAGGTAAATGTTATTTGTTTCTTCTTCTGTATAATCATTGCATTTGTACGTATCCACACTTTGGGTCTTTTGCTTTTAAGGTAAAATGGAAATTATTCGAAAGAGGTTCCTGTGCCAGAGAATTTTGAAAAAACAAAACATTGAGCTCAGCCTTCCCTCTCTTCTAGCCTACTTTGATGAATTCACATCACTGTCACTGCCGACAACTACAACATACATCGTGCTCTACACGTTGGGTGATATGTGTTACATACACTTTCTCTTCAATCCTTAAGACAGAAATTCACGTTTTATCCCCACTGAGCAGATGGCCATATCCAAGGTGGCCCAGAGCCAAAAGCTGTGTTCTTTCCACGATGTGACACTGGAGATGACTCTCTCAGTGCATGACTAACCATATTACATGCCACTTAGCCCACTCTATGTTTATAGTAATTACTCTTAATTTCCAAATTAGCCTTTCAAAACAATATTATTACCCAAGGTCATGTAGTAGGTTGATGATACATAGACTCTTTCTAATGCTGCATGTGACCTTAGGTCTATCATTCAGGAGACAGAAACCCAAGGATGGGCATTAGAATGGAAACTAGGACCTTCTATTGGATTCATAGTTGTGAAGTGGATTCAGAAATCAGGAGTCCGGGGTTGATGTTTCACTCTTAAGGCCAGTCAAGGCAAAGAGGGACATGTTAAACAGCACCACAGGAGTACAAAAAGCAAAATCCAGATTAATGAATTTGTGTCTTCAACAGCTACATTGCAAGGAAAAGCGAGCAGAAAGAAAGAAGAAGAGAGAGAGAAAGGAACAGGTAGCAAGAAAAAGACTCTAGATTAAAAGAGAATTATGTGATGACATCAACAATTGCAATGCAGGTATCTTACTCCAATCTTGACTTTTATTTAACAAATTCATGAGAGCCATGTAAATGATCAAGGAAAATCTCATTAATGATTGAAAATTTGATAAAATTAATAAATCATTGTTAATATTTTAGGCATTATTATACAATTATATTTTAAAAAGGAGTTCCTAGTTTTATAGCTATAAATATTAAAAGTTATTGACACAGAGGGAGACATTTTAGATATACTTTAAAATAATCTGGGAGAAGGGCCCATCCAGTTCATAATTGTTGAAGCTGGGTGATGAGTATTTGAAGATCCACTTTTTTTTCTATATAAATTTAAAAATTCTAACTATAGAACATGAAAGTAAGTAAGTAACCAGGATGTCCATTGCATGAGCAGAAGGATTGATAGATGTGTTGAATATTTTGTTGTCAATAAAGTAACTATCAAAGCAGAAAACATATCTTTGAGCCAGATTCTTGTCCCAGTGGCTAGATTCTTGTTCTATCACTCAAAGGACTACCCACTTATAAATTTCAAAAACTTACAGGTATATCTCCTGATCATATAACTTACTGTCCTAGCAGCCTGTATTTTGAAAATGGGTTTCAATTTACCCCTTGATTTATTAAACTATGTAAATTTTTGGCCTAGGAACAATTTCTCAGTTTTATAATGTGATCAGTGTTAAAGATTCCAGAAGAGAATCTGTTTGCCAAAGTGCCTTTGGTGTGATAAAATTAGAGTTTCCATAGTAACTCTTTCTACCCTGATGTGGGTTGATCCTAGACGAGACCATGCTGAGTTTTCCCAACAGTAAGGAGGGAGTGTGATGGAAACAGCTTGAGTTGGATCCTGGTAGGGACTAACTAGATTTGTTTCTGCACGAAGAAAGTCTTTTAAATCACCAATTCCAAGAATAGAGCAAAGCAAAGTTCACCTGGGTCAAGGTTGATATCTAAGAAGTCTTTGCAGGAGGGGGGCAGTGGCAAAGGGTTTGCATTTTAGCACAGTTATTCTATCAACGTCAAGCTCACTCAATGGGGCTTATTCAGGATGGGGGTGGGTTGCTCAAACAGGAGCAAGGCCTTGCAAAGGAAGGGTCCGGGTTATGTATCTGAAACAGCAAGAATGAAAATCAAGAGCAAGTATAAGGGGCCAGTCAGCTAACATATAGGAGTTTGGGATGAAAGGGCCCATAGGAACATCTGGGTGTGTGTTTGTCTTGCGTCTGTCCCCACCCCGTATCTTCACCACCATACACAGAATGGTAAGTATTTCTGAAACTCACTTTTCTGGCAGGCCGGGAGGTACTGATATCTTCCTAAACTGTGTCTTCATTTCTTACTGTTGGCTAGGGCTGAGGAGGCTGCTGGCGATAGTCAGTGCCCACTGCTGTGCCAGAGCAAGTACAGTGAGCAATTTTTCCAGATGCTTCTTTTCTGGCTCATGAGAAAATGCAAGGCAGCATAGACTAGAAGATGAGGTCCAGCCTCTTGGCCAACCTGGTTTCGAGCTGTGTTTGAAGCTAATGCTCTGGGCCAGCAACCATTGACCTTTGTGTCCAAGGCTTCCCGAGTCAGGGAGCCTCAAATCCTGCAATCTACACTCCACACTTGGCGCTGTTTACTTATCTGATGGAGCTGTTCTCTTGGAAAACTGTGTTATTCCTGTAATGCAAAGTGACAGAGAAAATAAAAACACCCAGCTGAGAAAAAGCCACAATGTTAATGTGAAACACAAACTTTCTGTTCATCTGAATCTTAGTTTATTTTAAAAGAGAACCATAACGGCTCAGATCCTGGAGATGGGGAGGGGCTGTTGCCACAGCTGCCGGGTTCTCAGCTCCTTCCCTGACTTGCCTTCTGGTCTTAATCCTTTGCACTTTTCCCAGGAGCCAAGGTGGTATGATGTGGCTTTGCCCTCCCTGAGTATGGCTGCAAGACCAAGGGAAGAGCAAATTCTTGAGTTTACAGTAGATGAGGCTGAAACGAATGTCACCATGCTCTGCCCACTCACCCCGGAGTCCCTCTGACTGAACAAAAGCTCTGCCCAAGTTCCCCAGGGGCTTTGTTCTGGAGGAATCTGGCTTTGTGTTCCATCTGAACCAAGTTTGGGGTCTGAGCCCAAACTCTTACATTGAGCAACATCTGGTTGGCATCTTCTCTACCCTGTTTCCTGGTGTTTGCCTACATTTTTGGAATTAGCTCAGTTTTCTTCATTTCCTTCTGCATATTTTCTGAGCAGCACTATACCTATAAGAATTTTAGCCACATAAAGCCCAGGGGGAGTCCTGCTATGTAGATTGCTTCCTGTCCTCACTCCACCCCAAAACTGGAAAAACAGGAGCCCATGGTGGAAAATGAAGAGAAGCAGTCCAAGTATTAGAAGAAAAGCAGGAAATTATCCAGAGGAGGGGGTTTCATGAAACAAGGGAAGCATGCTCTGTCAAGTTATAGCTAAGAAGACAGTTGGGAAAAAATGCCCACTAAGTTAAGAATTGGTGACCTTAACTAACTGGGTAGTGATGTTGAAAAATGGAATGCAGTAAATTGAGAAGTTCAGGGGAGTAAAGAAAAATGAAATGTTCTTTTCAAGACATTGACTCTTGAGCAGCAGTTCTGAACTTGGGGAGCACATTAGAATTCCCTGGACAGCATTTAAAAAATCCTGATGCTTAGGTTCCCTTCCAGAGACTCTGGTTTAATTGGTCTTTTGAGGGAACTTGTTTTGTTTGTTTTTTGTATTTATTTCTTTTTTTTTTTAAAGATTTATTTATGTATGCATACAAGAACTGGGGTACAGGCCAGAGGTGCGGGGGTGGTGGGAGGATTCACCAGAGACAGAACGGGGAGCAGACCAGGCAGATTGACTGAAATACACTGCTGAAGGGAGCAGCGGGCGAGACAGGAGAGATCTGCTGCACCATGTGGGTAGCTCCCTGGCTGGGGATTGAACTCATGATGCAGTGGCTGCTGAGCTTCATAGTACTACAACTTACCCCTTGTGCCACTTGGGAGGCACCTGTTTTTTGTATTTATTTCTAAGATGGAAACCACTTGAATTATTTGTAGCCCAACTGTCACTAGCCAGGAAAGAGGAAGACATTAAAATTACAAGGGTGGTGGATGAAATTACCATGAAGCAGCAGCTGGGTGAGCTCAGATCTGAACAGGTGAACCAAAAGTGCTGGGGGGCTTCCACTGCCAATGACTGTTCCACTTGATGGTTTCTAGTCCATAACATTGGAGGTCAGGTTTTCTTCTGAGACTTCCTTTTAACCAAAAGCAGGGTGTCTAATGGAGTTTTTCATTTGATTTACAAAAAACAAGTCTTTCCATAAGAATATAATAAATGAATATAAGGAAATTCCTTTCCTGAAGGATGGAAGGATTATAACTATATCTATGACGGAGGTGAAAATGATGGAAACTGCAGATGAGGAAAAAGTGGACAACACAAACTTCCTGGGAGTAAATCATGTCTTGAGAAGGGGAGAAAACTGAACTAATTAGACACATATCTCTGTCTTTCCATGAGGACATCTAAAATATCAGTGCCAACTCATTCAAAAGTCACTGGGCTTTCTCTTTAAGTATTTTCATGTAAGGGAGGCCAAGTTCAAGCTGATGGTCTATCACCCCGAATCAATCGTAATGTATTGTGCTCAAAGGGAGGAGATAAATACAGATTAAAATAAACCAATGAGCCAGGAAAACTGAGACTTGAGCCAATGGTGATACCCCAGGTGGAAGGGCATGAAGACATTGTGGCAAGTTAAGCAGACAAGGTCTAGCAGAGAAAACAAGGTAGGCAATGGCAGGGGTGGGGTGTGGGTGGCAGAAGTGGGTAGTTCTTAGACAACTCTTGTGGGCACTGGGTCTTTTCTGTGATTCTCTCACCAACTCTGCAATTGAGTATGGCCTGGATCTGAAAGGGGAAGATAAGAATACCTTTCTCCAGTCTTTATAATCATTGCTTCATGTCTACCACACACAAAATATGTATTTTTAAAATTTTACAATTGAGTATGGCCTGGATCTGAAAGGGGAAGATAAGAATACCTTTCTCCAGTCTTTATAATCATTGCTTCATGTCTACCACACACAAAATATGTATTTTTAAAATTTGTTTGCTTTTGTATAAAGATAAATGTACAAGATAAAAAAAATCAAGTGATATAAGAAGTTTAAAATAAAAAGAGCTCCCTCCTACATCTCCTACACTGAGTCCTGCTCCCCAGTGGCTTTACTATTTTGTGAGTGGGCATTCTTAAGTGAGCATTTTTGTAATATCAATTTTTAAAGGTCAAAAACTAGATAATTGTATGGTACTGTGATAAATAAAAGGAAACTGCAGTGGATTGCCAGGATAGCTGCCCAGGGAGCTCTCTGACAAGCTGAATTTTTTGACGGATGTGTAAAAACGGTGGGGGAAATAGGCTCTATTGATATGAGTAATTTTTGAGGACTAGAGGATAACAAGGAAGGACTGCAGGCAGAAAAAGTCACATTCTGTAAAGGTGAATGAAGAGGGATATCAAATTGTGCAGCAATGGTTTTCCTTGAGCTTGGATTACTCAAGAGATAATTGGTGAACATTCAGACAGGAATGTTATGCTCACCAGGAGCCAACAAGCACTTGCTAAAATAAACCAGGAAATAGGCTTAAGTGCTATTCTATTTTTTTTTAAATAAGGTCTTTAGATTGGTTGTTCAAGGAGGACTAGAAAGAGTGTCCCTGAAATTATTCAGGGGCTTGAAATGTGATATGATATTGTAGACAAGAGGAAGGTAAATGTTCTGGGTAGTACTGAAATTGAAAGGGTTTTAAGCTAACAGTAACCAAAGGATGTATAAACAAATCAACCTCAGAGGAAAGGGGAAGGCACTATATACTCTGTGTCCTGATTTATTGTATGTCTTGTTTTCACTACCTTCTGTGACAGTAGAGAGACCATGCCTAGTACATAGTAGGTGCTCAATAAATAGATGCTGAGTGATGAAATGATCAACCGGAAGCCTGAACAATGAATGAATGATGGCATGAATCCAGGAGGAGACAATAACTAATGATCGGGGCCACTCAATTGGGAAAGAAATAACCAAACAACAACAAAAAAAACCTTTCAAGCCATGGACGAGAAATATCATAGAGCTTCCAAGCAGTAGGTGGCATTGCAAGAACTCTGTTCTTTGGTGTCAGTCTCAGTTTCTCAAGCATGGACAAGGGACTGGGTGGGTCCAAGCAAGCTTTTGCCTATTTTTTGAGCCTCTTTATTCCTGAATTTATGTTGTTGTAACATTGGAAACTTACAGAGTCCCACCAATTACCTTTCTCTTCTCTAGGGCTCCCAGAGAGAGCCCACATTAGTTGCTGAGACTTGATAATTCCCTGCTAAGCAATCGCCTTTGTAGGAACTTACGCTTCCGGTGGCATCCAGTTGATAACTAAGAAGGTGCCCCCAGCCCCTTGGCCACTGAGTGTGTTCCTGGAAAGCCACTCAGTCTCTTACTTTGCTCTTCCATCCACTTACTTTCAAGCCATGAGAATGAGATGCTCTTAAGTATTTTTTGGAGGTCTTAAAATTGAAGCCTGAGTTTTAATAATTTGTTCAGTTTGTGCTTAAAAATAACATCAGGATTGTGAGCATGCTAGTCTGGCTGGGCCTCACCACCAAACCATCATTTTCCGTAGCTGAGAAGGAATGTCCCCTCTCTCCTTTTCCCAGGCCTACATCTGTCCTCTCACATGTTTCTCCAAATTAAGACCAGGCACTTTGATGAGAACTTGTAAGAATTACTCTCTTAACAGCTTTCAAATATACAATACAGTAATTTAACTATAGTCACCACACTATCCATTACATCCCAGGACTTGTTTATTTAATAACTAGAAGTTTGTGCTTTTTGGTCACTTACACCCAATTATTTGCCCATACTCCCCTCATCTCTGGCAACTACCAAACTGTCAGTTATACCTCAGCTCAAAAAAGAAAAAAAAGGAACAGGCACTTAGCACTTAGGCATTTTGGCTTGAAGCAGCCCTTGTGGACAATGAGGGACACACAAGTAGGGGCTGGCCCTGGACTGTCTGTTATTGGTGAGAGCAGTCTCTGCCTGATTCTTCTGCATCCTTTATCTTCTGGTTACTGAAAGTGTGGTCCACATGGCCCAGGAGCTTGTTGGAAATACAGCATCTCAGCACCAGCCCTGGAGCGGCTGAAATCAGATTCTGCAGTTGAACAAGATCACCAGGTGACTCGCAAGTACATTATTGTTTGGAAGTCCTAGTCAGTATTGCCTAACTAGGAGGGTAAGTGAAGAAGCAGACAGTTAACATTTGTTGTAAGCACAGGGAAGGACAGAGGGAAAAGGAGGGAAGGGATTGGCAGAGGGGAGGAAAAGGAGTCATGTTTAAATGATGTGAATTAATACAGGTGGAAGCACTCTGCATTTACGACGAGTGTGACATAAAATTGTACCCAAGTGTATGTGGCAGACCAAGGCAACTGCTATAGGTTTTTCCCACTTTCATAAGAAAATACCATGCATCTTAGGAAGAGTTACTTGCATATTCACATTTTACTTCCTGACTTAGGTACATTTTTTAAAAATAGGTTAAATAAGCTCCATATGTCCTTGGGACACTTTTTTAGGAAATTCTTCATAAATGAGAGAAAAGGTGAATTTCTTAGTTCAGGACAATTTATCAAAGATCTAAAGGAGATTTTAGATCTTCTCATGCAGAAACATGTTTTCAATAATACAAAGTTGTTCTTGTGGAGCTTGAGGTCTAGTGTGGAGAGACAAACCTGAAGATACTCCCAGAAAAATAACACGTGACTCAATCGTGTGCTCCTAAAGCTAAGGGTATAGACATCATAGGAGTTCCAGGTAAGAAAACGTGTCTCTACTGAGACTGGGAAAGGGATTAGAAGGGACTGGAAAAGGGGTCCTGGGGTACAATGCTTGAGGTGAGCCTTGAAGCCTAGGTTGGAGTTTGCCAGATATTGTAGAACAAGATGGTCTTAAAGAGGAAGGTATGTTTTGGGGACTGAGGTCGTGTCATGTAACTGAAGCTCAGGATGTGGTGAAATAGGAGGAGGGTGGGACCAGGAGTGAGCTAGATGTTGGTGGCGGGGTGAGCTAGATGCCAAGGGCTTTGAATGGCAGTACAAGAAAATGAAGAGTTGGATCTGTATTCTCATTCTAGAAAGATAATGGAAGGCAGTGTAGGTGATAGAGAAGCAGGGATAGGAGAGGGAGGAGGCAGTGGGGAAAGCCCATGGTTATACTGGATGAGGGACATTGCAAGGCAGTTGTGTAAAAACAAGGCCAGATCGTCTGGGAGATGGTATCTAGGTAGTGACCAAACATAGAGTTAGAAGAAACAAGGAACATTTCAGAGATATTCTGGAGAGATTCAGTCTCTGCTGCCCTGTGCCTGGTTTATTTTTTGACAAAAGATCCCTAACAATCACCAAGTCTGATTGCTGAGATCTCGAGCTCCGGCTGTGGGGAAAACAATGTCACTCGAAAGCCCAGAAGCTCTTCACTCTCATTTTTGTATTTTGTTTGCTTTTCAAGGAACTCCTGCCATTCTGTAACACTCTACACTGAGCCCCAAGTGTCTTTCACCACTAGGCTAGATGTTTCCACACAGCCCAAGCTAGTAAGTCACAGTTGCAGAGAAAGCATTTCTGGTCAACATTTCCCTCCTGAGTCTGCAGAACTCCTTTAATGGCACTTAGGGATGGTGCAGCACATGAAGAGAGAAATATGTGTGGGATGGTGAGGAGGAGATTTGTTGACCATTTTAAAGTGATGACAGGAACCAAAAAAAAATTCTACCCCACTAAACCTGAACATTTAAACTCAAAAGCAGAGTTTTCTAGGAGGCATGTACCCTGGAGTTTGGAGATTGGAAATCTGTCCTAAGTCCTACTAGCTTCTCCTCCAGTTTTTCACCCCCCAGACTTCCTCCAATCAGGATTACAGCTAGGACCCCCTCCCTTATCCCTGGGACTCCATGGTTCTCAGCAGAGTTTCTGAATATTCTGGAATTGAGTATAGACTTTATGCATATGCATGTGGTTTTCTTGTATTTTCCTGACAGAGGATTTATTACATGAGATTCTTAAAAGATCTATGACTTCGAAAAGGGAAAGAACATTTGTTCTATATATCATGCACCCCCACCCCCAGCCCTGAGCAAATATATAACCTCCATCTCCATCAGCGGGAATCCTAGAACACTCTCTCCAGCTGACACCACTGTCTGAGCTCCCCAGCCATCATCCTCATGGCCTGTCTGCTTCAGCAACACACACAGCCATGAGCAGACCCCAGAGCTGAGCTGATTGTTTTGGTGCTTATGAAATGCCGCCTTCATCTTTCTTACCATTTGCAGGTGACATGTACTCATTCCTGGCAATATTATCTGTTTTTGAAATTTACTCAGCCCTCCCCTTGATTTTTTTTTATACTCAGAGAACAGAGTTCAAAAATATAAACAGGGTGTAGGAGCCCTTCCTTGAATGAATACATTGTCTCCCATCCTCATGCCAACTTAACACATGCTCATCCTACTTGTTCACACTTCTCTGTCTTTCCCTAATTGGATACCTGACAATCACATCTGCAAGACACAACGCAGATATATCTTCTCTTTGATGTTTGATGTCTTCCCAGCTACTGTGCTACTTCCTCCCACCCCACCCCTCTGATTTGTGTACAGAAGTTTGGGGACAGCACTAAATTCAGTGGGTTCCCACTGGGCCCTGTGTTTCTTGAAGGCAATGGCTTGCCTACTGTTGAATCCTCCTAACGCAAGACGATTAGCATTATGTGTCAAATTAGCATGTGCTTTGAATTGTATGGATCAAAGTATCACTTTGTAATCATCCTTTAAAAGGATGACTAATAAAAGATAAGAGTCCTGAACTAGGATATCAGTTGGGAATGCAGTGTTTACCGGATCAGAATGTCAGGCAGAATACTGTTCAAAAACAATTCTTTTGGGGGGTCATACAAATAACTAGGGACTATCTTGGATTTATTGCTAATTATCTCCTATCAGAAACCAGTAGTTCTTTGGCACCTTCACCCAGTTTACCAAGCTCCTACTGGGTGTCAGAGTCTGTGCTGAATACACAGTCACAAATAGAATGGTAATAAGTTCCGTCCTTCTGAAATTACACTCTGGTTGTGATTCTTTTGTCTTTATTTTACCTTTTGTATTCAGGTTTAAATTATGTTATCATTTCTGCCAAAACAAAAATATTTAGCTGGGATTTGATTTTTTTTTTTTTTGTAAGAGTAGGGTATCTGCTCTTAGGTGTCCTATTATAGTTAAAACCAAGGTGATCTTAAATTTTAATTACTGTTATGGATTGAATGTTAGTATTTCCATAAGATTCATATATTGAAATCCTAATTCCCAAGGAGTTGTGGTCCTTGGGAAGCAACTACGTTTGGATGAAGTCATGGGGTTGAAGTCAACATGATGGGATTAGGGCCCTTCTGGAAGAGGAAGAGACCTGAGTTTTCTCTTTCCACCATATAAAACAAGGAGGTTGAGGTCTGCAAGCCAGGAAGAGCTCTCACCAAGAAATGACTCTACTGGCACCTTGATCTTGGACTCCCCAACCTCCAGAACTGTGAGAAGTAAGTGTCCATTGTTTAAGTCATCCAGATGGGGCTGAATAACACACTCACATCTTAACAGGTCTATAAAATAGGTACCATGATCATTGTTATTATGCATATTTCAGAGATGAAGAATCAAGAACAAAGAGATAAAGTCATTTGTTAAAACTGAGACCATAATCCCAGAACCAGGATCCTTAACCTTTTTTTTTTTTTAAATTGGGAATCCAGGAATGGAGAAATTGTTTAGAACAACCAAACCATACCAGTCACACTGGTGTTTTAAGCTACATTCACCTTAAAGTATAGAAGAAGATGATTAGAACACATTCCATCACACAGGAACATTCTAAATTTCATTTCAACCTCAATTACTCCTGGAAAAGTTTCTGAGAACAAGGACAGAACTTATTCTGTATTCTCACATAATAACTAAAAAAGTCTACAATAAATGTTCATGGAAATGGATTCCTTTGTTTATATGAGTTTCCCAGCTAGGCTGTAGGGAAGAAGGGATGAGCAAGCCACTGGGAAACTCTACACCTATTCTCCCTGGAGTAGGGAAGTTGAAGTCATGAGACAGGAGACAGGAGCCATCAGAATGTGGACCTCCTGCCAAGACCGTGGTTGTGTTTCACTCATCACCCCGGCTTCAAGGTGCATTAAGTGCTCATTGCATGAATCCTCAAATGAAAATGAAGAATATAAATTATAAACCTATAAATAAGTAAACGTTTACTAAATAGTTGTCATTACAGCATACTAAATGCTTTATATGTCTTTTCATTCTTCCAATAACCCTATCATATACATGCCATCATTAAACCTTTTATACTGAGGAGCATGAGATTCAGAATTATTTGCTCAAGGTAACAGCTGAGGTTTGGATACAAGAAGTCGATCTCCAGGCTTGTGGTCACAGTGCTGCACCATCTCCCTGTCGGGAGATGCAACACAGGATGTGGGCATAGTCCCTGGGAAGAAGGTAACCTGTGGGAGGTGGCAGGAAAGTACAAAGTATGGGCAGAAGAAGACAGGTCTTGGAATTAGGTGCCTGGCAATTGTCACCTATTCAGTAGCACATTCCTTGCCATCTCGAAGGCCCAGTCTTACTCCAAAGGGTTAAATGAGATAATGTATGTACAATCTTCACTTGAATATGTTAAGTGCTTAATACACATTTATCATCATAACGATATTATTATTGAATGTCATTCCTTCTACTCTGAAGTAGGCAGTACACAAGAATCAAACTAAAATACCTAAAGTCCAGGGTTTTGGGTAACAAATGTCTAGTCCAAACCACAGCTTATTAAAATGGGTATGACTTCCAGAGTTCCCTCTATGCCTTCTATTCCTCTGCTATGTTAATGAGTTGTAATAAACCCTTAAAAGAAAACCTTTTAACATATTTTCTGTTTATCTCAAATATTTCCTTCCTTTGTCTTCAAGGTTGGGCAGTAATTAGAAAAAAATTTCTATTTTCCTTTCTTTCTCGGATCCCACTCAAGTCGAGCAGGTCCTGGCTCCATGCCCACCCACCTTTATTCCAGATGTTACCCTGGCGAACCTCTCTGGCTGTAACCAGGCAACCATTGGGAAGAGGGCCCTCCTGGCTTGGGGCCTAGAAACAGAAGAAAAACAAACAGGAGGATGTCTTGAGTCTTCTACTTTGGTTTTTCAATCTCACTTCCCTCCAACTTTTATTATTTTTGTAATGGAAACTGGGGGTTGGTATCTGGGCTGTCTGTTCACATACCAAATGTCCGGTCTGTTCTGAAGCAGGGCTAGATTTGGACTCTGGTTGGATTTCATCCTATTGATTCTGATTTGGGACTATGAAAGCCAAGGAAAACATTCTTGTGCCTCCTCTCACCATAATGGAAAGAAAAGCATGGACCATGTGGGTACACACTGATGAAGTTCAGGGCCCAGCAAAGAAAGGGCGCCCAGGCAAATAAGTAGCTTCATACAGACAAACTAGACCTTCCAAGTGGAATTTCTCTGCCCAGTTTTGTTTGTAAAGCATGGCTTCAATGCACGCCTCTCTCACCCTCTTTGCCACTTGCCTAGATTCTGGGTTAGTCTTCCTTGTGGCCTTCCTTTATATCCAAAGCTTAGAACTCAAGTTCTCCTATCCTGATTCGGTTGGAGAGACCATTTTAGACACAAAAGTACTGATAGCATGACCTCTTTAAACCAACCCAATTGTTTTCCATAGCCCATAGACTCATTTCTCAAAGTCCGGAATGTCTTTGAGAAATGTCATTCATTCATTCAACACCTATTTCCCAAGTACCTACCTTCTATGAGGCATTGCTACTCTTCCAGGTGCCTTGGATGTATCTTGTAAACAAAACTGGACAAAAATAAAAAAAACAAAACAAAACCCTTGCCCTCGTGGAACTTGAATTCTAATGGTAGAAGCAGATGATTCGTAAGCACAGAAACATGATGTCAGATGTTGAGGTCTATAAAAAACAATAAAACCATGAGAAGATGGGGGAGCAAGAGTAGGGGTCATCTGTGCTCACTAAGAAAATGACAGATGTGAAGAGATCAGTAAATTGGGGACTGATCCAGTCAAGAGGAATATATCTGGAGGAAGAACTTTCCTGGGCAAAGGGAAGAGCAAGTGTAAAGGCCCTGAGGTAAGACAAGACTTTATAGTAGGGCTTTTGAGTAGTGATTTGATCTAATTTATTCATAGAAGAATGATCTAGTATGCTGTAGATTTTTTTTTTTTTTTCTGGAATGCAAGGGCCATAGCGGGAGACTAGTTAGGAGACTATGGCAATAGGCTGGGAAGAGATGGGGATTAGACCAGAGCAGTGGTGGCTTCTGTCAATGCCTTTTATATGATGATTCTCTACAAGTAGACATCTGCTTTCTGGTTAATTCTGCTGGCCACAGGGTATCTCTCCCTACTTAGAGATACCTATTGAGTATCTCTCCCTACTGAGAGATAGAGGTAACTGGACTGCTTGCCTGGACTGCTTTAGGGATGCTGAGAGTTTCAGTTATCCTTTTCAATGGTTTTGGAGTTATTTTCTGTAGGTTTCTTCCCTTCATTATTATGGTCCTACCCCTTGAGTTCATGAAAACCAGATTTTGTCTGGTTTATGACCATGTCCTCTTAGGCCTCCTCTTCTCCAGAACCAACACTCTGCATCCTGACTCTTTATTCATATGGCATTTTCACAGCCATGCCACCCCATCCTGGGCATCCTCTTGGGTAGACCTTTAGTTGGGAGAACTGTATCTTTACCATCTTGGCAGTCTGGAGCGACAAGGAAGCAAAGCTTCTGCCATCCAAATCTCTACATTTCTGTAACATGTAGCCATTGACCTCTCAGTGATTTAGCATATTTATTTTACAGGGGCAACTAACTCACTTCCATCATTTTCCTTTCAGGGGCATGGTAAGAGTTAACTTCTAAATGAACTCACAGCACTCTGCAGACGACAGCAAACACCCAGTGTAATATTATCCTTATAAAACATATCTTTCCATAATGTGGTCCAAAGCATAGAGAATTTTTCTACTCTAGCATTTCCTGCCATTAATGTTTTCCTTTTGCAATCTTCAGATAGTGTTATGAGTGAGTTTTGTGATATAAAAAGCTACATAAACACTCTCACCTTGTAATCTACTGTAATGGTGTTAGTTAGATAGCCGCAGGCCTTTCTGCCTTGTCTTCCTTCCCCTTTAAGTGTAACAACACTAAAGTGTTATACCTTTCAGAGCTGGATGAGATAATGTCTCTTAAGAGTGAGCTGTGAGAAGTAGAGAACATTGCAAAGAAGTGGTACTGACACTCAGACCAAAATTGGTCCATAAAGCTGGGCAAATTCCCCATTCCAGGCCCCAAACCATGGTCACAAATTTTCCATTCCCATTCCAGCCCCCAAACCATCATAAATGCAGATCTGTTGGAATTGTCCCCAGGTAGATTTGGGAGCATCAAAGATGGAGATCATTTTTTTTCTCTAAGGTGATATTGGTGAACTGGACTATCTGCTAGCCAAAGAGGGACATGTGCATTTGAGATCATACAGTCATTTATCAATTATCAAACAGCCACCAAAACATCAACTAGGCTCTGTAATTTGTTGTAAACATAAAAATATGAATTAAACAGACTCTTGCCTCTGAAGAACTTTACATGGAAAAGGAAGATATGCTCAGATATTTGAAACAGTAGGAGATGCAAGCCAAAGATGTAAAAATGAGGGAGAAGAAATACCTGAAAATTATTTAACAGTTCTCCAGAGAACTCTTGTGATATGAAAATAGCATGTTTTAGTACAAAGCATGTCCAATTCTGCAATCTGGAATGTGTAGATTGTATGTACAACCCAATGTCCATTTTCATAGGAAAAATCAAAAAAATCAAATCTTTTTTTAGAATATGTGCCCAAAAGACATCTGGGCCAACTGAAATCAATAGAAATATAAACCAGTGACAGAAGATTGGCCACTGAACATTGACATAGGTGAGACTACACATCTTGCCTCTTAAGAAGCTTAAAGTCAATGGTACATGTGTTTGTCCATTTGGTCCTATTTACTATAATTTTAAGCATATTTCTATAAAGGGTGACATGTACAGAGAAGCTTTAGAAATGGATGAGAATAATGTGAAATAATGATAGTTATGTGTAATAAACAGAAATGGTCTCTATGTGAGAACATTATTTTCAAAATCATCATTGGTGAGATTAATTTAGATACAGAAGACTTTCACTGTTCAACAAATTCTAGGAACTAGCTCCAGAACCATTTGCATGACCACAAATTGTGACTGGTAGGTTTATAAGATCTGATATATGTGTTTTCTTAGATTCGCTTGATGAAATGTGCTTGTTGAGCTCTATGCCACTTGCTGGGGAAACTCCAGCTGCCACTACCACCCCTGGCACAGACATTGGCATTGGTCTCCCTGAGGAAGAGGGCTGGGTTCTGACAGGGCTTTCATTGAGTCATTTACAATGAGAGCCCAGGACCAATGGCGCCAGTGCCAGTGAGGTTGTGACTCCTCTTTCCACGTCCAAGCTGAGATGCCATTCTCTATCATTGAGCATAAGAGTTTATTTCCCCAAGTCCTGAGGGCCACAGGAGTATAAAGTGTTAATGGCCCTCAGGGAAAACTTGAAAAGAGCCATAGGAGACCAGAGGAAGTGTCAGAAAAATGACAGTTCCTTTTTTTTTTTTTTTTTCTAAAGAGCTATTCCAAGGTGTGGTGGTTCTTTATGACCTATTTAGGGACAAACTGTATAAACCAGCTGCGGATCTCATAATGCTGTGGACAGTGTGTTAAGTGAAGTACTACCCTGCATTTGCTTTCCCTCCCTGCCTCATTGCACTTTTACCTTCACCCTCGCTCCCCTGGAATGGTGCCTCTTAGCAAAGCACTAGCACTTAAGCTTCACGCCAGGCTATTTTCTAGGTGGACAACTCAATTGTCTTCCTCATAATTCTCTTTCAGACTTGAAGTGAAGACTATCCTTGGCATTTAGGAGTGTAAAAAGATTTTTTCAGATATGCCAAAAGGAAATTCCATAGCATAGTTTTACAATGGAAATAGGAGAGAAAACGAGGTTTGACCATCCTCTGAATTGGAAAGACCAAAGAGTTACATCCTTTGATGGGTTTGTTTGAAACAAAGAAAGATACAAATAACCTGAAAACTTTTTTTTTCCATTCTCTTATTGTTTTTTCTTCATGCCTTTTATGAGTATAAGAAATTGTATTATTCTCCCTATTTTCTCATTTACTTATAAAATGAAACTCCAAATAGACAGGAGTATTATCTTTCATGTTGACAGCCAATTTCCTAGCACCTTGAATTGAGGAGCTAGAATCCTTACATCACATGGTAGGGGAAATTTAAAGTATTGATCATAAGTGTTAATTTATTGATTGATTTATTGATTCATGGAATAAACATTTATGCAAAAGATCTTCTTAAAATTCTCTCCATGGCAACACTTCATTATTTCTTTTTTTCTTTTTTATTGTGGCAACACCAGTGTACAACATTGTAGGTGATTCAGAAGTGTCTGGGTATTTTCTTCATTTCTTGTGACTGAGAACCTACTGGCCCCAAAGGAACCACATACTGGGTTCACATAGAGCTGATATTAAGCTATTAGACACTTATATAAATGAACTAGTTTGTAAAATCATGAAATACTTCTCTTTCAGTTAATCTGTAGCATAACAGTAACTATGAGAAAGTATATGATTAATTTATAGTATAATTTCTAATATATACTCATTAGTTCAAGTTAATTATCATTGGGTGTCCCAATGATCATAGTTAAATAGGTTTTTTGACACAGAATTATTTAATTGATTATGAAGATAATGAATAAAGGAGTATCTCAGTATCATAAAGAATAGAAAACTTTGAAAGTAATTATCAGTTCAGCAAAAGCTGGAAGAGGCTTCTACACCAGGAACATTATTACTCTATTAAAGAGAAATGTTCTATTTAGTGATTCTAAAGTATCTCAAGATATCATGAAAGTAATGGCCATAAAATCAGGTCCTAAGAGCAGTAAGGGCACAGGTTCCTGCAGCCTCATTTGGCTGCTGAGTGGATCGATGTGACAGCAGAGAGGAGTGTCTGATCCCCCACCACTGCTCCAGATGACCCAAATTGACAGTGGCAATGCACAGATGGATCAAAGGCCAGGTACTCCAGGCCTGGATCATGTGAAAATTGCTGACATCCAGAGGTGGGTCTACACGTTCCATCAGCTGCCCTCAGGCTACAAGGAAGAACTGGACATCAATAACCTAATGTTTTATACCATTTCTTATGTGACATCAAGGCTCACACAGGGGCATCACTAGCTAGAGATACACACCCAATAAAAGACCACACCAACAATTACTAAAAATCAATGTATGCTTTGGAAATTATTATAATGCTTTAATGAATATTTTATATTATGACTTTGATGAATGATTATGATGCCTATGTAGTAGAGAATTTAAAATGCATCTCAAATCACAGTGAGATACCACCTCATACCTGTGAGAATGGTCTGTATCCAAAAAACTACAAGCAATAAGAGTTGTTTGAGGAATAAGTGTTGTATGGAGCAAAAGGAATCCTTATACATTGTTGGTGGGATTGTAGACTAGTCCAACCTCATTGAAAAACAGTATGCACATTTCTCAAAATACTAAAAATAGATCTACCATATGATCCAGTATTTTTTTTCCTATGCAACCACAGAAAGAAAGCAAAAATACTAACTCAGAGGATACATGCACTGTGTTCATGGCAGCACTATTTGCAATGGCCAAGATATGGAAACAACCTAAATGCCCAAGGTCAGATGAGTGGATTAGGTATATATTTAAAATGGAATAATGAAGTCTGGCCATTTTAACAACACGGATTGAGCTGGAAGGGATTATGCTAAGTGAAATAAAGTCAGATGGAGAAAGACAAATACCACTCATATGTGGAATGTGAAGAAACAAAATAGTGGAACAGATAAAACTAAATAAAAATAAACCTGAAAAATCCAACTGTAGAATTAAGGCTACCAGAAGGAGTGGTAGGTGTGGGGGAGCAAGCAAGGAAGGGGGCCCAATGAACTATGGTGGGGGATTATGGATTCTTTGGTGTTAGGGGCGGAGTGGTGACATACATTGTAAAAGGTGTGAACTTAAAAGGTGTGAACCCCTAACCCACATGTTGTTGTAAACCAATGTTACTTCAATTAAAAACAATTGATACAGGGCCTCCCCGGTGGTGCAGCGGTTGAGCGCTGGGTTGCGAAGCTGCCCGCAGCCTTTGCAGTGCCGGTTCGATCCCCGGCTGCTCCCCGGCCACCAGAGGAGGGTCCCACATGGCGCGCTAGACCTCTCCTGCCGCCCGCTGCTCCCCTCAGCAGTGTACTTCGGTCATTCTGCCTGCTCTGCTCCCTGCTCTGGCTCTGGTGAATTCTCTCACCCTCCCGCGCTTCTGACTGTACCCAGTGCTTGTATAAATAAATAAATAAATCTTTAAAAAAAAAAAATTTAAAAAAAAAAAAAAAACAAAAAAAAAAACAATTGATACAATTAACAAATAATTGTATTTGGTGTTGCTCTTATCGTAAATGTAGTAATATCATAATACCTTTTCTCACCGTGAAAATGATTTTTAAATAGGTTAAGACTCATAAGAAGTTGTAATCATGCAGTGTTCCTCTGTACACTTTACCCAGCTTCCCCCAATAACATTTTCACACACAGTCACAGTACAGTGTCCAGTCAGGAAATTAACATGCTATAATGCTGTTAACTTCAGCACAGGACATATTCCGATTTCACTAGGATTTATGTGCACTCTTTCATGTGTGTGTGTGTGTGTGTGTGTGTGTGTGTACATGTGTATGTATGTGTGTGACCTCTACTTTTAAGGACTCTTTCCCTAGGATCTCTGTGCCAAGGTTGTCGCATTTTAGTCACTGCTAGGTAGAGGCGAAGTTACACATGTGTGTGCCCCACATACTCACATTCCTTTCACTTAAGAATATTCATCCCATATGGAGAAATAGACCGTGTTTATTAATCACTCCAGAAAGTATGTCATTTCATTAGATTGAGCTCTGTCTCTAGGCATTGACTCATAGGAGGGAACGGCTCCCCAGTGACCCAGAGCCCCTATGACATGCTCCATGGACACCACACTTTAGGGCCAGCTGCTCCAATGCACTGCTGGAATCCCAGGCAGCAATGTGGAATGGCACGCCAAGGACTGCAGAGCTGTCATAGCCCAAGCAGGGTTATTTGTGGCTTCCAAGGAGGGGCTGTAACCTTTTATGTTATCCACAAATCTCAGCCGGCAAGAGTCAGGGAGAAAATGCAACCATGCTGTTTGACCTAGCTAGCTCTTGCCTACCTTCCCCCTCCTATTACCATTCCTTTCCCAGCCCTGAGTAGCCTGCATGGCTGTCCCAGAAAAAGGACATGCCATCAATAATATCTTTAGCATTGCATCAGGTCCAGCTGAGATGGTCAGGCATCTCTTCTGATTAGAAGGAGAGCCCAACAGCCTTGTTGACAAAATGGAAACTTCCCCATTTGAGATGTGAACATTCTGTGTTCTTCACAAGTTACAACAGAAAGTTTTACTTTTTGACTGGGGTATTTTGAATGGCAGTTATAAGGCAGGGACAGTCATGTCTGCATCAGCACTGCCTTATCTTCTATCAGTAAGGATGCCAGGACTCAGAATATCTCCTCTTTTTTTTTTTTTCCTCTGTTTTTGCAGGACACATGGAAAAGGCTGTTTTGTTGTCACTTGATAAAAAATTATGGTTTGAATTACCGTTTATCAACTTACCTAGTTGTATGTTTATTTATTTCAACCACCATGGGAGTCAAATTAGTGAAATGGTGACAAGTACAGCCTCTGGAATCAGCAGGTCTTGGCTTTCAGGTCTGCCTCAAACACTTACTGACTGTGTGGCCTTCAAATTAGGTGAGTGCTACCAGTTGAATTTTGTTGTCCTCAAATTCTTATGTTGAAGTTGTAATCCTCAGTACCTGAGAATGCGACCTTATTTGGAGGCAGCATTTTTATAGAGGTAATCAAGTGAATATAAGATCATTAGGATGGGCCCTAATCCATTATGGCTGGTGTCCTTCAACAGAGGGGCTATTTGGACACAGAGACAGGCACAGTGGGAGAATGACCTGTGGACTAAGGGCAGGGGTTGGGGTGATTCTTTTACAAACTGAAGGATGCCAGAGATAGTCCATAAGCCACGAGGAGCAAGTGAGGAAGCCTGGACAGATCCTTTCCTCCCAGTTTTCAGAAGGGACCAACACTGACCAGTCACCTGCTACCCCCTAGGAGTTCCAAGGATTCCTCAGCCTTTGGGCAATTGGGAAAGTCCTTTTGGAGGAAAACTTAGCTGGATGGGAAATGAAGCCCAATACTGCTCAATCCAGAAGAAATCTTGATTCCACGGATCAAGTGGAGGAGATAGTATATTTCACAAGCCTCTAAGCTGGTATGTCCTAGAGACATTACCTTATCACTTGTTAGCCCAGTTTCCTTATTCTGGGAGCAGAAGAAGAGAGAAGGGGAAACTTTAAGCCCAGGTTTTTCATTCCTATCTCTGTCACTCAGGGCACAGCACACAGACTCACAGATTTTCAAGGGTGAGCCTCATCAAGAAAAACAAACAAAAACCTAGAGCGTTCTCTTTGGGATGATGCAACTTGGAGGTGTTCTGATTTTCACTTTATAAGGAAAATATGAGAGTCTTCTACTTGGAATGTGAATGAGATTGACAGAAGCATATTTAACTGGGGAGTAAGAGAGAAGAACAAGTTCTTTAAGTGAAAACAAAGAAAGGTTGCTGTATTATTTAATTATCAGCTAGTTGCCTATTTTACTGCCTTTGAATAAGCCAGGAATAGCTTGATTTTTAATCACAGGAATTTGGGGCAGAGGGGCCCACCATCCATTCTCAAAGAGAACTATCAGGTATTTTGGAATGGATCTCTTGAATATCACATGACAGAGAGAGCCGCCCCATGGGAAAGATGAACAAACCAAGGAAGAAAAATTCTTCCTCTGCATACAATCAGAGGAGTCCTCCCAAAATGGAGTAGATGTATGTCTTGATTTAGGCTTCTCCTAGATCTTGAGGCAAATATTTAGATGCAGATAATTTATTTGGAGGAGGATTCTGGAATGCAGAGGTGTGGACATTGAGAAAGGAAGACAGGTAAGGCAGAAATGTCAATAAATGATCTCATCTTGAAGATCTTCTGAAAAACTGCATAGAAAATATCTCAGATTCATCCCACCCCATGATGGTCCCCCCCATCTCCTGAGAATTTAGGGATTCTCTGAGGTGTTATTTTCCCTATCCCCATATTTCCACCTTGAACCTGAGTATGGCAGAGAATCTTTTGTGGCCTGAAGAAAGACCTCAATCAGAGAATGGTGCAGACACTTTATGTGTGAAACTTGGGACTCTGGTGTACTAAGTGAATCTCAGCATCTGCTACAGTAGAATTAAAATGTAGAGTTTACCTTCTCCAGATCTTCACAACTAGTAAGAAGGAGCACTAACACTGAAACATTGGTCCCTTGGGATCCACACGATTAGGCGCTCAGAAGAAACAGTAGCTTGAAATAAAATTTAAATTAAATACATGACACTCTGGATTTTGAAAGTGTGCCGTAAATCATTCTCTAGGAAAGAAATTGAGATATAGTTTCTATTAAGCAAGAGTAGTTTGAGGGAAAATAGAGAGGAATAGAACTAAAATTGTGTGGAACAATTAAAATAATCACAGGAAGCATTAATGAGTAGAATTGACAGTGTGGAAAATTGAATTTGCTAAGCAGAAGCTAAGCCCAAGAAAGAAATAAAAAGCACAGAGATTAATAATAAACAGAGAAATGAAAGAAAGGTTAGAACATTTGACATTGAACATTGAGTGTCAATATACATATAATAGAATCTCTTACAGATGATATGGGAAAGTGAAATGATCAATACTATAGTAATAGAAAGACACGATCACATCTTCAAATATAATAACCATGTCCATAATAAAAACATATATCATCAACTCTAAATTACTAAAGACTTGTTTAAAGGATTTTGAAACAGAAAAGAGCTGTAAGGATGACAAAACCAAATATGAGGTCAGTAAATAAGGACACCAATTATGAACTACTAATATAATGGTAAGTTTTCTGGTACAACACATCCATACACATAAAAATATGCTTACTTCTGCTTGAACACCCTCTACTATAGATTTCGTAGTGGATATTTTGGTAAGCCATAAACTAGTAGGATTTAGACATAATTTTCCCTATCTTCAATGAAACCACTCCCCCTCACATGCATATTAATTACTCCTATCCCTTTTATAGATTTATCTCTAAGAACTGTCCTTGTTGAGAATAAGGGGAAAGCTTCTAGAAGGTTGTTCTTGGTAATCTTACTTCCCATCTTGATCATCTTCACAACTCGTACACCACAAGTCTCTACCACTTGAAATGTTTAACAAATCTCCAACACTGTTGATATATTTTTAGAGATATTTTTCAGTTGGAATATAGTTTATAAGAAGTGATTTGATCATCTTAGTGCCAACAGTCATGGGACCATCACCACAATCAAGAAAGAAGACAGTTTGGGGCCTCCCCTGGTGGCGCAGCGGTTGAGTGCTGGGCTGCGAAGCTGCCCGCACCCTCTGCAGCGCCGGTTTGATCCCCGGCCACCGGCGAGGGTCCCACATGGCACGCAGACCTCTCCTGCCGCCCGCTGCTCCCCTCAGCAGTGTATTTCATCAGTCTGCCTGTCCTGTTCCCCGCTTTGGCTCTGGTGAATTCTCTCACCCTCCCGAGCTTCTGACTGTACCCAGTGTTTGTATAAATAAATAAATATATCTTTAAAAAAAAGATAAAAGACAGTTTCATTGCACTGTGAAATGTGCTCATGCTCTTCAAAGTCAATCTCTTCCACATCTTATGCCTACGGCAACTGTGAGTTGATTTGCTGTTCATTTAGCTTTAAAATTTCCCCACTTTTTTGGTAGTTTTTGAATCTGATTTGTTTATTTAGTATGATTTATTTGAGGCATATTGGTATTGTTATATGTATTAGTGGTTGATTTATTTTATTGCTGAGTAGCTTCTATTACACACACACACACACACACACACACACACACACTATTGGTTATCTGTTCATCCACTGATGGACAATGGCTTAAGTCATGGGCATGGTAGTGTTTGGGGATGAATTTTCTCCTTCCCCAAATTCATATGTGTAAGTCCTAAACCTTAGTACCTCAGAAAGTCTGCTTATTTTGACATAGGGTTTTTCTAGAGGTAATCAAATGAAAATTAAATGACTAGGTGTAGCTTTATTCCAATGTGACTAGTGTCCTTTTAAGAAGAGGAAATTTGAACACACAGAGAAGGAAGACATACACAGAAAGAAATTGATGTCAAGACAGAGGGAGGAGATGACCATCTGTAAGTCCAAGAGAGAGACCTGGAAAAAACAGATCCTTCCATCACCACCATTAGAAAGAATCAATCCTGCCAACACCTATTATTATACTTGTGTTTCACATACTTCTTAATATGTCTGTACCTCCTGTTCATTTCTAATGCCTCTGAAGGCAGACCCTGTGTTTCTGGTTACTCTTGTCTTAGTCCTTAGCCTAATTTCCATTGTATAATAAGTGCTCAGAACACGTCTGGTTCAATAAAAGTTCTCCTGAGGGAAAAGTTCATCCTCCATTTTACACGGAGTAGAGACTTTCTGGACTCTTACTTTTGAGATAATCCAGTTTTTTTCCCCCTTAAATTATGTACCTGCCAGCCACATCCATGACCAAGAGGAAGAATGCACTGCTTGACCTGACTCATAATCCACAGTAGGACAGCGTGACTAAAAGCACAGATGCTGAAATCAGGCTACCTTAGCATTTGGATTTTGGTTTCCATATCACCAGATGAAAGATTTTCTTTCAACTAAACATCACAAAGCTATTTCCTTACCTGTATAATAGTATCTACCTCAGAGGGATTGTTGTGAAGATTAAATATGAAATCTGAGGTACTCAGCACATTATTAGCATTGTTATGTTTTTTACTCCTCAGCATTGCACCAACATGCCCAGTGCCAGCTTATGAGTTCCACCAGCCCAGCAGTTGACTTCCAGATCAATGACATCTTTTCCAGAAAACTGCATTACAATCTTTAAAAGCTAGAGCCATGAAGTTCACTCAAGTAGAGATGTTAGAAGTGTGATGGTTTCATTTTATGTATCAACTTGGCTGGGCTAAGGGATGCCCAGGTAACTGGTGAGACTTTGTGGGTGTATCTCAGAGGGTGTTTCTGGAAGGTTAGCATCTGAATGGATAGGCTGAGTACAAAGTGACCTTCATACTCAGGTCTCATCCAATCCCTTGAAGGCCTGAGTCAATAAACAGGGAGAGGAAGGGCAGACTCACTCTGTGCTTGACCTGGGAAATGTAACTTCTGCTGCCCTTGGACATTGATGCTGCTGGTTTATGGGTCTTCAGTCTCCAGCTGGGATTTACATCATTGTCTTCTCTGGCCCTCAGGCCTTCAGTTTTGGATTGGAATTTGCAACATTGGTTCTCCTGGACCTCCAGAAAGCAGATAGCAGATTTGGGGACTTCTCAGTCTCCATTATCACTGAGTCAGTCCCTCATAACCTATCTCTTTCTACATATCCATATCTATTATCAGTCATTCGTTCTGATTTTCTGGAGAATCCTAATACAGGATATGGTCAGTCTTTCCTTTGCTCCATTTTAAGAGGGAACAAACATTAGTGGGTATTTGTCAAGTACTTATACTCACTATAACTGGTAGAGGGTGAAGGTCTGAAATGCAAAGAATAATGTTGGACAGATCTGATGAGTTTGGTGCTTTAGTTCCATCACTTAGGAATTAACACAATCTCAGACAAATCAAATCGTCCCTCTAGTCTTCATCTTTTGTTTATAAAACTATGTTATATGGTAGTTGCTGTCCTCTATGCCTCGTTCATGGTGCTGGGTCCAGAACTATTCATTATTTATTCAATCAAGTTTATCCTAAAAGGTTGGCACTTTGCTACCCAGTTGGCATTTCCTCCAGCGTGTGGGCTGCCAGGCCTCTAGCTTTGTCCTTTCTCCTTTTCCTAGGCCGGATGGAACTGGTTTTCCTTCCTGGCACACACTCCACAAAAGGACTTGGGAAAGGAACAAAGACTGAAGAGCCAGCCTGTCATTTTTTCCACTTTTTAAAAGTAGCTCTGTCCAAAGGTCGTACAAGGGAGGAGTTTTTAGCCGCTAGCTAAAGTGGGGGCTTTCTTGTCTGTGGATTTCCACTGATCTGACCCTTCACTACAGGTCTCTGCCTGCAGGTCTGGAATGTCAGCCCTCCCATGTGTCGCTGCTGCCCTGACTCATGTGGTCCCTGTTCTCTGGTCAAGTTCTTCCAGGGAAGACCTGAGACTGCGCAGGCAAAGCCAGCAGGTAGCCGGCAGGGAGCCCAGTACGCTGAGGGGTGGTCAGCATTTGCAGCTGTTAAGCCAGGTCTTGGGCTTGACAGGACAGATGAAGCCCTTTGTTCCTGCAAATGGGCTTTTCCTGGCAGTGATGGAGCTAGCCAGAGTCCAGCCCCGCGCCTCCTCTGCAGCTGCAGCCATTATCCTAAAGTGGTTCTATTGATCTGCTGACTCCCAGTCTCCTGCCTGCTCTCCCTCTCCTTTTCACTCCCCCCTTGACACCCCATGGTTGAGCTCCGAAATACTCTGTAGCTAACCTCACACAGGCAGGGCTTCTGCTTCACTGGAGAGTCATCATTTTGAAGTTAGATTAGACAACTGTGCTTGTCTCCTGAGAAAGCAGGTATTCTCTTAGGAAAAGCAGTTTTAGACTGGCAAAAGATATGTCTCCACTTACCAACCACACCTTCTGGATTTTAGTTCTTTCTTGTGTTGAGTTTTTGTATGCTCTAGGAAATCTGGAAATGGAAGTTGGATTTTGAAGTTTGCATTTTGGCTGACTGGAGTATGCCTTGCAACGTCATGATCATACTTAATTTTAAACAATCACCACTCCTGTTCATATTAATACAGTTGACATGTAATCCAAATCATTGAAAGTCATACAATATTTTCTCTTCATAGTGGTAAGTTCCTTAAATTTGCTTGATTTCATTTTATTCTTACCACCTTGTGAAATAACTATTATTACTTTTATTTATAGGTAACAAACAAGAAATGACTTGTAATTCATAAAGTTTGCAAATCCAAAGACAGGACTCAAATCTAGGATGATGTGACACACAAAAAAAAATCATTATTTTCCATATGGAAGGCTGCATTTATGATGCTAGTTGGAATACAGCTGAGTCAGTTGTATTGTACCATCCACTACTCCATCTTATGGAGGAAACTCTTTATCTGATGAAAGTCTTTGTCCTTCGGGGGAGCATGACCTGGTCTCCATCACCTGAGAGCGGGCCCACCATCAATTTTTACATGTTCAGGAGCTTTAACTGACATGGGCTCTGGCTCTTTTGTGGTTCTTACAATCATGTTAAATATTTTGAGGGAAGTTTGAACTGCTGACCTTTAGCGAAAACATGCAAACAGCATGCTCATTTAAGACTTTATCCAAAGTCCATAACCAAAGTCTGTTGAGCATCCTTTCTCGAAGTAAGATGTGAAAACAGAACAGAGACAGGAAGCACCATGGGCTCCTATCCCTGGATGAGGCAAGCACTGGGTTCAGTGTATGTCACCGGGAAAATTATGGAATGAAGAGGATCAGAGGCCAGGATGCTGTCCTGACCTTTAATTAAACTTATGATCATCTCATGTGCCTGTGTGGAAGACACACTTAGGAGAGATGTATGTACCTTCCATGGGCTTCGAATGAATTACTGCCTTGTTAGAATAAGAGTGAAAGGAGGTCTCTGGCAGAACCAGATTGTGATTATTAGTGAAGGCAGGAGAATGGAGCATCAGTGAGACAATCCCTGTACATAATTATTATTTATTACTATTGAACAATACTATCTGCTGTGCACCAATCCAGTGCACTGCCATATATAACATTGACACGCTTTTGGCCCCACCAAATCAATACCGTCTATTGCAGACTATAGAGATGACTTTTGTCCTTTATCTGCCCCCAATCCTCATTTTCAAAGTGGGAGATGTTTAGAGTGGGATATAATTTTCAGTTTCTTTTTAATTTCCAGATGAGTGCCTACCGATGTTCTTAGCTTTTCAGCACAGTTTGGCTGTATTTTATTTTTTTGGTTCATTCAGATTATAAAATCAGCAATGTGCTTTTACTAGAAAGAAAAATCACAGCAGATTCTGTAGGAAATTTTTGAAAAGGAAAGGTGAGTGGGGAGGAATGGAAGAGTACTGGGTTAAAAGTCTGGGAATTAGGAAATCTGGGATCCAGTTCTAATCTGTCACTATGGGATGAAGAGAGTGTCATGATTTTTCTCCTATGAGAAATGGGACAAGTAATTTAGCAATCTGTGAACCTCAGTTTCCATATCTGCACAATGACAAGTTTGGAATAAATCACAGGTGTTAAATATATAGCAGGCATATTACTCAAGATTTCTATGCTTGTAACAGACATTGTTAATCAATCACAGTTCGCTTTCTGATCCAGCCAAAACACAGTCTCAGCACACTCACAAAAAAATAAGGACTATGTACCGATCAGAGTTAAAATCTAAAATGTTCAAATCAAGTGTTCATTCAGGTTTTTATTTCTAGCACAGACATTCCAGGATCTTGAAATAGTAACCAGCTTCCTGTAGTTTTATGCCATAAGCCTTTCATTATCTTAAACTCATCCTTTATTTATCTCTCAATTAATTTTAAAGACAGAAGACATAAGAAAAATTCAATAAGGAAGCTTATTAATTCAATACAAAATTATTCTTGTAAAAAGACTGTATTATTTACATGTTAGTAGAACTGAACCAAAATGACATTCATTCTAGATCTATTCTAGTTGGGTCTTCCTTCTTTCTTTTTCCCTCCTTGCCTTGAACAGTTCTCACAATCTCTTGCTGTAATTTTTTAAACTGATTCATAATAAAAAAAATTCATCATTGTGGCACCAGTCATGTACTTATCACTTTGGGACTGATTTTCTGTAGACATTATATGAATAATCTCCATTATTTATTGTTTCATAAGAAAAGATCTTATACGAGCACAGCCAAAGAAATGCAATGTGAAAAGGAGACATCTGTAGGTGGTGCCAAGTATTAATTCTACTTCTATACCAGTCTAGAACTGGATAGCAAGTGACTGAATGTCTCTGATGAATATTCCTTTAACCATGAATGTACTTTTTGGTTATTGTGAAGCAAATTAATTAAGCATCTATGAACAAGTAATTCTTTCATGATGCCATCTTTAAAGAACATATGTTTTAAATAAAATTGGTCTGTTATTTCTAATGTGACCATAGGTATCCAGGCTGAATACTGTATTGGTTAGCCTTCAATTTTAAGGAGTTATCAGTATTTCACTTTGCGTGTCTTCAGCTACACAAAAAAGAGGAAAAATAGTATCTTTATTAAGGGCTGAATTTTGAGTAAAGATTGGGTAGAAACTTTAATGAAAAGTATAAAGCTTTCATTTTATAAACTTTTGTTATCCCCCTACTCCAGACACAGTGAACTGCAATTCAAAAACATTACATCCTCTATGACACTTTAGAGACAACATTCACATAATTTGTATTAGACTATGTTGTTATAATTCCTGTGTTATTAATAGTTCCTTTTTTAAATCTCTGAGTCTGAATTACAAATTAAACTTTATCATAGGCATGTATGTGGAGGGAAAAAACATCAGAGAGAGGGGTTGCTGCTGTGATTTCAGGCATCCCCTGTGGGTCTTGGAGCACATCCCCTCAGGGGGATGCATGGAGGAGGCAAGCATTTGATTCACAGAGCTGTATTTTGTGAATGGGAAGGTCAGGAGCCTGCTGTGTCACATATTCTGGCTCCCTGTGATAAGAAACACCTTGACAGGTGCCCTGATTGTCCATCTTTCTCTCATTCCAGCTCTTTCCTACCTGCAGTGCCTCTACAGAATAATGGAAGGGTTGCCCTTTGGGGGTAGATGGGCTAAGAGGACTATATTTGGAGTGAAGATATGAGCAAGTCTTATTCTGACCTTTAGGACAGGCTGCATTCTATAATGCAGACTCTACCAGGGAAGCTTGCACTTTGTGTCTGGAGAGAAGGTGTGGACTGCTCAGGGCCTGGGAGTCATAAAGCAGGATGTTTATTGCTTTGCTGGAGCCTGGGTCCACTGAGTAGGGGTAACTCCACAAGTGCTTCACTGCTGTCCTACCTGGGGTACGAATGAACCACCTCATGGTGGAAGTGATATCACAGAAAGATACCGTGGAGTGGGGCAAAAATCTCAAAGGGACACCCTCTGACTTTCTAACCCTATTCCCCGGTCCCCAGCAACATCACTCCAAAACTGGGAACATTTACAGGGCTCTCAGGATTTCATGCACTTATTCCCTCAAATACATTGCTAGGATTTTGAATAAGGGATTGTTCCAAAGACACCAAAGCTCTTTTTAATTTTGCTAATATCTACTGTTTGGCAGATAATAACTGCAGTTTGCAATGTAAATTATGGGCTTTATCTTTATAAATAAAGGTTTTTATAAATATGCACTTAAGCCACCATATATCCAAGATGTCCTTTTTTAAAACTTAATATAAGTTTAATAAAGTATAAGTCCATCATTTCTCAAAACATACCTCCTTTTGTGCTTTTCATCCTTGAATTTAAACACATCCCACTATTCATCAGTGGGAAAGCAGACCCGTTGTTCACCATCCTTGATTAGGTGTGATCTCCTGTAGCAACATCCCCTAATGCTATTAGCGGGGATTTAATAGCACTGATAACATTGCACACCCTGCCATAGGCAAGTGACCAGAAGATGAACCTTCACATAATGTCCGTGTACACAGACTTGGCTCTATTAACCATCATTAATAAGAAATGATAAGCGACAAGGTCTGTCAAGTAGGGAAGCAATCTCCTCATGTTTGAAAAATAAAAATAGACTGAAGACCATCTGCATTCTGAGATTTTGCCTGCAAGATCACAGTGAACCAAGGAGGCGAGCCCAGGCTGTATCCACACCATACTTCTCTCTCCCTCATCAGCTTGGCTTGACTTTCAAAAACCCAAATGAGCAAAGACTTGACTGTGGGTTTATGATGGTGGCCACTAACCACCAAAGAGAAGAGGACTGAGAGGCAATGTGGACCCCAGTCAACAGGTCTTAATATTTTTATAGTCACTGTCCTTGACATTCACGAATCCAAAGTGTGTCATTTCTCATGGTGAGTCCAAAGAACTGTTCATATCACCCATATCGCTTTCTTTGGGAGAATTTGGAGATCAGAGTTTCCAGAAAGGCCAGTGGTAGATGGAGGTGGACGCTCCTCTGCCTCTCCTTGGACTCAGTTCCGCCTCCACAGATCTGCGCTCTCCATCCTGGAGCGCAGGGAAGAGCTCCGGGTCCTCTCCTCCCTCTCTGAGCACCGCTCAGAAGGCTTTTTTTGATAAGAGACTTGAAATGTCCTGTGACAGGAAATTCTCGCTGTTCTATTTGTGCTTTCCTGTTGGACCCAGTGGATTTTGTTTTCATATTATTATTTAATTTGCAGACAGGAAAATCATTTGGATCTGGAGTCCCCTTGATAACACCATTAGTGCAACTGCCAGGACGCCCCCGTGGGCACTGCCCATGTCCTGGAGCACCGAGGGGCCGTCCTTTCAAAGTTCCTGGTGGGAGTTTCAAGGGGGATCACGTGACACCCCTTAATCACATTTGTGAAGGGACTAATTAAAAACACAGCTGTCGTCTCCAGTTCACAGTACCTACACAGCTGAAATACTTATTAGGTGTTCTTTTGTTTTTTAAATGTGAAAACTTCTCACTTCTCTCCAACAGAAAAAACAAAAGTAGATAACAAAGCCAAGACAGAAGGGCCTTCCCCCTTTTCTTTCCCCAGAAATGACAGGCTTTGCTCCTGGGGAAAACACTTTGTGCTTCTGCAGATTGGCTTTTTATAAACGTGCCTGTTTAGAAGACTTGTTTTTCCCTTTTAAAATGGCCCAGACGCTCACTTCCATTTATCCAGGGCAGGGAGCTTCGGAAGGTTTGTAGCCCATCTGTGGTGGCAGGACGGCACAGAGCAGATACTCTATGATGCAGGCAGACGGGTAAAGGAGAGTCCTGGAGCCCTCAGTGGCTTTTTTCAGGCTTTTGTTGAAAGTTTACACCATTTGTAGTACAGCACCCCGGTACTCGGCAGCACCCAGGTACACAGGCTGGTGGGCCTCCCAGCCCCCTGTGAGTCTTCACTCTTTCTGGGCTCTCTGCATTTTCTCGCCGTCTCTGCTTCTCTGCTCTCACTCTTCTGTTGCTCTTTCTTGTTCTGCTACTCTACTGGCCACCCTTATAAGTCCAGTCTCTCAGCCCAGGTGCACCCACTTACACATGCCCGCACCCTTCTCCAGGTGTCCGCCATAGGCACATGTGAAGGACTGTAAGGGTGCATCATTAATGCTAATGGAGGGAGGGCTGAAAATCCTGATAATTTTCATTTACCCTACACCATGTCATCTAGCACAGAGCAGTGGCCACAGAAGATCACCTCTGTCTAGGGACACAGACACACTGAGGATACTCAGTTTTAAGTAGAGGCTCCCTTAGGGACTCCCTGGTGGCGCAGTGGATTGAGCGCAGTGCTGTGAAGCTGTCCACTTTCTCTACAGCACGGGTTTGATTCCCGCTGGCTAGGTAGATACCCACATGGCACGGAAGACCTCTCCTGCCTCACCTGCTGCTCCCCTCAGCCGTGTTTTTGGCCAGTCTGCCTGTTCTGCTCCCCACTCGGTCTCAGGTGAATCCTCTCACCCTCCCGTGCCTCTGACCTGTACCCCAGTTCTTGTATAAAATTAAATCTTTAAAAAAAAAAAAAAAGGAAGAGGGTCCCTTGGAATACAGATGTCAAGTTATCTCCACCTTCAGGGAGGGGAGCAGAACAA
The DNA here is from genome assembly GCF_014898055.3 of Talpa occidentalis. Lineage (NCBI taxonomy): Eukaryota > Metazoa > Chordata > Mammalia > Eulipotyphla > Talpidae > Talpa > Talpa occidentalis. The sequence goes on from NW_023600993.1 coordinate 92,338,392, forward strand.
CAAAACAATCATATTAAAAAAATGTCTTAGAGATGCCTGCACCTAAGGACTTTGCCCTGAATGAATGAAAAACCTTTCAGACTTGCTGGCTTCACTTTGGTGAGTCTGGGAAAATGCATTTCTCCAGCTCTAGCTGATAAATACTTTAGATTTGACTATATTGTTCAAACCATGCCAAAAATACCAAACATACATTCTACCACAATAATGCCCCATTACATACAAAAACATCTTAAACATGCTGTTGTGGCTTTTTATTTATTTCCCTTTTTTCCTGACTCCCTGCCTCTTTCTCTCCCTTCCTCTTTTTCTTCTTTCATTCATAGGTACACAGCTCTTGGAGTGCTTGCTAGATAAAGACCCTGTGCTAGGCACTGAGTATGTGCACATGGAGATGAACAAAACCTGGCCTAGAAAGAGTCAAGGCAGGTGTGTGTTTGTGTGTGTGTGTGGGTGGCGGGGGAGGGTTGCTGTCAAGCCTTATATTCTGTGGTTAATTTGGAACCATAAATTGGTGAGAGTAAAACTAGAAATCAAAAGTTTTGAGGAAAAAAATCAGTTGTTTTAGAGCCTTTTCTGCAACCCCAGGGCAATAATGAGACATCTTTGGAGAGGAAGGCTGCAAATATTTAATCATCTAACCCCTTGGGATCAGAGTGAAGATCAAGCACAGTGGAGATGGGCTCTTGTTTTTCCCTTCACATGGGACTGTCCTGTCTGGCTTTGCATTCAGCTCCCAGGATAATTGCACATGATTTTTTTTTTCCTACTCTCCTCTCTTTCATTTTATTCATCCCAGAATTTTATTTTGCACATCTATTAAGATACAGGTACTTCCGTAAGCATTAGGACTTCCCCATTGGTTCAGACCCACACTGCTTGTAAACGCTACAGAACTAAGTAGCCTACCCTGGAGTTCTAATGCCAGTGGCCACTGCTGGCTTTGGGAAAAAAGAGAAATTTCCAATTACAGGAATTTCTAATATATAGGATGTGACTTCTTAGTCTTTATCTTCTCTAAAACTTTTACCCTGTCACTTTTCAAGTGTTAAAATTCCCTTATCTGTTTGAGTAGAATCTACTGTGGTGAAGTTACTCCCTATTAACTCTGTCTCTGTTCTGTGTCAATAACATCAGTTAAATAAGATATTCTCACAATATTCAATAACTACAGTGAAACTACCATTTCTGGCTCAATATCCATTTACAAATTTGAGTGTCTCATGTCTCCCATATTTTGTGCTGTGCTTTGGAAATCAATAGTCACCAATACCATGGACATTCGTGGCTACTGAGCATTTGAAATGTGGTCGGTTCAAACAGAGAGGTGCTATAAAATACACCAGCTTTCAAGAACTTAATATAAACATAATACAAAATCCTGTATAATACCATTATATTGATTACATGTTGGAATGATAGTATGCTGGATATACTGTTATGTATTTATTTCTTTTCATTTTTAAAAATGGAACCACCAGAAAAATTTAAATGGCATAGTGGTTATCATTTCATTTCTGTAAGATAGCACTATAATTCCTCCTAGTTATGTACCATGTTTATTAACACATGAGATTATCTTTTTTATCGCGAGTAATATTCCATTATGTATATATACACCATCATCAAAATCCACCATCATCAGTCTTTGAGTACTTAAGATATCTTGTTTCCAAAGCTTGACTCTTGTGAATAGTGCCCTTGCCTTTTGTGACAACATGGATGGAATTGGAGGGGATTATGTTAAGTGCAATCAATCACAAGGAGAAAGACAAATACTGGATGGTGTCACTTATATGTGGAATATAGAGAAATAAAACAAAGTGTCAGATAAAACCAGATCAATAACAAATTCCAGAAACATGACTGTGGAATTCAGGTTACTAGAGGGGAAGAGAGGTGGAGGGGGAGTATGATATGGGTAGGGGACCAAATGGATTAGGTGCTTTGGTGGTGGGTGGGGCGTGGTGACATACACACCTGAAGGGTGTGATCCTATAGTTCTAAATCATTTCCAACATTGTAAATCAGGCAGCTCTTTCAGTTGGCTTGTATGTAAGTGTTTTCTCCTCCTTTCTTTTTTTCTAATAAAACTGCTCTTATGGATATAAAAAAGGAATGTTGTAAGTCAATTTTACTTGAGTTTTTAATAAAAGCACATGAGGGGCCATTGTCAAGTCTTTGGAGTGATAATCCACTCCTCCCCTTTCCTAGGCAACATAAGGCACATATTAATATGTTTACTGGGTCCTATTGTGATGGGTGTTAAGAATACAATGGTGGGCCTCCCCGGTGGCGCAGCGGTTGAGCGCTGGGTTGAGACGCTGCCCGCGGCCTCTGCAGCGCCGGTTCGATCCCCGGCTGCTCCCCGGCCACTGGAGGAGGGTCCCACTTGACACGCAGACCTCTCCTGCCGCCCAAGCAGTGTACTTCGGTCCTTCTGCCTGTTCTGCTCCCCGCTCTGGCTCTGGTGAATTCTCTCACCCTCCCACGCTTCTGACTGTACCCAGTGCATGGAAATGGTGAAGAAAGGAAAAAAAATGCCATTTGCCCTCACAGGACTTCTGTTTTAGAGGAAAGGTTCTCAGTCTTGGGGTGCCCTTCCCATACACATAGCCTCAGCAGCCACAGGACCGAAGCATTTGAGGGACGAAATCTGAACCACATTATTAATGGTCCACAATTAACTGTATATCTTGTGACCTTAGCCTCTCTAGCAAAATGTTTGGAGAATTGCTTTGGATATTAATTGATGTTCTGGGGAGAAATAAAAAACAACATCTGTGGCCAAAGATATTTGGGAAAGTGAGTTAAAAGCAATAAATACAACATGTCTTTACTGTGGGACCTGTTGATTGACAAGCTCTTCTCATAGTGGGCTACCTTCAGGTGCCAACAGGTATCCTTGGGATACCTCAAGGATTTCCTTAATATATTTGACCAAGGATTCTGCTTGTGGTCAATTTTTTTTCCTAGGAATAAAATCATGCAAAATAAACTCTTGGAGATGGTGCGCAGTTTAATTTTTCATCATCTTTCATTTTGCTATATACTTTCTGTGCTGGGTTATTAAGCTACTGCTTCTCAAACGAACACCCATATTGTTTGTGCTTAGTGTTGGGGTAACTGGCCTCTAATAAAGCACATTGTGATTTTACCACCTGGCTCCAAGCTGGGCTTTGCCAGGAGGGGGAGGTAGAGAGAGAACAGAAATCTGAGACAAGAGGGACAGACTCCTTTCCTTTGCTTCCTGCTTCCTATTATTTCAGCAACTCCAAAGCAATGTGTCTTCATGTGAAAGCAATTCTTTTCCATCTCCACAAATGCATCCAGTTGGTAGCAATGTAGAGGACACTTGAATTAGTGTCCAAAGTCCCATTATGGTGAGAATATATGCGTGCTTCAAAATTCCTGTGTTGAAGCCCTGACTTCTGATGCCACGGTGTTTGGAGGTGGGGTGTGTGGGTGTGAGGAGATCACAAAATCACCAGGGTAGGGCCCTAGTCCGAAAGGCAGGTGCCTTATATGAGGAAGTGGAGATATCAGAACATCTCCCATCCATAGCTCTCAGCAAGCCAAGGAGAAGACTCACCAGGAGCCAGTTCCTTCCAGAACTTTGATCTAGCCCCAAAAGGCTAAGAGAATGAATTTCTGTTGCTTAATCCGTGCAGTCTGTGGTATCTTGTTCTGGTAGCCCAAGATCACTGAGACAGCCTCCCTGTCCTGATGAGTGCTGGTGGCTGGGATCCCTCCTCAGTTGTTGGTAGGCTGGTCCAGGGTTGCCCCCCTCTACCTCACATCTCTTTCTTTGTTCCCACAGCTCTAGAGGTGGTAGCTATTTTCTAGAGAGCAGACTTTATATAATATTTTTAATTAATGAATGTATCCAGAATGTCATGAGTTCATTATAATCAATATAAAATAATTAGTAATATAGTCAGGGATTATTAGTGAGCTATTTACATTTCCTAAGTATTTGAAATCCAGTGTATGTTTTACATTTACAGCATATCTCAATTATGAGCAGCCATATTTCAAGGACTCAATCTCCTACGTGGCTTTTCATTACCATGTTAGAGTATACAGATCTTAATAACATCCTGCAGAAGTACAGAGTTTCTCTTTACGACTCCAGAAAGTTTGGAGATCTGTAGTCTTAGGAAGAGGGGGCTGCCTCCTGGATTTGGGGATATGGGTTGGGCATACAAATCTGACATTCCTCAAATTGCCCCAAAGTTACACAGCCTGGCTTATGTGCTGCTTTATCCTACCACACCAGCCTCATGGAGTGAACACAAACATGGGCCCTGTGCTGAAATGCATTGCCCTGTCCCTGAAACCTGATCCTCTTTGCTGGAAACCTGTCTTCCAACTAAACTTCATTCCCTGTACTGGAAGTTTATATATATATCTTGCCTTAGAACAGGCTCCAACCAATCTCTTTCCTAACACATGCTTCAAGTTCAGCCACAAAGAAGTAAAAAATAGAATACCTACATGAATATGTATACACACACACATAAACAACAGGAAAACAGGTTTGGTCTGCTTTTCTCTCTCATGTTCTCCATCTTTCCTCATATCTGATATCTGCCATTTTACATAGGAATAGAATCTCCCTCCCCTTTTTTCTCTTTTCAAGATCTAGATTCACACTCTCTTCACCCACTTGTATGAATGCCCAATTTTTTTTAATCTTTTTTTTTAAGATTTATTATTTATTCATGCACACAAGAATGGGGTACAGGCCAGATGTGTGGGAGGGTGAGAGGATTCACCAGAGACAGAGCGGAGAGCAGAACAGGCAGACTGACTGAAATACACTGCTGAGGGGAGCAGCAGGTGAGACAGGAGAGGTCTGCCGTGGCATGTGGGTATCTTCCTGGCTGGCCAGGATCGAACCCGTGCTGCAGAGGCTGTGGACAGCTTCACAGTGTTGCGCTCAACCACCTGTGCCACTGGGGAGGCCCTGAATGCCCAATTTTATGGTGGTGACATTGGTGGAAATCCACATGGCATTGGTGAAAAGTCCCATGTTTTGTTCTCACCACCCTCACCTCTCTGTTATGAGGTAAGACTGAATCTCAGAGATGACTTTATTGGCTTCAGACCAGCTTCCCATTACATGCTACTCAATGTCTTTTTTAAATACTCTAAACTAGAGACATTCATAATAAGCAGGGGGAAAAAAACCTTACATATTTTTCATTAACGTATACTGTTAACTATGCCAGTAAATTATGGATAATTTAATTTAATTTAGACTTAATGGCAACATTTTTCCTCACTAATGAAATGGTTATTTGTTATTAGGAAAATATTTATTGAAGTGGAATTGTGTGATCTTTCACATCACTATTAAACCTTGCTAACCCATTTTTAATTTCAATTTGGATTTAATTAAGATTCATTAAGCATTTTATTAAATCGAAATTAAATTCTAATGGAAACAGGCTTTGCCAAGGAAAGACGGTTGTGTCCTTCCTTCACTTTCAGTTCTTTCAAGTGTCACTTTCCAGAAGGACTTGGCATGAAGTGGGGCTCCTTTATTATTGGTAGAATGGAAAGAATACAGGGGTTTTCCACAGATTGATTACGGTTCAATTTGCAGATTCCTCCCTGAGTCACTGCAAGACCTTGGATAATTCATAACATTTTTGTAATAATTAGCTTATTTCTTTATAAAATGAAGCTTACACTCTAACAGTGATTGTGGCAAGATGACCTCTCTTGGGTATGAATGTAAATTCATGGCTTGTACCTTGTAGAGTAGTTGGGTAAAGGGCAGCTGAGTGGCATCAATGGGTAGTTCTTCCTGACTCAATTAAACAGAACTCACAGGTAAACCCTAGTCCTATGGGACATGCTTGAAATTGATAAATATCAGTGTTCATTGATCTAGCAGATTACTGCTATGGACCTTCTATGGTACAAGCTGTATGCCAGGGATACAGAGGTCAACAAGGTCTTCATGACCTAATGATAGAAACATGTCAGTTACAAGTGTGTGGATGATGAGCCTTTATAAAGAGAGCACGTAATGTGACAACTATTAAATACCTACTCTGACTTATACGTGGCGTCCCTTTTAGAACCTCTGACTTCTACTTTAGGTCTCTACTGAACTCTTGACTAAACCCAACCCTTGATTTCATTCTTTTCTGTAACTCCCAGGAAAAACAAAATGAAACAAAACTCTTTTCCTAATGCTCCATCAGTTGGATAAGACTCTGTTCTCACCTTCCCAGGTGAGGTGATGGGGATGTACCACCTCAGATGGAAGGATTCATTTTGATTTGACTTTTACTTCTGGAGAGACTTCTTTAAAAGTAGAATTAGGTTTTTTCCTTTTCACATATCTCATTTTTAGATTGAAACCATTGTGCTATCTTGATATCTGAAAATAGTTTTTTATATATAGAATGCCAGAGAAGACTCCTGCTTCCCAGTACTAAGCCCTGTTCTTTGAACATCCACTTATGAGAATTAGAGGAAAAGAAGATATTCAGACCTCTGTCATCCAAAGAGAGCAATGGATAGCCCCCTAATAACTCCCCCCTTAAATATATATCAACCATTTATTTTCATCACTTTCATGCACACTCATGTGCATATACAATGGACATGTGAGCACAGAGACACCTGCATATGCATGCAGATGTGGTTCACTCACCTGGGCAACTTCTATTGGCCTCACCGCACATTCCAACCCTGGTGTGTGACCCAGAAGGCTGACTGATATTGGCAACCTGAATGGTTCTCTTGACTTCTGGCTCTCAATTAGGGGCAGACGATGAGGTGCCCCACAGGAAAGTTCAGAAGGGAAGAGGGATGAGGTAAGAACTTGTGCTCTCTCACTTTCATGAGGACTGAGTCTGACTGCACCTGCTGGCCAAGATCATAGCTCTGTGTCACCTGGCCCTTTCTCTGCAGGGGACTACTCCTGCCCTCACCCCTTCTGCTCTGGGAGAGGTACCAAAGCTCCACTATTGCACCCCTTGGACACTGACCATCACTGTGGTTTCTCAAGAGCCTGCCTATACCTTTGCGAATTGCCCTCCAATAGACCCACTTCAGCCTCCCAAGTTGAACATGCCCTTTTCTGCCATGATCCTGACTGAAAGGCACACACAGAGGTCCTCAGATGAAGTTCCCACTCAGTGCATGGCTGGGCAGCCTTCATGAGAAGCAGGGAAACACAGGGTCCCAGTAGTCATTGTGGTGTCTCTGGCAGTGTTACCAGTTGACCTGGGATATAATAAAAGTGCTGGAAAGCTTGGCAGATGTGATTTCCTCCTTTGCCATGTCTTTCTAATCCCAGGAGCAGGCTGCTCAGTAAGTTTCTAAGACCTTCCTTTGTCTTCATTCCAGAAATGAAGAGGACCAAGTGGCCCAGATGGAAAGCAGAAAGGCAGACAGAGAGTTGTGGAAGAAGAAACTTAAAATAACCAAACAACCTAAAGAAAACAAGTGAAGTCTTATTGGAAACAACTGCCTCAAAAGAGAAAAAACCCTCCCAGCTTAAGAAAGAAGATGAGAGGACACAAAAACAAGCCAGATGAGAATCACTGAAAGGAAAACAAGAGAGGAGGAAGAAAGGGTGTCATCCCACAGAAAATGGGCCAAGAGAACAAAACACCAGGCTACCTCGTCTCTGTCTTCCTTTTATTCGGACACACAGGACCTCAGATGAAAGGTCCCAGTGTGTGCGCCTGAGTATGTTTCAATTAAAAAAATCATAGCAGTTGGGTTAGGGGTAAGAGAATTTTGCAAATCTTTCCTTACTGGTGTGAGCTGGCTGGAAAATCAGACCATTACTCCATGGTTTGGACAACTTTGTGGATTCAACCCTCAAGTCCAGCCTAATGTTCCATGCTACTGGTTCTGACCTGGAAAACTGTAGCAGGAATGGACACAGTTGGTAACCAAAGTTCCACCTGCAACACTTGCTACCTATGAGACTGGAGAAATTGTCCAATTTTTCTCCTTTTCTTTTTACAAAATATGGCAGATGAAACAAAGTATCAGACAGAACTAAATCAACAGCATATCCTAGAAATCTGTAGAATTGATGCTACCAGAGAGGGAGAAGGTGGGTTGAGAGTAGGGTGTGGAGGGGCCCAGTGAACTCTGGTGGAGGACTAGGGGTGCTTTGGTGGGTGTGGTGTCATGACATATATCTGAAGAGGTGGGATCCTAAACCTCTGAATCATACACAGTTTTGTAAGCCATTGTTACATAAAATACATACATACATACACATACATACATACATACATATATACACTTTAAAAATACGCCTGAGAACTCATGGGGTAGTTGTGAGGATAAACATATATAATACATAAAAACCTATATAATACATAAAAACATATATAATTAAAAAGTAATATATTGCTATCTGGTATAAAATTCGGATTTATTAAGGGATTTCCATCTCTCCAGGTCATCTTGTATTTCCCTGCTACTTTCTTTTTCCTTCCCTGGGTCTGGTGTTAAAGTTCCAGCCTAACATCCTAACATCTGACATTGTTGCTGCTGCTGCTGCTGCTGCTGCTGCTATTGTTATTTTTTCACATTGTCGTTGTGTTGTGCTGATGCAGTTTTCTCCATTGTGATTTTTCTGAAAACTGCTTCCTTGAACTCAAGAGGTACCTATCCTTCTCCCAAGGACCTTATGTGGGGAGTATCAGAACCCTTTCCTGTGGCCTGTATCTGCAGCCTGGGTTAGCACTGGCCATCATTCCCTGCTGTTTATGATCCCAGTCCTTGCCAGAAAGTACCCACAATTGAGAGGGAATAACCTCTCTCCAGGCTTTTCTGCAAGTCCTGTAGTTCTGGGACAGGTGGTCTTGGGTGGTCTTGGATTTTGTCCTATTTTTGAATTGAATCCATTAGAATTAAACCAAGCAGAAGAAAATAAAATCAAAGATAATATCCTCAAAAGATAAAGTTTAATTTGGCTTATGTTAGTGGATGGGTGTGCTCCCAGACCAGTGTGTCCCTATCTAGAGCTCGGTTTGAATTTCACTGCCAGTCTCACTACTGATAACAAAGACCATCTCTTCACAGTGACTGAAGCTGAGGTGAAAATTTTCCCCTCTATCTGACTGGATCAAATGTTGGACTTTGCAGCTCCAGAATGGCCTCCTTTTAGCTTACTTGGACACACTAGTGCTTTTTCCAGCCCAGATGAACCCTGTCATCACTCTACTCTGATTATAAGCCCTATTAAGACTTAAGCTTTCATCTGCCTGGGTGGCACCAGAATTTTGGGGACATGTGGCCTCAGTCCCCATGATTGGGTGGCGTGTGGCTGTGAGACTCTGATGAAGTAAACAAGGTTTATAAAATAGGTGATGATGATAAAGATAGAAAATTGAAAAACAAATTCTGTAGGGCATCTACTTTGCCAGGAATGGCACTAGGGACCTGGAGAAATCTCTAATTCTCGGGATAACAATGGTAGTTGGAGACCATTTTCCCATTTCTTAGATAAGGAAGGAGGTACATGGGGCTGAATATCTTACCTAAAATCACTCTCTCCAAAGTTTGGGAGAAGCAGAGCTGAGAATTCCTTTATAGTTTGTATTCTCTCAAATTAAAATATTTGGGGCATTATTGTTCTCCTTACCACACAATAAATATTTGGCAAGTCCCTAAGAAATGAAAGAAAAGAGGAAAAGACAAAAGAAACATGGGGAAGTGGGGGCAAATTGTCCCTGAGTCCTGAAGGACTGTCCATCCCAGTGGATGTGGAAAGCAGACCTGCAGGAGATAGACATCAGCTCAGCCTTCTTCTAAGACAGCTTCCTACCACCCAGCTTTCAGGGCAGAAGTTTGACCTCCAGTCTGTAATGCTCTGTCCATATCTTCCATGTCTCTAAAGACATTCTGGAACCTTCCTGTCCAGACCTCACCTGGCGAGTGCTGCATGCTAGGAGAAAAGGTCAGGGAGAGGGAGATGTCTGCTTACTTCTCTTGTTCTTCTCACTATTTCTGCTCTAACAGCTCAGAGGTCCTCAGTTTACAGCTGTCACCACTCAGCTCATTTTTTTGAGTTTCAGTGGTGGTGACCAATCCTTTCTTCTTTCCTCTCCACCTGTCCTTTCACCTTCCTGAGTATTCTCTCGAATCCTGATGAAGACTAGAAAGATACTCAACTTCTACCTCCCTCCCTAACAGAACTTGGAATTATCTCACCCACTTTAGACACATGATCCAGGGCACAGTATTATTGCCACTGCTCTGCACTCACACCCAAAGCTGTTTGTCCACCAGTCATTCACTCAACAAGTGTCATTGAGTGATAAAGTGATTAAAAATTCAGGCTCTGGACTTAGATTACTGACTCTGTATTTTAGTCCTGCCATTTTATATATTATGTCAATTTTGTGTAAGTTACTACAGCACTTTAGACTTTAGTTACCTCTTCCCTAAAATAGATTAACAAGGGGTCATTGTGGTTAGGAATAAACACATGTCGAGGACCGAATACAATTGTCCAACACAGCACATAGTTGGTGAAGGCAGAGAGGTTTTGACCTGTAATGGGGTAATGGGTTCGTGTGTGTGTGCATGTGTGTGTGTGTTTGAGGGAAGGAAGAAGAAACTGGAATTTCTATGTGGTTTTACCTGTATAGGGCTCCTTACATCTATTTCTGTAGTTCTGGCTAGGTCCCCTCCTCTCTGAGCCTGTTTCCTCATTTCATGTGATAATATACATACTTCAAAAAGTTTGTAAAACATTCAAAACTATTCCTGAATCAGGTAAGTGTTCAGTAAAACACTGTCTTGCCCTCTTTACCTCTCATCTTACTCATTCTTCAGGGCTACAGATCCAGGAACGTGTATCAGGAGTTTTAAGAAACCACTATAAATCTCTCAACTCCAGCTAGGAATGCTGTCCAAAGGGGACAATGTGTGATGGGTGGGCAGGTCAAAGTCATAAGACTTTCATTGACTTTTCTGAGAAAAATGAACCCAGGGAAACCAAATGTTGGCCACTTTTCCCTTCTGACACCTCATCTTTTTCTCAGATTAAGCTAAGCTGGTGATCAGGTTCTGGCCTGGAGCAGGGCTCTCCTTTGCCATGGCCCTCTCTAGAGAAATGGGTGTATCAGCCAGGATGCAGAAGAAGAAGGGGCCTTCCTGCTGGCCTCACCCAGGGAGGGGGTGGAACTCAGGCCTGTGTCCCCTCAGTTCTCACTCAGGAAGCTGAAAATTAAAAACATGACCTGAAATCTAAATGAGTTCATTGTGGAAACTTCTCCAAAGGCAAAGGGACCTTTTGGACTTTTCTCTTAAATTCTGGAGTGGTCCAGAATGTGATTGCAAGAGGTTCTCTGCATGAGTCCCCTGCCTCCACAGACACAGCTACAAAAACCGGACACCTAACCTCCTAATGCCCTGGTACGATGCACACATTTTCTCTAGTGCTAGGAAGAAAAGAACCATAGTCAGCCAAGGGAAGACCTGAATCAGAGTGTGGAATCCTGAGTGGAGCACAGAGACTAGAGTGTAGACAGGGACATTCAAGGAACTACCAGGTAGACTGTGCAATCAAGACCAAGGTTAACTTAATCAATGTTGAGTAGTCTGTGTGCATGTTGCACTTTGCACATATATAATTCAGTTCAATGAGGCAAAGGCGGGGCAAATACAAAAACAGATTTTCAGACAGTTGCCAACACAAATTAATCCATTCATTTTTTTAAGTACTTCTGATGTGCCAGGCCCTGCACCAAAGTCTTGGTCTGCTTTACAACATTTCATTTAAAACTTCTAGGAGGGCAGCTATATTCAAGGATCTGGAAAGTCAACATCTGTTTGGAAAATAACACCTTTCTTCTCATTTTTATTTGAGAAAAGTGGAAGCTAGTTTCTAAGGGACCAAAATCTTAGAGAAACCAGTTGTGTACTTGGCAAGGAAGTGCATTTTTTAATGACCGACTATATTGCCCTGCTGCCCCAGTATTCTACAGGGAAGAGCAAATGTAGGGGCAACAGCATCATGTGAGGGTTTCATTATTGTACCTACACTCTCTCACTTCCTGTATATGTCAGTAAGTGAGTAAAAGTGGGAATGACACAACTCAGTGTCACGATGCAGTGGGGTGTCTGGACAAGATGGTGATGGCTGGGAGGTTCATGGTCAGTGCTCTCTGGCAGATACAGGACAGGTGTGCTCTGCCATGCCTGAACAGCCAGCATGAAAATGGATAGGGCTGGTATCAAAAAGACTGAGCCACAGGATGGTCAGCAGTAAGAACACACACTCTCTGGGGAAACACCCACTGCAGCAGTCCTGATGGGGATACAGTTAACCGAGAGCACCAAGTGGAGAGGAGTATGACACAACACTTTCCATTTATGTCCTTCAGAATCAAATTTCAGTGGCATGTGGATTCTGTGCAGAGATGGGTACCAGTCTGCTTCCTGGGGAGGGCGGTTGGGGAGGCTGCAAAAGGCAAGATTCTTTTCACCTCCTGGAAGTCAGGCATGAGCTGAAGGAGGGTAAGAAGAAGAAAGATGATCAAGGCAAAGAAGGAGATGCTGTGTAGTGAAGGGAGGGAGATCTGCAGAATGTCTGCCCTGGGCTCTGGGGGCTGTGCCAACAGGCTCATGCATGTTTGTGTGAATGTTTGCTCTATCTGCAGGTGTCAGCAGCTTCAGTTTCCTGGTGTGTCCTTTATTGTGTTTTCCTTGTGTTTGGGTTTCCCTAAAAACTCTTAAATATAGTCTGTGTCTTGCTTTCAGTTGTAATCCATTGTTATCACATTGCAGCCCAGTGGATGGAGCAGTAAGATGCACTGGGGAGGCATTCTTAATTCAGCATTTGTCAGCCTTTAAGAGGTGCTGGTCTCTGATATTTGAATCTATTTCTCAGTATTTTTTCCACTTTAGATGAGATATGAAGGCTACAAGGGGTTAGAGTAGGGTAATTACCTTCCCTATGTTGGACAGGTTCTGGTATGATTTTTTTTTTTTTATTAACATTTTTTTTTTTTTTGCAGAGAAGAACTGGGGTATAGGCCAGAGATATGGGTGAGGGGTTGAGCTGATTCACCAAAGAAAGAAGGGGGGGCAGAACAGGCAGATTTACTGAAATAAACTGCTATGGGGAGCAGCAGGTGAGACAGGAGGGGTCAGCTGTGCAATGTGGGTCAGAACCCTGGCCAGGGATCGAACTCAGGGCTTAGAGGTGGTAGTGCTGAGACTTAACCCCTAGACCACTAGGGAGTCTCCCGATCTTTCCTCTTGTTGAATATGCTGTGCACATATCAAATGGCTACTTCACTCTTCCCCTGCCCAAAATATAGGAACTTTCTCTTGTCTCTTTGCCATGAGAAACTATGAGGTATTCTGGACTAAGAACCCATGGTAATATGCCTGATTCCCTAATACTGAAGTCTCAAGTTTTTTTTACTCCTTCACTTGTCCACACAGCCTCCAGCAATTCATCAAAAATCCCAATTAAGTGTTACTACAAGTTCATGGCCATGGTGGCTTCCATTCCGGTAAGCTGATTTAAGTTGTGTTTTTCCACATTTACTGCTTTCCAGATTCCAGGGTGGTGGTTTGCCCCTGTGACCTCAATTCTCTTGTGGGTCCAATAAAAGTCAGGGTTGTTCAAATTTTCTCTTGTTTTAAGGATTAAAGTGATGATTTCTAAGATCTTTTACATGTCAAGAGATGAAAGTCAACTATTTTTTGGTTTAGTGTTATTGTGTAGATCTTTCCCATCATTTAACCTCTAACTATTTGTATCTTTTCACCTTAAGTGTTTTTATTTGTAGGTAGCATTTAATTGTTTCTTACATTTTTATCTAATCTGTTGATCCCAACCTTATAATTGGGATGTATAGAACATTTACATTTAAAATGTTTATAATATGGTTCAATTTAATTCTACTATCTCATTTTTTGTTTTCTATATGTCACTGTTGTGTTTTTATTTTTTTCTGCTCTCCTTTGAGATGACAGAGTGTGGCCCTGTGTTGTTTGGAATGGACCCCATAGAACGTGGCAGTCCCACAGGCTAACCATACAGCCTCAGTGTGCAGTGGGTTAGGTCCTCTAGGCTTGTGTAATGACACTCCATGATGTTCGCATAATCACGAAAGGGTATGACAAAACATTTCTCAGGACATATACCTTGACTGCAATCTTTATGACTCCAACTTCTTTCAATGTTTGTGTGTTTGAGAAAGTATTTAGCCTTCACATTTGAAAGATATTTTTTGTGGGTATAGAATTTTACATTGACCAGTTTCCCTCTTCCTTCATACCCACTTTCAGTACTTCAAAATGGTGTTCTATGGCCTTTTTTGTTGGCTTCTAACACAAGCACTGCTATAATCTTACATTTGCTCTTTTGTGCTTAAAGTGTCTTTTTTCTCTGGCTATTTTATATAATTTTATCTTAATCATTGGTTTTCAGAAATTTCATTATGCTGTGATTTCATTATGGTGTAGTTTTCTTTGTTTTGTTATGTTTGGGGTTCACAGAGCTTATCATTCTTTTCTCAACTATTATTTTCCTGTATCTTCCTTTATCCTTTAATGTATATTAGGTCACTTGAATCATTTTATATCTCATTAATGCTTTTTCACTTTTAACAACTTTTTTCTCTCCATTTTGTTTTGAAGCATTTCTATTCTATGCCTTCAAGTTCACTGTTTTTCCACTTATGTCAAATTTGTGGATTTTTTTCCCTCTAAAACATTTTAGACAAGAAAATTAATTCAGTTTATATTATACCTCACTTGTCTCTAATTTTGCAAATATATGAAATATAGTTATATCAAGTTTTAATGTCCTTGTTTGCTAATTCCTACACCTTTGTTGCTGATAAGTTTCAAATGATTGATTTTTCTCCACATTGTTTTTTTGTTTATTTTCAAACCTGGTAATTCTAAATTGAATGTGAGACATTATGAATTTAACTATGTTGGGTGTTTTAATATGTGCCTGGTAATTCTTAAATAAATGGAAGACATTATGAAGTTTATTATGTTGAATGTTTGATGTATCTGTGTTCAGATAGATAAATAGACAGACCTTTTGGATCTTGCTTTTAAGATATGTTAAGTAAGACCAGATTACTGTTTATTCTAGGGCAAATTTTTCCTCATTACTGAGGCAAGACCTTATGTTGAGAAGAAAATTGAGGACCCTTTGAGTTCAGCAAAAAAAGAGTGCTGTAATTTATCAGCTGTGTTTATCATGGACAACAGATGGAAATGTCAGGACAAGAACTCATGATTTGTAATCCATATTATAAAAATTAATGTGGTAAAGAACAAAAAAATGAAACATCAGACAACAATGACTGCCTGAAATTTTCCCAAGAAGTTGGTATACTCCAATTAGAATGGCAGAGAAAATGACTGAGATTATTTATCTACATTTTACAGAAAATAAGATTCAATGAAGTTAAATGATTTGTTTAAGGTCAATCAGATTTAAATGTAAGAACCAAGATTTGAATTACATTTAGACTGATGTAAATCCCATTTTTTAAAATTGTCAATTAAGTATAAGAAATGGCAGAAAAATGACAATTGTGGGAACTTGGAGACATATAGGAGTTTTTTACTGTCCCCCAACTATATTATATGATCACTGTCTCATAACTCATTCTAAGTTGGGACAGAACCTGGAAAAAGGAAGCTGAGAAGACAAGGGATCAACAATGTCTGGGTGTGCTGGGAGTTACAGAAGGTAAATAGTCAGACAAGCAGAGGGGATACCTAGGCACTGTTTTTAAAGGTGCAATGGGTTCAATAAGGAGTGTCTTGAATTATAATCAGTATTTGCTTTGAGCATGGCAAGGGGAGGGAGGGATGGTAAATAAATGTCATTAGGCAACAACTCATCCCTCTTTTCCAATGATTATGAATAAGGCCTTGGTGGGATAAAAATCCTGTTGGGCATGTTATTTTTTGTTTGTTTATGCCTGTAATTCCTTATGTGAAATCATTCTTTCCCCTCTCCAAGTGTTCTTAATGGGACTATTGATGTCAGTCTCCCTTTGCAGTTGTGACTAACCCATGGGATGGGCATATAGTCACAGAAACTATCATAACCCTCACTGAAATACAGACACTGAGAGATAGGAGACCCTCTCCATATAAGGTCAACCAAAGGCAGACTAGGTGTTCTCCCACATGAATAAGCATTTTCAGATTCAACTAAAGACATTATAATCTCATTCATATGGGGATTCTTAAGAGGCCTGCATTTGAAACAAAAAAAGGGAAAATGTGACTGTGGTAAAAACTGCCTCCCCCATTATACCTTGCCCCAGATAGTGCCACCATCCCTACCTCCATCAGAATACATTGGAACAAGAACAGACATACAGACCAATGGAATCGAATAGAAAATCCAGAAATAAACCCACAGATTTATGGTCAACTAATCTTTGACAAAGGAGCAAAGACTATGCATTGGAGCAAAGAAAGTTTGTTCAATAAATGGTGCTGGGAAAACTGGGTCGCTACATGCAAAAGAATGAAGCTTGACCACTACCTCACACCATACACAAAAATCAACTCAAAATGGATTAAAGAACTAGACATAAGACCTGAAACCATAAAATACATAGAAGGAAATATAGGCGAAACACTACGGGATTTGCACATCAAAGACATCTTTACAGACACATCACCCAAAGCAGTGATAGTGAAGACAAAGATAAACAGCTGGGACTACATCAAATTAAAGAGCTTCTGCACAGCAAAAGAGACAATAACAAAAACAAAGAGAAACCCCACCAACTGGGAGAACATTTTTGCACCCAACACTAATGATAAAGGACTGATCACAAAAATCTGCAAAGAGCTGATGAGACTCAGCAACAACAAAGAAAATAATCCAGTCAAAAAATGGGCAGAAGAGCTAAAAAGAAACTTCTCTGAAGAGGAAATGCAAATGGCCAACAGATATATGAAAAAATGTTCAACATCACTTGTCATCAGGGAAATGCAAATCAAAACTACCATGAGATACCATCTCACACCAGTGAGAATGGCACATATTAAAAAAACTAGCAACAACAAATGTTGGCGAGGATGTGGAGAAAAAGGAACTCTTGTGCACTGTTGGTGGGAGTGCAAACTGGTCCAACCACTATGGAGAGCTGTGTGGAGATTTCTGGACCTACTAAACATAGAGCTTCCATATGATCCAGCAATTCCACTCCTAGGTATTTACCCAAAGGACACAGAAACATCCATTCCAAATAGCACCTGCACTCCTATGTTTATAGCAGCACTGTTTACAATAGCTAAGCTTTGGAAACAACCCAAATGCCCAAAAATAGATGACTGGATCAAGAAGATGTGGTACATATATACCATGGAATATTACTCAGCATTCAAAAAAGATAAACACATGCAATTTGCAGCAACATGGATGGCACTGGAAGGGATCATGCTCAGCGAAATAAGCCAAAAAGAAAAAGAAAAATACCGGATGGTCTCACTCATAGCAGGAATCTAGAAAACTTAAATAAGGGACCAGGAAAATGAATATAAGAAAGTAAAAATCAAAATCAACAAAAAACTATGAACCAGAGACACTTTTTGGGGGGTGGGGGGCGGGAGGGGAAGGATTGGGGTCAGAATGGGGCGTTTGCAATTGTATGGGGGAATATAAAAATAAAATTTAATATTTAAAAAATAAATAAATAAATATGCAAAGAGAAAAAAAAAAAAAGATCAGCTGTATGATGATGAAGTATGCTCTTTATTTTAAAGCCAACTATGTTTTTGAATGTATTGTTGAATGGCATCTAGAAGTGGAACACAATGAAAAGTATTACACAGAAATGTATTTAAGACCAAATTATCCAAAATAAATGCATTTCTTAAAGTGAAAAAAAAAAAAAAAAGAATACAGCAAATCAGAGAAAGCTGAGTATAGCCTCTAAGAGCTGGATGCACATTGTTAAAACCTCAGTGATCTTTGACAAATTTGCCCGTTAAAAGAAAGATGGTTTTAGATATCTGTGATAAAGTGATGAGCAGGACAGACAGCTATAACTCTCATGGAATATTTTCTTTAGGCAGAAGACAAATAAAAATACATTAATTCAATGCTCACATAATATTTGTGTGTCTTAGTGTTATGGAAGCATGTACAGGGCAGGTTCTCTATAGATTCGGGCAGATGGGTAAAGGAGAGTCCTGGAGCCCTCAGGCTTTAATGCTCTTTCTACACTGATTGTTATGGGACAAGTCTGCAGACTGGCAAGGCAGGGAGGCCAGGGGGAAGGAGAGCTGGCAGGCCTCCCAGCTCCTAGCAAGTCTTTACTCTTTCTCTCTGGCATTTTCTCGTGGTCTCTTCCTCTCATAGCCACGTGCCATTGCCATTTTTTCTGGCTCAGTGACACTGACCTTATAGCCTCAATCTCTAGGCTCAGGTGAACACACATACCCACACCATGCTCCATATGTCCATACTCCCATGTGCCTTCTACATTGAAAGCCACAGGTAATAGCCACAGAGGCTAGTGGCGTAAAAGCCAGACCACTTCATTTACCCTATACTTAGTTTCCTTGGTCATTTGTGAAATGAAGACAGTGGTATAAGGGCCAGATGACCTTGAATGGAATTGATGGACAAGATCACAGCTCATCATTGTTCCCTGTGTATCTTCTCTTTGGGAAAGGTCCTGGATCTCAGTATGCCTGAGTTGAAAGAGTTCTGCAAGCAGCTGGCAGAAGTCAGGGAAGCCTTTCTGTGCTCTGACACTGACCCCAAACCAAGTATACCTGGTCATGGTCTTCCAAGATGCACTGGAAGTCTTCAATCATTTTTGACTAACATATGGGGAGAGAGGACGTAGAGCTAAGTCTGGCAATTCAGCACTGCTCCTTATTGGCACTGCCCTGCATCTCTCTTTGGAAGCACTGTCTGCAGTGCCCAGTGGTGTCGAGAAGCACCTCCAGGTTCAGACATTAGTATCTGATTTTTTTTTTTTTCCTGGTCTTCATTTCCTTTTCTTGTCTGCTAAGCTTTGAAAATACATATTGCAGTTACTTGTTGCCCTGTTTTTTAAGCTGCCTTGAACTGCTGCCAGGGGCTGTTGCCAGAGGAGCTAATGACTAAGTCACTCTCCTTTTAGCCTCTGGCAGACTGGGAATTCACTTGGGTGTGGGGGGATGGGGAGCAAAGGCCTAGCCATCCTGAACCAATCAGAAAACCACAATAAAAGTGCCGGCCAGGGAGTCAGTCACTCACCCTCAAAGCCCATCGCTGAGCTCAGCGTGGAGGTGACGGCCAGGCCTGGGGTGCTCTGCGAACCACATCAGAGAGAGGGACTTGGGCATAAAGTCAGGACCATCAGAGCAGCCTTGGGGGGATCCCAGGGTCAGCAGGGAAGACATACTTTGATTTTGAGCCAATAAAGGCCATAGAAGAACAAAAACAACAGAGAGCGAGGGCTGACAAACCCAGGTGAAATAGATAACTGGTATTAAATAATAGCCAACACCAGCTGAAAACTTACTTTGTGTTGGACTTTAGCCTAAGCACTTTGAAAGTAGTAGTTCATTCAATCCTTCCAAAAACCCTAGTTGCTAGATTTGTTTTTTCCCAATTCCAGAAGAAGAAACTGAGGCATAAAGAGATTTTCAGTGAATGTGATCTATGTCTCTCCATTGACCCTTCCTCACTTGGACAACTGCAACATCCTCTTCTTGGTCATCTTTCTGCTTTTCCCAGATGGCTCATCGGTTCCAGTGTATCCAGCATGAGTACTGAGTCAACTACATGAGGTTGGAAATGGATCTTTCCCTGGTCCAGCCTCCCAAGAATCTCAATCCTGGCTGACATTTTTGATTGCATTTTGAGATACCATGTTGCTGAGGATACATCTATGCTGTGGCCAGTTTCTGGATCCACAGAAACTGTAAAATAATAAATGTGTGTTGTTTTAAGCCACTAAATGTGTGGCAATTTGTTACAGAGCCATAGATAATTACTCCAGGGAGGTTCAGCAGACAACACTGCTTTGGAAGGATGAGAATTGATTGAAAAGTCTGACTAAGGAAAACAAGGGGTCAGGCAGGGACACACTAGGATTGGGCGATGGGTGAGTAATGGCTTTACTGAAAGCTTCATACAAGAGATTTGCAGACAAACCAGAAGCGGGTGACAGGGAGTTCACTAGGGAAGGCTTTCAAAGAGTTTGCCCATCTTACAAAGCAAGATGGAGGATGTAGAGGAATTATGAAATTGTCAGGGGAATGTCCCTCCCTCTACATTTAGAAGGAGCCCAAGGGAAGATGCTGCATTCATACCAGATGACCTTGATCTTTTTACAAATATAAGTGCTCAGTTATCTGCTGAAGGGAAAAGGAAGAAGGTGTTCTACCATAGTGTTAGTATTGGTGACCATGTCATTGATAGTTGACCCAGATCATCTCATTTAGGACTGGCCCCCTCCTTAGGAGATGATTTATTTCTACCTATATTTTACATATAGGTATTAACAAGTTCAGAGAGATTAAGTTCCTCATCAATTGTCACCCAGCTTGGAGGTGGTAGAATTGTAAACAAACCCAGGCCCTAGAGTCACAGTGCCATGCTGAGGCTCTGGAAGCATCTCTGGCAGATTCCACAGGAAACATGAGCTCTTTGCCAGAGCCATTCGACTCTGTGACAGCAGAGCTTCGGAGCTGTAGAGTGTGGTGGTCTCTGGAAGGTGGGAGTGGGAGAGAGAGGCAGGAGAAGAAGAAAGATGCTCTGACTGAACAGACATAAGTGAATGAGGGCATTCGAGGGAAATCTTTCAGGAGGTGGAAGACCCCCATGTGTACACAGGCTGTAGCTACAGGAGCATCTAGCCATAGGAAACCATGGGCTTCCCAGGGACTTCAAAACAGGCAGCACAGGAGATAGATGGTAGTGATGGGGGAATGAAGGACTGTCTCAGACTAGAAGGCAGGCAGATCATAGAGCAAGATGGCAAACAGGCAAAGCAGGAGGGAAACCTGTGCAGTTCACTCCTACAAGCCTCAGATACATTTTCATAGATTGACTCTTTCTCTGTGCCTTATGGCTAAGACATTGCCAGCCCTGAAATAGAAGCCTTCATTTGTACTTCCATCCTCCTAAGCCAAGTGATTGACACCCAATTTGCAGGTTCATAGTCACTCCTGCCAACTGAGTGCAAACAGCAATCTCAAGGCAACAAGGTAAGATGATGTAATGGTTCAGTTTGCAGACCTGGCCTGGGGTTCTACCAGGAAAAAGGCAAGTGTTTTCTAACTTACTCTGAAGAGCGATGGCATGTACAGCTTCCCTGTGCACACCTGGGTAGGGTGGGAGTGACCCTGGGGTACTGAGGACCAGTCTATACAACACTGAGAAAAGCACTAAGAAGGTAGCAACCATGTTTCCTTCATATTTTTCCTTCTCAATGGTTAGCTGTATTTGACACCTAGTAGGTGCTTTATCGAAGTAGTGAATGAATAAGTGTGAGTGTCATCATGCATGTTGCTTGGCTAGGTCTTCTCGCAGTCTGTTTTTATAAACACACATTCTGAAAGCGACCCTGAATTAGCATTAGCTGGCACTTATGTATTTCAGAAGCAAGGGTCTCAGAAGCCTAAGCAGCATGCACACCCCTCCTCCCTCCTGGCTCCACTCCCCACGTCTAGAGCAAATCAGCTCCTCTACTCCCCCTCCCTCACTGAAGAGGGAGGCCAGCGCTAACGGCCTTGGCCCCAGTTTGCTTGTATAATTAATGTGGGATTTTTCCTCCTCTAGTAAAAAATGACCTTGTCAAACCAGAGACGACAAAATCTTGGTTACTGAGCGATTGTGGGCTCCCTGCTGGGATGGCATCCCGAGCCATGCAAAGAGAAATCTAATAAAATCGGTGTCAGGGGCTCCCTGGGTGCCAGGTCCCCTGCTGCCTGACCCCACGATCCCAATTTATTAGCCAAACCCAAGAAAGCAGACAAACCTCACTGGCTCCAGACAGGAGACTTCCAAGCGGGAGCTAGTATGGGGGCTGGGACTTAGGCTTCAGCAAAAATGACAAGGGAAATGACAGGAGGTGCCAGTCTGACCAGGGAGTCTAGGGAAGCCCTATTCAGAGCATCTTGCTGCCTTGACAGGGCAGGTTTTAACTTGGTGGAAGAATGTGCTAGAATGCTCCATTGGGAAGGAAGCTGGTTTTGCTCTTTGCGCTGTTATTAGCCGGGCAATGGCCCGCACGCCATGTACTAGCCCTGTTCCTGAGAGTCAGCAGGCGTCAGTAGAAGAAAAGCCAACGAATAATATTTGCATGGGGAGTTTCCATTTTGTAAATCGAGCACTTCATGAGGCAGGGAGTCTGAAATGTACTGTCACTATTTACCCTTCCTCACCACCAATACTCCCTGGGATGGGAAGCACTGTCTAGTATCGTACATGAGTGTCTCCCTTTATTAGCTCAGTGATCTTGGGCCAGTTACTTCTTCAGCCAAAAAAAAAAAAAAAAAAAAAAAAGGATGACAGTACTATTCTCATAAAGGTTCTGTGAGTATTAGAGAAAAAAAATTCTGTAGTATAGTGTGAAAAAGGCAAAATTGAACCATCAACATAATAACATTTCTCTATGCCAGCAAAAACCACCTAGATGAAAACAAAAGAGAATTCTAGAGTGAAAGTAAAAGCTATGAGAAGATGTCAAAACTCTAACAGAGCATATAAAAGATGATCTGGTGATTTGAGGGCTTTGCAGGCTTATGGATGAGATGTTTTAATATAGTTAAACTATCTAATAGCCACAAATTAAACTACGAATTCAATGCCATCACAATAAACATTATAGATATTTTCAAGTATCTAAGTACTAGGCAAATGCATAAAATGTGTATGGAAATATGGGCCTCCCCTGGTGGCACAGCGGTTGAGCGCTGGGCTGCGAGGCTGCCTCTACAGCACCAGTTCATTCCCCGGCCGCCGGCGAAGGTCCCATAAAAAGAAAAGAAAATGTGTATGGAAATATACTATGGTTTAGCTGATTTTGGAAAAAAATAACATGGAGGAAAGATACACCGCATTAAATATTAACATACAAAGTCATAAGAATAAATATAATAGGGTCACATCCTTCCCAAAGTGAATAAAGGCATAGATCGAACAACCAAAAAAGGCAGATACTTGTATGTCTGAACAGCTGATAGATAAGAAAGGTGACTAGAAGAATCAGTGGATAAAATCTTATCTATTAGTTTTAAGTGAAGGTGCTGAAAAGCCTGATTCACGCTATGGATTACAATGGAAATCCTTTCCGAGAAATAAAACAGAAAAGGTAAAATTGCAAGAATTAATCCAAGAGAACACTATTATTGTGACCTGAGAATGTGAATGGGTTTATTAAACAAGGTTCAAAGAACATAAATCTTAATCAAAATGAATAACGCCTCATCTCAACACACTTAGACATGCTTCATAGACAGTTGACAGACTGGTGGAAATTAATTATAAGTTTTAAAAGTTAAGAAAGGATTCACAGCTAGAATATATAAGGGCCTCCCACAAGCTATCAAAAAATGGAAAAGAATAAAGCCGAAAAGCACAAGTGGGCAATACACAGAGAGGCAGTGTTCATCACCGATAAATATAAGACGGGATACTAAAACATCTGACATCAGAAAAATCTGTGAAAGGAGTAATGAGTTATTATTTTATCCAATCCCATTGACAAAAACTGAGATAGTTGGGAGGGATGTGGGTAAACATCTTTTGTTTCTATGAACTGTTGTTCTGAATACTGACCGAAGCAACCGCTGGGAACAAAGCTCCAGAACTTCTTAGTCTAATGTTTGACTATACCTTCTGAAGCTGCAAAATCACTTTTGTTGCCACAAGATATTTGAAAGAAAATATGTTCAACATAGCCTTGTTTGAGACAGGTCCTGTTAAACTATGGCCAGTAGGGCCTATCTGGCCACACCCTTTTATTTATGTACTTCCTATAACGGACTGCTTTCATGCTGAAACAGCAGTTGTATACACGCCACTGAAACCTTAGGGCACAAAGCCAAAAGAATTTACTATCCAGATCATTATAGAATGAAGTTTGCCAACTCCAAGTTTAAAGTATCAAGGAACTCCAGGCAACCTGGGAGTCCCATTGTGCAGGGAAAAGTTAAGTAAAATATAAGGAACATGTACTATGGAATACTATGTAGCTCTTATAAGTCATGAACTGTTTGAGATACATACTTACAGACATGAAATGATCTTACAAAACAATGCTGAATGTAAGAAAGGAAGAAAATGAATCACGTTTGCAGTACTATTCCATTTTTGATATTAAAAATACCTACACAATAGTGATGTGATACATTTTGAGATGTTATATACCAGATCAAGTTATCATATTAAAGGCATGGTGAATATTAAATGTGGAGTGGGGATACACAGATAAAACACATTTTTGCATGAGTTTGATGATATATGTATGAAATGACAAGCACAATTTGCTTATAACTCTGTGTGTAAGATGCAGGAAATTAAATGAGGCTATCCTTAGTGTGATGTTCAGCACATCATGAATTTTCAAATAGCATTTGCCGTCATCATCATCAGTATCGTCATCGTTTTATTATTAATCTTTTGAAAGTGAATTCCTAAACATGAAGTTAAAATCAATGAAGAGCTTACTTAAACCAATCCTTGTCTCATTAATGAGCCCAGAATAAATGGATGGACAGTAACCTTCTTTGGAGGAACTCTTTAAAGGTCAAAAGGAATCCAATTTCTAGCTTAAACTCATGAATTGACAGGGAGTAGAAGGGGGTTGTTGATTGTTGTAGTTATTGTTTCTGCGCACCAAATATTTCTGGTTCTTTCCAGAGTGCATGTCTGTTCCTTTTGGTGAGTCTGAGCCTTGTGACTAGGTCTGGCTGAGGACCTGTGAGTGTAAGTGATGTGCGCCACCTTTGGGCCAGAGAATTAATTGTTTTTCTAGGCCTCCAGAGCCATCTTCCCTGGTTCACACACACAGTGGATGGTGGTGGTACCATTGTCCCTGAGGGGGACAACAATAATCAGAGACCCCTGCAGTCTCACAATGCACATGTTGATTGAAACCACTGATATTTTTGGGTTATTTGTTACCCCAGCACACCCTAGTCTTATTCTGATTGATACATCTTTCAAATCCTTAATATGCGTTGAGGCACTCACAAAGATCTAGAAACAGAGAATTGGAAAGGCTCTCAGAGGCTGTGCAGGAAAACCCTCCAACATGGACAGAGTGGGCACATGTTGAGAATAGGAAGACCCAAGCCCAGTGGAAGAGTCCACATTCCCCACAAAAGCTCCTGCCATTCTCACTTATTACTGAGATTCTGCTAGCAGTCAAATTCTTCCTCCTTGCCACTTCCAGCCACTTATGTTCATCCTGTCCTTTTCCTCTTCACTCAGCAATCCTTCACAATGGGGGAGTGTGGTCAGTAGCATGATGGCCCCACAGAGATGTCTTCATCCCAAGACAAAACAGGTTTGGGGGATGTGGTTGTTGAAGATCTTGAGACAGAAAATTATCCTGGATCATCTGAGTAAACCCAATGCTGTCACCAGTGTCCGTTTAAGAAGGAAACAGCAGGATGGGTAAGGGGAGGAGCTGTTACCACAGACACAGAGGTTGGAGTGACACAGTTGTTGGAAGGTTTTGTCAAAGGTGACCTGGAACCACAGAGCCCAGACAACCTCCAGAAGCTGGAAGATCCAAGGAGCAGTTCCTGCCAATACTGATTTTAGCTCAGTGATACCCATGTCAGACTTCTAACCTCCATAATTAAAAGATATAAATGTATGTTGTTTCAAGCCATGAAAGTTTGTGGTAATTTGTCACAGAGAACTTAGAAACTAATATGGTGAAATTAGTTATTGTATTCCTTTGCATTTTCTGTTTCCAAACTAATTGCTATTTGCTACACCTGGTTTCATTTTTAGCTTTAAAAATTTGGTTTCACTATCCAGTTTGTGAAAAATGGGATTTGTAGCCCTTTGCCTTTATATTTTGTTCTGATTGTGACTTACCATAGGAAATCAACAGCAAAATTAGCTCTGCCTAGAACTAGTCACTGTGCAGACAAGTAACATGGGCTTTAAACAGCTCATTAAATGTGGGGTCTGCACAGACCTCAATGGGCCAATAAATCCTTTTCATGGTGGGTATTGCTGTCATTTAGGTCCATCTTCCCAAGCCCATAGTTGTTTCATGGATCTTTTTTGGAGGGGCAATCAAATATAGATTTTACCAATTCTTGCTCACTACCAAGTATGAATTAGGTAACTCATGAGTTTGTAGATTTGGTCAAAACTAATTACTTTTAATAGTTTATGTAGTAGCTATGAATAAGGAATCAAGAGTTGACAAAACATATCAGAGTTGAGAAATGGAAGAGCTTTCCCTTCCAGAGTTGACAGTGGAATCATATTAATATCTCATTTTTCTTTATTGATTAGTATGTTCCAACTTTTGTTAAGAACCAAATGGTTATTGCCTTATTTAATTCTCATGACAGTCATATGTTGCTGTTGTATAATGGAGACAACAGCATCAAGGATGGCTAAGTAACCTGTCCAGTTTTCTCAGTGAAAGAATGAGGGAGTTGGGTTGAAGCCCAGGGAGTCTGACTCTGCAGCATATACCTTAAATCTGCATGATATTATCACCCATAAAGACATCGGTGTGGCCCTCTCTGGCCTCTGACTTGGATTTGTCTGATCGCAGGTCTAGATGCTGCCTGAAATGTGTGGACACTGTCCTTGGAAATGAAAGGTCTTGTCAGCTCATTTTTGATGGATCACATTTCTTAGAATAAGCACAAAATAAATATTTTCCACTTGCTAAGTGATTTTATCATGCCTCTCTGGACCGGGCTTCATGGGGGAGAGAGGAAACAGGTTTCATGGTTAAAGCCTGAGAAATACCTCTCAGGCAGTCATGGGTGAGGGGTTAGTAACGGGTGACTTCGGCCCCCATTCATGCTCACCTGGCATGGGAAGCTCGGGGTGGTTTGGCTCAAACGCTTAACAACAAGCTCCTCATTTGTCCTCCTGAGCTGATGGTCTGATCAAGAATTTGTCTGAGGGAATCTGTTCTAGGAGAAACCCAGCTGCCTCTAACAGGAAAGGAGAAAAGAGACACCGAGACATAAATCTCTGGCCTGTTGCCTCTTTCTTGGGAAGCTGTTCTCTCCAGCCTGGAAATGTGGAAATGACTAACTAGTGAGACCAAAGTCAGGATGAGTGTCGGAGCCATGGGCAGACATGTGGAGCCCTCTGAAGAGAGAGCTGCCCCTTTGTATAATCTATCTATATCCAGTATTAAAATCTTACATTAGCCATTAGGCACACAAGCACATGCTCAGCATCACTGACCATCAAGGAAATGCAAATCCAAACCACAATGAGATCCCAACTCACACCCATTAGTTGGGTTATAATTGAAAAGATAGACAATAACAAGTGTTGGTGAGACTATGGAGAAACAGAAGACCTTACACACAGTTGGTGGGATTGTAATATGATGCAGCTTCTTTTGAAAACGGTCTTGTAGTTCTACAAAATGTTAATCATGAATCCACCATATGACTCAGTGATTCTACTCCTAGGAGAATACCCAGAAGAAGTAAGAGTATAGGTTAGATACAGTGTCTTGGGAAGTCTCACCCATCTTGATAGCCTTTGTCCCCTGTCCTCTTTTGCCCAACCTCTATTTACTTTATGCCCAATTTTTTTAATGCTAAAAGTCTGCCAAGATGAGTTTATCTTTTTCATTGCTGAGTAATATTCCATTGTGTATATGTACCACATCTTCTCGATCCAGTCATCTATTATGAAATTTGCAGCAATATGGATGGAGCTGGAAGGGATCATGTTCAGCGAAATAAGCCAGAAAGAAAAAGAAAAATACCAGATGATCTCACTCACAGCAGGAATTTAGAAAACCTAAATAAGGGACCAGGAAAAAGGCTAATTATAATAAAGTGAAAATCAAAATCAACAAGCAACTATAAACCAGAGACACACTACGGGGGGAGGTGAGGAGGGGTTAGGGTCAAAATAAGGGGGGGTGGGAATTGTACGGGGGACTATAACCAAGATGAAAATGCATACATTGTGCAAAAATGAAAAATGATGTAAAAAGCATATATAAAATTAAATTAAAAAAATTCTATTTGATCCTCCCCCCCCAAAAAAAAAAGTCTGCCAAGATGAACTACCTGCCTGCCTCCCTCCCCTGTCCCACTCAAGCTGCCTTGCACAGTTATTCTGTCTGCCTGGGCCCTGAGACATTGAATTTATGACTAACTCCTCCAATCAGAAAGAAGCACTTTGTGATGCATCACAAAAGGAAGAGGGATGCAGATTGAAGAAACATACCTGTATTTGGCTGCTATCAGAGATATGGTATAGGAGTCAGAAGTCACAGATTAGGAATGGCATGTGAAATACTGGGAGGCAGGTTTCCGGGAGCAATAGTGGAGAGGAAAAGGAAAAGAAATGTTTCCAGGATAAAATGGAGGAGTCTAACCTTGGCCTAATCAACAAGGAAGCCTCAGTGGAAAAGGATCATGAGTTCTAGGAGTCCCTGGGACTTCAGAAGTCTTTTGGTTCCTTAGAGGCTCTCAGGAAAAGTAGCAAACTGTTTTGACCTGGTTTTCTCTGTTTACAAGAATTACCTTCATTAGAATGTTTACAGTCAGCCAAGAGTTGGTTCCAAGCAATCCATCAGGCATGTCTACATAGGTCTCAACTTTATTCCTAGGCAGAGCTAAAATTCTGTCCCATAGGATTACTAGGTCCCATATTAATCAATTCAAAAGTATTAATAAATAGGAGAGGTTGGGTATTTTCTAATTCCACATGCTCGTTCTTCTAATTATTAATTGATTTATCAGATTGTCCTCTGATCAATTCACTCTCAAAACCAAAGGAAACTAGTATTCCTCAATTGTTTATCCTGCCTAATATTCCTCAATTGTTTGTGTCCTTCCTAGTATTCCTCAATTGTTTACCCTTCCTGACTACTTAATAGTATTTCCAAGATTTACTATATGCATTAATTACTTGTGTGTAGTGTGTTGGTGCTTGAAATTTATTTCAACCTGATAGAGTAGAACCTGTTTCTACTGTGTTTTCTACTCACCTTGCATTTTCTTTGTTTGTCCCTGCCCCCAACCTATTTCCTGTTTTCTCTTGGGATATGCTGGCTAGTCTTAAATTTTCCTTTTCTTTTCTCCACCTGGTTGGAAGTTATATATTGCCTATTATTTTAGTAGTTAAGATTAAAGATTTTAATGTGCATAATTATCATAATAAAGTACAGGCAGCCTGTACTTTATTTATCAAGTTAGGCAGCCTGTCTCCATTCTTAGCATCACAAAGATGTTTATTATCACAATTATTACATTTTAAAGTAAGTTTTAAGGTTTACCATTATGTTAAGCAATTTCTTAACATGGTTTCTTGTGATCTACTTTTTCTTGGTTGAATCAATTTACATGTTTCTGAAGCATATCTTAGTAGAGGACAGAAACCATGTAGGATCTATGCTAAACACATAATATACATCATTCTGTTAATTGTATCAGTAATTCTGCATAATATGAATTAGTATCCCCATTTTACAGATGAAGAAAAAAGAAAGGCATGAAGAGGAAAGTGGTATGCCTACTCAAAATCAGAACTGGTATATTTCGGATGCAATATGATGTTCTGTTCAAAGACAACAAGTAAGCACTATCCTGAGAATCAGATAGAATTATCTTGGGCTAGTCAAGAAGCAATTAGAGGGTTATAGAATATGTGCAGGGAGAACATGGTGCTTAAACTTAGTGATTTGTGCAAGCAACTTACTTACAAACCATCCAATAGCTCTAAAAAATTGTTTCAATGGAGAATTTCCCAAGCCTGAGAGTTAGATTTGGCTCATAATAAATCTGGAGCGGGAAAGGATGCTTTAATGGTGGGAAGGAGGGAAGATGAAGGGGAGAGAGAAGGTAAAGGTATCAAATGGTCACTTGGCTTTACTCTAAGTAACTGAATCTGACAGTTTAAGAGAGTGCAGAAGTAATTTTTTAAAAGTATTAAAGACTATATTTTAACAAAACCTTAAAATCTGAATGGAAAACCTACCAGAAGGTGAGGTGGGAGCCAAGGCAGGGAGGGGTTCCATGAGCTGGGTGAAAGGTTATTGGCATTTTGGTGCTGGACATGGTGTGATAACATATATTTGCAGAGGTGTAAACTTGTACCCCTAAAACATACACAGTGTTATAAACCAATGCTACCTAAGTAAACATAATAAAAAAGGACTTTAATTTTTAGAATATTTTTAGGTTTACAACAAAATTGAGAGGAAAGCACAGAGACTCCCTATATATGCTCTGCTCCTACACGTGCAGAGTATTTCTCATTACCAATCTCACTCAATAGAATGGTATATCTTTGCCAAGGATGAACCTGTATAGACACATCATAATCAACTAAAGTTTACCTTAGAGTTTACTTTAGGGTCCACTCTTGGTGGTGTACAGTCTATGGGTTTGGAAAAATGTATAATGACACATGCCCATCTTTAAAATATCATGCAGAGTATTTTCACTGCCCAAAATCCCTCTGTGCTCTATCTATTTCATCTCTCTTCCTCTACCAGACCCTAGATTTTTATTTTAAGTTTTCAAAACATATCTGAGTCAGAGCCTAGATGATACACAGCACACCAAAGCTCATTCATGGAGGACACATGACAGCTGGCGATGCTAGTAGGAATACCATCATGACATTAGCGATGAACAGAAAGGGACTTCAAGTTGCCATCACCAGTCATAGCCTTTGGTGGAATTTGTGGCCTATTTGTGACTTTGGATGTAATAATTATCCTAATTTAATTATAAAATTATATTTTAAAAAATTCATCCAAAGTCAACACTAAACTACCCGGACACTGACAAAGCAACACCAATTAATTGGTCATGCAACACTCAATCTTCGGATTGAAGGAACCCACACTTCTCACAAGATGAGGTTCACTCTCACAATTAAAACTAGATCATTAAAACTGTACCCTGTTGGTAGTGACACATTTTGCGGCTGAAATCCTCCTTAAAACAAAACTTGCTGTCTTTAGAATCATGACAATGTGCTGAAAACACCCACACCCACCCTCCCTTGACGCCCTATCCTTGCCTGCTTGCACTTCAGCAAATCAACACCCAGGTTTTTGGATAAATTTAGTAAACTGCCAACTCTGGCGACCACCCATCATCAGGTGAGCTCACACAGAGATTTTCTTGCCCCAAATAACATACGTCTTACCTAAGGACTGTTTTGCAGAAGACTCAGCTTCTTGAGGGAGCTGCTGCCCACAGGCCCTTGGTGGGTGTGTGATCACTGGGTCGGGAGGACTGCCAAGTGGAAAGTGCCAAACCACATTCCGGTTCTAACACTGCTGTGTGACCTTGGAAGCATGACTCAGTCTTTCTTGCTTTATTCATCTGTGAAATGGAATACTTACATCATGAGACTGTTAGGGAGTTTCAATGAAGGCAAGTGAAGTTCTTACTGATTGATTTAGTAAATGTTAATTATCATTTGCTGATAGCATTAATTTAACTGGGGAATTGAAGTGAGCATAAGATGGTCAAGGTCAAGGTCAGGGAGAATGCATAGACATTTTCAATACACGAGATCCCATTACTTGAGTTTTACAAACCCAACTGACTCACTCTTGTGGTACTACTTAGTAAGAAATTATGGCTAATGGTGATTGATACTATTAATTAATTTTAAACATCACACACACAAAACAGAATACTAGTTACACTATGAAAGGTCATACAAAGTTGGAAGTTAATGTGTTCACATGTTCATTCACATCCTCTCCATAACGTGATGAACTCATCCTGCTGACTTTACAAACTATACACTTCTTCATCCACATCTATGTCTCTCTCTCTGTCTTTGTCTCTCTGGCTAGGATAGATGGAAATGTGTTGTAAGTATAAAATGTATACCATATTTCCAAGAATTCATATGGAAAAAGTAACATCAAATGTGTCATTGATAATTTTTATTTTGATTTCATATTGACATGTTTTTCATATATATATGAGTTAAATGAATATTGTGAAAATTAATTTTTCCCATCACTTTTACTTTTTTATATGTGGCTGTTCTACCACTTACCATTTCAGTCAAGTTGCATTGCGTTGCTGTCATTTACATACACATAATTCCATTTAAAATTTTATATGTGACTTATAATTTCATTGGACAGGCTGCTCTCCAGTTTTTGTCAATGGGCAGATAAGGATAATTTCCTATTTATTATATGTCAACAGCACCTTTAGAAAAATAAATACAGTTTATAATAATTATTTATTTAACTATACCTTCTAAAATATCGCTTGCCCAAAAATCTTTTCTCACATCACCCCAAGGAAAATCTAAGCTGTTTCTGTTGCATACTCACAAGTTATGATTTAGTGGATTCAAATTGAAAGCAAGCTTACTACATAGAGCACATAAGATAAAAGGAAATGATTGAGATTCATGGGTAAGTTCAAGTTTTTTTCAGAAAACGAGTGATCAACATGATACTCTGGTCTCTAAATAGACAAAGTGGGAAATTGGGGACTAAAGTACCTAAGTGGCTTTAACACATCCCTGAGAGAGGCTCAGACTTGGAACTCTCACCCTGTTGCCAGGCTGGCATCTATAAGTGCACAGAGTATTATGGTTTCCCCATCATAGATGCTTCCCTTTCCCCAGGAGATGTTTCACTAGTGGAGCTCTCTCCATGCAGCTGCAGGAGCACAGAGACTGGGTCGAGGTGCTGGTCACCTTGGGACAGGCCTGACTAAGTTGCCTACCTCTTTTCTCTGCATTTCCCAGTCCATTGAGAAGCCTCTGTCAGCAGATACTTTCTTCCCCCCACCTGTGGCATCCTGAGCTTATTCTGCAGGTTCTCTTGATGCCACACTCTCTGCACAAGAAGCAGTGACCAAGAAGCCTGGCTATGCAGTATTTGGGAAGGAAAGCACCTGGCTCAATGAGATCCACAGCCTGCTGCCAAGTGCTAAATTGCAGCACTGTGTGCCAAGACTGAGGATACCTGTTACAGTAAGACCTCTTAACAAGAAAAGGCATGCCAGAGACACAGCTCATTGTCAGAAACTATTATTAGCGGGGCTAGAGAGGAGCATTCCCAGGCACCAAAACAGGGTGTCATGGTACAGCTTTATCTATAAATGCTCAGGGAGTAATATGGAATGTTTGAGAAAGCACAAATATGATGGCCCTAGGAAATCAGAGGAAGAGACTGGGAAAGGGTAGAACTAGTATGTTTCCTGGTGAAGCAGTAAAGTGTGTCTTGAGTGGGTAAGAACAGTGAGGAGGGAAGGTGGAGACAGCAGGCAGTGAAGTCAACTATGACATTGACAATGGTACTGACAGCAACAACTGGTTTATAAAGTTCTCACTTATAAAGTTTATAAAGTATCCATATGTGCCTGGTGTGTACTGACTCCTTTATTCTTCAGAGACACCCTATTGTCATTCTCTTCATCTAATGGACAAGGAAGTTGTGGCTTTGGCTGGTTGAGTAAGTCACACAGTATCACACAGCCAGTGTAGGTAGACCCTAGATGCAAACACAAGCCTCTCTGATTCCAAAGTCTCTGAAATTTCCACTATGCTAGAGGCCAAATCAAAAACACATTTTGTTTGCTTATTCCTCCCAAGGTGGTGGAGAATTGTGTATTATCCATGCAATTATTAAAAATCACATTTGGCTGATCTATGACTCACAGAAAGATGAGTTTCACTTTGTAACTCTAGATCAGTGGTTCTCAAGACAATCTTGCCCCTCAGTAGATGTCTGGCAATGTCTAGAGACCTTTTTCATTGCCACGACTGGATTCTGGGTGCTACTGGCATCAAAAAAGGGTAGGTCATGGAGTTGGTAAACATCCTACAATGCGTAGGCCAACTCCCACTGCAGAGAGAATTAGCCAGTTCCAAATGCTGATGAGATGGGGGTTGATAAACTAGATTATAGAGAAAAGACATAGACATCTATGGAATGACCTGTCTTCTATAAAAGCCACTTTATAGCTCAACATATTTTTATTAATTTTAATTCAACATATTTTTATTAGGTGCACCTAACTGGCTAGCACCATGCTGGGTTCTGCAGACATACATTATTAAAACACCAAATGATTTGATTCAATATTTGATTCAAGAATATAGTTGAAACCCATAAGGTACATGTTTAAATGGTGTATAAGAGAAGACCTTTTTAAGAGGTGATAGACTCTCAAAATAGACACATAAATTTTTGAGACTGCAACTCACCTTTAAGTTAGCTTTCAAGTGCTTTTAGAAAGATAAGGAGAAAAATTAAACAATGTGTACATATTAGTTACCAAATTCTTATTTGAAGTTAAATTCATACTTATTCCTTATCTTGTCACTGTAATGTTATGTTTTTTCAATCAAGTGAATTTACTAAAAAGTAAAGAACTTTCCTATAACATTGAGGAATTTGTTTTAAATGTATCTGCTAAGAATATTGACTCGTAACCTTAAGACTTATTGTTGGTTATTGAAAAATATATTTGTTGGTGTCTCTGTCGCAGAGAATTACAATTGTTCACTTACAATTAAAACACTGTTTGTTGTAAGGATTGAAGCTTGTTTATCTATTTTGAATTTATTAACCCATTCACTAAGACTTCATTTAGTTTGTGATGAACAGTGGTGTTAAACTGGCAACATTTTTCAAAGGATTCCTTCTTGCATTGATTTGCACAAGCAAAGATTCAATTGTACCTTAAAGAGATAAATGTTGTTAAGACATAGCGCAATCTTCTAGAGCGCTATGTTCAGTGGTTAGAAGAAATCAGACATGGTTCCTAAGGTAGGGAGCCAATGGACAAGGGAGACAAAAACCAAAGAAGCAATCAGGAAGAACTAAAGTGACAACTGCCATAGCTGCAATGACTTGAGAGGTCCAGAGAACAGGGTACATGGCCCCATCTAGGGGGTCCAGGAAAGCTTCTCTGAGGAAGTGGTACATGAGCTAAAAATTTGCCAAAATGGGCAGTAGTTACTCATACTCTAAGCAGAGGGAAGAGCTTATGTAAGGGCCTGAAGTTGAGAAAGGGTTGGGTGGGTTCTGTGCCCAAAGCTAAGAAGTATAGATGAGGGTGCTGACTTGGGAGTAAGAGGGGCAGATGGCGGCTGCACATTACGTGTACAAGCACACCATGTTACTGAATTTATGCTTTTATCTTATGATCCATGCAGAGTAACTAAAATGTCAAAATGAAGAGGGTGAAGTGAGACATGTTCATTTTGGGAAGCTCTCTCTGGCCACTGGGTGGTGAATGGATTAGCACAGGAGCAGGGGGAAGGTAAGGAGACCATCTGGGAGATAAACATATAAAATGGTTTAGAGATGCTGATGACTGGGAATAGGATGATGGCGATCTAAATGAAGAAGAGTAGGTGAATCCAAGCAAGGTTTGGGAGGTAAAATCCACGGGACCTTATATCTGATGAATGGGGCATGATGAGGGCAGATGAGGGAGACAGAGGTGTGGCGGCCTTACTCCTGGGTTTGGGGGTTATGTGTCACTCTGGGGACAGCAGAAGCTATGGCGGATAACTCAGTAGACATTTCACAATGCACCTGCAGTGTCTCCTATGAACAGGAAAGGGGAGTGGACCAATCTCCCTATAATGATACGCATTACTGCCAGGTGTTTGATATGGCCTTTAATCTAGAGGAAAACAGCCATCAGATCTGAAACAGGAGTGGAAGTCTGGATCGTCTGAATATTTAACTCAAGGAGTTGAAGTCCTGCCAAGTCATAATCACAAAGCAAACCTTTTGCTCCCATTTCCTTCTGTGCCAATAATGACATTTGAAACAGGAAGGCGACATCTATTGCAAAGCAAGATCCCCCTCCATGAGCACACTGGTCAGTCCTTGCCAGGTGGTCTGCTTCAGCCGTTCATTTGCACAGGAACAGCTTCTGGGCTGGCTCTGAGATGAATCTATGGCCAAGATCAGCCATTTAAAGCTCACTTGCATTTATGGTTTCTGTACATGACACGTCACAGGGCCAAGGTGGAGGGAATAGGCACAGAAACTGTCACCTGAAAGGAAGGAGCTGGGCTGGTCGCCAAAGGCCGAAAAGAAGGAGCAGGAGGACCGGAGGAGAGTTGAGAAGCGCAATCCTGTTTGATGGAGGCAAGGTCTCGGTCTGAGTCCAACAAAGTACTACCCCTCCAGGCACCACGGCAAGGGAGTGTGACCTCAGTTCAAATCCCAGCTTGGTAAGTTGTCTGCTTTAAGGAAAGTCCCTCATTACTTCCCTTGAAAACATGGGAATCATAAAGCCTATCTGGGATGGCTTTAAGGGCAAAGCGATTTCGTCCTACGTGCTGGGAAGCCCTTCTCTTGTTCTGTTTGGGAAACACATAGATTTAAGAAGCAAAAGGGGAGCTTCCCTCCAGATCCTTTCTAATCCCCTCCACTCTCCTGGACTAAAATTACATGGGCCCCTCAACAACATGGTCTTGGGTTCAATGTGTTAGCTGATTTATTAAGTTTCTCCACTGAGCGAAAGCAAAGCAGCTGAGGTAGATGTTTAAATGGACCCTCCTGCGGCACACACACTCATCTTTCTGAATCAGCCGAGTGAGGTAATGTGGTGTTAGTCACATGCACACTGAGTAGTTAGGGGATTTTAAACTACATCACTCCAATTGTTATTATTTCATGTGTTAAAATTAGGTTTTTGCCTGAAATTGCTTAGTGACAATACTCCTGGACTTTCTTCCAAAAGCCATAAAGATGGCCTTTCAAATTTAGAAAATGCTGAAATTGTTGGAAAGTTTTATTAAGCTGTTTAGAATTTAAGACAGCAGCTTACAGAGAAGCAGTTAAGAAATAAACAACATCTCAGGATATTTTCCAGTTCCTTCATGAAGCAATAACTCAACATCTTGTCACATTGGAAAAGGAGACAGATCAAGTGTCTAAACATCCTAAGTGTCTTTAAGGAAAACACTTCTCCCTCCAGAACAGTGAATCGAGCATTAAACCACATGGTTGATGGTGAGTTATAGCATCTTAGACTTGGGACATATTTTACAAGTCATCTCAGTCTATATCCCCAGTCAATGAAAATTTCCTTTATTTATTTATTTATTTACTTATTTATTTATTTAGATTTATTTTTATTTATGCATACAAGAGCTGGAGTGCAGGCCAGAGGTGCGGGGTGAGGGTGAGAAGATTCACCAGAGACAGAGTGGGGAGCAGAATAGGGTAGATCTACTGATACACACTGCTGAGGGGAGCAGCTGGCTAAACAGGAGAGGTCTGCTGCACCGTGTGGGTCACCTCCCTGGCCAGGAACTGAACTCACGCTGCTGTGGCTACAGATAGCTTCACAGTGCTGACTTAACCCCTTGTGCCACCAGGCAGGTCCCTCCTTTATTTTACAAAGAAGCAGTAAAGTTTCCCCTGTATGTCTTTAATGGCTAATTATATCCATTGCCAGCAAACCCTTGTCTTTTAGTCTGTGTTTCATTTCCAGCCCTTATTTCTACCTGCATCTGTTCCGTGCAGAGAAAACCACTCTCTCATCTGAGAATATCTGCCCTTCTCTCTGACATGATCAGGTTCTCTCTGCTTCCAAATCTGATCCTTTTGGTAACATCCTCTATAGAAATTTTTCCTTACTGTCTGGGAAACCATACATCTAGCTGTACTGAGTGAACTTGCAACAACATACCTCCCTTTCCTAATCCTCCAATGTGTTCTTCAATCTGAGCACATGGCTTTTGGAGTTTCAGGTGTACAATCAGTGTTGGTCATTGACTTCACAGTCGTGGAAGATGCCGGAGAGATAGCTAAAGCATCCTCACTTTACAGATGAAATAACCAAAGTTCAGAGAGGAGATACCATATATCTAAGAACATGTAGGTACATGGTGGCATAAGTGAGTCCCAAAGCAGACCTCTTCTCAGTCTAACTTTCCTTCAATTATGACAACATGTCAACAAGTCTGCAATTCACTCCTTTTTGTAGAAGAGCATGACCCCTGGTTTGTAACAGGCACTCAGTGAATTTGCACTGAGTGAATGAATGGATACAGAGTGAGTAAGCAAGACTGTTTCCTTAGGAATTTTGTTTTAAGCAAAACATTCATGCATGTCAAATGGCAGCACTCATGATCACCAGCCCTTGGCCATGGATGAATGTTTGTGGAAGTTCTCAGTGATGGAAAGAGGTTCTTATCCTGGAACTGACTAGTGCCAGGTCAGTGCGAAACAGAAAGCATCTGATTTTGTTTTGATTCTAAATCTAAATCTTGCCAAGGTCATGTAGATTGTGAGTTCAGCCAGTTTACTAACTCAGGCAAACCCAATGATTCTGGAGAAAATAAATCAGTATTTTTAGGTTGATCATAAGAAGACAGGTCCTAAATTATCCTGCACTCAGTGACTCCAGCTTGTCAGGCTTCCTATTCCTGCCAAGGTACCATCATTTTGGAAGTCCTCTTTGTCAGCTCCCAAAACACCTCTCCTCCTTTGGCTTCTGGATAGCCATTACTCACTTGGTGTCAGGGCAACTGATCTCCCTTAACTCAGGGCAAGCTCTTGGAAACACTTTCCTTTATTGACACAGACAGCTGTTTCAATACCTAACAGGTATCTACCTCTCTTCCTAGGGAACAGCAGGCATATTTCTGGGTATGTGAGAACAAAGTTAAGTGAGGATTTGCCCATGGAAATATGCCTCCACGATGGACCTCCAAACAATTAACAAAGGAGAACTCAAAAAAACTTTGACTATCTGTTTCCAGAAGGTTGTTTGGTACTTGTCTATTTTTTAAACTTTCTATGTTTATTATTTTTTAGTTTGTTTTGGAATAATTTTAGACTAACAGAAAAGTTTCAAAAGACTCTATAAAAATTTCTATATAATCTCATCTAGATTTTCTACAAGTATTAGACATAGTGCTTTATTATTCTATCTACATACATACATATTACCCTGAAATGTTCCAATGAAGGTTGCACAAGTGATTTCCCTTCACCTCTAAAGTATTCTGTGTGTATTCCCTAAAATCAAAGCTATCTCCTGATAGGGTTCAACTATCAAAATTAGGAAATTATCATTGATCCAATATAATCATTTAATCTGCAGATCTTCTTCAGAGTTCAATAGATACCCCATCACATCCAGTGACTGATCCAGGATCTAATCTGGAATCACACCATTGCATTTAATTGCTGCATCCCTCAATCAGTCATACCCCTTTGTTCTCCTTTAATTTGGAACAGTTCCTTTGCTTTTCTTCATATTTCAATGCTTGGTACACTGGAGTAGTAGAGATTAGAATGTTCCTAATTTGGGTTTGTCTGAGTTTTCCACACAATTAGCTTCAGGCTATGGAATTTTGTCAGGGAAACCACAGATGTGATGTTGTGTCCTTCTCTGTGCATGATATCATGAGACACATGATGTCCATTTGTCCCATTTTTTGGTTTGTTTAATTGCTTCATTAAAGTGGTGTCTGCAAGCCTTCTGCACTGTAAAGTTACTATTATTTTTTGTAATTAATTAGTATCACATGGAGAGATACTTTGTGACTATATAAATATCTTGTTTCTCATCGTACTTTCACCCACTAATTTTAGCATCCATTAATAACTCTTGCTTGAAGCAATTATTACTGTGGTGGTTGCCAAGAGGTGATTTTCTAATTCCATCCTTCTTTTTACATTTATTTGTTGGAATTCTGGCATCTTTTCCATACATATCCTCGTTGCCTGGTTCAATCTGGTCCAAAGAAGGCTTCATTTCGTGTGAGTTGTTTTAGTTACTTACTTGGTGTTATCACTAAAACATTTGAAGCAAGAACATAGTTTTAAAGAAGAAAACCTGCCAACATAACAGGATGTGTTGTTCAATAAACTGTAAATGGATTGCAATTTAAGTGGGTCTTAAAAAATTAGCATACATAAAGGCATTTTGTAAAAGTTGTCAGAATAAATAAACTGTTCCAAGACCCCTTTCAGAAGCTGAGTAGAAGCTTCAGGGTGAAGTCTTACATCCTCTCCTCTCTCAAATGAGAGGGTGTTGACACTCACAGTATCAGAGGACTGAGTCACACCAGGCACCATCTTTTGCTTGTGGGTAAGTAAGTTACTTAGGTGAAATGTGGCACTGAGATGCCACAGTTGAGGACAAATAAGCAATCCGCATAGACAGGTCTTTCTTATCTCTGTTTTTTTAACTTCCTAGTTTTTTTTTTTTTTTTTTTCTGGGGGGGGGGTTGTTTCTCTCTGATCCATATAAATTGGAGTTCATTTATATGCTGCTGCTATTATCCTTTAACTGGATGTCACCTTCAGACAAACATGTAGGGTTACAAGAAGGGATAAATAGAACCATCCTATAAATGATACAGCTGACTCCTTGGGGTCCTACAAGCACCTTCTTCTCTGGACTCCCTCTTTTTTCTCAAGTTTCTTGGGCAGTGTTTCATTGTCCTAAACTTGACCCTAGATGCTGACCAGTTTCTCCCATGACTCAGCCAAAGCACTGCCCAAACCTTTACCTTCACCCCTCTGGGGTTTTGCATCTGGGCAAGTAACTCTTATTCCTGGCCAGCCTATGATCTTTCTTCCTGGAATCTTCCACTGCCACATCTGTCAGTTTGAGGTCTCTGACCCCAGCTGGCTTCTCTTCTGGGCTACTGGCTCTCTCCCAAGGACAGCCAGAACTCCTGAGTTAACAATCTAGTGTCACATTGCTTCCCTGTCTATCCTGACTTTATAGAGGAAAAAATTCATTTCCCTTTTAGTTCTCTAAAAGAAGTTAGCACTTCTCAAAAAGAATTTCCACTGAGAAACAAGAACAAAACAGACCAAAAGGTTAAACAAGTAAATAGTTTAAAGAGATCCCAGGTTTTATACCAAATAAAAATTTCAGCACAGGTAATATTAAGTAGCCACAGTTAGAAAACAGGGACCCACAATACCTCTGAGTACACCATCCATCAATTTTATGTTTTAGTGAAAGCCCTTGATGTGGGATTTCTTTTAGAATTATTGAGATTTTCCTGGTTCCTAACTTATGGGAAAGGGACCAAATTATATTTCCACAGTCTCACAGGATACCCAATTCAATGAGGTCCAAGGAGAGCCCATGGTGGTCACACAATCTTTGGCAAGTTCCCAAATTTCCCATATTTAAGTAACAGGACTATAGCTTCCAAACTAGAGGACTAGAAAATAAAGCAATATGCACAAAGATAACTTCCACTTGGCATTAGAAATTTATACTTGTCACTCAACTCAGGTCAATATGAGGTTTGGTAAACAACCTAGTGCCAGTATGTCCCTCTCAACATGGTTGTAAGTACTCAGTACAATTTGCAACTTATTGTACATCAAATACCAAGACCTTCCACATCATGAAAGAGTTGAGAGAAGACAAGTAAAGCTACAGAGTCAGGTTAACATGCATATCACCTTCCATGGGGGCCATTAATTATTGATTTCCATATTCAACGTGTATTTTCTCTTACTTCCAAAAAATATTGGACTCACCAATTTGAGTAACACTGAGTAACTTGGGAAATTGTTCATTTGTAAAATGGGAACATGATTTGTTATATGATGCTATGACGATTACTTGAAAAAGAAAGAGCCTCCATGGAACCAGCATGGTCATTTGAAGGATGTGTTGTTATTTAGTCCTTGTTATTCTGTCCTTCCACCTTGTGGTAGGCAGGATTCTAATATTGGACACCATATTTCCATACTCTAAAATCTGGATCCTATGATATATCACTCCCATGATTATGTCAGCGGATGGTACAGCTACCTTTAAAATAGCGAGTGGGCCCTGTCTGACAGCCAGCCAAGAGATAGAGACCTCAGTCCTACAACCACAAAGAAATGGATTCTTCCACCTCAGGAGATCAACATACTGTTACTTTTCAACAGACATGTGGGGTTACAGGAGGGGATATATGAACCATCCTGTAGATGATGCAGCTGACTCCTCGGGGTCCTAACACCAAGGAACTTCTTCTCTGCCCTCCCTCTTGTTTCTCAAGTTTCTTGGGCAGTGTTTAATTGTCCTAAACTTGACCATAGATGCTGACCAGTTTCTACCATGAATCAGCCAAGAACTGCCCAGATAGGACAGAAGCCCAGTACAGTCAAAACCTTGACTCAGATGCTCAGCAGAGTAACCAACTGAGCTCACCTGGATTCCAAACTTAGAGAACTGTGAAATAAAGTGTGCTTTGTCTTAAGTCATTAAAGCTTGTGGCCATTTATTATGCAGCAATAGAAAACTAACACATTCTTATTTTCCTTCTTCTTGCATTCATAAACATTTATTTTTGAACATAGTCTATGATAGGGTCTCCTTCAGAAACTGTAAAACCCAGGCACTTAATTCACTAACCATCACAAAGAAGTATGTTTTAATATCCTGTTTTCACATGAATGAGCACAGGATTATAGAATTTTGGAAACTTGGTGGTCTCTAACCCAATTCTTCTACTGTACTGCCTCATCTTCATTTTCCCCTCTTCCACATAGGATTTGGACTTTGCCCATATGGAGTGGAGCAGAAAAACCTGGTGGCAGGGAAGAAGTAAGGAACATTGCTTCTGTGGTTGCCATGGAGATAGCACAAAGTGGAAGGCAACATCATGAGTTGGGAGCAGTCCTTGGAGA
Organism: Talpa occidentalis; assembly: GCF_014898055.3. Taxonomy (NCBI): domain Eukaryota; kingdom Metazoa; phylum Chordata; class Mammalia; order Eulipotyphla; family Talpidae; genus Talpa; species Talpa occidentalis. The sequence continues at coordinate 92,381,210 of NW_023600993.1, forward strand.
CATCTAAAAAACTTTTGATTATTGTCCAGCTTTTCTGATCTTCCTCTCAATGCTTCAGAACTGTGTTTGGCACAGTCGTTCGGAAGTTCTGGTTCTGCTTCAGAGTGCTGAGGAGGGATTGTGATAACAATGATAACAACAGATATTTAATAAATATTTATTCTGTTCCAGGCATTCATCCATCTTTAAATTTATCCTTTGCCTCATTCAGGGAACTGTGGGGCCAGGTCATGTTGGAACTTGAGTACCTGAAAACTGTACCCTGGCTTTGAAATGGAAGCAACCACATTGAGCATATTTTCCAAATCTATTCCATTGCTATTTCATTTTCAATTGGGAGAATGTCATGTTGACAATTTCTCTTCACCAAGGGACAGTATTAGACAATTTTTAATTAACTGAAGCTGAATTTAACTAATCGTAATTTCTATTTTGGCATAAATAAAATACCTACAATGAAAATAATGTCAGTTTTAATACACTTAAATTTCAATTTTTTCAATGTCCTCTCAACTAATGCTTTGCAAAATAAAATTAACCACCAATAAAATACATTAAGATGTGTGGATAAGAAGAGACATTTTTCCTTTTACCTCAAGCTCAATATGGATCAACAGGGCACTCGTCTTAAAAATAATCTTTACATTTTGTTCAGCATGGGCCCTTTGCATTAACTTTAATTTAAAAAATATATTAAATAATTATTTATCTTAATTTTTAAGTTTCTTGGATAGTCTTAAATTTTACATCTGAGGTGAGTGCTTCACTTGTCTCATCTAGACCCTTGCTCAGGGCACACATCCAGCTTCTAGAGAAGTCTCTGGTCTCTACAGTACATTGAGGAGAATGCTGACATTTGCTGCATTATACTTGAGACATGCAGTGGTAGATTTTGACATTTCATGTCTCAATGTGCCTAATTTTCTGGTAATTTAACCCAACATAGACTATATTAGAAAAACCCAGGACTTTGCAAAGTTTTGTTTTAAAGAAAAAAATTCTTGCAAAGAACACCGTTGTACTAGTGTAGTAGGAGCTACAACTTTAGTCTGAGATGTAACCATGCTGATATTTAAGGATGTCCACAAGACTGCTGGGTCCCATTTACAGGCAGAATCAGAGTGCTTCCTGGGAAAATAAGAAGGCAAGTGTGCAATTTTCCACAATGAGCAAGTGCTAGTTACTTGATCAACAGTGTTTTTATTGTTTTGATAAGCACAGAAAAAAGAAGCAATGCAAATATGTCCTAGGTCAAAGAGATGTTTACTGTAACTAGATGCTACTAGGCATCTTTATTCCCCTATTTTCCCATTTGTAATCTTATTTAAAAAAAACATGATGGGAGATCTTACAGCATAAGTGAGGTATTCGTTCCAAGTGAGGATCAATGGATGTCCCTAATCCATTTGTACGAACAAAGCTTTTGGAAGAGCTCAAACAAACAGACAAATGATGTGAGAGAGTGAGGAAGGATACTGAAACATCACAGGATGCATTGCAGTGTCAGTTCCCCAGGCAGAGGAGATACTGTGAAAACATAGCAATCAGTGTCATGTTCAGATTCCAAATGGCAATTCAGTTTCAGGAACACAATATGAGATGCCACATTGAATTAATATCTTAATTCAAATGCAATGGGTTGGTTTTGTTTCTGTTCAAATTGTGAATGTGTTTTGTATTATAGCCGCATATGAGCCATGAGGATAAACAGTTAACATAAAGCTTGAAACATTGTATACATTGAAGTTACATTATGTTAGAAATTATATCAACACTGAACATACATGCATTTTTTTCCCTCCATAAAGTTCCATTCTGTGTCCAAGTTTGGAAAGCTAAGTCACTAAGAAGTGTCTTGGCAGTACAGAGAAGATTTTGAAGGAGAGAGAAGGCAGTGCTAAACCCAAAGGGGCTAATAGCTCGTGGCACACCATCTCATATCTATGATGGAAGAGAGATTCGGGAGCTCTGAGCCTCCAGACGCCCTTCAGCTCCAGCTGCAGTCTGCTTAATGATGAAGTGGGTCTGAGCCGCTCCGTAGTTTGTTCGCACAGTGTTAGAGCAAAGTTAGAACAGCTCCTGCTTTCTCCTCTCACCAAACAGCCTAATGAGATTGTTAGCAGCGTCGTGAGAACCTGTTATCATGGTTACATCTTAGCAAGAAGGTGCCTACGTGCGGAGGGCATGCCCACGTGTGGATGAGGTGTGGAATTTTCACCACTGTGGCACTTCCTACTTTCAGGAGCTGTGAATTTGGCTGGGCAGTGTCTGGGCTTTCAGCCAGCCGCTAAGCTGTCCAGGTAGATGACAAACTAATTAGGGGAATTGCAAACCAATTAGCACTTGGGCTGGATTGGCTGATGCATCTTAGAGACTTCTTCATTGAGTGTTTTTGCTGTAAGAATCAGCCCCGTGTCCTCTTCCCCCACCATCTAGATGGGCTAGCCAATCTGTCCTGACAGGGGGGAACTTCAGCCCTGGGAACATTATTAATTTTTCCAGGGACATTTCTATTCTAATATGTTGGCCTTCCTTTAGAAGATGGCAGTTCTTGCCTGAGAGATGATCATTATGCTCAGGAGCAGACAGACTAGGTCAGCCCCCATTCCCAATGAGAAGAGAAGCCAAAAGCAAATCATCTTCCCTGGGGGACTGGAAGGCAAATAGCTCACAGGGCAAAACATTGATCGACAGGGTTTATTGTTCACCACTGGCACAGATTCCCAAATTGGGTTTATTTTTCTTTCTTCTGAAATATTCTTGCCTTCACCTGTGGATCCCAGGCGCATACCTAGTCTTCTCTCCTCCCTGGTAACCTCTGCCTCTTGCCCCCATTGGTGCTGGTCCCCCACACCAATCCTGCCATGTTGAATTCTGTTGGCATTGTGGCTGAGGAGACAGGGATGACTGAGGACCAGATAGGAGGAAGAGGGCTCCCTGGAGGGGCATCTTTTGTTTGATTTCTATTTTTAGATGTTATTTATGCATTTGAGGACACTTTTTGCTCCTGAATGATAAGAGCAAGGAGACTGTGTCCTAAAGACCCTGCAATTCTCTGCTCCATTGAAATGTATGATACCTGTGATCACCTCAAAGGGCCTGAATTCTAGATGTTTCTCTCTGGCATGTCAGACATTCCATCGCAATCAGAGTCTGACCTCTCCAAATATAATCAAAGGTGAACTTAAAAGACTTTCTCATGGTAATTCTCACACACAAATGTATCCGCGAAACTCAGCTGTTCTCATCTTGGCAAGGGGACATGTCTAGGCAAGCCTGGAGCTTCTGTGGCTGGGATCAGGAATTTAGATTGGGAACACAGGAGCCCCTTGGGATAGAATTTACTCTAGTCAATCAATTTACCATGGAGCCATGCATTGGGAAAGTTCTAAAGGGAGCTACATGTCATCCAGAAAGCACATTGGATTTGATCAGTATTAACGGTCATGAAGATGGGAGGTAGAGATGGTGACATTGTAATCTCTACTTAAGAACAAGAGAAAGTCAACATATAAAATATTGAATAATGTGTCAGATGGCATCGTAGTTATTTTTTAAAAACAGTGGTTTGTATCATTATAGAGATTACAATTCAGTATCTGTATATCCTTTGCACAGAGAATTATATTTCAATCTCTGCATATATTACATTATATTCACCAGCAAAAGTCTAGCATCCTTCCTCGACCACACATCTGAATCTTTTTATCCTATTTACCCAGTGCCCCTTCTCTTTTCCTTCTGGTAACCACCATTTTGTTTTTATAGTCTAAGAACTGTAAGTTTTGTTTGTCTTTGTTTTGCCTTGTTTGCTCAATTAATTACTTTATGTCTTTATCTTCCACATATGAGTGAAATCATATGGTGTTTATCTTTCTCTGTCTGACTTATTTCACTTAGCATAATCCCTTCCAGTTCCATCCATGTTGTCACTCATGGAAAGATTTCAATTTTTTTTTTTATAACTGAGCAATATTCAAATGTGTCTATATACACCATATCTTCCTTGTCCAGTGATCTTAGGATGTCTCCATATCTTTGGCTAATATAAAAAATTCTGCAATGAACATAGGGGTGTATCTATCCCTTCAAATTAGTGTTCTCATAGACTTGGGATAAATAGCCACAAGTGGACTAGCTGGATCACATAGCATGTCTACTCAGTTTTTTAAAAATCTTCATACTGCTTTACATAATGACTGTACCATTTTATATTCCCATCAACAGTGCACAAAGGTTTCCTTTTCTCTGCATCCTCACCAACACTTGTTTCTTGTCTTTCTGATAATAATCATTCTAACCGTGTGTGTGGGGGGGATATTGCATGATTTTGATTTGCGTTGATTGAATGATAAGTGATGATCAACATCTTTTCATGTGCCTTGGCCATCTATCTGTCTTCTTTGGAGAATTGTCTATTTACATTCTCAAAGCATTTTTTATTTGGGATTTTGCTCTTTTTGTTTTGATGTTGCTGTTCAGTTGTGTGAGCTCTTTATATATTTTGGATATTAATCCCCTGTTGGATGGATGGTTTGTAAATATCTTCTCCCATTCAGAAACTCATCATTTTGATGTTATTTTTCACTGTGCCGATTTTGAGTTTGATGAAGTCCCATTTGCTTATTTTTGTGTTTATTTCCCTTGCTATTGGAATTGGACCCCCAAAGACATGTGTAAAAGCTAATGTCAAGGAGCTTATCATCACCAGTGATCACTTCTGTAGTTCTTACTCGTCACCCTTCCCTGCACTCACACACATGCCTTGCCTCAACATAGATGTAGTACATTTTGCTGACCCTTGACTTTGGAGTTGATGGCATGAGCTGCTTTGACCAATGGCATGTGGGTGGAAGTGACAGTGGGCTGATTCAGAGCAGGACTTGAGCGGCCTCATCTGTTTCTACTTACGACGTCTCTGCCACCACTGTGAGTTAGCATGCCAGCCCCTGGTTCTGGCAGGAGGTAGAGAGAAAGAGCCAAGCCACTCCAGTCAAGTTTTTCTAGCCAACGCCAACCTGGATCAGCTAAACTGCCATCACCCTGAAACTTGTGAGTCTTAGCATGGTTTGTTATACGATAGCACGCAACAATGCAGTTCACAAACAAAAACTGAAACAAAAAATGGAAGTGGATTCTAACTGCAGAAGTGTCATTTTTTTTCAGTCTAACCCCAAAGGACTTATGCCTGAGTCCCAGGGCAAGGGGATGGCAAACAAACACAGCCAATAAAATGGAAAAAGGTGTTTCATTAATAAAGCATCATAAAGACTCAAGACCTGCTAATGCTAGGCAAAGCAGGTTTTAGCCCATGTTGCAGAATGTAATCCTTATGGGGTTGGGTGTAAGGGTGTGGTGGTTTCCAAATATGTCTGCAAATTCTTGACACTCTAACCACCAAAAGGTAGAGCCTAATTCCCTTTTCCTTGATGATATGCCAGTCTTAGGAATTGGAAGTGACTTGCTCCTTTTTTCTAATAAATGTTATGTGCTGTAATGACACTGTGTGGCTTACAGGGTTAGGTCATAAAGGGGTAACAGCTCTTTTGCTCTTTCCCTCTATTTCTCTCTCCCTTTTTTATGCAAGCACTCCTGCCCTCAGAATCCAGATGCCATGATGCCAACCAGCAGCAAGGAAAGCCACATCAAGGTGTTCCAGCCCCAGTGCCTGCTCAGTGTCCATGTAATGGTCAGCGGTAATATCCGAAATGGGCATGAAGGAGTTTCCAGATATTCCAGTGCCCTGTCTTTGATGGTGAGTGCTACAAAGATTATGTATTCATGGAGCCTGGCCTAAACTGCAATATGGTGATTCCTTAAGTAACAAGGTTCATGGGGTAATTTTTATGCATCCAAAGAGAACCAGAACAAGGGCATTTTCTTTTTGAGTGATTGTATTGGAATGGGAAGAGACACAGTTGCCTGGACTAACGTGTTTCTTGGCTAGACAGAAAAGAAGTCATTCTAAGGGCTCAAGGTGGCTAGTGGTGGCCCCAGAAGCATTAGCAAGAGCAGATGTTGAACCCATACTTTCCCTGTGACTTGAAGGCACCAGGGGCTACCGCAGCAAGAACAGAAGTGGATGCTAAGAACATCAAGTATGCTATGGAGTAACAGAGAGGTCCCTATTCGCAAGAGTCCAGAGCCACCCCGTGGGGACCTCCCAAAGTACCTGAGGAATCCCATTAACAGGGCTGGCCCTTGCATGCTGCCGACCACGGCAGAACTGGAGAGCTGTGTGTGTGACCCGCTTTTCCACCCAACACTGCTGTGGCCTGAAATGCCGAGCTTGCACTTTTGGTGCCTAAGTCTAGTCTCCCAAAGCCCTCACATCCATCATCCATTTCATTGCTCACATTAACACCTGTGAGGTAGGTATTATTATCCCCAGGTCTTAGAGCCTATAAATGGCAACCCTATCAGGAAATCAAGTCCTGGTTTGTTTCCTGTGCCCCAATTGCCCTGGTAAATTAAATGCTATTTTTAATGTAAGTCCACAGAGAACTTCTTAAATTAACCCAAGTGAATTCTATCCCGTACCTTAAACCCCTACTGATTTATCCGTTCTATGAATTCAGAGTTCCACAAAATAAAATCCTACTAATCCTGTCTCTACAAATGTAGAGTTCTGTTAGGAGGCAGACAGGAGGTCTCTCCTTCATCACATACACATATGTGATTTGTTTTGATCACATACACATATCTGCCAGAGGTTTTGTGTTAAGGCCGCTCTATGAAATGATCTCCAAGGCAGGCCCTTTTAAATAAAGACCTCGGCCATATAGGCCTGAGGTTTGACTGTTGGCCAAGCTCAGTCTGCAGGTGTGGCTTCCATACCTTCCTGGGGAGCAGGCCTGCCCACAAGTGCCAGTGGTCCTTCCAGCCCCTTGTCTCTTGTGTACTGTGTGCTAGGTATGGGGTTGAGGACTCTGCTCCTCATTGTCTGTCCTGCCTTAGAATCCTGCTTCAGAGGCAGACAGGCCTCATGGTTGATTCAGATTCTCCCTCTGCTCTTCAGAAGTTCTCATGTAACAGTGAGAACTTCAGTAACAGTGACCACAGACCTGGGACCCAATTTCTGCCAGGCAGCATGGGCCAAACACAGTAGGGCTATAGCTGACCTCGGTTTTCTGCCTCCCCATTCTTAGAGACCAGGAGAATCCCCCAGTTTGTCTACAGCTGGTATGGTCAGAGTGTCAGCAAGGTGGGGTATCTACGAGGATGAAACTGACCTGATGGCTGGCAAAGAGCACCCCCATATGTACCCTTAAGCCTGTACCCCTAAGATGAAGTATAGTCATTTGAAACTGATGATACCCAGTGCTGCGGACAGTGGAGAAGAACAGGTCCTAACTAAACTACCTAGAGTGTGAATTGAAGGACACTCCGGCAATCTCTACCACCTAAACTTTGCTCCAGCCATTAGATTTCCAGGAATTTATCTAAATCTGGGTTTCAAAAAACATGTCAAGTGGCTTATTGGAGCTGTCTTAAAAAGTATTAGCAGCAACTTAAAATACCCATCAGGGACAACTAGTTGAATATGCTTTATGAATACATAGGAAAGTGCTTAGGCTTGGAAGCAAATGAGATAAACTTTTACACATTTCGTGGGCCACATTTTCAAGTAAAAACAAAAGAACAAACTCATGAAAACACCTATGAGTTAATTCAGAAGAGTATATAAAATGAAACACAACTTGGCCACAGCTGGGGCTCTCTGGGGGTCAGAGAAGGCTCAGACAGGGTCCCCCGCCATACCGGTCAGACTTGCAGAGAAAATTTGGGGAAAGAAAAAACAAACAACTACAGCAGTCACATCTGGCATTTTGGTATGGGGAGAAACTTTGCTTTCATGACCTCCTTTTTGCCACTTGAAGTTTCTGCTTTAGTTAACTTGTTCCATAATTTTTAACATGTATGTGTGTTAATGTTTTAAATTAAAATAAACCATAAGCTAAAAAGATATTTATACAAAAAAAATTGATTCGAGATTGTCACTATGCAAAGTCTGCAAGCACAGTTTTGTTTCCAACACTGGATCCCAGGCAGGGAAAGGCAGGCCTTTAGTTTGGAAAGCAAACAACGTCCCTGCCCAGTGAACACTGCCTTAGGGAACTAAATGAGACTGATTTGAAGATTTGAGGCCTAGGGGATTTGGACACGAAATTGTCCTTTGCATCTTAAAGTGTACGTTGCCCTTGGGTTGACTGTTCAAAGCTTCGTCAGTTCACTTTCTTGTTACATTCTAGGGTGAAACTCTACAATGCTATTTCGAGAACATTCTGGCCACTTTGCACCAGTTGGTGAAAGTCAGTTTAAACTGGCATCAATAGTCCTGTTTCAGAGGTTTCCTCCTTTCTCAAAAAATGCTGTTTTGTTGACTTTTTTTTTTTTTTTTGCAACTCTTACTGGAATTCCAAAATTTTCCTAGGAGAAAATTTAGGTAGAATTGAGGGAAGGGAGCCGCTGTCAGGCTCCACTTTCCCAATTCCACTGCCCACCTTCTTCCAGCCCCCACCAGGCTCATCCTTGTCTCACTAGGAAGAGCTCAACTTTTTGTGTATCTTGGGATTCAGGATAAAACTTTATTTGAAAGTTTATTTTATTGGAATTCTGCTACTAAAATGCATTTGGAAAATAACCTTTTATTGCAGTTTGTGCACAGCAGTATTTAAAAATAAATAGAAAATAAATTTAATGATTAATGTGGGGGCTAAAAATTAAGAGTTTTCCTGATGTAATATAATTGAGATCAAGGTGGCAATTGCTGAGTAGGCAAAGAGATGAGTAATTTGAGTCCATAGGGGGATTTGGGCACAACATGTTCTTTGCATCTTAAAGTGTATGGTTGAGTCTGTAACCTTAATGCTGGGTTTGGACCCTGGTCTGCAAGTCTCTAGCTGTGAGTCATTTGGCATCAACTGTTGTGCGCTTGTCACCAAATATGCAACACAGAAATTGTCACAGTGGCAGTGTGAGTTCATAGTTTTGTTGTGTAACTAAATCAAATACCTAAAAGGCTTAGATCTGGCTATTAGCTATTAGCTGTTGTCATTACCTTTAATCAGATGTTCCTCATTGGGCTTAACACTACACTCAAATGGGAATGTGCACAAAATATTGGAAACATTTCAATATGAAAATTATTTGCAGTTTAATATTATGCCTTGGCTTTCAGGGAATTGAATCACTTATGATATGGAAATCAATCATTCAACTTCTAAATATTTAAACTCTATACCGATTTTCAGGAACAACTAAACAAGACAGCTGTCTTTCTACCCAAGTAGCTTAGTAATTTTTAGCCATAATTTACATATGATAAAGTCTACAAATCAACTATACAGACTGATGAACTTTTCATATGTAGTCACCTGGGTGACCATCATTCAAATCTCAACAGGAAATGCAGAGAAGGCGCCCACCTACTCCTTCACACACAATATCCTTCATATAGGGAACCCCCTACCTATAGCCCTATAAAAACTTTTTAAATGTGATCAATACAAACTCATTGAAACTACTGACCTAAGGAAAAGTTTTTCAGAAAATGTTGTCCACAGTGAACAAACATAGGCAGAAATAACAGGATAGAAACCTACCTCCTTTTTATTACATTTAAATCTTGGATCATTCTTGCACCTGCAGTGTGTTTGATCTTGGACTGTTTAGTTACATGAACCATTTATTTCTTTAATTAACCAGTTTGAGTTGAGATTTCTCTTAATTGTAACCACATGGATACTAAAGTATATGAAGCTATTTGACGGCTAAAATGACAACAAGACATAAAGGCACCCCAGGCATATCAAGAACAAAGACTAAAATAGAGATACAAGATATGATATGATAAATGGTTGCAAGGAATCAAGGCAACCATCCCCAAACCATGGAAACTAACATATCGAGAAAGTTTGCAGACACCAAATTACTGTTTGCAAAGCAATTTCCCATGTATTTTATTAGCTTCTGGGGTAGATTAAATGTTTGTTATCTCCCTCCCCCAAATTCATATGTTGAAACCTAACCCCTAACATGATGGTTTTGGTAGGCGGAACCTTTGGAAGCAATTAGGTCATGAGGGTGGATCCATTGTGAATGGGATTAGTGGCATTATAAGAGGCTGAGAAATTTTCCTTCCTCTTTCTGCCAGCATGTGAGGGACACAGCAAAGAAGCACCATCTACAAACCAGAAAGGAGGCTTCTGCCAGACATAAAGTCTGCTGACACTTTGATCTTGGACTTTTCAGTCTCAGAACTGTGATAAATCATTGAGTGTTGTTTAAAAGCCACCCAGTTTACAGTTTTTGGGATTTTGTTATAGCAACCCAATTAATCTAAGATAGTTGCTTTAAAATATGTAAAGTTCACTGCTCAGTTCATGGCACAGAGAGCCCCAATAAACAATAATTTCCATGATCTCACTTTTATCCAATTCCCTCAGTCATAACAACCAACAGTTCCTTGTAGGATAATAAAATAACCACTAGAAGCATAAGCTAGTGTCTTTAACTCTAGATGACAGGACTCATAGTAAAAGTTTAAAAAGGCATCAGACAGAAAATATAGAAAGTTGAGTCATTCCCATCTGAACGCAAACATGAAATACCAAGTGATTCTCTTTGGAGAGATGAGACTAGTCACAGTCCTGGGAGATGGAGCATAGGGAAGAGGAAACATATCCACATTTGCCATGTTCCCAACCTGAGAGATAGTGGTGCAAAGTCAGACATTGTACTGGCCTTTGGGCCTTAGATTATGGCAGTGAAGCCAAACAATAAAGCTAAATATAGCAAATTAGCTTGTAATAAAAATGTGTGCTTAGGGCGCATGCCTAGAGGTCACGGGAGGCCTCGCAGAGTGGAAGATCTGTCAGTTAAGATGTTCTGTGTGCCAGCCAGGCAGATGGATGGAGGGACCAGACATGTGGGCCAGTAGGTATAAAGGAAGAAAGAGAAGTGCACAATCTCTTCGACATCCCAGGAGGGCAGACACGGCAGTTTACAATTTGCTAGAGCAGGGTTACAGTTAAAGGCTTGTAAAGGATTAAAAGTGTGGGCCCCCAAGGACAAGGGTGTGGCCAGGACTGACTGATGCCTTTAAACCCAGGCCAGCAGTGACCACAGAGAGGACTGAGGCCATTGACACTCACTTGACCTAGTCCTGGCAGATGCTGACATTCCATCGCTGTGTGGTTCCCACAGTGCTAGGCTTGCCAGCAGGAGTGAGCATCACTAGTGTCCAGACTCTGGGAGGGAGGAAAGGAAGGCATGTGTGCAGGGATAGAGTGGAAGAAAGGAAAGTAGGAGGACAGGAGGGGAGGTCACACCGCAGGCCAGGAACCAGGGTGGCATCCAGTTAAACATGGACATTTAAACCAATGATCCTGCTCTGGTTCCTAAAGAGGGAAGTGTGTGACATTGGGGTAAGAGGCATTGAGTCAGGGGGCATTTCTGTTCTTGGGGAGGTCTCACTTGCCTCCTCTAAGAGGCATAGACTGTTTAGGAGGCAGCGACTCAGCCTGGGCATGACCCTGATCTCCAGAGAAATAAATATTTTTGCAAGAAGCTATTTTGATCCAGGTGACTGAAAACAGAGCCTCTATACTGAGTGGTCAACCAGGAATTTTAGGAGTCACAGTGGGTGGGATACTTCTAAACTCCATGGAGTACTGAGACAGCTGGCATGGGATGGGTCAACTGTATTGACTTGGTTAAACACATCCCCAACCAAGACCACATCTTCCATCCACTTGAGGTCCCCTCCAGGGCTGGTAGATGCTTCTCCTTTACACAGAGACACTTAAACACACACACACACACACACACACAGAGTCTCTCTCTCCTCCCTAGAGCATGTCTTTCCTTGTTACCAAGAGAACCCCCTGATCTTTTCCCCCACAGTGGAGACCTGTTGTCCCTGACCTAACAACACATAAGCTCCAGTTTAGCCTTTCTAGGGAATCACTCTGGATTTCTTCACCACACAATGACAGATGAGAACAGCTCAGTAATTTGAAGATCTGGAAGAAGAACACATGGTCTAAGATGTTCCCAGGGCTGGTCTGGAATTACTGAGCATTGCTCATTTCAGCATGCAAAGGACTGTGCTGCCCTGCGCTGGTCTGCAGCTCTAGAGAAGGCATCAGATTCAGTCAGATCATCTTATGTTACACATCTTTGTCTAGAACAGGCTCACAGAGGAGTTTTTGACATGTGCGGTGTTGCGGCAACACCTGAAAGACCCCTCAGTGTGGGTTTTTACCGGGAAACTGTCTTGGCAGTCTGGATACTAGATGTCTGTCAGTGTGGCTCATGCCTTTGCTCTCCATTGCACACAGATGACGTTCTCCTCTGGGCAGCCCTCTTCCTTCGTCAGGCTGCATGATTGCATGCCCCTCCAACTTTGGTTGGTGTATGGCTCATGGTGACAACACTGGCTCTAGCTTTAGGGGACCTCATTGATCCGGAGTCGATCCCAATCTCACGGCATATTGTAGGAGGTTAGCTCAAATCCCCATGAGTGAAGCTGATGGCTCCACCTGAGTCAGGTGTCAGGTCCCTGCCCATGAGTTTTGCAGGTAGGTCCTAGAAGCAGAGTCACCCCTTGCAACCATCACTAGTCCTTTAGGATGGACTGAGAGAAGCATTTCCCAATGAAGGGCAAAGGATCTGGCAGTGCTTCAAATGTGTCCAGCACAGATGGTTTTCTAGAAAACCTGCTTTACGATGAAGATCACACATTGTCTTCAGTTTCATGAACTAACCGGGGTGTGAAACTTTCCTTCCTGCATGAGAAGGGATGTGGAACAAGATCCCCAGCACAACAAAAGCTTGTTGGCAGCAAGGTACTTAGGATTCATGGCTCCAGCCCCATATTTCTACAAAAGCAATTCCATACTCTCAAAAGCAATTATACATCATATTATATCATCAGAATAAAATAAATATAAATCCCAGGATTAATAGGAAGGCATAAACAACCACTGACAGCCTATAAATTGTACTAGGAATACTTTGATAAACTCCCATGTTTCCCTACTTCCCTTAACCTCGTGGCAATAGCTGCTGAGATTCAGCACACAACAGGGACATATACGGTGAGTGTCTTGGTGGCAGCATGGAATAAAGAGAGTGGGAAATAAAGAAAAAGATCAGGGCAAATGGGTGGCAGAATAGTGTTTTAAGGGGGGGAAAGGCCAGAAGAGCTGATCTAGGAGCCTTGGAAACACCTTTCTCTCCTATAACTTCTTTCTCTCCTATAACTTCTTTATTGGAGCATCATACAGAGTCTCTATGACTTTGCTCTTCGTGTTCCCGCCCCCCAGCCTATAGCACAAAAGAGGCAATTCTGAATGAGTTGTTACTTATTCAACAAACACTCACTGAGCATCCACAGGCTAAGGGGAGGAGAGTGGCTCTGGATCCCACGCTCCGATCCCACGCAGCCTAGGGAGCAGTGCAGGGCATAGCTGAGCAGACAGCTGGAGCTCAATGGGCTCATGCAAAATTACACATGTGCAAAATCACATGTGTGTAAGAAAGCAGTTCATGGTGGTCACTTTCTCCATTCCCGTTACCATACTGACTCACACAAAGGACATGTTGAGGATTTTGGATTGCGCCCTTCCAATTGATATGTTCAAGTCCTCACCCCCAGAACCTCATAACGCCCCCTTATTTGGGAACAGGGTCATTGCAAATGTCATTAGGTAAGCGGAGACTGTCTCCATGAGATGACTTCCTTATTGAAGGAGACGTGGGTATGGGGGCACACACAGGGTCGACTCCAGGTGACCAGGAAGGCAGAGAGGGGGGGTGATGCTTCCACAAGCCAAAAAAGGCCAAAGGTGGCCAGCGAACCACTGAAAGTGAGGGGAGGAGCTTGGAACAGATGTCACCTTAACCTTCTGAGGGCATCCACCCTGCTGACAGACACCTTGATTTCAGACTTTTAGCCTCTTGTTGTTTAAGCCTGACTGACAAGAAAACTCTTTTGTGGCATTTTGTTATGGCAGCCCTAAGAAACAAACACATGGGTTTTACATGTTCTAAAGATTCCAAGAAGGGAAGATCCTCCAGGCTGAAGGAGCAGCTTGGAAACTTAGTTGCATGAAGAAAGGGACAAGGGGACAAGGGGAGATATCTCAGGTTGCTGGAATGTATGTTAGGACTAGCACGGGGCTGCTCTATTGTGTGCCCACTGTGCCTAGAATTAACAGGCATTCAACGATTATTTACTGAATAAATAGACAAGAATAGGCTATTCAGTGCAAATGAGCAGGACTTGGGTGCATCCACCCCCGGTCTCTGCCAGGTAGTTCAGAGCATGAATGTTCCAGTTGAAGGAAGAGCCCCAAAGGCAGAACACTGTAATTATTCCTGGAATGAAAAGGTCAGTCCCGGCAAAGGAGGGTTTGAGTGTCTGGTGCTTCCATCTCCCCTATGCCCCTCTGCATCTCAAGCTAACCCATTCATCACACATGGTTTGCAACCGTAGGTTGCCAAATTTCACTCCAAGCTCACTTATATATTTTGGAGCCTAGAGAAAAATGCACAGTGAATCAAGGAATGGAAGTGGAGGTGGAGAAAGTGACCAGCAACTGGGCCTCTGACCTTATCTTGCCCCCTCCAGGAGCTGCTTTCTTAAACATACTTGATTTCTCCACAAATCACATTGTGGTGGGATCCAGAGGGGGGCAGTCTTGTAGCAAAATGCCTGGAGGCTGTGTTCACTTCTTTCCCTGGCAACTTAGAAGGCAGCTCATTTACAGCTACCTCCTATTAGTTTTTTGGGAAAAATATAGCTAACAATAAGAAGAGAATGCCATCTATTTCTTTAGCTTAAACATGCCTGCTCCAGTGGTGAATGGCTGATCTCTAGGCTTGCTGTTTTCAGGCTATAAAAGCTGTTTATTTCACTCTATAAAAGAACATTTGAACTTATATAGCTATCTATGTCTACATGTTTCAGGGAAAGAAAAAATGCAAGGGGAATTAGCAAAACAGCATGGAAACCTGATCTGTAGGGGCTGCAGGGTTTGCATAACAATTTTCTTCACTGAGAAGCCCACGTCCCTGCCCCCAAAGCACCCACAGCACCCCCTGAACAGGAAATGTACTGAGCTGAGTATGACTCCAACATCAGCAGGCATTTCAGCAAAGCTCTCCCAGTCAATCATTCCTCATGTTGGTGTGATCTATATTCACTGGGGACCCCTTGGCTCTTAAAAAGCTGCAGCTGCCCAAAGGAGGTGACAGACGTTAACAAATCTGTGTTGTTTTTCTTCTAAAAACTGAGTTTGTGTGCGTGCTTCTCTTGCACAGTGTGCTCCTGTTCTGGGCTCTGGGAATGAGAGGCCCGAGGTTCTGACAGATGAGCTAAGTACCTGTGCTACTTTCCCATGTGAAGTGTTCAAGACCTACCCGGCAGCCACCAGGACACTGGCCAGGACTCCTTATTGGAAGGGCTCAAGTGTCTCTGAGCAGGCTGAGTACGGATGGCAGTTGCCAGCACAGTTCCAGTGTATGTATGCTTGGTGGCCCCTCAGTCCACTCTTTTGTTAAATTCATTTTTTTTTCTTTTATTACATTGTTGTTCATTTTTTTTTTGTACAATATTTGACTTCTCCCTTCAGGTGTAGTAGTCCCCCTTGGTCTATTCTTAGTGGTGACTCTTTCATGCTCCAGAATGCCCTGGTTTAGATCTTATATAATCTGACCAATCTACTCCTGGAAGTCTGTTTATGCTTTTTAGGCCACCTTTGATGCCAAATTGGAGGGAGACAGGAGCTTTGGTACACAGAAAAGTTTGAGAGAAGAGTTCTCTTGGCTTAGGTTCCCATAAGAGCAGACCAGAGTTAAGGGATTAGGTGCAAAGAGTTTATTTGGGAGGTGCAGAAAACACCTGCAGGCAAAATGTGGAGGTGAGAAAAAGGGACAGCAGCCAAAAAAGGTGTGCTAGGAAACCACACCATGGGCACCTGCTGCTTAATTCTACTGGGGTGACTCTGGCAGACAATGAACACAGCGGGATTATTCTGCATGTGGGGGACACAGCTTCAGGGGGTGTGATTTCTAGTATTTCCTGGCTGCCTGCAGGAGGGCACAGGAGCCTTCAGCTGCTTTGGAGAACAGCTATAAGCAAAGAGTTCTACAAACTGATGCATGTTCTGAGCAAACTGAAGGGAGGTGGCACTAGCAGTGGGGCCAGGAAGGAAAGATGGGATAGAGAAACAAGCACAAATGTTATTGAGTATCTGCATTTTTCCTGACTCTTCAGCTTAGTTTAATTAACATGGACTCACTTCCAGGAGGTTCATAGTTACAATAGTGAAATTATTTTAAATACAAGGTTTCATGTATTTCTCTTCAGCAAAACCATGATCTCCATGGGGCAGGATTTTGCATTCACGTCCTTCAGGATGTTTGAGTATAGAACATGACAATGTTTTCTAAATGAGTCACTAATGAATGAATTGTGGCAATTTTCTTCCCTATACTTTATCACTCCATATTTTTCTACTGTCTTCAGGAGGTATATTTTATTACCCCCAACTTGTGGGCAGGGAGACAAAAAGAAACTTTCCCTGATACCACATTGCCAAGAAATGCAAATCCAGATCTAACTTCAAGCTCATTATCTTAGCAGGGGGAAGGATATTTCCTTGTTTAAATCTTCAGACGAGTGAAAAAAAAGTCAAAAATTTAAAAAACAAATGCCTGCTCTCCCTTAAATGATTTTGCTCAGCAAAGAGTTAAAGGCCTTTGAGGGTCTGTGGCCATTAAGTTTTCTTCTTGATTGTTCAAAGTTTGCTGGAGAGGCTATGGGGAGGGGAGACTTCAGTGCTGTTCTGGTAACGATGCTACAGCCTGCTCTCTTAGACAAAACCAGCCAACCAACCTTGATTTGTAGCACATGCAAAACCCCATGGTGTAAATACACCCACTAGTACCAACTTTAAACTGTCAATGTGAAATCACTGAATGTGGGTGTTGGCAATAGACCTGCAGCAGCCCAATATAGTGTTTCTATCACCTGATTTCAATAGATATAAATTCTCTCACAGATAAGAGTAAAATGTAGCAAACAATTAGAAAGCAATGCATTTTAAATATTTACTTAGTAACCTTGCTTTTAATGCAATTTATGTGTGAGTTCATTCATTTCAACTTTAGTAATGTTGGTGGTGAACCACTGGCCCACAAAATTCCTGTAAGTTTAACAATCAGCTCTCATCACCTGGTACAAGCTGACTCCAGGGCACCATTTTGAAGCTCCTCTCTTGAGTAAGTGCTTTTCTTGTAGACTCTACCCAAAGGTTTGTCCTAAGTCTCCAAAAGGAAGGTATTCAGGGAAATAGGTCAATGACCTACAGTTCAAGATTCTAAACCAACTATCTCTTGATAGTATCAACATCTGACCCTTTGTGTTGAGTTATCCTATTTGCCATCACTCTCATTCCTGATCAACCATATACCCTTTGCTGTCCTAGATATCCAGAGACCAAGGAATGCGTTGTTCAGTTTCCTTTGATTTCTTGCTTCTAGGTGAGCTGAGTTAAAAAGGGGAAATAGACATGATGGCAGAGAAACAGAGACTATTGGAAGTATATGTAACAGTTTTCTGTTACATATTTCTGCCAGCAGCTTTTTTTTCTGTGGCGTTTAGAATTGCGATACAGATTCCTGGAGGCCCCAATCTCCTCTTAGAGCAACTCCTCGTACTACCCCTTCCCCCAGCACCTTGGGGTGCAGGCTTCCACCATAGCTGCAGCTGAGCATACACTTTATATACCAGACAGTTGAACCTTGCGCCCACAGCCTGCACTCTACTTTCCAATATCTTCCTCAGTCCACGGGCGGGCCAAATCTCATTCTAGTTTTGGTCATTGTCTCTACGAAAATGAATTCCAAGATTGGCTGACAGTGTAGTAGAACATTTACTAGAATGGAGAGATTTAGACTAAAACAGGTGCTTCCCCCTGATGTCCAATTATCAGCATCTCCCAAAGATATTTTAAACAGCCAGATTCACTCCCAGGCCTTCTTGTTAGGTGAGGTGGGGGAAATCTGTGTTTTTAAGCCTTCCTAAAGTCTGCGAGTCAGCCAGACTTTAGAACAACTTATTGTGCACAGAAGAAGCAAGGAGAGGAAAATCACTGGATGCAGAGGGAACTTCAAATAAAGGGAAAAAAAGGGAAGAATTTTAGGTGAATGCCAGGAATGGGGCTTTCTGATTCTCAAATATTGTGACTCTCTGGAGCAGAAGGGAGGGACTGTCTGTGCCCAGCACTGTTGACTGACCACTTCCTGGAACTGCTTCCTGACCCTGGTGGCCGGCCTTGCCTCCTCAGCACTCTGCATGGCATGACTCTGACCGTAACCAGGCAACTCTAGAGTCTGGCCACAGCTCCTGTCAGGGTTGCCAGATGAATATAGAATATCCAGTTAAACTTGAACTTCATACATATAGACACATATATTTATAGTATATGATATGTTATATATTATGCACTACCATGTAAGTGCATACATGCACATACATGTATACACACTATATACATAGGCTATACACACGTGTGTATATAGACTATGGACACATGCTATCTCTACACAGGTTACATAGTGTAAATGTCTATGATAGTATATATGTACATGTAGTAAATAAATGTCAGTAGATATAGTTGTATGCATGATATGTACAATACACACACACATATATAATTTTCATCTGAAATTCAAATTTAACTGGACAGCCTGCATTTTTTGATTGATTGCCCAACACTGGGCAGGCTGAAACACTAACAAAGATCTCCTTTCTGAGAGGATATTTTGAACTTCAGTGTCTATGAGTCAGTGGGAGAGTCAGTGATGATGAAGAGTCCTTCTTGGTTTTTGTTTTTTTGTTTTTTTTAAATCAAAGAAGATACCTTCTGGTTTCTGGGAACTACAGGCCTGCCCCAGTAGGTGGCAGAACCAAGCACCTCTCTAGACATCACCAAATTCCCCCAGTGGACAAAATGTCCCTGATTGATAAGTATTGCTTGAAAGAAATGCAAACATAAGCTAGAAAAATGTATTTCCAGAAGAATTTGTTTTTACTTTTAAAAATGTTTTTGTTTGTGCTTATCTTTATTTCTTTTCTAATGAGATTTCTTACTTCATTGCTCATTTTTGTACAATATTCTAGAAAAAATATTTTCAAAAGAGGGTAAATTTAACAAGGCCCTCAGGTGGCTGCAAACATCCTGAAAAGAGAATTGGTTGTAAGGTAACTGATGGTGAGACAAATTGAGCACTGGGATAACAATAGGTGAAAAGTTGGATCAACAATGGTCAAAGGCAGGAAGCTGGACCCCTTGACGTGGCTGGTTGTGTAAGGCCCACACTGAGCAGCCTGTTGGTATCAAAAAAAAAGGTCCCCATTCCTACCTAGATGCTGCAACTTATTAGCTGTGATATTCTGGGCAAGTCCCTTAACCACCCTGATCCTTAGAGTCCTCATTAAGGGAAAGATGATGAAGACTGACTTAAATAGGTTGTGAAAATAATAGTCAGATCTTATAAATATTTGTAACAAAGAAAGAAAGGAGGCCTTGTTAGCCCTGGGTTTGGAGGGATCAGTGAGTCTTGGGCAGGGGCTGCTAGAGAGAAGAAGGCCAAGGGCGGGGTGGGCTGGAGCAAGCAAGTTGACCAAGTGCCTGCCTGTCACACATGGCTGCAGGTCGCTGCTTGGAAATGTGAGAACAAAATGGGACCCCAAGCTAATGACTTTCAGGTGTGCTGGCCCGGCTGCCTGGCCTTTGGGGAATCATGCTGAAGCCAACGTGAATGTTCTAGGGTTGCCAAGGCAAACATCCAGGCCCTGGGTAGCCCAGAGCCAGGAGCCTGGGCCTCCCACCATACTGCATACACCTTGGGGCTGCTGGTGACTTTCACCTGCCCAGTGTGGACACAGCAGGTGCTGCCCGCCCTCCCCTGCTCCCAGAATCCCTCGCTACCTGGTCAGCTGCCCAGGCCAAGAGTGGTGCCATTGTTCCTTCTTTCTCTTTCCCCACCTGGGCCCCAGTGACAGCCCTGCTGGTGGGAGACATGGAGCCAGAGACTCTCCTCATCTCCCTCCCCACAGCCTTTGCCCTGCTTTATTTTTGCACCCATACTTGCTACAGCTTTCACCAGCATTCCTTGGCATTCCCCTCTTCCTTCCATCACCCAGCTATGGACCCACCCAACTTGTGTTCTACCCAAGCTCTGCTCTGCTTTCACCACACTCTCAGAAGGGGTGCAGAGGAAAGCACCTGTCACACATGCAGCCTCGATTACTCCCAAGGGCACAGTGAAAGGGAGACAGAAAGGTCAAGGTCAGCACACAGGAGGGCAGGGAGCTCAGTTCAGGGACATCTGTGGCCACCACACAAATTCCATCTCAAGGACCTGGGCTTTCAGGAGGATCTTTTCTGGCTTCATAAGTTAACTGTGCAAATATTTTTGCTCTAGGCCTAACAGAACTGAGTCAGAATGTAGACAACACTGCTTATTTATTAGCTGTGCCAACACGAATATAATTCAACATTGTTTCCTCATTTACCCGGCCAGAATGACGTATCCTTTCACATGATTGTTAGGAGGATTTTTGTAATTACTTATTCTTTCTTTCAATATGTATTTATTAAGCATCAACTCTATTCTAGAGCAGTGTTAGGTCCATGGGCCACAGATAGATATGAGTACTCTGTAGGTCATACCTCCAGGGCTGACGTTCCAGGGAGAAGGCAAGTGACAAGTTATCACAAGTACTATACAGTAAGCACTCACGTACTGTCAGCTGGAGGTTCTTGGAAACTGCAACTTTAAAAAATCAGCACATAAAGAAACCAATCTCCACATAGGTTAATTGATATAAACAAGAGTCAAGCCCTAGAGCCTATTTCTGGTCACATAAACCTCACCAAACTTCTAAGGAAAGTCCCAAAACAATTTTAATATTCAACAATTAATTGTCTTCATTCATTTATTGATTCATTTTCCAACTCTCTTTTTCCATTCAGAGTCACAGTGGCTAAAGCCTCCCCAGCAGCTCAGAAATGAACTTTGGACAGGGTCTTTTCCACCACAGGGTGCACTTACACACACACACACACACACACACACACACATACTCTCACACACTCATTTACACTGGGATAGCTTACATGCCAATGAACCTAACTTACAGGTCTTGGGATATGGGAGGAAACTGGAGAACCTGGAAAAAACCCACACAAACATGGGGAGAACATGCAAAGTCCATACAGACAGTGCCTGGGCCAGAAACTGATTTTTTCCCTCATTAATGTTATAACAAAGCCACACTGAATAAAGGACACTATTCAAGGACCTGCTGTGTGTGTTTATATGCATATGCAGATATATATACACATGCACATATAAAACATACATACACACATGTCCAGATATGCATATACAAATATACACACATACATATACAGGATGCAGATAAGAGATTATAGTGGAGTTTCCATGGAACATGCCACTCAGGATCCTGCTTCAGATCCTTTGTACTTGTAGCTGCAACACTATTCCCTAACTTTCTTCAGGTCACTGCTCCAATGCTATTTCTCAGTCTATGGCCACCCCGCACAGAGTAATACCCACTGGCTCCAGCTGCATTTCCCTTCCCTTTGTTTTCTCCCTAGTCTGGAGTGCACACGGTACCTTCTTTCCCTTTGCCGCTTTAGCATGTCATCTCCACGAGGGCGCAAATGTCCTTCTGTTCACTGTTACAACTCCAGGACCACGGCTATGTCTGCAATGTAATAAAATCCATCAATACATTTTGTTGATTGAATGGATAAATGAATAAATGCATGAAAACTGGATGAGCAGAGTGTGAAAGACATAACTTTTCATGGAGAGTGTCTGAGAATTAAAAAAAAAAAAAAAACTTGAGGAGAGTGAAGTGTTATCTGAAAGTTGCAGGGAAGGGAAGAGGGTGGAACATGTGCAAAGGACAGCTAGAATATGAGTTTGTCCTGAACTTTGCTAGTGTTTTTCAGAAACTATGAGCTGCAGCTAGGATCAGAGGCACTGGCAGGAAATGTGTGTAGAGAGAAGGCTGGAAACAAATCTTATTGAATCCCCCTTAGGAAGATGGGAGTTGGCATGGAACCCAGAACCTAATGTTATTTTTAAAAAGTAGCACAGCATCAGGCACACAGATGTTCGATGCTTTCCAAACATCTACTCTCCCCTAGACCAGCCCATAAGGAATACACAAACCCCTAAGGGAATGACTATTATGACTCAATTGTCCCTGCCCCTAGGTGAGGGCATCATGGCAGGTGAGACCTGGGACAACGGGTCTTGGACTGGGTCACGGTGGAGTGTGGCAGGCTGTGTATGTCAGCATCAGGGTGCAACTCAAGGAACCATTTCCTCTTCTCAGAATTCAGCCAAGGCCAGTCTACCCCCATCCTGCCAGCCGTCCCATTTTGAAATTCTCCACTCCAAGTATGCTGTTCCCCAAAGTGTTCAGGAATGAGAGCTCAATTATCCCAGCTTCAGTTTTTTTCTTCTCTAGTTACAGTAAATAAACTAGAGTTTGTGTAAACGGATTTTGGCCACTTGGGTAAGCTCTTGCATAGACATTTTACTGAAATAGTATCATTGCTCTGAAGAGGGTTCAGTTTCACAGAAGAAAGTTGTGGCTACTTCTCACTTGGAGAAAAGAGGAAGCTGAAAGCTCACACTGGACTAAAATGAGGGCAGCCAAGATGCTCTGTGGAGTCAGCACTAAAGATTCTCCCTCCAGTTCCTCATGTATGTCCAGAGTTCTGAGGAGACATTCCAGTCTAAGAATAGTTGAAAAAAGTCATGGTGACTCTCTGGTTTTGTAATGCATTTTCTTACAGAAAACTACTTTTCAGAAATGAATGAGCACTGTTGCTGCAGTGTGAGGTAGGGTGTGTGTGTGTGTGTGTGTGTGTGTAGTAAATGGAGTGATTATAAATTTGTGGAAGTGGCTTCCTAGGTCATCTCCTTTGTGAATGGCATTACAACTTACTTATAATTTAAGGACTCCATCACCTCTCATCTCTCTCACTGTGTCTTAATCAATCCCACATGTTGAAAGTCACCTGGGTTCAATCTACCCAAAGTTGGAAAAGTTGCTCTATATAGAAATTGTCTTTTTTTTTTTTGTGGGACCCTCGCCGGTGGCTGGGGATCGAACTGGTGCTGCAGAGGCTGCGGGCAGCCTCGCAACCCATCATTCAACCGTTGAGCCACCAGGGGAGGCCCTAGAAATTGTCATATTTACTCTTCTGCTCAAAAGGCCTTTAATATAAGCTGTCCTATAGAGTAATGTCCAAACTCCTTAACCTGGTACTTATAGGTTCCTTTTAAACAGCTTCTCTCCATGTCAGCTCCTGTACCCAGTCTTGTAAGTTTCAGCCAGAGAGAATTCCAAGGGTCTGTGATATCATTTAATTTTTACTTTGACTTATATCTATTTGTAAAGACCTAGTAATCTTGTTAAAAGGGTGCTCAGCAAATATTTCTGTACTGAAAGAATGAAGGGTAGGATGGCCACTCTGATAATGTTGATTCTTCCAATCCATGAGCATGGGATACCTTTCCATTTCTTTGTCTTCTTCTATTTCTTTTAGCAATGTCTTAAATTTTCTTTGTTAAAGTCCTTCACCTTACTTGTTCAGTCTGTTCCTAAGTATTTAATTCTTTTGTCTGGTATAACTGTAAATTGGATCATTTTCTTAATTTCTTCCTCTTGCTCACTGTTTACAAATGAGAAGGGATTTTTGCGTATTGACTATGAAAGAGATGTATTAATACAAACATCTGTTTATATTTGTTCCATTTTGATCTTTTGTTTTCCCAGGGTTCCAACATTTTCAAGAATATGTAACTTCTTGACAGGATCTGAGTGTTGATAAGTCAAAGTTAGAATGAGGGCCTTTGAAAGGACAGATAAGTCAACTTTCCTTCTCATTTCAGGGCCATGAATTCTGAACGGCGATGAACATGCTTTATAAAGAGGACTCTGCAGTCTTTGGGAAATTCTGAAATGGTTAAAGAAGAGAATTAGGCAAAATGACAGTGATAAAGACCTGGCCTGGGTCCTGGAGGAGAGAGGGAGGGTTGCTGGCACTCCCACACCCACAGATCTCCTCCCAGAGCCTCCATCACCTTCTCCTCTTTCAGAGAAAACCTTGATGGCAAGCTGGCTCTTGACAGTGGCTGAAGCTGAGCTTCTGAGTTTCAATAAAATGTCAGATCAAATGACCACCATCTCTATACCAACTGCAAGGGATAATGCTGCTGTTCCACAGTAGTAGGAAAACAGTAACAGGCTTAATATTGCTGATTTCAGAACTTTTTTAAACCTATTTCTAGGAGGTAAAATACACTTTTATCAGGAGTGAAACTTTTGGGAAATATCTGATCTGTATTCTAATTAGCTTGGTTTCTGGTAGCCTGACATGCACTGAAACCATTAGATTCACAGGGAGGCTGTCATAACTGAGACCCCTGGGGGGTCCTGGGGGGCCGCTAAAGCAAGAGATGCCTCCAAACATCAACGCTTTATGGCTGAGAGCAGTTATCCCCTTTATCCAACTCAAGGGTTGGACATATTTCAGAATCCAGCTAGGTTGCCTACAATGGGTGATATTTCTAGAAGAAGACAAGATCTCCATCTAATTAGTGAGCAGGGCCACTCAGAAACTGGGAACAAGGAGACCAGCCATGGGTGTGTGGATAAAGTCAGGTTTTGAATTCAGGTCTTCATCACTTCAAATCCGCACATATATGTGCTGCACTATAGTCTCTCCCTTCATCCCAACTGCTGCTGCTTAGTTTTGTGAAGCCATACCAAAAGGAATCCTTCATGCCTCATGCCTGGGACACGATACTCCATCCTGGTTCTGGAGGTTGTGTCTCTCTGCCTTTGGTTGATTTTAATATGACATGAGGGCCTAGAAGTCCCTCTTATTCATTTTATTTATTTATTTTAATGGCCTAAATTCAACTCCACTAAGCAAATCAATTCAGGCCAAGGCTGAAATTTACAATACACCCACCAATACTATGGCTCAACAGGATGCATTAAGAGGCTAGTTAAACACCAAATGCAATATAAATCTCAGCCTTATAGGTGTGCTGAAAACGTAAATAGCTTCCAAAGAGCTTCGATCAATACTAAGATATATGAGCTGGCTCAAAGTGTGCAAATAATTTAAATTTTAAATTAGCCCCTCCTTAGTGCCCCTCCCTTCCCCCATTTCCTGGGCTTTGCAATTTCTTTTAATGGCACCCAATTTCCAGTATCTAAATATTGGTTTTTGGATTTCTATTATGATATCAAAGCTGAGACTGAGGTGGCATCAGGATCTGGGTTTTGACTGAAATCCAAAGATAGGGATGATAAAAATCTGAAAAAAGAGGGTGCTGAGGGATAAGATAAAGGGTGGGCCCACAGATCTGGGACAGTACAAATAGGTAGCATAAGAAAAAAAAAGCCATGAGTTGGTATTGAGAACTGGAAGCAGGTAGAAGGTGCCAGCTCTTACTAAAAGGTGTCTTGGTGATGCCTTAATGGGTACCAGGCAGGGCTTGTTCTGGAGAGTCTTAAATTCTGACCATGGTCACCTGGTCATGCTCCCCTCACCCTCTGGATAACTGGGCTGCCTACAGGTGACCTGGAGCTCCAGGGAGAAGTGAATAGGAAGAGGTCATTTTCTAAGGGACATCAGCTCTTGTAACTGCTGCGTTGTGAGGCCTCACTACCCCCATCCCAAAGGAGGTGTCTCAGCCATATCAACAACATAAAAGAAAAGGTGGGCAGGGGTGTGTTCCAAGGCAACCTTCTCTGGGAAGATGGTCTGCAGGTTTGGAGTGTTTCTTTAGTCTGATCTGAACCTCAGTGAAGATGAATTCTTACTGTCTCTAGAATAGCTATCAAACCAGCAGAAGGAGACCTCCCACAGACAAGCAGATGTGCAAATCCCAGGAGATGCTCTCCCCGACCCCCACTCTCTCCTTTGCCCTGTGGCATATACAAAATTCCTGCTCCAGTCTTTCCAAAGTTTGTGTCACACATCTTGAATGTTCCACCTGTTACTATTCTTGCTCTCTTTCCAACTTAAACACGAGCAAGCTCCACCCCCATCCTGACTTCTCTGATTCTCTATAGGCCTCAGAAGAAAGTGCACCCCAACCTGGGGGCTCACTTGCACCTGCTGCCATCTGGCCCTAGTTCTGCAATCCTCAGGGTCCTCAGCTCTCTGGGAGTGCTCTGCCCTCAGGTACTCCTATGCCTTACACCCTCCCTTCCTGCCCGTGTATCCCAGCATCCAGCTCAAAAGCCAGTTTCTACAACTATCCCAGGAAATGAGATGGCTCATTCCTCTGTGCATCCCTTGTGCATATCCTGCTTTGATTGCAGATTTCCCAAATTGCTTTCCAATTATCTGTGCATGTGGCATTCTCTGGTATCAGTGTAGTTGCTCCTTGAGGGCACTGGCTGTTTGACATTGCCTTGAGCTGATTCTCAGATATTGTTGGTGGCAGAGTGTCCATTCAGTAGATTTAGGCCAGATGGGTGAGTAGAGGGTATCACAGAGTGAGTCACAACTGCAGCGGAGACATCCCCACACATTTTATAATAATAGAGCAAGTATATTCTTAATCACTGACTCATTTACTCCTCACATAAATCCCACCAGGGAGGTGTTTTTATTCCTTTTCTGTAGATGCCAAACCGGGGCTTACTTAGAGAGTAAGACGAACCGTATTGCCCAAGGTCTGACAAGTAACAAGTCAGAATTTAAAGCCCACTCCATCCAGGATCTCTAGGCCACTGTAGAAATACCTCTGCCCTTTGTGGGAGATTCTGACTTGTTGGCCTGTGTCTGACTAGCTGAGGTTGGACTTGAACAAAATGAAGAATTATGTAAGAGAAACAATTGCAGCAGAGTCTCCGAAGGGTCTGCTTCTAATAGGATTTACAAACCCGCTTCTCTGGCTATTGATAGTTCAAAGCCCTGAAGTGTAAAATCAAAATGAGGAGGACTTACACAACACAGCTCCGCATTTTGTTTAGAAATCCCAAACACACCTCACTGTCCAGGCTGGATCTTTCTTTCCTTGCACAGTTTTCAGACACTAACAGAATCTTCACTCATTATAGAGCCTTCATTTGGTGCTGTCCTTGACAATCATTTGTGGTTGGGTGAGGACAAAGGAAGTTGTCACCATGAGAGTTCACGGACTGCTTTTCCTCAGGAAGTTCTTCAAGGTAAAGCCCTATTCCACAGTCCACTCAGAACTCCTTTGCACTGTCATCTATTCCCACAAAAAGCCCTGCTAACACCAAATATACCGGACCCTGCTTTAGGTGTTGGGTTATTCTGGCAAAGAGGAGAAGACTCTTAAAACCATAAAACTTAGATTATTCAGGAAGATACCAAAAAATAACCTAATAAATAATATAAAAATATTTTTTCATTGCAATAAGTATTATCAAATAGTGCAATAGGAGGCACACTTTGGGGAGATTACTTGATTTTAGATAGTGTCATCATGGAGCCTTCCTGGAGGAGGTGTCATTTAGATAGAAATCTGAAGAAGGAAAAGCACTTGAGGGTGGAGGAAAGGAAACTGTAGGCACAGAAAGCCAGAAGTCTGGATGGGCAGCCATAGGGTGGACAGTCACATGCTTGTCTGAGGGCACACATGATCAGGGCAGCATCATATTGTCTCTAAAATGTAATTTGGAATTCCATGGTGCTGGTGCTCTGAGGAAGGGGGAACTGCTTTTATCTTCTTCTCAATCTTCAGTTTTATGAACTTCTAAGTTTCCTTCTATCACAGCATTCTATTTTATTCCTGGTGTGCACGGACAGATGTGAGAACACTCCTTTGGAGAACCTCCTAGGGTGAAGTCAAAAAAGAAGCAAACTGACATGGATGTTAACCCTCAAGCCATCTGCCAGCAACCAACGCATGTGGTTCAGGTCTGCAATGACCATGAACCTGGGGCATCTTCCCTGCACCAGTGCCTCCTCTATTTAACACCTTAGGGAGACAAGCAAGTGACTTTATGTGATGATGCCGACCTCTTCTCTCTGTATGGCCTCATAGGGTTCAAAGACAATCAGGGAGGTATCTGGAGAAGGTGACCAGGATGAGTGCAATGCCAGCTGATGGAAGAAGAAAGATGCACATGCAGGATGGAAGAAATAGTCTCACAGGCTTTGAAATTATGTGCCAGTGGGTTCATGCACACATGAAAATGAGCCAGGATAGAGCAGATTTATGCTGGAGATGAGTCAAAGTAGGCTCATGAAGTTAGCAGGAGACCAAAAACAGGGGACCCTGACAGTCAAGTCCAAGCACCTTCATCCTGCCTCTCCAGCCAATCCTTCCTCTTCTTTCTCTTGTATAAAGGAGACTTGTTCCCTTTCTCCCCAGGATGCTTTCACAGCTATTATGTCAATCCTTTCAATCACCTTGAAAGGTACAATCATTTCTATTTACCAAATGAGGAAATGGAGAATCTGGGGCTAACTTAGAAGGGGTGGAAGCAGAATTTAGATTCAAATCCCCACATGTCCTTAGCACAGCTGCATTTCTTTCTGCCTTGTTTTACTGCATGCAAGTGTTTGGGTCACTGCAAGGTTTGTCCCTTTGAATCTCCACACAGGTAGTTACCATGATTATCTCAGTTTTACAGACTTAACAACTTTCCCACTGTCACTGCTTAGAAGTGGCACGTGAAGTGCTCAAACCCAGGGATCTTCCTGCTGCTAACAATGCACTGCCTTGCTCCTTGTACTTGGTCATCGTGACTGTTAGACAATAATATAATTATTAATAATACTACAAAAATCGCTTTGGGGCAACATCAGAAGAGCAGAAGTGAGCAGTGAGCTAGGTGCTTAGGCAGCTGGCAGCGACACGTGCACCTTGGGGCTGCTGTTTGCTTGAGCACTGGGTACCTCTGAAGTCAGCGCTGTCAGCATAGATTCCACCAGGGAAAGGACAACACCCCTCAGTTTCTCCAGCCTCTCTGAAATCTGGCCAAGGAGCAGGTTTTGAGCTCAGCTCAGACAACCCCAGGGCCTCCAGGCCCCGGCATGGTACCCTCGCTATGCAGACAGAAGCAGCAAGGCCATCTCATGTGAAGATACCACCTTGTTCCTGACACCTTAGGCTTAAAATGGCCACCACTACCATTCAGCATCTGCCCAGGGGTGCGATGTAGGGAGAGAGGGAGAAAAAAGAAGGGGGGCCTGCAGGCTCTGGGCCAGAAGGGAGAGAGACTGGTGCAAAGCCTAAAAGAGCCAGCTCCTTGTGGGAATCCTTTGAAGTGTGGGGCCAAAAGCCCCGCTGTGTGGAATCAGAGGGGAGCTCTGGACACAGCCAGGGCCAGAGTACGGGGGACTGGCAGGTCTTCTTAGGCCTGGATCCCCCTGTCCTCAGCTGTGGGGGAGCTGCTGCTCAGGTCACACTGCTTGACATCAGTCACACAACAGTCTCTCAGAAGCCCCGGGGGAGGACCTTACATTTGGATTGTCCTGCAAAGGGTGAGCTAAAATCACATCCAGGAAAAAAAAATAATATTAATTCCCTCTTCAGTTCTCACCCAATCCCTAGAGGACGCCAGAGGCCGTGTGCTAGATTAGTTCCAGAGTCTCCGCAGCACCTCGGCCCTTGCTGAGAAGACCCGGCTCTCCGCAAGGCGAGGGCGTCCAGGCAAAACGCCCCAAAACCCTCCGGTTTCCCTTGTGCTCACTCTCACCTGCTGCTTGGAGTTTCGGAAGCATCACTTGCCTCTCTCAGCCGCAGGTCAGCCCTGCCCGGGACGCGGGCTCCGCGGGGCTCATGGCGGCGGCCATGACACCCACGCCCGGCGCGCCAAGCCTCGGCTCCACCCGGAAGCGCAGGCCCCGCCGCCCCACTCCCGCCCTCAGGAGCTGTGAGGTTTTTTTTTGTTTTTTTTTTTTTTAATATTTATTTTTCAGGCATACAAGAACCGGGGCACAGGCCAGAGATGTGGGGGGTGAGAGGACTCACCAGAGACAGAGCGGGGAGCACAGGCAGACTGACGAAACACACTGCTGAGGGGAGCAGCGGCGAGACAGGGGAGGTCTGCCGTGCCTCGTGGGCCTCCCACCGGCCAGCGGGGATCGAACCGGCGCGGCAGAGGCTGCGGACAGCTTCACAGCGCTGTGGCCTGCGCCACCAGGGAGGCCCCAGGAGATGTGAGTTTTCTCTGGGCTTGTGCGCGCCGTTCCCTAGGGCTTGGTAGGCGAGTTGGGGTCTGGGATGCTCACAGCTGCTTTCCATATAAACGGATGGTGACTGCGTCTCCGCTTTTCGCTGGTTCGGCTCAGGCTCAGGACAGGGTGTCAGGGATCGCTCCGCTTTTGGAAAACGGGGAGACGTGTTATGACATAAAGTTTCTCTTTCAAACCTTGCAACCTGAAGTTTTTAAACAGTGGAAGACACGCTGAATGTCTCAGGAGACCCAGCACCCGCTGAAGGTGGGAGACAGGCTCGGGGTTGGGGGGACTCAGCAGCAGCCCCTCCAGGAGCGGCTGGTGGGATCGATCTGGCTCCTGCGGCCATGGGGGCCCTGAGCTGCAGCCTTTCTCCAGAGCAAACATCCGTCTCTCTCCTCTTTGTCCTTAATGACCACAGCCAGAGGGGAGCGACTTTAACTCCCAAGGCGGCTGTTTGTATCCAGCCTGCAAGGAGAGGTCTAAATTGGCATTCCACATCATAATAAAAAAAAATTCCCAGCAATTATTAAAAGATTCTTATCTCTTGCTCCCTACGTGGATAATGAGGCCCTTCTCTGCTGGACTGAGACAGGCTGTCTCTGCTCTCACTTAATGAAACAGGACCAAGTTTGCAAATGAGCCTGCCCGGGCTCTCCCCTTAACCTCTGCTTGTCGAGTTGTACATCAAACCTCTTGGCTTCTGTCTTTCCTTATTAACAGCCCGTAATCTTAGCAGGGCCTGGACTCAGCTGGGCTCTTCCTCTTCGGGTGCACAAATCTGCTTTTTCTGGACGTAGAGACAAGGGCTTTGCGTTTGTCTTTCTGGCATGAAGTTTTGGGGGCCTCGGGGTTCTCCTGGTTTCCTCTAACAAGTAGAAAACAGGGAGCTGCAGTTAGAAGTGCTTCTGACTGAACCCTCTACCTGCAGGAATAGGTCCCAGGATGTGCGCCTTACCCAGCCTACTCCTCAGGGTGTGACCATGTCAGCTGAGTTATCACAGAAGTGACTGAACGCTATTTTCCAAGTGACTTCCCTGGTCCCCTTTTTGGACTCTCAGGGACTTTCCTGGACTTTGACCCTTTTTACCAAGAACCTTTGAAATAGGGATAACTTTGTCAAGTGGAGTGCTTGACAGCTTTCCTTTAAAGGCTCATCCCCTCCCTCCAGGGAGGGAAGGAGATGGTGGGAATTAATGGGAGAGGTTGCTCCAGCTGGTCACCATGGACACGGGCTATCGTTTGCACAACATGGAGCTGAAGGCCCCTTTCTGTAGAAGTTGTGGATCCTCTCTGCAGCAGTGTGACGGACACGATCATTTTGGAGAGATGTCACTCATCACTTCAGCACCCATCAGGAGTGCTGCATGTGCTCTTTGAGATTTTGTTCCACTTATCTGTTGTTGTATAGCAGAGTGCCCAGAACAGAGTGTCTTTGAACAAAATCCATTTCTGATACTTCATGATTGCATGGATCAGGAATTCAATCAGGGCTTGGTGGTGCTGTTCTGGGATTTCCAAGTGCCATTCAGATGGTGGCCTGCTTGGTCTGAAAGTCTGAAATGACTGCATTCACATGTCTGGTGCCGTGTGGAGGGCAGCTTCTCTAAGCAGGTCAACCAGCTTACCTGGCTCCTCTCTCTCCTCAGTGACTCTCCAGGGCTCTCTCCAGCCAACTATTGGACTCCTAGCATGATTGTTGAAGGACCCAAGAGAAAACATATCTGGAGACAGGTAGTGAGACCTGGTGACCTCTCATAGCCTGAGCTGATCCTCGTTATGCTTCACTTATATAATGGCCTGCTTACCACAGCCACCAGAGAGTCTGCCCAGATTCCTGGGGAACCCTTAGGAGTAACAGCTGGGTCCCCAGTCCAAAGCTTGTAGAAGAAGGTATTGGAAGAAATGCCTGGAAGAGATGGGCTTAGCCTCTTGATAGATGCACCAGAAGGTTAATGCTTAAGGGTTTATCAGTTCCTATATGAATCCAGCACCTGTTCCTGTATGAATTCAAGTTTAGAAAATGGTAATCGCAGAAGTATAATTTCCAGCTTCCACAGATGTAAAGAGAAACGAAGGTCTGCAGAGAGATGAATCTGAGGCCTGGGCTTCATGCCACAGGGACTTGAACAAAGACCTTAAAGTGTTGTTGATGACCCCCATGGACAGCCCTCTGTAGCTTGGAAAGTGGGATAATTCAGAGTCAAGAATGGAACTTTCACCCCACGGGATCAAGCTGGAAGCTGCTGCCTTCCTTTGCCTTGTATTGCCTGAGTCCTGGGGATACATTGAAAGCTGCGGTTACCCACCTCGGTCAAATGGAGTCCCACAGGGATTGGAGGTATGGCGTGTGTCTGCACTAGAAGTCTCTCTGTTATTATACTCTTAGCACTTGGCATTTGGGGCTGGGGTGCTCCTTCCTTCCTACCAGGGCAGGGGTATTACCTTGACTCTTCATGTCTATCATCGTGTGCTTTGCCAGTCCAGCACTCCTGAATGACAGCCTTGAGATGTTAGGCACACTATTTACTTCCATGTGTCCCCAATTCAACATCTGGAACCCCTATTCTATTTGCTTATCCTCAGAGGCACAAGGAGACAAGACTATTTTCAGTGGTTCCGAAACCTACCCATGTATCAAAATAACCTGGGAAACAGAAGGAAAATGCACAGATTTCTGGGCTCTCCTTAAAGAGGGCTTGGATGGGGACTCAGAAATCTTTATGTCCCCAACTCCTCCCTGGTAATTTTGATGTGAGTCTCTGACTTCTAGATACATTTTATTAACTCCCAGCTATGCTGGGTCCTCATTTCAAAGGGACAGGGCCAATTAGCCCTCTCAGTTGGTGAGACCAGCTTGGTTATTGAAGAGACAAAGGCTCAGGGTGTGTTTTCTATAGCTAGAGCCTGACCCATGACCTTAGCCAGCTGCCTTGCAAATGCCATTGGTCACCAGGGCAACCTAGCCAGGGAGGGTTAATGGTTTAGAGCAAATGCGTCTTCACCATTGGTGTGGGAGGGGAGGGAAAGACCACTATCTCCTAAGAACTGGGTGCACTGAATCTGCCCTTGCAAACAGCATCATCCTCTTTCATTCTAAATACACATGATGCAACTAGATTCCTCCTTGGCTCTTTGAGGCTTAAGACTGCCTACCATTCCCACAAAGAGTTACACCACTACCCTTTTCCTCTGAGGGGATTCTTGTTCAAACTAAGATAAAATAGTACCTGGTAACAGTTCTTAAGGCACGGGCTCTGGATTTAAACACCTGGGATGGAGTCTTGGCTTTGGTGTTTGTGAGCAGAGTGAATACAAGCAAGGGAATGAAACTTTGTGCCTCAATTTCCATGTGCTACCATAGTTGAGTAAAATTAGTGTCTATCTTGTTTTAGTAGAAAACATGAGATAGTCCTTATAAAGTACTAAACTTAGCACTGTACCTGCTACTTAGTAAGCACTCAAGAAATAATCACTGTTGTTGGGCCTCCCCAGTGGCGCAGTGGTTGAGCGCTGGGCTGCGAGGCTGCCCACAGCCTCTGCAGCGCCGGTTCGATCCCCAGCCACCAGGCAAGGGTCCCACATGGTGCGCAGACCTCTCCTGCCGCCCGCTGCTCCCCTCAGCAGTGTACTTCGTCATTCTGCCTGTTCTGTTCCCCGCTCTGGCTCTGGTGAGTTCTCTCACCCTCCCACACTTCTGGCTATACCCAGTGCTTGTATAAATAAATAAATCTTAAAAAAAAAAAAAAAAGAAATAATCACTGTTGTTACCATTGCTATTGGAGCTATGAGTGATAGATCCCTCTCACACGTGGCCCTTGTTCTGGTCCCCAACTTCAGGCAAAGGCATCATCCGACCTGAATGGCCATGGAATAATGGGGATTTCTTCCTCTCCCTCTGTCTCCTCTCCAGCCCACAGCCACCATTCAAATGTCCCTGCCCTCACCCATTCTTAGAATCCATAAAATGACTGTCCAACTTGGCCTTCATCACCTCTAGCTCCCTGCCTGCAATTACTCTTCCTCCTATTACTTCCCAGCTTGGTCCAGAGGGAGACTTCTGAGAGATGAGTCTTAATAATTAATTCTGCTTACAGAACTTATTAGTTTCTTCTTCCCGTGACACTAAGTTCAAATCCTTTGCTTGGTAACAAAGCTAACATACAAAGCCCTTCATGCATTGTCCCAAACCTCGCCTCCCGGTCACCCCTGACACTTTCCTCTGTGTAGTACATACCAGTAGGAATTCCACCTCTACAGGAGGTCTGTCTGTAGTTTTCTCTGCAATATTTTTCTTCTGGCCAAGATGCCCATCACCTTCTTTTCTCCCTGGAAAGCCTTGAGTCACCTTTAAAAGACTAAGTCCAAATGTCAGAAGTCTCTGTTTGATGTCCTTAGGTGGAATCAATCTCCTCTTTGTCTATACCTTTAACCCCCTTCTTCTATTGGAGGACTTATCTCAAAGCTATACATGCAAGTAGATGAGATTCAGAATAATATGTTTACAAACACAGCTTCTGAGGACATGCTGTCCTGGGTATAACTCAAATTCTAACTTGGCTGTGCCTTCATTTTCTCCTCTATAAAAAAGGGCTTCTGGAAATACTTCTTTCCAGAGTTATTGTGAGAATTAAATAGAATAAGATAAGAAGGATATGCAGCATTGCATACCAGTACTAAATAAAAAGTACTTTTTATAAAATTAAATATATACTTATAAATAAATATATTGAGTGGCATGTATAAACATTCAGTGACATGTAAACATATAAAATCATTTTTAAATATGATTTACTTTTATTTTAAATAAATTTAAATATAATAAATCTATTATAATACATCATATGGCTGATGCATTCTTTCAGTTGCACCCAGGACTTTGTCAGATGTATATACCACACTTTATTAAATAATTCCACATCTGTGTCTGCTTCCAAGTTTCTTTAGTAGCATAAGCAAAATTAAAATTGAAAACCTTGTGCTATAATTTTGTGAGATAGGTAGGTAAGTAGGCAGGCAGACAGACAGACAGACAGACAGATAGATAGATAGATAGATAGTAACCGTTATAAAATTTTCTTGGAGAAATTCCCAGTATAGTTGGGTCAAAGAGTAAGTACACTTTTAATTTGGATAGATTGTTAAGTTTTCTTCAAAAATACTGCATCGGTGTTTATTAGTAGGTCAAATCCTTGAAATCCATTTCCATGTTTGGAATTATTATTAATGTTCAAATGGCACTTTGATGGGTTAAAATCATTACTCCCTTTACACTGCATTTCTTTATTTATGAGTAATATTAAACACTTTTCATAGTTTTATCGACTTCTTTCCCCCATGAATTGCCTTTTCCAGATAATTCCTTTCTAAAATGAAGATTTCAGCAAAGAGCTTATTCTAACTCGTTTGGGGGTCGTTGCAAGGTTTGAAGGAAAACTGCATTGTGAGCATCCTGCAGATTGCTCTGAATGTTTTATTATGATTTGTGAGGAGTGATTGATCACAATCAAAAAATTAATTACCAATCAACCCTAGTAATTAAGTCATAATCATATTTGCATATATGTGATAATTTATGCAATCTTTAAACAAGGAACTTTAGGTGGGAATATTGATGGAGGAAGATCTGCTAAGATGTCAGCTATTGGGATAACTGGATCCCTAGTGGTTAGTTCACTGAAGTAAAGGAGAAAGACTGGGAGAGGGATGTTCACGGTCTGGGTGGCTTTTTTCTGACCCACTAACTGCACATTTCACCCTGACACATCTATTTACCATTACGATATTTTAGTTTAAAAAACTGGTAATAAAAATATGTTTGGCTCAGGGCAACTCCAGCTCCAGTGTACATATATAGCCTGGGTCTGGCAGATCTATGCTATTATATCCTCTTCCCTCACCTCTTTATTCACTTTTGTAATAGTCAAGTGATGTAAAGATTTAGGTCAAGGTCAGTGAACATTTTAGGGGAAGGGAATGATAGTAAATATATTTTTGCTCTGTGGATCATACAGTCTCTGCCATAACAAATCAACTCTGACACTCTATCTCAAAAGCAGACTAGACACAGGAAGAGGAATGTGCAGGGCTGTGTTCCAATAAAACTTTATTGACATAAACAAGCAATGGGTCAGATTTCACCCATGCACATAGTTTGTTGACCCCTGGTATGTAAATTCTTAGTGAATCAAGAATTTTGGGGGTTATTCCTATGGCAAAAATTTTAATCTTCCTAGTTTTCCTCCTCCCAGCTCTCCTTGCTCTTATTTTTCACCTCCTCTTTTAGCTCTTAATGTCTCCCCATTCTTTTTTTTAATAGCTGGGTAAGTTACATATAGCTTCAAATACCTCTGTATGTTTTTAAGTCTAAAGTGGTAATAATAGAACAAAATGAAAAAGTTATGAGGAAGAGTGAGCTCTAGAAAATTCTTTGAGGGCTACACAAATGTGTTTGTGTTGGGGGGAGTGCAAAATCTCAAAATGGGAAAGAGGTAAAAAAGCTACCCTGAAGTGAAATATTTACTTTTCAGGCTGTAGCTCATCTTTTATGTAGCTTCTAATCTATTGTAAACTTGTATATCTTATATATTATAAAAACTTGAATTCTGGTTCTGCCTGGTGAGTGGAGAGTTCTTCAGAGCTCTGTTCTCTTCATCTGGAGCCAGATCGTCTTTTGGTTATCACTGTTATTCACTAACTAGGTGAATAAGCTCTACCTACTTCTTTACCCAGAATGGTAGGCATACATACCAGCCATAATCTTTTTCCAGGCCCAGCTCAGTCATTTGGAATGCCTTGGTTAGCTAGAGTAATCTGAATCAAGTTTGATTTTGCAACATCATTCTCAGTATTTTCTGGACCAGCGACATCTAGATACACTCTAAAGTCCTAGCTGTGTGCTGTCCCATACTCCGATTCGGGCTTTCGTCCTAACACCACCATCCCTTGGTGCCTACGTCCTAGCATGGCAGGGTAGGCATTCCTGCTGTACAACCAGCTATCTGAAGGAAGCTGAATGTGATGCTCCTTTAAAATAACGTGTGTTGATAACTACATTGGTCTAGTGTTGTTTTATGTAGTCTATATACTTGTTATTATGGGTTGAATTATGTTCACTCAAAATTTATATTTTGAAACGCTAACCCATAGATGTGACTTTATTTGGAAATAGTGTCGCTGTAGATATAATTGGTTAAGGTGGGGTCATACCGGAGTAGGAATAGGATGACCCCTCAACCCTGCAGGACTGGGATTATACAAAGGGGATTTGGAGATGAACACAGGCAGGGGTATGTTATGTGAAGGTAAAGGTAGAGATCAATTTCCCAAGTTAGGATACACCAAAAATTTCCAGAAGTTTTCTAACCACCAGAAGGAATGCAGACTCTCCCTCACAGCCTTCAAAAGGAACCAGTCCTGCAAACACCTTGACTTCAGGTGTTTAGTCTCCAGGACTGAGACAAAGTTTTCTGTTGCTTGAGGTACTTGTTTTGGCAACTCCAACTGGGTCTCTTTATGTGCATTTCATTTTGTCCTCCCAAATACCCTATTACAATCGGAATAATAAATTGCTCATTACAATGAGGAGCAGTTATTATCCCCAAGGAAAGAAAAGATTCAACTTGGACAGTTTAAGTATCATTTTCAAGGTTACACAGATGGAATGAGGTAGGAAAAGGATCTGAACCACGCCATCCTAATCCCTATCCTGTGGCCTGATCCATTTTGCAAGATGGAAAAGCTCAGGGAGAGAAAGACCACAAAGTCAGTCCAAGGAGCACTCAGTTCCTATCAGCCTCAGTAAATGAGAAGCTACAAGAGATACGGAAGGTGGGATGTTGACAGTGCAGCAGTTAAATGGGAGAGAGCAGTTCAAATGGACAGGGGGTTATTTGTGGGTGTTGCTGATTCAGATCTCGGCCTTGCAGGTCTGAGTCATCTGTTTGTCCTCAATCCTCTGTGCTCCCAAGCGATCGAAGCGCTGCCCTGTATCAGCCTCCCTGAGTCTGAGCTCTTTGCCTGTAATCACTGCCCTGTTTTTCTGCATGACAGCCTTGGTTAGGAAGCCAATTGGTCCTTTCCTCACGAGGATTCTATGGAAGCTACTAGAAACACACCCCAAACCAATTTTGGGGCTTGGATCCATCATGCTGAGAGTTAGCAGGTCAGGCCAGAACTGAGTTCAGAGGTTAATTGAAATCAGAAGTTTGGAACCTGTTAAAGTGTTCATTTAATTATGTGCAACTCCTCCCTTGTCCTCCCCTCTTTGCCTTCACTCTGGAGCAGTCAACAGTGAGAAAAGGGCCCTTTCTGCACACAGATGTTCACATTTAGCCTGAGACATCAGCAGCACTTGTCTATCACTGTACTCACCTGAGAAAATATAAACCCACCTTCTCAGTGCTCCAGGAGATGGTGTACTGGAGATGAGAGAGCTGTGATATACCCAAAGTCCTTCCTAACCTAGAAGCAGCGGGGAGCTGGAGGTGTCTGGACGCAGAAAGTTTATGCTTGCTCCCAGAGTGATTGTAAGAAAACTTGGCAAGGTTGCAGCGTTCATCTGACTTCACATTCACCAGTTGTATGTGCTCAAGAAAGCTTTGTATTTTCTCTCGTCTCATATGCCTGATTCTCAAAATAGGAATAATACACAGACCAATGGAATTTTGCATCTGAAACAAAATTAATACACTATTTGGAGACAACAATTATTGAAGCAAGGCTGGTTCCTTATGAATGCTCTGTTATTGATAATCCAGGGCTTTCCCTTCCTGCTCCTTGCTCCTCTCCATTAAGACAAACCGGCAGACAGTAGCTCCAGGTTCTGATTGATCCTTCTGTTAATGGCCCTGACTTTGTCAGACATTGTCAGACTTCAGTGTGAATTGTTGGCTTGGACTTCATTCTCTACAGAAAGACAGGTCCCATGTGAATTAGATCTCAGCTTCCAGAATTCACTGTTGTGACCTTTCCTGCTCATTTACTAGGTGGGCTTCCATTGGCCTGAGGCAATTAATGTATTTCACAGTGTGTTTTGTAGATTACATCTGGCCGGATGTTCCTCTGTGTGGGTTCCTTAAGCAATGTGGGAGGGAAGGAACACCCTCATATACATGGAATTTCAGCCAAGAGACCTGGTGTTTCAACCCCTTCCTCTAGACCAAACACCTCTATTGTTGCTCTCAGGGAGCAAGATTTATTCAGACTGAAAGCAAGAGGCAATGGTTCCAAAACCCGTTTTGATATATACCCACTTCTGTTCAGTATATGTCAAAGATTACTCCTCTTGATGGCACAGATTTCAGTGTCTGTCCATCTTGCAAGAAAGAGTCCAATTATAGATCTATTGCAAAACACTATATGGGTAATTCCCAAAATAACCACATGAGGGGTAATGGTAATATCCAGGGGATCAAATGTTCTTGTTTGTCAGAGATAGTGCCACCCACCATCCCATCCATCATCACCCCTTGCTACCCAGTTAGAACCTGAAAGTATTTGATCATCCTAGTTATGACTCAGAGCCAAGGCATGTTCCCCAGTTGCCCAGTAGATCACATGGTTTCAAGAGGAGTCTATGGGAGCACCTTCTTCCTCAGGTAAGAGGATGAAGGACAGTTGTTGAATGCTATCATGAAGAGGTCAACTACTTCACCAGATGGGTCCAACAGTCATCCAGAAATCATTAAGAAAAAGAATTGGGATAATAAAGGAGCCACTAGGTTGAGTATGTTCTCTCCCTTGATTGAAGATCATGGCTTCTAAAACCCAGCTCACATTATGGGTGTTGACCATGTGTGGAGTATGGTGGAAGATGATGGTAAGGTTGGCCCACCTTGGCCTTGCCTTGCAGGATACAGTGCTTTATTGAAGCAGGAGGTTTAGTGTAAGTGATAACAACCATAGCAGAAAGAATGGGGGAGATATAATAGCTTCTTTAAGTGAAGTATTTAGTATATGCTGGCTTTTGTACTAAGCACAGCATAGGCATTGTCGTATTTCATTGTCACATAGTCAGCTGAACAAAGACCTATTGTCACAGATGAGAAATGGATGTTACAGAAAGAGAGTGACTTGTCAAGGTCACACAGTCAGAAAGTGGAGAGAGAACGATTTTTGAAATCTGGTATGTCACAGTCTGAGTATTTAATTATCACATCACCCTGTCTTTTTAATATGGAAATATTTATAGCTTGATGATATGAAACCTGAAAATTTTCTTTCAATAACCCAATGATAGCCCCAAATAAAAAATGGTAGGGATAGTATAGTAAAATAAAATTGGTTACCTCATATTAATTCTTGAAGCTTGATGATGGAAATGTGGGTATTCATTATACTATTCTTTTTTCTGCCTATGTTGTGTTTAATGATTTCCAGTAAGAAGTTAAGATTATCACTTTTGTATATTTAGCATTAATTCTCAGGGTATTATTTTGAAAAAATAAGAGCATTATCTTGTTTTTTTATTCCTTATCAATTTATCTTTTAATAAATTGTGAAAATGAGAATTTTGTTTTCCAATAGTTTCAGTTCTCAGAGAGTTTAATTAATTATGGCCTTAAGTTCTCTTGAAAATATTGTGTCTAGTTTGTACAAGATAAATCAACTGAAAACTTAAAGATTAGGTAGCTACCTAGAGTTTAATGAAAAAGACAACCTTGCTTTCATTAAATGATTAGTATATGTTTCAAAATAGAAATTATCCAATGGGAAATTTGCATAGGGATGTACATTTAAGAACATAAAACAAAAGATTTGCAAAAGAAATTGGATTAGATTATTAATAATTTGCCATTTCTTTCTGGATAAAAGGTATGCCACCCTGTCTTTTGGGAATTATTAGTCTCCCAGTTTCCTCCCTTTTTAGGAAACATCTTTTCCAAAGTCAGTTGATCTAAGACTCTGCTCTGTGCTACTGTTGCCCCATTGAGGTGTTCCTACTTTGCTGTGATTGAGCTTTCCCCTCTAAGCCAGATCATTCCCGTTTTGCCTTTGGTTGCCATTTTGCTCAAAAAGTATGAAGTATGGAAAAGATTCTCCCTGCACAAAAGTTAAAATAGTTTTAACATCATGTCAAAGGAACATCAGTGGATGGCAGATGGTGGTGGTGGTAGTAGAAATTCTAACAATGATGGTTGTGACAGTGGTAATAATGAAAAGGAATGGCAGTGATAGTAAAATTAGCAAAAACTAAGTGGTACCTTGTATGTATGGACCACTTCCAATTATGAGCCATTTGTACATAATAACTCATTCAGTCCTCACCATAATTCTTGACACCTGAACTAAGGTGAAGCAAGGAGCTCCTGGAGATACAGTGTAAGAATTGCTCACTCCTGGGGATGGGAAGAGGGAGCATCTCCTTAAATGTAGCATCCCTGATGCCTCAATGACCCCAATCTAGTCCTAACACTGCCCTGTGAGGTTTATGGGGGTGAGATAGTCAGTCACCATCATATGGACATTTTACAAAACTTAAGTGAAACTTAAAGGGTATTGATAAGGGTCTGGGGCTGACCCAGCAAGAAGCATAACAAGAATTCTAATTCAACACCTGTTGTCATCAAATCCTGTGCTTTTCCTGTATTTTCTTTACTTTTTTACCACCCTTTTATAAGGGACTTGGTGATAGAGTTAGTTATAGGGCCTAATGTTATAGTGGTTTCTCAAAATCTCAGTCTTGTATTGGGAGAGTCTTAAGAAATGTTGAAGGAAGGGAAAGAGGATGAGACAGGAAGGGGGGAGAGGGCAGGAAGGGGGGGAAAGAAGCAAGAGTGGAAAGAAGGGAGGGAGGAGGGAATAGGAGCAAGAAGAAAGGAAGGAAGGTCACAGCTTGTCCAGAAGTCAATATGAGGAGCCACATTGTCCCTGATAACCCTTTCTGTGCATTAGGCAGGACATTGTTTTGTTTACATGACAGAAATCCAGTTCACACTAGCAAATTCACACAGGCGAAAGTGGGAATGTATTTTTTTAATGTATGTTTGTAGTAAAAGGAACACTGAAAATCAAACTTCAGGTAAAGCATGGTGTTGGAGGTGGCCACCCCATGTAGTGAGCAGAAGGGCCTTGACCTGAGTCCCTAAGGCATGTGAAAACACATGTGTCTCGGAGGAAGACCTCTGAGTGACAGGACTTGGTGTTGAGAGCCTGGAAAGTGACCTGCGTGGAGTTAGGCTTCTACATCTCCACAGTCTGAGAATAACAAAATGGAGAGACCCTGCGCAGTGAGCAGAAGGGCCTTGACCCAAGTCTTTAAGGCATGTGAAAACACATGCATCTCGGAGGAAAACCTCTGGGTGACAGGACTTGGTGTTGAGAGCCTGGAAGTGACCTGCGTACATCTCCACAGTTTGAGAATAGCAAAAATAATGAGTGAACTTCCCAGGCTCTGGCTAGGGGGCGATAAGATTATGTGCGTGGTACCCTACTGTCTGAAGTAAATACATAATAGTAAGAAAATAGACTAATCACTCATACATGTTATCATTATATGGTATGCTTTGATGTTACACCTGCTGCAACTAAAATAGTATATAATGAGCACTAAGACAATCAAGATTTACTGCATGCTGGACATGACAGTCCCCCATATCTGATTTCCCTCTCCATCATGTCCCAGGTTCGGACTCACTAGAAGTCCATAGCATGGATATAACTAGTTTCAAGAATAATTGAAAATGGAAAATTGAGCTCTAACAGCACATCAATATCATCTTTTCTACAAGGTTCATGGGCTTCCTGCTTAAAAAGACATGCAGACAACTGATATCACACACTGGAATTGTCATGATAAATATTCAGAGGAGGCCTTATTACCTGTGTGGTGACAATCACATTACCCAAAAGAATATGATATGTTCATACATTTCTGTGCCATAGGGTTTCCAGGGATGGAGAATAAATATCTAGTAATAGACAGAAAAACAGTCAAGAAAAATATGGCATGATAGGATGGGTGGGATTATGACAAGTGCAAGTATAAAACAGGGCTTTGAGGGAGGGAATGATATTGAAAAATGCCTGGAACAAGGGGACTTCAGAGCATGACCAGCCATTGTGTTTGGCTTGATTGTAGTTTATAATTCATGTTATCATGAGAGTTAGGAAGAAAAAGAAAACAAAAGTATTGTGGTAGATAACTTTGAATATATAGATAAGAAATTGTATGTGGTTTTTGTATCATTCATTTTTTTCACTTATTCAACAGTAAATATTTGTAGAACACTTGTTGGACATCTAGATGCAAAGATAATCATGAAACACAAATAGTTCCCAGTTTAGAGAAGTTGCTCATGTGAATGGGAGCTGGGAATAGCTGAGGGTTTCTCTTCTTATTCATTCTGTACCTATTACCTGGAAAATCTTCTCT
The DNA here is from genome assembly GCF_014898055.3 of Talpa occidentalis. Taxonomy (NCBI): domain Eukaryota; kingdom Metazoa; phylum Chordata; class Mammalia; order Eulipotyphla; family Talpidae; genus Talpa; species Talpa occidentalis. The sequence goes on from NW_023600993.1 coordinate 92,424,890, forward strand.
CCACTTCTTTTCCTGTTAACTTTTATGCATATTTCAAATGTCTGAGCTGGAACCATATGCTCTAGGAAGCCTCACCTAACTAGGTGTACCTGCATCACCCATGTATATCAAAATGTCCCTCCAAGAACATCTATCTGCATATCTTTGTTGTCAAAATGTATTATTTTGAAATTCATAGTTGTACATTCATATATCTTGCTAGACATTGAAGCAAAGTCCATATTGCATTTATTCTCAAAATAACTCTGGCAGACATAGAGCTGAACCACCCAGATCATCCTTCATGGAGAGACTTGTCTCAGCTGTCAGTTCCTTCAGGGTCTGTTTCTGCTGTGGAGATCCATTCCTCTCTAGGGAGTGCTTTTCCTATAGCAGCCCAGTGCCAACAATCAATCAAGTTCAATATGGGACAATTTTGGGGAACCATGCACACTTAAGAGTTTCCCATTCAGTTGTCCAAGTCTTTGTCTGGCCTCCACCAGAAGTCAACTTCTCTGTCTGTCTAATCTCATTTTGTGTCTCTCCCTTCCAAATATATCCAGTGCTCACAAGCACTGAATGTCAAATTGTATCTCAGCATCTGCCTATAGAGAGCACAGCCAGTGACTCCTTAGCATCTAGAACTAAGTCTGTCACATAGCACATAACAGGACACAAGTGGCTTTTTGTGCAGATATAGAAGTTGAAAACCACCAAGGTTAAAAAGTTTACTCATACATTTAATAAAAGTTAGGTGCCTATATATTGTGTGTCTCTGTTCTAGGCACTAGATTTTGGCATAGATGGAGTTGACCTTCGGTATCTTCAAAAACAGTGAATCAGGGCAGGGGCCTAGTACAAGATTATCAAAAGTTAAGGAGAATGAACATTGAAGTGGGTCAATACTATGTTAAATATGACATAGAGAAGTTAGAACTTTTTTTTTTCTTTTGAGAAACATAGAAGGGAAAAATAGAAAGAGAAAAAGTGTTACTTGCTTGGCATGACTAAGACTGCTGATGCTTATAATATCTGGGTTCTCCTGCACCTTCAGGCACCTTCTATTTGACTGCAAATTCCAACTTTTTCACCAAACTGGAACAAAGTAATTATTTCTAACCAGTGTTATGTGAGCAGAAGTGATGTGTATCATTTAAAATCCTAATCCATAATACTGTCCCTTGAAAATCATCTGCTTTATCTTTCCCCATCTTGCAACAGATAGAGAGAAATGCAAGAACCCAGAACCAAGAAAGTCCATGCGATAGAATAAGCTTGTATCCCTGAATGACTTGAATGGCACAGTGACCCTCCACTTTGACCTTTGCTACACTCTGATGGAAGCAAAATGTAAGTAGATATTACATGAAACCACTGAGATTTTGTAGTTGTTTAGTAAAGTCAGTTGTCCATTATAACTAATATTTGTGCTACAGAATGTAAGAAAAAGTTTCTCTTCTCAGAATGGAAAAACTTTGATTATATTTAGAGGCTGAGGGGATGGTGCCATGGAAGATAAATTGAGAGAGCAAATGAGAGAGTGGATAATTGTTACTGCAAGTTCCCTGCAGCCCAGAAGGAAGTGACCCAGAACAGGATCCTCTTTCTCCTCTGTTTTGTTGTCAAGAATGAGAATATTGGTCATTTTCATGTTAGTGGTTTTACTACTAATTATTAACTAGAGAGAAAAATATGAGAATGGAGCAAGGATAATAAACACATGGATGTAACAAAGGTTCAAGAATCAATGCTGTTACACACATGGCGTTTTGCAGGGAAAACTCATAGGAAGACCAACAGGAGTTTAAGTTCCAGCTTTGCTATATCATAGTTGTAAAATATAAAACTATTTATTATGAGATATTTCAGTGGTAATAAGGTAAGTTGGTAAACATCTCATATGTATTATTTCCTGTGTGTGATGATACGAAGAGATGCATGTCAATTGCCCAGGAAAAGGTGTGGGAATTTTTTGGAAATCATAGCAATAAGTAATGTTTATTGAACAATTACTTAGTCAGACAATGTTCTAAGCAGAGTATTGATATTAGCTCATTTATTTCTCATAATAACTCAGTGAGGTATGTTCTTTTGTTACCCCATTTTATATATTTGAGGTAAACTAAGGTACCAGGGCCAGGCACCAACAGAATCTCTTACAGATATTAAAAATGTAAATATAATAATGCATTAAATACACAATAAGTACTCAGTAAAGCTAGCAAAATAAATTACAATTATAGCATGTTCTAAAATTTGTAGGAAAACCAAGTCTTGTGGATCTAATTCTGAGTATTTTATTTGTTTTTCATAGGAGAACTGGGGTGAAGGCCAGAGGTATGGGGTGGGGGAGATGGATGAAAGGATTCATTAGAGACAGAGTAGGGGACAAACAGGTGGATCTACTGAAATACACTGCTGAGGGGAGCAGTGGGCGAGACAGGAGAGGTCTGCTACACCATATGTGGGTTAGCTACTCAGGCCATAGCAGTGATAGCGCTGAGACTTAACCCCTTGGCCACCAGGGAGGCCCTAACTCTGAATATTTTAACTAAGAAGAAAACCTTATGATTTGTTTTTAGTCGTTCTCCTTCTCCCTTTCTTCCACCCTTTATGGCTATTTGTTCTAAGGCTCAATTCCTCCTTCTCTGAGAATAGCTCTGAGTAGGAATAATTAAATGGGAACCATTGTTCCAGACTAAATTTTTCATCTCTGAAATGCTAGGCTTTGCTTCAGGAAATCCCCCAAATGAACATTAGCCACCATTGTTGTTTTATGTCTTTAAGCTATACCACTTATAGCCCCTGGGTCAGGTGATAGACATCTTGTTTGTATGACGGTCCCCAAGGGGTGAACTTCAGTCAAAGCATGTTACCCTGGAAGACTTGGAGCCATTTTAGCTGCTCAATGGAGAACACATCCCAGGATACAGGCAGGTTTCCAAGACAACTGGGGTTTGATGGTTCATTGAAGGGTGGCCAAAGCAGCTGCATCTTGGTGCTCTGGAAGTCTCCAACTATTCTGCAAGAGCCTTGGGTTCAGGAAATCCAAAACATATTTGCTACAAACATTTTTCTCCTCAATTTTTAATCATGTATATATTGCAAGGGAAATGTATCCCATCTGTTTTTTTTATTCATTTATACTTATATCATCCAAATAAAATTTTGAAATTTATTTGATGTTCCACACTTAAAAAAAAAATTCACTGGAACGGAAAAGCATGTTGGTAAAAGGCAGTGCTTCTGCTTCTCACGCTGCCATGCTGTGGTCCCTCCAGTGGCCTCAGAGTCCACACAGTGAGTTGTCCATGTCCTGGATTCCTTTGAGGTACCATCCCAGCTCTTACAAGGACAGATGCCATGGGTGATGAAGGGTTCTTCTCATTCTATTAATCACAGAAACTTGGCAAAGAGGAGAGGTTAAAGGACCTCAGATATCACCGAGTCCAACCTCACTGTTATTACACAGTTGAGGAAACTGAGCCCCAGAGGGGACAAATTCTCTGCCTAATGGCACATGGTTAATTAAAGGCAGATTTGGGGATATAAACTCAGGTCTCCTGAGCCTATAAGCTGCGCAGCAGTGTTCCTTCTACTTTCTGTTGTAAAGTATCAAAGCACCACTGCAAGATCAGACTGCAAGACCAAAGACCTAAGTGCGTTCAAGAGTTAGAGACGGTTTGTAATGGGCAGGTGGGCGAGGGGCGGAGATCACAGAGACTTTAAAACAGGCTCCGTCCCTCAAAGATCACAGGCTCTTGGGAGGAGATAGATGGCTTTCATAATGCAGTATAGTGACATTCTTGATGATGTTGACCTTGGCTATGATACTTAATGGCTCAGAGCCTCTGCTTCCTAATCTGCAAAATGGGTTAAAATTAGCTTTGGGCTATTGTGATAATTAAATAAAAGCCTAGATATAAAAATACTTAGTACAGAGGCTACCATGCAGCAAATGTTCAAAATGTATTAATTCTTAGTATTACTATTGTCACAATGACTTAGTGATCTGACTTTGTGGCATGGTGTATCCTAAACTCTGTTTGGTGAGCACTATTTCCAGATGTGAATTGCCTTATAAAAAATAAATGAATGTGAGGCAATGTCCCATATTTTCACATGTTTTGAAAATACCATATCCTCCACTGTTCTCTTGGAAATTCTTAATGCATGATACACAGTTGGTAAGGTCTCTGAGAAGGCACGCAAGAGAGAAAACTGTCAAATTTTGTTGGATGCAAACATTGCCAGAGGTCACTGATCTCCTTTCTAAGAACACTCGTAAAGGAATAGACTGTTTCTGTTGCACTTCAGTTTTGAGGATGAAGGGACTGGAGAGATAAAGGGGGATATGAAGCTCCCAAAACATCTGGGCAAGGTGACAAAGATGAGCGCTTAGGAGCATTCACCCTCGAAAGGGGCACTGCATTGTGCAGGACTGTTCAAGCAGAGAGGGCTGGTCAGAGGTTATCGTGGACATTCCTGGACATGGAGTCACAAACGTGCTGAGGAAATGCCCGAGCCCAGCCAGGCTCTCTCTCTGCACCGTCTGCTATGGGCATGAGCCAACAGTGCTGGCTGGAGATTGTGAGACCAGCTGACTTTCCCCCCCAAGGGCAGGAAGCATGCTGGGTTCATTTTTACATTTACAAGGCCTAGTGCAGGGCCTGGGACTAAGTGGGACTCAATAAATGTGCAGTGAGTTGAGACCAGATCTAAGTGGATGTGAAAAGCCGTGATAAGGAATCTGGATGTTATTTGGCAGACAGTGGGGAGCCGTGGAAGCTTGTTGCTCAGGGTAGTGACGTGTGCAAAAGGGCACTTAGAAAGATTGGTTTGGCAGCATGTGGGGGATGGAACCAAGAGGAGAAAGATTCTAGAGGCAAGAATCAACCATGCATTGTTTCAAACAAAAAGAAAGGGCACTCAGGGGTAGACAGAGGAATGGCCATGCTGAGGAAAAAGCAGCTGCAAAGGTAGAAACTTAATGAAACTTTCTGTACCTGTAATTAGTTGTTGTTGTTTTTTTTAAGTTAAAAGAGAAAAATTCACACAGGTTCACACCTGATGTTATGTTGTGCAGAGGGCAAGAGAAAGGCCTAGATGCTCTGAGTCTTGAAGCCCTGGAAGATGAGAGGAAGTAGAGAAGGGGTTGCAGATTGACTTGGGGACAAAGTTCAGTTTTCAGCTTGAGTGAGGTTGGAGCTGCTGGCAGGCATGCCAGGGCACGAGACAAGGAGCATCTGGGAATGTGCAATGGAAACCTGGAAGGTAAATTAGGAAAAGGAGGTTTGGGATCCACCTATGAGGGCTGAGATCTGAAGCTCTGTGTATGCATGAGTATGGATTTGAGATGAGAAAGGAAGGGAAAATCTGGGATAAGTGCATGAGGCGCTTCTGTTACTCAGCACTGTCCACAGCTACAGCCTGGCACAGTTTGTTCCTTGTCCACCATGAAGGAAGATGCTACCCACAGCCATAGCTCCATCCAGATCCCAAGTCAACCCTGCAGACTGATTTAGTGTCCCCCACAGGTGGAGTCTGGATGTGTCCTGTTCTTTTACCCCAAATCCCTACCCGCCCACTTGGTTGGATTTTTTCACACTGTCTCAGGAGTTGTCTTAATGCAACCTCGAGAACCTGGCTGCTTGGATTTGAATCTCAACACCAAGAGAGCAGAAAACAATTTGGCTCTTTCTTCTTTTCCATTTTTCTGAAAATTGAGAATAGAAATAACATGTAGGTGATAGGGTTTGGCTAGTAAAAGTAAGTGTAAAGCAGTTAGAAAGTTATCGACATAGAATAGGAACTTAATGTAGTCTGACTATTACTATCATTTCTTTTATCTTGTCAGTCATTGGTACCCAGGACTGATGACTGGGTTTGTGTTTGTTTCTCCACAATTTGCCCAGAACCCTGTTCCCCTTGCAGGATCTAAATTACTAGTTTTTATTGTGCTGGGGATCTCCTGAATCTAGCTCTGACTCACCCCCTACCTTCTTCCAGACAGCACTCCTTCCATCACTGCCCAGGGACATCGGCTGCCTCACCCTCCATCCTCCTTCATTCATTTATTTATGAAATTGCCCACTCACCCGTTTATTGAGCATCTACTTTGTGTTACATAGACAACTAGACTGGAAACTGACCTATCCTTGTGTGGATACTGGGACCCTATGACTTCCTATTGTGAGACCTCTGCCCTCACGTGAATTCCTAGCGTGCTCCGAGACTGAGCTGTTGGACTCCCCCAGCAAAATGACTGTGCTTTCTTGTGTCTTCCCAGACTCATGAGTAAATGGCAGACATAGAGTAAAGCCCAGACCATCCATGCTGCTGACTTGGGAAGATACACAGAAAGGTCAGCCTTGCTTACACCCCATGAAGACACAGGCTAGAAGACATCCGCTTCCCCATATCTGTTCACATCTGCCCTGATACCTCATAAAACCTTCCCCCAGATAGTCATTAACGAGGTGGCAACATGGATCTCAGGGGCCCAGGGGGGATGTTCCGTTTGATGTCCTGCCCGACAGAATTGCTCTTTGTGAAAGCTTGAGGCTGCTTTGAACCCCCCTTGGCAGTCCCTCTTTGTGAGCTTAGACATGAAGTCTGAGGACTATAATTGTGTGGGGGAAGCAGAGCAGTGGAGTGTTGGGGCTGGGGGTGGCAGGGTAGCAGAGGAAGATTACCAACAGGAACAAAAGTGCCACATGGCTAATATGAAATGGTCAGTCCCATCCACCTCTGCACCTTGCTGCCTGGTGTGGACTTCTTATGTGTGTACAACCAAACTTCTGGTCAACCAGGAAGGACAGGAAGGGCTTTGCTGCTTTCTCTGCAGTAAACTTATATCCCTGTGTAATTGCAGATGTCTGTTTTTCTCTCTGTTCTTGTACAACATTCAGCACCATTCCTGGCATGTGTGAATGCTGAGAAAAATTTGTTGACTGAATAAATGACTAAATGGACCATGTAGCAGGAAGAAAGGACCTGTGAACTTTCATTTTCTCTTTTCTACCCTTGACATCTGAGTGTGGCAAAGGATAGGGAAGAGGCTCACGGGAAGGCTGACGCCACCATTTCTGAAGAGGTGACCTTCTGCTGCCCGAGATGAACAAGCCCCCAGAGCAGGGTGACATAGGGAAACCAGCCTGACTGCTCAGCCAGGTGCAGTGAGCCCTTCTCTCCCCTGCCCCCGATATACACACTCCGTGGTGGGAAGCAGACCATGCTGTGGAATGGGGAATATCACTCAGTCCCTCCCAATGGAGACCATTAAGTCATATCACCTGGAGCCCAGCCGAGACATCCACACGTACTTCAGTGTCTGCCTGTATGTATTAGAAACCATGCATTTCTCTGCCCTCTGGAAATCACCTGCTGCTCAGTGGAAAGACGCAATATTGTGAAATCAAGAGCAGAGTGCTTTTGAGCTCTGGCTGTCACAAGGCATTTTTATTTATTTATTATTTATTTATTTTTAAAGATTTATTTATTTATTTATGCAAGCACTGGGTACAGTCAGAAGCACGGGAGGGTGAGAGAATTCACCAGAGCCAGAGCAGGGAACAGAACAGGCAGAATGACCGAAATACACCGCTGAGGGGAGCAGCGAGCACGGCAGGAGAGGTCTGCATTCCATGTGGGACCCTCGCCCGCGGCCGGGGATTGAACCGGCACTGCAGAGGCTGCGGGCAGCTTTGCAGCCCAGTGCTCAACTGCTGTGTGACCAGAGGAGGCCCCACAAGGCATTTTTAAACATCTCCTACATTGACTCTTAGTCTTCACAGCGGTGCAAGGTGTGGCGGCTACTCGCCTTCTCATTTACACACAAGGGCAATATGGCCCAGGCCAGTTAGTTCACCACTCTTGTTACCAGAGAGGGAAACTAGCTGGCCTGGATTTCCCAGCAGTCTGAGGCAGAGCTGGGACTGCACCCAGGCAGAAGGCCCCCTGAACGGCACTCTTAAGCCTCGTACTCGATGATCAGACCCGTGATCACAGCCATGTCAGCACTAGTGACTTTGCATGGGAGGTCTGTCATGTGCACTACGCTCCAGTTTTCTCATCTATTAGAAAAAGTCCTTGTGGCCCACAAGGAGCCAGCAGTGTCCGGCAAGCAGAAGGGGACTTCTCCCATCAGCTCGGCCGTTGGGACAAACTCACGAAGGATGCTTTTGTCACAGTTTCTGCAGAGTCTCGTTCTCGGGGGATCTAAGAATCTATCAGGAGACTGTTGCCTCTCATGCTGAGGGCGGAGGCATCCTCAAGGTGAGCCCAGGGCAATCTCATTCAGAAAACAAACGTTTATGGAGCTGCAGCAAGAGGCTGGGCAGCGGCCGATACAGCGTCAGGGACTCTGCAGTTGGTTCATTAGAAGCTGAAGCCCCCTTGGAGGCCAGCAGGGAGCGGGGCTAGAGGGGAGAGCAGTGCAAAGGCCAGCTGGCTCTGCAGCAACAAAGTCAACATCTCCCCAGATGTCTGCCCCGGGGTGGAGGCCATTAGCTCCAGTTTACCTGCTCACTTCATTTTTCAAAATTAGCCACAAAAGTCTCCCTTGGAAACACAATGGGCAGCACTGCTCGGCGGGGGCTAAAGGAAAACAAAGCCTATCTTTTCCATGCACTTGTTTGGAGTTTCTGAATGTCCCCCAGAGCCCATGCCTTGGCAGGCCCGTTCTGATGGCTTCTAGGTAGATGTCTGTGTGACCCCACTTTTCCTTGGGCTCCCACAATCACCTCAGTGAAGACCAGGCTCATGTCCCTTTCTGTCGCCAACCTTACCAGCGCCCTGACACTTTGCCCAGCCAGGCACTGACTTTCTCATTTTCTTGCTCTTTTTTCCTGGGGGATAATATTACAGTTTAAATTCCTGGGTTCACTTTGAGGGTTGCTTAGAGACGGTATTAGCTTTCCACCACCTGATTTAATCTCTTCTCTCACTCCCACCTCCCCCACGGCTGCTGAGACAAGGCAGAGGGCAGAGGGGAGAGGTGAGGAGGTTACACACTTGTCTGCGGTGACATCTTTTCATCAGGTAGTGGGGAGAGCACAGTCAGACGGGAGTGGCCAGCTGTCGGTCAGTGGGGCTGTGACAGGTTGTCTGTCTGGTTGTTGACTGTCTGTACAGCTCAGTGTGAGCTTCCATGGGAGAAGTGTGTGTGTGTGTGTGTGCGTGCGTGCATGCGTGTGTGTGTGTATAAGCAGGGTGATGAGAAAGGGAGAGTGTATGAACAAAAATGGAAACACTACAGTACAAGTTATGCAGTTGAAACTTTCTGGGCAAAGTGCATCTTCGTCCTAGGAAAGTGATTCCAGCCTACATTCTGCATCCACAGGAAATTATGTGACAGCCTACTGTGTGCTAGGAGACTGCCCAAATATGAAAGACCTAGGAATGCTTGTAAGAGAGACCTGAATATAACCCAGCTGATAAGAGGACTCCCAGCTAGGAGTCATTGCTTTCCACTTTTAATCTTTGGAGCATCGAGGAAATAGGAGAGATGCCAGAGGATTGCAAACTGGGCCTGTGGAAGGTTTTTATTTCCGCCTAGTTGAGGTATTACTTACGAATTAAGCCTACAGGTTAGTGTCTCTCCCAGCTAGAATGGAAGTACCACAGGCTAGGGACTTTGCTTTTATCTTTGCTGCCGAAGGATCTAGCATAGAAAACAGTGCCTGATTCTTAGTAGGTTCTGACTAATGTTGGTTGACTGACTATCCCTAGAGGAGCAGACTTCAACTTTCAGCTGCCCCCACACTACATTTTTCAAAATTCTTAGTCTCCCCCAACTTACCATCCTCCCAATGAGAACTCTGTCCTCCAAAATAGTCTTTTGCTCTGAAGCACCACTCAAGCCTCTTTCACTTGTCTAGTTGGTTAAATAACAGCCCCTGATGGTATCAGATCCTAACCCCTGGAACCTATAAATGTTCCCATAAGTGGAAAAAGAATCTTTGTAGATATGATTCAATTCAGGATCTTGATCAAGGAGAATATCTTATTCTGAGGCCTCTTGATTCTCATTACACATCTTTATAAGAAAGAGAGACAGAGGATAAGGCAATGTGAAGAAGGAGGTAGGGATTGGAGTGATGCAGCCCTAAGCCAGGGAAGACTAGAAACCACCAGGAGCTGGAAGAGGCAAGAGCCAGATTCTCCCTTCAAGCCTCCAGGGGGAGTATGGGCCTGGCAATACCTTGATTCCTGTCCACTGAATTAGTGTTGGACTCACTGCCTCCAGCCTGTGATAGAATACATTTCTGTTGTTTCAAGCCATGCAGTTTGTGGTAATTTGTTCTGGCAGCCCTGGGAAATGAATACAGCTAATATACACTTACCCCTAAGCAGAGGTTAAGACTTAGACAGGGGGAAGGCTGCTCATATCAGAAGAAAGGCAAGAGCTATGGACAAGGTGTTGTAAAGTCAGCTGTTATAAGGGGTAAACTGTGAAATCGTAATGGTGTAATGCCAGACACTAGATCTTGCTCTCATAAAATTGATCAATAGCAATGGTAAGGACGGGATCTCTGTTCCATGAGTAGGACTCAACTGAGGGAGGCTTAACCATCTCCAATGCATTTTCTAAGGTCACCTTGGCTATATCCAGGTGTCAGGCAGAAATCGGGAAAAGGGGAAAAATAAAGGGTTTTATTTATTTATTTATTTATTTTAAGATTTATTTATTTATTTATTTATTTATACAAGCACTGGGTACAGTCAGAAGCGCGGGAGGGTGAGAGAATTCACCAGAGCCAAAGCGGGGAGCAGAACAGGCAGAAGGACTGAAGTACACTGCTGAGGGGAGTAGTGGGTGCAGCAGGAGAGGTTTGCGCACCATGTGGGACCCTCGCTGGTGGCCAGGGATCAAACCGGCACTGCAGAGGCTGCGGGCAGCTTCGCAGCCCAGCTCTCAACTGCTGCACCACTGGGGAGGCCCAACAACTTAAGATTTTAAGTGACATAAATCACTTCTGCTCATGTCCCACTGGGTTTACTCAGTTTTATCACCAAAGGGAGGCCAGGAAATATAGTTCTTGCCTCACTGGGTATCCACAGTCCAACAATAATTCGATCATGAAGAAGGAGCATGGATTCTTGTTGGGCAGCTGGCTAAAGTCTCAACTAAAAGAGGAAAACAGCTACAAAGGCAAAGGGATTAAAATAAAAACCAGGTAATTTAACTTAAAATATGAAATTATCTCATTTTTATTTTAGAACCTTTAACTTACTATACAAAATTCACCTCAGTTTTTATGATAGACTCAAAATAACCTTGCTTTTATTATGTATTTTTGAGTGTGCTACATATCAGAAGGCTTAGAGTCCACTCCCTCTGACCTGCTCTGCTGGGAGACTGCATTAATGTCACTGTTTTGAGTCTCAGTACCCTTTTATTTGAATTGGGAAAGTTTCTATAGGTTCCCAAATTGTCAGGATATAAAGACAAAATGGAGAAAAGAAAAATGCCTAATATGCTAATTCCTGCATACACAAGAGTGGAAGAAGCACAGCTCGCACTTCAAATTTGCTCAAATGTAGCAACATAACCAACAGGTCCTGCAAAGTACTTGCCTCACTTCCTGACAAACGGTCCTCCCTGCTCATGGGAATGAAGAGAGGCAGAAGTGAAGCCCTGGTAGTCTGGTGAGCACCACCCAGGGGCTGTCCTGGGAAGAAGTTTTGGTGCAGACAGACAGGGAAAGTCATGATTGCTGTTTACAAGAATGGACTTGAAGATATGTACTCAAAAGAGCTCCTGGTACTGTTTTTTGATTGACTCTCCTACTATTTCAAAAGGATGAGGGTAATTAAACATGAAGTTACACTTCCCCATTTGATCTGCTGTCCATGTGACTGACCTGAAGGCATTGTAATATAAAAAAGAAAAACAACAACAGTGTGTTCTCCATGGGAAGATTATCCTAAACTGGCAGTATCTAGGAGGTCTGCTGCCTGTGCCTATATTATTTTCCCTCTTCTTACTACTCAAAGTGTGTTCTTTCTCAGGGGCTTCCCAGGAGGAGAGCAGAAAATACATGAAGGAGAAGCAACATGTCAATACTCTGTCTCACACACTTGCAGACACACAAATTAATAACTCCAATAATTGAATATAGATAATCTGGAAATATTTATAAATTAAAATTATGTTAAATATGATTAAAAAGTTAAATGACATAATACAGAACACAGAGAAAATAGAGTATATAAAAAAGAATAGGTATATTTGTAAAAGGATCAAATAGGGCCTCTCTGGTGGCGCAGCGGTTGAGTGCTGGGTTGTGAAGCTGCCAGCAGCCTCTGCAGCACCAGCTCGATCCCTGGCCACTGGGTGAGGGTCCCACATGGCGCGCAGACCTCTCCTGCCACCCGCTGCTCCCCTCAGCAGTGTATTTTGTCAGTCTGCCTGCTCTGCTCTCCGCTCTGGTTCTGGTGGATTCTCTCACCCTCCCACGCTTCTGACTGTACCCAGTGCTTATATAAATAAATAAATAAATCTTAAAAAAAAGGGATCAAATAATACTCAGGAAAATAAATAGATAAACAAAGCCTTAATGAGCACATTCAGTGCCAGAATAGACACAGATGAAGAGAGAATCCATGAACTGGAAGTTAGATCTAAATGTACAGAGAAAGATAGGATGATTACTACCTGGTGTCAAGTCCAAATTGCAAAATGTGACCAACAATGGTAACAATGAGATCCACTAAGGAGCCTGAGAGAAGAGCTAAGTAAATTATGAGGTGTGGCTTGGGATAAAATGTTCAGCACTAGTCCTGACAGTGGAGATGAAAGCTGGAACATGTTTTACATGTTGTTACATAGTGGTGGCAGACCTTTACCCCAATCCTGTGTCATGATTGATTTTTCTCTACTGTCTGATCTGTCACAGAATAATTTTGACAAGGATTATTATTGAGAGGGACTGAAATTGGAACCATTAATTCACTTAACTTTTATTTAAACATAGATCTGTAAATTATTTTAAAAGAAAATGACATTCAGAACACAATTACATTTTACCTGCTTCCCTGGCAGGTGTTTAGCAAGTGTCAGGCTTAGGATAGAGTATTTAAGATTGAGTAGCAAGAAACCAAAACGGCCCACAAGAACAAACGACGCAGCAAGCGGGACTGGGAGTGGAAAGGAACTATTGCAGCCACCACACCCCGTGAACGGGAGCTGAGGCGAACCCTGCAGGATCCGCGGCGGTGAGCGAACGGCTCCGGGCGCCATTAGAGAAGAACAAAGACCCCGGGAGACGCGCACACAGCCCGGGCTGCCGGTAAGCTGGCGCGGGAACGCGGCGCGCTCGGGGAGCTTGAAAAGCAAGTGCAGACCTGGATCGCGGCTGCCCAGGTCCCCGCGCCTGCGACCTAGGCTTGCGGGGAGATGACCTAGGCTTGCGGGGAGACGCACGGAGGTCCTCACTGAGGTGAAGGTCCCTCCCTGAGTGAGCAGGAACCAGGCGCCCAGGCACGGGAGCTGCGCAAAAGGCGCCATTCCCGCGCCACTGAACTGGGCTACAGCCCGCGTCCTGGAACTGAGGGCTTTGAACTGAGACCCGGGGCACGAAAATTCGGGGCGTGGTTTCTCCACGACGGTGGGGCACAAGGCAGACACAGCACCCCAAAGCTGTTGAGGTGTACCCTACCATTCCCGCTCTGTTCTCTGTCCCACGGGGTGGGGGGAGGCGAAAAACAGCCCCCCAAGGACAATAGGAGAGATCTCTGGCGCCACCTAGCGACCAGGAAAAAAAAAGTCACTAACACCCTATAAAACAGGACATTTCTTAAGACTGCTTGAAAAGGGCAGAAGGTTTCTGGAGGACCCAGTGGCCAGCCGGGAAGTTATTCCACGCCAGGCCCCTTCCGACCAGCAGTCTGAGCCCACAGAGGGAGCAGGCACCCACGTCCGGGGCAGACCGGGTGCGCAGAAGAGTGTGCCTGAAACCGGAGGCGCAGGGACTGCATCCCGCTTCACCATTTGAGAACAGGGACATTTCTTCAGTAAAAACTGCCTAAAACCAGCAGAAAGCTCCCCCAGAAGACAGAGATGGCTCCTGGAAGAGCCAGAGGGGAGCGGAGAAGTTCACCCAAGATGTCAGTCAGTCCGAGCAACACAGTGTCCCAACGCATACGACAAATTAGAAAACAGACAGTAGGGAGTAGAAGAACCACACGCAACCTAAAAACTCCTCAGGAAAGAAGCACACCACAAAAAGAAAACCACTCCCCAGATTGCAACGACAGCAACTTGGAAGAACTTCTGAGCCTTCCAGAAAGAGAATTTAAAATTGCCATGATTAAAAAAGTGATAGATCAGAAGAAGGAAATTGAGTCCCTAAAGAGGGAAGTAAGAGAAATGCAGGAGATCAAAGAATTAATGGAGGAACTAAAGAACTCTGGGAAAAGCAATGAAAGCAGAATAGATGAAATGGAAGAACGAATAAGTAATCTTGAAGACACAGAAATAAAAAGAACCAAAACAGAAAAGGAAAGAGAAGTACGAAGGAAAAAGAATGAAGAAAGACTTCGGGAACTATCTGACTCCATGAGGAAAGGAAATATAAGAGTTATAGGAATTCCAGAAGGAGAGGAGAGAGATGTAGGAACAGAGAAAATATTCATGGATATAATTGAAGAGAACTTCCCAAATGAGAAGAAGGAGCTGAAAATTGATATACAAGAAGCAAGAAGAACACCAAACTTCCACGACGAAAGGAAAAACACAGCAAGACACATAATAGTAAAGCTCCCAAGAATCCAGGACAAGGAAAAAATAATGAAGCTGACAAGAGGGAAGAAACAGATAACATTCAAAGGAAAACCAATCAGGCTGACATCAGACTTCTCTGAAGAAACACTACGGGCAAGGAGAGAGTGGAGGGACATAGTCAACAGACTCCAAGAAAACAGATGCCAACCAAGAATACTCTATCCCGCAAAGCTCTCTTTCCTCCATGAAGAAAGAATATGGACCTTCCCAGACAAAGAGAAACTCCGGAATTTCATTGCGACTAAACCCCCACTCCAAAAAATACTACAAGGAATCCTAAAGCCAGAACCTCAGAGGGACGAATAACAACGAAAGAAGACCAAAAAAAAAAAAAAGTTATTAAAAGAATAAATAAATAAAATCAAAGGAAAGACAAACATAATGGCAAATACAGAAGCTAACATATCAATATTAACTCTAAATGTAAATGGACTAAACTCTTCAATAAAAAGACACAGAGTTGCAGCCTGGATTAAGAAACAAAACCCAACCTTTTGCTGTCTCCAGGAAACACATTTAGCTACAAAAGATAAAAATAGGCTCAAAGTCAAAGGATGGAAAACAATCCTACAAGCAAATGGGCCAAAAAAGAAAGCAGGAACAGCTATACTTATATCAGATAAAACAGACTTCAAACTCAAAAAAATAAAAAGAGACCCCAATGGTCACTACATTATGATTAAGGGGACAATACTTCAAGAAGAAATAACACTCATTAACATATACTCACCAAACGAAAGAGCACCAAAATATATCAGACAACTGTTGTCCTCTCTGAAAACAGACATCAGAGAAAACACATATGTAGTGGGAGACTTCAACACACCACTATCAACAATGGATAGATCAACAAGACAAAAAATAAGTAAAGAAACTAAAGCTCTAAATAAGGACCTAGAGCATTTGGGCTTAACAGACATCTATAGAACACTAAACCCAAAAAAAACGGAGTACACATTTTTCTCAAGCGCACACGGATCATTCTCCAGGATCGATCACATACTGGGGCACAAGACAAACATCAACAGATACACCAAGATTGAAATCATACCAACCATCTTTTCTGACCACGAAGGCATCAAACTAGAAATAAATCATAAAAAGAAGGCAAGGAACTATCCTACCTCATGGAGACTAAAAGCCACACTACTGGAAGACCACTGGACTAACGAGGAGATCAAAGAAGAAATTAAAAAATTCTTTGAATTGAATGACAAGGAGGACACCAATATCCTAAATGTATGGGATGCAGCAAAAGCAGTAATAAGAGGAAAATATATAGCAATAGAAGCTCACATCAAAAAACAAGAAAGAACTCAAAGAAACAACCTAATCTCGAAGCTCAAAGATCTAGAAAAAGAACAACAAAAAAACCCCAGAACCAGTAGAAGAAAAGAAATAATAAAAACCAAAGCAGAAATAAATGAAATTGAAACTAAAAAAACAATCCAAAAGATCAATGAAACCAAGAGCTGGTTCTTTGAAAAAATAAATAAAATAGACAAACCCCTAGCCAGGCTCACAAAGGAAAAAAGGGAGAAAGCACAAATACACAGGATCATAAATGAAAGAGGAGAAATCACAACGGACACAGCAGAAATCAAAAGAATAATCAGTAACTACTATGAACAGTTATATGGAAACAAGTTCAACAATCTAGAGGAGATGGACAAATTCCTACAACTCTACAATCACCCAAAGCTAGATAAAGAAGAAATAGAACACCTAAACAGACCAATTACAAGCAGTGAAATTGAAATGGTAATTAAAAACCTCCCCAAAAACAAAAGCCCAGGACCTGATGGATTTACAAATGAATTCTACCAAACATTCAGAGACGAATTAGTGCCTATCCTTCACAAACTCTTCCAAAAAATTGAGAAGGAAGGGACAATACCAAACACGTTCTATGAAGCCAATATTACACTCATACCAAAACCGAATAAGGACAACACAAAAAAGGAAAACTATAGGCCAATCTCCCTAATGAACACTGATGCAAAAATCCTCAATAAAATTTTAGCTATCAGAATCCAACAATGTATCCATAAGATAATTCACCACGACCAAGTTGGATTCATTCCAGGGGCACAAGGATGGTTTAACATCCGAAAATCAATCAACGTTATCCAACACATCAACAAAAAGAAATATAAAAACCATATGATAATATCAATAGATGCTGAGAAAGCTTTCGACAAAGTGCAACACCCATTCATGATAAAAGCCCTTGAAATTCTTGGGATACAAGGAACATACCTCAACATCATAAAGGCCATCTATGACAAGCCAACAGCCAGTATCATTCTCAATGGTGAAAAGCTGAAAGCAATTCCATTAAGATCTGGAACAAGACAAGGATGTCCACTCTCACCACTGCTTTTCAATATAATACTGGAAGTCCTAGCCAGAGCAATAAGACAAGAGAAAGACATCCAAGGAATCCAAATAGGAAAAGAAGAAGTCAAACTATCACTATTTGCAGACGATATGATAATATACATAGAGAACCCCAAAATCTCCACAGAAAAACTAATTCAACTGATCAATCAATTCAGTAAGGTGGCAGGATACAAAATCAACACGCAAAAGTCAGTAGCCTTCCTATACACAAACAATAAATCTGAAGAAGAAGAAATCAAAAAAACCACCCCTTTTATTATCGAAACAAAAAAAATCAAATATTTGGGAATAAATCTAACAAAAGAGGTAAAGGACCTATACAAAGAAAACTATAAAACACTGTTAAAAGAAATAGAAGAAGACACAAAGAAATGGAAAGACATCCCCTGCTCATGGATTGGAAGAATAAACATTATTAAAATGGCCATCCTACCAAAAGCAATATATAGATTCAATGCTATTCCAATCAAAATCTCAATGGCATTCTTCAAAGAAATAGAACAATTATTGATGAAATTCATATGGAATCACAAAAAACCCCGAATAGCCAAAGCTCTACTGAAAAAAAAAGAAGGAAATGGAGGCATCACACTCCCAGACTTCAAACTCTACTACAAAGCCATAATCATCAAAACTGCATGGTATTGGAACAAGAACAGACATACAGACCAATGGAATCGAATAGAAAATCCAGAAATAAACCCACAGATTTATGGTCAACTAATCTTTGACAAAGGAGCAAAGACTATGCATTGGAGCAAAGAAAGTTTGTTCAATAAATGGTGCTGGGAAAACTGGGTCGCTACATGCAAAAGAATGAAGCTTGACCACTACCTCACACCATACACAAAAATCAACTCAAAATGGATTAAAGAACTAGACATAAGACCTGAAACCATAAAATACATAGAAGGAAATATAGGCGAAACACTACGGGATTTGCACATCAAAGACATCTTTACAGACACATCACCCAAAGCAGTGATAGTGAAGAGAAAGATAAACAGCTGGGACTACATCAAATTAAAGAGCTTCTGCACAGCAAAAGAGACAATAACAAAAACAAAGAGAAACCCCACCAACTGGGAGAACATTTTTGCACCCAACACTAATGATAAAGGACTGATCACAAAAATCTGCAAAGAGCTGATGAGACTCAGCAACAACAAAGAAAATAATCCAGTCAAAAAATGGGCAGAAGAGCTAAAAAGAAACTTCTCTGAAGAGGAAATGCAAATGGCCAACAGACATATGAAAAAATGTTCAACATCACTTGTAATCAGGGAAATGCAAATCAAAACTACCATGAGATACCATCTCACACCAGTGAGAATGGCACATATTAAAAAAACTAGCAACAACAAATGTTGGCGAGGATGTGGAGAAAAAGGAACTCTTGTGCACTGTTGGTGGGAATGCAAACTGGTCCAACCACTATGGAGAGCTGTGTGGAGATTTCTGGACCTACTAAACATAAGGCTTCCATATGATCCAGCAATTCCACTCCTAGGTATTTACCCAAAGGACACAGAAACATCAATTCCAAAGAGCACCTGCACTCCTATGTTTATAGCAGCACTGTTTACAATAGCTAAGCTTTGGAAACAACCCAAATGCCCAAAAATAGATGACTGGATCAAGAAGATGTGGTACATATATACCATGGAATATTACTCAGCATTCAAAAAAGATAAACACATGCAATTTGCAGCAACATGGATGGCGCTGGAAGGGATCATGCTCAGCGAAATAAGCCAAAAAGAAAAAGAAAAATACCGAATGGTCTCACTCATAGCAGGAATCTAGAAAACTTAAATAAGGGACCAGGAAAATGAATATAAGAAAGTGAAAATCAAAATCAACAAAAAACTATGAACCAGAGACACTTTTTGGGGGGTGGGGGGCGGGAGGGGAAGGATTGGGGTCAGAATGGGGCGTTTGCAATTGTATGGGGGAATATAAAAATAAAATTTAATATTTAAAAAAAAAAAAAAAAAAAAAAAGATTGAGTAGCAAGCTAGTGAAAACCACCATATAACTGGTTATAATTATAAAGGAAACGCTATAAATCTTTCCTTTTCTCAACTCATATAGTGGGAACAACCTCTAAAGAGGACTCCAGGTGGATGTAGAAAGGGAGCAAACAGGTCTGTCTTTGGGAAAAGATCCCAGAAAAGAAAGCAAGATGCATTCCTACTCACCTCCTGGTGGACATGTCCTTGTATGTGAAAGGTTGGCTTGTATAAGGGCAGTTTTGATCACCAGACTTCACCTGCACACTGCCTGCTGAAAAATCTCAGAATCCTCTCATCCCCATCACATATTATTAGAGCTGCTATTTCCAGCCTTCAACTTTGCTCTATTTGCTTTCATGCCTCAGAAGGCAGAGAAATAATCACAGCCTAAGCATAAGCTGACAAATGGTAATAAAACTAAAGAACTCCCAGGCAGGATTTTGAGCTTGACCTCAGAGCTGTTGGTCAAGCTGGAGATATGTTTTTAATGTAAATATTCCTGGTAACTTGAGCTTGGGAATCATGCCAGCAAAACTTCTAAGGGGCCTTTTCTCACCCTTGGTTCTGTGCACAAGTTTCTCCTTCTTAGAGCCTTTCCCTCTATTTAGGAGAAATTTTGTTTTATGATCCCTGAAGCACGGAGCAACCTGATGACTTTTCCAAAGTCAAGGTTGAAAGACCATACAACAGGTTTCAGAGATTGAGCTAAGGCCCTTAGGGGATAACTTATGGTCTTGATTTGACAAATGTTTGTGTGCATTTGGTTTTCGGCTCTTGTTAAACATTAGAAAAGTCCTATTTGATTATTATGTCCAGTGCATTCTACAATGGACTCAAGGTGGCTAAAACATATGGTGTTTAAGAAAGGGCATTAGAGATATATAAATAAGGATTCAGAATCTTGAAGAGAATAAATTTGCTAAACTTAGGAGTAATAGGGAGTTGTTATGACTGAGTAATAAGTTTATACTTCTTGGTGGTCAGGGTTAAAAAACAAGTTTGTCAAAAGGAAGAGGAAATAGCTTGCTTCTTAGGTAGATATGATAGCTTCCATTTTATTCTATGTATTTTGCTTCATTTTAAAAGAAATATGATACATGAAAACTTCTAAAGGGGGCATGGGTAAGTACAATGGAAACTGTACTTCTAGAAATATTAAAAATAAAACAAAAGTAATTTTTAAATTGTTGTTTGATAAAACAACTTGGAAAAATACTAAAGGTAACATCTTAAGCAAGAGTTTGTGAAGAATGTCTTGTGAGGGACTGAACTCAATTTCCCATTGACAGCATCGTATAAAGACTGGAGTTCAGATTATTTGCAGTGATGGATAAAGAACTCCCTGTTGGTTTATATTCCTCCAAAGTTTTCTTTTTTCCCTTAGATACTCTTCTAAAAAAAAAAAAAGATAAATGGAACTCAAACTCTCAGCTTATCAAAAATCTCATTATCTTTCTCTTCTTCCTTCACCTCTCCTCTTCATCATATCTGAGTCATTAATGTCTTGTATGCATTAATCATTGTGTTTTATGCATTATCTTGATCACTCTTTGTAGCAATCATTTTTAATAGGCAATGCTGTGTCCCATTTACTGGAGGCAAAAATTGAGGCAAAGAGATAAAGTACCTTGTGAAAGACCACAGAGCTAGTAAATGTCAGCACTGGGATGTTTACATTGTTATCGGCCACCTCCCTATTGTTCTAAAATAAGCCATCCCCAAACTCAATGCCTCAAAACAATAACTATTGATTGTTACTGAGTTTCAGGGTAGTCTGTACTCTTATTCTGGTCTTGCCTATCTCAGTCATGCTGTCAACTGTGAGATAAACAGGTGACTGTTAATATTGGCTGGTGTCTCACATTCTGGTGGCTATCTATCTATAAAGTAGTCTGGGATGACCTTGAGTTGTTTCCCTTTATTTCTTGTGTCTTTCCCATGAAAAGTAAGAGATCTGAGGATGAATAACTCCATGTAGGCAGGAGGACAAGGAAAAACTTGCATGAGCTTTCAAGACTCTGCTTGCATCATGTTTGTAAACAACTCAGTAGCCAAGGGTGCCACATATTGAACCCAGAATTGGCATGGGGATGGACACAAAACTTAAGGACAAAGGATGTGGATGCAGTTAGGCCATAATGCAATCAGTCCATTTCAAAAGATTCCAAATTTTCAGCTTTTAAAAAATATGCATTTGCTCATCAAAAGTATCACTTTTCTAAATCTTGAGATAGCTGAAAAAGCCATAGTACAATGGTCTTTTGATTGAACTATTTTAGTTACTCTTCATTCATATAAGGATATGGGAAGTTAACAAATGTTTTCTACCTGAATAGAAAGTGAAATGATTTGGGGATGTGAGTATATAGTGCTTACATAGGGTACTTATTTCTAAATTTGTTGTTTGCAGTATTTAAATAATACTAGATGAGAAGGGAACAGGTAGTTCAGCAGAATATGGTGGAAGTTATGGGTGCTTTGGTGGTGGGTATGATATGGTAACATACATATGAAGAAGTATGGACCAGTAC
Source organism: Talpa occidentalis (assembly GCF_014898055.3). Taxonomy (NCBI): domain Eukaryota; kingdom Metazoa; phylum Chordata; class Mammalia; order Eulipotyphla; family Talpidae; genus Talpa; species Talpa occidentalis. Next base: position 92,446,606 of record NW_023600993.1, read on the forward strand.
CCTTAAATCATAATCAATATTGTAAACCTCAATGAAAAATAATGAAATATATAAGATAATATTAGGTATATTACAAATAGCCCTTACATGTCAGAGGCTTAATCTAATGCAGTTTGTTGTTGTTGACCCAAAAAATCAAGTGTTTTGAAAGATAGTCAAGAGTCCTTTAATAGATTCTCTGCATCATGCTGGGTGTAAGTGAGAGGTAGTTCCTATAGCTTGTGGATGCAGTACTAAAAATATTGGATTTAATATAAACCTTAGATTAAAAGAGCAATGGAAAGCTGTTGAAGAGTTCTAAGATGTGAGTGACATTAATTATTTGTGTTTACAAAAAAAAAAAAATCACCTTGGCTGTACACTGAAGAATACATTTCACTGATGAAGTGTAGATGGAACAGTTGAGAGTTTCACTTTAATTGGAAATGTATTACAATAATCCAGGAAGAAAGGAGGTAATTTGGGGATATGGGTTAGAGACTAATGATATCAGGATAAATTTAAGAAGACTTTGGCACTGAAGTGGCACAAGAGAGCCCGCTTCTACAGAGAAGGATTCAATTTGAATGGGACTAAAGATTATACAACATGGGGGACTCACTTTCAGAAAAAATAAAATAAACAGAATTAAAACAGAAACTTAGACATAAACAATACCATTTCTTCCAATTGAGAAAATAAGTCACAGCAAATTTTCGACTCCTGAAGATTCACTTTCTTTACTTCCAAGATTTCTTTAGCAATGTGCCAGGATGCCTACATGAAAATACTCTCTGGTTCTAACTTGCTTTTCCCTCCATCCTATAATTTGTGGAAACTCCCAGCACTCACAGGAGCCCATGGAAATAAGGGTGGATATAATTATACCAGGCTCTCTTAGCTTTCTACTAAGCCTGTCGCTGGGTTTCAATTTATCAGTTTTAGCTTAACTAGAATATAGTGGAGACTGAAACAATGGGATCTTCTAAAATATCACCTAGGAATGACATAGAATACACATAAATAATGGTCAAAGAAATAAAGAAAAATAATACCAAGAGAAGTAAAATAAGGGAAAATTCTTTGGGACTCCAGTACAGAGTAACCAAAAAAAAAAAGGAGGAAAAGAAGTAGCAGGAGCAGAAGAAGGAAGAAGAAAAGGAAAAAGAGGAAAAAGAAGAGAGGAGAAAGGCAGGGGTTAGGGAGGGGGTGTGGGAGGAGGCCAAAAAATAAAAAGGAGATGAAAAAGGATGCTGAAGAAACGTCATTGTCCAGAAAGAAGAGAACACTGCTGGTGTGTTCCATCAGCCAAGATTGCCCCAAGCAGGAAATCATCAAGTTAGGTGAACTCTTAGAGTGAGCCCTCATTTATTCAGAACATGTAACTTTACCTGTTAATTCAGTATCCATGACTTTCTGCTAGAGTAGCAAACTCCAAAAGAACAAGCATTTTTGTCAGTTTTGTCCATTGCTGTATCCCCATTACTAGTACTAGAACAGATCCCAGGTACATTCTAGGCCTGCAATAATTTCATTTTTTTATATTTTTTAAAATTATTTTTAATTTATACAATAGCTAGGGTACTAAATTCTTGAATAAACAAATAGAATGAACAGAGGATGAAGGAATGAGAAAAGACTAAAAAGTATCCATTTCACTTAGTGACATCATAGCCAATCATGTTATAAAAAGGAGACTATTTTATTTGGAGGGATAGAAACGAAAACCAAATTTAGAGCACTGAGGAGGGTGAATACAGTTTCTTTTGGTGGTGGGTTTGTGGTAACAAACTATATGGAAAGGTGTGAATCTATACTCCTAAATCACATAGTCATAGCAGAGTTGCAAACACAAAATGATGCAATCTTACAAAGAAAGAAAATGGATGTGGTAGGCAAACGACTTTTCAAGAAATGATGCTGTTAAATGAGGGTTAACAGCAAAGAACTAAGAGATGATTAAATGAAAGGTTTTTTTTTTTTTTTTTCCTTAAGAATGGAGAGAGTTGAGCAAATGATATTCTGGAAGGATCCACTATCCAGAGAGTACAAAGTTATGGGAAAAACAAAAATGAAGGATGTCTAGAGCATAAGTGAAGATATTGCCTCTAGTAGAAATATACAGTCTCCTAGAATTACTTTGAATATGGGTTTAATAGAATTACCATCATTGGGGGAGCCTCCCTGGTGGCCTGTGGGTTAAGACTCAGTGCTATCACCTCTATGGCCTGAGTTCCATCCTGGCCAGGGAGCTAACCCACGCAGACCTCTTCTGCCTCACCCACTGCTCCCCTCAGCAGTATATTTCAGTAGATCTGCCTGTTCTGCTCCCCACTCTGTCTCTGGTGAATCCTCTCCCCACCCCCCCACCCCGCACCTCTGTCCTACATCCTAGTTCTACACAAAAATATATTTTAAAAAGAAAAAAAAAAAAGAATCACCATCATAGTGTGCACACCAATGTGCACCCAACTGTGTAATTTCTTTTTTTAAAGATTTATTTCTTTATGCACACAAGAGCTGGGGTGCAGACCAGAGGTGTGGGAGGTGAGAAAATTCACCAGAAATTTCTTTTTTTTTTTTGCATGAGTTTTGCTGAACTCTGCTCTGAGATGCCACAGGTGCAAATGCAGGAAAAAACCTTTATCAGTCCCTTCCAATCCTCCTTCCAGTAGGCTCATTTTCTATTCCCCCAATAGTCAATTGATTTATAATGAATACATTTTACTCTTCAAGTGAAAAGATATCCTAGCAATATTTATGCTCATAATAATAAATATGCTCAAGATGATATGCTCCATTTTGGGCTTGGGCTTGTTATTCTTAGTGGTTTGCTATGGGCCACTAGCCTCAGAGAGTCCTTGAGGAATATACTAATTATCTGCTCAAATATGGCATTACTCTGAATGGGCTAGCAGGGGAGAATTCAACTATCATCACATTTAAATGTTGGTATATACATGGTAGGAAAATTACAGTTTATGAAAACATGACTGAGTACAAGTTTTATCTCTAGAAGGAAAACATAGCAACAGACTCAGTTACTTGAGATTTCTCACTTCATGGTAAAATTGGCTGCCATCATCACTCATCCTGATCCTAAACACTTTTTTACTTGGGAGAGTGTTATTATATATTTCAGAGAAAACACACTTGACTGTGGACAATATTGAATTTTAGTTCAACCCCAAACGGATCATTGAAAATGTATTTATTTTCTTGTACACTCACACACTCAGAGGAGCACTTTGTTAAGCTTCAACTCATACTATTTTTACCAACAATAAGAAATCAAGGTTTAAGGGTGTCTTTTGTTTTCAGTACTAATCCATATGTTTTGTGCCTTGTAAACTGTGGAAAATTTCCCAGATTCAAATTGTAAGCTCTTTTGGGACATGAGAGTAGTGAAATTCTTTCTGTTGATGTACAATATCTGAACAAAAGCAGGATGTGCTAGAAGGGATAGTCTTGTATAAACATTCTCCTTTAGCTGCTGTTGAAGTCTTCGTTCCCTTCGTAGCTAGTTTTAGCTTGTAGTCCTCAGAAGAAGTTCCAACAGGTAAATCGAAGAAGCTGCTTGCAGCGTGTAAGACTCTTTATTTTACAAAAAAAAAAAAGGGAGCAGTTTTGCACTGTCTCCCATTCCTGTGTGTCTGAGGCCCTGAATTTGAGACTGATGGAGTGTAGTGGAGGCTGGCCTGGGGCAACTTACCACCAGCTGTCAGAAGACGAAAATGCATGCCCTGGTTGAAAAAGTTAAGAAAGCAGCTATGGTAGAAGTTGTGCCCAGGCGTGCTATGAACTTGTATGTGACACTAGTGGGTGTGACTTGCAGATGAGTGACAGTTTCACTGACAAATGGCAGAAATCCCTACCTCTTGGCTTCACCTTCAGTTTGCTTTGGAAGACACGATAACCCATGAAACCTATTTTACCAGAATACAAGCTTCATGGAAAGTCTCAAAACACCGTGGTTTTCTAAGAGCTTAGCACTTAGTAGGTGTTCAGCAGGGGGCAGTGTGATACAGTGGTTCAGAGCTTAGACTATAAGCTCTATCTGTCCTGCCCTTCCTTATTTGAGCCATAGAGATGGGCCTTCTCATCAGACTATGCAGATTTAATTAGAGGATAGATGGTTAGCCCTAGCACAGAGAAAATATCCAATGCATGCTAACTTTTGTTATTTCTACTTTTTAAATTTATTATATTTCCTTCTGTCATCCCTAATACTCCCTCTCTCCTGCACCCACCCACAAGCCAATCTGAGTACTTTGATTTTAGTACCTCTTTCTTAGAATATCCCACTTCTTTTCATTGCCCCACCTGCACCATCCCAAGTACTATGCTCCCTACTTTGGGGCACGTGATGCTCCTCACATCCTCTCTTGTCCCCCCACCCCAATCTGTCACACGGGCTGGAACACCACTCTTTTAGGAAAACATATATGGCCATGTCACCCCCTGTTTGAAACCCTCCTCTGCTTCCCAGAGCAAAGACCAAAATGTTCCCACCATCACTCAAGCCTCAGCTTGTCAGTTCTCCCCCACCGCCCTTCCCTGAGGCCCACTCCCTTCAGTTTGTTTCAGTTCCTCAAAGAGCATCAAATCCAGGGTCACAAGACCTCTGGGTGAAGTGACCAGCTGGGCCACCCCTCTCTGTCACAACAGCCTTGGCCTATTTAACCCTACCCATCCAGTTGTGTTATTTCTTCAGAGAGAGCTTCCTTAGAGATTCATCTCCTTTTGTGTACTTGTAGCTCCTGTACTTTACTTTTGAGGATTTATCACTGTTATACTATAACATGTCTGTAGTTAGGTGATTCCTATCTGTTTCCCTCCAAGATGTAAGTAAGCTCCACCATGGCCGGGGTGAGAGCTGGAGACAGAGCCCATTTTTGTTCACCTCTAGATCCATTTGCCCAGCATAATAGTTGTTCAATGTGTGCATGTGTGTAATATGCAGGTAGGTACACATGTGTACCTGTGTGTGGGGTATGTGCCTGTGCATGTGCACACATAAGGATAGTATACTCTTGCACCCCAGGATTTTTATGTACTGACCTCTCCCCATCCTTCTTCTCCAGATATTAGAAGCCCAGTGGAATCAAGAATTCCATTATGTATTGATGATCATGCAAAGCTGAATAATAATTGGGGCAAATCTTCAGGACAGATTATTTTAAAGCAATGACATAAGAATTATTAGGGGTTAATGGATGGATAGTTTCTCCTTTAGTTACCAGCTGCAAAGTTTGGGGCTATTTTCTTAATCTTGTCATACTTTAGCTTCTACATCTATAAAAGTAAGTTTCTGTCTTTGGTTTTGTTCAGTGAAAACTTTTAGCACATGATTACTCATGGCCAGACTTTATTTTGTTTGTATCTGAATTCATACTCCAGCATTCTCTGACACCCTACAGATCACAGGCCTCTTGAATAGGGGATCAGAGGGATGGGATATTGATGAGACAGTAGGGGAAGGCACATTAGTGACAGCAAACTCTTTTTGTAACTAGAATAGGGAGCTGGTTTGGGGGCCCCAGTTGTGCCAAGTGTGAGGTACTATGTCCCAGAATGGGTCAAAAACCAGGTAAATCCTGGTAAATCCAAACCAGAAAATGACTCAAAGAAGGTATTTACATAAATGCTCATCCAGTGATACTGGAGAAAAGATGATATTTACAAGGTTTTGATTGAAGGGGATATTTAAGAACCATATCTGGAAGACTAAAGGCTGTTTCTGGGAAAGTTCACATTGAATTTGAATTCCTCTGAATATAGATGGAGAACAATGTTTCCCAAACTTAATGCATACACAGATCCCCTGGGGAGTTTATTGCTACTTATTTTTGATGGGTCTAAGATAAGACCAGTGATCTTATAGTTCTAACAAGTTCCCAGTGTTGCCAGTGCTGATCTGAGGTTTGCAGTTTGAGAAGCAAGTATGTATATAGAGACTACTTCTGCCAGCCTTGGGACAGGTATTTTAGTGACTGATACTGCCAGATGGTTCCAATGTTGATGTGAACAATAACCCAGGCTGAGAAGTTTGCTGTCCTCCCTCTTAATTGTGCCTTCACTAGAGAGGCATTGTCTTCTCCAAAATTCTATAAATGCAAGTCATTCTTAATTATTTTAACAGCAAACCAGGCCACCATCAGCCTGACTTGTACCTACATTGGGAAAGGATCCTGTGATAGGGTCTTTTGTCCAGGACCTAGGGTTGCAGTGATTGTCGAAACAGTACTCGGATTTCATGATACCTGATGACAGGTGAGGCAAAGGTGTTAGGCTGGACATGAGCAACTTAGAGTGAGATGTCTAGAACGAATACCTAGTGAGTATTCCATGCCACCCAAATACACTATTTCATTCAATATTTTTGTGCTTTATGGAGGAGAAACTTACTTTTATAGATGTAGAAGCTAAAGTATGACAAGATTAAGAAAATAGCCCCAAACTTTGCAGCTGGTAACTAAAGGAGAAAATATCCATCCATTAACCCCTAATAATTCTTATGTCATTGCTTTAAAATAATCTGTCCTGTCGATTTAATCTGCATCCAAGTGTTGAATGTGATTTCCTAGGGCCTGATTCTTAATTGCTTAGATTTATTCCTTCTGAAAAGTACATAAGCTTTCAATCCAAAGTACTAGGAATGTTTGATGGGGTAACTGGAGAGGCTGCTTTGGGGTCACATAGCATCCAATACCAACTCCTAACCCCCAGAGCACTGAGCTTAGAACGGTCTCTTTGTGCTGGTGTTCCATGGAATAACCTCCAAAAGACACCAGTTTAGGGACGTTTACATACATTGATTCCTATATGCTTTCATGAAAACCCTAAAGTAGACATTCACTAACATTCTCCATTGTAAAAATGGGAAAACTAAGATTTTGAGAGGTATTTCTTAGGGATCTGGGGAGATAAGAGGGGAGGAAAGTAGAGGGTGTCTTGGCATGGGTTGTTTGGTGGGGGAATGAGTAGAACATGTGCCACATGGAAAAGCAAAAATATTACCCAAAAAATTAAAATGAAAATTAAAAATAAAATCCAAATAGCACAGACAAGTGCAAAAAAAAAAAAGGTTAAATGCCTAAATGCCTTGCTAAGGTGGCATCAGACTTCAGACTTAAGCACCCTGGTCCCAGTCCACCCATGGTGTCTATACTCTATTACTTCACAGTCTGTGTTTGTTTCTCACCAGCTCATTGATGCAGGTCTTCACTACCTTGCACAGGGTAAGAGCAAATGGGCTGAAAAGATATTAATTTTGTTAGCGAATAGGGGTCAATGCATGGAAGTTTGGGAAACACAGATTTTCACTTAGAATAAGAAACCAGTTTTTATCTGATGAAAATATCTAGCAAAAATAAAAAGGGGGGTACTCTGGGCAGGAGTTCCTCCACCGCTAGTACATGAACTATATCCTGGGTACCTACAAGGCAGTGATGCTTAAGGAGTTTAGGGATGGAAGCGAGCTCAGAGTTGGCATAGATACTCTCTCAAGCCTCCTATAGACATGAGTATCTGAGATCCTGTGATCTGACTTAAGTCCTGCAACATTCAATCAGCAAGTGAAGGCTTGATCATTTACAGTTACACAGTGAGATGTTTCCAGGAATGATTTCCCTGTAGCATTTTAATAAGTACTCTATAAATAATAATTTATTGAAGTTGCCTACCATGTTAGAAAGGGAATATGTTAAAGAAGCCTGGCTAATTGAAGCTGGCAGTTAAGTTCCCTGAATCAAAACCAATTGGTTTATCTACATCTAAAGATTGGGATGCAAACTGCTCATTCTATTCCTACATCCTAATACCCAAAGATCCAGATGTTCCATAATACATTAACGTGGATTTCCAGGAAACCTATGTGCAACACTAAGTTAAAACTGTTCTGATATAATTAAAAGTCAATTGGATCAGAGGGAGCCTTTGCTCCTCTTTGGCTGGGAGCTAAAGTGACTTGAAAGATGCTGAAAGTTTTATGACCCAGAATAGCAAGATTGCTGGCTCTAACTTGGATAGCTGCACAGTTGTAGTTGCCAGTGACTGTCCAGTTGTATCTGTGGCCCCTGGGTAACATATAAGGGAATAATACCCTTTCCTTCTCAACAGTGTCCTGGTGTGGCCAGGAAACAGGAGGAAAAGAGCCCTGTAGCCCTGTCCAAAGTCCCCCTACTTACGCTATGGCCACCCGAGTTACTCCACAATGAGAGAGAATGAAGGGGGACAAGACAGGCACTGGGACAGATCAAGTTTCAAGTGGTAGCAAAGAGCACAGACCAGGAGACCAGAGAGAGTACAGGCAGAATGGGCATTCAAATGAGAGTTGTCCTCATTTTTTCACTCTGTGTGATTCAGCAATTTCACACAGGTTGTTCAGTTTTTGCACGTGTGCCTGTGCATGTGAGTAATCAAAAACCTATGTTCATCCTTTCTTTTCTTTTTAATTTTCTCCAAGATGCATCATTGCAAAGTGATTAAAGAAACACTAAAATGAGACATATGATGTCCAAGGTCCTCTGAAGATGTTGCAGTGGGTGGGGGAAAAATGAGTGTGCATCAATGTTGGCAATGCAAGTCTCTCTAATGCTTCCTTAGGATTTTATAATAACAACTAGCATTTCTGGGCTAAGTTAATCCCAGGTATTGTTTTTAATGCTCATGGAGAGGCATTGTCATATCTTCAGCTTTTGATTGAAGAAAATTACACCAAAAGAGATGAAGCAACTTGTGCAAGGTTCTACATCAACTGGGGGTTGCTGCCAGGTTCAAAGCCAGAAGTCTGACCCACACTCCTCCTGCCTGATAGTCTATTTTGAGTGAACTTTGCGCATGGTTCAGCAACAAAAACTAGGTTGAATGGGCAGGGAAAGGGGTGGGAGACAGCCCCTGCTGTCACAAAGCTCACAGGAACAGCGTGGAATGTCACAAGTCCATCCATCTCAGATATGAAGCAGAAGAACATGGCAGTGATACAAACACCTCTGGAGAGAAGTGTGCCTTCTTGGGTGAAATCAACAAAACTGGTATGGTATGGTAATTTTGTTGATTTCACCCAAGAAGGCACACTTCTCTCCAGAGGTGTTTGTATCACTGCCATGCTATGGTGATACATATTTGGTGAAGGAAATTCTATGGGGACTACACCTTGGGAGCGGGGAAGCAAACATTGTTTAAAAATGAACAATGATGGCTGGGACTACATCACATTAAAGAGCTTCTGCACAGCAAAAGAGACAATAACAAAAACAAAGAGAAACCCCACCAACTGGGAGAACATTTTTGCACACAACACTAATGATAAAGGATTGATCACAAAAATCTGCAAAGAGCTGATGAGACTCAACAACAAAGAAAATAATCCAGTCAAAAAATGGGCAGAAGAGCTAAAAAGAAACTTCTCTGAAGAGTAAATGCAAGTGGCCAACAGGCATATGAAAAAATGTTCAACATCACTTGTAATCAGGGAAATGCAAATCAAAACTACCATGAGATACCATCTCACACCAGTGAGAATGGCACATATTAAAAAAACTAGCAACAACAAATGTTGGCGAGGGTGTGGAGAAAAAGGAACTCTCCTGCACTGTTGGTGGGAGTGCAAACTGGTCCAACCACTATGGAGAGCTGTGTGGAGATTTCTGGACCTACTAAACATAGAGCTTCCATATGATCCAGCAATTCCACTCCTAGGTATTTACCCAAAGGACACAGAAACATCAATTCCAAAGAGCACCTGCACCCCTATGTTTATAGCAGCACTGTTTACAATAGCTAAGCTTTGGAAACAACCCAAATGCCCAAAAATAGATGACTGGATCAAGAAGATGTGGTACATATACACCATGGAATATTACTCAGCATTCAAAAAAGATAAACACATGCAATTTGCAGCAACATGGATGGCACTGGAAGGGATCATGCTCAGCGAAATAAGCCAAAAAGAAAAAGAAAAATACCGGATGGTCTCACTCATAGCAGGAATCTAGAAAACTTAAATAAGGGACCAGGAAAATGAATAACTATAAGAAAGTGAAAATCAAAATCAACAAATATCTATGAACCAGAGACACTTTGGGGGGGGTGGGTGGCAGAAGGGGAGGGATTGGGGTCAAAATGGGGGGTTGAAATTGTATGGGGAATATAAAAATAAAATTTATTATTAAAAAAAATAAAAAATAAAAGGACATAATAAGAAAAAAAATAAAAATGAACAATGATGTAAAAATATATAAATGAAAAGAAAAGAAAAAATTAAAAAAAAAAAAAGAAATCAACAAAATTTCCAGAGAAGAGACTTTAGATTGGTTTTGAGGGGTGGGAAAGAGGAGAAATTCGAGAAGGACCACATCTGGTGGGAGGACCAGCCTGATGAATGGCATTACCTTAAGGAATAAATGGTGAGACTGGGTTCTCAAGTAATCCATCCGGCTGGACAGGTGTAAATACAAATGCCTTAATATGACTTCTGTGGACTCCCCGCCATGGCCTCTGCCCCCACTACATCATTCTCTCACAACCAAAGCTTTTTTTTTTTTAAAGATTTATTTTTATTTATTTATACAAGCACTGGGTACAGTCAGAAGCACAGGAGGGTGAGAGAATTCACCAGAGCCAGAGCGGGGAGCAGAGCAGGCAGAAGGACCGAAGTACACTGCTGAGGGGAGCAGCGGGCGGCAGGAGAGGTCTGCGCGCCATGTGGGACCCTCCTCCGGTGGCCGGGGAGCAGCCAGGGATTGAACTGGCGCTGCAGAGGCTGCGGGCAGCTTCACAACCCAGTGCTCAACTGCTGTGCCACTGGGGAGGTCTCCAAAGCTTTTTTTTCAATGGTAGCTCTAACTGCTGTGCTGTTCCAATACATTATGGATTTTCTTTTCTACTGGATTACACTTTTCATGGGTACTTTCTTCATCTGCTTCTCTGTTGCTTCCTCAAGCATGCTTCTTAAAAGCTTCCTCTGATATCCTGGGCCAGGGAATTTCTTTCTCCTGTACTGTTCAATAGCTTCTTAGTATAGATATCCACTGCCGTGCACATTGCTTGGTACAGAGTAGGGCTCAAGTCAACAAAATAAAATAAAATCAGCTGGAAAGAGATACTTGTTGGAGACATGCCACTTTGATATAGAGGCCATTTCTACAGTGCTGCTAGTGAGAGCAAGGGTAGTGTCTGTGAAGATAGCACAAGTGGTGTAGGGAGAAGGATTGTGTAGACAGAATCCTGGCACGTGGACAAAATCATTTTCCAAAAAATTGAAAAGGGCAAATTTGAATTTCAGACTTCAAAATATGGGAGGATCTTGAAGGTCACCTGATCCAAAAGATCTCTGTGTGCTTCTCTAAGTTGCCTTGCAAGTATTTAGCCTTTTCTAAACAGTTCCTCCTATTTTTGGAAACTCTTTGCTAGGTATTGCACTCGGTCTGTCAGTCACCCATCAGATATGTGTACTGTGCTGTGTTTGCTTGATAGCACAGTGCCAGGAGCCAGGGATGAGCAAGGCTCCCTTCTTATCCTAGAAGAGGCGAGAGGCTAACAGAAGAGACCAGTGCCTGAGGATAGGCTAACCCTGTCCTTAAGTTCTGAGCTCCTGTCTCCTCAGACCTACTTTGGTCGCTAATAGCACAAAATCAACGAGTCAGCCTCCTTTTATGTGAAAGCATCTATCATGTTTCCCCAAAGATCTACCCACACGTTCCTCTGATATGAGGCAATTTTTTCATATTTTCTGCATTAGTGGTGGCCACTGATCATCTCATGAAATCTCTAAAATGTCAACTTTTTCTTTTCCAACACACTTATCTAGTCGATGCCTTCCTTGGATGTGTGTGTTGAAGTGGTAGTTATGGAAGGGGTGTGCGATAAACAGATGCCATGAGAAATTCCAGCAAGAACAAACGTACAGAACCGTTATAAGTTAAAAGGCACAATCTTGGGAACTGGATTTTCTTAACTTTGGGGAAAGTGTGACGTAATAATCTTTCATTCCTTCTTTCTTAAAAAATGAAGAGAAATGAGTGGTTTGTTCAGTTCTTGATATAAAAAAGTCAACTTTAAAGCTATATTTTATTAAAACCATAAGTTTTGTTTGAGAAATTTTAAAATCCGGAGTTTATTTTCCTTTGGTATTGCTGCAGAGAGTCAACAGGAATTGAGATAATTTTTTCTTGTATTTGTGCCACTTATTAAACACACATGTGAGACAGATTTCTTGCATAGGTGCAAAAGGGATTAAGGGTGGGGAAAGGTGCAACTTGGTCCATTGACCTGTTTCCCTGCCCTCAGGACTCTTTCAAACAGCTGTGAGAAAAAGGAGGAGGAGAAGAAGGTAATTTAGCAGTTCATATCCAGATGTTCATTTCAAACACACCCTGAACAACTTTTGCATGGTTTATTTCATTTTCTGAGACCATTTTTCACAAGCCTGTTTTCTCAGCTGGGAAACTTCTGGGGTAGTCTTTTCAAACAAATATTGCATTTGGCATTGCAAGAAAAAAAGAGCTTTTGAGCCATTCAAAGGACAATCTGTTTGCTTTGGTCTGCAGACGCAGGACTACAGGAATGCAGGCATTTCATACCACCCTAAGTATAGGTAGAGGAAAGTTCCACACATTCATTCAATGTACACGGAAACTTGAACTTGAGAGCCCCCTGAGCTGGATCATTGTCATGCTCTGTCATCCTTTAGGTTGGCTTGAGGTGTCACAGACAAGGAACCTGGCAGGAGAACCACAAAGCCAGTAGAAGAGTCCACCAACATGAACCCTAAGCCAGACTCATACTATTCTTGTTCCACTAACCTTCTTAAGTAAAATGGGAAGAACTTGCAGAAAAACAGCTCTGAATGGACTCAGTGAGCATGGCTGGTCTCATTCATGTCATGGAGCAGGTCTTGGTGGCAGATTGGTTTACCAGAGTCAGAAGAGATGGGGTCTAGGGTAGCCCTAACCCAGCAGAGAGTAGAGCTGGGCTCCTGCCTAATGACAGGGGATGAAACCATTCCTCCCTCATAGTCAAGGTTGATAAAAACCTGAAAGGAAGGAAGAATTGGATGAGTCCAAATGGGAAGACTAAGATTTGTCTCTTTAAGAAAAACCAATCAAGCCATGGAAATAAAGAGAATCAGGAAAAATCGTCATCAAAGTGTTAATGTGAGTGAAATCAGCACCCAAGGGGTTAAACCGAACTCTGGGGTTTAGAATCCAACAGTCTTGAGCAAGTTTCTTAACATTCCTGTGACATAGTTTTCCCACCTTTAGAATTTGGAACATACATTCTGTGACTGGATTTGGTATGAAATGCCCCACACAGTGCCAGATGTAAAATATCACCGTGTTTTTGCTTAGCTCTCCACACCACATCCCCCTGGCCTAAAGAGAACTGTAAAATAATGTTGGGCAACTATGTCTGTAATGGTTTCTCTGGAAGTTCTGTGTACATCAGATATTAAAGAAGATATCAGAAGATATCCGGTAAACAGTTGGTTATACTAATCTTGATGTCAGGAAAGAAATCTGGTCTGAGGAGAGAGATTTCATTATCACAAGCATGGAGGTGATTGATGAGGGTTGATGAGCACATCCAAGAGATTCTAGGGATTGGAAGTAAAGGGTACACCTGTGTCGGAGGAGCTGCCGAAGAAGAAGACCCTGCAAAGACAATGAAAAATTGAACAAGAACCATTAAAATCAAAATGAATGAATGACAACAAGGCTAACAATTGTTCTGAAAGAAACAGGAGGGAGCGTTTTCTAAATTTTAAAGTAAATATAACTCAACATATAAAATACCTAAGAAATAATAACAGTTTCTAAAACTACACATTATACTATCAAATGCTGGGAAATGGAAATGTAATGAAAAATAAGATGTGCTAATTTCTTGACTGAAATAGAATAGAGCCAAGAGCTATTGTTTCTTCTTGACCTTGATAATTAGAGGAATATCAGATCAAGAATGTTATTTTGCAAAATTTAGTAGAAACAAAAACAGGATGATTTCTCCTAAATTGCTGTAGGAGATTAAAGAAATCAAAGCAGAGTTCAACTAGTGAAAGACAGGAAATAGGGGAAATGGTAGGAAAGCATGAAATTCAGAAAACATAAAACAAGATCACAGAGGGAAGTGCAAATTTATCTCTTGTGATAATAAACACAAAATGATTATAATACCACAACATTTAGAAACCATCAGTTTAGGTGAGAAACAAAAATACACGTCTTGGAAGACTAGCTTTTTTTAAAGTGTCTCAGAAGTTTAAAATAAAGTATTTGGAAAATGGGTATCAGGAAAAATGCAAGTAAGAGTAACATGAAGGTGTCAGTATTAATATCAGATCAAGTGAAATCCTAGGTTGGAAAAAATATACAAACAGGATAAGAGTTAATTTAGTTGTAGTTATATTCCATTGTGAATAAATGACAGCAACATACCTTGCTGCTTTCATTACAAAGTATTAAATAAATATGTAAATTAGTCTTTTAAAAATTCAAAGGAATTTCTTTGGAATCTACATATGCCAAACGTATATTGGAAGAGTAGAAGACATATATCTATATATGAGCCAGACTTATCAAATAGACAAACATGATGTAAATAAATAAGGACAGATAAGGTGTTACTAATACATGAATGCATCCAACAGGTACACTATACCTTGAGAATGAAGGCTCATCTGGTCAATCATGTTTCATATTTTTGCCCTTTGAATGGTAGTCAACTCTTCCTGGGGCCAAACTCATTTGGCTTTTAGGATATTGTTTCTACATGAATATGAAATTATTTCTCCATTTTTTCCTATCCTGTGGTCACACTTTTCTGGACTCAGCACTATAGACCTGCTCCCATATGCAGGTACTGAACCTTTTCTATAAAGATTTAACCCCTTCCCTTTGAATAAGGACAAGATCTTGGGAGACTCTCAGTTTGGGGAGATAATAGTTTAATGAACTTTACAGAAAACAGTAGGAAAACTGTCTTTCGATCCCTCATTCTTTTGAACATCTAAGACTTAACCCTTCCTTGCACCAATACTAATAAGAAATCATTCACATACCCACACTAGAAGTAACATACCTTCTCTTACACAAGTGTCCTACCAGTGCCTTTGCATTGCACACAAATCATTAATTGACTCTTAGATCAGGAGTAGTAACTAACCAATGGCCTAATTTAGTACTTGATAAATATATCTGAATATGTAGTCAAAATTGCAATTCTTATTTTTTCTCCTGACCACAAAGAGTCTTAACCCAGAATATTATAAAACAAACAACCCTTCCATGGTTCATTACCCACATGCCATAATTGGACTAGTCCTACTCAAGACTCTCCTACCCTGATACTTTTCAAATACCTTTGAAAAGTTTTCCTCTTCCTATTATCCTAATTATCATCATATTTACTATAAATCATCACACATTGGCAATCGTGAAGACCATTTGGCATATATTATATAACTTGATCTTGGAATTATGTGCAAGCTGGTTACCAATAATTTGTCTACTGATGATTAAACTGAGTCTCATGTCCAAGACCATAAAGCATGTACAGAACAGAGCTGGTATTTTTAATATTCTTTTCATCAGGAAACATCTCCCTTTTCCCTTTAGATTTAGATTCCTGTATACCTTCTAGTTACATAGGGTCTCAGGCCATCTTGGGGGTGCCACCCTCTTTGATGGATTCCGGAATGTGTTTTGTAGCTCTTCCTTATTTCTATTCTTAAATATCCTGACTGATCAAGTCACTGCTGATATAAGTCACTCCAGTCCCTCCCATCACACTTTTGAGGAAGTGGATGTAAAGTTGTGATGTTCAGGGCTGTCCTTGATTATAGAGATTTGTGAGTTTTTTTTTTTTTTCACTTGAAATTGTTTTCTTAGTTTCTTGGCAGAGTGGCCAGAAAACCATATGAATAACTCACCATGTTGTATTTTATTCAAAATGAAATTTCTTTGTAAAGAACCGTGTTTTCCTTGAGTCAAACTTGTGATCTGGTAGTTCTTTTATCACTCATTTATTCATTCCTTTATTCATTCATTCTATACATATTTTATTGTGTGTGTCTGGGGGTAGGGTTCTCCATTGGGTGCTAGAGACACACAAATAAAGTACACATTATTGAATACCTCAGTGAATTTAGCATTTAGGGAGACTGATAGGCAAGGTAAGACTAGCAACAAGATAGTATAGTTAGTCTAATGGCTGGTGGCGGGATGCTGTTGGAATCCCACCTTTTAGGCTTCTTGGCTAACATCCGCTTGGCTAGCTAACCCCGTGGGCATGCCTGAACATGTCTGAGTGCTCAGGATGAATGTGTGGGGCTCCCTCTCTAGGACCCTGCTAGATTAGGAACATTACTAGGCACCTGTTGTTTGGTACTATGTTCTGAAATAGTATAGAAAAAAAGAAAGTTCTTTATATGGCACAATAGTTTACCCCCCGCCCCCTTTCTAGGATAGAGCTTACCTGTCCAGCCTGACCCTTTGCAGCTGGGGTCAGTGCTAAGCTAGAATAAGAAAAGAGTATTAACTAGTAAAGAAAATAGGAAAAGGAGGACAGTGATCTTGTTAGGATAAAGGTACAGAGAGTTATAGTCTAAGAAGAGGAAGTGTTAGTGGGTAAAGGATTTGCCAGTCTTATAGATGTCTGCGTGAGGTTGGAAAGGAGAGTTCATTTCCTTCAGAAGAACTCCACCCTTTTGAGTGTCTGGCCTCTGCTCCTCCCAATGTGATATGGTCCCTGGAGTGGAAAATAATGACGCCAAAAGCTAATTTTTAGATTTGATGCATGATTGAACATTTTTATGCCAGACCATTATTTCATAGCATCCTAAAAAAAGCACTGTGGGAAGGCATTTGCAGCATGCCCATTTTCTAGGACAAAGGAGAAAGAAAAGAAAAGCAACTTGGTCCCAAGGTTACAGCAAGGAAGAGGTAAGTGCAGAATGTGTTGTTCAATCTTTAGGCACAACAGTAAGAGGAGGATTTGATCCCAAACACTGAGGGTCCAGGGTTTCATACCATAAAATACTGCAGAATACCGAATAAACAATTTTATGTATTATTGATTATCTATGTTTATAATTAAATTTCTAGAAATAGGTTGCCCTATGTTTTTGCATACTTCAGAGGTGTTAAATGTCATAATGATGGCCCTCCACCATAAGACATGTTATTGAAGGCACATCTTCCATAGGTTTTGTTTCAGTGGAAGCTTTAATAATTATAGAACAAGATGAGTAAATTAAATCACAAAAAGGTGTCGATATAAAAGTGTTGAGGTTTCTATTTTATAGTTAGGATGGAGCTTTGTCTTAGTGAGAGAATGTTCACCTCTGTACCATTAGCTATTCTGTAAACCTAAATAAAGGTGGGAGGCAGCAGAAGGTAGTGATGAGGAACACAGAATCTGGAGCTGCACAGGCTGAATCCAAATCTTGGAACCACCTCTGCCTAACTGTGCGGGACTAGGAAACTCACTTAGATTCTCCACACTGTTGAGTGGAAGGAACAGCAACATTTGCAGGGTAGTTGTTCTGAAGGATTAAGAACAAGAAGATTTTCTGCAAGTATTGGACATACCTTTATTATTAGGATATAGTGCCAACTCTTAGACAGGACATGGGCATGAACAGGATGCCCAGACTTAGGTGTGAAGAGAACGGTAGGGCATTGGCACAGCTACTGGCAAGGTTTCCAGAAAAACCTCAGAGGGGAAGGAGTGAGGAGCTGCTGAGTCCTCGAAGATGCACAGGCATGTCCCTTATTGGCACTGTGGACAAGGGGAACTGCCGTGAAAACGCTGAGAACATGGGCCAGCACGGACACCTCAGGGACCTGCAAAAGGCAAAGGAGATGTGTGACTGGATTCAGAACCCTAATAGGATGTTGTTGGAGAGTGAGCCTGGAGAAAAAGATGACATCATGGATAAGGACCTTTTGGCCACACCAAGGACCTAGGATTCCATCCTGTGGACCGTTGGGACCCATGAAATGGTTTCAAACACATTAAGTCATATTTTTGTCACTATTTTTTTGTTTATTTGACACTTTTTTTACTTTAAATTTTACAAGAACTTTTTAAAAAGTCGTTCCTATGAGAAAAACATTGTGTAATCATTGCAATGTATTAATCTACGAAAAAATTATAAATAATATGTTTTAGGTACCTAAAATCCCACCACCTTGAGAAAATATTTTGCTGAACATCTTTCAGAATGCACACGTATGCATTCAATGAAGTGATTAATAATATTTTATAAATGTCTTAATCAATAATAGGTTATGACAGCCTTTCCATATTAATCAATAGACATACATTAGCATTTTAATGAAGGCAGAGTTCTCCATTTTGTGGAGGTAATGCAGTTTATTTCCCCAGTTTTTATTGGTAAGAAGCTCCTCAAATTTCTGCACAGTACAGGTTGTACTTCAACAAACAGCTCAGGACACAATGCAATAGAACCATAAAGAAATGAGCAGGTGAGAAAGCATAACATACAGCTTCTTGTAAATTAAATCTAACCAACAGAACTCCCTCTTTTAACTTGCTGTAAATGAGAAGGGGAAGCCATGGCCCATACCTTGGATGGAGGCTTATTAATCCAATAATTCAGTTCTTTATCTCTCATTTATTAAACAGCAACAGTGTGATTGGTCCTGCTCTAACAATTGAATTTAATGGTTAGCCAGTCAGAGAATATCACTTCCATTACAACTTACATTCTAGCAGGGAGACAATGATAAGCTAATAAATAAACATTTAGATGGCAGGAACACTTTATTAGAGATTAACCCAGGGTGATGTGACAGAGCAGAGGACTACTTTAATTGGATCACCGAGGAAGACTTCTCTACAGAGTTTCCACCATTAAGACTGAGAGATTAAAGTACAAGAAATCCAGGCAGATGAAGATCAAGAAAGGGGAATTCAGAGAAGCAGCAGCAGCTATTCCAAAGCCCAAAGAAGAGATGAGCTTTGCAGTTTCAAGGCAGAAAACAAGAAGGATATTGACATGACATGAGGTCAGAAGCACAGATCATGTCAGGAAACACCTTATAAGACATGTAGGAGCTCAGATGTTACTCTGACAATGTAATATCATTGATATAAGATTTTAAAAGATCACTTGGATGTTTCTAAACTGTAAGCTTCTTAATGGTAAGCTGTTCATCTCGGCATTCCAAAACCGAGAAAATACCTGGCACATAGTAGATGTTACATCAACATAATGAAGAGCCAACGGACATTATCAAGGGAATTAAATGTGGGGAAAACAAGAGTGGACACCTGGTTTCACTTACTTATCTCACATTATTGATGAACCATTTAAAGGTATTATACTAGGTGCTATGGTTAGAATGATAAAGGAAACATAGTCCCTGCCCTCATAGAACTTTTATTCTAGTTGTCTTGTCTAGTTGTCATGACTATTTGATATCAGTTATAAGTTGGAAACTTAACATTATTGAAAGAAGCATATCTTCTTTTGACACTCCAGCCTATGATAGATTCATGTTTGATAACATGAAGACCACAGTTGGTAATTTCTGTTTTTCTTTTCAAGGAGAAAGTCAGGTCTCCTAGTTGAGAAAATCTATAAGGAAAGGAGGAGGATTTAGGGGGAAAAGTAATGAGTCTAGGTTTGGATATGTTGACTTCTTGGTGCCTTTGGCACTGCAGATCCAGTGGAAGCTGGGCACGGTAACACAGACGTCAGGCAAGAGAGCTGAAGGGGGGGTCATGGTCATTTAGAGAATCGAATAATAAACAGAACAAAATGTGGTTTGTGAAGTAATTTTCCCTCTGTCCCAGTCAGATGCATGGCTCCTGCACCAGTTCCCCCAGAGAACCATAATAACATTTAAAGAACTTGGGCTCTGGAGTTGGACTGCCTGATTGAGCATCTAAACAGCATCGCTAGTAGGATACTCATGAGCATAATACCCAACCTCTTGGAGTGTCACTTTCCTCATCAGTAAAATGTAAATAATCAAGACACCTATATTATAGAATTGATAATTTTTTAAACAAATTTACAGCCCCTGAGTCAAATTAAGAGTCTAATACACATTAATATCTTTATTATATTCAATTGAAAATATTTATTACAAGGCTGTAACTTCTAGACTAGTCATTGATTGCAATCATTCATCTTTTGCCAATGGCCGCCTTATTTTTTTTCATTTTCGTAAAAAAGTGTACTTGGGAGAAGGTTTTCTACATTTACTGTAGCCCTTGCTTCCATAAAGTGTAGAAAAACTATTCATTATTGAGTGTAGAAAGGGCAAAGAAGTGTGGATGGTGTGTTTTCTGTCACTTTCATATCATTGGTACAGTTGGAATCTAATCTATCCTTTCAAAGGAGGGTTGCAGCTGAGAATTTGGCTAAGGACCTGGTATCTGTGAATCCAGAGCCAGATGAATCCCCGATACAAAGTGTTTTAAAGAGGGGTCCATGAACCTTCTGCATCCCAGTCGTGGGGGTCAGATGCTTGTTGAATATGAGATGCCTTAACCTCAGCCCTGACTCACCGATTTACATGAGGTTAGGGAGGGAACGTCCTGCCTGGATCTACCTCCATTGTGGCTCCCTGTATGTGCCATAAACTTCTAAAAACAGAGGAAATCAATGAGGAAAAAAGGGCATATTTATATTCTTGCTGATGGAAATGATTTCTAGAGGTCATGGCCTGTGCTTGTGAGGTCCTGGAATCAATGTTTGTCTTCGTGAAGCTGAGTATTTCTTTGTTGAGAGGACTTGGGATGTAGGAAGCAGACAGTGCCTCTTGGTGGCAGTCCAAGTTGGCGGGGAGCCCCTTCTTCTGGCATGAACTTCTTCAGGGTCCACAGAACCCTCACTCAGCCTTGACCAATGCACCCAAAAGATGATCCCTGCCTCCTGCTCTCCCTGGAGAGCAAGATTCAAATTGTTTTGACCCTTGGTCTTTGCCCCTTGCAAGGGGTATAATTTAATTGGATTCAAAAGGAAAAATTTCTTTTTTTTTCCTTTTCTATTTTTTCTTCTTCTCATTTCTTAACTGACTTTCTGCCAATGCAAACTGGTACAAACCGATGCCATCAGGAAAGCTCGAGATGGAGCCCAGTTCTCTCAAACACTTCATACCCAAGTGTATTCTTGCTCTAAATATGTATCCAACACTTAGTCAAGCATGGATTCCTGTAAAAGCCTTGAAAAAAGGAAACATGGATCAAAGACACCTTCAACATGTTGTCACGTTGCATTCAAAATCTACATGCAAGAAGTGAGTCACAGCCACAAGCTCACACTTCCCAGCTTACAACTTCCCGCTTACAACTTCTCAGTGACTCCCTCCACTAGGACCCTTACACCAAGATTGTTGTTGAAGGTTCTGACCCCTTTCTCAGCCTTGTGTTCCCCTGTGAGAAAGGGCCAGTGCAGCTCAGCAGAGGCCTTGGTCCTTGGCAGCACTCTGCATCAGCAGAGCGTCGCCAGCGAGCATTTCCGTGGGAAGGTCTTCCATCTGGAGCTTGGCAGAGAGGGGAAATTTCCTTTGAGGTTCTGCCACCCTTTCCCTGCAGCTCTCCATAAGGTGCAGCTTGGAGAGGCCCAGCCTGATTTTCAGGATAGAGCTCCTGTGCCTCCTGTCGCCTGAATCAGAATGGTCCTTCCTCTTTTCCACAATAAATCAGAAAGGTGGGAAGAGAAATAATGCTGTTTGTTCTGCCACTATCTCCCATCTCAGTGTGCAACAGGTCACATGCTGTAACACATTCATGTACTGATTCCTGCTTTTAGGTTAATAGAGTCACACAGATGGGAACACTTATCTGGGGTTGATATACCTCGGAGCAGCAGTAGAAGGAAGGCAGAGCCGGCTGGTTCTCAGGACTTCACTAAACAGAGACTGTTCTCAACAGCATCATTGCCCTCAGCTTGGTAACCCTGAAAAGTGGTGCAGGTCTGTGGCGTGGGTCCAGGCTCACAAAATGCTCACAGCATACTTAAGAAATAATAACCCTAGAGAGCCTCTTCCTTGTTTCCCAGGAGTCTTTAGAACTAGCATCAGTTCTAAAACCACCCCATAGATTAGCTGTGAGATGAGGAACAGAATACTAAGGAGGGGGAATGTGGAGACCCAGTATGGAATTGTGCACAGCATCCTGGGAGTCCTGTTGTCCATCTTCACCACTGTATGCCTTGAATGTGTCAGGTGCAGAACCCGCTCATAATCCAATTATTGGTTAAAAGGTAACAGAGAACCATGGTGATTAAATGGCCAGTATTTGGACATCTAAGAGGTTTCTTCAAGTCCCAGCATTGTGGGTGAGCAAATTATCGAACTCTTCCTAAATCTCTATTTTCTCATCTGTAAAACAAAGTGGGACAATACTTTCCCATTTACTCAGTTGTTGAAAATCAAAAGATACATACAATGAAGAAGGGAAAATCACTTTAACCAGTGGTTCTGGGAAAACTGGACAGCCACACATAGAAGAATGAAACCAGAACATCCTCTTACACCATACACACAAATTAACTCAAAATGGATTAAAGGTCTGGATTTAAAACTGGAAAGCATGAGATACATAGAGGGAAATAAAGGCAAAACACTCAATGACATTGTTTTCAGTAATATCTTTAATATTTTTGTGGACTCAACTCCAAAGACAAGGAAAACAAAAGCAAAAATAAACAAATGGGACTCAAATTAAAAATCTTCTGTGTGGCTTTGAAAGAAACTATTATTAAAACAAAAGTGAAAGAAACTATTATTAAAATGAAAAGACATCCTACTGAATGGGAGAAAATATTTGCATATCATGCATCTGAGAAGGGGTTAATATCCAAGAGCTATAAAGAACTCATACAAATAATCCAATCAAAGGGCACAAGAGTTAATAGATCCTTCTCCAAAGAGAACATGATGGCCAATAGGCATATGAAGAATGTTCAATATCACTTCTCATCAGGAAATGCAAATCAAACCCACAATGAGCTACCATCTCACACCTGTCAGAATGGTCCATATCAAAAATCAAACAAACAAAAAAGGAAACAATAAATGTTGATGAGAGTGTGGAGAATAAAGAACCCTCATACACCATTGGTGGGAATGCACAAGTCAAGCCCCTATGGAAAGCAGTACAGAGGTTCCTCAAAATATTAAAAATAGATATGCCATATGACCTGGTAAATGCCCACTCCTAGGTATTTACCCAAAGAATGCAAAAACACTAATTTGAAGGGATGTCTGAACTCCTAAGCCCCTGTCTCCAGAACATCTGTCTTGTCTCTTCTGGGATATGTAGAAGAACATCCCAATTAAGTGCCAGTGGGTTCTTTATTTTTGTTGCATGGTGCAGTGGAAAGACAATGAGCTTTGAATGAGGAGAGAATTAGTTTCAATTATCAGCTTTGTCAGAACAGAACTCCATGATTTTGGACAAGTTATTAAGTTCTCTGAAGCCTCCATTTTCTCATCTAAATTGGATATGTGTACTTGGATGTGAGATAGGGCTCCTGGGCAAATACAATAATTTAAGGTGGAGAAAAGAAACACCCTGAATAGCTTGATCCTTAACATGTACACTGAAAATGTCCACTGTATTCTGTGTAGTGCAAAACACTCTTTTCTCATGAAGATGGCCATTGGGGGTAGGTACCTGAAGTCTTTCTGGGAGCCTGAGGACTTGCTGTAATTTAAAAAAAAAGATGTTTCTCCCTATGGTGAAAGTTGTATATGATAGTGATATGTGAATGTCAACAAAACCTCCCAGTCTTGATTCTCAGAATAAGTTGCAAAAATTAGCAAAATATGTGAAGTGTCTAATTTGTTCCTTAAATGAACAGTTGCACTTCTTGCATCATTATCACCTCTCCCTGCTACTTTGTGCTTTATAGTAACATGCAACTCTCACCGCCCTATTCCTGTGGTGGTGGAGGTGATGACCTGGCGGGCCTTCTCTGACTCAGGAGGTATCACGTTGGGCACCAAGCTGTTATAGGACAGCCCCGATATTGAACGGGTTCCTGGCTGTGGGTCCTCACCCGCGCGCTTAAAAGGGACTTATGAATACTCCACTACAGGCACACACAAAAGGTTCATAAAAGGTTTATTTACAAGGGAAAAGGAAATCAGGAAAATGTACAACTCAGGAGAAAATAGGGAAATAAAGTCTTTAATGCGTCCTACCCGATCCGCCAACCTGGAAACCCAAAGGCACTCTCAGAGCTGGCCGGACGCTGCGAGCAGGCAGAGGGCCAAAAATGGGGGATCCCCAAAGCCCACATGTCTGCCTTTATACCAAACTGGCTGCTTCACCCCACCCTCAGGTCCCAGCCACCTTCCCTTTGGGATTTGGAGTTCCCAGTGTCTTTGGCTTTGGCCTGGGGTGGGGGTGGAGTCCACAAAGCCTGTATGGAATTAGCTTTAGGACATCCTTTCCCCCTAACAATTTATCTAGTGACAAAGACAGCAGGGCAGGCCCCGGGTCTTTATTTCTTAACTGTGGATAGTTCCTCTCTAGCTGATTTGCTTAGAGAAGGGAAGCAGCACATTGCATGTGTGTGTGTGTGTGTGTGTGTGTGTGTGTGTGTGTATGTCTGTATATATGGAATTTTATAACTGAAGTTGTTTTTATGCTCGTATTTCTTTCATATCCTCAATAGCACCATGTTGTATGGGGTTTCTCTCTCTCTCTCTTTCTCTCTGTGTGTGTCTCTCATTCCTTCCTTTTCAACCTCCCCCCTCCTTTGCTCTCTTCTTCCTTTTTTTCCTTTTTCTTCTCCTTCTCCTGGCCCTCCCTCTCTCCCTCCTGCCCTTCCTCTCTCTTCCCGACATCCCCCAACATTCCCCTCCCCCCTCTTCCCCTTCATCCTTCTTTTTCTTCTTTTTTCTCTCCTCCTTCTCTTTGTACCTCTTCTCCTCCCCCCACCATCTTTGTGCCCTAGTTCTAGGCAGTGGGACACAGGCAATGAATAAGACTGAAAAAGACACAACGTTCTTCCTCAAAGAGTTTGCAGACTCTTTGAGGACACAAATTGAGAGAAATTTATGATCACATTTTATTTAGCTTGCAGCCAAGGAGGTGGAGTTGAGACCCATGCCAAAGAGCAAAGCTGGCTTCTCAGTCTGGAAGAGGTGACATTAAAGGGTGTCTTTGTCTCACATGGTGCCCAGATGCCTCCTTTGTACCCTGAGAGCCAGTTAAGAGAGAACTATCTTCCTATAAAAGCAGAGAGTCTTAATGCCTGGCAGACCCTGGATGTAAATTTCAAACGATGTGATTTAAGTAAAACTTATTTAAAGTGAAAGTTGTGGTCACACTGAAGATACAACCCGACTTTGTTTTTTGCCTTACAAAAGTTTATATGGAATTCCTTTCTTTCCCATTCTTGATGCCCATTGGGTATAGGTATCTTTTTGGCTGACTCAGAACATTCATGAAGAAAATCAGAACCAGGACCTCATCTCTTCTCCTGAAAACAGTCTCTCCTTTTCAAATAAACCTGCTGGTTAAATGTTTACAAGTGTGATATTTCACACATGGAGGAAAGGATCATATTAACTGCTAGAAAAGGGGCATCTGCCACTTCATTCAAGTAACATCCCTCATATTTCTGGGATTGAGAAAAAGAAATCTATGGGTTCAGAGAAGGGAGGTTTTCAATATGCTGGACTCTGGGAAAAAAAAATCACAGCAAGAGTTTGGAGCACCTCCATCTGAGCCATTCCGTTTTAGGAGATATGCTATTATTTTGAATCCAAAGGTAGTGTTTCTCCCTCCCAAGCATCTAAGACAAATACATGGATGTTCACTTAGTATCTACTGTGTTTTGCAGGATGAATGAAGGGGGTGGGGAGAGAGAGAAAGAGAGAGAGAATTCATTATTTACAGCACCCCATAAGAGAGTCCACAGTTCAAATCCCCTTGGCAAATTAGTTGTTGAGCTTTCATCTCTATGAAGGGATTTTCCTTACTAAGCATTTCCCAGGTCTTTTCAGTCTGTTTTCTTAATTTTCTAATTTTACAAATTGTCCACAAGGGACCAGGGCTGAGAGGACAAAACCAACAGAGTGAGACCATGTGGGATTTGGTTGCCAAGACTCAAGAGGGTCTTGCTCTTCCTGGAGACTCAAGTTCAACTACAGTCTTAGTAACAAAACACAAACAGTTCCCTTGACACTCATTTGAAGGGGGAGGGTGGGGTGCAGGAGCAAATGGCTTGTCTTCTAATAGGACTGAAAGCAAAATTCAAGTGAAGTCAATTAAATCTACAAGTAAAGTAATTTTCACAGGACTTACCCAGCAGAGAGGAGCAGTCGTATTGAGGATCCATCAGGGGAAGCCGGAAGCATTTCCGACTGGACTCATCAGGGCTCATCATGGTATTTTGGGATCCTAGGACTGGAGAGGATAATGACGATATGCTAAAGCAAAATGTTCCGTTCTAGTGAATCTAGGGGCTGTGCAAACTGCTGTCATTGGTGAACTGGTCCAGATGGCTAAGAGAGGCAAAGTGACCAGATCAATGTGATGTCCTCAGGGGAGAAATGGAGATGGAGTGTCGGGAACGTGGAACAGAAGTAGATTCTATATAGCCTGTGGAAGAGAATGAAATAGTCAACTCAATCGGAGGTGTGATGGATTTTGTCCAATTCTGACCTGCAACCAAGGGCCCTGGTGAGCTGGGAGGAAGAAATTTCAATTTAAGTTGAATGTGTTAGTGCCCTGACTTTGCGGATACCGAGGGAAGATAATAGGGACACCAGGTGCTATAGGATCAGGCAAAGGACACCATCTGAACTACTGTGGTAGGTAAAGTAGGAACCAGGTCAGGAGAGGTTTCCAAAGGGAGCCATCTGTATCTGCTGCTGCGATTCGTTGTGGTATGGAAAACACAGGGGATGGCTCATGAGCATTTACTGAGTACTTACTACATGCCAGACACTCTGTCAGGATACAAAGCTATAAGGCAGTCAAGAGGGAGAGAGACACACTAAGCAATAATTTCAAAATAATGTAATGAATAACATGAAAGAGAAGCACAAAGAATGTTAAATGCCATTAAGTTAGGCTGCTTTAGGGGGAAGTCTCATTCCTATCCCCTCGATGCCACCCTGCCTCAGGCCACCATCATTTCTCACCTGAGCATTGCAACAATTCTGCACTCATACCTTCACATGCATTTACTCCCCTTTCTAGCACCTGATAAAATTACTTATGTACCTAAAATCTTTGAATGGCATCCCATTGCAATACAGTTGTGTGCAATCAACATTTTTTGATATGGCCAACATGGGTCTGCTATATCTGATTTGTCTCTCAAAATTGATCTCATTCTGCTCCGTTATCCCATATGCTGAGTTCAAGGTGCCTATAGGGATATCCAGGCAAAGAGATTTAGCAAACATAAACTATATGTTTAACTATATTAAAACTAATGCTTCCTCATTGGGAAGGAAGGATGTTGCATGTTCTCTCTGAAATTTGCATTCTTAAGTACTTGGATAAGATGTGGTAGGCAACATTCATTGATATCCCCTAAGATTTCTGGACCCTACTTTATACACACCTACTTTTAGTTATTAAATCAACCACTAATTTCAGTGCTGCTGTGTAGGAATTTTACAGGTGTAATTAAGGCCCCAAATCAACTGATCTGGAAATGATCTGGTCAACCTGACCTAGTTGCATGCATATTTTCCATCGCCACAGAAGGAGAGTTGGAGATTTGAAACACAAAGGATTCAGTAAATCATTGTTGTCTCAAAGATACAGATGCCTATGGGTCTTGGAGTGAGGGCAGCTTCCAGGAGCTGAGAGTGATCCTTGACTGAGGAAATAGGGACATCAGTCCAACAACCACGAAGAAATGAATTCTACCAACCACTGTAAGCTCAGTGAAGGGCCCTGAGTATCAAGTGAGAGTAGCAGACCTGCTGGCTCTTGATTTCAACTTGTGAGACCCAAAGTGGAGATTCTAGTCATGCTGCATCTGGACTTCTGACCAATAGAAATGGTGAAACCATACATTTCTGTCATTTTAAGTTACTTAATGGGATTAGAAAGCTAATACTTGAAGCAAAAAGAAAGTTCATCATTCAAAAGGCATAAGTATATAGAACTTACATGAGTATCCTCTCCATTATTTACCAAAACTGTATTGTGATGTTTTCAATCCAGACAACTGACTGATGTATTGAGGAGATGCATGTCATCTATGCCTTTGGAAAAAGAACAGAAATTATTTCTACCCTCAGCTTCAAATTGCAGGTAAAAATCTGATTTCTTGAAATATTGATGCTTGAGGTATTCTTGACTCCAGATAGGGAAAAAAGGGTGCAGAATTTCAATTATCTTTATGAATAGCTAGGATTGGATAAGGGGTGAGACAAGGCTGAAAGTGAGTGTTACAGGCATGGGTCCTTCTTACCTATAGAACAAGTGAATGATTAACTTAATAAGTACATAAATGACTGATCAGGTCACTTCCAGATCAACAGCTCTATATGACTATGCAGTGAATTTAAAAATATTGGCAAATGCTAAGGCTCAAAGTACTTGTAGAGAAGAGAGTGAAAACCAAGAGGACATCCATGTCTGTCTGTTGGCAGATAGAAGATATGAGAGGCCTATATTCTCTATTAGAAGGGAAATGGCTCATGCTGACATCTGACCTGTGACATTGTTCTTCAAATATATTCAGCCTGAGTCAAGAAAAATTCCTTGCCAAATGAGAATTGCTGGCCTTTTGCCCAATCACCGGACCCTGCTTGTTTTAGAGATATGTATTACCATAAAAAAAGAGAAAAATTGTAAAACTCAGACTTCAGTGTTGAAAAATTAATTATATCTTTGGCTCCCTTGTCTCAGCATTTGTAATGAATTTCCTTGTATACTTAACCACTTTGGTGATAGGGGTTAAAATGTGTACTCTGGAGATTAACACTCTGGTTGGAGCTTTTTCAAGAGGGAAACTGCTTTATAACTAGGAGCCCTTTCAATATTTTCAGAGAACATATCAGGACAAGTGATTAAATTAGCCTGGTGGTCATCACCCACGGGAGGCTATATTGGAGCTGGGAAGAAATGACCATATCTCAGGCTGGGGAGGAGTTGGATAGCCTATAAAAGGTGCATGAATGGGTGAGCATGGGGAATCCAAGAATCTGACAGTCAAATTCAGCATGCTTGGAGTAGGAAATTTTGTCAGTGGCAAGAAGAGAGGATATGAATCTGAACATGGAGATGGAAAAGTATATAGTCAAAATGCCAGTAGACTTAGTGCCTTCAGATTGTCTGAACTTTACCTGTAAGAACCAAAGGTTTTATGCCAAAGACCTGGCATGATCATTCTCATTTTATAATGATATTTCTGAGTGTAGTGGTGTGGAGAACAAATCATAAATTCTAGGATGATATCCCATTTTATGAATTTGCCAGTGTCGTGAAATGAGATAAAGAATGAAGTTGGGCAGGAGGGGTACACCTAATTAGCTTTTGACCATGTTGACTTGTGGTTGTCTGTATTGACTCATGCATATGTCCTGTTTCCATTACTTAGAAATTGGCAGATAATTGGAGATTCAGGCTGGAGAGCTATTATACTTGGCAATCATGGTGTAAATATTCTTACCCACGACCAACTTCTAGCTAAGATTTGATTCAGCAACTGAGTTGAAAATGTTCTGAATATTGAATCGGTGGGAGGCCATTTTAATGTACTATATTGTGGTTCCTCACCTACCTTCCCTCCCCGAACAAGTGAGTGATGAGAACATTGCTCTACTCATGAAAATGGCCCATGTCAGCTCAGTGTGTCCTTCTTCCCACTGACAAGAAATGTCAGTGTCCTTACATAAAGATAAGTTGGATGGATGTTCCAGAAACCCTGTAAGCCCACGTGGAGGTGAAGGACATGGCTGTTTTTCTGTTTCAAGGAAGATTAAGAGAGTTTGTTATTCAGTCAGCTGTGCTCCCTATTGTTGGAGTCTCTTGTGTGTACATGGTGTAAACCAACTGTTTAATCATGATACTGTGAACAATTCCTAGCCAAATTAGATGGATGGCTTGTGGCCATTCTAAATATTACTTCAGAAATGTTTACAATCCTTGGGTTACAGTGTTTACTGGAGCCAATATCTGCTGTTGGTTTCTGAAGCATGTGGTCAGGAAGACAACAGATCTTTTTTTTTTTTTTTGTCCTTTTTTAAAAGATTTATTTATTTATTTATACAAGAACCGGGGTACAGGCCAGATGTGTGGGAGGGTGAGAGGATTCATCAGAGACTGAGCGGGGAACAGAACAAGCAGACTGATGAAATACACTGCTAAGGGGAACAGCGGGTGAGACGGGAGAGGTCTGCCACGCCATGTGGAACCCTCGCTGGCCGACCGGGATTGAACCCAACACTGCAGAGGCTGTGGACAGCTTCACAGCGTGGTGCTCAACTGCCTGCACCACCAGGGGAGGCCCAAGACAACAGATCTTGAGAATGCAAAAGATGCTTGAGTTTAGAGAGTCAATAATGAAAATAGTGGAATAATATCTGAAAGATCTGAAGGTGTCATCTTTTGAGTAAAGAAATTTACATATGGGTTGTACTATCTTTATAAAAAAGAATATTCTTCATCCTTTATATAATTTATGAAATGTAGTTGTTGAAAAGTAGAAGTAATAACAGTAGTAGTAATAGTAATAATAGTGTATAGGCTGAATTATTTCCTCCCAAAATTGTATGTTGAAGTTCTAGCACCCTAATATGATGGCACTTGGAGATGGGACCTTTGGGAAATAATATGGGTTAGATAAGACCATGAGGGTGGAGCCCTGGTCCAAAGGAATTAGTGCTCATGTAGGAAGAGACACAGGGAGCTTGCTCATGCTCTCTTGTCCATGAGAGGACATGGGAAGTCAACCAGCTATATGCCAGAGAGAGGACTATCATCAGAAACCTTAACTCTACTGAACCAGATCTTGGGCTTTCCAGTCTGCAAAACTGAAAGAAAATAAGTCTCTGCTGTTTAAGTCATTTGGTCAATGGTATTTTGTGATGATAGTTCAAGTGGACTGATGCCAGTTCTTCTTCTACTACTACTACTACTACTATTACTACTACTACTGATAAACTAAGTTCTTACATATTTACTCTCCTGTAATCATCATAGTAAACTGATAGATTGATTTTAGTGTTTTCCTCGTCTCATAAGTGAGGAAACGACTCAGAGAAGTTAAGGGACACTTGCAAGGCTATACAAAATGGCCAGTTGCAGCTGGGCATTGAACCCAGGCTCTCTGTGTTCCTATTGTTTCCTCATACCTTGTTGTCTCTCAAGACCACCATGGTTGGCATACGCTGGGTGCTCAACATGTATTTCTGGACTGATTGAAAATGAATGAATAATGATTAGACTTCCAAGACAAGAAATTGGATTTGGAACATACAGATTTGGGGAGCTTTTCATGTAGTGAAAGATCATGCATATGAAATCACAGCAAAATTTTCTGCTATGAACCTTGAAAATTTAGTTCTTTCTTGGAAATCTGAAAAAAAAAAATTAGTGTAAGCCTAAGGTAATTGTCCTTTTATACTGCTATGCTTAGTCTTGATGCCAGTATCCACCTATTTCCCCTAGGGATCAAATTAGAGTGCTGAATGTTCATGATTATGAGATGATTACAGAATAAGTGTGAGGCAAGAATCATAAAGTAGAAAGAAGTCCCAACCAATTGAAGGCAGACTTGATGCCTCCTGTTGTTTATGGAGGATTTACTGCATGTGGATTTTCTTCTGTGTTCCTCCTGTTTGAACCCTTTAGCTCCTGATTATCACACAGCCCTGATGGTGAAAAAGGAATGTTTGTGAATGCATTAGCACCATTCTAAGGCAGTTTTTTGCAGTCAGGCTGAAAATACAATGGTTTCACACTGAAGATCGGTTAACTTTGCTATAATGTGTCAGTGCTTTGGGTAAAAATACACGTTTTGCAACTACAAGAACTCTTCCCAGTGATTAGAAAGGTTTCTGCACAAGAAAATTTTGGACAGAGTGTGAAAAATGAGATTTATGTTGTACATATAAACACAGTTCTCACATGAGGTTTCACTGTCCAATTTATTTATTTGTTCATGGCATGTAAAAGAGAAAGCAATAATTGGGGAGAAAACCAGGTTCTGATTGTTTAATTAGGAGAACTTATTTTCAATTTAAAAAAATAAGCTACAGAGAGGGATTACAGACACAGAATCCACCCTGGCTTTTTCATTTCCCATTCAGTGCTATGCAGCCTGATCTGTGAGGAGTGTTGCAAAAAGCCATCAAGACATCCAGGCCTCCTTCATGGGCCGACTTTGATTTTACCCTTGCTAACCTCAGTTGAAGCAGATGAAAAGGATAAGCGTATTCTGATGGAGTTCTCTGCTAGTTCTCCCCCTGGGGCTGGTGGGAGGGGACACATCCATTTGTCCATTTTTACAAGTGCAATGGCTTTCCCTCTTAAAAGGAAGAGCTTGCCACATGCCATTTACCCCACCATTAGTCAAGCAGTGGAAATAATTCAATACAGTCTAAGGAGTACAATGCCCAAAGGGGCACCATCAATCCCTTATTACCACAACTTCCTCATTCTTGAGTTGTTTATATTGATTTATCCTTTGCTCAGGTAGAGTGACTTAGAGTAATGTTCTCAGCAAGGGAACACGGATTGCCTGTGTTGTTGAGCCTGTGTCTGTCTGAGAATATTTTTGTCTGTGCTCACACAATCAAGTAGGATATTGGGGTTATCATCATTCCCCCTCAAAACTGTAGTTTCTGTTTATTCAGACACATGTATGGCAGATATAAAATATGAAACTACCATGATTTGGATCTATTTACATCAATTTCCCTTTTGTTCCCACTTCCCATTTAAGACACGGCTTTATAGTTGGATTGTCAGTGTATTATCAGAATAAATTTTGGGTTTTATTCTGTTTTCCTTAACTTTTGCTGGTATTGATGAGTTTTTAATCAGCAGTTTAACTTTTCTTTTACTCAAGAATGATTTCTCCTGTTATTCCTTTCATCATTACTTGTCTTTGCCACTTTTCTGTGATATACAGTTTTATATATACCTGTAAATATATAAAGTATGCATGTAGCCCATATACACACACTCATATATATATATATATATATGCCTTATGTTCTTTCAGTTTTCTTACCATTTGCTTGTATATAAGTTTCTATATTTTATCCTTATCTTATGATATTCATTATTGTAGCATAAATTTATTTATGCAAAAAGCAAGAATATGATGCATCTTTTAATTTTCCCCTTATTTATCTTTTCTGTCTTTCAGTTGTTTCATTTAATGTGTGCTTACTTTGATTTCATAAATTCATGTATTTTATAAAACATTAATCAGAGTACTTCTGACATTTCTATTTTGGAGAGTTTTTCTATAAGTCCCAGGGACTAATAAAATGTGAGGTTTGTTCCCAAGCCCATCTGGAGAGGCTTTTATCCAGGCATGAATTTGCTTCATAGGAGACCGGGAGAAACTTTACCCCTTTCTCGTGTCCTTATCTCTAGTATTTTTTCCCCTGGGTGCTTTCTTAATACTTGTACAATTCCTGGTTTTTATAGAACCAATAAAATGTTGTTAGCATAGAGAAGGCAAAGACTCAAACCATTCCTCGGAGGATTTTGTTTTTTTCCTAGTTGAAAATAAAATGTTGGACTCACTTCAAAGCAATTTACTAACTGAAGAAGTCCCATGTTCTAGGTCTGAGCCACAGAAACACCTCTTCCAGAGCAAGATATTGCCTATGATAAAATACTAACTAGTAAGTCATTCAGGGTGTTGACTGTGCCAACTGTCACTCTGGGCATAAATTGTGCCTCATCAGGAAATCATGCCCTCTTCTTTTGAGATGCACCCTTTAGTCTATGCCACTTTGGCGGCGGGTGCATAATGCAAGAATGAGATTCTCAAGCATTTACTAATGTGGCTCAGACTTGTCTGATGTTGGTCTGCATGTTGTATAAATATAGGTCTACTGGTAATAGCACCAAGATCCTTTTTCCTTTTGTTTAATTAGTTTGGAAGTTTAACCATCCTAGTCTTTAGGATGATTGCTTACCTGTGGCATGCCTCTTGACATGCTTCACCTAATATATGGTGAATATTAGTCTCACCATCAAAACTGTGTATATTTTAAATGCATTTTTATAACCATTAACATCTATTTTTTTTTCTGAGTACCTACTTTATACAAAGCTAGAGAATTTAAGTTGTCCAACTTGAGATGACTTACCTTTAAATAAAAGATGCTTAGGAAGAAGTTAGTTCTCACCATGTTTTATTTCTTGGAAGCAAGATCTTAGTTGGTCAGAGACTTTTAAGGTGATCTAACTTTCATTGTATAATTTTTAAAGACATAAGAATGCCTAGGAATTTGGTTGTCCTAGAGAACATTCTGTTCGCTTTCTTATTGCAACCCAAGCAGGACACATTGATGGCCAGAGGGGATCTGGCTTCAGCCCAAACCCAATCCTCTGACTCTGAAAGTCTAAAGGATGCACTCAACTTCCAATAGCCATCCAACAATGATGAGGCTGTAACTGACGGGAATTATCTCAAATTTGTCAGGAATGAACACACACTTGCTAATGGCCCATTTCCTTCCCCCACTTGCATCCCTGCAGAGGAAGAGGGCAAGAGAGAGCAAGATCCTTGGCTCAATGTATTGCCTTTTCTCCTCTTTCCTTTCCCAAACACCCTCTCCTCTCATCCCAGGATCACACTTGATTTTTTAATTCCCATAAGATTTCAGGGGAAGGGGAAATACTACTTCTTGCATTTTTTGTTGGCGAAGAAATTGATGCTATCTGTCTCCTATTGTTTTACCCACCATCCAGTATGGACCTAACCAAGGACAGGAATGAAGGTGGACATCCAGATGTGTCCCCATGGCCTTTGACAACTCAGTCTTTGCAGAGATACCATATCAGAGACTGCCCCATTTACTTAAAATATTGGTAGCAAACTCAGTGTGTTATTGAAATGAGTGCCACTGAATGTAACCCAGGAGCTATTAAAAAGGAGATCTCAAGGAAAAAAAAGGAAAATAATGAAGTCTTAGATATCTCAATTAAATGTTAA
Organism: Talpa occidentalis; assembly: GCF_014898055.3. Taxonomy (NCBI): domain Eukaryota; kingdom Metazoa; phylum Chordata; class Mammalia; order Eulipotyphla; family Talpidae; genus Talpa; species Talpa occidentalis. The sequence goes on from NW_023600993.1 coordinate 92,481,731, forward strand.
GATGGGTAGAAGCACAGAGGGTAAGAACTTGGCAGAAAGAGAAACAAACTCTTAGAATCTGTTCCCCACCAGTGACAATTTTTATTTATTTATTTTATTGAAGTAATATTGGTTTACAATACTCTATGTGATTTAGGGGTGTAAGTTCATATGTCTCAGATTTACGTCATCACGGCATACCCATGCCCACCTTTGTTTAGGTGGTACTAGCTTTCTCCTACCATAAAGTTACTATGTTTTCAATTTATGGAAGAGTTTTTCATTGTGATTTATTATGATTTTATTTTGCAAAGCTTTGTGTGTAAGGTTCTTCATTGTGAAATGAAAGAAAAGGAATAGAAATATTGCATCACTGATAGAAATATCTTGCTGGAATCCTCAAGAGAGTTGAATCAGTAATTGACTTCTTGTAGTAATGAAATAATCCAACCCTTGCAGAGCTCAAAGCAGATTAGAAGTGGTGCTGTGGGTCAGATCCACGCAGCATTTCTCTAAGCTCTTTTCAGGTGTGGAGTTCCAGCACTGCCCACTGTAAGCACGCAAGTCAGCAGAGAAATCTGCCCTCACCTGTACCTCCTCCATTTTGTTCTCTTCACCTTCCAACAGTCTTGTCTATATCTCTTCTACTCTCCCCTTTTACACCAAGGTCCCACCTCTTTGTGTTCTGGCCTTTGGCTCCATTATCAGTTAAACTATGTCTACTCTTTTGGCTTAAAAGGGACACAAGTTGTGGAGGAGTTTATCAGACACCATAGAGTTCCTTTCGGTCTGGTGTCTAGCTGAGGTGTTGACAACACAATTTGACCTTTCATGTTGTGGAAATAAAAACTTCCTCCAGCGTACATCCTATATTTTATGATGCCGGAAAAGAATCTGTTTCTCTACTTGTCTTGAATTTTTATGTAAAATGTTTATTTCTATTATAGCAGTGTTGTTAAAGATATTTTCCAGTTGAATACAAAGGCTTCAGGAGACCAAATGAATACTTCTATCCCTTTTAAATAACCATATATTCATTTATCTTTCAAAAGAACTTAGAGAGTACTGGGGGCCAGGTTACTGCTGAAGTTTGGTTGGCTTTTGTGGTTGTGATACTTCTGCATCTGTCTGTCCCACTGTAGGACTGACACCCTCAGGCTGCCATTCTATGAAGGATCAATTCCCACCCTGGAATCAAGGAAGGGGAGACTGAATGTAGGAAAGAATTCTCAAGAGAACAAAATTAGGAAAAAATAATTTCAGCAGCTAATGATTTTGCCATTTTAAAAATCAATAAAGAAGTTATAAAAGAGAATAACCTTGCCAAGATTTGAATTCTGATTTGAAAGAGGAAGTGAATTTTAAAAAGTCTCTATTTTTTATTTTCATTTTTGTGTAGAAGAACTGGCATGTAGGCCAGAGGTGCAGGGGTGAGAGGATTCACCAGAGGCAGAGTGGGGAGCAGAACGGGTGGATTTACTGTAATACACTGCTAAGGGGAGCAGCGGGTGAGACAGGAGAGGTCTGCTGCGCCATGTGGGTTAGCTCCCTGGCCAGGAATCAAATGCAGGCCATGGTGTTGATAGCACTGAGACATAGCCCCTATACCATCAGGGAGGCCCTAAAAATTTTCTTAAAGCAGAAATTCAGAGCCATAGATTCAAGTGTTTTGGAGACAGAGTTGGGAATCTAATTTGAATCATTGAATTATTTGGAGCGGGAAAGGAATAGAGAGAAAATAATCATTTTTAAAGAAACATAAGAATTTCTTTGAAACTAAAGAAAATACATTTTCAGTTTTAATTTCTCACTGGGTCTTTTTTTTTTAAGATTTATTTTTATTTATTTATACAAGTGCTGGGTACAGTCAGAAGCACGGGAGGGGTGAGAGAATTCACCAGAGCCAGAGCGGGGAACAGAACAGGCAGACTGACGAAATACACTGATGAGGGGAGCAGCGGGCATGGCAGGAGAGGTCTGTTGTGCCATGTGGGACCCTCACCGGTGGCTGGGGATCGAAATGGCACTGTAGAGGCTGCGGGCAGCTTTGCAGCCCAGTGCTCAACTGCTGCACCACCAGGGAGGCCCTCTCACTGGGTCTTAAGAAAAAATACTGAACCCTTGAAATTCTTAACTTCTAAGCACATACAAATCTTTCAAGTTTCTACTTATGAAAAACTGACTATCTCTGTATTACAAGGTGGGGAGGTCTAATATCAGATTTCTCTGCAATATGGGAAACTATTTTTGCAATACCTATGAGCTCTAGAGGGGAGAGAGTTGACCTGTCATGGGAAAATGTCATACCCTACTGACTAGGAAAGAGGAGGCAAGAAAGGTCTTAGAGGATATAATCCAAGTCAATTTTCTAGGAAATACCCATGTATTCTATCTGAATTCCAATACAATAAGACTGGAGATTTCAACATATTTCATGATTAAAAAAAAAAAAGCAGCAGCAGTAATGGATGGACTATGACTAAATACAGCAGGCAGAGAGAGAGGAAAAGATAGGTGGATATGATGTATGTTTAGGTATGTATCAGGTATATGTAGATGCTGTTATAGTTACATACATCTGTAGGTGTATATAATTATATATAACCGTGTGTAACTGGACAATAAGAATACTACTGAGAATTTGTAGCACAGGTACTAAGTCTTCTTGGTAAAGTAGACAAGAGGGAAGACCTTTTAACACACTGCCTAAAAGCCAAACAAAATAACCCAACTCTCTCATTAGCGTGGAGAGAGTAGCAAAGAGCAGAAAATGAAAATATGATAAAAATCTTCCATAATAAATGTAGTCCAAGTAACTCAATTGTCATAATTCAGACCTGCAATATTATTAATTAGTGAACCAAATATTGCAGTATTCTTTGTAGGACTGTATTAGGAAGAGAAACCCACAAAAGTAAAGATAGTGAAAATAATCTGTCCTCAGCTGAAAGCTGCCTGCTTGGAGAAAGCCACAAGTAGCTCCAGGCTACTGCCCCCTCCCCTTACAAAGGATAAGACCTTAAACACATCCCTGTTTAAGAACTGGCACTGGGCAGAGGTCAGGGCCATTCTTGAAGAGCATCATCTCCAGACTCACATCTGACAGAGTTTACTGTTGTTCCAAAGATTTGTGTTGTGGCAAAAAGTGATACGCATGTGCAGAAAAGGCACACAGTTCCACAGACGTCACGGCCATGCTCCTGGGGGAGCAGACACGCAGCATGTCATGGGATATGCGAGTGCCACTGTGACAATTAGAAGTGGAAATCACCATGAGATTTAAAAAATGGCCAAGCTTCTCAATTACCAAGAGAGAAAAAAATGAAGAACATTTCATGATTGGACATTATGAAGCAAATTCAGATATGACATGTTAGGGAAAATACTGATATTGGGCCATATTTACTAAACAGGATAAAGAAGGATATGATAAAATAATAAGACTTTATAACAGTCCATTGAAGAGGCTTACAAAGGGTGTACATCCTTATACAGCAAACAGCAAAGAAGCAAAAAGTAGACATTGCGACAGAATTCCAGAAATACAATAATTTGTTAAAATAAGTTAGTTTGGAAAATTTCAGTGTAACTATATTAAAATATAAAAACCCATGTGACTGAAACTAGAGTATTAGCAATAAACATAATTTAATAGAGTTATATAGAATGTGTTCTCTCTAAATATAAATATATGTCCTTTTCTGTTCTTAGAACACACAAGAAAAAAGTGATTAATGTTCTTAACCATAAAAAAAACCCTTAAGTTTCCAGAGGACCGGATTTTATAGGCCCTGTTTTCAAGTCATCTCTTCCTCCCTGCCCCCCAAAAATGAAATCAGTAGCAAGTAGTCCCTGTAAAACATGGTTAGTTCATCTCTGCTTATAAACACTTTTCGAATGGCACCAGCTTAAAAAGGGGTAAATATAAATCACAAATTATTATTTTTAAATATTTTTAAAATTAGATAATGGTTTATTTACACTGTCTATGACTCAGAAATATTTGCATTTCCTTAAGAAAAGAAACAAACCTGAATACCCATTCTTTTATTTTCCATTGACAATATTTGTTTATATATTTTGTCCATTTTTCTGCTGTTCTCAACTAATTTTATCTTTATATTATGTACATGTTTTAATTTATATTTAATTTATATTCTAAATTTTAATCTAATACATTTATAAAATTTATTCTTTGCTTTGCTTTAGCTTTCATTTAAAAATATTTAAACAAAGATGTTTAATTTTCATGTAGTCAAATATCTTACATTCTCTTTAATGCTTTTGGAATTTGTTTTAGTTATGACAGTTTCCAAGATTGGTTCTAAGGTGTTTAACATATTGTCTCTTAATTATTCATTTATGATTTTAAAAAAATGTATGTTTTTATCGCAGCTAGGATTGTTTTTTTAATATGTCTTGAAGTACATGAGTACCTTATTTTTTTTTTTCCTTTTGATGGAGAACTGGCTGTGCTGGCATCATTTATTAAATTTCCACTGAATCGAAATACTGCTCTTTCACTTATTAAATGGTCATATATCTTGGAATCTGTCTCTGGGCACTTTGTTCTGTTTCTCTGATCCCTATGACATTTTTTATGCCAATATCAAACTGCTTTTATGACAGTGACATTAGAGTGTATTTCAAGATCTGGCAGGGCGAGTTCCTGTCTTCACTATTCTTCTGAACCTGAAGCTGAAAGTTAATGTTGCCCCTTCATCCTGATTTTATATCCTAAGCTTTTCTGGTGGTTTTGTAAGGCATCCAGTCCCTTCCGTAAAATAATTTTGTTTGAAATTCTAGAGTGTTTTATGGCTGAATCCAATGGATATAATAAGGGTATAGCGAGGTAGTTGAATATCTGGTTAATATATAAAAAAGCTGGTAACCATATAGCCAGTAAGAGATGTTTACAATAATTAATTTTCAAGGATATCATTTTCAGTAGCAATATGGAATATAGGTGTCTGAGAATATATCTTTAAAAAAATGTGAAGACATTTATGACAGATTTTCTTTAGACTCCCTTGATATATTCAACATATTAAAATGGAAATAGACTTGCAGAATGCAAAGCATGAAAGTGCAGAAATGACAAACCATAGACTAGAACTTGGCCAGTCAAATAACCTGCAAAGTTGGAGTACCTAATATCTAGTTTACCTGTCTGTTGTAAAGGTTATTATAAAGGGTACAGATGAATAGTCAGATGAAAGAGTACACGGGGTGATATCCAGAAGGGTCCTGAGCCCAGCAGCTTCTGTTCACTCTGAAATGGGTTGTGCTGCCTTCTCAACACAAGCGCACTAATGCAGGGCTCTCCAAACCCTCTGCTTTAGGTATTTTTTATGACAGCTTTATTATGAAGGCATTATTGATGATTAACTGCCCACCGACTTCTCTCCTCCCTAGGATGGTGGGTGGGGCTGAAAGTTCCAAGCTTTGAGTCATATTTGGTCTTTCTGGTGACCATCCAGGGACAGCCCAGGAACCCTTCAAGTGTCACTTCATTAAAACAAAAGACACTTTTGCCATACAAGAAATTCCAAGGGATTTAGGAGCTCTGTCAGGAACTGGGGTCAAGGAGCATATATTAGAACAAATGATGCTCCTAGCACTCAGGAGATTACAAGGGTTTTGCAAGATGTGTCAGGGACCAGGAGCTGAGACCAAACCTATATGTATTTTTATTGTGTCACAGTTAGCAGGCATGATGAAATAGCAACTGTTACTCAAAATATCAAGTCTGACATGATGGACCACTTAATTTTGAAATTTCACTGTAATTTTATATTCAAGTGAGAAAAGAGTTTCCATTGGTTCTTAGAGCTCATTCTTCTACATCACAACAAAGTCTCCTTATGTAAGGAACGGGAATGCAGATCTTTTGGATGTAAATCCCAATTTTGTCACTTCTCGTGATGACAACAAACATGTTATCTGACCTCTTTAAAGCTCAGTTCTCACATCTTCAAAATGGAAAAATAAATCTTGCCCATTCAGGTTTTATGAGAGTCAAATGAATTGTTTAATAAAAATAGAATGTTTAATGCTTACCAGAGTATCTGAAGTCTAACAAGGGCTTGATAGAGATTGCCAGCAGCAGTATCTCTTACATGGTGTCCACACATTAGAAGGGGCAGAAGTTTCTGAGTTGGCTACAAAGCTAAATCCCACCTTTTTGATGAGCTTGAGAGTTTCTGTCTTGTTTCCCATTTCTGAATCTGGTTCCTGGTAACAACTGGGAGGCATGTGCTGTGCTCTGGGGCAGACTTGTGGTAGTGTTGATGCAGCCAGATTCAGAGTGCAAGCCTCTGATGGCTGCAGTCTCACTTTCTGCCTGAGTTTCTTCTTGGGTAAAAGAAGTTCCTCCAAGTGCAGATTTAATGGCAACACTCTATGGAATTCTCCTGCTGCGTCTTTGCAAAATTGCACCTGAGATTCTGTGAACTACTTTGTTATAACAGACTATCCTCTGTGGCAGGTTCTGAGCACCCTGGTCCTACCACGGCCCATATGTAATGGTGATTGCGTAAGTTTCCATATTTAGAGGGCTTCTGAGCTAGCAGCCTGCTGAAGACTTATAGGGTGGTACCATAATGTGTAGGAGGAGGATGCAAATTGTCCAAATGTCTGCCACCCAGAGGGTGGGGGTAGAGATAGAGGAGGAAGGAAAGATCTTAGCTGTGGATGAAACCATTCCATCCCTCCCCCAAGGGGTGTGGTCCACCCATCAGGATGTCCTGAGCTATAAAGCCAGGGTAGGGGAACTTAACTGAGTAGGCAGCAGAGGCTCTGAGTCTCCATAAACTTCTCTTTTGCTTCATTAAGGTTGGAACCCCACCTCATCCTCACACTCTGCTGATAATGTTGCCTCAGCTGTTTGCTCAATCAAGACCTCTCAAAGTTCTTCCTTTGGACCCTTGAAACCATCTCTACTTTCACCATCCTCTATTACCTCCCTAACATCTGCAAGGTGGTCTCACTGATTAACTCAGATCTTAGGGTGTATGTTCTTGGTGATTCTGTTACTCCACCTTTGTCCTTCACATACCCCTTTTCTTCCAGTATTGTAAGTTTCTTCACTGGCTCCGTCATTTAAATCAAAGTCCTACTTCTCCCTATGGACACCCCACCCCCATTTCCTATGGCCCTAAACCCACTTTTCCTTTCAAAATTAAATTCAGAAGCCCTCTCAAAGTTTGTATGCTTTCTGAAGATTTTTCCAGTTGCCCTAAATGGCTATAATCTCCCTTATTCAGAATGCCCATTTAATTTGTGTGTATAAATATATTATCTGCATTGTATGGGAAGAAGTTTCTGAGGGCAGACACTGAGCCTTAATTATTTTCCTATCACTGGCACTGCAAAGAGTAGACCAAACACATTGGTTTATTTGCATAACAAGATGTTTCATTTTTGGAGGAAGACATAAAAAGATGCTCAATGTCCTTAGTTTATAGGAAAGTGCAAATTAATACCATAATGAGATACCTGCTAGGATAGCTAAAATGAAGGAAATACTGATACTATATAGTATTGGCAATTTTACAGAGCAACTGGAACTCTTGTGAATGGCTAGTGGAAATGCAAAATAGTACAGTCATAATACAGCTATTTTGGAGAACAGTTTGACAGTTTCTTCTGAAGCTAGTCATAAACTCATCATAAGACCCAGCAATTTCTTTCCTAGGTATTTACCTGAAAGAAATACAAATTTTCATTTATCAAAAAAGTGACTATTACAAAGATTTTATTCACAATGTTCAAAAAACTAGAAACAACCCAAAAATCTTCAACTGCATAATTGAAAAAAAAAAAAAAATCTGTGGTACATCCATTCAAAGCAAATCAAAAAAAAAAAAAAAAAAAAACTAGTTACCAATACATGCAATGACTGATGAATCCCAACACACGGGCCTGCGTGTGAAAGAAGTCATTAAAAACCTTCATACTCCAGGGTCTTGTTTAGATGACTAATTATCTCTCCCCAACTCATAAGACTAAATCTAATCCCTAGCATGATGGTCTTTGGAGTTGGGGCCTTTGGGGAAAGATTAGGTTATGAAGGTGGACCCTCTTGAATGAGATTGTATCACAGGAAGCTCTCTCACCACTTGCACCATGCGAGGACAGGATGAGAAGACACAGTTGTCTACACACCTGCGTGTGAGTCCCTCACCAGACTCCAAATCTGCCAGCCCCTTCAACTTAGACTCTCCATCTTTTCTGAACTGAGATGAATTAACTTCTGTTTTTTAAGCCCCCCTACTCTGTGCTATTTTCATTGTAATAGTAGCCTTATTAAAGACTTAAGACATGATAATCTGGAAAAGGCCAAAACTATAGGAACAGAAAAGAGATCAAGTTTGGTGGTAGGTGAAGGGTGTGAGAGGTTGTTATTGATGTCCTTTATCTTGAAGGTGGTTAAATGTTTACTTATTTTGCAAAACTTACAGAACTTCTCCTAGAAAATGGAATTTTATTGCATCTAATATTATACTTCAATTTAAAAAATAATGTGAATAGAGAGGACGTTTTGCAAATACTACAACCTCTGATCACAAGGGAGGTGGATGAGCATCCCCTGCACCCAGCTGACATGCACAGCTCCCAGAGGTCTTGAGCTGGCGTGGCCAGGGTGTGATAGCACAGCCTCAGCTGGGGTGTAGAGTTGGAGGTGGTAATCACAAACTGTTCTACAGACCTGAAGGGAATGAAAGTGTCCAGAGTTGCCAAGCAGTGTTGTGTCCAGAACAGGAACCCAGCTGACTGACCTAAATTTTGTTGAGCTTCTTTTTATATCAACCCAGCCCAATGGCCCACTGGATAGAATTCAATAAAAATAATGTCTGTCAAAAGAGTTGACATATTTAATTTAAAAACAGTTAATCAGTCTTTGGGCTCTCATACCCCCCCATGTATACCCCTCAATTACTGTATTTATTAAAATGTATTTTAATTATTTGTTTATATCTTAGTCTTCCCCACTGGGACTTTGGGTTCCTTGGGGTCAGGGATTTTAACTTACTGACTGATTTGCATGCCAGGTACATAGGAAAGTAAGTGCTACATAGATTTTTATTGAAAGAATAAAAGGATGAAAGAGAATTTGTTATTTCTACCACCATCCTTTATCTTCTGTCTTCTACTTCTCCACAATTCAGCTACTTTTACACATCTCTAAATTCTACAGACTTATCCCAAGTTATCTTGCCTCTCATATAGCAATATCCCTCATGCTGCTCACCCAGAATCCTACTTCTCTTGTAATCCTACATTCATATGCCAGACAGAAGGATCTCTCTGAAATATTCATCAGGTTGTGTGACTCTGTGGCTAAAACCTACTAATTTAGGCATAAAACTCAATTCACATTCTTTAGTTGGATACCCAGTCATTCCTGTCCCATTTTGTTTGTTTGTTTGTTTATTTCCTAGAACCTGAAGATAGCAGGGTATAGATAGGATGGGAACACTCTTTGCCTTATCTGCTGGCAACTGGAGGGAAATTCTAGCAGTCAGTCCAAGTCCATTGCTGGGAAGCATCCAGTAGCAGATCCTGTAGGGAGTAAACAACTTCCATCCTCTCCTGCCTCCCCCTGTTCTACATCAGGGGACTCACAGCCACCCCTAGGCCCCAGAACACACTCATCCTACACAGAGAGTCCAATGAAAAAGAAAAGCACAGTTATGAAGGATGACATGTTTCCTGCAGACAGAGAGAGAGAGAGAGAGACCAAAACAGCAACTTTTCATGGTGGTTGAAGAAATCTAATTCTACAGAGCCCTTGGGAGAAGTTAGTGTCTTCCTCCAGGGAAAGGATGGCAAATTGTATCATTTCTATTCACACCCATGAATGATGTCTCTGCAGCTGTTTGAATTAATTCTAAAATACAAGCAATCTCAGTAGGAGTCTGCATTTTCATAAAACAATTCCCTGCTGAGTTGGTTCAGCTTAGCTCCACCTAGTCCTTCCACACACTTTGGTGATGAGGGCTTTTACAGGATAGTCATTTTTGCTTATTAAAGCATGCTCAGAGTCTTGAAAAATCCATATTTCCTCAAGGTTAATGTATCTCTGGATTTTTCCTCCCTGCCTGCAACAAAGCAGAGCTCTGTAACAATACTGGAAAACAAAAGTAGGCATTGTTGATTCCTGCTACCAAACCTTTTTAACGGAACCTCCTCAACTCAAAGTCAGGTTGCCTCTGGCCCTGAGTCAGTCCAAGATGACTCCTTGGTCCACATGAACTGTCATCTTCCCCATGTCCCCCGGAACTAAAGACAATGCACCAGTCTTCCCCTAAGGCAGCTGCTATGCACTCAAAATTCCTCAGCTGAAGACCCCTAACCCAGTCCCTGCCACCATCACACACTTGTGTTCTCTCCCCAGGACCAGGGTGTTGTACCCTGACTATATTTTTTTTCATTTTCAGAAATTAATATGTATTGTCTTAACCAAATTAAATATATTGTTCAGTGGCATTAAGTCCATTCATAATATGCAACCATCACCATTATCCATGTCCAGAATTAGTCTCATCTTACAAAATGGAAATTCTATACTCATATTTCCTATTTTCCCCTTCCTCTAGCCTCTGAAAACAACCATTCTACCTTCTGTATCTATAAATTTCACTACCCTAGATACCTCATGTAAGTGGAATAATAGTGTTTATCTTTTTGTGACTGCGCTCTTTCATTTAGCATAATGTCCTCAAGGTTCCAGACACGTTGTAACTTGTGTAAAGAGCTCCTTTTTTTTAGAGGCTGTCTAATATTCCATTGTATGTATATATCAGAGTTTGTTTTTCTATCAATGAGACTTGAATTGCTACCAACTTTGGCTATTGTGAATAATGCTGCTATGAACATAGGTATAGAAATATCTGTTTGAGATCCTACTTTTAATACTTTTGGGTATCTACCCAGAAGCGATAAAATTGCTAACCCATATGGTAATTCTATTTTTAATTTTTTGAAGGAATACCATACTGTTTTCTGCAGTGACTATACCATTTCACTTTCAATCAAGTGTGCACAGAATGCAATTTATCCATATCCTTGCCAACACTTATTATTTTCTCACAGTGTGTGTATGCATATATATGTGTGTTTATAGTAGTCATTCTAGTGAGTGTAAGATGGTATCACACTTTGGTTCTAATTTGTATTTCTGTAATGATTAATGATGGTCACCATCTTTTCTAATGCTCATTGGCCATTTGCATATGTTCTTTGGAGAAACGCCATTTTAAATTCTTTGGCCAGCTTTGATAGTTCTCTATGTAGTATGACTATAATCTCTTATTAGGTCCAAGTTTTTGGTATGTATGCTTTTGTTCATGTATATATATATTATTTTTATATGATTTCTTTTTTGATCCATTGATTAAGATCATGTTGTCTAATTTCTACAAATGTGCATATTATCCAGATTCCCTCTGTTACTAATTTTTAACTTCTTCCTTTTATGATCAGAGAAGATACTTTGTATGTTATTTCTCTTTATATATTTATTGGAACATAACTTGTGACCCAACTTATCGTCTATCTTGGAAGATATCCCATGTTCAATTGAAAAATATATGCATTCTGATGTGTTTGGGTATCTAGGTGATTTAAAGTATTGTTTAGGTCCTCACTTTACCTGTTTTTCTTCTGCATGATTATCCTATCCATTATTGAGAGTAGGGAGTTGAAGTCTCTATTATTGTAGAACTGTCTTTTTCTCCTTTATTTCTTTTAATTTTTGCTTCATATAATTTCATGGTCTGTTATGAGGTGTGCAAATGTTTCTGAATAATGTATCTTCTAAGTATACTGAATATTTTATTAATATATAATGTCTTCCTTTGCCTCCTTAAACTTTTTTTCTATAAAGTCTATTTGATCTGATAGTCTAATCATCACTACTCTTTTTTGGAGGTGTATTAAGTTTCTATTTGCATGGAATTTCTTTTCCTTTCATTTTCTTTCTTTCTTCTTCTTTTTTTTTTTTTTAAGAGGGAGATAAATTCTTTTTTTTTTTTTAAGATTTATTTATACAAGAACCAGGGTACAGGCCAGATGTGCGGGAGGGTGAGAAAATTCACCAGAGACAGAGCGGGGAACCAAACAGGCAGACAGATGAAATACACTGCTGAGGGGAGCAGCGGGTGCTACAGGAGAGGTCTGCCCCACCATGTGGGACCCTCGCTGGCCAGCTGGTGCTACAGAGACTGCAGACAGCTTCACAGTGCGGCACTCAATTGCCTGCACCACCAGGGGAGGCCCTGTCCTTTCATTTTCAATCTATGTATATCTTTGGATCTAAAGTGAGTCTCCTGTAGACAGTATATGTGTATCAAGATTTTGTTTCTGCTTTTTTTTTTTTTTACCATTTTGCCAATCTATTTTTTCGTTGGAAGGCTTAATCAATTTACATTTATATTAGCAGCTGATAGGAGGGATATACTTCTGTAATTTTGCTACCTATTTCCAATACTTCCTAATTTTTTCTGTCCCTTACTTTCTATATTACTGTCTCTTTTCCTGTTCAGTTGATTTTTATAGTGAAATGTCAACTCCATTCTCATCTTCTTTTGTGTGGTCATTATTCCTTGTAAAAACTGTTTGGATTACATTTAACATGTTAAAGTTGTAATACTTTATTTTTTATTATTTTCTTATTTTTACACCGTTTTTCATTTTTAAACAATATTTGCTTCCCCTCATCCCCTCAGCTGTAGTCCTTATAGAGTTTCCTTCACCAATGCACCCGTGCACCATCACCTCAGTCCCCTGTGCTCCTTCCTCCCTCCCTCTGATCCCTCTCCCGCCTCCTCCTCTGAAGTATGTCTCTGATTTATAATTGTCTGCTTTCTGCTTTGTTGTGTTTTGCACTGTTGTTATTTTTTTTACATTGATGTCTTATTTGGTTTCCCTAAATTCCTGCTGTAAGTGAAACCATCCAAGAAGAGAATGGAGTAACATATTCAACAAAATTCAAGACAGCAAATTCCAACCAAGAATACTTTACCCTGCAAAGCTCTCCTTCCTCTATGAAGAAAAAATATGGACCTTCTGAGACAAACAGAAACTCCAGAAGTTCATTATAACTAAACCCCCACTCCAAAAAATTCTACAAGAAGTCCTAAAGCCAAAACCAACAGAGGAATGATCAAGAAGAACAGAATAAATTGAGGAATAAAATCACAAAAAAGACAAACAAAATGGCAAATATAGATGCCAACATATCAATATTAACTCTAAATGTAAATGGATTAAACTCATCAATAAAAAGATACAGAGTAGCACACTGGATTAAAAAACAAAATCCATCCTTCTGCTGTCTCCAGGAAACACATTTAACCACCAAAGTTATACTACTTTAATTTGAACTTATGCAAACTTAACTTCACTAACATAAACTCTGTTAATTTGCATCTCTATTGCTTCCCATTTCGGTTATTGATATAAAAAATACACAAATGTAGTATGCAACTGTAGTATACACAAATGTAGTACTTTTACCATAAAGTAAAATTCTTTCACCTACTTATTATTAAATGGATTTAACAAATTCATTAGTCTCCTCAATTAGGTAGAAATGAACTTTGAGGTAACCAAAGTTTTAATAATACTGAATTTTAGCCTAATTTTTTTTTGCTATATAAATCTCTTAATACATAAAATAAAAAGTGGAGTTACAAACTATTGTTACCATTTTACTAAGTCTTATAAGTACCTACATGTTTGGCATTTTCAATATCTTATTTCTTTGTATGACTTTAAATCACTGTCTACTCTTCTTTCATTTCAATCAGTAGGACTTTCTGTAACATTTCTTGGGGGGTAGGTCTCATGGTAATACATTTCTTCAACTTCCATTTATCTGAGAATGCCTTAAGTTCTCCCACACTTTTGGAGAACAGTTTTGCCAGATAAAGGATTCTTGAATGACTGGGTTCTGTTCTTCCAGTATTTCAAACACAGCATCCCAGTGCTTCTGGTCTCTAAACTTTCTGATGAGAAATATGCTTATAACCTTATTGAGAGTTGTTTGTATGTGATGAGTCATTTATCTCTTGTTGCTTTCAAGATTCTTTGTCTCTCAAAAGTTTGAGTTTAGTGTGTCTTAGTGTGACCCAGAGATTTTGAGAATTACTATCTTAAATCAATCATGATTCATCATCTAGTGTTGGATGCATGGCTTCCAGAAAGCAGAGTGGTAATTCAAGGAAGGAGGAAGAATATGGAAACAGATATAGTAGACAGAAAAGTAACTCTGTCATGCTTCACAACAAACCTTACATGTCACATCATGCCTATGCAATACACATATACATAAATATTCATGGATAAGCATGATTGGATTTTGGAGTAAATGGCATGGGTAAATGCTCACTAGTATGGGGAAAATTCTTTTCCCCTCAACCTGATAGTCTCATTTATTTACATGTGAATTTTAAGTTGCTTTGGTTAACTGAATTTCAACTAAATTCTCTTAAATCCAGCACATATTCACCACCAGAAACCAAGGTTTAGCCTGGATTAAACCTGGAAGTAATCAGGACAAAGGGGAAAACTTATAATACAGGAAAGATCTCCAAATCAAGAGACCCTGGAGAATGGTTGAAGATACAAAAAGGGCCAAAGAAAAAGCCAGCAAACCAAGCTATACAAGAACCAGAAGGAAGCTAAAAATTGGTGCTAATTATGTGTTAAGATTATCACTCATGAAAGTTGGAAAGAAGTTGTTAACAGAAAAAATGCAGACCATTCTAGGCAAGAATGACATTAATTAATGTGATTCAGAGCCATCTATAGTCAGAAGATCTTGATGAATAAATGGGGAAGACTTGGTATCCTCCCTCAACTGGAGTCTAGGGCTGAACACTAAACAGTCTAACTGTGGGAACAACAGTGACATAGGAAAAATGAGACCATTCCTGGTGTTCAACTGTACAGTTCATTAAGGGAACAGAGAAGAAAGAACTTTCTTAGTTTAGATCTGTACAAAAGCAAGTAGGAATATAAATTTCTATAGATCAAAAAACAATCTTCACTCCAAATTCTGGGATATGAGCCATTTCAGACACAAAAACTGTGCATTCTTTGTAATAAGACTATGAAATCTGATAGCAGAATGTTACCATCCCAGTGGGTGAAATATATTACTAAGAAGGTCAAAGGATAATTTATAACCAGGCAATAAAAATGTGAAGATAGATTAGAAGAAAAATGTTTATATTCACATTCCTAGCCAAGGGTTTCTACACTCCCTAGTGGTAAAGTTTTGTAGCAAACACCTGAATAGCTCTCTGTGTATGTTATGTCCAAGTTTGTTGTTATAATGTTGTAAGTGGTTTCTTCCTTTGTGTGTGTGTATTATCGAAATGTTGATCATACTCTATTTTTATTTTTAAATTACCTACTGTCTCCCTCACTAGACTTCAGTCTGCACAAGGATAGAATTTGTGAATGTTATTTTCTAGTTGATCAATTCATTTCTTTATGTATTATGTATTCAAAACATGTTTAATAATTACTTACTAATGCCAAACTACATACTAAATGCTGGGAACAAAATTCTGAGAAAAACAAATATTAAAAAAAAACATACACACACACACGGACACAGACACCAGACAGTAATTCTTACCTTTAAAAATCCTGCAGAATTTTATCAAAGCTGGTAAATATAATATTTCAACTGTGAAAATTTCTACATTGAGATAGCCTGAGCCCTCCAAAAGTTGATGATTCAGTGATTTGACCTAATGAGTGAAAAATTCAGACAATGAGTAAAACATGCATCTCCACAAGTCATATAGGGGTGAAGGTGATAACACCTGTTTTCCAATAACAATCCAGGGGACAGGGAGAGAAAGGCAAGTAGAAGGATAGGCAGGACGCAGGATTGAGCCTGGCTGTAGATCAGACCTTCAACATAGGGATGATTTCACTGGCAAAGTGTATCCCAGAGACTATTAAGCCGTGACCAATTTTACGTGGTGGAGTAAAAAGCAAGACATGTGCTCCCTTATCCCCCCTTCTCTAAAAGGAGCATGTATTTATGTGGACCAGATATTTACAAGATACCAAGAGTAGCATTTAATTTGAACAGGGCACTGTAGTCAGTGCCTACAACATACCCAATAGGGCAACACTTTCATCATAAGCAATAATCAGAGAAAATCAAGTAGAAAAGTAGAAATGATCTTCCATTCTCATTCTATGGCTATAGTAAAATGCAGTATTAAAAGCACAGTGTCTGGGACAAGACTGGGCAAAAACCTTGGCTCTTCCTATACCTGGTATGTACCTTGAGCACAAGGTACTCACCCAGCCTCAGTTTCCTCATCTGTAAAATGGGCTAATGATAGCACCTATCTCACTTTGTGATTTAATATGTCATATGTGCCACTGAAGAAATGGTAAAAAGTGTCTCTTAAACTAAATACTCATTTAACTTTCATGTGCACACTCATAAGTGTGTATGTGTATGTCTGTGTGTGCATGCATACTTTCAGATGAGGATGGAATCATTTGATCACAAGAGTTCCAACATATACTACTCTTGAGAATATCCCCTGCTCGATTTCAAGAGGATATGTTCATATTCCATACTATAAATTTAGGACAGACTCATCGAAGGCAAAGAATTGACTTCTGGTGAGGATCCCAATGTACTACATTAAGATATCAAAATACAGTGTTACACATCTGAAACATAATGTTATAAACCAATATTATTGCAATAAAATTTTGAAAAAGGAAAAGGAAACAAAAACTGAGGAGAGAAAGATGCTAAGCCAGAGTACCTCTAACTGGCAGCTCCAACCCTCATGGCTCTGTCACTCTAAGTTGTCCATGTTTCAGGACTGAAGCCATAATGTGCTTTTGAGAAGTGATCTAGTAAAAACATCAAAAGAACTGTGATAAAGTGAGCCCTATCAAATCGGTCACATGAACTCTTTTGTGTGGTCTGGGATGCCAAATGTCGCCTCTCTAGGCCTCTCTGGAATAGCAGTGGTGTAGATTACCAGAAACATGATGTCATGCCCATAGCAAAACTGGAAATCTTGGGACGCATAGATGGGGTTTTTTCTTTCTGCTCTAGAAATAAAGACAAGAAGGCTTAGATGCCTCTAGAACACCATTATTTTCCTTTTCCATTTGATTAGTAAGAAGGGCAGAATTCTATTGTAACTCTGGTGTACTTCCCATGTAGTTATTGGCACATTCTGTGCTTTACAACAACAAGAACAAGAAACACCCTCTGAGAAACTCCAGGTTAAGTTTATTTGGCTTTCTTTATCAAAAAAGAAGAAGAAGAAGAAGAAAGCCAGGGTTGTGAGCAGGCATAGATTCCTTGTGGGGTAAAGGGAGGCAGTCTGTAGTGAGACCAAAGATGGGTAGGGCTGGCTGCCAATCAGAGAACACAAGTGGCGGTTTCTCTCCCAGTATCTACAGGAAAATGGGCTGAGTATGAAAATGGGTTCATCTGGTCTGGCCATGGGGTTGAAGCCTCTCCCCCTGATTTCACAGAAAATGCAGGCAGCTTCTGATACAGAATGCACTGGTGATTTTCCTATCCTGCACTGTGTTCATGATATTTTGGGCTCCTACAAGAGCCAGGGAATGACTCTGAAGCACAATTAGGCTTAAACTCAAGAGAACACGTGTGATTGTGACAATTGCCAAGTCCCATGAAATGAAGACGGAGTGAGGAGATATCCCAGATCTGAGATATCTCATTATTAATACCAGTCTGTCCCAGGAAAAATTAGCTCATCAAAGCTTGAACTCAGATTCTCTAGGGAATCAGACATAGAGCATGTCTAAATTACTCACAAAAGAGAAAGTCAAAGAGTTTGGGCGTCTACCAGAGCTGGAATCTTCACCCCCTTCCACATGTTTGATATAACAAGAGGGATTTTCTCTTGGAGGCCAGGAGAAGTGTTGAAAAGGAGATCGATAAAGATGATGATTATGGAGAATTTCAAAACAAAGGCAACTTGGGTATCTAATCTATATTATCAGTGCACCCCACTGAGTACATAGGATCTCTTACACCTAGGAAGAGCAGAATTGAAGTATAGAAATGGAAAACTGAATGGGTTATAGTCAAATGATCACAGAGGCAAAATGCACCAGTTATAAAAGGGGAAACCTTCCATAACTAGTGAACAAGAATTTAAATCTCAAGTCAAAGCCACATGTGAATGGCAGGAAGACACAGGACATAAACAAGGGGGTCAACTTTTTTGATTTGCTAAATACAGACTCTTTGAAAACCTCTGATAGATCTCAAAAACCAGACATTCTGAATTATGATGCAAACCTTACCCTGTCATAGTAAATAAACAGTGGAATATGGAGAGGCAAGTGAAGATCATCAGGTTTTATCTTTTTATTTTATTTTATATATTTTACATCATTTTTCATTTCTGTACAATGTATGCATTTTCATCTTGATTATAGTCCCCATACAATTCCCACCCCTCCTTGTTTTGACCCTAATCCCTTTTATGCTACATAACAGACTACCCCCAAACCTCTCCAGCTATAAGCATTTATTTCTCTTGATTCTCCGTGAAATTCACAACTCTCTTTCTGGGGTTGGCTTGACTGGGTCATCTAGGGAATCTCACTCATACATCTAGTGGGGCTATGGAGATGTATGCTCCTTGTCACCTAACAGGTTGGCTCAGGTTTACTTGCATGGTCTTGATCACAGGTTCTCAAGTGTGACCACTGTGCATTCACCTTCCAAGAATTAGTTTGGGTTGCCTTGGCTAAAGCAAGTCATGAAGCAGTCCAGAGACAGTGTGGGAAGACACTACCAAAGGCCAAGTAGATGAGAGGGGGTCATATGTGGACATCTTTACACTCAACCACAAGTGTTTTCTTCCTTCCGCACAACCTGTAGGCTCCTGACACAAATACCTCCTCATTCCATCTATCATGACTGGACAGAAACACTTTTACTAATCTCCCCAAATTGCATGGTGAATATTCAGTGATTTTGGTGTCAGTCAGAATAAGGCTTTCATGTGTCAGAGGTTCCACTAAATGGGGTTGATTGGCAACAGCAGAACTGAAGTATAGACGTGGAAAACTGGATGGGTTATAGTAAAATGATCAGACAGAGGCAAAATGCACCAGTTATAAAATAACTAGCAATAACTAGCAAACAAGAATTTAAATCTTAAGTCAAAGCCATGTGTGGATTGCAGGAAGACACAGGACATAAACACTCCCCATTTAAACAGAAAGGGCACACCAGCTTTATAATTAAGTCACAGGCTTAATACTAAATTTATTTTTCATGGGGTAATCACTGAAGCCACTGCTTTTCCAAGAAGAATCTTTCTGGAGCTTTTTGTTCTTTTGATTGAAACTTAATCAGCTTCTTGTTTGACAAAAATGACAGGCTGCGTGAAAGGGGAAACAGAGTTTGGGGTTTACCCATCCTAATTCCTATCAAACATCAGAAGAAAATAAGCACTTTCTACATAATGTGCTCCACTTCATGTTTTAGACTCAAATTTTTCACTTAAAGAAAGGGGGGAAACCCTGTTTATACTGTGAGGGGGAACAAAAAGGAGACAGTTAACTCCTTCTCTCTGGGTTTTGACATCAAACATTTTAAAAGAGTAAGACTATTTTGATTTGGCTCTTCAGTTTGTTGGGGTAGAGATATGAGGAAGTAAAAGTTTAGCAAATCACTTCCAGAAGATGTGTCCTAAAATGTCTTTGCCTCTGGCACGGAGATCTACTGTGTGCTCAGTTTACTGTCTCCCAAGTCTCACCCAGACCTGGAATTCTGACCCCAAATTCTAGCACTGAATTTGATTAGGAGAGCAGAATTTCTAATTGGGTTATTTGGAAAGTCCTGGCTTTGGAATTAGAAGACATATTCATCTTGGACAGATAATCACTAGCTGTGGGATCATGGGCAGATTAAGTCCATTCTCTGATTCTGTTTCTGCACCTACATTACTTCACTTAAAGGTGGTTGGGAAGTTTAAATTAGAGAATGGGCATCAGTGGGCAAATTTGGAGCCCAAAACTTAGTGCTTAACATATGTTAATTTCACCCTATGGTCTTTTTTGCTCTTCCTTCCCTTTACATGTTGTTTCCATTTTCCCATTCTGGGAAAAATACAGGCTAGCATATTTCCTTTGATGAAAATAAATAAAGTAGTCATACTATGTTTGTCCCTGTGATAAAGAATATGGCAAAACTCAAAAGAGAGAGACAGTTCGGGACCAGTTTCATGAACTTGCTAGTGATTGAGCATGGGTGGGCATATGGCTCTCTGACCCTGCCTTTGAGACAGAGGGGGAAGCCCTCCTGTCCTTGACCCCATGGCTATAAAGTGGGAGTGCCTGTGTTTAAGCCCTCATAGTCCAATTTCTGAATTTATGTGCTTTTCTAATAAATCATAATTCCTCCCTAATATGAACTAATCAATTCATTGTTCAAAAATAGTTGTTGATGCCAAGTCTGTGTTGATGCCAATAGTCAATGATGCCAAGCACCATGGTGTTAGTTGGAAAAAAGCAAAGCTGTTAGACGATCATAGAGAAAGCGTTGGTACATTTTGTCTGGGAGAGAGAGAAAGAACTGAACTTAAGTCTTGGTCTCAATTACATGGATGTGATATTATGTGTATTAGTTCAGCCCTATGAATTACAGTCTCCACTTTTGTTTAATGGGTTTAATGGGTGTTGGGGGCATGCTTTCTGATCCGTTTCTCAACTTCAGTATTTGAACTACAGTCAAGCCATATGTGCAAACACCTAAGCCAGAGCCTAGCATGTGGTAGTTACTCAACAAATGCTCACAGATGAACTTCACAAAAGGGGAAGGTCACTGTGTACAGGACAATGTCAAAAGATCTGGGGAGGAGACAGATTTCAGGCTAGGGACAGGAGGCAGAGAAAGGACATGGATGATCAAAATATGAGACCAGAAGTAAATAGCTTGGATGCAAAGGGCGGAGGCAGGTAGCCCCAACAAGTACTGCCTGGTTTTAGGAACCCTGGTCCTGTATGCTCACCCTAACAATTATGACTGTGGGCCAAGGTCAAGTTGCTGAATATCTGTCAATATCACTTTCCTCATTGTATCACAAAGGTGGAGGATGCCTGTCCCAAGGAGGTTTGGGAGGTCAGTGAGGTTGATGCAAGTACCGTCTTGATACTGCACACCTGACATATGCTCAGTTAATTGTGGCTAATGTGTTTATTGAGATCAAGAAGCATGTAGAATGGGAGTGGGCATATATATGGTAGACACGGTCTATATGTATGGCAGATAGGCCATACCCTGTAGAGTCATATCAGAGGCTCACACCAACATCTACTGTCTAATTCACTATGGAAATTCTTTTTTTTTTTAAGATTTATTTTTATTTATACAAGAGCTGGGGTACAGGCCAGAGTCGTGGGAGGGTGAAAGGATTTACCAGAGACAGAGCAGGGAGCAGAACAGGCAGACAGACTGAAAGCACTGCTGAGGAGAGCAGAGGCAGGAGAGGTCTGCTGCGCCATGTGGGATTCTCCCTGGCCGGCCAGGAATTGAACTGGCACTGTGGAGGCTGCGGACAGCTTCACAGCACTGCGCTCAACCTGCTGCGCCACCAGGGAGGCCTCCACTATGGCAGTTCTTAACCAAGTCCTTTGGACTTCAAGCCAAGGGTCAAACCCTGCCTCTGTCCCTGACTTGACTTGATCTGTCTGATTCCTGGAGTATCCTTAAATATCCCTTTCTTCTCATACACACAACAAAGGTATGTTTTGCCAGTTTGCCACCTCATAGAAGCCCAGTTCAGATTGACAAAGCCAGAGCTGCTAAGTAGATTTGGCACGAGCAATCTCCCCCTGGCACTGCTTTCAATGCCTCTCAGAGAGTTCGATATCCAGGGTATGAATTCAAGGCAAATCAATTCTGAATCAAGGATGTCCTGACCTCCATGCACAATCCGTCACACCTGCCTCCACTGTCCACCCCACATCCTGACACTTCCCTGATGTCGTGGCATCAGTTGTTTTCGGGTGTGTGTCCCATCTAAACTGTGAGTTAAGGACAGATGTGCTCTTTAACTCACCTTTTTATTCCAAGTCTGGGCAGAGTCAACTCTCTGTAGATAAGAAGCATGGAGGAAGGAAGCAAAGAGAGCAGAAAGGTAAAGGGAGGCAGGAAGGAGGGAAGCAGGGAAGAAAGATGGAGGAAAGAGGGAAAGATGGAAGGAAGGAGGTTTAGGAGGAAGGAAGGGTGCATTTCCATAAAGTAAGACTGTGAGAAAAGAAACAAGTCACAGCAGCTGGACCCCTTTCCTCTTTCCTTTTTAATCTTAGTTTAGATGCTCTCCTGGTAAAATCATTACAAAGGCTGTTGATTTTTAAAATTGAAAGATTGGGAAGAGTCATAATGCGATATTATGTGTAAAAGTTGCACATAAATTTCCTCTTGTCATATTTTGGGCTCCGCTAACGCATCCCCTTGGCAGGACAGAGGGAAGCTGATCGCTTTAGTATAGATTGTGCGAACCTCAGAAATATTGCCCTAGGAGAGAGCTCCTGGGTGGCTGACTTGGCTCCATGCTGATTTAGAAATTAGCTGGGCTTTTATTGGCCACACTAAATTGTTCTCAGGGAAAAAAAATACATTTTTATTACAGAACAAGGGGCAGATGATTGAAACAAGACTGCCTTCTCCTCCGTTTTTGAGATCCGTTTTCGACTGCTAAGTGTTCTTTCTTCTCTGGGGTTCCTGCTGCTGTTTAATGGGGGCACACAATATCCACCAGTAAATAAATTACCTTGTTTCCCTCCGTGTCCCCAGGGATTTCCTTATCCCTTAATAATGTTCTGTTTGAGTTCTCCTGAGTGTGTGAGTGGTCGAGGAAAATGGAGGCTCTGCACAATATTCCTGTTGCAGGCTTCCGGAAGAAGAGGGAGCTGGGAGTTGTCCTTATAGAAGGGGTTAGAAAGAGTGGGAATCTGGCCGTGCCTTTGACTCCAGACCTAGCATTCTGATTATATCTTGGAGACACATGGCCACATGTTCTACCCAATGTAGCAGGATGCTGCTGGGCCATGGAGCACCACGGAGCCTTGGAGAGTGACATGGGAGCACAGGAATCAGTCATTTGCAGACAACACCCAAATCAACCACTGTCCATTCTCCTCCCTTTAATGACCAGCTCAACTCCTCTGTCTGACTTCCATCTCCAATTTGCCAGAGGACCTCAAGCTTTTCTGGAAGATTCTGGAAAGACCTTTGAAGCATTTTTGTGCCCTCTAATGCCCTCACATTCCACTGCTCTCTTGATTTCACACAGAGCATCTTGCCCAGAATCTCTTCAGGATAAATGCTATGTTCATGTGGATGGATGCAGCTACTTGATTTCTGGAAACTTCCTGAAGATGAGTTTCACTAACTAAAAGTTAAAACTCAAAAACAGAATCTTCTCCAAAATGAATGAGTAGTATTAATACAGAGTAATCAGGATTCTGAGGAATGGATCACTCAGCTGATGGAACACCTGGTCAACCCTTCAAATGTGACTCTTGATCTTATTCTTTAAATAATTCTAAAATATATGTGTGTACCTCCCTGCATTTATACATAATATAGTGGAGCAGTTAGGATCTTGGACTCAAAGTTAAGTCAGAACTGAAAATAAGTTTGCTGTCACATTCCAGATCCTTGGGAAAAACACATTATCAGACAGATATAAGATGGGAAAAACTCCCTGCCAGTAAGGATCAAATTATATTTTACATACACATACACACACACACACACAACACCTATCAGTAAGTACCAGGCCTGGTATACAATGAGAATTCATTAAATGTTCCTTGTTGTGCCCACTTTTTGTACTGCATCGTGAAAGGTAGATTAAATGCCCTACAAGCTAAGTTCTCCAACAAAGCCACGTCTCACAAGAAGCTAGAGAGTGAGCTAAGACAGAAACCATAACTTTTGATTTCTTATCCTTTACTAAACTTCAGACCACACTGCCTTCTATTCAAATGAATTTCTGTTCCCTTCGGGTGGAGATTTAGATTTGTCATGCCTCCCTAAGCCACTGGACCCCCAGTCCCATTGCTGAGTGTTCCTTGGGGAGGCCAGACTGCTTGAGGTAATTAGCCCACTGCCGGCTCCCCTACCAAGACTGGGAAGGAAACGCCAACTTCTACTTGGTTCTTTCTAATTAGTAACAGAGAGCGGGAGAGCGGGCGAGAGAGGCAGACTGAGGAAAGGAAAGGGGCTGAGCTAAGTGGGGTGTGGTTCACATGTGTTCCCAATCATGACCACACAATGAAAATGTTTTCTTTTTGGGGCAATCAAGCAAAATCTTGGAAAAATGAACATTCCCCCTTTACCCCCCCAAATGTACAATAATAACAATATCCCAAATTTGAGACATTTTTTTTTAAATCTTGGCACACTTTGGCTTCCAAAAGATTTGGAAGCCTTCCAAGCTCTGATGGCCCATACATGACCCTTTTCTCTACAGTCCAAGGCATGCATTTTACAATAATAATAAGCAAACATGTATATGATACATATTATGTGCCAGGCTCTTTTCTAAGTACTTAGTGTATCTTGACTAAAATTCAATCTCCTTTAACAACTCTATTGTTTTGCACTATTATCATCTTCACTGAACAGATGAGAAAACAGAAGCAAGAGGAGTTTAGTTAATGGCCCAAAGTGAATCAGCCTTACAATGCAGAAGCAGGATTCACACTCAGGCTGTCTGGATTTCAAATATGTGCTTGTCACCATTGATGAAACTGTGGTACAGAGTCCCTTGTAGAGGTATTAAGGCAGAGCCTGAAGGGCAAAACCTCATGGAAGAGTTAAAGAGCAGGAGACACAACAACTGAGATGAAAACTCTCAGGGAAGGAGGCCACACCAGCAAGCCACTGGGCATCAGTCCCTCTTTCATACTGGGCTCTGTTTTCCAGCTCATGAACCAGATGACCATCACCATCACCCTGTTCACTCTGCTTTCCTATGCTCTTCACTTTGATTGACATCCAGATCCATTTTCTTACACTCCTGACCTTTAATTCCGTTTCTAGCCTCTGCTTCCCCCAGGTCCTGACTTCCAAATCTCCAGCCCTGGCCAGGTACCCTGATCCTGGCTCCTAATTGCTCCCATTGCTTAACTGCCCAGTTCAACATCCAGACCCTGAATTGGCCCTTGGCTCTGATTAATTGCAGCCTGGGGCTCAGCAGCAGGGGTTTAAATCCCCTTCCAGTCACTTGGGTAGCCAGGTTTGACTTCCATTTGGCTAAGTAATGGAAGACACCACACCCACCTATTGAATATGGAAGCTGCCCTCAAACTTGACTCATGAGTTGGTGCATATGTCACAGACATGACTCTGCCAGCAGAAATACCCTCAGGGACTGGCTGCCATCTGCTGAGAGGCAAACATGGATAGATGGATGTGTGTTCTCTGACCTCCTTGATTCTTTCCAGGGTTAGAATTCTTTGACAGTGGCATTCAAGGGTCTGGGGAAACCACCATTTCAGGAACAGCTGGCAGAGCTGGAGACAGTGGAGCAACTGATGGCTTTTAGGGGCAGAGACCAAGCTTAGGTCAGGAAGCAATGCACAGGTCTAGGATACAAGGATGATTCAAAGATACCAGTACTAGTCGAAGCATTTAATTTGTGAGGGATATCGATGATGGAGATCTTCTAGGATACAGTTCCCAATAAGCACATGTGGTTCAACTCAAAGACTTGACCTCTTCCATACAAGTGGAAGGTATTGTGAGACCTGTTCATCTCTCAGAGCAGCAGAGAGCAGGTGCTTTGCTCCCTAGATTCCGCAGGCAAATACTTTTGTGTAAACTCATCAGCAGTCACATGAAGAGAGCACAGAGGAAGGGAAGGCACATGTCTTACATGCACAGACTGCCTGCTATGTGTGTTTGGCTGCTTTGGATATGTTAATTGGCTTCCTAGGTGGAGTTTCTAGAAATCATGTACATATATACCTTTGTCTATATTCTAAATAAGCATCAGCTTATTTAATTTTACAAGTACCTTATAAGATTATCATTATTATGATGATTATTATCCGATTTCACAAAGGAAGGAATTGAAAGCACAAATGGTTAAGTGGCCAGGCTGAGGTCAGTAGCAGTGTTAGTATGTGACCCTCATCTAGGCTCTAGGCACCATGCTATCTGCCATCTTGATTGCTAGGGTAGCCACTGCCTGCCTGCTCTTCACACTTCCAAATCCTGTTGCATCTTCCTGGCAGGCCAATGACAGGGAAGCTCATATATGAGCAAACCTGCTTAAATGAGACAGCAATGGGCAGTTGACCCACCAAGGTTAGCCATATGCTGTCTCCCAAAACTCAAAATAGATCCATGGAGTGAGTGAATGGTGGGGGTTGTGATGTAGAGCTAGGCTAAGTGTTGATAACCAGGTCATATATAGCCATATGTACCTGGAGAAGGAACTGTGAACCTAACCCAAAGAGCAATGTGTGACCAAGTAGAACAGAAACCAAAGGCATCATATGACATGCAGAAGATGAATAGTTTCACTCCCCGGTTCTCAATTAGAGAGCTTTGTGATCTGGCAGAAATTTGCATCCTGTCCTTGGATAGTCATGCAATTGATCATGTGGACCATTAATATTGACTAATTAAAATAATTCCTGATAAAGAGATGTGCTGCTTTACACATGGAGATTATACCTGAACTGGCATGAGTACCTGAGTTGAAAAATATTATTAGTCATAGTGTTAATAATGATAATTTCTTGAATGTTTCCCAGGCAACAAGCACTATGCTAACACTTTGTAAGTATCCACTCTGTTAATTTTTATGATAATCCTATAAAATAAGTACTGTTAGTACTTCTATTTTAAACAAGAAGACATTGAGGTTTACAGATGTTAAGGAATTCATTTCGTAAATATTTATTGAGCGTCTGCTATGTGCCAGTAACTTTTCTAGGACTTGAAATATGTCAACATATGAAATAAACAATGGTCCCTTTGCTCTCATGGAGATTATGTTCTATAAGAGGAAATAAGAAAACAAGCAATAACCATAACAGACAAGTTAGTTTAGAGGCTATTATGTAGTGAGAAGAGCTATGGAAATGGAGTAAGAGATCTGGATTAAGGCTATATGGATGATGATGTCAGGGTGTACATGGGTGGAGAGTTGCAATTTTAAATAGAGACATCAGAATATACTTTATTGGGATAGTTATGTTTGACTAGGGACTGACGGAGGTGAAGGAGATAACTATGTGTGTATCTGGTAGAAGAGCATTCCAATTAGAGGAGCAGCAACTGTGAAGTCCCTGAGGCAGGATCAATTACATGAAGAACACAGTGAAAGGAATAGAAGGACTGATGGAAAGCAATAGGGAAGGAGACTGAAGAAGTAATTGGGACAGATCACAGGACCTTGAAACCCATCATAGGGACTTTATTTCTGATTGAAATGGGTCATAGTTTTGATTGAATGAGTGATTTCCTCTAACATATCTTAAAAGGACTACTCTGGCTGATGGTATGAGAGGAACCAAGACACTAGTCTATAAGGTCATACAACTAAGTGGGAAGAGTCCGGATCAAGTCTGTTTTATTCCTCAGCATTGTACTCTATTTTCACTTTAGTTATAAAGTTTCTAAAGTGAAAAAGGGCTATTTTGAATTATCTTTCCCTCATCATGGTCTATATTTTTCTGTCTTTGCTCTGATATGAGAAACCCCTGCAGACCTCTTAACCTATTGAACTGCCATCAGAATATGAATTAATAATGAGGATGCATAGGGTTCTTAACTATTTGCCAGGCACTGAACTAAGTTTACAAATGTACTGTCTCATTTGATCCCAGCGACAAAGCTATGGGGCAATGGTACAACTGGGATCCTGAAATGCAGATGACGACCTGAGGCTTGGGGAGTTCTCTTACTCACCCTGCCTCCCATGGAGCTCTTCCACCTCCCAGAAGACATGCCCTTGGGATAGGAGTGACTTTTTAAGAAACTCCTCACTGACAAGTTTGCCAGCTCCTTAAGACCAGAAACTAAGCCATATGCTTGTTTTTATTAATCTCTGTTCCCAGTATCCTGCACATGGAAAAAGTTTAATATATTTAACTTGGATGATTGAGTTATGTTAACAACACTTAGTTTAGTTAAAATAGATCTGAGAAGCATCAAGTATTTCCTTGGAAGGTGATTTAAATTCCATTATAAGCCACAAAGTAGGGTGTCCAATATGGAGACCTTGGATGCCATGGGTTAATACAATTCCAGTGAGTCATGAATTTACATTTACTGACCTATTGATACCTGCTAGAGGACTACTCTAGTATGTATCACTTTGCCAATCCCTCCGGTAAATTATTTGCCCTGTCTGGGTCTTATTTTCTTCACTCGTAAAATGGAACTACTACTAGGTTTGCTGTCATCCCTAAATGATTCAGTGCACACAAAGCACTTACACACTATCTGATATATAGTAGTTACTCAAGAAAGATTACCTTGTATTCCAGTATAGGTTTAGAACTCACCTTTTTCATCCCAGGGATGTTCAGATAGATCTGAGTCAAATAGAACTAAAATTCTCTAGGAAAAAGACAAAAAAAAAAATGCTGCCTAGGCCTTTAGAAAAATGCTACAAATATATCTATATATGTAAAATATAGACATAAATAAAAATATAGATATATGCTAGTAAATGTTTAATACATAAATGGCTCTTTGAAATAAAACCAAACAAAATAATGATTGTAGCATTTGCCCATTTCCGTGGTGTAAATACTCTTACCATGACTGATTTCAAGTGCCAGGTGATGTTACAAAACACAGAATTAAGAAGATATGTGCAGGATTGGCTCTCGCCAGCCGGATTCCAGCTTTGTACCACTGTAGCTATTTCCCACCATGCCAGTCCTTCCTCTTAACAGCTCAGAATGTGCAGTCAGATCAAGAGGTGCAGACACAGTCTCTTTCTTGCGCCACAAAAGGACTTCTCTTTACTGGCCATAAAAATAAGGTGATTTTTACTTTATTTTCATTGTCCTTACTGAGTGCTATAGTCTAAGCACATTACACAGCTTAACTCATCCAGTCAATAAGCATCCTTTAAGATAGATGTGTTTTTTACCACCATTTTATAGATGAAGAAACTGAGAGCCAGGGAGATTATGTAACCTGCCTGGGATCACAGACCCAAATTTCAAACTAAGTGGCCTGGCTGTGAGTCCATGATCATATCTGTTCTGCAGGCCCTGACTCAGGTCTGATCCAGATCATGGCCCAGAAAGGAAGTCCAGAGAATGCTGTTGGTTGCTCTCTACTGGGTTAGGACCAAACGCAGAACCTTTTGTACTAAATGTTTTCCTGCTTCTGTAAACCCACTCTATTTTGAGGTTCATTGCAAACCAATCAGCACTAACAGGAGCAAAGAAAGTGTCTCACTCACTTCTCCTTTTGGTGCCTGCAGCCCAAGCGTGGCATCATGACAAAAGGGCCTGGGAGCCTGGGACTGAGGCACTTTGATAAATATTGCTTTTGCATCTCCCATGGAAGGTGCAATTCCAAAGATTTTCTTAATTGCCTTTCATAGGCTGAACAGAAACCCCTGCTACTTCTGGGACTAGGTTTCCAAAGGTTGTTCTGGCAGCCAGAGCATAACAGCTGCTCAGCAATGCGATGATCCAGCGGCCCCAGAGGAGGAGGGTGCAGAGAGGCCCGATGTCCTGTGCCAAGCCCAGCACCCACCAGCTGCCTTGCTCTTCTTCTATCAGAGCAGAAATAGTATTAACCCTATCAGCACCAGCAGCCTCAGGCTCAGAGAAGGAGCTGGGGTTTTCCTGGAGGCCACGCAGCCAGTATCACACAGCAAGTAGCTTTAATTCATCTGTACCATTTTCATTCCATGTTGTGTTTCTGTAGTTCTGTCTTCTCTGGTCATGAAGCCACACTGCTGATCATTCTTTTTTCATCTCATTTCTGAACCAGCCCTGCTTCCCTTTCCATCTGCTTCCCTTTTAGCAAGTCATATTCATTTATATCACTGTTTAACCAGTAAGTTACAATAGAGGGAAAAACATGCATTAGAGCAAATTAAGCGGATTCCAACATTTAGAGGAATCTATAATGATAAGTAAGCCCCTTATTATGTCTTTCTGTGTCCTTGCACAGTCATTAGCATGCTTGTGTACCACAAATACACAGTGAGACCCCCACTACTCAGTAGGCAGAGAAGGGAATGCCTCACCCTAGATGTTGACCAAATACCCAAAAGATGGAATGGAGACTTCTCGATCCCTACCCCTAAGATCCAGCCCAGCACAAGGCATTTGAGATGGGGCCTCAGTCCCCAAGAATGAGAACTTCTTAAGCCAAGCAGAAAACAAACAGAACAAACAACACAGACAAAGACGCAGACGTGAATAAATAAAACAGACACATCCACATATGGGAAGGCTCCCCATCCTGCTCCTGGGAGGCAGGCTCCCTGAGGCCTTACAGATGTCGGAGCAGAATCCACTCGCATGTTTCAAGTGCGTAAGCCTAGTGCCCAATGTTGCTCTAGGAAAAATGGAATAGAGGGGAAGACTATTTTTTATTTGAAAGGAAATAATCCCCTCCACGCAATCACAAACACACAATTGTAGTTGCTCTATCATTTCACTAAGATGCACCATTGAGGCTTTTTAAAATTATTTCTCTAGCTGTTGGCTGAGTTGGTAATTCACACACTCTCAGCTGGCAGAGGGCTGGCTGGGGAACCGATCCTTAAAGAGAAGGGATGTAGAATTCAGTCTCCTAGTGGATGGGGTAGGAAGGAAGGCAAAACAGAGATGGTGAGTGGGGAGCAGACAAGGATATCTTCACAGACCCGTGTCTGCTTTGTGAAGGCCATGTTTACATGATCTTGGAAAATACATATCCATGAATGATAGCAATGGAGAACTCAAGTCATTGTCAGCTCTATTTTCTAAAATTAATTGTAAATTTTAATATCAAAAAGTAAGGTTATTCAGTGTTAAAGGAGGATTTTTTAAGAAAAAAAAGAATCAAATTGGCCTAGCACAATAATGTTTTGACATTTGTGTTTTCTGTTGCATTCATGTAGATATGAAGACATAATTACAAACACAATTTCTTTTATATAGCCTTTTACTTTCACTTAATATGAGGGTTTACATATTTTTAATGCATACAAGGGTCTTTTGAGTGACAAATTTTTAATTAGTAAATAATTTTCCAATGAGTGGAAATTCCACTACTGACTAAACTTATCAAATTTTTAGGTTGTGTCTATGAAGCACATGCTCTTGTGAAGCCAAGTTTGGGTTCTAGTGAATTATTACTTTAGGATACTTCCATTAAGAAGAATGACTGAATAAATTAAATAATATCTTGAGGCTTCTGTTACAGAGTGCCATGTTGTTCTCCAGAATCATTTGCATTGATTTTCCAAGCAACAGCACCATAAGAAAGTACCACCTTACAAAAATGTCATCAGCTGTGGGATTACTGATTTTTTTAATTGGGTGCATTTGAAATCATCTCCAGTTCTTACCCTTTATGATAGCCAATACAATATTCATATTTTTTTTTTTTAAAGCAGCATTCAGTACATTGCCTCTAGGAAAACAACTGTACTTAATTCTAAAAATTCCCCCCAGTGCTACGCAAATAGGATTCAGTGTAGACCAACATGGAAGAGGATGTTTGTGTCTTCCTGATAGTGTTAAGGTGTGATGCTACTGGTGGAAAGATAATCACAGTGCTGTTGAATGGATGGTAGGTAGTTCTAAAGAACTCCTCTTAAACCCTGTGGTCAGAAGAGGTAGGGTTTGGTGCTATAAATATGGAAATTCTCCCCCCAAAGGTAAAAAAGAAGCATCCTTCGATCTGCTTGGGGATGCCTTCTTAAGGCTGGACCATGGCAGGGTAGTGATGCTTAGAGTTTCAAGAACTTCTCCTCCAGGATAACCTATGTCCATACTACCTTTGAAACCATTGTAATAAAAACAACAATAATAGCAAGAACTGATATTCATTGAGTGTCTACAGCACAGATGACTGTAATTAGTCCTCCACAGCCATCTTCCTCTCACTTAATGTGTGACGAAACAAAAGGCTTGCTCAGGGCCATGCAGCTCCTTTGTGGACACAAACTCAGACCATCTGATTCTAGAGACTTTGTTCTTTTGACCTCTCTCGGTACACTTCAGTTCACAGCTATCTCCCATTTTCATCTCTCCTCCCCAGAGACATACAGCAAATCTTTCATGTCAAGTACATCTTGGGGTCAGGTAGGGGTGCCTTATACATGCCCTCCACCTCCTCCTCAGCATCTGACTCTAGGCATCTCAGGTCTGATCTCTGTCAAATTGAGGCTCCATTCAAATGGCCCCTCCTTTACACTCCAGGGCAATTTTCACCTCCTTTCTCTATTGGACCTTTTTTCACTTGGGAGCCAAATTGTAAATTTAAAGCTATCACTTTCTCTTCCAGAAAAATCACCAGATCTTTCTGCAGAAGATATACTCCCTGTGGCTTACTCCCCCATTCCTGTTTTCTTCCAAATGGCATGCTGGAATGTCATTGATGAGTCTCTCTCCCAAGATGCTCACAACAGATACCATCTCTGAACAGAAGCCAAGGTCAGAGGTCCAGCCCAGACTCCACACTTCAGCCAACATGGCCCACATGAGTATAGTTCCTGTTACAGCATTAGCATTAGAGCAGACACTTATTCAATCTTCTTTGGTCCCCTGGTCGCAAGAGTATAAGAAACCTTGCTATATTTTCAGGAAATGTTAAAAACATTTATCAGATTAAGCAAGGTCTTGAATAAAGCCATCACATATTATTTTTTGTATAAAAAGATAATGAAAACATATCAAATATGTCAAATGTGCCACATTTTTAGTTTGTTCATTTTCCAAATGAATATAAATTTAGAAATTTATAACACCACTCAAATAGTGTTATAAATTCAAAATCCTATGGAAGGCCCTAACTTTTTTTTTTTGGATAGCTTATGTCAATCAAATTTACATGGAAATAATATTATGCCTTAAAAGATTTTTTAAAAGAAGAAGCACTAACTAAGTAAAGCTCTGGTTAATTTTCTTTTGCAATTATTTTTCAACATAGGGTCAGAGCATCAGAAATGCCTGGGTAGCTGGCTAAATGCCAATTACTGGCTTTATTTCAGGCCTACTAAAACAAAATTTCTAGAATCAGGGCTGGAGAATTAAAGATTTTAAATATCCCTTGACTATTCTTATTCACTATAAAGTTGGAGTCCTGCTGCTCCATCAAATCTGCCTTACCTTGCAAGTTTCCTAGGGGCTAGGTGCAGAGTAAGTGCTGGCATCTGTTCTCCTAAACTCTGGACAGATTTTCACCATGCTTTGGGTCTTCCTATTTTTCACATATTCCAGAGAATTTACTTTTTGTGGAATTCAGGAGAGTAGTGGGTAGATTAAACTACACTGAAGATTTCTAAGGTCTTGAACCTATCACTGAATAGAAATTATTATAAATGGCCTAGATATACCCAAGATGGTCTTCTTCTTTCAGGATGATGAAAATTTAGCCTCTGAAGTCCTGGGAGACCCCCTCCTGGGAAAGCAATGCAGAAGAACAGAGAAGATATTAGATAGAATAAAAAATACCTTGCTCACTCTCTAGTAGGAATAGCAGTCACTAGCAAGCTTTGGAATTACGAGTCTACATAGGGAACTAGAGTTGGACTTTAAATGGAACTTGTATGAATCCACCTTAGATCTCAAATATTCTATAGATTGACCCTCTTCATTGACTCCAGGTATATTAGGACAAGGGCACCTAGTGTCCATTTTGAAAGTGTCCCACAGTGTCTAGAAGGGATATCTGTGCTCCTTCAGTCTTTATTTTACAGACACGCAAAGGAAGACAATTATGATGATTCTGATTCTTTAGCAGGAGGGATCCTGCCTACGTTGCTGACCTTCCAAACCCACTAGAAGTATGTTAGATAACCAAACTCAACAACACCTGTAATTACTTATCCAATCCTATTTTAATTCATTTGTAATTTGCCAAATATTAGTGTCTACATATTACATGAAACCTAGATATTCTGTTAGTTGTTGGGGAAAAGAGTGATGAACCAATAAATATAGTCCCTGCTTACATAAATCTTGTGGTCTGATGGAGGAGTTTATAAATAACATGGATGAGTTCTATGATAAGATAATATAGTCTCAATGGGAAAGAGCTAACTATGAGAAGAAAGAAGTCAAGAGCTAGAGTCAGAGGACGTGTCAAGGGTCTGTGGCAACCATTCATGTGAAAGAATGGTACCCTGAGCATGGAGAACCTTTGATCTCCTTTGAGGTGTTTTGCTCATTTTTCTTTGTAAGTATTAGGAGGAACCTAATCAGTCATTTCTGTTCATGGATATTAACCAATTCATCAATGTACAGATGTGAATCAAAATGTATTATGAGCCAGTAAAGCAGGGTCTCCTCTCTTGCACTTCAGTTTTAATTTATCCACTTGGTGCCGGGACAGTCTAAGTCCATTGGAGCTGCTATAACACAGTGCGGCCCCTACATAACAGAACTTTACATCTCGCAATTTTGAAGCTTATCTGAGACTAGGGTGCCAGCATGGTCAAGTTCTGGTGAGAGCTCTCTTCTGAGTTACACACTGTTGATTTCTTGTTGTATCCTCACCCAGCAGAGAGCAAAGAGAGAAACTGAGCTCTCTTATGAGCCTTCTAAGGACATTAATCCCATTTGCAAGATCTCCATCTTCATGATATCATCTAATTCTAGTTACCTCCCCAAGGCTTCACCTCCTAATCCATCACACTGGAGGATGGAAAGGTTTTAATAAATGAAATGGCAGTACAGTGGTGAGGGGTGTGGGGGGGTGTGCACCAACATTCAGTCCTTGAAAGACAGGAAGTAAAAAATGGAAGCATTCTTCTAAAATAGAGTCACATCCAGTTTCACAAGGGCAGGCAGTCTTGTGGCCACGAATTTTCATACCCTTTGTATTCATGTTCTTAGGATGCATCCTTTCATAAGATTCTGGGCTTGGCCTTGTATTAATCTGTAAGTAATAGAATATGCTAAATGTGACAATATGCCAGATATTATAGGGTAAGGAGACTTATGCTCTCCTTCAACATTCTTTCAAAAATGCTACTACCTTGTGAAGAAGCCTGAGCTACATTTCTGGAGGGTGAGAAACTATGAAGAAAAGAACTTTGATGTCCTGTTCAACAGTCTAGCCTAGGTGACAGAGTGTCTCTATGACCCTCGGATGACTGCTGATGTATTAGTGAGCAGAGTTGATATCAGAAGAGTTAGCTTGTTGACCCACATTACTATCATGTTATCATTTTAAGCTGCTACATTTCTATAAGGTTTATTACATTGCAATAGCTAACTGATAAACCTAGAGGTCTAAGAGATCCAAGAAATAGAGACCAGACAGAAAAGGACAGATATTACCACTTTCATTACTATGACTTTGAAACACATTACTAAGGTCCAGTTCACATCCGTTTCTGTAGGATTTAATCAACCATCCAAAAATGTAGCGAACATAGGGGAGATAAGAGTTAAATATTTCCTGACTTCTTTGGTCTGGATTGAGGCAGAGCCTTACTTATTTTTTTTTTAAATTTATTTATTTATGCATACAGGAGCTGGGGTACAGGCCAGAGATGCGGGGGGTGAGAGGATTCACCAGAGACAGAGTAGGGAACAGAACAGGCAGATTGACTGAAATACATTGCTGAGGGGAGCAGCGGGCAAGACAGGAGAGGTCTACCTCGCCATGTGGGTTGCTCTGCAGCCGGCTGGGGATCGAACTCGTGCTGCAGAGTCTGCGGATTGCTTCATAGTGCGGTGCTTAATCCCTTGCGCCACCAGGGAGGCCCCAGAGCCTTACTTACAAGAAGGACTTCTTTCTTCTGGGTACTAAAGGTGTTCACCACACCTACATTCTAACTCTTGATAAGGCTTACTCCTCAGATAAGCCACTCTTTGGAAAAGGTCATCTGAGGGTGGTGCATTGCACAAGGCAAAGCCAACTAATAGACTTTTCATCTTCATTCTTTATTTCTCCCCTAAAACAGTACCCATGCTTAAGTGTAACAAAATATATATAAAAACAAGCTGTCAGCTTCTGACACAGTTGATGCCTGGAGGCAAATGTTTCTGTTCAACCTTTGATGGAGCCCTGGGGAGAGGAGGGAAGGTCCCAAGCTTCCAGGGATTGGCAGCTGGGCTGGGGGCGCAACCTGACTCTCTCTTCCCGTTTCACAAAGAAGGTTTTGTTTGAATTGTGGGCCATGGTGAGTGGCTCCTCTAGAGCTTTGGGGGTAGTCTGTGTTCTGGGGTAACATCTGGGCTGCCAGCTGAAGCCAAACTGAAACCCTATCCTGACCAAAGCTGCTCCAATGAATCAGGTGTAGGTGTATTTTTCCAGGATGTTCAAAACCACATCTTACCCGAGAAATGGAATTTTGTCCATAGAAACCTCATTCCAAAGGGCAAATGATCCTCCTGTGTTCCCATGAAGCACATGTTTACCAAGGCTTTATGCCCAAAGAGTCAATCCAATCACTGAAAGCCTGGCCTCCTTCAAAGTGTCTTAGGAATCCTCACCCACATAATCTGTATTTTCACCAGCAGATTCACTCCATGCCGTTACCATCTTTTTTTTTTTAAGGTTTATTTATTTATGCATACAAGAACTGGGGTGTAGGCCAGAGGTGTGGGGGGTGAGAGGATTCACCAGAGACAGAGTGGGGAGCAGAACAGAAGATCCACTAAGTACACTGCTGAGGGGAGCAGCGGGTGAGACAGGAGAGGTCTGCTGCACCATGTGGGTCAGCTCCTTGCCCAGGAATCAAACTCATGCTGCAGTGGCTGGAGGTAGCCCGGTAGTGCTGTGTCTTTAACCTCTGTGCCACCAGGGAGACCCCACCATAACCATCTTGTATTTTTAATATTCTCAAGAGATTGATCCATCACTCTAAGATGAAGAATTGCATTATTTTTATTTTTTTTTCTTTTTCTTTTTTCTTTTTTTTATTTATTTAAATTTTATTTTTACATTCCCCATACAATTGCATCCCCCTTATTTTGACCCCCAACCCCTCCTTTCCCCGCCCCCCATCCCCCATAAAGTGTCTCTGGTTCATAGTTGTTTGTTGATTTTGATATTTTCTCTCTTATAGTTATTCTTTTTCCTGGTCTCTTATTTAGGTTTTCTAGATTCCTGCTATGAGTGAGACCATCCAGTATTTTTCTTTTTCTTTCTGGCTTATTTCACTGAGTGTGATCCCTTCCAGCTCCATCCATGTTGCTGCAAATTGCATGTGTTTATCTTTTTTGAATGCTGAGTAATATTCCATGGTGTATATGGACCACATCTTCTTGATCCAGTCATCTATTTTTGGGCATTTGGGTAGTTTCCAAAGCTTAGCTATTGTAAACAGTGCTGCTATAAACATAGGGGTGCAGGTGTTCTTTGGAATGGATGTTTCAATGAGACAAGCATAGCAAAGTTTATGATGCATTCAAGAGTCCTATGATTCCATAACAATGTTGACAAAATGCATGAGAAAACAGTCAATATAACTAAGGGTTTTCAGTTTTAATATTTGTTTTTTTTAACTAGTATTTTTCTTTAGAGACTGTATGGAGGTAACACTGGTTTATAACATGATCTAGGTTTAAGCATATAGATTATGATTTTATATATATATATATATATATATATATATATATATATATATATACACTATATATATGGAAAAT
This sequence comes from Talpa occidentalis, assembly GCF_014898055.3. NCBI lineage: Eukaryota > Metazoa > Chordata > Mammalia > Eulipotyphla > Talpidae > Talpa > Talpa occidentalis. The sequence goes on from NW_023600993.1 coordinate 92,519,576, forward strand.
AATAAGATCTGTACCAAAACTCTAAACCCTAGTTTCCATCCATCACTATACAGTTGACCCCTTTACCTGACATAGCCATCCCCACCCCAACTCCCTCTGGTGACTACCACTCTGTGCTCATAATTGAAGAGTTTTAGTTTAGTTCTGTTTGTTTTGTTTGTGTTTTTAAGTTTCAGGTATGTAGTTTTGTATTTCAGTATCTGCATGTACCACATCATAGTTATGACCAAAACCTAGTTTCCCTCCAACACCATAGACCCCCCTTTATCCATGTTGACTTGCACCCCCGTCCCGGTCCCTTCCCCTTTGGTAGCTACCTTTCCATTGTCAGAATTTGGGGATTTAATTTAGTTCATTTAGTTTGTTTTGTTTCTTTATGTTCCATATATGAATAAAATCATATGGTGTTTGTCTCTCTCTATTTGATTTATTTCTCTATTTGATTTATTTCACCTTGGGAGAGGAGGGAAGGTCCCAAGCTTCCAGGGATTGGCAGCTAGGCCAGGGGCGCAACCCGACTCTCTCTCCCAAGTTCCACCCATGTTGCCCAAAATGGCCAGATTTCATTTTTCATTTTTAGTAATAGAATAGTACTCCATTGTACATATACACCACCTCTTTATCCAGCCATCTGTTGCTGGACACTTGGTTGCTTCCATATCTTGGCTATTGTGAATAATGCTGCAGTGAACATAGGGGGTGCATATATCTCATTGAATTAGTACTTTCGTATTCATTGAATATGTCTTTGGACCCTTGAAAGGTGGGTTCTCCATTCCTTGTAGTTCTTTGATTCTTCTGGATTTCAGTGGATTCTTCTGGATTTCAATTGATTCAGGTTCTCTTTGGTGCGAACCCATCCAATTAGCTCTGTTAGCATACTTCTCTTGTATCTACTAAATGCAATTTGTACAATATCCAATACTATATACAAAATAGTATAATATCTACTATTTGATTGCACAGAATTTAGTTATCTTCTATTATTCTATTATGCTGATCCTCAATGTCAAGGCTCCAAGGACTCATCTGCCCTGAGACAGATCAAGGGCTTGGGTTGCCTGATGCACAGTGCGACCATCTTCCCTCTCACCAGGAAAAAGTTCCACACCTTCAGGACCAACCATGAATTGCTCTTCCCAGGGTAGAATTTCTTCCTTGGTGAAAGTGTATCTCTGTCTACCCCACCGGCCTGGGTGCTGTCTTTCTATCCTTTGTTAAATGAAACTCTATTTATCCCTCTTTCAGGTCTTCCATGTAAATTATTTCAAATGTAGTTGTAGATTTATTATGTCTGTGAGAGGAAGTTAAGTTCAGATTTTTCTTATGCTCCCATGTTAAATCACAACAATTATCTTACAATATCCTTTTTCTTCCAAAGAAATTATCCATAATATTGTCAGGATCTTCCCTTCTTATCCAACCTTGATAATATGTTCTTGCTAATAGTAACACTTTTATTTTCAATACTCTTTTGTTTTCAGAACTACCATAGACTCCAGGGATACAATATGGTATGTTATTACAAATATCAATATTTGCATCTAAAGAATGCTTATATATTTATAGTAATAAATAAACATATCTATAGAAATTTACATAGACCAGTTTGACTTGATTCTATTGACAAATTATAAAGAATCTTTGATAGCATTACTTTATCTTATGGATTCTTATCAATCGCATGCTAATTGATAGAGAAATGTATTATTGATAGAGATATGTATTATTATTTCTCATACATGAGTAATGGAGTCATGGATAAATACAGGTGATTGGATAGAGGGGGCTTCATCCCAGGATCTTGATGTGACTCCTGAGCAGTGGGTCATTGGTAGTTAGGAGATGATCAGGTAAGGGGGCATGGGCCAGGGCAGGTAACCTGGAGTGGAGCAACAAACAAATTGGGGGTAAATATCATGCAAGACAGAGAAAGAGCTGGAATCAGATCATGGAGTGCCAGAATAGATGCAGACCAGAGACAAGGTAAATAATGCACTTCCTATAAAGTCTAATCATGATGTAAAACTTGTTTAGGAGCTGTAAACTGTAGGAAACATTTACTGACACACTGCTAAGTTCTCTACAACATGAGACTATGTGTGTCAGATTATAGCAATTTTGGGGCCAGCTGATTTCAAATGATAGCAAATTCAGTTGCTCTTTGGTGTAAGCCTATCCAAATAGGTCTGTCAGTATGATACTTGTCTTGCATCTACTGTATTCAATATCTGCAATTTGTGCCCACAGAATTTAGTTCTCTTCAATTATTCATAATGTCTTGATTCCACTTTGGGGGATTAACTGCTTTCCATTCTCACCTCTGTAATTAGAAAGGGAAATACCTCATCCCCAATTATAAACATGGGCCCAGACTGGCTTAAATCAATCATATTACTTTTTTTCTCTATCATGGATATTGGTACAGAGATGGACAGATGAGTAAATCAAGACCAATGAAATTTAAGGGGTTATTTTATCTTTCTATATCAAAAATATTAGATATTTTATCTATCTATATCAAAGTTATATATCTTTGTAGCAAATGTTTTTTTTTTTTTTTTTTTTTGAAACTGGGTAGTTGGTCATGTGCTCGGATGAAGAGAGAGAGTGTTGGAGAGAAAGCATGCTCTTTCCCCTCAACATGCACACACTATGAATAAGGAATTAGAATAGTTAGCACTGCATTAGAGTATTCATGAATTACAGTGAAAGCAGCCAGAGAAAAGCTATTTTTAGTGCTTGGAGAAAAGATAAGAGAAGACAGATGGGGAGTCACTTCAATTATAAACATCAGCATTATCTTTGAAAGGATAGAGTGAGTCTCAATATTTTCTGCCTTTCATTGACTCCAACCTTTTTCCCCCTGTGTGATCTAATGTATGAGGGAGTGTGGGTTCTCCTGAAGACATACCCATTTCTGATGGGGTCAAATAATTTATTTTCTAAAACTTGATTAATGTTTAGGGATTTACATGAGAACTCTCACTATCTAACCAAAAATATCTGATCAAGAGATACCAGGAAAGATATTTTTACATCAAATGCAATATTACTAAGCAGAGAGAATTATAATGAATGAAAATGGAAATTGAATTAAAAATAATCAGATAAAATTAATATGGAAATACCTGAGAACTTCTGGGAAATTTATTGAGCTGACTTTGAACTTCAAGGACTACTATAATAGAGATACAATACACTGTAAGTCAGAAGTGATAATATTAATGGTTTTGAATGGACAGATATTGAAACCTGGACCACAAAATGTATGTAGATATTGGAGCCTAACAAAACAAGTTAATCAAGTATTTCATTGATTTTCTTGTATTCAACAAATATTTAATGAATGTCTACTGAGTTTCTTGAACTTGCAGCCTTACACTGAGCTGGACAGTAGAACACTGAAGGCTATTTTTTAATGGAAAACTGGAATTTACACCAAGGTATTCACACTTTTTATATACCATTCATACACTTTTGAAGAACCTTTGTATACATCTGACATGTCACCTAATTTGCATTTTCAGTAATTTTCTATCACTCATTAATAACAAAATACATACTGTATGATCACACCTCATTACTTGAAATAGGTAATTGCTACAAAGGGACTTGGGAATCTCTTGATTTTATATTTGATGAGTTTGACATGACATAGTGCCTATGTATGTAGTGTAAACTTGAGCTCATTCTCCATACACATATCATTAAAATGTGGGTTTTGAAGTCAGCAAGATCTAAATTAGTTTCATGTTTAGTTTGCTAATACCTTAAGAAAGCTAGTTAAACTTTTTAAGCCTTTATTTCTTTATTTTAAAAGGGAGGAATAATTACTAACTTTCAGTTATTAGAGTGACTAAGTATGACAATTTCTTATATGGACAGTGTTTGGCACATAGTAGGGCTCTATAAGAATGGAGCAAGTGAACAAATGAGTAAGTGAGTGATAGGAAGAAAACAGGATAGAGAAACAGTGTAAAACTAAATTTATTTCTTTATTTATTTGGGAGGAGCCATTACTCACCATAGAAAAAATAGTAGGTACATTGCAGCAATGAATAGATGCCTCAAAATTCATGGCATATCCTTAATTCTGGGTAATCTATCCTGTCTTATAAATGTTATACATTAAAATTATCACAAAAAAGTGATTTAAATTAGGTGTCATGATACACTTTTTCATACTAATGAATTTATTTTCCAGGGTATTGTATCTGCGGGCATATAGCTTATTTACATATTTAGATATATTTCCTATATATAATCAGAATTTGAATTATTGTGCCAGTTTTTCACTGAATAGTTATAGCCAAATTGCTTCTCGATAAGTTTGCTGTTTTTTTTTTTATCTATGAGAGGGCCAATTTGCTTACCTCCACTTTAAATTATTTCTTAGACCAAAGGGTATATCTTTGTCGTAACAAAAGTTTTTTAATAGTCTACATAAAATGCACTAAGATTATTTATTATAGCTTATGAAACTGGTTTTACTAGTTTGTAACCATACTTCAGATAACTTTCTTTTATAAATACTTAAATTTAATTATTAAACAGGAAATATGTAATAGCAGCAAATTTTTAAAACAAGAGACCCTGATGTCCCAAATGACACCTTAATGGCTATGAGTCTTTAATGTCTATTTTTATGTTAAGCTTCAAGAAAGGAGGCAAATAAGAGGAGAAAAAAGACAGGATATTTCAGTGGTTCTTTTTTACAAAGTGCTATTATCTCACCCTTCAAATCCATAAACTATTGTTCACGCTTCATGGATCCATTGATCATCCTTGGAGACTATACACACTATTCCTGGTTCCACAGAATCACTTATTCTAAAAGTCTTCATGTATTTTTCTCAGCCCATCTCTCTAGCAAGGGAAAATAAACTTCTAAAGGTCTGGGAAGGAGTCAGTCTTAAGTCTCAACTTTCTCTTTTCCAGGAACCTGATACCAGGTAACAAGGAAAATGACCTTTGCAATTTTTGTTCTCAAAGAAAGTTGAGGGTTTTTTACTAATGTGATGAAAAAACATGTTTTATTATTTTAAAAGTTAATACCATAAGTTTTTCTGAAGGAGGAAGTTGTCCTGTGAAAATATCTTTAGGAATCAGGTAGGGATGGATGCAACAGAGTATGGTAAATTAATTAGAAAAATAGTCCCAGTGCCTCCCCTCCCTCTACCCCACCCCCTTGTAATATGACTTTTCAGTCCTTCCCATCAAGAGGTGGATTCTCTGACCACCATGAATTCAAACTGGTCTTGTGATTTGTTTTGGTCAGTAGGATGTGGTGGAAGTGACTCTCCATACTCATGAAATGAAGGCTCAAGAGGCTTTGCACATTTTTCTCACTCTCTTGAAATCCTGCTCTACCATGTGAAGCTGCCCAGACTGCCATTCTGAATGATGCCAGTACCATGACCCAAGCATCTTCATTTCCATTGTCACCACTCAATCAGGCAACTCAGGCCATCCAAGATCAAAGTGACCCCTAGTTAGCCAGTCAGTTGACAACAAATGCAGGCGCAAAGCCAGCGGAGAGCAGGGAACCTTAACCGCCATCAGCGGAAGCACCTAGCTGATGAATAGAGTAGGAACAACAGTGTTTATTCTTAAGTCATTAATTGTTGGAGTAGCTTATTGCTCAGTGATAATGAACATAATCACAAGCAGAAATATCAGCAAATATCAGGATATCAAAGGTTGTGGGACTCAGTTCTGTGAGAAGTAATGTTATTTCTGTTGCCAAAAGTGAGCTCCAAGGACAAGTGGTATGAAGCGAAGCTAGGAAGGGTAAGAAGGGGAGGAGGTCCAACAAAATGGAGAACATGTGTGACTATGTGGGAGGGCTGGGGATACTCCTTGGTGACAGGGTGGCCAAAGGGAATTTAAGAACGGTGAGTTAGTATACTGCCAGGAAGTGAGATCTTAATCCTTCTTGATGCCAATGTTTTCAAAGTGATCTGTGTAACTCATTAATGCAGCAGATGGGTTGATCATGCCTGCTTATGGAAACTAGAGAGGTAGTTGATATTTGTATTGGGTAAGTGATGTGACATAAAGATAACAAGCTCGGAAGGCAGAGCCTGGGATGCTGAGTCAGCCTTAGTAATACAACTTCCCATTTCTGCCCCCTACTGTGGAATTCACCAAAAAATACCAAAGTGTTAGGACTTGCAGGAACTATTAAATTGAAAAAGTCAGAAGGGAGTTGACCTCCTGTAGCTTCAAATCCAGCAGAACAGTGACTGGCAGCTGACACCTGACCAGTGACCCTCTCATGTAATAGGACTGTATTCAAGTGAATTGAATACTGATACCTTACTGCGTGTAGTTCTCACAGCAAATGTTCAAAAACCTAATCAGTTAACCCTGTGAAATCTAAAAGGAAATGGACTTTGAGTGATATTAGAAAACATGATGAATTTCACACAACTTTGAGTAATAAGTGGTATTTCATGTCCAAGATAGTTTGACCCCAGCCCAATGGTCCTTCGCTTCTACCGCAACTGTCAGAAACATTTACACATATGAGGTGTGGTGTCTCCACCAGCCGTTTTGTTTGTTGTTGCTGAAATTTAAGTATAACACCTCCCTTAGCAACTGAAAAGGTCCTTAGCTACCTGTGATATTTAACAACTGCTTTCCACATAAATGGCTTCTGAAGGTTTCATCTTGTCCCACAGTGGGATCATGGAAGCTTTTCTCTGAGTGAAGCAAGGGAGAAAAGTCCAGGCTGTGGTCTAGGTGGCCACCTGGGGAGGGGTCAGGTATTAACACCTGGGAGGTAGCAGAGACACTAATTACTCAGGTGGCTGAGACTTTTCTTCCACTGGAGCATAAAATGTAGAAATTGCAAAAATATTCAACTTCTAGGGGGTGGATGCAGATGTTCTGAAATCAGCTGAACAATCATTTACCAACGCTTACTTTTTGGATCTCTAGAGTTTCATGGAGGTTCCTTAGAGACAGCTGAAAGTAGCAAAGGAATGAATAATTGGCTTAATTAATATTAACAACAACACAAATAACCAGTATTTGTGTAGGGTCCTCACGGTTGTAAGCACTTGGTGCATATTAATGTGTTTAATTCTTTTTCTCATCCTTCTGTATTATACACTCCACCCATAAATTGGAGTATGAGGAAGAAACTGAGGCACAGATTGGTTAAGGATCTTACTTAAAGTTCACAGCAAGTCATCCACCAGAATTTTTATATAGGCATTTAGTTCCATAGCCCACAGTGCATTACTTTTTTTAATATTTTGTTTTATATAATTCTTACTTCATTTTTCATTTTTGCACAATGTATACATTTTCATTTTGGTTATATTCCCCATACAATTGAACCTCCCCTTATTTTGACCCCAATCCTTCCTCTCCTAGCCCCTCCTCCACTCCCCCTGCAGTGTGTCTCTGGTCCATAGTTGCCTGTTGATTTTGATTTTGATTTTGTATTAATTAGTCATTTTTCCTGGTCCCTTATTTAGGTTTTCTAAATTGCTGCTATGAGTGAGACCATCTGGTATTTTTCTTTTTCTTTCTGACTTATTTCACTGAGCATGATCCCTTCTAGCTCCATCCATGTTGCTGCAAACTGCATATTTAATCTTTTTTGATTGCTGAGTAATATTCCATGGTGTATATGTACCACATCTTCTTGATACAGTCATCTATTTTTGAGAATTTGAGTTGTTTCCATAGCTTAGCTATTGTCAATAGTGCTGCATTACTTTTTAAGCTTAGGAATTTTTTAACATTACCTCATGACGAAGTGTGTGTGTGTATGTGTGTGTGTGTGTGTGCTGAACTAGAGACTCAGAGGGTGTAATCACAAAACAGCTTAATTTTCCTCCATACTTTCCCTTTGGGACCTGTCCTGTGGAGCTGGCAAGGCCCACGCACTGGGTGCACTCCAGCACAGGCAGCATGGCTTCCCTCTTCCCTCTGAGATAAGAAAAGAGATTCCAGAACAGCCTCTGTTCAGAGTAACTATGCCCAGTTCAGAGGCATCATCAAATCTCTGAACTTCACTCTGCCAGCTCTCTCTACCCACAGCCGCTCCCTGCTGCTGACCTGGCACCTCCGGCTGGAGCAGAGAGAGCAGAGAGACTCCAGGCTCAAAATACATTGGTTGAGGAGCTCCTCTCTATGTTTGGTCTCTTCTGGCCATGACAGTAATTAAAATTAACTCTGTTGGGGGAAGGAGGGTGTTGTGGGGTTTTTACCTGCAGGTCCCTAATACAGGTGATATAGTCTCCAACTGTCCATGTGAGGGAGTCCTTTAGCCCAGGATTGCTTCCATGGAAGGGGAGGGGAGTTTCTTCAACTTAGAAGGAATAAGAAGAAGTTCTTCATTCATTCTTTTGTTTTATTTTGCTTTTTACTAATCTCCTATCTGAAATGTGCCTTGTCTATCAATTATGAATGTGCAAATGCTCATGGAAATTTAGCATTTTCCTTTATTTTGAATGTGGTTTATTAGCAATACTGTGACTTTGTCATCAGTGAAATCACAATTTAATATTAAATTACAATTATGAAGATATTTCAAAATGTTGCTTATACTTATCACTGTTTGCAAATTATGAAGATTATGGTAGTTATTAAAAGTGATATTAGATTCAGTTATTTAATGTGCTAAGATTTTTTAAATATTTTATATCACTCCACTTAGATATAATTGCTTTCCTTTGCAACTATCAATTTAATGTTTGCATTTAAAAACAGTCATCTGAAAAGGGGTCATCCACACAGACTCCTCAAAACACCATGTTCTTTAAGCTTCTCCACCATATTTGTTGTCCTGTTTCCCTGCGAAGAGTAAAGTCCCTTCTTGGGTGAAGTCCCTTTAAAGAGATAAAGGCCAGCTCTTTTTGTCCTGCTCACATGACTGGTATCTCCAGGAGAACCAGGCCCCTTTGCCGGTGATCCCCAGCAATACAGATGCTCCTGACTGCAGCCCCTTCGTACCTGCTGTTCAGGCCTACTGGCCAGCAGATATGCATAAGGACACGCTGTGCATGTGTTCAGATGTTCCCATAACAATAGGGAAACAGTGTCTGTTCTGAGTATCTACAATGCCCTCCGCCAATGCTGTCGCCTTCCTTTCTCCTTTGCAGGGCCTCAGACTCCCATTATTCAGGCATCTAAGAGTCCATACCCGGCAGGCACAGCCCTGCGAGGGCAACCCCCCTTGCATAGCTGATGTCAGTTCTCATTTGTCATGAGCCCGCCTCGATGATGATGGGGACCCTTTAGAACATCAACCCTGTCCACTGTATCAGGAAACCTGTCAAGCTCCCGGGAATGGGTCTTTGTCTACCTCCTCTCACTAGACTTGAAGAGGGGAGGACACATCCTCATCCGACACCCCACATCTGAGAATGGCAGGAAGGAAAATATTCCCATACATTTTCCTAAGAAATTTTCTACCTCCTCCAGCTTTTTTTTTTTTTTTTAAATTTTCAGGTGGCTTTGAGGATCCATAGTAAATTTCCTTTCATAGAAGTCTCTCATCCACACACATGTACCCCTACCTTTGCTTGCTCAGGACTTTCCATAGGATTAGCCTATTGAAACACAGATTTTCAACACTGGCACTTGGAAAGCTTCAAACCTGAAGGTGGAGAATATTAATCGCTCAAGGCCCCATCTAAAGATAGAAGCTGCTAATCCTGGACTGGCCAGCTTGTTAGCATTGCAAAGTCTCCCCCCACATTCAAGGCTACCCTCATGCCTCTCTTGTCCCCACTATCCCTGCTACCTGGCTGGCTCCCCCTTGGCACAGCTCTCAGTCCTTGCCTGATCCCTGTTCAAAACAACCCGGCCAGAGAGTCTGGTGTGATTTCCGGGGTGATCAACCCATCTCTCTTTTATCCAAGGGCCATTTTAAGGAAAAGAAATCTACAGCACAGAGCAGAGGGGAGATCCCTGCTTTGTTTGTTGTTAATGTGACCATGTTTTGTCTTGTGGACTTGCACCACTAGGGCAGACCATTGTCTCATAGCCATAATCCTCATTACTCCATGGCATTTAACAGGATCAGCTTTCAGTGACTCAACCAGGGTTTCCTTAGACAGTAATCAACCACTTACTGCCTTTTACACCACTAAGAAAATGAGATTACTCCTTGAGGAGATCAACGGCTCTGGGCAGCCGAGGAAAGGGCACTTTGCCTGTTTGTTTGAATGCGAAGTACCACACAGCCTGAGCATGTTTAAAATTAGCTTCCCCATAAATCACTTGCACAATGAAGTGCCTGCCTCTGCCCTCTGACATATTTGTGTCTCTGTTTATTTTTAATGATGACATGGCTTTTTCTGTCTCCACTTGGCTCTTTCTCCTCCATGCTCCCAGCACTAAATTCTTTGCCAAAAATGCAAAATCTAAGACACTGCAAGGGAGAAAGATTTCCCTTTCTGTCAGCACACAGAGGTAATGGGGAAACTGAGTTAGCTCTGGGATCTCGCTGATGAAAATTGCCCCTCCCTCCAAGTTTACTTTGATCTGATTATTATATTCTAAAAATGCTCCTTTATTAAGAAGAAAGAAGGGGCGTCTTTTGTATGCATTAGCAAAGCTCAGAAAATGTGTATTTAAGATTTCTGTCTTTCAATACATATAAATTTTACGTAAAAAAGAAAAAATGCAAAGAAATCATGAACTCTTCCTACTAATATGCATGCAGAAGTATTTAGGAGTAATGTGCTAGTGTTCACAATTTACTTTGAAATACATCCAAACTGTAATGAATTAATTGATGGACACAGGCAGAAATATGAGATAAAGGAATTATAGCCACATATTAACGATAGAATATAGGTGGTAGGTCCAAGGCTGTTTACTGTGAAATTCTTTCAACTTTGTTGCATGTTGCAAATGTTTCATAATAAAATGTTGGGAAAAATGCTCCCTTGGGGCCCTGGGTTGAATCCTTAGGGATGCCAGGTGCTGCAGCTTCCAAAATCCTGTCTTTAATCCAAATATCATATTTTAAAAATCCATATTTTTTATAGTTAGACTTCAGTAATTTATAATAACAAGGGAAAAGGATGATTTGCCCAGAGAAAAATCTGAAATATAGTATTTTAAGGCACAAGTATGATTTACTAGTTAGACATGTTGGCACCTTTTTCAATTTAAAAATGACATCTGACCAAGAGAAGTTCTTGACTCAACTCTCTAATCAATTTATGATATACATAAAAGATAAATGAATATCAGCAAAAGCTACACCATGAGCCCTGTTCATAGAAGAGAAATTCAAACACCTATAATACAAATGGACCTGGGGTGAGAAATTCCAACAGTGGGAACCCTTAATTTACTATTGGAAGCAGAGAAAATTTCCCAGAAAAAAACCTGAATCAAGGAGAAAATTGGGGGAATTTCTCTCTATGAAGGCTAACTCTCTGAAGCAAACAGATTAATTTTACTTTTCTTTTCACAAATTTTGGAGACTTCCTTCAACTTCCAGAAAACTATTAGAGAATTGGGGTAACGGGTTTTAGCCCAAAGTGCAATAATACATGGCAAAGTTCTCTGCGTAGGCAGGAATTTTGCAGACTTCAAAACTCATGGGTGGCAGTTCATGTTAAAAATAGTAGTTTGCAATTGTATGGGGAATATAACCAAAATGAAAATGCATACGTTGTGCAAAAATGAAAAATGATGTAAGGATTATATAAAATAAAATATTAATTAAAAATAAAAAATAAAATAAATAAATAAAGCTCACTTATGCTAAAAAAAAATAGTAGTTCATAGTAGTTTGTCCTGCATTTATCTCATTTGAGTATCAGTAGAAGTTGGGCAACAACGCTCATTTATATGAATGCTGAGTAGACACTAGAAATCGGTGTAGATGTTGTTGTGATTAGCTCTCCTTCTGGGGCAGGGAAGGGTGCCCCTCCTGTGGAAGAGGGTGGGGTCCTGAACAAAAAGTGAATCTACCACATTGTCCAAAAATACATTTCTCAACATGGGGATTAAATACTCTGCTTGTTGACAACCACCAGATCTTGATAAATTTTGTCTCATTTAAGGATGAATAAACTGAAAAGTATTTTGAAAGTATCTAATTAGATGTAAGAAGACATGGAAAAAATAATCTGTAAAGAAAAATAACCACAAAATGAGGGGGAAAGTAGAAGGATGAACTGAGCGAAGATTTCAAAGAATTTGTCAACAGAGTCTGCATTTGAAATAATGAGGAGCAGACCTACATGGCTTGACCTTAAAACATAGACATCAAGACCAGCCTGAGAAGTTCTCTCAGAATGCAGGGGGAGAGGGCTAAAGGCAAAGAGAGAGAAACAGGATACAAAATGTAGACTAAATGTGTTCCTGAGGAAGTACCCGAACACTTGGAAGGGAAATAACAATACAAATAAAAAAAGTTAGAGGCGCTATCTTAAGGGTGCATTGCCAAGGAGCTCATCTGATTTCAGGGAAGTTCAGGAAAGGGATCCAAATGTGGTTCTATGCAGCTAATCATGCAAAACGGGTCAAAAGTAAAGTACATGAAGATTAGAACATTTAGGTAACTTAGTCCAAGTCAAAAGTTAGAATGGGCTCTCAGGATTTTATTCTAGAAAATACTTATTTCACGAATCATAAACCAGAAACAAGTCTGTCCTGATAGCTGGAAATGCTAACGAGCCACAAGTGACGAATGTGAGACTCTGCTCAGTACCCCCAGCTCTCTGTGAAGCTCATTGCTTTCAGTGTTGTGGCCCCACTTTCAGGAGACAACAAAATTACTTATTTTGTTCCGTTTATTCAGCCATTTGTCTTTATAACAGCATTAATATTGTGCAGCCTAGTGGACATGTGAATAAAGGTCTCTGACAAAAAATACTGCAAAGCCCAAGGATATTGGTGAACACTTCCACACAAAGTGTGAGGTCAAATGTTCGATTGTTGAGAGAAACAGAAATAGAGCATCCGTATTCAATTACTGTTTGTGTTGTACATTGTGCTTCTTTATAGTTTACCCACATATTTATTTTCTTAGTTCTTATTTTTTTTATATTTAATGATTTATTTTTTTATTTATTTATACAAGCACTGGGTACAGTCAGAAGCGCGGGAGGGTGAGAGAATTCACCAGAGCCAGAGCGGGGAGCAGAGCAGGCAGAAGGACCGAAGTACACTGCTGAGGGGAGCAGCGGGCGGCAGGAGAGGTCTGCGCGCCATGCGGGACCCTCCTCCGGTGGCCGGGGAGCAACTGGGGATTGAACCGGCGCTGCAGAGGCTGCGAGCAGCTTTGCAACCCAGCGCTCAACCGCTGCGCCACCGGGGAGGCCCACTTAGTTCTTATTTTTTTTTTTGGTGTCTTACTCATTTTATAATTTTCCATCTGGGATCATTTTATAATTTTCTTTAGTAGCATCTGCCAGAGCTAAATGTCTTTTATTCTAGATATTGAAATACCTTTATATTGCCTTCCTTCTTGAAAGATGTTTTCTCTGGGTACAGAGTTCTAGGATAAGAGTTATTTTTATTTCAGCACATGGAACATATCATTTCACTTTTTTCCTGACTTTCATGGCAGCTGTTGAGAAGTCAACTCTCAGTTCAAATTCTATTTATTTGAAGATAATTTCTCTTTTTTTCTTTGTCTCCTCTTAAAATGTTTTTCATTCTATTTGGTTTTCTTTGGAATTATTATGCATGATTTCAAAAAGTGTCAATTTCCACCTGCGATTTTATGAACTGTTTAAAATTTTGGATTAATATCTTTCATCAGTTCTGAAAACTGTCAAACCATTCACTATCTATTCACATATTACCTCTGCTTCATTTTTCTCTCTCCTTTCCTTCTGGTCTTAGGCTTGTTAAATGTATCCCTCTCTTAGCACTGCTCACATCATTAGCTTCTATCACAAGTGGCTATATGATATTGAACTTAACAAAAATAAAATTTATAGTCTGTTCTTCATTCTCATTATACATAACATTTCAATTACTTGAGTCATGAGTATCTAGTGGTCACTGCACTGGACAGCGAGATCTAGAACAGCTTTATCACTGCAGAATTTTCTAGTGGACTTTGTTGTACCCATCATTTGGTCTTCTCTACGCTCCACTTTGTGTTTCTTCTCCATGTCTCCTGCTACAATCTTCTGGCCTAGCTACTAGCTAAATGAGTCTTTATTCCATTCTGCCAAACCCACATTTACACTTAACCATTCAGTTATTTTTCTTTTTTAATTTTAGAATGCATTTTTCTTCAAATCTGTGGTTATCACTTTTTACAGTTTCTAGTTCTCTGCTAATATTTTTTTAAAGATTTATTTATTTATTTATACAAGCACTGGGTACAGTCAGAAGCGTGGGAGGGTGAGAGAATTCACCAGAGCCAGAGCGGGGAACAGAACAGACAGACTGACGAAATACACTGCTGAGGGGAGCAGTGGGCACAGCAGGCGAGGTCTGTCGCGCAATGTGGGACCCTCGCTGGGGGCAGGGGATCGAACCAGCGCTGTAGAGGCTGCGGGCAGCTTCGCACCCCAGCATTCAACCTCTGCGCCACCAGGGGAGGCCCCAGTTTATAGAAGCATTAATGGAGTGGAAAATAATTGAAAATGATGTAATGCCCAGTAATACTGAAATGTGCTGGAAATGGACTGATAAAAGAAATACTATATAAATTTATATAATTGACTTTCAAGCAACATGGCTTTGAACTGTGAAAATTCATTTATACAGTTTTTCTTTTAAATGGAGATGAAAGCTTACAGTATCTATAAATATAGTACCTTAAATGTAACTGCATTTTCAATTTCTTATGATTTTATTAATAACATTTTATTTTCTCTAGATTACTTTGTTGTAAGAATGCAGCATGTAATATATATAAAATATGTGTGAATCAACTATATGTTATTGATAAGGCTTCCAGTCAACAGTAGATTATAGTTAAGTTTTGGAGGAGTCAAAGTTATACATGGATATTCAACTGTGGGGCACCCCTAATCCCTACATTATTCAAGGGCAACTCTAGTTAGTGTGCTATTTCTATAAGACTCAACACTCATAGATTTCAAAAATGCAATATCAAAGTACAAGAGAATTAAATCAGGCACACATTTCTAAAACATGCAAAACTATAACACACTCTATACATGCAGAGATCTACACAGCATATTTATTTTGAGAAAATAGATAGGAAAGTCACACAACAACTGTAAAAGAGAAAGTGCCTTCTGGCAGGGAGTGAAGGAAATAATATCAAAGGCGGGTGCAGTGGGGGCCTGATGTCTGAAAAAGATGTACATCTTTTAAAACCATTTTGTTTGGAGCAACTAATGCCCAATATAAGCATTTTAATGCCTTTATTATAATATTATAATGCCTGGGTGGGGAGTGTCTATTAGATGTGATATTAAACCTTACTTCATACAATAACTAAAGACTGAGTGAGTTAATGCTTTGAAAGGACTGAGAGAATACAGTATGTTGTCTATGAACTCAATTTTTTTGTTATAATTGTTATTCACTAGAGGCTCAACTTTCTAGACAGCACAAGCTCATGTATTTAGCATCTGTTATGCATGCCAAAGGATCTCATGCAGAGGAGATTTCAGCAATGTGGTTCATTGAATGTACACATCTTAGAATCCTCTTCCTCAACTCTCTACTGACCCTCATCTTTGTGCATGGGTGTATGTGAAAGGGAATGGGTAATGGGTTGGCATAAACCACTGGTAGATATGTTAAATCTTAGTATTTGACTCTCACAACTAGTTCCATATGTGACCTGGTTAATGGTTTCAGGGAAAGTGATTACTTTTAAGTAACCAAACAGCAGAGTTTATGTGTGTTTTGAAATTCTTGGAAGAAGGTTGATTACATAAATGCCAACTACATTAGTATTGATTTCTCAAAGAATTTTTTAAAAAAATTTAGCTGCATCGACTATTTATTATTCATTCTATTCTTCACCATTACAAGAATTTTGTAGAGGTGGGGGATTTTAAAGCTATTTCAAAAATCATCATACCTAAAACATTCCTTAGTATAAAAGGCCTTAAAGAGAAGAAATGAGCCTTGGCTGACTTCTTCCAAATGCTGATCTCCATAAATATTATATAGTTAACACACTATCCAGCTACTTTAACTTACAGAGTTCAGGAAAGAACAGCTTTTGTTTATGGTGAGTTTTCTTATGCGTTGAATATAAAGTACCAATTAAAGTGTAATCGGAATAGCTGTTCAAGTTTTTGGCAGCATATCAGAAGGAATTACGGAAAACAGGGCCTTTTCAATGATAGATATGATTTTGCAGGGGTCATGCTATGAATGGTATGGACAGGGCACACCTGGCATGATTTCAAACCATAAATGCATACTAATCCAGTTTAATGAATTATATTTCAGGGCCAAGATCCTCATTGCCTTAGAAATGTTTTCTTCATATTCAAGGCAATTCTGGTTTTCAGAATACTTTGCCTGGAACCCAGACTCTACATGCTAAGAAGATTCACTAAAGTCTAGAATGGACCATGCCCACTTCCTTGTTGATTTTGATTTGGAAAACTATTCAACCCATTGGAATCTCAACTACTCTCCCTGGATTAACTTCTCTTGTTTTAAGTTTCCATACTGAGTTCCTCATTTTCAGAATGTTCATTAATTTATAGATATGGATAAAGGGCATGCCTCAAAGAAATTCAGAACTAATAGGAGGAATTGTAGGACATTATGCAATGTAAAGACTAGATGGTAGATAAGTAGAGAATAAAAAAAGCAACAAGACAAGTAAGTGTGGGTGACATAAAGCTGGATCAGGAGTGACAGCAGTAGGTTCTTACATGGAGCGGCTAAACGGGACTAACAGTAATTTTATAGTCTCGGTTAAAATCTAAAGAGAGAAACCGGACCCAGACTAAAGGTATAGTCAGTGATTAGCTCAAATTGTAACAGCTTCCAAAAACCAAAAACATGCAATTGACCTTGTAGCTAGGATTGCATATGGCACCCAGCCAAAACCCACCAGCCTCTCCAGGGCAAAGAGTGACAGCTTTGCTATCTTGCAGCTGAAACAGGTTGGAACCCATATTAAGCTGTGCCAAGCAGGTTCTGCCACTAAGCTGAACACCTGTAATTCACCCATCTGTGTCCCTCAAGTCCTCACCCCAAAGTAAATTGATTCTGAGCTCTAACAGCTGTCTGGGGGACTCTGATGGGCTGTTCACAGCAGGAGAGTCTTTGGGAGATGACAAAAGCTGTGGGTTGTGTTTTCAAGGTCAGAACCCAAAGAGGGAAGTTCCTTTGATTCTTTCATGTGTGAAGATGACAAAAGTAGTCCTGGGTGGGGTCCATAATTTTTAGATCATTTGAGTAACTACTAGACATTATTCATCCCTTAATCTGATTTGAAGATAAACATGGTTGATGAAATATAAGAAAGTCTGGGCAATGACAGTCCTTTCATCTAGGAGAATAAAGTAAAGAGTAGAGGGTACAGAACACAAACTTGGAAAATGAAAGACATGCAGTGTTTCTATGAAGGTAAGAGTGTGTCAGGAATGTTGCAAATATAGATTTAGTAAAGCCTGTGTTCATGGTGATGATAGAAAAATAGATAAGTACATCCTGGTAGCAATAAAGTCAAGATTATTTGGAAAAGAAGAAAGAAAAATACATGCACTGATCACCTACTATGGAAAAGTATAATTTTAAATGCAAACTCTTGCCAACATTGGCAGCTTCTGATAGAGATTATTATCAATAAGTGAAATAATTATATTCTGTATGTTATATTTTAAGTAAGCAGAATCTTAAATGATAAATAGCTGATGTTTCCATATGACTTGAGTCATAGTCATACACATGCGCACACATATAATGTAACTTATATTTACTTTGCAAGCTTATATACTTGTTTATGTCTTAATTTTTAGTTACTTTGTCTATAGGATCGTCTATATTGATTGATCTATTCTTATATTTTATTTTGTTATATTACTTATTTTGGATAATATTTTCTTTGCTGTTAATAATGTCAGAAAACTCCATTAATTTCCTCCTTTATTCACCACTCACACATCTGCTAATTTAGTTAGCAAGTGTTTATTGTCCAAGTACTAATACTATGGTTCCAAGTAAGAGAAACAGTCTTGTCTTGCAGGCTAGTTTTCAAGAAGTTATGACTCTGAGAAACTAGATTATTTCTAGTTTTTACATGTATGCAGAAAGAAGTAATAGGCATGCTATTATAAAAAAAAATACCTAGGAAATTAGTTTTTAACTGAAGGTGCCTCAGTGAGTTTAACTGAGTTCACTTCTTGCTATTTCCATAATAGCTTACTGGATAACCACCTGAGCATGGTCCTCACTGAGCGACAAGGAGGCTGAGATTCAGTCACAGGACTGCATTCTAGATGAGAGTAGCATGATTAGACAAAAGATTTTCAGTCCTGTTAATATGCACTGTCACTGTGTCCTTCATCTGAATACAACTGAGTCAATCAGGATATATGTTTGAGTGCAATAATATATCAGATACTTTGCTAGACACTGGGCATGGAGAATGTTATTTGCCTCTATCTATTCATCCACCTATCCTTCCATCCATTCATCCATTTCAGAATATTTAATAAAAGTCGACTATATGCAAATGCTTCTGCTAGGCTGTGGAATATGGTAGCTGAGAACTAATGGAAATTAAAATCAAAACAATACTATTCATAAAAACTTTAATAAAATGTAATTTTTAGGAAGGCCATTAATAAAATATATTCGGTTAATAAAACATGTACTGGAAACTACTAAATAGATGGGGAAATAAACTATAACAAAATGTTTCTGCGCATTTGAAGGCTGTTACCTTTAAGAGGTCAGTTTTTCCCAAGTTTTATATGTTTAGTAAAATCCCACTCAAAATCTCTATAAGTTCTTTTTTCAATAAAATTTACAAGTTTATTTAAATTTTATAGGAAAATTCAAAGCATGCCAAAACAATTTTGTCAAAGAACAGGGACGTTAAAGGCAACTTTATATAGTCCTTGGTTTCAAGATTTACTATATAGTTATAATATGGTGTGAACTTGGTGCAAGCATAGCTATATAGACTAATATACTTATATGTGTTCAATTGATTTGTGACAAAGATACCAAGGTGATTGAATAGGAAATGACAGTCATTCAAGAAAAAGAGCTGAAATAAACTTCACATGGAAAATAATGTCAAACCTTACCTAATTTATGCAACAGAATTCATTCAAAATGGATTGCAGAGGTATATAAAATGTGAAACAACAAAAGTTCTAGAAGAAAATAGAGAGAAAATCATCAGGTACACAAATTCAGCAAGAATTTTTTGGACAGCAAATGATATAACTAACCATAAAAGATGATAAGATGGAGTTCATCCAAATTAACTTTTCTTTTCAAAAAGTGCCATTGAAGGACAATATAAAGGTAAATATTTAGACTGAGAGGAAGTATCTGTAATGCTTATATCTGACAATGGCAGTTACAAGTACAAAAGATTTCTAGATACCTATTTTACACCTAGATGAGTGTCCATAATAATGGTATTTCAGTTTTTCCCTTCATACTTGCTACTCATTGTGTGATTGAAGGATCTGTAAGTTTGACCTCACCTGATAACTTGTTAAAATGAAAACTCAGGACCCACTGATGACCTGCTGCATTAGAATCCTCGTTTTAAACAGATCCTAGTTATTCACATGCACATTAAAACTTTGGAAGTCTGCTGCTTTTGACCACCTAGGAAACTAGTTTCCTGCTTCGGGTGCCTAGGAAGGTGTATAAGTGTATCCTGCACTATGGTGGGAAGCCTGGTGGTGTCACCTTCATTGCACGGGATCCCACACACAGGCTGTACTGCATCTCTCTCTGGGCTCTATCACCTGAAACCACATGGAAACCTTCAGGCAGGTGATTTGGCAGCTCTCAGCCTCAGTTTCCTATCTATAAACAGAAATGAGTACATCCTCTTCATAAACTTTTTGGGATTAAATGAGATAACATTCATAAAATACCCAAGACAGTACTGGATGTTGTCAGTTCTCAATATATGCTGTTCTTTCAAGTGGTCAATAAAGAATGACTTTATTTTGCATTAAATAAATTGCAAAAGTCATTGCCTCAAAGCCAATTCAAACCTCTGACATTTCCCCACATCAGGGAGCAGGATCATTTGCATCTCTTCCTATAAGTGCTTTTTCCCTTTCCCTTGATCCGCCATGGTTTCAGTCAATGAGGGAGGGGAGGCAGCTTTAGGAAGAGCCTTTGCCTTTGGGTTGTGGCCTCCCTTCTCCTTCCCACATCCTCAGGAGCCTGCTTAATAATAAGAGCAATAACAGGGCTCATTGTGCATGCAGCTTCACAATCATTGCTGAGGACAAAATTAGTTTGATGCCCCTGAGCGACAGTTGAACTCTAGAAAGTGCCTAAATAAAATAAAAGACCAGGAAAATATATACATATACATACATATAATAAAGAACAAATGAGAAAAGTTATAAAGAAGCAGGTGACAAAAACTTACTCTTTTTCTAGCCCTTCTTGACTCTTCGGGAAGAGTGCTTTGGTTTCTTAGAAATCTATCTAACCAAGGTCTGCCTTCTCTATGGCTTTGTATGTGTGATTGGAGGAGAGGTTCTGGGAGGGTCAAACATATAATACATGCACATTTTAAGATTTACGGAAAATTGCAAGGGTATTCTTATAGCCATTACCTAGCTGTCTCTATATTAACATCTTACATAATCATGGTACATTTATCAAAACTGAGAGATTAACATTCATGTATACTATTAACAGCTTTCTTTTGGATTTCCCCTTTTACTTTTTTTCTTCCTAGGTCCAAGCTGGGAAACCATGTTACATTTAGTCCTCATGTCTCCTTGGTCATCTCCAATCCCTAAGAGTTTCCATCTTTCCTGTTTTTTTATGCCTTTGATGCTTTTAAAGAGTATTGTCTGGTGTTTTGTAGAGTGTCACTTAATTTGGTTTTGTCCGATGTTTTCCCCTGAATAGACTGAGGTTATTGATATTTGTGAAGAATATTTGTGATGTAGCATCTATTTCAAAAGCTTGTATCTAGCATGATTGCTCCTTTCTTTATTGCTGCCTACCTCTGTAGGATTTCTGCTTCCTGCAACATGCACCATTATACACCAGGTAGATCCAAACTCCCTGGCATCAATATCTGTCACTCATTCTCACTGCAGGGGAAGATGGCATAAGAGCATTGACAAGAGGGCCTGTTATCTCTAGGGTAAAGTGGATATGTTATCATTACCCTGTGCAAAGGAATCTGATCATTGCCCTGAAGACAATTTTGTTATCTCTAGTTGCATGTGTGATCATTACCCTGAGGGCAGAGATGCAATCACCGCCCTACAGGAATACCTATCATTATGGCTTGGCAAGTGGAAAAGCGATAATTAACTTGCACAAATAGATGGGATCTTTGCACTACAGATAGAACCGTTATTGTATTTCTCTGGGAAATGCAATCTTTAGTGTGTAAAAGACAATGTGTTAATTACATTTATGGTAGAGATATGCTGATTATAATGCCCATAATGATGATATCAATTGCATTTCAGGTGGAAATTGGTAGCATTGCATTGCTGATAAACCTGTTAAAATTACATTGCAGGAAGAGATGCAATCATCTCACTGCATACAGTGCATATGGAGATGGGATCACTACAACAGGGGTAGAACAATACTTATGTTCTATGTGAGCCTGTTTTCATGGCATCACACAGCAGATTAAGATGGGGCTCTTTCTTTGCCAGGAGATCTATTACCAGTTAGGTTGCAAATGATGCGTTTATTGCCCCACATAAGAATGAGGGTTTCCCACAACTATTTTAAGTGTGTTGCACATAAAAATGTGAACATTACATTGAGGATGTGGTAGAAATAATGCTTACAAGTTCCAGACATGTCTCTTAATGAGTCTTAGGGTTTCTACTTTATGCCCTTTTTGTCTTGAAATTCCTCATGAGGAGAGAGGAGATAGGTCATGTGGGCAGGGAGATTCTGAAGGATGAAAGACCAATAGCTAAGCCCCTGCCATATCAGCCATTCCAGCTGAGGTACCAGACTATGAGTGAATTTATCTTAGATCATCCAGGGCTACAACTTCCAACACACTACAAACACAAGAGTGTCTAGTCAATACCACATGAAGCAGACAAGCCACCCAGCTGAGCCCAGCTCCGATTCTAGAATCATGAGGAAATAATTGGTTGTTGTTAAGCCACCAAGTTTGGTGGTAATTTGTTACACAACAAGAAATAACTGTGAACACTTTAATGACATATAATCAAACTATAGTGTTATGATAGTCTTTTTAACTCAACTGATGTGATAACTCCTCCATTTACAATGCAAAGCAATTTAATGGTAATAGCTACAACTGCCCTGAAATGATGTAGAGTCCCATGAAGCTGATTTAATATACAGTTATCCACAGTGCCTGATCTCATGTCCATGATGCATGCTGATGGCATCTCTATACGCAATGTTATAGTCAAGGTTCTTTTTTTTTTTCATTCTGATTTCTTTATTAATTGAATGATCACATTTATATTGTGAAAAAGTTGAAGTTGCTTGTCTTGCAGTTAGGCAAAGGTTCAAATTTCAGTTCTATTTCATGGCACTTGGTGACCCTGAGCAGGTTCCTTAAACTCTTTAAGCCTCCTGTGTAAGTTGGGGAAAGTAATTCCACAGTGTTATGGAAAGAATTAAATACAACTTACACAAAGCATTTATCATAGTTGCTGGCACATGTAGTAGCAGTGAAGCTGTCATTTTCACCGATGTTTCTGATGTAATGTACAATTATTGTGCTCTTCAAGGATTGAACTAATAGAATTTTTGTCAGACAATGAGGATTTGTCCCAGGTGAACTTGCTGGTGATCCCTTGATGTAATTCCATAGCTTATTGACAGGCATTCTTTTGTTTGTTTTGTTTTATTTTCTGAATCAAGACCCATTCAATTAGTAATTCGTTGATCAAACACCACACTAATAAAATAATGTCTTTCCTATTATGTGTTATACTATGGTTACAAAGATGGATAAGTTATATTGGGATAAGGACATTTAGTTGCCACCCAGAAAGAAACAGAAAACCATGTGGGTAAAAAAGGGTACATTTTTCAAGAAGGAAGGAAGAGGGTGGTAGTGTAGGATCTCCTCTAACTTTGAAGAAAGTCTGGTAGAATGGCTAAAATTAAATGAGAGTAATGAGTATCAGTGAGGATTTGAAGCAATTCTAACTCTCATGTGTTGCTAATGCGAGTATATATTAGTTGAAGCATTTTGGAAAATGGTAACATCTATTAAAGTTAAAACTACTTCTATTTTATACCCGGAAAATTCCAGATTTAACTCTCAAGTACGTGTCTTTCAAAAGATACGTACAAAAAAAATGTTCATAGTAGTCATAATCATAATAGCTAAAATCTGCAAATGACCCACATGTTCATCAATAGTGGAATGGACAAATAAATTATAATATCTCTATATAATGGACTGATATATAGCAGTGAGAGTGAACTAACTACTGATATGTACATGACAGATGGATCTCATAAACATTATGCTGAGAGAAATAAACCAAGTTAACAAAATTTCATAGTCTACTTTTTTATTTATATGAAGTTCAAGAACAAATTATCTATGATGATAGAAATCAAAATAGCAATTAACTCCTCTGGCTAGTAGGAGGGACTTGACTAGAAAGGAATATAAGGAAACCTGGGGGTTGATGAAAATGCTCTATATCTTGACCTAGTGTAGTGGCTGGATGGGCCACAGAGCAGGTTTTCTATGATTCGAGCAGACCAGATGGGTAAAGGAGAGTCCTGGAGCCCTCAGTGGCTTTCTCAGGCTTTTATTGAGCTTTTACATGTCGTGCAGCAGCCAGGTACTTGGCAGGCAGGGGTGCCCGGCAAGTCTTCACTCTGGGTTTCTCTGGCTTCTTTCTCCCCTTCTCTCTCCTGTTCTTTCTGTGGCCCCTACTTCTCTTGGCAAATATCTCAATACTACTGCTATGGCCCACAGAAGTAAACAATTTAACTTACAACAATGTAACAAAATGCAGGTGCCCCATCAGGCAGGGAAATCCTAATGCAGGAGGGCAGGAAAGCCTGAAAATCATTTACCCTACACCTAGGTTACTAGAATAAACACACACAAACACACACACACTTGAGATTGTGTCCTTTACTGTGTGAGTTATGCATCTATTAAAATAAGTGGACAGATAAAAAGTCATGATCATTTGTTCATTGGCTTCAACATAGGTAGGACTGTAAAGCCATTATCAGGGGTTTTGGGGATGTGTGTGAACATGTATCCACTGACACAGAGGTGCCCTAATACCAGGAAATGAAAGACACTTCTATTTGGTCCTTCTATTTCTCTCCTTAAAAGAGAAAGCTCTTCCTGTTCTTCCCTGCCACAAAAACAGTTATCAGGCTGGGGAACACAATCCTCCAAATGAAAACTAAATTTCCTAATCTTACAAAAAGGCTATGTCACACTGACCTTGCAGTGTTGGCTTCTGCTTTGCTTTTTATTCAGTCCTGGAGGACTTTTAGGACTGAACATCCAACTCAAGCCAAAGGACCAGCATAACCTACTATTACACACTGGTCATTCATTGGGTAAGGGCCTCAGGGGTGGTGCTGTACTTCCCCAGTCGGGTACCCTGACATTCCTTGAAGTCACGCCAAGCCCTGGTGGTTAGCTCCTTCAGGCTGGCTTTAAAAAGAACTCAGGGATGTCTGAATGGGACCCCGGAGACAGTGTCCTGGGCCAGAGACCTCTGAACTCCAGGCCAACAGAGACACCAGGCAGGCAAATTTATGAGCCATAGGCAAAAGAGCTGACATTTTTGTGGTCATCTTCCTGCCCCTTCTTTTCCATGTGACCCTATCCTTGGCCAGATCCTCATGTCCTTAGATGGCCATTGCCTTTGAGTAAATTGTCAATTAAGAAAATAAGCACATTTATTTTGGCCTTGTGGCTGCCCATCCTGAACTCCTCAGGGCAGTAAGCTCCATGAGGCCTCCTTGTCTGAAGTTGGTAGCATTGACAGAGTGCATCTTCTCTTAAATTTCCTGCCCAAGAGACTTACTTCTAGGATGACTATGCTGATAAGTCTACAAGTTTCGTTTCAATGGATGATTATATTGTCAAGGAAGAATGTAATGCTTTAAATAAAGTCTGATTAGCCTGTTAAAACAGACTGGATCAAGAAGATGTGGCATATATACACAATGGAATATTATTCAGAAATCAAAAAAGATAAACTCATGCCATTCACAGCAATGTGGATGGAACTAGAAGGAATTATGCTCAGTGAAATAAGCCAGAAGGAAAAAGAAAAATATCAGATGGCTTCGCTCATCGCAGGAATAG
Organism: Talpa occidentalis; assembly: GCF_014898055.3. Taxonomy (NCBI): domain Eukaryota; kingdom Metazoa; phylum Chordata; class Mammalia; order Eulipotyphla; family Talpidae; genus Talpa; species Talpa occidentalis. The sequence goes on from NW_023600993.1 coordinate 92,545,005, forward strand.
AGGGGAACCAAATAAGACATCAGTGTAAAAAAATAAAACAGTACAAAACACAACAAAACAAAAACAGACAATTATAAATCAGAGACATCCTGCAGGGGTGGAGGAGGGAGAGGGATCAGAGGGGGGTAGGAAGGAGCCCAGGGGACTGAGGTGATGGTGCACGAGTGCATTTGGGGAAAGAAACTATGGGGAGTACTCCTGAGGGGGTGGGGGGAAGCAAATATTGTTTCAAAATGAACAATGATGTAAAAAAATTTTTAAAAATGTAAAAAAAAATTAAAAAGAGAAAGAAAAAAATAAAAGAATCTCTGGATCATTTTCCATAGAGAGTGCACCAAAAAAAAAAAAAAAAGAAAAAGAGAAATTTTTTATTGATGTACCATTGGTTTACATTGTTGTTAGCATTTTGGAAGTATTACCCTTCAGGGTGGTGGCTGCAGAGCACCCACCACCAAGGCACCCATAAGTCCTCCACCATAGGCCATTGTGCTTTCTCCCCATCTGTTCTCAGCCTTCTCCCTCCCACTCTAAAACCCTCCATTCTGTGGTTAGCGTTCAAGGGTTAGTTTTTCAGTTTGATGTCATCTGACTCTTCATCTGACTTCATCTTTTGGTTGCTCTATATTCCACGTATCAGTGATACCATCCAGTATTTGTCTTTCTCTTTCTGGCTTATTTCACTTAATTTTCTTTTTCTTTCCATTTAATGATTTTTTTAAATTTGGACAAGAACTTCACTTCTCAGACTCTCATTCTCCTCATTGTTGGTATTAATGGAGACAATATATGTAAAATCCTTTTTAAGCAACTACAAAGTTCCAATCAAAAGAAGTTGTAATTATTATTCATGCTTGAAAGGGGGAATATTTTGGGAATTTTCACATATTAAAAATATGGGTCATTCACAAGTCTACGCCTTTATCCTTGCAATTAATTGTATAGTTCCTGTAATTACTAATTTCAAATATCATCTTCCTGTGCATCACTCAGTTTAGATTCTCACTCTTGATCACATCCTGTGTGATTAGTCATCAAGGCCTATTGGACTTGCTTCTGGTCAGTTTACCTTCCTTTCCATTCCCATGGTCATTGACCACACCCATGCTCTTATTCCATACTATGATAATTATCCTCCCCTTAGCACCTCTTCCTCTTCTATTGATATTTTATTTAACTTCACTCTCATTTATTATGGCCTTGTGGTTGCCCATCCTGAACCCCTCAGTAAACTCAAGATATGTTCAGGATATGTTATTTTTATTCTATAGATCTAATTTCCAATGGATTTCTACTTTCCTCCATGTCTACTTAATAACTGAAAACTCTTTGAGTCCTTCTTTGGGGGTTGCCCTTTATTTCCTTGCCCTTCTGTGCCCACCAGCAACCTTCCATTGATGAAGGTAACATGAGCATTTTCTAGTGAAAATATGGTCACAGTTCACTTCACTAGTCCGTGGATGGGTACTTGACACAGGAAGAATTAATTAGAATCTTTCCCTGAGGATCTAGAATCATCATTAAGTAGGGATAGGTCATGTTAAACTAAGAAAATATAATGTCCCAAAGATAGCATTCAGTTTCCTGCAAGGGACTTGGAAATACAGAATAGACTAGAGTGTGGAAGAAGAAAAATATCTAAGTAAAAATCAAGAGAAGTATATAAAGAGAGCTATAAAAGGAGAGCCTCTTTATGGAAAAAAGAACTACAAAGTCACCTGGCAAAACGAAGACATAGAACATGGAATAATTGATATAATCAATCTACCGCACCCTTTCTTAGTAAAAGAGGCCTGTTACTAAAGGAGTCCTATATCAATTATCTAGTTGCCAGTATATGGTACATCCAGCAAACTGGTGTTGAAATCAGTGTCAGGTTTTGGTCCTGTTTGTTGTCTCACCCAAGATGTACTCTCAGAGTTCACTTGCTCTGATGTGCTTGTAAATTGCTGAGTCCTATTTCTTATCTATTAATTCATGATGAGAACAAAGAAGAATTTACTCTCCTTTTCCTTATGATATTTTTAATATAATTTATATATTTTACATCATTGTTCATTTTTGTACAACATTTGCTTTCTCCTCTCAGGTGTAGTCCCCATAGAATTCCTACCTCCAGTTTACCTGTGCATCATTGCCATAGTCCTTTCTGTACTTCCCTCCCCTCTTTTGATCCCTCTCTCTCCCCTTCCCCTGCAGAATGCCTGTGATTTATAGTTGCCTGTTAATTTTTTATTGTTATTATTTTTTCCCTGACCCTTTATTCGGTTTCCCTGTATTCCTCCTATAAGTGAAACAACTCGATGTTTTTATTTTGCCTTCTTACTTATTTCACTGAGTATAATCCCTTCTGTCACCATCCATGTTGCTGCAAATGGCATGAGTTTATCTTTTTAGATTACTGAATAGTATTCCATTGTGTATATGTACCACATCTTCTTGATCCAGTCATCTATTTTTTGGCATTTGGCTTGTTTCCATATCTTACCTGTTATAAATAGTGCTGCAATAAACATAGGGGTGCAGGCATCCTTTTAAATTAATGTTTTTGTGCCCTTTGCGTAGATTCCTAGGAGTGGAATTGCTGGTTCATATGGTAGCTCTGTTTTTAGTAGTTTGAGGACCCTCCACACAAACACAGAGACACCCTACTGATTGGGAGAAACTTTTTGCACTCCATACAACTGATAAGGGACTGATCATCCCACTCTTAGGTATACATCCAAGAAAAAGAAAAATATGTTCACACAAAGAATTGTAAGTGAATATTCATAGCAACATTATTCATTATAGCCATAGAGTAAAACCAATACAAAATATCCATCAACAGATAAACAAAATGTGATATATTCATTCAGTGGAGTACTACTTAGCAATAAAAAACAGTGAACTGTTGATACACACTACAGAATGGATAAACCTCAAGTAATTATGCTAAATTAAAAAAAAAAAAAACAGGCCTGAAAGTTACTTATTTACAATTTCAGAAATAAGAAAAATCCAGAAAAGGTAAATATATATGTATGGAAAATAGATCAGTGGTTGCTTGCAGCTGAGGATTAGAAGGAAGACTGAGAGCAAGTCAACAAGAAATGAGTATTTTTGAATGATATAAATGTCCTGAAAATTAGATTGGGTGATGGTTGTGTAACTATAGAAGTGTATTGAGTCATTGAAGTGTGCACTTAAAATAGGTGATTTTTATGATTTATATCTCAATGAATTTGTTTTATTTTTAAAGCAGTGATCAAGTGACATCCAGAATTCTAGTAAGGATCTGGTTAGAACAACCAGAGATGGAGTTGTTTTCCTGCAGAAAACAATTCAAAATAATGTCATTCATTCCCATTAAGCAATACATACTTGATTTCTATTCAACATGTAATGAGTGAATCATCTTGTTTCTTTCTTTGTTTCTACATCCTCTACCTACACTTCTGACTTAATATTTTCATTGTACTCTTTTAATTATTTTTAATGTTGTTTTCTTGAGATCATGTTTTTAGTTGGTCATGTCCACTTTGAATTTTATTAACCCTTAAGTTTTTCTTAAAACTACTGCCAATAGAAAGTTTTATAGTTTATGTATGTGAACAAAAGAAACAAATCTTTGAATCTTTTTTACAAATTCATGGCTAAAGAGCTAGATCAGCGGAGGTCAATGATTTATTCTAAGAGACACCAATTGCTCTATTCCCCTACCAGATAATGAACCCCTACCCAGAGGGAATCAGCCAGTGTTAAATCTCATAATGACAAACAGAAATGTGCAGTACCGTTATCACTAAGCCAACACCATTAAAGGCCAGTGTTTATTGACACTTCAGGTGACTGGATGAAGCCTCTCCAGGCTGAGCTAATGAGGAGAGCCTCTCCATTACCTCTTATCGAGATTTAGCAGCATCCATAGCTACCCAATGAAGGTGGAAATTACTGGGCAAGCATTGACATTAGCCAGATGTTGGCCTTCAGTCATAATGCATGAACTCACAAACAGATTTATAGACTCAGAAATCCAGCTGATCGAGGTTTTTGTTTTAGCCTGTTGTTTGCAAAAGCCTGTGCCCTCAAACATTTTGCTGTTCTCCACAGTCCAGTGCAGAAGTGATTGTTTTCAGGGTTCCTGCCACTTGTCTTAGACACTAACAGGACACAGGCACACATTAGAATGACTTTTTGGTTCTTATATTTCCTAGAATCCCACAGAAGTCATTATTTACTGATGGGCATCTACTCACTCAACTCCAACCATACATAGATAGACCCACCTCCATACATTCTATATAATACCATCAGTACTCATAAATTACTTTTTATTTTGAAATCCACTCAGGTTTAATTGTTTATTTTTTGGTTTTTTTTTTGTTTTTTTTTTTTAAAGATTTATTTATTTATTTATACAAGCACTGAGTACAGACAGAAGCGCGGGAGGGTGAGAGAATTCACCAGAGCCAGAGCGGGGAACAGAACAGGCAGACTGATGAAATACACTGATGAGGGGAGCAGCAGGTGCAGCAGGAGAGGTCTGCGCGCCATGTGGGACCCTCGCCGGTGGCTGGGGATCGAACCGGCGCTGCGGAGGCTGCGGGCACCTTCACAGCCCAGCGCTCAACTGCTGCACCAACAGGGGAGGCCCTCAAGTTTAATTTTTTGACTTGCCCATAAAGAAATGTAATCTGACTACCATGAGCTAAAGATAAAAAACTAAAAAACACAAACATGAACCTTCTAATCTATTAGTTGCTATTTGCTTGCCCAATATGCTTTCTAGCCTTCTCTTATAATAACACAAGCATGCTATTTTCATTCTTTCAGAACTTAACAATATGCTCAAGCAGAAATCTGCATTCACAACTTCCTTTGAAGTTAGTTTGGAGTAATGTGGTCCCAGCTAACAAATAAAGGGAAAGGTACTCAAAGGGAATTCTGGGGAAAGTCTTTGAAAGGGGGAAGAGATGCCTTTGCCTGCCCTCTTTTTCCTGCTTTGAAAATGGCACATACTAGAGATGAAGCGGCCATCCTTGGTCGATGAGGCAACAAAGATGAGGTTGAAAGTCTTACTCACTGAAGCTAAGCAGAAATTTAGAAAGAGTAAGGTCTCCGGTTACTGGATAAGAAAGAACTCCCAACTTGAGCAATTTTTAAATCAGGTTTGTTCTTACTAGAAGCCAGTATAGCCCCAACTGAGATATGCATCAATTCATTTGTTGTCATTGGTATAGGCATCATACTTTGATCAACACTCTGCTAATTGAATGTGAAGTGTGTACATTGTTTTTCCTCAAGACAAGATCAATTTTATTTTTCTTTATCTCCCATCCACCATAGCTAAGTTTGAGAGGGCCGCACATGCCATCTGAACATGTGTGATATAATGTATAGATAGCCTTTGTATGCTCTGTTATTAAAGGAGACATAAATGGGCCTGCCCGGTGGTGCAAGGGGTTAAGCACCACACTATGAAGCAATCCGCAGCCTCTGTAGCACAAGTTTGATCCTGGGCCAGCCAGTGAGCTACCCACATGGCACAGCAGACCTCCCCTGCCTCACCCACTGCTCCTCTCAGCAGTGTACTTTGGTCAATCTGCCTGTTCTGTTCCCCACTCTGTCTCTGGTGAATCCTCTCACTCCCCACATCTCTGCCCTGTACCCCAGATCTTTTATGCACAAATAAATAAATAAAAATAAAAAAAAAAAAAATAAAGGAGACATAAATAGTGAAGGAGTAAATTAAAATTTAACTGAATATAAATACTTACAACTATAAACGATTAGCCCTTTAGTCTTGTAACCTAATGCTGTCCTTTTGCAAGGAAATGTAGGCATACCTGTGTCCTTGCTGGTTGTCCTTGGTTATAGCTGCAGCTACTACCTCTCTCTGAGCTTTAAGGCTCACTTTTGGAACAGGAGTTCAGAACCAATAAGCTAAGAGAGAAGTTTTTTATGTGATCACATTTTCTGAGCATACTATCTTTCTCTTGTTTTACTATCCCAAACAATAAACATCTGAACATGTTACAGTCTTACTCAATGAGAAGCAACATAAATTCTTTGAAAGATAATATAAATAATGAAAATAGTAACAGTAGCTAGCATTTATTGATCATGTTCTATATACTAAGTGTATAATCATATCTAATTTTCATACAACTCTATGCAGTAACTTATAATTTTTATTATCTACATTTTACATTTGGGGAACCTAGTCATCAATAAATAAATAAAATCCCTTTGTCTAAGATCACATATTGAGGAGCAGGAACGAGAAATAAAATTCTTTCTTGTGTAAACCCAAAACCAGACCTGAACTCATGCTGTTATTGATGGATCTGAGTATAAAAATATCCTGACATCTTTGTATGTTGGCAAATTTCTATTAATTATTTATACTTAAATTATTATAAAATATTGATGTGTATTCATGCTTTATATTAGTTCAATAAAAGCCCTTAATAAACAGTTAATAACATTAACCAATTAACTTACTGACCCTGGACAAGCTATTTATTTATATTTATGTGTATTTAATTAAAATATATGAACTTAGGGCCTCCCCGGTGGCGCAGCGGTTGAGCGCTGGCTTGCGAAGCTGCCCGCAGCCTCTGTGGCGCCGGTTCGATCCCCGGCTGCTCCCCGGCCACCGGAGGAGGGTCCCACATGGCGCGCAGACCTCTCCTGCCGCCCGCTGCTCCCCTCAGCAGTGTACTTCGGTCCTTCTGCCTGCTCTGCTCCCCGCTCTGGCTCTGGTGAATTCTCTCACCCTCCCGCGCTTCTGACTGTACCCAGTGCATGTATAAACAAAAACAAACAAAGAAAGAAAGAAAGAAAGAAAACATGCCTCTATAAAAAAAAAAAAAAAAAAAAAAAAAATAAAATATATGAACTTAACTATGTGCCAGGCACTGCCTAAGAACTCTAGAAGTATTACATTTAATTCAGATTTCCTATCAATAGACCAAGTACTCCACTTACACAAGAGGAAGCTGAGGCACACTGTTGAGGTATCTTGCCAGAAATCATAACACATTCAATGTAGTGCCCTCATTTGCAAACTTGGAAGGTCAAAGTTGATAGTCTCCAGGTTTTTGTCACCTCTGGCATTCCATAAACTTTGAATTTTGAGCTTCTGGTTTTATTAAAGATTGTCTGATTAATTGTTTGGTTGATCATATGAGTAATATGCTGCTTCAAAGTATGACTGGTTTTCATAGCCCTTTCTGTATGAATATTTTTCCCATTTCTGAAAATTCAGCTTGTAATCCATGCAGCTGGTAAATAAGTTAAAAGAATCATTTCCCAAAGACAGACCTGTAATGAAATGGTTTCTTTCTGGTCACCAGAGAATACATTTCTTGATAAAGTTTAGGGCATCTTTTTAATAGGCTGACAAACATCTCCAGGGTCAATTACAACTTTGCTCTCACAGGGCACAGTAATAAAAGTCATATGCCCTGACACTATGTTGACCATGACCTGACCAGAACCTGGCCCTTGATTAGCTTGGGAAATCCAAGTGTCAGTGGTCCAAGCTGTCATCCTTAGGAAGACTAGCAGCTTCTCTGCACATGAGAAGTGAAAAATCATTGCTGGCAGAGCAGTGGTACAAATGGCTTTTCTAAGACCCTCCCAATATGTACAGCTGCTCTCCCTATGGACTCCCCAGATGGTAGGATGCTGTCTTAAGGGGCAAACAATTATTTTAGTTATTATTGATGTCTGTTTAGATCCCTATAACTCTAATTACTGATGAACTTCACTATCAGACCCAGTATGTTCTGTTGTATGAATTCATTCTGTCCAGGTTATTTCAGCGATTCATTATTTTAACAAATGATCTTGGTTCTCTATCTGGTTGCCCCTTACCAAGTGGTTGCTCTTATCTTATATTGACTGCAGGTGTTGACTGCTAATGACTCAGATTTATAGCCTCTTCTGGAACCTATGGGGGCTGCCTTGTCCAGATGCCCAGGAAGTTATGCTCCTCTTCGTGGAGGTTCCCCATTGACAATAGCTGAGGCTGGAGACAAGAGCCTAAACTCCTTTGTGTGAAGATGCAAGTGGAAATAGGGAAGAAGCAGTAAGAGCATTTCATCCCCTAGAACTCTCTGTGGGATTAGAATAAGGTGAAACATGCCCTGAACCCTTTCTTTTCTGTCCTGCTTCCTTTGTTTCCGTCTAGGTTTCTCTTGAAAGTGGTACCTCAATAAATCGCTTGCAGATGTCTCCAAAACTACATGTAGAGACAAGAGGGTGAAGAAGTTCATAGGATTCTTGTCTAACTCCTGTGTTCCAGCCCAACTCTTGTTTCACTTGTGCCCATGCAAACTGGCAGAGCTCTTTGACTGCCTCCTGACTGAACACCTTATTGTTTTCTTTTCCCACACATCCTTTTCAAACAATGGATACTCCTTTCATTGAACATAACTAGCCAGCGTCACTATTGCTACAGTATGGGAAGGGACAGAAGTTCATACCCAGAAGAGAAAGTGCCCTCTATTCCCTGGAGAACGAGTGACCAATGGACATGGCATTTAATTTAACTAGGAACATACATTGGAAAGTAATCTGCAATATTTTACAGCAAGGGTCAACTCCAGAACAAGGAAATTAAATAGGTTTTAATTGGAAGCTGCTTGCTACATTTGAGAAGGAAGATCAGGTTGAAAGAAAATTAATTTCTGTCATTGATAAAACATTTTCCCAGATATCCCTGAGCATGACACTCATAATTAAAAAAAAATCCAGAGATACTTGGGACAAAGGGAGGTGACAGAAGTGGTCTCCTTTAAAATGAACCTAGGGATCATGCTCAGCAAAATAATCCAGAAAGAAAAAGAAAAATACCAGATGGTCTCACTCATAGCGGGAATCTAGAAAACTTAAATAAGGGACCAGGAAAAAGAATAACTATAAGAAAGAAAATATCAAAATCAACAAACAACTATGAACCAGAGACACTCTATGGGGGGTGGGGGGCGGGGAAAGGAGGGATGGGGTCAAAATAAGGGGGTTATAATTGTATGGGGAATATAAAAATAAAATAAATAAAATAAAATAAAATCAGACAGTATTTTCCATAAGGAAATAAAATAAAAATAAAAATCATGAGAAAAAAAAATAAAATGAACCTAGAAGCTCTCTGCCTCTAAACATTTTGGATATCTAAAAATTTGGGACATTTCACTCAACTTTTATAAATCAAAAATTTTGCTACTCTTTGGGCAAGGAATGTGTTTCCTATCATCTGTCAACTTCACTCTATGTTTTGTTTTATGAATGAGGTAGAGTGATCATTAGCAGTTAGTTTTTTCTAAGTGGAAACAGAAATTGAAATAGAAAGAGGCTCGTGAAAGGTATTTGCCATGTGTGTTTAAACGAAAGTTTCACCCTCCAAAGATGAGTCTAGGATTAAATGTGCTAATGTATCAAAACTGCATTTTAGTATAATGAGATATGATTTGCCTATGTGTGATTTTTTTTTTTTTACATTCGTCTGTTCATTATAAAGGATAAACTCAAGAGCAGTCACATGGTAGAGATGCATAGGTCAAGGCAAGGGGTGGGGAGCTGCAGAGCTTCTATGCTCTCTTCAGATACCCTGCCCTCCAGCATATTTATGTGTTCACCATCTTTGAAGTTCCCCTAATCCCATCATCTAGGGGGCTTTAAGGAGAGTTCATTTCATAATGATAATTGATTAATTTTATCAAAGTAATGTTTAGTATAATATATGAGTCTCAGATCTTCATCACTGAAAATCACAGTGATTTTGAAATATGTGTGATAATAAGACTATCTTCTCTGGAAATTGGCAAAGCTATCACCTCTAGAAATTGGCAAAATAAAAAGAAGATCCATTACAAATACATGTAATTTTAACCATTTTCAACAAATATTTGCCATGGGCTCATTCCAAAGACATGAAAATTAGTAAACAGATACAAGCAGCTGCAAACATAATGCCAGGGAACACATAATCACTTTCCATTGGAAAATATGAAGGTGTCATGGAGGAAGACATAGTCAGGATTTAAATAGGTATAAGTAGATGCTGAAAGGAAGATGCTAATGACAAGAAATAGCAGGCTTGTATATTCATAGGAAACAAAAAGTAGCTAATGTTCAAGGAAGAGAGAAAAAAAAATCTGTCTGACCCTTAGGAGACTGTAGAGTTTGGGGAGATTGTCTTCAAAGGTATATAGGAGCTATGGAGCTATCATGGATTTTAGGGTTCAGTGAATTTCAGAATTTTGGGATATGTGTGTATTTGATTAGAATGAAAAGATCTTAAATGGGGAACACCTTTAAGGCAGAGTGTTTATTTTAGGCAGTGATTTAAAATGAACGACGAAGGCAATAACACGTAGAAGTCAAAGAAAACCAGAGTCAAATGAAACAGAAAAGATCAATGCTGTCAACCTTGAACATTAGCTACTTTTGTCTTCCTTTGACTTAAGTCAAAGCACAGTAATTGGATTTGGCAATCAGGAAGTCATATGGTCCATTTCCACTCCTAGGTATTTACCCAAAGGACACAGAAACATCAATTCCAAAGAGCACCTGCACTCCTATGTTTATAGCAGCACTGTTTACAATAGCTAAGCTTTGGAAACAACCCAAATGCCCAAAAATAGATGACTGGATCAAGAAGATGTGGTACATATATACCATGGAATATTACTCAGCATTCAAAAAAGATAAACACATGCAATTTGCAGCAACATGGATGGCACTGGAAGGGATCATGCTCAGCGAAATAAGCCAAAAAGAAAAAGAAAAATACCGGATGGTCTCACTCATAGCAGGAATCTAGAAAACTTAAATAAGGGACCAGGAAAATGAATATAAGAAAGTGAAAATCAAAATCAACAAAAAACTATGAACCAGAGACACTTTTTTGGGGGTGGGGGGCGGGAGGGGAAGGATTGGGGTCAGAATGGGGCGTTTGCAATTGTATGGGGGAATATAAAAATAAAATTTAATATTTAAAAAAAAAAAATAAAAAAAAAATAAAGCCAGCACTTATTCCACAGAGTCTTGACTTGAGTTCTTCCAAAGCCAACCTCAACGCATGGTGTGAACAGTGGTGCTTTGGTGGGCAGTAACCCCAGGAAGCACATAACAGGGAGTGGGGACAGTGAAACTGGGATAGGACAGGATTCAAAAAATGTTAGTAAATGGAATCCTCTGGAGGGTCCTGTAGAACATATCGAGAATCAATCCAGGGAGGAGGAATAAAGCTGAGGTGTTTACCCAGTGACTTCAGTACTTAATTGGTTGAGAGTTGCCCTACTATGAGCTTTCCTGACTGGATACAGCCTTTCTTAAGTAAAGAAACTCCAAAGGCCTTTCTTGAGTAAAGAAGCAGAGAGATGTGAGAATTTGAATTCAAATTACCCTCTGGAGCCTGAAACACACATAGAAATAAACAAAGGGATTTGGAGTAGAGTGTAAATAGAATTTCTCTTGGTACATATGAGGGCTAGGTGCTTGCAAGTGACTTCCATCTTCAAGGTCACCTCATAGTCTAAGATGATTGCCAAACCCAACTATCACATCTGCATGGAGGGCAGTACCCAGAAAGGAATCACATTTAGAAAAGTCCTTTAATTAGTCCTTTTAGAAGCATCACAAAGCATCTGGTTCTCCAGCTCTTAATCGTAGGACTAAATCGTGATACAAGGGAGGCTGGGGAAGTGTCTTCTTAGCTAGGCATCTTTTTGTTCCACATAAAAATATGATTTTGTTATTAAGGAATGAAGGGTGCTTAGATGTTGTGTGACAACCACTGCCATCCATATAAAAGTGTATTTAGTCAATCTTATCTGCTCTGTGTCCAGCCCACTAGATTTCTAGTGTCTTGATGATGAACTGGGTTAGGTTTGTGGTGCTGTTTTTCACTGTGATTCCTCGAGGCTTATTTTTCCTCCAGCATAATCCTGTCCACCTTATCCCATTGGCTTCTCAAGTGAGGGAACAGGCATCATTACTCCAATTAAAGGGGAGAGTGAAGACCAATAACTGGTCATAAAGAAAAGCAGAAATTCCCTAACCTCAATCTTGGGCTTCATCACAGAAGCAGGTGACCCTGGGGATGAAAATTTTGGGTTGTTTGACATATTTAATTTTTCAAAATAGTAGACAAATGAACTGCACGGAACTCTTTTAACATAAAACTTTTTCATTTCCCACTACACACCCCTCCACACAAAAACCTACACCAAGTCTGAAGTTACTTTAAAAACACCTTCTGTGATACCAGAAGTATCTCTCCAGTAGCTATGAACTTGGACTTGATAGACTGGGATCTGAGACAGTATTCTTTTGATTTTTAGCAAGCATGCATCTCCATCTCCAAACCTTAGTCCCCTTCTAGTCACCTGTAGAGGTTATTTAAAGTGAAGGAGTATTGAAAACTCCTCCACGGTTCTTAACAGCATAGAGAACCAGGGTAAGAACTCTCATCTGAATCTCTTTTCTTCTGTCCTACAATACAGAGGATCTACTGGATCTTTGACTTGCTTTGCACTGGCAAATCGTTGTTCCCATTGATACCATGAGGAGCTCCCTAAGATTCTTGTATGTCTACCTCTCAAACTCTTGGGCATCTGGAATTGACTTTCCCCAGAATGCAAAGAGGCCTCCAAATGACAGACCCCAGAGAGAGCATTTCTGAATGGTGCTTCCAAGCACAGCGAATCAATTCCTTTCCCTTGCATATTCTGAGAATTAGCAGAGAGCGCATACATATTTCAGAGTTACTTCTTAATACAATTATAGTTCATTTAGCCAGCAATTACAGTAATAAAAGATTGGCAACCACTGCAAATCAGGTTTAAAGGAATTGATGATCTGAGCTGCTAAAATTTCATTTTTTCCAGCTCAAGTAGTAAATGTTATGGGCTACACAGTGTACCATACATGCTATGAGGGGGTGGGAGAGACAAGGCTAACCCAGTGGGGTAAGTTGAGGAATCCTATGGCTATTATCTATTGTGAAGAACAAAATGTTCCAAAACACTGATGTAAAAGGTGATTGTGTGGGAGTGGGGGGATCTAGACTATGGTAAGCACTATACCATTGTTGATCCCCTAGTTCATTTTCACTAACCTTCATGTAAGCCTTTGAAGCCTACTATTTCCAACTATATTTCATTCTCTTAAATTAAAACCCACATCCTTTCTTAAATGTTTATGCCCATATATCTAATTCGAAAGGCATCTAGCTGAGACACCTCAATACATTTTGTACTAATACATTCACAAAGAAAAATATTTTTTTTAAAAAAACAAAAGCTAGAGTGTCCCTGGTGGCGCCGAGGTTAATGTCTTGTCCCTATCAAGCTATCGCCAGCCACTGTGGCATGAGTTCAACCCCTAGCCAGGCAGCTAACCTGGCTAGCTGGAGCACAGCACAACCTGGCTAGCTAACCTGGAGCACAGCAGACCTCTCCTGTCTTGTAGGCTGCTCCCCTCAACAGTGTATTTCATTAGATCTACCTGTTCTGCTCCCCACTCTATCTTTGGTGAATCCTCTCACCCCCTAACACACACACACACACACACACACACACCACACACACCCCTCTTGACTACATCCCAGTTCTTGTATGCATACATAAATAAAAATAAATTTAAAAATACAAAAACTATAAAATAATAAGCAAACAAAAATATAAAATGCTATATGAAAAATAGAAGACTGAACAGGAATTATAAGGTAGATGCATATGAGTGAGAGAAAAAGGAAAGGAAAGAGGGTGGATGAGAGGGAAGGACAGTCTTCACTGCATTAAAAAAAATTAGCATTTGCAAATGAAAATGAAGTCATAACTGACAAATTGTTGAAATATAAGGAGAAAAAAGAATAATTTTTCCAGTCATTGAGGCAGAAAACATAGTCATACTTCACTGACTACTTCACTGTTCATCATCCCTCACTGTTGCAACATTGGTCTTTCTGTCACACCCCATGATCCTACCTGAATGTGTTCTCTGCATGTGAATGTGGCCAAGAAACTCCCTTGCTTAGGAATCTTCACTGGTTCTCCCTTGTCAATCCAGTGAGTTCCAAATTTCTAAGCAAGATGTGGCCTGTGCCTTTCTTTTCTGTCTTGTCTCCTGCCACTTTGTCTCCTGCAGCTCCTCTCACTGTCTCCACCACCCTGCATGAACTCTGCTACTCAGTCAACCACAGATGTTCTTCCTACTTTTCTATGCCCGCCTAACTCTTATTTTCCATATTACTCTTGCATTTCCCAGCTCCCCCCCACCCACAATCTTCCTGCATCCCCTTCTCAAGTCAAGATGAATCTCTATCTCCTGTGCTAGGATATAACAGAACCCATCTCCATTATGCTACTTCTTGTATGGTGTTGAGTTTTTCCACATTTGCCCCCAGTAGTTTCTTCTACCAGATTGTGAGTGCCCTCTGAGTTGAGCATGTGTTCCAGCATCTAACATGCCAGGTACCTAGCTGTAATATAGTAATTGATGACTTGAAACATGGAAGATAACTAGGCCATATGTGAAGCACAGAAAGAGAACTAGGGCTACCTGTCTCTTTTGGGTTTCCAGAAATGTAGGAACTTCTTGGTCTATAGTTTCAATTTAGTTCCTTGATCTTGAGACAGAATGGGGAGCAGAACAGGCAGATCTACTGAAATACACTGCTGAGGGGAGCAGTGGGCGAGACAGGAAAGGTCTGCTGTACCATGTGTGTCAGCAACCTGGCCGGAGATCCACTCATGCCACAGTGGCTAGCAATAGCTTGATAGCATTGAGACTTTAACCCCTGCGCCACCAGGGAGGCCCATAAAGGTTTTGAGCAATGAGTGACAAGATGTGACTTACATTTTATCAGGATCACTGTGGCTCTCTTGGGTGAGTAGGAGCAAGCTCGGAAATAGGTCAGCTAGAAAGCTTCTGTAGTTACCCAGATAAGAGGGGACAGTGGACCAGCAGGGTAGCAAAGAGAAACAGAGAGCGTTGTGGTTTTTTTTTTTTTTTGGATATATTTTTAAGGGTATTTAAATGTGAAACTGATCATAAAGAGTTGGTCTAAACCTTTGATAACTGGAATGTGATCCAAAAGACAAAGAATCTGAAAATCCCCTTCTTTCCAAAGACAGGAAGTGGTTCTAGTAGTTTCTTCTTTTTCAGAAACGTTTGTCTCAACAACTAGAACTCTCTGATTGCAACATGTCATGGACCTAATATCATTGGTTTTTTATAAGAGAAGAAAATGAGGAATAGGTTATTCATTTTACTGAAGAAGAAAAAATTCCCAATAATGTTCCCTCAGTGATAAAACTACTTTGACAAAGAGATAAGTGATATATTGATAGAAAATCAAATTTCTGTTGCAGAAGATTGATATTATATTGATTAATTGGTCCAGAGTTTAGTGAACTTTCCTGTTGACCCATTTATCTAAAGTTGGGCTTTGGGGGTTATGTCCTGGTGAAGAAATTGGTCTTAAAAATGGATCCTATGTTCAGAGGATCCTATGTCCTCCC
Organism: Talpa occidentalis; assembly: GCF_014898055.3. Taxonomy (NCBI): domain Eukaryota; kingdom Metazoa; phylum Chordata; class Mammalia; order Eulipotyphla; family Talpidae; genus Talpa; species Talpa occidentalis. Next base: position 92,560,520 of record NW_023600993.1, read on the forward strand.
TGCTGTCAACACACAAAGCCACACCATGAACACTCAGGGGGAGCACTTCTTAAAACCTTGTGCTTATACCTTGCTGCATGAAAGTCTTGTAATTGAATCCCTCCTAATAAAACTCAATGACCAATCACCATCCCACAGACCTCAATGCTGTGGATATGTTGAGAAGTGAATGTTCTTTGAATTATGTGAGAAAAGAAAGAAACTGGTATTTGGCACTGCTCTGCTCCCAGAGTTTACTAGACAGACATTTTAGCTTAGACGCGGGAGCTGTGCCAACACTCATTCATTCAGTGAGCAAACATTTTGAAGGCAATTTTACCAGCTGCTAATTCCTTGTATATCTTGAGTTTACTAGGGCTCTTTCTGGGCAACTTTATGACTAATATATCTATAACCATAGTTCTATGACCTCTGTGACCTCTGTCCACTCCTCAGTCCACATTGTTCTGGCCTTTGCCATCACAGTGAAAGATGAACTTTGTGATTTGTTGTTGCTTATTCCAATTCTCATTGCTATTAGTGAACATAATCCTGATCTTGTGCTGGAAAGATGAGTACTTTGAATAAAACAGCTATGTTTCCCATCCTTCAATGTCAGGCATAACCATGTGATTAATTTCTGGCCAATGAGACATAAGCAGGAGTCCTTCTATGGAATGTCTTAAAAGACTGGAAAGTCAGCTGACACCACTGGAAGTGTTCCATTGTGTCCTTATATACTGACCCCATCTTTTAGTCTTTACATGATTGCTGAATATACAGCATCCATTTTGGACAGCAAGGTAACTGGAAGCCTAACTCTGATAACAATGCAGAAAGATAGCATCTTGTGTCCCTGATGTGTAATTGTAGGATAGATTAAGTTTTCATAATAGAGGATTTCTACCCTCAGGTGCTGTCACAATAGTTTTCTACCACCAAAGTGGTGACATCAAGGTGACATCAAAGACATCGTTGATGTCAACCTCAGAGTTCTTAAAACTCAAAGTTTCAGAAATCACTTGATATTATTTTAAAACAAATCAATTGTTTTATGATATCTAATCATTAACCACAGAGAGATTTCAAGTAGAAAAGAAAATCCTATTTACAAGGACCCAACTACACACAGGTATGATACACAGAGAGCAAATAAAACACAAAATATCTGAAAAATAATAGAAAGCATGAATGCTCAGGATTAAGGAGCATTAAAGAAATGCTCAAACATCAAAGAACATAGTTCATGATAATATTCCTGATGTTTTTCATTTATTAGATCCTAATGAATATCTGATAAATGAATAGAAAAGAAACAAACTGAGTATTATAGAAATTTAATTGATCTTTCATTGAAGACCTAATTTAAACTATCTATTATCTTCAAAATTATATATAAATTCAATGCAATGAAACTCCAGTTGAAACTGTGAGCCATATGTAATTTAATGTATGGCAAAGGAGCATTTAGAGTCCGATGATAATGTCTTAAGATTTTGGTTAACCACTTGGAAAGTATGTCGTTCATTTAGCTATGAACACAAAGTAATGTTTTAGATCTCTACTTTTAATATTCGCATTATGTTTATGAAACTAAATGAAAATATATATTTTTGTTCACAAACTAAATAGAATTCTAACAAGAGAAAAATTCTAAAAAATAATTGCAATCCTTGACATTGTTTTCTTTTTCTTTATTTTAATAGAAAAACTATAGTGTTTCAACTTTATGATGTTAGCTATTGGCATTGGAAAACCTTATTTTAGATTGCTGATTGTCTTTTGATCCTAATTTTATTAATAGTATATATTTTTTAATATTACTAAGTAATGGATTTTCTCTTTCATCATCTCTTTTGACTACTGTTAGTAATATCAATTTTTCTTCCATTTTCAGAAGCCATGTGTTATTGTTTACTGTCAGTGTTGAGGCAGAATTATGGCAGCTTCATTAAATTATTGAAGAGCCCATTTTTTATGAGTGAAATAACTTATATAATTTAGAAAATATCTGTTTCTTTCAAAGTTTAAAGTTATCTGTAAGAATAAAAAGCAGCAGTGCCTATACTAAAATCAGGTACAATTTAATTGAGGCAATAAAGACATTAAATGAAAATATGTTGTCTATTTTATAAAAATGAAAAATGATGTAAGAATTATATAAAATAAAATATTTAGAAAACAACATAATTCATACTGATGATATGATAGTTATGAAATGTTATGTGCCAAATAATATATCAAACTACATAAAGCAAAACCTGTAACAATAAAATAAGATGATGAAAAATGAATTTATTCTAAGAATCTTAAATTCAGCATTACATATATCAATATCAGAAATATCAAATAAAGGAAATAATTTTATGTATGTGTCTAGCAACACTGTCTGTCTAACCATGACAAATTTAAAAGGTACACTAGTAAAAGAATCTAAAGCCATTATGATATATTAATAATAATAATAATATAGAATATTATGTAGTCTTTAAAAATCATGTCCTAAGTATTATTTAAAGATAAGCAAATCCTCTTATAATATTGGCTTTAATTGTAGTCTTTGAGAGATTTTAAAGCTGCAGAAAACTTGAGCAATAATGAACAATATAAAACTACCTAGAAGTGATAAATATAATCATTTCTCACATTTATTCTGTGGTTACATGAATGAAATACCATAAACATGCACACACACACACACATGCACACATACATCATGTATCAGATCCATTTTCTTCTTAATATATATTTTTAACCATTACATTTTATATATTCAATTGCAAATGTAACTATAACACATCATGTTTTCTATGGTTTTTATTCACATCAATGTTAACAACATTGTACATGATAAAATTATCAACTATTTTTTGTTTTATAAAAATCAGATTCCTGAGATCCGATTACAGTGAATTCTTACTCTAACTGTAGCTATAGATTTAAATATAGAGTATATGCTTTTTAATATTTTGTGCTTTGGCTTTATAATACTAAAATTACAGAATTTTACTTTTATGCTTTTCTAATAAAAGTCATCTTTGCACATATTTGCTTGTGCATGTGTTCCAGAATTTTCTAAGGTATATACTTAGCAGCAAAACTGCTTGGCTCTAAGGGATATCTATTTTCAGTTTCCTGCATACTGCCAATTTGTTTTTTACATGATTGTACCAAGTCATACAGCAGAATATAAAAGGTCCCTTTCTACACAACCTGATTATATCTGATTACCCTCTGCTTGTGGGATTGTGTTCCAGCCTTTTATTTTAAGCCGGCATTTGTCTTTAGTGCTAAGATGAGTTTCCTGCAAAAAGCAAAGGGTAGAACTTTGTTTCATGATCCATTCATTGGTAATTTCAAGTCTTTTACCTTTAAGGTAATTATTGAAATATATGTGCTTATTGTCATTTTTTGTTATTTGCTTTTTTGGTGTTTTAGAATAGTCTTGGTTCTTTTATTCATGTCTTCTCTTCATTTATGTTTTTACAACTTTCCTTTATGTTTTGAGTTTCATTTCTTCTTAGGAGTTTCTTGCGTGGCTTTTAGTTTCCAGATTATGCTGAGGTCCATGTCTGATGGATGGTCCACCCTTGTAACCTGTGAATAGTTTGCCCTCTAACTCATTAGGAAGGCCTACATCTTTACTTCCTCCCCTTCCATGTTGTAATGATCTTGGTGTCTGTTACTTCTAAGTAAAATGTCTTGTTGTTCTGTAATAGTTCCTTAGGTATTTTTTTCCAGGTTGTTTTAGTGGGCATGATAATCTTTAAATTTTTGTTTTTCAGTAACATACTTATCCCTTCTTTGGTCCCGAATCGAAAGTCCTTTTCTTTGAGGGGTTTAAATATTTCCTGCCATTCCCTCTGGCCTGCAACCGTGCCACCAAGAAATCATGTTTAATATTATTGTTCCATTGCATGTAACTACTTTTTCTCTGGGTACTATTAGTGTCCTTTCTTTGCCACCAGTTTTTTGTCAAAACAGCTTAATTATAATATGTCTTTGAGTTTGTCTAATTGGATTTATTTTGTTTGAAACTCTTTGGGCCTTGGATTAGAATATCTGTTTCTTTTCACAGGTTAGAGAGATTCTCCCCTATTATTTCTTTAAATAAATGTTCCATGCCTTTCTCTTTCTCATCTCCTTTTTGGACCCTCATGATGCAGATACAGTTTCTCTTTGTACTGGCCCAAAAAGTTCTTACAATGTTTTTCACTTTCTTTTCTTTTTCTGGTCTGCTTGTGTGTCTCCCACCACTGCGTATTCAACCTCGGTTAGCCTACCAGTGACTTCTGCTTGTCTAGTATTAAGTGCCTCTATTGTGTGTTTTAGTTCAATGGTGGAATTCCTTAATTCCATTATTTAAGTTTGAAGCTACTTGTTTGTTCTCAATCCTAGTAATTCTGCTTTCGTTCATTGACTGTTTTTCTTAGTTATGACTGTTGCATTAAATTTTCCATCAGTTCAATTACACACTTTGCTGGATTTAGATTTTTCTGGGTTTTTGTGGTTCTGTTATATCTGTGGTATAATCCTGTGACTCTTCATTTTTAGTTTTTGTGACATGTTCTTTGAAATAAGGAGTTTGTTTTTTTTTTTTTTTTCCTTGTCTTGGTACATCGGCCTTATATTAAGATTACAGATCTCAGGATATAATCCTATGTTGTTTATCTGGGATCCTAAGGTGTCTGTTGCTTTGTAGACTGACACTTATCTATCTGTCTAGATTATTTAAGCTCTAGTGCTGCAAGGGGTAGGAGGTAGGAACCCAGGCAGGTGAGTACCAAGAGGTTGCTGCTAGCAAGTACCAAGATCCCAAGCCTCCTCCTCCTAATGTGCAGTGGATGACCATTGTGTAGGGCAGATCAACAAGAACACTCTCCCCTGGGTCACCTCCTCAGTTAAAGCTTCTCCAATAGCTTCAGGCTAGCACAGAGCTCTGCTCCTGCTCTGCTACATGGTTTCTACTACTAGTAGCTTCCTGGGGATTCAGGCAGAAGCAGGGTGATCTGAGAACTGTGGTACAGATTACTGTCTCAATTATGATCATAGGCAAAAGAAGGGCACGTGTTTCTCAAGGTTAGTATGTGCCATCTGCAAAAGAATGTGGTATATTCCCCATGACTTTCAAGTACAAAGCCTTGCCCTGAGGCACTAGCTCTTGCTGCCAGGGTGTAAGTGCTTTAAACAGTGGTGAGAGGCAAATTGCACAGTATGGATGTTATCTCAGCTTTGGCCCCAGGTGGGGATGAAGCAGGTGTTTTGCATAGCACAGAAACCAACTTTAGAGAGGAGCTTCTTTATTGTGGGTCCAGATGAACTTCTTCCACTCATTTCCTCTAACCTAACTTTCCTCTCTGACTCAGTCTCCAGAAGCCTAAGTCGGGGGGTGTGAGGCTCAAGCAAACAATCACCACTTTAAACAAGCCTCAGCCTACAGTCAATAGGACCATCCTATTAGCAGCAGGGGGATGGGGGCTTCAGCCTCTGGCTCTGGTTGTCTGGCTGTTTCTACCAATATGGTGTCAGCATCACCATGATAATCTGCACACTCAATTTTCCACCACATATCATTGCTCCCTGATTCCCATAGTTCTCCTGAGGTCAGTCCCTCCATTTTGCAAAAGGATTGTGTGCGCCCCCCCCCAGTGCAGCCCCTTGATTCTAGTTTCCCATGTGGGCAGAAGCCATTCCATCAACCACAACGGAGCTGTCCCTCCCCCTTTTGGGTTGCTCTACTCTAACTGCATTCCAAACACAGGATTTCCATTGTCCCATCCTCTCTGCTGCATTGCGTTTCTTTGCACAAATGATGGCCACCCAACCTCCTTCCAGGAACTTTCTCTACATACGATTCAGTTGCGATTGTATAGAGGAGGTGAGTCCAGGGCCTTCACTCTTTCACTGTCTTTCTGGAACTCTTGAAACTGAATATGTCTCACATTTCAAGTTTTTATTTCCCATAATCTTTCTTTGCTGTTCTTGATAGTCTTCATTGAATTTCAGATTTTTTTTTTTGCATTTCCAATTTTATCTATCAATAGTTTATTTATTGCCACAATGTTGTTCTGTTATTTTTTAACCCCTCCTGACTATTGTCACTTATTCCTCTCCTTGCCTTTTAATAGTTAATTTATGATTTCCTCCTGTTTTTTCTTGATATGTCTTGTTTCTTTTTCTTTTGTCTTTTCTACAAAACTGTGGTTTGATGATCATATCTAATATACATGTACATCTTCAAACTTTAAGATCATTTTATAGTATTTTTAGTTGCGTTCTCAATTTATTACTTTTGAAAATGTTTTCTTCTAAAAGAATTTTATGAAAGATTTCTATTTCCCTTTAAATGTCAGTTTAGCTGCATCCCACAATTTTAGTGGATAATTTCACTTTCATTAATCCTCAAATATTTCCTACTTACAGCATTTCCTTCCTTTTCTTTTTATTTGTAATGATTACCAGGAAATGCAAAGTTAATGATGTTTTAATCTTGCAATTCTTTCAAAGCTCTTCATCAATTGATTCCTGTCTATTCACTTAGCCTGTGAGGTCCTCATTGGAAGAAATTGTCTTCTTTTAATCCCCTGCCTCAGGCCTCAGCATAGACTTGGGTATACAGCATAGGAACCAATAAATATGTTGCCAGTTGCTCAGACCCATTCATACATTGATTCATTCATAAATTCCCTCATTCATCTATTAGATAATTCTTGAATTTCTAAGGAAATAATTAGGAATGTTTTACACACTTAAATTGGTTTACTCTGAATATTGTTTTTCTCTAGGTCTCTGGGACTTGAGCCTATCTATTTAATGGGTAGTCCAGATAAAAGCCATAATGCAGATGACATTTTTTCTATAATTACTTTTCCTTAGCCCTTCATTTTGTAAGTAACTACCTGTTGGCAGAATCAGCATCAATATCATAAATTAATGATGCAGGATCATTTTGGGAAATTGAAAGTAAAAGGAACATGGATACTTCTAGTCATTCCCTTTACTTGGATATACATATAGACTTATTTGAATTCAATTGGGGTGGGTATACATTTTGCTCTGTGCCATTAGAATGATCTAGAATGTTCTTATCTGCACACTGTTATCTGGACACTACCCCAGATTTAAAAAAAAATACAAATCAGGTATGATGTTCATAAAATCTGTATTTTGTATTTTCATAAAATCTGTATTTTGTCACAGATTCCCAACTGATTCTATAGTGAGTTACCACAATGGGAACATAGATTTTGTTTAAGCTGTGGCTTAAACACTCCTCTTTATAAACTCTCAATGTTTGGTTTTGTTTATCATTTTGCATGTGGTTTCTAAGGAATTCAGATGGGGTGAAATTTTAAAGTTGGGTACATGGAATATGTAGCCACTGGAAAAAGAAGAAAGGTTTTCATGTTTCTGTAAACTATGCATGCTTGTTACAAGTAACTTAACTGTCTTTACATATCTCTGAAAGAAAGTGCTGGGCTGTCTCAGGTTGTCCTCCAAAGCCAAGAACAAAGAATCAGGGCATTGGAACCTGAAAGCCTCCATTGCAGATGGACTGGTGAATCATTCTGGTGGTTGGCTTAGGGCAGTGCCAGAGACCTCAGAAACCTGGTCTTCATGTGCCTCCCCTAAGCATCTGGAATCCTGGTCCTGAGGTCAAGCACTGAGAATCAACATCAGAATACGTTTTCATATTTCAGCTGTTTTCAGCACTTGAAGAGAGTACATCAAGCTTTAGCACCTTGGGTATTCATGAGTACCCTACTATGGGGCCAAATGGCCAGGAAGAGCAGGGCTACACTGTCTTTGCTTTTTGATCATCAGACCTTAATAAATCAGATGTTGGTATAAAATGCCATAGGCCCATAGGCTCCTTGACATACTAACTCAACCATAACTACTTTTATCCATTGAAACATCAAAAGCGATACAGTGCTGATTATCCATGTTCCACAAAAGAATCACCTACTAGCATGGAAGTGGCTGCTGGTACAGCCCATGAGACAGGGCCCCTCATAAGTCCCTGCAGGGACAGGTGCCCTGGAGCCATCAGCAAGCCCATGCTATTGGGGTCGTCTCCTACAATGAAGTCACTTTTTGCCATGCATCCTTTCCAATAAGCTTCTCTGTCCTTAAATAACCTTAGCTTTTTCAGATAATAGGCATTTTCACAACCCTAACTAACTGTCACACACAGGGTGCATTTTACTGGGATAATTAATACATTTTTGAAGAATCAAGTCAGTGTTAATGAAGGCAGAGCTTCATCTGGAAGGAATCATCTGGAAGGTGTCTGGTTTCTTCCAAATGATAAATCCTGTCTCCCCTCTGAATCATTTTTTGGAAAAATTTATAATGATATCTTTTGGGGATCAAGTCAGGTCAATTAGAAACCTTAGATTCATATCCAAATCATTTGTTCTAGTTGTTATTAAAACCTTAAGTTGAACATTCTGTACTTTTTCTAGAAGAAAAAAAAAATAGCATTTTCCTATACAGATGGAGCACTTTGAGGAAATTCTCCCATGTAGCTAATGTAAACACATTTTGTGTCATTGTTGAGTCTAAGAAAGTGGATTCCCCAAATTATCCCTCTTGTAGAAATTTATTTGTTAAGTAAACTGCAGTCCATACCACTTCCTCAAACTTGCCCAAAGAAACACATCGCCTGAACAGAGAATTACAAACTTGAAAAGAAGATTAAGAGCCTCTAACTGTTACTATCAGAAGCCATCTTTTCTTCTAAAAAGCATGCCTATTTCCCAGGGACTGTTTTGCAAGTAGCATATGTTTAAGCTGTTTGGAGTAATATGTATATGTGTGTAGATATATATGTATATATATATATCTACACACATATATATGTGTATATGAATTTGGCCTCATTTTAGCTATATTTGTGGGCATTATTTTTACATCAAGAGTTTTAGTTTTCTTCTTTTTTCCCCCTCCAAATTATAAACAGTTTTTTTTTTTCCTTCTGTCAATGAATTTGTTACCAAGGGTAGACAAGACAGATGTCAGAAATAATTACAGACAAAAACTACCAAAAATTCATGTCATCAGCACACAAATGGATCATTTCCACATCCAGAGTGAATATAATCTAGAATTCTCATACTTAATAGATTGGAGAGTTTTAATTTTACCTACCGTCTGTCCAAGGCTTATTTATGAGAAAGACTTAGAGTTTTAACCTTCTGTAACTGAATGATAGTAATGTTAACTGGGGGTGGGTTAGGAGGATGGAGTCTGATGAACTTACATTAGTTCTTAGAATGAGAAGCTTGATTGATACCCAGCGAGGGATTTCTAGCTCTGTTCAAAAATTAATTTCAATTAACCATCCCTGGTTTATTTCACCCTGCATTAAAGACCAATCAACCCTTCTTCTTGTGAGGTAGACTTCCATAAAAACTATCCAAGTGGGCTTATCCATAGGCTGAGACCACTATCTGTATGCCCAATACACGTTTGAGAATTCTTCTCCTAGTTCATTTTGATAACTTGCATCTTAAATTTTGGATTTTGCCATCAAGTGATAAATATATCAACTCTGACAAAAATACTCATACCCAGAAGAAATTGCAAAAGATTTATGATCCTTATCTTCACTAGTCATTGAAATTCATATTGGTTTTGTCTTTTGGGTATAGAGTTATTTGAACTAAGAATAATTTATTAATTTTTTAAAAGACTTCTTTATTTATGCATACAAGAACTGGGGTACAGGCCAGAGGTGTGGGGGTTGAGAGGATTCACCAGAGACGGAGTGGGGAACAGAACAGGCAGAATGACCAAAATACACTGCTGCAGGCAAGACAGGAGAGGTCTGCCATGTCATGTGGGTTGCTCCGTGGCCAGTGGGGATCCAATTGGTACTGCAGAGACTGCGGACAGCTTCACAGTGCTGTGCTTAACCACCTGCGCCACTAGGGAGGCCCAATTTATTAATTTAAAGGATGCCAATTATCAGCTTTTAGAACAGATCCGCTCTATAATTTCTTTTTTTTAAAGATTTATTTATTTTTATACATGAACTGGGGTTCAGGCTAGATGCACAGGAGGGTGAGAGGATTCACCAGAGACAGAGTGGGGAACAAAATAGGCAGACTGAAGAAATACACTACTGAGGGGAGCAGCGGGCGAGACAGGAGAGGGCTGCCGCACCATGTGGGACCCTCGCCTGCCAGCCGGCGGGATCAGACCCACACTGCAGAGGCTGCGGACAGCTTCATAGTGCAGCGCTCAACCGCCTGCGCTACCAGGGAGGCCCACTCTATAATTTCTTAACTTTGATGATTGGTACGTCTCCCTAAGACCAACCTTATTCATAACTCCTTAAGCCCAAATCTGACATTGTTAAAGAATAGAATAAAAAATTTTATGGAGTTCTGATTTTTTTAAAGAGACTATGCTTTTTCAAAAATATGTGTTTTCTTTAATGTAGCAATGAAAAACTATACACAAGATGCTCATCTCAATATTATCATAAGTTTGTGTGCATGTATGTGTGTATGTGTGTGTGTACACCCTCAGTAACTATGCAAATAAAAAAATTGCTCCTAAAACTGAGGAAATCTTTGTTTCCCCAATGGGGAAGGAATGAGGAACTCAAACTAAAGAAGGAAGTTACAAATGAAACAGAGAAGATACTTTGAAGAGAAGAAAATTGAACCAGAAGCCTAAGTAACTAAAATACTATAAATCATATACAATCACACAAATAAATCATATCATTGTAAAAGCATAAGCAATCATGCCATTAATTTTCTAGACTTTTAATTTTCTAGACTTTTCAGCTAAGAAGCTGAAGCTTAGAACCAAATTTACAGCCCACCTATCACCATTGCTGTTACTTTATCATAAACAAATCTAAGTTGACTCATACTCTAACCTTCCAGTCCCTAATCCATAGCTTCCACTCATTGCCATTGATTAAGTTAATGTTGCATTTGCTGTAGATTTTTAAGTAACTGACACACATTCACGAAGGAGAAATGAAGATTATAAGTAAACAGAATATGCATGTGGCCTAACATACTTCTAAGTAGAACAAGTAGAACTTTTAACCATCTCTGCACATATAATCATATTATGCGATGCTGATATGACCTCAGTGTCTCTTTCTGGCCTGAACAAGAACTGCCATCTCCACATACTGCTTTGATCTCAGGAAGGTATCAAAACAGCCCTGCCATTTGAGGCCCATGACAGTGGAGATAGGAAGAGTCTCAGAATAGTTCCCCAGAAAAGACAGTGAGTGAAGGATGTGACTGTAAGTAGCTCATGAAGCACAGTGGAGCAATGGGGAGGAAGAGAAGTAGAACCACACAGGGTCACAAATGAGTTGGTTTTGACTTTGAGTAACTAGAGTTCAACCTCTCTGAGAGAAATTCTACCAGCAGGTCTACCAAGCTGGGTTATTTCCCCACCAACTCCCATTTCATTGACTATGGGCTGTCTCAAGGCTGTTGGGTCACCAGCACCAGTAGCTTGTATGAGAGTTGAGTCTGCTCATGAGCTCTCTGAGGAGGTGCAGACATTCACAGGAGGAAGGCTTTGGCAGGAATAATGAATGCCCAGGAGACATGGGTGAAGCACCAATGATAACTATTGCAGAGAGCAACAGAGAGAACCAGAGGCAAAGATGTCTTCAAGAAGGACCCTCTTATCCATCCTTTGCATAAGTGGTTACCTGATACTATTCACTTTGCTTTAGAGGACAAGCAGAAGGTGAATGGTGGTTCAAAGTGAGGATAACAGTTTCCTGTTTTAGACATCAATGCAAGAGCATATTTCAAAGTTAAAAAAAAAAAAACAAAAAACAAAAAACATAACTTCAAGCTGCTACTGTGGCATATACCTGTTGCCACTTTTTAAGTGTGACTTCCTGAGAGCCACAGTCTTGCCAGTGATGGAGACAAAGGAGAACATCAGGAAGGAGCCTGGTTGCTGCCCTTGCTGCAGTTACTTCTTTCAGCAGCTGCTACAGGACCCTGTCAGCCAAACTCCATCTGGTTCCCATGCATTGTGATGTTTCAATATTTGCCCCAACCTCTCCTGACCTAACCTTATGGCTAACTTTTCTTAAGGCCTTCTGTCCTGATCCTTTTATATCTCCAACAGTCAGCTTCTGTCAAACTTGTGGGAAATAAAGGATTTTAAAGATGCTGAGAAAAGATCAGAGGCACAAACCTAGTTAAAAATTCCAAAATCGATGTCAAAAGAGGGATGAAAAACCCCAGGCAACCCCCAGGTTGTCTAAGAAGTCCTCAGTTCAAAGTTAGTAATTCAGGGATGAAGCTGAGGATCTGAGTGTCAATAGGATCTCAGTTTGATAGGAAAAGAACGATCTTTTTTAGGGTGCCTTGGGAATACTTGACTTTATGACCGTTGCACAAGGTGAAACTATAAGCCAGAGCATCTGGGCCAGCGGAAGAGTGTGCAGAGGAAAATTGTTCATGCCGTTTCCCTCCAATGCCTGCTCCTTAATTTTTCTGGAGAAAATAAATAAAAAAAAAAACCTGGAGAATAAAGATGTCAGCAGTTTGTCCAAAGTTTCCATTTCAGTCCATTTCTAAAATGCCTGGGTCTTAAATAACCATTTGAATAAGTAGCACTGTGTTGAGGACTCACTGAGAAGGGAGTCTCTACTAGGTGATGGCTCAGTGGCACTCAGATGCTTGGTGTTAGCTGCATTCAATTCTTCACCAATCTGGACTCAGCCTACCAAGGTCAGAGAAAGCAACTCCATGCATTGATCCAAGTCTGGGAAGTCTCAGGAGAGCAAAGACAGGCCCCATATGTGAATATCCCCCCCCCTACTGAGTAGGAAAATAACCAGATGGCAGCAGTGTGTGTCCCCATGCCCCCCACTAACCTTGGTTATGATGGTAAGTAGCGCTTATTAAGACCTATGGTTTCTTTCATAGAAACACACCAAATTTCAGAAGTTGCTGCTCTATTAACCCATGTCTTTAGAGCTAAGGTTAAGGTGCTCCAACACCAGTAGGCTCTTTGTGTCCAAATCCGGAGCCCATGCCTATGGCGGGGATGGGGGAGGCACTCAGCAGCAACCATGTCCTCATCCTTGCCTGACTTTAGAATCAAGTCGATGACTTCCTTGGAGAAAGAAGCTGCACTGCACCCCTCATGTTCAGAACTCATGGATTGGGTAAAACCCACGTTGATTCTGCCCCTCTACCCTCCACTCCCACAGGAAAAAAAAAAAAAACCTGGATGTTCTGGACTCAGGATAGTCTCTGGGGCATTTTTTTCTAGTAGATGGTGATATTGTGCCTTAAAGATCTGAAGGCATTTTATGTGCCTTCTGGTTGGTAAGCAGACCTGAGAGACCCTACCTTCCCATGCCCAGCTCTCTGCCCTGCCTGTGATTAAGATTGTCACTGACATAGCTGCTAGGCCATTTAGGATTCAGCAGAGGGAATCAGAACACCTCCTAGATTTAAAAAAAAAAAAAAAAAAAAAGCAACTGTAAATTCATCTTAAAAGCACTACCTCTTAAAAGAAGGGAAGTTTCAAGTATTTGCCTATCTTTAAATAAACTAATTTGGTTCCCACTTTGCCTTTGCTTCTTGTCTGAGTATAGACTCAACTGCTGGGTTCCTTGCCTACCCAGAATGGTGAGCTGTGACCGAGATTATTGAATCACTTCAGATGACCCCCAGTTCCCCTGCTCGAATTAAGAAAGAAGCAGATTCTGTTAGTACCAATCTTTGCACCAAAAAAAAAAAAAAGTAGCCATCTAACATCTAATGCCATTGCAAATTCATTTGAATGAAGAACTAGAAACTTCAGTTTTATGAGTTAAGCTCCCAAATAGTTATTGGCTATCTGGAGAGCTATGTTGAGAAGCAGTCTGATGTCATACCAGTGAAAAGAATGTGAAAGAATAAGATGATTCATGAAAGACCTGTTGGGAGCACAAAAGTGGGAAGTGTTAACATAATGCCAAATGCTTGCCATTTCATGCCTAGAAGATAAGGCTCCCTGGATGCAATAAAAATGTGACCAGAACCTAAATATTTCAGAAAGAAAATTTTATTTCCGTTATCACTCAGAATGTCAGGTGATCATAGGCTACTTTTTCCTTAAAACAGATGGTTTTACACTTGTAGTTCTCAGGTAATGGAAACTTTTCACTCTTAAAGGTGTCCCAATTTGGACAGCACATGATATGGCTACCCTATAAGGTTAGCTCTACTACATCATAGATCTGAAAAAATTAGGCAAGACACTTCCTAACCTACACTCATGCTGCTTATTTTCCTGTCTCCAATCAATCTGTCAAGTTGGCAAGGGATCCGATAGATTGCTGTTAACCTTGGTCTTTACGTATCAGAATAATACTTTAAATTTTTTTTACAGAATATTCATTTCCATGTTTATTGCACTGCAAAATTCTAGAATGTGAGGTGTTGTGATTTTGGCACCTGATCTAGCGTGAGAACACAAATAGCTGCTTCCACAGATGTCTGACACAGGGCAAAACATTCAGCTCCTACCTTGTATGTGAAAATACCAAAATATCTGTGGAAACTTATGAAAACAACACCCAACTCAGAATGTGAACATGCACACACATAAACACACATTCCTTTAGTTAAACATATTAGATTTAACATTCATACCTGAAGCAATAAAACCAATGCATAGAGGATCTATTTCCGAAACAAGTTCAACAGTATCTCCTCCAAACTCCATTTTGAGGTCCCAGAATAAATGCCCTTTCATGTCATAGCTAAAACCCCAGCCAATTCTGCAAATAGCCTTGGAAAATTGCCTTCAGAATTGGCTCTCCCAGGGGAAGGTTTACTGGTAGAGGAAACAAAGATACAGGAGGAGTTTTCAAGACACAGACAGAGGCAGAGGAGGAGGTGAAAGGGTAACTTGGAACAGGTGGCTTCAATTTCTTTTTGCCCAGTAGTCCTGTTCATTATTAACAGCAACAGTTTTCACTGGTGTAGAGAACAATTTTGTACTAATTCATTTTAACTTGCAAAACCCACTGAATCCGGGGTCTATACCCCAGGTCTAACAACGGGGGGAAGTGTTCCCCACATAGAAACAAAGATTCTTCTGTTTTAGAATCTGTACTCAATTGAATCTAACTCAACAAATATCTGAAGATCTAAAATGTAACACCTCCCACTCTTGATATTTTATCATGCCCCAAGAAGATTAAAATTCACCAAGTTAAAAAATATAAAATAATACAAAGTAAGTACCATGAGCAAATTAATCAACAAATTGTTCAGATTTTATTCAATGGATATATTGAGAAAAGTCATCAGGAGGGTAACTCCATTTTATATTGGCCCAAACTGATGGGTAGATTGTAGTGGGAAGGTGGAGGGACTGCACTCTTAGAGAAATTCATGCAGAATAAACAAAGACACAGAAGCAGAAAGTACAAGAGATTTGTACTTGGAAGCAAGACTACGCTCCTAGAATAAGATTATTTGGAGATAATGTAATGTCGTGTAAAGTACCAGAAATTACATGTTTAATAAATTTTAATTCAATCTCCTTTTTTAAGTAATTTGCCCAAAAGTCATGAGGTATTTTCTGATCACACTAAAATAAAAATAGACAATAGAATTGAAATGATTTGACGTCAAAATATTACAAATAACTCTTTGAAGAAAGAGAATACAAAAATCACAAAATGGTGAAAGGGAAGGTGCTACTAATTTAAAGTTTCAGTCTCTATCCAAAGCTGTTCTACCAGGAAGCCACATCTATGTGTGATTTTATTGAACAACAACAAAAAAAAATTACCTAATTATTTAAATAAATAAATCAGTACAAGCAACAACAGCGGCAAAATAAGCTTAAAATAAGAAGAAAACTATGAAGGTGGAGATTAATGAATTAAAATAAAAATAGAGCAGACAAATATATGTGTGAGTAGATTATACATGTATGGGCATTTTAACTTCAAAACCCACCACATACATACTGACTCTAAGGTCTATATTCCAAGCATTTTCTATCTATATATGGGAGAGAGGAATAGATGAAAGCAATAGCACAAATATTTTAAATAAAGTTTATGAAGTATATAATATCAGATATCACATTAAGTAAACTTTAAGACATGAAAGCCTGGACATAAATTTTAATGTCAAAGAAAATAAATTTTCATAAATATAGATTATAAAAAATATACTTAAGAAATTATTGTAAAGCCTAAGCAGTAATTCTGGGAGAATAATGGCAGGCGTTGGTGTAGGAGGGGTGGGTTAAAAGTTCACCTGAGATTATTATATATTCCAGTGTTATTGGAAATTTAAAAAAACTGAAATTCTTATGATGTAGAAGTAGTTATATTGCATGAAATATACAATGCATCTCATTAAATTTAAATTTAATTAAGGAATTAATTTGGGATAAATCAAGTAAAACTGAACAAGTAAAGCAAAAAAACAGGTAAATGTTATTTCAGTAATACAAAATTGTTATAATATAAAAAGCAAATAGCTATAGTATAGTATATCAGAAAATTAAAAGATAAAATATATTTATTTGATACCAGAAATGCTATTTTATAGAAATCAATTGAAAGTTAATACTACTGCTACAAAGATTAATTTTAATTTGATAAAAAATTACAATTTTTAAGCAGCAGCATCATAAATGGCCTACATAAAAGAATTATTCCCTTAAAGTCAGGGATGACGTAAGGACTCTTGCTTTAATTGCTATTGCTTAATCTTGTTTTGTGAAGCTCTAGTAATGTCATTAAGAAGAGAAACAAAGGGCCCTCCCTGGTGGCACAGGGGTTTAAGTTGCAACCTATGAAGCTGCGTGCAACCTCTGCAGCACGAGTTTGATCCCCTGGCTTGCCAGGGAGCAACCCACATGGTACTACAGATCTCTCCTGCCTTGCCCGCTGCTCCCCTCAGCAGTGTATTTCAGTCAGTCTGCCTATTCTGCTCCCCACTCTGTCTCTGGTGAATCCTCTCACTCCCACACCTCTGGCCTGTGCCCCAGCTCTTGTATGCATAAATAAATAAGTCTTTAGAAAAAGAAACAAAACTAATGAATCATGATATGACAGAACTTTTATAATTTAATGAAAATATTATAAAGAACGTATAAATTCTTAGAAAAATATTTAAATTCATGAAGTTAAAAAGTATAATGAATCAATTATAAGCTGATTTCTACATGTCTTTATGAATTTAGACATTAACTTCATAACTTCATGAACATGACCTATGAAATGTAAACAAAAGGTAAAGTTAGAACTAAATTATTACCTGACGAAATTAAGGGAAGACACAGGGAGTGTTTGGGATAAAATTTCAAAATTAACAACTGTTCTGCTTAGGAGAAAGATCAATATTCTTATTAATTTCAAGTTCTATACAGTTGAAATGCATGTTATTATGTCTTGTATAACCTATAAAAGAATGGAATGGGAAATATATTGAATATTTACAAAATTTGACTATAGACTAAGTCATTGATGAAGCTTCCAAAGCTGATATCATCAGATATATTATAGAAATTATTACTTGATCATTTTGCAACTATGTTAGAAAAACAAATGTTACACTGTTTAATAACTATTGAGTGAGAGGTCATAATGTTTAGAAAATATTGACTATGAAAAAATAAAAAAAATATATATTACATATCAAAACTAGTGAGATGTAGCTGAAGTGAAATTAATAGGAAAACTTTAGCCTTAAAAATATACATTATTTAAAAATAAGTGAGCCCCCATACAAATAAATTAAGAGGGTGTGTGTGTGCTATTTGTGTGTGTGTGTGTGCATGTGCAGACACAGGGAATGATACTAAAGAAATACATTAGGGAAATTACATTAGGAAGTAGACGACAAAGTAATAACCAAAAAAAAAAAGAGGAGGAAGGGAGTAATAATAAGTGCAGGAATTAACAAAATGAAAAAAATACATAAAAAAAAGAATCAACCAAAGTAAAAAGTTGGTCCCTTGAAAGACAAAAATTAGACTAAGCTTGGGTAAGATTTCCTGGGCAATTGGAGTGGGGAGTAGAGATAGAATAGACAAGATACTGGGCAAAGAGACTAAAAATAGAGTTCAGGGGAGAGTTAAAGATGAGAGAATTTTAGGAAAAGCATTAGGACATTTAGAAATAATGTTCAATATTTAAATAAAACTTAATTACAATTTCAAATTACTGGCACTAACTCAATATTTTAGAAGCCTGAATAGATCCATAGCCAATAGAGAATAAAAAAATCAATTTTTAACAAATTAAGTATTTAGCCAGTTAATATTAACAGTACAAAGGAATAAAAATAATGGTAAGATGATTCTGCTGCCCACATGGAAGGCTCATGTGTTTGATAAGTAACAAATACATATTGAATTTTATTTCTATCTACCATCCATAAAGAGGAAATAGAAAAAGCCAAATGCAACCTTGAAAATGGTTGCCTAGGAAAAAAAATCTAATGAAAAGTTGTATATAAGACATTCATTAAAGAGAGTTATAAATGCTTTTTAGAAAGACATTGAAGAAGTTTGAGATAAATGAGAGAACATATTGATAGCTAAGAACCACCAAGAGGGGAAGACCATCATTTCTCTAGATGATGTATAGGTTGAAAAAAATGTTTCAAAAATATCTTTAAAAAAGCAATTTGGGGCCTCCCCTGGTGGGGCAGTGGTTGAGAGCTGGGCTGCAAAGCTGCTTACAACCTCTGCAGTACCGGTTCGATCTGGCCGCTGGCGAGGGTCCCACATATCGCGACAGACCTCTTCTGCCAGCCCGCTGCTCCCCTCAGCAGTGTATTTCGCCAGTCTGCCTATTCTGTTCCCTGTTCTGTCTCTGGTGAGTCCTCACCCTCCCGCACATCTGGTCTGCACCCTGGTTCTTGTATGAATAAATAAATCTTAAAAAAATACATGTCCCTTGAGGAGGTTGCTTTGTTTCAGTTTATACATGACTCTGGATTTGAACTCTCATTTGTTTAAACACTGGTCAGTATTATTTTCTGTTATATACCCATCAACAATCAGTCATTTTGTTTGCTTTCTATATTTGTCTGCTTCTCTGTGATGTAAACTCAACTCAAGAACACCGTGTAAGATGAATTCTGGGGCAAAGTATCTACCCTAGATTCTTCGTGGAAAATAGGGAATTTGATATACAGTGCAGAAGGTAGTAACCATCACACCTACTTCATTTGCCAATCAGCTGATCCAGCAGTGACATCCTCCCTTCCAATCACATACTTGTCCAGCCTGAAACTTCTGCCACCTAATAGTTAGAATTCCAAAGTAAGTGGGAAGAGATTTGAAAGATCATTAACAGCTTATTCCCATTTAATGGAGGATTTCCTCTTCAACAAAATCAAACTCGAATTATTCACTATCTCATGAGCTATTGAACAACTCTGGTTGATAAGTAATTGTAATGTAATTCAAAAGTCATCTTCTCATATTTCCCCATTTTAGCCTAAAATCTACCCCTGGAAATAAATAGGTTGTGGGCTCTGCCTCCTTCCATTTCCAGAGCTCGAGAAATGCTTAGGCTGTGCTGTGATTCCTGGTTTTCTCTCTCCAGAGCTAGGCTGATCAAATTCCTTTCCAAGATCCTTATAGAAAATAGCATCTCAGATAATTGGGCACGATATTCCAGTTTGGATTTGGAAGAGAAAAAGGTTACCCTTGTTCTTATGTGGGTCTCTGGCATTCCGAGTTTAAGAAGGAAAGGACTATATGACTTTGGGGAAAAAAATCTTCTATCCAAGCTTGTACTCTGACTTAGATATCAGTGCAGGCCATGACCTTGGAGCTGTTCATTGTATATTCATTGCTGAGGACAAATAAGAATATATGGGGGAAAGAATTCTACTTGAGAACAAAAGTTCCTAAGTACTGTAAATTGTATGTTCGATGTGATCTTGAGCTAATCACCACGTATCCATGTCAGCAGACTTCTTTTGGTTATGTTACAGAAAACCCAGCTCAAAATGGTTTAAACCAGAAAGGGAACATATTGGATATATAAACCAAACATTTTAAGATTAGTGAATCACCCAAAGCTGTACCCAAAGAAGTCAAGAAAAGATTGCAAAATTTCAGTGCTTTTTTTCCTCTTTTGTCTCGGTTTTCCTCTCTATTGGCACAAAGTCCATGGCAAAAGGATTGTCATCATCTCCCAACTCAAATTTATTCTCTCAACCACCACAAGGAAAAAGAAATTTTCTTTTATATTCAGTTCTGCCAGAACTTGCAGAAATTAGTTTTAATAATACCTAATAAAAAGCTTTTTTGTTATTTAAATTTCAACAACTTTAATATACAGATAACTATAACTATGAATCAAATAAAATAGATTTGGGCCTTATCATTTTACCAAAGTATATTTTATTTTTTATTGAAGTAACATTAGTTTATAAGCTTATATACATTTCAGGTGTACAGTATATCTGTATGTAGTGCATTATGCTTGGCACCAAAAGTCTAGCTTGCACCTATCACCGTGTAATTAATTCCTTCTACCAAATTTCCCCAATCTTCCTACCCCCCTTTCCTCCTGGCAACCATTATTTTGTTCTTAAATTATATAAACTTATTTTTGTTTTGTTCATTTGTTTTGTTTTGTTTCATTATCTACCACATATTTATGAAATCATACAGTATATGTCTTTCTCTGTCTAACAGACTTCATTTAACATAACACCCTTAAAGTTCCAACTGTGAAAATGGCAGTGTCTCATGTCTTTTTAATGGTTAAATAGTATTCCACTGTGGGTATATACCACATCTTCTTTATCCACCCATCTGTCCATGGGCACTTAGGTATTTGCCAACTTTGGGTTCTGTGGCCATTCCACAAAGGATGTGAAGAAGTTAGATGGGATGGGGTATCGTTGTGTTAAGTACATTATGGGAGAATGTTGTTGGGATCCAAAATTCCTTGATATCTTGACCGATATTGGACAATAGACTGGGGGCTCCTTCATTCTCACTCCAGGGCCTCAGTTTTCTTGTCTGTAAATAAAAGGAGTTCAATTAACTGCTATAAAAGTCCATCCTCTGTGTGTCTGTGACTCAGGTTCTCTCAGAAGGCTTTCTTTCTGGTGTTTTCTTTTTCCTAGCTCATGCATGCTCCCACAGCCAAGACCCTAAAAGCAGAGATCCAAAGGATGAAGCCTATCCCCTGTCACTTTGGAGACTCACAGAAAAAAAAAATCAAAACTTTATTTTATTTTTTTTTAAATTTGCAGTTGGATAAACTCTTAACCTTTAGCAGTGGGGTATTGATTTTCCTGGCCAGCCTGCTGAACTCTGTAACACAAGACTCCTGGCCCCTGGGGAACAGCCATGCACAACATGCCTAAAATGTGGCTTGGAACTGCAGAAACCCAAGTGGGGCCTTCCGTTTTCAGCAAAGACTTGGGAATCTCTGATGGTCTCCTGCATTCCTCTGCCAAATACTAACCCCTTTCCCCACCAAGTGGCACATGTAATCGCCTGGGTCTGGCTGCCAACATTCCAAATGCTTCAGAGGAAATATGACCACTCTGGGTGCCTAACTTTGCTTTGAAAGGTCATGGGCAATTGTGGACTATAAATGTCCTGGCATTAAAACTGGTCTGCTCCCCCTGCCCAGAACACCCAGCATTCAGACAGTTTTATTGAATCCACATAGGATTAGCTTTCCTGACTTTGCAGTTTAAGCCAGATGCTTGGGGTGAACAGGGCATGGGAAGGGGTGATGGGAGGTTATATATAGGGTAAACATACATTCTGGGTTGTGAAGGGACAGCCATGGTTTTGTGCCGAATTGTCCTGGCACAGTTATTAATAGAACCACGTTTTACTCAAAAGTAATCCTGTTTGGAAGATAAATTTTATGGTCACCCTTGATATAAAGGACACAGACAATGTGGCCCAGCTTATCAACCTCATATAGAACATCCCAATAGCCCAATTTCAGTATAGCGTTCTTTGCTCTGAGCCTACAGCTCCTCTCATGAAAACCACCATCCTTCAAACCATAGCATATGGACTGGAAGGTCCAATCCTCTCTACAAATGCCTGAGATAGGACCTTGTTCCCTCTTGTCTCTAGCAGGGAAGGTGAAGTGCTTATTTAAGGTCTGCATTAGCACCTGAGAGACGTGAGTTATGCTGAAATGGAAACATCCCAACTTTAACACATGCTAATGATTTCCATCCTCTAGTTGGACCTGATTTTTGTCTTTCACCAGAAACATGATTGCTGGATCACAAGGAAAGTAACTGGATGCTTTATTTGAAGCCAAAGAGGGAAAAAAATCAGATTTTGGGTTTAGAATATAACTTTGGGAAAATTAAATCAGAATCCTGCATGTATGATGTTTGCACACATACACATGCCCTCCACCTGTTTTATCTCAGCATCTGTATACATAGGAATAGTCAGAGATAAATAATATATTAATCTCCCTTGAGGATATTAGCCAATAAAGTCAAACCTAATTAGTTAGCTCTGGGCTGTGTCAAGAGGGCTGAGTGTTGGATCTGGAGGAGGGCGTACAGAGGCAAGTTTGCATGACCAACTCCAAGGGATACTTTGTTCTGGAATTATTACCTTTCAGTTTCTATTCACAGAAAAAAATTCTCCAGTTTTTCTAGATGACCTCAGATTAGAAGATGGGAGAATCTCTTAATGAGAGAGGGTCTACTGCTATAGGTCTACAGATATCAACATGAAAGTTATGCAAATTAACAAAACACTTGAGTAGTCAACCTCAAGCAAAACAGAAATGAGATGAGCTTTTGTTAATGGGGAGGGGGCCTTTGGTTTCTATCATGCCTCAATAGTTGACTTCTAGTCCTTCCTAAAGATGTGACAGCCTACAGGTTCAGCTAGTATCCCAGGCAAACCAAATCCACTTGAAACCTCATACCCGCCAACCTGACTTTAAGCAGATTTCATGATGAGTATTACTGATATATGGAGATTGATGTATGATATACATTATCTCATAAGCTCTCACAATGATCCTGTAATTCAGGCTGGATTATTATCTCCAATTTAAGAAGTGAAAAATCTGAATGATTGAATGAGGTGACACACGGTTGAACATTGTGTATACTTAGGTCAAATCTAAAACATGCTTCTTTCTTTAAATGAGGCATGTCTTTAGGTTAAGCATTGTAATTCTCATAAACTTTCATTTATATATGAATGTCTTTTCTATGAGACAACCAGGGACATTAATTTATAACAATGTCATGTTCGGTGACATAATGAATTCAGAACTTCAACATCATAGGTTCTTGTTCTCAGGTGGGAAGGGAGATGGACATGGGGGAAGGGTAAAGAATAACAGAGAAACAAAGAATCTTCATTGAAATTCTAATTCTGTCTGAGCTGGTCCTATTAAAGCTAGTGTCCAAGGGATCAGACAGGTGAAAAGTGTGTAATCACTAAGGCGAAGGTTGAGCATTCCATGAGGTCTCGGTTTGTCTTTATTAGTCAAGGTAACTATGAACAACATAGATTTTGGGTTATTTTGTTGTTGTTGTTGCTACTGCTTTTGTACATTCAACAAAGAATCCACATTTATTTGAGGTGCTAATAGAACATTTACCAAAATAGATCAGATGCTGAACCATAAAGTAAGTGTTAATAAGAGTTTGAAGTTTTGAAGTCATATCAAGTATGTTCTCTGACTAGAGGGATAAAACTACAAATAATTTAAATAAAGAAGATAAGTATGAAACCAAAAATCCTTGGAAAGGAGGCTTTTTTTTTAAATTTAGGTGTAACTTAAACACAATAAAATTTACACTTTTTAGTGTAGAGTTTGCAAGTCTTCACAAATGAATACAAGCATGTAACATGACCATAATCAAGAAGTGGAACTCCCAAAGGTACCCCCAACATTTTGTAGATCATTTCTCTCCACAACCCTAGTCCCTGGTAATCACTGACCTGCTGTCTGGCCCTATAAATTTAGACTTGAACTATGCCTTTACTGAGCCTAGCATAATGCATGTGAAATTCACCACATGATTGAGTATATCACAAGCATGCTCTATTTTACTGCTGAGTGGTATTCCATTGGATAGATGTGCCATGATTTTTTTTTGTTTGTTTATTTAATTTAAGATTTTAGCTATTCACCCATTGACAGACATTTCTAGTATTTATCTCCAGTATGTGGTAATTATAAACCAAGTCATTATAAACATTTATATGTAGACTTACTGGGTCTTAGGGTAAGCAGATTTTTAGCTTTATAAGAAGCTGACGAATTTTCTACAATAGCTGTGCTATCTTGCATTCCCACAAGCACTGAATGAGAATTCCCTGGCTCCAAATCCTCACACATAGTATATACCATTATTATATTTTAGGTCTTTCTAATAAGTATGTAATTGTATCTGATTGTGGTTGGTCTCAATTGGTATTTTACTAATTATTAACTACCTTATGTTCTTTTAGTCATTCATATTTTCTTCAATGGACCAGCCTATTTTTAAATTTGGTAGTTTTCTTATTTCTGAGTTTTGAGTCTTATATAGTATCAATATATTTTTAAATAGGTATTTTTCAATATTTTCTCTGAGACTATGGCTTGTTAACTCAATTTGTCAGCCAAATGAGCAAAGACATTTAATTTTCATGAAGTCCACTTCGTAAATTGTTTCAAAATTTTTATTCTGTGACTTATATCTCAGCTGAGAAATCATTGTCTACCAGAGGTTGCAAGGAATTTCATTTAGTTATCTTTGCAATCTCATAAAATTATACTCCAAATTTTTCCTTTGCATCTTTCATGCAGTTGCCATCATACAGTTCACTTCTAGCAATGTTATGAAGACATCATGCATTGCCACTCTATTTCCCATGAGACCATCAGTCATCCTTTTTGAGTGTGTAAATAGAAGTTTCTTATTAGTGTATTTCTTCTCTCTGAAAAACTTTCTAGCATTTCTTTAATGAAGTTTCTCTGAAAATGGATTCTTTTGGTATTTGTTATTCTGAAAAAAAAAATACTTCTTTTTCATTATTAACTTTGAAGGGGGGATGGTATGCATGTGGACATTTGGGCTAGCCATGCTTTTGTTTGGTTTTGCTTTTGTTTTGCTCCAACACTTTCAGGGTGTTCTTTGATTTTCCTCTTGCCTACGTACTTTCTCTCCTTAAGTTGGCTTTAATTCTTATACGTGTTCCTCTTACATGACTGATCCTTTTTGTTGGTGTCTTTCAATATTTTCCTTTATCTTTGAATTTCTTTATTCTGAATATGATGGTTCAAGGGTGTGCATCCATGTGTGCACATGCATCCCCTTACACATAATTGCATATGTGTTTCCATACTTATCCTGCTTGGTGTTATCTGAGCACCTTGGATTTCTGGATTACTGTCTTCTTCTGTCAGTCCATTGTATCAATCCCTTACAAGTTAAATAGTTCAGATTTACCCCCAAATTTTTTGATAATATGCACTTTTTTCTTTCTCTTGCATTTTCATTTGGATAAACTGATTAGAAGTCATTTGTTATGCCCATTTCATTTATAGCCAATTTTAGTTTTATAATTTCTACTAATACATCTTTCTTTGGCTTTGGACTAAGAATGGGCTGACAGAAGGAGAAGACAGTATACAATTATCTCACTCTTCATCTCTGCTTCCATGTTTTTATTTCTAAGCATTTTATTTAATTCTTTCTCATAGCATCCACCTCTCTGCTGAAATTCCTCACATATTCATGCATATTGTCAACTTTGAGCTCTACAACCTTTACTATATGAATATTTGCTTTATATTTGTTGTTCTAATATCTGAGTGATATTGACTTTCTTTCTCTGCATCATCAGTTGAATGAATACTATAAGTCTGATAATCCTAAGAATTTCATAGGTGCAGAAATTGAAGCTAAAGGAACCTAAAATGTATAGGCCAAGAACACACAGTGTAAACATGATACAGATTTCAGATTCCCTCCTCTGCTCACTGTACTGCATTGCCCTATAATATGGACACAATAAATGTACCTGAAATTCTTAAGCATGCAAAATCTGTCCAAAGTCTACCAGTGTCTTGGGTGATAAAAAACTTTGGGACATAACTAAGTGGAAGTAGGTATAAGGAGCTTATACTTTTTTTCTGATGGTGCTGAACTATTGCAAATTCAGGCAAGAGGTCGGTGTGTTGGTGTGAACAGGTAAAAGGCATTTCCATATCTTTGTTCACATCCCAGGCCTAAGCAGCACAGGATCTGGAGCAACCAGGGGACAGAGCAACATTTGACATAAGTCATGTGGATCCCTATCACTCCCTGATCATTCACTGGGAAAATGCCTTTTGTCTTTTAATTGAATAATCCTTTGTCGTTTACAAAACAATCCCTGTGATTTGTCTCTTCCCTTATTAAAACAAACAAGAATTTTAGTCCTGTTCTATCCCACAGCCAGGAATAAGCTGGCTACAAGCCAGTGTTTTAGCTCTGCAAGTCCCAACAGTGGAATGAACTGGGACGGAGCCTGTATTTTGTTTTTTGTTTTTTCCCAGCTCTGAAGGCACAGCTGTCCACAGATTCCTCCAGGATCGAGGAGTATGTGCAGGGGATAGGCAAAACACAGTCACTTGTCTTATATATTATTTCCCTTTGTTTCATAATTTAAAATTTTTGTTTCATGTCAGACTTTTCCAGATTCATCCTCACTACTTTTCACCTTTGGTTTATTTGCCTTTTAAAAGGAGAAAGGCCTACTGTGCTTCATAGATTTGTTTGAGTTTTTAGTTGGATTATGGAGCCAAAACTACAATGTCAATTTTAAAGTACTTTGCAAACTCAGAGTTGAAACATGTACTCACTAAAAGGGGAGCTTATAGGAAAGAGACAAATAAAGACAATGAAAACCACAAAGAAGATCTACACTGTGCTTAGGCAAGTTGTTACTAAAGCATCTGCATTGCCCCTGTCCCTCAATGCACAGGGAAAGTGAAGGACAACAGATGCCTTCTGAGCTTGTACTCTGTATCAGGCACCTCAGTTGTCAGGGGAGAGGGTCACTTTGTGCTGAGGAAGCTGAAATGGGGGAATGTCAGTCTATGGCTTCTAATAGCATAGCATGGAGAATGAATGCTTGCCCAAGAAATGGAGGGTAGACGGAACCCAAAGTAGTTCACTCTGCAGAGAGCAGAGATTGCATGAGCCTGGGAGGATGGGAATAGAGTAAGGAATAGGTTGACAGATACTAAAAATCATTGAATTGTATGTTTTAAAACAAACTTTTCAGTACGTAAATTATATCTCAATATGGCTGTTTAAAACAAACCAGATGGTGTGTGTCAAGAAACCCTTGTTTGTGTAAAAAGGTCAAGGAATTAAAAATCTTGAGCAAGTATTTATTGGGTACACAAAATTTAATTATACCAGTGGTTTTATTTTACTCAACATACATGGACTATATTTTTTTATTTGAAAAAAATTAAAATTTGCAATTGGAAACTTGTGGTTCTTTTTCAAGAAGTCTTTAGTTGTCACACCTTTAAGAGGGGCTTTATCAAGGGATATATCTTTCAGTCATTGCAGAGATCAGAGGACATTCACATTTTAAATTTTTTCCATAAATGTTAATCAAAGATACTCCTAATCTTTAACATATAGCATAGGTGCTTCCCATCTCTATACTGGCCTCCAACTTACAGCTAATGAGTTTATTGACAATCTGATATTAGCTATACAGAAATCCACAAGAAACTTTTCCAGAAGAGATAACTGCCTCCCATGCAACATAAATTTATGGAATAATGTAAATTGGGGCCATCCCATGCCACCAGCACTGCAGAGCCTGTGATGGGTCACTAACTTGTCTAGTAAATCACCATCATGGAACAAATAGTTGAGTAGGAAGAAGCTGAAAGGAAGGAATCACAAGTCTCTGTGGTTGTAAGCAAGCATGTGGGAGGCTGGGGTTTGAGGAGGAAAGCCAAGAAATGTGTTCAGACAAAATACATCTGGAATATGCATTACAGGTAGAGGTATAGCATAGAACATCAACCTCCGGCTCACAAACCTTTCCTTTTAGTTAGAATGGACAGTGTCTTTAGATGTGATTTTAAGTACCATTAAAGGCCACAGCTTAGAACTCAGTAGCCTTCCTGGCCAGGGAAAGTAATATCCAAAAAGAAATATGAATTCTGACTTCCAGGGAATATTGAGACTGCTATGTTTTTTCCTTAAGCCCTTTGCCTATACCGATTAATTTTGCCACTCTTTGTCCATATATTGGACATCTGCAAGATGGCAGATAGTGAGCTCCTATCCTGCATCTCCCCATAGAAAAAAATATTTGGCAGTCATCCATAAATAAAAGTGCCTTTGTGGAAACTTCAGAATCCAAGTATGAAGTTTTAAAATCTTGGTAGAGCTCAAGAGTGGAAAGGATCCAAGTATCAGTGAAGAGGAGCAAACACTCCCAGACTACTTTAAAGATATCATCATTATCCTCTTACCAAACCCAGACAAAGGCATTACAAGTAAAGAAAATCACAAACCAATATTCCTGCTGAGCTTTAATGCAAATTTCTTCAACAGAATACTAGCCAACCACATTTAGTAAGGATTATAACCATGATCAATTGGGATTTATCTTTGGAATGCAAGGATGGTTCAACATACACAAATCAATAAATGTGACACACAACATTAAGATAGTGGAGATGAAAAATTACATAATCACCTCAGTAGATGCAGAAAAAACATTTGACAAAATTGAACACCCTTTCATGTAAAAAATTCTCAACAAATTGGGTGCAAAAGAATGCTTGCACCAACCATAGTAAAGGCTACCTATGACAATCCCCAGTTAATACCATACTTATCAGTGAAAAGCTGATTCTAAGATCAAGAAAGAAACAAGGAGGCCCAACTTGGTCAATTGTATTGAACATAGTACTGGAAGTCAGAGAAATTAGGAAGGAAAAAAAGATTGAGCAGGCAGACAAGTCAGGAAGGATGAGGTAAAATGATTTCTGCAGATGACATGATCCTATATGTAGAAAGCCCTAAGGGTTCTACCAAAAAATTAGTATAACTAGTAAGTCAGTAAAATTTCAGAATATAAAATCAACACACACCTTCAACATAACACACTGAAAACTAAAAAACACCAATGAAAGAAAGTGAAAAATGCACAAACAAATGGAAAGATCTCCTATGTCCCTCTATTTAAAGCAGTCAACAAATTCAATATAATCCCATCAAAATAGAGATGGCATTTTTACAGAAATAGACAAAATTCCTACAATTCATAAAGAATTGAAACCCCAAGGAACCAAAGCAATCTTGAAAAAGATTAACAAAACTGGAGGTGTCAACCATCTTAATTTCAAAATATATTCCAAATCAAAATAATCCAAACAGTATGGTGCTGGCATAAATATGGACCATTGGAACAAAATAGCCCCAAAATAAATCCACATATTTAGGATCGACTGTGATAAGGGTAATAAGAATACACACTGGAGAAAGCATAAGCTCTTCAATAAATTGTTCTGGAATAACTGAAAATCCACATGCAGAAAAAGGAAACTGGATGCATATCACACCATGTACAAAAATCAACTCAAAAGACCTAAAGCAAACTATCTGAGACTATACTAGAAGAAAACAGGGGGGAAACTTCTTTACATTGGTCTGGGCAATGATTTTTAGATATGACCTCAAAAGTATATACAACAAAAGTAAAAACAGATAAGTAGTATTGCATCACCTAAAAAGCTCCCATACAAATTAACAGACTACAGATACTTGTTTGTTCATTAGCTCTGTGTTTTTATCTTCCACATATGAGTGAAATCATATGGCAGTGGATGAATTCAGAAAGCAAAGGACAGTGTAGTTAAGATTGATTTGGAAAGAAAGATAAGGGACAGAAATACAAAAGGTATGCTTTCCTCTGCTGCTGTTGTTGCCACTGGTGGTAGTGGTGTGTGTGTGCTGCTAAATAAACACCATTCATAATTTCGATTCCTTCCCTGAGTAATTTTGTCAAAATTAGTATCCAGTTACATATTCCATCAATACACAATGAGAACCATGAGGCTGCTGTAGCCTCACCCTGAGATTATCCTGCCCATGGCATTGGAGGAAGCTCAGTCTATTTGTGAGCAAAGTAGTATTCCCATTGTGGCAGTGGCCATGGCCAAGAGGTGATACACTTTTCTCATTTTCTGTCTTTTGTGGGTTTCAACAAACATCAACAGTGCAGTTGGAGGTTGAATTAACAAAGCACTCTGTTGGTTGAAAACCTCTGAGTCTGGAAAAGGGATGAATTAATCCCTTCTTGTTTTCCATACAAAGTTCTAGAGGTATTTACATACTTGGCCCCTGGCAACTGCAGTGATTGGTACTGGCTGGCATATCTTTTTCCTACATCATTTTTATTGCTTGTGTCCACTGTAGCTGGAAGACGTTCCAGGATCCTGCATGCATATGGCTTTTGACAGAAAAATGTCTCCCTTGCCACCTCCTTGTTGGAACCACATATATCAAAACCCAGCTCCCAGACCACCCTTCCAGCCAAACATTCATAAATGTCCAGGAGGGAAAGAAGTTATGCAGGAAGACTATATCTCTTAATAAAATCTTGAAAGAGTTTCCATTTCATTTCTCATAAATCCTCTGTAAGTGAGTGCCGAACAATACTTTCTGAAGAGGCAAAAGTGCCTCCAAATCTTTTCCTGGATCAGAACTACAGAATCATTTGTACCTGTCCAGCACATCATAATCCATCTTTGGCTTGTCAATTAGACACATGATTTTTTGTTTCATTTATTACAATATTATACAAAATCATTTTAATAAATAGGCTTTCACTGAACACAACTTCTTAATATAAAAACATCTAATAAAGTTTAGCACAAGTATCACAAATTCTCCATATAGTAGAACTTATTTTAAGTGCTTCTGTTCTATATGTTTGCACTGTAGAAAGACAGAAATTTCGGGGAATTGCCATAGCTTTGTGGGTAAAAATGTAAAATCCAGAATTAAACAGATCAGAGTTCAGATCCAAACATCTCTCTGTTACCTAGACAAAGTAAGCTCACCTCTCTGCATACATTTCTGATTCCTCATCGATGGAAAGGAGATAATAAGAGATCACTTTAAGAATTTTAAAAGAGGGCCTCCCCGGTGGTGCAGCGGTTGAGTGCTAAGTTGCGAAGCTCCCCGCGGCCTCTGCGGCGCTGGTTCAATCCCCGGCTGCTCCCCGGCCACCTGAGGAGGGTCCCACATGGCGCTCAGACCTCTCCTGCCGCCCGCTGCTCCCCTCAGCAGTGTACTTCGGTCCTTCTGCCTGCTCTGCTCCCCGCTCTGGCTCTGGTGAATTTTCTCACCCTCACGCACTTCTGACTGTACCCAGTGCATGTATAAAACAAACAAACAAACAAACAAACAAATAAAGAAAGAAAGAAAATACGTGCCTCTTTAAAATTAAAAAAAAAGAATTTTAAAAGATAATGATTTAAAAGCTTAACAGGAGTGACTGGCACTTCAAATACACACATTAAATTGCATTATTCCCTCATACCAGCTAATCTAGTAATACCCTTAGGTCCTTCTAACTAATTATAAACATAGTTGCTGTTTTTTGAGCACATACTATATGCTATGAATTGCCAAGCATGTTACATGAATTGTCATTAAATAATGTCAGGTGTGACAGGTGTCATTACTGTTACCATTTCACAGATGGGGAAATCGAGAGGCAGAGAAATAAGGCTCCTGTGGAGGGTCACGAGGCTGGTGAGGTTAGAACTGCAGGATCCTTTCCTTTCCCCAAATTTTATTAAATTGTCGGTCATTTGTATAACTATGTAATTTTGGAAGTACAGCTTCACACCTCCACATAGACACATGCTTCACTCACCCTCTACCAAATCTCCCCTGCTGAGGCCCTCCCTGCTTCCTGCACCTATCCCCTCTTCCCACCCTACCTCAGTCCCTCTGGTAGTCAGTATATTTTTCATAGTCAATTATTATTTCTGCTTGCTTTGTCTGTTTGTTTTCTTAGGTTATTTATATTCCACAGGTGAGTGAAACTATCCAGTGTCTGACTTTCACTTCCTGACTTAGCTCGCTGAGCAGGATCTCCTCAAGAGCCCTCCATTTTGTCTCCAAAGATACTATTTCATTTTTTAAATAACTGAGTAGTAGTCTATTGAATTTTTGTTCCAAAATGTCTCTAGTTGTCTGTTGTTGGGTATTTAGGTGCTTCCATGACTTGGCATTTGTGAATAATGCTGCTATGAACATAGAAGTGAACAATTCTTTTCATGTTAGTGTTTCCATGTTCTTTGAATTAATAGCTAGGGGTATTATTGCTGGAAATTCTATTTTTACCTTTTTAAGGATTTTCCCTACCATTTTCTTTTGAGGCTGCACCCAGTAACATTCCCATCAACAGTGTGAGAGTGTTCCTTTGTCCCACAACCTCACCAACATTTGTTGTTTCTAGTCTTTCTTGATACAGGGGTGAGATGGTTTTGATTTCCCTTCTTATAAGTGAGGTTGAACATTTTTTTCATGTGCCTATGGACCATCTGAATGTCCATATTGGTGGACATATTTCTGTGCCCTCCAATATTTCTGTGTGGTGGGGAGATTTGAGGCAAAAAGGCTGTCTGAACCCCTCTGTAAAGAAAAAATATATAAAATAAATTATGTAAAAATATATAAAATAAAAGTTTAAAAAAGATAATAAAAAGATATCCTGAAACTCCCCAGGGGAAAAAAAGAACACAGAGAGTTCTATGGGTGAGGACTGTGAGCACTTTGGTGGCAGGTGAGGTATAGTAACAAATCCTGAAGGGGCAGATCCTGTGCCTCTAAAACACAAACAACAATGTAAATCAGTGTCACCTCAATAAAAAATTAATTAATTTATTTGAAAGTTCTTTTAAAAAAAGGAATGGAATTGGAAGGACCTCTTTATGGGGCTTTGTGAGCCCCTTCAAGGACATGCAAAATGTCTCTGACCCTGGAGCTGTACTTGGCCACTAGACCAGCACCAGGACTGCCCCTCGCGCATCATTTTATGTTCCTGTGAAATCCTGGAAAGCTTTTGGAATTCTGATGTCTCAAATCTGCACTCTAACTTGAATGACCTCGTTCAATTTCTTAAGTGTTCTGACCACTTATGTTTCTTTATTTGTAAAATGAGGAAAGGAATGCTAACTAGCTCCCAGGGACCTCCTGGGAAGGCTGTCAGGTGTTGTGGTGTAAGCACGCGGGTTCTGGAATCTGACTGCCTGAGGCTTACCCAGAATGACACATCATGGTTATGAGGCCTTGGGGAAATTACTACATCTTTCTTAGCCTCATTGACTTCTGCATTGCTAGAACACTTACCCATAGTGAAGAACCAGTGACAACTGTTCCAATAACTTCAGCAGAATAAATATGGCATCTTTGTTGGTGGTTGCTATGAAGTCTGGGTCCAGAACCCTCAGAGTTGCCCAGATCCTCCTCTGGATCAAGATTTCAGACTGAAGATGGATAGAGAGAAGAGGTAGTAACCACTGAATTAACCTTAACTTCAATCCATTAGCAGCCTGCCTGAGACTTACAACCCAGTGGTTAAAGACACATATCAAACTTCCTCCAAAACCAAAAGGGAAAAGCTACCTGTCCAGACAGTGTGGAAGGACCCAGGGGAGTGGACTCCATACAGAAAATGAACTCAGTTCAATCTTGTGGATTTAGAAATGAGCATGGAAAATTTGACCTTATAATTGTCAGGAACTTCTTCCAGAACAGTAAGTTTGGGAGACACGCAAGCCCCTTAAGAATATTCACAATGAAAAACAAATGCTCTAATATGCTACTGCTCAGGGAAAATCCCTCCGGTCTTACTTTTCCTAAGTGCAACAATTGTCATTTGTTTTCCAATTTATGCAATAAAAGTAAACTAGGTGTTTTTGTTTTTGAGTTGAGGTAACATTGGTTTACAACAACTGACATGATTCAGAGGTTTAGAATCACACCTCTTTGGATGTATGTTACCACATGGCACCCACCACCAAAGCACCCCTAGTCCCTCACTATAGTCCATTGGTGCCCTTCACATCCTGCTCCTCTTCTTCCTCCTCTGCTTCTAGTAGCCTCCATTCCACAGTCAGACATCTAGGGTTTGATACTGGTTGTTCTGTTTGTCCCTTTGTTTGGCTTCTCCATATTCCATATGTAAGTGAAACCATTTGGCATTTGTCTTTCTCCTTTGCAATAACATGCATGGAACTGGAGGGTAAAATGCTAAACTAGTTCTTTTTAAGGTTACATTTTTAAGATGACAGTTTTTTTAAGGTAAAAACTTTCAAACACTACCAATTTCTGAAAGGTAAAATTTAAAAGGCCTTTTCAATATCCAGCCCTCTCACCAAAGATAAACATAATTATTTTCTTGTGTGTCCTTCTGGAAATGTCTTTAGCATATGCATAGAAACTTCCTGGATATATTTGCTAGAACTACTTTTTGTTTTCACTAATAGAATTATACAATAGTTACTCTAGGCTACTAACTCTTTTGACTCAAATTATAACCTGAGCCAAATGGCCACTTTAAATCCAAATATCCACTTCTATCATGTTTATCATTTCCAATAGACCCTCCTCCTTCTTCCTTACATTCTGTAATGTCATTCTCTATATTACTTAGAAATTAGACTAATGGATATTTTATCATCATCCAAATAAGGATAAATGCCTGTAGATAGAGATATATTTCTTAAAATGCAACAAATGCATAACCAAAGCTTCTAACCACTTTCTCTCAAAATCAGTCTGCTGTTTCCTTGGGCTCTGTCTGCAAACACCTATATTGCTTCCCACCTTATTTCTCCCTTGCTTTGGAAACAGCTTCCAGCATACGTGATGTAGCTACCAAGCCAAGGGGAGACACTGTGATAACTTAAGGATACACCCAGTTCGTAATGAGATTTGAAAGCTATTACGTAGGGTAGGAAAGCATTGATTTGCTCCCCATCCTAAATGCCACTGTTCATTTTGGGAGTAAGTAAGGTAAACATCTCCAGGGGTGAATAGGACTTCCACTGGACTGAAGACATGCAAGTGGTATCTGGATTTAAAAGAAGACATAAAATGCAGACTCCCCAGTCATAAATCAGAAGACCTGCTTCTCAGAACATGAGTGGGAAAGTGAAATGAAGTCCTGGGGACATTTAGTAAAAGAGAAGCCAAGGTGAGGGCACTGAGACAATGCCATCTTTTAGTGTGTCCCCCAAATAACCACATTTCCCCTTTTTGGTGCAGTTTCCAGACTGGCAGAGCAGGAAAATGTC
Organism: Talpa occidentalis; assembly: GCF_014898055.3. NCBI lineage: Eukaryota > Metazoa > Chordata > Mammalia > Eulipotyphla > Talpidae > Talpa > Talpa occidentalis. The sequence continues at coordinate 92,595,840 of NW_023600993.1, forward strand.
ATAAACATAGGGATGGGGAATTCAGTAAAGGGTTTTACAAAATCCTTTATGAGTGTTGGATAGTATTTCATTTATTCTACCTCTTCTCTGAAGTGCTGACAAATGTGTGAATATTTGACTGGCCATAGATCACTAGAGGCACACCTCGAGAATTACTGGAATTCCTTTGAGACATCACAGGTGACACATACTCAAGGGGGTGACTATTGAGAATTCTACTTCTGGAACAACACAAAAGTCATTGGTAGATTGAAATAATGGTCTGCTTAGAACAAGCTGTGTGTGTTGGAACTTCCATAGACTAACAAAAATAAACAAAGGCCACTGTTGATGATGGAAAGATATGTGGATTGGTTGAGACCTAAGAGAAAGCAAAGTAGAAGAAAGAGTTTTTCTGTGTCTGGCAGAGAGACATTTCCCCAGGGTCTTTGATCTCCTGAGTCATTGGTTTGGACTGAGCATCATAAAGAGCAAAGGAAAACCCCCAGATACTACAGAAATAATGCTCGACCTGCTATTGAGGAATAGAATCTGATCCACAGAAGGGAACAAAGAAAAACAGGATTCCCATGAATTGTCAGTACTCCTTCACAAGGAGTAGTTGAGACAGCTGGACTCCAGAGGGCCAAGGGCAACTTTGGCACCTCCTGGCCATTGGATGTATTGCCTGCTTTAAAATAAAGATCTCTGCGTGAATGGGAGGGAGTGACTTCTGATCGCATCTAGAAATGTCTAAGTTATCTCATGCCTTTAAGGATTTCACAGCCCGGACATTGCTTGTTTCCCAAGCAATGACAGATTCCCTAAATCAGAATAGTCTGAATGCTTGTGTTAAAAATGCAGATTTCGGAACCCACTCTATATTTGCAAAATGCATTTAAAAAGTCCCTCGGTCATGGTTATGTACAGAAAGTTAAACAGCCAGTGTTCTGCTGGAGGCATGTAGGGATCTAGCTCTCAGTGTGAGGATGAAGGTATGGATGTGTAGGCGGGAGAGGTGGGTGAAGCTAGGCATATGCGTATGTCGTAAGACCAGGAGGCGGGGCTGTGGGAATGCCTGCATGGGCATGTGTGAATGCATGTGGTGAGGGGCAGAGTGCTGGCAGTGCCCTTTCAAGCACAGTTATATGTTGTTCTCAATTACCTGATCAGAAGAGGATAAAGAAGCATGCTCTGAGTCTGTGATACTGAAAAGACAAGAGTGCTCCCTCCAGATCAAGCATAAGTGTTAGAGGCAGAAGCACTGTCTTCACCTCTTAGTCTGTGGTCCATGAGCTAGCCAGTAAGAAGTATAGTGAGAGGAAATTCCTAGAAGAAGCAACAGCAGTTTTCGGAGGTGCATGGATCTGGACATGCTTTCAGATTATAACGCTTACCATCTGTGTGATCTTGCTTGAGCAGCAAGCTTGTGGAGGCTTAACGTTCCTATCCAAAGAAGGGGAGCAGCACCACTCCTGTGATGCAACATGGTGACCAGACACATTCACAGCCAGAGAAGGGCTAGGGAGCAGATCTGCAGACAGGAAGATGAACGTCTGACTGCCCTGGGGCCTTGCACATGAACTCATTCAAGGTGGCCGCCTCTGCCCTCCCTCTGATGAAAATCTGGCTTTTCCCTGTCCCTTACAACAAGCGGGACCCATCAAGTCCTGGGCATCCTTAAGAGATGCCGTGCTCCCTGTTAGCCCAACTGTCTGAACAGAAAATGGCCATGGAGATGGTGCCCCGTGCACCTGCAGGACTTTGACTTCGGGCATCTGTCACGTCCCAGCACCAGGATCCCACGATTCCAAGGCGCCGAGTTTTTCTAGCCTTCCTGTGTCTTAGTTATAGGCAGAGTCGTGACGACATGCCCAGCTCCCACAGTGGAGTCTCCTCTTCGCCCACTTGCACCACTAAGAATAGCTCTGAGGAGTCCGTGAGGCTGAGAAGGTCACAGGCACAAACACAAGAGTACGTGCAGCCCCCTCCCCGCTGATGTGCCTCGCCCCGCTGGAAGCAAGGCAGTCCTCCCTGCGGGGTCTTTCCCACATGCACCCCAGAACAGGATGGGGGCAGCGCTCTGCTCCACTTCCCAGGTGCCAATGGCTCCCTACCTACTGGGCTGCCATATGCTCGGGATCGTTCTACTGCCAGATGTATGTCAAAGTTTTCCTTTTTAAAATGTAATTTTCCTCAGAATGTATTGGCATCCTACAATGCTGCTTCTTGGCTGCAGAAGCGGCTTTTCTGCCATTTGGGCCCAAAATAGAAACCACACGCCACCTTGACAGTCATCACGACCAAGGAGAGAGAACGCACATCTATTTATATAAGGCGCCTGAAGGTGAGCTCCGCTTTTGCACCGCGGCTTTGAAGATCAGGTCCACAGATCTGGGACGGGAACATCAGCCCTATGGCTGTGTCACTGACACAATGACAAAGTCAACAAATACTAAATATGCAAATACTGAAGTATTAGCTGTGATGGCTTTACTTTATTAATCGGAGTTTCAAAGAATTGCCGGTAGTCATAAATTGGAATTTTGTTTAGAAGGCACCTGTTTTCGTCCTTCATTTCTTGTTTCGACATCACGGGCAGGGTGACGTCACAGACGTTCGTGACCTGATGTCCAGGCACCGGGGGCACATGGGTGGGTGTGCTGCAGAGAGCAAAGGAACGCTCAAGAATGTTAGTCAACAAAAACACTCGCATGTTCTTGGCATTCAAAAAACACTTGGGAATGAAACCATTCACGTTCAAAATTTCCAACCCACTTTCATTTGAAGAGTTTGGACAAATAGGCAACATTTTTATTATGCTCTTCAAATCCCAGCAGTGGGGATGCTGAATGGACCTGACAGGCAGCAGGTGATGGTCAGCTCAGCTCTGAGAATGGGTGTGTCTACGTGTGTCAGAATGCTAGTGCTCACCTCACTTCCTCTCTTCGCCCCCTCCCCACGTCTCAAAGCTGTTCTTCCTGCTACTTGTCTAAGGGTATTGCATTCCAAGAGCATTTCTTTGTTACCTGGCTTGCTTTTCAGGTAGTGGTGGATGTAAAAAAGTAAACAAAAATAACAAAAAAAAAAAAAAAGTAATCATGCTGCCTACTCAAATCCTCAAAAAAAAAAAAAAATTAATACAGTGGGGGCATCCTGGAAAATTCTCTACTCTGGAACCAATTGGAGCTCATTTAAGGAAGCACATGCATACAGCAACATTTTAGACCTTAAGATAACATCAGTTCTGTTCACACTTATGCTATCTCTGCTGAGATTTTTGCTGGAGACTAATTCCGGGGCCCTAGGGCAGGGTCTGGCTGCCAGCTGGTGTTGAAATGGAGTTTTCCCTCCGGAGTAATCAATTATTGTTTCCCAAGACGAGCTCCTGGAAAGGTGCCAGCACAGTGGGTTGAAGAATCTTGGAGCTGGAACACTTTCCCAGATGTAGAGGTCAGCCTATGTACGTGTGGTGATGATGAACCACAGAGAGAGGCAGGAAGAAGAAATACGGACGACTGAAAGGAGGTGTTATGTAAAGAAAAGCTACAAACAAGTAAAAATGATCTTACATATATTATACATAAGTTATCAGCATAGATGGATTTCTCCGGACCAGTGCAAGGAATAGATCTTAGGTATAAGCTGTTTCAGTTCCCTACTTAATAGGAGAAACTTCCCTAATTTGATGGAGAAACTTCTATGGACAAAACACTGAATCAATACACAAGTAATAACCCAAATTCTTTCCATTAGAAGTTTATAGGATTTGATTAACACTGTATGGAAATAGAACATATTAACAAATGAAACAAAACAAGGTAATCTATGAGCATTTATTGTGGATCGAGTGCTTTGCTAACTCTTTAGACACTCAATTTCCAGTAATTTTCCTTAATTATTAAAAATAAACCTCAAATAAACCTCAATTATTAAAAACATGTATTTCAAAAATAGGTAGACATTATTGTGGTCCCCACCTTATGGATGAACTGAGATTCAGAGCTGTGCCAGGCCAAGGTGAAGCAAGCAAGACACTTGCCTGATGTGTGAAATCAAAGGGGAAACCCAAAAAATAAAATCAGCTCAGTAGTCAAGATTTTCAAAAATTGAGGAAATAGAAAATATTCACAATGAAGAAAACATGAAAATTTTACATCAAGACAGAATCGGGATTGCTGTTTCAGCCCCTCACCGGGGCCCCCGACTGGTGTGGTGCGGGGCTTTTCCAGAGCACTGATAGACTTTCAGAGGTTCATGAGAAGCAAGTGCAACCTGAGAGCTCATTTTCCAACCTGAACTTCCAACCACTGCCCTCCCTGTGGGAAAGCTATGGGCCTAACATGGCTGCTGAGGGTCCTAAGCAGGAAACTAGGAGCAGTCTCTTCCACAGATCTGCAGTGGGTTAAGAGAGAGCAGATGTAGAGAGGAAAAAGCAGCAGCAAGCCAAGTCCCCGCCACTGGAGAGAACAATGCAGCTGGGCTTGGGGAAACTGATTGTGAAATTCTGGGATGAAAGGCCATTGTGGGAGCAGGAGGACAGCAGCTGAGGATGCACATGGGAGGCAGGACTCGCACATCCCTGAGTTAGGCACAGGCTTTTGTGAACTTCAAGAAAAATGATGTGCAGATGAGCCAGCAGCTCCAGGAAAGGGCCCATGGACGGAACAGACATTGGACAGCAGATCCTTGGCTCAAAATCACTGCAGGCTGGCAATCTGTAAAAGCATGACTTGCAATTTTTAATGACCACACCATGCTCTCAGGTCTCCAGAGAAAGGGTGATTGTCTTAGTTACTTACTTAGTTCTACCCACACCTCTGCCCCCACAAATATTTGACCCCTGGAATGGGACAGGGTGGGCTGACAGCTCCCTGAACACAGGGTGGATGCAGGCTTATAGACGCAAGAAAGATTCCTTTTTGCTGAACTTCTAAAAGCTCGGTAAGACCATGTCACTGGTTAGGGTTCCTCACCTACTTCCCCTATTTTTGTCAACAGCCTTCATCATTCATGGGTGCCCCATCCATCAAGCTTGTCTTCAGAGGGGTACCGTTCTTGCTCAGTGTCCAAGAACAGAGCCAGTGAGGTTGGCAGTGGGAAGTGAGGGAAAGAGATGAGTTTCCAATGGAGGAAATATGGAATTTCACTCATAAATGAATGGAATGCAAAAGCAGTGGGGATTCCTCCCCAGGGAGCCCTGCCAGATGCCCACGCCTCACTCCCTACTATGCTAACCTTCAAGTGAATTTAAGAGCTGTTTCCCCACATACCCAGGTAATGGAGAAAACACGTTACTCTGAGTTCAAGGGGGATTCACTGAACAGACCTGGTGATATGAGGCTCTTGTTTTCTACCTTTCTCGCCAGTCCATTGACCTTTACAAAATATTCAGTGAAGAATATAGCCCTTTATTTTTATCAGCAGATTTTACAACCCTCAGTGTTAGATGAAGCATCGGGGCCTTTTCCCCTCTGCTTCCACCTCCCACAAAAAAAAAGCTTAGGCTTGGCGCCAGCTAACTTGCTTGGCTATTGGCACCTCGGAATGGAAGTAAATCCCTAATCTTCTGATTTATCATTTCCTGTTCTACAAAGGGAGGGGAAGGTAGCGACACTTGAAGAATTTAGGCAGTTAGTCACTGTACAAATCCATCTCTTGTCTTACCCCCAATTCAGGGAAATAATTTTATTTTTTCCCTGAGTTACATAAAGCATGACAGAAAGCATTTCAGAACCCTCTCTGCCTCAGGAGCGAATTCTTGCAGTAAATCCCTAAAAAGTCTTTCCTATTTTCTCAAATAAGTGCCCAGGCTTTTGAAATAGGTCTTAGCGTGTGAGCAAACTCCAGTTCATTCACGTGTCAACCTTACAGACACTTCTTTTTTTTTTTTTCCATATCTCTCAGTTTTGGGTCCAAATGTAGTTCCATCCAAATCACAGGTGTAGATGTATCTGTGCAAGTAGCGCTAAGGTAAAGACCTATGTAGCTTTAATAGAAAGCACAATATTATACCAAAAATAAAAATATCACTGGAATTAGGTTCCGGTATAAATTAGTTTAATGAGAACTGGACAATGTCACAATTAGCCAAATGACTGAGACCATGACTAAATTTCCCAAACACATACTGCCTTATCAAAACAAGGCAGCTGGTATTGATATTAACCCCTTGGGGTTTTATCCATATCTGTGTTGGTGTAGAAGTATCTGCTGTCGCTAAGTGGCCAAGAGATTCACATAGGAACCAAGACCTGTTGGTACATCTATAAGTTAACCTTGCTTATGTTTGTGGAGTGGAGGGTGATGATGTGGTAAGACTAAGGTGATCTTTGCTTTTGGAGAGAATATTCGATAGCTCTTGTCTTCCATTAGATATCCTGCGTGGGAAGCATGACCCATCAGGCTGCAGCAGTAGAGGTGGCTAAAACTGGGACTCAGATCCCCCTCTCTGCCTTATTCTTCTTTAATCTGGTCCCTAAACTATTCTGTCATCAAACCTAGCTTTGATTTCATCTATTTCTCATCAGCTCATCATTTGACTTCATTTTTATCTCTGGATCTCATAACCCATACCCACAATTTCTGGCAATGATTCTCAGCTTAACTCATTTTCTACCCTCTATCTCTTTCTACCCTCTTTCCACTTTGGCTGCCAAATTTTGGCCTGACCTCAGATGTGCTTCTTGTTTCTGAGAGTGTCAATTTCTATTACAAAGGATCCAGTTGTCTCTAATCTATGGCTGCTCAATTTGTAGGAACCCACATGTATTCGCAAACATTAGAAAGTGTTGAAGTAGACCCTACTGGACACAACCATGCTCCTGATGACTGTTGATCGTTAATGGAACTTATCTAGACAGTGATTAACTGAGACCCATTGCCTCTATAACTCCAGAGTTTTTTAAGTCATCCTCTTCTAATCCTGGTAGTGAGTCCATGTCTTCTATCCCTAGGACCAATCAAATTTCAAAGCTGTTGAGACCCTTAGCTACCATTTGAAATTCATCAAGTTCAAGTCCATCTTGACCCTCTGTTTCTCCTATTTTGACCTTGAAATCAGTCACCTAAGGCATGTTGCTCATCTACAGCCTCTGGCCTCTACCCTGAGGAATAGTTTGGGATTCTAGTGGTACTCCTCTATACCTCTGATCATACATCTGCCAGTAGCCTGGCCTGCTTTTTGGATGCTCCAGAACTGTGTGCTAATTTGACTTTCTACTTCTGTGCTTGGATTTTACCAGTGGTGTGCTAGCCCTTTTGAGGATTTATTATGATAAAGCAGTGACTTTGCTTAGACAAGTAGAGGGAGATTTACATGTCCTGAACCCTGTAAGCAGGGGGAGCAAGAGAAAGGGAGAGAGGAAGAGGGAGAGAGAGAGAGAGAGAATGGAAGATATTTGATCCAGCTTTTATTGATTAAACATAGCATAGTTTATGTATGAATAAACACAACATCTACATACTTTGTGAGAACTTGCAAATCAGATTTGAAAGACCGTCCCCCACTGCAACATTCATCTCAAATACACACATACAGAGAGAGACAGAGAGAGAGATCATTAAAAGAGATATAACATTGTTATATAACATAGTTCTATCAGTTGAGAGGAGGGAAAGCAAAAGAGTAACTGAATAAATCTTAGAATAAAATTTAATAACATAAGCAATATTATCTATCAATGATTGAGCATTCTAGATCTGTGTAAGACAAGATAAATCTTTCTGTACCAATCACTGCTCACCAGTGGCTATCCTCGTGGCGTGTGTGTGTGTGTGTGTGTGTGTGTGTGTGTGTGTGACTGCCTAGTGGTGTTTGCTTAAGATATCTCTAAAATTCATACCTCTGTTAGGTAGTAGGAATCATCCTTAATCCCCTATTGCAAAAGCCAAGGATAGATATAGGGAAACTGTATATAAACCAAGCAACTTGTATAATTAGTTAATGGCAGAACTGAGTAGGTGTGTTCTAACACTGATATTATTAAACATGATTAGGAATTCCACATGGGGGTGGGGCTTATATAGGGCCTAGAAGGATGTGTAGGAATTTAATAGCATAAATTAGAGGAACGGGAGGAGGGAGCAAAGCCTTGGGTTGAAACTTGAAATTGAGACAGCACGCTGTACGGCAGGGTCAATAAGAAACCACAGAAGAAAAGGGGGGTTAGGAAGCGATGAGTAATGAGACTTAGAGGGTAAGCCAGGAGCCATGTGTGGAAGTACATGGATCCTGGAATGAAGAATTTGAGCTTGAATCAAAAACAATAAGGAACCCTAGAATGTGTTTGGTGGAGCCGTGACCCAATGACCTCAGTTTTTAAGAGGATTAATTCTGTCACAAGAGCTAGATGCATTGGGATAAAGAAAACACAAAGAAATTTAGCAGCTGACAAATGATATCCAATCTAATGTGACCCTCTCCCTTCTTCATTCCGAACATTTTGAAACAACGCACGACCAGAATAACCTGTCATGGAAAATCCTCCTCACATGCATTTCTAGGAAAACTTTTTTATTTTTTCTTCATTGTTTGACCTCAAATCAATGCCCTGAGTGGTTCTTTCTTTCTGATTTAAACTACTAAAGCATGTCATACCACTCCAATTTTTTTTTTTTCAAGAAACAAAAATATTTTATCAAAACTAGATAGTAGTTCCTCTGATCTGTCACTATATCTGAAGAATCCGTGTGGAACAAGGGACCCTATACTGACAGAGTAAAACGTGCTCATATTTTCACCAACAGTCTCTGAGAAAAGATGGACTTTTGCCAGGAGCTACTAATGACTGAGATGGCTTAGCATTTGTTATTTGATGGAGAGGGTTCAGCTGAGCTGCAGGGAAGCTCCCTTTTGGCTCAGGTTTTTTGCAAGGTCATAGGGTGGGGTTTCAAAGGACACAGAATGAGACAGAGAATGTCCCATGGAGGGAACTGTTAAGACCAGCACGTTCTCCATGATAAGAAAGCAGAAGAGAGTAATCGGGAATGGATGTGTGCTGACTAACCTGTAAAACAGTGCCCAGGAGGGGCAGAAGTTGAAACCACTTATTTATAATGACAGATGCAGTGGTCTGTATGACTTGGAATTTCATGATTCAACATTCTTGGTGAAAAGGCTCAATAATAATTCAGAAAACAATCAAAAGCTTAGGCAACAAATGTTTGAATTTATATCGAAACCAACACAGGTCTTCAGACAAGTCACCAGGATGAAGACTAAAATTAATTATAAATTCCAAAATTCTCCCGTCAGAGCCCCCTCTGTCATGAGGGTTTAGGACAAGGGTGGGGTGGGGCTCAGGGTATCCAATCAGCACTGACCTTGGAAATATGAGTTCCCCCAGGATTCTGGAGTCTGGAAACAAAAGTAATTGCCACAAGAATTAGAGACCAACTCAACTTAACTGTTAAAAAGCATTTTGGAACTGTGCAACCAAAATCTTAATTGCAAGTGATAAACATGAAAGCAGGCTTAGGATACATGTTAATGGAGAAACAGCATAAGCCTCCTGATTTCAGGGTAACAGGACTAGGGCAGAATTTGCAAACATACCCCCATGTTACATCAGTTAAAAATAAGCTATTTAATTTTTTTATTTGTTCTTGTGTCTTTTTTTAATTTTTTATTTTTATATTCTCCATACAATTGCCACCCCCCCCCTTATTTTGACTCCAATCCTTCCTTTCCCCGCCCTCCCCCCCCCTTTGTGTGTCTCTGGTTCATAGTTGTTTGTTGATTTTGATTTTTTCTTTCTTATAGTTATTCTTTTTCCTGGTCCCTTATTTAGGTTTTCTAGATTCCTGCTATGAGTGAGACCATCTAGTATTTTTCTTTTTCTTTCTGGCTTATGTCGCTGAGCATGATCCCTTCCAGCTCCATCCATGTTGCTGCAAATTGCATGAGTTTATCTTTTTCGATTGCTGAGTAATATTCCATGGTGTATATGTACCGCATCTTCTTGATCCAGTCATCTATTTTTGGCATTTGGGTTATTTCCAAAGCTTAGCTATTGTAAATAGTGCTGCCATGAACATAGGGGTGCAGATGCTCTTTGGAATTAATGTTTCTGTATCCTTTGGGTAAATACCTAGGAGTGGAATTGCTGGATCATATGGAAGCTCTATCTTTAGTAGGTTGAGGAATCTCCACACAGCTCACACCATGGACAAAAACCAATTCAAAATGGATTAAAGAACTAGACATAAGACCTAAAAAGTAATGTAGGTCATTAATAATTTTGTATTATTTATATGTTGGAATATTTTGGCTATAGGAGATTAAATGGAATGTTTTAAAAATTGCAAGCATGAAAATAATTAAGTTTAAGACATATAAGACAGATATTAGGAGGAAATGTTTGTCCAGTGTCACCTAGTGTCAATGTCTTTTTGATTTTACATTTTTTTAAATGGATTGAAAAGCCTTTCGTTGTACTGCATTATTATCAATAGAAAGGTTTTGAGAGAGTCAGGTATGGTCTTCAGTCACTTGCTATCACAAAGATTTGCCATGATGAGTGAGTAAGTTACAAGTACAGCAAGGAGCTTAGTGCCAGGCAAAGAGTGTCCACCTTGCACTTTTCATTGTCTTATCATTAGTAGCTAATTAGTACCTATCTCCAGCACAGCGGGAGGGAACTGTATCCCTTAAATGCTGTTTTGTTTTGTTTTGTTTTGGTCTGATTGGATTTCCCCAGTGGTATTCAACTTCAGTCTTGGGTTGTTTTCCTTTTATTCCTAAAATCCTATCCTGGTTTCCATACACCCTACTCTGTCAAACCTGGAGTTGCCTGTGAGGCACGTTGCTGTTCAGATAAACTAAGTAGCCTATTAAATAACATTATGAGTGTATTAGAAATAAAGAGCTATGTGCTAAGAGCACATGCATCTCATGAGGGACCCACTTTTGACACCACAGCATATGTTAAAGCTATCTGAAGGTGTTTTTTAGTGTTTGCTGACTTATGTGGAGGCTACTATTCTGGAGAAGACCCTCAATCTCACAGCCTCCAAAGCAAGGGGACACTGGTCACCTTTAGGTGATGTCTCTTAAAGGGGTTTTTCCTCTCTCAGGAAAGTGCTCAGTAGAAGGTCCACTGCATTAATATTTTCCATCCACCCAGGAGCTTTGTAAGAGCCAGCTATTAAATTAAACTTAAACATGTTGGGCTTTCCCAGTGAGACAAAGCCTTTCACTGAAGAGAGCTAGCAATCAGGAGTTGGAGCCCACAATCGGTTAGTAAAAAGCTTCCCATGGCTGGGACTGTTTCCGAAAAGCCTGGAGTCCATTCCAGATCTGCAAAGAAGCAACCCAGGATACCCCTAAGCCTCTGCATCCTTCAGGCACATGAATGTTTGGATTCTGGTGCCTGATAGAGGAATCCACAGTGTGGGCTCCAAAAGAGAATCATCACCAGCCTTTCATTCACTCAACACACTTTTATTGCTCACGACTGCATTTTACTGACCCTAAGATGCAGTTTCTGTTGTGCTTGTTTCTTAGTTAAGGAACTCTGAGTGCAGGTGTGGAGCTAAGCCAGGCAGCAAAGGTCCTACTTACTGCCTGTGCGTGACTCAAAAGTTTTCAAATGGATGTCAGTGTCCTGGTAAAAAATCCCAAAGACAAGAGATCAGGCCTCTTTTAAGGTGAACGTTCTTTACTGATGCACTTGAAAGCCCTGAGGACAATAGTGTGTGAGGAAAACCCAAGTAACAGAGATTGAGTCAGAGTGATTCACATGACTTGACCTGGGCTCCAGTGTCAAACATTTTAAGAAAACTTTAAGCAATGCATTGTGTTACTGTTTCCCTTCATATATGTGCCCAGGCATAACTTATGACAAAGTTCTATATTTAAATGAGCCTAAAAGCGTACTTACAACAAATAAAAATTATGTTTTAAAGTAAGGATAAACTAATTTAAAAGCCAAAAAAAAAAACTGTTTTAGAATACAGATTATTATTCTCCTATGGAATATAGGTCTGTTTTCAGGTTGGAAAGTGTAAGTCTGTGATATGAAAATATGTGTACATACACCTGGTTAATTATCCAGAAGACACAGATGTGCCAATAGCATAGTCTTCCCATTAGTACATCCCTACGGAGTATAGCTGATAATGATGAGGGTCTTCTACCTGATTTGAAAGCAGCAACCGACTCTGATAAGAAATTTGGAACAGGGAAATTTGAATGGGTGACACACAAAAATGTACTCAATTTAAAAGGGAAATAATAAAAATATTACATTTATTGAACATATTTTAGACATGGTACTAGGCCTTTTCTACGTTAGCTTATTCAAATCTAACAAGAAATCTGTGAAGCAGACATAAACATTTACAAATTGCATATGAAAAAAATTGACTAGAGAGTTTTCAACTTGTTCCAAGTTACACAACTGGCAAAGTACAAATATGGGGTCTGAACTCCAAACACTGTGTTCTTTATTATATATTCTTAATACAAAGTATTGAATTATCCCTTAATCAATCTACGCCAAGAATCATCCCACACGCAAACACACAAACTAAATTGCTAAACCCACAAACTAAGAACAAGTAATGAAATGTTTATGTAAGTCAAAAGAAATATTGAGGCAAGTAATCACTTATTTCATCAGAGAATGCATTAAAACCTAAAATGATTGATGATGATGTAAAAGAAAGTGATCAGTGAACCTTGGGATCTTGACATTGTGTGATACATGAGCCGAACTTGTTATGGAAAGTCCTGAAATTGTTTAACCTGTGTGAGCTAAGGGGAGGAGGTCAGGCTTTTCAGGTTGGTGACAAATTTTTCTACTTAAGAGAAAAAATACTTCCATACACGCTGTACTCCCGTCCCCAACATAAGCTCAAGATTCATGGGGAGGGAGACCCTTCCACCATGTGGATTTAACCTCAGTGAGAATGCACTCTGATTATAAGGTTTCAGAACTTGAAATAGGATTTATATAGAATGGCTCACATTTTAACACCAAGTACAATTACTGCATCGTGAGAAGCTGATTGCCACCACAAATGTAGACCTGATAGGCAAGAGAAAAAGTTTAAACAGGGAAATCACTCAACAGATGATGCCATTTAAAAAGAAATGTTGACAAAGATGTGAGACAAAGGAAGCCTCCTATTCATGCACAGTTAGTGGGAATGTGAACGAGTGCAGCCACGATGGAAAAACAGTTTGAAGGCTCTCAAAAAATTAAAAAGAGAATGGCTCCATGGTGCCACAATTCCCCTTCTAGGTATCTGTCCAAAGAAAACACTAATTCAAAATCATATGTGCATACCTATGTTCATTGCAGGTAGACCACATGTAAGAAAAGTTACTGGGAAACAGCTCAGTGGCCCCAGAGGAAGCTCCAGGGCACCAGAATCTTATCCCATGGCTTCAGATATAAACCCCATGAAGATTCTCTGGGACAGAGGTTGTAAAAGAACTAGGGTGTGGGTCAGTGGGGCAAATAAGTAGTCCGTCTGTAGGGAAATCAAATGTTGACAAGGAAACATATCAGGAAATCCAACTGCAAGGTTTGGGGGGGTGGTGTGCTACTGTAGGAAAGACTCAGATAAGCCCACCTATGGCTCCCAGGCCAGCGGCAGCTGGACCTACCCCAAACCTCTCAGGGTATCCTTACGAAGATTAGCACCTGTCGATCTGAAGTCATAAGAGGGGGTCTCAGTTGCTCCAAGTAAGAAATACATTCTTGGGTTGAATTAAATTACCCCAGACATGATCCCTTCATTTTATGTACCTTCTGGAATTGCACCCCTCTCTTTTTATTCCTCTTTTTATTCCTGATTTCCACTGTGTTGTAGGGATACCAGATAATGCAAAGGCAGAATCAAGTGTTGCAAGTATCGTGGCCTTCAGAGGAACAAAGGGTGATGACTTTTACTGAAAATCTAGGTACTGGAATTTCATTACCTCTTGGGGTTATTATTTCTTTCCAAAGATCTTCTTAGCTCTCTTTTATCTATGTTTTATTCTGCCCGCCTTTTTTCTTACCAAATCAGTCTTAACTTGCGATAATGTCTGAGAAGGATGACCCCTTTCGCCAACATATGATATTTCAGCTTCTGCAGAAATAATTTATCATATGAGAAGAAATGAACAGCTAGTTTTTTAAAAATAGAAGAGAACATTTGAGCAGCAAATTGAGAGGAGAGCAAACGAGAGCAAGAGAGAGAGATTGCTCTAATGTGGGCTTTATGAAAGAGTGTAAGGAAAATTAAAAAAAATAAATAGTGCAATACTTCTCCTTAGTGGCATGAGTGTTAGGTGCCAAGCAATGTGCCAATTGTTTTATATGTAGCTTTTCATGGATAATTCTCTCAAGTCGTTGTGATTTTCTCCATTTTAAACCTGAGGGAATTGAGGCCCTAAGGGCCTAAAACTGTTGATTCAATGAGTTCTATTTTCTCTCCTCCAAACCTTTCGTCAATGTTGGTCTCTCTCCAAAACATCACCCAAAGATTTTCCCTGCCTCCTGCAATCACCAGTGATAGCTCCAAAAGGGATTTATGGCTTCTCCAGCTCAACCCTGCCATCTTTTGATGGAGGTCAAGGAAGTCGTGTGAGTAGTGACTGAGCAAGACACTGAGTTGGGCAAGAAACCAAGTTTTCTCTCTTCACTTCCAGTCAAAGGCCCTCTTATTAGGTATCAAGGGAAGAGATAAGACCATAATTGAGGGCAACTTGCTGCCTCTATCTGCTCTTTTTATGCCTCTTTCCTGCTATGGTCTACACCAACAAGGTTTACGACATTAGGAACACAGCATTCATGCATTTATTTCTTTTTGTCATCTTCTTTAATGCTGCACTAATTTGTAGAAAAATATCAAAGACAAAAATATTTTTTGTCTTTATTAAATACTGCACAAATGTACACAAACAAATAGTAACAATATCCAAGAAACCATTTGATTCATTCTGTGGCTGTTGTCTCCTTGCTTTCAAGTTTGAGTTCTCTCTCACCCACCAGTATTCTTAAACTTAAAAAAAAAAAAAATCAGTGGTTTTTTTTTTTCCAACTTTAAAAATTTCTCCTAAGCACTCTGAATATGTTTACTGGGAAAAATTTAAATAAAAATCATTGTTCAGATGTCACTCATATCAATCATTTCTCTGCAACAGCAGTAGAGTGAAAATAATTGCAATTGTGTGCCCTGTACTTGAAGGATGAAAGGAGAAAAGAAAAACAAAATAGATTATTGTAACAAGAGTCTGAAAGTGTCCAGCATTTCCAAAGACCATCTTCTGCCCATTTATTTCTCAGGAAATACCAATGATTTTTCCTCCAACAATTTTTTCAATTATACACCACTCACATTACTACTAATCACCCTCTCTCATCACCACCATAAGCATACCCACACAGTCCCACTCATAACTCATTTTACCAACTCTATTCTCATGCCAGATGCCAGTTCTGGCAGAAGAATCAGGCTGAGCAAAAGGGGTTGAAGCCATAGCAAAATCAATCCCATTCCAGACCTGAACTGCATCAAGGTCTATGGGTAATGTGTGGGGTTATCTTGCAATGACCATCTTACCATGTGAGGGTTTGTCTCTAGTAACTTCCCTCCACATACACTTTGCCCAGATAAAGTATAACATCAATGAGAAGAAACTAGCACAGAGTAAAAAGAAAATAGTTAAGGGGCAGATGGATTTTATGGAATTCCAATCATGGTCTTTGCTCTAGGTTGAGAAATCTGACCCCTAGCTATCAAGAATAAGGTCACAACTTGTCTGACTTTGAAACCCCATGACGCACTACAGCATTCAAGGCTGCAAAAATTGTCTTCTCTAATTACTAAGTCAATTTCTTGGTAAACGTTTTGCCCATCTACAAAAGGAAAGCTCACATCCGCCCTCTCTCTCCAACCTCTCCGCCATGTACCCATGAACTTTAAGAGCACAAAGCAGCTCAAAACCCTCGTCCTTGTTTAGCTGCACTTTTTCCCTGCGAGTAAGAAAATACTTCGGTAGTTAAGTAAGAACTTGGGAGGGTTAATAGTAGACTTTGCATTGGGAGCCATTTTCATATTTTATGACATGAAATTTGGCTTCAAAGGTGTCTCCAATAACCTGAACCCGTTCCTTCTCCAGCAAGACCAAGTACCAGTCGGTCATTTTTCATATAGGTTTATAAATATAATTTTATAAGACCCTATTTTTATGAATGTGATGGCCTCAGAGAGCTTTTTAAGACTTATATAAAGTCTTTAATCATCTACTTTTTTGATGTTTACCAAAAAAGTGCTGTCAACCAAAAAGTGCTCCACCCATATCCCTCTTCAAGGAAAGACTTGCCGTCCAGCTGCAGAGAATGCATTTGGCAGAGAGCACCCAACAGTCAGGGCATCTTTAGGGTCTTCCTCAGGTGGAGCAGGCTGCCTTGCCCAAACACCTCCTCCCCAGGCAGCCTGCATTCAGTGACTGGATGGACACTCTGGTGGACAATATTCGCTCTGGATCTCTTGGGTTGGCCAAGGCTTTGTCGAGACTACATGGAAATTTGACTTTCCCTCTTTTCTTCCATAGATGTCACTCATTAGTAAACATCTTGCATCCCAACCTCTGTCTTGATGTCTGTTCCTGGATGACTCAATTGCTGACGTTACACAGCCACTTAAGATCTCTCTCTCTCTCTTTTTATCCAGGCCCAACCCAGATTCCATGACTCGGCTTGTCTCCACCAAGGAATAGACCACACTACATAAGCAAATCATTATCACATCCAGTTGCAGTTAGTGCTACTCAAATTACAGTGTCCTAGACCCCTGGGCACAGGCTCCTATTCCAGAGAGTGAATGCCTGTTTCTCTCCCAGGTTTCTGGTGGGTGACTCCCCACTACCAAGTCCCTAGCTTCTAAACTCAGGTTTGCTCATAACTGATTCCTCGTGGTGTTTATAATGCTTAATATTTTTTCACCAGGGGTCTCAACTCAAATGCTTATTTAGGATTGTTCAATAACATTAGTAACTGAAGCGGGTCATATACAACAGTAGATGCTAAACTGTTGGTTCTGCATGTAAGCGTAACAACTTCCTATTTGTGTTGCCTGACAAAACACTACCTGGATGAAACCAAACACACCCATAGGCCACCACTGGGTTATGGTCGCTTTGATGTTTGCCAAATATCTATTAATAGACAACCTGAATCTTTAATTGAGTGGATCTTTACATCTTTCCTTTATACTCAAGATGACTGGGTCTTCTAATGGCAGGTGTTCTTTGAATATTTCCTAAATATTTGCTCCTGGAATACCTTGCTTCCCTTTCCTGTGACAGGATGACATCAAATCTATAAAGGGAAATTTCCCAATAAAAGGATTGTGGTTGCCTAGTGATCAAGAAGGAACAGCCTTAGAGATGAAAATTCGTGGAAAATGGCTCCAATTTTCCTTATTTCCTGCACATTTGCTGATAATCCAAACCCAGGTCCCCTTTTCTTCTCCACAGTGTACTAGTAATCCTTCCACAGTAAATTCATTCTGAGTTGAATCCTGCATTGCTCTTTTTTTTTTTTAAATATTTATTTATTTATTTACTTATACAAGCACTGGGTACAGTCAGAAGCACGGGAGGGTGAGAGAATTCACCAGAGCTAGAGCGGAGAGCAGAGCAGGCAGAAGGACCGAGGTACACTGCTGAGGGGAGCAGCAGGCGGCAGGAGAGGTCTGTGCGCCATGTGGGACCCTCCTCCGGTGGCCGGGAAGCAGCCGGGGATCGAACCAGCGCTGCAGAGGCTGTGGGCAGCTTCGCAGCCCAGCGCTCAACCGCTGCTGTTTATAGCTCGCTTTTATTTTTCACAGTCATAGCTGATGGTTGCCACATCCCCAGGGTATCAGTCTCTGTGTTCCTGTCTTCCAATAACTATTGTCTGTTGAACCAATGAGTCATTATTTCATTTACTTAACAAATATTAATTCATAAACACTATATGTCCTTCAGTTAAGTTTTCTTAACCAAGCTACCTACTATATGATTCCCATGCCACCTTCTCCCATGGAAATTCCACATCTGACTCAATAGTTAACTTCCAACAGTTCTTCTCTGTTCTTCTCCATTTCAATAAGAACTACTTTCACTTAGTTGTTGAAACCAGGAAAAGGTTACTCATCCTTGATTACATCCTCTCCTTCATTATCCACATCATTGTGGATTTTTCTCCCTCCAGACCTTGCCATTATAACTTTTATTTTTTTAATTTTTTTAAAGATTTATTTATGCGTACAAGAGTTATAGGCCAGAGATGGGGGTTGGGGTGGGGGAGGCTGAAAGGATTCACCAGAGACAGAGTGGGGAACAGAACAGGCAGACTGACTAAAACACACTGCTGAGGGGAGCTGTGGGTGAGACAGGAGAGGTCTGTTTCACCATGTAGGTTTCTCTCTGGCCGGCCGGGGATCAAACTCATGCTGCAGAGGCTGCTGATTGCTTCATAGCGGGGTCCTTAACCCCTTGTGCCACCAGGGATGTCCTCAATTATAACTTTCAAATATCTCTTAAGTTCAAGTTCTTTTCTCCAGCCCTGAAGTGACCACCCTAGGCCAACTCACAATATCTCTCACAACTGCAGTAAAATCTAGTCTGAAATCCTTGCTTTCTCCACTGTGCTCCTCAAATCCATTCTCCCCTGAGTAAGAAAAGTGATAACTTAAAACCTAAATCAATTTATGTTATTTTGCTGTTCAATTCAGTTTACTAGCTTCCAGTAGCACTTAAAGCAAAACTCAATCTGTCCCAGGGTCCACACAATCCTGAGGGACTGAGCTCTTACCTACTTCTCTTGTCACTCCCTCCCCTTCCATTCACTGTCTCCCAAGCACTTTCCACCTGAGTGCCTTTGCCTTTGCTGTTCTTACCATCTGCAACATAGCTCCCTGACGATTCCTCATTCTTCTGGTAGAAACCTCAATATCACCTTCTCAGAGAGCTTTTGTTACAAAGAGGAATCTCCATAAAAATGGGTGGTTCCATGTTCCCTGCCCCACCTAATGAAGGTTGGAGTTGATTTGTGAAGGGGAAGCTAGAGAAGACTTTGAGGAGACTTTGTGGAATGGAGAAACATGTAAAGAAAAAGTGCCTGCTGGCTTCTTGGCTTTGGAACTTGCACCAGGTTTTTGGGAAACGTGGAAGGAGACACCTGGAGCCAAGACATTTAGAGACATTTGGAAGGGACAGGGGTGAGAGATACCTGGGGAGGCTGACAGTGGCAGCCATTACCTTATACTTTGTACTTTGATGCTGCTCCTTTGTCCCAGACTTACCTGGCCCCTTCTGCCCCTTTCTTATTCTTCCCCACCAGGAGGTACTTCAGACTTGTGGCAAACTTTTGGACTTCAGCAGTCCCACTTCAGGCTGACCCTGTGTGGCTTTGCATTTACCCATGAGGGAATGGGTAACTTTGGGTGTTTCATTGGAAACACCTGTCTTCTCTCCTTTCTCTGTGCAGGCTAATCCTATTAAAGTTTTTCCCACTAACAGTACACTTTGCTTTTATGCAGCAGATGGCAGAATCCCTTTAGAACCTGCAAATTGTAAGGTCCCAGGATGCCCCTCGGTCTGCACACTAATACTTCCTCCAACCACCTTATCTAAAATAGACTACTTATTTCTACACCCTGTTATCCTTTAATATGGTACTTGTTACTATTTTCATATAATGCCTTCCAATTCATGATTAATGAATAATTTTGTTTACATATTCAACCTCGGTGCTTCTAGCAGAGGGTGAGTTTCGGAGGCAAGCGGTGTCTTTCTTAACAACACATAATTCTAGGACAAGCACAGGGTGTAGCCACACTTATGGGTGACTTGTTGTCACCCATAACTTTTTATGAGTGAGTGAAACTTCTTTCTCCTTTAACTCCCTTCCCCAGGCTCCCCATCTAATTTCATGGTCTCACCATGTTCAATCCTCTAGCCCAGACAATGCAGTTTTATTTTCTTATTGCTTTCAGTCCCTTCTTCCATTCTCGGTCGCTGACACTTGTCACTCCACATTGAGACAACTACAGTTCTCTCCTAGTGGGTCTCCCTGCTTCTACTTTCTCCCTCTACCCTCCATACCCTCGCAGAGTGACCTTTCCAGCATGCAAATTACTCCCAGACTTAAAATCCTTCAAGAACTCCCTGTTGACTACAGGAAAAAGTTCAAATTTCCTAGCATGACATGTGAGGTACTCTGAGATTTCATCCTGCCTTCCCTTCTAGATTCGTCTCTCAGTATTCTCTGAAAACCCTCTGAATATTCTTTCCCTGCCTACTACTGTTCTGTCCAGTCTATCTCATAAATACCTCCTTGATTCATTCATTTCTCTACAACTGCACAGTTACTAAGTTCACTTATTTCTGGCCTCGTTGACCACATCCTTATTTCTAATTGCACATTGCCCTAGCCAATTCATTTTCTTTATAATAGCACTGAGCAATTTAATCATGGAAATACCTGCCTCCTCTCTCCCTTGCTTAAAATCCATCCATGGACAGAGGTTAACAGGTTTGAAAGAACTAGCCTTTGGGTATTCCTCTTCCCACACCACTCCTTCACTCACACCTACTGTCAAGCTCCTGCCTGCCCCAGGGCCCTTGCTACCCCTTTACTCAACTGTGTAAAATTCTCAGGGACACTTCGTCCCTCAGTCTTACCACCCCCTTCATCTCATAGTTCTTTTTTTCGCCCCTAAAGTGGGCCAAGAATCCTTGAATGTCCTCTCCTAGTTCACTGCATTTTTCTCCAAAGTTCTTATCCACCCACAGAGGTTTGAGATATGAGAGAAAGTGCAGGTTCTCAGAAAATGGACAAATTTCCGTGACTCTGGGGAATGAGTGGGAGGATTTGGGTCACTGGATGCAATACTCAGGGACTGTAATTTTGGATGTGAGCACTCTCATTCCTTAGGAAGTGCCAAGAGTCTTAAAGTCATGGCTATATATTTTTTTCCATAATTTGAAGGGAGTTGATATAGCTGAAGAAGGCTGAAGCTTGAGTTCACTGAAAACTCTAGAAAGAATATAAAACCATGGAATTTAGGTTTTTTTGATTTTCAGCTTTTGTTTTTTAAAATGTTAATATAGATTTCATTTTTTTTAATTGTTATTTGAATTTATTTACCATAAACTTCATTAACCTATTCATTCAATACTCGTTCATTCACTCTTTCAATAAACATGCATTGGATGTCACATCCTTTCCTAAGGGCATGGAGGAGAGATTGATATTAGGAACCTTCCACTGTAGAGTTTGAAGAAAAGAAAAACCACATTTGGGGGCCTCCCTGGTGGCACGGGAGTTAAAGACAGTGCTATCAAGCTATTAGAAGCCACTTCAGCCAGAGTTTGATTCCCTGGCCGGCCAGGGGGATGACCTACATGAGCAGACATGTAGAGCAGACTTCTCCTGTCTCGCCCATTACTGCACTCAGCATTGTATTTCAGTCAATCTGCTCCCCACTCTGTCTCTGGTGAATCCTCTCACCACCTCCCCACACCTCTGGTCTGTACCCTAGCTCTTGTATGCATAAATAAATAAATCTTTAAAAAACTACATTTGCATCCTAAGTTTTGGAGAGATCAGAAAGCAAATGAAAGTCGAGTTTTCAAATCCAGTGTAATAGATAATCAAAAAGTATTGCACCTGAAGGGAAAAGTGAGCAGGCACAGAAAAGGCAAAGTCGAATCATATCTGGGGACAGAACCATTCATCTGGAAAGAGCCTCCTGCCACTATTTCAACCAAGGCAGAGATGGCAAAAACATCTCTTCCAGGGCTTGGTAGGTTCCTTTAAACAAATGCAGGTCAAGACCTACAAGACAGTGTCATACGGTTCCAAATAAATATTATATTCCCAGCAGGATTAAAGATTGAATTTAACTATGAAGAATAAAGAATGAAAGCATTATTAAGAATATTGGGGAGTGGGCCATTGCTGTGGGAGAATATGGGCCAGGGCTGTGTAAAGAGCTAAGATCCTGCAAAATTCTGGCTATAACAAGATTGAAGTACCATATGGGACTATGGGGGCAGACCCCAATCCTATAGACTTAAGCAGCTGGACACTGTGTATAGAAAAGCCTCAAAGGCATCCAGAGACTGAAGTTATTACCATCTTTGGATTCTAAGCACCAATTGTAGGCAAACTGAGGCTGGATTAGCCAATCAGCTCCGAGCAAATCCAAATCCATGTGAGACAAGGGGAGGCTGCAGATGAAAGGGCAGGGAAAATGGGGCTGACACTGGACACATTCCTCCCTCTCCTGTCTTGCTGCAGAACCCCCAGGAAAGAAAAATCATCTCTGTGAATCAGAGCCTACTGCCTCCATTTGTTAAGACCTTCCTTCTGTCCTTTTTAAATATCACTGTTAATACCCCCTTGTGGCACTGTCTTGGTCCTTTACCCTTTCATCCAGATATTATTAAAAACTAGTGTCAAAAATGGAATTCTCCAAAGACCTAGTAAAAGTCAGCTGTGAAGCCGAGCTATCCAAGAGCGCAAGTTCCCTCGAGCCGCTTCTGCAGCTCTGATTTCTGCATCTAACACTTTCACTTTTCAACTGAAGGATGGAAAATCTATCAGCTGGTTCCCCCAACCCCTCCACTGTACCCTTCTGGAGCTTGAAACCACTCTGAGAAATCTACTACTTTTTTTCAACCTTCTGCTTCAAACTTACTCCTTCCATCTTTTCATATGTATCATCTTCCTACTCTTTCCACCCAGCCTTACCCTCTGCCCAAACTCCCCACCCCCGCCCCATGATGCTCTTACTCTACAGATACTTCTGGGACATGGGGATATGCCTTGATGAGAGGCCCCTTTAAGACCCACAGACATATATTGGCACACCAATCAGGGCATTTGAAGAAACAATTTTAATTCATCTGTTTAGATGTGGAAGCAAAATACACTAAACAGTACTGTATCACTTAGTAAGCCATAGCAGTCAGGCGCAAAGAAGAACTACATTTATTTTTTCCAAATTAATTTTTTTCCAAGATTCAAATTTGTTAAGAGGAAAATCAACCTCTGAACTATTTAGCAATCTCTCCATCCCCCCAAGGTCATGAAGCAATTATATTATTACTATTGTTATTATTATAAGTATTTATTGAATATGTTAAACATATAACACTTGTGAAGTTCCAGACATGCTCCTCAGTTCTTTATCTTTACAAATTCATTTTCCGTCACTGTAACCTTGTGAAGTATTACTACTTTTATCTATTTTTTTAAAGATTTATTTATTTTTGTTTATTTATACAAGCACTGGGTACAGTCAGAAGTGTGGGAGGGTGAGAGAATTCACCAGAGCCAGAGCAGGGAGCAGAGCAGGCAGAAGGACCGAAGTACACTGCTGAGGGGAGCAGCGGGCGGCAGGAGAGGTCTGCGCGCCATGCTGGACCCTCCTCCGGTGGCCGGGGAGCAGCCAGGCATCGAACCGGTGCTGCAGAGGCTGCGGGCAGCTTCGCAACCCAGCGCTCAACAGTTGCGCCACCGGGGAGGCCCTACTTTTATCTATTTTACAGATGTTGCGGCTCAAGAGATCTTCAGCCCAAATCCACAGAGTAAACAATGGTGTTAGCATTTGAACCTAGGAGACTTGTTCTAGAATCTGTATGCTTAACAACCACAGGAAAGAGAAATCCTAACACTTAGAGGTTATCTAGGAAAAGGAAGAAGAGCCTTATTCTTAATCGAAGGTATCTGCCATGGTTAGCTCAGTCTCCTGCTCCCTAGGGGTGACAGCATGTCTGATTTCTCTGATTTCTCTGATTGCCACCTTTTGAACTCTAGTCCCTCAGGGGGTCCTTCTTCTGACCACAGGCACCCCTTTGCTTGAAGTCTTGGTTAAAGCTGGCACCTAGCTTTTTCTGTATCCTACTGGGGTCCTAATCCAAGGCACTCAGTTTCCAGTGCTCACAAAAATTCCCAGTCACCTACTTTTCCCAAATTCACTTTTCAGCCGTTCAAACTAAAATTATTGCCCCCATCCTCAATTCAAAGCACTTAACTCCAGCTTCCCTCCTCTGTGACAATCCAGAACAGTCTCCTCAAGGGAACCTGAGCACAAGGACCATCTATTTCTTTTCTGCTGGTTGTAAACTTGGGGTGGGGTTGGGAAGGAGATAAGATCTCTGGGATAGGGTGGAGAAAATACCTGATATACTCAAGCATGGTGAATATGTAGTATTTCCCCTGTCTTTAACACTAATCTCTGTACAAGAGTCCCCTTGAGCCAGCCTGTACCCCTCAGCCCCTTGCCGGACCTTACTGTCTTTCTCACCATTGTTCTGCCCCCATCCCATCACCTCAGAGCCTCCTGTCACAGCTTCTCCTGGCCCTTCCAAATATCTTCTTCTTGAGGGGAAGTGACAAAAAAGACCAACCATTTTGTAGATGTGGGGATGCTGGCAACAGGGATGATCAGGTCCTTACTGAAGGATGAACTTAAGTCTGTACTATGATTATTTTTATACTCTGATCAGTTAATAAACAGTGATTGCTTTTAAGTTGAAAAAAAATATTTCTATCATTCTCAGCCAAAATGTTCCTTCTGTATGATTCTAAAAACTAATTCTGTTTTCAAAAGCTCTGGTAAGGCTCAAAGTCAGAAATAAAGGTCAGAATTGGGGTAAAACTTGGCAACAAAGTCATATTCAGCAGTGGAGTAAGCTTTGGATTAAAAAATTATGTGAATAATGGGTCTGCTTTTATCAAAATTCAGTTACTTCACAATGGGAATTACAAATACCCAAGACTCAGGGATACTGACAGGAAGCAGGAGGTTGACACAAAAGAGGAATCTTCAAGAACGGATCTGGGCCAATAAGAAAAGGTCAATAGGAATGATCTGGCCTGTTCGGGTCCTGCTGACATCCAGCTTTCCTGTTAGTGCCCACCTGGCTTTGGCCTTGAATTCTTTGTGGAGCCTCCACTTCCCACTTTCCAGCTGAGTTCTGGACCTCTGCTTTGTCTTCACCTCTGTGATAGGGAATGCTGCTCCAAGACAATTGCAAAATTTAGAAAAGTCAGAATTACTACTTGGCATGAACATAGCATGAGTAGCTCAGCTTAGTACTGGGATGCAGATCCCTGTTCCATCCTTAGCAGGTGGAGCCTGGCATGATATCAGGGTGTGCTGTCTTGTCACCCAGCCTGGCTCTGCTCCCTGTTCCACATTCACCAAATCAAGCCTCAGCTTGCCTACATTTGTGCAGAGGGTGAGTTCAAAAAATATCTACAAAACACTGTCCACATCCATGGCTTAAAGTTGGATTAACTGTTATTCTCGTGAAGCTTAAGTTTCCAGGACCCTCATGTACAGCAGCCCACTCCAAGGCCCTAGGAGGGAACTTTGAAATTTTATTAATAATTTTCTATTCTCTTTTTTTTTTAATTTATTTATGCATATAAGAACTGGGGTACAGGCCAGAGGTGCGAGGGGTGAGAGGATTCACCAGAGGCAGAGTAGGGAACAGATTAGGCAGACTGACCGAAATACACTGCTTAGGGGAGCAGTGGGCAAGTCAGGAGATGTCTGCTGTACCATGTGGGTCAGCTCCCTGGCTGGGGATCAAACTCATACTGCAGTGGCTGCTGAGTTTCATAGTGCTGCGACTTAATCCCTTGCACCACCAGGGAAGCCCTATTCTCTTAGAGCACTTCAAAAATTTGCTTAAGTGAAGGGCCCATAAAACATGTACCCACCGCCACTGTGGCCCACTTTAGTTCTTAACAAAGGTGTCCGTTTACTCTGCACTTCCTCAGATCTTTGTCATCCCCTATACTTCCTTGTGCTTACCCATTGTCAAACAGTACCTACTTTTTTTCATTTTCCATCTTCCTAGGCCTTCTATATGTATATGATGGGCTGTTGAATGGCATCTCAAACATGTATGTAGCCCATTCCCTGGAACCTATGAACTTGTAACCTGACATAGCAAAAGGAGCTTTACATGCACTAAAGGTTATAGACTTGAGATGAGAGATTATCTTGGATTATTCAAGAGGACCCAATCTAATCACAAGAGTCCTTAAAAACAGAAAACTTTTCCTGGGTAAAGTCAAAGAGAGATGAACCATTGTTGGTTCTGAACATGGAGGAAGAGGCCACAAGCCAAGGAAAGCAGGCAAACTGTGAGAAGTTGGAAAGGCAAAAGGTAAAATCTCTGAAACCACTGGAAGGAACACAGCTCTGCTCGTACCTTAATTTTAGACCTCTAATCTTCAGAACTATAAAGTAATAAATGTATGTTTTTAAAGAGTCCATTTGTGTTAATCTGTTATGACAGTGATAGAAACAAAGTCAACACCTGTTTTGTTTTTTTTTTTTCCCTTCATTCTTTGGCTCTTTCCTGCTGATCTGAAGGGCCTCTTGTTTTCCTCTCTTGCCTCTAACAATGATCTCTTTCCCCTTTGAGTCATGTGTGGTGGAAAAATGTTGTTCTTTTTTTCTCCCTGGGTTACTCCTTTGGTATGATTTGTAAGAGTCCTGCTCTGAGATGGATTTGCTCAAATTCTAATTTAACTAGATTCAGCTCCCTGACACAGTGAAAATCCATTAGTATGAGCCAGCCATTGCTTAAGGGACCTCACCGGTCTCAGATTTTTATTTTTCTCTGTGTTACCTTTGGAAGCTCCACAAACCTCTCTGAGCCATATTTTCTCTCCCAAAACAGGGCATCCTTTTCCATTACCTTGGTTGTGAATTCTGTGAACAGCTTATCCGTCCTGTGAAAATGAACATTTGACAAGACTGAATTTAAAAATGTTTTATCTTATTTATACCTCTCTTTATGACTCCATCTTAAGTGTGCTCAAGGCTTGTGAAGATGCCCACGGTGAGCAACGGGGTGGGGAGGGGGACACTGCTGTGTAGTAAAGCACACTTTCCTAGACACTCTGAAAAGGATCTAATTAAAGTTTGACACCTCACAGTGGTGGTGACCTGAGGGTTAAATAACAATACCTGTGTCGCCAAGTTGCTACAAATGAAGTGGGATAACTCATGGAAATTAAGAGACCTAAATACAAGGGTCTTCCTATGATGGAATTCCAACTCAAAGAGTGAGCCTGTCATTCTTTTGTCAGAAACTTGAGTGTATTTGAATACTTATATACTCACCCCTGTCCTTTGCATTTGCAAACTGAATTATGTGAATCCTCTTTCTGGGTCTTCTCAATGAGAGTCTATGTGCAAAAGTGCTTTGGGAAGGTAACAAATGCTAGATGTTACTGTACATTCAATTTTCTATTTGTATTTTCATCTTTGTATATCTTTTATTCCCAGAACAGAAATACCCCTATTAGCAGAGTTTGGTATAAAATTATATAACCTGTTGGTTGTATCTAAGCTTTAAAATAAAAGTTTTAATTTCTGTTGATTGGTTTCCTTCCCACATGATACCTGAAGTTTACTCCTGGGATACTGGGAAAGTTTTAAGGGAAGATTGAATTGAGCTTGCTTCCATTGTGTCTTTCTAGGAGATAAATAACATTGAGTTGTTCTTTTTTGAATTCTTTGAAGTGTCAGTCACTGTTGAAGAGTTAATGCTGGACAGTTGTGGATTTGACAGCGGGCAGATCTGAGATCAAACCCCATACCTAACTCTTGAAAGATAATGGGAATCTTGACTAATCATGTTAGAACTAAACTCTCTGTAATAAAAAATGGGAATGATAATCATAAATGTTCAAATGACATGTGGGAATGAAATGGAATAATTTTTGTGAAAGTGGATAGTGAATGTCTAGATATTATTTTCTTCTTTATTTGCATGTGTCTAAGCAGATTATTCAAACCAATCAGTTATTTGCCTAACATTATGGAGATGGAGTTCCACCAACAAGTGTTATTAACAATCTCATCTGAGACATAAATGAGTAAACCAACAATTATGACCTGGTTACATAAATAGTCACTATGATTACAGAATCACCAACCACTGAGGGAATGAATAGACAAGACATCCCCATCACATATGAGGGCTCAGAAAAGCATCTCTGGAGGAAATGGCATCTTAACCGGGGACCTTAATGATGTGTCTGAGCTATCTGGGTAATAGATGAGAGGTTTAGGAATGTTTGAATTCCAGGCAGACAGATCATATGTGGATGTCAAAGGCCAAGATGTAAGCACATACAAGATGCTTTCAGAAAAGTGATATCTATATGTGGGCAGGAAATGGAAAACATTAGGTTGTGGTTTGGGCAGGTGGATAGAGGAAGGTACTGAAAAGTGAGGCAGCAGAAGGAAATTCATAAATAATCTTGGAATTATAATTAGACTTTTGGGTTATCCTAATGGGAAGCAGTGCATGATTTTATCAGTGACATGATTAGGCTTTCTCAGTAGAGGGATCCTTTGGCTCTCCTGGAGGGTCAAGACTGGAAGCAGGGAAAGCAATTAGGAGGTGGTGGAACTAATCCAGGTGGTGGTGGTAAAATGAAGATAATGACAATTGCATACCTGAGAAAGTGGGCAGTGTATCAACAGGATTTGACAATCAGATATTCCTGATGTGGGGGAGAAGCTGTCAATGGTGATACTTGTGTTTCTCAACCGGGCAACCGGTGAAGGTGTTTCTTTTTGCAGTGGGAGTCTGGCCTCTGTATTTTCACACCTTCCCAGAAGGCAGTGATGGACCCCTCCCTTGTATTATGCTATGTCAACGCATCAGGTTCGTTCACAATGTACACAGGCAGCAAAATAAGCACCATGAGAGTGTCCTTTACCCTCGCCGAGCAGCATTGGGGGTACTTTTCCTAAGCAGTCCAGCGTTCTGTTCTTGGCTATAGAGATTCCCCAGCTTTGCACATGGTTATCCAGATGTACAGCTGTTTCTCCAGATGTGCTTAAGTTTCTGGAGGCACATGCAATGCTACACAGAGCTGTGTAGATTTCCCTAGCTGTATGCAAAGGGCTGCAGCTGTGGTTAAGTTCCCCACCATCTGAATAGGTCTCTGTTGGCCTTGCTCTTCTTCATCAGACATTTCCTCATACTTGGATTCAGAACTCATGCAGATGTTATCCTATACCTGTACTTCTGGGTCTGGTATGTGTCCTCTCCTCCTGAAAGAAATCATACAGTTGGCCCTTGAACAAGGGTTTGAACTGCTAGGGTCCATGTATATACTACACTGGGTTGGTTCTGCTTCTGTGGATTCAATTAGCTGGGGATGTGGGTTGATTGGATCTATAGGTAAGGAGCCCACATATGCAACGACCACACTTTTAAGTTAGACCTGGATTTCCAATTGCAAGGTATTTGCCCCTAACCCCTGCATTGTTCAAAGGTCCACTTTAGTTCTCATTAATTTCCTCCAGATGGTTAAAAGGAGCCCACCGTCTTATCCAGTCTCCACTGTGACAACTTCACCACTCAATTTTCCTGAAGGTGTTGGTTTCAGATTGCTGTGTGCAAAAACAGAAAGGGCAGCTCTAAAACAAAGAGACGTCCTCACACGCACCCTCTTTGTCCTGCAGCTATCAACCCACGGGAAGTGGAAATTTCAAGTCCTGGTTCAGTCTCAGACATGTCTGCTCTTTGTCTTGTGAAGAAGCATAACTACCCACACTGTCACTAATCTAAGGGGGATTAACCATTGATTGGGAAAAGCTTTCTGGAAAAGGAGATCACAGGCCATTAATCTGGCAATAGATTAGCAGCAGTCTCGCCATCCCCCTGGCCTGGAGGTCCACAGCTTCCCTAAAATGCATACAGCTTGCCAGTGGCTAAGTTAGATGGGGAGAATCTAAGATTAGGAAAAAATACAACAGCTCAATATAATAAAGACTATGATACGTAGGCAAATACCCAGTAGATTGGGGTGTGTTTTTGCAGCACCAATCCCTGTGCCTGGATGAAGAGTCCTGGCTCCTTTAGTGAACTGGGTGAAGCTGAGCCCTGCCCAAGGAGTCTGAGAGGTCATCCAGATGAGGACTGAAAAGGAGGGCCATGATCGCCACCTCTGCACTGAGCTACAAACAGTCGCAGGAGAAGAGCAGCACTGCTGTTCTCAGCGCTGAGGACCCACAGGAGCAGTGAAGAGTTTAAATCCTGGATGCCATTTGGCTTTTGTAGGCAAAGCCTTTTGCTTTCATCCCAGGATTTCAAAGCACCTCACAGTCATTAATTAGTTGTAAGCAATTCAAGCCTGTCAACTTTTCACACCTAATCAAGGGCTGCTATATGTCACCCCAAGGGATCTAATCAATAACTTCTGTGTTCTCTCCCTGCCTTTATTCTTCTCCCAGGTCAGTTTTTATTGCAAGCCTACCCCCTCCCCTTTATTTTCATTTTACAATATTTAATTCTCTTACCCCTTTCTCATACCTCTTCATAGATTTCCTCTTTCTCATTTTCCCTTACTGGAGTAGGGGAGAGGAGGAGGAATTTGTCAACGGAAGTCCCTGAGTCCTAGGTGCTCACAGTGAAAGGTATCCTCCTGCCAGTCTCTGGTTATGAAGGAAAATAAAAAATATACCGCTCTGTGTCTGTAAATTGCTCAAGTCCTTCTCATGCCCTCTCTAAACACAAAGCTCCATTCCATTGGAATAAATCACTTGAAACAGGAATGAGCAATCTACTGCACATATTTTCTGTACCTTTCTAAGCCCATGCAGGCATCACTAATCGAGTACAGCATTCCCTCCCCTAAAAGATCCTCAGACGCAGAATTCCTCTCAAAAGGAAATAAGAAGCCCCTTTGCCATCTCTTACCTCACCCTACTCACAGCCTCTTTGTTTATGTTGTTATTAAGTTTATTTTTTTTTTTTTTTTTTTTTTAATAGAGGCATGTTTTATTTGTTTGTTTGTTTGTTTGTTTGTTTTGTTTATACATGCACTGGGTACAGTCAGAAGCGCGGGAGGGTGAGAGAATTCACCAGAGCCAGAGCGGGGAGCAGAGCAGGCAGAAGGACCGAAGTACACTGCTGAGGGGAGCAGCGGGCGGCAGGAGAGGTCTGCGCGCCATGTGGGACCCTCCTCTGGTGGCCGGGGAGCAGCCGGGGATCGAACCGGCGCCGCTGAGGCCGCGGGCAGCTTCGCAACCCAGCGCTCAACCGCTGCGCCACCGGGGAGGCCCTTAAGTTTAAATTTTACTATCACAGATATCTTTCTACAACAATGTGTGATATCTTTTAAGATAACTTTTAATACAAAATACTAATATTTTTATAAATTATGAAGTATAATCATAAAACAAATACTCATTAACTTACTAACCAAAAACAAGGCCCATAATATTACCAATAAATTGCATCTATCAAAAGGTTTCTCCCCATCCCACACCATTGCCTCCATTCATGAATTAACAAAAACCCTTGAGTTTTGTGTTTATCATACTCTTGTTCTCATATAAATTATATATATATATATATTTATGACATAGGTGCATACATATGCATTTATATGATTTTAGTGCACAGGCAGATATGTTTGTGTGTATTTGTGTGTCTATGTAAGTATATATATAATTTTATAACATTATATGTGTATTCTGAAATAATACACGTTTTAAGTTTGATTTGTTTTTGAACATTCTGTAGTAATACACATGATTTTGGCTTTTTTTTTAAGGATTTATTTATTTATACAAGCACTGAGTACAGTCAGAAGTGCAGGAGGGTGAGAGAATTCACCAGAGCCAGACCGGGGAACAAAACAGGCAGACTGAAAAAATACACTGCTAAGGGGAGCAGCAGGCACGGCAGGGGAGGTCTGTTGCGCCATGTGGGACCTTCGCCAGCGGGCCGGGGATCGAACCGGTGCTGCAGAGGCTGCGGGCAGCTTCACAGGCCAGCACTCAATCGCTGTGCCACCAGGAAAGGCCCAGTACACATGATTTTGGATATAGTAAGAGTAATGGTTCACATGTATAAAGTATTAGGTCAATGCTTTGAAATTTTTTCTGGGTATTTGTATTATTAGGATTTTCCAATCAGATTTGCTATGAAAATCCTTGAACATTTTTCATAGTTCAAACATGCAAGGCTATTTTTAAGGTACACACTTTATTTATTTATTTTTTTAATAGAGGCATGTTTTATTTATTTATTTGTTTGTTTGTTTGTTTTGTTTATACAAGCACTGGGTACAGTCAGAAGTGTGGGAGGGTGAGAGAATTCACCAGAGCCAGAGCGGGGAGCAGAGCAGGCAGAAGGACCGAGGTACACTGCTGAGGGGAGCAGTGGGCGGCAGGAGAGGTCTGCGCGCCATGTGGGACCCTCCTCCGGTAGCCGGGGAGCAGCCGGGGATCGAACCGGTGCTGCAGAGGCTGCGGGCAGCTTCGCAACCCAGTGCTCAACCGCTGCGCCACCGGGGAGGCCCTTAAGGTACACACTTTAGTGTAGAGTTGTTGAACTCCAGAATTTGTACTTTCAGTTTTGTCCTATATTTTTCTCTACTGGTTTACAATTTATACATTTTTATTTCTAGGATTCCAATGATACCTTTGGAAATTTAGCATATAATTAATCATTAAAGGTAATCAATATGTTAAATTCTCATAAGTAATGAAAGAATCTTTTAGAACAGCCATTGCCCTATCAACTTAAATACTGCTCTTGTCTGTTATTTAAACCTTGCCCCCTTTTTTTTTTACTTTTTTTATTTTATTATTTTATTTTAATTTTATATTTTTACATCATTTTTGCACAATGTGTGCATTTTCATCTTGGCAAGGTTGCTCTTGCCTGTTATTTAAACCTTGCCCTTTTAAACAC
Source organism: Talpa occidentalis (assembly GCF_014898055.3). Taxonomy (NCBI): domain Eukaryota; kingdom Metazoa; phylum Chordata; class Mammalia; order Eulipotyphla; family Talpidae; genus Talpa; species Talpa occidentalis. The sequence goes on from NW_023600993.1 coordinate 92,628,562, forward strand.
ACAAATTAAACTTTATTATTGTATGTAGAAAATCACTGTTCATATTTGTATGCATGTTTATAACTTACTTGCTTACTATTACATCTTACTTTAAAGATAGTCTTCTGCAATACTTTTTTCCTAAAGTGTATTCTTTTATCTATTTTCTTATTCATGATCTATCAGTGGTAAACTTTCTCAGTGTGTGTGTGTGTGTGTGTGTGTGTGTGTGAGTGTTCTCCAAAGTGTCTTTATTTCCTCTTCATCAGTAGGCTGAGGGAAATGCAATCACATGATCAAATTCTAAAGGCAAAAACAAAGGCAGAGCTCAATATTTAAACAAGAGAATAAGGTACAATAAAAATAATGCAATTTTAAATAAGAAAGGGTTAGGTTTAAGTTTTTCTTTTGCCTTGAATACATTTTTCAGTAATATTAATTTATGTGTGAAATAAACATATGGTGTTTATTTGCTAGTTGCTTGGCTCTGTCCTAGGTGTTCATGATTAAAAGTATAAAAAATGGTTTCTGGCTACAAAGAATTCAATGTATAAAGAGATTCAATCACATTGATCAGATAGATAAAGAATGATTTTTATAAGGGGAGTAATAGGGATATCTGTCATATGAGGATACCCATCTGGGTTCGGTGTGAAGAAAACTGGGGAAAGTTGGCTTCCTGGCGGGTGTGTGAGTAGGGTAGGGAAGTATTCCTAGAGCAAGAAGAAGAGTAAAGGAAATAAAATAAAACAAAGAGTCAAAATGAGAAAATATTAGAATGACATGTATAATTAATCATTAACTTGAGAGTGGGGGATAAGCTTGAGGTAGGAAGCTGTTAGAGATCAGGCTGGAGGGTTAAGCATGGACAAGGTCACAAAGGGTCATAGATTCTGTGCCAAAGTGTTTGGACTTTATCTCATGGGTCACAAAGGCTCATTACAGAGGTGAAATGGTAATGACAAGGTCATATTTGTGTTTCAGATGGTTGATTCCAGTCAGTGTGAAGAGGCCAGATGGGGGAGGAAGGAAGCAAGGTCTTGTCCCATCTGATTCTGAAACCATTTTATAGTCCAGGCTACAAGTGATGAAGCCTTAAAATGAATTGGTAATATTATTGCTGGGGAAAAATAAGAGTATAAATGAACAACCAAAAAAAGTAACTAAGAAACAAAATCTGCAAACATTACTACTAAAACCTTATGAGTGGTGAGTAAAGGGGAGAAGGAATAAAGAATAATCCACTGATATCTAACTCTGGTATTTAGGGGGGACTTCAACTTCACAGCAAAGGAGTAGATTGGGGTATCTTCCCATTGGGTTTTACATGTCACTGGACATTAAAGTTGGAAACCTTGAATATGAAATTCTTTTCTCCAAGTTTTGAATATTTGGGGGTTTGGGTTTTTGTTTTGTCTTGTCCTGTATATATATAAAGGAGGGAACCATAAAATTAGCCAAACTTAGGACACTGTAAGGGATTATCAGAGTTCTACATTGTTGGTCCAGGATTCCCCATGACAAACTCTCAATTGCAAAAGCCAAGCCTTAGTCTCCTTGAACTCTTAGAAACCAATGAGGCAAAGACGGGGGTATTTTGTTGACAAAGATAGACATAATATTTTTTTTTCCTCTCAAAGTCTCTAGTATCTGAGTATTGGAATTCATGTGACTTAGATTGTCCAATTTAAAGTCACTTCAATTACTTGCACTAGAGCCTACAAAGCATGTGCTTTATCAAATGGTTGCGCAGGCAGGAACTTGACCTGCAACTGTATCACCAGATTTCATGAGGAGTCTTTACCCAACTGTGTGTGGTCAATAAGATGGACAATGCACTGATATAAATGACTGCTTTGACATTCCCTGCAGAGCCTGTAGTTCCTTGTCACCAGGACAATGCAACCATTCTCTCTGAGACACAGAACACGTTCAGTTACTCAGTGACTGCATCATCTTTTCTCATGATCCCAGTGGGAGTTACCCAGCATCCCTTTTTGTTATATTGACTGTATCCTTATCAAACTTTACCTGTAAAGTTTCCTTTACCCAAAATTTCTTCCCACAGAGTTATTCAAGACTTAGAAAAAATGGGACCCTATCTCTTCTCTCGGGATAGGAACCCAAGTGTATACTCCCCAGATTTGTACTGTCATTGAAGTTTTATCTTTGAGAAAATCCCTATATCTCCAAGGTCACCCGTGAAAATGTTTTTCTGGTGGAACTAGATACAGCTCTTCCATCCTTCACCTTTTGCAATGGGACGGGGATTTGACGCCCTAACCAATGTTTTCTCAAACCACCTTCCAAACGAGTATTTATCCACCTAAATATTGTGCTTTGTTAAAAGTTCTGCTGAGAATTTGTGATTATTGGAGATTTTTACAGAGTACTTCATAAGCCATTACATAAAACACTAATTATCCAATATTTCTACCAGCAGGGTCTCTTGTACTGATTAAATTAACACTGAAAACTGCTAATATCATCGATTAAGAGTCCAAAGTGCTGTGTATCAGTAACAATTAAGACAACTTCATTTTAGGAAAAAGTTAAGTCTGTCCTTCCTTTATCCCAAGAGATTAATTATTTTTCCCCTCATAACTGAGGATCTCACCTGGGAATAAAGTCTTTTGTGATTTCTCCCTATTTTGGCTGCCCTTATGGAACCTAGTTTGGGGATGACAGTCTTTACTCTCAAGCCTAGCGTTAGATATTATTGAACCTGTTCAGCCCCCAACCCTGCCATTTAGCAGCTCTATAAATCTGAGGAAAGTATAACATTCTCTTGGGCTCATTTTACTTTTTTGTAGTGTTTTGATAAAAATAGTCTCCATTTTAGGAACTGTGTCCATCACTAGATGAGGACATCTCGCTCCAAGAGTTAGTTCTGAGGCTGGCACATAAGAAGAACAGAATAAATACTAATGATTATCACAATTGGCTGTGCTTTTCATGTTCATATGCTAATGATCAAAGATGCTGCAATAACTCTTCCTAAAATCCAAGAGGTAAAAGGGAAGATTCAGGGCACTGTCATAATGAAGCTGTAATGTTCGCTGAACATTGAAAGTGCCAATATGAGTATGATTTCAGAGATACTGCTCTGGTGGCCACTGTGCCTGGGTCTCTGCTCTCAGTAAAACATCCACCAGCAAATGAGCATGAGAATCCAGGGCCAGAGATTCCCCAAGCTGCTGTAGAAAAGGGAAAAAAAAGGTGGAGGTAACTTCTAGCCCAATCATTCTGAAAAATCCTCCTGTTCCTTTATGATTTTGTTCACAGTTATGGAGAGTTTTTGGGGGTGTTTTGTGAAAGTTTTTAAGAATTATTCTTGTAACCACATCAATAAAAATAATGATAATTATAATAATAATAAAAATAGTAATAAGCTAAGTCCAACCAATCACTCTTCTTGTACCAGTCACTGTGAAAAGAGACCCAATTAGCACATATTGTCTCCACATTATAGAGGTATTATAATTATCTTCAAGGAAGAATAATTAGCCCCATCCTACAGATGATAAAACAAATTCCAAGAATGACTTCTCCAAGGTCACACAGTACATGATCAAAATGGCTTCCTGACTCTAAACCCCAAGCTCTTAACCACCCTGTGCTCTACTTCCATGTGTCAAAACCCTCTTCCATCTTGTGGACATTCCTGGAAAACTCCCACATCCAGGGAATCCTGAGTACTAGTTCTCAGGCCACACTGATGCTCACAGTCTTGGTGGAGACTCAGTCACTCATGGGTCAACTGGGACTTTTCATAAAATCCCCAGCAGCCCCATTGCAAACCAGTGCCAATGATGACACAAACCATCCCTCAGACTGTTCAATCTAAGTACCCCACTCTTCACTCCTCTTGTAAGTTGTAAATTGTAAGTTGCTTATTTGAAAAAGTCACTTTGTAAGTTGCTTATTGAGAAAAGTCACTTTGTGCCTAGATGCTTGCTCCCTCTCATGTGGTCCTCTGTTCTTTCAGAGATCCTCTCTATGCCCCCTTCTATCAATCCCCATCAAACTTTTCCAATTCTTTTTCCACCAGAAACTCCAAGTGCCTCCTTCTAATCCAGCCTTTTCCCAAGTGACCTACTCCTGTGTACCCCAAACTCACCCCTTCCCTCAACATCTGCCCCCAAATCCTCCCCAAGGCTCACCTTCTCTGGATTCCCTTCCTACATCCCCTGATCCCACTCCAACCCAGGCTTCTCTGCCCTCCCCTCCCACATGCTCAGGCCCTAGAACTTAAGCACTCCATCTAATGGACCTTCTTACTTAGCCTCAATATTTGCTTTCCGATACATTGGATTTATAGAGTGTTTGCTTGAATTAAAATGAGAAATTTTAGAGCAAACCGAGGCTTCTCTGCTGCTAAGCTCCATCACGTACTTTAAATAAAGAAAGGGGGCAGTGTGTGTGGAAGGGAGCCTGATGCATCCACCTACTCCCTGAATTACCATTTCATCCCAGTCTGCTCCCCCTCAAGCCCAGCTGGTGCCTACCTGGCCCCCTCGCCTCCCCCAGCTGAGTTAACAAAGCAGTTACTGCTCATCCACAGAGCTCCCTCTAATCGACTCCCAGTGAAATAATATTTGCTTTCCATGCCTACTTTGAATCCCACTCACTTTGTTAAAAGATTGCCTCTGGCTGTCTCCGCTGGCCTAATCTAATAGTTTCTAGTTTGTACAAGCAAAGTGTTTTCAACCACCTATATAAATAACTTAAGCAGAAGAGGACACTGTGCGGTCCCTGCGCAGGACTATAGGACATGACAGATCCCCAAATGAGGCCTCCCCCAAGCTCCTAGGGGACAGCCCGCCTAATTGAGTGGCAGCAATTGCCATATGATATAGGGCTGAAAGAACAGTCTGTCTTCCTACAGAAAGGCTGATGGGAAAAGACATTCCTTTCTGTTTTCTCCAATGCAGGAGACCTTCCTTAGTGTCACTGTCCACCCTGTGCCCTTGCAAGCAGCTTGCATCCTAGAGCAGAAGAAACCAGAAAAAAGTAGGGAGAGCTAAGTGGAGCTGAATCAAGTTGTTTACTTTTCCCTGTAAAAGATTTAATGCCATCAAATTTATGTTTTAAAAGAATGTGGGAAAATGCACAAAGTCTACCATCTTCACTGTATTCAAGTATGAAGTTTCAGGAGTGTAACATCCATTCATACCCAATCCATCTCCAAAGTGCCAGCATTTTGCAGAAGTTGAAACGCTACCCATTAAACAGCAATACCCATTCTCATCTCCCCCAACCCAGCAAATGCCATTCTAAGTTCTGTTTCTATGACTATGACCCTCCAGGTAATTCAGAGAAGCAGAATCGTACAGAATTTGTCTCGCTGTGACTGGCTTATTGCAATGTGTATAAATTCCTCAAGGTTTAGCCATCAGGTCGCATGTGTCAGAATTTCCTCCCTTTATAAGGCTGAATAATGTTCCACTGTATGTTGGTGCCTCATTTTATTTATCCATTCATCTGTCAATGGACCCTTGATGACTTCTACCTTTTGACTATCGTGAATAACACTGCTCTGAATGGGGGTCTGCAACATCTCTTAGAGACCCTGTTTTCGGTTCTGTTGGGTAGTCAGAAATGGAATTGCTGGATCACATGGCTGTTCTATTTTTTACTTTTTGAGGAACTGTCACACTATTTTCCATGGTGGCTGTACCAGTTCCCCTTCCTACCAAAAGTAGACAAGCTTTCCAATTTCTCTAAATCCTCACTAACACTGGTCATTTTCTGCTTGTTGGTTTTGATAGTATCCATCCTGATAGATGTGATCAAGCTATTTTTTTAAGTATTTTTCTTTTCAGCTGAAATAAGAAAAATCAAAATCAGGTCAGGATGGGGATAGGGTTTCTGAGAGCAGTGAGGGGGCCTTCCCCACCTCCCTCTCTGGATTGTCATCTAAACAGAGGTTGGTAAACTGCAGCCCAGCAGCCTGCTTTGGTAAGCAAAGTCTTCTTGGAACAAAGTCATGCTCATTTATTTACTTGATGTCTGTGACTGCCATTCACACACAGGACAGGGTGGAAAAGTCACAGCAGAGACTGTATGTAGCTCACAAAGCCTAGAATATTTAACATCTGGCCCTTTGCAAGGAAGGTTTGCCAACCCCTGTTCCGAAACACACAGATCACATCATGGCCTCTCTTATCAGAATTCTGATAATTTCATCTTACCAGAGGATTAAGACAATCCTCTGCAATCTCAGCAGATGGAGCCCTCAACATCCTCACGTAGGTGTGTGGAGAGTAGGATGGTGGGGGGACATCAGTAAGTCCAGCTGAGGACAGGGGAGCAGAATTAGAGATCTTAGGAAATGCTGGTGGGAAAAAAATCGGTCTTGGAGGAAAGGGGTATCAAAGACTTCCTGGGGAATTAGAATGCGGGAGCTGGAGCTTGGGATTGCTGGACAAAGAATCAGGACTGGATAAGCAGAGGAAACAGGGCAGGCCCTTCAGGGTCAATGTATAGTGGCAGCAGGACTCTGTGCAGATTTGAAGGACTAGTGGTGGAGAGTGCAGGAGGCCTTTGGCCTTTACCTTGAGGATAGAAGAGTGTTCTGGGAGCTTTCTTGACCTATGAATTCAAGGTGATTCGCTTTTAGTTTTGGTCACCCTCCCACTTGAGAATCAAGAGAAAGTGATCAAACCTCCATACAACATTGTGGGACGTCTCAATCCTTTAGACACTCTTGGGTGGGGGGTTTAGGGATATCTTGACTTTTCCAAGCAGTTTGGACCCTCAGTTCCTGCTGTCACTGAACTAGTTTAGTTTGCATATTTTATATTCTGGAGGCTTTATCCATTTTTTTCCGCAAGGCAGCTTCCCCTTTGCACATTGCCACTCCCTCAATTATTTCACTACTCAAAACACCACGTACGCAAGGCAAATCTGAACAATAACAGTCCAATGCTCGTCTTAATAATAATAGCCATCAAGGCTTATGCCAGGAACTCCTCTAAGGATTTCACTTATTAGCTCACTTTTAAGAAGCTAGTGTGGATTGCAACACCAAAAAACAGCACCAAAAAACAACCCCAAAAAATCAGCTATCCCTGAACATTAGACAACGCACTCAATTTGTCAAGAGGAACTTAGCAAGTTGCATGCCTTGCATTTTTCCCTCAGTCTTTTCTATCCTCTTACATTTGCCCCTCTCCTTTCCCCTGTCTCAGTGACTCCCCCAAACGCTGTTATCTGCCAATTGAGAGAATCTTAATTCTTTTTGATTATCACATTCTCCTTTCAACCTCTTGCCTGGAGTCTTACCTTGCACATCTAAACCAAGACCTGTCAATCTGTCCCTCAATCCCCCAACACCGCTTCAAAGGGAGACTCAGGAACTAAAAGGATGGTGGGAAATGATTCCCTCTTCTCTCATAATACAAGCCTAAATGTCTTCAGGGTATGGAACATGCATTAGAGGCTAAAAGCAAGGACCCCACGATTTCTGTGTCATCATTTGGAAAACAGGCACTCAGCTTTCTGCAAGTGCTGTGGAGTCAAAGGAAAAAATGACAAAATGGCCAAGGAACTGATAGCTTGCTGTGCCCCAGGCCGATGCTATGGTCATCTGCCTTCAAGAAAACCCCACTAGCTGGGTACCATTATCTAAACAGTACAGGTGATGAAATTGAGGGTCGCAGGGGTTAAGCAACTTGTCCAAAGTCACATATTTAGTTAGCAAAATACAGAGATTTAAAGCTTTGCTCCTTTTACTGGATCATGCTGCTTAATCTAAGTGCAAAAGAAAGAAGAGATTGCTTAAAGGTTTAAAAGCAGGTTTTAATTTGCTGTCGCTGTCACTTATGACTCCTTAATTGCAAACACCAAAATCACTTATTCTCTATGTCTGATACATACCTCCCGTTACTCTCACCCCCCAGGCCTGAGGATATCAACCCTGCAGTGAGACTTCAGAGCAATAATTTGCAACATCTTTTCTTTTCTAATTTTCTTGTTAAAAAATCAATAAATGCTTAGTGATGCCATTAATAGAGTGAAAGAAGATTTCTTCCTATTATGAAAATTGATATTTGTAGCATTTATCACACATGCTTAATAAAAAAAGAAAGAAAGAGAAAAATAAACCACTGAATTCATGAAACCCTAAATATGTGAGTTTAGATGCCTAAAGCCAAAAGAGAGGATAATGCAATAAAGACTTCTAGTACTGGGATGAGAAAGACACATACTCAAGTCCTACCTGTACCTTCTCCCCGACAAAGGAATGTTCTTGAAGATTTGATGAATCGGGCCACATAGCTCAGGATCTGCTCCTGGTAGGCAGGAGAAGCCTCACTAGGGTTGGTTAGTCACAGATGCAAGTGGACTGCCCCTCCTTGTGACACTTCACTCCCTGGGGGTCTAGGGTGGCTCCCCTCCCATACACTCCAGTTCTACTTCTGCCTTAAGTTTTGCCCCACCTTACTCCCACCAGCAGCCAGTTTCAGACCCTCATCCTTCCTTCCCCAGTTCATCTATTTCCCCTAACTTGCCTTGTAACCTCAGGAAAATTCATTTCTTCTCTCTGCTTTACTATCCCTCCCTTTTTATATTTGTCATTTCATTACCCAGGAATAATTTGCTAAATTCCCAAGCATAACTTCTGACCTTCCTGAAACAAAGCCTCATTCAACAGGGGAGGTTTCAATTCCAGTTGTGAGCAAAGAAACACCTTTTGGGAATGATTTTTGTCGCCAAGTCCTAGGGAAATGCATGTCTTTGAACAAGACTTCAGAAATACAAGTGTACAACCAATGTGAGATGGTTCTGAAGGACCAAATTCTCCCTTTTATGAGGAGTCCTCCCAGCAACACCTGGAAAAGGCTTCACAGATGTTATAATTGGATCAACCAGCAGGGTCCATCCCGAATGGTCAGAACTAGGTGGACACTGAACAAGAAGAACCAGGTGAGATGAGCAGTCACAGCCTGTAAGATCCTGCACTCTACAGGAGACGGGAATAAATGGGACATGTTGCTGACCCTGGGCGGGGCGTGGGGATGGGGGTGGGGGGGTGAGTCAGCTGTTACACTTTCTCTCCTGCTTGGGTTAGAGAGAAACCTGACACTCTTCCTGGGAAGTTTCCCTTCTCACGCCCTGAAAACCATGACAAAGAGCCTCAAAGAGACCTGGATGCCCAGAAAAGACCCAATGCATGTTCTCCAGAGCACCAAGCAAGGGAGAATGAGTCTTCTTTCATGGCCTGTGCCTCCACGAGGAGGGCACTACTGAGGTAGCATCTAGACACCCTCTGGAACAAGTCACAAGACACCTGCCTTCTTGGCCTTCAGAATCCTGTTTCAAAGTAGCCAGGAGTAGGGGGGAGGGTAAGAAAACATCACCCAGTCCCACTTCAAGGAATGCCAGGGAGGCATCCATATCTGTAATACTGAGATGTAATAATATATCTATATTATAATATAATAATATAATGTATATATTACAATATTATATATATAAATGGTTTTCATCCTTGTTTTCAGCAACAACAATCCTTAAACTCTTATAATGGAGATGAGTAATATGGGTAAAATGGGCATCTTTGTTCTAATATTTGGTTTTAGTGTCTGGTTCCTGACTCTAGAGCTCCTACGACCTTTTGGTTCTCCAGAACACTGATAGAACCTTTTTGTATGCTAATGCTATGAAAGGTGACTGGGGGGACACTCAATAGCTTCAGGATGGGAACTGGACCAAAAAGACCAAAGCATGAATAAAGGGTTGGAACTTGCAGCCTCACCATTGGCCTCTAGGAAGGGGAGCGCTGAAGATGGAGTTAAACTCCAGTGGTCAATGATTTCATCAGTCATGCCAATGTCATGGAACTTTCCTGTGTAATGGAACCCTGAACAATGGTGGGGCCCTGAGAACTTCTGGGTTGGTTGGTGAACACATCAAGGTTCTGGGAGGGCTGTGCTCCCAGAGAGAGAACATTGGGCATCCCATGTTCCTCCCCTGATGCCCTGTCCTATGCATCTATTCCATTTGACTGTTCCTGGGCTGTATCTTTTATAAACTGATAATAAGATGTAAACAGTTTTTCTAAGTTATTTAGCAATTGATTAAACCCAAGGAAGATGTAGTAGAAATCCTTATGACTTTATAGCTGGGCAGTCAGAGACATGGGTGACCAGTGTGATTGGCATCTGAAACAGAGGCAGTCTGTGGGACTGATCCCTGACCTTGTGAGGTCTGTGATAACTCTGTTAGTGTCAGAATTTAATGAAATTATAGAACACCTTATTGGCATCTGGAGAGCTGGAGAATTGTTTAGTGTTGGGAGAAAATCTCACACAGAAGTGGTGTAAAACAGACAGCAGTATTAATGTCTAGGAAGCTAGATTCTGGAAAACCACCATGCAGCATTAGCAAGCCCTGTCCCCCCCAGCAGCACCTACCACAAATTCCCAGCATGTAGGAGGAACTTGTTCCTCTACATCTTTCACAGGATGAAATGAAAACAACAAACTGCCAAATGTTCTCTGCAAGGACAGAGAGGAAAGGCAAGCCCCGGGACGGTCATCATTAAGCAAGGCCTTGGGAGTGTGGAGGGCCACATACACGTGTCGTGCAAATGAGGGTGGGCACCCAAGAAAGAGGGCACCTTTGGAGAACTGCCGTGAACTGGCTGAAGTGGGACCCAGCATCTGTACCTCCCTCCCCCTCCATCATGGAGCAAGAAATTCCAACAAAACTGCAAAATGGTTGTTGCATCCTCCTGAGCACTCTTCCCAGAAGGTCACATGGACAGAATTCCACTGCATGTAGACAAAGAAAAGGAGAGTGTTTACTTTTCTTCTGAAAAAGCAGATTTTGGTGATCTGTCCAAAGGATTGTTGTTAAGGGAGTCCTTTGACCTGCTGGCAAATGGGGGACACTGGGGAGTGAAAACTTTCTATGCAAATTGGGGTTTTATTAAAGCCATTTAGCCTCTGCATTCTGGGTCCCTCTTTTCACCCTCCTTGGCATCTCTAAAAGAGTTAGCAGGAATATAAAGCTGTTATCCCAGTCTAATTGGCTTCATAGATATCTTTGGGGACTTGACTCCAACAGCAAGAGAAACAAAAGCAAAAATAAACAAATGGGGCTATATCACACTAAAAAGCTTCTACACAGTGAAAGAAATTATCATTAAAACAAAAGGGCACCCCACTGAATGAGAGAAAATATTTGCACATCATACATCCAACAAGGGACTAATATCCAAAATCTACAAAGAACTCATACAAGTCAACAACAAGAAGAACAAAAACCAATTAACCCAATCCACAACCAGGCAGAGAGCTAAACAGACACTTCTCCAGAGAAGTCTGGATATAGATAGCCAACCAGCACATGAAAAATGCTCATCATCATTTATCAGAAGAGAAATGCAAATCGAAACCACAATGAGATATCACATCACACCTGTGAGAATGGGCCATCTCAAAAAGACCAGAAAGATCAAGTGTTGGTGAGAGTGTGAAGAATAATGGACCCTTGTTTACTTGGTGGGAACATAGACTAGTGTCTGTATTTGTGTGTGTGTGTGTGTGTGTGTGTGTATGTGTATGTCTAGTGCAAGCATGCACAGAGCAGGGTCACTGTAGATTCAAGCAGATGAATAAAGAGAGTCTGGGAGCCCTCAAGAGATTTTCCAGGCCTTTAAAGCTCTCAGGGAACCAGGTACACAGGCACACCAGGCAGGGAGGCTGGCATGCAAGGAGGCAGGCCCAGGCCAGGCAGGGATCTGGGAGGAAGGCAGGCAACTGGAGCCTCTCATGCCCCATGATTCTCCATTCTTTCCCTCTGGCCTTTCTCTGACGTTTTCAGTCTCATGTCATCTCATGGTCTTGCCTCAGAGTGGTCCTCCCATACCAGTGTTGCCACTGCTGCCTTTAACCCTCTCCTACTGGCACAGAGGTGAGCACTTACACATGTGCACACCCAGTGCACTTTGGGCCCAGGTGTCCACAATCATAAGCATACGTGTCCCTCAGTCTCACTTCTTGGCCCCAGGATCCACACTAGTGGCAGAAAGGTGTAAAAAGTATGATAACTTATTTACCTACAGTGTGCACCAAGTGATTTGGAGAGGAAAATTCTAATGTAAAAGATGTGTGCACAATGGAGGAGGAAGAGACAGAGTCATCATGCTTTATTTCATATCCATATGTGAACTTTGACCATGAAATCACTGAGCTTTGTAGGCTTCATGCTCTACCCCACCATCTTCTCAGGAATGCAATACTTGTCAAATGCTTAGGCCCCAGATTTGCCCGAAGTTTAAATAGTCACATCATATGACATTTATGGGACACTGAGGGTAATGAATTCACTTATAGTCAGCATATTATTAAGTGTCTATAGTGCTAGACCCCATGCTAGGTGCTGGGAATGCAAAGAAGATTATAGGGTTTTAGAGACAGGTTCGAGTTCAGTCTCAACTAATGCACTTTATTAACTGTATGACTTTGAGCAATCAATGTATTTTTCTTAGCATTTTGCTTCATCTGCAAATGAGAGGCAATACCTAAAACACAGTGTTAAGAAATAGATGATTGCAATATCTACATTGGTAACTAGACTTCAATAAATGTTGAAGAGTAATAGGCAATACCACCACCAGCATCACCATTCTTGGCTTCATCATCATTATCATTTCCATTACTACTGACTTCTGAGGTTTCTTCTTTCACACAGGATACATATTAACAGAAGCTTCTAGGGAACTGCAAAAGTCTCAGACCCCAGATCTTAACATGACTTGTCCTTAGCTTTTCAGGTCATAGTTCATTCAACCCACGTTGGAAGGATTTCCCTGTCCCTCCATTGACTTGCTTCATTTTCTTCCTTGTACAAGTCATTTTCTGAAATTATCCTTTATGCTTTTTGCTTGTTTGTTTGCCTCTGTAGAAGAGTAACTTTATTTTTGCTTTATTTTTCCCTGGAATCAAAAACCGATGTTATTTTCTATGTCTAAAACAGTGCCTGACACCAAGAATGTGCTCGGTGTGTGTTAAATGAATAGGTGAGTGGATGAATAAATGAATGAATTAATAAGATGAACGCAGTCATCATTGTACAAGACTTCACAGAGCAGACAGCATTTGATCAGAGAGATTGACAGTTTTCAGCTAAAGAGCATTTCAGGTAGGAGCAAAAGCAGAAAATTATGACTGTGTCATGTGAAACTACCCAGGATGGTCAACCTTGTTCCCAATCACCCTAGCATATGCTGCTGAAATTCCACACTTGTTCTGGGAATGAATGATGAAGAGATAACACCCCAAATTTATGACTCTGTGTAATCCTCTTCAGTCTTCCAGAGGCATAGGACTGGCACTCATTTGCATTTAAATGGTCATAATTTTTTAATCATAGATAAATGCCATTCTGTTTGCTTGTCCTTGTGCCTCCCTTGATGGAGAAACAAGAGTGACTTATGATTCATACGTAGCAGCAATTAAAACACATATACACAGAGCACTTCTTTGCTCCCTGCATCTCTCTTCCTTAAATTCTTTCTCCAGCTTTCCTTTTTCCACCCCTGAGTGGCAAGTGGCAAAGAGAATCCCATCTTGGTTGAAATGTAGTGGTTGTAAGTGAGATCTCTGAATTCAAATGGTTTTCTTTTTAACACTAGGTCCTTCATTACTTTCTGTGCAATTTTGGAAAAGTCCCTTTACCTCTCTGTGCTCCATCTTGATCACTTGTAGTGTAGATAAAATATAAATCACAAAGGTTTCTCGTAAAGATTAAAGAAAGTGATACACCTAAAGTACTAACATAAAGAAAGCCCCCAAAATGAAGCCTATCATTATCATTTCATTATTATTACCATATTGGATGAAGATAAATAAATAAATGGCTCAATTCAAATTAGCAAGAAAAATAAAAGGTTTTACTCTTATCACAGAAGAAGAAGAAATAAAACCATTATATTGGAGTGCTGATTCAGATTGGACCTCGATGTTGCTTATATTGAGAAAGTCTATATTAAGTCCTTAGAGCAATCTTTATTTAGAAAACAGCTTGGCTAAGACTCAAGTGAAGATCTGGTCCCTAAATATTACTAACAATTAACTCCAAGAACTATACCAGCACAAGAGAAATCCACTATCAGTGGAGAGAAATACTAGTTTTAAAGACAATTTAACACTCGGTTTCTCAGAAACCCTCTTCTGAGATAATCTGTGGAAAAAGGGGTGGAGTGGGTGTAGGGTGGGATAGATACTTTCTGGGTCCCTCTTGCAAATGTTTTCCCTGCTTTATCTCATCTTATTCTCACACAATTCTATGAGGCAAGAGTTATTACTCTCATTTGCAGATGAGAAATCTGAGGCTTAACAAGGTTAAGTAATTTGCTCACAACTGATGAGAGAGAGTGTAGATTTGATGACAGGCTGCCAGAATACCTTCCTTTGTAGCAAGCTCCCTATTTCTCCTAGAGATGGAAAGTGTGCTTATTTATTAGACCCAGTTTGGGACACCTTTTCACCAGAAATTATCTCCTAACAATCTAGAAGCATTTACCTGACTATATACCTGCCTTTGCCAGTGTGAATCCCACCAGCACCAAGAACTCAACATGACCAAGAATCAACCACCACTCCCCCTTCCTACCTACATTCTCACCATACCCTTGTGCCCTTTGCATGTTTTACAAAGCATTGTTTGTTACCAGGAGTTACCCTAGAATCCTCCCTTCATTCATTTCTCAATATTCCATAAGTCACTTAGTCTCAGCTACACTCCCTTGAAAGGTATGTCAAATTAGCCCCTGCTCCAGCATCACACATCAATCTGTAACCTCTTACCTGAAGCAGATAGCTACAGCATCCTCCCTGATGTGTATATCCTGGGTATTTCTATTCCTTTTTGCTCTACCAGGGTTGTTATCATAAAAACAAATATAACTCATGCTACTCCCATGTTCAAAAACCTTTAACGATTCTCCACCGTCTAGATATTAAAATGCAAACACCATAGCAAGGCATCTACAATATCACTAAACACTATACTCTGTGCTCGTCTCATCTCAACTCCCACCAACCACCATTGAGATGTCTAAGAATTTCTCTACAATATAATGCCTTTTCATTCCTCGATGTTTTTCCTATTTAAAATAATTCCTTCGCCAATATCTTGTCTAGTATGTAATATTAAATGTAATATCTATATTACCCAGATTCCCTGGACAAATTCATTCCTCTCCTGAAGATTTCACACATATTCTTAAGCCATGATAATTCTTTCCCACACCTCCCTCCTTTAGTATAATATAAGCCATGAGTTTCTTAGAGATAAACACTATTTCTCATTCTTCTTTGTCTTTTTAGCATCTAGCCCGAGAATTTTTACACAGTGAGAATTATAATGCAGAAACCACTTTGCATGTTCACATTAAACATATCATAAACATATTTCCATCAAACTATGCAGTCTCCCTAATTATCTTTATAATTGCTGCATAATATTTCCCCCTGTTGATGTGCTATAATTACTTAAACATTCAATTCAAGTCATTAAACTCAACAGACATTTGCCAGTACCTAACTTGTATCAGGTACTGTGCTACATGCTGGAGACACCAAGAAAAAGAAGTTATGGCTTGTGTCCCCAAAGACCTCACCTTCTAGTGTAGACAACATCAGGTAATGGGTGCAGAAATAGGATTTCAACACCATTCTGATTCTAATCCTAACCTCCCACTGTATCTCTTTTCAGCTGGTGAATTGCTACTCATCCAACAATGCTTGCCTTTAGCCAACTCTATAGTCTTGGTTGGTCTTTTTATTCAGCACATATGCATTTATGGAGCTAGGTTAGACTAGCTGATTTTCTCCCACCCACATTTCCCTTTAGTCTGATAACTTTACCAAGTGTGATTTTTTTTTTTTACTTTTACAAGATGAGTTGACTAAGATGAGTTTTCATCCTTTGTTCCTGTTCTCTGTAATAATTGCAATGCTTAAAAAAATACCTTAATTCTAGAGCAAATTCCTGGTAAATATTAGGTTCTGAAAAGATATTGAATGAATAAATGATCAACTAAAGGCTAACTGCATGAGTTGGCTGTGTGGAAAGTAGAGAAGAATTAGTAGAATCTGAAAGGCAGTGGAAGGTTACACAATACATTTGCAAAAGTTAAAAAAAAAAATTACCCAAATTAGTATCTTGGTACCATGCCAGAGGCATTGCTGCTGACAGAATCAATAGAACCAAGTTTATCCAGAGCTATGAAACCAACCCTACCCTTTGACACACCCTTTAATTTAAAAAAACTCTTTCAAAAGAGAGAAAACAACAGATATTATATGCACTATTTTCTACATTAATAAAAGTCTGGAAACAATCAAAAATGTCCACCAATAGGGAGTGGTTTAAAAAATTACAATATGTAAATTGGAAGGAGTATTATGAAGTCATTAAAATGGTAATTAGAAAGATTATGTAGCCACATGGAAAAACATTTACCATATAATATTAAGTGGAAGAAAAAACAGAATGCAAAATTGAATCTAGGCCATCACTGCAATTATGTAAAAATGTGTGCACATAAATCAAGACACCAGGGGCAGAACCACACATGTGACCAACTGTTTTAGCTATTGTATTTTTCTTTTAAAATTATCCTTCATTTGATGTAATGTGTATTCCCTAGCCCAGTCTATGCTCTATGCTCTCCATCCTCTAGGAGGAGCTCAAGACTTCCTCTACCCCCGCCTCCTCTATCCACCTTGGGAAGATAGAGAAGGTCTCCAGCAAAAGCCAAAAGCACAATGAAGTGTGGCGGCCTGGGCTTCTGGTGGATGACTTAGAGGGATTATGACTAGAGCTGCACTGGAGCAAACGTTCCCTGGCCCTTTATTCTCTTGGTCTTTTCTGTTCACATCCCTGTCTTCCTCACTGGACTCTCTTGCCATCTTGGCTTTTTTCTTTTCTGGTCATATGTAGATTTCTTTTGCTCCTCTCTTTGGCCACTGCATTAACAGGGGTCTAAAGAGTCTTTCATCTGGGAAACCAGGACTGCCCAGAGCTCCCCTTTTAAAAAGTGCAGAAATTATCCTGTAGTTATATTTCTTGAGCTCAAAAGCTGTAAATTTGTGATCCATAAATTCTAATGAAACAAAACAAAGCTAAATAGGAAACTAAGTTTCCAACAATGGAATACTAGTTAAATAATCCAAACTCCATCTTTGCAATTAAATACTAGGAACTTATTTTTAAAAATAAGACATGCAAATGGGTTAATAAAGTTCTCCAAAATATAGTGTTCAGTTGCAGGAAGACAGAGTAATGTATGAACTGCATGTGTAAATTATCTTCTTGACTATGAGAAACATTTTACTGTATATGCTAGAGGGAGGAAGCTCAGAAAATGTAAAAATATGTAAGAAACTAATGATAATAGTCACTGAGGAGGGATAGAAATATAGGAAGGACAGAGACTTTTAGTTAGTAGCCCATATTCCTTCATATTATTTTATGTATTTGCCCTGTGCACATGTTAGTTTTTAATTTATCTTTTTTTAAGTGAGATTAGAATAGGAACTAAGGAAAAGGAGGCTGATTGAGAATCAGAAGATTCTAGTATCTATACTATGTACCTATAATAAGAAACTCTCATATCTCCCAAATATATTCCTGCCCAGTTCACCAGAAAGAGAAACAGAGATTTGGGTTCAAAGCTAGAATATCCAAACCATCACTATTGATTATTACTACTGCCATTAACAATACTATTAACACTAATAATAATAAATGTGATAGCAAAAATAACTTTAAGACAATAAAAACATTTAGTAATCATGCAATAAAAATGGAGGGAGGCAAAGCAAATATGAGTAAATATCTGAAGTTCAATGCTTAAAGGGAACTATAAAATATTTTACTTTTTTAAAAAATACCAGAGTAGAAATTTCAGAGTTCTATTTTAACTACATCTCATTTTGACCAGGACAAAGGAAATGGAAAGTCCATTTAAAATAGCACAGAGCTAAGTCCCTGCTTGTGGTTTCAAATGGGCTTCCTAATAAACTGTGACCCATTACAAATGGCTTGAGCTGCCTTTGAGCTTCAAAATGTGCTTTTCTCAGATGTCCTTTCTTCTTAGATTTTGAACCCCTTTTGCTCTTTTTCTCCATGAGATTTCAAAGTCCATTGATTTTGTTGTTTTAAAATATTGCTTCTGAATAGGGAGGTCGGGAGTGAGGACTGACGATGGAAGCCGTAGGCTGAGGGGCAAGTGCAGATCCATCACCAACAAGGCCAGGCCTGATGTAGCCTTGGCCTTGAGCAGTACCCAGCCTAATCTCTTTTCCATGTGTAGCCTCATTACAGAACCATGGCTTCTCAGACTTCCTGCGGCAGAAGGCATTCCACTGAGGACCCAAATCCTGTTCCTCTAGCTGCATTCAGTTATTAGAAGATAATGGAAATGTGAAAAACACTCATATACCCACCAGGGATGCTTCACTAAGACTGTCACAGCCAGAAGCTGTGATGTCCTCACACCGGTTCCTCTCCAAGCACATGTGGCCTAGCAGGTCTCACTGTCACCTTGAGGGAAGAATGTGGCATGGAACCAAAGCTAGCTTAGGGATTTCCTTCTTTTATGGCCTACAAATTCCTCTCCTACACCCTGTCTGTATGGAAGACAGATTAGAGGGTGCTGGTTCTCTGGTCCTGATGAGTCAGTCCACCCAGCATCACCACTCCTTGGCCCCTGGAGCTTTTCTTACAGATGTGCTGACATGTGGTTCCATATAGTGATTGATCCTTGATCTCCTTCACAACAGGATTGGCTTCTGAATCTAACTGGTCAAGGAAAAAAATGGTTCTAGTAACATGGGAGAAGTCCTCACCTTTCAGTCTCTTGTTTAGAATCCAGAGCATCTCCCCATAATAACACTATTGCAAATGGATGGACTGAACCCCAACAAAACTCAAAAGAGCATTCTGAGTTACTGTATTATGTAAATGCATCGTTCCGTGTAAACAGCAAACCAGTGACCAGACAGCCACCTTCAGATGATCTAATAATCAGTGTGTGCTGAAACAAAATATTGAATTGCAGTGTTCTTTTCTGCAAAAATGGGGTTAATAACACTGACTCTCTGGGGTCACTAAGGAAATTCAATAATGTGCAAGAAAGTGCTTTGGACAGTAGGTAGCTGTGCACCTATGGTACATTACCCCCACAGCTGCCTCTTCCAATTCCAAAGGTACCAGAAAGTCAGAAATCATCTGAACTTGAGAGCTTCACAAATCACTAACAAAAAGTCAGCATTAAGAATCAATTTTTGTGTGTTTGAACAAATTTGCCGTAATGCCTTGCAAGCATCTAATGCCAGCTGACTTGCCACTGAGCTCACCCCAGATAAGGGTTTGCAAATCTCCATTTATGAAATTAACTTACAGCTAACTTACTTTGGAAGGGAGCTCCCTTTGCTTTCAAATGAATGTATTGAGAATAATTGCTGTGTTTCCATTTCCATTATTCTGCAATTCTACAGACAAGTGATGGGGCTAACTTCTTACCTACACGTTATATATGTAGGGTATAACTGGACATCATCCTTGTTCCAGGCATTACTAGATCTGTAATCTGGGGCAATAAATCCAATGTCTCTGAGGTTCAACTTCCATATAAGAGAAATAAGAATATTCATGTTTTCTACCAAGTTCTGTTGGTGATTATTATTATTTTTTATTATAATCTATCACTTTATGAAACTTTCCTTTGTGTATTTTCAGCACCATGAAGACTGACTCCTATCTCTGTCTGATCATTCTCCTTTGCCTTTGGTACCAAAATTAATAGCAAATAGAACTGTAAACATTGAAGGTAGCTCTTTAAAACCAGTGTAATACCTATAAGCACACCCCATGGAGTAGACTTAATGAACATATGTTAAACAGGTTAATGAAGTCAAATCATCTAATCAGTGTTTTGAATTATCACTAGAATATATTGGCAAATGGCCATCTGATCTGTATTTGGAGGCCCTTAGAAAGACAGTTTTCTAAAGGGTTCTTTAGAAAGGGTTCTTTCTAAAGCTTCTTTAGAAAGACAAAACAAGCTTAATTGCACCTACGATGGGTTATCAGATATGTGAATTATGAAGCCACTTTCCATCCTACACCCCAAGCAGGGTGCATGTATTGATCAGTCCCCACAATTCCTAGCTCCCACCCAATGACCAAAAAATATGAATCCTCTTCCAAACTTCCAAACTCTGATATGTCTGATTTATACTGAACCATCTCCCTTCTCTCTTCCTCTCTCCCTCCTTCCCTCTCTCTGTCTTTCCTTCTCTCTCCTTCTCTCTCCCCTTGATTGTGGTTATATCCTAATAACCAGGCAAAAAGTCTGACTGCTCTCCTACATAAGGTTGCTTCTGAAGACCACAGAAAGCTCAGTTTTTCAAATTCACCCACAGTATGAAACACTCCTTTGCAACCAGCACGAAAACTCCAGAGACGTGAGTAAGAAATAGAGGAGTTCCTTGCAATGTATTCATGAAGAGGGTTGAGGAAAGGCCTTTTAGTTTCTGAGCTATTATTAAAATAAATATCATTGGCTAAAAGACCAGAAAAGTTTGGGAACCACTCAGGCAAATGACACTTTCCCAACTCCACCATATCATCACTAATTGGATATTCTAGCACTTTCTGTGTCATTTTATAAAAATGTTTCAAGACCAAACGATAGAGTGTCCAAACAAGCATATCACAGATGCTCATTCTGGCTGGTTCTTAGGAAACACTTCCAACAAAATAGCAGTGGATTTTTCTTTCTTCCAGTCCCTGTATGCTCTTTCATCTTTTCTCTCTCTCTCTCTCTCTCTCTCTCTCTCTCTCTCTCTCTCTCTCTCTCTCTCTCTCTCTCTCTCTCTCTCTCTCTCTCTTTTTCTGAAGAGGAGACAGGAAGGCTTCACTGGGCCTAGGAATCATGAAACCACCACTTGAAGCACTCATGGTTCCGGGTTTAAGTGTAAAGTCCGGAGGGTTTCACTTGAATTTGGTTTGGATTCAACACCTCCCCTGAGGAGCATAAAATTCCAAAGGTCATATTTGTAGCTTTGCTTCGGGTTCTGTCGGGATTTTTTATAAAAGGTGACACAAAATCATGAGCTTGAAATTTGTCAGGAATTTGGGGCAAAAAGTTGGATCCTCAAGATTTCTGAAAAGCAGGTACTGCTGTTAAATGAAGGATCACAACTCCTGGAAGAAATGATCTTGACTTGACTGCTGAGACACAAGGAGTCTTTATGAAATTGCTGAAGGAAAAATAAGAGGTGTCTAAAAGTTTGGTCCACACCAACCACTTAAATCTGCTTGGGAAGCCCAAGCCTTCTTGCCTACCGAAGAAAAGCAATTACATTCATTGTTGCATCAGCCTCGCTGGAATTTTTTAAGGAGACAGATAGTCAGTCATGAGAGGATAAATCAGCTACACAAAGCACTTCCTGCCCAGCACTGATTGTGGTTCTGCCATGTGTCTCTGTTTCCTATTTATATGAAGATGAGTTTGTGCACATGTAGTGGCTTAAAGTAACACAAATGATGGGCCTCCCTAGTGGCGCGGGGGTTAAAATCTCAGCGCTATCAAGCTATCGCCAGCCGCTGCAGCATGAGTTCAACCCCTGGCCCGCTGCCCCCTCAGCAGTGTATTTCAGTGGATCCACCTGTTCTGCTCCCTACTCTGTCTCCACCCCTCTGGCCTACACCCCAGTTCTATGCATAAATAAATAGAAATAAATCTTAGAAAAATTAATTAACACAAATGGGTTATCCTACAGTTCTGGAGGCTACCATCTGAAATGGGTCTCCAGGGCTAAACTCCAGGTGTTGACAATACTGCATTCCTTCTGGAGGCTCTAGAAGAAGATCCGTTTCCTCACCTTTTTAGCTCTAGAAGTGGCCTGAATTCATGGGCTGATGGCCCCTCCTTTCACCTGCAAACCCAGCAGTATAGCATCTCTCCAGGCTTCCCTCTTCTTCCACATCAAAGGACCTCTCCAGGGGCACCCAGATAACCCAGGGTAACCTCCCATTACCTTTGCAAAGTCTCTCTTGCCCTGTCAGGTAATATAGGTGTAGCTATGTTTCAGAGATGAAAATATCCTGAGGGGCCATTATTCTTTCCAGCATAGATGCTGAGGCAAAATTATGAGCTGGATCTAGATCTAGGAATAAACAGGGCAGTGAAGGTGTAGAGCCATAGGGGAGAGCCATGGGGGAGAGCCCATGGGGGAGAGCCTGCTTTTTTGCCAGACCTAATACTTTGTCATCAGATACTCCAAGAAAAGAAAGGAAGAGGTGTCCCATTTTCAAGATATGGAAACCGGGACTCAGGGAATTTGCCATGACATTTCTAAGACACACAGTTATTCTGAGACCAATATCCAAGCTCTTTCCACAGCTCCATGCCACAGGTTTCACCACAAGCATCAGAGGGTAGATGTGTTTGGAGAGGTTTTATGACTCAGAGTCAAGACTGGGCACAAATATTAACTTACAGTTGGTGACTTCTCAAAGCTAAAGGTTGACATTTTTTGATGTTATTCCTCAAAGGTGAGACTTACTTCATGAAAAAGTTTTTTTTTTTTTCTTTAGTGGGAACTAAATGAAAACATTCTTGTATTTTTGGCTGAGCCAAAAGAAATGCTGTTTTCAAAGAGTAAGTAGTTTTCACCTGTGAATAATATATTACATTTCAGGGCTTTAGAAGAGGTTTTAAGGACTATCCAAAAAAATCAAAAGGTAAAACATTTCTATATAGAAAATTATTTTTAAATCTTTTAAATAAAAGGTTAGTCAGGGGTGAGAGAAGCAGTGGAGAATTAAATAGCTGGTATCCTATTCCCCGTCTTGTATTTCTGAGCCAAATTGTATTGAGTTTTTAAAGAAAGAGACTTGGCATTTCCACAAAATTTGGAAGAGAGAGAAGAAAACATCTCATAGAAATGCTGTGAGGATAAATCATGCGTTGGGACAGCTGGCTAGAGAGCAGTCTCCTACCTCCACCCCAAATTAGTCTAAGAGGTTTTCTTTGAAATAAAGTGGCCTTTGAAATTCTGAATTATTAGAGTAACTCAAATTATATATTTAGAATTCTGAGTAAGGCCAACAATAGTTTCAGCCTCTTTTTTTTTTTTTTCATTTTTCTATCATGAAATATGATCTTCTACCTGGCTCTAGAGGGGCAAGGTGGACACCATTTTTTAAAACCTTATTCTGCGTTAAAAGCTTTACATATCATTTGAATACTAAGTTATGATTTGAATATGTGGTAAAGGCATCTCACTTCTGAAAGTTATGGCCCAGTATATAAATAAATGAATAACTGATTTCAATAGTAAGACTAAACGGACCAGGTCCACCTGGCTTGTTACATTAACCAGGACATTCATTTTAATCCAAGGATCAAATACAAATCTCAGATAAAGGAGTATACATTTTTTAGGTGAATTTGGAGAGAGAAAGAGAGAGAGACAGAGATCGCTGATGCCTCTTCCTCTTCTTATAGGGACACCAGACCTATCAAATTAGGGTTCCACCTTTAGTGACTCATTTTACCTTAATTACCTCAAATAAAATACTGTAGCCTCCTCCAAGAATAGCCACACTGTGGTTAGGACTTCAATAGATGAAATTATGAATTTTGAAGGGATGCAATATTGATATATCTATCTGTAGATATAGAGGTAGATGTGTGTATGCAACTAATATATATATATATATATATGTAACTACTTACATATATTATTTATGTATTATTGCATACATTTTATTTATTATTAATATTATATATTATATATGTTAATATATAATTACTTAGTTATATAAACTAATTAACCAATATAAAGTTTTTTATTATGGATGTATATGGTCCTTTACATATATATTTATTGACCTCAAACAAAAGCAATCAGTGGGCCTCCTTGGTGCCACAGGGTTAAAGTCTCAGCACTATCAAGCCATCACCAGCCACTGTAGCATAAGTTCAACTCCTGGCCAAGGAGCTAATCCACATGGCACAGCAGAACTCTCCTGTCTCACCCGCTGCTCCCCTCAGCAGTGTATTTCAGTCAGTCTACCTGTTCTGCTCCCCACTTTATCTCTGGTGAATCCTCTCATCCCCCGCACCTCTGGCCTGTACCCCAGGTCTTGTATGCATAAATAAAAATAAATCTTTTAAAAAAAGAAAAGAGTAATCAGTTGTTCCAACAAAAAAGCACATTATAGTCATGGTGAGCCCCCACCTCCCCAAGTCCAAGGCTAACATCTTTTATAATCCCGGGTAAAGGTAGAAATCCTCCTTGGTTCGCCTAGAAGATGACATAGATCACCTCCCATGGGAGAAGTCAGGCCTGCTGGGTCCTGGAGCATGGTGTTGGCACTGTCTTACCAGCCTCCCAGCCTTATTTAAATACAGTTTCTGTGTACTAATGTTTGATATATAACATATTTTATATAAATATATATAGAGAGACATAGATAAAATAAACTATATAGGCTAGCTAGCTTGGACATCCTCCCATAAAATTTTTCCATGACAATAACACTGTTGTTTGGTTGTTTTACTTAAAATGTTCTGTGAGATGTGACTAATACGACTATTTCATGGAGTCCTTATGAAGATTAAGTAACACAATGTATTTGAAATAAGTTTCGCTTGCTGATCCCTACTGCTCTTAACGATTCAGGTCAAGTGAACCCTCTTCCAGCAGTTTCTCCTGAGCCACGCCCACTCACTGGCCTCGCCACATTGGGCTAGCACCTCACAGCACACTGCCCTTCCCCTTGCATACACTGTACAGGGCTTCATTATCTCGCTAGAGTGCCAGCTCCTTGAGAGCAGGAATAAAGTGTCATTAATCTCCAGACCTTCAGCAACCATTAAGGCAGAGAGTCTGGCTTGAATGAATTAGCACACAATGCCTAGCACAGTACCTAGACCATTATATTAATGCCACCTTATGTGCAGAAAGCACTCCAAATGCAGGGAGCATTAACCACTCAAAAAATACGGGTTACTTATTTCAAGTTATGGAAGGTTTGAAATGATTAAAACAGTGGGTGTGAAGAATCTTATGTTTCACTTTCATAATGACTTGTTATTTTTGAAATTCACAGCTTGGATAGTAAAAGAAATGAAAGAATTTGAGTTCTAGTACTTTCCATGCTCTACCACAATATTGCCTAATGTGGAATTCATTTCAGAGAATTCTTTTTTCAGGAGTTTTCATAACCTATAAAAGAAAAATGTAAAGGTCATTTTTTTCCTTATTGTCACTATTTAGTAGTCTTGGGGAAATACTGAACATTATTTTTGGAAATTCAAATGGGAAGTTTTAGCTATGAAGGTAATGTCCACTATCCAGCCACACCAGGTGAGGTTCATGCTGTATATTCAAATCAATGAGCTCTAGAGAAGACTTAACAAAGGGGAAGCTCCTGGCATATCCTTATGACAATCTTTGTCTCTTCTCTGAAAAATCACTCTCACATCTTATAAGATATTTATTGACTTTTTCTTTCCCCATAAGGGCTCCAAGTCTTCTAAAGGAATCTGATAACCCCAAAGGATATAGTCCCACCTGGCTTTTTGGAAAGCTCTGTAGACTCTTAATGGACATACCCCGGGAAGGGCATGTGACTGACAGGCAAGTTAGCACGTTTCCATTTGCAAATCTAGATGCCCACATTCACGGAGGAGTTTCTGTCATCTGACAATGAGGAAACACTTTGGTCTGATGGCAATAGTCCCCAATCTTGATGTACATAGATGTCACATAGGGAGATTTGAAAAAGCATTGATTCCTATGTAATTAGTCTAGGACTTAGAAGTTTAAAAAGCTCCCCAAGTGTTCTTAATCTGCAGCTGAAGCTGAGAACTGGTGCTCTGAGGCCTATGGCTGGGTTCTCATCCTGGAGGCAAACTGGAATCTGGGAAACTTTGAAAACATCACCATTCTCACTCTCTCCATTAAACCAGTGGTTCTTAAATATTAGCACATATCAGAATCACCTGGAGAGTTTCCTGAATCAGATTGCTGGTCCGGCTCCCAGAGTTGCTGATTCACTATGTCTAGACCACATTTCTAACAAATTCCCTCTAGCATTGTTGCTGCTTGTCCTTGGACCCACTTTGAGAACCACTGCCATAGATACTGTCATTTATTATTTACTTAGGGAACTTTGTGTTTCTGAAATGAAAAATCTGAAATCTATACCTACCTGTTCATCTTCTAGTCTTTTCCAGTTCATCAACATTGAATTGTAATGGAGATTCTCCATGACTCCATCTCCAGTAGTTTCTTCTAACCCTCCTCTTTGGCTTTCCAGGACAAAATGGTAGAGTGGACAGAGCACAGGAAAATCCTGGCTATGTCCCTGGGTAGCAGATGACCTAGGGCACATCATTAAGCTTAGGGTGAGGAACTCAACCCTGGATGCCCTTGTTACCCCATTCAAGTATTTCTTTGCAAATGTTATCTATCTAGCGGTCCTAGCATAAGCCATATATTTTATAGGAAGTTACTGTTTTGATGTACTATTCGATTCTATTTGAAAGGATTTTTATATAGGATCTTTGCATCAATGTTTAAAAATAAATTTGGCCTTCAACTTTTACTTTTTGTGTAATCTTTTCCAGGTCTTAAAGTTGGTAATATCCTAATTTTGGTGAAATCATTGAGAAGCTAGTTCTAGTTTATGTTTTGAACCAGTTTATGTAATATTGAAATTATCAGTTTCTTGAAAACTTGACATTCACAAGTAGATACAGACATGGCTCAGTCACCATTCTTGGAAGTAGACCCACTACACCTTTTTGTAATGTGACTTGGTCCATAAAACCTACTATTGCTGCTATATTTCAACATTCATATTACCTAGAAAATCATCCACTTTGAAATGTTGTTTTCAGATGTATTGGACTAGATAAAGTGTTTTTTAATTCCCTCAATCTGTTTTTTCTGAACTCTGGAACTGAATGTTCAGAACATGAATGTTTTTTCTTTATTATTTAATAGTTAAATAATTTTCATAATTTTCCTCAGACAAAAGCTATGGCTAATGCCCAAAAGTTTTATTGTTATAAATTTCTGCTTTTTGGAAGGTACTATAATAATAAATCTTTAAATTTTATGTAATAAATGAAAAATAAGATATTTCTGTTTTCACATTGCAGTTGATTCTTGAATTGCAAGGGTCCTCTTATATGTGGATATTTTTCCTATCTGCAGGTTCCACATTCATAGAATCAAAACACCACTCAAGGATGTCAGCTGGTTGATTCCTAGCATATGGAACCCGCATACAGAGAGTTGTAAGTTTCTAGAATGTTCTTAGAAGTTATAGAATTTTGGATCAGGTTATTATGTTACATTTTTATTTACAGTATTCACTTATTTATCTATGACTAAGTTGGTTGGTGCAAAGTCGTTCACTGGTTTCTCTATGGCCAGAGTACTGTTTAAAGAAATGTTGCATGAATGGTTTATTTTTTGAAAGTTATATACTGACATTTGTCTTTCAGCTGTTGCTGAAAAATAATGACAGTTCAAAGAAACATCTGATCCGGCCACAATCCTTTCCCCCATAGACAACTGTAGACATCTCTCTTGGATTTCTCATAGCTAACAGAGTTCTGTTGAATGCTCTACAGCCACTTTTCCTAAATAGTATTTACTCTCCAAATGGTCATGTTATTTTTTATCAGGTTCTATTTAGATAATGAACTTAACTTACTTATTTTGGGAGGTACTTTGAGTCCAAGACTCAGCTGTTTCATTATCTGTCTTTACAAATACTGCAGATTGTTTTATTTACTTCACCTGCATCACATTATGTTTCCTTTAGTAAATTATAAACAGGTCTAGCTTCTCAACTAGACCCAGAGGTTGTGAGAATCTGTTGCCATAGTCCTTCCCTGGAGGTTGGTATTACGGGAGAGAGTGCACACCTTGACGATGAGACTTAGAGACTTTATTAGTGGTGTCATAAATGAATGGATCATGGGTGAACTTCCATGGAGTCTCTGTCCTGAGGAAAATCCTCCAGCTTCCTTACTTTCTCCCTGCTCCCAAAAAGAATAGTGCTCAACTGAATCGTTTCTCTGGTTCCCAATTCTTACATAAGATTAAGATGGCTGCTCCCCAGTTTTCAAAGTGTGATTAGGAGCCATTTGCATTGGGATCATTTGGGTGTGATTGTTGAAAAACAGTACCCTAAGCCCAACCATCATACCAGATGAAAACCAAGCTTCTGGAGGCCCAACCCCAGGAAAGTGCATCCATTTTCTGTGTAACCCAAATAGATCTTCACCAAATGGAAGTTTGTACAGTTTTGGTTTTTTGGGGGGTTTTTTTAGTTGTTTTTTGTTTTTGTTTTTTTCCTGGCAGGACATGTGAAGACTTCATGGGGGAATTAAAAATCAATCCCTTTCTAGTACTGTAAGTAGCATCTCCAGTGATGTTATTGTACTGATTACTTATCTGAATTAACATGAGACAGATATTTGGGGGATGGCTAAATGGAAACTATGAGCACGCGCTTTCTTTAGTGGCTTTAAAAGATATTCTGTGTCTTCTTAATGAACCTCTATGAATGACCTCAGTCCTGAGGACTGAGGCTGCTTCAAACCCACCACTTTCCTTACTTATACTCAAGACTAAGTAACTATTAGAGCAGACATTAAACCCTAACCACCACTAGCTACACCAAATGACTCAACTCAGGTTATAATTAGGGGAAGAAAAAGCCAGAGGGAGAATGGTGGGGATTAGGGCAGGGCAGCCAGCTGGAAGGAAGAATGTTCCAGGTCTTCCCCGAGAGAGACAACTGGCTCTCTCCAGGGGTCAGCACTGGTCAGTGTCCACATTCACTCCAAGATACCCTTCTTAAGCCCACTGAACCTTTTAAGTATCCATAAATGCCTGAAACTTAGAAGGGCAAAAGAAATACATTGTTTATTCTAAGACTGGATGCTTAAAACTGGTCTGTGGATAGTACTTTAAAAAGAAGAAGCAACAGACCCAGGGTTTCTAATGTTTGAGAAGATTCTGGAGGGACAAATTATTTTGGAGCTTTCAGTAACCCTAGGGTCAGAAACCCCCATGAATAGCAAGAAGAATTGAGGAGACATAAAATGGGCGAAGATGATCCTAAGAACAATTCACTTAAATAGTATTAACTCATCAGAGATGAGAAGGTTGCATAAGAGGAGAATTACAAAGGAGAAAGTCCTGGAAATCCTATAGATTTTCTATCATCTGACCCCTGCTCACTTCTCCAGCCCCAAGAGGGTCGGTGGGATCTCTGCTGCAGGCCTGGGTCCTTGATCCCACTTGTGCCTCCAACAATGGGCTCTTCACGTGTGTGTTCCCTCAACCAGAACTATCCTATCCTCTCACTTTGCCCTCATGAACATGAGGGCGGACACCATTTTCCTAGGAAGTTGGGGCTGAATCTATGTTTGGTCAAGCCCTGGTGGGGTGTTTTTCATGCACTGGTTATAGTTTCCTTGGCACTAACCATAGACTTAGCAAATACTTCCATATCTATAATTACCAGATTAATAGCTAGCTCCCCAATTAGACTGCAAGTGTATGGGGGGGGGGCGCAAACTCTGAGCCCTCAAGTTTTACTTACTATTCTCTCCACTCTTCTTAGAGTAACTCTAGTGTTTATGGAATGTGTGAGTGGATTCTATCATCCCATTGGGTGAATGTAAAAGGACACAACATCTCATTAAAAAAAAAAAATGAGTTTCATATATGTTTGTGAGACCCAACAAAGATTTGAAGAGTCTAACAGGGCATTCCTACTTAGGTCAAAGTCAAATACTCTTCTGGTTTTGAAGAAGTTCCCTTGCTTGCAGGGGGATTCAATGGGAACAATGTATCCCCCCCATATGACCCCTCCTGGTTGTCATAGAAATAGGCCCTGTGCCTGTCCAGAGCATCTTCTTCAGGAAAAAGCCAGGTGGGATGGACAGTGGTGACTCAGAGCCCTCTGCTCAGAGTTGAGGCCAAAACACAGGAACTTCCTTTGTAAGCTTGTCTGTATGGACCTGTGTCATTTTTACCTTGACCCAGAATCACCCAGTAAAACAAACCAAGGATTACCCATCAACTCACAAAACCAAACCTGCCAGTTCCTTAGTAATCCTTGAGACCATCTCTACCTGTCCACATTTACTTAGGCTCTGAGAAAACGGCAGTGAAAGAGCTTCCTTTTCAAGATTCCCAGGATGCAGAGATTAGCTCAGTTTTCCCTTCAACATGACACTTTCCAAACCATATGAGCAAAGTTTCCTTTGCAGTGGCCCATCGAATTGCAAACGAAACTAACCAATGGTCCATGTCACTCATAAGCTATTCTAACCTCAAATACTTGCCCCAGAAATCATGGCTGGACAAATTTGAAACACCCAAACCTGGATTAAGTCTGTAAGCTTCAATTGACTTCAATTCAAGCCCAGCTCCCTAGTTTTATCATGTATGACATTACATCACTGCTTTGCAATGAAACGTATAATCAAAAAGCCAGACTCCACTTTCCTCTGGGGTTTTGGAAGAGCAAGTCCTTTTTCGGAGTAAAAATGTGAGCTGTAACCTTGTTCTTTATGTTGTCAGTCAAGTATCAACCCAAATAGCCATCCCTTTATAGAGAGGTGCCTGTAATCAAGCCAGTGCCAGGCCTGTTGATTTATCCTTTACCACCTAAATAGCACGTGTGCAAGGTCACTTTGTAGGAAATGTCTCGGGAAGCGAACTTCACTCCTTTGACCTTATTAGAAAGTTCAGACAGGAAGAGACAGGCTTTGGGAAATCAACTTTCACAGACTGTAAGTCAGATGAAGCATCAGAGGTGGGACTTTAAGAACCCATTTGAAGGCCCTGGGTAAGGAGTATGAGAAATTATATTCAGGGCATGTAATTTAGGACAGAGTGTGAAGTTCAGTTTAGAAGATGGACACAGAGGAATTGGTGGGCACAGCACAGCAAAACTGAAGTTGGAGTAGACAGAGGGAAACTCTTACTGGGTCAGAACCAGCTGGTCTCAGAGAAAGGAGAACCATGGTCAGCCTGGGAAGAGCCATCTTTTGCTGATCATCAATGAGCCAACTCCTCCCAGACTCCTTGCTCATATCAGAGCAGGGACATGTGCCTGGGCATGACTGAGGCCACAGGTCCCAGCATGTAGTCCCGTGTGCATGGAAGAGAGGACTCCAGGGCAGGAATCCAGGCTCCCAACACAAGCTCAGGCAATGACAGCTCCCTACCTCCAAATGAGCAGCATAAGCCAGGTGAAAACCTGTCATCCCCATAATCCTTCATGGTTCGCAAGGAGAAAAGGTGTTTTCAAGATTGACTCCAGAGAGAATGTTTTAAAAAATGCAAATAATTCCACTCGCAAACAGTTAATAATTTATAATAATCTTTATTTGCTAATGATTTGAATATTATGAACAGCAGCATACTGGAAAGCATACTGATATGCTCTCCAAGAGCTGCAGCTGTCATCATCATAAGTTTTATTTTCCTTGTCAGATAAGGAGCAGCCCCGTGCAGGCTTGATAAACAGATGGCTGAGGATCCCAGTTTTTTCACTTGAACAGGAGTGAGTCTAGTGTAGGGTTAGGTCACTGATGGGACAAATATCTCATTTCTACCAGATAATGTGGGGATTCTAGGGCCCCAAGGATGCAACTGACCTAGATCTCCAGGTGGTTCCAGAAAACTTCATACTCTTTAACTAAATTACATGCCCTGAAGATTTCCCCAACCACAGCCCGCTGGCTCTGCTGAGTCACTGCTCAATATCTATGACCTTCCTTTGAGATAAACAGGCCTCTTTTCTCACATTGAGACAGGACCACGCTGACAAATGGACAGGGCTGTAATTAGTGAGTATTTACCACATGCCAGGCTCTGTGCTAAGTGTTGTACATCTATTGCCCCACTGGACTCTCCTATCTGTCAAGCAGGCATTTTAATGATCCCCGTTGAACATAACAGGAAAGTGAGGTGCAGATAAATGAAATGGCTTTCCTGTGAACATTAATAAGTGGGTGGGTCAGATTTCTATTGCTTCTATGATAAATTACCCCAAATTTAGTGACTTTAAACAACACAATGTACTGCTTAAGGTTCAATAGATCAGAAGTCTGGCATAGGAAGTTCGTTGAGCTAAAATCGAGGTGTCAGCAGGGCAGAATTCCTTTCTGGCAGCTCAGAGAGAATCTTTATGCTTTTGTGCTTTCCAGCTCCTAGAGGTCACATTCCCTGGCACCTGGTTTCCTTCCTCCATCCTCATAACCCATAACACAGCATCTCTCTGACCTGCTTCCATCATTATAGTTCTTTCTCTGACTCTCACTTGCTTCCCTTTTTTACTTTTAAGGACACTTGTGATTACTTGGATCCATCCAGATGACCCAGGGTGATCGTTGAATCTCAACATCAGCTGATTAGCAAAGTTAATTCTCCTTTGCCACGAAAGCTAAGATGTCCATGGGTTCTGGGAATTAGAATGTGGGCATTCCGTAGGGACATTATTCTTCCTAACAGAGGAGGACAGGGAGAATCTGAACCCAAGGACTCCAGCTCCAAAATCCATGCTCTCAATCAGGACACAAGACCAACTGCTGAAGACATGGCCATTTAGCCACATTGATCAATCTCCATCCACATTGTTTGTGCAAGTTACAACTACATGAAACCCACTGAACACTGGTGTCTAGCCCACTGGCTATTCCCATGTGTTCCTTTCAGGACAATGGAGTTAGCCACGTCAAACTCACCCTACTTTCACATTGAAAACTACTGGGCTCTGATGCCCACCACTGAATCTCTCTCTCTCTCTCTCTCTCACACACACACACACACACACACACACCCCATATGTGTGCATGCAGTTTCGCCTCAGCCTTTTCCTACTTCCTAGGGAATCCGACCCCCACCTCCCCCCAGCTCTCACTGCAGATAATCACCCTAGCACTGCCTCCCTCTTCACATTGAGTTTGTTCCCTTTTGCTCACTATCCTTATATACCTTCCTAGCTTCTTTCAGCTTTTATTTCCCTCAAGCTTTATTAATTTGTCAGTTGTTCACTTTGCTGTTTCATTTGGGGGTACATTTCCACACCTCCTATATGCAACACTTCACTTACCATCCACCAAAACACATACATGCTAGTATCCTATCCCTTCCCCATCTCCACCTCCCTCCAGTACCAGTGTATTTTTCACAGTCCAAGAATTATTTTTGCTGTGTTTTGCCAGTTTGTTTTCTTTGGCTATTTATATTCCACAAATAAGTGAAACCATCCAGTATCTGTCTTTCACTTTCTGACTTATTTCACTTAGCATCTTCATGATCCATCCGTTCTGTCCCAAAAGGCACTATTTTTTTAAAAAAAGATGTATTTATTGGGCCTCCCCTGGTGGCGCAGCCGTTGAGCGCTGGGTTGTGAGGCTGCCTGCGGCCTCTGAAGTGCCAGTTCAATCCCCGGCCACCGGCGAGGGTCCCACAAAAAAAAAAAAAAAAAAAGATTGATTTATTTATTTACATAAGCACTGGGTACAGTCAGAAGCATGGAAGGGTGAGAGAATTCACCAGAGCCAGAGCAGGGAGCAGAGCAGGCAGAAGGACCGAAGTACACTGCTGAGGGGAGCAGCAGGTGGCAGGAGAGGTCTGTGCGCCATGTGAGACCCTTACCCGGTGGCCGGGCATGGAACCGGTGCTGCAGAGGCTGCGGGCAGCTTTGCAGCCCAGTGCTCAACTGCTGCACCACCAGGGGAGGCCCAAAAGACATTATTTTGTTCTTCTGGCTCTTGATGGAGCACACAATCTCATCCATCTCCATACCTGCCCTATGCTCCCTTCTCTATCTGGAATATTCTTAATTATGCTCTTCACCCGGCTAATCAACTGTCCTTACATTTCAAGACTCGACTTAAATGTCACTTCCCTCAATAAAATTTTCCTAGCAGCACACACACCCCCCCTCTGAGAGCACCCTTTGTTTAATTGTGCCTATGGAGAAAATATTATTTCATTATATAATTGTATATGCATGTAGTTATCTATGGGATGATTGGACAGTTAGATTAGATCATTAAAATAATTCTTTTGATGTACTCCCTCCACTAGGCTGGCAGATCTTGGAGGGTAAGAGCTGTGCCTGTCTCACTCTCACTATTATATTCCTAACAACTAAGCTGGCACACAGATGCCCAATAATGCATGTTCAATAAATGCTTTGGAGATTATAACCCATTACATCTATCACCATCTTCCTTCTCCTCCTCATCATCATCTCCACCACCACTGCTGCTATTGTAATACTTGCATTTCATTTATGTGTGTGTGAAAGATTACAAAAGAAAACTTCATATCTACATGTCATTGTGGCACTTGCATGTGGGTAGAATAACTATGATGTCATGGCTATGTAGTGTGAAGCCCAAAGAGAAGGGTGATATCCTACTGTGTTCCACATTCTCCACTCCAGGATGGCAGTGCCCTGAGGTTACAACAGGAAAACAAGAAGGAAACTCAAGGAAGGGGAGTGGGGTTCCTGTGTCCAACACTCCACAGGGAAGCATTGAAGACTCTCTCTAAGACTTGGTTTTCTTCCTACACTTCAGGGCTTGGGAGCAGGGTGCCAGCCCACTCAGTGGCTCTCAGCACTGCGATGAGGTCACATGGTCTGATCATGCTCTTTCCCTTCTGTGACCCCCCCAAGAGGAGGTCCACACAATGTCAGCAGAGCTCCTGTAAAGGGCCAGCTGCAGGGAGGTAGAGGGGAGTGAAACAGCATGAAGCAGTCTTTCTCTGATGCTGAGGACAGAGACAAGACCCTGGATATGATACACAAGGTCTTGCATGTTCTGGTGTCCCCCAATATCTCTGCCTTCACATTCTATCACGTTTCTCTTTGCCCTTTCCTTTCTAGCTCCACAAGGCTTTCAGCAATCAATCCAGGTGAGCATCCTTAGTTATACTCTCACCTGGATCCAGGTACCTTTCCTTTATTAGTATGACTGCATTGGTTGCCTTCCACCTGTCACCGAGACCAGGGGTTGGCAAACCATAGCCCAAAGACCAGTTCCAGTCCTTCTCCTGGTTTGTAAATAAAGTTTTATTGAGCTACAGACTTGCTCATTCCCTTACATATTGTTTATGGCTACTTTGGCACCACCAGGGTAGAGCTGGGTAGTTGCAACAAAAACTTTATAGCTTGCAAAACCTAATATATTTGCTATCTAGTCATTGAGGAAACAGTTTGCCAAGCCTTATACTAAAATATATCAAAAGAACAGTATCTGAATCTGTTTTCACCCACTATTGCTATCACTAGTGCCTAAAGGAAAGTTTTATCCATAGAAAATCAAGACCTATCTTGGAATAATGAATGAATGAATGAATGAAATTATAGCATGCCTGGCTATTCCTATACCCAAAAAAAAAATCTCATTTCAGTCTGTCACCTGGAAATTCAAATTTGAAGAGGTTGAAAATCTCGACCACAATTACATACATCCTGGGCAGTAAAGACAGAAGTCCACATAAACTCTTTCATGATCTCAGGGACAGAGGTTTCCTGAAGAGCTGGAGGTGCACTCATTCGAGTAACTTCTGCCTGTTAGACACTCTTCTAGGAACTTTATTTACTTTGGAAGAAACTAGGTAGTTATGTCTTCCTTGCACAAATCAGGGATTTAATGGAACTATCTTTCCTTTTTCCTGGATTTTGAAAAGACCCTATATTCTAATTGCTTTATGCAGCACCCAAGAGTTTCTTTCTGAAACACTGGGAGGATGCATTGAGAAGGGGCTCAGTCCTAAGCCAGTACAATCAGTGGGAAAAGATGCATGCCTACAGCAGTGTACCACAGGGAAGCATAATTAGTGTATGCAGGGCACTGAAAATAACAGCATGCAATGTGCAGACCACTCAGAGAAATGAAGAGGTACTTGGATGTATTACCAGTCTGTGATTAAGAATGCAGAGTTTCGGGCTAATCTTTGATGAGGTAAGATCAAGAGCACATATATCATATAATTGCAGCCATATTTTATAGAATGTGAGAATTATATTTTACCCTGAATCACATAAATCATAGATAGAACTTTCTTGAACAAGGTAGAGCCAGCAACCTCATGTGAAATCCCTACCTTCAAGCCCACTGGGAGGTTCCACAAACAAAAGTTAGGTAATATGACTGGCCTACGGGCAAGTTTCCTGGAGAGAGACCTGGATGATATGTAGTTTATATGACACTTTCTTATGAATAGTCAAGGAATCTCTCATTTGAAAAGTTTAATCAAATGTCTCATATGGTCAAGAGTGTGACTCATCAATGTGTTTGGTTGAATAAAATTAAATTATAATTTACTATTATTTTCTCAATGGTTACATGCCAGGATTACTCTGGGTACTTTAAATGTGTTAGGGGAAGCTAAAGGTTTTGGTTTCCTTCTATGTGAAATTTGAAATCCCCATGGAGTTCCAGATCAAGATTCATTTTCTCTTTAAGCAAATATTAATTGAACACCAAATATAAGCTAGGCCCCATCCTAGGCACTGGAGAAACAAAAGTAAAGAAGATATAGTCCCTGTACTGTAAGAACATGCAGTGTAGTAGGAAAGAGGGGAACAAAAATAAATGTAATAACTTGTGGTACATTACAGTAATAGTAATGTCAATAACAATGATTGCTGTCGTGCATTTAGCATTTACTCTGAGAAAGCCATTTTATATAGACGAACTCATTAAATACTATTAGCAACAATATAAGGTATATATTCCTATCCCCAATTTGAAGACGAGAAAACTAAGGCTTAAGAAATACAAATGAGTTAATAAATACCTTACAACTAGTCAGTAACAGAACTTGAACCCACCTAACCCCCAAAATTTTTATTGCCATCCTATACAATCTACCTTGTCCACGCCCTATTAAATTTTCTGAGCTATGTATGCTGTGCTATGAGAGCACAGATAATCTGGAAGCAAGAAGGGGAAGGAGGGAAAGACTTCACAGGGTGAGATTTGAGTTAGATCTTAAAAAAATGAGATGACATCTCACACCAGTGAGAATGGCACATATTAAAAAAACTAGCAACAACAAATGTTGGTGAGGGTGTGGAGAAAAAGGAACTCTCCTACACTGTTGGTGGGAGTGCAAACTGGTCCAACCACTATGGAGAGCTGTGTGGAGATTTCTGGACCTACTAAACATAGAGCTTCCATATGATCCAGCAATTCCACTCCTAGGTATTTACCCAAAGGACACAGAAACATCCATTCCAAAGAGCACCTGCACACCTATGTTTATAGCAGCACTATTTACAATAGCTAAGCTTTGGAAACAGCCCAAATGCCCAAAAATAGATGACTGGATTAAGAAGATGTGGTACATATATACCATGGAATATTACTCAGCATTCAAAAAAGATAAACACATGCAATTTGCAGCAACATGGATGGTGCTGGAAGGGATCATGCTCAGCGAAATAAGCCAGAAAGAAAAAGAAAAATACCGGATGGTCTCACTCATAGCAGGAATCTAGAAAACTTAAATAAGGGACTAGGAAAATGAATAACTATAAGAAAGTGAAAATCAAAATCAACAAAATACTATGAACCAGAGACACTCTCTTGGGGGTAGAGGGCGGGAGGGGAGGGATTGGGGTCAAAATAAGGGGGTTGCAATTGTATGGGGATTACAAAAATAAAATTTATTATATAAAAAAAAATGAGATGACATTTGCTAAGCTTGAAAGATGAGTGCTGAGTGCCCATGGATTTAGATGGTGAAGGCTTGGGGTCAGGCAAGTTTCTACCTTTTCAAGTAACAGATTAGTGCAGCAGAAAGTTAGAATAAATTGAAAGAAATGGAGGCAGAAGTGACCAGAGAGATACACTGGAACCAGATCATCATCATCCCTAAGGACCAACCGTATTAATTTCAATAGAGAAGACTATTCATCGACTCCTGCCAAGGAGTGGAATCACAATGGTTGGTAACGTTTAGAGTTTGTTGTCACACCCTCACCACATTTATTTCCCTAGTGCCTACTACAGTGTCTGGTCAATAATTGTTGGATAAATTAATAAATGTATAATTTATATGAATATGTTATTATATAATAAGTTATAGAATACTCTTAAGAAATCCATTGAACATCATTGTGGAAGATACACTGCAGAAGGAAAAAAAATGACTGGAAAATATAAGCCAGGAGCTAGTTGGAAAGATATAGAAGATCAGTGAGAGTAAAGGTGGTGTGCAAGAGACAAATATTTGAAGCAGAGTTGACAAGTCTTAGTGACAGAATCACCATGTGGGTTCAGAGAAAGTTATTGAGAATAACTTCCAGAATTCCTATACACATCTCAGGGCTCACTGGAGAATACAGAAGGTGGAGCAGGGTTGAGAATTTTCAGTTTCAGGTGCCTTTGGAACATTAGAGTGAGGGCATGATATGGAAGGACAGAGAAGACGCATTCAACATGGCTGCCAACAGGCCCCTCTCCTTCATGAAGGCCTCAGAGAGCGAGGGACACCCTGAACCAAGGTCATGCCGTGGCCCAATGGCCAAACAGCATGAACAATGGTGATGAAAAGACAGAAAGAAAACCCAACAGGTAAACTGAGGGAGCTCAAAAAAGAAAAATAAAGAAAAAATCAAAATCAACAAGCAACTGTAGATCAGAGACACACTATTGGGGGAGTGGGGGAAAGAGAATGGATTAGGGTCAAAATAAGGGGGGTGGGAATTGTATGGGGACTATAACCAAAATGAAAATGCATACATTGTGCAAAAATGAAAAATGACATAAGAATTATATAAAATAAAATAATAATAAAAAAGAGAAAAAAAATAAAATTGCATCACATTAAATTGGAAAAAAAAAAAGAGAGAGAGAGAGATGAACTGAAACCAGCAACCTGACAGTTACAAGCAGTATTTAGGCTCCGTAGGAACTTCAGGCAAAGCCAAGGCAGTTTCTTAGCCTTTTCCTGTGGAAAATTTATGAAGCCCAGATTGGGGAAAATGTTCTGATAGTTTTCAGGCTGGCATTTTAAGTTGGAATGCTGTCTCGAAGTAGCGCATAACGGCACAATTCAATAACTCTGACCATTGTGGAAAAATGCCATGTGCCAACAGCGATTTTCCATAATTTTGTTCAGAAAATCTGAAAGAAATGCAGAAAATGGATTTGTAGCTCTGGCAGCAAGCAGAGAAACAGTAGCAGAGGGCTGCAGGCCAGTAATTGATGTTTCAAATATCACTGAGTGCTTTGCCTGTAATTTTAGGGGAGAATGATAATAATTAAAAGCACAAACTTACAAGTCATTTCTGAGGAGGGAAAATGCTGAATACACTTAAAGTGAAGAAGGTTTGTTGAAATGTTTAACTTTTTCCAGAGAGCGTTCAGATATGCAGTGATTAGTTTTATGTTCACAGAATGACTTTCTCCCCAAATGTTCCAGAGTGCCACAAACGGAAAATTATTAACCTGTGGGGTTCTCTGGGAGCTAATGATAAAGCTCTACGCCCACAGGAGCTTCCCAGATGTTGAGGCCTCACCTGAACATACTTAATTTTCTCATATATGGCATCTTTAGAAGAATGAAATCAATTCTTCCTGCCTCCCCCCAAATATGTTATAATGTTTTGTGGTAAGATTTAGGACATTTTCTGGGCAGATTTGAGTCTGCATATACTCTTACTGGCTCCGTGACCTTAGGTACATCATTCTTTCAGAGTTTCATTTGTTCATCTGTGAAATGGGTACAACAGTCTTCACTTCTCATTAAATGTTGAGGGTTCTCTAAAATAGCAAATCATCAGCACAGTTTTCAGCTAATGATTGATGCTCCATGCATTTTATCTATTTTTATTATTATTGCTGATGTGAAAATGACAAATGTACACTATTTTATATAATGATTTATTTCTTGCTGACAGAATTTAATTATTTAATTTATTTATTTTCTTACATCATTGCTAATTTTTGGACATTATCTGATTTCTCCCCTCAGGTGTTAGCCCTGTAGTTCTCCCACCACCACAACACCCATAATCTATCTTCCCCACGACAGTGCAAAAAAAAACAAAACAAAGTAAACCTAGCCAGAGATTAAAGGCCCCTCTTCTGAAAGGAATGCTTTTGGTTACCAAATTTAGGGATTCAGTTTTGCATACCACTAACCCTAGTGGCCATCTCAGGACCTGCCTTACAGTGAATGCTCTCAAAATGTGTGCAGAGGTACTTACATCTGATGGACAAATAGCCATAGCCCTTCATGATACAGGACATGGGCTTCTGCTACCTGACCAGCTTCTGATGACTAACCTTGTACTTCTACTAACACCACCACCTGTGATGTCTGGATTTTTTTCATGTGCAAACTCTTTCTTCCAACGCTGACCACAGGTCACCTTCTACAGCTTGGGTTGACAGATGAGAAAGCAGTCTTTGTTGGAAAAGATAAGACTACATTTGACTGGGATACCATGATTAGCAGATAGAGTGAACACTCTAAGCAAATGCTGTAATTGTCATGGCCCACAGAACCGCAGTGAATATAGTCATTTAGCATTTTTTTTTAACTCGAAGAATATTGCTTATTTATTTGTCATCAAGGTGGCATTGGCTTACATCATTTTTCATTTCTCTTTAGAACCATCAACCTCTTTCTGGCCTGTCAAGTGGATTTTGTCATCTGGACTACATCTACCCCTTGAAGTTTTCAGATTTGACTTATAATTCTGTTGACTCATGATTCTGAATGTGGATCAGCATCCAGCAGGAGGTTAGAGGTAGGACCTTTCTTTCATTTCATTCTTTTCCCAGTTCTAAACAGGACCTTAAAAAAAATTATAGCAGGTGAAGACACTCCGTAGAAGCAGATGGATATGTTAGGCTGGTGACTTGTTCAGCCTGAGCTTATTCTGAGGTGCCCAGTGTGGTTTAGATGCAGAACCAAAGGTCATCAGGAAACTTGATAGTTGCTCAGCTCCCTAAATAATATAATGGCAATACAACCAACTGTATTTATGTGCAAGAAACACCTCTATCCCACCACACTGCTATACTTTCTGAAAGTACATCCAGCATTTTGCTGATCTAAAATACCTAAATACTGGTTTGGGGAGCAGGGAGAGGGAGGCTGTGTTTTCTCCTTGAAAACCAGGTGCCATGAACAAGTAAGGTTCATTGGTATAACTTGAATTCAAAGAATTTAAAGGCCAGGTGAGAAAAAGGTACCAGACAAGCAGCAGTGAGACCAGGTTAAAAAAAAAAAAAAAAAAAAAAACAAAAACATACAATCTTGTTGACTTCAATTTTAGAGAAATAACAAATAGAATTACTTCTAGTTGTATTTTCCAAGCCACATTCTATTGAACTGTAATCATGATAAATGTCAAGATGAAGGTAACTGAGCTCCAGGAGTGGAATAGTTTTGGTTTAAAAAAAAAAAAAAAAAAGATAAATCAACTATAGACCAGAACTGAGCTGCTAGGGATCTGTCTCCCTCATCTGAGGGAGTGTACCTAGTCAGTACACCTACTCATTACACCTAGTCATGTGTATTGACTAGGTTCCCAAGATTGAACCCATAGGCTGGGCCTGGGGGTCAGCTGTTTCCATTTAAGAGTCACCATCATGAAGTTGTTATCTAAACCCTTCTTTTAAATGGGTGAAGTTGTTATCTAAACCCTTCTTTTAAATTCATCCAAATCCCCGTGTACTGAAGTTGCTAAAACAACTCTAGACTCTAAAAGATACTTAAATTCCTTCCTTTTTATTCTTTGGGCTATTATTATCATCATTTAACTTTTACACAAGTAATAAAATCACATTACATTGTTATTATGGTATGGGGAAAACTGGACACACGTATGCAGAAAAATGAAACTGGACCAGTATCTTACCCTACACACCAAAATTAATTAAAATTGAATTAAAGAGGGCCTCCCTGGTGGAGCAGGCAGTTGAGCGCCACACTGTGAAGCTGTCCGCAGCCTCTGCAGCGCGAGTTCAATCCGGCCTGCCGGCGAGAATTCCACATGGCGAAGCAGATCTCTCCTTTCTCGCCCGCTGCTCTCCTCAGCAGTGTGTTTCTCAGTCTACCTGTTCTGTTCCCGGCTCTGTCTCTGGTGAATGCTCTCACCCTCCCACACATCTGGCCTGTACCCCAGCAC
This sequence comes from Talpa occidentalis, assembly GCF_014898055.3. Taxonomy (NCBI): domain Eukaryota; kingdom Metazoa; phylum Chordata; class Mammalia; order Eulipotyphla; family Talpidae; genus Talpa; species Talpa occidentalis. Next base: position 92,670,796 of record NW_023600993.1, read on the forward strand.
TTTTATAAATAAAATAAATCCTTAAAAAATGAATTAAAGAATTAGATGTAAGACCTGAAGTCATAAAATACATAAAAGAAAACACAGGCAAAATACTTTGACATTAGCTTGAGAGTAATCTTGGGGAACTCTACTCAACAGCAAGGAAAGCAAAAGCAAAATTAAAACAACAGGAATACATCAAACTAAAACTCTTCTGCACAGCATTGGTTATTTGCATGTCATTTCTGCAGAAGTGTCTATCAATAGATCTGCTGTCCATGTTTTGAGGGAGTTATTTGTTTGTTGTTGTTTTGTTGAGTTGTATGACTCCTTTTAGATCTTGGATATTTGCCTCTTGTTGCATGTTTGAGGTCCAAAAATTTTCTCCCATTCAGTAGTGTTTTTTCATTTAATGAAGGTTTCACAATGCAGAATCCTTTTAGACACCCTATTGCATAATGCCTTGGTGGTGGGTGTGGTGTGGTTTAACATACATCTGAAGAGGTGTGAATCTATACCCCTAAGTCATACAGTATTGTAAACCAATATTACCTCAGTAAAAAAAAAAAAAAATACCATTTGAAAAATAAAAGGCAAAAACATAAAAATAAATAAAAGAAAAAATAAATTGAGATACAGGAACTTCTCCATATTTGGATATTTAAACCTAGGCAGTTTGTGTCTAGAGTTAGTTTGCTTATCTATCACTCTATTATCTCTCATATTTCACTTGTTGAATTAACAAGTTCAAATAATATATGAGTACATAATATACTAACAAATGATATTATTAAATAAACCTATAAACACATGTGCTATTCAAAACTTCCCAAATTTCATCAAAACATAGGTCTAAGAGTTTGAGTATTTGTTATTGGAAAAATGCTAGCAATTAGATCTATGAATGAACTCAAATTTCAAAAAAAAATTGCCTATATCTGAATTTTGAAATAAAAGTTATATAGGAAGTAGGTGAATATCTTTATTTCAGTTGTATAAAGATATCTGACTATCTTCTTATTTGTATTGTATTTGATGAGAAATCTGCAGTCAACATTATGCTTGTCAACATTATATCTCTGGATATACTTTACAGAGTTTCCTGTGTTTGCATCTAAGTTTTTATCATAGATGTTGAACAAATTGATTATTTGTTCAATTGGTTATTATGACTTAGTGTAGTGTTCCTCATGTTCTTTGGGTCTTGCTTTGTTTTTGTTTTCTTTCTATTCTTTTTTGAGTTTATTTTTTCATTTGACTTTAAAACTTCACCAAGCCAAAAAAAAAATTATATGTATTTTATTATATATCCAGTATTTATTATATGTCCCAGTATTTATTCTACAATTGTTTGCTTTTGGAACTCCAGTTACACACACCTTTAGCTACTTGAAGTTGTACCATAGCTCACTAACTCTTCAATTTTTAAATAAGTATTCTATTTTCTCTCTGTGCTATTTTTTGAGGGGAGGGAGTTTCTGTTGCTATATCTTACAGCTCACTAGTATTTTCTATTGCCAAGTCTAGACTGTCATTAATCCTATCTAATGTATTTTTCACCTTGTTTTTAGCTATAGAAATTCTATTCAGATATATATATATATATATATATATATATATATATTCTTAATTTTTTTAGTGTTTGGAACACCGCCATAATAATTTCTTTGCTATCATTAATCTTCTAATGCTAGCACATGTGTCAGTTCTGCATCAGGTTCATAAGATAAATGCATTTCCTCATTATTTTTCTCACATCTTGCTTGCTTGCTAGTGTTTACATGGATGTGAGACATGGTGAATATGACATTGTTGAAAATTAGTTATTTTTGCATTCCTATAAATATTTTTGAATTTTTTTCTGGGATGCTGTAAGTTGCTGAGAAACAGTTTAATCTTCAAAGGTTTGGCTTTTAATATATATTACATTAAGAGGGACCTGCCTGTGGATTCCTCACTAAGGAGGCCTTCCCTCTGCCCAACAAAAACAAAAACTCCTCTTAGTTTTTGAAGAAGCTACGTGTACCAAATATACTGGAGTGTAACCAAGAATAGTTAGTTACTTTTTCGAAGATCAAGACCAGGGACAGATGCAATGAAAACACTGAGACAAAATCATAGAGCATTTGACTGTGATTTCATGTGGCTGGCGTGGGAGAAATGGTAACACAGCTCTGATTTTCATGTTAACACTGGTGGTGAGAAACTGGGAGGTGACTCACCATTAAGTCTGCTTGAAAGCACTGTATGTGACTCCAGGGGGCTGGTGAAGAGAAGGATGGGTTTGAAAAACCATAAAGTTGTGGAGTGAGGATGGGCAGACATAATAACAATATGGGGATATCTCCAAGAGAAACCAACTGGGTGAACCCTGTGAGAAGTGACCAGTAAGGAAAGGTTTTAAAAGTAGTTCTAAAAATTTTACCAGCACAGGGAGAAACACTCCACATCAATTTTCTAAATGGAGGCTAGATAGGCCAGTTAGCTTCCAGGAGAACTGCCCAATTCACATTACCAGTGTGAAGTCTCAAGAATCGAGAAAGGAAAAGGCCAGCTTCTTTTTTTTTTTTTTTTTTTTAAGATGTATTTATTTATTTATACAAGCACTGGGTACAGTCAGAAGCACGGGAGGGTGAGAGAATTCACCAGAGCCAGAGCAGGGAGCAGAGCAGGCAGAAGGACCGAAGTACACTGCTGAGGGGAGCAGTGGGCGGCAGGAGAGGTCTGCGCGCCTTGTGGGACCCTCCTCTGGTGGCCGGGGAGCAGCCAGGGATCGAACCGGCACTGCAGAGGCTGTGGGCAGCTTTGCAACCCAGCGCTCAACCGCTGCACCACCGGGGAGGCCCAAGGCCAGCTTCTTAATGTCAAAAAGGACAAAGAGAAATAAAGAACTTCATTTGGAAGTTAGAGTTTGGAGCTAAATTTAACACTTAAATTTAGACGCACTACTGAGGGTAACTCATACTTGGAACGATACTACTTACCAAGGGCTTTGCATGTCTAATCTTATTTGGTCTTCAAAACATCCTGTCTATTTTACAGATGGGTAAAATGAAGCTTAGAAAGATAATTTATTTAATATGCTCAAATGATAGTGCTAATTCTTGAAATTGATAACAGGGACCGTTCCTTTTTCTACTATGAAGTTATAAATACCAGCTTGTCCCTCCAAGCCACTGACTGGGGAGGAGAGAAAGATGGGAGTGGAGGCAGGAGGGTAGGGAAAAACCAGGGTCTGTACTCTCAGGGTGGAAAATTCTTGGAGCCTTTCTGATTTTTGAACTTTGAACTCTGAACTCAAGGGAGGCGGGGTTCAGTCCCTGCCAGCACAAGTTCCTTGCAATCACTTTAGACTTGAACGAGAAAGTTAAACTTTCACACTGGGGCAGTGGTTCACTTTAAAATACAAGACCAAACAAACAAAGAATAATAGTACTAAGAATTAATACCCAAAATGCTGTCTTGAATCGTGACACCCATCAGTTCTTGACATCATCTAGACCTGCATCTAGAACTCCACTGTAAAATATTTTCAGGCGTGTCTTCAATTTCTGTGAAAACAGTTTAAATGTAAACTTCATACCACACTATCAGTTTTATCTTAATAAAACCATCAATTTGTATGTAAAACATCTTAGAGGAGGGTAAGGAGTAAAGGTGAAATAAAGAACTTCCATTCAACCATCAGAGACATCTTCTTTGGACAAGTGCATTAAGGCTATGATCTATGCATTAGGGGTTAAAGATTTCCACAGCACAAAGGTACCTTTGGTAAATGATCTCATTTAGCAACCATCACTGGGAAATCACACCCTGATTTTACACATCTCTCTCACCATTCACTGGGACACTGGGCCGGTGTATTGATTATGTCCCCAGAGAGCAAAGACTTACATACAAAACTGCAAACAACTCAGCAAAGTTGCTAAAAATAATTATATTTCACAGGATGATTCTAAGCAGAAAGAGAGAAAAATGTACTTAGCAAAACTAGAAATATCCAACAGACAGCGGAGTAGAACTGAACAAAATTCTATATAAAAATAGCATTTGGATCCCTTCTGAATTTAGTGATAAGGGCTTTAACAATATCATACAAATGTACCTTGTGTACCATTTGTCATCTAACTCTTGCTCTCAGTCACTTTATAGCATTAGATAATGCAGTTACGGAGAGATCTACTAGCAGAGGGACAGAAAAATTAAAAGACTTAAGTCAGATAGATGCAGCAGAGTGTCAGATGAGATTTGCAAGTGGATTGGTCAATTAACAGGGTCCACAGGATTCAAAAAGGCAAGTTAGAAAGATAGTACTTTAGAATGATGAAGACAGGTTCCAAAGAGCACCAGGAAGGAAGGAGAAGAAAGAGATGAGATCCCTTACCTGTGGGGACCTTCCCATGGGTCCACCGCCACCCCATCACTTCCATTCGCTATTCATTCACCACCACAGGAGTCTCTGATACAGACCTCATCTTAGCCTTCCAAGCGGGAGGGTGGTGCTTGAGAGTGAAAGGAAACACCAGTTCATCCCAGGGGCAGAATTCAAGCCAAATCTTCTAAGCTACGCTTCTTTATTTTAATGTTCATGTCAAACACACACACACACACACACACACGCACACACACACCCCTCCTGGGGCCGCATTGTAATAACTACATTTCCAGTCACTACCCCCTCAGATCTTGGATCTAAGATAGGAACTGGGGTAGGAGTGTGGAGGGGTTTGAGTACTGGCTGATAAAGGAAAAAGATAACACCCAGAGAACAATAACACACAATGAAAGCCCCTCTGGCTTCCTTTACATGCATGTGCTTCCGTAGTGGCAGGAAGGGCACAGAGGAGTATCTCTATGATCTGAGCAGACAGGTAGAGTCTGGAGCCCTTGGCAGGCCTCCCAGCCCCCAGCAAGTCTTCACTCTTCCTGGGCTCTCCAGTATTCTCTCGTGGTCTAGTTCTCTCTCTTCTGCTTCTCTTTCATTCTCCTGGTTCCCCATGATGCCACCCTTATAAGGCCAATCTTAGCCCAGGTGTACCCACCTACATATGCCCACACCCCACTCTGGGTGCCCACCATCAGGCATACATTCAGGACCGCGGGGACCTATCATTAATGCTAATGGTGAGAGGGCAGAAAAACTTGATAATTACTTACCCTACAGCTTCTTACTCTATTAGAGTGACTTTAGGCACCTCCTCTCTAGAGCAGGTTTTTTTTTGGAGGGGAGGGGGTTGGGGGAGTGTGTGCATTTACACAGGGAAGCCTAAGAGGGGACTTCCCTCATTCCCTCATAGCATGAGACCATCCAAGTTTGAGGAAGACGGTTCCCTGGGGAGGGCGTGTGACAGGGGGCTTGCACATCTACAGGAGGACACTCAGCAGCGGGGCAGTGAGGCTTTCCCATCAGTGGCAACCGCTGTCCCCTGAGGGCTCAGGGAGTGCCAAACAGGCAGGTTCTACATGGCTTGAAATTGCTGTTTGGGCTATTTGTTAAATAATTTGATGTGTGAACTGTGGGTGGCAGGTTGGCTTTTGAGCTAATGGGTTTCAGCCCTCAGTGAAGCAATAGACAGAACCAATATACAGAGAGCTTCTTTGGTTTACTCATATAAGAGAGGGGAACCCCCATTCAATATTAGTCTTGGGCCTCCCCTGGTGGTGCAGCAGTTGAGCGCTGGGCTGCGAAGCTGCCCCACAGCCTCTGCAGCTCTAGTTCGATCCCCGGCCACTTGCGAAGGTCCCACAGGGCGCACAGACCTCTCCTGCCATGCCCGCTGCTCCCCTCAGCTGTGTACTTTGTCAGTCTGCCTGTTCTGTTCCCTGCTCTGGCTCTGGTGAATTCTCTCACCCTCCTGTGCTTCTGACTGTACCCAGTGCTTGTATAAATAAATAAATAAATCTTTAAAAAAAAAATGCTTAAAAAAAAAAAAAGATTAGTCTGTTGCAGCACCTTACAAAACACATTTTAAGGGAAATGAAAAGGCTTTCCACCCCTTGTTTGGGACTCTTCACTGGAACCCCGGAGGCGGAAACACTAGTGGTGGCCAAGATGTTAGCAGTTTCTTGGAGAGGCAGGCAGGGGTTCAGTGTGAGGACAGGGCAGCTTTGACCAATGAACTTTCCTTTTTTTTTTTTAAAGATTTATTTATTTGTGCATGCAAGATCTGGGGTATAGGCCAGAGATGCAGGGGGTGAGAGGATTCACCAGACAGAGTGGGGAACAGAACAGGCAGACTGACAAAATACACTGCTGCGGGGAGCAGCAGGAGAGACAGGAGAGGTCTGCTCCGCCATGTGGGTTTCTCTCTGGCTGGCCGGGGATGGAACTTGTGCTGTAGAGGCTGTGGATTGCTTCATAGTGTGGTGGTGCTTAACCCCTTGTGCCACCAGGGAGGCCTGACCAATGAACTTTCAACCCTGTTAGGAGCAAAAAATGATGTCGCGTAGGTCGTGGTCATGAAAATGTAACCCCACTGCTCCAGAGTCCAGATTCCTTGAATACACAACCTACTCAAATTATCTTTATCCCACTACTAATATACGTGAAACTCCAGCTCTCAGCTCACTGACGACAGGGACCGGGTTTGTCTGAGGCACCATCCTACACCCAGGAAGGTATAGGAAGCAAGGTGCCTCCTCAGCAGCGGTAGTTAGGAAGTCTGCAGTAGGTCATCAGGAAGAACGTGGAAACACCCCAGGTAGTGGGTTCTACACTGAGAACCCCCCGGGGCCATGTAACTCCAATTAGTTCTCCATCTTCTGCCAGGTGGGACTGCAGGTTTTGTCCTCACCAAAGGGCAGAGGCTTATATCAGGGTTTGGGGATGTGAGGGAGCATAGAGCAATATTGACCTGAAAAGAACCTTGAGGGGCCCAGTCCCCACACCCCTCACAGGTGAAGAGGGAGACTCCACAGTTCAACTCCTTCCCTTCGGATTTTGCTTCCACTTCCCCGTGCCCACCTCATTCTCTGCGATGCCATCAGAACTTCTTGTCTTTCTATTTATTTTTTTATTAACCTCATGCCTATTTTTAATATGGTTTATTTATTTATATGTATTTTACATCATTGTTCATTTTTGTACATTGTTGGCTTTCTCCTCTCAGGTGTAGACCCCATGGAATTCCCACCACCCATTCAACTATGTACCATCTCCATAGTCCTTTGTGCTCTTCCCTACCCTGTTCTGATCTCTCTCCTCCCCCGTCCCTTGCATAATGTCTCTGATTTATAGTTGCCTGTTAATTTAGTTTTGTTTTTTATTTATTTTTTTATTTTTCTCCCATTTCCCTGTGCCAACCTCATTCTCTGTGACTCCACTGGAACCTTCCATCTTTTTAGACCATTCCTCAGAGCCTAAGATTTACCTGGTGGGAGGCTGGCTTTTGGTCCAGTTATGCTACCCCACCTCCGATGTCTCAGCCCACAACTCCTTCCAGTACACCCGGTTTTCAAGCCCCATAAAAGTGTCTCATGTGTCAGCCTTAGGGTCAGAAGATGTAGTCTCACCTACTTGTGAGTTTACAGTCTATCCATGTCTACCTCCCTCCATGAAAAAAAGACACATCAGAAGACTTTAAACTCTGGTTGCCAATATTGTGCTTCACAATAAAAAACAGAAATGTGATCAGTGGATTTTGCTTCCTTCTTCCTGAATTTCCCCTTGTGTAAAAAAACGTGACTCAGCCATGCCCTCATTATCCCTCACTGCTAGGGACAGGGCTATATTTAACTATAACATGTGCAGAGGTGATTTTAAGACCAAATGCGAACATTTGCAGTTCCTTACATCACCCATGGTGTTTCTTATACAGGTAACCTTGCAAATGCCTTTTCTCTACCAGGAAGCCCTCTTGCCCTGGATGATTCCTCATCCTCTTTTGGATGTCACCTCCCAGTCCTTGCTCTTCAGAGTGTATCCCATGAGCCACCAGTACCAGCAGCACCCGGGAGCCTGGTAGAAACAGGATCTCAGACTTCCTCCTCAACCCATCCTCTTGAATCAGAATCTATATTTTAAATAAACCCCTGGCTGCTTTGTGAGCCTGTTAAGAAGGATAGCCTTAGAGCATATCTCCCTGGAGGGAGTAGCCACTCGCTCTGGCTTCCGCTACCTGCATCTGTTTCTTATTCTATTAGAGTGACTTTAGGCACCTCCTCCCTTTCCAGAGCAATTTTTGGTTTTTTTTTTTTTTTCCAAATTGCCTGCATGTAATTAGTTGCACTAATTGCAACTCATAACTGCATAGTGAGATCAATTTAGTGGGTCATAACTAGATTGTTTCAATGAAATAAAATAGAATGGAATAGAAAATGTCACTCAAGTAAGTATTGTTTCATAAAGCTTTTGAAATGATGTGCATCTATGTGTGTGCTTATATGTACTGGACTTTTAACTAGATTTAGTGTGGGTCATAGTCGTAAAATATAGCCCCACCACTCCAGGGTCCAAACTCTTTGAATTCAGGGCCTGTTTGACCCATCCGCTGAATGCGTGTTGCCTAACACATTGATGGCACAGAGCAGAGGCCTCAAAGAAATGAGGAATGTTGCCTAGGAGCCTATAGATTATCTGGAAAGGCATCAAATATTAGTGTGGATAACGATCAAGGAGAGGACAAGCGTAGACAGGAGAGGAAGTGCCTGGCAGAGACTAGGAAGTAGGAGAAGGGAGAAGAACTTGCCAAGTTGGGTTTGGCACAATTGTCCTGCTCCTGAAAAACTGACAAAATGCTCCAACACCTTCTGTTTCCAGATAGAACAAATGAGATTTATCAGGGCTCCCTGACTTGATCAAGATCACATATTGAAAAAAGCTGGGTGTAGAATTGTGAATCATGCTTTGTTTCTCTGGTCTCAGTCAAATACAAAATAATTGGTAGGAGTGCCTGTTTTAGAAGAACTGAGTGCAGTGCCTGTGTGGGATTCATGTAACCAGGTGACCTTTAAGAGAGACCTGACTTTATGTGACTATGGAGCAGCAATGGACCTATCACATGAGGCAGGACAGAACATGCTTGTTGGCCTGACCAATATGAACCAGAAGCAGAAGTCGAAAGGACAGGGAAATGAAATCTGTGTAAGGAGCATTCAGGTTTGAGATCCAGGCAGAATCTCACATTGCCAGATGGCAAAAGAAAGATCAGGGAAGGACTTTTTGGAGACTAGAGTCAGCTACCCACCTGTTCGTTCCATGGTTACTGCTGTAGCACCTACAATGTGCAGCCTCTGCTCTGGGTAGTGGAGATAATGAGCTAAACAGACAAAATGGAGCTGGCCTTCTGGGAAAATGAGGAAGAAATGAATAAAAACCTACTTGTATTTGTCTTTGTATCATGCTTATGTTGTACGATCCAAATTTCTGCATGTCACTTATATATTTATACACTATGGAAATCACAGGTATAATTCTGGATAAACTGATGCAAAGTGAGAGACTGTAGCCCACATGCCTCTTGTCTTAGCTCTGTAATTCGTGAGCTATATCAGGATGAGCTAAGAGTATAGGAGCTAAGAATGATTCAGAATTTTTATGTGATTTAATTTATTAAAAAGTTTCACTTCTTTTTGCTTTAACTGATAATCTGACATCAAGGGATAGCTCTATAAAGAGCTCACTATGGCCAGGTCCAGGAGTGTCAAGCTCTGTTCCATGGAGCCCTAGGACATCAGCCTCTGGCCAGTACAGGACAAGCCCCGGGACCCTGACTGACCCCAGCCCGTCCTGCTCAGCCAGGACACTGCCCACGAACCTGTGCTGTGTTTATGGCAATGCCACAGAAAGTTGTGTTAGGCACAGTTGTCATGCTGCTAAAAAACTTCGATGAAATGCGCCAATACCTTCAGTTTTTGGATAGGACAACTGAGATTTATTAGGGTTTGCTCACTTGATCAAGATCACATATTGAAAAAAAGCTGGGCATAGAATTGTGAACCATGCTTCCTTTCCTTCGTCTCAGTCAACTACAAAATAATACTTTCTAGAATGTCTTCAGATATTTTCCAGACTGCTCCCTTCATAGGCAGGAGAACATGAGGTCAGGGAGCTTTGGGGTCACAATTGCTGATTTGGCGATGGCACCTTCACACACCTCTCTGGATACCTTTTCACCAGAGATGGCCAACAGAGGCTTCACTCTGGAAATGTCTGAGTTCACACATATCCCACCTGCACGCATTTCCTGTGCTCTCAGTCTTTCTATCTTATTTGCTTGTTCCCTTGAAGTGTTTCCAAGTCTTTGAAAGTAAATGTCCCTTCAAGTTCAAGGCTTTGAATGCCTTCTTCTCCCTGGTTCGTCACCAGGATGTAGTGTCTCCCAACTGCAGGGAGGACTTTTCCATCTTTGGAGTTGATGTGATCCAGCTGCCAGCACTCTCTGAGAGGCACTTAGGTCCACCCTGATTTCTCGCTCCAGAGAGCCGGACACACCTCTCAGCTTGCCCGCCTCTGGAGGCTCAGTCTTCTTGATAAGCCTCCCTTGGGTTTGACCACACTGGTTTCCTCTCCCTCCTCCAGCAGCACCTAATTTCCACAGCTCTTTGTTAACTGCCCTGGGCGTCTGTGTTACAAACTTGAATGGAGACAATTTATTTCCTCCAGGGTCTGATTCTTATTTTTGCACTGACTCTTTTTTCCCCACTCCATCTGAGCATTTTAAATGCATATGAACAGATGGAAGTGTTTTGAAACACAGTTGCAGAGTTTTTCCTCACAGACGCACATCCACACATTCTGGTAAACGTGTTGGGTGACCCCGGTAACCCATCAGGAGGATTTCTGACAGCCCTTTTCCAACCCATCCCGGGCTGAGATGATTATAGTATGGTCTGTCTCCTGGGCACAAAGCTGCTTTTTTTCTCTAACGAAGCATCCGCACTGAAGCCTTTCCCCTGGCTTCTCTAACGCCAGCCCACAGGAAAGTTTCTTCCAACCACTCTCCATAAATTCCCCGCAACCACATTGAGGATGGCTGCTGACCATTTCATAGTCACTCAGACTGGCCCTCTCCTTAATTCTTGACTCCAAAATCCATCCTCACTCCTCCTGGGGTTAGAACCAGAAACATCGCACATCCCCCAGGCAGCAACCATACCCATATTTACTTTAGAAGACATTTCAATGAGCACCCAAGTGCTTTAACCCAAACTGAAGGGTATTTGTGTAGGGGAGCAGATTGTGGGGAAGTTTTATGTTTCAGCATACCCCAGGGAAAAGAAAAGAAAATGACTCTCTTTCCTGGAAGAAAAGAAAAAAGAGAAAGAGAGAAAATAAAAAGACTAAAATCGACTGCAGGCCACAAAAAGACAGGCTGAGGGAATCCCAACAGCATGGACTTTTTTTGGGAAAGAATGGCACCTCCCCTCAATAAAAGAGCCCAGAACACAGAAAACTGTGTTAATGATGCTGGAAACTCTTCTGATTTCACAATGGACAACCAAACTGCCCTTTTCCTGGAGGAGCCGGAACACTAAAGGTGTCAATGGAGAAACTCTCTGCTTTTCTGAGTGGAGAAGGCTCCCCAAAATGAGTGTGAAAAGAATAAGAACAGCTGAAAATTCCAGCCCACAGCTTCAAGTTTTCCGAAGCCTGTTTGACTTGGCCCACCTCTGCCATTCCTTCCTCTCTTTTTTTCAGAAGTGTGAAATGGGTTGGTTGCTGGTATTTGTTCTGTGGTCTCTGCTAACTCTTCCATCTGTATAAACTCAACTCTGCCAACCAGGCCTTTTCGCAGGACTCTCTTCAGCTGGGTTGTAGGGCCCCGGAGGTCCTGTTGATGGGACTGTGGAAGCTGCATCTGCACCTCTGGCTGTGTGAAGCAGTTGTGAGCATGTGCCCTGGCTGGCCCATCCCAGGACTACTCCCTAAGCAGAATGAAGACCAAGAGCCTTTATGTATGCATGGGACTGTGCCTGCCCAGGAGCAGGGAGGTGGTGCAGCTACCTATCAGGTGCTCACACACCTGAGTGGCTGAGGATGGGGTCTGGCTCCTAGGATTTTCTGCCTTCCTTGGATGAAAATATTTGATTGAGGATGAAGAGGGCCATAGGAGATTCTATAGTCCCATGATTTCCCACTTTCTTTCTGTAGTGATCTGTATCTGGCCAACCAGATACTGTTCTCCCACAAGCTACAGGTTAGAAATACGCCCAAGTCTTAGTTCTGTTTTCAGGGTAGTAGCTTAGCCTATTTGATTAACTGGTTATCACTAGTTGCTATTACATAGTAAAAATATCATCAAATATGACCACGTGCCTTGGGACCAGAAACTAAAACTGAGCAGAGCTGATGACTTCAGCCAAGATCAACAAGTATCACGGTGAAGTACAAACAACTGTTAATGAAGAGTGTCCACAGTTAAATAAAATGTGAGGTAGAGAACACATGTGCCAAGAGAAGAGCTATCTGGGGGCATGTTTTTCTTAACCACCTGAGGCTGCACCCAGTCCAGGGGGGTCGTCAGTGGAGGAAAGCAGAAATGGAAAAGGAGTATCAGAGTAAATAACTGTCAGGAAGAAATAGTTTGGATCATACTTCATTGTCTAGTATGGCAGTAAAATAAGCCCCAGCTACCTCTGAATGAAAACACAAGAGGTTTTCCTTGAGTTGCCCAAGCCAGAGAGGGCAAAGCTCTACCCCAGGCTTCCTGAGGGAACTGGTCTTTACTTAGGAGTTAGCAACCCTGCCTCTCCAGTTTATCCCTGTCTTAAATAGTGGATGCATCTGCTCTTATTGGGGCAATGTTAGGCGCTATAAAATGTATTTTTTATCATCAATACAATGAAGCAGATAGTACCTACACTCCAGGATTGTGTTAAATAAAATAGCCTTCACAGAAATTATGCTAAGTCACTAGGAACCAAGTCACCCTGATGCTGTGATTGTAATTCTAAGGAGGTGCACAGAAACTTTAAGTAAGGAGTGGCCTTTTCATGAGAGAGCTCTTCCAACCCTAAATCTCTTGGACACATGACTGGGGATATTTGAACTTCAGAGTTCATGTAGTGGAAATTGACCATGATGGGCTCAGGAAAATGGGAATCATTGGGAAATAGCCCCCCAAGGGCAAGAGAAGTTTTTAATATATGCTCCAAAGCAAACAAAGCTATTTTTGCAAGGCAGGGCCATCAGTATAAAAAGGGGCCATCAAAAAATTGACTCTTCTGTTTTGTTTTGTTTTTCTGGGTAATTGAACTCTGAGATCCAAGGGAACGGACATTATATATCTCTAGTCTCCAGAATAATTAATAGTACATAGTGAGTGTTTAATAAATCAGGGCAATGACTTGGGCTCAAATCTCACCTCTACCACTTCCTATGGTACTTTAACCTCTCTGATTCTTAATTTCTGCTTCTATGAGACTGAGACGATCTTGTAGGTGCATTATGAGAATTTAGTGACTGCCTGTTGAGTGCTTATAAAAGGGTCTGGCAAATAGAAATCTGTAAATGGTGTTTGATATTATTATTATTGTTGCTATGATATAATCTTCTGATTGTTTATTATTAGCCACTCACATTTATCTCCTACCAAAAGAACTATAGTAGATCAAAATCAAACATAGGAATCTTATTCCCCTTCACCTGAGATTGGTATGGCATTGTCCCAGTCAAGTATTGCTGAGTTTCTTCTGAAAGTATTTTAGAAAGATTTTCCTCCCTGAGAATGTGCATATATACACACACACTGCAGGAATTTGGGGACTGTCTGTTACTACCACATGAACTGACCAGTCTGACTGATACAAAAACTAGTACTGCAATTAGGAACAATACAAACAGCCGAACATTGCTCTGTTTTAAAGGAATGGAAACCAGGAGGTGGGGAGCAAGAAGAAATTGTTATAAAGAAATTGTTATGCAAACTAAAGGGATGCTGACTCTTCTTATCCAGCTGTGAAACATTTGGTGAAAGTGATCCCTAAAATAATTCGGAAGTAAATAATTCTGAAGTAAACTTTGAGCTCTGAAGAGAAAATTGGCATGTAAAATAAATGAATTATATTGTCTAATATTGGGTTTATTTGACAAAGGACTATAATAAAAGACTAAGCTCAGAAAAGAATTAATCAGATTACAAATAAAAATGAAAGATACTCGAAGGATTAGAAGGATTAGAAGAGTCAAGAATTTCTTATCTATGTCTAAAACAAGAGAAGTCTTCTTGTGAAGACTTTTGAACAATAAGGACCAATTAAAATTTAGATTTGGTGCAAGGATCAAATCAATGATATGACCCTAGTAGTCACACAGTCACAAGTCACTTAAGGATAAGATACATTCTGAGAGGGCCTCCCCGGTGGTGCAGCGGTTGAGTGCTGGGTTGCAAAGCTGCCCGCAGCCTCTGCAGCGCCGGTTCGATCCCCAGCTGCTCCCCGGCCACCGGAGGAGGGTCCCGCATGGCGCGCAGACCTCTCCTGCCGCCCACTGCTCCCCTCAGCAGTGTACTTCGGTCCTTCTGCCTGCTCTGCTCCCCGCTCTGGCTCTGGTGAATTCTCTCACCCTCCCGCGCTTCTGACTATACCCAATGCTTGAATAAATAGATAAATAAATAAATAAATAAATAAATAAATAAATAAATCAATCAATCAATCTTAAAAAAAAAAAAAAAGATACATTCTGAGAAATGCAGTCAGACTCTTTGTCCTTTGCGTGAATGACAGAGTGTAGTTACACAAACCTTTATGGAGTAGCCTTCCTCACACCAAGGTTAAATGGTAGAGTTTATTGGGGCCACCTTCCTGTGTGCTGTCTGTTGTTGACCAAGTGTTATTAAGCAAAGTATGGCTGTGAGTGCTTTCAGTGACACAAGGTCATCCAGAGTAAAAAAGACTAAGAGTGTGAATTTCCAACTAAAACCTATTAGACTTACCCTTACGTTGACAGAGAGGGAGGAGAACAAGAAGATGGAGGAGGGAGTGGGGAAGGTGGAGGAGAGATTTGATTTTATTTATTTATTTACTTTACATTTTTTATTTTATTTTATATATTTTTACATCATTTTTCATTTTTGCACAATGTGTGCATTTTCATCTTGGTTATAGTCCCCATACAATTCCCACTCCCACTATTTTGACCCTAATCCCTCCCCTCACCGCCCCCCATAGGCAAAAGTGCCAAAATGAAAAATGATGTAAAAAATATATAAAATAAAATAAAATATAAAAAAGCTGAAATATTTCCCTTTGCCTATAAAAGGAAAAAGCACATTCAAAGCTAAACTTTAATCTGTAGAAAGACTGAATCTTTCTTTACCCCTGCTTTATCCTTACTCTTAGGATGTAGTGCCTCCAAGTCCCAAACGAGGGCATGGTGAGTGATGTGAGAGCTCTTCATCCTTCTCAGGTCCTGCACTCCGAGCTGCCTTTCCTACAATTCCATGAAGATACAAAAACTTCAGCTCAGCTTTCAGCTCTCAACTACCTGTGTGCCATAGCCCAGTGAGGCAGAAGGCAGCTTTCTGCTTGAGGACTATGAAAACACCTGCTTAGCCGGTCATGTTTAGATTCAAAGATGCCTGATAAGTACTCTAAGATCCAGTTGGAAGCTGGACAGTAATAGTTTCTGAGCAGGAAAAGATAATGGAGGAAAAGAAGAAAGAAAAATTTAAAAAAATAAAAAGCATGAAAGGGAAAAAGTCAAAGACCTATGGTGTAGGTATCTGCATTATCTCTTTTTTTTAAAAGATTTATTTATTTATGCATACAAGAACTGGGGTACAGGCCAGAGATGCGGGGGGTGAGAGGATTTACCAGAGAGAAGAGTGGGGAACAGAACAGGCAGACTGATGAAATACACTGCTGAGGGGAGCAGTGGGCGAGACAGGAGAGGTCTGCTCCACCATGTGGGTTTCTCTCTGGCAGGTCAGGAATCGAACTCGTGCTGCAGAGGCTGCAGGTTGCTTCATAGTGCTGTGCTTAACCCCTTGCACCACCAGGGAGGCCCTGCATTATCTCTTTTTATTAATAAGGGCTGTCATAAAAATAATTCACTCAAAATGTACATACATCATAGATTTGGGAGTCAATTTTGAACTTGGGATATTGTGGCTCCAGCCTATATTTGGCTCCCTTCTCAACATGCCTATCTGGCTTTATACTTTTGACCTCTCACAATCTTCTAATTTTTGAATGATTGGACCCAATCTGAGCCCTTTGATCCAACTGAATACCTTGGCTAATGAGCCTGACATTTTAATCTCTCTTAACTTCCTCCTTGAATGTATGGAACTCCCTCGTTCCTTTCATAGCGACCAACCATGCTAACTCATCTCAACTCAGCCGTGTTCTCTGCTCCCAGATTGTTCTTTCCCAATAGGAATGAATATAGGGAATTCATAGGATGATAGAATCTCTCTCTCTCTCTCTGCTGTTCGCCCTCCTTTCCTTCTTCCTCCATCATTTCTTTCTTTCATCCTTACATCCCCCCTTCCTTCCATCCCTCCTTCGTCTCTTCTCTCCTTAACAGTGTCTAGACAAATGTATACTAATGATGTTGCTAAGATTTAAGTATACAATGATGGGCAAAATTATGTGATTGCTGTTCATCTGGACCATAGATGTTAGTGGACATAGGTTGAGGCTATGTTTCCAAGTTTGTCATCCTGAGGCAAAAGTGC
Source organism: Talpa occidentalis (assembly GCF_014898055.3). Taxonomy (NCBI): domain Eukaryota; kingdom Metazoa; phylum Chordata; class Mammalia; order Eulipotyphla; family Talpidae; genus Talpa; species Talpa occidentalis. The sequence continues at coordinate 92,687,397 of NW_023600993.1, forward strand.
AAATTCATAGAAAACCATCAAGGAAGAGAAAGGGCCTAAATCACAGATGAGACACTATTAGTTCCCAAATTTCCCAAATTTTCTATATCATCAATGCAAAAGAAGAGTTTTGGGGCCTCCCTGGTGGCTCAGGGGTTAAAGTCTCAGTGCTAGCAAGCTATCACTGGCCAGGGAGCTAACCCACATGGTGCAGCAGACCTCCCCTGTCTCACCCGCTGTGTATTTCAGTAGATCTGCCTAGTCTGCTCCCAACTCTGTCTCTGGTAATCCTCTCACCTCCCCACCCTGCACCTCTGGCCTACACCCCAGTTCTTATATACATAAATAAATAAAAATAAAACTTAAAAAAAAGAAGAGTTTTGGTCATTGTTCCATCTTTCTCGTTTGAGGAACAATGACACTGTGAGCTGAATCAAGACCCTGTTGTACCAGAACCTTCCAGCTCCACATTTCCCTTTGGCCACAACCCCAACTGCCTAGAGACATGACAGCTAAGTGAAAGTCTTGCCAATTAGAGGAATCTGCCCTTCAGCGTGCCTGCTGGTAGACAGCCAGAATATTTGACCCAAGAAAGAGATCCATCCAAGTCCTTACAAACAGATGCACCTTTTTTTTTTTTTAATCCAAAAACAAGTGAGAGCCAAACTGATCAGATGACTTAGTGAGAATTGCGTGTTTCAAATGTCTGGATGGAACCAATGGAAATAGAATATGCCCCTGGCCTCTCATTCCCCTGAGTCTTCTTGGTGACAGTGTCCAGTCCGACTATGAGGATACCCTTGAAGGCAAGTTATTTGCAGTTCATATATAGTTGAGTCTTAGAGTCAAAGAGCTTCCATTTATTTGAAAGAAAGAAGTATCCTTTGATCATTCTTTTTCGCTCACTCACAATAGAGCCAGGTGCAATGTAATTACATATCAGTGTAATAATTCTCATATGAAAGCAACTTCACCACTTTGATACCATCTTGATGTAAAATCACCCATGTTTTAAAGTGAAACCGAGGTTTATCCCTTTACGACAGTCAACACCAAACAGGCTTCTGGGGGGTAACTTCAGGGAAAGGATAATGTGAATTTGTGTGGGAGTTTTTTTTCCCTCCAGAAGGGCAGGATTCTGGAAATAATTCTGGTTTAGAAGGAGGTAGAAACGGGAAAGACTTCTGCAGCCAAGAAGCTAGTTTCCTCCAGCTTTAAGCTGAAATTCACTCCTTTATAACTTTTATCCATTTCCCTTTGTGTTCCCTCTGGAATAATGCCAAACAAATGTCTTTCCCCATAACAACCTTTCAATTAATTGAATGCAGAGCTCATGCCCTCTTATCCTTTCTTATGTTCTCTGCTTCTCACGTTGAACACTTCCCATTCTTTCAACTACTTCTGCTATGGAATTTGGCAGGAGGAAGTAGCAGGAGAAAAACCTATGTGAAGAAGCACTCCATGTATGCTTTGGTAAATGGCAGATGTCTCTCTGACCTCAGAGCCAAAGATTCTGACACCAGATCAGGGTATACACTTATGGGGACATGTCAGCAGGCAGCACCCCAAGCTCCTGCCTGTGAGGGGAAACAAGAAAAAAGGGCCAAAGCAGTTTTGCCCTCATTAATTAAGAAATGTGTCCCTTCATTGATTCTCCAATGGAACTGACTTTTTTGTCACTTGTTAGAATTATTAAGTTCTATATTTTAAGTTCTTAATGAATCTTTCCTCGTGACGCATTTGAAATGTTTTTAGTACTTAAATATAACTGTGCAAATGTGCTCTAGAGCCTCATGATCTTTTTATTTATTTTTATTCCTGAAATAAAAATAAACAACTACCCTTAACAAATGTATCTATTTTCTGAAACTGTGGAACTAGGACAAAACCAACAATCTCAATGGGTTCCAAATCAGGCACAAGTTAAGAATTTTCATTGGATTTCTGGAATAAAGCTCAGAGCAGAGACCCTGGCATTTTTCACTGTGTACTAATGGTAATTATAATGGCTTATATCCACCTGTCTTCTCTGACTTGTTCAGTCTGAGACAAACCAGATGGGAACAGGGAATGATCTACTACATTGGCCCATTATAAGGTGGGTGCGGAATTAAACCTGTAATTAATCTTGTAATCTTAGACTCACTCGTTCATGAAAGGTGAAACCAATACATCTGCCAATATTACTACTAATTATATCAACGACAGAAATAAATATAATATTCCTGATTGTATCCAAGTAATCTGAGTTTTTCCTGTTAATTTTGACAGTGGATCCTAATTTAAGATTGTTAAAAATGATTCCTAACTTTTTGAAGAAATGTGATGAAGACAAAATAGTTCACTTTCTAAAATGTCTTTACAAATGTTTTTGGTATTAGTAAATATTATTTACTTGTCAGAATGATTTACCTACCATAGTAACAAGATGACCTAGTGAAGTCTGGGGCTTTGGTGGTGGCAGCATAATTTTTGAATCTGTTGGATTCCACATAAAAATAAACAGTGATGCTCTGCATAACAAAAACATAAGCTCCTGATAACTATATATAACCAAGTCAGGTGATTAAGTATTCCCATGCAACACAAAATAGAAATGGATTGGTCAAGACACAGTTACATAACAGAGTGGATCAACATCAGTGTGGAGAGAACCAGAGGGAAAAGTAATATACCGGACAAACCACAAAGGAAGAACCTAAAATGGACACCAGGGACTCCCTGTAAGGTACACAGAGCTATAAGTTTTGCTAACTTACTGAGTGGGTGAGTGTAAGAAGTATGTATGCCTGAAGAATTCTGGACACTATGAACTCTTAAAACTAGCCAAGCTCCCCTTGAAAACAAATGCCAACAATAATGAAGAATTATTAAGCAGAACAGAGAAAACTGTGGGAAAATAAAAGCAAGTTCTAGATAAAGTCAAGGAAATAAACAAGGTGAAATTATCAAAATCAGGAACCAGGTTGAACAGATTTTATAACCAAAAAAATGGATCTTTGAGAAGTTAGAAAAACTGTCTTGAACTATGACTCTCCCTGAAAGCTTAAGAAAGTTAGTTTCCCATAAAAATGGGTAAGAATTAAAAAGCAAAGCAGACTGACTTCCTGTAGACAATAACAAAGGACACAGGACATGCCACAACAAAGATAAATTATTCCTAAATGAGCTAACCTGTAGTAATAGTGTAATAAAGGATATAAATAAACATATTACAATTAGAAAAAAATCAGACATAAGGTAAAAGAGCACAAACATTTTAGATAACAGAAAAAAAAAATCACTTAAAATTTGAAACTGAAATAGAAAACACACAACAGCAAATAAATACAACAGATAATGGTCTAAGAAGACTAGAAAGTGAAAAGACAGAATTTTTAAGTCAAAAGGAAATTTAAAAGAGATAAAATAATTTAAGAAAACAAAACAATTATGAATATAGGCAAAAAAAATTCAACAAATTTATAATAGCAGTCCCTGAAGAGAAAAAGCAAACAAGGAAGTAGAACAAAAATAATGATAATGATTGAGAAAAACTTTCCTAATTAAAACATGCAATATATTTTACAATAAAATATGCACTATAAAATTAAAACCACATATTGAAAAAGCATAGAACTTTCCTGAGAAAATTGACTCAGAAGAGCCAACACTGAAACATATTTTGATGAACTTAAAATAAAAATGAATATATAATTTTAAAATAACAGAACACTATGAAAAAGAACAGACAAATTTGAAGGAGAACAACCTAGTATTTCTGAAAATAAAAAAGACTCCTTAGAAGTTTAAAAAGTGTGAATGTGTTAAAGAGATAGATGCAGCTAAAGAGAGAACTGATAAGGTAGAAGATGGAGAATAGGAATCATTTTCAAAAACACATAGGACAGGGCCTCCCCGGTGGCGCAGTGGTTGAGCGCTGGGTTGCGAAGCTGCCCGCGGCCTCTGCGGCGCCGGTTCGATCCCCGGCTGCTCCCGGCCACCGGAGGAGGGTCCCACATGGCGCGCAGACCTCTCCTGCCGCCCGCCCGCTGCTCCCCTCAGCAGTGTACTTCGGTCCTTCTGCCTGCTCTGCTCCCTGCTCTGGCTCTGGTGAATTCTCTCACCCTCCCGCGCTTCTGACTGTACCCAGTGCATGTATAAACAAAACAAACAAACAAACAAATAAATAAATAAAAAACATGCCTCTATAAAAAAAAAAAAACTTATCAAAAAAAAAAAAACACATAGGACATTTACACACACACAAAAATTTCTCACTAATACCAAAGTAACACAAATTCCCTTCTCTGATAACAATATAAGTTAATGAGGATTCAATGATAGAATAACAACTAAAATGATTCATGTGCCTGTGAAAGTTTCTTAAGGTCTAAATAAAGAGAATCAATGAGGAAATAAAATGAAAATTGTGAAATAGTTAGACTTGAGTGACAATCAAGCTAGTACAAACAAAATCTGTGAAAAGTAGCTGGAATAGAGTCAGAGCAAATGGAGAGTTTTGAATACAAATATTAAAAAGAAGGAGTACAGATGTTAATATTCAATTCAATAAAAAAGGATATATCAAAACTAAAGCAAATAGAAAGTTAAAAATAATATAAATCGGAGGAATAAATGAAATGGAAAACAAAACAAGACCATTAATATGTAAGACTAATGTCCTGAATTACTGATAAAATAGACAAAGTTCTGTTAATATTGATAAAACACAAAAAAATACTAAACCACAAATGAACACATTAAAAAAAAAAACACAAATACTTACAAGGCAGAAAATTTGGAAGAACATTATGAATAGTCTATTCACATAATCTTGGAAAGTTATTTGAAATGGACAACTTATTTTTAAATATAATTAAAAGAATATAAATTTCAGATAATTTTAGATATAACGACCCTGTAAGAATAACTAACCCATCTATTATGTAACTGTTCCAGTTACGGAAAAACATTTTTTGAAAAAAAAAAAAAATGAAGAAACACTCCCTAAAATCTTTTTATAATTGACAGATCTTTTCAACTCTAAAAATAGACAAGAGAAGTATAAGGAGCTATAATAAAAGTAATGTTATAGCAATAATAATTATGGTGAACATTTTAAAAGTGATTTCCACAACAAATCTCTAACTGAGGAGTGATTGTCTCCATGTTACAGATGAGGAAACTTTGGCAGAGAAATGGTATCCAGCTTACCCAGTATGACATGGACAGAAGACACTGCTTTCCCAAGAGTAAACCCAGATAGTCTGGTTTATGATCCTTTACCTTAATCACAGACTCCAAATATTTTAAATAAAATATTATCAAAAAGAATGCAGCTGTGTAATTTTAGTACAAAATGATGATACAAGGTTGAGAAAAGCATCCAGAAGCTTCTTAGTCTTCAACAGATTCCTGTTATCCATCGTCTCCAGTCCATCATCCAAAGCTCAACAGCATTTTACAAACTGGCAATCAATGACCTGCCCATTGTTACCAGTATAACAAGCATATTTATCATGGCTACAAAGACTGTCTACAACTGACCTCTCCAGCATCATCATAATTTATATTTCCTTTTCCTTCCTGTACTTTAGCCTTTTGCATAAAACTTCCTGCCCTAAGCATTGCCTACTTGTACCCCATCTTTCACGTTTTGCCTCAGTCATTACTTCTCCAGAGAAATCCTCTTCTGAGCTCCCCACTTTCCAAGATTAGATAAGGCCTGATAGCACACTACATCTCTGATTAATTAGATTAATATCTGATAGCACATTGTACCTCTCCTTGGTAGCACTGTACCTATCTGTAAATTCATATTAATCTGTGGGATAATTTCATTAATCTTCCTCTTCCCCCTCTAGAATGTAAATTGCAAGAAAGTGAAGACCATGTCTTTTCTTTGATAGCTTTATTCCCTGTGTCTAACTCAACCTTTTTACTTTATTGAAATAATGCATTACAAGGAAAAAAAAAAAAAAGAGAAGAAAGTATGTAGATTATTTGGGTAATATGGCTGCAATTATTCTTCCTGTATCTAAGTCCCTTGCACTATGATTTTGCCTCTCCTCCCATCAAGTCTAGTTACTTAAGTTTTGAATCCAGGCTGGCTTTGTGATTTCCTTTGCTCAATAGAAGGCCCTAGAAGAAATTGCATGCCAGTTCTATGCTTCAGAAGGTCCTGTGGACGTCTGCTTTCTCTTTTGGATCTCTGTGGCTGCCATGTGAGCAAGCCAAGCCTAGCTTAATGGAGCCAAGAGCTGAGACTGGAGCCCTGCCTTGAGTTCATTCTTTTTGGACAAGACTCTGCCTCCTCTCTGGCTTTTACAAACAGTTCTCCATGTGGATGAAAGCTTGGGCCTCAGTCCATACCCAGCCTCTGTCTTTATTTTCCCTTCACCAATCTTTATTCTCCCTTCAATTCCTGGAGCAGCACCTCAGTAACATCCAGCTGTGAAATTAGACTGTTTAAATATGTCGCTCATGACTGGACTGGGCCCTGGGAATGCCAGGGTTCAACCTGACTGATCATGGGCATCATGATTGGGATTATGCCCTGTCACTGTGAAGTCCAGTTCTGCATCCAGTCTGTTGCTGTAACCCCACTTCTGCCAACCACTCTAGACTATCAAGTCTCTCAAGGTCAGCAAGGTCCTACCACATCTCCCAAGTTTTATCAGGGACACTGTTTAAAAAAAAAAAAAAAAACACTAGAAATTGTGAAGTACTCCATCAGATCCAGTGTTATCATCATGACTGACTTGTGATTATCCACTTTCTCCTGCTAGAGAGGCCGCTGTGGTCAGGAATGTCAAGAAGGAGACTGGACCTTTGCCTTCCAGGTCCAAGAATCCAAAGCCCTGCAGATAGACTGAATTCCATTTGCAAAAAAATAAACAAGGTGCATGCAAATTAGGTAAAATTCTGTTTTCTGCCTTTCTCTCAGTATTATTTGATTTAATACTGGCTGTTTTAAATCTAGATGGTATTAATTTAAAAAAGATGGAATCAGCTGGGTTTAGACATTTTCACCAAGGCCAAAAAGGGCAAACCAATAATAAAATTAACAAACACTCTAGACGATGGGCTATGTTCCAAGCAATGGATTCCTCATTTATTCTCATGACAAACTTTTGAGGTGAGTGCTGTGATTGTCCCCATTTTACAGATGAGGAAGCTAAAGCACAGAGAGGTTAGGTAACTTACTCAACATCACAGAGCCAGGAAATGTAGAGCAGGCAGGATGCAAACCCCGAAAATCTAGTCCACTGGTCTAAGCTTTGAAAAACCTACGGTCCTGTGAGGAGGCACCATCCCGCCCACGGGTGCCCTACCTGCAGTTGCAGAGATGAAACCAGCTTGGTCACCAGGCAGACTCTCCTTGCAAGTTAGAAAGCCCCCATCTCTGGTGCACACATGAGCCTGAATTTTCCGATTGTGCTTGGCCCCAACTCCCAGGAGAGAAGGCAGTAAATTGGGAAGGCTAGAACTGTCTCCTGCCCACTCCTGCTAATTAAACTCCTCCAACTGACACTTTTTGGCTGGTTCCAAGAGGATATTATTTTTAGCTTGTGCGGGTTAAAGGGGAAGTGAAGTGTGCCAAATTCAGGTTGTTAGAGAGGGAGAAGGGAAGGGAGCTCAGAAGGAGGCATTATGATTACGACTCCATTTAATAAGAAGATGGGGAAATTGGGAGCTTGGGGGACCATCTCAGAGGCCATAGAAGGCTTAGAAACCCTGTCGACCTCCTTAACTGCTGCATTTAAATGGCTGGAATATCTCTTGACTCACATAGTCCCAATGGGGCAGCAACTGCAGATATTAGAAAAATCCAGAAGTTTATTGTTTTTTTATTGTTACTATTTTCTGGAATGAGAGGGATGGTTTGTAGACGAGGGGGAAAGAAGCTCTCTACCACCTCCAGCCCTTTTTCTCTGGCGCTCATCCTCAGAGTTAGTAAATGAGGTACTAACACCATCCTGATGAAGAAGCATCAGGTTCATCTGCAGGGATTCTTCTGATCAAGATCATGTCAGACCCTGCAGGGCTCAGCCAATTGATAGACCTGAATCTGTAAGACCCCCAGGGGTACTATGGGGACTGGGGTACCAGCTGCAGCCCCTCCTCCCAAGACTCCATTCATCTAAGTCAGTTTCATTCTTTTGCCCACTGCTTTTTCTTCCTTGGGCCCCTCCTTCTCAGCTTTGGTTCCAGTGATTAAAGGTGCAAGGTCCCCAGTCATTCCCCAGTACTTCTGTAAACTATCGAAGCCCAGGAGGTTCAGCCTTGTTAAGCTGAGGCATAAAACCCAGCAGCCTGTGATACAAACCATGAAACCCTTAAGATTCAATTCACAGGAAAAAGAACCTTTTTTTGCAGTCCTGCTCTTCATGTGATTAATAGATGTCATTGTTTGGTCTGACGGCAAAGGCTCCACTGTGCTACAAGCCAGCAGTTTTGTGCCTGGACAGAGCAAGAGAAAAAATACTCCTGACACTCAGGCTCATTCTTCTTAGAACTCCATGCATTGTCATTTTAAAGAGCATGCTGATGGAATTTTCGGCATATGCTAGAAACATGAAGAGTAGAACTGAATTAATCCAGCTCTGAAAAGCAGCTAACGTGTATTGCAAGGGTGCCGGAAGTGGGTTGGAACCAGACCTGGATTGGACTCTGTACTCACCTGCTCACTGCCTAGATGCCCTTAGCTTACTCGTGCCAACTTTGGAGACATAAATCCATCCTTGGAAAGTGGAGCTCACAGCAGTCACCACATGGGATTGTGGTGGATGCCGGGAGAAGATGGTATTCGAGCTTTCAGCCCTGCCTGGCACAGGGTCAGGTCTTCCCCAGCATTAGCTGCTGTTATGCAGTCAGGAACATGAGGGACAGAGAGAGGTTGGGGCAAGATCACCCTACAACATCACCTCCAGCGTGAGTAGGCTACCATCATATCTCAGTAGCGCAGCTTCCAGCAACCACTGGGCACCTAACACAGAATTAGTGCTATCCGTCTAACGAGGTTGTTCTCAGGCCTGACTGCTACTTCAGTAGCAACTGTTTATTTGAAGCACGCTCTCCCCACCAGTAAAAAATGAATTTGTTTACAAGAAACTTTTTAAAGACTACAATAAATTGCATTTTTGTAGTGGGCAGTTGGTTAACATGCCATGGGTTCTGTAGTCAATTAAATAATGACTCTATTATGCCATGTCTCCCTGGGGTGTGGACAACTTGCTTTGATTTGACTATTTTGAATGATGCTAAATCAAATGTTCAGTGGTTCTTAGTTTTGGATAATTTTGCTTCCTCCTTCCTCCAAACAACATCTGGAGACATTTGTGTCATCACAACTAAGGTGTAGGGGATTTCTGCTGGCATCTAATGGATAGGACCAAGGAGATGCTAACACCCTCCAATGCATAGGACATCTCCCAACAACAAAGAGTTATCTGACCCCCAGGTGTCACTAGGGTTGGATTTGAGAAACCGTGCATTTCCAACACATGTAGAGCAGCGAGAAGAGTCTTAAATAACTTACAATGTGAAGAAATTGAGCTAGAATTTAAGACACTGCCATTGAATTAAAACTAATTTCACCTAATAACTGGCTGGAGGATTATTTGTCAACACTGTAGTGTTTGATTAATTCATTTTTCCCATTGACGTTTTTTCCCCTAAATACAAAATGCAGTTGTCTTCTGGATTATCATTGTTTCAAAGGTCATTTGAGTTGATTGCTATGACTTAGACTGTTAAGTGGGGAGTGAATGCAGGAGTTGAGCTAGTGCTGGCTTTATCATTTATGATAAAACTTATGCCCACAAACCCTGTTCATACCCCCAAAACAGAAAAAAAAAAAGAACTGTTATGATTTTACATGCCTTAACTTCAGTTTAAAGATTTTCCTTCTCTCTATTCACCAAGAGCATGGTTTCTAGTCCACGGATAGGATTTCCCTCATGGCTGCCAAGGTGGAAACCAAAACACTCAAAGTATAAGAAAGAAGGGACAGGTCCGGCTCATTGTTTGGTTTCTTTACCTTTCGTGCCCACAGAATATGGCTTCACCCATCTGAGAAACTCATTAGTGAGGGGAGAGACTATATAAGCACTTCTTGAAAATGGGGCATGTTTGCTGTTTTTGGAAAATACCAGCCTGGAAGAGATTAAATTTAGTCGAGGGTAAAGCAACCAAAGTAAAATCACATGATCCTTTGATTTTGGAGGCTTTGGGTTAGAGCTGGGCCCTGTCCACGCCTCGCTCTTCTCTGCTTCCCATGGCTCAACCAAAGCCATAACATGCCCCGGGGGGCCCAGGGGGGCCTGAGTTCCATGGGGCAGAGGTGAATCAGAATCAGACTCCTCATCCAGAACAGGGTTAAAGAAGCTGGCATCTGTTCAATGTTGATCATGAGCCAGGAACTCTGCAAGGTATCTTAGAGACCTGAGTTCCTCCAGAGGAATTTCAGAAGCCACAAGAAGGCTAGCATTTAAAAAAAATATGATTTAGGTGGATCTTGTTTAAACTAACATAAACCCAAATCTGGATTAATGAAAATACTTTAGGGGAAAAAAAGGGAATGTCGTCATGGAATCACTGTCTTATTTATATATTTTCCCCAGTCTGTTCCTCCCATCACCAGGCTGGGATTCCCTTTGAGCCAAAGCCTCCAAAAAGCCAGCATTTTATCTGCACCTATTTATCCCCAGTCGTAGAAGAATGCCTGACTTATGGCAGGTCCTCCTAGACTCCTGCCGAGTTATTGCATTTCTGTCCCAACATGGGTGTCTGTTTCACATGATGCCTGGCACATAGCGTGGACCTCAGTGCATAATATATTCAAATGGAATTTATCCACAATCTAATAGGACTAACAACAGCTCCACTGTAGAGTGGATGCCAAGACATCAATGGACTCACCTCAGAGACAGTGCCCTGCGTGGTGCTTGGTGAATGGTGGGGCACACTTAATGTTTGCTCATGTGGCATTAGCACGGGGAAGTCCTCTTACAATGCAGAAGTGAGGCATTTGCATAGGGCACCAGCCAAGACTTGCTGGCACTGTGCCTGCTCAGAGAAGCCGTCTGGGAAACTGTGATGCCTGCTGCACTTCGCCAGAGCTACCAATGGCCCCAACACAGGACACATCAGTACCTTCTGCTGGGTGAGACCTGCCAGATGTGGACAAGTGACTGTTCTAAAGAAGTGGATGCAAAAGGCACAGCTGATAACTGAGTGGGTAGTCCTCTAGGGACTGGAGAGCAATAGTAAGTACATTTTGAAAAAAATAAACCTCAGTTTGAAAATGGGGAGAAAAATGCATGCAATCTGTCCAACACTGCCCAGCCTTCCAGGAGACAGGCATCACCTGGATGTTGCTTCAACTGAGACCCCCCCAATTGTGCAGCACACCAGCTCAATGACCTTTGGGCTTGGCTTCCAACTTACTGGTCTCTTTTCCATGTTCGTTGAGCACTCCTCTTGCGACTGATGATGGGGCACACCATCATCTTTACTTTGGAGGAATAGCCTGGGGGAAATAGACTCTACCTCTCCGTGTCCCCCCCACCCCTGCACAGTGTGACAGTGGCAGTGATTACCGTGACTGTGATAGCCACTGTTTGCTGACCTAACACACAACAGGCACTGTGGTGGGGGCTGAAAAGCTTGGAATAACCCTTGGAGGTTATGATCCTGGGATCAAGGTTCAATCCCTGCGTGATTGGTGATTCTTTGCAAGGTCAGAGTTATACCTCTTGCCACCCATAAGGGAGCCAGAAGAGAGCTCAAGCAGCAACAACCCAACAAGCACCTCGGCAAGTGTCTTCCCTAAGCGGCCTGCTTGACATAAGCATCTTGAACCATAAAGAGGAGATGAGAACCAAGAACAAGCCTGTCCCGAGCTCATCATTAGAATGATGGTGGTTGACCTATAGATTAGGATCTATAGATCAGAGTGGGCCACGCGCTTGGGAAAGATTTGTTGAGCATATACTTTGTGTCAGACACTGTACTAGGCCCCATATCTTTGCAGAGCACAAGGCACAAGCAGGCCCTGCCCTCAGGGGGCTGACATCCTAGTGGAAGAAGAGATGACAGTCAGGAAAAGTGGGAGAGATGAGAGAGAGAGAGAGAGAGAGAGAGAGAGAGAGAATGAGAACGCCTAAGTGAGATTATTCAGTGAATAAAATCTGGAAGAAAATAAAACAAGGCCATGTGCTAGAAGAGCTAGGGCAGCCGAAGGTGGGGCAGAGCGAACTAAGAAGGGATGACCAGTACAGGGGCCTTCAGGAGACAACATTCCAGCTGAAAGGGCAACTTTGCCAAGATTGGCTGACTTTTACATGTAGATTGAGGTGACTGGAGCCAGTGGAAACATGAACTGTGACTCCACAGAACAGATTCTCGAAGCAGAATCTCTTCCAGGTGGGGTTCAGTCACCTCCTTGCTCATCTGTGCAGGGGGCCATGTCAGTAGCAGAATCAAGGCCGCTGACCTCGGAAGCCCACGCAGCACTTGTGCACTGGCAGGATCCCAACCTAGGCATGGTGGCAGTAGCCCCCAGCACGTGCCAGTCATGCCAGCAACCCATAGGAAGGAAAAATCTCCAGGCAGCTGTATCCCCTGACTCTGCCCCACCCTACCCAGTGTGTACCAGTCCCTGGAGCAGAAGAGCCTGGTTCTGGACCCACAAGATGCTGAGTGCAGGAAGTCCCAATTCTTCGTATTATAAATTGAGATGGGAAAATGGATGAGCAGCAGGGAACCAGGAGCAGACGTGAAGATACAAGAATGTGAGATTCACAAAAAAAGAGTTAGAGAAATGCCAGAACAGGGCGCGAGGAGGCCAACCAGGATGCAGGAGGGAACCGGGCAGACTCTGGGGAGAGGAGATTTTGGAGAAGGTGCCGATGTGGGAATCAACAAGCTCTTCCACTGAGGCCTCAGCTCTGGGTTCCCCAAGGGTCCACAGGGCAGGGGCCACGAAGCCTGATTCCCCCATGGCCCCTGCCCTCCCAGGGCCTGGCCAGTCACTGTTTCCTGGGCGCAGAGCCCAGCCCAGCTCACTGGGCGGGTCTGTCATCCTTATTTGTAGCTCAGTGCTCAAGTCCTCTGCCTTGGGGGAATTGGCCCCCAGGACACATTAGACAAGGTCTGGAGTTGATTTTGTTAGTGTAAGGGTGGTGGGAGGGTGCTGCTGGCGCTGAGTGGGTGGAGGCCAGGGATGCTGCTAAACATCCTACAATGCCCAGGACAGTGCCCCAGAACAAAAACTACCTAGCCCCAAATGTCAGCAGTGCTGACATCAGAAACTCTGCCTTTGAGTCTCCTCCCCCTTTACTTGAAGCACCTGTGGCCAAAGCGCTCTGCCTCCCTGTACTGAGGAGGTCAGGAAACGCAGTACTTTTCACTGGGACCCAGGAGCAGTGCTGGAGGACACTTCTGAGGATGACAGATTTGTGTCTGCCACAGTCCCTTGCTCGAGGCCTGCTGCAGAGCCGAGCCGTCAGCCAGCACATTGGATTTGCGTTGTAATTAAAGTTGTGTTTTAACCTAGGGTTTAAATCATACAGACAAAGATACTCAAATCACACACCATACTTGGTACATGCAATGAACACAGTTTGGTGTGTAGACAAAGTACCTGGCTTGTGTTTGTTTCACGTTTAAAACTTTCAAGTTTAAAATGCTTTAAAAATAAAACCCAGAGGGCTGAACTGGGACAGCAGGACCGGGGATTTGCTCTGTGACCACTGCTTCTCTGCTCCTGCACCCTTAAGAGGAGGCCATGGCAGTGGCCACTGCACAAGGTGAACTCAAGGGGAAATGCTGTCTCCATTGCACAGAGTTCAAACCTGGCACCCACATTCCAGAGAATCCTTACAGCCCTTCAGAAAGAATCTGGGGAAATTGGCCCAACCTAAACATCTCACATCCAGAAAGAAAGGCCTCTTAGAACATCTTTTGTGAGGTTCCAGGTGTCTGTGGGCTGCTCCAAAGTAAAAGGAGACAGATGGGATTCACAGATTCAAAGAACAAAGATAAAGGGAACTCGCTCCATAAGACCTGAGTCCAGGGCAGGATTGAAGCAGGTGAATGTGCAGAGACTTTCTTATACTGGGCTATGAGGATCAGAACATAGACAGGAGCAAAGCTTGGAAATAAAATAATGAAAATTGTAATGATAAATAAAATTTATATATAACTTTATATATCATAAAAATGAAAATTATACCATATCTGGGCAATTATATACAATTGTATACATAATTATATGATACAATGTATATAATCATATAAAGTTATAATACAATGTGATGAAAATTATAATACAATTATCTTCCATTATTATTCAATGCCTATAAATTCTCAGGCCCAGATTAAGTACCTCAAATGTATTATCTCATTTAATACTAACAAGAATAGGAGCTTTATTTTCAGATCAAAAGGGGTCCATTTGAGTTGGGGAAAAGGACAAGCATTTCCACTCCAAAATCATTCCCAAGGGAGGGAGGGAGGAGCACAGGGGACTGAGGTGATAGTGCACAGGTGCATGGGGGAAAGAAATTCTATGGGGACTCAATCTGAGGAGGTAGGGGGAAGCAAATATTGCTTAAAAATAAATAAATAAATAAATAAATGCCAAAATCATTCCCAAAGGCAAGATGTCCACGCTGACCCCAGCTTTTCCCTGCCCATAGTCTAGAAACCTTGCTGTGAAATCCATTTCCCCTGTGCTGCTAGTCTCTCTCTGAAGAAATGTAGATTCTTTCAGTACATGATTGGGAAGAAATGAAGAGTGTGGTCTGGTGTTTCTAGTGCTCTGGGAGGCTGAGCTACGTATCCACATCAGGCTATGTTCCTCTGCACCAGCTCAGCAGCTGCACTCAGCGCCAAACTGTTGTCACCCGGATGTCAGTGCTGTGGATGAGATATGGAGCTAGATTGAAGCAGAGATTGTTGGGTGGGAAGAGCACAAAAGGAAATTATGGAATCCTAAATCACACCTACTTCCTAGTGCAACATTTAACCAAAAATTATCTTCCAAAGGACTTTCTTTTCTAAGTGATTCCTATGCCTTGCGAGGAACACCATGAATTCTTGCCTGCCTGTGAGAGGAAGACACCATTAGAAAGGCAATTTACCCTTCATCTGTAATAAAGTCTTGAATTTTACCTGGGCCTTTCCAGATATAATCTCTGAGCTGGGTTGTCAGGCTCACTGTTCTTCACTCCTTCACGCTGATGGTCAAATCGTGCGCTTCCACCTACAGAAAATTAAGCCTGAGGTCAAATTCCATACTTCTGTGCAAATCTATAGAAAATTGCCTTTCTAAATAACCTGGGATTAATGCTTTAACTCTTAAGTCACTGATAGTTCCTAAATGATGTAGACCAAAATATGACTGTTTTCATTAATAGCCTGGAATGTTACATATTAGGATACTTATCCTATCTTAGTCTACTCTATTGTATATAATTAAAATAGAGAATGTAAAAGATATTCCATACTATATTAGGTATACAAATGATGCTATATTGAAAAATTATGCTATGAAGTAAGGATTTTATAAAGATTGCTAGGCTTCGGGAATGAGACTGGTAAACAAGACAAAGCCCACCCCCAACTTGTTTGTGTGAATAAAGTTTTATTGGAACACTGCCGCACCCATTCATTTACATATCATCTGTGGCTGCTTTTGCAAAACAGCAGAATTGAAGGGCTGCAACATATGTAACACGGTTCACTAAGCCTACAATATTTGTGATCAGCCCCTTACAGAAATCCCAGGAAAGCTGAAGGATAATATGCCAGCCACCAACAGCATTGCTTCACCCACTCCAGCTTAAGTTCAATTCCAGGTCTTCTTCATCATGACCTTGAGAGTTAGGAATTATATTTTTTATCTTCCAATTGGGAAACACTGAGACCATGAAGTGTCCATGACACAAGTGGAAAGTGCCCCGGAGCTTCTCTTAGTGGGCAGAGCTTTACATTCAGCTTGCTTTCTCCTGTGCCAGGCTCTGTTCAATTTCATTGAGCAAGACTTGATATCCAGAGGTGCAAGAAGCCAGATTGGAAAAAGCCCAGCCTTCATTGGAGGACAGCCGAGAAGGGCGTGAGCCCAGACTATCACAATTGCTCATCTAAAGACGAAACACCAGCCAGACTGCTGAGATATATCCAGGTAAGTGGGTACATTGCTACATCATTATCTTTAAAAACAAAGGTGAGTTCATCTTATTCATACTTTATCTTTATAATACAAACACCAGTGTTTCATCAGTCCTCAAGAATCTGCTTTTCATATTGAAGAAGATGCTTAGTTTTCTGTTTGCCTTTTAATCAGTGAGTGGCTCCAAGATTAAGATAGATAGATAGATAGATAGATAGATAGATAGATAGATAGATAGATAGATAGATAGATAGATAACAGGTATGATACAAAACAAGATTTTCAGAGGGAGGGGCATCTTACGCATAATGTTCTTGTTCCTTCATTAATTTCTCACCCAGCAAATATGCAGAAATGATCTCTAGACCCTTGGCCCTGCTGCTTTCTAGTTTTGTCCTCTCTCTCTAAACAAGGAAAGAAAAGACTTGAGGCAAGTTCCTACATTTCAATCATCCAGGAAGTGATTCTGAGTGATAATAAGAGAGGATAGCAAAGAAGGGAAAAGGGGGGGGGGAAATTACTGGCTTGGTCAAAGCTTGCAAAACGACACCAGTGATTAAAACATCTTATGCTGTCCCCGGGCTGCAGAAGCTATCACTGACAAAAGATCTCATACACACACACACAAAAGGAAAGAAATTAGCCATTAAGAAATATTTCAGCATAATGCAATTATTACAGCTGTATAATTGAATGGGGAAACCATTGATCTGTAGTAGAAAGGAAATTGCTCTTCTCATTGTGTTCCTATGAATATGTGAACATTAATCTCCATCTATAATCAACGTTCATTTCAAATCTGATTGCGTGCTACTAAACACCCGTAGCTATGCTAACATTATGTTAATATGGTTCAACATCATAGCTCCCAGCTTCACAGCACAAATATTTTTCTTTGGCAATCAATAGTAATTTCAGCTGAGTGGATGGAAGTCACGTTTTAATGGTAATCTTTCCTCCAAGCCTCCAAGTGGAAGCTCAGTTGGTGTCTTAACATGGCTGCAGCACGTTGCATATAATCAGATAAATTAACCTGAAAAGAAATGGAGAGAGAGGAGGAAGGGAGGGAACGTGGATCACAAATAAGAAGCAAGCTTGCCAAAACTCTAAATCTACCTAGTAGATGAAAATGCTCACTAGGTTTAGAAAAAAAAGGTGAGGATGGCTGGGTAGATGGGACTGGCTGGACAGACGCGGTGAGGGAGGAGGTATGTAGGAAGGGGGCAGGCCTGTTAAGAAATGAGATGTTGTTACTTCTGGCTGGAAGCCAGCGGGATGAAGCAGCCAGGTAGGTACTCGTGCGACCTGATTTTACTAAAGCAGCAGAGAGGTGTGAGGAAGGCGTAGGGAGCTCAGGATGAAGGGATCCCACATAGAATCAGCTTTGCTTTTGAAGAGAACACTCAGGTGTCTCTCTTTGTTTCTTCATGCAATCATTTGTAGCAAACAATAGAAAACAGAAAATGTGATACATTTCTATATTTATTTTAAAAGTACAGAAAAATTTGAAAGTAAAGAACTGTGGAGGGGGGATTCTACATCTTTAAGGACCAGGAGTAGAAAGATGAATGAAGCACATCTCTGTCCACAGACAGACGGTGATGCAGGATGGGGACAGCCATATACACAACTCATGGTATTGTAATATATTGCTTGGGGAGCTCTTTGTAGACTCCTGTGATATTTTCCCTCCATGAGGGAGAGACAGAGGAGAGAGAGAGAGAGAGAGAGAGAGAGAATGATAATGTGTTTGCGTTATATTCATTTGCCAGCATTACTTTCAAGCCCTAACTGATGGAATTCTTAGATGAAATCATTGGTTCTGCTTCTATATCCAAGGCTGCTATCCTTATACCCCTCTTCATCCTGGCCCTCCCACAGCTACTTAAATCACAGGCTCATTCTTGAAAAGGATCAAGGTTATGACCTTCTAGCACGTGTGTTATGTATTATAAGGGAAAGGAAAATAACACAAGAGGCCCCCAGCCTCTCTCCCTCCCCCTGCTCATTAAGGAGAATTCTGGCGTGGTCCCTTCCATTCATGCCCCCACCCACCCCCTCTCTCCTGAAGGACAGCAGGGCATACACTGAAACAGAAGGAGATATCAGGGAAGAGGTGGCCGTGGGCCAAGTGTGCTTACAAGGAGGATACTTCCAGGCAAAAGGAGCATCAGTGTTAAGTGTTTCTTGAACAATATTCAGAAAAGGGAAAATTTGTAAGAGAAACTGCATTGAATCCAGGAAATTTTGAAAATGCTAGATAAAGGAATGAGAATTTTGAATTTTTTTTTTCTGTATAAGAATAGCTCGTTCTACTTTATCTTGTATTACAGAAACCTCAGTAAAGAAATCTGCATCCCTTATCTAATTCTTTTCTTTCTTATAATCCCAAAGCGAGCAAAGATTTGAATGATTTTTGCCTATTTAGTTTTCATAATTTCTTCTGCTCTTTTAGGTGACAGTAATTTTATTATCAAATATAATTTATGTAACAATATCAGGAACTATCGGGGGTCCTCTCCAATGCACTCCTTTCTCTTTACCCTAAAACACCTGTCCAACTTTAATGTGGCCACTCTGCTAGGATCAGTATAAATCCCTCCCTGCTTGGCCTCCCTAAACCTTGGGTTTCTTCCTTTCAACCTGTCACCTATGAGATCACCAATAAAGCTGGCATGATTAGGCACACCTTTCAAGAAAGTTAGCATCAAGAGCATGGAAACAAGGCTATATATTTAAAGTCATGCAATGCCCAACAAAGTGCTTAACAAAACTTCACTAAACTTCAATTTAAAACCAATTTGAGGCTTTACTGCTTATTAGTAAAGCCAAAAAAAAAAAAAAAAAAAAAGGAGTCATTGGAGAAAAAACTCAGTCTTCCCGAGATGAGAAAAACAGCTAAAATAATATACAGAAAACAATATGGTGACAAATAAAAAACGTAATCCTTTGTCAGCAGATCGTGTTAGAAGATTCAGAGAACACCTCACTAAAGATTTGAGGAGTCAAGTGTTGAAAGAAATTATTGGGAGTGTGAGGGCTGCTGTACAGTTGGGTGAAAGCACACGTTTCAAACGTTTCTTTCCTTGTGGAATTTGCCACATGAAATACAGAAGGGACTTTTTTTTTTTTTTTAACACTAAAGAACATATCAACGGGGGAAAAATTCATCAGTAAATGACATCACAATGAAACCAATTTTTTATGCAATAACTATAAGTGGATCCACTGATTCATATTTTTTATCAATTTATAGGTAAAGGTTATAATGATAGTTTCACACATAAAATTCCAAAACTATATAGGGAAAAAATTTGAGGTCATAGGTATGCAAAAATGCTTACAGTTTGTTACTTATCCGCCTAATTTTACGAGAGAAGATCTTTAAAATTCAAAAGAATGTTTAGCTAACTTATCAAGAAAGCAGAGTGACAAAAAATAATTTTTATACTATAGCAAAGGACTTATAGGAGCTGCGAGAGATAAGGTTATTTCTTTTTCTTTTATAAAATGACAAGGGTTCCAAGTTTACTCAAGATTTTCTTCTGCAACTGCTATGCCTGCAGGTAAAATGACACTTACCTGAAAATGAAATAATAACGACGATACCAATAATAATGATAATAAATATCATTTCTCACATCAAGATAAAAGTGACATTTTTAAAATGAGCAGCAAAAGATCTATTTGGTGAATGAAAATGTGCTGGGAGAGAATATTTTGAAAACGGATGTTTGAAAACATCTCCTTTGTTATAAAAACATTGTTGCTGAAAACAATATAAATGTAATAATTATAAGAACACTCACAGCATTGCTTACCCTGTATAACATTCTTTGAGCCAAAAAGTTGTGCTGGAATTTGATGTTTGCATTAACATATGGGAGTAACACCTTCCAATTATTTTGTAAAATTACTAATTGAGATTATGGAAGATAGTTATTCTCTAGATTGCATCAAAAATGGCTGCATAATTGGGGAGTGAAATGAGATTGAAAAATGAGTGTGATGATGAGGAACGCGGCACCAGGGTGCCCTTGTTTTGCATGTTGGTCTCTGTGTTGATTCCAGTTATCTATTGCTCAGTAACCAACTGCTCCTAAACTTGATTGTTACCTTGCATGTTTCTGATGTGTGAATTCCTCTGCAGAGTTTACCTAGGGTCTCTGGAAGCAGCTGCATTCAAACTCAACTGGCCCTGGAGATATTTGGAGGTTTCTTGGGTCAAATGCCTGATGCTTGACCTAGGATCATGGGGGTGGTTGAAATGACTGGGTGCTGACTGGCCGAGCGTCGCGTTCTCTCTAGGTACCAGAGAGAACTTACTGGGCTTCCTTACAGTCAGACTTCCCACCAGGTGCATGGCTTCCCCCGGTGTAAGCATCTGAAGGACTCAGGTGGAAGCTCTAAGAATGCTTGTGGTCCATGAAGTCCCTGAAAGTTGCTTTTGTCGCATTCTGTGGCTCAAGAAAGCTGAGAAGTTCAATTCAGGCCCAAGAGGAAGGGAAACACTCCACCTGTCAATTCAAGGAACACTGCAAGTACAGAGAGGGAAGGAATGGACGCCAGCCATCAAGTCTGCATGAATTAACTGTAAAATGCATCTGAAGGGCATTGGTTCTGTTGCTTGCACACAATCGGTGCTTAGATAATGTAAAAAACATAAGTCAAGTGCTTCTTAAAACTCAAGCACAGCTAATGTAGTTTTGATGACTAGTTCCTTTCGCTAGTTGAACCCACATGATCTGACAGAGGATGGAGTGAGGGTTTTGTTTACTTTCTGTTTGGGGGATACAGGCTTCAGCTTATGGTAGGATTATGTCTCAATCAACCCATGGTAAACTGAAAATATCTTAAGTCAAAATTGCATTTAATATACCTAAACATCACAGCTTAGTAGGCTTACTTAAAATGTGCTCAGAACACTTACATTAGCCTAAAACTTGTACAAAATCATGTAATGTAAAGCCTGTTTTATAGTAAAGTGTTGGATACCTCATGTAACTTATTGATGCTGTGTGGGTTGTTTAGCCTCGTGACCGTGCGGCTGGCCAGGGCTGTGCCTCGCCCCGGCCCCCCAGCATCCTGAGAGAGGACCACACTGCCTGTTGCTGGCCCCAGAAACCATCAACATCCAAAATTCAAGATACAGGTTTCTACCGAAGACATATCACTTCCACACCATCGTGATATAAAATAATCCTAAGTGTAACCATCGTCAGTTGAGGGCTTTCTGTATAATGCTAACAGCTGACATTTACTGAGAATTCTGATATGCTGAGCTCTTTTTACAAATGATCTTGTCTACATACTTTTCAGGCAGGTATTTTTGTATTTGTATCCTGCAGATAAGACTAAAGCTCAAAGAAGTCTGCGGCTTATCCTGGGTCACACAACACATAAGGGAGGAGAGTGACTCAACCTAGCTAGTAGTAACAGCTGGGTTCTGAACTACCAGGTAGTTGATGAATCTGTAGAGATAAACCTGCTGAGTCACATTTTACTATACAGTTCGTGAAGTGACTTTATTCTAGTTAATAAAGTAGACCATAAAAATATAGTAAAGCCTTTCTATGGAATAGTATACAGCTATCATAAAGAAGGAGCTAGGTGCATATGTATTTTTTGAAAAGAAAGTTGTAGGAATACATAAGAGGGTAGACAGAGGAATGGGTGGATGATAGGTAGCTCGCTAGCCAGATTGATTGATTTTGGCTTCCCCCCTCAAGTGTCCCCTCCCACTCTCCTCCCCCACCCCCCTCTCATTCCCCACTTCCTCACATGCTTCCTGGAATCATCTCCCAAACAAAATGCCTGCATCTGAATCTCATCTCAGCATCTGTTCTGGGGAGAACCCAAATTAAGACAGAAAAAAAAAATGTTCAAATGAATGAAATCATGGCAGACTCCTCTATTCTCAGAGGCGGGCACGGTTCACACCGTCTCTGATGCATGAACTGGGTCACGAGCTGAGGCTGTAACTAGCACCCAGCTACTCCCAAGGGACACAGCACCTCCTGTGTTTCAGTTGAGCATGATGGGCTCCAGATTGGGGGTGGAAAACAGGAAAACACCCCCTTTGGGGGTGGAAAGCAGGAGCCTATGTGCACCCCAAGGGGGTGAAGCACGCCTCTGTTTCCCGACCCAGCTGTTCTCACAACCACCTTTGATTTAACGCCGCTTAATGCTTGGCACCATCCCTGAAGGGTGCGCGCTCCCCACAGCACAGGAGACCCCACGATTCATTGTCTGGCTCTGACACTCTGCCCCGGGCCCTGGCCCTGGGGAGCCGAACAAAGTCGTCAGGAGATTACAAGCCATTTCAGCCCCATCAGGGGTTACGGCCCCTACTTTCTAACATCTCGCTTTTATTTGCAGGCTATGAAGTGTAATAGTTCACCATTTTGGTTTAAGTATCACCATAAAAGTCAGTGAGATGGAACAGGCAATAAGTAGTTCTTTTACATAGTGTGGCTGAGACTGGAGTTTACATCTTCATTAACCCACAGAAACGCTCTGAAATCAAATGCGATGGGCGCTTCTCAGTGTGGGGATCGGCGGTGCTGGGGACCCGGGGCCACCTCCTCTGACCCCCAGCCTCACTCTGTCCCTTCCAGGCGCTGAAGCTGAGCAAGTTGGAAACAGGAAAGAAAAGAACAGAGTTCTCTAGACAGATTCTCAGGGTGTGGATAAAACACTCTGCTTTGGGGTGAAAAGTGAAAAACTGGACCCAATACAGAGGCCTTTGTCCAGCAAGACACTTACTCACTTCTTGGGGGTGGGGCATCCAGTATCCTGGATAACAGAGGATAGTTCCCCCTATCAGCAAGTGAGCCTGTCCATTTAGCACATTTCCATTTAAGCACAACAAAAACAAATTAAGGCATTTTGGGATGGAAAAATAGAAGCTTTTGTGTCTTCATCCAGAATCTGTACCAGAAGCAAAGAATTACTAGGCATATATTATGGCCTGAATGAGTGTTTTCCCCCCTCAAAAAAAAATTCATATATAGATGCCCGAACTCCCAATGTTGCAGCATTTGGAGGGAGCCCTTGGGGGTTGATTAGGTGTTGAGGGTAGAGCCCTCGTGGATGGGATTCGTGCCTCTGTGTCCCCAGAGGACCCCCCACCCCTTCTACTATAGGAGCATGTGCCAGATCATGGACCTTTAAACACTGAGCGGATGGTCACCAGCACCCCACTCTGCTGGCATCCTGATTTTTGACTTTTGGTCTCCAGAACTATGAGAAATACATTTCTGTTAGAAACGACAGATGCTACCCAGTCTGTGGTAATTTGTTTTAGCAGCCTGAACAGTTGAAAATGCTGCTGTGCCTACACATCGCCAAGGATTTTCATTTGAATCTGTCTCCAAGAATATCTCCTGGAGTTCCAGTTTCATGCCTTGCTGTCATAGGACCCCCCCACCTCCCGAAACATCCGGAGAAGATTCAGAACCTCACCGCATCCAAGAAGACCTAATACCCAAACACACCAGAAGCAAGCATCCCACTGCACTAATACAAACAAAAGACACGCCGCCCCTCCTTCAGCAGCTCCCAGTCATGTCCTAAGGTCCCTGTCCTTCTTGCCACATACTTCCACACACCACTCTTGGTCACTGCTCCTAAGTGACCGATTGGGGATTTATAGCCAGGACAAGATGTATCTCAGTTTTCTTTATTTCCAAACCATTATCTTCTGCAGGGTTATCATTCCATCCTTTGTTGTTTTCCCTTGCTCAGCGCTCAACTTCCTGTTTCCAGTCCCACCCAATAGATTTTTATTTTTCTTAAAATGAAGAGATCTATTCTCATCATATTAAAAAAGATCATTTAACACATTTTCCCCATGATCAGAACTTGGTTGTTCGCAAGTACATATCATTGTCTTTTATTTTACTTAAAAAAAAAAAGTCCCAATGGTTAAAGTTCTTCAGAATGGCCATCAGATCCAATGGGGCCAACCTAAAGGCTGCTCTGCCCCAAGGATGCTATAACCATGTAGAGAGACATATATGCAGCTCCTTATTTTCATGTCTATGCCAGACAGCACTAGTCAAGTATCACATTAGATTTGAAATATGAAAGGTGTTTGCCCTCCCTGGCTTAAATTTTGCCTTCTTAAAAAGCCAGTGCTGGGGCCTCCCTAGTGGCGCAAGGGGTTAAGCACCGCACTATGAAGCAATCTGCAGCCTCTGCAGCACGAGTTCGATCCCCGGCCGGCCAGGGATCTCGCCCGCTGCTCCCCTCAGCAGTGTGTTTGGGTGAGCCTGCCTGTTCTGGTCCCCACTCTGTCTCTGGTGAGTCCTCTCACCTTCCCCCCACCCCCCTGCATCTCTGGCCTGTACCCCAGCTTGTATGCATAAATAAATAAATCTTAAAAAAAAAAGCCAGTGCTCTTGAAGTGTCCTTCCCATCATTTTACTCTTTCTCATGAAGACTAAGACATAGTCCTGTGACTATCTCTTAACAAGCATGCATTGCTAAGACCAGAAAAACAACACTCCTACCCCTTGTGAGGTCTTCACTTTGCTGAAATGACCCTTTCAAGTTACCAGACATCTTGCTCGCTGGTCCATAGTTATGGTTCATCTATCTCATCAATACATCACGACATAATGGGGCAAGATGGCTCACTTTGTTATAGAGCAGCCCCGATACAAAACGGGGTGCCTGACTGTGGGTCCTCACCTGTGTGCTTAAAAGGACTTATCAATGCTCTACTGCAGGCACACAAGAAAGGTTAATAAAAGGTTTATTTATAAGGGAAGGGGAAATGAGGAAATGTACAGCTCAGGGAGAAAAGTGGGAGACAAAGTTTTAAATGCCCAATCCGCCGATCTGGAATCCCAAATGGCACTCTGAGAGCTGGCTGCAAGCCAGGAGCCGTGAAGCCAGGAGGCGAGCGACAGCGAGCCCCCAAAGCCCACGTGTTTGGTATTCATACCCAACCTGGCTGCTTAACTCCACCCTCAGGTCCCAGCCACCTTCCCTTTGGTGGTGATGGGATTTGTCTTTCCCAATGTCTTGATGGCTCTAGTCTGGAGTGGGAGTGGAGTCCACAAAGCCTGTATGGGATTAGCTCAGGACATCATTTCCCCCTAACAACTTCAGAATTTGGGCCAAGTGAATCCTAGCGAGATCTCTGCTCTGTTCAGTCTGTGACCTGGAGAACTCCCTTTCCTCATAGTACAAATACACAACAGGATGCTGCGGAAAAGTCTGTCTTTGAACACCCAAGGAATAAAGCATGTTCCCACACCAGTAAGCAAATATGTGGCAACTAGAAAAGGGCAAATCCAATCTCCACATTAACTGAAAAGAAAAACCTTACTCTCAGTACAGGCAGCTTCTCCTATGCCAGTCCAGAGTCTCTGCAAGGGTGTAACTTGAAGTCACCCATCAGTAGCTCAGCGAGCACTTGGAGTCAAAGAATCGAGATGGTAGCCTCCATCCACATGATTCAGACCCTTGACCCATCTGTGACAACTTCACACTTGAACACTCCAGAACCAGATGCCCCATTGCATGAAAATACACCCAACATCTGGCTCTGTGCAATTGTTACTCATATTCTAGCCTTCCCATTCCCTGACTCCCAACTTCTGATTAATTGGACGAGGCTTGTAACCCAGTCCCCAACACTAAACTCTCCATAAAAGCAGACCTTTCCCACTCTTGCTCTTCATGTCTGTATTTCTGTTTCATTCTGCTTTAATCATTTATTCCCTTCCATTCCACTGTCCCTTAAACATTCCAACAATAATTTTGCACTTTCTCCCAACTTTGTGTTTACTCTTTTTTTTTTTAAATTCCCAATTATCTTCTCCACTATACTCTTGACTTAACATTCACAGTGATTTTGATTATTCTCTATGGTTAGGGTGCGCCATCAAACTTCCATAGATATCCCACTGGGCTTTCTCTGGTCTGCACATGTGAACAGGAAAGATGTTTCTTTACCAGCCATTTACACGTACTTCCAAGGATGGCCGCAGCATTACTCTTACTGCCATCTTTTTTTGTCATCATTTCTAATTAATTAATAGCAGAAGAGTATGGGGCCCTTCTGAAGAAACCATTTTATTGTCATTTCCCCCAAAACTCTGCCTTTTGGGGTACTTGCATTGTTTACTCCCTTTCTCCATGCTTAAGGAAGCTTGACTTTCTCCTCCCTGAATTATTCCTCTGAAACAATTAGATGAGCACCGGGCCTCATATGTACAGGCATATTTCCTGAGAGGTGTACTTCCCCATAGGATTAAGGATTAACTTTGCAATATTGCCCCCAGATGACTACGATGTTGCTTTGTGTCCCCTCCAAGCTAAACATGTTGGAGTCCTTGGAGACTTAAGATACAGTTTATTCCCAGCCCTCCTATCTCACAGCACAATCAGGACCTCTTGAAGCAGTGACTTCATGATTGTGACCCATTGCCTTGGGGCTCAGATAACAGAGAAGAACAATGTTATGGCCCACGGGGCAGAGCAAAGAGCAGTGGTGTGCACAGCTTGAAGGAGCCACCACTGTCTTCCTCTAGTTAACTTCTTTAGAACTCCCTAGGGAGATGAATGTCGTTCCAAGGACACAGGAAATCTACAGTATTCTACAGGACACAGTTATCCTTTGCAGCAATCTCAGAACTGGCCGTCAGTAGCTCAGCGAGCACTTGGAGCCAAAGAATCAAGATGGAAGCCTCCATCCATATGATTCAGACCCTTGACCCATCTGTGACAACTTCACCCTTGAACACTCCAGAACCAGACACTCCATTGCATGAAAATACTCCCAACATCTGGTGTGTTGCCCCACTAGGACTATTACCCCTACTGCTGATTTGTGGACATGTCATCCCTTGATATGCTTCCATCTGTATCCATCTGTCTGTCTAACTATTTCCTAAGAGACTTACCTGTGTACTTATCCAGATGTTTGGTACTGCTGGAAGTCTGAACTCAGATTTGCAGAGGGGGTGTTATTTAATTCAACATAATTTAAAGTGTCGCACAATCTGTCTATATTTGGAAATATCGACTCTCCTGGCATCACACAGAACCAGACACAGCCTAAGGCCTTATGTTTCCTGTTTAACTTAACAACCTGCACAAATGTCTCTTTTACATATTATCAATGTGTCTTTAATAGTCTTGCAATTCTTGAAGCAGTCTCAGTCTGAACTGAATATGAAAAATCCTGCAGACTGTGGTATGTGAGGACCCAACAGGCTCACACAACCGGGGACAAGTTCAAAGTACATACACTAACCTCTTGAAGAACATCCATTCTTAATTGTGGTATTTGACATGTATTAAAGATTGTGATCTGGTAAGAGATATTTTCTTTTTTTTTTTTTTAATTTTTGTGTTGACATAGGGTGGGGTGAAAGGCATGATTTACTAAGACAACTCAGTGAAAGATGCTGTCAGTGCACTTTTTTTTCTGTCATATTGTTCTCCACTCTCTATCAGTAAAATATTGGCTACAAATAGTTTCTGTAACCGTCCTTGAAGACTTCCAGCCACCACACAAATGTCTCTACGCACAGCATTATCTGTGGAAAGAAAAACTGTGTCAAAGAGGACATTTTCCAGTTCTAGAAAGAGGCAGAACCACTCTTTTAGGGTGAAAATAATAGAGTGTGAGTCCTATTGCAGTAGCCTTGATGAGCCTTCTAGATGAGAAATTCAGACACTTAACTGGTATGATATCTGCTGAGTGGATGGGATAACAATAAGGAGTAAATTGAATGAATTCTAGAGGAAAAAAATAGAACAAAGAAGCAAGGTAGTCAGAATTACTCCCCCTGTATAACATTGCCCCTAAATCACCCATTACCAAGCTCATTGAACAGCCTCTTAGTGCTTCACTCAGTTTTCTGTTGTTGTTGAATGTTGACACCAGGAAAGAAGTAGAGGAAAGATTCTTGACAATAAACAGCAGTCATTTGCTCACCTCGAAAGTGGAGGTAACTCTGCAAATTGAGTCAGTGTTATCTGGTTTATACATCCATTGTTTATGAGTTTAATTGCTATGAGTTGATTCCCAGAGTGTGATCATCAAGAGAACAACAAACAATCAAATCACATATTTCATTGAGGAGTCTGTCACTCAGGGGTCGTTCAGCACTCCAACCAGATTCCCTCTTTGAAGGAATTTATACTCCCAAGTACAAGAAGTCATAAATCACTGAAAATGAGTATTTCTAGAGACACTTTTTGAGACTTTCCATGAGTCGCTGCTGCTGAGATCCCTTAAGCTGTTCTGGTTTCTATCCATTTCAAAGACTGGCAGTTCAGCTTTTTCTTCTTCTCTGAACTATCTGATAGATCCTTAAAAATGCATTTGTATTTTCTCCTGGCAGACTACTGTGGATTCAGCTCCTTTGCGACCTCTGAACCCTAAGTATTTCAGGAACCATGAAGTCTTTTCCATTTGGGTACAACCCAGATCCAAGTCACAATTTCTTTAGCTAGATTTCAGGACTCAGGGGCTGGATAATTAACCTTTCGTTTGGGAAGCTGGGAGCCCTGCCTCCTCCTCCGCAGGCAGAGACAAACCGTTCTCCACCCAGGCCTGACTGAGCCCACATGCGTTTGCACAGGAAGGAGCTGCTGGAACTTGCTCAGGAGGCCCTGGCTAGCACCAAGTACTCCAGGCCCAGGAGGAGGGCTCCTGCCTCACCCTGGGCGGTCGGGTGGAAATAAACTGTGTCTACCGCCTGGTTCTGGCAGCTAAAGCAGCACCAGCACCAGAGAAGCTTCGGACTCCAGACCCCCCAAAACCAGGAAATACCAAACTGGAGCTAAAATTGTAAGCTGGCCTCCCCAGCTAGCTCTCAGGCTCTGCAGCCTCAGCACAGCAGGTACCCACACACCAAGTGAATGCCAGGGGCTCAGAACTGCCCATGCCAAGGCCCACTGACCTGCTCCCACTCTGAACCCCAGGGCAAGAGGGGTCCTCACCCTTCATTTGCTTGAATACTTGGACCAAGCTGGCAATTCATTTTAACCATGGCATCAGAAACAGAAAACTAACATGTGTTATTGCCAGCCAGGCACTGAACTAGAGATTGAATGAAAATGATCTATCCACTCTTTCCAACAACATTTTAGTCAAAGTAATAGTATCTCCATTTTGCAGAGGTTGCCAGGGTTATGGGATGCGCAGGCCTGCCAGGTTTGGGATTTGAGCCCAGAGCTTTTGTGCCTAAAGTCCAGGTAACTACCTGATGATTTCTAACTGATGGAACTGAGAGCATTTGAAATGATGCTGTGTTCAAGTGCCTCTTCAATACTACAAAACCAGACCCAATTTCTAGATATTTCTGTTCAAATAGCCAGCATATCCTCTGGGCCAGATTTCCCCCTGCCTGTCCTGGCAAGGCCATTGTCATTAGCAGCGATGGTCAGTTCTCAAAGGATTGACTTGGATGAGAACACCTGGATGAAGAGGTTGGAATCTAAACCCAATCCTTAGTTCTGTCTGTACAACACAACATCGATTCTAACACTTGCCTTCTCTGTGTCTCTAACCCATCCATTTTTAAGGCAGAGCACAGCAGTGCCTATACCTGCAATAGCACATGGCCTGTGAATAAGGCAGAGGGAGGGGCCGTCTACTCTTTGGTGTGGGGGGAGGGGGAACATCACCAAAATGGTTTAGACTTGAAAAAGAAGGTGATTTTTCACTGGGGTTATGATTGCTTTTAAGTTTTCTATTGACAGTGCAAGCTTTATAACCTGCAAGAGGGAGAAGGTGTTGGGTGGAGGGTTGGATAGGACTCCTGGTTCTACTTTCACATACCCCTTGATCAAGGAATTTACCAGAAAAATACAAGGCTGCTACTAGGAAAGAACTGATAGACCATGAACATCAAATTTATCCCTTACAAATCCAGAAATTGAAGCCCCTGAAAGAAAAGTGACTTGTCCAAGATGACAAAGTAAATTAGTCACAGAATTAAGGCTAGCTCCAGTTTAGCCTCATGTCTCTACATAAAAAGACATTTCAATACCAAGAGAAAGTGGCATATCACTATATTATGGTGAAAAAAAAAGAAGCCTAGATATTTCTAAGGAATCCACTCACTTTAGACACTAGTCCTTTAAGCAGAGTTTACTCAGATGGAAGGAACATTAGATTTAGATTCCAAAGACTTACACTCGAGTCCTTGGGTGCTGATAATGTCGCTGGGGAGAGATGAGACATGAATAATTAATTCCCACACTAAGGTACAAATGACTGCCCAAGACCCCAACACAAGCAATGTCACAAATCAACACATGACTTCTTGTCAAATTGGCAGGACAAAAAAGCCATGCGCTGGGAAGACAGAGGTGGGAACAGCTGTGGCTCTTGCATGAACTCTCCCCTGGCTCACCCCATGTCCCTCTGACTCTCCAGGCCCTTCATCAGTAACATATACAGGTGATTTGTTCGGTAATTACTTATTTATGCAACAAGATGGCTTAAGGGAAACAATAAGATTTGGAGTCAATTGACCTGTGTTTATAGCTCATCCCTGCCATTTGCTAGTTGAATGATCCCAGAGAAGTTTCTTTACCTTTGAAAATGTGCTTTCTCTTCTGCAAGGAGTAAGCGTAATCTATACTTGTCTCGACTGGTTGGGAGTTAAATAAGAAATTAGCTAGAAAGCACCTGCCCTTTTGCTTTTTTCAGGATGGATGCATAGTAACTTCTTGTTCTCCAGTTGGACTGCTAACTCCTTGAGGGTAAGCCCAGTCCTTTCCATGATTCGTGGCTCCTCCCCAGTGGTGTCATAAAACATGATTGATTTGAAGTGACTCCAGAGAGGTCAGGGGAGAGGAGAGGAGAGTCTGTCTTGTTTTAACAACAGCAGAAAGTTGAAAATACATCATCTTTCATGGAATATCAATCAGGGTCTGAGTTGAGTTTCTCAATACCTGTCACAACCCAGATTTGCTGTGTAACTCTATCATTGGCTTGAAGCAGCGTCATACCAATAACCAAAGAAGCAAAATTAACTTCCCAGGTCTCCCTGGTGGCCTAAGGGTTAAGTCTCAGCGCTATCACTGCTACAGCCTGAGTTTGATCCCCAGCAAGGGAACTAACCCACATAGTATAGCAGACCCCTCCTGTCTCGCCCACTGCTCCCCTCAGCAGTGTATTTCAGCAGATCTGCCTGTTCTATTCCCCACCCTGTCTCTGTTGAATGCTCCCACTGTACCCCCCACCCCTCTAACCTACACCCCAGTTCTTCTACACAAAAAATTAAAAATACTTTAAATCTTTATTTTTTTAAAGATTTATTTTTATACAAGAACTGGGGTACATGCTAGAGGTGCAAGAAGGTGAGAGGATTCACCAGAGACAAAGCAGGGAGCAGAGCAGGCAGAGAGACCAAAGTGCGCTGCTGCGGGAAGCAGCGGGTGAGACAAGAGAGGTCTGACACACCATGTGGGTATCTCCCTGGCCAGCTGGGAATCGAACTGGTGCTTCAGAGGCTGCAGACAGCTTCACAGCTCTGCACTTAACCTGCTACGCCACCAGGGAGGCTCTACTTTAAACCTTTAAAAAAAAAAAAAAAAGAAAGAGAAGTTAATTTCCCAAACTTCTCAGAACCCAGGTGGTTTTACTGGTGTTCTCTTTAGAACTTCCAGATAATGACCTCCAGAGCATATTCATTCTCCCAGGACATACAAACTGATAGAAAACTGCAAATTCAATAAGTAAATGAAATCTTCTTGGCAAAACCTGACAAATTGGTCCCCCAAAAGAAATCTATCACTTATCATTATAACCATGAGTGTGTTGTACCAAGATTAGTTCATACTGAACTGGTTTTTGGAAAAAAATAGTTATTGCCATTTATTATTTATTACAAAAAAAAGGATGCTTTGCCTCAAATGATAAAAAAGAAGGTTTTGTACTATACAGCACTCACACACACATATTGTCTGGGCGAATATGTGTCTGTGTGTATTTTCCATATATGAATGGTCAGTTATTGTAATAAAAGGCAAATGAGCATTTATTTTCTGATTATGATGGGAATTGTAGAAAATGTGGAGTGTCAAAAATATAATCTATCAGTCAGTTAAGGTCCAAAAAGGAGACTAAAACTACATAGTTATTTGAATAAGAAAAGTTTAATGTAAAAATGATTAACTATAACATAGAATTATCTACTGAGGAGTAAAGGGAATTCTGAAGAATACAAATTAGCTTAACAGGAAGCAGTCACTAGCTCTGGGACTCAGAAAAAACCCAAGGAAGGAACAAATCTGGAAGCTACTCGCCCTTCCCAAAGCAAAGATCCAGATGTGTTTAGCAATGGTGCTGCCTTGACCCACTGGGTGGTAAGTTTGATGAGCACCTCTGGTGCAGGGGGTGCTGCCCATGGTAAAGCAGCATGCCCCTGGGGGTCGTGTGGCTGAGATCCCCTGGAGGTGCCTGTCATTGGGTGTCTGTCAGTCATCGCCTCTAAGGGAGCAAGATTAAATCTTTATTTTTTTTCTAAAGAAATGTATTTTATTTTGTGTTGTTATTGAGATAACATTGATTTACCACATTCTATATGATTTTAAAGTATAGAATCACAACCTTCAGATGTATGGTACCACACCACACCCACAATCAAGGCACCCATAGATCTTGTTCAGATGATGAACAGAAGCCTTTCTGGGCCAGTATCTCTCTAGCACCCTCTACTGACACATCTTACTTTTGTGTCGGTTAACCAAGGAATGGCATTTCAGTGCCCTTAGTACTGAAAACTTGTAATATAATTGAAACTGGTAAATAAATTGAAAAGTTGTAATATAATAAAATATTAAAAAACAAGATCATCAATAAATCCAGCAACCAAAAAACTATGTTGATGTTTCAATAACTATTCTCCTAAAACTTTTACTTATTTGGAAGAGAGTGTCTTTTCCTTTTTTTTTTTTTTTTTTACATAACTAAGATGACATTTCAAATATGACTCAATTCTATTGCTTTTTTGGTTTACATCAGAAGTAATAGATTTATATCATTAAAAATCCCCTTTATTGTCATTTTGTTGTGTGCATAATATTCCACAATCGAATCCTTATTGAAGTAGTCTTCAAAATAAACTAAGACAGCATCTTAATAGACAAAATGTCCAAGGACTTGAACAAAAGGGATTTTGTTAAGTATGAACCTGCACCTTTCAACAGAGAAGAGAAAATATTAAACCTCGTTAATAAAGAAAACTATGCCTGTGCTGAAAAACACAACCAAGCTGGGCATCCCTCATGGTCATGCCAGATTTTCTCATTAGAACATCTGAGTTACTACTAAATCAGTTTCAGATGATGACAAATTCCTCAACTCCAAAACTTGTTTTTCTTCAAGCGAGAATGGCTGTAAGTCATAATTTTTCAAACGTGGATGTGTTGCATGAGTGTGACTTGCTAAGGTCTAAATAGGCATCCAGACATATCACGACCTTCAGCTCTCCCAGCAGTGCCTCTGGCAACATGATTTGGAATTGTTTTGATTTTTTTCCCCTGGGAAAAAGATTCCCAAGAGCCATCTTATAGACTAAACTTTAGACTAAACTTTGGGTTCCACTTGGCACAATCTCTGCAATGGTCAAGCCCTGGGGGATGCAGAGGGTCCCTGAAGGGGAGAGGACACTCAAAAGAGGGCCTCAGCTTTGAGACCAGGACTCCTAATGTGATCTGATCTGGACTCAGGTAAGCAGGATCTGACCTAGATGATGAAGCAATCTTGATATTTCTTTATGGAGCTACCTCTCCCCGCCCCTCAGCGCCCACTTACATTTTGGAATAGTGGAAAGAATTCCAGATATGCTCATGGATAAGTTACAAAAGCCCAGTGTGCTGACCTTGCCTAGAGAATTAGGTCAATGTTTGTTCAGCCTATGTTACTGGATTATTAGAAGAAATACAGCTTATTTAGAGACAATGTACAAGATGGTTTAGATTCTAAAACAAAGAAGACATTTGGAATTCAGAGCTTGTTTTCATAACTATGCGTCCTTGAGAAAGTTTGCCTCTCTGTGCTCAATTTTGCCATCCAAAAAATGAAGATTAAATCTTATAGAATCCAATGAGAATTAAATTACTTAATACATGCAGACACTTTAATAAGGTCTGGAAATAGTCTTGTTATTGCTAGTACTCCAAGTTTAGAAAGTCCTACCATTCAAGCCTTCTTTCCTACAATCTCTTCTTAATTTGATCATATTCTCTATGCTGTCTTTCCCAGTTCTACCAAACAGTTTTGTACTTCATATTTTTAGCCCATTTGATAACATCTGATATAATAAGAGGCATTTTCCTAGCAAAACTTTCACCTACTAAGATCCAGTACTATATTCCCACCCCTCTCATTCATTCATTTATTCATTCAACAAATATTCACTGGACATCTATGAGATCCCAGGCCTTGTCCTGGGTCCTTGAGTTAGAATTATGACTTAAACATAGTCCTGGTGGTTTAAATCCTAGTGCTCAAGTTCTAACTTGGAAAGCAGGCAAGTAAACATATGATTTCAGAGCTAAGTGATAAGTAGGTAATAGAGTCAAGAACAAGTTTCTGTGGGAAATAGTGTGGGATGGGATTAGCACTTCCTACTGGGATTAGGACGGCTCCACTAGGTTATTTGAGCAGGGCTCTGAATGTACTCGGCAGGCAAAGAGGAGAGAGGGTGCCCAGACTAAGAGAACAGAATGTTCAAGGGCATGGAGGTGTGAGCACACACAACCTATTCAGAAGAGGTGAGAGAGTTGACTCTGGCAAAAGCAAAGGGTATGTAAGGAAGAAGGGCTTCAGCAAATGGAAAACAAGACAGGCACCAGAAAAGTCTTTGAAACCAGGCAAAGGAATTTGGACATTTTCCTAGAAAATAGGCATTTCAAACACATGGTCACCAATCAGGCCTGAGCTTATGAGGTGAGTATCTTTAAAGTTTGCATGGAATATGGGGCATGCACCACCTAGTTAGCCACAGAGCCCACCATGCCATAATGCCCCTTCCCACATTTCCCAGATAGTTTGAGTTTGCAAAGCTGCTTCATCTTAAGTCAGTTGCCAAAGAGTTCTAGGTATTGAATTTATCCAGTCCCTCTAGAGGCTAGCAGTAGACGTTGTATATAATGGTGTGTGAGTCTATCCATAGAAAGAATAGCTAAAAGTTACTATGATAAAATTTAAAAGCTAAAAAGTGAGTGTTTGCAAGGATATGAAGTAAGGAAATTCTCATGTGCAGCAATTACTGGAAGTATCAATTGGAACAAACATTTTGCAAAACTTTTTTGGCAATATCTCTTAAGCTGAACATGTCCAGGCCCTGGGACCCAGCAATGCCATTCCCAGATGCGTGTCCAGAAGCTCTGTGTGCCTCCAAACTCATGGATGAGACTGTGTATAGCAGCTCTAAACTGTAAACAGCTCAAAAGGATTATTAAATTATCATATATTCACACAAGAGTTTGCTACACAACCGAATGTTCTATACTTATACACACAATATAGGTATGTCTCTTAACATACTAAAACTAAACTTTGCTACTAGAGAATGACTGCTTTTGAGTAGGGGGGGAGGGTCCTGCGGGTCTGAAAGAGGCCAACAACGGGGGCTCTGGGATGCTGGCGACCCTCTATGTCTTGACCTGGGTGCTGGTTTAATGAGTAGTTTCATGTGTTCAGTTGGTAAAAGCTCATCACATGGGGAAAAGTGCACTTACGATAGATATGCATTTCTGAATGTACTTCAATAAAAAAAAGTTTTCACAAATCTGCAAAATGAGTTAGAGGTTGCTCCATGCAAGCAGATGGAAGTGAAGGAGACCTTAACCAGGGAAACTACTGTAGCAATTCCCTGTCTGGTCACACACTGCTAAGGATCTACCATGCATCAAACACTTTACTAAAGGACACCAAAAGCTACAGAAGAGGGAGGGAAGAGATAGTAAACCATCAGCCACTCACCTAAACACTGTCATTCAGGAAAAGGCCATTGATGCACAAAACAAGAGGATGAGCCCCAACATGAGGGGAGAGTAGGGAGAGGGCTACTTTAGACAAGTAGACACTGTGGGCTACCAGAATTAAGTAGCAATTAAAATTAAATATTCAATGAAACAGCACAATCAATGGTGTTAAAACTCATGAGATGCTAGTGTATCCAAAGCCAGCAGATTCTGCTTCTTTCTGACACTTAGGCAGGACATAGACAGGGCTCCCTTGAGAGGGTGTCATGTCCTGACGGGCAGGACTCCCAAGGCCACCACTGTGCTCTGGAAAGTGTCCCTCGCTGTGAGCTTACTCAATTCTCAGTAGACTTTCCCCCGCCCCAATGTCTGGCCCAATGTCTACAGCCTCCTCAGCTGTTTGCCCCCAAAGAGGACAACATCCCAAGATATCCTGACAACATATTGAACACACCCTAAATCCCCACATTTTTTCCAGGAATGTTTTTCTCTTTAACTCCCTGGAAATTCTGAACATAATTGGTATTCTTTTGTTACCAGAGCTTTCTCAACAAGCTTGACTTTTGAAAGATTTCCTAAAACTTACTTTTAAAAATTTTTGAATATCCAAATAATTTTAGATTTCACAGTTAGTCCAAACATCCCACTAGCTCTTAAGTGAGATAGCAAGCTCATTGGAAGAAAAGGTACACATATTTTTTAAGACAGACCAACATTAACATTGAAGGTTTTAGCCTTTAATAATACCACTGGAGCCTCTAAAAATAAATGTGCTATATAAATGTAAAATTCTAATCACAATTTTTCATGGCAGAACATGCAGCAAAGACAACTTGAAAATATCTCAGCTTTTCAGAAGCAGTTATTGCCAGATTTGATTTTGTTTCAACAACTTCTCTTCGCTAGTCTGTCCTTGCTTCTCCAACATCTACATATTTCGAGGTTCCTGTGTTGATATTGCCACTTCTAGGAAGTCTTTCCTGGTGACCTTTGCCAGGATGCCCTGTGCCAAAGTGCTGTGACTGTTATTTTTACCTTGCTCACACATGGCTAAGCACAGGTTTATCTAGCTCCCCAACTGGGCTGTGAGTGTCTTTAAAAAAAAAAAAAAAATGGCAGGGGGCGGGACTCTGAGTTAAATGGCATCAACATCACAGCATCCTCATCACCTCCATCAGCACCTTCAGCATGATCACTACCCACTGAGCAGTGTCCCTGTGTCAGGCACAGGGACCACTGCTTGAATAGTCTGTCCCATTTCATCTTCCCAGTAACCAGAAGGGGAATGTAGCTTTACCACTGGCTCTTTACAGAGGACTGATGAGAGCAGGGGAAACAAAATAACTCCTGAAATCCCTCCTGCAACCTCAGAAAGTCTGGCTCCAGCACAAATTGATATCTTCAGAGCCACTTTACCTTTTGCCTAAAGAGCTAAGCTGAAGATCCCTAAACCTGTCATGTCAGTTAGCTGCAGAGCATAGCAGTGGTTGTGAGCTCATTTAGACAGAAAAAAAAAAAAATAATAATAGGAAGTGAATTCTATCTTTACAGAGCTTGGTGGTGAGATTGAGAGAAAGATGGAGGGTCTGGGGCGTATTCTCTCAGCACCCTGAATTTCCATGAGTGTCACACCCTTGTCCAAACAGCCACATCCCACTGTCCTATAAAGCCCATCAGCTGCTTGTAGGATTCCCCAGGAGGCAGGCGGTGAGGACAGGTGGAATAGATACATACTTAAGTAGTTGGCAGCGATGTGCTTTTTCCATTCCCTTTATTAACTCCCATTGACTTCCATTATAAAAATGAAGATGCATTCCCACGGGATAAAACATTTGGCCTTGCTACTAGACAAAAATGACCTGCACGAAGGAAACAAATCCTTTTCAATCAGCTGTTTAAAGGAAAAATGATCATGGATTAGAGGACCTGGAGGAATAATAATCATCTTTGGAAAGCAATATTGAGCTACATAAAGCATTAAGCAGGGGGGAAAAAATGACTTTTAGGAAAGAAAAAAGAAAACCTTGGAGAAAGAAGATCCACCGAAGGGGGTGAAGTCAAAGTGGACATTCAGGTGTTCCTTCTTTTTCACGTATCTCTTCCCTTAGTCACCCTATCCCACTGATTTGTGCTGTGAGCACTGATACGGGGGAGAGAAGAACACACCAGAAGCCCCTAGAGAAGTCATCCCAAGAGGGCCTGAGCTTGGCGGACATGGAGAGGAAAGGCAAAGTAGCTATGAGGTGGACTTTGGCCTTTGAGGCAGCGACGTGCAACTTCTACCACTGGACTGCGTGGGCAGGAATCCAGTCCCATGGTTACCCCGAGCAAGGCCTTCCACCTCCTCTGCCTGTTTCCCCGTGTATATAGAGGGAAGAGAGTTGTCTGACACAAAAAGCTTGTTATAAGGACTACATGAGTTAGTATTTGTAGCTCGGTTAGAAAGGGAATACAGATGCAATTCTACCATTTACTAACAGTGAGAGTTTGAGGAAAACCAGTAAATTCGTTTGTAAAAAGAAAACATGCAAAATTATACATCTCAGGATTATGCACATATGGACACGTACATATCTAGATAGACATGAGTATAGACATACATATACTTATACTGTAAATATATAAATTGCTTGACAGTGTCTTAATCCCAGAAAACACTCAAGGTTATGAGTCCAGCAACCTGCCAGGCTCTGTCTCTATCTAACTCAGTTAGTTTTGTTATTTAGTAGGAAATGAGACAAAAGGAGATAGATAATGAATCTTTGATATATTTTTTTAAAATTGCCAAGGCACTGGGTTTCCCTAGTGAGAAGAGACAGCTGTGGTTGCTGTCCTTGGGGAGCTTGCGTTTTAGCCAGATTTATCCTGTGGGCAGATTTATCCTGTGGACACCAGTGTCCACTCAGACACAGAGGAGCAAGTTGATGGGAGACGTTCATGGCATCAGCTGGGGGATGTGAGGGTGACTGAGGCATGAACAGGAAATGTGCAGCCTTGGAATCAGGAAAGAACCAGCTTGTTATGGATTTAGGGTGTATGGGGTGTTGGATTAAGGAGTGTGAGCTCCCTCAGAATGCACAAATGCAGTGAGAAGGAATAAAAGGTTCAGAATAGAACTTGAGAACTCTACATTAAGATGCAAATAGAGAAAAGGTTGCAATAATGGAAACTAAGTGTCAGAAAGTTAGGGGGCTAGGATTCTTCCAGGAATATAGAGACTATGGAGAACAGAGCATAAGCAGTATCTTGTCCCTGCAGCCTGAAAAAGCAAGGAGCACTTTAGCAGAGAGGACACAGTTTTATTAAGACACGGTTTGCAAAGCCAGACTTTGAGACACTTGCCCATCCAGAGGTGCTTGCCGCCTTACACATCCTATTTCCCCAAAGTTATTCCTACTATCAAACTCTCACTTTATGGCTTTTACTAAGAGCTCTTCTGTGTTGGCTGGGCCTCACCACCAATCGGCAGGGCCCAATCATTATCTCCATTTGCAGATGAGGAGGAAATGGGCTCAGAGAGGCTCAATAATGTTGGAGGTTTTGCAGATTTATTGACATCCCACAACATGCTCGCTGTTTTCTACCTGACCCTGGCCTTGGAGAATAGTGTCTTTTGAGATATAGTTTCAGAAATGATGCTCACAGGGTCTTCCAGGGGCATTCTGGATCCACAGGCCCCATGACATATGGAGAGTTAGCTTCTTTCAATCCTCTGGGAAGTGATAAATAGAGAAGTGCTTGGGAGACCCAACCAGATAATGGGACATTTTCACAGTGATGGAGAGAAACAAGCAGAAAAGCAGATCACTGTGGGTCATTATGTTAGGGGGAAATGATGTCCTGAGCTAATCCCATACAGGCTTTGTGGACCCCACCCCCACTCCAGACTAAAGCCATCAGGACACTGGGAAAGACAAATCCCATCACCACCAAAGGGAGGGTGGCTGGGACCTGAGGGTGGAGTTGGGCAGCCAGGTTGGATATAAAAACCAAACACGTGGGCCTTGGGGGGCCTTGCTGTCGCTCGCCTCCTGGCTTCACAGCTCCTGGCTTGCAGCCAGCTCTCAGAGTGCCAATTGGGATTCCAGATCGGCGGATTGGGTAGGACTCATTTAAAACTTTGTCTCCCACTTTTCTCTCTGAGCTGTACATTTCCTCATTTCCCTTCCCTTGTAAATAAACTTTTTATTAACCTTTTGTGTGTGCCTGCAGTAGAACATTGATAAGTCCTTTTAAGCGCGCAGGTGAGGACCCACAGTCAGGCACCCCGTTTTGTATCGGGGTTGCTCTACAACAGTTTGGCACCCAGCGTGGCTTTAACCCCCAAAGACAGAGCAACTGGGCATCTGCAGAGCCTCTGGGCAGCAGCTCAACCATGCTGCCTTCCTGGGGGCTGCATCTCTTGCATCCAGAGGGGTGTGCTCCTGTGTTCCTGTGCATTCAATTACTGCTGCTGCCGACACAGGCACTCAGCTCCCACGCTGGGTCCCTTCCTTCTGGAGCTCAGGCAGACCTTCATATTTCTGAAGTCAGCAGCTTCCCTAAAGCTTGGAGACACAGGATGCCATAACTCAGATGCCAACACAGCAGGAGTCTCCGGGGAGGGCCAGGGGGAAAGAACAGCACTAAGTGGCCCAGCAAAGGCGGCAGGTCCGTGAGTGGGAGCTTTGGGGAGCCTGAAGCTGAGGATGTCGGGCACAAAAGCTGCTGTGCACCCGCAGTTGACATCTTGTATTATAAGTTCAGTGCATGTGCTAGGAAGCTAAGGCATTGGGAATCCAGGCAAGCGTCAGGGGAGGGGGAGAAGGAGCTGGATCCAGCCCCTTGCTAGACAGAGATGGTCAGAAGGTGGATGTGGGGAGAAGGAGGCTCCAGCAGGACACTGCAGTGCTACTCAGTGAATCCAGGCTACGCGTTTGTGAATGAATGGGCTCCTTAGGGAAGTAAGAGAGGGTGGGATATGCAGTGGGTTCACCAATACTCATGTGCAAAGGGTGCTAAGAATCTGGCAGGAGACTCCATTCACATTCCACAGCCTGGAGGGCTTGCAAGATTGCTCAGGTCAGGATTAATGAATCTGACCTTGAAGCAAACAGCAGCCAAGATTGGGGAGGAGCCAGGACTCAGGAGTCCGGGCCCCAGTGAGGAACAGGGGCTGAAGTCACTCACAGCACAGGAGGGCTCAGGGTCCCTGCCATAGGAGGCACCTTTAGGGAGTTAGCAGGTCCTGCTGCAGCTTCTGAATCAGGGTACACATGTGTGTCAAGATGCCTTGGTCCTGTTTCACAGACTCTTTAAATTAACATGGCAGACACTGGCTGACTGACTTTGAGTATTTAAATTAAGTTAGATAATTATATCACTTTCCTGTAAAAGTTCAGGTTTTAGGTAGCTTGCTTCATCCTTTGAAAATATTTTAATGTGCATGTAGACATATGTGTGGTATGTTTATATGTAGAAGTATGATAACATATAGAAAAGTAGAACTTCCATGCATGAGTATATAGCTCAAAGGATTTTCACAAGCCAAACACACCATGGAGCAACACCCAGACCCAGAAATAGAACATTCCTGTACCTCAAAAGCCCCTATTAGACTTAACTCTTAATTAAAGAAGTATTATGATATAGCTACTCTGCCAACTTAAAAAAAAAAAAAAAACCCTTCCGAATGATAGATGAAAGGTTACCATTTATAGCAAAATGGAAGGATCTGGAAGGAAATAGGTATAGCAAAATAAGTTAGAAAAATAGACAAATATTATTGGGTGATTTCACATACATGTGGGTAAAATAAGGAAACAGAAGCAGATGAACTGACAAAGCAAAATAATTATAAGCTATAAGACATTGATGGCAGAAGTGAGGTTTTTGAGATTAATAGGGAGAGAGAGGGAGGAAGGAGGGCCAAAGGAATAGGAGCTAGTTTAAAAAATTTAAAAAAAAAACAGATAAAGGTAAAATGTGTGTGTGTGTACACACAAATATATGTATATATGTATATGTGTACACACACACATATACATACATACATACATGCACAAATATATATATACACACATACATATATATATATATATATATATAGTGCATGCACATAGCCTGCAAGGTCTTTTCAGTCTGAGAGAAACTTTTGATCTACACAAAGAGAGAAAGTTCCCATCTCCCAAGCTCAGTACTTGGTACATTTCCTGTAAGTCAGTGGACCACTTCTCTACCTAGACTCACGCTGTTGTTCAGAAGAATCTACATCCTTAATGTCTTTTCCAACCAAGTCAGAATTTTGTCCAGTGAATGAATAAACGAAAATTCCTTTAGCCTGGCTATAAATAAAGGGATGTGAGATTTTTAAAGATGCCTTTCTGATTTGGACTGCAAACACATAGGGAAAAACGCGCAGCCTCCCTTTCCTGCACACTTTCCATGCAGCTCTGTCCTGTGGAAAGGTCCGCACTCCATCCAGCCTCAGCTTGCCAGCACAAACCACCGCAGTCACTCTGCTGCACAGACTGGCCCACAGTCCTTCACGGGGCCTGTTCTGCTGCCCAGTCACTCCGAAATCAGCCCTGGGCTGGGATGAATGGCGTGAGCCGGGCAGATTGCTGGGTGCCCGGAACACTATCCCTGCAAGCTCTGAGGCAGCCGTCAGCCTGGAACCACCCACCCACCCCCACCCCACCCCGGGAATGAAGCTCCTTCCAGGCAGGTTCCAATAGTGTGTTGACACCATTTCCTGTACAGGGCGTGGGCACCTTGGAATTGCTAAAGCGTCAGTTTCCAAGATATTTGAGTCAAAAGTCTATGCTGAGGATTGGGGTGGGGAGTAGGATATCAAACCCTTTGAAGTTCAGGCAAGGTTTTCTATCTTTTTCTGCGGAGATTCTCAAAGTTACATATCATTTCCACTCCTTGTCTTTTTTGTCCTCAAATGTTAAGGCCCTCTCCACTCGACTGAATTGAGGGCATGTCATGGGTCTTCAAATCTCATCCACACTGAGGTGTGAGCTCTGTTCTCAGCCAGAGCCTGTGTGAGGGGAAACCCTGAGACTTGGGAGTCACAAGCACTGCCCTCCCCACGTGATTCAGCAGCTCTCTGACCTTAGTTTGCTCAGCAGTCCTGCGGGCGTAATAAGGGCGCTGCATTACTATGTGGGTGTGGGTGTCTCCCAGGGTGTGGGGCTACGTGGGCTTCCTTGAGGACCAGCTACCTCCCTCTCTTTCTTTTTCTTTTTTTAAAGAATTTTTTTATGTATTTATGCATACAAGAGCGGGGTGCAGGCCAGAAGTGGGGGGAGGGTGAGAAGATTCACCAGAGACAGAGTAGGGAGCAGAACAGGCAGATCGACTGAAATACACTGCTGAGGGGAGCAGTGGGTGAGACAGGGGAGGTCTGCTGCTCCAAATGGGTTAGCTCCCTGGCCGGGGATGAAACTCGTGCTGCAGAGCCTGTAGATAGCTTCATAATGCTGAGACTTGCGCCACCAGGGAGACATTCTTTGAGACATTCTCTTTCTTTGAGATATTCAGGGCACGTTGAGATGGGGAGGAAGTTGTGTTCAGGGTGACCTGGATTTCTCAGTTGTGCCCACAAGATGGTGATCCACCCCCAATGGCCACAGAGCTGCCGGAGCACGGGGCTCCTTGCAGGCCTCCGTGATTAGTTAGCCTGCCACCTCCAGGCATGGCCAGGCGCCCTCCTCCCGCTGTGGATGGTGCACAGCCCTGTAAAGGGCCCTCTCCGTGGCCCTGCTGCACACTGACTGTGGCGGGCTGGCTGTCCAGTTCATGATTTGTTGCTTTAAGGCATCACGAGGATTTTGAAAGTGTGGGCCCTGCCTGCACCCACTACTGAACAATTGTAGCTGTGTCGGTCACCCGGAAGGAATTTGGTAAATACCCACTGAATGTAAAGTTTTTAAAAATGAAGTCCTGGCTGAGTTTAGCTTGAAACCATAGGTGAAATGGTCTATGTAAAAGCTTTTTATGTCTATGTAAAAGCTTTTTTTATAGCTTTTCCTCCTCCCCTAGAGGAGACAGATCATTTCCATCAGGTTGTCACATGGTAAATTCTTTAAAGATGGATCTATGGCTTGGTCAGCTCTAGGTGTCCTTATAGACTCCAGATATTCAGTAGATGTGCTTTAGGAGAATTATCAAGCCTCCCCATTGCTGAAAATTGACTTACTAGTGCTGAATGGACAGAGTGAGTGATATTTGCTTCATGCTCCTCTTAACCCACCACCTAACTTATCCACAGACCCAGCCTCAGAGGTGATTCCTGTTCTGAGCCTCTCTCCTACAGATGATAGAAAGTATATTAGTTAATAACTCCCAGAATTTGATTTAAAATTTCAAGTATATAGCCATCCAGAGGATAAAGAGATAGAGAGGGCAGAAAACACAGC
Organism: Talpa occidentalis; assembly: GCF_014898055.3. Taxonomy (NCBI): domain Eukaryota; kingdom Metazoa; phylum Chordata; class Mammalia; order Eulipotyphla; family Talpidae; genus Talpa; species Talpa occidentalis. The sequence goes on from NW_023600993.1 coordinate 92,731,914, forward strand.
CTATTATGAAAGTGATAATAATGGAAATAACAATATCAATAATTTATGAATACATTTAAAGACTCGACAAGTGGACAGATTGCTAATTATGGATAATCTCATTACATTTTCTCAAGAAGGCAGTACTTTTCTCTCTACTTTTCAAATGGGGAAATTTGGATGAGAGAGGTGGCCGAGGACAGTCACTTATCCAAAATCGGGCCTACGTCTGCTTGATTCCGCAGCCAGTGCTGCGAACTGGAAAGTAATCCCAATGCAGGCAGAGGTTTTGGCCACAACTCAGCACTGGGAATGGATAACATTGTTCCTGACTCCTCAACTCTGCTTTTGCCTATGGAGATGGTGTCTAGATTTCTTTCTAGAGCTTTATCAGATTATCTAACTCCAGTCTTGAATCAAGTCACACAGTAGTGGGGCAGCTTCCCCAAGCCCTGGCATTTTCCAGTGCCCACAAGATGGTGTTGAGAGGTGACCCAAAACCTCTCAAGGTCTGACATCTGAGGTGTCCACAGCTTTACTGTAGCATAAATTCTCTGTCATTTTAGATCAAGTCAGGAGAAGGACTTAGTCAGACATGTGCAAGGTTTGAAGTGAAGAACTTTGATGAAAGCAAAGTCTCAGAGACTCCTTTGGCATCCTCTGGCAGATTCTGCAGGCACATGGCGATCACGTGCTAACTTAGCTGAATTGGTTTAACCAGAACCTCTTTAGACGCAATGGTCATGTCTTCCTTAGTGGAAAGTCCGTCTACTCTAGTTGGACAGCAGCAGGTGTTCACTGCACTCCCTTGTACACTGGCCTTCTCTGGGTAAGGGTCAGATAGATTTCCCATCCAGAAAACAGTGAGGTTCCTATTGACAGTCAATCATCCAAGGAGGAAAGAGCAGGATTTGCTGCAGACACCTGACCGTGGGACCCTGATCTTCAGCTCTAGGTCTGCTCCTTAGAGCCTTGAATGAGCTTCTGTGTCCTCATCTTGCCAATAATTGTGTTTGCCCTGAATGGCTTATATTAATTAAATAATCAAATATGCTAAGGGATGCAAGTTACAATGCCGGACAAAATACACCATGCTGAAAATATTATTCCCCTATTATTCCCAGGAAGAGAGCAGTAATTAGTGTTCAGTAGATGGCACCAAATATGATCACATGTTAAGATTCTAGAGTCAGGTCTGGGCCTGGCCAGCATCTGTTTTCACGGTGACCTTAGATAACTTATGTAGCCAGATATCCAAAATCAGGGCAATGAAAGTACAAACTTACTGCAGTTGCTGTGAGGACTGAGGTAAATATATGGCGATTCACATAATGCCTATTATATAGTTAGCACTCAGATTGCTGCTACTCCTGATATGAACATTATGTGTACAATTTTAATTTTATATTTATTTTATATATACTATATACACACACATAGAGAGAAAGAGAGATTCATAGTGAGCCACAGTGTCACAGACATCATCTGTGCTCATTCCCATGAGCCAATTATGGGCATCTCTTTCCAAATTTGTGTTCAGCAACATTACACAAGTAGCCTGAAATCAACCATAGTGGATTTATTTACACCATGGAAATTGGCAAATCAGAGTTGTGGCTGTTTTTACAGTCAATTTACCCGTATCCCGCTGATTATTAATATTGAATGTGTTTTAGTTTAAGTTTACTAGGACAGAATCCATATGTAAATGAGCTTTAAAAGAAGTATTCTTAAGTAAAATCTCTCAGGGAGTGAGGGAGGCAGCACAAGATGGGAGAGAAACCAGGTTAAGGTGAGGTTCACTGAAGGCTTGTCTCAGCCTGAACCCCAGATAGTGCTCCAGCCTGGATGGCACCACAGAGGGTCCCCACCTAATGGCACAAGGGGCCAGATTTTTCCAGCCCGTTTTAGTTGGTCTTTAGCCATTAACCACCTCCTGAAGGGAAAGCTAGATTCCAAGGCATTTCTGGGTGAGGCAAGTCCCCATCTCAAGGCCAGTCTCTGGAGGAATGTCCAACACAGGCCACGGGGCATGTACTCCTGGCAGTGGAGCCAGCAGCTCACAGAAGGGGTCTGGGGCTGGACACCAGAAGCATCGGCCACAATATGGGACCAGATGGCTAACCTAGATGGAACTAGAGCCCACTTGGGAAGCCACCTCTCCTGTGTGTGTGACACAAGACAGCAGGGCGCTTTAGGCCATCAACAAATATTTAGTTGATGTGAAATACATTCCTGGTCATGAAGGCAGGGCGGGACACTTAGGGGTGAATATAATCAGATGCAGGATCCCTACAATGAAGGAGTTTACATGAAGGCTCCAGAGTTGAACATTAGCCAAATGCTCCCCCGAGAAAACACACATTAACTGACAATTATGAGGGTAGCTGTGAAAGGGAAGAGGAACAGAGCTCTCTTCCAAATGAAGACAGGGTTTGGTAGGCAGAGGGCTTCCCTACAAAAGCTGCAGCTGCCTGAGCTATGAAGTGTGAGGTAGAACTTTCTAGGTGTAGGAGTGGGTGGATCTGGAAGAAGGAGGGGCTGACATTACGCAGGGAAGTGAATCTTCCCTGGGGTCCAGCTCCAGGGCAGGCTGTGTGGAGATAGACCCCCTAAGCCCCAATGAGCCCCAATGAGTGGGGCTGGCTCTGTGGGCTTCAGGGAGTCAGGGGATGAGGAAACAAGGAAACGTGCCTGCTCTTCCAAAAACACTACTCAGAAGGCAGGCCAGCTCTTTATTTCTACTGAAAGTCAAGAAATCTCTTTTTGGAAAACAAGACTATTTTTATGTTCTTCATGTTTTCTAAGACTGGTTGCTTTCTATTTTTCTTTGATGTTTAAAAAATGCCTTTGACAATCCCTGCCTGATTTAGCTGTGCCAAGGAAAGGGGGTGTGACCTTCCTTAAGTCCTGAAGCCAAAGGTGGGGAGTGATAGGTCTCAATATATATACATGGGTGTGGATAGTACGTGTAAATGTGTGTGAGCCTGTGAGCATGTGCACACGCATGTGTGCCTCTCTGTGTGTGTCTGTGCAAGTGTGTGTCTGCTTTGGGGACCAGGGCTGGAAGGTGTGGCTGGGAAGTGGGGAAGCAGAGTGGAAGGGGCAACTCATAGAGAGAGGAGGAGGAGGGGAAACACTCATCGCTGCTGCTCAGCCCATTATTAAAGAGAAACAACATTCCCAGCAGGAGGCAGAAGGGCAATAAAACCAGTGGCTCCACAATTTATGATGCTAACCGAGATTCCATAGTTTGAAGCTAGACCATCCCCCGAGCATCAAGGTCAACAAGCCGACTGTGCCCAGGCTTCCAAAGAGCTCCCCCGTGCCCGCCTATTAATCAGCCCATTGCTGAAAATGCACCAATGAGCTCTGCTCTGGAAACATCATTAATAAGCAGGGACAGGCCAAATTGCTAAGAATTCCAGGATAAGGGCAGGAAGGCAAGGGAAAAAAAATATTTATATACACATGTGTGCATGTTTGCATATGGGCTGCAGCCTATTATGTGTACTGGCCATCTATTACAGAGGTCATATATAAGAGTGTCTTTCCATATATTTTATAGCCTATGAGAAATTTTCAAGCTTTAGACCCTTGCCAGATGGAATTAGAGCAATTGTTCTTCTGCCGAGACTTTGGGAAATTAATGAGGTCTTCACACAGAACCATGAGAAAATAGAATTTTTTTAAGTGCCCAGTTTCCAAAAATACAGCAGCCACATACCCAGAGAGAGTGATCAGTTTAGTGGCTAATCTTGAGGCCCATCAGTGGCCCCAGCATATCTTTTGGGTTATTGCAATTTTGAATGGAGCTTTAATCAGCTTAGCCAGCCGGGGCGCCAAGGGCCTGCAGGCAAAGGGCATTTTCCTTACAAATCCTCTAGAAACCATGCCTCTGCTCTAAATAAATGGATCATTCTCTGGAACCATCCTGGAGTGCAGTGCTTAACTTTCTTTTGTGTTTAGGGATGAAAGCAATAATAAGGAGGAAACCTATGCAATCAGAACCCCAAAGAACATTTCCTTTGTGCTAAGCCTTCAATATTGTCTAGGAGTTTGGACCCCAAGTTGGAAATCTCAACCCCAAAAATGTGTTTCTGTTTTAATGTTCTAACTTCAAAATTTTTCCTGCATCCTCTGTTCCCGTCAGAGACCACCCTGAAAAGGAACTCTGTGCCACTGTTGTCACTCTCCAAGCCCCATGGGACGAGCCTTTGGCCAATATGGCGACCTCCCATTCTGATGGCTTTTCTCATAGAATTCAAAGGGTGGGGAAAGGAAAGCCCAGCCTGGGTCTCGCCTCAGCTGGATGAGCCAGCTGGTCCCAAACAAAACCACTACTGGCTTGCTTCCTCCCTCTGCTCCAGTCTCTGCCTCCAGTTTGGAACAGGAAGGACTTTCTGTCAGCAATCACCCCCAAAGGGTGTTTTCCTCTTGCTTAACAGACCTCAGTATCAGAAATGCTGTCTGTTTTCCCATCTCTTCGGTTCCCTACAGCCCTGTCTTCTGTTTGAACTGTCTCAGAGGGAATCTATAATATGTTGTGTATGGTTTTAAAAAGGGCAAATGGCTCTGGGGCTCTTCTTGCTAGCAATAGAGAGCATGTATCTATTTAATATCTCTGTGTATATGTGTGTATTGAGATGACATAAGGGGAATTTTTTAGCTACCATTTCTTCAGCATGTACTATATGCCAACATTATGTTAAGTATTTATATTCATCATACGATATTCTTTGATGAAATGGAAATTCTAAGGATAACTTCCCAAAACCCTAAAACTGATTCTTATAGAGCAACCCCTGAGAAAATAGAGGTGGCCCAGGGTATGAGTCTTCACCCACACATTTAAGAACACAGAAGACCCAAAAGCAGACACACAGAGAGGAATTTTTAAAAAGTTTATTTATAGGAGTGGGAGAAGAGAGAGACAGAAGAAAATGAAATGCCTGGTGGGATACCAGCTTTCCTTCCAGCAGCACCACCTGAGAGGAGACCAGGGTACAAGCCAAAGCCAGAAAATCAAAAGAGTCTGGACACACACCTGTTCAGTCTCTTAAGTCCAACATGGCTGCTCAGCTCCTCACTTAGTTCCCAGCAGCCCTGTCTTTGAGGAAGTCAGGTTCATGGCACACTGGGAGCTGTGATGCTCAGCATCTGAGATCTCTGTGGACATGGGGGTGGCATCCAGAATTCCCCCTTTGCTGCAAGTGTCCCCCACTTGCCCAGAGTTTGTCCCTCACTGTTCCTCTAACATGGTGACTACACGACCTGGTGTTTTAACTCACGTCTGTCTGATCCAGAGCAGGATCAGTGTCCCCATGAGCCCTATTTCACAGTCATCAAGTATCAAGTATCTATCAAATAGCCCGAGTTAAGCACATTAATCTTTGACATTTTACAGATGGACAACTGACTGTCAACGGTCAAGTAGTAGAAAAGAGACAAGAACACAGCTAAGACAGGGCTGTTTTTTGTGTCTCTGTGTGATGAAATAGATGGTGGGGGGGGGCCTCCTCCCTCTGCTCCAGTATTTGCAGGAGGTCACTTTCCTTGTTGAGCATATACAGAAAGTACCCACTGAACTACCAAGAATTGTTGTTCATTCTATGACCCCAAACGCATCCTGAACAGGTGTGGTCACCTGAGCTGGGACTGGCAACTGGACCACCAAAGAAACCTGCATCCAAGAACCAAGCTCCGCACCGCCCAAGGCCAGGGCTTTGTGGGGGGGATCTGGGAGGGCCGGGCCTCTCCACACACAGGCAAGCTGGGTGCAGCTGCCTGGGCTGGCATCCCTAGGCCTGGATCCTGACTCACAGACTTCCCAGAGACAGAGAGATGCCAGCAGTGGAACCAAGGGAGAAGGGAGGATAGCGGCTGCTTTTGTTTCCTTCTCGATCTTAGGAAGGCTATGGCGAGGACCCTGATGACTGCTGAACTATGAGGTATAGTCACTGAATGGAAGCATTTGGTTTTCATTAAAAACACAGACTCTCTGACCTTAACAAGATGAATGAGGGAAGGAAGAAGCCAGAACCAACCTTCAAAGCAGCTTTAGGAAAACTGAATTTGAGTCCTACCTCGCAGCTTCAGGACCTTGAACAAGCTATGTGATTTGGCGGTGTGTTGGTTTCACCATTAATGTGTCTGGTACTTATTAATTCTCGTTGATCTAAATTGCTACAAATAGGGGATTTCCCAGCCCACAATTCATCTTCATATCACTCCTCAGAAGGATGGGAAAGGAAACTAACACATCCAGAGAATTTACTCTATCCGGCACCACAGTAGAAACTTACAGCCATTAATCCAGCTTTGCCCTCATCTTACATATACCGAGCCCAAATATAGATGCGATTCAGAGAGGTTTTGAATGTCACTTGATCTCACACAGCTCTGAAGTGAAGAGCGTTCATCAGACCCAAGTCTGTCTGACACTTGTCTACGCTCAAGGTTTCTCTGGTGTCATACACGTTTTTATGCTCACCCCCAAAACATGGGGTGCTCCTCTTGTGCTCCATGGTACACTGTCTCCCTCCACATCATTTCCATGTGCAAGTGGACCCTGCTTACTCAAATGGCTTGGCTATTTGCAAATTAATATCTGCATATCCAGTGGCTCACCTATCTCCACTCACCTAAGTCTATAAAAGGCTGTAGAGGACACTTCTGCCATCTCCTTTTTACTTCCAGCTGAGTGCCCAAATCCAACCTGACCTTGGCCTTTACTAAGTCCACAGAGTAGAGTAGGTGCCAAGTGATATTGGCTGGGTGCAGAAAATGAGCATGCCTCACCCCACGCTCCCAATCCACTTCCCCTCCTGACTTTCTACTTTTTGGTCAATAGGACAATATCCTTTCACCAGCTGACTGGCTCTCTGGGCCAGTGAGCCTTTCCTTGACCAGGACCCAGGGCTCAGGAGCTGCCCAGATGGTGGCAGGGTCACAACGAGGGCAGCTTGGCAGGTGTGACAGTTCACAACAATTTCAGGAAGCGAAAATCAACTCAGCGGTTGTCTATCAAAAATCAAGTGTTCATGGGCCTCCCCTGGTGGCGCAGTGGTTGAGCGCTGGGCGGCAGAGCTACCCGCAGCCTCTGAACCACCAGTTCATTCCCCGGCCGCCAGCGAGGGTCCCACCAAAAAAAAAAAAAATCAAGTGTTCATTCATCAATAAAGGGTGTTAGTTAGTTATTAGTCTTCCCAGATAAAGAATCGCTGGTGGCTACAGGAGAGAAGACTATGAAAAACACAACTTCCCAGAGGGAATCAGGCACATCATCTCTCAGCTCTGTGCCTCCACCTGTGGGGTTCCCATTGCCACCCCACTACTTCACTGCCTCAACTCAGACTTATTTTCAAGTGATGGAGCACCGGGCTGCAGGGCTGCAGGGCCACGGGTCTGTCCCTTTATCCTTTTCTTAGACACAACAGGCTCCGTACTCTTGAGCACTTAGAATTTGAGTTCTGTTTTGTTTCCAGAACAGCAGATCCTGCTGGGGTTGGCTCTATCCGGTTCTGTCTGGCCTGGCCTGGCCGCTGAAAGAAGTTCCCTGCTTTGGTTCTCCTTCTCCTTTCTGAAGCCAGTCCCTTCCTGCTTCTCCTCGGCTTTTTCTAGCGGAGCCCCATGATGTGGGTCCCAGCTGTTTATAATTACCTCCCTCGGGCTTCTTGGGGTGAATGACTCAGCACTCTGCCTTGTTTTCTGTATTTTTGTATTTCTTTTTTTTTTTTTAAAGAAGCCAGATATTTGTCTAACATCATCAGTCCCTCCTGCACCCTGGTTACTGGAGGGCTGTGTTTGTTTCCCACGTACAGATGGCAACTACAGGTCTCAAGTCCTTGTGTTAGACTTTGGGATTAGAGTGGACCGCTCTTGTTCCACCTCGAGGGTATGTGCTGCTCCTTCAGCCTAGCTATGCTTGAATCATCTGTCACTGTGGGTCCTGGCCTGTTCTTCATAGAGCTGTTGGCTGTAGGGTAAATGAAGTTGGTCAGGCTTTTACACCATTGGCATCTATGGCTATCACCTGTGGCCTTGATCTTGTTAACATAGAGGGCGCATGGCCTGACTATGGACACCTGAGCAGGGGTGTGTGTGCGCATGTGCAAGTGTGCACACCTGTGCCTAGAGGTCAGGTATATAAGGGCTGCGCTACTCAGGGGTGTCTGCAGTGGAGCAGCCATGAGGGGATGAGTGATGTGTAAGAGAGGAAGAAACCACTAGAGACCACCAGAGAAAGGCCTGAGAAAAGAGCGTATAGAGATTCACAGGGGGCTCAAGCTATTGTCTCCCTGCTGGCTTGTTTCTCCTGTGTACTATTAAAACCTGCAAAGATGACACCAAGGGCCCCAAAGTTATCTTTTAAACTGCTAGAACCGGTGGTGAACCTACCAGCCCTGGGATGGTTGCAAAATAAAGCCCTAATGAAGCCTTTTCCCATTGGAATCTTTTATTCCAGGTATATAGTATCATTTTTGTTTCTGATCCACAATCAGCCATTAAATCATGCACATTCCTCCTTCCAGAGCACTCCCCTATGCTCCCAGTTTCCTTCCGTTTCCACTGCTTCTTTTTAATCAAAGTCTCAGCTCTAGACTTTCACGATTTCTTTCCAGTGATTTCTCAGCCTCTGATCTTTGCCCTTTATACACCAAGTTAATTTTCCTAAGTTGTATTCTACCCCTACTCAAGTATCAGCTTGTAGGCCTTCAAGATCACATCCAACTGCTGGTCTAAGTTTCATCCCAGTGCTTCAACCCCACCCACACTGTTTTCTGAGTCAGCTTCTACCAAAGTGGGGACCCGGGTTGCCTGATGGCTAAGCATATCTGAGTCACTCTGGCAGACACTCTCCACTACCCAGGATTTCTCTGTGGTTTCTAGACTGTCATAATCTTGTCCCTTTACCACCACCCCCCCCATTCTGCTCCAGTTACCTCCATTTTCTCTCATCTTGTCTTTGTAGTCTGGAGTACCTTCCATCTAAACACTGAAATGTCACCAGAAAGTGTCCCATAGACAGTAGGGTTTGAATGTCATTTCTAAGCTCTAACTCCCACTCAGTCACTTTACATCTTTATCATCACCTTTTGTGTATAAAATGTGGAGGCTGATACCCATCTCTGACAATATTGGGGAGCCCATATTAAAAAAAACAGGGCCAAAGGACCCATTGGCATAGAGAAAACAACAAATACCCACCTCACTTTCCTCTTCCATGTTATGTTTTTTTCTAGGCTGGGGTTCTCATATTGCCTGCATTTTGTGTCATCTGTTTCCCAACCCTATTTGTAATGTCCTTTTTGTCCTCTCACTAACACTCTACCTATTAATCCACTCCATCCTATGATGACCATGAGAGCGCTTGAATTTCAGATCAAGCCTTGCATGTCTTCGGACACCAAGTAGTAGAGTATCGAAAGGCACAACGAGACACCTGCAGAAATGACAAGGCTGCAGCAGTGAGAACACATTCCCAAGAAGAGGAGACTTCATCTCCTCTTCATCAGCCCAAAATGCTTTTTCAGGAAATATGCATGGGCTAAAAATAGAAAATACTGGTTTTGTAAAATGTCCATGTGACATCTATAAATATCATCTATAAATTAGCCAACACAGAAAATCTCAAAAAGTTCCAAACTCAAAAATCAATTAAACAACAAAAAATGACTTGTACTATTCAGAACCCAACTCAGTTTCTTCCTCAGAAAGCCTTCTCCTGGAGCTCCAGGCCACAAGGACATAATTACTCTCTCACTGAAACCCACTGGCCTTGTCGCTCATTAAAAGGCTTCCATAGTTCCTAAATACCCTCCATCCTTTGTGCCTGTTTTATCAGAAAATGAAATTCTGAATGAGATTCAATCTCTTCCATCTCCCTATTTTCCCAAGCCTCTCACCAGGGACCTGCTCCCACCAGGTTGTCTCTCTGGCATAATCATGACCTGGAAATATCTTCTTTTTTTTTAAGATTTAAAGTCCTTTTTATTTTTTGTGTAGAGGAACTGGGGTGTAGGCCAGAGGTATAGGGAGGGTGGTGAGAGGAGTCACCAGAGACAGAGTGGGGAGCAGAATAGGCAGATCTACTTAAATACACTGCTGAGGGGAAAAGTGGGTAAGACAGAAGAGGTCTGCTGTGCCATGTGGTTGCTCCGTGGCCGGGGATCTAACTGGTGCCACAGAGGCTGGTGATAGCTTGATCAGGTTGAGAGTTTAACCTCTGTGCCACCAGACAGGCTATGGCCTGGAGATTTCTGATTCCTCTGCTCCTACCCCACCCCCACGTTGCTCCATTGTTAAAATGAGAATAATCTGGAGCCTCCCTGGTAGCGCAAGCAGTTGAGTGCAGCACTGTGAAGCTGTCCGCAGCCTCTGCAGTGCTCGTTCGATCCCCGCCAGCATCGGAGCAACCCACATGGCGAGTAGACAACTCCTATCTTGCCCACTGCTCCCCTCAGCAGTGTATTTCGTCAGTCTGCCTGTCTGTTCCCCGCTCTGTCTCTGGTGGATCCTCTCACCCTCTCGTGCATCTGGACTGTACCCTGGCTCTTGTATAAATAAAAATAAAATCTTAAAAAAAAATGAAAATAATCCGGAACCTGTCAGCGTGTCCTACATCCATCTGTATAACTGAGATCTCTCCCTCCACCAATGGCCAACTTTCCAGTTGGGCAAATTACCTCATTTTTCTCCCAGTGCCTCTTCCTCTTCCAATCACCCCAGGCTCCTGAGTTCTCAGCAGGTTTTGTAGCTAGTCCTGGCCAAGTGGTGACACTGTCACACATCCCTGGAAAAGAGAAGGGTAGCAGTATAGCTTCTGGAGATCCGACTGCTCATGGAGCTCAAAGCCTACTTGGAAAGCCTACATAGAAAAATGACAAAGGATCATGAGTTATGATGAATTATAGTCAATTCTCTTTTGCCATTTACTGGCTGTGTCTCTCTAGGAAAGTGGACTCCACTGAGCCTCAACTTCCTCATTTATATACTGGAAATTTTTTCTACTTCACAGTTTGTGAAGGACTCAATAAAATAAATTAATTGAAGTCCTTGACACAGAAGAAGTGTTCCAATGAATGTTTGTTGAATCTGAAACTTCAATCTCTTCTCTGGCTTCTACGAATGGTCACAGTCTATTGCCTAGGGGTCAAATCCAGTCCACGGCTTGTTTGTATAAAGCTTTATTGGAACACAGCCACAATTAATTGACATTTTCTATGAATGCTTTTGAGTTACAAATGCAGAGTTGAGTAGTTGCCACAAGACCAAGTGTCCTGCAAAGCCTAAAATATTTACTATCTGATCCTTTACACAACCTGTGCAAGCCCCTGTTTTATAGCATCATGTGACTTTTTAGTGCTGTGATTAAGCTCAGCCTCCGGGGTCAGGCTTCTAGGCTTCCAGATCTCCGTTTGGATTTTCTCAATTACTAGCTTTGAAACGCTAAGTAGAATATTAAATTTATCTGCAGCTTAGTTTCCACTGCTGTGAAGTGGGAATACTAATTTATCGCATGGGTTTCATGAAGAGATTAAATAGGTCAGTTTAGTAAAGGGCATTGCACACGGCCAGGCAAATGGTCAGTATCAATCAACACAATGGTTGTCACTGTATCATGCATTACATGAACAACATAGGTTGTTCAAGCAGCAGGTTCTCCATCAACTGAGGCTAGGCAGAATTTTCAGAATCAACCTGAAACCCAAGGGTCCTTCCTAAAATGTCATTTGACATAGAAACACCTCTGAAACTGACGTCTATACACCCAGACCACAGCATCTGCCATGCCCTCTCTACACCTCCCAGGTGTCTCCCATTCCCAACATCTCCCCATAGAAACTGGTTGATAATCTGGCCTGTGGATTCAGGCCTCCGGATGAGACTTTCCCTGCCATGCCCTTGGCAGGTGTGGGTGTGAGTCACCCAATGCAGGGTTCAGGGCCTTTTGCTCCTGGGGTTGCACCGTGCTTCAGTCTGGCTTGGAAAGAGCACCCGGACAGCCATTGACACGTACTGCACACCTCATTTGGCCTTGATGCTGATCACACCAGGAAAGACCATCCTCTACTGGGCTCTGTGTGCATTTGAGGGCCTCATAAGCAGAAACTACAGCTGAAGGTCAAGGGCTAAAATGAAAGCTCAGGTGGAGAGAAGAACTAGGAAGGGGCAAAAGTTGGTACCTGATCACCTGGGTGAGACCATTTCCTGCAAACTGGGAGAGTGGTGTTGGGTACACAGATGTGAACACATGAGCTCCCTTTAGACAAACAGGACCGGAGCAGAGCGATGAGAATATATCATCCCCAAAGGATCAAGAGACTAGAGCTGGACAGAGACTCATAAAATACTTTTCAAGAGAAAATAGAGGGATATCCAAATAAGAAGGGGAACTGTGTGTTTGTGTGTGTGTGTGTGTGTGCACGCACGCACGTGTGTGTTTGAGTGAGCACCTATGAGAGCATACACATTCATGAACATCCAGACTCTGGAGCCACTCAGAAATAAGATGGAGCAGAGCAGCAGGCACACCTGATGCATCCACACTGTAAGGCTTGTGGCATTTCCAAAATGGTTGGCCCTGATTTACTGCCCTGTAAGGTAAATGACACTACTCCTGTATCAATATCATTGAACAAAATATTCTGGGTTGTTTTGTTGTTTTTTTTTTTCCAGTTTTGGAAGAGCATCTGTACAAAAAGTCATACACAGTTATCAGTGCCATCACACTAATGCGCGCTGCACTCGGGTCGAGGACACCGCCCTTGTCTGCAGATTGGCGGCAAATCCAAGATGCCCCAGGACCTGCACTCTGAGTGGTGATCAGAACATCCCCAGGAGACGCCCCACATGACAAGGAGCTTGACAAAGATCCAAGCCACCTGTGGGGAGTGTAGCAGAAACTGCCAGTACCTCATCCTAAAATGGGAAAGATATTCGTTGCAAATTAAGGGCCCCCACACACACCCCAGGTGTGGCAACATCAGGAAGCAAGAGTCCTGTCTGAGAATGCAGGTGACTGTTAAGTGGGCCTGTTGGAGCCAAGAAATCGCCTTCAGCACATGAGGACACCTCCTTGAAAAATAAAGGCCTGAGTCACAAGTGCCTAGAATGATCTTGCCCCAAAGTAATGTAACTTTTGATCTGAAATAGCCAGTGTGGTCCTGATCAACTTTGCATACAGACAATTAAGGCATCTGCTAAGGAAAAAGCAAACCAAGTTCTTTTGACACATTTTTTTCTCCCATCTTATTTTCATTCCAGATACAAAATTTAGGGTGGGGGAAATTGACTCCTAATGAAGGACCTTCCTAGTCCCAGAGAGGCTTTGAATAAATTTGGGCAGAGTCTTTTTCTGATGTTATCTAAACAAATAACCGCTCCAACGGAGAGATCAGTCAGACCTCTGCTTGCGTCTTGGCCTGTCTGTCTGTCTGACAAACTGCTAGCATGTTTGCATGATTCCAGCCAAACCCTCCACAAAACCACCCAAGCCCAGAGGTAGAGCTCAGAAATATGAGTTCAGGATTCAGGGTGAGCATGTTGAAAGAGGGAAATTCTATAGCCAAATTTAGCAAGCTTTGTGAAAAGACATTTGATACCCACAAGCACGTGAGTCATAGTTAGAGACCAAGTGTCTCCCTGCAGACCCGCATGTGCATCAGCCCTGCAGTGGCCACAGGAGGAGCAGAGACAGCCGTGCAGCTGCAGAGAGCATCCCTATAGGACCACCCTTCAGCCTGACCCTCCACGCCTCTCATGCCAGCCAGTACCACAGACAGAGGCTGCAGCGGAAAGGAAGCATGTGACCCGGCAGCCAGCGCCTTTCCTTCCTCCTTCTGGAGGGCAGTCAACCACTGGCCATTGCAGAGATGTTCTGCATTTGGCCTGAAGTGGAAGCTGAAGATAGATTTAGTTTGATGAAGAGAGTGATGGAGACGCACCACCCAAAGCAGAAAGATGGAGGGTGAGCTTTCAAGGTTCAGCAGTGGGTACTTTGGGGAGCTGCTGCCTGAGGCCACCCCAAAAGGAAAGGTCTACCAGAGACAAGTCCCCCTGCTGGCCAGCCTGCCTCGTGGAGCCCAGGCCCTTCTCTCTCTTCCTGTGGACGTGGCCAGTGGCTCCCTCCAATGGCTGCTGTGTGGGGGCGACTCCCCACATGTCTGGTCAGGCGGCACTGAGGACGCCCACGGAATGAAGTCATCGGGGGTAGCCCTTCAGTCCCACAGCTGTCTTCCCCAACTCTCAACATTTTCCAAGTGTGAGTGTGAGCTCTGAGCAGAGCTGGGTGATTTCAGAGGGAACTGCCTGTCATTTCAAGTTCTTGATCTCATTGATCCTCCCGCGATCTCTCACACAAGGACCACAGGGAAGTTTCTTCCTTTTTTTTTTTTTTAATTTTTTTAATATATTTTATTTTATATAATTCTTACATCATTTTTCATTTTTGCACAATGTATGCATTTTCATTTTGGTTATATTCCCCATGCAATTGTACCCGCCTTATTTTGACCCTAATCCCTCCTCTCTTCCACCCACCCCCCCCCCCCATAGCGTATCTCTGGCTTATAGTTGCTTGTTGATTTTGATTTTCACTTTCTTATAGTTATTCTTTTTCCTGGTCCCTTATTTAAGTTTTCTAGATTCCTGCTATGAGTGAGACCATCCGGTATTTTTCTTTTTCTTTCTGGCTTATTTCGCTGAGCATGATCCCTTCCAGCGCCATCCATGTTGCTGCAAATTGCATGTGTTTATCTTTTTTGAATGCTGAGTAATATTCCATGGTATATATGTACCACATCTTCTTGATCCAGTCATCTATTTTTGGGCATTTGTGTTGTTTCCAAAGCTTAGCTATTGTAAATAGTGCTGCTATAAACATAGGTTGTGCAGGTGCCCTTTGGAATTAATGTATCTGTGTCCTTTGGGTAAATACCTAAGAGCAAGGAAGTTTCTTAACAGGTCTGGAGCCAAGTGTCAGGAGTAGGGCGGCAAGCAGAAACCATAACAGATAGCTGAGAATCTGTGCAAGGAGATAGGCATTTTCCAGGTGATCATGTCGACAAAGGTGCTATTTCAAAACACTGGCTGGAGAGGCTCAGGTTTCCCGGCAGGTTCCAGGACGTCTACAGCTATTGAGCTATCGGCCTGGGGTCAAGCTTGCCTCTGCTGGCCTTGCTATGAGACTTTGGCCCAATCATTTGGACTTTCTGTGCCTCCTCTATAAAACAAGGATAATAATAGCACCTACATCATGCAGTCTTTATAGGATTAGGTGAGGTCATATTTCTGAAATATGGAATTTTGCAGAGAAACTAGGTAACTTGGGAGCATTTGCTAAGAAAGCCTGGAGGGGGCGACTGCTGTTGCCTCTGATGAAGAGAAAGGGGTTGAGGGAGAAGATCTGACTGATCTGAAGATCTCACACATTGTGTGTCGGGGGCAGCTGCACCTGCTGCCCCTTGAATCTGGCCACCACCACTGCTCCTTTCACCTTGCAGCCTACTGGCTTGGCAAAGGGATGTGTCAGGGAGGCCCTGGGGCAGGGCTCGCTATCACCTCCACAGAAGCAGCCTCACTATCATAACACATCTCTGTTGAAGAAACAAAAACCAGCCTTTGGCAGCTTCTCAAGTAAATGTCAGAGCCAATAAAGAGTTTTTATCCTGTCCCCCCAACCCCACTTTCCTGCCTTGACTGCAAGGCCCAGCTTACAGGAACACATGGGAGCTTGCCCAACAGGTTTCCCCAGCAGCCACACCAGGGCAGGCAGGCTCCAAGGAGCCCAGGCTGGGAGGGCCCGCTCTCCTGGCTGCCTATGCCCCCTCTGACCCAGTGGCCTCCCTCCCCTCCTGTCTGAACCTGCTGCCTGGGCGGGGCTGATGTCTCTAATCCTGCCTGAGTAGCTGCAGGCTACCTCCTGCTCCCAGCAGCAATTACCCACACCCGCACTGCACAGGCCAGCCTCCTTCCTGCTGGCAGGTCCCCCACTGTGGTTGAGAAGCCAGCTTGGTACAGGGATGGCCTGGCCCAGTGGTGAGTGTCCCAGCCGGTCAACCTGGCCCAAGCCTGACAAGTCGCCTCTGCACTTGTCCAGCCTGGCAGCAAGAGTCCAGCCAAGGAGCCAAGTTCCCAAGCTGGGTCTGCAAAGGACAGAGAAGACTCTGCAAACGCCATGGCCATACCAGCCCAGGCCACAAATCTCTAAGGAGTTATTCTAAGAAGAAATCACACCCAGTTCCCAAACTGTGAGTGTAAATGGCTACTCAGAAAACCATTAGCTGTACCTATCCTTCCATTTCTAATTAGCAGCCTCTTGCAACCTGAACTATATTGGGGACAGATCATGTTCACATTCTCCAGAGATGGAAGCTAGGGCCATACTGAGAATGGCCCAAGGGCACCTGAGGACAGCGAAGGTGGGGAGAAAGCAGGTGCTTGGCTCCAAACTGGCAGAACAAACCCGGGTCTCCAGAGGGCAATCAGATTTAGCACAAGAAAAAAAAAAAAAAAAAAAGAAACGAAAAGAAAAGCAATAACAGTAGCTGGTATTTATTAAGCCCTTGCTCTGTCTGAGGAACTATGCTAAACATCTTACACACATGAGCTCATTGAAGCCTCGCCACCCTCTGAAAGTTGATATTGATATTTTCCACTTTAGAGATGAGGAAGTCTGAGTCTGTAAAGCAATGTCTTGCCCAAAGTTTTGCGTCTGTAAAGCAATGTCTTGCCCAAAGTTTTGCAAAGATGCAAAAAGGAAGACCTCATCCAAGCCTGATAGCCTAATGCCAGGGCTGAGCCTCCCGTGAATTGCTGAGCAGTCTCCCTGCACCTCTGTGTGCACTGGAGGGTCAGGGTGCAGTAAACAGCAAGAACTAAACTTTTTGCCTCTATTGATAACACCTGGCTCTCAGAAGCTTTCAACCCAATGCCAGGCATGTACATTTGATGCATCTTCCTTGGCTGCCTGGGATTGACCAAATCCCGGCCATGGACAAGGTAACAGGCAATGTGGGAGTTTTGAAATCAGACATGGACATATTCCCCAGCCATGAGACAACTGGGCTGGGTGACCTTGGTAATGTTCACGTACTTCTTGGAGCTGTAGGCTTCCAATCTATTACTACAGTAGTGGGCAAGGCGTGGGCAGTGGCAAGATCGAGTGTACACGTCAGAACCACAGTGGGAGGCTAGATTGCCAGCTCTATGAAGGCAGAAAACAATTTTATCTTGCCCCTAATACATATACTTGTCCCACCTAGTACATCTATTTTGCTCAACAAATTTCTGTAGAAGGATTCAGTTTACAGAATTGCTTGCAAGACTATAACATAAATGTAAAGGGTACAAGCAGGAGGAAACAATGCATGTGACTAAACAAATGTGAGTACTCGCATGCAACAGGTTAAGTCGTTATCAAACAGAGTGAAGCAGGGGCCTCTCTGGTGGTGCAAAGAGTTAAGTATAGCACTATCAAGCTACCTGTAGCCACTGCAGCACGAGTTCGTTCCCTGGCCAGGGAGCTGACCCACATGGCATAGCAGGCCTCTCCTGTCTCGCCCGCTGCTCCCCTCAGCAGTGGATTTCAGTCAATCCGGCTATTTCTCCTCCCCACTCTGTCTCTGGTGAATCCTCTCACCCCCCGCACCTCTGGCCTGTACCCCAGTTCTTGTATGCATAAATAAATAAAAATCTTTGGAAAAAAAAAGGAGTGAGGAAGCTCAATATGTGAACATTCAGAAATGGAGCAGGGTATGTAACAGGATGGGGAGGTTACAGAACAATTTGCATTAATGGTAAGTTGCTTGGAAAAAGATCAAGACATGAGTCCATATTAGTCTACTAGAAGGAGTTACTTCCTTGAGATTAAAATTGCAGTAAGTCAGAGTGAGTGGAGAAAGAGAGGTAGTGGCTCGTGTAGAGATACTTTCACTTTTTACCCTATGCAGTTTTGCATTGTTTAATTTGTTTTGACAAAGAGTCTGTGCTATTTTTGTTATATAAAAATACAATCAAAATTATTCTTACATCTTAATTAAATAGAAGAATAAATAAACATCTCAAGTGCCATCCACGAAGTGGGCCCCATAAATGTTCATCCCCTACCCTCCCTTGTCCCTTAAGAATTTTTATCACATCCTTGCATCTCTGTGACTGGAATGAGACATGCAAAGATATGCCAAGTCCTGCTAACATTGGTTTTGCCCCTCAGTGTGTGTGGCCCTGCAAAATCTAGCAGTCCTCAGCCTTCCAGGGGTTTCTGGCTTTGTCTTAAAAGGACACTTGGGCTGAATTCACAGCCACTGGTTCGCCCCAAAGCAGAAACAGAAATTTGGATGATTTGACCAAATGTGAAGTAAAAGGTGTGGGTGGGCTCCTGAGGCATCTGCCTTAGAAATGATTCTCATCTGAGGTTTTGGCAGATCCTTGGTGTAAAGGGATTTCTTTATTCCCAGAAAGTCTTACCAAAAAATGTCCAATTTGAGAAATTTAAGGTCAAAGAAAAAAGAAAGTGGGAAATGAAGTGCAATGCAGGGAAGACATTCCCAGGCTCACACCCCAGAGGCTGAGTTAACAGCCTCGCAGATGAGCGAGGTTCCGTTGTCATGCACATGTCCTTGGTTGACTACATTTGTGTCTCTCATTAACGAGATAATTGTACAACTTTTTTAGTCTCTACTGTCCAGGCCCAGCTATTCACAAGCAGACCCTGAATGTGGTAGAGGGGGACATAAGGAATGGAAATGTAAGAAACAAACATTTAGGAAGCACCTAATTTGTTTCTGGAACTACTCTAGATATTTAACGTAGAAGATCTCATTAAACTTCAGAGCATCTTATGAGGTGCGTTAGATTACCTCCATTTTACAGATGACTCAGAAAGGTTAAGTGAAGGTCCCAAAGGATTTAATGGAAAGACTTGGAAGGAAACTTAACTTTCTTCAAAGTCTATCCTCACCCACCCAACACAACTTCCCCAATGCAATGTTATGTGTACACACACACACACACACACACACACACAAATGGAACTACTTACTACAACCAGACCAGCTTATAGTAGGAGCTGATCCTCCTTATAATGATCCTCCTTATAATCATACCTGGTAAAAGGAATTTAAAAGACAGTTTTCATCGAAGGAATATTACACCATGGTACATCACACTGCACATGAAATTCTTAGAAAATAGAGTCGGCATTACAGCGGAGGCCCATATTCCTAATCTCATATTAAAAGTCAGGTGTTCTTATGCTCAGATGTTTGAGACGTTGAGTCAGGCACTGACGGGCCAACAAGTCCCTAATCTCGGTTCCTCCCCCAAACTTGATCGCCTGGTAGATAACAGTTGCAAAATAACAGCAGTAACCATTGTCGCTTTTGCTTCTTCTAGGCACTGTGAGAGCTTAACAGTTCCTGAGTCTCAGCACAACCACCTCAAATTACAGACGAAGAAACTGCAGCCAGAGACAGCCCTTTCCTAATATCACAAGCAGATCAGGGGAAGATAACTCATCCCCCATGGCTCCCTAACTCCAGGTAGTTAATGTCTTGACAGATAAACCTATTTCATGTATTTCTTGACAGCTGTAATGAGATATCATTCACATAACACTGAATTCATGTGTTCAATGACTTTGTAAAATTGCAAAATTGTACAACTATCACACCATCTAATTTTAGAACATGTCCATCACCCCCAAAAAGAACTCTTGGGCCCACTTACAGTCACTCTCTGTTCCCACCCCACCCTGAGACGGTTCCTATTCTACTTTCTGTCTCATAGATTTGCTTTTTCTGGATATGTCATGTTTATGGCTTCATGCAACACGCGATCTGCGTCTGGTTTCTTTCACTTAGCGAGACACTTGGAGATTCGTCCACAGTGATGCACGTATTCTCACTCCATTCTTTCTCATTAGCAAACAGCATTCCATTATGCGAATTACCACATTTTATTATCCATTTGCCACTTAATGGCTATTTGGGTTGTTTTCACTTGTGGCCCTTTTGTACTTTAACACACATCCCAACCCCAAATGACTGGCAACAGCTGCCACGTACTGTAAGGGTTTCACAGCTACAACTAGATTTGGCAGAAAGAGTGCCCCTCCTAATCAGTAATGCCAGCCACAGGTGAGGGGGCAGAGAATGGTGGGCTGCAGCACCATCCCATTTTCCCAAAGAGACGCCCTCTTGTCCTGAATGGAAAAGCCACATCTCTCCTGAGAAGAGTTAAAACAACACAAGATGTTTTCACTAGGAAGAATCAGGCTCATTTTCAGTGAAAAGCATCCTTTTGAGTTCATTATTAAACAATCCATGGCTAGGGCTTCTTGAGCATATTTTTCTAGAAAGGCAATGGAGATACATATTCATAACTCCTTCAGCCAACTCCTTACTGGGCCCTGGGCTGGCATCACTCATGTGGCCAAGGATTGGCAAATTTAGCCACAGTTATGGTCCTAAATGGCTGATGAGTTAGCATTCCTGATAATCACATCAATAGCCAAGTTTTTTGTTTGTTTGTTTTTGTTTTTTAAGTAAAAGTAAGAAAGTTTGTTCCCCACTTTCCTCCTGGGAGTGGGAGAATAGATTTAACTGTTTAAAAACTCAGTAAACTTGGTGGTGGCTTTGTGTTTTTGATGATGAGAAAAAAGGATGGGAATTTGAGAACTGATGGGAGAATGAGGAAATCGTGGTTTGTGTGAACATGTCCCAGAAAAAAAAAAAAAAATCAGTGTAATGTTGGGAGAATGGAAAGAGAATACTGTTGATGCCGGGGTGGAAATAAGTAGGTAAAGCAAATTATTTTTAAAGGATAAAGTGGAGGAAAAAGAGAGAAACTGATAGAGAGTAAAATAAGTCCAAAACATTAAACTGATGACATTTAACCAAACCCAAACCACAATTGTCTTTTATTGTATCATACTGTTTTTCAGAAGGAAGTGAGTGAATTAGTTCCTATGCTTAGATATCAGGAGACTATGTATATTTCTGAGTTTCCTTTTACTTTGAAAAGAAAGAAATTCTGTGAAATATTTGCAGAATAATGGCTGCTCCCTGTGGATAGAGCAAGCAGGCTCAGTTTGCCACAGTCCTTACTATGCCCTATTGCTTATATTCAACTGCTTCAAAGATTTCTGTGACCCTTTCTCTGCAACACCTGAAATAACTCTATTCATATTGGTTCAGTCATCCCAAACATACTGCTGAGCCCCTGTGTTATCAGCTCATCTTTCAGAGTGTGAAATGAAACTCACAGAGGTTAAGTGACTTGCCCAAGATCACCTTAATCAAGGTCAAAGCTATTCCTCATTTCAACATTGCTAGTTTGTTTTCTAGAATATCAGATTTTGACAAGCAGGAAAAAAAAGGGAAGATTAGAGAAAAAATAAAGGGAAAAAAACTGAGACAGAGAGAAGGCAGGGAGTTTTTTTTAAAATAAGAATTGATTAATTAATTACAAATGAAGTTATAGCATGGACTTTCCCAATGAAAGGCCAAACAGAAGCCTCATCGGACATACACATTCTTTGCCCATGCTTCCAGAAACAAGTCCAGGCCTCCCAGACAGAAACCATTTTTTTTTTCCTTGACTCATGAAGATACCTCTGACAAACCATTGAAGAGTTAGTTTAGGATTAAATAACTTGTTTAAATTAGCAAACGTTTTCCAACTATTTCTTAAAAAGTCTTTTACTTAAGATTTCCAAAACTCAGGGAAGTTTAACAAGGTGTCCAGGTTGCTCTAGAAATGCCACTTAGGCCAAAGTTACTATCTGGTGTTATTCCCATCTCCAAATCAGTCTCTGGAATAGGAGCTGTCACTGTCACCTGTCAGATTTTGTTGGGGCCTTGAGGCCCACTTCTTTGACCTCTGCCAGCAAACCTGAGATCTCTTTCGGGGGTTTACCACGTGTACAGAGCTAGAGGAGAGCAGAGAAAACAAGCGTTTCTTTTTGCAACCTCAAGATCTATTTCTGGGGTTGAACAGAAGCCATTAAAACATTCCCATGACTCTGTGCCAAGCCCCCAAATTACTAATGACAGACATGCTGGCTGGAAGGGAGTCAGTGCTGGCAAATATCCCTTTAGTATCTTATTAGCAGTAATAACCCTGAGCCTTTCATTGAAAGATCTCAAAGCACAGTGCAAGACTTAATTGACTCCCCCCAACAACTCTTTCCCTGAAAAAGGTAATTATCATTATATCCCTCAGACAGTTTACACAGGGGTTAAATAGACTATGGAGGTTGAATGATTTATCCTTGTTTCATATTCTAAGTTGAAAGGAAAAGTCTAAATAATGTCATAACTTGGGGTGAACTCAGCTGTATGACTTGCTGGAACCAGTGGAGTAGTCAGCACAGACAGAACAAGAGCCTGGCGAAGCTGTTGTGATGAGGGGCATCTCTAACAAGCAGCCACAAGCCGAGCACCATGAACCTGACCTTAGTTACCTTGGCCTGAGGACTTTACCCATACAGCCCAGTCCAGCTTATATTTAGCAGAGAATCACAACAAAGTCCCAGAAGTCCCAGAATCTAAAGCAAGAGTCCATGCTTAGAAGTCTGGAGAAAAATAAGGGCTCATCTCTCTGGAAAAGCAGTGTTCCAAGAGCTAGAACTGTACCTGCCCTCACCCCCCAAAATGAGGGGTGTGTCCCCATAAGGAACTTGAATGACAGGCATGGCATCTGAGGCAGTGGCCCAGGTCTGAGGCTAAGGCATTGTGGAGATGGGCATCTCCGACCTCAGAACTGTCCTCCTGCTAGAAATACTCATCTCAGTCCAGGGGTCTTCCTCACTCACACACCATAGTGGGGGTACAAGGACTAGTCACCATGGCCTTTTGTACTTGGCCTTCATGTTTGGATTGCACAATGTAGCCTCCAAACCAGTGGTCTTGTCCTTACATCCTTGGAGCCATTTGAGACCCTGTTATTCATCCCCTGGGTTATTGTAACAGTCCCTTAACTGTTGTTTTTTGGCTTTCATCAAACCAAGAAGTTCCTCATTATATTGTCCTCAGGTTATGCCTGAAACACAAAAATAATCATGGAACTTGTAAACAACCATAATTTAACCCTCTACTGCCTTCCACAAAGAAAAATACAAAATAAAACCAGCAACCCAGAGTTCTATATCAACAAAACTATTTCAGAAATAAAGATGAAAGTTTCAGATGAACAAATGCTGAAGTAGTTTCACACCAGCAGAGCCACAGTCCAGGAACAGCTCAGGATGTCCTTGAGGAGAAGGACAATGAATCAGCCCCATGTCTGGTAGATCTACACAGTAGGGATGGAAATCACCCATGTGAATAAATATGAAACATTTTTATTCTCACTTTTAACTTCTTTAAAAGAAATATTTTTTTAAAGATTTATTTATTTATTTATACAAGCACTGGGTATAGTCAGAGCGCGGGAGGGTGAGAGAATTCACCAGAGCCAGAGCGGGGAGCAGAACAGGCAGACTGACGAAGTACACTGCTGAGGGGAGCAGCGGGCAGCAGGAGAGGTCTGTGCACCATGTGGGACCCTCGCCTGGAGGCTGGGGATCGAACCGGTGCTGCAGAGGCTGCAGGAAGCTTCACAGACCAGCGCTCAATCGCTGGAAGCCCTAAAAGAAATATGTTTAAAGTAAAAATAAGACGATCACATATGGATAAATAAAAAATGGATGAAAACAAAAGCTAGGAGGAGATACATGGAAGCATATGGTTGTAACTTTACTCATGAGATGATATGACATTATTTAAAGGCAGACTGAAATAAGTTAAAGATGTATAATGTGTTCCCTAGCAATTTTACTAAAGTTAAAAGCAAGGCATAGCTAATAAACCAACATGGAAATGATGGAACACTCAAATAATAACAGAACATAAAATAGACACACGCAACAAAGATTATATGGGGCAGATAGAAAACACAAAGGAAGTTTGTCGATTTTCACCTATCACAGCAATAATTACACTACATTTTACTTATCTTCACACTCCACTTAGATAACAGGCTGTGAGTAGGAGTCAAAAAGCAATATTTAAACACAGAATAACAATACAAAGTTCACTTTAAATATAAAGTTATAGGAAGGTAAGGGAATGGAAGATTATACACAACACTAAGCAATAGACTGAAATGTTATCTATATTAATATTATACAATGTAGATTTCAGGCTAAGCAAATTATCAGGGAAAAAGTGGGCCACTCCATAATGAAAAACTGGGCGAGTACACCCAGAAAACAAAGCATTTCCTAAAAGTATACGCAACTAATGACAGAGTTTCAACAATGCATGAAGCAAAATTCAATAGAACTTAAAGGAGAAAGAGACAAATCCATAATTATAGCCAGAGATTTCAACACTACTCACTGAGTAATTATTAGAATAAGTAGGCAAGTAATTATGAGAACAAGCAGTAAAGGTATAGAAGACGTGAATAACATGGACCAACTTCACCTAAGTGACACCTACAGAAATGCACCACCCATATGCACACTTTCTTCTCAGGCACTTATGGGGGATTTTGTGGTGTTACTTAGGTGATATGGTGGGTCATAAAATGAGTTTCAATAAATTCAAAAGAGCTGAAATCATCTAGGACATGCTTTCTGACAGAATAAAAAATTAAGTTAGAAGCTAAGAATTATACTACATACAGAAACCTTCTGAATTTGGGTATAAATAATACTTATGTATATAACCTATGAGTAAAAGAATAAAACATAAGAAAATTTAGAGAGAATTTTGAGCTGAATGACGGTGCCATCAGAAAATTACAATTGTGGAGAGCAGCTAAAGCAGATTAGTGGAAAGTGTGTACAGTATTAAACACTGATATTCAAAAACAAAATGGTACAAAATGAAAGCTCTGAGTTTTCAAGAAACTAAAAATGAAAACACTCATCTGAAAGTTAGAATAACCTCTGTGAAGGAAAAATAGAAAATCAGGAAAAGCATCATATTTTTTTAAATTTGTTTATTTATGATATTTCACATCATTGCTCATTTTTGTACACTGCTTTCTCCTCTCAGGTGTAGTCCCTGTAAGTACCTAACATAAACTGAAGTATAAAATGATCTTGGTGGGGCCTCCTGGGCAGCACAGCTGGTAGAGCACCACGCTGTGAACCTGCCCGCAGCCTCTGCAGCGCTTGCTCGATTCCCGGCCGGCCAGGGAGATTCCCACATGGCGCAGCAGACCTCTCCTGCCTCGCCCACTGCTCCCCTCGGCAGTGCCTTTGGTCTGTCTGCCTGTTCTGCTCCCTGCTATGCCTCTAGTGAATCCTCTCACCCTCCCGTGCCTCTGGCCTGTACCCCAGGTCTTGTATAAATAAATAAATCTTAAAAAAAAAAAAAAAAACTCTTTAAAAACATAAATAAAATGATCTTGGTGAATTACTTCAGGTGAGAAAAAGTAAGTTTCCTGCCATTTGAAAGTGGAGCTAAAAAGCTAACTCCAATAATAAAGTAATTAAGTTTGCACACCTGAGTATTTTGCTATGAATGTTCATAGCTTGTCCCTTGTGAACTAGTGGATGTCAGTCCTCACACTGGGGCATGAACATCATTGGTCTTCAGGAACTTATTTGTATGGAGAGCTCCAGCTTGAGACCAGGAATATATTCTAATAGAGTATTATTGTTTCAAAGGACCTGCAAGATCATTTGTGCCTCTGAAGCATAGCGAGTTTCCAGCAGAGAACATTTCAGCTCCTATTAAAATAGACAGCAGCTCATGGATTTGAATGGGAACCCATTCCATTCTCAGCACAATTTCTTGTAAGTTCCCCTTAACCTTGTTGAGAAATGAGCACATAAATCAAACTTTGGCTTCCTGTGAGCCAAACACAGGGACTCTCGCCTCCCTTGGTCCTGATAATGTTAATGGTTGATTTTGCTTGGGTTTTGTGAGTCCAGCTTTTAAGCAACCCAACTGCCAAGTCAGGAATTAGATCTCTCCTGCACTAAGGCTGGTAAAATAGACCATATTAGCTTAAATGCAGAAAATACTCATGAACTTCAAGGGGGTTCATTTTTATCTATTTTTCTTTAGTGGCCACATCTTGTTTTAAATGTGAACTCTGTTACACATCTTTGGCATAGAAGATTGTTGTACTGAACACTTGTTGATCTCTAACCTTTAAGTTTGGAGGAATATAAGCAGGAAAATGTTACTTGAAAGCAGTAAAGCTTGGATGTGGTTAGAAGACCATTAGAAATCTCACAGTAAATATTCTTAGGATGCTGAGAGAATAAGGTGCATGAGCTGGCTGAGAAAGAGGCAAGGATCCTGCAGGAAAAACCACCACCGGAGATTCATCAGCAACCGCATCATCCAGAACCTGAGCAAAACTTTATCAAGGCAAACAGCTTCCAAACTAGCTTTAAATCAGTCTCAGAGGAAGAAGATAGGAAAGAGGTGGTTTTGGTAACATGAAGCTGCTGGACTTGGTGCTGATGGAGCTACTGTAAGATGTCTCACTCCTGTGGCTGCTGACTGGGAACTCAGCCAAGACTATAGGTCCATAGGCACAGGTTCCTCTCCAGGTGAGTCTCTCTCCAGGTGCTTGGGCTTACTGCCAGTATGATGTCTGGTTCCAAGAGCCAGAACCCCAAAGGAACAAGGTGGAAATTCATGGCGCTCTTACCATCTAGCCTCAGAAACCACATAGTGTCACTTCTCCTGTATTCTCTTGGGTGAAGTAGTCACAGAGACCCACCCAGATCTAAAGGGAGTAGACATAGACCCTACTTCTTGATTGCATTGGTGTTTCAATATTCCAGAAGATAGAGTTGTACCATCTTTAGAAGAAGTAAGAGGGCATATTAAATAGCTTTAAAGGCTATCTTCTACCTTTCCACCTCTCCATACATCTAATTGTTTGCTTTTTCACAAAGAAAACAATACACCATTGTGGATTCATGAATATGTGGAAAAGTAAAATAATGCCCCACCTATCCTTGATTACACAGGATTTTATTTTCTTTTGCTTTCATTGTTTACTTACTACTTTATTGGATGTATATTTATTCACAGTCAAAGCTTTTACAGTCATCAATTCTCATCATGGATGTCATAAAACAAGTAATAGCAAAATCCTAAGGAAACATCATCACTTCTGCTTCACCTGGCAGTGGCAGATAGTTCTTTCCGACTGAATCCAGACATTACCTCTAAATTATTCTTAACATAGTTTTCTAATAAATCAGCACCAATAATTCACAGTAAGTATGTGGGGAAAAATGCTTTCACAAGCGAGTAGTGTTTAATTATGTATCTGCTTGAACCAAGATGTTAGGAAGTACCAAAAAAAACTGAACCTGGATGAAAGAGAGAGTAGGCATTCAAAGGAATACATGGAAAGAAAATGAATCACAGCACCCCCCAAATAGCTGATGAGACAACAGCCCATCTTGACTACAACAGGTTCAATTTAGGTTTCAGGTGAGATTGGAGATAGCTATGGAGGCACAATCTGGGAAAATCTGGGTGGTACAGAGATTGGGGAACAAGCCTTATTATATACTGGTGTTGAGTTGAGGGTAAGACCGTGACCACAATTCTACTTAGAGAGAGAGTTCTAGACTCAAGAGACAGGGGGTCACTGGTCAAATGCTTGTCTTCTAGAGGAAAGTCACAGGCAAACACCCCTACAGCAGTCCCCATTAGGAAGGGAGAGATCCTGAATATGGGCATTCTCAGCCAAGACAGGCTCCCCACAGCATGGAATCCAGGTTGGTGCAATGAACAGGAGTTCTTCTGATGTCTGGGTGCAGATATTAGGCTTGCCCTCTGCTACTCTCATGTTTCTCCACCAGGAATGCACAGCAGGTAAACCTGAGGGAGCAGAAGACTGATCTCATTAAGGATTTCGGTTGCACTGGTCATCAACAAAATTTGAATCAAGTCAACATTAACACAAAATAAAACTTTCCAAATAACCAAGAATAAACGAGACAAGGAATAGGCAAGATAGTTATGAAGAAAAATTACAGATTGTTGACCAAAAAGAAAATCAGTTGCAAGACATAGTTAACTGACACATTTTGTGCAAAAGTTTTAAATCTACAAAAGAATACTATATAATATTAGGGATAAAGGTATGTTGTAAAAATAAAGATTAAGAAATGCATAGGAGACACCAATTTTCTAACTATGGTGCCTGCTAAAAGTGAAGAGAAATTTGGATGGAGGAATATTCCTGTTTCTGTAACATTTTAGAACGCCATTCTAAAATATCTCAACCACACACAAAATACAACCTGTCAAAATTTGATCATTATAGTCATTTATTTTTATTTTTTGTATGTTTAAAATGTTTGTTATTATTAATAGTAACCTATAAAGAGAGGAGGAGGAGGAAATGAAGATGAAATAGGATAGGAAGAAGACAAGAAAGGGGAGAAGTAGGGGTGAGAAGAGGAGAAAGATGAAGAAGAGAAAGAAGAATAAGAATCAAGTGGATGTGGAGGAGGTAAAAGGGAATGGAATGAAATTCCCAAATTTTAGTGAGTTACAATCCCATTTGGGTCTCTGTTGAAAACTTGACAGGCTGTTTCTGATTCATCTAGACATAATAAATTCATGAGAATGGCTTAAAATGTAAAAAAAAAATTAAACTAAATTTAAAAAGGTGAAATCTGCCCTACCAGATGTCAGACTTACTATCAAGTTACAGCAATTCAAATGAAGAATAAAAATAACAGTATTAAATAATTCCAAAGTATGGGGTAAAATTTGTCAATAAATATAGCATGAGCTATTGGTTCTATGTATTGGGGTTACAGTAAGATAAAAATTTCTTCCCCAAAGCTTATATAATTAATTAGATTTAAATTAATTAAACTTTCCAATATTAGTGAAATGTTAACAGAATTGGCAAAAGCATAGGAATGTATTTGTTTCATCTCCAGATGGAGGCATCCTAATAATAAAAGCAAAACAAGAATCCATACAGAAAATCTTGCAGAGGTTTCAGAATTGTTTCTTGCTTTCTTTTCTACAGGTTTAAGCAATCGACAACTGACATGGAATATTTTATTTATTTTAATTAGATTTTTAGCTATTCAGTTGTGATACAGTCATTGTAAGAGTGAAGAAATACAGGAAGGAATATAAAACAAACTTGAAATGCTTTCATTTACTCCCCTATCCCACTGCTCAGAAATTTACCATGGTTTCTTCTGAGTACTTTCAAAGACAGCTTTTTTCAAATACACAGATGTCATATATGTATCAAAGCAACATGCCTGTGTGTATAATATAATATGTGTATTATATATAATTTTTATGTAGTCACTGTATAACGGATATAAATGTGTATATGTGAGTGTACCCATAGATGTTCACCATTGCATGTAAGTCTCTTAGGGGGGAGGTCTGCTGCTTCTCTCTCCACTGTCACCTGTAAGTGGCTGCATACACTTTGAAATTACCACCTGGATTAGTAACCTCTGGTTAAAATAATACCATATCGCCAGCACCCACCATGCTTTGGTAACATCCAATATGAAGACTGTTTGCTTCATCTCCTAAGTCGGAGGCTATCTAAAGGCACTCCTGGCTCTCTGGGCATGATCTCCTGTCTGGGGGTTGGCTGGCTTGTCTGGACTGGTCTTGTCTACAGCAATGAAGAGGTTCAGCTCTGCATGTATCTCTCCCCCTCCAGCAGGCTGGCCCAGGTATGTTCTTATGGTTATGGCAGAGCTACAAGAAAGCAACTGAAAATAAGCAATACCTCTTGGGACTGAATCTAGAACAGTGCACCATCCTTCCCCCTCATTCTCCTGGCCAAACATTAAGGCCAAATTCAGAGTCAGAGTTGGAAGGCTGAGTACCTCCAGATCATAAAGCAAACAAAAGGTACAGATACAGAGAGAGGTGAAGAATTGGAGCCATTGTTGCCATTGGCCATGGTACTAAGAGCCTATTGTGTGAGCAAGTATGATGACTCACTCCTGAAGCTCCAGCCCATGTGAAGGTAGACAGCAACACAGACAATTCTGGCAGGTGCCAAAGCCGAGGGGAGAGCTTCAGAGCTGGGCACGTACACTTGGGTGTGACCTTTCTAGTGATGAAGCATGAGGTCGGAGGTTAGAGGTATAAGAAGGCTTCTTGGAGCAGTTGGCCTTTGGTCTGGACACTGAAAAGGAAGATGGACTTTCCACTATTAGTGACTCACAAGAGGAGATGGGAAAGGATTATTTTTTTTAAGGTTTTTTTTTTTTTTTTTTTTGCAAAGATTTATTTATTTTATTTATACAAGCACTGGGTACAGTCAGAAGCGTGGGAGGGTGAGAGAATTCACCAGAGCCAGAGAGGGGAACAGAACAGGCAGACTGACGAAGTACACTGCTGAGGGGAGCAGCGGGCGGCAGGAGAGGTCTGCGCGCCATATGGGACCCTCCTCTGGTGGCTGGGGATGAAACCGGCGCTGCAGAGGCTGCGGGCAGCTTTGCAGCCCAGCACTCAACCACTGCACCACCAGGGGAGGCCCGAAAGAATATTTTTAGGGTGTTAGGAATGTAATGGAGCCTGTTGGATATTATGAAATTTGTGAGTGAAAGCTCGGACTGGAGAGATTGTTCAAAGGTGCCTCTTAAGGGATTTGCATATGGGGTGTGGATTTTGGATATTTATCTGTAGATGGTGGGAGTCCTTGGGTAAAGGAAGATTCTGATGCTGTTGGAGTAAAGGACAGATAGAAGAGAGCAGAGCAGGAAGGCACGTTGGGCAGCTACTAAAGAGATACTGAAGACCAGACTAGGGAATTTTCATTGTGAGAGATGGGAGAGTGATGTCCAAGAGGTCATGGTGTGGAGAGCAGCAGGGTTAGAAAGCCAAAGTTTGCCTGATACATCTGATTCCCAAGGAGCATAGTCAAATATGTGATAAATGTAATTAAAGTATTTTTAATATTAAACAAGCATTTGCATTTGTCCATTCATTTTTCTTTTTTTATTAATATATTTTATTTTATATAATTCTTACATCAGTTTTCATTTTTGCACAATATATGCATTTTCATTTTGGTTATATTCCCCACACAATTCCCACCCCCCTTATTTTGACCCTAATCCCTCTTCTCCTCCCCACCCCCAGAGTGTAA
Organism: Talpa occidentalis; assembly: GCF_014898055.3. Classification (NCBI taxonomy): domain Eukaryota; kingdom Metazoa; phylum Chordata; class Mammalia; order Eulipotyphla; family Talpidae; genus Talpa; species Talpa occidentalis. The sequence goes on from NW_023600993.1 coordinate 92,763,018, forward strand.
TTAAAGCATTTTTATTTTTTTAAAGATTTATTTATTTATGCATTTGAGAACTGGGGTGTAAGCCAGAGGCATGGAGGGGTCAGAGGATTCACCACAGAGAGTGGGGAGCAGAACAGGCAGATCAACTGAAATACACTGCTGAGGGGAGTAGCTGGCAAGACAGGAGAGGTCTGCTGCACTATGTGAGTTGCTACCTGGCCAGCCAGGGATTGAACTCCTGCTGCAGCATCTGGCGATAGCTTGATAGCACTGTCTTTAACCCCTGCGCTACCAGGGAGGTCCTAAAGCATTATTAAAAGATTTTTAATTTTTTAAATTTCCCCTGTTGGTTTCTCCATGGTCATCCTATATCAAGGCCTAGAGGAACCTAAGAAACATCCTTAGAAGAGGCTGGGTGACGGTGTCTGGAGTGACCTCCAGCTTGGGGGCCTGGAATCTTAACTGGAAAGATGCAGGATGACTGGAAAATCGTGCAAGTGGTTGACTTCCTGCTGGAATAGGAAGGTCTGATGATGAAATCCACATTGATGAAGCCATTTAAAGAGCCCTTAAGACAGAGCAGGTTTCTTTCTGTCCCTCGCCACACTATATTTTGCAGGGACTTTTCAGTGATGGCTTAGGTCAGAGCTGAAGGGAGGGACATTGTTATATTTTGATCTTGGCACACACACACACATTTTTCCTTTGACTGCTACCACAGTGGTTAACAAGAAAAAACTCTAGAACTAGCCTGTCTATGGGTTCGTGCAGGTGAGGCACAAGAAGAGTGGGAAAGTGGAGAAGCACCCATATGGGGTAGCTACTATTACTTTTATTTAGAGTAAAATAGAAACACCTTATTTCAGCTCTAATGGTGTCTGTCCAGCTTCTCCAACCAGGACAGTCCTCTATTTGCCCTAGAATAACTTGCTGTCTAAAGCTCGTCCTGCTGTCTTAAATGCCCTGTACCCAGAGCGGGTCCTTCTCTGGCCGCTCCAGTCATGCGGGGTCACCTGGGTGAATGGGTCTTGACGCGGGCCTGCTTTGCACTCAGGCACCATGTTTAGCTCTGAAGTCCCACCCTGACCTCCAGTCCACTTGGCTTTGGTCCTGACACCTGTCTGGCCTTAACAGCCTCTCCCCACACATTCATGCCATTCCCCAGAGCAGGCAGCCTGCCCGAAGCCTGACCCGGCCTGACTGCACTCCTAGGAGACTCCCGCTGTCCTTTAAAGCCCCGGCTTTCTTTCCGGACTGGCTCAGGGCCTGGCCACCATGCCCCTTACTTTCGTCCTGTCTGAGCCCCATCTCATCCTGCTTGCATCAGAGCCTGAGCTTCTGAATCCCTGGCCTATCTCCATCCTGTTCCCCACCAGGCTAAGAATCTATATTCTGAACCTGAGCCCACTCAAGACAGGATATGGGTGAGTCTTCCATATGGAAACTCCAGGATTATAGGTGACGATCTGTGGCCCAGTGGGGAAGTACATTCCCCCATGCCACAGCCTGAGTGTGGGGCAAATGCAGAATAAAATCCCAGTCCTTGAGAACCATTTGTCTTGGAATTTTGTGATGATTCCAAAGAGCAACAGCTTATGTTTCCTCAGCTTGTCCTTGAGCAACCTATGAGACCATACTTAGCAGGTAACTCCTTCTCACAGAAATTGTCAAGGTCCTCAGATGCAAATGCCTCTTCTCTACCCTGGAGTTCAGGACTTGCTAGAGTATTAGCCTGAGGTGACTGAAACAGAGAAAGGGAACAATCATTGAGATCTTTGAAACAGAAAGAAAAAACAGCAGGTGCTTCGCTTGGTCTTGTGTGAGCTGGCAAGAGCAGGTGCAGGGCCAGAGTCTCCACATCAGTTCCACACTGTGTTGGCTTCCTGACAGAGACTACTAATAGACATCCCGAGACACTCAGAGGTGTCCTCATGGTCCACGAGAGAGTCCTGATTTAGCAAGGCTCAGGGTCCTTCTGTATTCTAGGCTGGACTGTCAGCCCATGTTCTCAGCCTGGGCATGTCCTTGTCCGCCATATTCTGAATCATTACCAGAGAAATGAGCCCTGGACTTGAAATCGTCTGAATCCCATCTCCTCCCCATGTTGGTATGTGGTTTCCAAATCACATAATCCCCTCCCCTCTCTCCCCCCCCCCCCCCGCCATGGAAGGCAGTGTTCTGCTCTCGAAAAATTTAAAAAATAAAAAACAGCAATAAAATCCTGTCTTGTCTTATACATAGAATTCAGCCATCCAGCTAGGCCAATTATGAGAAGGTGTTTTGCACATTGTAAAAATTTCACAAAAATGTTCAACATCCTCTTTTAATATGCGGTACAAATCTTCCAAGAATTGCAGGAAGCAGAGGCTGTCAAATGAGGATGGGAGTGGGAACATAGGCCCAAGTGTTTGGTCTCCTCATCTGAAAATGGAAACAAGGGTGGTGGCACTTTATAGGGTGTTTCCAGATTCATATCTTGACTACATGAAAATATGTCATGCTTGAAAAACATCAACTTTAAAACATTCTTTGCTTCTCTAGCTGATTTTGGAAGGCATTTTTACAGTTCCCTGAAATGGTAAGGGAGAGTCTCTCTGAATTCAGTATTCAGTGTTTTTGTGACACGTTTCTAAGGTGCCGATGAGTCCTTTCTAACGGACTTAGGTCGACTTAAGGATGAACAGGCAAGAAATAAGCAGAAACACTCACACGATGTAGGCGGCTTCCCACTTTTGGCTCATGGCAAACACCAGACACACTTCCTCCCAGTTTCTATCATACCTCCCCATCAAGGAGACCATCCATCTTCACGCCCGGAAGCCCAGGGCCACCCTAAAGACAAGGAGTCTTCTCAGAGTCTGAAACGAAAGTGGAAAGACTGGGAGGTCTCTTCCATGCCTCCTAAGATGGAATTTTCTAACTTAACATGGCCCAGTCCCCAGATGATTAACACTGGGCGTGCCTCCTTTCTTCAGGGGACGCTAGGCCCACCCACAGGGACACAGCTCTACCAAACAGTCCTGAAGGATGAGCATCAACTCTCAGCAGCACAGACACAGAGACACACTCACACACAGACCACACCTCATCTGCACATACCACATACTTCACACACTACACATACCACACACATCACCACACAGCACACTCACATCACCACAATACTACACAAAACACCACAAACACTGTATACACACACCACACATATCACACACACAGCACCACACATAACATACACACCACTCACACACCACATACACATGGGTCTCACACTCCACACACACTCCACAGACACAACATCACACACATACCATATATCACACAAACACACACACTACACACACACACACAGAGTAGAGGAGAAGGAGAAAGTGTTCCCCAGCCAAGCACTGTTACATTGTAAGGGCTGAATCACTACTAGGTATTTTCTATTTTCCCAGCAAGAAACAAACATGGCAGAAAATATCTCCACAGAGTGAAATCCTAAGTCACAATAAAACATATAAACGGGCATGAGGCTTGTTGGAACCCCAAAACAGGAGGGAGACAGATGAGTTCTCCAGTTTAGGATTAAGTTTCACTCACACCCCCGAAAGAACACAGCCTGTCGGAGAGAACGAGGAGGCCTGGAGAAGACAGAGGCGCTGTGGAAGGATTGTTCTAGACAGTGTGAGAAATCCGCAGTCTAACGCCACTTCCTCTTCCTCAGCCCGGCCTGCACGGTAGTCTCTGCATACATGAATGTGTACGTGTGTCTGTCTTCTCAGCGCTGACAAGATAAAGGGAGAAAAGCGCTTCTGCCACAGGAGTTTCCAGCCTCCCGCATGACATTCATAATAATGACCCTCACTCATCAAAGATGCGGCCGGCTCCAGACTCCAGGCCTCAGCGCCTGCTCTGATCCCACAGCCAGCTCGGCTGCAATTGCAAACACCCTGCCCCCGGGGTGTGTCAGCTGGTGTGAAGACACTGGGGCTTAGCTGGTGCCTGTAAATGCCAGTTCAAGGGGACTTTTTAACATCAGAAGCAAAAATATGAGTCAAGAGACAGGTCCCCTGTGCCCTGTAGAGGATCACAGTGGAGGGAAGAGGTGGGAGGCGATCGCTGTGAAGGTGGCAAAATAATTTGAAGGCAGCAGAACAGACATAAGGTAATTACTGCTCAGACTCAGCACAGGCAGAGAGGCCCTGGCTTTTAGGAAAACAAGAGTGAGCCAGCCCAGCGGGGAGGAGAGCCTGCTCTCCTGTGCAGGGTGAAGACTCAGGGCGGTTTCCTGATAGGAGGTGCGGAGAGGATGACCCCCCCCAAGGTGCCCTTTCAGATTCCACGATTTCATAAGTCAAGTGAGTTATAGGTTTTTCTTGTTTTTTTCAACTTTCGTGTTCTGTTTTAGAGACTACGTGTGTGTGTGTGTGTGTGTGTTTGAGATGATAGAAGAGCTATGAGCTAGAAATATGAAGATTTGGGGGAAGCAACTGTATCAAGGAAGTGACCTGGAGAGGCAACATACTGTGATATTCTGGAACAGGCTAGATGACAGCGATAGTTAAAAAAAATCAGGAGTTGCTGGAGGTTGGCCTAGGAGGAGAGGGAGGAGCACTAGGAGCTTGAGGGCAGAGAAACACCTTCGTGGGATGCTGAGATGCTGGATACACCATTATACTGTCATCAGAAGCTCTAGAATGTACCAAGGAGCAAAGTCTAATGTAAACTACAGGCTTTGGTTAATAATAGTAATAACAACGATAATAATGGATTAGTACTGACCCACCAACTGTAACAAATATACCATACTGATGAGAGATTTCATAAGGAACCCTGAGTGGCAGGGAAGAAGGTGGATAGGAGAAAACCTTGTGCTTTCGACTCCACTTTTCTGTATACTAACACTGCTTTTAAAAAACTAAAGTTTATTCATGAGAGAGAGAGCAGCAGAGGTAGGAGGGAACATGGCATTCAACATTTAAATGACCCTTCCCTATCCAGGCAAAATGTTGCAATCTGGTAACCAGAGGAAAACTAAATATTGAGGTCCAGGAAATACCCTCAAAGTTAAAAACTGGAAGTATCTGAAACTCAACTTAGTTGTAATCGGATTTCACTAAAATCTAGAAAATAACTAAAATCCTCCATCTCAATAGAAAAGAAAAGAGGAGGAGGAGACTTCAGAGGGGACATTCCATAAGTGCTCTGGAGAAGGGCTGTTTTTTTTTTTAATTTAAATTGTATTTTTATATTCCCCATAGAATTACAACCCCCTTATTTTGACCCCAATCCCTCCTTTCCCCGCCCCCCACCCCCCATAGAGTGTCTCTGGTTCATAGTTGTTTGTTGATTTTGATTTTCACTTTCTTATAGTTATTCATTTTCCTGGTCCCTTATTTAAGTTTTCTAGATTCCTGCTATGAGTGAGACCATCCGGTATTTTTCTTTTTCTTTCTGGCTTATTTCGCTGAGCATGATCCCTTCCAGTGCCATCCATGTTGCTGCAAATTGCATGTGTTTATCTTTTTTGAACGCTGAGTAATATTCCATGGTATATATGTACCACATCTTCTTGATCCAGTCATCTATTTTTGGGCATTTGGGCTGTTTCCAAAGCTTAGCTATTGTAAACAGTGCTGCTATAAACATAGGGGTGCAGGTGTTCTTTGGAATGGATGTTTCTGTGTCCTTTGGGTAAATACCTAGGAGTGGAATTGCTGGATCATACGGAAGCTCTATGTTTAGTAGGTCAAGAAATCTCCACACAGCTCTCCAGAGAAGGGCTGGTTTTATGGGGTTGTGTGTTTATTTTCATTCCAATCCATTACCTACCCATACTTCTATTTTACACAAGCAAGCAAGATAAAATAACCATGAGTTACTAGAAAAAGAATGACAGCACACTTGGGTCTGAAATCCTTGTTAAAGTTTATGAATGCTTCTTCTCAATTTTTGTACTCATCTCCTAGAGAACGGATAACAAAGTCCACAGCCGAGCCCCAGCTGTAGACAGGCTGCCCTAAGAGAAGCAGCACATCAGAGGAGAATGGATCCCTCCAAGACCCAGGCACTGCAGGACCCCAAGCTGTTAGCAAAGGAAAAGAAATCCAGCTAGGAAACTGGGTTAGAGTTTACCAGCAAGCTTCCTTGAAAACCAAGCACCTCCACTCATGTCTGTGCGATCATGTCATTCTCCAGCCTTTTCTCTCCCATCCATTCTCCTACAACCATAAGAAATCATTCTAAACTGCAAATAAGAGACCAGGAAAAAGACTAATTAGTGCAAAGTAAAAATCAAAATCAACAAGCAACTATAAACCAGAGACACACTACGGGGGGGGAGGGGCAGGGAAAGGAAGGACTAGAGTCAAAATAAGGGGGGGTGCAATTGTATGGGGAATATAACCAAAATGAAAATGCATACATTGTGCAAAGATGAAAAAAGATGTAAGAATTATATAAAATAAAGTATTTAAATTAAATAAATGTTAACACATGAAAAAAATAAATAAATAAACTGCAAATGTTAAGTGTGCTACCTTCTTACCTGACCCCAGGTAATTTAACTGATACCTCAGGATGACATGGGCTCTCGTTAGCATCTCATTCATAGCAGAGTGGTCCTTCCTTGCCTTGAAACTTCATTGGGTTTCCCAGTGAACCTTAAGCTGAGCAGCAGGTGGGCTGGAGTCTGACCCAAGTAGCCCCCAAGTTGGGACCCTGGTCACTGACATATATGACCAGGTGTGAGTAGGCAAGTCTACTCCAAAAGAGTAGACTCAACGGCTACACTTAACCAACTATGGTGGTGGGGCTAAGTGTGGTGAGAAGGACCTGAGAATGCTCACTAGCAGAACTGGCTTTGCCATAAATGAAGATGTGCCACCCAGGTGGAGGGCCAGCACCCGGGAAGCATGGGGTGAAGGCAATGGCAGTCATTACTGGAGAAAACCTCCTGCGTTACTTTCTCTAAGAAACTGGAGTGAAGATGAGCTCTTCAGCTTCACATTAGAATAGTCAGAAGACCATTCTGAAAACTTGCCAGAGACTCAGGAAAATCTATTAAGGCAACAGAAGTCAAAATATCTGAATCTTGGGCCTCCCCGGTGGCGCAGCGGTTGAGCGCTGGGTTGTGAAGCTGCCCACAGCCTCTACAGCGCCGGTTCGATCCCCGGCTGCTCCCGGCCACCAGAGGAGGGTCCCACATGGCGCGCAGACCTCTCCTGCCGCCCACTGCTCCCCTCAGCAGTGTACTTCGGTCCTTCTGCCTGCTCTGCTCCCCGATCTGGCTCTGGTGAATTCTCACCCTCCCGCGCTTCTGACTGTACCCAGTGCTTGTATAAATAAATAAAAATAAATCTTATATAAATAAATAAATAAATAAATAAATAAATAAATAAATAAATAAATAAAATCTGAGTCTCTTTGGCAAGGACATTTAATCTTCACAGCAAGCCCATGGCCAGGGCTCTTTCCCCATTTTATAAATAAGCAGACTGAGGTTCAGAGAGAGCAAGTCATCTCTGCCAGTCACACCAATAATAAGCACTTAACTGAGGTTCAAACTATGGTCTTCCTTCCATGAAAAGCTGGCATTTTGCAAATGGCCAGCACTGTTGATACTCCTAATTACATGGGGAAGGCAGAAAATAGTACATTTTAATCCTGTTTGTAAATATATATTAAAGTCAAGATATTCATAAACCTTGGCCTCTACAGAGGGGCTACTGTGTCAGATACTGTTGGGTGCTTTTTCTGTCATTTGCTTCATTCCTGCAGTCATTCTGCAAGGTAGATGCAGAAGATTGTGTTAATGTTCTCAGCTATATATGCTCTCCCCTTGTCATGTGACTCACGGTGCTGTGATGTAGACAGAATATACTAGGCTCCTTAATAACAGATTGGGTCATGTGACTACTTGGGCCAATGAAATGAAAACACATGTGCTGTTTGCTTGTCTAAGAAGCTCTAGGAGGTGTGCAAGTTTCTGCCTTCTCTTTGGCTCTCTCCTTCTGCCCCAAGAACAGCATACCATGTGGTATGTCGTGGCAAGCTCACAGCCTGGGTCCTGGAATGAAAGTGCAATGGAGCAGAGCCAGGGCCATCCAGTCAACCTACAGTTGAATGACACAATTTGATGAAAGTCAATAGCTTTGGGGATGTTTGTTACTGCAGCCAAGTGGACTTATACTGTTTGTATTTTACAAATAAGAAACTGAAGCTGGGAGACACATCTTTCCCCATCTCATACAATGTGTGGGGAAGGCTGGATTTAGACCCATGTCTATTTGATGTGAATGTCTGTGCTATTTAATTGGAGTTTCAAAATCCTCCTGCAAAACCCAGAGAATCTAAAGTATGAGGCCTCTTTCCCAGCAGGAAGATAGAGCACTGTCTACATTGTCCCCCATTTGTCCCATGCTTCCAGTGGCTTCTCCTCTTTCAAGGTCTCTGCACTGTTGGGGAAGTTCATCTTGACTCCTCCCAGGCCAGTGTCCTGTCTCCCTTCCCCCACCCCTTCTGTATCTGAGGCCTGGTATCTGGACAAGACTGACTCCTGGTTCTCAGCAACGGCATGAGCTCTTTTCGACACACCTTTCAGGAGTCCTATTGTGTCTACTTCCCAAAATGTATCTCTTAGCACTTAGGTTTTACAGTCCCCACTTAAAAGCTTGGTAATAGGTGTCTGTGCTTAGAAAATAGGCAATACTATGGCACTACACACAGACGAACAACATGACAACCAAGTCATTGAGTAGAAAAATAAGTTATTTGACCTTAACAGGAGCAGATTTCAACTTTCAACATTCCCTTTGCTCCTCTCATGATTTACATAATGGGGGTACAGTTTCTCACTCAACCACCTGTCCTGATCCCCCATAGTCTTTTTACTAGCATTCTGTAACAATCTAATGAGTGGGTTCTCTTCCTATTGGCCCCTATCGACCTTTCACCACACCAAGGTTAAAGTGAGCATCCAAGGTTAAAGTGATCATGAATTCTCTGCCTTAAAAATCTTTCAGTACTTCTCACAGCTCTCAGAATCAAATCCTAAATGACTTGGTTCCTGCCAAACTTTCCTAATTCATTCCATAGTGTTCTCCTCCTTGCTTATTATGTGCCAGCCATAATGACATGCTTTTAGTCATCAAATAGGCCAAGCTGTTTTTTCCCTAGCTCATATAGTCTTTCCATGTGGGATTCTTTCTATCTTGAAAATTCTTGCATATGATCTTTATGGTCTCAGCTCAAATGTCAGAAGCAGTGCTTTTTATAGTGTTTGCCAAATCTTTTTCATATCCCTCTTCTGGATGACCCAAGAAATGCATGTTCCAGTCATGTGGTCATTAGGCCTGACCACATGACTAGTTCTTAGCCAATGAAATAAAAAGTGGAAATGGAGGATGTGGAGAAAAAGGAACTCTCCTGCACTGTTGGTGGGAGTGCAAACTGGCCCAACCACTATGGAGAGCTGTGTGGAGATTTCTGGACCTACTAAACATAGAGCTTCCATATGATCCAGCAATTCCACTCCTAGGTATTTACCCAAAGGACACAGAAACATCAATTCCAAAGAGCACCTGCACCCCTATGTTTATAGCAGCACTGTTTACAATAGCTAAGCTTTGGAAACAACACAAATGCCCAAAAATAGATGACTGGATCAAGAAGATGTGGTCCATATACACCATGGAATATTACTCAGCATTCAAAAAAGATAAACACATGCAATTTGCAGCCACATGCATGGCGCTGGAAGGGATCATGCTCAGCGAAATAAGCCAGAAAGAAAAAGAAAAATACCGGATGGTCTCACTCATAGCAGGAATCTAGAAAACTTAAATAAGGGACCAGAAAATGAATAACTATAAGAAAGTGAAAATCAAAATCAACAAAAAACTATGCACCAGAGACACTCTATGGGGGGTGAGGGGCAGGGAGGGGAGGGATTGGGGTCAAATAAGGGGATTGCAATTGTATGGGGAATATAAAAATAAAATTTATTAAAAAAATAATCAGAATTAAAGAACTGTAAGATTCCTGGAGAAGAATAAAAGACTTCAAATTAAATAGGATACTAACCCTAGGGTATGCACAGAAAAAGAACAATGCATGTATAACTGCCAACTAGGAGTAAATAAACATTGAATTATAAAAACCGAAAAAAAAAAAAAGTGGAAATGATGTCTGACTGCACCATCCTCCAACTTACTTCTTCCCTACCCCAGACCCTGACCACATCATCCTCTGACGATCCTGGGTTCTACCTTTGCTTCATTTATAACACTTGTCACCCTCTGAAATTATCTTCTCAATTTGTTATTACCAGGTCATTTTCTGTCTTCCATGCTAGACTCCAGGTGCTAAGGGAAAAGGGCCTTTGTCCATCCCGTTCATGGTTGCATCACAGTGCTTAGCATATTGTCAACCTATAGTAGATGTTCAGTTAACATTTCTGAGATATATAAATGAGAGAATAAATGACTAGAACTCTTGAGAAAACAAACTGAGTTAATTAATGAATGCAGTTAACACAATATCAGCTAGAATGCAAGCACTCCATCAATATATTGAATCATGAGCATGGAGACATGAATCCAAAGGCCTCTGCTTTCATTTTTGTACTATGGAGAGGAAAGGAACAGAGGTGAGGTTAGGGCTTACAGCCAAAAGTCTACAGTTTTGGCCTAAAAATCAACAGGTGGGTAGAGGAAAAGTGCTCTGTGAGAGCAGCAGACAGAGAGTGAAAATGAACTCAGCTCCACGGGTCAGATTGTTTAGTAAATTGCTGATGAGGGTTTGAGAACCCAGGACTGGTCCATCACCAATCTTCCACATCAGCACCGAGATCACTTTATAAGAGTGATTCCATGGTTCAGCATTCACTGATTAGGCTTAAAGTATGTGCCAGATTTGGGTTGATTTTCACAATTAAGAAAATAAATAAATCCCCATTCCTACCCTTCTGGATTCAGAGAGAAAGACAGACATGAAAGCAAATAATTAAAAATTATATTTGAGCAGTAGTGTGAAAGAGAAGTGAACAACAAGACACTGGAGTTGTGAAAACAGAAGGCACCCCTGTCTACAGACCTGCAAAGGCTGTAGGAGATGACTTCTCCATTGGGCCTAACAGAATAAGTACAAGTTTCCTGGTAATACATAGTGAGTGAGAAGGGCACTCTAGGCAGAAAGAACAGAAAACGCAGGTCAAGGAGTCACGAAAAGCATTCAAAGATCTTGGGAAGAGGGAGAAGTTCTGGGGATTGAAGCAAAGGTGAGTCCATCGTGTGCACATAGGAATATAAGGTCTTGCCTTTTGCACTTGAAAGACAGGTAGGAAAGAACTGTCATAAAATAATAGAACAAACAATCTATTGGTGAAAAGCAAAAGATAAACTCACTGTTTATGAATATTTAGTTGTGTCTGTTTGTTCAAGCTTAAGATGGAGATAATTTCTGACCTCTAATCTCTTTGAGATTGTTTTTTAAACTTATTGTTCAAGCAAAACAGAAAACTCAAATTAAAAAAGATAAAAAAAAAAGAAAAATAAAAAAAGATCCAGAATACCGCTACCTAATAACCACATGTTCCTACGCCATATTCTATCAAGGCTTCCCATTCAACTGGCCTATCCTTTTTTGGCTGGGGCTGAACAAACAGAAGCAGGAATGGCCCACATCAAGGGAGAACACTGCAAGGCCCCCTGCAGGAGGTGCATGGAATTCCCGTGCCTGGAGCACTTAGACTAGAGACTGATTATGTATAAACCTGCAAGAGGGCCTCCCTGGTGGCGCAGCGGTTGAGTGCTGGCTTGAGAAGCTGCCCACAGCCTCTGCAGCACCGGTTTGATCCCCGCCGGCCGCCAGGCGAGGGTCCCACATGTCCCACATGTCCCACATGGCCCACATGGCCCACATGGCCCGCAGACCTCTCCTGCCGTCCACTGCTCCCCTCAGCAGTGTACTTCGGTCCTTCTGCCTATTCTGCTCCCTGCTCTGGCTCTGGTGAATTCTCTCACCCTCCCGTGCTTCTGACTGTACCCAGTGCATGTATAAATAAATAAATCTTAAAAAAAAAAAAACCTGCAAGAAAGAAGACTGGCCATTGTTCACCCTTCAAGTTGTAGATTTCTGCAGTGTAAATCTCTATTTCACAGATTTTAGAATCTTAGATCTGGAAACATAAGAATGGAGATCTATGGAGGGCCTTAGGAATCCAAGAGTTACTTGAAATTGTATGCAGGCAACTACCTGCAAATAGTTGCCTCTGTGTGTCATGTGTAGGTATGGGGGTGGGTGGGTTGTGCATGTGTGTGTGCATGTACATGTGTGCATGTGTGTGTGTATGCATGCATAGCACAGACACACAGGTCGCTAGAAGTATTAAGGAATTCTACCTCCAGGCGCAAGCTTTAGCCAGTGTCTTTGGCATCTGGATCAGGCATAAGTACCCCAGCTCTCTCTGTCCATGTGGGATAATTCTAAAATGTGTAGTACAGTGTTCCAGACCTTCCCCACAAGGAAGCTCCAATCACCCTCTCACCTAGCTGGCTTGATGCCAGCCTCTTTCTGGCTACCTTGATTTTTATAACATTCCCCTACTTTCCTGTCTATGTTTGACTTCCCCAAAAATGACTTGTACTGAAATTTTGGCCTTGGGGTCTGCCTCTGCAGAACCTACAGCAAGACAAAATTCTTAGCACTGTGCCAGGAGCTTTGTAAACTCTCAGTATCAAATGGCTCCACTGCTATTGTGCTGGGAGGAGACTACACCCCTTCTCAATGAGGAACCTCACCCTGTGCCACCCAAACACCATCAACGGGAACTCGCTGCTCATCAGAGTACGTGATCAGCCTAGGCCTGCCAGCAACCCCAGCCCTGCGTGGAGGTCCCACCGCCGAGGCTACTGCTGGTGCTGGGAGCTCGGAGCATGAGGGAGACCACCAGGCTGCCTTCCTGGCACAACCCTCCAGCCTCCAGGGAAGCCAATTGTTGGTTGTGAATAAACCTGTCTCTTCAGGTGAGGTGAGAAGCTTCCAGCCCTGCCCAGGCTGGCCAGAACAGGTCTGCCCAGTTGTTCTTTTGGTCCAGATGCCAATCAAAGACAAAGCCAGGGCACTTGGTCCAAAACTTGGATTTAAAACCTCAATATATATAAATAAAAAATAAATAAAATAAAATAAAAATAAAGACCATTCGAGAAATACTGAAAGGGGGGAAAAAAAAAAAAAACAACCTCAGCCAGTCACAGAGTCCTGGGGAATCTATCTGTGTATCTCTGCTCTTTGCCCATTTTGCATCTTCAGGAGCCACCCCCTATAACCTCGCCTCCCATGAAGAGAAACGCAGGGAGTATCACCAGCAAAGACCCTTCGATTTTGCAGGCAGGGTGCCAACTCTGAGCCCAGCCCAGCCTTCCTGGATATACACTCTATTCTCTCGACAAGCCCTCAGGCAGGTTCTGGGCTGAGCACATGTAGACACAAGCTCCGTAGAATCGTATAAGTTCTTGGCAAACTCCAGCCCTAGGTCTTATGGATGCTCCCAGTGTTTCTGGAAACAGAGCCACCAGCTCTTTGAGCCAACTGGCTAGTTTTTGGCCACCCTGAGTAGTTCAACTATGAGGGCAAGTGCCTTTCCACAGAATAAAAGCAAATAAATACTTGTGTGAACAAAGAACTCTCCAGTTCCTCCAGAGTCTGAAGGCACCTCAGCTGTGATTCTCATGGTGAAAAACATTCAATGGCAAACAATCCTGACACTTGCCTTTCACAGTCTGAGGCTACTTTCTCACCACACTCTCCTACACTCCCTAAAGAACACTCCTGGCCCATTTCCTTGTCTGCCGCACCGATTGATAGCCTAAGTTAAACTGGATGCTCTTTTACTCATTTAACATTGAGCACCTGTTGCATGTCTGGCAATGCCGAGCTACCATGTAGTTAGTAAAAGAGAAGATTCTGGGGTCATTATGTGGTTTCCAATCCCAGTACTTCTTCCTAGCTCTAAAACCCTAGGCAGGATACTTAATTTTTCTGATGTGGTTTAAAACACAGTCCCCAGTTCTTTGGCCCTTCTCCTGAAGGGAGACAATGTTCCCTTTCCTTAAGTCTAAGTGACTTGGACTTGAACCTATGGAGTTCTGTGGACTGCTCTTATGTAACTTTCAAAGCTACATCATAGAAGACCATGCAACTTCTGCATAGATTAACTTGCTCTTGGAATCCTGGGCCACGGGGGGAGGAGAGGGCGATTTCCTGACATACCATGTGCAGTGGCCATGGGCAGGGTCTCCAGTCCATGGTTCTTACGGAGCCCATCCAGCGGCCAGCCCCAGCCCAAGCACCAGGCTTGGGAGGGAGGAAGCCATCTTGGAATTGAACCCTCCAGCTCAGCTCTTCCAAACCCCAATTGTTTGGGTTACCCTGGACATTCAGGGAAGTCCAGCTGAGGTCCAAAACATCGGGGGGACTGTCCTGCTGTGTCCCCCCCAATTCCCAATCCACGCAATCTATACGCGTACTCAAGTAGAATCTACTCTCTTCTTTCAAGGTGGATGACAGTTTGTTACGCACCATTATTTAACCAGGACATTCTCTAATCCTTGGTTTCCTCCTCTATAAAATGCTGTCATTAACGGTGCCTGTCTTGTGGAGTGTTATGAGGATAGAATGATCTCAGTGCACCTGGCACACTGTAAGTGCTCAAATGCTAGTGAGTATTATTATCATCACCTTCACTGTTGCATTTAATTGAAAAACATGGGTTAAATATATTTGATGAAATTCCCCCAATTATTTTTTTATGCAAACTGTCTCTTCTAATTAGAGGAATAAGAGATGTTTATGGGAAAGATGAGAGTCCAACTTTCAACTAAAAATAATTTGTCGGCGAGGTTGGCGAATGCTACTAGTTATTTAAAAGGTGCTAATACAGATTTGGTAAACATGTGCTGGGGGGAGGCATCCCCCCATCATGTCTGCTTTACATTCTCTCCGTGCACGAGCTTACAGATTGATTGATGCAGATGTAACAGGGGGCAAAGGCAAGCGGGTGGATGTACACCCCTCGGCACCCCAGAGCCAGGCAACGGGTTGAGGACCCGAAGTGGTAACTGACACTCCCATTAGTCGGCTTCACCTTCCCTTTCGAGCCTAAATGCTTTTATTTTCGCATCCGCAGATCGATGCGGCTGGCAGGTAAGTGTCTGTCTGCCGCGTCAGAACCCCGAGATCCTTGCAGGTCAGAGGCCTCAGCCCCTCCTGGAGGCCCTGGCCCGGCTCGCTGAGCAGGTGTCTGCGATGCGGGCTCGACCACACTTGAGCATCGAGCCGTCAGCGTGCAAAATCAGATCTGATGGGGCCTGCGGAAGATAAATGAGCTGGAGTCCCCCAGCCCCAGATCTGGTCATCTCTTTATGAGCTCTGAAGGGCCTATTAGCGGCTCTGATGAGTACTGGGGGAGATGAAGTCGGCCTCGAACAACATTAGGCGGCAGAATCAAATCACTCCCCATGCCCCTGGGGAGATGGAGACCGGCTGGCTCGCAGAGGCAGCATCCTCTCCTCCCCGTCGCCCAGAAGCTTTATATGAACCTCAGTGGGGGTGGGGGAGGGGGGAGGTAAGCTCTCTTTTCCAGGAGAATCGCCTAAGAATTTCCTCATATATCTAATAGCTTCTCCTCGGGCGATTTGATGTCCCTTCTTAGGCAGGTGTGCTGTCATTTCCCCTCTCGGTCTCCGCTTAGGAGGGGCTGTCCCTGCCCGGAGAGGTAGCGGGTGCCAGCTGCCTTGTGCCCCATCTGAGGCCTGCGTCTCCCCTCAGTCTTCCTTCAGCACGAGGCCACATGGGGTGGGGACCCAGGGGAGGGGGTTGGACGCCCAGCTCTTGGTCTCTGGGAGACGTGGACCCCAAACCCTCTCCAGCCACATCAACTCTTCCCCAAAACTGGATAGATGCTTCCCCCCATGGGCCTGTCATAAGAATTCAATCATGAAATGTCTTCTATGCAGCTGATGAGTCTTTCATTGACGGCCCCTTCCCTCCTTCTCCTTTCACTAGGTAATAAACTGGGCCTGAGAAGGGGGTATCTGGGGGCGGCAGCTACCCCTAGGGTTTCACCAGCTTACTGGAGAGATGAAGAGAATTCAAAATAGGGCAAAATCTAGGAAGAAGGAAACTCTTTCCTGAAGAAAACTGTAGCCTAATTGCTATATGCATTGCCCCCTCGCTCACATCGTGGGTCACGTGATATAGTTCAAAGAAGACTTAGGAGCAAGTCCTGACGTGCAGGCTGTGTGACCTCGGCCTGGTGACTTGCCCTCTCTGATCCTCATTTTCTATAGCTATAGAATAAGAACAATAACAGTATTTATGTTGAAAGGCTTTTGCAAAAAATTACCTGAAAGGGTGGCCGACACCTGGTTCATGCTCTGTACTATCAGTTCCCACCTCCCTCTTTTCCCTGTTTCTGTCTGTGCGATGGGGAGCTGTCTGCCTTCCTGCCCTCCCCACACTCTTGTTTCTCACTGTGTTTCTGTTCCTTGGAACCCTGTTTTATCCCCCCACCCTCCGTACCCTGTGGGGCCCCCTGGCTCCAGCAGCCTCCTTGCTTAGAACCCCCCCAGCCCCCTATTACTCAGACATTCAGCTGCCATCACCCCCCCCACCATTACACGCGGTAATCACGTCTGCCTGACTCTGCTACTGACCGCAAGCAAACTGAGGTGGGGCGGGGGGAGTCTCGATGGATTAAATGATGATTTATTGAGATGTCTTCATATATGCTTTTTAAATAGAGATGCTACTATTCACCAAGCACCAGGCCAGCAAATCAGAGAGCGCCGAGGATGAGACAGACAGGGAAACAGTCTCTTTAGGGCTTTGATTCAAGGGGTGGGAAGACAGGCCAAAATCAATATGTAGGTAAACAATAAAATAATTCGTGTCTGTAATATATACTTTCCAAGGATGAAGACCAATGGATTGAGATGAGAGGAAGTGAAGGGGGCCACTTCGGGTGCAAAGCTTTTCTTTTCTTTTTTTTTTTCTTTCTTTTTTTTTATAATAAATTTTATTTTTATATTCCCCATACAATTGCAGCCCCCCATTCTGACCCCAATCCCTCCCCTCCCGCCCCCCACCCCCCAAAAAGTGTCTCTGGTTCATAGTTTTTTGTTGATTTTGATTTTCACTTTCTTATAGTTATTCATTTTCCTGGTCCCTTATTTAAGTTTTCTAGATTCCTGCTATGAGTGAGACCACCCGGTATTTTTCTTTTTCTTTTTGGCTTATTTCACTGAGCATGATCCCTAAAGCTTTTAAAAGGACTTCCATTCGATACAGATGTCCACAACACCCCGAGGCTGGCATCTGAGGTGATCCCACTACATCCTAAGATTCAAGAAGAACCATCTTTGCCAAAAGCCAAGAGAAGAGAATTTCTTCAGGCAGAGGGAATAAGACATGTCAGGATCCTGAGGCTGAAAAGAGCTTGGTGGCTTTCGGAGCTAAGAGGAAGTTCAGGTGGCTGGAGTGCAATGAAGACTGGAATACATGCTAAACATGAGGAAGCAGGTAGAGAGCGGCTCACAGGCCTAGCAGGACAAATTAAGGTGTTAAATTACAAGACAGCAAGCTATGGCCCACAGGCCAACAGGCCTGGTGTCTGTCTTTATAAATAAAGTTTTATTAGAACACGGCCACACCCATTCCTATGGTACCACTGATAGCTGCTTTCAAGCTATTAAGGCAGAGTTGAATCAGGGTAACGGATAACACATAGCCCACAAAGCCTACAATATGTTCTGCCTGGTCCTCTATAGGAAGAGTTTGCCGATCTGTAGTTTACGTGATGCAAAAAGAAGCCAGTTTGTAGGATTTTTAACCAAGATGGGATTTGATCTGGCAGACATGGAGAACAGTGCCTACTGCCCAGAATCTCGAAGGTACTTGTTGAATGAATGAGGGGCTACTTAGATGAATAACACTTCATTATCCACAGTCATACAATAATACTATCTCCTCTGGTAGCATAAATAACTGGGGGTTTAGGAAACGGAGAGGGAGCCCCCCATCCATCGGGGCAAGCTGGGTTTTTCACAGTGCTAACAGATGACGGATACTTAGAAAATTGAATGTTTTATGCAGCTTCAGATTGGAAATAGCAGTGTGGTTTTCACCACAGGGAACCCTCTTAATGTAAATCCAACCCAATTACACACACGCAGGCGGGCGCCGAATTTGCAGCAAGACTGAGTTTTGCCCGGCAGCAAATGAAGCACAGCTCAGAGAGGAAGGGAGGCCTGCTGGGGAGGGTGCAGGAGCTGCGGGTGGCTCCTCCACCCTGGGGGCCGCTGCCTGTGACTCATGTGTGGAGGCTGTTGGGTGGCTCTCAGAGTCCAAAAGAAAAAGGATATAAAGTGGCTTTATGCAAATGCATGGCAGGCTGCATGCAGCAGTTGCAAAATCATGAATAGGGGAAATTGCTCGAAAATCGTTACTAAATTTTGGCCCCCAAAGGCCATTCCTCTGACCAGTTACAGATGACCAAAGCCTTGGAGAAAGTCAGAGACTGGAACTGGTTTTTTCTTTTTTTTTTCCCTTTATGTAAAGGACAATGGACTTTTGTGAACTACATGCAGGACCAGCTCCCAGACCCAGGGGTGTTCTCATGTGTTAGGCTGGGTACAAGACTTGGCCAATATGCCAATCAGGGAGGAGGCTCTCAGTGCTGGAGGGTCTTCCATTCAACACCCACTCCCTAAATTGAGACACAGGGACTCTTGCCCACACCTGCTAGACATTCAAGGGTCCCCTGTATTCTTAGAAGCCTGTATTAGTTTCTCAGGGCCACCATTGCAAAGGACCACAAACCGAGTAACTTATAAGAACAGAAATTCGTTTTCCCACAGTTCTGGGACCTAGATTTCTAAAGTCAAAGTGCAGGCAGGCCCTTGATTCTCTCAACTAAGGGAGGATCTTCCTAGCTTCTCCCTGGTTTCTGGGGTTCCCAGCAGTCCTTGGTATCCCCAGGCTTATAGTGGTATCCCCCAAATCTCTACCTCCACGGTCACATGGCATCCTCCCTGTAAGTCTCTGTGACTCTTAATAGGACTTCGATCTTTGGGTTAGAGTTCATCCTACACCAGGATGACCCCATCTGAAGCTGATTACATCAGCAAAGACCCCAGTTCTTAGTGAGAACACATTTGCAAGTACAGGGGGTTAGGATTTGAACAACTCTTTTGGGGGCTACAATTCCAGAGCAGTCAGCGGAGGACCTGTGGAAGAACATGTGGTATGGATTATGCATTATTCCCACAGGTTAGAGAGAAGGTTGTCATGTGGCCACATGCGCCAAAACTCCAAGCTGGGGAATCGCAAGTGTTGGGCAAAACAGAGCAGAATGCAGAAGGCTGAACCTCCAAGCCAACATGGGTGCAAGGGACCACATCACCCCCTTTACCTGCCCTCTCTCCAGCACCCCCCAAACAGACACCTCACTCTCTAGCTCTTGTCCACTCTGGGTCTCTGGCACTCAGGTTCTGCCTCTACTCTCCCTTCCTCCCCAGCCTCCCTGCCTCCTATCCACATCAAAGGCCAAGACTCTCCGTTCCCTTCTGTGGCTTTGATGGTCCATGGAAAGTCAAATGATGCTCCGAACATGAGCCCCTCTCATCAAAGGTAGGAAGGATACAACATTTTTATTATTTTTCAGTTATAATATAACCATAATAATAATCACCGACCCATCCACCTTCCTGGAGTGAAGATATTTTTTTTTTCCATCTTAGAGAAAGCATCTTTCTACCCAACACAGGCCTGATTGACAGTTTCTAATGCAGAAAATTGAAAATAGGTTAAGAGTCAGTGAAGAATGGAAGGTTCTCTGCCCCCTGCAAATTCTTGGCAAGCAGCAGGGCCGGCATGTAACCTCTGAAATGTTGTATGGGCAGGAGTGCCCTGAAAGGCCTGTAACCGTAACCTCTGAAATGTTGTATGGGCAGGAGTGCCCTGAAAGGCCTGTAACCTAATTTTAAATGGAAACTTCCACTCAAAATCAAAGAGATCAGAAAAGGTAAAAGCCATCAGCAGCAGCGTATTTCAGACTGTAACGTGCTCACAGATCACCTGGACAGCTTGTTAAAAATGCAGATTCTGATTCAGTTGGTCTGGGGTGGGGCCTGAGAGTCTGTGTTTCTGACCATGTCCTGGAGGACAAGAACGTTCACCCCTGACCACACCTTGAGTATCAACCCTACATGAGCACCTTTGAAAGAGATGATCCCTTTTTAATGGTTCATGTGTGAAGCATGTGTGTTCAAGCCTTGAGGAGGCTGGTGTCATACTGATCCCTCTTAGTCAATATAGGAAATCATCCAAGAAAAATAAAAAGACACTCCCTGGTCCCCATGGGATTCTATAAAGCTGCCTTGATCTTGAGTGACAAGAGAGGGTTTGCAAATATGTTTATGTTTTCCTAAATTGGCACCCATGCCAATCAAGTTTCTGCTACTACATATATCCATACAAAGTCTTACGGTTCTAGGAGAAATAAAGATTTTTCCATTTTACAATAAACCTGATTATGGAAGTAGGAGAAAGGTTATACATGGGGCTGCATTTAACCTTCACCAACACCCAAGCGAAAAGGGGAAGGAACTGAGGTCCAGGAAAGTGAAACACAAACTCGGGACCAGCATCACAACAACTTCACTGCAACACCTGGCTCCCGTGGGCCCTGTTGATGGCTTGCTCATGGTTTATCCCTCATTAATGTTTGGGCCAGATATCTCCTAGAGGAGACCCATGTAGAGTTGGCCAGATATAAAGTTTGTATCCTCTCCCCAGACCTCAGCTGGCTCACATTCAAAACTGGGGGTATCCTAAGGGTCCAGCATTGATGGGAGAATTAACTTTGGGGAAACTGCCCTGCATGGATCCCATACACAGCAGCCCTTCCATGCCAGTTCCCCGCTGCCTTCCACCCTATCACAGAGGCAGCATGAAGAAACCCCTGGCCCCGGGGTCCCAGAAATCTACTCTCCAGTCATTTCCTGCTGTGCTCACTTCCTCTCCTCGGCACCCAGTTACAAGACTCCTCACCCATGACGTGGGGGCAGGGAGTGGCCAGGGCAGAAATGAAATTGTGACTAACTTCTGAATAAACCCCACAGATGGCAGGATGAGGCTCTCCAGCCCATCCCATAGCTTTCTGGGCTCCTCTGAGTGGAGGTGGAGAGCAGATGACCACAGAAGATGTAGCTGGGGTATTTGAAAAAGTCGATTACTTCTAAATCTGCTTGCACAGGGGTTTACTGGTTAATATCTCAATGGCAGGACCTGGCTTGAAATTCTAGCTTTACCCATGCCGGATGTATGACCTTGGGCGATGTCCTTAGCCTTTCTGTGCCTCTGTTTCTTCATCTGTAAATGTCATATGGTTATTGTGAAAACTCATGGAATGACACTCACACTGCACGCACTTCAGCCCTTGCCTCAGAGTAAGCCCTCGACAAATAATTGACATTTCTTCCTGCCAATGTAGTTGGTGCTTTTTACCCATAACTTGCATCTTTTCGTTATCTGGGCTAAAGAATGAAATGCTTTTAGACGCTCCAGTTTTCTTTTTACTAGTTTTCCCCCAGTAAATAGAGTACAAGTGCCAGAGTTTTCTTTTCCTTTTTGCATTTCGTGTTTACTTTAATTTGGCAAATGATAAATAAACTTTTTCCAGTTTTATTGAGATGCATGGGCATGTGACATTGCATAAGTGGAAAACATATAACAAAATTATTTGATCTATAGGTACTGAGTTTTCAAATGGAAAAGCCCCTGGGAATTAATTCCCTTGAATTCTGAACTGGTTAATCTTAAACAAAATAACAAGGAAGTTTGATCTCAAATGTTAAATATTACAAGGAGGTGGCATATTCCAGGAACATGGTAGAAGGTTCTGAAGTTTTAACTTCCGTTGAGTGGGGCGGGGGGTTATTAACTGGAGGTGTGCAATGCAGCCACAGAAATGGGAAACGGATAGCAAAGAGCCTGATCATTTCGTCTCCCACGTGGTGTAGGAGACAAAGCACCGGCTTTGCAGTCAGAAGAGTTGGTTCAAATTCCAACTTTATCCTTAACGGATGCTGTGTCTTTGGACAAGTTATCTGACATGCCAGGTCTCTATCTCCTCGTTTTTATGAACAGGGGCTGCTCTGAATATTCTATGACAATAAAACATGTAATTTAGGGGCCTCCCCGGTGGCACAGCGGGTGTGCGCTGGGTTGCAAAGCTGCCCGCGGCCTCTGTGGCCCCGGTTCGATCCCCGGCTGCTCCCCGGCCACTGGAGGAGGGTCCCACATGGCGCGCAGACCTCTCCTGCCGCCCGCTGCTCCCCTCAGCAGTGTACTTCGGGCCTTCTGCCTGCTCTGCTCCCCGCTCTGGCTCTGGTGAATTCTCTCACCCTCCCGTGCTTCTGACTGTACCCAGTGCTTGTATAAACAAAACAAACAAATAAATATATAAATAAAAGCATGTAATTTAGTTGTAGGAAAAGGATAAGTATTAACATTAACGAAGCTATCCCTTCTTCCTCCTCCTTGTCTCGCCCTTGATCCCTCCTTTTTCACTTCATATTTTCTTGAAGCTGGCTAATCTTCCCATTCTTGCCCCCCTTTGCTTTCCCCAATGGCCCTAAACCACACAATGAACAGGAACCCGCAGTCCTTCCTCCAGAGCACATGTGCTGTGTTGACCGCCGCGGTGAACCTACAAGATCAGGGAATCTCATCACATTGCTGGAGGCAAGGCATGTCCCAGGCAGCCTTGCTCAGAATAAATTATTGGTAATGTTTAACCCCTCAAATTCTGTAAGCTATTCTGGAAAACAGGCCATTCCATCACCATCAATGATTTATTAAGCTTCTCCTACATGCAAGATCTGTTTTGGTCATCGGGGATGGAGACATGAAAGAGGTCATCTGGTGTTGGATGTGCTGGGCAACTAAATTACCTTGGAGGATGAAGACAGGATTCCTAGGGGAGATCAGATGAACTGAGTCTTAAAATGTATTTCAGCAGGGCAGGGCTAGAACTCAAAAGGCATGGGGACATCCAAGCATAAAAGCAGAGAGTCTCTGGAAGTTCATGCATTCTGTCACCACCTATCCCCACTAGCGTGCCTTCTCCCCACTCTCAAGACCACCCTGTCCTTTCTCCAATGCATTTCCTAAAACACCCTTTATACTTACATTCAATGATCCAGATTTATACTCCCCACCCTTCCTCACCTCTCCCAGCATGAATTATGTCCCAGGCTGCCATATAACTGCCATATAATCTACCCTTCCAGTCCAGCAACCCAAAGGAACCCCACAGCAAAATCACTTGAGGAGCTTATTTTAACTATAATGTTCAGTGCCCCACCCATAATTTACTGAATCAGAATAGCAGGGAAGAGACTACAGGATTCATCAGGATTCATACGACCTCCCAATGACACTGCTGTACAACCAAGATTAAGAAGTACAGACCTCCCTCTTGCTAAGGTTTTGCTTGTTGATAACATGTTGTCTGAATGGACACCAAAGGACTCAGATATTGTCCCCTGAACTTCCATTTCAGCCTGTGAAGCTAAGTCTTTGGTAAATAGTCAGATAATAGCAGGGACTATTCTTAGGGACCATCTGTTGATGCTTGTAGGGAGGTGGCTGGTATAGAGTTCTTGAATAAGAGAGCCTGGGATTTAAAATACAGTTCTGTCACCACTAATCTGTGAGGTTTTGAATGAGTCAGGTGTGATCTAGAGGATATAGGACATACTCCAAATTGTTGTAGGGAGACTCAAAGAGATAATACATGCAAGGCACCAGGAGTTCTATGGGGTTTTGACATAGCATCACAAGGGTGATGGAGGCTTCAGGGCCCCTCACTCTACCCTCAATGCTCAGCCACATTTCAGACAATCCCTACACTCAGACTTCATTTGCCCATTTACAGATCCCAATTGTCTGTTCTTGTTCCTTTATTTCCCCCTGAAACTCGGATTTGTTCTAAAGGAAGGTGAACTGCCAGACAAGAGGCCCACATCACTTGGGAATCAGTAGGAGCTGAGAAATCCTGGAGGAGTAGTGCCAAGGCATTAAGTGGCTTCAAGAGCTGGAGATGGAATGAGGCGTGATGGGGAACCAGCTCTCACTAACTGGCTGCCTCCAGCCTGGCTTTCTAGAAATTGCCTCGTCAACATTGACAAGAGGGCTGGTTACGAGTAAGTGGGTTGGGGAGGGTTTCTGCTGTTTCCAGTGGGGAGCAGGAGACTGGCTAGCTGAAAGTGGAACTGAGAAATGTGTCAGGAAGAGAGGAAGAGCTCCTGACATTTGTCAAGAAAGTACACCTCCCCACCAACAACACACACACACACACATACACACACACACTCACATAGCCCTGGTGGTCTTGATCCATGATGGCAGGGACACTTCCACCCCATTTACCCTTCTAAACAGGTCAAAAAATAGTCACGAAGTGAATTCATTAATCTAGAGAACCAGCAGGACCCTCAGCCATGGTTTCAGAACATCTTCCAATTCTGAAATTTCAGATGTAAGTGTCCTTCTTGCTCTTTTGCGGGGAAAGAAAATAGTGTGATGCTTCCACATGCCAAGCACACCCCGGGGAGACTTAGATTCCTCCATTTACCCTCCCCCTAGAAGCTCAGCAAAGCATTTCTATCCCACCTTCATTTTTTTTAATTTAAATTGTATTTTTATATGCCCCATACAATTACAACCCCCTTATTTTTACCCCAAGCCCTCCTTTCCCCACCCCCCACCCCCCATAGAGTGTCTCTTGTTCATAGTTATTTGTTGGTTTTGATATTTTCTTTCTTATAGTTATTCTTTTTCCTGGTCCCTTATTTAAGTTTTCTAGATTCCTGCTATGAGTGAGACCATCCGGTATTTTTCTTTTCTTTCTGGCTTATTTCGCTGAGCATGATCCCTTCCAGCGCCATCCATGTTGCTGCAAATTGCATGTGTTTATCTTTTTTGAATGCTGAGTAATATTCCATGGTGTATATGTACCACATCTTCTTGATCCAGTCATCTATTTTTGGGCATTTGGGTTGTTTCCAAAGCTTAGCTGTTGTGAATAGTGCTGCTATAAACATAGGGGTGCATGTGTTCTTTGGAATGGATGTTTCTGTGTCCTCTGGGTAAATACCTAGGAGTGGAATTGCTGGATCATACGGAAGCTCTATGTTTAGTAGGTCAAGAAATCTCTATCCCACCTTCATTTTACTCAAAGGAGCCTGACTTGCTTCATAGAGGAGAAGTGATTTGCCCAACATCACACAAAAAGAATAAGCAGAGCTGACTCCGGAACCCAACACCCTCTCATTCCCAGGCAAGTACTTTTCTCCACCTTCAAGGCCCTGGAGACCCCTACAGAGCTCTCCCTAGTCAGGGGGTATTTATTTTTCTCTACTTGTTTCATTATACTGTCAAGGGAACTAAAAAGTTTATCTTCATTTTATTGGACCAAATCTAGCTCTACCCTAGATCAGCTCTATCTGCTGGTAATAAAATACCAGGTAGATATATAAGTTTAAATTGTCCAGTGGGCACATTAAAAAAAAAATTAAACGGGGGAATTCATTTTAATCATATATTTAACCCAATATATCTAAAATATATTTCAACATGTAACCAACCCAAGAACTTACTGGCAAGATAATTAATATTAACTACTTGGCCCTACGTCTTGGCGATTCGGCCTGTGCTTTGCGCTCACCGCTCATCTCCATTCAGAAGAGTCACTTTCCAAGTGCTCAGCAGGTGCATGTGCCAGACAGACTCCCCAGTTGTAGCTTGATCAGCACTGAGGAGAGAATGGAGAAAAGACGAAGCCCAGAACCCTGCGGCTGAGCCTTGGGCAGGGCTGCACTGTGGTGACAGTGAGCAGGGCGGCAGTCCACCACAGGACGCTGCTATTCACCCCCCTGCAAGTGCATCAGAGGGACCCCAGGATGATAGGACGCGGGCTACCCATTCCCCCACTGAAGCCTCAATCCAGCCCAAAAGCTCCATGATCTTGGCCGAGCTCCTTCTCTGGGACAACGTGTGGTGTCCCTGTGTGGCACCCCGCCTCTCCTTCTTCAGGTCTGCGGATCCAGAAACCCCTGCACCGACCTCTACCGGCAGTCAAGTAGCCCGGACTAGCAGAAGGGCTGAGAGTTGGGACCTGGGGCCAAAAGAGCCAGGCCAGAGTCCCTCTGCCCCCTACATCTCCAGGCTCTCTTCAGGACTCTCCTCCCAAGAGGGTGCCGGTGCACTGGCCTTGCTATTGACTGTCAGCAGCCAGGGGAGCCAGCCCAGCCTAACCAAGGAGCCTGCACCCACCCCTCCCTTTGCTGGAGAGAGGAAGCACCTAAGGCCTCATTTGCTGAGCTGCCATCTACTTCCGCTGGGCCTGTAAGGATTAGTAACAGCGCCTGGGTAATGTTTCCTGAGCACTTACTACAGCTCAGACCCTGAGCAAAATCCTCGACATGGATTATCTCACTCAATCCATTCTCCACACCGCAAGGCTGAATGAGCTTTTTGAAACACAAAACTGATCCTACAACCCCCACTTGCTTAAGAGATGTCAATGAATCCCCAGTGTGCTTGGAATAAAGACCCAGATCCCTAGCATGGCCTCCAGGCCATCCAGGCCCTGCAGCCCGCTGCCTCCCTGCCTTCCCCCCAACCCCCGTGGGGCTATGGTGGCTTGTGCTCACTTTGAGATGGTGGCAGCCGTTTGTGGGCTGTCTCTGATATTGACTGGCTGTCCCCACCTCCTTGGTTGTCATCCAGGGTGGAAAACACGAAGCAGCCAATTATTATTCACTGTGACTTCACACACCGCGCAGCAGCACCGACACACGCCCGCAACACTGCTCTTTCAGCTTTTAAGTTTCTTCCACATTGCTCATTCTGTGACTTGCCAGAAACCCCCAGCGGATCCTCCCAATTAGTATAGTTCCTGTGGATAGGCAGACTCACTGCCTGGCTGGCTGACAGAAGGGCCCCTCTTCAGAGCGAGCTCTCAAGGCCCCATGGGCCACCTGCCCGGAGGAAAGGTAAGGATGTCTCCTCACACCTGTGCAGAAAATGCTTCCCTTCCCCATCTCACGTCACCCTCCACCAGCTCATGAGATGGCCAAGCCCATCCGTAGTCGATTGTTGCACCCATTTAACAGATGAGAAGACTGAAGCTCTGATACGAGAAGCAACTTGCTCAAGGTCATACGGTTGAGAAGGTGTGAGAATTGTGCTTTGAGAAGGTGTCTGTTTTTGAGGACAAAGTGGGGTCTGGGCTGCAGAGGCTTTGCTGCTGGGAGAGCCAGCATCCCCCAGCCCTGACCCCTGGTGGCTGGTGGCCAGAGGCTGAGACTTGTCTTCCATACTGTGTTAAATATAAGAAAGCAGCTTCAGGCTTGTCTCCTGGCATCTCTATACTGGCAGGGTTCTCAACTCTTTCTTCCACTCCCAAGTTTGGAGTTTAGTGTCCTCACTTTCCCCACAGGCACACTGGGATCTTAGCCTCTGAAAATAATGGTGATTTCCAGGGTTGGCCCCTCAACGCCCAACTCCCTCAGGCCACAACCCAATGCTCTTCATCTTCAAGACATTTCCAGACTGAGGCATCTTTCACATGAGCTAAGGTCCAGATATCCCATCTCCCTATCTCCAGCCTCACCTGGGCCAGGTGCACTGGCTCCTGCACGCAGAGCTGGGGCCGTGTGCAAAGCTGAGGTATAGCTGGATACAAGGTGGTGTCTGAGGCCCCAGTTGCAGAATTCGGGTCTCTCCTCCACTACCTACTCATTGAATAAATTCCTTTCTGGGACTTAGTTTCTTTGCTAATTGAGAATAAGATTATGATTTTTCTAATTAGGGTGATTATGAGAATTAAATGTGTTAATATAGCCTTAGAATAATGTCAGGTACTTAGTATATGCTATTTTTTTTTTTTTTTTTTTTTTTGGTAATCTCCCTTTTGAAAGCCTCGGGGCTGCTACTATACTGTCATCACTACAGAAATTGTTCCCAATGATTGCTCCTCATACCCCCCTTCCAACCGCCCCTCTCATCTCCAGCTCATGTCTCAAAACCGAAACCCTCATAAGTGCATCTGCCCTCTCTGGCCTGCTCCTGACGATTCCTAGCAGAGTTGTCCCATCTGCCTTGAGTTCTTATTCAAGGCCTCCCCGATTACTATTTATCAGAGTTTTACATCCTCAAGCCCACTAATGTGGGGTGTACAGTCTGCATACCTCACACCCAGGATCCTGAGACCCCAGGCCCTAGCTCCCTATAGGGTGGAGAGGAGAGGGACACTGCCCAAGGCCTTGCCCTGCATTCTCTCTCACCTGTGGCTCTGCTTACCTTGTCTTCCTCTAACCACCCAGAACCAGTGGAAAATGAAGATTCCTTGCTCTGTCCCCAGGTTGCTAGGCAATCGCAAGTCCATGTTTCTGAGAGCCGCTAAGCCACACACCTTTGTTACAGGAGGTGGCATGATGCCCTTGGCAGCTCAGTCCCATCTTTTTTCCATCCTCATCTTGCCCACATGCCTGTAAAATAGCATTCAAGTCCTTTCCTCCTCCCTCACTCCCTTGGGAAAGGTCTGACCTTTCTCCAATACAGCTGCCTGGACACCTCCTCCAGGAAGCCTCCCAGGCTCCATGAAGCCCAGATGCCCAGGCCAGCCTCTGTATTCAATAGCAACGTGCTGACCTTGATCGCCCAGCTTGCTCACTGGTCCTAGAATCCGGAGCCACCCAAGCAGGCTGGGCTGCTTCAGCAGAGATGAGAGAGTAAGAGGGTCAGATACACAGCCTGAGTGGCCACTGTGCATATACATGCTCAGTAACGCTTCCATCATTCTTTCCAACCTGCTTGGTGAGCGTTGTCACTCAGATTTTAAGGTGAGAATAATGGAGCTTGAAAAATCGTAAAGTGGGGCCTCCCTGGTGGTGCAGGCAGTTGAGTGCCGCACTGTGAAGCTGTCCGCAGCCCCTGTGGCTTCAATCCTGGCTAGCCAGCTAGAATCCCACATGGCAAGGCAGATCTCTCCTGTCTCTCCCACTGCTCCCCTCAGCAGTGTATTTCATCAGTCTGCTTATTCTGTTCCCCACTCTGTCTCTGGTGGGTCCTCTCACCCTCCCACACATCTGGCCTGTACCCCGGTTCTTGTATAAATAAATAAAATCTTTAAAAAAAAATCATAAAGTGGAGACTGAGCTGCTACCAAATGTCAGTTGTGCCACCTCCCCAAAGAGACACTGTGAAGACACATCCCCGAAGGACCCCTCTGTGCCTGTGGCACATTGATGACTCTGAGCCAGCCTCTGACTTAGGCCAGCCCTGGTCTGGTCCCCCAACACCATCATCAGAAGTATGGGATCCATCACAACTTAAAATGACAGTCTACCTTTGTACCCGCACAGAAATGATCCTGACATGTGGAGGAAAAGGATTCCTCTTAGGCTGTGGGTAGGAAATGCAGACTGGCCCTGCTCCAACAGAAAAAATATGGAGGTTTCTCAAAAGGTTAAAAAAGGACCTGCCATCCAACCCAGCAATTCTACTCCTAGGCATCTACCAGAAGAACTCAAGATCACAAATGTGAGGGGAAGCAAGCTCTCCTGTGTTCATTACAGCACTATTCACAATAGCCAGGGCCCAAATATAGCTGAGTGGATCAGGAAGATACACACTCTGCGGAATACCACTCAGCTATTAAAAAAAATAACCTCTTGCCATTTGCAGCAAATGGATGGAGTTGGAGGGGTTTATTGCTAAGTGAAATAAGTCAGAAGGGGAAGGACAAATACCAAGTAGTGTCACTTATATGTAGATACAGAGAAGCCAAACAAGATCAGATAAAGCCAAACTAAGAACTAACCCAAGAAAGCTGATGCTAGAACTGGGCTACCAGAGTGGGGGTGGGGGGTGATGATGGGGGGAGAGCAAGGTGGGGAGGGAGCACACTGGACTTTGGTGGGGGATCATGGGTGTCTTGGTGGTGGGTGCCGTATGGTAGCAATACCCCAGGAGGGAGATCCTATACTTCTAATACACAAACAAAATGTAAACCAATGTTACCTCAATTTTTAAGAAAGAAAGAAAGAAAGAAAGAAAGAAAGAAAGAAAGAAAGAAAGAAAGAAAGAAAGAAAGAAAGAAAGAAAGAAGAAAGAAGAAAGAAAGAAAGAAAGAAAGAAAGAAAGAAAGAAAGAAAGAAAGAAAGAAAGAAAGAAAGAAAGAAAGAGAAAAGAAAGAAAGAAAGAAAGAAAGAAAGAAAGAAAGAAAGAAAGAAAGAGAAAGAAAGAAAGAAAGAAAGAAAGAAAGAAAGAAAGAAAGAAAGAAAGAAAGAAAGAAAGAAAGAAAGAAAGAAAGAAAGAAAGAAAGAAATGATGCTCGCACCAAGCATCCATCCAAACTCTGTGTGATCTCCCTCTTTATTATGGGGAGCAAAGGGTTGGCCAGAGAAGCAGAGGGCAGAGTTGGGAGGAGAAATGAATTTGATGTTAGATTTCATTCGCTGGGCTGCTGATCTAATCGGTGACAACTTCCCCTTCTAGATGTATGGCTTTCCAAAAATTAGAAATATTCTCTTTTTCCAAAAGGCTGTTGGAGAGGAGATAATTACCCCAATACAATCTGTGCTTATTCTCATAGTTGTTTTTTTTTTTTTTTTTTTAACACGACAACATTTCCTACATGTGTTCAGTGAAGCTGAAAATGCTATTTTGATAATGGGCCCACAGAACGTTTAACAGGCCTGGATGACAATGTGAGACTTTCTGAAGGAAAGAGAAGGCAATGAAAAGCTATTATAGGAGTCATTAATGGGAACTGAGAGGTCTGCTGGAGACATCGCTGCAATTCTCAGTTTTGCTGTTTTCTTAATAAGGCTCTTTGGGGATCAGACCTGAAGTGTGAGCTCACCGAAACCTGGAGCCCTTGGCTCTGTCGTTACTCAGCAGGACCATTCCTGTTCTCAAGATCGAACGCTCCATCTCAACCTTCCCATCCCATTTAATAACAATTGACTGAGCACCAATCATGGGCCAGTTTCCCTCTGATATGCTGGCAGTCTGTGACAAGCCAATTTTGTCACACTTCACAGGCCTGAGGGAGGCAGAAAAAGAAGAAGGGCCATCCAGTGGGATGGGTTCAATGATGGGGGAGCACAGCATATTGTGAGAGTGGAGAGTGGGGAGCCATGCGAGTTCCTCATCTCTAAAGAGGAGTAGGACTTTCCCAGTGTGAGAAGCTGAGCTTCGGTCCCCCACCCATCCTTGAACCAACTGCCACAGCCAGAGACAAAGAAGGCACTCTGTTTGGCCTTGTGGTCACATGTCCATTCTTATAAATGACAAAGCGGTTGACCCCCTGGAAAACTCATTAATTGAATGTGAGTGAGAAGTGGCTCCCCAAAGAGCCATAGAGGTCCCATTACCAGAAGCAGGGGTGATATATGCTGAACCAGAAGCAGGAGAAAGAGATGCTAACATAGCTACTGTCCACTAAGCAAGGAGCCACTTATACTCCCAAAAGAAGTCATGCCAGCTTCTATGTTCTGTAGATTCAGGAATCTACAACCCCTGAAACTTGTCCTTAAAGGGAGTTAATATCCTATCCTTATCCTCATTAAAGCTCAGTTTTCTAAACCAAAGGTCCTGGTTGGGGTGAGGTGGGGTGGGGGGTGGGGCGGGGATCAAGAGGAACTCACATCTCTAAGGTTCATGAACTTGCTTGTTCTTCCAGGGAAAGGAAAAGTGAAAAATTGCCTTGCCATTGTCTCTTACTTCCCAAAATAACTTAAAAATAAAGTAAACAAGACTTGAGGGTTTCAAGAAACTTCTCACAACCTGAATAAGAATAATCCAGAGGGGAAATATTACTCTGGAGAAGGGTATAAAATTCTGGAGGCACTGAGAAAGAAGTGATACATTTTTCTAAGAAGTGAGTGAGGAATCAAATATACTGGCAGAGAATAGGTCATGCTAAGAGCTGGAACATCCTTACAGGAATAAATTATAATAAATGGACCCAGTTTGGAGGAATGGATGAACAATTGTTTCTCCGTGGAATGCTTGGGGATATTAAAATACTCACACACACGACTTCATTAAATGGTCCAATAAAGCCTGAGAAGTAAGAATGATTCTTATTTGAGTAAACCTGTAGTCTCAATACATAAAGCCAATTCCAAACGAGTTATGGGGAAAAGTTATAAAAATCATTAACCATAGAGATCCATAGTGTCTATTGTGTTGGGAGGACTATCATGAGGCAGAAATGATGGTATATCCAAGCAGTTGAAATCAGAATTCCTCTGAGGGTGGTAACTGCCCTTATGTGGGAAAAACCTTGAAAAGTTCCTCTTTGGCCAAGACAACAGTTAAGGTTTGGAGGTTACTCTGCATGAGGCAAGGGGAAAATATGTTGGCTTTGCTCACAAGCCTTAGGAGGGAGAAGGACTGGGGATCCAGTGGATCCCCAGCTGGAAGCTCTAGGGTGTGTTCTCGAGAGGAGAATGCTCTTATCCTTTTAAGTGTCTTTATGTTCCTGGGACAGAAACCTTCCTCCATTTGGAGTTTGGTCGAGGCATAGTTTTGGTTGTGGTTCATTAGTTTTGGGTATCAGTTGATTTTGCTTGGTAAAAAAGAAGAGTTTGACATTGAAACAATGCAATTCAGAACAAAGATTGCATGTTCAAGCACAGGAGACTGTGAGTCAGAGATTGTGAAACTTCAGGGAGATGACAAGCAGGACCATGGACATGGGGTTTGAAGACATCTTAGCTCAATGTAGGTATAGGTATCAAAACTGATGCCTGAATTACTGTTCTTTCAAGGTGTTTTCACAGTAATATAAAGTAACTTTTAATAAATCTGGATAACTTTTATTTTCCCCCCAGATATCAGGCTTCTTAGCACCTTTAACTTCATCCTCATAATGAGGTCCTTCAAAATACCTGCTCCATTCATACAGCCAATTCTTCTGTCTTATGTCATTCTACTTTTCATACCATACATTTGTCAATAAATATCACTGTACAAATCTGATCATTTAGTATGTGCCTTTAGCTCTGCAGAACTGGAGAAAACTAGGAAGATGGAAGAGTCATAAAGAGAGAAAGATTTCAAGCAAAGGCCATGCAAGCAAGGCTTTGAGCCTCACAGGGTAGGGATGAGCTAGCCCAGCCCCTGAACTTCCCAAGGGCAAGAATTCCGTCCTGTCCATTCCTCTGCTCCCAGCACCTACAAAAGTGGCTGATAGCATACATGGACACTCAATAAATACTTAAGTGAATGAATAAATGGACTCATCAGACTCTATAAATTAAACATTATCACTCACAGAGAATGAGGTAGATTAGAATGAGGTAGATTAGAAATTCTCCAAATCACAGCAGATTAGGAAGCCACTTGAACTGGCTGCAAAGCCCACATCATTTCCAGCAGCATACACTGTGCCCTCTTCCTATTTAAAGAGCCCTGCTTCCTGTTTGCAGTGATCTAATCTTCAGCCCATTGCAACACTTAAAGGAGTGGCCCTCCACTGTTAAAAGGCATTGGAATCACACAGACAGCTGGACAGACCTGCTGGTTTCCGAGCCTCAGTCCCAGAAATATTGATTCCATAGGCCAGGGTAAGAGCCAGGGATCTTCAGGCTTAACCTGGGCCCATATACAACTAATCCTTGCACAAAGCAAAAGTTCTGGTGAAGCCGTAGATCTGTAGATCTTCTTTGACTGTGTGTGTACCTTTGGTACCTGGTGCTCTTTATATACTCCCTGCCCATATGCACAGAAAGCTGGAAATACCTGGGAAAGTATATTCCACTGGGAACCTTGAGACTTCTGTGTGAAGCTGTGTGAAATCTTAACTCTCTTACTGTGAGTCAGGATACACCGAAATTGAATCTGAACTCGGTATTGCTGCAGGCCTTAGCTGCAGACTAGGGCCTGGCTCCAGTCCCTGAATTTTCCTCTCTGATTTTCCCTTACTCACCAGCCTTCCTTCCTAAGTTACCTGCAAATGGATCCTCATCTCAGAGTCTGACCTAAGACAGCTTCCTGGCTTCGATCCTTTCCTTATGCCCTGTCTACCCCCTTTCTCAGAGCTGGGTCTGACTGCAAATGGAATAGTAACAACTTAACCCCAAATCGACAAAACTCAGAACTTGAAAGTGGGCTTGTCCCCACTCCCTAAAGACCGTACAGACTTTGGGTTGATAGTCTTTGAAACAGGGGGACAGAACTGAAGAATGGAAGGAGTGGTGTCTCTTCTAGGGAGACAGAAATCCTAATCCCCTCCCCTAGGGTCACAAGGGTTGGGCGCGGACTATCAGTGCAGACTGATGCACCCACCTCTATCTATGAGAGCCCTCCTCTCTCTGCAAACGGGGAGGGAGACCCACCCACGCAAACCAACAGGCTCAGCCCCTGTGTCTTTCTATCATGGGTAAATGTACGTGACCTATCCATAAAGACTCAAGAGGTCAGCTGCCACTATTTTCTTAGCTTTCAAAAGAGAATAGAGAGAAGAAAATACATTTCTTCATAGGGAACTGCGTGACTGAGTGACACATCTCTCTGTTGTGAAATCTCAGCTTCTCTCATAAAAGATCTAGAAGAAAAGGGAAGAGAGGGACAAGGTGGCACGAAGAGGAAGCAGTAGCTATGTATTTGCATTTCTATAGAAACAGCCTCGGGCAGACATGGCCTTGATCCTCTGTGGTCAGAGGGACATGAAGTCAGGTGCCGAGCAGCTGGTCAGAAGCTGCTGCAGCAGCAGTTTACAAGGGGCAGAATGGCTCAGAAGGACAGACTCCAAAGGCCTCCAAACCTCCTATTGACAGGAACCAGGAACTCGTGGGTTTCTCGCTCCATATGTCCAGCTAGTCTTGTGACATTCTCTTCCAACATGCTCTTGCAAACAGGCTCCTCTCTCCATTTTCTCCCACCTTCTAAAAGGACCATCCCAGGGGCCTCTGTGGTGCAAGGGGTGCTCTCTTCCTATTTAAAGAGCCCTGCTATCTGTGAAGGCTGTGAAGCTATCTGCAGACTCTGCGGCACGAATTCGATCCCAGGCCAGGGAGCTGACCCATATGGTGCAGCAGACCTCTCCTGTCTCACCCGTTGCTCCCCTCAGCAGTGTATTTCAGTGATCCGCCTGTTCTGCTCCCCACTCTGTCTCTGGTGACTCCTCTCACCCCCTGCACCTCGGGCCTGTACCTCAGTTCTTGTATGCATAAATAAATAAATCTTTAAAAACAAATAAATAAAAATAAAAATAAATAAAAGGACCATCCCATGGAACAAGGGGTGCAGAATAAGAAAGAAAATATGGGTTGACTGCTACAGAAGAAAAGGAATAAAGTGTGTCATTTGTACTGAATGGACCAGACAGAGTTGATTTCAGTAATGCAAGGTCGGTTGCCTATTGACGTCAATCGTGCAATCACATTAAAGGAGAAAAGGAAGAAAAAACATAGGATCAGTTGGAGAACTGCTGGGAAAAAATAACCATTCATAAGAATCTATTCCTAACTAGAAAAAAAAAAAATCCTATTAAAATACAAATAGGGGGGATTGTTGAATATAATAACCATGCTAGCCTTTTACAAAAAAATCACATCTAATGAAAAATATCATAACCGTTCCCCTTGACACAAAACAGGAAAAGAAATAGACAGGCAGCATGATAAATTAGCATTGTTCTAGGAGTCCTGGTCCCCACAATAAGATAAGAAAAAGAGAGAGGTTAAGTGTTAATAAAGAATGGGGAACATTAGCATTGTTTGTGAGGAAGTCATCTATATGGAAAACCTAAGAGACAATGAAAATATCGGTAAGATATTAAGAAAAGAGAAAGATATGTGCATTAATATGCACATATGCTGATTGCCTGTGAAGCATGAGGTATCATCTTAATCATTGCAAACTAGCAATGCGGGTGTAACCTATTACAAAATGACATGACTCAGCCTCAGAGAGATTTAGTATCCTCGCCAAGGCCAGGTAGCTTCTAACTCTAGAATGTGAACGCTGGGATCACTCCCTCCCAACTTGCATTCTTTGGGTGCTAGCCCAATCTGACTTTTCTTGATGAATTGATTGATTGATTTTTACATGGTTGTTCAATTTTGTGCTGTATTTGATTTTTATTTTTAATATTAATGTCACTAGATTAGCAATATTTAATATTTTTAATTTTTTAAAGATTTATATATGCATATAAGAACTGCAGTGTAGGCAGAGGTACTGGAAGGTGGTAAGAGGATTCACCAGAGACAGAGTAAGGAGCAGATTGACTGAAATATACTGCTGAGGGGAGTAGCAGGTGAGACAGGAGAGGTCTGCCATGCCACAGGTTATCTCCCCGGTCAGGGATCAAACTCGTGGTGCAGTGGTTGTGGATAGTTTCATAGTGCTGAGACCAACCCCTTGTGCCACTAGGGAGGCCCTTTAATATTTTTCAAGGCCACCCTTTATTACCTTGTGTGTGTCATACACTGAACTATGAATGAATGATCCCTGTTACCCTAAAGACAAGGGTTCCCATGGTCAGTGTATATTTCCTCAATAAATCAAATGTTAATGCTATCCAATTGCTCACTTCCTTAGCCATTGTTAGTCGTGTGTAATTATTGAGCAGAGAAGTATAACACTTAGAATAGATCCAAAAATGATGAAACTAAAATCATGGATAGTTTACCTGATCTCCCTAAAAAATTTTCAAGGCAAATATCATATGAATAGTTAAGATAAAGGAGAGAGAGAAAGTTCAAAAACTTCACACAGTATCCCACAGCTGGATTTAAGATGCAAGCCCAGATCTACCCACCTCCTGCTGTCCTTCCACAGATTAGACGTCATGCTTCTAGTCACTTATGTCAAAGTCTGCTCACAGGAAGATGCGTCCTGGACCTCAGGTCCTAGTCATCCCCACAGCACCGGGGCATTGGCCCAGGGAAGAGAGGAGCTCCTTTCCCCACCCAAACACAATCACCCAACACCTCACCATCAGAGCAACACCACTTACACCACTTACGACACATCAGCCACTTCACCCTCACAGCAAGCTTGATAGGAGATACAGCTCCTGCCCCATATTGCACAGCTGAGAAAACAGACTGAATGACAAGTGGTGATTTTCCCAGAGCCCCACATCTAGTATGGAGCAGAGCCAAGATTTCGATCTTAGCTTTCTGTAGCCACATCCCTATTCATCCACCTGCTGTGTTGTGATCCTAAATGCAAGGGCAATCCAGCTCAAAATGCATCTCCATCACCTGTGTCATGCTGATCCCCAAGACCTGCATCCACAGGTTCTGATTCACGCTGTCTGGGAAAACCCACAAAGCTGGAGCATCACGAAGGCCTCAGGTGACTGATGTGTTCCCCAACCGCGAGCCCCTCACACCTGCAGCGTTCTGCTCTGGGGCTAGGACTTAGTTAGAAGGACCCATCCCCAGACAAGGAATGAGATCATTTGCTTCACTTTCCTCTGGGAATGATGGGCTTCAGGGGTCCTTGCCCATGCAATTCCAGAGCATGCATTTGGGGGACAAAAAGAGAATGAACTATTGGCTGTGCCATGACTATTATATTGGACATGGACCTAGAGACACAGCATGTTTCCCCCACCCCCGCTCTCCTCCCCACCCTAAGGAAGTGGCAGGTTACTTTTCCTACTCAGCTGTGAAAGCCAGTTAAAGAACTGAACAAATAAGCTATCCCAAAAAGTTAGGCTGAGGAAAGCGGAAACCCTTTTCTCCAGGACCAGGGCGCGCTGCCTGCCTGTGTCAAATGCACCCTATTTATTTGCCAAGTTCAACTGATAAATGACCCGGCCTGTTCTCTCCTGCTGAAGATTCCTGATATGAGCAGTCGTACAGCCACATCCTTCCTGCCATCCACCTCCTGGGTGAAGCAGAGATTTCTCCTCAAAGGAAAGCCAGCCTCGCTGTCGCTGCTGCCAGGTTGGCACCAGAATAGTGGAATCTTGTAAGCTGCAACCTTCCCGGAGAGCGGCCGCCACACGGCATGCCTCTCGCCAGGTCTGCATTTCCAGCAAAACAAGCTCATGTGAGCCTCCCCGCCTCCCCTGGCATGTCCGGGAGCAGGAGGAACATGCCCTGCCACAGTCCTCTGCTTGATTGCCTTCCCGTGTCTGGGGAATGTCAGTTCAATGAACCTGGTACCCGGCTTTGAGGAAGACAAGGAATATCCTGCAGAAAGGGGAGGTAAAGGAAAACAGGATGTGTGCTGGTGCAGAGAAGAGTCTCTGGACACTTGTCCATTAAAACAACCTTGTGAGTACAGACCACATATCCTCAGACAAGTCCACACTGGCAAGTACTACGTGTTGAACGATTTCTAGCTCTTGGTGATTTCTAATTCTGCACAATTAATGTGTCTAGAGCCAGAAAAGAAGGCAAGACTCCCAAAAGCTCAGTTAATAGACTTTGGAATGTGCATCCTACTTCCCTCACCCCCACACAAAAAGAAAGAAAAAGAAAAAGCATGTCAAGACATGTACAGACATGGCCCTTTGCCTGATAA
Organism: Talpa occidentalis; assembly: GCF_014898055.3. Classification (NCBI taxonomy): domain Eukaryota; kingdom Metazoa; phylum Chordata; class Mammalia; order Eulipotyphla; family Talpidae; genus Talpa; species Talpa occidentalis. The sequence continues at coordinate 92,801,613 of NW_023600993.1, forward strand.
GAAGCTGATACCTGCAGCCCTCCCTAACAATTATTGCCTCCCCAAATAGGCTTTGCACTCACAGACTCACGATTGATGATTTATATCAGGGTGGGGTAGAGACCCAGACAGACCCTATTTTTCTAGTGACAGTGTTGTCCATCTGTTCACTTATCACATAGTCACCAAGGCAACAGATATTTATTAAATAGCCACAGGTGGACAAGATCAATGTCCATTCAGCATGGTGGGGCTCTGGACAGGGATGCGGAGGTGCTCTTGGACCACAGAAGCAGGCATCTAATCTAGCCAAGCTGCAGGCAGCTGGGATGGCTTCCCTAAGGGGCTAACATCTAAACTGAGATCTGGAAGATGAGTAAGAGCACAAGCAGGGGCCTCGCGGAATGGGATCAGAGACACAGGAAGAAGTGCAGGGTGTAGCAGAGACGTCTTTATTACTCTGCTTCGTTAACTCTGCAAAGGAGGGTTTATATCATAGGGAGACCTTTAGGAAGTCACTGAGATATTTTAAAATTAGAATGGTAGGAACGAAGGGATTTTAGAATGACAAGCTGGCTGCAGGGTGGACAATGAAGGAAAGAGTGATCCCACTGCTAGAATCTGGTGAGAAGCCTTTGCAAGGCTTAAGTTAAGAAGACAGAAAGATTTTGTGGTGTCCTTGGAATGGAGGGAACTGGATGAATTATAATTTATTTAGGAGATACATAATTTTTTAAAACTTCAGGTGGTGTGGTAGGCTGAAGAATGCTCCTCCCCAAAGATGTCCACATTCTAATCCTCAGAATCTATTAGTAGGTTATCTTACATGGCAAAAGAGACTTTGAAGATGAAGGTAAGGATCTTGAGATGGGGACATTATGCTAGATTATCTAGGGTGGCTCAAGCTAGCTACGGGCAACCTTTTAAGGTTAAAGGAGAGGCAGGAAAATCAGTCAAAGAGAGAGACTTGAAGATACATCTTGACTGGTTTGAAGATGGAGGAAGGGGCCACAAGCCAAAGAAAGCAGGTGGTTTCTAGAAGTCAGAAAAGTTCCTGCAGAGCTTCCAGATGAAACACAACCCTACCAACACATATTGGACTTCTGATGTGCATAATTATAAAATAACAAATTCTGTTGTTTTAAGGCACTACATTTATTTGTTACAGCACAATAGGAAATGTACAGAAAAGGAAATTTGTCCCTAGTAGGTTTTGGTAATTATGTGTTTAATTAATAAATTAATGAAGTGAGGCTTAGAGCCATACAGATGGTCCTCTAAAGTAATAAGCTTATAAGTCCTCAAATTCACACTTAACATTTAAAATGGTCCATAATTGAAAATGATGGTTGATTCAAGATGTAAAGAGAGGAAACAGGAGGAAAACGGAGACTTAACTTCTCACCATACAATTAATTATTGATTAGGGTATCTGAATATTTTACCAGGTGCACATTACCTATTTTTTAAAAGTTAATGATCCCTGTCTTCCAGCCTGGGGATAAGACAGGTATGCAGATCAAAATGGAAGGGAAAGTGATCAGTAACCCAATGTCACATAGACAGCAGATACTGTAACAAATCTATATATTTGTTGGATATTCTCACTTAACTAAATCTGGTACTGACCCACTCAAGCTGCCCTGTGCCTACTCTTTCTCTTCTCCACCAGATATTCCAGTTCTAAGGATAGTTAATATTTATACCACCCTCTCCCTCCTCATATATATATACACACACACACACAGAATATATAAATACAAATATAAATTTCACATAAATTTCTATAGAAATAAAAAGTTTATATATTTTATATATACTATATAAAATTACATATGCTATATAAAATTTTATATATACTCCACCCCAAACAAAATACTCAGCTTCTCTTCTTCATGAGTATATGCCATGACCTCATAGACAGGATACCTCTTTTAGAGACATGAAACGCTAGTGTTCAATCCCATCCAACAGAGCAGAATGACTGAGAAAATTCTGTTAAAACTCCCTGAACCTCAATTTCTCCATCTGTGAAATAAGCACCATGATATATTGTAGGGATTCGTTTGATTTTAAAGAGTTCAATCAAGCGAATATGTCAAGCATTTAGCACAGTAGATGATACCAAATAAATGCTAGTGTAATTTCCTTCAGTTTCTTTGATTTTCTTTCCTTTTGCACAGGATCCAAAGCTCTCACTTGAGACCTTACCCTCTTCCAACTTTCTACAATATGTGACAACTTGGATTCCACTCACTTTTCTCTCCCCTTTTATTTTCTAATTTTATTAGAGTACCTCACTGTATAAATTTATAGCACACAGCCTGGTGGCTTGGTATAGATATAATGTGAAGTGTCTTCCATAATAAGTGCAGCTAATATTCATCTTCCCATATAAATAAAATAAGATGAAAAGAAGCTTCTCCTTGTGATGAGAGCTCTGAGGACGTCCTCCCTCACCTTTTCCTTCATGCAGCGGTGTTAGCCATGGTCTTCGTGCTGTGTCTATCTCCCCAGGACTGACTTACCTTCTATTGAACTTTGTACCTTTTGATTACAATCATTTTATTTTTTCAAGCCTCTAATTTGAGACACGCACAACAGACACAACTATGACCCTAGGTTTTGAACCCAGGCGGTTTCAGTGACCTGAATTTGTGACATAATCCCCCTTCCAAGGGTTACCATCAGAGCCTGTCACCCACCTCACCCCAGAACAGACCCCAGATCACGAGAATAGATATTGCTCTTCTCCCTGACCCCACACTTTCTTTTTTACCCCCTTTCCACCTATTCATTCCTATACCTTACCTAGCTTGCTTTCTGTTCCCTCCCACTGGAATGCAACTTCCATAACTTGTCTGTCTTATTCCCACTCCTAACAGTGTCTGACATAAAGCAGAATCCTAACACGCATGTGTGATTTCATGAATGAGTGTAAAACTCACTATCCAGATGTAGCTGAAGACTCCTGGGAAGTTCATGGATCACTGAGAGTGCTCAGCTCACATAGGGAGTGGGAGTGTGTAACAGTGTGTGTGTGAGTGCACACACTTGTCAATAGGATAGGAGAGAATTTAGATAGTTTAGCTGCATTTTGTTCCGTGCTTGACTGGTGAGTGATCAACTTCCAATGTGAAAGGCATTTCTTCACCTGGTGATGAACACAGCCACAAGCAGCTTGCAAACTTGGTGAGAAGAAACTTCCGTATCGCTCACCTGCATGGGCTCAATGGTGTGGGGGCCCTGTGTGCGGCGGGCACCAGGCCAAAGCCATATGCGTTGTAACCTGTCAACACTGCAAACAGGTTTAGGCAGCAAGAGGCTTGGAACCTGGGCCAAGCTGCCTCTACCATGCTTGAGGAAGGCAGGCCATGGGAAGGCCAAAGGCACAGCTTTCTCATAGACAATGCTCTCCATTTGGGATGCAGAAGACTTCTGCAGAACAGTGACACTGAAGATTGTCTTGGGTACTTGAGACGCTTTGAGCTGGTTTCATAGAACCATGCTTCCATCTCGAGAAGTTTGCTTAATCTCACTGATCTCACTTAATCTCACTATCCCTGGTTAGCTGGGACAATAATGCATTCATTACTGTGAGGATGAAATAGGATAACATGTAAAATATTGACACAATGCTCACTGCTGAATTAATATTAATTCCTTTGCCTACTACATTTAAGCATTACTTATATGCAACTTTATCATATTCTTTTCCATCTATCCACCATTCATCCATCCATCTACCATCTATCTATTCACCATCCATCCATCCATCATCCGTCCATCCATCATCAATCCATTCACCATTCATCCATTCATCTATCTATCCACCCACCATCCATTCATCCACCATCCACATATCCACCATCCATCCATACATCCATTTATCTATCCATCCACTCTTCTCTTCAGGCAATCAGAAAGAATTTGACCTCAGTTGTCAGGACTGACATTGAATCTCTGATATGTACATATCTAGAAGACTCAGTGTACTGACCAAGTATGAAGAAAAGCATATTTTCACGTATTACATACTATTGTTCTTAGTCAGTAGATCTACAAATGTCATCATGCTGGTTTCTAAGTCACACTAGAATTATCTAACTTTTAATAAATTCATTCATTGAGTAAATATTGCCTTTATCCAAAAACTATGGATCATGTGTTCTGCCATGTCCTCGGGTTGTAAAAATAAAATTTTAAATGGTTCCCATTCCCAAGAAGCTGGTAGTCAATGGGAGAGGGTCCAGGAAATAGACAATCATAATACAGTGTAAGGAAATATAAAGTGAATATATGCTCAGTGTTTTGTAGAATTAACATGATAGTCCTAAAATTCTTTTGTTTTTTTAAGATTTATTTATTTATGCATACAAGAGCTGGGGTGCAAGCCAGAGGTGTGGGGGGTGAGAGGATTCACCAGAGACAGAGTGGGAGCAGAACAGGCAGAGTGACTGAAAGAGTGAGACAGGAGAGGTCTGCTGCACCATGTGGGCAGCTCCCTGGCCAGGAATTGAACTCGTGCTGTAGTGACTGCGGATAGCTTCATAGGGCTGAGACTTAACCCATTGTGTCACCAGGGAGGTCCCTAAAATTCTTCTTTTGAACAATAAATTGTGTGGATGTCTTTAAAAAGAAAAAAGCGTGCAGGTGCCCTTTGGAATTACTGTTTCTGTGTCCTTTGGGTAAATACCTAGGAGTGGAATTGCTGGATCATATGGAAGCTCTATGTTTAGTAGGTCAAGAAATCTCCCCACAGCTCTCCATAGTGGTTGGACCAGTTTGCACTCCCACCAGCAGTGCAGGAGAGTTCCTTTTTCTCCACATCCTCGCCAACATTTGTTGTTGCTAGTTTTTTTAATATGTGCCATTCTCACTGGTGTAAGATGGTATCTCATTGTAGTTTTGATTTGCATTTCCCTGATTACAAATGATGTTGAACATTTTTTCATATGCCTGTTGGCCATTTGCATTTCTTCTTCAGAGAAGTTTCTTCTTAGCTCTTCTGCCCATATTTTACTGGATTATTTTCTTTGTTTTTGTTGAGTCTCATCAGCTCTTTGTAGATTTTTGTGATCAGTCCTTTATCATTAGTGTTGTGTGCAAAAATGTTCTCCTAGTCGGTGGGGTTTCTCTTTGTTTTTGTTATTGTCTCCTTTCTGTACAGAAGCTCTTTAATTTGATGTAGTTCCAGCTGTTTATCTTTGCCTTCACTATCACTGCTTTGGGTGATGTGTCTATAAAGATATCTTTGATGTGCATATCATTCCAAAGGGCACCTGCACGCCTATGTTTATAGCAGCACTGTTTACAATAGCTAAGCTTTGGAAACAACCCAAATGCCCAAAAATAGATGACTGGATCAAGAAGATGTGATACATATGCACCATGGAATATTACTCAGCAATCAAAAAAGATAAACACATGCCGTTTGCAGCAACATGGATGGAGCTAGAAGGGATCCTGCTCAGCAAAATAAGTCAGAAAGAAAAAGAAAAATACCGGATGGTCTCACTCATAGCAGGAATTTAGAAAACCTACATAAGAGACCAGGAAAAAGACTAATCATTGCAAAGTAATAATCAAAATCAACAAGCAACTATAAACCAGAGACACACTATGGGGGGGGGATTAGGGAGGGGTAGGGAGAGGAAGAACTAGAATCAAAATAAGGGGGGGTGCAATTATATGGGGAATATAACCAAAATGAAAATGCTACATTGTACAAAGATGAAAAATGATATAAGAATTATATAAAATAAAATATTTTAAAAAAGAAAAAAGAAAAAGAAAAAAGCTCAGATTTTGTCACATTATGATAGCAGCAAATCTAATGGTTAGCCATCACTCATCCTCATCCCCACTGCTACCCCACACATACACATGCAACAGAGCTTCCTACATTTGAGTTCATCTTCTAGACTTGTGGTTTTTGGCCAGGGGCAATTTTGCAAGCGACATTGGATGATATCCAGAGATACTTATGTTTCTCACAACGTTGGATGGGAGTGTTAGCATCTGGTGGGTAGGGACCAGATGTTGCTAATAGCCTAAAATGCACCATCCGCAACAAAAAGTTTTCCAACCCAAAATGTCAATAGTATCAAAGTTGTGAAATCCTACCCTTACTTAGATATTTTATAAATGCACAGCTACCCAAGGCTTATCTTATTCAGCCAACTTTCAAAACTCTGCTCAAGAATGCCCAGTTATCTGTCCTTTGCTAGAAATCTCTGTCTTTCAACAGTTTTGACAAAGATTTACTGGACAACCTCTGATGAAGCTAACATTTTCACATTCATTCCCACTTAAGGAGTATTGTGAAATCTCATCTTACTAATAAGGAAGCTGAAACTCAGAGAAGTTAAGTGATTTTCCAACGTTACACAGCTGGAAACTGCAGAGTCAGAGTTCAAGGTTGTTTCACTAAATCATGCTCCGCTGCCTTTCTTTTGGCCAAGAACACTTCATCTTCTGTTGAGCACTTTTATCTTAGTTCTCTCTGACTCACTGAACATCAGAGCTCAAAAGAGCCCCCTTGCTTATTCCACTTCCTTATCCTCAGACACAGAGGATGCCAAGCTAACAGGCAGAAATATTTGCAGCTCTCACTGCAGATGTATCTATGTTTCAGTGTGTCTTTATCCTATTTAACTATTTGCACTCTTTAAAATGTTTTGATATTTTTCATTTGCATAATCTTTTTTCATAATTTTTTTAAATGAGGTATCATTGACTTACATTGTTGTTAGTATTTTGGAAACACTTCCAGATCTCATTTCCTAATAGGGTGTGTTACTATGGAATGAGCCATATACAGACCTCTTAGATTCAAGAGTATAGAAGACTTTTTTTTTTTTAAGATTTTTTTATTTATTTATACGAGCACTGGGTACAGTCAGAAGTACAGGAGGGTGAGAGAATTCACCAGAGCCAGAGTGGGGAGCAGAGCAGGCAGAAGGACTGAAGTGCACTGCTGAGGGGAGCAGCGGGCGGCAGGAGAGGTCTGTGCACCATGTGGGACCCTCCTCCGGTGGCCGGGGAGCAGCTGGGGATCGAACCGGCACTGCAGAGGCTGTGGGCAGCTTCGCAACCCAGCGCTCAACCGCTGCGCCATCAGGGAGGCCCAAGAGTATAGAAGACTTTTCTGGGCAGAGGGACTTAGGAGAATCTCTGGCTCCAGCACCTTCTTTCCAGAGGTAGCCCCTTGGTCTTGCAACAAAACTAGTGTACCCAAAGCAAAGTACCTCAAAATTGCATGCCTCTATCTGAATGCCTCTGATAGCTTCCAGATTCACTGAGCAAAATCTTTAATTCTTCCCTGCCCACTGCATGCAAGTTACACAAGCACATAGTAAGTGCATAGCTAATCTTTCCTTGAAAAACAAGGAAGCAAACAGCATATAAATAATATATATGTATAAATAACCTTAAAACTTGCATTTTACAGTGCTTTCAGCTTAAAGGCTTTCTTCTTGTGTAGTCCATTCACTCATTCAGCAACTGATTCCTAAGCTTCTGGGAAGTCCTAAACCCTGCTCTGGATTGCTACAGAGAAAGGATACACCGAAGCAGGCAAAGTCCTGTCCTCACAGAGCTTACAGTACAGAGGCACATCTGGATTTGGACCACATCCTTTTGAATGCACAAATACAAAGCATAATGAAAGATCTGAGAAAGAAGCACAGGGTCTCTGAGGCTGTTTATCAGACGACATTGAGTCTGGACAAGCTGGACAGAGAAATATTGCCTATGGAAGGACCTGAGAACACAACCTAATAGAAGCTTCTCCAATACAAGTGTGCTCAGGAATAGGAGCAGGTGGCAGTCTGAGAGAGCCCTCAGCAACCCCTTTGCTAAGAGGCAGAGTTGGGCTGGGTTTCCAGTTTGCAGGAGCTTAGAACTGTGATCTTGAACTTTTTCACTTCCTTACTCACCAAAAGAACTTGGAAAAATTTTGTCTCTACTTGCAAAAGGTATCATTTCTGAAATATTGTAAAGACTGACCTCTTTTTCAACAAAACTTGTGAAATGTGGAGTCCAAAAAAAAATAGTAATTGCATAACCACCTGCATCCATTATTAAAATGAATGAGTTCTTGTGTAATAATCAGATATTTACTTTTTTTCTTCTCCATGAAATTATAGTTTCATTTCATTCCCCCGACAGAATTTTAGCCCATGTAATATACTTTGATATTTGAAAACTTTGTATTGATCATATTTACTTACTATAAAATATGTACATAAATTGACTTTTAAATGTTGTTTTTAACTCCTAGGGCTATATGGTTCTAAGCATGTAAAAGAATTTCTTTTATATGGAGATAAATATTTTATTACTATTAAATCATGGATTAAAACCATATGGATAAATTTTTTTTTTAAATTTAAAAATTAAACAAGATGGATATATCACAAATTTTGATAGTTCTTTTTTAAGCAGAAATAATACAATTGTATTGGAAATACAATTTCCAATAGGTGTAATGGATCCATGAGCCCATTTATGTTTCAAAGGATGATTATGACTAGTGTCTTTTAGGAAGAACATCAGCACCAACTTTATTTCTTATTTTGGTTTTATAGATATTAAATACTGAAAGAATGTGTTCACAAACAAGTGCTTAGAAATGGAAGCTTCTTTCCTAACCATTGTTATTAAAATTACTATTACAACTTAATTATATAACCAAAAATCTCATCGTGATCTAGCATCAAAAAAGTATTTTTAGTGTTTTCAGTTGTCTCTTTGTTTGAGGACCTGGAAGCTTTACATTTTAATATAACGCATCATAATAAAATTCTCAGTGGGAAAAAGTTATGTCATTTTGTTTTTCAAAGGAAATAGGAGAATGGGAAATAAAAAAGAGAAAGGATTAATTCAATGGGATCAACATTAGAAAAGAGTTCATAAGAAAATTGGTGATGCAAAACAAATTTCTTGATGTATCTCTTGAAAGACTATTTATAAATCTTCAGAGATATGTATACTTCCATTTGAAAACCCCTGACTTTGAGGATCAGATAACACTCTACTCAAACCCAGAGTCGAAAATACTTGATTCCATCCCAATGCACTGACATCCCCACACATGGTAGAGGCCATCTGGGTGAGTGTAGCTCGATTCCTCCTGCCCTTCTTCAAGCTGAAGGCCTCCCTCTAGATTTGTCATGCCATCTACCAGAGAGAGTAGAGTCCACTCTTGGGTATTAAGTACCAGGAAGGGAACCAGCAGGATGAAATGAGATGAATGGCGTAACTTAAGCTTAAGGTCAAGGACAGCTTAACTTGAAAGTGACATCTGACTTGAGCTATAAAAGATGAAGAGAATTCAGCTGAGTTATGAGAAGTAAGAGAGGGAGAACATTTCAGATAATAGAATAGTGTGTGGGAAAGAGTTGAATATGGAAAGCTCATGAGGTTCATATACCAGAAAGAAGAGGGCATATTTTATTCTCAGTGCAATGGAAGTCAGTGAATTGTTTCAAAGGATGAACAAACATGAAAAGATCTTCACTGCACCATGGTTTCTCCAGGAGCTGCTGTGGCCAAATCCCAAAAGAAGAAGCACAAATCCAGAAATGAGGTGGACTGGCCAGATCAAAGCGGAATAGACGACTGTCACCTCCTCCATTCCAGACAGGGGACCTTGGTTTATACAGCCTAAGATCATTGATTTACCCTTTGCAACCCCTTTACACTGAACTCTCCTGCCTCGATGTCTTCTTCTCTATCAGTGTTGTTGAGTCACTTCTCCCTAAACTTGGTCTGTGAAAAATTGACTTTCTAGTTCCAAAATAGGACTTTGCATTTATACCTGAGCCCCAAGCAAATTCCAGGGCTAGAGAACCCTGGTAAGCATGGCTTTCCCTCTCCTTCACTCTGGTCACAAACCTGTAGCCTGCAGATCTGACCTCTCTAAATTGAGTCCCAAAGGTTAATGCCTCCTCTCTTACAGCTTGCCCATGAGGCATTGGAGCAGACCTCTTTTGACAAATTTTCCTAAGTGAAATATAAGTATAGTTGAAAATGAAGATACTACATATTTATAAAACATTCACATATAAAGATAGTCCTCACTTAATGTTGTGAATAGAGTCTTGGAAAATGCAACTTTAAGTGAAAGGAAGTATGACCATTCCAGATCCTTGAAAGATGTCATTTTATTCCATATTGGCCAGGATTTTTGTTTTTTATCATCAACATTATAATAAAACACTATTGAAAAAATAATGTTGAGGACCTGCTATGTCTACTTTTCTATCTACATAGATATATGCAACTACAGACAGACATATATATACCCTGTGTATACATTTATATACACCATATACGAATTGAATTTATATTTTCCTACTCTGTAAAAGGTAGAGAAAAACTGATTAAACCCCTACAGCACAGCCAGTGAAAGTCTAGAACACTATAAAAAAACCCACAACTTCCCAAGAGAGCGCTAGGCTCCTCCCACTTGCATTGAACATTTTAGTTTGGGGCACCTCACCCCTTAATTCTGCATCAACCCACACAACTCTTTTAAATTACCATCTGGCTAAACACAAATTCACAGAGTGAGAGTGTATAAAAATCCTTGGTAATAATGCTGGGATTTATAGTACAGCAATACAAACAGATCAAACCTGAGTTGGAATTGGTCAACCTACAAAAAATTACTAAAATTCTAAAGCTTGAAATCAGATTCCTGTCTTATCACTTGGCATAATTTCTTGTCTCAACCTATTTCTTTCCTGCTCCCTATTCGGAAACCAAATTATTGATTTCTTTCCCTTTTTTAATGACCTTGGTGCCTGAAGACCTCTACAATTTGGGCTTTATCTTCTTCCCGAGAGCCTTCTCCAGATCCCCTTTCTTTTTTGAGCAAAATGCTCAAACTATTAACATAATAAATATTTTCACCCTACTCCATATGATATGATTATATCACTTGATATGGTACATAATACATATTTTATATTGCAACATAACATGCTGGAGAGTTAATCATAATATATCCACAATAAACGATTAAGAGTTTCAAGTAAATACAATCTGTACATTAATAAAAATAATTGTGAAATGTGTATTTGACTACTAAGAGCTCCTATTGGATACAGAGATGTTCCAAGTTAAACTATGTTAACATTTTATAAACTAGAATGAAAAGAACACCAGATTCATGGAATGTAGATAAATATTAAGTGACCAAATAATATAGTGTAGAGTAAGCCTGGGATTCCCCAGGTTGGGGCTGCTGAGAGGGGGGAGCATGAGTTGCTTTCTTTCTTGCACAACTCCTTAGAGTCCTTATTATGTCCTAGTAGGGTTTATGTGTGTGTGTGTGAGATTTTAATTTATTTATCATTATTAAACTATCATTGTTGCACACTCTTTTAAAAAAAAGATTTATTTATTTTTATACAAGAGCTGGGGTACAGGTAAGAGGCGCTGGAGGGTGAGGGAATTCACCAGAGACAGAGCGGGGAGCAGAACAGGCAGACAGACCGAAAGCACTGCTGAGGGGAGCAGCATGCGGCAGCAGACAGCTTCACAGCATAACCTGCTGCACCACCGGGGAGGCCCACCATTGTTGCACATTCTTGACAATATTCTGGCAGCATAGGATTCCCCTCTCAGGTGTAGTCACCATAGAGCTGAGTCACCCATAGTCCTCCACCATAGTCCATTGTGTTCTCCACACCCCACCCTTCCATTCTCCCTCTGAAAGCTGCAAATCTATGGTCAGATTTCAAGGGTTGGTTTTAAAGTTTGTTTTTGACCCTTTCAGTGACAACATGCAGTATTTATCTTTCTCTTTCTGGCTTGTTTCAGTTAGCAAAATCCCTTCCAGCTCCATCCATGTTCCTACAAATGGCATGAGTTTATCTTTTTTGATTGCTGAGTAGTATTGTGTATATATACCATATCCTCCTGATTTATTCATCTGTTTGGGGGCACTTAGGTTGTGTCTGTATCTTGGCTATCATAAATAGTGCTGCAATAAACATAGGACTCTAGGTTTCCTTTTGAATTACTGTTTTTATATTTGGGAGGAGATACATAGGAGTGGAATTGCTGGGTCATAGGGCAGATGCATTTTCAGTTTTTGAGAAACTCCATACTCTTTTCCATAGGAGCTGGACCAGTCCACATTCCCACCAACAGTGTAAGAGGGTTCCTTTTCCTCCCCATGCCACATGAGGGTTCTTATAAATGTCCAAAATAGGATACCCAGTTTTTCAAGCATGCTTGATTGCAGAGCATGTTTTCCAAAAGTACCTTGCAGGCTCATATTCTGCAGAACACTCTTCAGAAAACAGAGTAGCTAGAGAATGGTCCAAATTGTCTCCAATTCCTAGTGCTCTGGGATTCTCAGATCTCACCTTTGGTAAATGATTCATCTAAACCTGTTAGTTAATCCTTCTTGGCAAGAACCCCCTTCATTTCCTTGTTTACCTTCAAGTCATCCTCTCTGGCCTCCTCCCATGAAATAGTATTCTGTGCAAACTCCAGTGATTTATGACTTCTGTATATCAGCCTATTTAAAACATGAAGTAGACCTAGTGAATAACTTTCTAAAGAAAATTGAATTGAATTGGGTAACTGGAGCTCCTTATGACCAGGAACAAAATTGCATTCAACTTTTCAGCCAGCTTAAGGTAAGCACTTAAAAACAGTTGTTAAATGAATCAATGGTAACTAGCACACAGTAGGTGCTTCATTAACTGCATCTCCTTTTATCCATTTCAAGACAGAATAAAAGATATCGCACCGTGTGAGTATGCACCTTGCAGCTCAGGGTTCAGTTCAGCTACAAATATTCATTCTTCTCACAGTCTCTAGTCTTATGAACCCCAAAACTATGAAGGACAACATTCACTACCACACACCTCTCTCTGATTTCTAAGAGGTTACATTGGCCTTTGACCTATTTATACTCAGTCCGAATTCTAGGTAAATGATTCAAGATAATCCTTCTCCATTTTATTTCCCACAAGCTCTTGGCCAATTAAGACTAGAAGTAGAGAACCAAACTGAGGAAGTAAAAATGTAACTTAAACAACTGAAGAAAACCACCCTAGTTTCTAAATGCACTAACTTTTCTTGAATTACAGTAAAAATAGGAGGTCAAGCACGTCTTGGAAACTGCTGCGTGTGCACATTTGTAATTTGGAGCCCTCCACCCCAAGATAGTCATGAAATACATTTCTTGGTAAAGTGCTTACGGGCAGCAGCATGAACGAGGGCCTCTAGGGCTGGTGCCTGGTACCTGCTAACAAGTCTTCAGCCAGGCATGGGAGTTTCTCACAAAGACAGTTCTTGGACAGAAAAATGTCTGGGTAGGGAATAGGGATATCTGCCCTGGCTGCTCGTTGTCTGGTCTTGGGACAGAAACTGGGATCACTATCACCTCCCCGTTTTGGTATCTAGGGAGGTCAGCATCCTTCCCACTGAGTCCTGAGCCACATCTTCCAATGATCCATCCTTATCTTTGACAAACTTTCCATAGCCATGTTCATGGGAAGTTGTACGAAGAAGGAAATATAAATATTTCCTGAGGACCTCAGGCATCCTTACTCCCCAGAGCTCCTAGAATGTTCCAGATACTGTGAACATCAATAAATTTAGAAAGATGAATAAGAAGGGGTGTGGGAAATGTTTTATAATGTATTGTGATAAAACTTCCAGGGAACGAATGAGTCTGGATTACCTTTACCTTGGTACTCAGAAGAACTAAACAAACACGGAAATACTTTAAGTGTGTTTGAACTATGAGTGTGCATTTTAGCCAGAATAGGCTGTATCAAAAAATGTTTTCTAAATCAAGATGGATTAATACAACAAACATTTACTTCTTGCTTATACAGAGTCCAATTTGGATGTGTCCAGCAGGCAACTCCCAGTAGCTCTACTTCCCACAGTGATGTTGTTTAATTGGTTACATTGTTTAATTGGTTCTACAGTTCCTTTGGACTTTAGAATCCTTCTTCTAGATTTTCAATGGATCCTCGTCATCTTCACATAAAAACACAGAGACAACATACACCACTCAAGAGGTTTTAAGTACTTTAATACTTTAGAAAACAATTGCATGTATTGAAAATTTTTTAAAAAGTGAGCACAAACTCAGAGAAACCACCATTAGTTTATCCCTCTTGTTAGTTAGAATTCCTTCACCCAAGAATTACTTGCAATATAGCCATCAGCGTCCCTCTGTCACCACTATTACGCAGCTTTCGTCATGGTCCACATTCATTGTGTGTCCACCAGTCGAAACTGGGAATAAGAGTGAGCAAGAGTGACACAGTCCCCTCCTTGTGGAATTCAGGGGCAGAAGAGTGTTTCACAGAGCCTGGCTCAGCATTTCAGGGCTTCTGGCTTCATGCTTTCATTGAGTCCAGGGAGCTGTATTCTCAGCAGCTCTCCAGGTAATGCAGACGCAGAGGGAAGCCTGAGAACTGTGCCAGCAGAACTTTGTGGAAGGAAACTGCCCAGAAAAGGCATGACAGGTATATGGAACCAGCCCGAGTCAGGACTCCAGGTCAGGAGGAGGCAATGGCCCTGCTGGTGAAACTACCAGACCATTTCGGACAACCCTGTGGTGTAACTAGTGGTGTGACCTGACTCAAGAGCAGATCAGTGAGCGAATGAAATGGAGAGGACTTTTCTTTCACTGAAAACAGCGTCTTTGCAGATAATGTGCTCTGGCCGGCATTTATGGCACCTTACAGCCTTTGCGTCATCTGATGGATACATGGTCAAGATCCTTGATGCAAACATGTTAAATCCAACTTCTATGAGTATCTACCTTCTTTGTGCCCTGGCAAATGTCAGGAGGGTTTAGAATCTTTAGCACAAGGATTCCCAGAGGAAGAAACAGATACTAAGGATTAGGGCCAACTTCCTACTGGAAGCTGTGTGCTCTCCTTGAAATGGGTGCCTGGAAGATTTGTTTTTCCTTCTCTTTGTGAAAGGTTGAGATCCAAATTAAATGTGCTGGGGAGGCTGAGATACAAGGCCATCTGAAGCAAGGTTTGAGGGAAAGGGAACTGTGCTTTTCACATTAGAGCAACACTGCTTAGCACAGGCACATGAGCCCAGGTGGGAATCACTTACAGGAATCATGTCATTATGTAAATTGAGTGAATACACTGTGTGGAGGATATATAATATGCAGATGGCAACATTCAGTTTGTAATCACCCTCCAACCCTTTAAAACTATGTGTTTCTAAAGATTGATTATAAATATTATTTCATAACATGCGGAAGCTGCAGAGGTGTGCCTGAACCACGATTAGCTAATAATGTTTATTATTTTAATGAGGGAGTGAATGAATGCTTGAGAAAATAAAATTAAAAGAATGGAAATTAGTTTTAATTTATTAAACTCAGAAATATTCACTAATTATCACAGCTCCAAACCTTTCCCCAGACTAGCCCATGATTTCTGTGTATGTGGGTATATATACATACATTTGTGTATATAAAACTAGTAAGAATTAGTACTTTTCACTCCCATCAGGCCAAACAGAAGAAAAACAGTGTTTTATGACTCTGGGGAAATAAATATAAAATGTCACAAGAGGATTTAATTGATAGATTGACAATGAGAGAAAAAGGGGAAAATTATGAAGTCTAAAATCAGAGTCTGGTGGCATTGGGTTTGGAGACCTGTGGCTCTGGTCACCCCCCATGCCCCTGCCACCCCAGTGGCTTTGAGTCCCTCATACACTTCAATGATTCACATTTACCATGATGTTCCCAGGCCCTCAAGAAGGTGTTGGGACTTACCTGTATGTTCAGATTTAAAAGACTGGGAGATACAGAATATAACTAACATCTACTCCATGGTTATTTTTCAAAGTTTTGGTATTTTATGAGTTTGGTATGTCCCATGCATACGTTTGGTGCAAATACTTTAGAAAGTTGTGTTGTGTATTTGAAATTTGAATTTAATTGGGTGTCCTGTATTTTATCTGGCAAACTTACCAATGACTCAAAAGGAACCCAGTGTTGCCTCTTAGAGTTAGTCCATTCTGGAATTGTTGCACTAGATAAAGTCTGGCTGATTCTATGAGTCAGCTCCACCGAGCTTTTCAGACAAAAAAAAAAAAAAAACTATAAACTTTAGGATAAAATAAACTCTTAGAATAATAACCTCCCTGTGAAAGTCTCAAGTCTAACTAGATCAAAGCTTGAGATAGGTCTGCAGGGGGTATGCAAATAGAGATGATGAGCTTGAGCTCTAGGGGAGTCAGTTTCACAGAATAGATTAACTCAATAAAGCCCCTTACAAAATCACCTCCACTGAACTGACTCCTTTGGTGAAGCCTTAAGCTTTTATTGAAGGAAGCCACAGAGAACATCAAGACACACTTTACTAAAACTGCCACTGCTGTTGTTGGGAACCCTGAACTCTGCTTCCCTTGCTCAGGCCTTACCTGCTGAGAAGTCTTATTTCATTCTCCTAAGCTCCTCCCTTTTCTAGAAGTTTAATTTTTGTCTGTAACTCTCTGTGCCATTCTCTCACTAGATTCTTCAAAGTAGAGAGAATGCATCTTTTATTGTTGTATTCCCAGGAGTATAACATTGGTAGGCCTACAGTAAGTGTATAATATGTGTTAGGATGGACGCATGCATGGATGGATGGATGGAAATTATGGCTGAAAATATTGTTTGTTTGGAGGGGGGGAAATAAAGTTCTATACTTGTACAAGAATATTCCTAGTCACTTTATTCATATTAGCCAAAAATTAAGGGAAAAGCCAATGTGACTACAATAAGAGTGGATAAACTGTGGACTATTAACCCAATGGGATTCTACTTAATGGTTAAAAAAAAAAAAAGAATTCAAAGGACTGATGCACACAATAGGGATAAACTTCAAGAGTATTATGCTGACTAATAGAAGATATACAAAAGGATACATTTTTGTGAAGAATTAAAAACAAAGAAAACTAACTAAGGTGAGGGAAGCATAGCAACCAAGTTTGTGTGGGAGTGGGGGTATGTGGAGATTGACTGGGAAGAGCCATGCAAGAGTGATCAGGGTGAGGATATGTTCTAGATTTTGAGAACAATTAGAATTGCACAGATGTACACATTTGTCAAAATTTGATGAAAATACATTTGAGATTTGTATGTTTCAATCTTAAATAAATTTGATCTCATAAGAAGAAGATATTAAACTCCAGTTATATGCAGAAATATTTAAGGAAAGTGTAATAATGTCTGGAGTTTGCTTTGAAATGCACCCAGAAAATAAAACGGATTCACGGCTGGTTGGGGGGACAAAGGGATGTAAGATAAAACAGGTTAAGAAAGATGATAATGATAGAATCTAGGTAATGAGTATACAGGTGGCTACTGCAAAATTCTGTCAATTGCTATATGTTCGATTTTTCAAAATAAAATTTTGAGATAAAAAGAAACTTCTGGGTCACATAATGGTCAGTGGGCCTCACACTACCAAGAGCTTTGTTTCTCTAAGGATATTTGAGAACCGTCAATCATTTCTGAGGCTTTCTGGGCAATCTACCCCTCAATACTGAAATCCCCAAATACCCCTTGGCCATGTTCTCTCCTGAGAACTCCGCCATTTATTTAAAAGCAGGAAGATTGCCGCACCCTCAGGGCCCCCCTTCTTTCACTTGCTTCCAGGACTTTGTGTGTAAGTGTCTGGCTGAGGGAGATTGTTCGGCATTGGTAAGAATTCTAAGCCACAATGAGATGCCACCTCACACCAGTGAGAATGGACCATATAAAAGAAAACTGGCAACAACAAATGTTAGTAAGGATGTGGAGTCCTCTTGCACTGCTGGTGGGAGTACAAACTGGTCCAGTCACCATGGAAAGCTGTGTGGAGCTTCCTCAAATTACTAAAAATGGATCTACCATATATCCCAGCAATTCCAGTCCTAGCAATCTACCCAAAGAACACAAAAACATTAATTCAAAAGGAAACCTGTACTCTTATGTTTATTGCAGGACTATTTACAATAGCCAAGATATGGAAAAAGCCCAAATACCCCAAAATAGATAAATGGATCAAAAAATTGTGGTATATATACACAACGGAATATTATTCAGCAATCAAAAAGACAGACACATGCCATTGTAGAACATTGTAGAACACGTAGCTGGCAGGGATTAAGCTAACCAAAATAAGTCCAAAGGAAAAAGATAAATATCAGATAGTTTCATTTATATGCAGAATCTAGAGAAACCAAGCAAAAGAAAAAGACAAAACTTGCAAGCTGACCACAGATCTGAGGCATACATCAGGGGAGAGGGAGGGAGAAGGGTCAGAAGAGAGAGGGAAGAGCACAGGGAATTTGGTGATGGTTCAAGGGTGAAATGATGGTGGGAGAACCCCAGGAACTACACCATAGGGGAGAAACCAACTACTGTGCAAAAATGAACAATGATGTAAGAAAATAAATAAATAATAATAATATAAAAAGAAGTCCATTAGAGACGCCTGGCTTCTGGGTTTGAGCATGGCTAAGCTGCTCCCTCCTGCAGGAATGACTGCCGGGAGATCACGCTCCCTGACAGGATTCTGCAGCTGCTGAAAACAAGGATTTACTTGGGTAAAATTTAGGCCCCAGAGCAACTTGAATGTCATGCTCACAATTAGAAGTGACATGTGACCCAGGATTAAAAAGCTGGCACCAGAGAAAGAAGTAAGTAAGCTGCTTCTTTGGAGTTCTCTGATATAAGAAAACTGCCTTTGTAGTTCTATCTGTGAAAAGTCCAGGAAGTTTCAGTTTGGTCATTAAAATAAAATAGGTGATGGTAAGGAATTTCTTTTATAAAGGAAAAACATCACAGGCTCCCTGGAAAGGGAGAAGAAGCTAAAGAGCTTGATCACATTCTGCTGGAAATGTCTATGACTCTTGTCAACTTGTGACTGCATGCGGGGAGGACAAGTCACAGGTGAACACTTGACCCTCCAACTGCAATGTCCCCCAGTCAAAGGCATTGCAGAATCAAGGAGCTACATTTGATGCTGGTTATTCCAACCACTTGTCAAGAGATCTGGGTCCTGTGGCCTTCTCCAGGGAGACAGACTGGAACTCTATCCACTGAGAGAAGGTGGGGTAATGTGTGTCTCACCACTGGAGATATTCAAATGACGCTGAAAAAAATCTGAGGGCTCACTAAAGACAGTTGAAGGACAGAGTGGGGCTGTGGGTTGAATTATGTCCCTCCCAAATCCATATATTGAACTACCACACTCCAATACTTCAGAATATTTGAAGGTGATTAAGATTATATGATGTCCTAAAGGTGGGATTCCTGTCCAATATGACTGGTGTCCTTATAAGAAGAGGGAGATACTCCAGGGCATGTGCCCAGAGAACCAGCCACATGAAGAGGCAGCAAGAGGACAGCCACCGGCAAGCCAGAGGAAGCCTACCCTGCCAGCACAGAAGCTTGCACCTCAAGAATTTGTAAGAAAATCATTGTAGTCATGTAAGTCATGCGGTCTTTACAACCTAAGCAAAGTAAATAATGCAACTGGGACTTGACTAGATGGTTTTCCAAGTTCCATCTTTGAATGTAAGCTGCATGGAGGAATCTTTGGCTTGTTCACAACAGTATTCTAAACAACTGCCATGGTCTTTGACAGAAGGCATTCAACAAATGTTGGATGAGTGTCTCCTAATTGAACTTCAACAGAACTAGATGTTACTAAAAGTTCACTGGTAAGCACACCTTTTAGCATTTTTTTTTTAATTTTCTTACCTCATTGTTTTTTGGTCTAGCCACTATGAAAAGCTGTGTGGAGTTTCCGCAGAACACTACACCCAGAAATTCTATGCCTAGGATTCTAGCCAAAGGATACAAAACACTAGTCAAAAGGAAACCTGCACACCTATGTTTATTGCAACACTATTTACAATACTCAAGATATGGAAACAACCTAAATGCCCCAAAACAGATGAATGGGATGAGAAGATGTGGCATATATACACAATGGGATACTACACAACGCCCTGATAGAGTTCTATTACACTGATTATAACATGACTTTTCTGGTTTGATTTTAGAAAATGTGGAAAATACAGACATTAAAAGAGAAAAGTCTCCTGAAATTCCAACCTTAAGATATAATAGTTGTGAAGACTTTCACTTATTTTACTCTTCTATTTTTTTAATATTTTAATTTTAGTTTTTTTAATTTCATATATTTCTTACATCATTTTTAGTTTTTGCACAATATATGCATTTTCATCTTGGTTATCGTACCCATACAATTCCCATCACCCTTGTTTTGATCCTATCTCCCCCCTATAGTGCGTCCCTGGTTTACAGTTGCAGCTGGTTGATTTTGCTTTTTTCTTTATTATAATTAGTCTTTTTCCTTGTCCCTTATTTAGGTTTTCTAGATTCCTGCTATGAGTGAGACCATCCGGTATTTTTCTTTCTTTCTGCCTTATTTCTCTGAGCATGATCCCTTCCAGCTCCATCCATGTTGCTGCAAACTGCATGAGTTTATCTTTTTTGATTGCTGAGTAATATTCCATTGTGTATATGTACCACATCTTCTTGATCCAGTCATCTATTTTTGTATTACAAAAACTAGCAACAACAAATGTTGGCGAGGATGTGGAGAAAAAGGAACTCTCCTGCACTGCTGGTGGGAGTGCAAACTGGTCCAACCACTATGGAGAGCCGTGTGGAGGTTCCTCAACCTGTTAGAGAATGGAGCTTCCATATGATCCAGCAATTCCACTCCTAGGTATTTACCCAAAGGACACAGAAACATTAATTCAAAAGGGCACCTGCACCCCTATGTTTATTGCAGCACTATTTACAATAGGTAAGCTATGGAAACAACTCATTTTAGTCTTTTAAAACAAATTCAAAATACAGTAATTTTTGTCTAACTTTTTCACAAGAGATTATATTTTCTTAGCATATCACATATTTTCTCAAATTGGCTCTTTAATATTTATGCATATGTTTCCATCATGAGAGTGCACTATTGTTTAAGCATCTAAAACTTGACTTACACATAACAGAAAAATAAATAAATCTACCTATCTCCAAAAATATCAAATTTTGAATTTGCATTTAGGGAAGCTAAATATTTTCTCGTGCTTTAATTGTTTCATTGAACATTTCCCTCTTCTTTAATGGTTGTCTGTTGTTTTGTGTTTAGAAAATCTTTCCCCATACCCAAATCAGCTAGTACTTCCATTTTCTTTAGATATTTCTAGTACAAAAACAATATACACACATGACACAAATTTTGAAAATGTATGAAAGCTGAAAGATTAAAAAGAAGTCATGTATAGGGGCCTCCCTGGTGGCACAAGGAGTTAAGACGCAACCTATGAAGCTATCTGCAGCCACTGCAGCACAAGTTCAATCCCCAGCCAAGGAGCTACCCACATGATGCAGCAGACCTCTCCTGACTCGCCTGCTGCGCTCCTCAATGGTGTATTTCAGTATATCTGCTTGTTCTGCTCCCAGCTCTGACTCTGGTGAATCCTCTCATCTCCCCCCCGCACCCTACACACACACACCTCTGGCCTGTACCCCAATATGCATAAATATATAAAAAAAAATTTTTAAAAAAAGAAGTCATGACCTTTTAGTGCTTTCCTTTCATCAATTTGCCATGTATATCTTTACATATTTGTTGTTGCATGTACCGGTAAAATTTTATATGCTCATTTTAGATTTATCTATATGAATATAAAACAAAAATCTGGGGGCCTCCCCGGTGGCGCAGCGGTTGAGCGCTGGGTTGCGAAGCTGCCCGCAGCCTCTGCAGCGCCGGTTCGATCCCCGGCTGCTCCCCAGCCACCGGAGGAGGGTCCCACATGGTGCGCAGACCTCTCCTGCCGCCCGCTGCTCCCCTCAGCAGCGTACTTGGGTCCTTCTGCCTGTTCTGCTCCCCACTCTGGCTCTGGTGAATTCTCTCACCCTCCCGCGCTTCTGACTGTACCCAGTGCATGTATAAACAAAACAAACAAACAAACAAACAAACAAACAAATAAATAAAGCATGCCTCTATTAAAAAAAAATAAAATAAAATAAAACAAAAATCTGATTATTTTATAAAACTTGGAAACTACATAGTATTCTTTGGAGAAAATAAAATCTACTAAAGCCCAATCCACTAGTCAGAGGCACTGTTAACATTAAGTATACAAGGGACCTCCCTGGTGGCTCAAAGGGTTAAGACACAACCTATGAAGCTGTCTACAGCCTCTGTAGCACGAGTTCTATGCCCCAGCCGGCCAGGGAGCAACCCACATGGCTCAGCAGACCTCTCCTGACTCGCCTGCTGCTCCCCCCAACAGTGTACTTCGGTCAATCTGCCTGTTCTGTTCCCCACTCTGCCTCTGGTGAATCCTCTCACCTCCCACACCTCTGGCCTGTACCCCAGCTCTTGTATGTATAAATAAATAAATATTTTTTAAAAAACTAAGTATACAATATTCCCTTCCAATTTTTGTTGTATATATTGCTAGATAATTGTAGATGTGTAATATATACAAAAGTATACTAATTGTAATCATTCTATCTAAAATTAATAAACATTCATGATAGAAAATCATGGATCCAAAAGCATGAAATCAAAACAAAGTTAAAATCACTATTAAGAGTATCATTCAAGAAGTATCACTACTAATAAATTTGCATTTTACTTTATATAGTGATATTCAATGTCTTATTTGAAAGATAACAAAAGAATATGCATTATGCACATAAAGTAACATTCATAGGTTTTCTATGTAAAACAATATAAATAAGCTTAATGAATGTATTAATCAAGTCATCTAATGTTTATTCTTCTTGCCTCTATTTTGAGTATCTCAACTTTGCCCTCCAAGTTATTCAAATTTCTACAGAGCAATTCTACCCACTACTCCCTCAATGATGCTTGTAATTACCTTTTTACATATTATCTTTCTATGTCAACCAGCTCCTCACCACTTTTTTCTCCACTTACTTTTATCTTATGGTTCTCTATTAACCATTCAATGTCCATGCTGTCTTTGATGGTTTGATTTTTGTAATTGTTTCTTGATTAGATGTCTCATTTTTTTTATAATGGTAGTTCACATTCAATTTTAAGAAATTATACAGGCAGATACAATGTACCTTTTCCAAAGTCCCCCAACATTAATATCTTGGAAAACTGTAGTACTATACCACAGCCAGGACACTGACATTGGCACAGTTAAAAAACAGGACAGCTCTAGGTCCTTCTTTTTCCCATACTCACGCCCACCTTGTCATCCTCTATCCCATTAATCTCGCCTGTATTTCTAGAATTTTATCATTATGAAACATGATTATATAAATGGAATATATAAATGGAATCATCCATCATGTAACCTTTAGGGATTGGCTATTTTTACTCAGCATAATTTCCTGGAGAGTTGACCAAGTTGTTTTGTGGTTTGGTTTTGTTTGCATTTTGACACATTTACATAAATTATATATTATACAAAATTATGGAAGATAGATTTTAAGGTGGTTTATATAGCCACTACCTCTTGGTAGTCATACATTTGTGTAATCCTCTCCCCGTGACTGTGAGTAGGGAGTATGAGTGATCTATAACTTGCTTCTAACCCATTTAGTGTGGCAAAGGTGATGTGATGCATGTGCTTACATTTGTGTGATTACATAAGAGTGTACTACCACCTTATTAGAGACTTTTTGTCCTTTGAGAGTTTTGAAGAGGCAGTCTGCCATTAAGAGGCTGTGTTAGAAAATCACACTTGGCCAAGAACAGAGGGTGGCCTCTAGAAGCTAACAATGACTTCTTATAAGAAACTAAGGTCCACTATCCTTCCCTCATAGGGAAATGAATCCTTTTAGTAGGTTGAAAGAACTTGAAAATAGTTTCTTACATAGTGGAGACTCTGATGAGATCATATTCCTGATGCAGAGAGACACAAATATTAAAAAAAAAACTAGCAATATGAATTCAGCAGCACAATAAAAGGACCATGTATTATGATCAACTCAACAGCAATAATAATAATCTAATTAAAAAGTAGTGAGAGGACATTTTTCCAATGAATGTATACAAATGACTATAGGTTTACAAAAAGGTACTCAGTGTCACTAATAATCAGGAAAAATGCAAATCAGAATCACAACGAGATATCAGTTTGTGATCATAAGGATGGTTATTATCAAAAATATAAGCAATAACAAATGTCGGCAGTGTTGTTGAAGATGTGGAGAGAAGGGGCATGCATGTACTGCAGGTGGAAATGTACAGACACTATGGAAAAGCAGTATGGAGTTTGCTCGAAAGTTAAAAATAGAACTACCTTATGGTCTAGCAATACCACTTCTGGGTATGTATCCAAAGGAAATTAAATCAGTGTCTTGAAGAGATATCTACATTCTCATGTTCATTGCAGCTTTATTCACAATGGCCAAGATGTGGAAACAACATAAGGGTTCATTTGTCCATTGATGGGCATATGGATTAAGAAAATGTTTACACACACACACACACACACACACACGTCTGTGTGTATATATGTAAACATTTTCATATATATAATATTCAGTCATATAAAAAATCCTGCTATTTATGACAACATGAATGAACAGGGAGGATATTGTGCTAACTAAAATAAGCTAGATGCAAAAAGACAAATATGTATGATCGCTCTTATTTGTACAATCTGAAAAATCTGAATTCATAGAAAAAGAAAGCAGGGGTTGGGGAAAGTGGGAAGATGTTAGTCAAGTGGTAAAAACTTCCAATTATAAGAAAACACATTCTGAGTATCGAATGTAGCCAGATATAGCAAGATAACTATAGTTAAAAAAATTACATTAGATACTGGAAACTTGCAGAGTTGATCTTAAATGTTCTCAACACACATGCATAAAGTAACAAGATGAAGTGATGGATGTGTTAATTAGTTTGATTGCAATAATCATTTCACAATGTACATGTGTATCAAATCATCGCATTGTACACCTTACACATATACAAATTTGGTTAATTATGCCTAATAAATCTGGAAAATAATGCCATTTATACCAGACACATTCCTTTGATATCTGGTATAAGGTTATATTCTGTGTGCATAAGAAAATAAGCTTTACTAGACATATTTTGACACAGCTACACAAATCTGGAGGATGGCGCGGAGTGCTATACTCAGCCTATTGTTTTACACAGCCTATCACAGACTTTTTAACTTATTCTAGAAAAAGGGACCCAAAGTTTTGCCACCAGCTTATAGAGGGTAAAACAGGCGAGGCATGGCTTCCATAAGTGGAAGGCATTTCAGAGACCATTTCCTTTCCTCTTGACCTATTGGTTCATTTCTTCTATACTTTTTCAAAAATCTATCTTCTTCATGACCATGCTGAATTCTCTGATGACAGGTTAATGCTGCCAAGCTGGCAACTTGAAATGGAGTAATTTTAAAACCTGCATCCTAATAATGGGAGTCGCTCACTTTTCAGCCTATAACTAATTCAAAAGCAATTGAAATCTCCCAAAGAAAGCACACTGTAGTGGGAAGCAATCCCCCAGGCCCCAGAGTGAGGCCGGGAGACAGGCTGGGTCCATCAGGCAGGCAGGCAGGCAGACTCCTGGAAGAGAGAGAGCCCAAAATAGAAGGGGATAGAGTTGATGATCCCATGGTCAGGTTACTTGGTCAACTCCCTTAATAGTCCACGTTCCCACAAAACAAGCTAACCCTGAAGCACTACATCGATTGTCAGCTGGGCTTATACATCTGTGCATACGTTGGTCTATCAACATATAGAATATCGTTGAGTGCAGGGCATCTGTTATGAGGACGCGAAAGAATACAACTGCTCTTGATGGTTTTGAGCATGGGCAATAACGTCTTTCAACATTTCCTGAGCGACCTCAGTGTGTGTGATACACTGAGATTGTGTGAAGATGTGCACACCGGGGCCTCCCTGTCATTTGATGAGACCTACTTTGCCTTCACAGCATTATGAAGCTATCTGCAGCTACTGCAGCATGAGTTTGATCCCCAGGAAGGGAGTTCACATGGTGCAGCAGACCTCTCCTGTCTCACCTGCTGCTCCCCTTAGCAGTATATTTCAGTCAGTCTGCCTGTTCTGTTCCCCACTCTGTCTCTGGTGAATCCTCTCACCCCACACACACACCCCCCCCCAACCTCTGGCCAGCTCTTGTATGCATAAATAAATAAATCTTTAAAAAAAAAAAAGACACAGAAAATAACAATCACATCTAAACTTAAGTGTCATTGACAAAATATATTAAAGGAATGGGGGATATTAACTGTATCAGAATAAATAAGTGATAATTTACAGAAAAAAGAGATGTTCTTTGAATGAGATATTCCCCAGAAGCTATGAAAGGTGATGAAATATCAACTGATTTGGGGATTTTGCTTCTTTGCAGCTCTTCAGACCATCCCTATGGCTGGTTTACTGCTCCAAAGAAAAGGAAAGCAGTTTTCACTGCTCAGCTGCAAGTTTCAACAGACATATAAGTCCCCAATAAAGAGGTTTTTGAAAGAGAGAAAACAATTTTCTTAAACCTTCCTAAACTAAATGTTTATGTATCAGGAAGTAAGTAGTCATGGAGGGATTGAGCATGTAGTCAGACTTAGACAGGCATGAAAATGGTGGAAGGGGAGTATCTCCACACTGGAAGGGTGAGTTAAGCCATCCCCAGACTAGAGAAGGGCAAAAGAAAATAAAAGGCAAAAGATTAAAACCTAGAACCTTCCTTCTTGTTCCTTGGAGGAGAGAGAAACACCAGTGAGCAGAAGTGGAAACCCCCAGACCAGAATGCCAGGCTTCACTGATACCATGAGGATACATAACTCCCCACTGCATCCACATGCTCTCTTAGCAAAGAGGTGCGACAGAGACTGGCTGTGAGGAGATACAAGGAATGACCGAGTTGTCAACCAAAAATAAAAAGAGAGAGACACTGACCAGGTTTTAAAAGTTCAATACATCTTTAATTGGCAAGATTTTCACCAAAAGAGGTCTTGGTGCTTTGAAACAAAGAGAGGTAAATAATAGAAAGTAAAGATAACTGTATTCATTTAAACACAACACATGAGTAACTCAAAATCCAGTATAGGTCATTAGAAATACTGATGTATCAGGGACCTCTTTAATGGCATTATGGCCAGGGAATCTTAAAGTACATGGATACCAAACCCATCAAAACACTCTTCTCTTTAAGTTTACTAAAGAATAGCAGTGCTCAGGATCCTACAGTAGATGGGGAAACATTTTTTGTGCTGAGACTTTACCTCAATCCATGAAACAGAAGATTGGATTAGCCTGTGCTGGATCAGGTGAAGAATACTTCTTAGAGTGATTAGTTCCCACTAGTTTCATACCTAACCACGTCACTGGGACACAAGAAAATGTGACCCTTGCACCTGAAAATTCCCAAGAGAACATGCATCCGTCCCCAGGGCTCAGTGCTGGACAGAGGCGGTGAGCCTGTCTGAAGCCACATAAGAGCCTGACTGTGAAAACACATGTGAAAAGAGCAGACAGTCCTTAACCCAAACTCTAGCTGCAGCAAAGAATGAGGAAGCCAATCCCACTCTCTAACTCACTTAAAACTCAAAGGCTGCATGCACCACTATTTTCAAAGGCAGCGCAACAATTCATGACCCACTCATTTGCAATATGACTGTGAAGTCCTGCCCTTCTAGAGCTGGCCTTGACATCCCCTACAGTCAGGCTGGCCTCGTGATAGCTTTGATGGGTAGAACATTAGTGGAATCATAATGGAGGTGATCCACAGCTCAGCCTCAATAGACTGCATTTTCTAGCTCTGCGTCCTGCCCATAGACCACCAGGCCCTCCCACCCGAGGTCAAGTCCATGTGAAGGCAAAGCAGGTCTCATCAAATGGCAATCAATACTTACGTATCAGACTTAAGAATTAGGCTGTTTTCAATCTTCCAGGCCAGCTACCCCTCCAGCTGGAGACAGCCACTTGTGTGAGGCCAGTTAATACCAGCAGAGGGACTTCCCAGCCAACCCACACAATTACTATAAAAAAAAGTTTTGCTGATTTTAAGTCACTAAGTTTTTAAGCAGTTCGTTATACAGGAATAAAACAACTACATAATTATGTATACAGATAGAGAACAGATGATTAGATAGATAGATAGATAGATAGATAGATAGATAGATAGATAGATACTAGTAAATTTGGCTTATTCTCATATTTAAGCTATGTAATCAGCATCCTGGACTCTGGAGAGGGCTAACGTATGCCCAGGTAGAGGAAGGAAGGGTGGAATGATAAAACAAAACAGCAACCACCACCTGGGAGATCAAGTAGGGACAGTTTCAGGATTCACTAACATGTCAATCAACTAGGTTTTGCAGTAGCTCAACCTTCCCTTTCTCTTTGCTTATTGGGGAGGTCACTGGCCTGAGAGTCAGGGACTGAGTTCAACTGTGAATTTGACCTTTTGCTGCATCACTGAAGCTCCTGTGCCCAGTGTCATCACCAGCACAATGTCCTCAACCACTCCACCTGCTTCACAGTAAGGGTGGCCGCTAAGCTCCAATGAGAAAAAATACTGTGAAAGGCCGAAGCATGACGCAAACATGAGACACTGCTATAAATTAGATCCAATGCTATTAATTAGATCCATGGCCACATATTGAATCCACAGCCCCCTCAAGTTATTTGATGAGATAAAAGGAAAGATTTTATGGCTGGAAGTTGTCAGTACCATCATCTCACAAATACCTGCCTTTACAAAAAGGGCGTGTCCAGCATTGGAACCCAAAGTGCAAAAAGCAAGGTGTTCCAGAAGGATCTCTCAGTCGCAGAAAAGAGAAAAATGCATAGAAACATGAGTCATCTGAGCCTCCTGGCCTCAATTCCAGATCTACAAAATTGAAAACGTAAAGCACTATTTACAGAACTCTTGACATGCTCTGGGGATGGAAAATGAATAGAATTAGTCATCACTCATCACCTGCCATGTGCCAGATACTCTATGAGAATATTTTCTGTGTGTACTCTTTATTATTCCTTTCAACTACCTTGTGAGATTACAGAAAAGGAAACTGATTTGCAAAGAGATAAGCAATATTATAAGGTGAAAAGGAGAAAGATGGAGAGCTTAGTAAACTTTCTATGGATGACAGAATATAATTGGTTTCAAAGGACCGGTAAAAACTTAAGTGGAGACATAGGCAATACTCATGCTAGAGAAAAACCAAGTATGAGATACAATGTGACAAAACAGGATACTTCTGGAGCAGTTTGACTAGAGCATAGTCTTGGAATGTCAGTAGAGGGAGAGGAGATTAGAACAGGACTGAGGACTCTCCACTGGTCAGGGGTCCACCAGAGAAGCAGAAGCAGTAGGACACATATGGATTTGTTCCAGGGAAATGCCCACATGATTGTGGAAGCTGATTAAGCAGCCTCTGTTAAAGCTGTTGGTTTTGCATTTGATGCTGAGATTCAAAGCCCACCTGGCAGGCAGTCAGAGGGAAGATCAAGAGCAGATTCAGTAATAAAAAGACAAATAAGCCAATTTAAAAATGGATAAAATATCTGCAGACACTGCTCCAATCAAAATATATAAATGGTACATCATGTGATGCTTAACACTGGTAGATATTAGAGGATGCAAATGTCAACCACAAATAGATATTACTTCACACCCTCTAGGATCGCTATAATCAAAGACAGATAATAATAATAGCATGGGGATAAGGATGTGGAGAAATTGGAATCTGCTTACCTTGCTAGTGGGAATGTAAAATGGGACAGCACATAGGATTTTGACAGGCCCTCAGTAATGATGACCTTTCTGATCCAGTGATTTCACTCCTAGGTGTATACCAAAGAGAAACAGAGATAGATGTCCACACACACATCCATACATGGATGTTCACAGCAGCATAATCCATAATAGCAAAAAAAAAAAAAGAGCAGTGCAAATAAAAAGATAAACAAAATGTAGTATATCCAGCAATGACATTATTGAACAATAAAACGGCATGAAGTACTGCTATGGCATGGATGAAGCTTAAAAACATTGAGTTAAAGGAGAAGTCAGACAGAAAAGGTCATACATTGTATTATTTAATTTATGTGGATTATCCAGAATATGCAAATCCATAGGAATAGAAAATAGATTAGTAGTTGCCTAACTGGGGTGAGAGACAGGAGTGTAAGAGTAGGAAGTGACCGATAGTAGGCCCGGGGTTACTTTTGGGGATAATGAAATGTTCTACCATTGATTACAGTAGCAGACCTCTGTGAATATACTATAAACCGATAAATGTTTAAGTATGTGAAATGCATGGCATATGAATTATATCTCAATAAAGCTGGTATGTTGTTTTTTTTTTTTTTAAGAGTGGGCGTGAGCTATACCACAAGAAGATACACTGAAACCATTGTCCATTCTTGTTGCTTCTGACCTTCCTTGGTGATAAGCAGAGGCTGAGTCTCTTCATCATGGAACTAAATACACAAGTTTGGCACAGGAGCCAGAGTTTAGAATGGATCCAGGGAAAGTAGAGGAATTCAGCCCCAGACACTGTTTAACAAGATGAGTCAGCAGATCACCAGAAATACAAAACACCAGTGTGTTACAAAATGGCAGCCAGTTTGCAAATCTCACAAGTATTTCCCAGTGACTCAGCCTCATTGGGCATATAAAGGAATTCTGGAAACTGTAGTTCAGCCTAGACAAATTGAAATACTACAAAGCCATCACAAATTCTACTTTTGAAAGCTTGGAAGGTAAGAGACATTCTTCAATGCAGTAGGTAGCAACTGAGCTGTTAAGCATAGGGAAGCAAAATATTCTAAATTGAGCTTGGGGAAAATAATCTGGCAGCACAAGTAAAAGGAGCTCAAGCTAGTAGAGGAAGGTAGATCAAAGAGGTGGCTATTGCCAATTCCAAAGCTCATAAATACAGAGTGGGCAGATAAGGTAAGCAAGGTAGAGTGTGCGTCCCAAAAGGAAAGTAAAATATGTTCCACAAGTTGGTTTTGTTGGTGTTGCCCATTAACCATGCTTTCCCTTTGTGGGGTTTTTTTAAGACCATAATGAGAAATCCAGATCCAGCTTCTGATAGCAATCACAGCAGCAACTTTGAAGATGTTTCAGTGAAAACGCAAATTGCAAAAGGGACGGTTGCGTAAGCGTCTTAAAGAAAATGTGAAAATGTGGACATATTGGCAGAAACCAGCGTGTAGCTGGGCTGACATTGTTTCATTCTGGAGACACGCTGTGGATCTGTTGGAGAAGCTGATGAGCTTGCAAAGGCAAAGGACCCTGGAAAATCATCAAGGTCCATGGGCTTCCTCTGTGGGCTGCTCATCCCCGCAGAGATACAGCTCACCCACTGGCCAGGAAAGCCTGGAGTCTTGTTTTCCTCAAGGGGAAGTCGCATTGCTGAGGAAATCATCCCTCCCAGGAAACTCCTGATGGGAATTCCCTCCATTTCTCTAGAAATGATATCTTAATTGATTTTTAATCATTTTCATTTTTCAAAGTTAATTACCCTCTGAAGTTACCATCATGGCCAAATCACTCTGGCTGCCTGTGTGTGGGTATGTGTGTGCAAGTGTGTGTGTGTGTGTGTGTGTGTGTGTGTGTGTGTGGTTTGTGGACATACAGAACTGTGCTCATCTGTGATTGTCCTTCTTGGTCTAAGATAATTGCATAATCCTGACACTTCATGTGTGCATAGAGCCAAGAACAACTTTTCAGCATAGAAAAAAAACCAACAAAGAACCTGGGAAATGTCTTCGTGCTTGTGTCTAGGATAGTATTTCCCACATTTTCTCTTTGTGACATATTTGGTGTCTCGGTGATATTTTCATGGCAAGCGTAGGCCAAAAGAATAACCTATTTCCTTTATTAAGTATTAGAGCCAAACAACTTCATAAGTATCTGTGTCTCAACAACTTAGCAGTTGAAGAAAATAATGTACATATATTAAAGGAGGTCCCCAAGCCCATCTGTTATCTGCACTCTCCAGCACCCCATCTTTGTCCTGACAAGCTTCCCTCCTTCACATGTCTCCTCAGATCTTTCCCTGAATAGAATTCTGTCCTCCAGACACACTCAAGTATTACCCTGCCTGCTTGTCATGCCTTCTCTCCTCTCTGCAGTGAGAATTACTCACACCTTCCTCAATGCTTCCAGAGGCCTCTGTCTGTGCCCTTAACACACAGTGTCGCAGTTACTCATCGGCGATAGACTGCGTACCTTAAACTGAAGGAACATGTTTAATTCATGGGTCTCTCCTTAGCTCCTAACAGGGTCTGCCACCTTGTAGGTGCTTAATACATGTTTATTCATTGAATGAATGATTGATGCCACCAAACTTCCCAGACAACTTTTAAGTGATAGCGTGTGAGAATTGTAGGTGTGAGCCCACAGAGAAATGCACAGCCATGTACACATACGAAGTCTACATACCTGCTTGTATTTGTAAGATACATATTCATGTGACATAAACATCTGATCCGCCTACATCCCAGCTGCCTGCTCATAGGTTCTGAGTCCTCTTCGAAGCTGGAGAGAACACAAAGAATGAATGATTTGCTAAAGATGACACGCTAGTATGTGGAAGAATTCAGATTCAAACCCAAGCAAATTAGATCCATGTTCTTATCTGACAGGTTTTCCTGCCTCTCATTCTTCTCAGTAAAAGCTCATTCATGGGACTACCAGGAAGTCTTCCCCCAAATCAGTGAAGTGACCTATTTGTTCTTGCCTCTGTGGCCCAATCCTCTCTCCGATGCTCATCATCATGAATTTAATCCATTCTTCAAGCAGGTGGATAGCACCTTCTCCATAGCAGGCAATAGGGCAGCTCTGACTAGGGCATGTGGCTCTGCTGTGGTTGAGAAGGGAAGACAGAGGCATGGAGGAATATATTGACAAGAGGACAATACACAAGGGATACAAGGAACCTGGAATAGGGTGGAGCAATCATACTGTTAAGAAGTCACAAGAAGCCCCAGTGGAGGACACTGGGCTCCCAGAAAGCAGGGTTCCTGGTCAAACCAATCATGTTAAATTCACTCCAAATTAACAAGCCAAATTCTGAATGATGTCTGTGCATTCAAGGCAGAACAACATTGCCCCACTCAACACTGCCCCACTCAACACTGCCCCACTCAACACCACCCAACTCAATACCACCCCACTCAACACTGCCCCACTCAAACTTGCCAAAGCCTGTGCCCAATTCTGCCCCTCAGTTTCCTCCTCTGCAGGTGCACCATGGAACAGGTTCAACTAGATAGGCTATCTTTATCTCCAAAACCTCAACCCATCCTCTGTTGCACTCCAAATATGTGATAAAATATTCATAATGATTCTCCAAAAATAAGGAGAAAGCATAGGCTTTAAAGTAGACACAGTTATTTTAATTTCTGGCAAAAAAACAAACCCTAAACACCAAAGGGAAGAGGCCAATGGCCACAAAACCCACAGGGACTTAATCTTTCATCCCTGACCCTTCCCTCTCCCCCAGGAATGCTCCCATCATTCCCTGCTTCTCCTCATACTCTGAACTGACCCTTCTGATAAGGAAGCCTTAACTCACTGCTCTGACCCTGCCCGTGGAGTTGTGTAAGATCCTATATGTCTGTGTTGCCTTATTTCAACTTCTCAACAGCACTTTCGTGAGGGAGAAAAGAGACTCAGAGAAGTTAAGTCATACATGTAAGGTCACAGAGCAGAAAAGCCAGTTGTGAATCTAGATGTAAATCGAATGTTCCTTCTACTCCACACATAGGTGGCTCTGATGTTAGGTGATGAGTAGAGGAGGCCAAATAAGAGATGAGTCATAATGAGATATGTTCTTAACAAAAGCTCAGGGCACCCAGGTTGTCTTACCTCAGAGCTTTTACAGTGTATTCATGCCCTGATTGGAAAAAAAAAAAAAGGCATGTCAATTCTTCAAATGTTACCTTATTTAAAACGATGGGAACTTGTAGTATTTGTATTATTCCCTTTCCAGGTCTGTTTGCTGCTACCCACAGGTCCATCTTGTCTTCTTCCTTCTTTCAAATTTGCTCAAGAAGGTGCCTCCAGTATTCATTAGCACTAAGAAGGGCAGCTCCTAGTCCCTTCGAGCCCGGGGTAAGATATAGCCAGCAATACACTTACATCCCACCATTTATTAAATCAGCCTTTCAGAGGCAAGGACAGTGGGCATTTGTCCAGGGTTTCTGTGAAGCAGACACCAAGGCAAGATTAGATGTGGAAGCAGCTGATTGGGTGAAACACTTATAAAGAATAAATAGTGAGAGACAGTGGGAATAGATTGGCCAGAAATTTCAAATTGTGAAACAGGTCCCCAAGAAATCCAGGCAGAAAGACTCTAAGTAAGTAAATAAGCAAATAAATAAATAAATAATAACAACCAGTCAGGCTCAGCTGAAGCTCTCCCCATCTCTTCCCCAACTGCGAACACTCATTTCACCATTTTGTTAGTTTAAAGCATGAGGTTGACACAATTACTGAATTTAGGCAAGATCCTGAAGGGACCCCTAGGGTCTTTTTAACCAATCAGAAATCATTTGTCCTAATGAGCCCCACTCACCCCCCTTCTGACCTTGGTGCTCAATTAATTTTACACAAGTGCTGGGTTCCTCTGACCCCTGCTATTGAAGAAGTTCCTATTAACAAGGTAATTGTCTCCCTCAGCAGGGACCTGAGGACAGGCTGTGAGGACCCTCTAAGCTGGCTCTGAGGACAGGAAAACTGGGTTTTCTGAAGCAATGGGGAAGAAATGGGAAGCGAGTCCCACTCGCGCCAGAGTGGCCTCATTGACTCAAAATTGCCCTGCTGTCACTAGATTTATTTTTTTAAGGGAAACAAGGATCTGCCTCAGACTTCACCCCTTCTCAGCCTCCTTCACTCACTGAGTCCTCTTCAGTGTCTGGTGCTTTGTAGCAGTTTAGCCAAAGAGAGAGAAAGCAAGAGGTAGAAAATATTTCAGAGTCAAGAAAGGACTTCTAGGACCAGAAAGGAGAAGGCTGGGAGTTTCTGTTTAATGGGGAAATGTTCTGGTTTTCTTGCTATATTCAAGAGGTGGAGAATTCCAGTAGAGCTAACCGTTAGCATAGCCAGCCACACTTAGGGTGGAGGCAAACTCAGTCCTTCCTATTAATTGATTTTTCCTCATTGAAAAGCCATTGTAATGAGTAGTTTGTATATAAATATGACAGGCATGTTGGGTGACCTTGCAGTGGCTTTGTTCATGACCCTGTCTTCAAGAGCATGGCGCTGTTTTTGAATAAAACCTCGAGCTTAGCTTGTGCATGTGTCTGGGACCATGGTGCACGCCTTAGAAAAGTGCTGATTCTGAAGTTTGTTTTTTTTCTCTTTGTGTTGCAACTTGGGCTTCTTTGATATTTGCCTCTTTGAATATTACTTAAATAATTCAAGCAGCTATTTTTGGCCTACTTTGCGTATGGAAAGTTTAATTTCCATCATTGAATTAGAAAATTATTTCATGGCACTTTATTAAATAGGGAGAAAGTTAGAAAATTAGAAGAGAGAGAAGGACAGAGGAAGGAAAGGAGGGAGAGAAGGAGGGAATGAGAGAAAGAGGGAGGAAGAGAGACACTGGATGCTTCTAGCAAAATTGTGGATGCCCCAAAATCCAGGTGGACACAAAGCGCCACTGTGATGCTCCACGGCCCCCATGTCCTGACTTCCCACTAACTTCAAAGGAAATTGAAGAGGAAGAAAGCACAGGCCTGCGGGAAAGCCCCCCAGGCCCTTGCTGCCTGGTAAGCAGCAGGTTGCATTGTCCACGTGGTCTGTTTCTAGCAGAGGACTGATGAGACGGTCTGTCCTCCTTCGCGAGCAGTCCCCAGGGTCAGTTCCGTCAGTGAGGAAGGAGCATGGCTGTGACCACTGGCCACTTTTGAGGTTCACTCATCCATCTGTGGACTCCTGGGCAAGTCACTTCATCATCCTGAGTCTATGTTTCCTATTTACATGATAGAATCAAGCTGACCTTCCAGGGCTGTTTTTGAGATCAAAAGCAAAGTCTGAAAGTACCCAGCACATAATAGATGTTTAATAAATGACATTTATTATCACTGTGGTTCTCATGGATGACCAGGGTTCCCTCAATGAGAATCACAAAGTTCTTCTCCTTCAACTTCATTGTTTATAAAATTCAGGCCTTTATACACTCAACATATCAGCCCAGGTTCTGCTGGCTGCCAGGAAGGAACCCACATCACGTGACTCCAATGTCACTAGCAAGACTGGTCTTCAAGTGGGGGTGGTCTCTCCCCACTGGTCCACCCCTCCCTTATTAGTTTTCAAAAGTGTGTCCTCACCATTCAGCTTTCCCACAGCCTTGTTACTTACACCCCCTGTGGGCAATGATTCGAGAGCACCATGAAGTCATCACCCAGGATTTTACTGGAAGACACTTAGGAGAAGCAAAGACACTTAGGAGAGGCTGCTGTGTCCTGCATACCCTTTCTCATCTCCCATAACAGAGCCCGGAAACTCACCCTAACTTTCCTAATTGAGGAGGGGGTACCTGCCCTTTCAGACAGGAGAGGTCTTTATTCTCACTCTCTGTTCTCAGGTCCTGCTACCTGTGTCTCCTGGACCACTCACCCAGAAGTTCTCAGTTGCTCTTCCCAAATGGAATTCTGGGTACCCTGTCTTTTTAGGGTATATTATCCTAAACAAGAGCATTAAACTCCCCATTCTTATTCTTGCATTCATTCAACAACCAGTTCTTGAGGTCTACATTTAAAAATAAAGGCAGGCACAGCTCTAGGCTCTAAAGGAATCAGTGATGAAAGGGAGGTGAACGATGCCACATTTCAGCTCATGGAGAGGCAGACATGAATCAAGTCAGGAGCACCACAACTGTGCTCCTGTGCTGTGATAAAATGCACTACCATTAAAAGAAATTATAAGGGAGCAGACTTGGTCCAGGATCTCAGGAAAGGCTTATCTAAGGCAGTGATCATCACTCTTCAACCAGAAAGATGAGGAACCAGATGCAGTGAAGCAGGGCAGAGGTGGGAGATTATTCCAGCTAAAAAAAGCATCTATTCAACACCAAAGGTGAGAAACAGCCATTCAGAGACTGACGGCATGAGGTTTTATGGTGTATACAGGGAGTTCCCCCGGAAATGAAGGCAAGACTCAAGAGACAGGCAGGGAGCACCCACCCCATGGAAGACTTTGTGGGGCCTCTGGAGGATTTTGGTCTTCTGCACAACAGTCCAAGAACCTCGAGGTGATGGAAGCCATCGAAGGACAATGTAATCACATTTGCACTTTCAGAAAGCTCTTATGGGGTCCTTTGCCAACTGGACATCAACTACATGTACAGACTAGATGGCGGCTCTGAGACAGGAAACCAGGAGAAAAAAAACCCCAAGCAAGGGCCTATCATTGGCCGTCTGTGCTCTCTGCTGCCTGCTTTGTCCTTCAGTGCCCCATGACTTCATCGCCTTTCTTCTATTGGCTTCTGGTGCCAAGCAGCTCTTAGAATACCCAGCTTCTCTCTGGCTACAGGGCAAGAAAATCACCCTCCTTGATACAAACATCCTCCTCTTCTCACGAAGGGATCAAACCAGCAAGCTTCAGCCTCATGAAAGGTCAAGCTCATCGATGAGTTAATCCCCATCAGCAACTTTTATCATTTTTGATCATAATCTTCCCTGTGTTTTTTGGCAATAAAACAGCATGCAAATGACTAAACGATAAGGTACATAAAAAGACACCTCTCCTTGCACTGTTCTGTTTCAACCTGCTTCACAGTAGTTGCTCAATTAATAGGAGGATTGTGGGTACTTGGGTGGTGCGTGTGCTTGTGGTGAGGTAACATGCATCTGGAGAGGTGTGAAGCCATGCCCGTGAATCATAAAATGCTGTAAACCAACATAACCACAATAAAAAACACAATTAAAAAAATTTTCAAATATTTGTTATATAAATGAACCTTTAATTTATAAGAAGAAATAAAATGAAAAAAAAATCACTCATCATCCAAGCATTCTAAAATAACTTTGTATTTGTTACAGAAAGTCTTTTTTCTTATATATACAGGCATGAATACTGAATTGACTTTTCAGTATGTCATCCTAGTTTATACATGATTTAGGCATTTTTCTATTATTTTTATTATAAATAAATAAGTCAAACTGTTAGCCACTTGAATCTTCCTAATATGCATACTGATAGACATGATATGTATATATGTATATGCATATGATATACATTTGCATATTTAAATGTGTGTAAGGATATTTGTATGTGGACAGGTATATGAATAAATGTAAAATTATTCATATATGCATGTGTGTAAATGATCCGTATATGCATATAGATAGGTTATCCCACAATTTAACTGCAACTTTTTGTTCACACAGAAGGAAACAAAATGCAACGTCCTTTCAAGGAAAGGAAGAAAAGGACAAACTGATCTTTAGGAATAATAGACTAAAAATTCAGATTTCATACAATTTCCAAGCTTCCAGGCATTCCTGGCAAATGCCTGGGGAAACTCCAGCAAAGAGATTTTCTTAAAGGGTTTGGATTCAACCGAGTAAGGGGACATTGACAAGGAAAGAGATTCAAACTTTTTGGCTGCGACCATTCGTCACACGCGTGTTTTTCCTTACACTTAAGGCCAGAGTGGTTTGCCTGCCCAGCCCCATCCCACTCCGCAGGAGAGAGGGAGCGGTAGGTCTTTTCCTGTGCGGGCACAGCAGAACTGTAAACAGCATGAGTTTCCGCTCAAACCCTCAATACACTTGACAGTTTAGAGACGATTATTATTAAGACTAATTCTCCCACCCACCAGATAATTCTCCCACCCACACCGCCACACAAGCACATGCTGACTCACATTTCGAGTCTGAGGGCGACTGCACCAGGAGATGTGGGGAGCTCAGCTTATTTAGGGGTCCTCAAATGGCACACACTGGAGTTTCCAGGGTCAGGAACCAGAATTCGCATGCAGCCCAAGATCCCCCAATTCCATATTCTGTGTAGCTCCAGGGCTTTGAATTTCTTAGTGTCCCAGAGGGACTGGGATGTGAAAAGGTCTAATGAAGACTGACTGGTCAAGTAAGTAAGGAACAGTTGTCTCCCTGTCCACGCTGAGCAGGACGGACCTCTTCCTGGCACACAAACAGATGCTGCGTTGTTGAGGTGAGACTGCCCCGTGAAGCCTGGTTTGTCCTTTACTAGCAAGTGAGTCGAAGCTCTCCAGACTTTCCTCCTTATCCGGATAAAGAGTGTTATCATCTTCAAAGATAACGTGAATATTGGAAAGGCTGATCATCGAACCACCCACCCATGGAGCACTAATGGATTCCTTTCCTCTCCTCTTTGGGATTCCTGAATTCCCAAAATCCTCATGCCTGGCACCACCAAGCCACAGTCAGTGCTGTGGGACCCTAGACCCTTTTCTGAGGAGCAGAGGCCACATGCAGAGCAGAGCCCTCAAGATGGCAGTCTTTGAAAGCCACCACCGGCTCTCTCCTTCCAGCTCTGTGACCTCGAGTGTGTGACTTCATCTTTCCGAACTTCTGTTTTTACATCTGAAAAATGAGAATAATAATAATAATAATAATAATAATATCTGCCTTGAAGGGATTTTGTGGACACATGGAGAGCTTAGAATAATATCTGGGCTTAGAACTATTCCATCAGCGTGACTGTTAACTCATGGGTATAAATGCACACGTCAGCTCCGACTTTTCAAGCCAGGAACCAAGGTTTCTCCCACTCTGCAGGCATTATCAGTGTTCTCAACTAACCCTCTGGGCATACTCTGTGGTTGTTACTGGCAGTTTACTGTTCCTGTCCTGTGCTCCCACCACCCCATCTGCCGGGACCCCAGACAATTTGGGGAATTTCGAAGCAGACGCAGAAGGCTGGAAAGAGCAAGTGCTCAGAGCAAGCCCCTAAGTCCTCTCCCAGAGCTCAGGCCCCTGATGCAGCTTCCAGCAATGCGCTGTGCTCTGCTTTTGGGGACCTCTGCAGGTGGAGATGCAGGTCATGTGGAATTCATGAGGTTGTTAGTTTCATGTCAGCACCCCAATCCGAACCTTCATTTTTCTATGTGCTTCTTTTTAGGTGAATAGGTGCATGAAGGGCACATTAAAGTTTATTAAGTAAGAGGCAGAAATGCTTGCAAACTTATATGGCTCCTCTGGGGCCCGTAAACAGTTCCTCACAATCCTTTCCAAGCCAATATAACCTTGGGGAGGAAAGCCCGGGGACCTGGGAGCAAGGGTGGGTCTACTCCCGGCCTGGGACTGAAATTCAGAGTGAAGTCCTGAGTCATGGCTGCCCCCTCCCCTGCTTCATCCTCCAGGGAAAGGGAGTTTAGGGGAGATGCAAAGAGCTGAAACTGCTAGGAGGCCAGAAAGCCGAGACCCCTCAGCTTATATGTAAAAACTATAAAAGGAGTGACACAAGCCATCTGCCAGGAAGCCTCAGCAGACTCTCCGCCATCAGAATCCTTTATAAGCAAATCATAGAGGAACCCAGGGGGTGACACCAGGACCAAGGAGCCAGACACCAGGCACAGGGGCAGGCCCTATGGCTCGCCAAGCACTGGCTCTGAGAAGCAATCTGACCTCTCTCAGCCTGTTTCCTCACTTGCCATGGGGAGAGTGAGATCTCCAGATAAATGCATGAGATCAAAGTAAGCAACCAACACTTTGCCAGGAATATATAGACACCGCAGAACTGTGACTTGCAATGTGGGTTGAACACAATGTCCCGAAGGACTTAGAGCATGAAGTCGCAGTTGGTTACTAATCACAATTACAGAAGATCCCCCAGCCCTGTGTGCTTCATAGCAACAGGATTGCCACCTTCTCAGAGAGCCCAGAGGAAGCCCACAAGGATGTCGGCAGACATCAGTGA
This sequence comes from Talpa occidentalis, assembly GCF_014898055.3. Lineage (NCBI taxonomy): Eukaryota > Metazoa > Chordata > Mammalia > Eulipotyphla > Talpidae > Talpa > Talpa occidentalis. The sequence goes on from NW_023600993.1 coordinate 92,842,514, forward strand.
TGCTATGAAGAAAGGCTAGCAGACTTTGCAGCCACAGGAGGCTACAACAGCGTCCTCCTCCAGCTGCTTCCAGCACCAGGTGACCCAGATGTTACTGGGGAGGTCATGTCCAGCCCAGAGTCAGCAGTGCCTGAGGCCAGGCCCAGGAGGTACTTAGGACTTAGACTTAGGTCTGGTGGCCCAACTGTATGCAGGGCCCCATCGCAAGAAGAACCAGAAAGACCAAACCTGGTCCCTGAATCGCACCTGCAGAGAGAACACCTGAGGTGTTCAGGGTTCTTGACTACAGGAATTATTTTAGTGACCTTGGCTGAATGAGGGGTTTTGCTGCTCCTCAGTTAAGTTTTCACTTCTGGGGCATGTTGAAAGAACCACATTTTGAGTAAAAGTGTTGCACAGAACAATTTACACAAAATAAATTCTCTTAGCAAGTCACTACAAACAAATTACACACACACACACAGAATCTTCACAAAATCCAAGCCGGTTTTTCAGAAGCAAATCTACATATGAAACAAACACACTAGAGAAACCAAAAATCACATTTGCGTTTATGGTAGCCAGTGCCATAGGGAAGCCCAATTTCCCCACGGGGCTGACTAACCATGGATGGCTCTGTTCTAAATCACTTTGGGCACCAAATCTGCTACAGGGCAGGGAGAGGGGTATGCCAGACCCCGCAAACCTGCCTGCTCTAAATAGGTTCTGCCATCCGCCGCATCAACACAAAACATGTGAGAGTTTAATGGGAAGGAACTTTAATACAATTAGGAAACAATACAGGAAAGGCAGAGAACAGTTTCTAAATCAAGCACCCAAAGTTACCCGTCCCCTTGTGGGTAAAAGTCCATCCAAATGGGATTGGACCAGAGCAAGGCCCCGAAGCCTGCCACGAGTCTAAAGCATCTTCCAGTGGGGACTCACAGGAAAGGATCAGAAACAACCAGACAAGTCTGGAGGGAAAAGAGCAAAATCAGGACAAAAACCAGTCATTGTCACCTCCCCACTGGTTCTCACCCACATCTGTCACCCAGTCCACGACCAAAAGGCAAGCTCAGTTTCCTCACGTGTCTCTCCATGCGCCTCCTCCAGGTCTCCTTCTGGCTCCATCCTGCTCCCTTCCTTCCTCAGTCTCCTCTGCAGCTTCTTCTCTCCCTGCTCAGCAACACCCTCCTTTGGGTGGGGCAGGAAACCTGGAAACTGCCCCTTTTCTGGGGACCCCCCTGTTACATTATGAGTATATATGTGTGTGAAATTAAAATATGTAAAAATAAAGAATCTTGAATTTAATCAGAATTGAAATTTAAATCAAAGGTATCAACATTTTTTTTAAAATCATTGTCAGTTTCAAATGAAATTGAAAGGAAATAACAGTCATCATGTCACTATCAAAGTTCACTATGATAAATAAGCCAGTTTCTAATGATAAAAGTTCAACACAGAGAGAAAAAAAAAAAGAAAGACACCAGAAATAAGCACCAAAGAGTTAACAGAGCTCATCTCCCAGTTTTTAAATTATACGTACGTTTTTTGCTTTCTTATTTTGGTATATGTGCATTTTAAAAAATTTCTTCAATATACATAAAAAGAAAAAGAGTTAGAGCTCCTTCTCTCTACTGTTCTCCCTGATGGAGGACAAGAACAGAAAAAAAAATTAAAAGGGAGGTGCGCCCCAAGACCACACAAGGAGGTGGGGGTAGAAGAGATTAACATAGTCATTGACACAGCTCTGGAAACCAAGATCCTTCACAGTTACGGAAACTAAGATCCTTTGGCCAGAGGACACAGTCCCAGAAACTAGTATTCTTAGAGCAGACTAGTAGACGCCTAGATTACAAAGCATAGCATCCAGGCAGGTTTCCGAGGGCGCATCCAAAGGAAAAGATATGTAGATTGAGCCCATTGTAGAATCTCAGGCCCCTTTCAAATTCTACATAGTTATCCCAAAATTAGCAACCAACTGATGATTCACAAGGAGTGAGCCCTCCCAAACAGAAGAAGACTGTATCAGTTCAGTCTCTGCACAGGCTGGGGCCGCACTCCCACTGCCCACCTGTGATTATGCAGGTGCCTCTTTCACAAACTCCCTCTGCAGGGCAGCAGCCTTCCTGCGTGCCTGTAACCTGTCAAGGCCGCCCACCTGCAACCCCATAGACCTCTTTTAGCAAACCTGTCCCTTCTGGGACAGCTCTTCCTGCCTGCTTGTGTATTTGCAAGTGTCTTTAACTGTTTTATTCCTTCCCTAATAAACCTGCCCTTTAAATATAACTTAAATGTCTGTCTCATGGAGAAACTCGCCTGGGAAACTCGCCACCATGTCGATGAAACGGGAGCTCTGGTGAATCTGTTCCAGGGCAGGGAGAGGGGCACCCCAGGCCCCGCAAACCTGCCTGCTCTAAATAGGTTCTGCCATCAGTCGCATCAACACAAAACATATGAGACGTTAATGGGAAGGAACTTTATTACAATTAGGAAACAATACAGGAAAGGCAAAGAATCTAGTTTCTAAATGAAGCACCCAAAGTTACCCGTCCCCTCATGGGTAAAAGTCCATCCAAATGGGATTGGCCCAGAGCAAGGCCCCGAAGCCTGCCACAAGTCTAAAGCATCTTCCAGTGGGGACCCACAGAAAAGCATCAGAAACAACCAGACAAGTCTGGAGGAAAAAGAGCAAAATCAAAAGCAAGACAAAAACCGCCATTGTCACCTCCCCACGGGTCTCACCCACATCTGTGTCACCCAGTCCATGAGCAAAAGGCAAGTGTACTTTCTGGACGTGTCTCTCGGCTCCATGTGCCTCCTCCAGGTCTCCTCCTGGCTCTTCATCCTGCTTCCTTCCTTCTTCAGTCTCCTCTGCAGCTTCTTCTCTCCCTGCTCAGCTCCACCCTCCCTTGGGTGGGGCCGAAAACCTGGAACCTCCCTCTTTCCTGGGGACCCCCCTGTTACAAAACCTTTACCAGAGTGAACCCAAGGGCCCCTCACTCCAAACCCGCTGACTCCAAAAACGACATCATCCCCATGCCCAAAGAAGCGAATACAACTCAAATGTCTTCTCTTTTGGGGAGCTTCCCCTGACATTACAAATCCCAGTCCTGTATGCGCCAAGCTGGGAGGCTGTCTCGGGATCTGCAGAGCCAGCTCCCACTAGGTAGAGAGGAGGAGGAGGAGAGCTCCCTCCCACTCCAGCCCATGTGGGACAGCCCCACCCAGCACCCAGCCAAGGCAAGAGTATTTACACCAGGGAAATCAGGAGATACTGCCTTTCAAGCTCTCCCCTACCTAGAGCCAGTCGTTACACGCTGCTCAGTACACCACTGCTCGTGTCCCCGGGAATCTGTGCGAGTCTCTCGAGATAGTGTTTGTCATCTTCTACTATAATGTTCTACTTGTCTTCCTCTGCCGCTAAATTGTGGACAGCTAAGAGTTAAGACATTTTATCATTCAAATCTGGTCAGGAAGCTAGAAGGAGCCTATTATTAAAAAGACATCTCTTAATCCCAGTTAGAATGGCAAATCCGTTTTGCTTAGAACACGTTCTGGAATTAACAATTCTGAGTCTATTTCCACATGCAGCACATGGGAACCGTAAGAAATCTCCCTTCTCTATACCTTCTGCATATCATTGAGTACTAAGAATTGAGAGAGGGCTCCATGAACATAAAAGACTCAAAAAGTTTACCTACTTAGTTCCTACCCGTTTTCAAAATGTGCTGGAATCTCTTCAAGAATCATTTCATTCCCATTGTCTATTAGGTATCTTGGTAGAGATTTAGCCAAGTAATGTTCTGATTATGTTAATAGACCCTAATATATCATCATTAACTTCTCCATGAATATGTGGACCCAGGCCAGGAGAAGTTCAGAGGCCAAGGAACTTGTTAAAGTTAAACAAACAAAACAGAAAACAGTAGCTAACCCAACTGGTTTAGCCAGTTTTCTGATATACACCAATACATTCACTAAAATGTTCTTTCCATTATCATATTCACGTTCCTTCAGATTACAAATGCCAGTCTTCAGGTATGGTAACTCCTCTCAGAAGTGAGAAGGAAATAAAAACCACTAATTATTGTATTGCCACTGGATTCATTCATTGGTTGGACAAATATTGATTGAACGGTATGCCAGGCACTGGCCCAGCCCCTGGGGATACAGATGAATGAGACAAACTTTTGGCATGCACAGTCCATTGGAGGAATAAGACAGGGAGAAGTAATAAAAAGCAAGTAAGCAACATAATTATAGATTGTAATAAGCTCTATTATGGAATGATATATCATAAAGGAAGAGGAATGTATTGAGGGGGGACAGGCAATACTTCTCCAAGGAGGTGACATTTAAACCAATGCATGAACCACAGCATGAGAAAAAGTTGCTCCTGGAAATGGCCAGGAGAGACGCATTCTCAGCAAAGGAACCAGCAGGCCTTAAGATGGGAAATTCAACACATTCAAAGACTATACAGGAGGACTGTGAGGCAGGATAGTTGGGCAAGAATGTGGGTAGAAGATGAAATGAGCAGCAGAAAAGTACCAAGCTGTAGAGCATGATTAAGAAATGAGATTGTAACATAGGTACAAAAGGGAGCAGTGGAAACACTTAAAGGAGGAGGGAGACATGAAATGGCTTCAGTATGAGTTTTCCTCTGTTATATTGAGATAAGACAAAGGGATTGAGAGCAGATACTAGTCGAACTGCAATGAAGACTTCCTTGCATCATATTTTGGACTCAGAGGCAAAAGAATTTGGTGCTTGTTCATTAAATACAACACAAAGTTTTCGAATGTGGATCTACTTGTCCAAAGGAAACTTTTGGTATCTCCACGCCTTTTTCCTATTTCTGGCTATGAAGTCTTGGACAAATTACATCATCTCTCAGAACCTGGTGTCTTCGTTTGTAAAAGCAGTTCAGCTTAATCTTCCAGAGTATCCAGTAAATGTTATACTCCTGGGTTTCTTGGAAAGGAAAATGACTCATATCTACTGGAAGCAGACCAGGTAGCTCCAGGCAGTTCCCTGGGCAGGGCCACAGCCAAGCTTGGGTGGGGCCTGAAAGGGACCAGGGTGGAGACCCAGAGAGGCCTGGGTACCAGATTATTCAGTGCAAGGTCCCAAGCCCCAAGCTGCAAACCTTCAACTGAGGAATGTGGGTTAGGTGGGGCCAGCTAAGTATGGAAACAGCACTTAAAACTAGTAGGCCCTGGAAGAAAAAAAATACAAATTTAAATATTTAAATAATGATAGGGTAGGAAAACATTGCTACATTAGAAAGTAAAGACAGAGAGCAGAAAAACAAAGTTTGATAGAATTTATTTTATAAAAAAAAAATCCAAGGGCCCCCCTGGTGACCCAGGGGTTAAGTCTCAGAGCTATTACTGTTAAGGCCTGAGTTCAATCCCCAGCCTGGGACTTACCCACATGGCGCAGCAGACCTCTCCTATCTCACCTGCTGCTCCCCTTAGCAGTGTATTTCAGTAGATCTGCCTGTTCTGTTCCCCGCTCTGTCTAGTGAATCCTCTCACTACCCTCCGCACCTCTGGCCTATCCCCCTGTTCTATGAGCAAAAAATAAATTTAAAAAGAAATCCAAGATTATGCTAAAAACAAAAACAAAATCATTAGTACACAGTGAAAAATGAGCAAAGGTTAATAGTTGCTTGGATTTTGATTTTGGGGAAGGAGAGGAGGGATTAGGGTGAACGTAAGGGGAGTGGAAATTGTATGGGGAATATAACCAAGATGAAAATGCATACATTGTGCCAAAATGAAAAATGACGTAAAAAATATATAAAATAAAATAAAATATTAAAAATAAATAAATAAATATGAACAAAGGACGTGAACAGGCATTTCACAGAACTGCTGGAGAACCTCCTTCTACGTTCCAAAGGAAGGAGAATCAGCTCCCCAGCCCCATGCGTGAACTATAGCATGAGAGGCAAAGTACATGGGGCCAATGCTTTGCTGCTTTCTGTATGTATGGGATTCTCTTTCGAGCCTCACTCCCAGATTTAAATAAGGTTTCTGTATCTTAATGTTCACAATAGTCTTAAAGTATTTATCAGCAGAGAGTACAATTAAAAATCAGTAACTATGGCAGAGAAATCTGGCAGACATCCCTAAAGCTAAATGATTAAAGTTAATATCTCTAAAAATGAACAAATGAACATCATGTGTCCCCTGATAGGCTGTCCTGAGAAGGACACATTCCTTCTTTGATTTTTCTACCAAAAATGCATAACCTAAATCTAATCATGAAGAAGCATCAAGCCCAACTTGACCACCTACAACATAGTAACTGTCTTGTCACTTTCACAAATACAGAGATCAAATATGGAGCCCCACCAAAAGCAAAGAAACTGACCTGTATTAACTACTACTACAGAGGCATGACAACTAATACCATGTGTGATACAAGATTAAAATCCTTGAGTGGAAAAAAATATTAAAAATTAAAAAAGTTATTATTAGATAATTGATGGACTCAGGGGTAGATGATAACCTTGTATTGATATTAAAATTCCTGATTTGGATATTTATAGTGTATTTATATATAAAGATTTCTTTTTCTTATGGAATACATGCTGAATTATTTAGTAAAGGGGCATAGTGTCCCCAAAGTTATTCTTAAATGATTCAAGAGAAATAATCACATAAATATAGAAATAGAGGTAAAGGAGATAGAGATATAGAGGTAGAAGTAGATAAAAAGAAAAACAGAAAGAGAAATTTGTGTATATTTGTGGAGAGATGCATCTACAGTGAAATAAATTTAGATATATGTAAATACATATATTTAAAACATGAGAAAAATGCAAGTAATAAGTGAATACAAGGAGTTCTTTGTATTATGATCACAGAATAAAAAATTGTTTTATAAAATACACACACACATTCATACAAATGACTAGGCCTGAAGTAGGGATAGTTAATATTAGGTTGATATTTGAATGTTGGCAATTTGACAACATAGCAGAACCTTATATGTTTGCATATAATTTTGACTAGAAATATAAAAATAAATGCACATAAATCCAATTATCATTATACTGGAAATCTGGGAACAACTTAAAAGGCCAATAATAGGAAACAGATTAAAGAAATTGTAAAACATCCATCAGTGGATAAAGGAATAATCCATAGGAGTGCTAGTGCAGAGAACTATTTTATTACATGGCATATTTTACGCAATATATTAAGTGGAATAAAAGCTAGTAACCAAAAAAAGGATCATTTGTGTCAATTGTTTTTTCAAAACAATATTATGTTGTGATCAATTATATTATTGGCCCCAATTCTTAGTTCTTTTCTGAATTTACACCCTTTCCTCTTAGATTTTGGAATCAGTCATGGGGCTCTCTTTGACCAACAGAATTCAGCGAAAATGCAAGTGTGCAGTTCCTCCTTCATCATAAAATCCTATACATGTTCCCACTTGTTTTCATGCATTTCCAAGCACGTCCACAAGAAGAAATAGCTAGGTGGGCTTTTGTCCCCAGGAGAATGAGAGCCATATGGAGCAAAGCACAGCTGCCCAGCAAATTCAGTCTTGATCAGCTGCTCAAAATTCTATGAGTAAGTATTCACTACGTTGAGGACAAAATTTGTTGCAACACAATTTTTTGGCGATAGCTGGTGACTCTATCTCTGAAGCACAAATCTGAAAGTATCCCAAGTGTTACCTTTGGGTTACATGATCACAGATAATCTTTCTTTTCTTTTTATTTGTTTATCTACATTTTCTAAAGAGTTAAAATATGTCTGTATTGCTCTTGTAATAAGAAAAAATGAGTTATGAAAAATAGAGATATAAAAAAACACTGACTAAAGTAAATAATAAGCTCAAATCCAAGGTCTCAAAGGGTTTGTGGAAAATATTTCACGATTCAAATATTCATTTACTGGGCCTCCCTGGTGGCGCTGCGGTTGAGCGCTGGGTTGCAAAGTTGCCCGCAGCCTCTGCAGCGCCGGTTCGATCCCCGGCTGCTCCCCGGCCACTGGAGGAGGGTCCCACATGGCGCGCAGACCTCTCCTGCCGCCTGCTGCTCCCCTCAGCAGTGTGCTTCGGTCCTTCTGCCTGCTCTGCTCCCCACTCTGGCTCTGGTGAATTCTCTCACCCTCCCATGCGTCTGACTGTACCCAGTGCTTGTATAAATAAATAAAAATAAATCTTAAAATAAATAAATAAACATCCATTTACTGAGTGTCCACTATAACTCAGACACTTTGGTGGGGGGCGGGGGGCGGTGAGCTATCATCTTTACTATCCACAAAGCAATAAAGTCAGGTAGGATTCTTTCCATTTCACAATTGAGGAAACTGAGATCTATGTAAGTTTGACTAGTGTGACTGATGTTGCTCAGCTATAAATCATCAGAGCTGAGTCTCAAACACAGGTCAGCCTGACATGAATTCATCATCCTTGATTAATATTAGGGACCTCCCAGATCCCTAGTCTAGCCACAGTGCTGCGCCTAACCTTTAGGAGCTTAGCATATTTTTCTTTATTCACAGGGGGTGCTGAATGTCTGCCCTTGTTCTGTTACACTACACACCCACCTCCCCACAAGGTGGGCATGGCAGCTTCAAGAAAGCCACAAATTTGTTAGATGCAGAGAATGCTGTAGGACTGGGATTCTGTGCTTCTGTGAGAGCTTAAGACAACTTTGAACTTCCACCTGGACTTCTTGGCGCTCAGTTGGAAGCCCACCATCCTGTTCTGAAAATGTCCAAGAAGCCCCTTGAGAGGCTCACCTGAGCGCCAAGTTCTCCAGCTGGCAGTGCCTGGTGTGCTCTGGCACCAACACCCAACTCAGAAGCAAATCCTCCAGCTCCAGCAGAGCTGTCTCAGCTGACAATGTGGAGCAAAGAGGAGCTGAGCTGACCTACCAGCCCTGGCCCCTTGCTGATACATGAGCAAAATAAAGGATTACTGTTGTTTTAATTTACTGAGTTTGATATCATTTGCTCTGTAGCAATAAATAACTGAAAGAGTGAGTATTCTTTCTTAAGTGGTGAAAGGAGAAAGAAAGGAGAGAGGGAGTGGGGAACAAAGAAGTATTTGGAGAAAGTTGTATAAGTGAGTAAAATTCTCTAAGTGAATACTTTCATTCCTGGGCTCTGGGATCCCCCTGGGCAGAGTGGGGTGCAGTAACAACTCTCCATCGGATTTTCTCTGCACACTCCTGTGCTTAGCAAGATCACAATAGAAAAAGACTAAAGTTCCTGCAGCAATCTTATGTCTTGTCCAGGCAATGGCAGGAGCAATGTCTACAGCAGAGAAGTTTTATTTATGCACTTTCTTGTGTATTTATTTATCCTGTCGCGGGCATTTCAAACTTGTCATTCTAACCCCAAGGAATTTTTCATTCTGGAATTCCCATCACCATGTCACTGAATGGTGGAGGTGTTGAGGGGGGTGGGCAGCTAAGCACCTCTGAGCAGCAGAGGCGGGTGGGCAGCTAAGCACCTCTAAGCACCTCTGGCTCTGCCTCCAGACCAGCTGGTCCCTGGGGACCTGCTGCCCAAAACATTAAACCAGAGGGAGCTGGACTGTAGTCATGAAATGATGTTCTTGTGCTAGATGTTCCTGAAGTTCTAGTGCCAACACGCGTGTGTCCATCACTATTTTCTTAACTGAAACCTTCAGATTTCTACTCTAGATTCAACCCTTAAACCCATATAATTTCTATATCATAAAGTTGCTAAGATATTTCACAGTGAAGGAAGACCTCCATAATTCTAGTCTTCAAACTGGGGCATTCCTACATTCTCCTCCCCCCATAAGCCCAGCTCTCCAAATGACATACATTAGGCTCTAAGTGTCTTGATCTAGCACTTATTTAGCTCTTCAAATGCCCTATTAGAGTGTACTTATCATTCTATGTGTATGAAATTCCAGGACCATATATATTAAGTTCCTGAAATTTTTTGTCTGTGTTATATATGTATTTTATCACTTCTTCTCTATTGTTGTGTGGAATTTAGAACCTGAGACAGAAAGGCATAGGAGAAAATTTAGGGTCTCATCCAGGTTTTTCCTTTTATCCCTCCATCTATCCATCCATCCATCCATCCATCCATCCATCCATCCATCCATCCTTGTACCCACACAGGCATTCATCCATCCACCTACTCATCCATCCACCCACCCATCCATTCACCTATCCATCTGTCCATTCACCCACCATCCCACCTCCTCATTGATAAAATAAATTTATGGATTAACTGTAGACATTTTGGATCTGAAAGAACAGAGATTAAAATATAACTTTATCACTTTTTTAACTGTATGGACTTGACAAATTATTTACTTTTCTGAGTCTTAGTTCATTTACTGTAAAGTGGTGATACAAATATTTACCACATAGGATTATGTGAAGATTAAAAAGGATGATGTATAACATGCCTCCACTTGATAAATAGTTTTCCTGTTATTCTAATAAACATCCACTCTCTGGGTGTCTCTTGCATGCCTGGGAAGGAATCCTCAGAATGTCTCAAGGTGACCTGGGCCAGTTTGACCTGTCACCAATAAGAATGGATTAAATCATTTGTCCACTCTGAACCTCAGTTTTCTACTCTGTAAAGTGGGGTTGGTAATAACTACAATGTGACAGCTATTGTGAGAAATAAGTCAAGCAGTCTCTCCAAAGTGTCAAGCACAGGACTTGGAATATAATAGAACTAAATATGAGTTTGTGTTGATGAAAAGAAAGGAGGACAAGGAGGAGGAAGAGAAGGAGCAAACAGAAATGGGAGTGACGATGATGGTGCTGTTCTCCGGAACAAGTGATTTGTGTCTCTGTCAGGAAATGAGCCCAGATAAACACTTTTCAAAGCCTTGAAAATTCACATGAAGCAGTCTGTCCAGCTCCCCTGGCCTGAGCAATGCCAAAAGTCCATGGAAAGTCCATGATGACAGACCCGATTTCCAAGGAAGGCAAAATTATATGAAGTAGAACAAGGCACTGAGGGATCACCAGTAGTGAATGTCAATCCTCTGTATGATGAGTGCCAACATCTAGCCCTCTCTGAACATTAGCCCTCTCTGGAAAGAAGCAAAGATGCCACAGACCCAGACCCGACTTACGGTAACACAGCAAGACTGGATTAGATAATGTCTACAAAGCACTTTGGACTTCTTGGAGAATAGCCATCTATAAATAGCAGGTGGTGGTATTATTATTAATCAGGCCAACCTCTCATTGAAGCTAATTGCTACCAAGGCCAATGGGATATTTACCTGGGTGTAGCCTAAGAATCAGGCTTTACAGCAGCAATCCATTATTTATTCATCATTAGATTAGCGGCCAAGAAAGAAAAGCATCTCATAAAGAGAAGTGGTACTTATTGTCTACAGGAAGGCCCAAAAGGGAAAAATATATCATCTGTTTTCCTAGTCATAAAGACTTGAGTTCCAATCCTACCACCACCTCTGTTGGGATACCTGATGATAAGGGGACTCCCTTCACACTTCTAAGTCTCGGTTTCCCGCCTGTAAAACAGAAATAATAGTCCTTTTCCTGGCAGGGTAGTGAAAACGAATTGGATTATGAGCATTTAGTACCAGCTTACTGTCAGCCATGGGATACCTGTTTACAAAGCCCACTTCAAATACTGAGGGGTAGTCATCCGTCACCATAAACTTCTAAGCTGTCAGGTCTACACCACCCTTTGTCTTATCAAATCTGACCTTATATACCCAAGGAAATACTCCCAGTTTTCAGACCAAAGCAAGAGCAGGGAGATGTCCCAAAGGAAGCCAAGGAATGGACACCCGTTGTGCCCATATGCCTGATGATTCTTTGGACAATGTTGACTATCTACTCCTTTCTTCTCTACCCAAGTGTGACTCCAACCAATGAGTAATGACTATCACCAACACTGACTTTTCTCCTGCTCAAGTCTAGCCAGTAGCTGTTCCCCCACCTATTTCTGTTGATTGGAAGACAAAGTGGTTCATGAGTATGGAGTAACCTTGGAGTGAGAGATAGAAGCCACAATAAGAGCCCACCTTCTGGGTCTGCTTCCCCAGACAAACACTGTTGGCCCATCCTCTGTGAAGAACCATGGACCACCCCATCAACACTATGTGACACTCCCACTGGGGCCCAAAGGAGCACAAGCAGCAAGAGGTAGGAGGAGGAGGAGGCAGATTTGTGGGAGGGAAGGAGGAGGGAGGGGCGTAGGAGCCCAGCTGGTGCCAAAAAAAAAGCTTCTTCAGGGGCTCCCTGGTGGCACAAGGAGTTAAGGCTCAGCACTACAAAGCTATCCCAGCCACTGCAGCACAAGTTTGATCCCTGGCCAGGGAGCTGACCCATATGGTGCAGCAGACCTCTCCTGTCTCGCCTGCTGCTCCTCACAGCAGTATATTTCAGTAGATCCACCTGTTCTGCTCCCCACTCTGTCTCTGGTGAATCCCCGAATCTCTGGCCTATACTCCAGCTCTTATATGCATAAATAAATAAATAAATGTTTGAAGGGAAAAAAAAAAAGCCTCTTGACTGCCGGGTGCTATTCACTGCCTCTTCTGCCTTCCAGGACTATGGACTTCAAAAGGCAGCCCAGTGGAATCTGGCCATCTCCTCACAGTCCTGCGCTCTCACCCCATCTCTGGCCTGGTGCCTTGAGGACATTGAGTGCTCACCTCCATATCCCACAGAAAGAGAGGAGATGACTGAGGGTGAAGTATGGGGAGAGGGCATCCTACTTATCAGAAATAGTTTTCCAGGCAGCATACTGAGCACATAAGGCAAAAGATACTTTAGACATACACCTGACCTGGCTGGAGAGACAGAAATGGAAGATAAGCCAAGAAATTACAATGCAGTGTCCTAAATGGCATGATGGAAAATGCTGGAAGACAGCAAACACCTACAAGCTCAGAGGCCAGGTCCCCAAGCTGGGGACATGTACCAGGAGCTGTAACAGATGACTCCAGGTAGAGATAGGAAGAGGTTCTAAAAAGGCAGCCAGGCTTTCCATCTGTGTCACAAGCCCCTGAAGCCAAGTCACACTAAGTTTGTGCTCCAGCCTCATCATGGCATGGAAGCAGGTATTTTTCTCAAACACCTTTGGTGGCAAATCAGCTTTCAGATGTAATGCATGAAGGTCTTTTAAATAATAAACCCTAATCTTCTCATTCGCTTTGTGGAGAATGACAACCAAGTACAGCAGAAAGGATAGAGATCGTAGGTTCAAATCCCAGCTCTGCCTTTTAATGTCCACATGATATTGAGCAGATGAAGTCTTTCAAAGGAGAGTGATAACCTCTGTCTCACAGGGCTGTTGTGAGTGTGAAGCAAGGAATAGATGCTCAAGGCAGAGAAAGAATAACAGATCATCTTTATTAGCTTCTTCCTGGCAATGGGCCAAGAGCTTGATAGGATTTTCTCACTTACTCCTCATGGTATCCAGAGGTATCATTTGATACTATCATTTAATTCATTTTACTGAGGAAACTGAGGCATGGAGACTGGCTAACTGGATAGAAAGTATGATAACACAGGCAGGCAGATGTCAGAAACAAAATATGTCTAGCAGTTCCATGATAGCCCCTTCTGATCCTCAGAGACTCTTAATTTTTCATGGATCTTGGATCCTTCTGAGAATCCATTTCTCCCCCCATAAAAATGTTCATGCATTTTTCACACCAGGGCAGGGGGTTTCCAGAGTCCCCAAAGCCCATCCATGGACTTCAGATCATCCCCCTGGGAAACCAGATCACCAGGCACCCCACTGAAGAATCAGCCACAGCTGATGAGGAGGAGGGAGAGAAAGAACCAGAAGAGCCGCCCAGGGAAGGTGCCTCCAACTTGCCTGGACTCGCGGAAGCTCGGTCTGCCCCGGGAGGAAGGCAGGCAGGGAGCACCCTGCCACGGGAGAAGGAGGAGGACGTGTGGATGACAACCAGAGGCAGGGTAGGAAGGGCCGGTCCCAGCCCGAGGAGCACCTCCCAGGAGCCCAGAGTTTCTGACTCAGGGCGGGGGTCACAGAGGCCGTTGGGCCTGCCAGGGAAGCCCAGGGAGGGGCCGGCAGGAGTCAGGGCTGTGTGCATGTGGCAGCAGCAGCCAGGCTCAGCCTGGGCCATGGGGCAGGGCGGTGCTGGGACAGCCCAGCCATGCGTCTGCAAACTCACCCAGCCCTGGGGAGGCTTGGGGAGGGCCTGGCAGAGCTCCCTTCCAAGGGAGGAGGTTCACCAGGATAGTCTCCCAGGAGGCCTGGGCTGGGGGTGGGGCCAGGCCAGGGTGAGGCCACTTCCCAACAGCTGGTGGGATGGACAGTCCCAGACTGCCCTGGAAAGACTCGGTTAACTCACTGCAGGCTGGGACAAGGGGGCTGCCTTCCTTCTCTTACCTTCTAATCCAGAGAGGCCCAGGGGTTATCTTTTTCTGGCAGGGACTTCATGTACTTATGAAGCTGTTAGATTTTTTTTCAGGTTTTTATATTGAAATGATTATAGACTCACCAGAAGTTGTAATAACAGCCATCAGAATACTAATAGTAATAACAGCACATGGGGTTCCTTCAACCCTTTGCCCAGTTTCCCCCCATGGTGGCATCTTGTAACTGTCATACAATAGCAGAACCAGAAAAGTGACATTGGCAAATACTGTTAACAGTTTTCAAATGTGTGTGAAGCTTTAAATCAGCAGGTGGCACTTAAAGATGTCACCTCGAAACTGAGCCACCTCCCAGGCCCGTGAAGTCTGGAGGATGGTGATTTGATTGCAGAGGAGAGTGAAGAGAGACTCAAGCCCCATCCCTCCTGAGGTCACAACTGTGACCACACAGAGTGAGCCCGACACAGGGACACCTGGCCTGGCCCTGCCAGGTGCACAACACACAGGTGGGGTCGAACCCAACACACACCTGGTAGCATCCATGTCCGTCGCCCTTGCTGATTCTTCCATTCCACTGCTTGGTGGTGGCGTCTGGAAAGAGAGACCCACATCCTAGCCCTCAGGATATGAGTGGGGTCCTTTTGGAAAAAGGGTCTTTGTAGATGTGATTAAATTAAAGCTGTTGAAACGACATCACCTTGGCACATCTGCCTGGCTATAGGTTCAGTGGCAAGAGTCCTGTGAGAAAGGGAAGCAGAGAGAAAAGGCCACCATGCAGGAGCAGAGATGGTGCCAAGCAGCCACAAGGAGGCTCATGGCACCAGAGCTGGAAGGCACCGTGAAGCCAGAGAGCAGCAGCTTGTGGATCCTTCATGTCAGACTTCCGGCCTCCAGGACTATGACAGTACAGTTTTCTGGGGTTTGGTGGTTTGTTTTCCATTTTGTGTTTGTATATTTTTATTGAGGTAACATTGTTTTATAACAACTGTATCGGACTTTGGGGCATCGAGGCACACTTCCTGGTGTACGTTACCACGCCAGCCGTCCAGGCACCCGCTGTCCCCCACCAGGCTCCACTGGGTCTTCTCCCTCCTGTGTGCCCCATCAGCCCCCTCCCCCTCAGTAACCTCAGTTCCAGGGTTTGTTTTTGGTTGGGTTTTATCTGACCCTTTCTTTTGTTTCTCCATAGTCCACATACAAGTGAAATTATCCAGTATTTTTCTTTCTCCTTCTAACTTATCTTGCTTAGAACAATCTCCTCCAGTTCCATCTATGTTCTTACAACTGGCAAATTTTCATCCATTATTTAGAGCTGAGTAGTATTCCATTGTGCGTGTGCTTGTTTTTTACTTGCTTCTGTTTTAATCGAGGTAACACCAATTTACAGCAACTGCGTGGTTTAGATACAGACATTCCCACCACACCCACCACCAAAGCACCCACAGTCTCCCACCAGAGCCCATTGGGCTCCACCCCCCACCCTCCCCTCTGGCAGCCTCAGTCCTACAGTCTGATCTCTGGGGTTTGTTTTGGTTTGGCTTTGTCTGTTGCTTTAAGCCGCCCAGGTGCTGACGTTAAGGCAGCCTTGGAAACGGCCCCGTCCTGCGTGGTGACCCAGCCACAAGCCCTGCGCCTCTCCAAGCAGACAGACCTCCAGCTTGTTCCTTCCCTGGGTCGGACTCCCCACCCCTGTCTCTGACACAGGGACCGAGGCACAGAGCAGCCCGCTGACTGGCCTGAGGAAGCAAAGCTGCTAAGTGGCTGTGCTATGACTCAAATCCATGTCTGGCTTCCTCCCAAGTCCATGATCTTCGCTAAGATCATTGAGGGCCTGGGAGAGGGACTGCTGGTTGCCTGTTGGAGCAAGTTTTTGTCCTAAACCTTCAACCTCTCTATTTAAAAAAAAAAAACAAAAAAACCCTACCCACCAGGTTTGGTTTGTCTGGTCACTCACTGTGTCTGTATTTGAGACAATTGGAGAGGTGATCGCTGAGCAGGAGTGTGTTGTCACCACAAGTCCTAGGGAGGAAGGAAGAGACTGTATTCCCCGCCAGAATACCCACTGGCCTCCACTGCAGCTGTGGGAAGCTGCTGTCTCCTGGAGGACCCCAAAGACCCCCCCAAAGCCAAGTTCTAAGTCAGTCAGTCCCCTGCCTGCCTGTGTTAACCAAGTCAGGCCGAGTTATCCTCACAGCCTTGTCCTAGCCTGTTGGAACCTGTCCCCCCTGCACACTTTCCATGGGATCCAAAGACATTTTTAAAAAGACAGATATTGTATAGATACATGGGGGGATGGGAACTGAAGTTTTGAAATGATAAAATTACTATCATCTCCCTCCATCTGAGACAGCAGGTCCTGAACTCTCCTCCCTAGAGAGTGACTGCAGCCCATTTCCTGTGTGGCCAGGTCCCCGTGCAAGCACACCCAGCCGGCCATGTCCTTCCACAGCAGCAAGACAGCCGTGCGTGTCGCCCTGCACTTTCTTCCTTTTGCTGGAGAGTGAGGATTTTCTCATCATAGTCCACACCCTTGTAAGCAGTCTCCAGAGTATTATCTTGCAAAAATAAACAGCAATTTCTATAACCTGCCCAGTGAGCAGCAACACTCAAGGTGTTTCCAGTAGTTTCCTATTATAAACAGTGAGGTCAGGCACACCTGGCACACCTGCCTTCAGAAGTTGAGCTGAGAGACACACGGTCACACATGTGACCGTGTGTCTCTCAGCTCAACTTCTGAAGGAGGACTCGGTTGTCTGCCTGGGTACATTCATTTTAAAAGTTAATAGATGATGTGAAATTGCCCTACTAGTGAGGGTGGCAGGAATCCCCACAACCAGTCTGCAGACAATACCTGTTTCCCTATGATTGTACCATTATCGGGTGGGATCAAGTCTTCTCATTGCAGATCAGAGAAACAAAAACAGCAGTAAGTGCACGAGGGAGCTGGTGGTTTGAGATGAATGTGCACATCTGTGTGCGTGTGCAAAACTCATTGAACTCTACTGATGTAGTTATTGTGTAGTTCACTGTATGCAGGTTATCCTCGATTAAAAGAAAGTAAGATGATAGGAAGGGGAAAAAAGGATGTTGAGATTAAAGAACGACTCGTCTCCTGGCCCATAGGGTGGACTTGAGATGACTCCCTGAAACCTCCAGAGTACTGAGGCTCCCACGCCGGAGTCAAACACGTGAAAGAGGGTTTCAGACACAAGGAAGAGCACAAAGGACAGGGAAGGAGCTGGACTCATTTGAGGAAGCGAAAACAGCAAGCTAGAGAGACTGGTCTCAGATGAGGTCTAGAAGGTTATCGGGGGCCAAATCAAACAGCTTCCTCTAGGCCTGAAGTTTGGGTTGTTTCCCAGTGGCAGTGAAAAGTCTTCGGAGGGACTGAGGAGTATGAAGGATGTGTTCCATTATATATACATATATATTTTTAAAGATTTATTTATTTATGCATTCAAGAACTGTGGTATAGGCCAGAGGTGTGAGGGGTGAGGGGATTCACCAGAGACAGAGTGGGGAGCAGAACAGGCAGACTGACTGAAATACACTGCTGAGGGGAGCAGCAGGCAAGACAGGAGAGGTCTGCTGCACCATTTGGGGAGCTCCCTGGCAGGCGGGGGATCGAACTCATGCTCCAGAGCCTGCAGATAGCTTCATAGTGCTGAGACTTAAATCCCTTGCGCCACCAGGGAGGCCCTCAATTATGTATTTTAAAGCCCTTAGCTTCTGTATGGAGAATGGCTTGTAGGTGGGCAGAAATAGAAATGAGAGACAATTTAGAAGGCTGCTATTCATCAAGCTGAGGGAGACATGAAGGTGGCTTTTATCAGGGTGATGATAAAAGAGGGAGTGGTGGGAGGTTGTGGACATATTAAGGAAGGATGACCTATGGGATATCTACATGGATTAATAGGGGATGGGAGAGAGGTGGAGTCAAAAGACACTGTTAACTCTCTGGCAGGGCCAAGTGGACCGGTCATGGTACCACGTAGCAAAAGTGGAGGACTTAAGTAGGTCTTGGTCAAGGTCATGGGGAGAAGAATCCAACCTTGTTCTGATCCCATTACTTGTAGACACCTAAGAGCAAGAGGCATCAAACCAGCATCACCTAGGAATGAGTCCCCAGAGGATTGTGAAACGCCTGCCTGTGTGCATTTGCACATGGGCCCAAACCACTACCAGCCCTGCCTTAGGGCGAAATCCAAGGTGTGTGGGCATGGTCTTTCTGCAGTTATGAAGCAGGTGTCTCTGCTCCATGGGCACCATTCTTCTCTCCATAATTTGAGTGTAAGCTCCTCAAGGGCAGATACTGAATGTTAAACTTCCTAAACCCCTAGACTGGAAGCACATGTTCCCCAAATGGGTATGTGCTGAATCGATGGCTCATCACAGATTGAGCTCATGGGATCTCAGGAGAGATACAGTGAGCTGAGCTCAAATTATAATCCAATAGGGGCAGCATGGACCTGGCCATTGTCAGGAGGAGAGAAGAAATTTCCCTAACACCCCAAACCCTTCAGAATCATGAGATTTCCTAAGTAAACCCAACCTCCTTGCCCAGGCAATCACGGCCTTTCATGAACTGGTCTCTACCAACTTTCCCACCGTCTTTTGCACCCGTCTACCCTAGTGCCAGACTTACGGACTTTCTCCTTGGTCCCCAAACATCCCAAGCCCCACAGCCTCATCCCTTAGCTCTTTCCTTGAAAAGCCTATTTCATATTTAAGAGAAAAATTACAGAAAGATGCTAGACTCTCTCAGCACATGGGGGTAGGGTAAGGGTAGGGGACCAGCACACATTAAAGCAGGACAGTCTTTTCCACCTATCCGTTGATGAACATTTAAAAAGACTCAGAATGTCCGGTGGTTAAAGAGAGAAAAGAGGTGGTGCCTTCCTCTGTCTGTGAGAGCATATAGGTAATTGCAACATTTTGCTCTGACCAATCCATCACACTCCTAGGAATTGTTCCCATGGAAGTTTGAGGACAAATAGATATGTAAATCGTGTTTGCTGCAGCCTTATTGTCATAGCAAAAGCAGGAAACAACTTACATGCCCTTCCCCACCCCCCAAAAAAGAATAGCTGAGTCATTCGTGGCGCATCTAAGCTGGTGACTTCTATGAAGTTGTTAAAAAGAATGAAGTAGATTTGTATGGACTATCTTGGAAGAAGACGCATGATCTATTTTTAATGCCCAAAAATAAGCTTATAAAAATAGGTAATGTGACACCATACCAGTTTTAGCAAAAATTGAGAGAAACAGGGAAATCTGGTATACACATCATTTCTGCTCATGGCAGAGGGAGTGGGAGCCACGAGCCATAGGAAGGCTTCCCCTTGTCTGCACTGCTATATAATTAGCTTATTTTCCATAAGCATGTACTCCTTTTAAATTAAAAGATGTATAGAGTGAAAAATAGTTCATGAAAATCTTTAAAGGGCTCCTAGGGAAAGAGTTAGCAGTGACAATGGCTGCCAATAGTTCAGGAATACGGGAGATTATTCCCAGAGAACAGAACGAGAAAGGGGTTGGGGCAAGTTCAAAGACACATGCGGCTCGGCGCTTCCCAGGACTTGTCTGTGCAAAGGAGGGAGATGTCATAAGAACTGATAGAAGAACTCAAGCCCCACTGAGGACCCCTGAGCACAGCCATCTAGTCCTACCGTCTGGCCATCGCTCAGAGTCATCAGCTCTGCTGCTGACCCCTGGAGCCAACAGTCTCTGCCATGTGACCTGCTGGAAGTGACCATGAGAAACAGACTTCCAGTGAACACCTTGGGTGGGTGACAGACGACACCAAAAGAACGCATGGTGCAGTTAGTTTAAGATGTAGTGTGGTATCTGGACCCCAAATCCATCCATAGTCCTGCCTCAAATCCTCATGTCTGAACCCTAGGTTGTGGCGGGGTGGGGGGGTGGGAGGAAATGAAACCAATTGGGCGCTCATCACCTTCTTTGTGTTGATCTGACCACGTGGGTATGAGCAGCTTGAGAGAATTCAACAGTTTACATCTAGCATCTGTGCACATATTTATATTATACTGCAATAAGGATGATTTATAAAATAAAAGGAGCTGTGCCAATCCAATAAAAATAGCCACAGGAGATAGGTGGTGCCTTGGAAGGAGAATCCTTTGGACCGAGAAGAATAAAAGAGAGAAGCCTGTTGCTCCCTCAGGCATCCTGGGGGTCCCTGCATCAGTCCTCACATCAGCAGAGGCCACGGTCATGGTGGGGTGCCCAAGACGCATGTGTGCATACACAGATGGGGTTCAGGGGCAGCTGCAGAGACAGACACAGACATAGATTGAGAGGCCTGGGCTGTGCTCGCGGAGCTCACGCTAATAGACAAATGGCCAACAGGATGCATGCTAGACCCAGGATGCAGCTCACCCTGGCTGAGTCAGTTTATGTTTGATTTCACTTATTTCTTTGTCATTTGGTTATTGTAACAAGAAGCATATTGTAATAGTTATTTTACGATGCTGTAAGGTCTTTTCTCCTCTCTTGTTGACAAATTTTTAAATATTCTTTAAAGTACAATATTTTCCCCATGGCATTTTCTCTGATGCCTTGGTACAGATTTTCTGCAGGGGTTACCTTCCCATCCTGGACTGTTGTCCCAGATTTGCCTGGAGAATTGGCCACGTCTGTGGATTCTTGGACCCTCTGTCCACACTTACCAAAGCAGAATATCTGCAGCCATTGACCTATATGTTAAGGTGATTCTGTGGCTCACTATAGTTTGCTAAGTTTGGACAAGATGGCAAATCCCTCTGTTTTCTAGGCACTCCCCCCTCCTTACTGCATTCAAGTGTATTTCACCCCAAGTATCTCCCCTCCACTAGACTGAGAGTCCCTGGAGGGAAATAACTTTGTCCAATTCAATTCAGATTCCTCAGGAGCTAACACAGGACCCATCTCACACGGTGCTCAATAAGTGCATGCTGAATGAATGAATGAATGAATATTAAACAGCACACAACCACCAAGTTTCCAGGGATGAAACTTTCCCGTGGGTCCAGTGCAGATTCATGTCTGGACTTGGCTCAGGTATGTTTCTGTCACTCTGAGGAACTCCAGCCCATGATCCCAGGTGGTCATGGGTGGAGACAAGCCAAACTTGGCCAAACAATCTGGAAACCACAAAGTCAGTGTAATCAAGCAGAGGGAGTGACCCCTAACCCAAGTGGTGGGGTTCCGCTTCCGTGAGTCGGGCTCTCTCTTCATTTACCCGGAAGGGGCTGTGGCATACATCACAGAGCCGCAGTCCCTAAGATTAAAGACCCCTAAGATCAGCAAACTCGCCTAACAGTGCAGAGCAGAGGTCCCAGCTTGCACAGCCCCTACAAACCCACAACCCAGAGGGACTGGCAGCCTGGGCTCGATTCTTTGCTCAACTTCTGACTGTGGGTTTAGAACTCATACCACTCTGACCCTCAGTTTCTTCATCTGTAAAATGAGCAAAACACAGTACTTTCCTCTTTGAGGTTATGGTGACTGGCTAGATAATTCATGCAGCCAATAGTCGTTCTATTCAGACTGCTTGCCCGGTACTGTTCCAGGTTCTACAGAGACAGCAGTGAACAAGATTGGCCCAAGCAAACCCATCCCTGAGGAGATTCATTCGGGTACAGCAGAGTCTCCAGCAAAAAGTCCCTGCTTTGTGGTCAAAGGAGACTTCACAGTCTTTTCTGCCACCCAGAGAAAGTGTGGAGCTATCAGCTCTTGGAGCTAAGAAGTTACCCCCAGATGCTCGCAATGACAAGAGGGTGTTATAAATGACCAGTAAGGGCCTCCCCGGTGGCGCAGCGGTTGAGCGCTGGGCTGTGAAGCTGCCCGCAGCCTCTGCAGCGCCAGTTCGATCCCCGGCCGCCGGCCAGGGTCCCACATGGCGTGCAGACCTCTCCTGCCACGCCAGCTTCTCCCCTCAGCAGTGTGTTTCATCGGTCTGTCTGTTCCGCTCCCTGCTCTGGCTCTGCTGAATTCTCTCACACTCTCCCGCGCTTCTGACTGTACCCAGTGCTTGTATAAATAAATAAATAAATCTTTGAAAAAAAAAAAAATGACCAGTAAGTAGAAGCTTTAAAGGCCGCAGCTCTGTGCTGCTCCGCTCCCTCCAGTGGAGCAGAGGTGGTGCCGCTAAGGGTCCCGGGAAGAGTTGCTGTGTAAACAGAGGCTGTGGGAAGAGGACAGGCAGCAAACTGCCCCCGCCACTCTGTGGGCTCAGGCGACTCCCCTGGCTCCACTTCTTGGAAATAAGCAGCTCCCTTTAGCCAGAAGAAAATAAACTTAAACAGGAAAGTGCTCATGATTCAGTGGGTCACTCTGGCTTCTGAGGTGTGAGTGGGTCTGAGGACGTCGGCTGTGGCTTTCCACGCGCCCAGCGTGGGGGCACGGAGCGGGCCTTCCTGGAAGCCAGTGCGTGTCTGCTGCATCCCAGATGTGCGTGTTTGTGTTTGCCTTGCATGTCTGCACACACGTGTGGCGAGTGTGCCCACGGATGCCCGTGTGTGTTCACATGTGAATGCGTGTCTGTGCCTTTGCGTGTCTTTGCCTCAGCGTCCACGGGTGTGTTTGTAACTTCTCTGTGGGTTCCTGTGTGTTTTGCCGAGTGTGGAGGGGGCTGGGGGCTGTGAGTGTGCGCGGGGAGTGTGAGGATGCTGGAGGCTGCGGGAGCAGCCGGGAGAGGAGGAGTGAGGTGAAGGTCTGAGCCAGGGGAGCGGAGGGTGGGGTTCGGAGCCTGCCAGGAAATGAGGAGAGTGTGTTGAGCAGGGACTGGAAATGCGTCTGTCGCCGCCAGGGCTGTGGTGAGGAAACAGACGTAGATGCCCTGTTGATGCCCTGCTGGGGCCTCCAGAGAGGGCTTGGGGCCCGGTCTTCAGGGAACAAATCAGCCTCCTGGGCATCGAGCCCCAGGGAAGGTCTGTCTGTGGCCTGTACTTCGGAGTAAGAGAGGTCACGAGCCCCCTGGCAGCCCCCTGACCGCGGGAATTCTGACTCTCCAACAAGAGGGGGGCAAAGCCTGTCTCCAACTTCAGGACCTGACCAGGACCTTGAGGAAAAGAAAAGTCTGTGGCCCCAGCTGCCCCCGGGCCTCGCCATGGGTGTCTGGCCAGGGAAACGCAGGGTGACGCCCCACGCTCTGTCCCTCCTCCTGCCGGCCCAGGCGGGCTGGACCAGGGCTTGATAAAGGAGAAGTTCTCATGGGGTCACGAGGTTGGAGGGGAGCAGGGCCCCTGGCGAGGGCTCTGGAGAGCTGTGCATTAGCTGAGGAGAATGACAGGCAGGCACAAGAAGGGCAGCACGGTGAGAAAGACGCTTGTCGCTGAGAGCACTCTAGGGCAGGTTGGGAATTGGGCTCGAAGATTAGTTGATTTCTACTCTGACAGTCACAGTTGTGCCCGAGCTGGGAAGCTAGAAAAGCAGTTTCCAGGCACAGTCGCCCTGGACACCAGCCTCTTCTGCAGGGAGGCCCAAGCAGCCCGCGCTGTGGCCTCACTTCCTCAAGTCCGTTTCCGCTGAGACCTTCCCCAGCCCCCAGCCCCCAGCGGACGGCACCTGCTCCCCAGCCAAGCACAATGAGCTTCATGAGGAGGGCAACTGCCTTACCCTGTTCCCCAAACTCAGGCATCTAGAGGAGGCCCAATCTGGAAACATGTCTCTCCAGCCCACCCTGGGGTTTCCTGGTGGGGTTCAGCCTCAGTATTAATCATCCATGAGAAGGGCTAGCCCAGGGGCTTAAAGGTCAAGGCGGGTATGTACAAGACTGGAAATCTGCCCATCCGCAGAGAGGGGCCCCCTGTGGGTACGGGGTGAGAAGAGAGAGTCTGGCTCTTCCGCAAACATCCTCAACCCAACCTATTAAGGAGCCAGCTGAGGCACATGGAGCGATCCCTTGCCTAGCCCCCTCTTTCATCAAGACACTCCTTCTCTCTGACTGCCCAGCCTGGTGCGGGCTCCAGAAATCCTATGTGCATCTGCCTAGGATTCAGAGCATATACGGAACTGGAACTCAAACCTTGACTGTGCATGGCCCTGCACTTCTATTTTCCCCTGAATGTGCGTCCTTCGAGGGAACATCGTTAGAGAGAGGCTGAAGCTGGGAACACGGTCATTTTCCTCTCCCTGCATACCAATAACTGTCATCAGGGAGAGAGAGACAGAGAGAGAGCGTGCGAGAGAGCGAGACCACTGTGCCCTGGCACTGAGACCAGCGAAGGGTGGGTAGTGAGCATGAATTATGTATCACACAAGCAATAGAGATAAGAGTGGAATGGGGAAAATCATAACCCTATTAATAATGGAAGTGCAGTTTGTAAACTCTCCACCAGGAATAATTTGCATCGCAATATAAACAGGGAGTATAACACAGAGCAGCAGGCAATGGCACTTCAGTAAAACGTAAAAGCCACCATTTCAAACATTAAAAGTCATGATTAAATTATAAGAATTTGTTCAGCAGAATGTACAAGGAGAGGGCATGTGCACTGCCTCCATCTGAGCCCCGAGGTCAGGCCTTCCTCCACGTCTGCCAGGAGCACATGCCGAGGCCCTGGGTCCTTGAGACCCTGACAGGTACTGTTCTCACTATCAGCTCTTGCTGTTGAGTGCTGGCTACGAGCACCTTTCAAAGCAGTTGCGTGCCATAACTCACTCACTTGTTTTATTTTAATTAGGGTAGCCTTGGTTTACAGTATTGCATATGACCCAGGGGGATAGGGTCACACCACACCACACCCACCACTGGAGCACCCATATTCCTTTGCCACAGACCATTGGGCCTCTCTCTTCTCCCCTCCTAGGAGCATTTAATTCCTGGAACAACTCTGAGGGGCCACTATGACAGAGGCAGAATGACTTGCCTCCTTGGGCATATTGTCTGCAAACTAAGAGCCTGGCCTCTCTGAGCCTGGCCTCCTCCATGCCAGGGTCTCTTTGGCAGGTTCTCAGGTGCCCCCATCATATGAGTTTCAAACAGAATGAAGGGATGGAAAATTGGGGTCGTCCTTTAAGTTAATAACTTTGGTGGCACCCAGGGATTTGATCAACCTTTGATCAAGTTGTCCTCCATTTCTAAGAATGTCTTCTAGGAAAAACCTAATATCATCATGATCTCTTTCTACTATTGCAGTATAGTCATTATTATTTGTTACTTATGTAGATGTAAGCTTTGGGTACAATGATGGTTTTTATTTCTACGATAGCTTGTGAAATTTTTGAAAACACCCAGCTGCCCAATAATCAAATGGTTAAACAGTGGAAGTTATCTACAACTAGTCATTACTTTCAATATAGAAGAAGTGCATAGACTTAGGTGAGCCGATAGACTGATGGTGGTAATAACTATAGACAAAAGTTAAAGGAGTCCTCACCATTTGTTTTAAGTACCAAGCATGTTCCCCCACACTGTAATCCCCACCCCACAAAGTCCGGGGTTCCCACAATCCCAGGGGCCTCTCTCTCTGGAATCAGTCTCAGCTCAGAGTTTCCTGGGCCTGAGAACTGGGCACTGTCTCCAATTCAAGTGGGCAGTGCCCCTCATGCCAAAGACTCCCCCTCCTGCTTCTGGAAGTATCCATCTGTGGGGGAGCACCTGCAGTTGTTGGTCTGCACATCTAGAACTTACAAGCCAGGCTTACTCCCAGGCAGGGCAGGTGACCAGAGGCCCCCAGAAGCTGATGCTGGGTGTGCCCTTCCTGATGGTGAAACTGAAGATACTAGTCTCAGCACCAGTACTGGTTCCACACTGAACACCTGGCTGTGGAATCTCAGGTAAGTCACCTGAGCTCCCTGCGCTGATGTTGCTGAGTGCTTGAATTAAGAACATTCAGCTTGAGCATGTCACGACCATTTTCCTACCAGAGTCTGTATAAACATCAGCTCATGCAAATGCGAGGCCAATCTAAACGTGAGCCCTGGAGAGCTTGCTAGCATGCAGGCCCGACTGCCAGGACCAGTTCAGAGACGGTGAGGGAGTTAGGCTGGAACAAGGTGGCACATCAGCGTGAGACCATTCCGAGCCTCGGGCAGGGTGGCACAGCTCCTAGCCTCCCCCGCTGGCCAAGGTGGTGCCATCTGGAGCAGGCTCAGCTGGACTTTGTCAGAGATGTGTGCTGCCCCATCCAGTGACCTAGGAGGGTCATTATGAGGGAAATCCTAGCAGAGGGTGGACCGGGCTTCCTCCTGCTGAGGACATAGCCATAGCCCTGGGACCTAGAAACCCCCAAACTGCCAGGAAGGCTCAGAGGCTCTGAACCCAGGCTGGGGAGGGGGCCAGTAACCAACCATACTCCCCACTGTCCTCAGCACATTATTGACATTCCAGAGAGGAGAGGCAGAGAATTAATTTCATGCTGACTTCCTCCCCCAACACCCTCACCTCCCTGCCCACACAATCCTCGGCCAAGTCAAATGAGGGTCTGTGTCTTACAGGAAGACAAATGATGATAATTAGGAAAATGCTTCCGAGGCCCCCACATTCCATTTTCTCATCCCTTCCTCCCCAGCACCCCCATGAGGCTGTGCACCCAGATGCCAGGCAGGTGGCCCATCGTCAGTCTCACTAAGACCCTGTTGGCTCTGAACCACGTGAGCGTTCTCTTAGCCCTGCTTCCCCGAGCCCCAGCTTGCAAGGGATACTCTTTCCTTCTATCCGCCTTACCTCTTGTGAATTCACCCCATCCCTTTTTATAATGTTTGTCAAATCCTAAAGGGTTGTAAGAAAAATTAGAGGAGATTTTAAAGGTTTTTCTCATTACTTAACATCAGTCATTCAAATAACCACCTTTCCTGGCTGGCTTTGAAAGGATAAAAGCAGAGTCTTTGTGTTTAAGAGGTTTAATACCTGGATGAGAAAGGGGAAAAAAATCACAATAGGGAGTCGTGTCGGGAGGATAGAGGGAAGAGAAACTCTTGATCATTTATTATGCTCCATGCACTGTGCTTTGCATATATTATTTCATTTATCCACAGTAGTAACCTGATGAAGTCAGTATCATTATCCCATGTGATATAGAAGGAATCTAAGGCTCAGAGGATTGACGTTATTTGCCAAGTGTAGATTTCCCTCTCCCAATCTGGTAACAATAAGCTGGAATTTGGGTTGAGGTAGTCCAGAGCCTTGCTACTCAAAGTGTAGTCCATGCATCAGCACTGGCATCACCTAGGAGCTTGTTTGAAAAGCAGAATCTCAGGTCCCATCCCAAACCCACTGCATTTCAATCAATTTTTAAGTGATTTGCTTGTGCATCACAGTCTGAGAAGCCCGAGCTCGCTCTCTGTTTTCAGAGTGCATCCCTGTCAGCCACAGGGATGATACCAGTCTAGAGTTTCCAGCTCAGAATGACTGGCGTAGGACCCTGAGATTTTGCACATCTGGCAAGTTGCTGCTGCTGCTCTAGGGGGCAGGTTTTGAGAACCCCCAATCTAAAGATCTCCCTAGAAGCTCCAGTCATTCACATTTTCTACTAGTGCATTTAATGGACACTAGGTAAAGGCCCTGCACTGCACCACCTGGCACCATTGCTAAGCCACTGGGGATTCAGACAGGGGCAAGTCCAGCTCACGGGCCCACAGAGGAGGCAGATATGGCAGTAACTAGGAGTAAACCATCCCTGCCTGCAGAAGGCATCCGGGTACTATGGAAGCACTGAGGAGGTAGATGCCAGGTGAGCCTGGGGGGCTGAGTAGAGAAGGCCTCACTGAAGGGGTTTGCACTTGGGGGCACCAACAAGCAGTACATCCCTTTCTTAAAGTTCATGAGAGGGAAGGGTTTTTTACCAATTGGGTATTATAGACCCAGTGCTGATGGGCTTTATGAAGGGCTTCCAAAAGTATTAAGTCTTTCAAAAGTAGGGATCCCATAGGTCATTAACAAATAAACAAATGCACATCAAATGCCTGTAAAGTAATGCAGATGGCTACCACTGCCTGCAGTGTAGCGCACAGGTTTAAATTGCAATGTGGTACATTTCTAAGTGCTTTTGAAGATGCAGGATGGTACTGCCCAAAGTAAGAGCCCCTCAGCAAACAAACACCCTCAGCCTGTCTTATGGGGGCCAGAGCCCCAGGAAGGAGGGAGAGCCTCCGCTGGAACACCCTTCCTGCTCAGTCAGGCAGCCCCTCCTGCTGCTGCACCTGTGCAGCTCTGCCTGCTGACAGTCCCAGGGGCTCACAGTGGCAGGAGGCCTGGGGGGCTTTCTCACAGCTGCCTTGATCACTTCCTCCTGCCTTCAGACCAGCTGTTCTGGTGACTGATGCTGTTTGTCAGTCACTACCCAGGGTCACAGAGAAAGCTTGCACAGGTGCCTGTCACCATCCAGATACAGCCATAGGTGCTGACACCTTGTCACAGCATCACCCTGACCTGATCTTATTGGCCTTTACATGTGGCTGCCCAAAAAGACATCAGTGGCCAAGAAGGGGGTTCCAAGAGCCCTGGCTCACTTCCCTCCACATCCCCAGCGTTCAAAGGCTGGGGATTCAGGAGAAATAGGGGCAACCAAGCAAGAGGAGAAAAGGTGAGGGAACAGGATCTATCCAGTTGGGACGCAGATTCCTCTTTCAGGGATCGTTTATAAGGAAATCACCAAGCACAGGGCCAAGGGTTAATGTCCAGAGGTGAGCATTTCAGTATCTCTATCAGAGCAGGTAATTGGAAATGCCCCCCACACCCCACCCCACCCCTTGGGGCAAGACACTTAACCCTAAGCCCTACCTGTAAAATGGAAGAAAGAATAATATTCACCTTGAGGATTTGCTGTTAAGATTAAATGAGATAATGCATGGAATGTGCTTTTCACAGTATTTGTCACAAAATGGTCTTTGCTAAAAGAATATCCAAAAATAATATATTGGTTACACAGATGGTGGTGTGCCAAAAGAGCGTGAAATAACATCGCAATTCAAAGCAGTTTTCTTTCCAAAAAGATTTACTGATAAGGAGACCAAACTTATGGTATAATGCACAATAATATTTATCTGTATTTTCCATATAAAATGTGCGTATTTATTATGGAGAAGGGGACTGGTTTTTCTTATAGGGACCTCAGGGTTGTAAAGAGGCCATCCAAGTCTGTTTCCCTGGCAAGGATGAGAAATTCTGGACTCAGGTCCAGAGGGTCTGGGAAGCCAGGTAGAAAGAGGGAATGAGTCGATTTCCTCCTCCTCTGAGAAATGTTTTCTGGTTCTTCCATTCTGATTCCATTGTGTGTGTGCATGCATGTGTGTGTGTGCATTTGTGTGTGTGCATGTGTGTGTGTGTGTGTGTGTGTAAGTCCCCTACTGCGTATGGATTCCCCAGAGCAGGGTTTACAGGTTCTTCATCACCCAGGAGCTTCTTCCAAATGCAGATTTAAAATCCAGATGCCTGCTCAGAATCTCTTGGGAGGAAAGCTCGCTTCCTGGACTCTGAACATGTGACTAACCCCACAAAGATTTCTGTGCCAATCATAGGAAGAGTTTGATAACTCTGAAGATAGGAACCTTACCCTGTTCACTTTCCAGTCACCAGTACCAGGTATAGAACTTGTCCTTAGAGGCTCAACAAGTGGTTAGTCAATGAATCGACTACTCAATCCACCAATTAATATCTCCTTCCACCTTGCAGGGAAGGTACCCATCCTGTGCTGCACTAGACTTTAAGTTCCCTAAGGATGGAAACCAAGAACACACTGTATGTACCTAGCAGAGTAGATGTTCAATAAATTTATTGATTTAGTTATTTTTGTTAATAATGATTTTTGAAAAGTCAGAAGGCTCTCCTAGGGACACTGTCTTCCTTTAAGTAAGTTCATGGTCACAGGGAAACACACATGAACCCCACATCAGCACAGACTCACAGACGCTGGCAGAGAGTATTCGGACTGTAGGATGAGCCTCCATGGGCGCCCAACCAAATCCACCCTCTTAGGAAATTAACCAGCTGCAACAGTAGGTGCAGCCACCCACCAATGTCTATAGCTCTCCAGAATCAGCAAAATGTTTCCCTCGTTTGAACTTGACCGGGGAGTGTGTATCACATTCACAGGTAAGAAATAAAGTGCTTTGCCCACATTTCTTCAGCCACTCGGTGGCATTGCCAGGCCACATGGAGCCTAGTGGTCTAGCTCCAGTTTCAGGATTCCTTGCTAAACACAGTGATACAAAGACCATAATTCCCTTCGCTTGATCTCAGCCCAACCACCGACAGATCCAACCGGAGGAAGCACCCAGCTAAAAGTGTTGGATGTGCCCCTCTGAAGATTTAAGCAACAAAAAAAACGTTCACAGGTGCCTCTGATTCATCCCCTTAAAATGGCTGGACCGGTTCGGCTTGTTTGCAAACAAATGCAAAAACCATCCAGAAGTCTCAGTTCCAACACCATGGATTTTGTTGTAAGCCCCATTGTCTCAAAATGGTTTCCATTTCTTAACCAGAATTTCAAAATCATGCAACAAATGCAAGTTACCGAGAAAATAAAAATAACAATGGCAATACTAAAGAGGAAAACAGACGGAAAGACAATATTTTTCAAATATTTTCCCAATTGTCATTTTAATAATGGTCTAACAACAGAGTATGCTAATTTCCCTCCACAGATACCTGTGAGTGCAAATGCAAAACAAATAGTAATTAATGTCTCTGTGCGAAAATCAAGCAATTGGTATTAATTTTGCATCAGACTTGAGATTATGCACATTCAAAATCATGATCTGTTTTCAGCAGCAACAGTGACAATCCTAAAGAAAAAATGGGGAGGGGAAATCCTCAGGTTAATAGAATCCACACAACCACCCCTGATGTGACCTCTTCCAGGTGCCCACTAAGATACGCTCATGAACACTCTCGGAGCCGAGAATATCAGTCAAGCCTCAGATTCTGACAAAAGTTATACCAACTGTATGCATGGAGGGGACAGATGAATTTAATCATTCTCGAAGACACCTCCTGGCTTTTTGGAGCAGACCCTCAAAGCTGGCAGTCACATCAAACCCTGGTTCACAGGTAAAGACTGCAGATTTTGCTGATTGAAAAAGCAGGTACTCTGGAGTATGCTCCAAGAGCTTTCTGGACTCATCCTTCCTGAAAACCACCAACACTGGTTCTCTACTTCACTTGAAAGACTGTCATATGACCACAGAGTGAGAGAAAAGGCAACAGGGCCGAGGTAGGGTATTGGGCAGGCAAAGTCATAAAATGAGGCCTGGACATTAGGCTTGCTAGGGCCTTATGAGTTTTCAGATATTATTTCTAGAAATGAGAGACTATCTTAGAATGTTCAGAAATGAATCTGTCTCATAATCAGTGAACCAAGGGGTAAAGTTTCCAGGACTGTCCAGCAAAGTGCACTGTAATCGAAGAAAACAGAAAAGTAGAAATCTACCCAGAACTGTGTGTTCAATATAGTAGGCTCTAGTTCTGGGTGGCTATTTAAATTTAAATTAATTATAATAAAATCAAATCAAAGTTTCAGTTCCTAGGTCCATAACCACATTTCCACTGTTCAGCAGCCACATATGTCTAGTGGCTGACATAAGAGACAGCATAGATGCAGATCATTTCCATCATTCTAGAAAGTTCTACTGCACAGCTCTAATCTTAAGCCTGCAAACATAAGCTCCAGTGCTGGATGTCTCTCAAACAAACACTCATCCTTCCTACTCTGCGGGTGCCCAGGAAACAGACCTCCTGCAGGCACAGGGAAAGGATCCCTTGTCGTCTGGAATCTGGTTGATTTCAGCCATTGGGAGGCACCAGATGGGACAGGAGAGTGAGGTAAGGTGGTGGTTACTTTGGCTCTCTCCCACTGACCACTGAAATTTAAATGCATTTCTGTTAAAAGTCACAACTCTAATGAACCGCTCCCCTGGGTCCCTTCCTCCATTGCTTCATCCTTCAGGCCCAGGGCAGGGAAAGGTGCCTCGCAGGTATGAGAGTAAGGTATTGCATCTCCCCTTTTGGGTCCCTGGATTCTTCCCACACTGTTGCAAAGAGTCCCTTAATAAGTAATTTATCAATTACTGAGTACGTGTGTTGTCTGTTTTCTGTGGATATCCTGGTGGTAAGCTCCCACTTTAATTTAAATCCAAGAGAATGAATTTATCAACACCTACAGAGAGGGTAGAAGCTATAGTTCTCTGGAGTCAAAAAATGAGCTTAGAATATCTCTGTTTACTTAATAATCATTAAATGGGGAAGACCAGCACAGAGGTTGGTCAACCTTTTCCATGAAAGACCAGATAGTAGCATTGTAGGTTTGTGGGCTATAAAGTCTCCATCATCATTATCCTAGAGTGTGAGAGCAAGCATTCAGATGACATATAAATAAATGAGTGTGAGGGTGTTCCAACAATACTTTATTTTCAAAAACAGGGAATGGGTGGGATTTGGCCTGTGAACCACACTTTGCCAAGTATTCCTCTAGCACATATATTTCCCCAGAGAAACAGAGAAATGGCATGCCTCAAATTTTGTTTATTTAAAAAAATGGAAAATCTTAGAAAACATTTGTATTTTGTTCTCAAATTTCAAAAGGTATGACTTCTTAGGCAGGGCCAAGGAGATGAAAGGTGAGTCAAAATGCAAAAGCAAGATGCAGACTAGGATGAAGGAAAGTCTCTTTAAGATATGAAGTAGGCAAAGAAACCATAAATACACACTTTCTTTTACCCTGGTGATGACCATGGTGAGAGGAAGAGGAACAGGGAGAGGGAGTCGATGGGTTGGTGGAGGCTGACTGGACTTGTGGTATGGAGAGAGGTGTGGCATAGACAGGTGCTGAGGTGAGAAGCCACCCACCTGAAACAGACAGTGTTGTACACTAATGTTACCTCAGTAAAAAAAAAATCACAGCTTACAATAGAAGTAATAAAGAGCAGGATTTATACTACAGAAAATTGAGTTTCAGTGAAACAGTCAACTTGAAATATATCTTTTAGAATCTAGAGTTCCAAATAATGAGCATGCATGAAGGACAGAGAAAAGTGATCCAATTTACAAAAAGAAAAAAGATGTGTTCCTTAAACAAGCCTTCAAAAAAGTAATGACACTGAAATACCAATCAAAACTATAGTAGAACATTCTGGAACTGAAAAAAATCTAAGATTGCAAAGCAAAATGGTATATGCTGCACCAAGCATAATTGATAAAAAAGAAAACCCACAACTTGACATCAAGGAAAAAATAAATTATAAGTATCACAGACAGAAACAAAACAAAGCAAAGTAAAAATAATGAAATCCATGTTGTTTGTAAGAGTAAAAAAGAAAGAAAGAAAGAAAGAAATCAGACGGGGCTGGCCTCAGAAATTTCCTTGATAAAAAATTGAAAATAAACACTATGGTCCGAAATATGGAAATGGTTAAGTGTACTTAGAAGGCAACCAGATGTTAGAATATTATGCAACTATCAAAAACAATGCAGAGCAGGTGTTTTTAATGAGATCAGAAAATGCTTATGATAAATGTTTAGAAAGAAATGCAGACACTAAAAACACACATAGCATGCCTGTGAGTGTGTGACGCATCTGCTGCATTTCTTTCTAGCCTTTTTTCTACCAGTAGACACAAATAGAAAGACCACAAGTGCTATCTAAAAGCAGGACATTTTCACATCCTTTGTCACTCATGAGATGAGTAACGTTAAGTCCCCAGCCCGGGTGTCAGAGAGGCTGTGGACTTACTCAAATCATCCAGTCAGTGGTATAACCAATATGCCACTAAAATCAAAAATGGGCATTTTTTCCATGACGATGAAAGCCCTGGGTGAGGAGAGGGGACAGAAAGAGTTGAGGAGACCTAAGTCCTGAATGTATAGCTTTGGGGTGGCTGGAGCTGTCAGCAGCAGCATGGTTAGTCAGTAGGACGCGACAGT
Organism: Talpa occidentalis; assembly: GCF_014898055.3. Classification (NCBI taxonomy): domain Eukaryota; kingdom Metazoa; phylum Chordata; class Mammalia; order Eulipotyphla; family Talpidae; genus Talpa; species Talpa occidentalis. Next base: position 92,876,719 of record NW_023600993.1, read on the forward strand.
GCCTTGAGATTTCCCCATCTGAAGGTCAACACGCCCCAACTCACTCTGGTCCTGGAATCTCAGAATTCAACAGGAAACCCAGGGCTGCCTAACTCAGAGGAGAATTGATGTTTTACCAATTTGTCAAAATGTAAAGTTAACGTCATCACCTCCTTAGATGTCCTGATCATTCTCTGTTATGAGTAAGGAAACCCCTCAAGAAAGCGATCGTCCCCTCTAACAGGAAAACAGATCAGCGGTCAAACTCCAGAGACCCCACACGGCTCTGCCATGTCCCCCCTGCTGAAGGAACATTTCATAAATTCAAATATTTACACTGGGCTTAGCAGTGGCCTTAAAGTCTCCAGGGAGTTTTATAGACCAATATTGCAAATCCATCGAAAAGAAAATGAAAATAAGATTTTAAAAAAGACAACTTCCCCAAAAGAGGCCAATAGAAAAGAGAATCTTTGTTCAAGGTAACGAAGTGCAGAACCTTTATTTTTCGCTCACTCATTCACTCACTTGTCATTGTCCTAAAGACTGTTATGAAGCATCCTGCCCAGTGCAGACTCAGATGCCAGGAGGCATCAAGCATTGCCCCTGTTTCCAGGAACCAACGGCGTGGGAGGGGGTAGCGTGGGGAATTAAAAAGTAGGAAAAGTCACATAATCCATTGTGTGGTTTCAAAAACTCTGTCTGTAAAATAAGCAAGTGGCAGAACGTTCTTACATTGTGAAACCATTCATTTAAATAAAAGCAAAACATATCCAAAGCAAATGTTATATGCACACGTAAACATAAAAAACAGGACTGAATATGTATGGTATTGTGATGTGTGGTTGCCTCTGGGGAAGGAAAAAGCAATAGAGGAATTAAAACACAGGGGACTACACATTTCTCTTTAAAATACTTTCTGAAAAGAGAAAATGCAAAGTAAATACAGTGTGGGTACATATTGTGTGGCTGCATTTACGCAAAGTTCAAAAATAGGCAAATAGTCTACAGTAGTGTAGACTTGGGGCAGCGGTTACCTTTTAGGGGTGGGGAGATGGAATGACCAGAAATGGGGGCTAAAGGAGCGTGATAGAGTTTCGTTTCTTTTTTGTGATGCTGGTCATATGAGTATGTTCATTTTGTAAAAATCCAACAACTGTATAATTATGGTATGTCTACTTTTCCAAATACATTCGATGTTTTAATAAATAGTAGGTGGATGGATGGATGGATAAAATATGGCAAAGTTAGCATTTGTTGACTTGGAATGGCAAATACATGGAATACATGGATGTTAGTTATCTATATATTTTTCTATATTTTAAAAAATGTTTCTAGTTATGTAAATAAGAGAAATAGAAAGGACAACTCTAGCTGCAATATTTAGGGCATAGATATTAGACTCAGGCAGACCAGCTAAGTAGTTATTGCAAGAGCCCAACTCACAGAAGATGCCAGCCAAACTGGAAGAATGATGGTGGGTGGAGAGAAAGGATTGGTGAAGAACTGCAGGGCTGGACACACGAGCCATCTCCCCTGGCTGCTCTGCAGACTGAACACTTCATCTCCTGGCTGCATGGTCAACACCACTGCCATCTCGGCCATCTTTGGACTTGGAAGAACCCCATGTCATCTGTGAGGTGAGATGTGTTTCACCCTAAAATCCCTTCCAGATGCCCTGCACTCATCCTGAACCCTCACTCAAGTCATTCCTCCAGAGCCTGTTAATCGTTTAAACATGAAACAGGAGATTCCCTGGGAGGGAAGATCCATTATTAAACTAGGCATAATCAGCGTGATTAGTTTGTCTGATTAACAAGCTCTCACTACCCATTATTGCCTACCTGAGAGGGGGCCATGCAGGGCTCTGACAGCAGGTAAGCAAGGCTCAGGGTTGGACACCTGGGGCAGGGAGAAGGGACACTGCAGGAGGTGACTCAGCCTAGAGCTCCTTCCACACATGCGTTCCTGCCATCACCATGAAAGGGCCTGCACCACCAGGTCTGCTGGCCCGTGGAAAAGGAGAGACAGGGAAGCAGTGGTAACCCAACCTGTAGCTTGGATTTGCGCCCAGCCTAGATCAGCAGACCTGAAGAGATGTTGGGATAAATGAGAGCTGCTTTAAAATGATGAGTTTTGGAGCGGTGTGTTAGGCAGCATTATTGTAGCAAGAACTGGCTAATAGACCCCCGTCATGCTTTGTTCTCCAGTTCAGTAGAGAAAACCACTCCCTTGAGTTATGATCTAATGGTTTGCCCAATTTGGCTGAATTCTTTATGTTTTCACCCTAATGCCATATCCATGGAGGGAAATTTCAGTGAATGGTAGAACCATAGCACTAAGTCTAAAGTAATCGTATGTCTCAGTGGACTTGGGCCGTCTTGATTTATACTTGCTATCCCAATATAATTAATAATATCACCTCTCTCCCCCCAAATGCATACCCATTTGGGTGATTAATTATCTGGTCACCCTACCTAAACTCAACAATACCCAACGTGAACCGTGACCTCCCACACTAACCACAGACACCCCTTTGTGGTCAGTAGATTCTATGGACATTTTTTAAAGCCATGTTCTTGAAGGCAGGAGATCTGCACCATGATTCCCATGGCGGCAGGTGAGATAAAAATCACTCTTTTGCTAAATGCAGTTTCTCTATGTAAGATTTTATAAAAGTGCTATGGGGTATTTTCTGAGAAATAAACTCCTTTATATGACTTCATAGTAAGAGTTCTATTTCCTTTATTCTCTGGAGTCCTGAGAAAGAAAAATATGCCCCCTGGCAGTGTTCCATAAAACTAATGATGTGGGGGAATACGTGAATAATTGCCTGAATTGCGGGGCTACATATCTGTTAGGAAATCTCTTGGCAATATAAGGAAGGGGCTCAGGACAGTTAAATTGGAGTCAAGTGAAATAAACTCCTGCATCAGCTAGATGATCCTGAGGGTCAAGAGGACTATGGGAACATCTCTGTATCTTGGGGAGTTAGGCCTCCGGATATTCTCTGCTCACAGCAGTGGAAACATAAGATGAGGGTGGAAGCAAGGAATAAATAAGGCCTGGGCAGAGAGGGCAGCTCTGAGCTTGGAGATCAGAAACCCCAATCAGTGCCCTCAGTGATTAGCTAGGCAGTGGCAAGACTAGAGGTGGCACCTGAAAGTGGGCATGGAGCCTTGGCACAGTGGGCAGGCCTCTTCCCTAACTAAGGAGCATCGTGCCTGCCTCCTCCTGGGTCAGGAATCAGCTCCTAGTGATGAACGAAGTCCTGGGATGACATTAGATAGGAGAAAGTGCCTGAGAAGAGTGTTTGAGAGGATGAAGCACAACACATCCTAGCCCCTTCCGGTATGTGATTCATCACCATTAATTTCCTGAACCTGGTTCCTGATGGTTGTCAGTGGAAAATGACACAAGATAATCTTCTTCATCAGCTGGAACTACCTGGCAATGCATAATACATGTTTGGTGTGTGCAATTAAATTACTGTTCTGCAAGTATTTTTGAGTATTCGCTCTGGCCCAGACACAGCCTGAAATGCTGGGGATGTGGCAGAAATGAACTGGACATTATCTCTGCCTTATGGAACCTTAAATCCCATCCTAGCTGCACTTAGAATCACCTGGAGAACTTTAATAAAATACTCATGTCTGGGCCCCACCTCAAAGATATTACATCAGAATCTTCAACTAAAATGAAAACCACCAAATTAGTTTGGTGGGTCAACAGGTGGATGAGTGAATGAATAAGTAAATTCTAAGTGTGAGGCTATTTGTGCAATGTTAATACTGTACTTCAAAATATTCCACTTGCAAAATTACTAGAATGAAAGGAGATTAAAGCCCTTTTAAAAATGCCAGGTGATGAAATCTGAAGATGCATAAAGTCAGGAGATGCTCAGGCATAGAAAAATATGATCTGCCCACCTCCTTGCTCATCCACTCCACACTCAGCCACCAGGAGAGGAGTGAAATTCATAGTGTCAGATACCACCCAGGAGAATACTTTCAATAATTCTTCCAGATTCATAAAGAGGTTTCTATAAAGTCCTTGGACTCTAACAAAATGGAAACCAGGATGCACCACGGAGGACGCCCATCATGCCCCTTACCTACAGGCACTGGGTGCTGATGTGCATGTGGGTCAGCAAGTCTTTTAGAGTCACACTTCTCCTTTTCCTTGCCCATGAGCCCCTCAAGTAAATTGAGGAATCATTTCAATGGGGCCAGGAACTTGCCATCACCCAGGTCATACACATGGACTTCAGGTTAACTTTCCTCCCACACTACCCCTAAACTACTTCAAGCCATCCACCCAGTTGACCAAACCAGAAAGCTCAGAGTCACCCAAGACGACTTGCCTCTCCCCCACCACCCAGTCCTTGCTTCTGAGTCTCTCATGATTCCCTGTGCTGCTTCCAGCCCACAGCCTGCCTGTCCTCATCCAGGTCTCCATGTCTCGCTGGTTTACAGGAGAGCCTCCTTACTGCCTCTCTGCCTCCCCTCAAAAGCCACCCATGCACAGTAACCAGAGCTATCTGTCTGGAACCAAACTTGCCTGCATTTGTCCCTTGGATACACACCTGGCGCCATGTGGGGTGAAATGTGCATCCTTTCTGAGGCTCTGCACCTTTTACCTCTGTTTACTCCTCCTGGCTCCTCGCTCTGGGCGGGGCGTCCTCCATTTCTCCTGATTCCTTGTTTTCTCTCTTTCCCTTTGCGGGCTGTTACCACCCAACCCCTGCAATCCAGTGGCCCAGTCCTTCCCGGTCCTCCCTCTATCTAGCCGCATCTCTCCATTCCATGAGTCTAGGTGAGGGTCCTACCACACCTCCAAGTCAGTATCCCCAAACTCCCTTCAGTTGTCACCCCAAACGCAATGCAGTTAGCTTGATCCATTCCCTGTGCACTCCTGAGAGATCACAAAAGACAGAGCCTAGATCAGAAAAAAAATAAGCCCAAATCTTGTTTGTGACTAAATGTCCAGAACCTCACTCTATTCCTGCCCCAAAGCAGATTGACATTGAATGAATGCATGAACTGAGGGCCAGCACTATCCGTCCAGTAAATATTAACTGAGGGTCTGCTGTGTGCTCGGCACAGCTCTCAGTGTGGGGATCACTTCAGTAAATAGCAGGTAAACCCTACCCTGGTGGTGTCAACTTTCTAGACATCAGGAAACATATTTATGTATTCAACAAGCATTTACTGCATGCAGAATCAGAGTTGACACACAAAACCGGGTGGACAGCTCGGCTGGTGTGTGCCAGGTCAGTGCCCAAATATTTTGCTTGTTTTTCAGCTTCCACCACAATGGAAAATTGCCATTTTACAATTTATTTTAAAATGCATTTTGCAGTTCTAGAAATTCCCAGTATCTTCTTCTCCTGCTTAATGTCCCTTTGTAGAACTTCTCACTTTGTACAGTTTGTCCAGCCCAGTGAAGGCTCACGGGATATGTGAATGAATAAGCATCTTCTAGATTCATTCAGTAGCAAAACTTGCAAGCAGGTGAGACAATGAGCCTGTGATGAGGTCACTTACAGCAAGAGACGTAGAGTAAGAGAGAAACACTTTCTAGACCCACCAGGAAAAGGGAAAAAAAAGTTTGCATATTTCAGAGAATCAGGGGCCCTGACTGATCTTCAGTGTGCAGAGGACTGAGCAAATCGCAGCCCATTGTGTTGTAATAAAAGGTTATTTACATAGTTGCCTAATTAGTATGTCTCAATATAGGGGGGTAAGGAGGTGCAAATGCTTTCTGCTCTCTATTTGCCTTAAAGCTCTGAGGGTAATAAGCTGTTAGTTTTATTCTTAATTGGTACATACATCTTCTTACTTCTTTTCTTTAAGAAAAAAAATCAATACATGGTTTGTGATACCTTTCCTGGAGAGTAAAGAGGTGTGACCAGGCTTATTGTCCTTATTATTGAGATAATCTGTCAGCATTTATTCTATCAAGGGGCCTCAAGTCAGGCAGACCCTTGGCTGGATGTTTGCAGGAGGAAATGTCAGGCCATTTCTGAAGTTATAATGATATGGAAAGTGCAACCGCTTCAGGCGATGCTGGAGAAAAGGCACCGCCTTTTTTGCAGAAGCTGTGGGCTGTGGGTCTGGATCCCAGGCAGGGCTCCCAGCATCTTGGAAATATTGAGCCTGGCCACTGCCCACTGGCCTGGTCATGCTCCTGCCCCCACTGAGCTTCGGGAAGTGGCTACTGCTGTTCCCAGCGAGTCTGGCCAGAGGCAGAGGCCACTGGTAACCTTAACCCCACGTGGGCAGGCTCATCAGAGCCTCTCTCCAACCCTAAAATTAACTGGCAAGTTTTTGGAAGGGGAGGTGGACAGAAAAGTGCAGGGCTACTCTGGGTCTTCAGAACCCAAAGGAAGTAGGATTCTGAGACCCGACTCCTTGGGTCTGAAAAACTGAAATTGTTGAATGAATTCAGACGAGTGAACAAGATTCCTACCCTCTCACCCCCTACCCCCCCGACCTGCAGGACAGGCCCAGGAGTGTCACAGCTGACACACGCAGGGTCCCGCATGCTCTGAAGGACAGGACATGGACGGCGGCTGTTCTGGGAGGGAGGAGGAAGCAGCACGAGCAGGTCTGCACTCAATCAGTAACTAAGTAGGTGTCGAGGCTGGTGCTGTGCCAGTTTTCTCTTTGTGAAATGGCGGGGGGGAGAGTACTGGTATCTTTCTCACTGATGATTAGGGAAATTTAAATGTGTTAATACTTGTCAAGTCCTTAGAAGACTCCGTGGTGCATATGAAGGCTATTTACATATCATGTTTGTTAAATAAATAAATGAAGACAGGGATCTTTCACTCTCACCATGAGAGAGCTCCTTTTCCAAAACTTAAGCTCAGAACATGCCAATGTTTTCCTAACATCACGGTGGCTACAAAGTACTTTTGCTGCAATAACTTCATCTTATTTTCCTAACAGCTGTCCCAAGAAAAAAGGAAAACTGGGCCACATTACAGAAGACGGAGACCTGACAGAGTTAGAGCTTTCCAAGGTCACTTAACAGACAAAGAGCAAAGACTCCAATTGGATCTCTGTGACCTTGAATCCTGTGCTGAGCACGCACTCCAAAAGAAAGCATGAACATTTTGAGTTTGTGGAAAAAGCTTGGTGTTGCCTCCACAACGGGACCTCAGGGCAGACACCACAGCCATTGTGCCCTGGAGCCCTGATTGCTAGTGCTCTGGTGAGACCCCTTAAACCTTCTCCCATTCATGTGAAGTGAGGGACTCATGGTTTCAAATGCTGCTGCAAACTGCCCACTACTTCTCTGCTCTGTACTCAGAGGAAGTTTTTCTGGCACTGACACCTCCTGGGTCACTTTGTACCAAAGACAACGGAGAGTTGTCTTCTTGCACAGAGCGCCATTGGAAACTTCACGAGCACGAGTGATTTATCTAAGAGTCACATGAGTTCCGTGAGTAGAGAACTGCATCAAAAGAGTTTCCAGTTAATTTTGTGAATCGTATATGTATTGCCCAATATGAGTGTTCAACCCCATGGTTCCCTGTTCTTTGTGCAATCAATGACCCAGATTCTAAGGAAGTTAGGGCAGGGCCACAGGGAAATAGGGGAAAGTAAAAGAAAACAAAATACATTTGATTTGGTTTGAAGACAAGGCAAGAAAGCTGGAAGCCTTGAGAAGGGTGGGGAGTGGGGACATCACAGTAGCGGAGGCCCTGGGAGGAATTGAAAAGCAATACTTATGGAGACCCAGGAGTGACCAGAAATACTTGAATTTGGGGATCACTATGGGCATTTTGATGCTGGTTGTGGTTCCAAAGAAAGGTGTCCAGTTCTCAGATCTGGACCATTCTTAGGATGGGAAACTGAGGAGCAAAGTGATGTGCAAGACTTCAGAACCCATCTGAAACTTTAGCCTCAAAATGACTCTGGGCTCCCCCAGAGACCCCCGCCCCACCTCCATCATCCAAATGGTGCTGCCTAAACTCCTGATCCTTCCCTCTCAGGTCAGGAACCCAGTCTGGCACTCAAGAGATTGACAATAAAAATGTGCATATTTCAAATGCATACATGCTACAATTTTCCTATTATAAAATCAATGCAGGCTTATTTGAAAAGGACTTGGATCTGCTGGCATATGCATATATTCTGCGATGAATCAAGAGGATTTATTACCAATGGTTTCTTTTGGGAGCTCGGTTCTGTTTTGAACCTTTTATGCTGTTCTTAATTGAGAATTAGGTTCTCGTGATACAGTCCACAGAAGATCTCTGGGATGTGGAATGTGGGCTTGCAGGCCAGTGTGTCTTTGTTGCCGACCATCTACTTCTCTGTATTGAGAAAGACAAGGAGAGGAACAAGCTACGAATCCATATGGTAAATGATTTGAAAAAGTTTAAAGCAACAGCAATCACACCAGCCAGATAAAAACACTGATGGTTTAAGTTTAAATAGTGAAGCTTGTTCTATACCTAAATCCTGTTTTCATTTATTCTTATTTTTTTACTTTATACCTGAATATTTTCACATAACGAAATAATTCTTCAAAAGTATCCTTTTAGTGTCATATGAAATGCTTTCTATAAAACAACCTTTTTAAATCTATAACCTCACCTCATGTATGAGTGTTTCCTTGCAGCTCCAATTTCCAGGGTGAGACTCACATCTGGACACACACAAATACCAAGCTAGAATGTGCAGCCAGCGGAGATTTTGCCAGAGATCATGAGTCTAACCACTTTCCTTCTAGAAGCAGCATGATTCTTTAGAGAATATTTGTACTGCTCCCAATTTGTCACTATCAAACAATCCTGGCATGATCATCTTTGTCCACAAATCGTCATGCTTTTGAGGATTTCCTTAAGTAGAAAGAATTGTTTGATCCCCAAGGATAGAAATTTGGAAGTTTCTGGATACTTTTCCCTATATAACCCACTTATACCTCGGCAACAGGGTATAAAGGAGTGAAAATTAGATCTTACTTTTCATTTATTTGGAACTTTTTTTTAAGATTTATTTTCATTTATGCATATAAGAACTGGGGCATAGACCAGAGGTGTGGGGGGTGAGAGGATCCACCAGAGACAGAGTGGGGAGCAGAACAGGCAGATTAACTGAAATACACTGCTGAGGGAAGCAGCGGGCTAGACAGGAGAGGTCTGCTGTGCCATGTGTGTTGCTCCTTGCCTGGGGATTGAACTCATGCTTCAGTGGCTGGTGATAGCTTGATAGGACTGAGACTTTAACCCCTGCACTACCAGGGAGGCCCCTTGGAACTTACTTTATTCCAGCTAAGATGATTTTTCTGGTTTGTTAATCATTTTCTTAATAGTTTCTTAATAGCTCATGTATTGTTTTATAAAATCCACCTCCCTGCCACAATAATAAAGTTGATGACCCTGTACTGCAGGTAGTGAGTCTCTTTAAAAATCAACAGAGGGCCTCTCCAGTGGTGCAGCAGGTTGAACGCGGCGCTGTGAAGCTGTCCGCAGCCTCTGCAGCGCGGGTTCGATTCCCAGCCTGCCAGGGAGATTCCCACATGGCGCGGCAGACCTCTCCTGTCTCACCTGCTGGTCCCCTCAGCAGTGCCTTCGGTCCATCTGCCTGTTCTGCTCCCTGCTCTGTCTCTGGTGAATCCTCTCACCCTCCCATACCTCTGACCTGTACCCCAGTTCTTGTATAAAAATAAATAAATCTTAAAAAAAAATAAATATCAACAAAGAAACAAAAGTAAAACAGACTCTGAGGTTCCAACAACAAGCTGGGGAAGGGGCTGGGCAAATGGGTGAGATGGTTTAAGGGGCCAACTGTATGAAAGTGGGGCCTCCCCGGTGGCGCAGCGGTTGAGCGCTGGGTTGCGAAGCTGCCCGCGGCCTCTGCCTCTGCGGCTCCAGTTCGATCCCCGGCTGCTCCCCGGCCACTGGAGGAGGGTCCCACATGGCGCGCAGACCTCTCCTGCCGCCCGCTGCTCCCCTCAGCAGTGTACTTCGGTCCCTCTGCCTGCTCTGCTCCCTACTCTGGCTCTGGTGAATTCTCTCACCCTCCCGCGCTTCTGACTGTACCCAGTGCATGTATAAACAAACAAATAAAGAAAGAAAGAAAACATGCCTCTATAAAAAAAAAAAAGAAAGAAAGAAATCCTTCAACTGTATGAAAGTGGGTAGAAACTGGACATTGGGTGGGGTTCATGGAGTCTGTACATATACTAAAGTTTCGCTCTATACACCCCAAATCTATATAATAATATAAACCAAAATTGCTTCAATAAGAAATATTTCTTTTAATCCACAACACTCTTGTCTAGACAGCTGAATTATTATTTTCTAGTATGTGATTGCCCTTTCAGTTGCATTCACGAGACCCCCCCCAAAGGAACATTCAATGGGGGTGACTGAAGACAGTGTGTTACAGGGTGTTCACAGGGAGAAGGGGAGCAGGGACAAGGAGAATCTCCCAGAGTTGCTGGTGCAGCATCCTGGCATGGGCCTCTCTGGGGAGCCATCACCTCCCAGGGCAAGAGGGGCGAGGGCAAGTGTGGTGGGAGGAGAGGATCCAGGGCAGGGACCTGCTGGAGGAGGCAGCCCTTAGAGCACCTGCAGGGAAGATGCCAGGGGACAAACGAGCCTGACTTCACTCCACCAACCCCCATGTGTCCCACTAGCCAATCCAAACAGCAGCCAGAGGGGAGGAAGCTCCTGCAGCACCGAGCAGGGTGGTAGGAAGGGTGAAGAGCCAATCTGGAGGGGTACGTGGTAAACTTCCAAACACCACCCTGTGCCTTTCAGCCTTTGAGCTTTTACTCATCTCACCAGCGCTGAAACTTCACAAGGAGGGACCTTAATGGCCTCACTTGCCATGGGTCCCAGGAACCGGGAAAAGCACCTGGCACAGAAGGTGTCCAATAAAAGCCTGATGAATAAGGAATGTATGCGTGAATGAATGAATGTATGCATGAATGAATGAATGAATTCCAAATCAGCCCTGCTATTTCTTGAAGCTACTATCAGAGATAGCTCCTTGTAGAAAATTATACGTATCAATGCCCGGGGAAGACAAACCTTATTTTCTTGTCCCCTAAATATTATCTGGGAATATGAGCTTGATAGGCTACCTCCACCCCGGGTCCTGAGTCTCAGACAGGAGACATTCAGAGCTGCCTGGTCTTCCCCAGGGTCCCTCCTCCCCTAAGAGGCCCAGCCTGGAGATAGGTTTAGGCCACTGGGTCCAGGCAGGACACACTCCATCACAGGTGGGGTTTCAAGGCAGCTTCCACCCACCACCTTGCATGAAATGGTCTGGTTTCCTGAAAGCCAATGGTAAACCTGTGAAAAATACAGATTCTTGGGTCCCTTTAGCAGAGACTTGGATTTGGGAGATGGTGGTGGGACCAGGCAGGTCTTGCCCAAAGCCTTCACCCATAACTGCTGTGGGGCCTCCCTCCAGCATGTCCTGGATCCCAATCACACATTGGCCTCAGCTCCTCCTCTGTTAAAGATATTATTTTTTTAAAGATTTATTTACTTATGCATACAAGAGCTAGGGTACAGGTCAGAGATGTGGGGGGTGAGAGGATTCTCCAGAGACAGAGCAGGGAACAGAACAGGCAGACTGACTGAAACACACTGCTGAGGGGAGCAGCGGGCGAGACCGGAGAGGTCTGCCTCACCATGTGGGTTGCTCCCTGGCTGGCCAGGGATCGAAATTACACTGCAGAGGCTTCAGATTGCTTCATAGTGTGGTGCTTAACCCCTTGCACCACCAGGCAGGTCCAAAGATATTAATTTTTTTAAAGCTCCTGATGTTGTTAATGCTCCCTAGGTGGTTGTGAAGGACACCTGCTGTGCCAGGTGCTTTTCTCGGTTCCTGGGGCCCATGGCGAGCAAATAAACATGACTATGATTTGTTTGTTCAGGTCTTACATGGCCTCATTGGAGAGGATTTTCCTGGAGACCCTAACTAAATGAGCAAGCCCCTGCATACCACCCAGACCTCTCTCACTCCTTACTCTATGTTTCTTTCACATAGTGTGTAAAGCTAGCTGGCTGCGCTGTGTAAGAGCATGTGTGTGCACAGGTGTATGCATATGTGTGCATATGTGCGTGTATACATACATACATGTATTGTGTAGGCATGTGCACATTTTACTTACCCAATGACTGACTACCCATTTCATGTTGAGCCCCAGGAGGTCAGGGACCTCATCTGTCTTATTCATCAAAGTGTCCCCAGACCGAGAACAGCAGTTTGGATTTTGGGGTTGCCCAACAATACTTGAGAAATAAATAAATCGTGAATAGAGACTGACCATGAACTTAAACAGTATGGTGCTTGACTATATTAGTCACAAATTTCTTTTTCTTTCCTTTTTTATTTTGTTTTGCTAAGAACGCTTAGCATGAGATCCATTCTCTGGACAGATGTTTCAGTGTATGTCACGGTATTAAGTGTAAGTGCAGTGTGACCTAGCAGAGCTCTAGAACACACTCATCTTGCATACCTGAAATGCTGTGCCCCTGGATTAGTGGCTCCCCATTGTACTCTCCGCCCCAGCCCTGGCAAACACCATTCATTCTCTGCTTCCATGAGTGTCACTATCTGGGAGACCTCATATAAGTGGAGTTGTGCAATATTTTACCTTATCTGAACCTGAATCCCAGGTGATTTATTATAAGAGTTCATATATGGGTCCTCCCTGGTGGTGCAGTGGTTGAGTGCTGGGTTGAGAAGGTGCCTGCAGCCTCTGCAGTGCCGGTTCGATCCCTGGCTACCAGGCGAGGGTCCCACATGGCACGCAGACCTCTCCTGCCACCCGCTGCTCCCCTCAGCAGTGTACTTCGGTCCTTCTGCCTGTTCTGCTCCCTGCTCTGGCTCTGGTGAATTCTCTCACCCTCCCGCACTTCTGACTGTACCCAGTGCTTGTATAAATAAATAAATAAATAAATAAATAAAGTTCAGATACAAGTTTTTAAAGAAAACTTAGCCAAAACAAAAGAAAGGAAACTGTATGTAAGAGAGAAAAGGAGTATGCTATTTCGAGAACTTCTTTTTCGTTAGAATATTTGAGTTCAAGTCTGCATTATGAGCATCTTAGTAACTGAGGCAAAGGGGTATACCAGATGGCTTACTACATTTCTATTATCTACACAAAGCACAGATGACCACTGACCCCAGCATCTCCTCAAACACCTCAGGTGAACAGGGAGGGGTCATGACTCAGCAGATTTGCTGACAAGACATAACCCAGCACGTAGCTTTTGTTCCACCTGAACAACTCAGACCGCCATCTCCTTTTTCCCTATTGCAATCGCAGTGACTGCTCCCTTTAGGAGAAAGGTGCTTGGTTCCACTGTTGTCTCTTCTACAGCAGAGGTGCTGAACAGGATGGCAGATACACCTGTCTCCTCGGTGGGTGACCTCTGAGTCCATGGCGAGAGTTCCTGGCAGGAGTCAGGCCGCCTCACAAGCGGGATTACCAGGAAATTGAGAGGTAGGTAAAAATCACAACCAGGCCCACCTCCCCAAAACAGGGTTGCGTCCCCTTGGAACAGCAAACTCACTCAACCCAGAAGGCTCACCAGTGAGTGCATCAATGCTGCATGAGCCTCTGCTGACCACAGAGGATTAAAGGCAACTGCAGCCAGGGGTCTGCTGCCCAGCAGCAGGGAAGGGGTCACGACAGGAGTTTCCATGACATGTTGCCATACCGCCTCTAGGAGGCGCCCTAGAGCATGGGAGGACTTTTGGAGTCCTGTGAGCTTGGATTCAAATCCATCCCTCTACCCCTTAGATGCTTGTCTTTTTTACAAATGCAGAACAAGGTCATTACTATATTTTCAGTGCTGTGTAGGGGTTAAGAATGCAGGGCTGCAACCAGGCTGCCTATGTTGAACTTCTGGCTTGTGGATGAGACGCTCTTGGAAAAGTACCTCCACTTTCTTGTCTTGACCTTCTTACCTATAAAATGAGTGAGGGAGTAAGATTTACCTCCTATGACCATGGGGATTAACATATACATACATACATACATATGTACATACATACGTACATACATACATACGAGATAAACCATGCCAAACCTTTAAGAAAGTGCCCAGCATACACTAAGTGCGTAATAGCTGTTGCTCTTTTTGTTCTTCAGGGTTGCAGACTTGCACAGCAGAATATGCGACCACATGGCTCAGTGTTCATGTCCCTTTCTTGGAGAAAGTCAGAATCTCTATGTGAGCCCAGGGCATGGTCCCTCCTCCCAGGTCCCTAAGGCCCTGGGGAAGCACAACCAGACTACACAGGCCAAGGCTTGGATGCAGCAGAGAGAAGAGTGTACACTGGGAAGGGGTTGGCTGGCGCCTGCCCCCCAAGGAGTCATAAGAACAGAAATAGGAAGCCCCGCTGGTGTTTACAGTAAGTCTTTAGCCCCTGACCACATTGTCTTGTCTGTGGTGCATTTATTTTGGGGACGAGCTCTGAAGTCATTGCTGCCCGAAAGTGCCCAGGGCAGGCCTGCTCACCCCACTTTCCCAGGAGAGCCCTGGAGTGAGGGAAGCAAACCCACAGGCAGGAGCCAAGGAGCCCCGGGTCTGGCAGGCCGACCACAGGCCCGGATCAGACCCCAGCCAGAACCCAGGCTCCCACCAGGCTTTCAGAGGCACCCCTAGCAGGAAGGCCTGAGGAGGAGGAGGTGGGAGGGGCAGCCCCCACCCCCCCCCCACCCCACCCCGCCTTTCCTCTCACTTTCCTTTTCTTCCTAAGACTGCCCTGGGTGTTAAGATCTCCTCTCTCCATTTCCTATAACTGGGCTGGAAAAGAAGAAGTGGATCCTTCAAAGCCTCTCCCAGGCCTTGAGAAGCAAACCTGCCATGCCAGGCCTAGGTTCCCCACAGGCAGGCTTCTGCTCCTGGGTCTGAATTGCAGGCAGTCTGTCCTAGAGGCTTTGCTTCCAGATGCCTTTGGTTATCAGGGGTCACTGAGCTTATCCTGTCTTGCCTGTGACTAGGTAGTTCTTTCAGAGAGAAAGCCCTGGACAGAGCCTCCCTGCCCTACCCCAGCATACCCAGGGATGGGGCACTCCCTAACCCACAGACCTGTCCTATCCCCACACCTTCAGGTGGAAGAATGCTGAGTTACAGTGTCAGCTCCCTCACATTCCCTGAGTGCAGCCTTATATCCCCAATTGCCAAACAGAGACATGAAACAGGGCAAAGGCTTAAACCTTTGTTTATCTTTAAATAAAACCTTCCACAAAGCCCACCTTCCACCACAGTGCTTTTCTGAAGGCAAGTAAGGACCTGTAGCCTCATCTGCTTGCCAGAATCCCTACCCTCCTTCCAAAATCACCTGGGAGGAATCCCTCAGGGAGAGCCGACACAGACAGCTGCGCAGGTTCTGCACGGCACAACCTTGGGAGATAATATTCACATTGGAATGGGAGGGAGACCCCCTCCATACAGCATCACAGAGCAGAATCTTCAACCCACTGCCCTTAGACCACCAGCTGGGAGCTTGGGCCTCTCACATCCCTCTTGCAATAAGCGTTCAGTGGCTACCCCACCGACTCGTAAGGGCTTAATCCACTATTACTCCTTGGTGGCACCTGTGTGTTCACTGGACACAAAGACCGCTCCTGTTTAAGGGCATAGCTGGAGGATTCTGCATATCGTCTAAGGCAGAAAGGAGATGCTGCAGGTCCAGGAATCTTCCCTGTGATGGATAGTTTATTCTAGAATACAACATCTTGTCTCTCTGTGACTGGCATTTTCATGGGACCAAGATTTATGCTTCTTGGGCATTTTTACTTCCCCAGAAGACAATGTCATTTTTACTAAACTAAGGAGAGGAAGAAGACATATTTATCTACCACCTACTTTTGGTCAGAAATTATGTTAGCTGTGTGACCAATACAGTCTCGTTATTTTCACTGCTAACCCTCTAGGTCTTTATGCTCACCTTTTGAAAACAAGGAATGTGAGCTGAGAGAAATCAAGCAAATGGTCCCAAATGACAAACTATTTGGGATATAAACCCATAATTTGAACCCATAATTTGAATCCAAGCCCAAATCATGGCCTTGCTCCCCATCCGTTGGGATCCCCCTGCATTCTGGGCATCAGAGTCCCCTGGGGTATGTCCTGAAATGAGTGTCTACTTGACATCTGGATTTCTGTTGGAGAGTCCCAGAAATTTCTATGTAACCCCCTAGGGTGTTCTGACGCATGACCTGATTTGGAATCTGTCAAGGGAGGGAATTTGGCCTTGGATGGTGGGACCAGTCTCACTAGCCTGTCTTGCGTGTCTTGGTTCATGATCCTCTGCCTAGGAGAAACTCTTCTGTCTTCCAGCCTTGAAGACCCATTTCTAATTCAATCCTCCCTGGGAAGTTTTCACAGCCTTCCCACCCAGCATGAGGTTTTTCCTGTCCCCTACCTGCATCCCTCTTGCTTCTGATGCACTAACCACAGCATCCCTCATACAGGAGATGCTTCTGCCTCTCCTAGACATGAAACCCTCTGGACAAAATCCAAGTCTGGCATATTAGTCTCCATTCACCTCCACCACCAAGAAGGACACCAAAGAGACACCTGGACTGAACTCATGATGTGAATCAAAAAGCATTTACTGAATCTACCTGCACTGGATTGGATGACCAAGGCACTTCAGCAGAAACCTTCGTGTGGGACCAGCTTTCAGCCCTCTCAAAACCCTGGCCACTTTCAGGTGTCTTTGCCATTCATGACCCAAATCCCTTGACCAGAAATAATGTCTCCCTCCAATATGTCTGTCTGATCAATTTCTCCTGCTAACTCAAACATTATCACTGTTGCAAATCACGCCCACCCAAGACACATGTTACACCTGCCTCATGAAACCTCAGCTGAGATAGTACCCACCATGGCTCAGGTATGCTTGCTTGTGAGCCACTCCCACTGAGTACACAGCTTGTGAGAACAGGAGTAGGTCTTCTTCATCCTAAGGTTTTCACACTGGACAAGTGCATATGAAAGACCATATGAAGAATGACTGAATGGATGGATGATGCTTCTTGCTCAACGGATATGTTAGTCTTGCTCCCAGAAGTCAGGGTGCAGAGCACAAAACAAGTGCAGCCACCAGCCATGCAGACCTGGACTACACACACTTTCCTGGGAGATGTTTGGCAATTTGGAGTAGAAAAGTGTCCCTACAACTATTTGTCTCTCTGCCTTTTGGGGTGTGGGGCCACCTTGGGCCTGCCGTCCAACAGCCCGTCCAGGGCCAGGGACGTGGTAGACAGTCTCATGCGTCTGTCCTTCCGCCCCAGCTTCCTCCTTTCTGTTCTCCTTCATGTCCTTGCACCCACCAGCCGCCCCTGAAGTCGTAGCAGGCTGCTGACTACTGAAGCATTTCTGAAAATGGACCCCAAGGTGCAACAAAGACCCACACAACTGAACAGAGGCCAGCCATGGCCCCTCCCTCTCTGCCCCATCCTCCCAATTTCCACTGGCAGCAGGAAGAGACACGTGCCCCAGGTCCTGGGGATTTCTTCAGTGCATCAGATCCAAGTCACAGGGTCAGTGTCTGTCCCCATTTTTACCCATAATCAGTAACAAATGCGGCAATGACTCTGAACTTGCTTTCCTAGTACTTTTTAAGAGACCTTTAGCCACAGAATTTTTATTAGTTCTTTTTTTTTTTCTGTCATTTAACAAATGAGAAAATCCCTGCAAATTGAAGCCAGATGTGTTTGCATGGGCTATCAAAAGCCACGATATTTTTATCACGTTCGTTTTTACTTATTCGTTATTACTTAGCTCTGCAGTCATGGGGTTCCAGTGTTTCCTCGTTATTTTGCAAGCCAGGAGATGTTGGCATGTGGGATGAGTTGATTGTCCGCAGTCCTAGGAGCTTAAAAGCTCTGGATCTTTCTTTGTTGGGGAACATTGGAGAAGCACAGAACATGAAGAATCTCTGCTCTCTTTTCACATGCTCAGTTGAATACGCCATCATGCACATATAATTAAGCCCTGATATATATCATAATTGTGAAACTCGCACAATTTTGTATCTCATTAAAGTAAATGGTGTGATTAGAATAGCCTAATGTACACCGTGTAACTTCCTAGTCCCGTGGACAAACCTGGCCAGGTTTTTATGGCATCTCAGAGCTTTTACATAATCAGCCCATCCCAGTGAGGCCATGGGCTGGTGGAGACAGCCACGAACATTCAGAGTCCTTGGCATGGATCCAAACTGGCACCAGACCCACCTGCTTGGTGTTCAAACCCGGGGAGACCGATCTCTTCCGCCCATCCCAGCCTGAGTGAAGAGAAAAATCAATATTCCTAAGTGGAAAAAGACCCAATATGCTAAAAAGTTCCTTCCATTTATATCTCTGCTACTAAGTAGGCTTTCATTAAGGCAGGGAAAAAGCAATGCAGAGGGTGCTCAGAGGAGGCACTCAGAGAGCGCCCTCCCCCGTCAGAGCCAGTGGCACCTCCGGGCCACCTTGCTGCCCCAGAAACTCAATTAACCTCGCTGGGCCTCCCTTCTCTGTTCATTAGGTATTTATTTATTTCATTTTTTGAAGTTTGCTTTTTGTGGTAACAAAATATATGTATTGCCTCAGAGCATAGGCACAAGAGAGTAACAATTAATTAAAATACATAAAATGGAGCTGATATGGCCAACAGCCCTTGAACTTGGAGACAGCCAGATAAGCCTTTTTATGATCTCTCACTCCAGCATTTACCAGAACTACAGGTGGAGGCCAGGAAGATGGCAGGAGGAGCCCCCTAAAGGGAGACAAAAGCCAGCACCCAGAGACTTGGGAGGGTATTAGCAACACAGTCAAGCTGGGCAGGCAGTAGGAGCAAAACCCATCCCAAAGGTGTGAAAGGTTCTTCTGAACTTTGGGGCCAAAGTTGGAATCTAGAAGATCAAGTCGAGAATCCAAGCCAGGCACTGGGCATTCCCCATGTGAATGACACCCCAGAGGTTTGGGCTAGGACTCCAGTGAGAGCTTAGAAAGAGGTAAAGAGGTTAAAGTCAGGTTTCCCCCCAAATGCAAAACCCTCTGGGTTTGTGCAGTGGCGAGTCCATTTCTGGAGATCTCCTATGCAGGAGGATGAAGACCTATTGTGTGCCAGGAATGTATACCACAGTTCCTGGGGAATCAGGGCATGCAGGTCTGGAGGGACCAAGCCCAGTAGGTGAAACACAGCTCAAAGGAGCAGCAAAATTTACACAAAATCTTTTAGATGGAAACATTTTTGCAAGACTGATTCAACAAGGCTACTGCGTATATCATGTTGCTTTCTGTTTCTTCCACTGCTGTCATATCAGTCTATGAACAGTGTCTTCATTCTTTTCAATTATAAGCATCTATAAATGTATCATCTCCCAAACTTAAACTTCTAATTTTACCTACTGAGGTCATTTCCAGTGATCTGCTATGACTAACAGTTGAAGATAATCTTGTGTACGTGTATAATTTTTGTATAAATATGCTTCTTTAGGTAATGCATCTAGAAGTAACATAACTGGGTCAAAGATCTGTCTACTGAATGCTGATGGATATGCTGTCTTCCTCTGGGGATGCACCTTTACTGAACATTCTTGGAGAACTGTTTGTCTCAAGGTATCCCTGACAGCTGGCAGCTAGCTGTGGTTCTTCGATTCCATGGTCCCTTCTCTTAGAATCCTCTCCAGGCTACCAATTCCTATAGCCATGGGGCTGTGTCCCCAGACAAAACAGGCTTCCATTCCTGGAAGACTGAATACTGGATCCCAAAAGAACAGAGCCCAAAGAAGGACTCACCCTGGCCTAAGGTCTGCCTACCACACCTCATTCCCTTTTGTGGTGTCTGCATCTTTGAGTGATGTGTATTCAGAGCATCCATTCCTTTCCCTTCCTTAGAAGGCAACCCCACACGCAGTCCCCGGACAAGCACAACAGAACACTCTGTCCTGGAGGCCCAACAAGATCTAAACATACGGTGCTTTGTTCTTAGTATTTTTTCTCTCTCTAGCCACTGCTGTCTTCTAAAGAAAATGTGTCATGGTTAATAAAATGCCTTTGTCTTGCTGAGGATGTTGATAAATTAAGATATATAAATATTGACCAAAAGAGATACTGGAGCCAGGGAGAGCAAACATTTCTGCTCATGACATCAGGGGAGCAATCCATAGATGTGGGTATGAACAGGAAATAAGGTGGGGGAGGGTACAGGGGGACGGAATGAAAACCATCAAGATGCCAAGATGCTAGAAGACTGGGATGATGTTGGCTGGGGATCAGGCCAACGAGCCTTCTCCAGAGGTCCTGGGGCCCAAGGAAAATTTGAACAAGCAGGTCATCTACTATTTGCTCAGAAGAAGCTCTCGATGTGAGATATAAGCTCCATTGTGGTACCCCTGTGGCAAGCCAGTGCTAAAGTCTTGGGAAGGTGATGGGATTACTGATTGGAAGGAGGGAGCAGGAGCCTAGTCAATCAAAGGCAGAGCTGAAAATGCCTAGGTTAATGGGCAGATTGGAAGCTGCCCATTCAGGACTGCAGCCCAGAGCCCAGGATGACCACAGGAATATTAGCCCCAGGGATTCTTAGATATCAGCAAGGACTTCCATGGATTTAGGGGTCCAGAGGCCAGAGAGTTCACCTGCTCTCCAGGTCACATCCCAGTGCTCACTTTTGCACATCCTCACTGCGGCCAGAATGGCTGCTGCTGTCATCATGACTGCTGTAGGAGCCATGTGTCTGCCTCCCTCACTCACATGCCTGCCACCCTCACTCCCTTCAGCCTCTGCTGCAGGGCTTCTCATTAGCTGCTCTTTGCCTTATGTCCCTATGACTACACCCCTCCCCTGTCTTCCCAACTGCCCCCTACCCTATTTTATTTCTTATTAATAGTACCTCTTCTTTACTGGCACTGCAAGTTTATTCCTTTACTGCTCGTCTCCCCACTAGAATAGAAGGCCTGGAGTAATAGCATCTACTTTTTTTGCTTCTTTGTCCTCATGGCCTAGAACTATGCCCAGCACATCCTAGGCACTCAATAAATACTTGTGGAATTGGCAAATCAGCAAAGACTGGCCACAGCACATGGAAAAGAAAACATCAAAGCATGTGGACATTGTTTAAAACTCAACGGACTAAAATTTAAATGTCCCAATGTAGCTGAGAAAACATCCCTTTTATGGGGAACAGAGTGAAATTAATGTTTGAGAGTTTAAATTAAGGGGAAAAAAAGCATGGGTCCTGTTATCCTCATATTTCATAGACTAATAGCATTTGCAGACTTAGGTATGTAGGGGTTTATGAATTTCACATATTTTGCAGCATATGACTTCCTGCCCCGAACAGGGAGGGTGTGAGTCCTGGTCCACAAAACAGAGCATCCATGAGTAATTGTGACCACGATCCCATTACAGCGCCAAGCCTTGCACCAGGAATCAGGCCTATGTCGCTGAGGTCAGCTATTGGCTCTTGTGTCCTCTGTTGCATGCCAGCCCAGACAACTTACACCCCATCAGTGACAATACACACTGTGCTCTCATTTCCTCACCGACAGCGGTGGAGACCGTGTCTGTTCACAGGGAGAAGGAACAGAACCTTGAGTTTAAGCTAAGTGTTACCTGCATTTCCATCAAATTATTACTTTTCCACTTGCCCTAATCCATTCACCATTCGCACTTGCGTATCCAGAACAACCATTGCTACAAAAAAAGGTACCTGTGGCCAGATGTTGGGTCATTAGCTCTGCTTGCAGAGAAGGGCAAGAAGGCCAAAGACAGCTGTCAGAGCTCGGCTCTGGCCAGAGGCGTGCTCAGGCAACCCACGGGAAGAGAATTCAGGACAGCAGAGTGTCTGACCGTAAGAATCCAGAACCACACCGTGAGCAGCAAGAGGCTGAATGACTATTTCGTGGCACAAAATAGTATAAATGAGTTCTTGAGGCCACTCAAGAATATCAGGTACACCAACTCAACTTTCTTGAGAATTGTTCTCTCTTAGGTTTCACTGAGACCATGGAGATAAATGATGTGGGTGGAAAAAATGTCATCAATACCCATCCAATGTATAGATGCTTTTTTTCGAGGGATGGTAATAAAATCAGCTTTGTGTTCCTCAGTAGTAGGCACTAGTGTAACATCCCAGCTTTGTTTTTCAGAATAAATTTGACACATGTCTGTTCAAATAAATTAACACTCTCATTTTGACTGTCTTTTGGCAGAAATGAACAGGTTGTCATGCCAATTTATGAGTTGACCTACAAGATCGCTTCTGAAAAAATTAAAAGTTATGCAAAGTATTTCATTATATTTTAACACGTTTATAAAAGTGGTTCTCTTTTCTTTTTCTTCTTTTTTCTCTTCATCTAAAATCCCTTGTTCTTCTGCATTCTATATAACATTAATGTGGTGGCAATTATAAAAGGGGAGGCTAGAGACAGGGAAATAGACAGAGGGCATGTGGGAGATGCCTAGCACAGTTCATCAAGGGAAGGGAATGACACCTGGTTTTTTATATTAAAAAGAACTGGAGATAAATCAATTAGCCTTTCATTTAGCTATTTTCTCTGAACATCCAACATCACAGGCATCTTTCCACATTTTCATGCTGCTTTTTTATTTTTATGAAAACAGTCACAATTAACCAAACAACCACTTTGGACAAACAGTCATAGTGACAAGTTTGACTATTTCCTCCTAATTTTTCTATTAAATTTTATTATCTTCTACTTTTTGATTAAGAGTTAGATTAAGGGTTAGTGCATAAACAGTAACATCTTAAATATGCAGCTGGAACTGTTACCTGTGCATAAACCCAAGTAACACCTGCCCAGTCAAGATACAGAATATTAGATTCCAGCACTTTCTCATGTTCTTTCCCTATTTACCCCCAGAGGGAAACATTTTGTTTACCTCTTTTTCATTTTCTTTTTTCTTCCTTAATTTTGCTCATCCTTGAAATTCATGTAATTGAAATCAGGCATTATGCTCCCTTTGCATCTTCTTCAGCTCAACATGACACTTCTGTGATTCCCCCTGCTGTCGTGTCTATCATTAGCTTATTATTTTTTTTTTTACTGCTGTGTAGTAGTCTATTATATGAACATACCACAATTTGTTTATCCATTTTCCTACTGATGAGGTCTTGGAGGGATTCCAGTTTTTGACGATTATGAAACAGCTGCTATGAATATTCTTGTACAAGTCCTTTGCGGACACATGTGCTCATTTCTCTTGGGAATGACATTACTGGATCGGAGGGGAGGTGGACACTTCACTTTATCAGGAACTGTCAAGTAGTTATCCAAGATGACTATACCATGCTCCTGTTGCTTTGAATGACCAAGTCTTTAACTAAATACACTTGCACCTATGATTTCTGATTTCTTCCAGCTGTTCATGAATATACAGAAATTGAGGTATACCATGAGAGGTTATAGCCTTTGGAATCAGATAAACCTCAAAGCCCAATTTCCCCCAATTATTTATTACAGACCAAGGAAAATAGTATTTTTCATCATATCAAGTCTCAGTGTTTCTTTGCAAAATAGCTAGGTGAGATCTGCTGACTTGTGGGTGGATGATGTGAGAAGATTCAGATGAAAAAGAACAACCCAGGTGCAGCACATAGCAAGCACCCTCACGTTCCTGACAACCACCTTCTCCCTTCTACTGGGGCTTTGGGTCTTACAGAATTCTCTCTCCCTCTCTTCTTCCCCAAGGCTTGAGGAGGAAGAAGCTCTAGAAGAGAAAGACCTAGCAGGACAGAAGTTCAGGGGGCCAAATACAAGTGAGAATTCATCTTCTCAGAGCAGGAGGGAAGAGCTCTATTTACAGTAGGACCCAGATGGAACTGATTTGTTCAGAGCCATCTTATTCCTGAGTGTGATATTTGTCCACATCATAAAACCACAGGCTACAATGTGTCTGACATTATACCAAGTGATATAACCCCTCCTAATGATATTATAATAAATCCCAAATGAGGCAGGCATCACTGGGCAGCCTTTTCAAAGTGTTCCTGAAATAGTTTTTATAGAATAAGGAATCTGTGTGCCAAATGCAGACAATCACATGAGGCCAAAGGAGTGAGCTCAGACATACACATGAACTCAGTTCTGGCTTCATTCTTGCCTGGGAACTTTTTTATTAATCTATTGACTTTTATGAAAATCAAAATGTTTCTTCTTTCTAAAATTTTTATATGAAGGATGAAATTGGACATTTTCTAAGTGCAATAAAATGTCCCCCAGGGTGGTTTTTTTATTATTATTCTTTAAATCAGCAGTTTCTGGGCCTCTTCATTAGTAAAAGCCAATGACCTTTAATCTTGGCTTCACCTCCCTCGGTGCTCAAAGAAAGCTGACCACATCCTGGTGGTGGAGGCTTGTTGTGCTCTGCTTTTTTGCTAACATACATAGGTGTGCTTCTGAGATACCATGTGATCTGCTTCCACAAGCCTGGGGAGCTTGCTGACTCAGACAAGTATGAGGTCCTTTCTGCCCCTTAAAGCAAGAACCACAGGGAATCATGTGTCTCCACTAATGGGGTTGGAGGCACCCTCCTGCTAGATTTTGGTGTTGGAATTAGTGGATCCTGGAGCATGTAGGAATATCCATTCCCTCTCAAGCACAATCAACAATGCTTCACCACCACCACAGCCAGCATCACCACCTCCTTGGCCAAAATCTCAGCATCCAATGGTCCTCTTGCCTTCATTGTTTTCCTGCCCACCTTCCCCATACTCATCCTCCTTCTGGTCATCCCCATTCCAAGGGATCATCTATTGTTTGGATCATCCCTTCATACCCCTTCCTTCTTCCTTTTTCATCCATGTGGTTCCACCATTAGTCCAAAATTTGGACCCAACGCTCAAGTGTATTTGTTTTAGTTGCTGGGAAATTCACTCCCTAAGTGAATCTCAAAGCTGAAATGGGAAAGCCTACTGTTTTTAGAGATAATTTACTACCACCAAGTATTGAGTATTTGCTTAAAGTTGAATGCACACTAAAGGTAACAGATCAGAAAGAAGAGGAACCCGGATGAAACTAGAGTCCTTGGGTACATGTCTATTTTCAGTTCATGTCAAAATGTTGCCTACTTTGCCTAAACTGATTTGAGTCTGGTTTCTCGTCCTTGAAAATGAAACAATTCTATCCAAAACAACTATCCTGTCACCTGATCTATATTATCCACCCCCACCCCAAATATACTCAAGGCTGACTTTCCATATTGTAGATTCAAATAGTGAGCTCGAGCCCAAGAGCGAGAGTCTCAGGGCTGACTATGGCTTCCTACCCAAGCTATTTCAAAGATGATGGACTAAGACTGAAGTTGGTTAGATTCCTTAAGGGAAAGCAGGTGCTTCATACCAAGGAGACTAAACACAAGTTGGAAGACTAGAAGAATTAGGAAAAGGGCACATTTACAAGAAAGCAAACCATCTGAGACAATTACTCACAAATTAATAGAGAACAGAAAGTTTTCTTAATGGACCAGAATTTCTGGCATCAAAATAAGAGACTAAAAAAAAAAAAACCCACTCATCAAGATGGGAGGCATCAAGCCTCCCTGATGGCATAGGGGTTAAGTCTCAGTGCTATCACTACCACAGCCTGAGTTCAATCCCCAGCCAGGGAGCTCACCCACATGTGGCGCAGCAACCTCTCCTGTCTCACCAGCTGCTCCCCTCAGCAGTGTATTTCAGTCAGTCTGCCTGTTTGGCTCCACTTTGTCTCTGGTGAAATCTCCCACACCTCAGTTCTTCTATGCATAAATAAATAACTCTTTTAAAAAAAAAAAGTTGGGAGGTATCAACCTCAGCAGCATCATGATCCACCAAGTATCAAAATCATAGTGACGGCCATCAAGCACTTTCCTTGTCTTATTTACTTGTTAAACACTTTGGGTTCCAAATAGCAGAATCAACTGAAAGTCAGATGAATCCTAATGATAGAAAGCCATATGGGATCACACGGAACTAAGACAAGATCCAGGCAGACCTCAGAACAAACTGGAACCAGGAAGTCCCAACAGGTCCCTTCTCTTTTTCTCCAAGTCCTTGCTTGGATTTTCTTACATCCTATGCACTAGCTTTCTCCTAACCATCCACAGAGGATCTGGAGCCTGAGCAATCACAACATTAGAAATTAGAGAACATTATGGGAGATTCAGAAATGCACCACAGGAAATAGAATGTTACTCTAAAATAAGAACTACCGTCTAAAGATGTCAGATGCTACGAAAAGAGAGACCTGAGTCTTTTGGTGCCCCTAAAGAAAAGATCCTAAAGAAAACCACTGTACAGTGGTTAAGAGCACAGGCTCTGTGGCCTGCAAGCTGCATAACTTAAGGCAAGTTCACCATATGTGAAAATAAAAAGAAATATTGTCCTCCTCAGAGTATTTTGTGGAAATACTCCATCGATGTTGACTATCGGAAGCATAGAGGGAGTGGATGGCCACCAAAGTATGGGCTCCCAAAGATAACGCAGGAGTTAACCTCAAAATTAGGAAGCAGAGACTGCAGACTCACTCAAATTAATGGATGAGAAAAATTCCAAGTTTCCCAGAACAAAATGGGAGGGGAGTAAATGAGAAATAGAAAAGAAATACAAGAAAATGGAGGTGAGCTGGCATGGTGTTAAGGAATAGGAATGCCTGAGACAAGGGATCTTAACCCAGAACCTATGGATCCTAATTGGACCACAGATAGAATTCAGGGGATCCTTGAAGATGGATTAAAAAAATTACATCTTCAATTTTACCAGTTTTTAACTGAAAATTAACATTTTCTTTAACCATAAATGCATACAACCTATTGTAATAGAATTAGCACTTCTTGTAGCTTTGTAATCAATAGAAATAACAGATATTCAATACCATATTATAGTTGTTTCATATATTTCAAATATCATATACACTTACCATGATTTTGATATCGCACTTGTTTTCTGGCTAATCACTATGTCATATTATTTAATGCATTATTAATAAAGAAGCATACTCATTATTATTTCACAAATTTGTTTTTCTTAAATATTTCATAAATATTTCAATTAATCTATTTCCCTTATAGTCCTCTAGAGTTTATTGTCTGCAATTCATAATATTATATTTAGAAAAGATCTGTAATTTTCCCAAAGCTGCTGATAGGATCTCTGAAACAAAAAACTCTTTAAGTACTTATGGTCTATTGTGAACTTATTGTCCTCTATCACAATAAACCACTTTCATGATCCATATAGCTTTATTAAAAGTTTAGTACATGTAACCAATTCATAGCCCAGAATGTTTAGAGAAGTATTGGAGGTAGAAATAAAGGAGAAAAGATACATCCCTTTATTAATCAAGATACCAGGGCAGAGATGAAAAAGGAACCACAAAAGATGGCGGCAGCACAAAAAATTCCAAAGATAGGAAGTCACCATAAGGTTATGATAAGAATGCAAGCCCTCAAGGAAACAGAACTATCCAGGAAGTCATGGACTTTCTGTAGGTCATGAAATGAGTCAACTCTATCTATTTCATAAATGACAAGATGACCCCACTGCCACCTGTGGCTTCAAGAATCACTATAGTGCTCATAATATAAAAAGCACCAGTAACCCAAAAACCACCAGAAAATGGTCATCATTACTATCCTTGTGTATAGTAGTTTCACAATTTTTATGTACCATATGTATACCCCTCCTCACATGACCCTAAAATAGAACATTCCTATGAAATTTTTCCCACTCTGAAATATATAAAGCAAATAAGCAATTGCCATTAATTTATATGGAAAAAATTTTTTGTTCCCAGACCAAATATCATCTACCAAACCATACCAAATAAAACATAAAACCTAAAATAATAGCAGAATTAAAAGCAGGAATGATATAACCAATGCACAGCCTGCATAAAGTAGTTCTGGGGAAAGAGCTTGGTGGCACCATTTTAGCTCCTAGAGGGTGCAAGCTGCTTCGGGGGTGCAAGTTGCTGTCAAACAAACACTGAACACTATCTTCACTTATTTGTTTGTTTGTTTGTTTGTTTGTTTGTTTGTTTTTGTAAAAGCAGAAGTCCTTTTCAGGTTTCTTTCAGTTGGCAAAAATAGGTGCGTATAGGTCTTTCATGAAAATAAAGCAAAGTTTTGAAAAGCAAGAGGATACCTGTGTGTGTTGGGGTGGGGGTGGGGGTCAGTGTATGAATATTTGTATGAATGTAACCAACTTTCAAAATTTGAATTGTAATGAAGATACACAAATCCTACTTTTTAAAGTTTATTTCACATCTTCAAGCATGATTTTAATAATCACATAATAGTTGATCATATGGAGATACTGCCATTAATATTCTAATATTTGACATTTTAGGTTGTATCTAGTTTTTCACTAACATTATGCACTATACAAATAATGCTATTTTTTAAAAAAAATCTTTGCACATAATTTTTATGTGTGTGGAACTCTAATTATTTTCTTAGGATGAATTCCAAGGTATAGAAAAACTAGGTCAAAATCTATTAACATTTGGCCATCAGTGTGTGCAAGAGTCCATGTTGCCATGTTCTTATCAGCACTGAGTATTAAAGTTTGTTTTAAGTATCACTTTTTTTTTAAGTATCCCTTCTATAGCAGATTGTGTGCAACATTGTCTGCAACCACTCCTCCCAACACTAGCTGCACCCTACTTTTCAATGTGACTTTGCTGCTACTTCATCAAGAAGAATGACTAGACAGGGAACAGAGGGAAGCCACATCATTGAAGGTCTTCTAGATCAACCAGACCCCAGGAGACACCCTGCGTGACCCTAGACAAGACGAGAAGAAATGCCCACCTAAGTGCCACTCAGACTATTCATGCTTCAAATCACAAGCAAATAAATAAATAAATAAATAAATAAATAAATAAATAAATAAATAAATAAAAGAATAGTTGTTACACTCTATGTTTGGGGGCAATTTGTTACACACCAACCAATAACTGATATGATGTTCAATTTTGTCATTTTAAACTATGTATGAAATTTTAGGGAAAAATAGTAAAATAGATCCTTTATCCTACCATTAACATAGAGACCACTGTAGTTGAATTTATGAAGTTCACATTACTTTTATTTCAAGATGCACGTCTACCTTACGAGGAGAACTATGAAATAATTTTGCTTTTACAGATTGTTGCAAAAATTCTCAACATGCCATCAAATCTAATTCATTGAAATATAAAAAGCATAGTGATGTACAACCAGGAATAGAGATCACTTAATGCCAGGAAATATGTTATAAATATATGTATCAGATCAATTCAAATGTAATCATCTTGATAAATATGAAGAAGTCATTAGTGGGCCTCCCCGGTGGCGCAGCGGTTGAGCGCTGGGTTGCGAAGCTGCCCGCAGTCTCTGCGGCGCCAGTTCGATCCCCGGCTGCTCCCCGGCCACCGGAGGAGGGTCCCACATGGCGCGCAGACCTCTCCTGCCGCCCGCTGCTCCCCTCAGCAGTGTCCTTCGGTCCTTCTGCCTGCTCTGCTCCCCGCTCTGGCCCTGGTGAATTCTCTCACCCTCCCGCGCTTCTGACTGTACCCAGTGCTTGTATAAATAAATAAAAAATAAATCTTTAAAAAAAAAAAAAAAAAAAAAAGAAGTCATTAGTAAATTTGATGCTTGTTCCTTTTAAAAATATCATAGGATATAAGGAATAGGAAGATCCAAACATAAAATAACATGATCGAAATATCTCTGTCACCAGTAAGTCAATTTTATACTTAAGGGAAATACTTAAGCAACACTGCTATTAAAAGTAAGAGCAAGACAGAAATATTCCCTGTAATATTACCACTAAACATTATTCTGGAAATTCTAGTCAAAGCAATAAGGCATGAAAAAAAAATGAGGTGAAATTATTAGAAAAGAGAAAAGAAACATGAATATTTGTCTGATGTGACTGATTACTTCATCAACTAAGAATTTGTTAAAGACTGAGCAAAGGGCCTGGCTAAGACATAAACATACATTTTCCAATACTGCAGTAACATATTAGAAAACTGAATGGGACTTTGTCAGTTTTACAACTGTAAAAATACATGCTATCTCCTATATCTGCTTTCAAATGTAAGCCATCTAGTAACAAATTACTGATTAACAAGACAGTGATTGGTGAATTGTAACACTTTCTACCAGACATGAAAGAAAATAATATAATAGAAACATGCCACCTTAGCACATAATAATATGAATGACCTTCCCTCATGTCCCTTACACGAGACTCCCACCCCAACAACTGCGGAGGTGGGACAGCAGCCCCAGTGAGTCCAAGGGTGGCTCATCAAGTCAATGAAGATCATTCTGGAGACTGAAGCTTTAATGTTGTTTGCCCACTAGATTTTGGACCTCCCTGGGGCTCCTTTCTTCTTTCTTAGCTTTCCTTTCTGGATAGGAATAGTGGTCCTGTACTTGTTCTTCTGGGGTATTCTGGTAGCACATTGCTTGTTTGGGTTCATAGGCCCACAGATGTTCCATTTGCCTCAGGATGAATCATACCTGAGTCCCACCCATCTCTTTTTTTGGACACTATTTAGATGAGACTTTGGATCTTTAGAGTTAATGCTGGAAGGAGTCAACACTTTGGGGGGGGGGTGTTGGGATGTCATGAGTGTATTGTGCATGTGAGAAAAGTATGAATTTTGGAGGATCAAGGCAGTGCTATAGACTGAGTTGTGTGTCCTCAAAAATTCCTATGTGGAAACCTAATCTAAGCGGTCTAAGCAATAGGGTCTTTGAGTAGTGATTAGGTCATGAGGGCAGAGTCCTTCTGAATGGGACCAGTGCCCTTAGTAAAAAGACTCCCTTGGGCCTTCAGCCATGTAAGGACAGCATGAGAAGACAGCCACCCACGAGCCAGGGAGCAAGTCTCGATCTTGGCCCAACACCTTAATCTTGGACTTCTTAGTCTCCAGATCGGTAAGAAATAAATTTCTGTTGTTTATAAGTGCCCCAAACTATAGTGTTTTCTTACAGCAGCCTGAATGCATAAAGACACGGAAATTGCCTACTTAACATCACAGTACAGTAACAATTCAATTTCTCTTTCACATTTAGGATCACAGAGACACCCCTCCTTGTTGGTTCACTGGCATGAGTTCAAAGAACCAGGACACAGCGTGCACTTCCATCCAGTTGGCCCATCGCTGGGGCCCCTGGTGAGAGCACTTGTCTCTTGGGACTCTAAATCTAGAACAGAGTGGCTTAAAGTCACAGGGCCAGTATGCAAAAATTTTGCTCTTGGATCACTGGGGTAAAGGTAAGAGGAGTTCTTTCCCAGACATGCGAACCCTGGCTATAAAGAACCCCAGAGCAGAAAATGGGTCCCTGATGTAATGCAATGAGTGCTGCCTGGGGGCCACTCTCCAACCCCACAAATCACTGCCACTCAGCTAGTGCCTCAAAGAGTGTTCCAAAGTTCTGCTCTAGAATCCTATCAGGCCAGCTGCTTGAGGGTGATGGGGGACATGGCAAAGCCAGTGAATTTAATGATCCTAAGCCCCCCGCTTATCTTCATTGGCTGTCAGATGAGCCTTCTGGTCAGAGGTGACACTGGGTAGACAACTGTAAGGACCCACTGCGTGGATCCATGTGGTTGTGGCAGAGATTCCAGAGGAAGCATCTAGTCCAGTGACAACAAAGCACCAGCACTTCTATGACAGAAACAATTCCACCAATCACCCTGCCACTGGGCTGGTCCTTGGAAAAGGGTGTCATATTAGGGCCTCAGAGTTGAAGGGGCTATTGGCAGGGAGGGCACTGAGCATTCATTTAAGCCAGGTCAGTTTAGCAAATGAGTGATGTGTAAATGTGGGTCCACAGCCCTGCCTTTGAACATCACTAAATTACTCTGAGCCTCAGCTTCTGTGTCTGAACAACAGTTTTCATAGTAGCCTTTGTCTAAAATCTGAATGAAAGTTAGAAGGAGTAAGTGAGAAAATGAAAAGATGAATGGCTTGCAAGGAGAGGGAATAAATTGTACTGAACAAGATGACCCCTAACATCCATCCAGAGAGACCTAAATCAGGTCTGTCTTATACCAGATTCCCAAGGACATCTTGGGTCTCAAACAACCAATAGAAGAGTCCCCACTCCTGTCCACAATGCAACCAGCCAAATGCACAGAAAGTGGCCCTTTGGCTGGGCACTCAGCCAAGGCTGGAGCTGTTAGGAAATAAGAATGTGTGTATTTATTGAGGAAAATAAAAATGTGCATGCAACTTTGTACAGGGGCAATTTATGAGGTTTTATGAAAGTGTCACCAAAAGGCCCACTCAGTCACTGCCAGTGTCAGGTCTGCAAACACCTGGGCGCTCAGGCAATAAAGCTCCTAATGGATTCAGTGGATGGGATGTCCCTGCGGAGGGGAGTGAGCACCAAGTGGCGCAGGTGGCCACTCCTATGGGGTGTGCAGGTGGGTGAAAGTCTGCCTGCACACCAGTGGGTGTGTGGGCAAGCGTGCATGTATGTGGGTGCTGCAGAGCACGAGGCGTGGGTCAACCCAGGGTGCCGTGGGGACAGGAGGCTGTGACACCATGCAGAAGTGCACCCATTAGTCATGTTCCAAAGACAGCAGGTTCCTGTTGCTCATTGGAAGGGGTTAGTCATCACCTGCTGTAGAGACTAAGGCAAAACAGATTCTAGGGGGAAATGCCTCTGAGCTGAACATGCAAGAAGGGGCAGAGTCTGGCCCATGGAGGAGTGCGGGGTCCTGGCTCACCCCTCCTCTAGTGGCAGCCCCTCCTTCATGTGCAGCACATATGTCCCAGGTCCCTGGCACGCCTGAGCTCTGTGGCCCTGCCTCATACCTTGTTGCCCCCTGGAGCTCTGCCCGTGTGTACCATCATCTGCCCTGGCAGAATCAGCCACAGAGCAGGCCCCTGCCAAGCCCAGGGACACCCAGAAGGGCCCTCTGCTCTCTGAGGCCTGCCTTCAATGGAGGACAATTCAATGAAGTCCATGGAATGTGTGTAATCAAAGAGGCAGGGAAGAAGGGGAAGGAGAAAAGAAGGAAAGGAGAAGGAATTTTCAGGGCAATCTCTCTTCATGAAATTTTCAGGGAATTTTCAGGGAATCTCTCTTCATAAAAACAGCCCTGAGCTCCCCGGCCAGTGTAGACTTGCAGGCCAGGCAAAAAGGAGAGGTGCCACTTCCTCTCCTGGCCATTCCTCTGCAGCAATGAGGGCATGGCGAGTTTTGCAAGAGTAGCTGGTGGCCTGGGACATGCTATCGTCACGTGGAGCTTCTCAGCATGCAAGAAAGGTCACTTCCCTGCAAGACAGGGAGAAGCGTGGGCAAAAGTGGTCTGTGAGATGAAGCCATCCCTTTGGCTTGTTGGCCCTGGTGAGCCAGGATGGTTGGTCCTGCTGTCTGAGGTTAGGGGCCAGGAGTATATGAATGCCAGCTGTGGGGCTCTTCCTCGGCTGAGGGCCACCACCTACCCCACGAAATCCTTAGCCACACCCTGAAAGGGAAATTAGTGTGACCCTGGAATGAACTAAGACATCAAGTCTTGGTGATATTTGTTCAAGAATGTGAACATGGCAAGTGGTAGAGTTATCTTCCATCACCAATGGCTCCCTTCTCTTGGGGCCTTTAAAATACCTTCAGTTCTTTTGGTTGTCTCTCCAGCCCACTACCACCTGATCGTGAACTTCTGAAGTTCCCTCATCCCCAGAGACCAGTATAGGCAGGCAGGAGGAGGAGGCATTGCTCCAGGAATGGCAAGAGAAGGAAGAAGAAATGTCCTTTCCAACTATCACCACCACTTCTGTATTCGAGAGTCAACTGAAACTCCCTGAGAGCCACAAGGAAAAAGCAAGGGCCAGTATCTCTGCATCCAGAGCTTTCTAGATTTTGATTCTCTTCCCCACCTACCCCCACTTCAGCCCAGAGCATCTCCTATAAGCAGGGAGTATGACTGCCAAGGGCTCAAATTCAACCAGTGAAAGCCTTTACCATGGTAAAACATCTATGTCCCCCCATTAGTGGGGTACATTCTGTGAGCTGGACACAGCAGGACATGTTCAATTCTGTATCTTCCCCCAGGGACTAGTGCCCACCCATCACCCAGTGGACGCTCAGAGCCTGAGTACTCTGTGCCCCATTGTAATGTCTGCAAGTGGTCCACAGAATTGTGCCTGTGAGCTCATTTAGAGTTTTATGGAGGGTCTGGGTGGGTCTGGTTCTGTTGCAGCACATCTGGGTTGCTGTCACTGGGACAACCAGAAGAACCTAATAAAAAAATTGTAGTGATTGATGCTACTGACTTCTGATGTTCTCCAAAATCTTTTGCAAGCCATTGCTCAGGTTATCAAAAGTGGAACCTAGCAGTGGGAAGAGCATGACTATGCGAATATGATATCAAATTACAAACAAACTCTTGGAACTGAGTGTGCTAGATCAGTGCTTCCAAACTTTCACAGGCAGACCAACCCACTGGGGATCCTGTGAAAATGCAGGTTCTGATTCAGTAGGTCTGCAATGGGTCTCCATCCCCCTTCCTTGAATCTAGGCAGGTTTATGATGCCTGAGCCAATAGCACATAGTAGAAATGGCTTCTGCAGTTTCCAGTCCAGGCCTTCCAAAGTTGGCAACTTTTCCCTCCTGCCTGCTAGGATGCTCATTCTTGGAATCCAGCCACCATGCTCTGAGGAAGCACAAGACACGCTGTGGAGAGGCTCCTGTGGAGAGGAACCAAGAGCCAGAACCAGTTGGTCAGTCATGAGTGTGAGTCATCTTGGAAGAAGATCTTCAGCCCTGCTTGAGCTGCCCGACCAAGACCGTGTGGAAAACAGCTGTGCCTTCCAAACCCTGCTCCAATTACAGGTTTGGGAGGAAAGGAAATGATCATTGTTGTTTCCAGTTACCCATTGGGGGGTATCTTTATGTAGCAATGGATAATCAGAGTATTTACCCCAAGAGAAAATGCTGCTGGAGAATTCAGCATTTGGAATATTCTAGAATCTATTAGGAGTCAGGCTCCTGCCTTCTCCCTCAAAGTCTCACTGACCCTGTTCCTTCCACTGGAGCCTATAAGGAAAGGTCACATGTTTTAAAGATAGAATCTCTGCCTTCCACAGTTACACAAAAATCCACATGCTCCTTAGTGTTCATAGTGGCATGATTTACAATAGCATCGACATGGAAACAGCCTAAAGGTCCATTGATGGACAATTGCAACAAGAAGATGTGGTATATCTTTTGTGGATATATTATTGTTGCTATAAACACAACTTTCTTTGGGCAGAAAAATTGGCTGGGAATTTCATCAGACCCATCACCACAGGGTTCACTAAAAATGTTTACCCCCAAGATAATTAGCAGCAAACCTAGTAGCAAGATGAGTCAATCTAGGTACTCCATAGCCATAAGAAATGATGAAGTACAAACATTCTCAACCAAATAGAGGGAGTTTCAGAGAATTATGTGTAGTAAAGCAAGTCAGAATGATAAAAACAAATACTGAATGTTTACATAGCAGGCAATTCAATAAAGTAAAATGGTTTTAAAAACAGTGGACATTAATAAACACAGTGAGAGTGCTGAGGTTAAGAGGGAGGGGGCGGATGGATGGATGGATGGATGGATGGATGGATGGATGGATGGATGGATGGATGGATGGACGGAAGGATGGTTGGGTTGGTTGGTCAATGGCTGAGTAGATGCAAGGAGGGCAATGAGGAAGGGAGAGAGGCAGGGAGGGTAGGTGCAAGAGAGAAAGGACTTACATATATTTGAAAGCACGTATGCAGACACTAATAATGACTCTGAATGATGTCTTATTCTATTATTAACATTGTTAAATTCATTACATCTAATGGTAACTATGCAGAAAAAATTCTGGGTTCCAGAATTCCCCTCTGTGAATCCTCCAGGAAATTACTTGCCCAGTCTGAGGCTCTATTTCATTGTCTGCAAAATGGAGGTAATAAGATTTATGTCATTCTCTCAATAACCAATATAAAGCAGGGACTGGCACATCTGATTTCTGAGGACCAGATAGCGCCTGTTTAAGTCTTCGAGGACCACATGGTTTCTGTCACAACTACTCAGTCTGTCATGGCAGCAAGAAAGCAGACACAGACGTAGGTAAACAAATTGGCAAGGCTGCATTTCAATAAAACCTCATTTGCAAAAACAGGATCTGGCCTGTGGGTGTAGACTGCAGACCCCTGCTATAAAGGATTGGGAAAGTTCCTGACATAAATACCAGCTCCCATTAGCTATTATTGTTGACATAAATACAACTTTCTTTAGGCAGAGAAGCTTGCTAAGGATTTCATCAGACCCGTAACCACAGGGTTCACCAAAAATGTTCACCCCAAGATAATTAGCAGCAAACCTAGTAGCAAGATGAGTCAATCTAAGACACGGAGACATTTCATACATTGCTCTGTCATTGTTCTCTGAGCAGTCTTGACCAAGTCCTTTTACCTCTTTAGGAAGAGTTCATCTGTATAATGAACATACACTTTGTGACCCTCGCTGGCGTCTATCAATTCTTTCAGATGAGATCCCTGAGCAAAAATTTTGGAGGAGTTAAGCTTTAGGACAACAAAAAAGGAAGTGAATAGGGGAGGAGCAACAGGGAAGGGCAATAATGGGGAAGTCTGGAAGAAATGTTCCCCTATAAATTCCATTTCTTCTGGGGCTCCATTCACTCATTTGTTGGTTCAACTTGGGTAGAGCCTGGCAGCTCTGTGTCAGGTCCCAAGGTGGGAGTGGAGTAAGCAGCAGCGATCAGAGCACCCCAAACCTCACCCTCCTGGATTGGAGCTCACATTCACAGAGGGGGACAGACCATTAAGTAAGACGTGGCAGTAATTGTGCTGTTGTGAAAGGGGAAATGGAGGGTGGGGACCACCAACTGGGGGTCAGAGTAGGTCTCCCCAAGGAAGTGACATTGAGGTCAGAACAAGGGCATGAGTGGAGATTAGTCACCATCTTTTGTCTTCCTCCTCTTCTTGAGTTTACCCCTATGCTGAGGCACATGCATCCCCTGACATCCATCCATGCACAAGATCTTCCTCCTCCCTTGGTGCCCAGTCTTCCCTGGCCTGAGCTTCCTTTTAAAACATCTTCTTTTCCTCATCTAACCCTTTACCTGAAGCTTCAATGCTCATAGGAAAAAAACAAAAGACTAACATGGCCTTGTGTGTATGGTTCCTGACACCTCTCCAATTTCATCTCGTCACCTTCCATTGGTAACTCTGCTCTGGCTACACTGAATTATTTTCCAAATCTTCCTACCACAGGCCCTTTGCACATGCTGTTCTATCTACCTAGACTACTTTTTCCTCCTCTGTTTACCTGGTTAACTCCTACTTATCCTTGAAACCTCAGATCACCTCTTTCCTGCAGAAAGTCTTTCCTGGCATCCCCAACTGATTAAAAGACCTCATTTTTAAGCATTCAAATCCCCATTAACCTCTTTCCTCTTCACACTTACCATAGAGGCAATTTCCATGGTCTATGAGGGAATTTGACCAATATCTGTTTCCCTAAGAAGACCAGGGGCTTCAGAGGGGCATGAAGTTTAGTGCTCAATTCATTGCTCCACTCCTGGCACATAGTGGGAACCCAGTTAAAAATTTACTTCAATGAATAAACTTGAATTCATTCAATGAATGAAATGTGGGATGCAAAGTTCTGGTACCATAGCAGTCCTACTGTCAAATCCCTGAGAATATAAAAAACCCAACTCACTGAGCTTCTTTGCACTCTCTGGTTAGACTTCACAAAAGCACAGCAAGAAAAAGAGAAAAAAGAAAGAAATTGACTGTGGAATCAGGAGAAGTAAGTTAGAGTCCTGGCTCTGCTCTCTCTTTGAGTCTGAGGTTCTCTCTGTGAAAAGGAGGTAATAGCTTTCTCCCCAGCCACTTGCTATGCATAATGAGACCATGTCCAGGATGAGCACCTAGAGTTTAGCCCAACAGCCCCCAGAGAGTCAAGACAAAGAATCAATACACGGGGCCTGTCTTTGAGCTCGCAGGGGGCACCAGGAACAGGAGGGTTTCGAAGCCGCGTGTGCTGCCAGGAGCCCTCGTATTGATCATGGGCCTCACAGAGGGAACGTTTGCCTTTCTTCCCCTTCCAAATAATTAAAATATAATATTTTATGGCCTGATAAAATTTACTGGGACCCTTGGCACGTAATTATAGTGCTTCTTTAAAGGAGACCCCATAAAAGATGCATGATTAGAAAGTTAAGGATCTGGATAGAATTACAACGATGTGACAAATAATTTACAAGTGATAAACTGTCCAAGGGGGAAAAAATTCCAATAACCTCTGATGAAGGCTAACAATTAAAATAATAAATTCCCCAAGAGCAAGGGTAAATCTTTCTTCTTGGTCAAAGGCCTAGACTCCTTGAGTCCAGGAAGAAGATCAAGATTCTCATCAAAGTCAAGTCCTGATTTCCCTGGCATCTGTTCTTCCTTTTGGCATGGATTTATATTTGTGATTAGATACTGACATCTTCAGTTCTTCTCTTCATTCTTCCTTTTATTAATCTATTATCCACTCATTTTCAATTTATTGATTCATTTATCTATTTAGTTTTTTATTTATTCATTTATTCTCCTATGCATATATTAACATTTTTTACTTCATTTATCCATCCATCCATCCACCCATCCCATCCACTTGAGTTATTCCATTTTGCTAGGCAGATTGTTGAATACATTCTAAGGTGATGTTGCCCAACAGAACTTGAATGTGAGTCAAATAAGTGATTTTTATTTTCTATTAACCATAATAAGAGAAATCAAAAACAAACAGGTGAAATCTATTTAAATTATACTATTATATAATTATTTTCATGATAGTCACATAAGCATTTTCAGATAACTAGTTTAATATAAAACATGAATACTATTTAATAAGTAATTTTACATTAAATTTTATTTAAATCAAGATGTCCAAAATATTATCATTTCAACATGCAATCAATACCAAGACAGTTATTTTACATTCTGCTCTTCATCTTAAGTCTTCAAAATCCAGTGTTTGTTTTATACATGTAGCTCACCTCAGTAGGCTCAGCCACATACCAGTGCCCACCAGCTACATGTGGTTCACAGCTACCATGTTGGACAGCCCCATTTTAGGGCTTCAAAATGAATCACATGTAGCTTTTGTGCTTGAAGAGTCCACACTCAGGTGAGGACAGAGAATTAAAGTTTGTTGACTCTGACACTCAGTGTATGTTTCATATATTTCTTCATTTGATCTTTTCCTTAAGCTGTAACACTCCCATTTCACAGTTGGGGAAGCTATGGCTCAGAGAGAGGTGGTCACAAGCTCTAGACTCAAGCTGAGCACCCAAAGACAGACCGAGGGCTGAACAGCTATGGCTACCTTCCAGGATCGGAAACCAGCAAGACACCTGGAGGAAGAGACAGAGCCACCTCTGTACCAACCTGGAAGTAGGGATGGAGCCACCCAACAGAGAAGTCTTTCCATACCAAGCATATAAGTGGTAAGAGAGAAAAACTAACACCCCTTTATGACCAAGCAGGTCCCTGAGATCTCCAGGTGTCTCTGGGTGGGGACCCACAGTACTATAAAAAAAAATAGATGGGAGAATGAAAAACATCACGCAGGCCAAAACTAACCTTTTCATCCAAAATTTATTATCTCTTATCCATTCATAACAAAGAGAACTAGGATTCTAGGGTCAATTAACTACATGGTACCCAAGGCTAAGGAGTCTGATGATGTCACAGATGCTGAGGAGGATGAAGACAATGGCAGTGTGAGTCACAAGAGTCCACATGACTGGGCATGTAATGTCCCAAACACGTCACATACACTGGTTCATTAACGCCCTTTTTTCATAGCTGAAGAAATAGGCATTTTCCCAAACCCTACTGAATATCATCTCCATGCACTACTGCAATGGACCCCCCAGTGAGCATTTAACTGGAAACTGGCTCTTCCAGACAGGACACAGGCTGTGTGGGGTGGCCACTGGGAGTGAAAAGTTGAGAAAACCCCTTGATGACTGTTTTCACAAAGTTCATGGTCAGATGGGGGAGATGAATCTGTAGGCAAATACAGGCCTGCCGGGGTCCCGGTGCTGTGTCAGACACCCGCACCCAGGAAAGTGGAGACACAGAGGGAGTGTGTCACTTCCCTTAGGGGAAGTCTCGGGAAGGCTTTGCAAAAGAGGCAACCACAAAGTGTCCCCTGAGTCCCCCATAAGAAGCCATCTCTCTCCCTCCTGCAAAGTCGCCCCTTTGTCAGGTCTTTAGAGCACAGGCGGTGGCCCCACCAGGACGATTTCCACTCCCCTCTCCTTCCCAGCATAGCTGCTCATTCTCTAATTCCCCCAGGCTCCAGGGTAGCTTTATACTTACTCAATGTCAAAATGGATCAATGGAGAAATACAATCACTTGAATTTCTGCGAATGTACATATTTGTTTAAAACCCCCTGTCTTTCTCGGGTACAGACAAAACACTGCTGGCTTAACACCTCCCAGAGATGCTCTGTGGGAAAGATGCCAAAGCTCAGCTGTCAGGAGCGATATCAATCAGATTGGCTCCCTGTGGCCTTGGCTCAGAACAGAGACCTGGGCAGCGGAAGGAAAGATGGGGAGAGATGGAAGCAAAGTTAGATGGAAACAGATAGAGATAAGGAGGAGAGAGAGAGAGAGAGAGAGAGAGAGAGAGAGAGAGAGAGAGAGAGTTGGGGCTGAGAGGGAGGGAAGGAACAGATAGGGCCAGTCTCAGACTAAGTAAACCAGATACCAAAATATGATGAAGACCAAACCATCAAGGAGATAGAGATAAAGAGATTGAGATGAGGAAGGTGGGGGAAGATGGGAGAGAAGAAGGGAGGGAACAGATAAAAAGATAAAAAGAAAAGAGAGAACCAGGATGGAATATCTGGAGTATACCCTGCACCAAGCTCCTTCCTGCCCACTGCCTTCCCTTAGCTGTACCTTCTGACTGGAAGCTTCTTCTCCCGATTTGTTGCATTGCTGACTTTTTCTCTTCTCTGTACCCTTTGCTGAGCTGACACATCCTCAGAGTCCACCCCCTGCAACAACTCTCTGTCCTACTTACTCACACCCATTTTTCTCCATGAGAAAAGGATGCCCAGTTGATTTCCTTTGTAGAAATTCTTGACTATTTCTTATGCGTTTGTTTTTTATCCATTCCCAGGACTACTGTTGTCTTACTATATCCTGAGGGGCTAGAATAGTGTCTGGGATCAAGTAGACGGTGCTTAAGAATTGAGGAATAGAAGAGCAAGTGGATGAATGAATGGCAATGGAGGCGAATCTGTCTGAAGAACTCCTCTCTGGCTCAGCTCAAGTTATCCAGGTTAAAGGAACATGATTTTGGTGCAGGACTGTTCCCAGCAAATGGCCTTTTGTGCTGGAGAGCAGAGTAGAAACAGTGTGGCGCCTCCATCTTAAATGGATGGAGCATCAGCCAGACCAAAGAGGATCCTGGAAGAGGCTAGCTGAGGATCCGAGCATTTTCCACCCTGCTTTAAGGGCCCCTCTGGAGTTCCTTTCAGATAGAAATGGTTCCATCCACTACTTTGTTTTGTCTAAAGCTGGAAACGGTGCTAGGGGCAAAGTGCATGATTCCCACGCATGCTTCTAGGCAAAGTTCCCAACTTAAGGGGGCCCCAATCAACCCCATTAGGATTAACACAGTTTCCCCCCATTGTGAAGAGCTCTTTGTTTTTATGGAAAGTGCTCTCAGGAGACATTGAGCAAGATCAGCCCCTATTGACTGATGCTGGAGAACACTAGGGGGCTGGAGGGGAGGGTAGAACTTTCAGTTCAAATCCAAGTTCATTGGCCTCCTGGAAGGAGTTGTCTGGTAAAGTTCCGATGACTACCAGGATGTAACAATATACTATCATATTATCCCCAAAGTTTGTAAGGATTTGGATGATCAAAAGTAGTGTTCGCAGGTGTGATTTTACAACTCAACCTCGTAGGTATAGGGCATTAGTAAGACCTTTTCTCCCTTAGGTTGTAGAGATTCTTGATGTTAATTTCCTTAGCCAAAACTTAGAATGACATTTTTAATGCTTATTTCTCTTTACATTACTTTATATATAATTTTTTATAGATTTGTTCCGCTCCTCTACTCACTCCTTTTATGCATCTATAAATCTGGATTTAAATCACCACCCTCTGAAGAATGAGGAATGACATATTCAGGGGACGGAGTTGTAATTCATAGGCAGCACCCCAAGTTTTGATTCAGGACCTTCCCATGGAGTAGGGGTGGTCACACAGATGAGGGCTATCATCCTTTCTCCAGTCACTCGTTGACCTCAACTGGGCAAGACTGGAGGGGTGCAGATAGCTTGATAGCCATGAACTCTTCACTTTACATCAACAGTTCACTTACTCCTTATAAGGACACTGACAAGTAGACATTAGAATCCCCATTTCACAGATGCAATGGATAGAAGTCAAGTAATTGACCCCACATCACCCAGGTCAGTTATGAGTCAAACCCAGTTCTAGGGGTCAATAAAGCCTGATGTGACTTAGCCATGTTGCACTAACTGCTGGGTGGGAAGACATGATCAAAGTGTCATAAAGTGTAATTTCCGTAAAAAAGGGAGGTTCCATGCTCCCTGGCCATCTTAGTGAATGGTGGCGCTGCATGGAGAGAAGACTTAGGATAAGTTTTGGAAAGGAGTCATGGAGCAGTAAGAGAGGTGAAAAGGGCCAACTTGCTTCTTGACTTTGGGCTTGTACCCGGGACCTGAGGGTCAGGGGGAACACATGGGTGAGAGACACATGGGGAGACTGACAATGGCAGCCTTTAAATTGATTTGTACTTTGCTGTAGTTCCTTTTGTCCCACACTTGCCTGGCCCCTCTGCCCCTTTTCTATGGTGCCCCACCAGAAGATACTCCAGAAATGTGGCAAGCTTTCAGGCCTCAGTACCCCTGCTTTGGGCCAGCCCTGGGCATTTACCCATAAACGGATGGGCAACTTTGGGTGTTTTACCAGAAATGATTATCTTCTTTTCTCTTCTATTTTTATGCATACCTATTCTATTAAAGTTCTTTTTTATTAAATGTCTTACACACTAAGACTATGCTTTGTCTTTATGCAACGGATGGCAGAACCCATTTAGAACATGCAAGTCCAGGGGTCCTGGGGTACCCCTCAGTCTGCTCACTAACAAAAGAATATAAAAAATCATTGATGAGTGTGGTACATCTATTTTAAGGTTCTCCAGCAAAACAGAACCAATAGGATATAGCATGAGATCACAAGAGGAGATAAAGGAACTGATTCACATGATCACAAAACTGAGAAATTCCATGATGCGCCATGATCTGCAAGCTGGAGAACTAGAGAAGTTGCTGGTGTCATTCAGCCTGAGCCCAGAGTCTTGCACTCAAGTTGGAAATCCTGAGAACCCAGAGCTCTGATATCCAAGGACAAGAGAAGATGATTCTTTGTTCTCTTCAGGCTCTTAATGGCTTGGGTGATGCCTTCCCACACTAGAGAAATCCATCTTCCTTAGCCTACTGATTCAAATGTTAACCTTCCCCAGAAATACTCTTTCAGAAACAATGTTTTACCAGCTCTCTGGGCAAGTTGAGTTGACACATAAAATTCACCACCACCTTATGTCTACCCTAAAGGAACTAACAGCCCCTGGAATAGACATATTGGAAGAGTCACAACAGGCCAGGCAGCATGTCAGTAATGATATGTGACCAGGGGGGCATAGTGAGACGCGCTCACTCTGGTGCTAAGGAAGGCTTTATGGAGGAGGTGATGCCCATGGGGTACTGAAGCATGAATAAGAATTTGCCTTCTGGACAAGAGCCAGACTGAGGCATGCAAGGAGAGTTGAGACTGGCTCCCACAGAGAATGTGTATCTGCAGGTTGAACAGCCTGTGGCTAACTACAAAGGGTAGGTTTTAGAATCAGAGCAACCTCTTGTTAGCTTTCTCTCCAAAAGTCATTTCACCCTCTGAATTCCACATCCCCATCTGCAAAACAGGGAATCATTGCTCCATGAGTTGTGGAAGGGACTAGAGAAAGTAAATGCTCAGTCCAGGCAGACAAGTGCTCAGAAACAGTACGATTGTTTGTCCTTTCTGCCATCTCAGAGACCTCCAGCTTCCCTTCCCATCCTTCCCCCTCCACCCCCAAACCTGGGAGTGGGGGCCTCCAAGGGTGCATACCTGCACACACACAACTTCTGACCAAAAGAAGCCACTGCATGCAATGGAAGGTGCCTGGGCTCTGGATTCATGCTTGGTTTCAAATCCCATTTCCGGGACTCTCTAGCTTGGACCTTAGAGCTTGAACAAGGTGCTTACCTCCCCTGCGCGTCGAGGCCAATGAGCCCTGCCCTGTAAGCCATCAAGGCACATAGCCCTGGGCCTGAGTGCACCAGGGCTCAGTAGAAGGCCCCTGAATCCTACCTCCTCAAGATCACCACACAGGCACAGGCCCTTGCATGCGAGCAGAGCCCCAGTGGGGAATTCCCCAAGGACCTGCGGGGCCCCTTCGGTCTCGAGGGCACCCTGTTTGGCTGGGTGATGGAGGCAGTAGCCTCCACCAGAGTCCAGCTTCTCCACATCCTCCCCCTGCTCTTGCGGGAAGAGGCATGACTCATTCGAGGGAAGAGGGTTGGCATCATCTTCCCCACCGCATGGGGCCAGCCAGCAGCCTTGTGGTTAAAGGACCTGCCTGAGCTGCAAAACAAGCCAGTTTGCTGTGTTCTGGCGTCACGTGACACAGGCGGGCACTGCCATGGCTTTCTCTTCCTCAGCCCTGACTCACTGCAGGGACAGTCGCAACGGCCCCAGGCCTTCGTACCCCCCTGTGCTGGCTGCTGAGCACATTCAAGAGGTGTCACTGAGAGAAGACTCGGCTG
This sequence comes from Talpa occidentalis, assembly GCF_014898055.3. Lineage (NCBI taxonomy): Eukaryota > Metazoa > Chordata > Mammalia > Eulipotyphla > Talpidae > Talpa > Talpa occidentalis. The sequence goes on from NW_023600993.1 coordinate 92,921,586, forward strand.
GAAAAGCCACTTCTGTTTCCCCTTTTTCACTGCACCATGAATGTACACACATATTCTCATTCTGAAAAGTGTGGAGACTAGAAAATGTAGGAAAATAAAATCAGGAAACTGCTTGCAGCCCCATATCCTCTGCAAAGTAAAAATGCTCACTATTTTCCCAAGTAGCTCCAGGCATCCCATCTTATTCTTTGAACTGATTTTAAGTCTTATAAGAAATAGATAAATGTGTTCCTGTTTTTGAAAATATGAATCTATGACTGAAAAGGCAAGAATCCTCCTTGACAACTATCACCTCCAACCCGGGTCCCTGTCCAGAGGCAACCTTTATTCAGCCCAGCCTCTCTCTGTCAAATCCTAGTTCTTCATGTGATGTATGCACCTTACATAAGAGCTCTTAGGGATCTGGAGACTCATTCACATTATTCGCAGACCATATGTTTCTTTCTACAACATTCTTTTCTCACCCATCACCATTACCCTAATCTCTGGGTGGAAAAGCATGATCAAAAGATCTATAATGGGCCTCCCCTGGTGGCGCAGCGGTTGAGAGCTGGGCTGTGAAGCTGCCCGCAGCCTCTGCAGCGCTGGTTTGATCTCTGGCCACCGGTGAGTGTCCCACGTGGCTCAACAGACCTCTCCTGCCACGCCCGCTGCTCCCCTCAGCAGTGTATTTCGTCGGTCTGCCTGTTCTGTTCCCCGCTCTGGCTCTGGTGACTCCTCTCACCCTCCCGTGCTTCTGACTGTACCCAGTGCTTGTATAAATAAATAAATATTTTTTAAAAAATCTATAAAATAGGGCTTCCCTGGTGGCCTAGGAATTAAGTCTCAGCACTATCAGTTCTGTGCCTGAGTTCGAGCCCAGCCAGGGAGCTAACTCACATGGCTCAGCAGACCTCTCCTGTCTCACCTGCTGCTCCCCTCAGCAGTGTCTGTTCTGTTCCCCACCCTGTCTCTGGTGAATCCTCTCATCCCCCAAAACTCCAGCCTACACCCCAGTTCTTCTATAGATTCTTCTTTAGATTTTTTTTTAAAAAATCTAAAAAATAATTGACAAGCTTGGTACCATCTGTATTAGTTAGGATTCCCAAGAAAATTGGAACCAATAGGCTAAAGAAAGAGATCTAAGAGGAGACATACAGTAACAACTGCCTCCTGTGATTATGGAGCTGAGAAGTCCCACAACCTGCTGGAATTTTCCTGGAGAACCAGGACGCTGGTGTTGTCAGTTAGTCCGAGTATGAAGGCCCAAAATGTCCCTATCTAAGTTGGGAAATCTGAGACCTAGACCTCTGATGTCCAAGGGCAGAAGATGGGTGTCCCATTTATGGCTGTGCCAGCTCCAGGGAAGAGAACAAATCTGCACTTCCTCTGCCTTTTTGTTCCATTAATGGATTGGATGATCCTCCCCATACCACCTAGAATCTCAGGGATTTTCCATTTGTTACCTTGAGGTTCCACTTACATCTTTTAAAGCCTACTTAGTATTCCATACTCTGAATGTGCCATAATTTTTAATGGTTGCCAAGTAGTGAACTCTGAAGTTGGCTTCAATTTTCTCAGTATTAATAAACATGAAAACATGCAGGCAGTTTCTGAAGGTTGATATCAAGTAGTAGAACCCTGACAGCACCATGGTCAGGTTTAACACACAACACTGCATGTTCTCCCGAAGTAGCAGTGCCTACCTCTCCTCTAGATGTTTCCACATGCATCCACATGCACACGGGAACTTACTTTCCAAATATTCATGTTCAGTGGTACAAGAGAAAATTTAAGAAGGTCAAAGAATTTCTTCTCCCTGGGACTGAGTATCCATCCTGCTGTGAGGTATCACATAATGAGAAAGAGTCCTGAGCATCTAAACTGGATGGAGACAATCAATCATGGAACCACAGCTCACTGCAGAAGTGGAGAAACTGAAGCCAAAAGGAACTGACTTGCCAATATGCCCCAGTTCCTTCTTGCCAAGCTGACTCTCAGCAGTTAAAAACAAGCATCTCATCCTACCTAGGAACCAGGGGAATATTTTCTAAATTCAAATATAATCATGTTCCCTCCTTTGCTCAAGAGCTGTCGTTGCTTCCTCTGCTCCAACTTCAAGATACCATGCAGCCCTTGGCTCTATGTTGTCTAGAGAACACCTGCCCCTGGACATTTGCATCTGCTTTGGACTCTCTCTGGAATATTTCTTGTCATGCCCCTTCCACATTTACATGCACCCTGCCAATGCCAGTTGGCATCTCAGCTGAAGCATCCATTCCTCAGGGAAGCCTCATTGACCACCTTGACCACGCCAGAACCCTCTCAGAAAATATCTCTTAATGCCCTATACTTCTCCAAACACTGTTCACTGATGCAATTTGCATTGATTTGTGTAATACTTAAATAAATCTGATTCCCTAACTGAGTCTTCCTAGGCCAAGGGCCTTGTTTCTTTCTGTTCAATCCCAACATTTAGCCATGGGTAGATGCTCAATATTATCTGAATGAATGAAAGGGTAGCTTACCTCCTGGCCTTTGGTTACACCCTCCACATGCATCCCTGGGCCTGCCTCCCTTCAGAGGACTCACGTACCTTTCTCATTACATGGGGGAAGAAGGTTGTCTGAAAATCACCTGCGCTTCCAATTCATCACACCTCACTTCACATCGCATTTCAACAACTTGGATTTGGACATGTCCCTTTTGTCCACAGAGACTCAGATTTGTATAGGGCATTAGCATAAGATCTAGCCCAGTACCCTGCACATTGTGGGAGCTCAGTGCTGGGGGTGCCCCTGAATCCTCCCTTTCTCATCATCACCACACTCTGTGGCCTGAAGCAGGTGTCCAGGCTTATAACGGGAATATGACTTTCCCTACAATACCCTACAATACCCTATCTTTGCCTTGAATCCAGGAAAGGAAGTTCACCTCCATCATCTAGTGGAACCAACCACAATGCTGACATTGAAGGACAATATAGGGTTCCTTGAGGGTCCCTGTAAGGCTCTCTAAAGGGCCAAGAGAACTTTCTGGATCCCTAAAAGTAGAGTTGGTTACAAAGAGAGAAGATGGGGCTCTGACTGAGCATCAGCAGAAGGAACAGTGAGGGAGGTAGAAGGGGCATCTGGCAGCCTTTGCTGGAGCCTCAGAGTGGCACCATGATCTAGAACTCTGCAACTTCCTAGACTTTGGTCACTGCCTCTTTTGTTCCTTTCTCACCTCTGAATATGACCTGTGCTTTAAGCCAGCATTGTCCACAGGCTCCAGCCAGCATTCACAAGTACCCAGTCTCTGCCAGGGATTAGAGGTGCCTGTGTGGGTAAGAGACATGTGCTCACCCACAGCTCACAGGCCAGTGACTTGGCTTTAGCAGCAGCAAGTAAGAGAAGCTGGGTGAGGGGGGCGGTGGGCGCTGTTTTGCCAGTGTGGGGTATCTGGAGTCTTAAGACAATGGGTGGTTAAGGGGTATTAAAGGGAACAAGGTGTATGAGGCTTGACCACAACAAAGAAGCGATCAGTCTGCAGTAAGGGGGCTTCGCTCGAATTCTCTGGGGGTCTGGGCCACTCTCAGGCCCTCATCCAGATACTAGGGCTAAAGCAGGCAATTACCAGCAATCAAAAATTATAATTCATTAGGTAACACACAGCAGACCTGTTTTGCTTCAATAATTGTCCCTAGGACCTAGCACAGTGGCTGGCAATAAATTCTTAGAAGAAAGCAAAGTGGGGAGGGAGGGAAGAAGTAGCTGGCATAGAGAAAAGAAGGAAACCATGAAGGAAGAAAGCCACGAGTGCCCTGCATTCACGGATTCAGTTTATTTACCCACCCTCCAAAGACCACTTTTCATCAGCCAGGCACTGTACTAGGCTCCAAGGATGTGACGAAGATCAATGAGATGCCTGCAGTCACAAAGTGCGAATTCTGGTGCTTGCAGGGAGCATCCTTTTAGTGCACCCCGCAGTCCCACCAAATGCTCAACAAAAGGTTCTACTGTCAGATCAACCAGAATCTGCTCCAGTCCTGCTCCCACCTTGGATGGTCCCATCAGAACTAAGAAGGTTCTGAATGGTTTGCAATTAAAAAACCTGATGCACCGGGTCCATTCCAAACTTTTTCAGCCTGAAACCTGCTTGGGCTCAGATTAGCACCCCACAATCCTCAAGGATTCAGGCGAGGTCTCCTCCCAGTTGACCCGGGTGAGTCTCTCCCTCCTGTTCCCCTGGGGTTCCTCTCAATTCAGAGCATTTTCCCGACAGCATCCCAAGGCCACAGTTTCCCAGGCCTGAGTTTCCTGGCACCTCCCGGGAACTGCTGCTTTGACTGTGCTCCAGGAAGGCAAGTGCTGCGCCGTCTTCTCCCACATGGGACAGCCGGGCTGTGGAGGCGTCTCCTGCAGATCTGTTCTTGGGACTTGAGAGCAGGAAAAAGCATCCGGAGAAGCCACAAGAGGCCCGGACTGTGATGAGAACAGCAGGAAGGAGGAGGCCTGCCTGACCGGAAGGTCCACACTCAGATGCCAGAGCCCCAGGTTTGGGCAGAGCCCAAGTCCTCCCTGCCAAGGGGACTCAGGCCTGCCAAACCCCTGCGCCGATGAAGACAAACATTAGCCTCGTGTTTCTGATTCACTGATCTCAGCTGATCAAACTGCTATTTGGTGAGAGCTGCTTCCATTTCAACAAGTCCAAGAACCTCCTTTGGAAATGTGATTTAGCTTTGTCCAATGATCTCTTGACCAGGCAGCGAGGATTCAGGCCACAGGCCTCGCCCACTTTAGAAAGAATCACAGCCACTCACATGCTCTTAGAGAAAACTACTCCAGCTTCCTGAGCCTCAGTTTCCTCATGAATAAGCTGGCAGCTGGAGCCACTTGGCAGAATTCCTGTGAAATTGAGATTGCTGACTGTATTATTTAAACTCCTGTACTTAAAGAGGACTAAATAAACTAGTATATAATGTTACTAATAATATTATGATTATTATCAGCAACCACATCATCCTTGTGGTGTGATTTGGTGAATCCATAGAAGTCTTTGAAATGTAGCATAGACTATTGGGGTGAATTGTCATAGCAGGAGTCCCCCACTGGGCCCCCCTTCTCAGAATTTCCAACATGCAGTCCCCTCCTCCACGATGATGCTAGGTTTGGACATGAGACTGGGTTAGGCCAATGAGACATCTGCCCTGCAACTGCCTCTGCCTGAGAAGGTCAGGGTGACCCAAGCCTTGGAGGGAGGCCTGAGCTTCCCGGCCATCTCAGCTCAGCCAAGGTCCCAACAGGAAAAGCCCAGGTGGGACGCCCAGAAAGTCACCAGGTCTCAGCCCCTAGGTTCAGGGGCGTGTCTTACCCAGCAGTAGAGAGCAGACAGGCAATGTCACATGCAACGGGTCACTCTTGCCCATTCCTTACTTCCGCTCTTCACTCTTTCTTAATTCTTTTTGGATGGGAGAAAGGTCAATCCGGGAGCCTTTATGTTTCTCGTCTTCAAGCACATCACCATTGCTCAGGCCACCTCAGCAGACCCCTCAGGCTACCAAGAACACACCCCTCCCTGCAGCATCTCACACTCACTAAGAACAGCCCTGCCAGTCAAAACCAAAATACAAGTGAGTTCAAAGTGAATCCAGATATTCCACTAATCCAGGCTCAGGGGAAGGAGACCCAGTGCACTCACTGTCACTCACACTAAGGACTGAAGGCAGCGGCCACCAGTGCCCAGGGTGGCCAAGGGGCAGAGCAGCTTGGTGTGCCATCAGCACATTCCTTGTTTGCATGCGGATGAGTCCCTCCGAAGAATCTGTCTGTGAAGAGTCGGTTCTCATAAAGGCTTTGACACCATCCTTGCAAATATTTACCCCAATGGACAAGAGCTGCGACCAGGATGGTAAATCACTGCCTTCAGCCCAGGTCTTCCTCCTGGACACAGATCTACATACCACGAGTGTGTGGAATGTGTCTAACCAACAGGGATAAGAGTGGCCTGTGCCGATCTCAGCCCCAAAGGCTCCTCACCGAGTTCTCACCACCCCCTGGAGAGGTGCTGTTTGCCTCCCCACTGCACAGGTGAAGACATTGAAGTTCAGGGGGTCAAGGATCTTGCTGGAGGCTTGCACAGCATATGGGCCCAGCAGGTCCCAGACTGTCTCCCCTGGTCCCTCCCACCAAGCTGTTTATTTGTTCATCCATAGATTCATCCAGCCCTCTAAAAGCCTCCTAGAAATCTCTCGAACTAGCCACTCCTCTGCACCCCTGTGCCAACACCCGAGCCCTGGAGGAACAGAGCATCTCCTTCACAGCTCTCTCTCCCTCTGTGCTGCCTCCCTTCAGCTCACTCTCCTCACTGCAGCCCAGGGTCTGCCCACCCAGCCTATATAACCCACATGGGGAGGGGGTGGAATTTTCCAAAGAAAAGCATGAGGGTGGCAGGGATGGGTGCCATGCGGGAAATGTAGGGGAACAGACCCTAAGGGAGGAGAACCGTGCTCAGAAGCAGAGGGGCAGAGCTTCATCTCTTGCTTCTGCAAGAAACTTCTGGGACTGGACACTTGCCTTGGTTCTCCAACTACCCTGAGGCTTCACCCGTGCCCAGACCTTCCTCACCCAGCCCCTTCTTCATCCTAACAAATCCATCTGCTCAGATGTGCATGTGAGACGATGGAGAAACAGCCTGCTACGCGAGGAATGATTGATACTGCCCATCAGCTTGGGGAAACAATGCCCCACCCTTCGAGCTCGAAGTCATGACATGGACCACGTGCCTTTGGACTGATGTGAAATGGAAAGTCCTGGATTGCTCGAAACATGAGGTGGGTAGATGAAGCATGCGCACCCTTGTGTACACACCCTTGTTCACAAAGCTCTTCACAGCAGCTACATGTGAGAGCAACCCAGGTGCTGTGACAGGTCACATATGAGCAAAGGGCAGGGCTGGCCACGGACAAAGTGACATCAGCAGATATCAGCGGGAGACCCTTGCACCTGCCACAATATGGATGCATTTGAGGACACGATACTGAGTGACATAAGCCAAACACAAAAAGACAAATACTCTGTAGCTCCACTCAGATGAGGGTGCCAGAACAGTCACAGAGACAGTAGAACAGTGGCTGCCAGGGGCTGAGGAGGACAGGGACTTAGTGTATCACAGGAACAGAGTTTCACTGGGGATAGTGACAACAGTTCTGGAGGTGCTGGTGGTAGGGGTCCAACAATATGATGTACTTAATGCCACTGAGCAGTGCACTGAAAAATGGCTAAGACATGAGTTTTATTTTTTAATTTTTTATATAAATGTGGTTAAGGTGGTCAATTTTAAGTTCATGTGAATTGAGCACAAAAATTGTTTTATGAACAAAAGTAAAAACTTTAAATAAAAAAAGTTAAAACAGGGACCTCCCTGGTGGCACAAGGGGTTAAGCACCGCACTATGAAGCAATCCACAGCCTCTGCAGTAGGAGTTTGATCCCCGGCCAGCCAGAAAGAAACCCACATGGCGAGGCAGACCTCTCCTGACTCGCCCGCTGCTCCCCTCAGCAGTGTATTTCATCAGTCTGCCTGTTCTGCTCCCCGCTCTGTCTCTGGTGAATCCTCTCACCCTCCACAGCTCTGGCCTCTACCCCAGCTCTTGTATGCATAAATAAATCTTTAAAGAAAAAAAAAGTTAAAACAGTGCAGGTACTAGAATCAAATGGACTGATAAACTCCCCGTCTGTCTGCCACGTGACCTTCATGACCTCGGATGAGCCTCTGTCTCCGGTTACTGCCGGGATGCCTTCCCAGAGACAGAGATCCAGGCATCACAAGTAGAAGGGGATTGCATTCAGGAGACTGAGTATTTGTAAAATCTTTGGAAGCATTAGAGGAGAGTGAACACCAGCCCTGGAGTTTGGGTTTGTTGTCATATCTGGTCAAAGGCAGCAATTTCCTCCTGCCGCAGGGATCAGCAGGTCACAGGAAGCCACTGGGCATGCAGGGCTGGGGCGGGTCATGGGCAGGGAGGCATGCAGGCGCCCAGTGCCGCCCTCACTGCCTGGGAAGAACAGATGGTTTCCAGGGTCCTCTGCTTTCCAAATCGCCCATGAATCCATCTCACGAGTAAACCACTCATAAAACACTCATGAGTCCATCTCATGAGTAAAACACTCGCATGGAGGACTCTGGAGGGCATGGAATCTGTGGAATGTGGTGGCTGGACTTCTGGTCCCAAAGACTCCAGGAAAGCGTAGAAAGAGCCGAGAATAAAGGCAGACTGCTGTGTCTCTCCTGCCTCCCCAGCTTGCATTTGCTCATCTCTCTTCCCTGGGGATATTAGTAGCATTCATCTCCTACAGCCTTATTTGCATCAAATAAAACATGCATAAAATCTTAGCAGAATTCTCAAATACTCCTAACTCTTTTCTGCCACAAGGCCTTTTCCCCATGCTGTTCCCTCTACCCAGAACACATTTAACGCTGACCACTTTCATGTGCTCGTCACCCCTGAGGTGTGCTGCCATTTCTTTAAGGATTCCTTCTAAACCAAGTTTCTATCTAAGTCATTCTCCTGTTATAATAGTTCCTAGATCATGCGCTTTTCCTCCCTGGCATACAGCATAAGCTGAAGTCCTACAGGTGTGGGTATGATTATGTGCTGCAGATCTGTTTCCCTCGACTGTGATCCTCAAGGTCAGGGCAGCTGGGGCCTCCTCTTACTCCTCACTCGCATATTGGTGTCACCTGCAAGAAGCAGGCTCACACCTGGATGACAGACCCACAAAAGCCACCTTATTCCTCTGCAAGTGGAAAGACTGGACCTAGAGAGCGGAAGGGACACATTTATGGTGACACGGGCTCTGGCAGAGCCTGAACCAAGGTCAGCCCTGTTCAGAGGACAGTGAGAGAGGCCGGGGAAGACAGGAGGACAGGGCTGACCCCTGCCAGAGCCCAGAGCAGAGCTGAGGCTCTCCACCACCCCCTCTGCCTCCCTCCTGCCCAGCGACAGTGGCTGCTCCATAGAAACCCTAACCTGTTGGGCTTCACCAGCTGGGCCCCTCTCACGGGAAAGAGAGCGTCTCAGTATCTGTACCTAAAAAGAGGGAAAGGCATCACCCTACACACACACACACACACACACACACACACAAACACACACACACGGGGTGTGTGTGTGTGACTTTAACTTCTCTATGCCTCAGTCTCCTCATCTGTAAAATGGAGGTGATAAAACCCACTTCAAGGAGTTGATGCAAAGAACACCACGGATAGTGCAGGGCAGAGCACCGGGCACATGGACACAGTGACCACACCCAGTCATAATTGCCCAGCAGCCCACCCTGAGCCACCCCTCTCCCTGCACTCATTTGCTCTCGGGGCTGCTCCAAAAACAGACATGGGCCTAATTATAATAAAGTAAAAATCAAAATCAACAAGCAACTATAAACCAGAGACACACTATGGGGGGTCGGGGGGGCAGAGGGAGTAGGATCAAAACAAGGGGGGTGGAATTGTAGGGGGACTATAACCAAGATGAACATGCACACATTGTGCAAAAATGAAAAGTGATGTAAAAAATAAATAAAATGAAAAAAAGAAAGAGACATGGGCCGGGGAAGCAACAGGTCCAGGCCGCAGCCTGCAGCCCCTGCAGAGCTCTGGACCAGCAGCAGCCTCTGCCCACGGAGTAACAAGTGTCCCAGGGCGCGGCGCCCTGTGTGAGCAGCCCAGCCCCATGTTGTTAGGCATGACCCAAACTCTGCCCAGTGTTCAGGCACTTCCTATCTACCACTCAGGGCGGCTCCTTGACTGTCTGCAAGGGAGATCACCATTTCAGGGCCAAGGTTGCCTCTCAGAGATGCTGAGACACCTGCCTGAAGTGACTCAGCCAAGTGGCGGAGCTGGAACACCTGTGATTCCCTCCTTGCCAGCTGCCACCCTTCCCACTCCTTCCCCGTCCCCCGTACTTATGGGTCCCTGAGTGACTAGGATAGAAGGAAGGAGGATGGAAGACAGGGATGTGAGGGCCTCGCCACCCCAGAAAGTGACATTTGTGCGTGCACTAGTCTTTCCTTTCCCTTCCTTCTTTTTCAGCCTGACTCTGTGCCTCCTCTGCCCTTGGGTCCCTGTAACTCTGCCTCTCTCTGTCTCCATCAGTCAGAGAATCCCCTTCCCCTCTGTGGGGAGCTGACAGTCAGCCTCTGCCCCCAGGAAGCCACATCCAGTGCCAGGGAGAGGCGAATTCTGTGAGTCCACTAACTGGGCCACAGGCAGCCTAGTCTCAGGAAATGACTATCCCATTTTAGAAGAAAGCCTGACTTTTACTTGTGTCCAGAGCAAATGAGATCAGAACCTTAGTCTGGCTCTGGAAAGACCCCATACCCAGGGACATTCTTTGCTCGGCTTCTAGGACCAACCAGTATTGGCCAGGCTCTCTGGATTTGGGCGGTACAGGTGTCACCACGCACAGCAGAGGTGCAGTGAGGTGTGGTAGGAGGGAAAGCAGGAGGTGGATGTTCAGACCAAATGGGGTCATTAATGCCAATTAAGAAAATGGCCTATTATCACCACCCAGTCATCCCCATCACAGGCGTGCCCCCCTGCACCCCACCAGGACGCAGTCATTAAATGCCCACCCCTCTCTCTACCTCCTACTCTTCCTCATCCCCTGGGGCTGAGGGTGTTCCTCTGGCTGAAACTTCACTCAGGTAAGTTCCCAAAGAGAGAGCCTAAAGAATTTGAGAAAGAGCTGCCTTGAAAGGTGGTGAGCTCCCCATCTTGGAAGATATTCAAGAGAGCAATGACTTCCCAACACTGGACGAGAGAAGATCACCACTGAACTGCCTTCAAAGCCAAAACCCAAGAGTCCTCAGACAAGACTAATATTTTAATCATTTCACTAGAAATACTCATAATTCCCACCTTTAAGAAGTGGGCACCACGATTCAGATAGGCTCAAGGGCACGTCGTTTGAGGTTTCAGAATCACATCATTGTAGCTCCAAATTCACCTGCTTGTTCTTCCAAATTTTCATTCAAACAAAGACATATGCTTACATATGCATGGAGTTTAAGGACCAGTCTTGGGAACCAGAAAGACCTGGGCTCAGCTCTGCCACCCACCAGCTGTGCACCCTCAAACAAGTCACTACACTCCCAGCCTCAGATTCCAAGCGGGGACCAGAGTCCACCTCCTGGTGGTAAATGATAAATGGGATTTTGATGGTCGGTTTCCCAGCCAGGTTTCTGCCACGTGCTAAGTGTTCAGTCAGTGGGCTGCTGTCTGTGTGCTAATATGGCAGAAAAAAGGATTTGGCCCAGAGAAGAACCAAGATGTGACCATGTTGGGTGATTTTCCCTACGGCCACCTGACCCAGATAATAAAAGAATATTGCTTCAGCCTGAGCAGATCTTCCCAGAGCCTTGGTCCCTGACTGTCTATGACATGTGGACCTTCACTGGTCTGAGCCCCCAATGTCCTTTTCCTGCCCTGTGCCGACAACTCCCAGGTCTCCCACTCTGCTCTAGACTTGACATGCACCCTTTAACCATTAAGCACTGAACATCATGTTTTCCGCCCTCAGAAGTTTCTAAACAGTAATTAGGCAGTGGAACACCCTGCTAGGGTGGCGAAAGTAAATATCATTAGCGTAGGAGGGGGTGTGGGTGAGTGGAGGAGCTGTGAGGCTTGGCACATGGCAGGGCTGGGTGGCCAAGTCCTGGTGGAGCAGTTCTACCAGCAAGCCCCTGGTTGCCTGGCACTCTTTCCAAGGGGGAGCCTAGTTCTGAAGTTGCAAGGGCAGGTGATGTCACAGAGAGTGCTGGCTTTGGTATCAGAGAAATCTGACTTTAAAATCCATATCTGCCATTGCGAATTTGACATCTAACCACTCTATACTCATTTCTTCATCTCCGAAATGGGAACAATCTCATGGAGCAGTGGCAAGGATTTAATGGAATAATGTATGAAGGACCTAGGATAGTGCTTAGAACAGTAGAAGGTTCTATAAGTGATACTTGTAATTACTATTCAAGTGGAGTCAACAGCATGTATAGTCTAAAGGTAAATTCATAAAGGGATAATCAGACATATCTAAAACACCCCCTGTTAAAATTCTCTGTCAGTCAGGATGGGTTGGGTTATGCTACTGTAACAAGCAAGCCCAAAATCATAGCTAAAAACCACAAAGATTTATCTCTCATTCAGTGTCACAGAGAGATTCCATTTGCCATAGTCATTCAGGGTTCCCAGTTTTCAAAGCAGTTACCAAGTGTCACCATGCCAGAGGGAAAGAGATAGCACTGGAGGTTCTTGTCTTGGCAATTAAATATTTGACCTAGTAGTAATGCACCTCACATATTAGTTAGAACCTGTCACATGGCCCCATACCAGTGACAAAATCATTCAATCTTTTGTGGACTCAGAAGGAGAAAAGAACCAGATGTTGGCAGGCATCATTCATCTCTACCAGAGGACCATACCAGGACTTACATGCCTTCTCTCAATCTGTCCATGAAGCTTGATTTCCTCTCCAATATTGGAACAAATTGCCATCCTTTCACTAGAGTACTAGAGGATAAAACAGATGTGTACTTGGGGCAATGTGGCATGAAATTATTCATGTTTTTATATCCAAATCTTTCACAACCAGAATCCAGTAGTGCTGCAAGGAAGGCACTCACACAAAAGCACATGGCCTTGAAGTTGACCCCAAATCACAGATTAACTTCTTCCCCACAGGCTCATTCTCTGACTGTTCACTGAGTAGAAAAATGACCGGTCATCTGTGTATTTAATTTTGTGTTTTCTTCTTTTCCTTTTCTTTTCAAAACTGAAATGTGTAAGTCAAATATCTATAAGATATAAGACCTGGTAATAGTACAATTTTCTGGGATTTAACATGCCCTTATAGCAAAAAAAAAGTTTGCTATGTTTGTCTTCATTAAGTCCCCTGGCTGAAAGCAGTGCTGCTAAGAGTTCCAGAGCTTCTCCTTCAGAGTCTGGGATGTGAGTCCTTCCTCCTCACTCTCTCTCCTTCTGCAATACAATTGCAGTCAAGGGAATTGGTCTCAGTTCTTCTAAGACCATGACAAATGGTCTCATGAAAGAGCCTCCTCTTGAGGGAACCACTCACAAGTCACCCCTTCACCTCTGACTAAGAGGACAGAGGATCATCTTGATGCTCAGAGTCTCAAACTTTCTTCGGAGTCTTTAGACTTCACCTTCCCAATCCCTGGTCAACTGAAGTGCTCTGTGTCATCAACCTGGAGATACCTTGGTTCTGAAAGTTCTTTGGAGACACACATCTGGATCTAGGTTTTAGTGGGAAGAGTTTCTGGCTGTGAGATAGTATAATACAAACTATATTCCACAGCCGGTATTAGCTTGATAGGCTCCATAGATAGAGATATATAAACACAGACATAAACATAGGTATAATAATAAAGATATTGACATAGATGTAGATAGAGATGTGTAGATACAGATATTCTTTGACTCTCTTTGTCATTTATCAAATGAATATCACAACAGCTACTGTTGCACCTAAGGAATTAATTGAGATTATGTTGGAAGCCAACATTCAATGGAATCAAATGAACATTTATTGAGCACCTACTATGTGCCAACCACACAGCTGGGGCGGGGGGTTGGTTACACATGAGTATATCTCACACTTTTCACCATCTTCTTAGAGAGGCACTCACCCATTTCACATATGAGGAAAACAAGCTCTGAGCAGTCAAGTGAGTTTAGTGCAGTTTGAACTTGAGTACTGGCCTGTCTGCCTCAGTGGTCAAGCCTCTTCCTCGCCACTGCCTTGGATGCACTCATGGCCTCCCCCTATCTTTTAAACCAGGCAGGGAGGAGCAGTGAGTTAAGAAAGAGGGCAGTTCTGCCAGGTTGGCCTTGGAGACCAGAGACTGAGTGGGAAGTGCCAGGAAAATTAGAAATGTGGATAGGCCCCACCCAGCAGCTTCATCAGGTCCATTTCTTCAGAAACAGGCTTCTGAGCCTGGACATGTAATTAATTACAGGTGCAATCATCCTACTGTGCATACAGATCGGTTGTCAAAGGGTGCCATTCCATGAGGGCTGTACCCAATTCCTTCTTGACAACTGAGGAAACACCTGTGAGCAAGTGAAGCTTTCCCCTGTCTGCTCCACTTGGAAATAATCCTCACATCCATCCCCACCTTCCCATCTCTGTAGCCAATTCAGGTCTCACTGCTCAGGCTTTTGCAAGCTTCCCATCTGGTTTGCCGGCTACCTCCCTCAACCCAACCATACTACCAGGCACCTGACTTGTCTCCCTAAAATACAAAACCAATTCCATTTTATCCAAATTAAAAACAAAAACTTTTCATGGAGTCCATTACTCTCAGGATCAAGTTCAGATTCCTGGTCATCAAGGTCATTCACAATCCAGTACCTTTTAACCTGCCCTATCTTATCTCCCTCCCACTTCCTCAAGAGCATCCTTGGCTCTGCTTATACCTTATTGCTGCCTCATGCATGGTGTCTTATTTTATGCTTCTATGCCTTCGATAAGGTGTCCATTTGCCAAGGTGGCCTTTCTCCTGAATCTCACCTTAGTGAAACTCCATTTAATTGCAACAGGAATAGAAATCATTAAAAATATTTAGATGCTTCCCCCCTCTTCACTGCCTTAAGAGGCAGAATCAGAATAATATCCCTCATTAGGATACTTACAGAATGCAGAGTCTGAGTTCTCTATTTAGCAAAGAGTGGTGGTATAAGCATTATGGAGGGGATTTTTTTAATACAAGAAAGCAGAGCGTAGGGGAGGCTTGTGGTGTTGACAGTTGAGACTGGAAAGCAGAGGGAGTTTCAGGAACCCTCCATGTAGAGGATATTCAGTAGAGAAACTAGGAGGAAAGATGTTTATAAGAATAACCCTCTCCCATTTAGCAATTCCGAATAAAGACTTCAATTACTTTTAAAAAATTGTTTACCTTTTCTACTATCTCTTATGTTACAGCACCAAAGTCAGACTGAACCATGTGGGATGTCAAGATTTATTCAGGTTACACACTCTTCAGAGTTTAAATCAAAACTCTGATGCTTTCCCCATTCACCTTCCCTGACCCAGGAGAATTAGTCATTCCTTACTATGAAAAACCACAGCACTTTATTATATAAACTTTGTTTTAAGGCGTCATGTTAAGATATTTTATTTGACTATGTACTCTCTCTGGCATTAGTCCTTAAGATCCTGAGACATCTGGATGGCACTGTCTTCACCATTTCTCAATCTCCAGTTCTCTAAACTAGTCCTGGCATAGAGAAAGTGACTGGCAATCCATTCCTGTTGAATATACTACTGTGTATCAGGGTGCCCAACGAGGTCTTCACCAAGCTCACCTGGCTCACCTTCTCCTGTTTAAGATGAGAGGCTCCACTAAAGAGAGGTCAACCTCACTCCTAGGTGCCATCATTTTCAGTTTGGGTCCTGACCACTTCCAGTTGAAGATAGAAAACAGAAGTGTTTTTTTTTTTTTTAAAGTATCTGAACATTAAGAACCACAAAGAGGAGTTGCCCAATTGGTTCAAAAATATGAACCTTGTACCCCTTTCTCCTGCTCATTGCCCAGGTTCAACCGGGCCCAGCAAAATGTATTTCACCTTCACCTTGTATGGAAGGTCAAGTTCTATCAAGGCACCTTGGCCATAGTTAGGCATGCAAACATTTCTAGAGAGTCTAGAAAGAAAAGAACATGCAACGCCAAACAGCTTCCCAGTGTGGTCAGGCTTCACACAAACCCTAAGTCTCAAAAGATTTTATACCATGGACCTATTCTTTCTTTCCCATAGGCCTCTGGAATTTTCTGAGTGTTAGAAGGACTTCAAACACATGTCCCCTCCTTGTTGACTGCAGTGAGGGACTACTACCTGGGATATTCCCTGAAATCCAAAGGGGCGATGCACAGAGCTGGAAACCAGACAACTTCTTTCCTGCCTCATTCTTCAGAGGAACAGACCATGAGCACTTCCTCAACCTCAATGGATAACAAACAAAAAGGGAAAGTGAGAAATACCCATGGGAGACCTAACTCCATAGATGGTATGAGCCTCCTAAAAAAAAAAAAAAAAAAAAACCTTCCAAAGAAGTCCAAATGAATCCAGAGAGTGTGCATGCCAAAGGAAAGAGGGTACAAGGTGACGAGCAAAGGACTGGGGATGGAAACCCTCACTTCCTGCCAGTCTTTCCTTCAAGTGTGACTCCTTTTCCAGGGTCTCTCCTACCTTCTGAGAACCTGTCTCTGCAATTGAGGAAGAGAACATAAGGGAGGCTGGAGGCTGTTTCTTGGTTTTATGCAGGCTGCCAATCTCCAAACTGCACTACTAGAACCCAGACTTCCCCATGACTATACAACCTTGTGGCCATGCTCTGTACAACCTCATGACCATGAACCCAAACCCAACTTCACCAAGTGACTACAGGCATGACTTCACCTCCTAGAGTCAAAGCACCTTTTAAAGATGCGCTTCAATGGCTTACTCTGGGGGTTGGATGAGATCATGGGGTGAAAATGCCTGGCAGAGTGTGAGCCCTCAATAATTGTTAGTCATCATTATTATTGCTCAGAACACTGGCAGACCTCATTTGAGAGATGGCACCAGACCATGCCAGATTTCCTTATTTTCATCCCTACAGCTCCCTGAACTTTCCTCTTTGTAACTTCCTCCACATCTGACATTTCTTCTCAGTGTCCACCTTTTCCCATGACCCGTGAGCTCTATGAGTGGATCACAAACTATATTTATCTGTTGGCCACTGTCCCAAGTACCTAGAATCATAACAAATACTCAAAAAATGTTTTCAGTTTCATTCACATCCACCCATGCCCATCGCAGCCTCTCTTCTTTGACTTTTTTTTTTTTTTTTGCCTATTTCCATGTTAACCTCAACTACCCTCTGTCTATCCTGAATCTGAGGAAGGCTAAGCTCTTTGGGAGTGAGTGTGCTGAGGTCTACATGGATGCATGTCAACAGGCGACCTGCATGGATATAGACTTTGGATGCCAGAGACCTCTTGGGACTGGAAAAAGGAGCAGAACTAGACTCCCTCCTAGCTACCCTCTAAAATCAGGAGCTCCCTTTCCTCAAATGAGAAGTAAGCATGGGGGTGAGCTCTGGGTAACAATGGCAAAAGCCTACCAGACTCTCTAACAAGCCTGAGAGCCAGGTATTACCGTCCTCATTTTACAGCTGAAGAAACTGAGACTCAGGAAGTTGAAGTCACTTGCCCAGGGCACTACAGCTCCCTGGACACTGATTGAGATGCACTTGAAAGAGAGCGTCTGGGTAGGCAGGCAGCTGAGCTCACCAACACACACCCCCTCCCCACCCTGGCCCCAACCCATAATGCACTGGATGGCATCTGTAAACCCAGAGGGTGCCATGTCATCCGGCTTAGTCTGATGATGTCATATGCCAGATAGAGCAATTCAAGAACCCCTCTACCTTTGAAATGAACCCCTCCATATCCATATCCCACAGCTCTGGAGTGTCAGGAGGGGGACAGATACCTTCATTTGGACAGGAGCCCTTCCCCCACTCTGACCCAGTGTGGGAGTGTGAGGATTCAAACACCATGGCATCCCAACAATGAGGCAGGGCACTGGTTTTTACCTGCATCCAGAGGAAGGGGGTTACCTGTGACCTGAGGGCCCACACTGGGACCCAATGGGGGCCAAACATGCTTGACAGCTTAATCTCCTTGGCCTCTCCTCTGTGTCTCCTTCCTCTCTTTCCCTGTCCCAGTTCTCTCCCTCTCTTGTCCAAGGGGAAGCAGCACTGATTTGAATATATATATATATATATATATATATATATATATATATATATATATAAAATTTGCCTAGCAGTTCATATATGCCTGTCACAAAACAGCCACCTGACCACCATTTGTGGGCCATTGTTATACCTATGCCATAGGAATGTTTCAGGAAATCTGAATGCTTTGCCAACAGGAAATTTTGGAATTTCACATAAAAAATGTAATTTTTCTGATTTCTTTTGAATAGTTGCAAAACTGGTTGTTCGAAGCACAATTTCTCATCTTGCTACAATTGTTTAAAGTTGAAAAACATCTGTCCCTTTGGGTCAGAATATTTTCATTGAAGCATTTTTTTCACTAAAATTAGCCTCACTCATTTGGCTTACCTGCATGTGTTTGTGTTTAAGACTTTCTATTTTACTCTTAAGTGAAAAATCCCATTATACAGAAGAAAATCTGAGGCACCCAGATGTAAGTGGCCAAGGTCACCAGTGGTTGGCATCCCCAGAGTCTTCCCTGATAAATGCTCTTCAGCAATTCCTGAGGGAGCGAAGGAAGTCCCTCACCTGCCTGCTCTCGACCCTCTGTGATCCATTCGTGCCAAGCCTAGAGGCCAGGAGGAGCTACAGAAGACTCAGGATGGTGCCAGGAAAAGATGGACACCAGGATGGGGGGGTTCCTGGCCTCATCACACACCAGGCTTCCTCCCCTGGCTGTGGCTTGTAGGGGTGGAGCTACCAGCAGGGCAGGTAAGGACAGCTCCGAGCTACACTGTCCTCACCTGCCCTCTCATTGCGAGCCTCCCAGGCAGTGGGGCCTGACCTGGTAGCATAGACTCCTGTAGCCAAGATTTATTCACACCCCTGCTCATCGAGGGTTAGAAGCTCCTGTGCTAGAGGTGCACACACACGAATATACACTCAATACCTATGCAACCCATGTACATAATGCATGAAAACACAAACACACATGCAGATATAATACATATAAATACATGCACATGTGTGCATAATACATGTGTATACATAAACACCTACATGCATACACATACTCACTTATATACATAAACAAACATACATGCACACATACTCATGTGTGTACATATACAGAGGATGCATGGTCACATATACATACATGTGCACATGTGTGTGATGTACATATCCGTGTGTGCAATATGCATATATGTGGCATATATCAAAATATATCAATGCACACACAATACATTCATATATAAACACACAAGTTCACAAATACACATGCATACACAATCATACACACAAACACAAATTCTGAGATAGTCAGTAGGTGACAGTCAGAGGAAGGAAAAGAGGGAAGGAGGAAGGCAAGGCAGGAGAGAGAAAAGAGAGAGGTAAAGTTTTCAATCACTGTGTAGAAAGCGTTTGCTCTTTGCTAGGCACTGTGCTGTGCTTTCCATGCTTTATGTTATTCCAGCCTCCCAAGAGCCCTTTGAAGTGGGAATATATGTATTTCCTCTTTTCAAATGGGGAAGAAGATGGCTTGGACAAAGTTCCAGAGCCCACGGCCCAGACAGAAGGCAACAGAATCTGATTTGAATTGTTGCCGCTGATGGTATACTCAGTCACCAAATTCTCCTAAAGAACCAGATTCTGTGCTAGACCCTGGGAACAGAGAAGTGGAAAAACATCTCTGCTACCTACCCTCATGGGGTTTCCAGTTGGAGAAGAGGAGCAAAAAGGATGCAAATAATCACAGAGTCATGTGATTTCAGTACAATCAAATGAAAGCACAGGATACCATGGGTAGTGATAACAAAGGGGCCCTAATTTAAACTTTGGGGTGAAAGAAGGCCTCCCTCTAGGAGTATCATTGAAATCTGACCCCTACCTCATTTCTCCAGATGTTGTCAAACACCCTATCATCACCTTTATGGGTGGAAGATAGGATGGGACTCCCACACCCTCAAGTCAGGACCAGTTTTAGAGACAATCTACCCTATCTGGATTCAAAACCAGTTTTAGAGACAACCCACCCTATCCTACTAAAGGCCTTGGGAAACCAACTGCTGCAGTCCTATCATAATGGAAACCGGCTTGACCTGGCCCACCCAGACTCCTCACAAGTCCACCACTGTGACTTGTGCATGGGGTGAGACCAGTGAGGACATCACTGCTTCAACCTACAGGGGCTCACTGAGCTGTACAAGGCTGATATTCAACAGCGGCACCATGTGGACAGGACCAGAACATACTCCAGTGAATGTGTCAGAATTTCTGGTTTCTCCATTGACTTCTGGGAACAGAAGTCAACACCTTTCACACTTTGGCTCATCCTTGGAAATTTTTCAGGTACTGAATCCATTCCAAAGTGTAAGGGGAGACGGAAATGATGGATGAGGAAAAACAAAACAACAATGATATTTCCTTCAATTGGTCAAATGGTTCCTACTGGCATCATCTAATGAGTTTCCAGAATGTTCTGTGGGACTTTCCCAAGACAATTTGAATCCTTCTTTACCTTCCAGAACTGCAGCTCTCACACATAGTTGATCTTTTATCCAGCAGGATTCTCAAAGTCCATACCAGTATAATGAAAGACAATGGGTTTTGTATCAAATGAGTGCCTTACAACAGACCTTATCTTCTCACAATTCTGGAGGCCAGGAGTCCACAATCAAGACATTGGCGGGGTCAAGAAAGGGTACTTCCTTGCTCTTTTAGCTTCTGGTGATTGATTCCTTGGTGTTCCTTGGCTTGTAGCTACATCTGAGGGTCAAGGAGATGACACCTACACATTCTGTTAACTGTATCTGCATCTGAATCTGAGCTTACCATGCCCAGTTTTGGAGGTCTTTGTTTCATTCACCTGTTAGTCATTGGTAATCTTTTCAAATCATAAATGGGGAATGTCACTCTCCTGTATATAGTCCTCTATGGCTCCCCAATGTCCTTCAAAAAAAAAATTAAACTTCAAAATAGTCTGTACATTCTTTGTTGTCTGGCCCACTTCATCTCTACTCTTCCACTTACTCCTATCCCTTCTGCATTAACTATGCATCAATCCACAAAAACTCCATGCAAATTCACACTTTTGAAATCATGCCTTATTTTTTCTGTCCCTAAGATTTAACTCTCTTTTGACCAGAGAAACATTTCTTGCAGCTTGTCCTCTGCAAGTCTTCCCCAGGTACCAGCAGTTGGAGTTAGAACCTCCCACTTGAGAGTTCCAGCAGGGCTCTGTATGTGACATCATTTTATGTGTCCACCTTCCATTGTCATTTTCATCACCTTTGATGAAAGGTGATGAAACTTTGAGCTCCCACCAAACTTTGAGCTCCTTGAGGGAAGGAATTGACTGTTTTTCACTCTGCTCCCAGGTCCAGCCCAACAGGTCAGGGAGCTCAATACACACTTGTTGAAATTGACATCAGATCTGAACAGGCTCTGAAGACTCTCAAGTCTTTCCATCCCCCAGAAAGGAACCACCAAATCCCCTCCAATATCTGATGTCTCTAAATCTAAATGACTCAGGATGCCTAGTAAACCCCTTCTGCATTTTCCACCTCTTGAAAACTTTGAGAGGCAAACCTCTCAACCTCTCAAAACCTCATTATCTTCATTTGTCATTCTGAAGGTACACACATGGCAGTAAGGACAAGGACAAGGTATGTTTGGAAATGTCATCTGTTTAACTTTCACAATGACCCAGATATGTGAGTACTTGACTTCATGATGAAACTGAGGTCCAGAGAAGTTAAGTAGCTTTCTCACTTAATCACAGCAGTAAGGAACAGAGCTGGCCCCCAAAATCCAGAGGTTTTATTTATTCATATTTTGATTGGTTCAAAAAATAGTTTATTGACCACCTACTATGTGCTAGGCAAGGTTCTGGATGCCAGGGACACAGCAGTGACTAAAACAGGCAAACATCTCCCCAAGTACAGCTCTTATATTTCTGCTCTATGGTGCTGTCCCCCTAAAACAAATGAGAGGGGGCAGGGGCCTGCAGTGGCCCTGCCAAGCCAGGGCACACCTACTTCAGCATGAGGGCAGCAAGACTTTCTGGCCAAGGAGGAGAAGGAGCCTAATAAGAGTCACTTCCTGCCTGCTGGGCACATATGACGGTGCTGGACAGAGAGAGGAACACCTGGAAATGGCAGGTCACAAATCTGCTCTCCTGCCCCCTGGAGCCCCGCCCTGTCCTCAGCCAAGCTCAGGAGCAATCGCTCATGTTTACGATGCGCCTCGTGCGGGTCGCAGACCCACCATCACCTGTAATGGGTTGTTGTTTTTATTTTCCATTTATAGGGGAGTCTGAGTTACTACCTATGGTCACCTCGGTCATTAAACTGCTCCAGGGGCTAAGATTTACATATGGTCCACGTGACCTGCAAACAGCTCAGAGGGGAAAAAATGACATTTACAGTCTAATTAGAGCTGATGATTGATATACAGAGACACCGAAAGCAGCCTCATCAACACCCCCCGAAAATCAGAAACCCTTACCAGCAGTGCACTCCCCGGTCACAGATGCAGAGCCCAGGCCTTTGAAATGAAGTTCCACAGAGAAGCAAAAGGCTGGAAACATGCAGTCAGACTCCCCACTCCCCCATGGGGAGGGAGAGCCCAGGAGTGGGTGGGGAGGAAGCGGGGATGGGAGGTCTTCCCTCCTCTCCACCTCCATCTCCAATTAACGTAGTAATTAAGTCTATTACCTGAACAAAGGTTGCTGACAACCAGTTAATAACATGCTGCAGCCTCCACTGCTTTCATCCCAAGATCTCAAAACACCTTATAAATAATTAAATGTTATTATTTAGTGATTTGTGTAATCAAAGAACTTTACAACCATCACTTTTTGCTTTTGCTGCACACAGCTCACAGCGATTTCAAATGAGGAAACTGAGGCACAGGGAGAGGCCAGGTGAACTGGCTTAGATCATCAGCAGCTCCCCAGGCTCACGGTGCCCTCTCGAACCCCCTCCTTCCCCACAGGCTCGGGGACCACACCTCAGCCTGACCCCACGCCCAGGCACAATTAAAGGAAGATTCTCTGCCAGAATCATCTTCATTCCCCCAAGGGCTGGTGGAGGATCCCACAGGATAAATCAGCCACCTCCTTCCCTGGCCTCTGCCCTGACCCCCTCTGACCATTTGAACCCTGCATCTTAAACTTAATCTCAAAGTGTGTCCCTCTCTCCTGTGGTATAGTAGAGTGTTACAATCTAAGTGCATGTTTCCACCAAATATCCAGAAGCCAGTTTCCTCTGCCTCCTGAAAGCTGCCATTTTCTATTCTCTGTGACAGCAGTGTGTCCAGAGCTAAACGCACACAAGTGTGCAGGACCTCACAACCAAAGACACATCTCATCATCATCTGTTGGCAGGACTTTAGAACCCAAATCAGGGTCCACTCAGGTCAAGGGCTGAGGGGTCAAGGGCATCACATTCACCCAGTGTGGGATAAACCATCATGGCCTGTCAGCCTCATCTAGTCCATGGCAAGATGCAGGTGTAACTAAGTAATAAATGTTCCCATGTGGTCCTCAGACTGAGCTCTGCCAGGAGCAGGTATTATAAACCAACTTCTGATTACTTACCTTTCTCCTCCATTAGTCTGAGCTCATTAGCTCAAGATTTTCCTATAGTTCCTTAATATGCTGACCTCTGAGTGCTAGGTAGTAGGTATGACTGTCCTCATTTTGTCAATGAGAAGCCAGAGAAGTTGAGATATACCCAAAACCATGTATACTTAATCATGGGGAGGAGAGGGTCTTGAAATACCCCTTTTATCCACCAGCCAATCAAATCAATAATGGAGTAACCATCTGATTAACTTAAATTCCCAAATTCACTTCTACCCCAGTGGTTTGGAGGACCAAGACCATGTCCCTAGAGAACAGAGCAAAGGGAACTGGAAAGCACACAGCTCTCCTAGGATGAAGAAGAATTCTTCTTGCCAATATACTCGCCAACATGACTGAAGTTAATGCGATCATGCCACATTTCTCTTGACGGTATTTGGCTGTATCTGCACAGTGTGAAATGACAGCAGGTCTTAGCCAATCCTCTTGTCTATAAGGATGAAGCAACTATGTCTGTGATCTGTGGCTCATTTCTATGCATCAAATATTTATTGGGTACCAGTGATGTGCCAAGCCCTGTGCTGGATATTAGGATGACTCAGAGGACTGAGGCGGTCCCCACCCTTGGAGAGCTGCCAGCCCAGAGATGCCATAGCATGCAGCTCCGAGGAGGAGGGTTCTGGAACAGGTGAAGGAAGACATGGAAATCAAGCAAGTTCCAGGAAAACCAGCCCCAACAGCCGGGAGATGAAGCTACTGACTCAGAGGCCACCCAGAAGAACTAAGCGGACTTCAGGGGTTTAGGTCTCTCTTTTCCCTCCAGAGACTGGGACAACCATGGTAAACTCTTCCTATAATGACTGAGCATCCTGGCGAATGGGAGGCTAGTCATGACGCTGGCCTTCCGTGCCTGCCATGTTGAGCTCACTCCTCTGCTCTCTGTCCAAGCCCACTTGTTTCTTTTATTCACCCCTACAGGTATTTCCTAGGTTGGGGAGGACCTTCCTCCTACTAGAGGGACCTATTCTTGAGTTCCCCATCAAATAGGGGGCAATCCTCACTTAGGGAAAAATCTGACAGCACCCTTGCTGGGGTCGTGGAGACTTGGGCATGGGTTATTCTGAGGCTAAATGGGCTGACAGTCACGTGTCACATCCAACTAACATTCATCCCTCGCATCTGGAAGCTCCCGAGCTTCAGGGTGAGCCCTGTGATTTGTCTTGTTTTGTTTTGTTTCAGTCCATAGAAATCTGAGAATCTGATGCTTCATTTGACACCCACACACACAGCCCTTGTCCTGGAGCACTGGAGCCTTGGTGTGCCTTGGTGTGCATATTAGGGTTCTTGTCACCACCCCAGAGATGCCACAATGCCCAGAGGGAACACCCACCACAAACATCATGTCATAGGGTTCTAGGACGCTCACAGCCTCTCAGGCAACTGCTTGGACAATGAATGATTCCCTGATGGCTGTGCCACTGAGAGCCTGTGGGGCATGGCTGAGATGAAGTGGGCAAGAAGGCAGTGACATAGCTCCTCGACCCAGCTCCTGCTGCCTTTCACTAATCAGTCAGACACATGGGTCTGCGGTGGACCATCAGCCATCGCGGCTCCCCTGCAATGACAATTGACCGGATTAGGATCTCAGCAGCCAATTTTATTGCAGGAACACCTTGGTATAGTCAGAAAAGCAGAGTCATTAAGGACTGTCAACACTGCTGGCCATTAGCTTGAGAGAGACAATAAGTCCCCCAATGAGTCGATTCTTGACAACAATCATTGGTATCAATAATGGGCCAGTCCCTGTGCTGAGACTTGGAAGCAGACATGACCAGCACACTCCTACCTCTGGGGAACTTCTTCAAGTTGGAGGAGAATACAGCAATCAGCATAGAGAAAGGCATAAAAAATGCAATGAGCCAAGAAGTATGGCGATGTGAGAGAGGACTATAAATTCTACCTATGAAATCTGAAAGACTTCAGAGAGGAGATGACATTTGAGATCAACTTTAAAGGATAAATAAAAAAACAATGTCAAAGTGAGGAGAGAGCTTCAGAGAGGCAACACAATGTAACACTCAAACTCATAGCCCTGGGGGTTATAGGTAGGCCAGTTACCACCTTGGTGATGAAGACAGGTTACTGTTCTTTCCATGCCTCAGTTTCCCCATCAACAAAATGCAATTGTTCTTATTACTAAGTTGGACAGTCAGTGAGTTGTTAGACGGTCTATGGGTGAGCGCCAGATACGGTGCCTGGAAACAGGTAGGTGCCCAAGAAATGCCGACTGTTAGGATTATGCGCAGAAGGAATATGTGAGAGAGAAATGAGTTAGTGTGGCTCAAGCATTGGTAGAACACAAAGAGTGGTAACTTCCCAGATGAAGATTTTGATATTTATCCCATAGTCAATGGGCAAAACCAAGTGGATTCTGACCTAGAACTTGCCTACGTGCATGAGACTGGGGCCTGGACACCAGAGTGGATCCTTTGACTTTGGGGCTTATAAATGAAGATGGAAAGAAATTAAGATATTAAGATATTAAGATAAAGATAAGAAGTGACACCACCTGGCGTTGGTGACAGTGGTAGTCAGTGTTTTGTGTCCACTTGGCCAAGCTACAGTGCTTAATCAAATATTATTCTAGGCACTGATGTGAAGAGATTGCACAGATGTTATTAAAGCCCATAATCAGTTGTTTTAATACAGAAGACTGTTCTAGATCATTGGGGTGGACCTGATTCAATCAGTTGAAAGGCCTTAAAAGCAGAGCTAAGACTTCCCTGAAGAAGAAATTCTGCTGATGGACAGCAGATTCAGCCAATGCCTGAGAGTTCCAGCCTGCCCTATGGATTTCAGACCTGCCAAGCCAGTTCCCACCATCATATCTGCCAATTCCTAGAAATATGTCTTAATACTTATCTCCCACTAGTTCTGTTTCTCTGGTTGAACCCTGACTTATACAGTAACTTATTAAAAATAGGGGTAAAAAGAAACCACATCAGTCCTAAAGATTTCTCACAAAGTCTTGGACATACGGTTCCTGCCTCATTCTTGTGCCAAAGTCCATAAAAATCTCCCTTTTATGCGGCTGCCTTTTCTGAATGAGGCAACATTCCTGGCTCTGCTGGCAACTCTATAGAGCAGCTCATGGAAGTTCAAACTTATCGACTCTGACATATGGATCACGCTTCTGGGTTAGGTTGTTTTGGTTTTGTTTTGTTCCTAATACATATAGTTTTATACAATTTCTTTTATGTTAGGCTGACTCTTTGATCTCCCCAGGAAAAACTTCTCCCCCTTGGAGTTTCATTTAATCTACAAGAATCACCGACCACAGCTGTGGACTGGGAAGGTATCTACAGAGAGAAAGCTAAGCAGAGTGAGGAAGTGTGAACATGGACAGATAACTGCTTTTTTCTGAGGCCCATGCAATATTTGTTGGGCTCTCTCTGCAGGCTTCCCAAATCCTGCGTTCCAGAACGGAACGAGTTGGGGGAGATGAAGAGAGAGCATCTCTGATCACCATGCCCAACTTGTCTCAGATACCCACGGCTTCAAGCCTTCCAACAGCCTGACCTTGGTCTCTATTTAGCGATTGAGGAAACTGAAGCTCAGAGAGTGTCTTAGGTCGGGTTCCATGGAACAAAGAGCCGGAGACAAGTTTCCTTTTATTCTGACATAATTTCAAACTTAAAAAAAGGGTTGCAATAACAGTATAAGAAGCTCTTATGTATCTTTTATCCAGACTTGTTACATTTTGCATTCTGATCTTTATTCTTTATTTATTCTTTACTCTTTCTTTCTATCTCTCTCAAAAGTAAGTTGGAGATATCATGCAGCTTTACCACTACACATTTCAGCACTATAGCCTAAGAATAAGATCATGCTTTTATATCATCATGGTACAATGAAAAATCATGACGTTTAACACTGTTCTCATGCTGTTACCTGTATGGTCCATATTCAAATTTGGTCAAGACCCAATAATACCTCTTATAATTTCTCTTTTATTCCCCAAAATTCAAGATCCCATCCAGGATCTGCCTTGCATTTAATTATTTCTCTTTAGTCTCCTTTAAGCAGAAACATCTCAGTTTTTCCTCGTCTTTCTCAACCTTGTCATTTTCAAAACACGTTGGCCAGGCATTTTGTAAAATGTCCCTCAATTTTGGTTTGTCCGGCACAAAGTCTGGATGGTGGTTAATAAGCGAAATGACCCAGAGGCAGGACACTCTAGTATGCCCGTGGAGCACTGGGGGCTGCAGAGCAGGGTCTGAGCGCCTGGGCTCCGGGGCCAGATGGCCTGGGCTGAAGCCCTGACTCTGTCACTAACGGCGTCCTCTCTCCAGATATCTGCTCAGCATCTGCGAGGGATAATAACAGTACCAAGCCAGAAGGCTGGTCAAGAATTAGATGAGACCAGGTTTATAAAGCTCTTAACAGAGTGTCAGCAACATACTTAGTCGTCTATAAATGTTAACTGTTTTATGAATACCCTTGATTTTCCCACAGGCTGTGGCAGGTCTGTCCTGCCTCATCTGATTCACCTTTGTCCCTCCCCCACCCCCAATCGCTGTCAGCAGGGACCTCCCTGACACGTGGGAGTGACTACAAAGCACTCCAGGAGGGGCTGGCAAGAACAGTGATGATATCCAACTACTTGAGAATAAAAATGGGGAAGGGAGTAGAACCCAACGCTTGTGAGGACACAGCTGACTCCTGAGACAGCACCTCTTGTTGAGTCTTCATTATCTTGATGAAAATTCCACCCAGATGCACAAAATGACGTGAAAAAGCACAAACTCTATGTAGATCCTTTTTCATATGTCATTAACCCCCCCAGAACCTCCCAGTGACACCCCCTCCGAGAGTCCTGCTTTGGCCTTATTGACTTGGGGCACTGGCCCCAGGGCAACTCACCAAAGGCTTGTTGACCCTATCTTGGCCACTCAACTTCACTCCCTGGATTCAGTCTTGGCCTCTGGCCTAGGTGTTCCAAGATATCCAAGCCCAGCTGTTCTCTTGACTTTGCAGCTCCTAACTGAGCCCTGAAACTTTGAGGGACTCTCACGCCTATGGGTGGCAGACACACGAATGGCCAGTCATGTTGGCTCTGTGGTCATTGTCAATCCTACAGCCACACAGCAGCTTTTCAGTACGTTAATCAGTTAACAAGTGCTGTGTGCACAGAATTGGAACTCAAGAGCCACACTGCCTGGGTTCAAGTCCCAGCTCTGACACGTTAGTTTTTTGGATAACCTTTCTGAACCCCAGTTTTTTCATCTGTAAAATTGTTTTAATGATTCTTGGTGGAAGTTTTTAGTCCAATAACATCTGAAAAGCAAATTAGCTTGGCATACTGTAAACACTTAATAAAAAATGGGTATTATTGTTGCCATTATTATTGGCTAATGGGCACTGGGCTTGTTTAGGGGGTTATAGAGGTGAACGAGGCACAATCTTTGGCTCCAAACACTTCCAGGTCAGAGGAAAAGGCATCCACATCTCTCCTCACACTTGCCCCTAGCCTTTTTTGATTTAATTTGCAAAGTCTTAATTTGTCCTGGATTAGCGCAGCAAACTTTAAGGGGACCCCTTATCTTCAGCATCAGGATCCAGTGAATCAAGCTTGTGGGTATTACTTGGGTTGGTTCTTCTTTACTTAGAGCCCTAAGCAAAATGAATGACTGTGGTGGATAGGGGCAGCCATGAAAATCCAAGGAGGTTTTCTCTGCTGTACCGAGACCTAGGAACAGGTGGATAGAAAGTCTAGAGTCCCACCTAAGTCAGCAAGACCAAGCCAGCAGCTGGGACTCTGTGTGAGGGCTGATCCCAACACCAGGCTCTAATCCCATCAGGGAGGAGGTGTGTTGGACAAGGGAGCAGAGGCTGAGATATGAAAACAGATAAAATAAACAGGCTGAGTTAAAGAAGGCCTAGGGCTCCCTGTGACCTCTCTGGGTACCCTCCAGCAGCACAAGTGGTTCTTATTCCCATGCAGGCTCTTCTCTGATTTCCTCTGTCCTGGTCGGGACAGATACCTGCAGTGCAGCTTCTGAATTCTTTCAACCACATTCTGTGAAATGCATTCTACAGTGCTCTTAGCTGAGATTTGGCATTGGGTAAAGTCCAGACAGAGCCTAGCCCCGCCTCCCCAGCCTGGATCTAGTCAACCCTCCTGGCCAATCCTTTTGAACTCCACTCTGACATCCCCACACCTGGCGCCAGGGGTACATGCATCTCACCGAGTCTGTCTCAGAAACACACAGTGGCTTTTCCTCCTCTGTCCCTTTCTTTTCCCCAGAAACCTCCTGGAATGACTTCTTACTGAGCACCTATTATATGCAGAAAATGTGATCTTATAATCCTCAGAGCACCTCTACAAAGACTCTCTGTCATCCATTTACAGATGAGGCAACTGGAGTCCAAGACAACAATGGATGCACTGAAGGACAAAGTGAACCCCAGGGGCAGGCGATTCCAGCCCTTGCTCCCCACATGAGACTGTGCAGTCTCCAGCCCCTTTGCTCATTAATAAATGGTTTTAACAATGCCCCGCCTCAACGAGCACACCCGTCTTCCCATTCAGTTCTTGTTTCAATGAGAAGCTATAAAGCCCTCAGCACAGGACCTGGAACACTGAGTAAACAGAAGTAGCATCACTCCTCAGCCCTGAATTATGTTCATTGCATCCAGGGGGAAAAGCAGGTCAGGAAGGAAATAAGTGTTCCTGGAAATCCTTAGCTCCTTTGCCCTCAGAGGGAAGCTGCTTCTCAGCTCCTGAGTCCTCATAGCTCTAGCCAGGCAGGTGCTCTTTGGTGAGAATCAGGACTGCACACACAAGCCAGGAGCATTTGTTCAAGAATTCAAAGCCAGCGCGTGGCCCTGCTATTAAACTCCCTGTGGGTGAGCTGGGTTAATGGCGGGGCCTCGTGTGATAAGCCATTAATCTCTGTGTGTAATGCAAGAACCGTACAACTTAACTTCAGCCTTAATCTCCCATGAGTTACAGCCTTTTCTGTGATTCATAAAACAAATCAATCACACCTCCCAGGCTCTCTTCTATTTATACTTCTTTTTTAAATGTTGGGAGAGGGAGAATACGGCAGATGTTATTCATCCCCTTGCCAGCTCATCCAGTCTCTACCTGCTGCAGGAAAAAGGACTCCAGCCCCCACCCACCCTGGCCCAGGTCACAGACCAAGGTTAGTTGAATTTGGAGGCTGACAAAAGCAGATGAGTTTGCATTTATAACATCTGGAAGGAGACTCCCTACCACGCCCTGGGACCTAGGCCATTCACCACCCACTGAAGTCTCGAAGTCTTATCAGTATGGTAGATTTCAAGCCCAGCTAACAGGTTTAAACTAAACCTGTTTCCTCTCTGTGAGTCTGGGTAGACTTGTGATGTTTCCATCCATAGGGTAAGGCCAACATAATTCTATGGACTTCTAAGGTTTGTCATCAAAGTCCCTGCAACTTCCATCTCATTCTCTGGAACACTGTGTTTCCAGGTAGAAGATTGTACTGGATCAGGTCTGCAAGGAGACATGCCTCCTACTGAGTCCCATTCTAGCCATCCCAGCCAAGGACCCCCTGAGCATCTCAACCCTTTTGCATGAACTTCTCCAAGTAGAACAGACATTTGGCTTTAGCTGCCTGAGCATTTCAGCTCTTTGTCCTGACTTTCTCTGTAGTTTAGCAATCTTCCGCTAAATAACAATTCAAATTTGCCCATTGGTGGTGGAGATGGTAAAACCAGGAGGATGGTAGCTTCTTGGCCATAGTTCAGGACCTGGATGGGGGTTGACACATTCACTGGTCCGGCCTCTCTGGAAAACAATATGGAGGTTTCTCAAAATACTGAAAATAAATCTACCACATCCCACTATAAATCTACCCAACTATCCCACTCCTAGGTATCTACCCAAAGAATGCAAACACCTATTTGAAGGGAAACACACACACCTGTGTTCATTGCAGCACTGCAGTAGCCAAACTACTGTAAATAGTTGGGAACAACTAAAGTGCCCAAATGCAGACAAATGAATCAGGAAGTTGTGGCATAAGTGGACCCCACAAGGGTCCACTACTCAAATATGTATATGTGTATATATATATATATATATATAAAATATATATATAATATAAAAATTATGTATTATATATAATATATTATATTTATATGTGTGTGTAATATATATATTTATATGGTATATAGATATATATCATTTGCAACAACATGGATGGAACTGGAAAGGATTATGCCCAGTGAAATAAGTCAGAAGGAAAAAGACAAATACTGGATTATTTCATTTATATGTAGAATATAAAGAAACAAAACAAATGAACAGACAAAACTAAACCCAACAAGTCCCAGACTCTGACTGCTGAAATGGGGTGACCATAGTGGGAGGGTGTGTGGTGCCAAAAAACAGGAAAGGGGACATAGGACCGTGGTGGAGGTTGATGGGTGCCCTGATGGTGGGTGTGGTGTGGCAACAAAATCTGAAGAGGTGTGAACCTATTTCCCTAAATCATATACAATCTTGTAAACCAAAATTACCTCAATAAAAAAAAAAAAAAACACAATTTCTTAAAAAAGGCTTTGCATTCCTCACCAGTGTCCAGGTGACATGATGCTGCCAATGCAGGGACCACACCTGGACAGCCTCTCAGCTCACACTCCGGGATGTTCTTTCTGAGGCTCACTTTTCCCAGACTCATGCCCACTGGCTGTGCCCAAGCCAACATCCCTGTTGGGATCTCTAAATCCACCGGCCTGTTTCTTGCTTTCAAAGCCTTAGCTCCACATCACCTGGACATCCCTCTACCTGGGCTGTATTCCCCAGCCCCTCTCCTCCTGGGGGGTTCTGCCTAGAGCCACCTCCTAATCCCACTCTTCTCCCTCCCCCAAGGATGCTCCCCCAAGAGATCAGCTAAGAAGGCAGACCGGAAGGTCAGCTGGTGTAGACCCAGCCTCCCCCCGGGGGATTTAGGAAGCCTCTGCCCTGCTGCCGTGGGGTGTTGCAATCCTGCCTCTGGGTGTGAAGGCATTGCCACCCCTGCCCCTCTCCTCCTGGGGGGTTCTGCCTAGAGCCACCTCCTAAGCCCGCTCTTCTCCCTCCCCCAAGGATGCTCTGGTCTTGTTGTCTGTATCACCATGTCCTGCCTGTTTGCTTCTTAGCACCATCCAGCATACAGAGGGAATGTGGGGCTCTGCTTGTTTGTGGGGATATTCCAGTCTTGGGTGAGTTTTCTAGCTCCACCTTATTGTAGGCTCTTTCCAAAAAGACTCCATGTGAATGGCACTGCAATCCCAGCCCAACAGGTGGTGCCGGCCACATCACAGGTCCTCAGAACATGGTGTTCAGTGGGCACATCGCCTTGTTTTGTGTTCACAACAGCCCTGTGAGAAGGGGATCATTAAGTGCCTAGGTGTGGAAACAGAGGTGTGAAGAGGTCAAACAGCCAGGTATTGAGCCCAAGTCTTCAGACTCCAAAAGCACTCACCAACACTCCCTTGCATATCTGGATGGGAGAATAGAGGAGCAGGGCTACACAGGGGAGAGGGTCTTCATAGGAGGTGCTGGAGAGCAAGAATGGACAGGCAGCCAGAGATCAGCTAAGGAGGCAGACCGGAAGGTCAGCTGGTGTAGACCCAGCCTCCCCCCGGGGGGTTTAGGAAGCCTCTGCCCTGCTGCCTTGGGGTGTTGCAATCCTGCCTCTGGGCGTGAAGGCATAGCCACCCCTGCCCCCACCAGACTCTCCTCTTCTGGTCTCCCATTGGCCTGGGCAGTAGGTGGAGCAGACCACAGACACTGAGAAGGGGCAGGGTTCAGGGCAAAAGCTGTCGCAGGGCATGACGGGGGTTGGGTGCAGCTGAGGCAGGCTGGGAACAGGAACACAAGAGAACGTCACCACAGCCAAGGTTCCACGGTCAAAGGTCTTAAACTCTGTGGCATGGATTTCACTGCCGGTGGTGCAATGACCCGTCTGTGGTTGCTCCAGAGGGCTAAGCTCCAGGGCTCAGCCCCATGGGGACTGCCGCCCTGCCTCATGGCTATGGCTGTATTCTGTCTAGACAGCAGCCATGAAATTCCAGGTAGTGAGAGAGCCTGGAAGAAGGAAACCTCCCACCCAAGGGAGGTGTGACATCTGCCACCGAGTCCCCAGTTTGAGCACCAGCAAGGATGGTAGGAATTGAGTACCAGATTGTGAACTTCAGGGAAGAGGGGTGCTCCTGTGGAGAGTGGGGGTGGGGGTTGCTGGTCAGAGAAAGGTGATGACCAGATGCACAGGTGACCCCTGGGCACCCTAGAGGGCAGTACTCCCGAAGGCAATGGATCGCTCATAAGTGATGGATCTCTCATAAGCAGCACAGAAGCCCTTTCTCCCTGTACAGGCCCTCTCAGAAGTTGGACCTGATAGCAGAACCCAAGAAGCTCTGGCCTAAAGGCAAAGCAGGATTAGGAGAACCCTTGCTCGTCCTCTGAGTGCACACAGGTACACGAGTATCTGTGCACAGCTGCACATCCACAAAACAGAGGAAGCAGATGCAGAGGTGGTGGATGGCACCAGCCAAGCTCCAAAGCAACCCCAACGTGGTCTGAAAGCTAAGACCAGTCCAAATCTCTCATGAGCCAGTCCATACTTACAAGAGCAGGTACCAAGCACTGGCGGGGGCATGCAGGACATGACGCAGACATGGTGCCCTGGCTTGGTAAAATTTTAGAGTGCGATGGGAAACATGGGTGCTAAATGCATCTACAATGGGTGTGATCAGGCAGTTAGAGGGCGGAATAGGACACTGAGGGCTTGTGCACCACAGAATACACCCTTCTGGGCAATTAGGGAGGCCTTCCCTAGGGAGCATGACTTAAGGGGTCCAAAGAATGATTAGAAGCTAACCAGGAGAGTGGCAGGGAGGCAGGGCAGAGAGGCTGACAGTTTCGCGGTGGGGAGCAGAAAGAGCAAGAGAGAAACAGGAGAGCCCGTGATGAAGCCAAGACAAATTAGAAAGAGTCTCAAAGAAATAGAAGTGGTAATTATTACTCTAAAGCACACCCTCAGACTAGTTTAACAAAATGTTGCCTTAATTATATCTACCTTAATGAACAGATAAAAACAGTTTGTAATTAGTCCTGTAATTGGTTATGTGAAAAGAGATGCTTCTTCGAGTTCTAAAGTAGGTTGTCCCGTAGACAATTCATGACAAAGGAGATGTGTCTTCAAGCCCGAAAGCATCCGCAGAGCTGTCGCGTTCAAGGACCTCATACACATATTTTCTCCTGGGATCTGCAAACTTAGACATAGTTCTAGTCATCTGAATTGGAGTCACCAAAAAATTATAAAAAGCCTTACCCCGAGATATGAGAAGAATCCCTGTAGAGCAGAGACAGAGAAGACGGTTCAAATCCCACATTTGTAGCAAAGGCAGTTTCCTTCCCTGTCACAAGACTCAGCCTTGGCCTTGGCTTGATAATGGTACGACTTGGTGGAGTTGTGGAAACTAAGCAAGGTCTCACACATAGAGAGAGAATATAGCACAAAGACAGGCTCACAGACAACATTCTAGAAAGGCTCCACAAGTCCATTCTTGTTAGACTCATCTGCAATTGCTGGCACAGCGAATCGCTACCAACTTAGTGGCTTAAACAACACATGTTTATTATCGTCCAGTTATGCGGATTTGAGTCTTTGTGAGATATGCTCAAGGGTTCGCAAGGATGTTCCTTTCTAGAGACTCTGGGGAGAATGCATTTCTGTACTTAGTTTCTGTGTCTAGAGGGTCTCCACTTTCTGTGGCTTATGACCAACTTCAAAGCCAGCGATGTCACATCCTTCTGACCCTGCTTCTCTAGCTACCCCTAAGCAGACCTGGAAAGTGTCCTAAAATTTAAAGGGTTATGTGATCAAATCAGGCCCACCTGGATAATCCAGGATAATCACCCTATCTCTAGGTCCTTAACGTTAATCAGGCGGCAAAGTCCCTTGTGTCTCATAAGGGGACATAATCAAGGGCTCCAGGAGTCAGGATGGGGACAGCTTTAGGGGGTCACTTTTTTGTCTATCACATGTGTGTATATTACCTACAATGATTTTGTAAAAAAATTAATAAAACATTAGTCCTCACAATATATACATTCATTCTTCCACTCTTTGTCTCTCCCTGTGTCCCCTCCTGTCTTTCTGTGTTGTTTTTTTTTTTTTTTGCAAATGAGTTCCCCACAGTATCAAGTATAAATCCATTGTACTGCTATTCTAAAAACTTGGGTATACCCCGAGTCTCTCTCACTTTTGGAGGCTCCTCCATCTCACATCATGAAAACCATATTAAAATA
The DNA here is from genome assembly GCF_014898055.3 of Talpa occidentalis. Classification (NCBI taxonomy): domain Eukaryota; kingdom Metazoa; phylum Chordata; class Mammalia; order Eulipotyphla; family Talpidae; genus Talpa; species Talpa occidentalis. Next base: position 92,957,252 of record NW_023600993.1, read on the forward strand.
CACCCACATCCTATGTGTGGGTTGGTGTTAAGTTGAATTGGGCTAGTTCCCAATGTTAGGCTTTATACACATTATTAAACATTCACTCTTATATGTCACAACTTCCTTTACTTGTCCAGATGGAGCCATTTTCACAGAGCCCAGAAAAGCGAACAGGTGCATATACACTTACCTTAAGAACTCAGTGAAATAAAGGCCCTAAATAATGGATATTGCTCTGAAGTAGGCTGGGGGATGAAAGAAGAGAAGGAGAAAGTGGGAGAGAGGATTGAGGGAGAAAGGGAGAGAGAAATTAGAAAAAGAGAGAAGGAGAGAAATTGGAGGAAGGAAGAGAGAGAGAGAGAGGATGGAAGAAAGAAAAGAGAGCAGGAAGGGACAGAGAAAGGGAAGGCGGGAGAGAGGATGGTAGGGGGGTGATGGAAGGAGGAAACTTGACTTTCAATTGAAAACACAATGACCCACTTTGCTCCCGTGGCAGAACCCACGGATCACCCATGAGTGCAAAAATTCCTTATTCCTGTCAAGTGATTCCATCAAGGCCTCTGTTCTTTCATTTATTCAAATATTTCCATTGTACCTGGTAAGGGCCCATCTTCACACCAGGCTCTGGGAACGTGTCCTCAGTTCAAAGGTCTCCCAGTGCAGCCGAGAGAGTCGTGAACACGGTAGGCACGCTTCGCCTCCACTGCGGGAGCAGGCCGGCGAACCTGTTATCACAGAGAATGACCAAATGTTTGTCAGGTCTGCGCAAGCCCCGGGAACAATTCTGTCCCTTCGCCGGCTCCTTTTCTACATTTGTTGGAACAATTAACACACAGCAAAATGCACAAATTCTAAAGAGGCTGTCTTTCCATTTTAACTGAAACCACTGAACTTTCCCATCACCCCAGAAGTTCCCCTGTGCCCTTTCCAAGTAAATCTGCCCTGTCCCAGAAGCAATTTCTGTTCTGATTTCTTTCCCCATAAGTTAGTTTCGCCTGATCCCGCTAGAACTTCACATAAATGGAATCATACAGGAGAATGCTTTCGCGTCTGGCTCCTTTGGCTCAGCATGATTTCTTTTGAGATTCCAGACATGCAGTTGTATCACTCAACTGTTTATTTTTATTGCTGAGTTGTATTGCATTGCATAAATAGACCATAGCTTTTTATCCATTCTCTTGATGATGAATATTTCGGGCTATATCCGGTTTTAGGCTATTGCCATTAAAGCTACCGTAAACACTTTTGTAATGGGGGGGGGGCGGTACATATTTCATTCCTCACAGATGAACACCAAGAAGTGGGATTACTAGGTCATAGGGTAGATGCATATTAAGCTCTTTCATGTCAAAATGTTTTCCAAGTGGGTCTACCATTTACACCCCCACCTATGGTGTCCACATCCTTACCAACATCTTCTCTTTCCCATCTTTGTTGCTGTAGACACGTAGGAAACCCAACTCCAAACTCTTTATTTTTTTCATCTTAAATGGAAATGCTTAAGCTTGGATGCGGAGAATGCCCTAAGAAGACTCTCACCTCTACAATTACACTGAAAAGTGTGTGTATATTTTGAAGTGTCTGTTTTTCTGAGGGAAGAAACCACAGCTTTCAAAAACCAGAGAGGGTCATTACTGTAAGAAAGGTTGACATTTGCAGAACAATTCTTAGAAGCAGTGGGGTTCACCAGATTCTAAGACAGGAACCAGACCCAGAATGCAATGTGAGGGGAGACAGTGGGAGGTGGGCACCCCCTCTGTAGAAGTCTCCTTCAGAATTATCTGGAGCTTGGCCATTGGGACTCAGCCTGGCCAGGACTGCAGCCTGACATTGGACCTTCTCCAGGAGAGATAACGAGCCCCTGCTAGACACACCCAGGGACATTCCTCCTCATGGTCTGGCTGCCCGACAAGGATGAACTATGATAAACCCACCCTTTCCCAAAGGACTCACAGTACCACCCCCACACACATTAGTTTCTCCAGAAAAGCTTCAGTATCACATGGGGCCACCACAGCTTTGAAATTTCCATATACGCTTTCATCTTCAGAGACCCCCAACACTCCCCTCAAAATGCACCAGCCCTATCTGGATAAAAATCCCTCCTCCTTGCTATAAAAGCACCCATTCTGTCCTGTCCAACACTAGCCCCATGTGGTCACTGAGCACTGGAAAAGTGGTTGGTCCAAACTGAAATGTGCTGGAAGTGTAAAATGCATACCAGATTTTGAGCATTAGAATGAAAAAAAGAATGTAAACTATCTCGTTCATAATTTTTATATTGACTACATGTTGAAATGACAGTATTTGGAGATAATTGGGTTAAGTCATAGAAAAGATTATTAAAATTAATGACACGTGTTTCTTTACTCTAACTACTAGAAAATTTAATATTGCATATATGGCTTGCATTATAGTTCTATTGTATACTCAGGTCTGGTTCATCCTGCCCTGAATGAACGTATTTCCCAAGACCCAAATCTGTGAGGCCACATCATAGCCCAGGAGACCAGGCCCCCCTTATTATCACCATAGCCCACTAGGAGGCCCTCAACAGAAACTCCCCAGGTCTTAGCACTGGGTCTAAAAAGATGACACGTGTCCCGGTGATGTGGACAGATTCACAGACCTGAGTAGGCTGCTTCCTGGCCTGCCCTGGCCCAATCTTGAGCCCAAAGCAGCTGGCAGTCTTGGGCCAAAATGATGACAAGATGGCAGAGTTCAGCGATGCATTGCCCAGTGCTGATGGTGCTCACTTAAGAGCAAGGGTCAGCCAAGCAGCGTGACTGACCACACTGGTTTACCCATGGGTGAGAGAACTCCTGGGAATCAGTTTTAAAATCAGGAACAGTCCCAGGCCAAGCAGAATGTGTGGATCACGCTGGAGCCAGGAATGCCCTCGAGATCTGCCTATCAGAGGCCATAAGGTAGAATCACCTCCCACCCACCCACCAAACCCTGAAAGACTAAGGATATCCGGAGCAGGTGGCAAGGTTCCCACTGCTGCAGACCTCACCTGAACCAGGTGAGAACCGCAGTGCTCAAACCACACCCACTAAGGTGGCTTCAGCTGTGCTGAGAGGTCAGGCTCCTCCTGGGAACTGGGGGTGGAGGGTGATTGATCACCAGGCTCCTTTGTGCTCCCCAGGGGCACGGCGTGGATGCCCATAGCAGAGGCCTCTGGGTGGGTAAGGGGACCCGCTCCAACAGCTGGGGTTTTGCCATGGGCTGACCCCTCCCAGGGCACACAGCAGGGTGATTCCCTGGGTTGAGGCTGAGGAAGGGGCCTTTGTCTGGAGTTGTCCACACAAGCAGACATCACTGGTCTTGTGATCATCAATCTCTCCTTTTCTTTTCAACACACAACAGTGTCTCTGGCACTGTCACTGAGGGAGCAGAGGGGGTAACAGAAACTCACATGCATTTCAGCTTTCCTGTGGATTTAGAGACAAGCAAGGCTGATATTCAGATAAGGAAAACAAGCAAGGTCCCACTGATACCCCTTTATGTGCCAGGCATTGAGAAAGGTGCTGGAAATATTAAAATGAATGAGCCCCCCTCCTGCGCTCATGATGCTTACAGTCAGGTAGGAGTCATTACCTAAAACATTTTTAATGTGATGAGAACTATGGCAGGAGAAGCGCTGAGTGTCATGAGAACTTGGATCCAGAATCTGCCTTAGTCTAGGAAATCATGGAGGACTTACCTGAGGAAGTGACCATCATGTTAAGACTCAAAAACAAGCCAAAGTTAATGTGCACTTGACTCTGTACCCTGGTCCCTCAAGGATGGGAACTCCGCGAGTACACCAGGTGTAGACTGGGTGCTGGCACACTCAGTTAGGACCTGGAGTGGGACGTGGCAGGAGGAGCCCAGAGATTCCCAACCTGGACTGAGAAAGCAGCCTCAGGAGAGAGCACAGAGAGGTGAGAGGACAGCTGTGGGCCCAGAGCCTAGCACACCTGCGTGCACTGCAGGCTCACACTCACTGTTCTTAATCACACCTCTGGGTCTCAGCTTCCTCATCCTGAAAATGGGAGCAAAATAGCACCTATTTTTCATAAAATTGTGAAAATTATAAAAGGCAATTCATGGGGAAAGACCAACCTGGTGGAGACAGCATGAACTAGATAAAAAGTGAAATTTTCCACTTCAAATTATTAGTCCTACAGTGAAGAAGAAAAAAAGCAAGACACCACGTGCTGTGTGAACCTATCATCTCCATCACTTATCTTACAGAAGAGTTATTTTTTTAAAACTCTAAAACTGGCAAAATGCCACGTTGCATCTCAAGGAGGAACTATTGGAGCCGAGCCTGGAAGGGTGGATTTTGACTTGCAGAGATCAAGGAGAAGTTTCCAGGCAGAGGAGGAGGATGAAGAAAGGCACGGAGACCAGAAGGGGTGGGGTGTGGGCAGGAGCAGCCAGGACACCGGAGGAGCAGGGGAATGACAGAGGGCAGCTGGCTCGAGGGCTGGGTCAGGTGGTGTGGGAGGATTGCAGGGTCACGCTGTGAAGTTCTTACTTCCTCCTACAGGCGATGGCCAGGCTAGCGAAGATTTTGGATCTGGCCAAAAATGTGTTGGGTTTTGTACAGGCAGAATGCAGATTGCCTGGGAAAGAGAAACTGGAGGCAAGGAACCCAGACGAAGTTGATCTATGTGTCTAGAGCAAGAAGCAAGAATCAGCAGATTTTCTAGAAAGGTTCATCCCAAGCACTACCATCACCAGCACACTAGGTGTTATTTCTTGGTTCCATGCCTTGGTATAAACTACTTCCTCTGCCTGAAATTCCAGTGAACTAACCTTCCAAAATTAGTCGTGTCCTTCATTCATTCAACTAATATTTACTAAGCACTTCTTCTGTCAAAGCCTCATCCTTTGTCCTCACCCTCATGAAATTGAAATTGGTGGCTGAGTGCAAGAGCCAGACAAATTTTATCATCAAGGCCTAGAGAGTAAATATTTTAAGTTCTGCAGATCATAGGGTCTGTGTCATAAACACTCAATTCAGTCATTGTAGAGCACAGTGGCCCAGAGACACTGTGTGAATGAATAAGTCTGGTGGTGCTTCAATAAAACTTTATTTATAAAAACAGGCAGTGGGCCAGATTTGGCCTGAGGGGTTGGTCATGCAAGCCACAAACATGAGTCACTATGTATTTCAATTCCATATGTCATTTTAAATTGTCCTAGTAAGAAACAGGTGGAAGGAGCTATAATAATGTGCTTTCTTTAGTCCAATCTATCCGAAATACTACCATTTCAACCAGTAATCAATCTTAAAAAATGCTAATGAGACATACATAGTCCATTCTTTTTTGTAACACCACATCTTTGAAATCAGTATTCATTCTATACTTCCTGTGCCCCTCAGTCAGGACTGATGTGTGTCTAGTGCTCAGTAGCCACACATGGCTGGTGGGCTCCACACTGGACAGCCAGGCCTAGCAGAGGGGCCAGGAGGACACTGCCTGGGGCAGTGACCGATCTGACATCAGCTGAGTGCATGAATGAATTATCACCCAAATCAAACTAGTTGCTTGCTTGCTGGGTAATCTTGAACATGGTTCTGAAACAACATGGTCTGTTTGGGGCCCAAAGTATCAAGTGGGTGTTTGGCTTCAGCTCTGCTGCCCCTGCCAGCTCTGCTGTGTGGAAATTCTAGGACTAAGGGTTTAGCAAATGGAATAATCCATTGGAATTTCTTTGCTAAAAGGCACCTTTGAGAGTATAACCTTTCTGTAGAGAACAGGGTGAGGCTCTCTGTGACTCCCCTCACCTCTCACCCCTCTTGGGACTTTGGAGAATGCTTGTCTGCTCCTGAGGGCCGAAAGATAGAAGGTGGAGAAAAACAGGAAATGCCCTCTCCACAGCTCCCTGGGCAGTGTGGCCCACCATGCACATAAGCTTCTATACAACATATGTGTGTGCACACAAGTGAACACACAGGCTCGTGCATGCACAAGTACATGCACACGTGCACACACACACGTGCACATACACACAGAGGCACTCAGCTGTGCCCGCCCCAACACTGAGCCAGAGGTGACAGCTGTGATCCCAGCCCATCAAGGAGCAGAACGTGGGAACAGAAATAAACTCCACCTGAGTCAGAGGATGAGTCAGAATGTTCTGGAGAGCTTCAGAAGGAAGCAGCAGGAGGGGCTGATGGTGAGGAAGGGAGCCAGGCCCCCAGGGGAGAGGGCGGAGGAGGGGCTGGTTTCTCAGGCATGGAGCCAGGGAAGAATGTCCTAGAAGGAGTGGGGTCCTCTGCCTCGGCTGACTTGTGTCCTGAAGGACGGCCTCTTCTGGGGAGCAGAGTGCAGGAAGGTTAGGAGAGGAAGTGCCTTTTGGGGGTGCTGAGCAGGAAAGGACACAGACAGGAGTGTATGGAGGCCGACCCCAGCAGACAGACGTACAACGCCGCCACTAGGTGCTGTCGCCCATCCCCCGTGCTGCAGAGGAGGGTGCCAAAGCCCATCTTGCTAAGTGAATGAATGCTGCTCATAATCTATGCTGGCCTGGGAAAACTGAGGAAGGGAGAAAACTGGGTGTCCTAATTGACACAGACTGGGCCAGATGCTTGGAGTTGGCTCCCCAAGGCCCTGATTGACCTTCAAGTGTGAGTCCTTGTGGCCCAGCATAACCCAGGCACACAGTGTGGGGACCAGCCCTGTGGACACATGGGGACTCTGAGAACTCACCAGCCCATCAGATCAGGCAGCGCTTTGGGTGGCCCAGTGGGAGGATGGGATGGGGACACCCTGGGAGGGGCCAATCTAGAAACGTCAGCATCAGAAGCCCCACCCAGTCGCCAAGGAGGGGTGGCCTTAAGCGTCTAGACACACAGCGAGGCCTCTCGGCTGCTCCCCACGAGGTGCTAGGTTTGCTTTACCACCTGGCGCACACTCGGGACCTGCCTGTCCCTAGTTAGGAATGATTCTGGGACCTGGGATGGGAGTCCCAAAGGAGGAACCCGGGGCCTCAGCACAGGTAGAGAACGTCCAGTGGGCAGAAATGGTTCCCTCCCCCCACTCCCAACCTGCCAGACCGTGCTCGCTGCTCTTAGTTTTGGGTCCGCCCAAAGCAGAGCCTAAGACTTGGATGCAGGTGGTTGATTTGGGAGGTCAACCCAGGAAGCACGAATGACGACGGGGCAGAAAGGGAGACAAGGAAGAGGGAAAGCAGATCGCAGGCAACATTACTGAGGTCATCAGAACAGGGAGAGACTTAAGGTCACCAGGACCTCCAGGAAGCGGGCAAAGGCCTCCCAGAAGCTCCCATCTGAGAACTGGAGTCTGGAGCCTTTGTCTGCCAGTGTCCATCCCCTCCAGTGGAAGGCAGACCCAGAAGACTTATTTCCACCTCAGGTCCCCATCATCCTGGGGCACAATGAGGACCAATACGGGGTAGGGGGACAGAACTCGGGCAGAGCTGTCGTGGACCAGAGTGGACACTCAATGCATTTGACATACCCTCTGTGGCCTCCTGCTGCTTTCAGAAAAAAAGCAAATGCGCTCCCTGGATTCTCTCCTCTCCTCTCCTCTCCTCACACCATGGCTGCCTATACTCATAATGGCATGTCAATCTCCTTTCTACTCCCAGAAGCACCCACACCTCCAGCCTGGCTCCTGCTCTTCCCTCGGCATGAAACCCCAAGGACATGGTTGCCTGGCCAACTTCTTCTCAACTTCTTCAGGTCTTAGCAAAAACACCAGCATCCCCTCCTCAGAGAGATGGTCTCTGTCCAACACCCAGGTTATTCCCTCACACCCCAATGACATGCTGTAAGTAGTCGACAAACGACTCTCAAAGAAAAACAGGATCCCTGAGGTGGATCTTGGCCAGTTTTGTGTTGTCGACTTACTGGGGTCAACGACCAGCTGAGGTGACTGCTCGAGGCACCGAGAAGGGAGGCCCAGAGACACAGTCATGGAGTGTCTCCACTGTGTGCACGGGCGGGGTAAATGAGTTCAGGTGTACAGAGAAGAGTAATATCATTAAGGAATGCATTGGGGGGCTTCATTTTTATTTTTATATAATTTGCTTAACTGTAAATTATATCATGTAATTTTTTATATAGTCTATATTTAGCGACCAGCTCACAAAACTTTTGAATTTTTAATAGAAGTCTCTCATCAGCTGCAAAACCACTTGACATCACCACGCTGTTTCCCTCCAAACAGCTTTTAGGTGTGTAATTATTATTTCTTCTGGCTTTACTCTGTGCAAGCTAGCCGTCTAGAATATGGGTTCCTTGAGGGTGGAAGCTATGACTGATAGATTCTCAGTTGTGTCCTTGAGTCCAGTACCATGCCTGGCCCATAATAGAAAATCAATAAATATTTGTTGAGTGAATATATAAATGCATGAATGAATGGGTAAGAGAGGCCATTTGGGGTCTGCTGTGGACTGAAGAGGAAACACTCACATCATTCTCTTATTGAGTCAATAAAGCTTATTGGGTACTCCCTATAGGTCATGAAGAGAAAACAGGCCCACCGAGGTTCCAGGCAGGAGAAACCAGACCATGAATGTGGAATCATTGCTAAAGGTTCTAGGGATGTTATAGGTTCTTTGAGCCATGGGCTCTGCTGGGGTTCTGCCCCTACACCCACCAGCTCAGCAGGCCTATATGTGGGCAGGGCCCTCCAGCACATCAGGAGCTAGCAGAGCCCTCCATCAGAGCCCCAGTTGGGGCTTGCATGAGAGCTGAGCAGATCCAGACTGCTCTAGGGCAGCTGGGATCCCAGCCATCCAGGACCCTGTCCAGCTGCCCCCTCACCAGGGGTAGGCAAGGACCCAGGAAGAACAGCAAACTCGGCAAGCAGGTGCCTGCTGCCTCCCAGCATGTGTCTCACCTTCTTCTGTTCCCCCATCAGCCCAGGAGTCTGCTGCCCTGACCCAGGAGGCACCTGATTCTCCTTTCCGTCTGGAGTGCTCAGCATGGCACCTGCACAGGGGGGATGGCCGAGGATGCCTGCAGCGTGAATGAGCCAGTGACTAAGTTGGCTTCCCAGCAAAGCAAATGTGAATCAGAGGCAGTTCCCGCTCAGGCCTGGTACTGGGAACGAGCACAGAGATGCCCAGCCAGCTCTACCCACAGCTGTCATGCTGAAGCAGTGACTGAGCTACCAGCGTCAGCCAACCCGGGGTCACATCCCAGCTCGGTCACTCTCTGGCTTGGCTCTACATTCTCTCAATCTGTAAAATGGGAATCAATCATTAGAGCACCTGCTTTTATTTTAATGTACCTTATTTCATTGTGAGATTACATGATTTAATTTTTCTTAATGGCTCACCAAACTCCTGAAAATTGAACCACTGTCTCTCCTGAAATGATATAAGGCTGCTGGGAGGATTAAATGAAATGATACAAGTAAGGGGCTTATGAATTTCCTACGATAGTGAAAGAGCTCAATTAATTTTCAATGCATAAAACAGCATTTTCTTTGTGCTGAAGCTGGCCTAAACACCATGTAAGTAGTAACTCATTTAGCTTCAAAGATGAGAATTCCCTCTTCCAGTTTCATGCTGCTCATGAGTAAATGAGAGAGCTGGGATTTGAACCCAGTTACTGACTCCAGAGCCCTCCCTCCAGTGCCCCGTCCTTATTCTCATAGACTGCATGTGCAGGTGACTATTAAAACTAAAGCTTTGGGTATGACCTTCAGTAACCTTGAAGAGCAATTCATGTCTCTGGAGGGTTTACTGCATACCTCACTCTACACAGAGTTCTCCTTGCTGATGGTCTTGTTTTCCCCCGCAAGAAATCTCCTTGTGCATAGCACACAAGTTCCCCACTGTCATGGTGGGGAGACTGAGATTCAGAAAGTTAAGTGACTTGTGCAAGTTCTCCCAGCCACTGTGCAGTGCAGCTGGGGTCAAGACAAGCTTTGTGATCTAGAGTCTGGGTCCTGCCTTCTCCTCCACTCAGGCTGGTACCAACCTTGTTGCTGGGGAACCTCTGGCCAGTTGGTCATTTAAATGTTGGAAAGTTAGAACTCAGAAGTCCAAGGAGCAGACCCAGAGAAAAGGTCCAAAGAGTGTGGGGGTGACCTGGTGTCAATATCAGGGCTGGTGATTGCTTCATGCCTGACCCAAGAGGAACAGGAAAGTCTGACTTCTGCCCGCACCATGGGAAAGAGTTCTTTTCTTTAAATGAAAAAAAAAAAAAAAAAAAAAAAACACAAACAAACAAAAGCAAGGCCAAAACCCAGAGTGTGACATGGAAGGGCTCTTTCCACACATTAGCCAACAGAGAGGGCTATCTTGAAAGAGGAAGACGTATCCACTCTTGATTTTCTGACCAAGGATGTAAGGGACTTCCCTAAAGAAAAGCACCCAGCAGGAAGGTGGGAGGAGAGGTTTAACCCCACTCTGTAATGTAACCCTGCAGGGACAGGACCCGAAGTGGAAACTCAGCCTCATTCTGCTACTACCCAGAAGGAAGCTCTGAAGACAGGCAAGGCCTATGCTGGCCTCCCAGTGCAACCCAGGGGCCCCCAACCCACAGAAAATTCAGGCAGCCAGGAGAAATAGCTGATTCAGCCCCAATACTTTCATGTCAGGCAGAAGTCTCTGTCTGGGGGAACTCAGTAGGAATCTCACGACACCACTCCAGTAATTGTGGAAACCAAGCAAGTCCATGAATCGTTTTGGATTTGCAAATCCCCAATTTTCCTGAATTAAATGATAGAACCCGTATTAAGGCAGATTTTAAAATAGTGGGGGAATCTATTTCTTGGTGTCAGTAAAGTTGCAGAAGCAGAAGAAACAGTGATAACTAAGTCCAGGGTCAGAGCTGAAATGCTGCACCCAGTTGGCCTCTGAGTCTGGGGCCAAATCTCAAAAAGAAAGACCTGCTTGTGCTTTTATACCAGAATCCCCATTCTCACATTCTGAATGTTGATGTATTTTACATCCTTCGTGTAAGTCCCTAAGAATGTCTACCTATTCCTTTTATTATGATGTCTTCAAAACTCCTAAGTTCCAGTCTTTTCTCTTCAAAACCTTGGCAGGCAAAGGGCAAGTCTAAAGACAGAACTTTTTCAAGTTCTTTATAAGGAGTTGCTTTTTTTCCCTTCCTTAGTGTTTATATTTTTAAAAAACTGTCCTTATAACGTAAATATTTTGTGTTCAAAACCAAAAAATAATAGAATTTTTTTCTTATAATGTGAGTCCTATCATTTTGCATAACCAATGAAACTTTCTTACAGTCTTTTGACAAAACTATCACTTATTGAGCAGTGAGGGCCACGTTTTAAAAATGAACTTAAATAATCCTTAAAGTAATCCTTACAAAACTCCTCATCAGAAAGTGATTCATGAGTGTCACGGCTAAGAGTATTGCGTGTGAGTCAGGCTGTCTGGGTTTCCATCCAGACCTGGAGTCTATCCAGCGAGGTGACCTTGGGCACGTTACCCAAGCACTCTGAGCCTCAGTTTCCTCATCTGTGACTTGGAGGTGGGAACCTCATTGTGACTTGAATATTGGATCTGCATCAAGCACACTGCACCAGGCACATTCTAGACTCTGCAAAGACTGACGTGCGTGAAGCTCCTTTTCCTTTTAAGAAGCTGGGACTTCAGGAAGCTGACCCAAATCATAAGCAGTGAGAATTCCAACTCAATTTTTCTTTTGTTTTTTAAATTGAGAAAATATTGGTTTACAACACTGTGTGTGATTTAGAGGAATAGATTCCCAGCTCCTCATAGATATGTCACCACGCCACTCCCGCTGCCAAAACACCCATAATCTTTTACCCTGGACTATTGGGCCCCATCCCCTCTTTTACCACCTCCTGCCTCTGTCCCACTCTATTAACTTCAATTCTGTGGTCGCATTTCTGGGGTTTGTTTAGATTTAGTTTTGTATGTTCCTTCATTTCTTAATATTCCACATATGATTAAAATCACACAATATCTGTCTCCTTCTAACTTATTTCACTTAACATAACCCCCATCCATGTTGTCACGAATAGCAAAATTTCATCTTTTTGAACAGCTGAGTAGTATTCCATTGTGTATGTCTATGTACCACATCTTTTTATTCCACTCATCTGTCCTTCTGCACTTAGATTGTTCCCATAGCTTGGCTGTTGTAAACAGTGCTGCCATGAACATAGGAGGGCACCTATCCCTTTATGCTAGTGCTTTTGTGTTCTTTCAGTAGATGCTTAGCAGTAGATCTACCAGATCAAAAGGTAGATCTATTTTTAATATTTTGAGGAATTTCCATATTGTTTTCCATAAAGGCTGGACCAGTCTCTATTATCACCAAGTGTACTTTTTCTCCACACCCTCACCAACATTTCCAACCCAGTCTTTCTAAACTTACCAAACTCTACAGCCACAACTATCAGTGTGCCTCATACTGAGGATCGACCTGACGTGGATTAAACTGTGAATCAAGAGACTTCCTCTCTTAGCCATCTAGCAGGGGGCTGGAAGAAAAGCTAGAGGCGGCTTCAAGCTCCTTCCCATGCAGGCCTGCCTCCCTGAGCTGCAGAAACCACAACAGCAAGCACATGACACGTCTGTCTGCACAATTGTCCAATTTCATCTTCTTTGGTTTTACTTCTATAGAAGAAATTGGCTGATAAACAGGAAAAAATTACACATACACACATACACACACACACACACACATATATATATATATATATACACACATACACATATATGCCCAAAAGTCACTCTCAGATTCCAGCTCAACACTGCTTTAGGCAGTAACACCAGAATAAACAGATTTATGGCATTAAATATGCTAGTCCTCTCTGGCAGAGATAAATAAGAAATCAGATCAGAAATCAGCCACTCAAGTATTTTTTGTTGTTTTCGTGTTATGTGCCCATGCTCAGGATGCAGTGAAAGCACAGAGGAAGAAGTATAAGCCACATAGGCTGAGGTTATCAGGGAAGGCTTCCTGGAGAAGTTAAATGGGCTGTGGACCTTGAAGGATGAATAGGAGCTTCTGTGTTTAAAATTCAATAAAAAGACCTACAGAGAAGAGGGGTCTGAAGGTATGGTGGAATAGAAATATCCCACCATTTATATCCATCCTTCTTCATTCTCTCAAAAAAAAAAATTAATGAACCTCAAACAGAAGCCAGACCCCACACTTCCTACTGAGGAAGTAAGGCTCACTCTCACCTGGGCACCCGGGAACCTCCCTGACAGTGTAGGAGGGGTGATGGCTGTGGATGAGGAGGGGTTAAATCCACATTGAAAAATGAAAAAAAAGAGGACGGATTTTGAATTCCATTTTTGGAGATAGAATATGCAGGATTCTGGGGTCCATGATATTCCAGTGATGAGGGAAGAGGGAAATCTGGGAATCTATCATCTCCAGCACGGCAGCTCAGAGGAGGGAGTGAAAGAACCAAAGTATGTTTGTGAAGTTAATAACGAGTTCCGCTTTAGAATCAGTTCTCTTTATTTGTGAGTCTAGGAAGTCCTTAGACAGAACTCTCTGAGGTCAACTTGAGACTGCAACATCCAGAAAGCCCTGCCTTCCCACCCCTGGCCCACTCCAAGGTGGGCGTGCTCTGGGTGCCCAAAACTTGACTTATCCAAGGCCAGACACTTGGGGGAGGGTGGGGTGGTGTTTCACAAACCCACCGTCGCCATCACCACCTGAGCCGTAATGCCAGCCGCTCCCCTGCTCTGTGTGGGTCCCAGAAGCCTTCCGTGTATGACAGAAGGACACAAACTGTTTCTCTTTTCAAAAACCAAACGCTCCTCAGATTGAACGCGTGAGAGCTGGGCCTCGATCGTCTCTCGGCAAACATCTGCTACCTTTGTGTAGCAAATGCAGTCTCTTCAGAACAGTGCCTTTGATTTCAGGGAAAGACAAATCAGGCTGCATGTTTTTGTTCTGAATGTGTCTCATCACGGGGGGGAAATTTTCTGCAGCTTGGAATTCTGAATATATGAAAAATAGATTAAAAAAAAAACAGAGTTCTCGATAAAGAATCAACAAGGTTCCTGAAAGCAATGAAAGGGGTTCTCTAGCCCTATTCCTGTCTCCTCCCCTGCCAACTTCAGGCCAACTGCAGGCCCTTGGTGGCCTCCCTGGGCCTCAGAGGGCTGGGTTAGGGCCACAGCAACCCCCCTGCCCCTCTGCAGACGCTGAGCTCCACAATAAGCCATGGGCTCTTCTATCCTGGGGTCGGATCTCATGGAATTTGTTTGCAAATAATCAAAATGGAAAGGTGCTTGGAGCTCAGAGGGTATCTGCCATGCAACTCCCCACTTTCACAGCCCAGGCATAAGGGGCTGACATAAGTGCCCCCAAGTAGCAGGTGGGGAAACAGGCCCCCCAGCATAGTGCCAGGTAGCCCTGTGCACTTCCTCTCTGCTACCTCCCAGCTCAGGCACCCTGAATCCACTTCCCACCAGTTGGATGTCACCCTCACTGTCTGCAAACCAGAAACAGCACCGCCAGTCTGCCACCAGTCTGCAGGGGACAGTGGGACAGTGTGAACAGCAAAGTGTCCCTGGAGAGTGGCCCACTTCTGGATTTGTGTGAGACTGAGGGGTTCCCAGGAGGTGGGCCCTTCAGTGTTAAAAACAGGAAAATCCCAGATAAACCAGAACCGTGGGTCACCCTGTGCATCTTCAGATACAGACAACCCCATTGTGACAGGGATAAGCACTAAGCTCATCAAGGGGGTCAAGTGAATTTTCTAGAAAAAGGGAGACTGAGTCATTAAACAGAGTGTTCTGAGCACTGTATGAGAGGGCTACTCAAAAGACCTTCTTCTGATTTAGTCCTCCACTGGCATCTACAGAGTTCAGTAAAACCCATATAATAAGAGCAACACACACCTCCCAGATTGATTTTAGTTGCATCTCTATAGTGTAAATATCTGTACCACTTCCCTTTTGCTGACTGTCAGGCCACTCGCAAGCTTAGTGGCTTAAAACCATAGTCACTTACTTAGCTCTTGATTCTAGGGACAGCAATAGGGGCTGGGCTGGCTGAGCAGCCCTTCCAGGTTGGACTTGCTCATTCCATCTGTGGGGTCTGGCTGATCTACAAGGGCCTCTGCTGAGTTCACTTGTTTTGGCTCCACGCGGCCTCTCATCAACCAGCAGACAAGTCTTGTTCGTGTGGCAGCTGCTGGGCAGGGTTCTCAAAGAACATCACTCCTCACAAGGCCTCTTGAAGCTAAACTTGAACAAATCACACCATCACTTTCACCACTTCTCTCCGCCAAAGCAAACCACCAGCCATCCAGATTCAAAGGGTGGGACAGCAGACTCCATCTTCTGATGACAAGAGCTGCAAACACAAGAGCTGCACCTCTTTTCAAAGAGGTGAAGATACAGGAGAGGGTGGAAAACAATTTGCAACATCTTTCCTGCTTTCTTTTTAAAACTTAGAAGCAAGGGGCTTCACTGCCTTTAGTAATCTATTGTAACTGCATTACCTTCCTCTGAGACACTCAAGTCAGCTGCAATCCTGCCAGCCTACTTCTCCTGTTCCCTCCACATCTAAAGCCACCAAGCCCTGCACCTCCACCTCCTAAATATCTCTGACATTGCTCCCTCCCTCCATCCCTAAGCCCAGGCCTAGATGCAGGTAGCTGGTCATTGCTCCCTATATTACAGTGGCAGGCTCCTAAGCCTGCTCCCCACTTCCAGCCACCCCTTCTCTAGTCCAATCTTGCTGTGGACAGGTTGGCCTTTCTAAAGCACACATTAGGCATGTAAGTTCTCTTCCAAAGCCACCTTACTGCTGTTAAATACCTTCTATCGAAGTGTTTTTATTCTTATGCCTCCAACATTCCCAGCTAAATCACTACTCCAGCACCTAGGCCATGATCTGGACATGGAAAACTTTATTTTTCCTAAACAAACAATACCTTTGCATGCTTTTGAACATGCAGTTCAAACTTCCAGGAACATTTCCCAAAACCTAGATGTTCGTTACCTATTCAACAAAGACTGCAAACACACCTCCATCCCCCAAGGAATGTCCATTTGTTCTTATTTCTGTCTCCATTATTGTGTCTTCCCAATGACAGTACAAGTCAATGATTTATTATACTAGTGAGGGTTTATAGAGACACAGAACTAGATATATATAGAGAGAGAGGGAAAGAGAACAATTGTAAGGAATTGGCTGATGCAGCTCTGGAGGCAGACAAGTTTCTAATTTCTATAGGGTGAGTCAGCAAACTTAAGAACCAGAAGAGCCAATGGTATAGTTCCATTCTGAGTCCAAAAACCTGAGAACCAGAAGAGCTGATGATAAAATTTCCAACTGAAAGCCACCAAAGAACCAATGTTTCAGTTTGAGTCTAAATGTAGGGGAAAAGTTGACATTCCAGTTGGAAGACAGTCAAGAAGGAAAAAAACTCTCCCTTATGGAGTAAGGGTCAGCCTTTTGTCTTATTTAAGCCTTCAACTGATTGGAAGAGGTCCACCCACATGTAGGGAGGGCAATATTGTCTACTCAGTCTACTAATTCAAATGTTAAAATAATCCGAAAACACCCTCATAGAAATACCCAAGAGTATTAGATCAAATGTCTGGGCACCCCCACAGCTCACTTAAGTTAACACAAAAAATTAACCATCGTACTGGTCAATAACTTGTTTGGTAGAGAAAAAAAAAGTGATGCTAAAAGGTAAAAGAAAAACTTATAGATTGTTTTAATGGAAAGAACTGCATTACCCTTCTTAGTCTGAGAAAACAGCCATAGTAGTAGCTATGGTGCGTACAGGATAGCATTAATTTATGGGGTCCCTCTGGGCCTGGGACACCCAAGCACAGTGAAGAAGGGCTTGAGGGTCAATGAACACCTCCACCATCTTAGTACAGATCTCAGTGCCTTTTCCATGGTCACTTGCAACCTCCTTCTCACTGGACTCCTTCCTTTTACTCTTGAACTTCCAATAATCCATTTTCAGCCAGAGTGATCTTTTGAAGTAACAAATTAGGATAGATAACTCCCCTGCTTTAAAACTTCCAGTACTTACACAATGTACTTACAACAAAACCTACCATAACCTACCAGCCCCTGTGGTATCCATAGTCTCACAGTAAGCACAGGAGATCCTTTGCTTACTGAGCCAACACCATGTCTTTTTTTCTATTCCACAAATCTGCATCCTCAGGACCTATGCGTGGATGCTCCTGCAGCTGCCCCTCAGTTGCGATCCAACCCTTTATGTAATTGACTGACTCATCCATCATTCTCCGCTCAAATTAGGGACATTCTTTCCTAAGATCATTGGAAATAACCTTGTTTGCGAGTTTCCGTCCTTGATTCTTGCCTGTCTGCCCCAACGGAGTGCAATCTCCATGAAAGTTAAGACCCCATCTGTCTTACTGTCTGTGTATCTCCAGCATCATCTAAAACAGTAGAGTCGGGCCTCCCCAGTGGTGCAGTGAGTTGAGCGCAGCGCTGTAAAGCTGTGCGCAGCTTCTGCAGAGCGGGTTCGATTCCCGGCCGGCCAGGGAGATACCCACATGGTGTGGCAGACCTCTCCTGCTTTGCCTGCTGCTCCTCTCAGCAGTGCTTTTGGCCCATCTGCCTGTTCTGCTCCCTGCTCTGTCTCTGGTAGATTCTCTCATATACACCTTCCCCCCTGTGCCTCTGGCCTGTACCCTAATTCTTGTATAAATTAAAAAAAATTTTAAAAAAAATAAAATGGTAGTATCAATGAATTTGTTTGAAGACTCATTAAGCAGGTAGCTGACATTATTAAAAATCATCAGAGAAAGATGTATATTTATTTGATCAGAATAAAGATAAATGCCACCTCTGACTCAATAGAATGCTTTTTTAAAAAGATTTATTTATTTATACATTCAAGAACTGGGGTGTAAGCCAGAGGGGCGGGGAGTGAGAGGATTCACCAGAGACAGCCCTTTCAAGGCCTTTCACTAGGGACCCCTTTCAAGATGCCATTTCATTTAATCTTCTTAACGCTGGTGATCAATAAAACAGGTTCACCTCTTATTGGGAGGGCCACCTTTTCGCTCTCAAAAACTTTGGTATGAAAGAAAAGGTACTCAAATGCCTTGACCATGGCCTAATCAAACAGACTCATTGGTGTGATTGTGTGATGACCACCTCTGTCTTCCACCGAACTGTTACAGCTGGAGGGAAGGGACTTGTCTACATTGTACCCCTCCTGTTTAGTGTAGTGCCTGGAACAGAGAAAAATTCAAACCATTGGATGAATTAATTAGGAATAGCTGTGCCACAGAGTTGGGCTCACCCTCCACTGGCCAAGGCCCCATGTGTAGCAATCCTCTTGGGACACGGGAGAACTGGATAACTAGGAGTGAAAATTGGAGGAAGGAAAGGGAGAGTCGTTGAAAGATTCAGTGCTCTGTGCTGAAACCAGTCATTGTTTCCCTGTGCCTCTCAAGGGTATGTTATAATCTGCATATTTCTACACCAAGGAAATGTGTAACCAACTCCCAGTGCTTCTAGATGGGTGGCACATTTCTGTCTTTAGGAATCTTAGGTTGTGTTTTGGATGCTTTAGAAACTGGTAGAGAGCTGGCAGCAAGGAGAGAGAAAATAGGCTGAGTTTGCCACTGTGCCAAAAAAAGAGACCTGCTAGCATCTAAAGGTTGTCCCCAGCCAGTCACTTTACTCATCACTCCTAAGAAAGAACCTGCATGTGTGCATGTGCACACACAGACACACACACACGCACACCCTCTCCCCATGAGAAAGGAACAAAACCAACCTCAGACTTTGAAGTCAGATAGCCTTGAATTACTTATCAATCAGCTGACATACTCAGCTTTCACCAAGTAGCAGGCACTCTGCTAGGAGCTGGGATCTCAGCAGAGAACCCGCCTTTGGTCCCAGAGGTCACTCTGGACAGGCGCTCACATGAGCTGCAGTGTGGGGGCACCTGACCCCGCCTTGGAGGTCAGCAGACACTTGCCAGAGGAACCGAGAGCAAAGCTGCCCCATAACTCCTCCAAGCCTTGGCTTTCTCAAAGCCAAAAATGAAAACAATAAGTCCCATCTCCAGGGGGCTGAGAGTGTCAAATCTGAAAATGCTCACAACACCAGCTGTCACTAAGTGGACATCACCCTGTGCCGGGCCACTGGGCTATACCCCTGTGTGCATTAGCTCATTAAATCTTCATTACAACTGCAGAAAGTGGGTACAAATATTGTCCCATTTTACCAGTGAGTAAAGTGAGGTTTAGGGAGGTTAGAATACCCACCCAAACCTCAAAAGAGCCGAGTCCCAGGGAACTCTGCACTCCCCTAGTGATACTATAGAAAGCACTTGACCCAAAATAAACCATCCCTGAATTTCACTTCCTTTCTCCCCTGCTTCCACCTCCCACTGCACCATAGAGAAAAAAACAACAAAGAGCCCAGAGTTATGTGCCTTCATCTGGTTTTTCTGGATTCCATAAAACCAGTTTATCTATATAAATATAAATATAATCTTTGAAAGGGCCTAGGAAAAAGCCAGAATATTAAGAATAATTTCTACCTTCAGAAAAATAAACTAAATTCCTGAGTCCATCTGTGACCTCAGCTCTTACCCTGAGGAGGTCCTGGAGCAGTAGACTCAGGCTCTGCCTCCCTTGGCTCTGGAGGTCACTGAGTTTAAGGCCTGATTGCCAAGGCATTCCAATGATGCAGTCCAAAAATTAGTCAAGCTCCCAAGGTACTTGGAACCACTTCCCTGAAGTGTCCCGTGGCTGATGTTCTAGAAGATGCAGCTCCAGCTGCTGCTCTGCTGACCCCGATGGAGGACTCTGGCACCCTCCCATCCCGTGATGCATCACTGCACTGACCTGGCCTTGCCTTCCCCTCTTTGACCTTTGTCCAACACTTTCAGTGTATTCCATGGTTTGAGATGTATTCATTCACCCATTTGATTCATTTACTCATTATCAGGGGTCTACTACATTCCAGGCTTGTGTCCAGGCATTTGTCAGTTCTCAGTATGCTTGCAGATAAAATCAGAGGAGAGGACCTGAGCGCTGGTCTATTGCCGCACTCTCCCTTGGCTGAGAGCATGACCGCCAGCTGTCAGCAGACCTCCTCCCTACACAAAATTCAGAGGTTGAAGCCATTGCGATGCTGAAGTTATGGGGATGGTGGCCCTGCTTTCCCTAGGTCAGCCCAGCTAAGTTAAGAATGATCAAGGTCAGCCTCCAAGATCATTCCAAGACCTTTGGGAAACCTGCCTAGCAGGTAGGGGTTAAGCTTGCCTGTTCTCCTGTAATGGCAGGAAGACTAGGAGATTAGTAGACCTTAAGGATCACTATGCCTTTTAGATACTTCTTAGAATCAGCAGCCACGCCATACTCCTTTATCTGACCCACATGCTCAGTTAGCCTGACAGTCTAGTTCCCAACAAAGTAATCAAGAGCACAGGTTTAAGAGGCAGCCAAACTTTGGATCAGAATTCTGTCACTTCATAGCATGGTGAATTTGGGCAAATTGTCTCATGTATCTAATCCATATCCCCATCTATTAAAAAAGATTTGTAATTATAACAGTAGCATCTACTTTATAGGGTTGGTTTGATGACTAAAAGAGATAATGCACTCAGAGGGTTTAGCCCAAAGTTTCTCAACCTCAGCACTAGTGACATTTCAGGTTACATAATTATTTGTAGTGTGGGGCAGCCCGTGCATTTTAGAAAATTTAGTAGAATTCCTAGCCTACACCCACCAGGGGAACACACCTGCTTCTCAGTTGTGACAACTAAAAGTATCCTTAGATATTGTCAAAAGTTTCTTGACATCATCCTTGCTTGAGAATCACTGGTTTAACCCAGTAGCTAGAAAATATCCTCAATTAACATTAGCAGTCATTACAGGTCCCTTATACTCAGCCTGCTTAGATGGCCTCTGACCCCTGTCTAGATCTTGCCAATTCCACTCCCTGAGATTTATTCCTGATCCCAGTTTCCTGCATGTTAGATACCTAGAATTGCAGTACTGTCAACAACATGACTAGAACTATGTCTGCTGTGACAGAGTGACAAATAAGATCTGTTCCCCTGGTGATATCACAGACAAAGTATAGAGGAGAGGTAGAATCAAGAGGAGAATTTGAAATACCCTGAAATTAGAAAGAAAATGGAACTCTATGTTGTGATGTCTCAGGCGTGGTAGGAAGATGATACCATTCAACCAATGCAACAAGACATGAAAAGAAATAGAGATGATGATATGCTGGTAGTACTCTCCTGTGGGACTCAGAATGCTTTGACTGTAGACGGGTCTGAAATAAAATGTGTTTATGGGTATGCCTACCCATGACCTGGCACATTTCAGGCCCCTCAATAAAAGTCATCTAAAACTATCATTCTGTTTGATTTACTTCGTTGTCAGGGAGAGAGCTGGGTCAGGCTGAATTGATTTGGCATACCACAATGTCAGAGTTGGAAGGGATCATTATGACAACCTAATCTAGCTTCTTAATTTTACAACTAAGACAATTACACCCTGGGCCTCCCTGGTGGCGCAAGGAGTTAAGCGCCGCTCTATGAAGCAATCCACCTCTGCAGCACAAGTTCGATCCCCAGCCGGCCAGAGAGGAACCCATATGGCGAAGCAGACCTCTCCTGTCTTGCCTGCTGCTCCCCTCAGCAGTGTATTTCAGTCAGTCTGCCTGTTCTGTTCCCCACTCTGTCTCTGGTGAATCCTTTCACCGACCCCCCCCCCACACACACATACACTGCATCTCTGGCCTGTACCCCAGCTCTTGTATGCATAAATAAATAAATCTTTTAAAAAAAGACATTTACACAGTAAATGAGGTAGTGGGTTATGCAAAGCTACAGTCTGCAAATGTCAAAAAATCTAGAAATAGGGTCCTCCCTGGTGGCACAAGGGGTTAAATCTCAGCATTATGAAGCTATCAGCAGCCACTGCAGCACAAGTTCACTCCCCGGCCAGGCAACTAACACACATGGCACTGCAGACCTCTCTTGTCTCTCCCACAGCCAATCTACCTGTTCTGCTCCTCAATCTGTCTCTGGTGAATCCTCTTACCCCCCACACCTCTGGCCTATACCCCAAGTCTTGCATGCATAAATAAATAAAAAATATAAATCTTTAAAAAAAAATCTAGAAATAGAACGAGTCTCTCCAGACTCTACAAGACACTGAAATGCATACAGACATACCTATCTCTGTTGGCTTATCATAGACCCAGGACTCAGGTGTCCTGGGTGTCAAACTCTGTAGCTGGAAGAGACATAAGCAAGTCCATATGGTTGCATGGTCTTAGGTCATCTCCTACCCTCTGACTTTGGCACACCTCAAGCTGCCATTCTACTCCCACTTTTTTCTGTTCTCCTATGCTCCTGACCTGGTTTCTTTTTTATGACTCTCTTCTCTCTATCCTCCTTCCCTCAAAGCTTAGGTAAGCTTTATCAGTACTGCTTGAACCCATGAGAATAATCTGACTCTTCATTATTCAGTTTAGTATCTGCTACCTGACAGTAACTAGCTCACTGAACACTTACTAAGCGCTAAGAATTTTATGTGTAATATACCTGTCTGTACAGAAAGGGCCATTACTATTATCTCCCTTTAAAGATAAGTAACTGAAGCTTTTTCACAGTTTTATGTCTGGTGAAGGAAAGCTATAGTGTTAATGAAACAGAATTAAAAGATAATAGATTAAAGCACTAGCTGTGAGGAGTATGATTTTCCTAGAGCAATAGATGGAGGTGGTTGAATTCTTGGAGAGTGAATTAACTTAGTGTGAAGGCCAGAGGGAGATGGTGACTGGTAAAAGCCTCCTGAGCACACACCTCCAGAACTGTGTTTTTTGCTTCATTTCTGATAAACATAGATTCACTGAGTAGGTGAAGAGCAGGATGGTAATGGTCCTAGGGTGCATAGTTGGCAAGATTCAGAGCCAAGCAACATTTATGTGCTGCCTCCCCTCTGAGCTGGGCCTGTGCCCTATCCAGGTTCTTGTTTGCTTTCACCAGGTCCCCGAATCATAGGTAAGGTAGAGATTATGGGGCCCCACCTATTATGCTAGAGGACCTCCAGCTCCTAACCCACTCTGACTAACCCATCTGTGGAGTTGACCAAGTCTATGACCCACTTCCCACAGGGCTCTTCCCCAGACAAGCTTCCCCGTGGACCTTCCTTGTGCCAGGGTTCCTGCAGCCTGCAGACACCAGCACCGCCCGTTCTGGACAGCTCCACCCAGCCCAGCCCTCACCTGGGTGTTGTCCTGGACTCCACCCTCTCCTTTCCTTCTCAGTCCAAGTCTTCCAGCTCTGGGTTCTGACTGCTCTGGCTCAGAAATATGTTTGTCTCACTTAGGTCATTTTAACAGCTGCTCTCCCTGATCCAATTTCTCTCCCTCTGATACACTCACCCTTCAAAAATGCAAATCTGTTCATATTATGTTGTTGCTTAAACACCTGTTATAGATTCACTTTTCCTCTAAGACAAAACCAAAGCCCCATAGGTTGGATGTCTCACCCTGAAATGACATCTATCAGTCTAGAATTTCCTCTGCCCAGGGAAGATGAGGTTGCTTGAGGTAGGCACTAAGACTCCCCAACATTTTACTCTTTGTACAATAGCCAATTAATCTTAAATCAAGGGACCTTAAATCAACTCCTCATCACCATGAATTCAAACTTTTATTGACTGCTACCAATGACTGGGAGCATACAACACCAAGAGGCAGCCCATTCTTTTGTATGAAGGACTTTCTTATCATATGATCTGAGAAGCTTACATTCATTATACGACCAGAAGGTTCAGCTTTCCACCCATCACAAATGCCTCTCTGTAAAAAGCCAACCTGATAAATTTTCTTGAAATACCCATATTTTGATATAATTGTGGTTTTAAACCCAAATTCAATATTTTGCATCTTTCCAAAATAAATTTCTTCCACCTCACTAAACATTTGAATTTTGAATTGTACCATCAATGAGATACTCCAAGTGGCTCTTTCCAATGAAATATTTGATTTGTCTAAAAGTGCAGGCTTTAGAGTCAGACCACCAAGTTAAAGTACCATCTCTGCTACTTACAAACTCTGGAACATTGTGTAGACTGACTTTATTTTCTGAATCTCATTCTCCCATCTACAAAGTTAATAACTCATAAGGATTATTTATTGTAAGAATTAAGTAAGATAATATATATAAACTGCTAAGCATGATGTCTGGTCTATGTAAATGCTCTATAAATATTATCTCTTGTTAGTATAATTAATACCTTTCTCTGTGACATCACTATTGACTTTCAAACATTCTTTCTAGAATCCCAATATTTAAAACAGATAAAAGCAGTGTTGCTCTGTGCAGCATGGTTGGGTCTCTTAGGGTCCCATTGTCTCTTTCCTTCTTTACTCTCCTTCTTGGTAGCCTCTGAGATACCCCCATTAGAGCCTTGAGGTTCTGTCCAATATACTTTGAAAACCATTGATGTGTGTCACTAAAAAATGTTCCAATAGAGGGGGCCTCCCTGGTGGCACAAGAGGTTAAGTCTCAGCGCTATGAAGCTATTGGCAGCCACTGCAGCAGGAGTTCAATCCCTAGCCAGGGAGCTGACCCACATGGCAGGGCAGACCTCTCCTG
This sequence comes from Talpa occidentalis, assembly GCF_014898055.3. Classification (NCBI taxonomy): domain Eukaryota; kingdom Metazoa; phylum Chordata; class Mammalia; order Eulipotyphla; family Talpidae; genus Talpa; species Talpa occidentalis. The sequence goes on from NW_023600993.1 coordinate 92,981,815, forward strand.
TCTCACCTACTGCTCCCCTCAGCAGTGTATTTCAGTCAATCTGCCTGTTCTGCTCCCTACTCTGTCTCTGGTGAATCCTCTCAACCCCTGCACCTCTGGCCAACACCCCAGTTCTTGTATGCATAGATAAAAAAAAAAAATCTAAAAAAAATGTTTCAATAGTGTGTCAGAGACACAAGGAATATGTGTTAGTTTCCTATTGCTGCTGTAACAAGATTAGTGGCCCAAGCAACACAAATTTATTATCTATAGGTCATAGGCTCAAAATGGTTCTCATTAGGCTAAAATCAACATGTCAACAGGTCTATATTCCTTCTAGAGGTTCTAAAGGAGGATTCTGTCTCCTTGCTTTAAGCAGTTTCCTGGGCCTGCAGACCCTTCTTCTGTCTTCAAAACCTGAGTGGCGTCTCTCTGACACTGCTTCTATCATCATATTCCTTTCTCCGACTCTTCTCCTTCTTCCACTTTTAAGGACCCATGTGATTAGATTAATCCCACCCAGATAATCCAGGATGAGTTCCCTATTTTAAGGACAGTTGATTAGCTGTCTTAATTCCATCTGTAACCTCACATAATTACAGCCTCTGGGGATTAGGATGTGGACATCTTTGAAAGACCATTATTCTGCCTGCCACAGCTTGTCAGTAGAGACCTCCTTGGAGACTGGCCTGGATAAATTACTTAATATTTGGGGACATAAACATCCTACCCACCTTAATACAATATATTGCAGCCCACTGTTCTCCATCTTGTTCTAATATTAACATGAGAATCTTGCAATAATTAAGATGCAATGTCTAGGGCATTACCCAGGCTTCCCAGATACATTGACAGCTATCAATGTTATTAGTTGCAACCGACAAAATCTGACTTGACAGATTTTGACCTAAACATCTTTTGTTAAAGTTATTGTGAAGGTTGCAAAAATAAAGAGTTGGTGAGATAACAAGCAACCAAGAACAGCCCACCAAGTTATATAGCATAAAACTAATCAGGGTAGAAATGGTTGCTCCTGCCCCTCCAATCCCACTGGCATGGACACAGAACCCTCTTGTGAGTGTTACACCATCACCGCCCCTGGAAACTCAATCAACAGTGTTCTCCACCCACTATTCCTGCTCCTTGGCATTTCTTAAACCCAAATTCAAGTCCTAGGTGGCTGCCTCTGATTGGCCAAACCTAGAATAGATGCCTTCAATGCAAAGGAGCTGAGACTTGAACAAGTGGAATCTTCAGTTTTATGTTGCAAAACAGATTCCACATCTCACCAAGACCGTAAAGGAAAAGATGCTCCCAAATTAGCCCAAAAGGTGAAGAGATAAAAGATAATGACTGATATCTACAGCACCAATCTCAGAAGCTTCTTTTTAAAATGAGAAATAATGGTATTTTGGAATTACTAGTTCTCAGTGAACCTGTGATAGCTCTGAACTGACTCCTACTTCCTTTTCATTGCTCACATAACCCCTACAATGTTTAAATCATTTCCAATTCATTGTCAGACACTGGCCTTAAGCCCATAATTTCTAGAACCCAAGTTTCGAAAATCAAGACAAAACATGTCCATCCCCAGTTTTCTGGCACCTTTTTCCGTCCACAGTTCTTCAAGTGTGACTGACAGGAATCCCACAAAGATTTCTGCAAGTCCCTTCAGGACCCTGAGCTGTAATTCATGTGGGATCGGAGACTTGAATTAATTAAGAGCAGTGAGGTGTGTCTTTCGCCCGTTCTCCTATCTTCAGCTTCAATCTTTCCAGATAAAAGACTTTGCCTTGATAAATTAAGCAGTTCTCTCAGTCCTCTCTGATGACTGTCAACATTGTCCCATAATGCTGTGGATTCTCCTTCCTTCCCCACTGTCTGCCTCATTTTTTATTTCCAGTGGTTTTCCGAAGGCCTAGCTCCTCTCGAGTTTAGCCTTTAGGACACAGTTCTGACAAGCACGGGTCATTTCTCTAGGTATTTGGCTTTGTGCCCTTTCTTGGTATTTGTTTTTAAAATTCATGCTCATTGGAGATGCCTCGACGGGGTCCTAGTGCTTTCTTCCTCAACCCCTGGGACCATACAATGGAAGGAACATGGATGCTGGGCTCAGATTCACAGGGACTTGAATTTGAACTTCACCTCTGTCTCTCACTAACAGTGTGAGCTTTATCTCTAAAATTAGGGTAGTAGTAGCTACTCACTCTCATTTGTGGTCTTCATCATTGAAGTTTAGCAATAACCTTTGAGCCACTGGAAACCAGTATGCACAGATGAGGCAGCATGGTGAATAAGGATGTAGCCAACATTAAGAATGTTATTAGGGAACTGCATAGGTGCAGAAATGTATATTGTTTCCAACCATCATGTCATTGGGAGTTTGGAAACAGTATAGACTAATGAAGATCACAAATGCAAATCTTACCCCAAAATATAGGAGAATGTGAATCATAATTCCTTTACCAGTTATGTCGAATTTGTCGCTTATTTTCTAATCCACATATGGAAAAACACATCTTCTAATTATATCTGGAACTCTTTCGGCCATCGTCACTACATTCTTAGAATGTGACCTCTCTCGGGGTTAACCAGTGGCTGCCTCCCACTCACAGGTACCAGCAGGGAACACAATTGAGGGGCCATGGGCAAAGAAAGAAGAGTGTTCCCTGCTACACAAGGAATGTCTTGTGACACGAGACAGCATTAGTGAGGGGGCTTACTGGCCATCTGCAAAGCTCTCAGGATAGATAGACATGGCCTCCACTGAAGGCTGTTCAGGGGATGGGGTAACCACCCTAGATGCCAGCAGCAAGCATTGCACAAAAGTAGGGAGAGAAGGTATAAGACTTGAGAGGTCAACAGAGATGAAATGTCAGCAGGGTCAAGTAGAAAAGGACTGGAGGATGGACAAAACCAGCAACAGGATCAAGATGTGGAAATGCAGAGTTTTGTAAAAAGAAGGCCTATCAAGGAAACATCAGATAGTCTCTCGTGGCTATTTCAAATGCCAAACTAGGAAATTTGAACTTTATTCTGTGAGTCATGAAACCTCCTGTAGCATCAGAAGCAAGAGTGCACAATGACCAGGTTGGGGTTTTAGGAAAGTCACTACACAGCAGGAGGGAAGTCAGCCTGGAAGAGGAGACAATGGGTGAGAAACCAAATAGAAGGGGGTTATTTTAATTATTGCCTGCTCTAGTTCAGAAATGAAGAAGTGAAGAGAGTTAGAATTGAACTTGGTTAAGGAATTGTTGAGTAGGAGAGAACAGAGCATGCGTGAGACTTGTTTCAGGGGCCAAGCAGGCGGGATGATTGATGAATGTAGGAGTGAGGGTCAGGGTGGAGTCTGGGACGACTCCCAGGTTCTAGCCATGGTGACTGGGTGGAGAATGGTGCCATTCCTGAAATAGGGAATAGAGGAGGTGGAGCATGTTGGGCAGGAAAGAGGATCGATTCAGGCTGGGACTTGTTGTTAAAGAACCTGCAGGATACAGAAGCTCAGGCTCCAGAAGACAGGGAATACATTCAAAAGTCAGAGTAAACCTGGAATGGGGAGGGCCTTGGTTGAGTTGAAACTCATAGAGAGGATTCTGGAATGAGGCAGGAACTTAGAGGCAAATCTGGGAAACACTGAAGTTTAAGGAATTATTACGTGAAAATGAAGAGTTAAATTTCAAGACACCCAGGATAAAAGTCCACCTTCCAAGTGCTGGAAGCCATACCCAGCTATTTGGCCAACTTTTCATAATCAGCTACCCACGACCCTATCGCTCTTTTTTTTTCTAATGATGTGTGAAAGCACAACTTGCATCCTCATCACATTTACAAAATTTCTTTAAAAATTTCTCCAGTACCTAACTCATAGGTCTTCTTGAAACAACAAACATGAGCACAGCCAGTGGGTTGCTGGAGATTGTCAGCAAGAACATGGAAGGACATGCCAATGACTGACTGCTCATGAGGGCTTATCGGTCATAGTTACTAGCCCTTCAGGGGGTGAATTAAAGAACTTAGAGCTTAGAACCCCTGGAACAATAATTATAGAAGGTCCTAGGTTTACTCTTGTCTGTCCCTTTTCCAAACGGAGAAGCTGAAGCCAGCATTTGGAAAAATTTTACTTGTGGTCAGTAGTAAATCAGTGGATCACATCAGTGACTAAATTTACAGAAGTTCATTAAAATGTCTTAATGGGAAAAACATTTCCAAAGACGTTTCTCAGCCAATGCAACCAGGTGCCCCTGGTCTAGTTCAGAAACTAATGAGCTTGCATTTCTCTCTTTCCCAATCAAAAACTCCAGCAATGAGACATAATCCGAGATGAAGAAAACATGGGAGTTATCACCTCTGGGGGTGCTTTGACTGTGGTTGCCACCTATCTTTGCTGCCCTGTGAGCAATAACATCTGCCTTTATCCTGGGCAGTGGCTTTAGGGTCACTTCATGATTGCAAGACCGGGATTCAAGGAGAGAATATTCACCTATTTTGTAAAAGTGACTTTTCTTGACACTATCTTGTGTAGGGACATCCCCTAAAAGTTACTGTCCCTGGGTGGGCATTCTCAGGAATGCCCTGACCTGACCTCTCTGCCTCTGGTCTAATCCTAGGTCAGGGTCAGCCAGCCCCCCATACAACCACCAGAAGCATCTTCCTGAAGCATTCTTTTGCTGCTGTCACTCTCAGTTGGGGAATTTCAGGGGCTGGGCAGAATATTCAAGACTTGGCCTCAGTCTGACCTTCAGTCTGTCCAGGTTCTCCCAGATTGCCCAGAGTTCTGCCATTTTTGTTGTCTTCTAGTTCCCTAAATACACCAGGTAATTTTTCACCCCAGTGCCTTTACACAGGATTCCTGGAATGTGCATTTTTCCTTTGTTATCCATTAAAAGAAATCCTGGTTACTTGTATTGATTTAAATTGTTTATATCTAGACCTTAATTTCTCAGAAACAGTGACCAATGCCCTAGCTTCTTATTCCCAGCTCATAGTTCAGGACTTGTCAACATGGTAGAAAGAATGCCTATGGGCCAATCAGAACATTTGCCACAGTCTAGAGGAAGAAGAAGCCTGAAAGTATCTGAATAATGCAGGATCAGCCACCACATGCATGTGGGAGAAGGGGGCAGTTAAAAGATTTCCCACAAAATGCCATGATAGTGATGTCTTCACCCAATGGGAAGGGGGGAGTGGAATCCATTTTCAGCTCAAGCCTCACTCAAAAATCTACTCTACCTACCAGAAAGGAAACAGCCTCAGAACACCCCTTCAGTAACTCCTCACAACTCTACTCGTGGACAGACCATGGTGTGTTTAGAAGCCCAGGTTATGGATCATAGGTCTAACTCCGGGCTAACTGGGCAGGCAAAGGAAGTGGTCCATTGAATAAAATGCTAGGGCAGACATTTTCTAGAATGTGTAAGAGGAAGCCAATCTCTTTAGGAACATCATTGATAGTCCACAAAGCAAGCTTTGGGCAAGAACAGAAACAACGGAGAATTTTCTAGGGAAAAAAAAAAAAAAAAAACAGCAACATGAAACCAGACAGGTTTGAGCAAGAAAAACATACCTTCAGAAGGAACTGAGAAGTGTCTCCAGGGACAATCTAACCTAACCCATTCTCTTGGCTGTTTCTTACCTTGGAATTTCACCAGGTATAGGATAGAGGTGAAAGGGGGGCTTCCACAACACCCTATAGTATGTCCTCTATGGTTTTTTCTATGCTAGCATACTCAAGTCACCCATATAGGTTTCTCATCCTAGAAAACGGTTTCAGTATTCTCTCCTAACATTCTTGCTGTCTTTATGACATCCCAAAGTACAGATTCTCTCCAGTTACTACTTAAGGATACCTGAGTTGGGTGTCTCCAACCTGATACAAGCAAAATGTGGAAGCAAAATGTGGGAGCCCTCATGGGCATGCATTCACTTAATGAGTATTTGTTGATCGCCTTGTGCCAGATACTAGGGCCATGACAATAAATAAGTGATCCTACACTGTTGAATAGGCATAGTGTAGTGGGAGTAGGGACACTGCCAAACACCCAGGACTTACAAGACAGTGAACTCTACACAATGATGGAGAACCAAATGGGACAGAGAGACACAGAGAAGAGGCATCTGATTTAACCAGGAGAGCAGGGAAGGCTTCCTGGAAGATACTGAGACATCTCTTCAGACAACATGGGGAGGAAAATGGAAACTAGATGTTCCAGGAGGAAAGAGCTAGGCCAGCAAGAGAGAGGGAGTGGGCTGTGAGGGGAGCATGGAAGAGCAGACTGGTCTAAATGGGACCCAGCCTGCTTCAGCCTGAATACATGTGTTACCATGGAAGAAACCAGAACGTCAGGACAATGTTCATCGGATGCTCCCTTCTCACTTTAATTGTAGGCTTGGAGGTTCAGTTTCACCAAGACTATAGGACTGCAGAAGCTCTTGAACCCCAATACTTCAGAGCTCTCTCATCCTTCATCACACAAAGGAGATTGAGAAGAAAATCCCAGCCATGAGTAGAGGACCTGGCCTCCTTGTACACAGTGGTGGCTGTATGCACCCAAGAGGGCTGCCATGTTGGACAGGACCTGACCTGAGGAACAGAGGTGGGGAATGGAGACCCAAACGTCTGCCCAACTCAGTTAAGGAATCGACAATTGACTTAATTTCCTCACATACTGTGGGCCCTAAAGATGTGGTATGGGTCCACACAAGTGCCCCAGAGAACTTTCTGGGAGGGACTAATCCTCATGACACCAAGCAGCCTCTCCTCAAGGATGTACAAAAGGTTGACCCAAATTTGGGAGAAGGACAGAAACGACACATTAGTTTGCAAACATTTTGATGTTCCAGGCTTCCCATCCCTATCATGAATCTGGCCCCTCACAAAAACCCCACAGTACAGGTAATATATCCCCATTTTACAGATGAGGAACCTGAGGCAGGGGAAGATGTAGAAGCTTGCTCAAAATCTACTTCCTTAGTGACAGAAGGGAAATCTGAAGCTGGCCTCATGCTTCCTCTTCCACCTCCACGGCAGCCCAGGTAATCAGTCCTATGGCCCTAGTTAACTGGCAGAATTAATCTTTTCCACTGAAGAAAGTGAGACTCAGGCAAGTGACAGAAAGTACAGGAAACATGGTTTGGCCTGATAAGTCGGCCCAGTCAGCACATTTTCTGCAGCAGCTCCCCCCACTGAGTGCCACCTCCCATAATCTCATTCTGACCTTTTAATGAAAAATAAACGTCCCTCCACCTCCTCCCTGCTCACTAGGCCAGATTGGACAATTATACAGTGTTTGTGGGTGAGGGGGGCTTCGGAACAGCAGGTGGGCGGTGAGTGAGCAGTGATGGCCGAGAGGGACCCCGCTGGCCGCTGGGTCTTCAAGAGCTACCTGAGGCCCTTCTCCCACTGCCTTTCCACTCCAAAACCTGCCCACCCTACCCACACCTGCCCTGAGCTACCCAGGCACTCCCTTTGGTGCCAGAACTGAAGATTTTAGAGCCTTTCCAACTAGACTGTCACAGGCTGGACAGCACAGTGGGGAACTACACAAGAACTGCTGTGACCCTGACCTTTGCCGCCCCCTCACCCTGTGAGCCCCAATAAGGGGCCACATGCCCCATCTGTCAGAGCCTCAGAGTGTTCCTCTATAAAATGGGGGTGATGGCAGCACCCAGTTCAGAGGTTAAATGAGAGAAGCCATGTCACAGGGCCAAGTCCTTGAGGAGAGCTCAGGAGACGTTAGTCATGCAGCTGGCTTTATTATTATTATTTTTTTTTTTTTGGTAACTAAATTTTTAATTTTGGTGGCAGTAACATTGGTTTACGACACTGTCCATGATTTAGGGGTGTAGGTTCACATCTCTTCAGATGTATGTTACCACACCACACCCTCCACCATAGTCCACCACCAGCCCCCACCCCCCCACTCTGGTAGCCACACTCTGCAGTGAGATTTCTAGGGCTTGTTTTTGTTTAGTTCTGTCTGCTTCTTGCTTTGCTTCTTTTTGTTGTTAGGTTTTATTTTTTCACTTTTTACTCATGATAGTGACGAGCACCACCCTCACCAGAAACATAAGGATCACAGGTTTTCACAAACTGAGTCAATCTGTGTACCAGCACCCACATAATCCAAAAATGGATCATGCCCAGCATCCCAGAAGCCCCCACCTTCACCCCACCCCACAACATTCTGGTAACTCCTGCCTCCCCAGGGTAACCCCAACCCTGCTTCTACAAGCATGGAGCAGCTTTGCCTTAATTAAAGATGGCACTGTCAGGTTTGTTACTATTATTTAATATGAGTCAGAAATTGGGGTAAGTCCTTACTTAGTCTTCACAGCAACCCTCTGGTGGAGTCATACATTATTCCCATGGCCCAGATGAAGAGATGGAGAAAGGCCTAAGGAATCTGCAAAATGCTGGTAGAACTGAGCAGAGCAAGACCAAAGGTATACAGTCAAAACACAAAAATCAACTGCTTTTGTATATACTAGCACAACAAGCAATTGAACTTAATATTTACTTTCATAAAAAGACTGCGGGATAATGTTTAAAACCACAAAATACTTGGGGATAAATTTAAGAAAACTTTAACTCTCTTATATTTAAGAAAGTTCCTAAATTTAAGAAAATTTTCCAAATTTTAGAAAAATACAAGAATTATGTAGTCAAAATTTTGCAAAGAAGACAAATATAAGGGAAGATACGATGTGTTCATGGATTAAAGAATGAAGACTATTCAAATATAAATTTATCCCTAGCTGCTCTATAATTTCAATGCAATCCCACATAAAATCCTTGCAGGTATTTGTTTTTTAAGAAATTGACAAACTGATTTTAAAATGTATATAAAAATGCAAAGAATCTAGAAGAACCTAAACAATTTTGCAACAGAACACTTTAGAGAATTTATGAGAGCTGATTTCAAGACTTACTATAAAAATACTGTGATCCAGATAGTATGAAATCAGAGCAAGTACAGAAATACAGACCAATAAAACACATGGAAACTCCAGAAATAAATAGTTCTATATAGTCAGGAAATTTTTGACACTTAGGCTCAAGTGAGCAGAGGACAATCTTTACTACAATTGGTAATGGAATAACTGGATAAGCAAAAAGAACAAATAAATAAACACATACATAAATAAATAGATAAATAGAATCTTGCTTCACAGCACACATAAAATTAACTCAAAAATTAATCACAGACTTAATTATAAAAGCTGAAACTATAATATTTCTGTGATGAATGGGGGGAAAAATTCTTTCCAACATTGCAATAGGCCAATATTTCTTACATAGGACCTGGGGAAAAAATCACTTTAAAAAATGATAAATTGGGCTTCATGAAAATGAAAATTATCTTCTTGTTGAAAGGCAACTTTAAGATATCAAAAAAATGCTCATTACACATATATCTGGGGAGAAAATCTGTATCCAAAATATTTAAAGAACTCTTACAGCAATAAGGAAACAGTCCAAATTTTTTAAATGGGCCAAATACTTCCCAAAAGCAGATAAGTGAACAGCCAATGTACACTTAAAAAGATCATCAGTCACCTGGAAATACAAATTAAAAGCAAAATGAGATAACATGGCCACACCAATTAAAAGTAAAAAGTCTAAAAGTAAAAATCTGATAACACCAAGTTAAAGTCTAAAAGTAAAAATCTGATAACACCAAGTGTTGGCAAGGAGCAGCTAGAACTCATACACTGCTGGTGACAATGAAACACAGGACCGTCTCTTTAGAAAACAACTTTTTAGGAAGTTAAACATATAACCCATCAATCTCACTTTAAAAGGTTTACCAAGGAAAATGAGATGCCCAATCAGACATTTGTATGCAGACATTCAGAGCAACTTTTTCCATAGTAATCAAAACCAGAAACAATTCAAATTCCTATCACCTGGTGAACAGATGCATGAGATGAGTCATACAATGGCATCATTCTCAGAAATAAAAAGCAACCAAATACAGCACTTGTGAAAAAGAGTGCACTAGCCATAGTGCAAGAAATCTCATAAATAACTTGCTAAGCAAAGTGACCCAGAACATAAAAGATTAAATACTGTATAGTTTTATTTATATGCTCTAGCAAAGATAAATTTAATTTAAAGTAATAGACAGCAGATCTGGGGTTGCCTGGAGTCAGAGGTAGGAGACCAAGATGACTGGGAAGAAGCACAAGGAAACTTATGGAGTGATAGAAAGGCACTATATGTAAATCATGGGAGAGTCAATGGGTATATTGCTTTGTCCAAATCCTTTGGACTCTGCACTTAAAATGAGTGCATTTTATAATATGATAATTATACATAAATCATGAATAAAAAGATTTTTTTAAAGAGATAATAGAAGATACTATGTCTTAGAAATTGTGTTAAGCCCTTAATGTGCATCATCTCATTTAATTCTCTCAATAGCCATCTGATCTATGTTCATTAATACAGTCCCCATTTCATGGAGTCAAAAACAGAGGCTTGTGGGAAAACGCGAACTAATGAATGGAAGTTGGTTCCACTGCTAATAAGTAATCAGTCAGGCTCAGCCAATGAGCCCACTGCATCCAAAGCACAGGGGAAGCCCATTCTATACATTTCACTCAATGAATCGTAACTGACATCGTTCTGGTGGTGTTATTTGCACAGATGATCATTAAAGTCTCCACCTTTGGGAGTGTCAAGGTCACCAGCATGTGAGTGCATGGGACACTCCTAACTCAGAGCACAGCCTGAGAGGATTAGAACCCCAGCTGGATGGGACAAAAATCTGTCATTTTGGAGTGTGGCTTTTAAACAGCCATCACCTTTTAAACAGCCCTTTGCAATTTGGAGGAAACACGAATACCTGTCACCAAGGTAGGAGTCAGAACTCAAGTCATCCAGACTTCCTGGCCACTGCACACAAGCATGTGACCAACCTTCATCCACCAGTCACTCCAGTCAGGAAGCTTGGAGCCATTTGCCAGTGCAGCAGACAAAAAGGCAGTCAACTTCAGAACAGCCTGGTTGACAAGTCAGATTGCCAGCCCAGAAGCAACACTGGTGCTGGTGACAGCAGTGGTTCACAGTAAAGTCCTGTGTCTTGTGTTCAGTCTGCAGGGACAGCTTCAGCACCAGCAATGGCAGTTTCCCAGAAAGTCAGTTTCCCCATTAAGCCAGAATTGCAACTTGGATTTGGATGTTCTTAGAAGATTGGCTGCAAGCCAGTCTCTCCATCTTGCCCATCGGTTTTGGGGGCCACTTGAAATATTTTCTCCCTAGGTTTGTGTTCGGTCATTGCAACTAAGAAGTGAGAATGATACAATCCTTAGACCTTTAGGGGTAATATGAAGAGGATTTAGTGACCTAGTGGTCCAAAAGCTAGTACATGGACTGGTATAGACAATACTTGAGATTTTTATTGGATAGAGTGATGTAGGGAGAAAGGGTGGGAGGAAGAGAAAACTGTATAGAGAAATGTGATATGAGGGAGCAAAGAGTGTAAGATGGCCCATAGATTTCTGGCTCAGACAGCCCCATGGATGGTGGTGTCACCAGTGAGACGTGGGAATGAGATGAAACAGGTTTAAGGAGCAGACAGAAAGCCAAGTTTGGGAGTGTTGGGTGTGTGTTTCCTCTGGTACCTCCAAGCATAGATTCTCAGCAGACAGTTGGATATTTAGATCCAATGTTCAAGAGGAAGCTCATGGGAGCAGATGACTTGAGGGTGACGAGGGGACCAGGACAGTGGTGAGTAAGCATCGCAAGAAGAACCCCCTGAGTGAGAAGGGGCAAAGGCGAAAGATGAGATTTTGGAAAGTACCAGCATTTATGGATGATTTGAAGAAGAGTTGTTCACCAAGAGACTGAGAAAAGCTGCCAGAAGTTCAAAGAACAGCAAGAACTGCTTTAGAGAGCTGAGCGTGTGGATGCAAGGCCACGAAAGGCCAGCTACAGAAAGACCCGGGAGAAAAGAAGAAATCTGTTTCTGCTTTCACAGAACTTGAGCCAACACTCTTGCCTTCCCAGCCGCCTTGCTGTCAGGTCTCCAAAGGTAGACCTATTGACCCAACTGCAGCCAGTTATGAACACCTGCTGTGGCTAGGCATCAGGCATGGCAATTGCCAATTCTTGTCTTCCTTTGCAGTGTGAGGCAATTGCTTTATTCACCCCACTCATCTGATGGGGTTCGAAGGAGTGAGGTCACATGCTAGCTTCCCACAGGGCTGGTGATTAGAATCATCCAGCAAGAGATAGTGAGACTCTGAACAAGGATGGAGGGAGGAATCTTGAGAAAGAGCAGCTAGTTTGCTTCATGGGAAACTGAGGCACGGAGCTGATACTTGCCTGCGTCACGTGGCTGCCTTCAGGATCCAATAATGATAGTAACAACAATGGTGATGACAACAGTGATGGCAGGAGTAATGGTGAGAGCAATCATTTAGAGGGCACCCATTAGATGCCCAAACTGGCGTTTAATTCGTTATCTCACTTAATCTTCATGACAACCCAATGAGGTTGGGTTTGTCATAAGCTCCCCTTTGGCCATGCATATAAAGGGGCTCAAATTGCCACCATGGGTGGTGATCATCCTCACACTGGGACTTGGGGCTGGGACTGAGGCTGCAGGGCAGGACAAGGCTGTCCAGCATGGCAGGTCCTGGCTCCTCAGTCCCAGAGGCAGCCCCAGGGAACAGACAGCCCAACCCTAGCCAGAGAGACGTGGTGCCCAGCCAAACCACAGAGCGTCTTGGCTCGCTGCTGTCTCCTGCCCTCTGTAAGCTTGTAGCAGCTTGTGCGTCTCTCTGGGATGACATGAGCACAGACCAGCCCTCCTGTCCTGTCCCAGTGCTGGGGAGGAAGCCGCCCTGTGGGCCATGGGCTCACTTCTTCAGGCTGCCCTGACCCAGACCTTGAGGATGAACCAGAGGTGGTCTCTAGCTTAGGACAATAGGTAGAAAAGGACCCACAAAGAGCAGGCCCTGGAGGGATTTCATCACCACCCTGGGGTCTGTTCTTACTTTTTGCAGTCTTTCGCCCAGAACTAACGCTGCTGCAGTTAACATTTGAGACATTTCAGTGATTCTCACCGGTGTTTGATATGGTGGGGTTCCCGGTGCCCAGGAAGGTGTGTGCTCCATAATGAAAAAGAAGCACTTACTGAGCACTTACTAGGTGTCAGGCAAGGTGCCATCAGCTGTACTCACCATTTCCTTTAAGGTTCACTAGAGCCCTATGAGACAGGTTCCATTATTATCTCCATTTTACAGATAAGGAAACTGAGTCTCAGGAAGGTGAAGCAACTTGTTCAAGGTCATATAATTAAAGGCAACAAAGTGGATTTGCCTGCTCCTAACTGACCCCCTAGGATGCCTTATTGGACTGATGAGTGAAAGTGTGTGTGTGTGTGTGTGTGTGTGTGTGTGTGTGTGTGTGTGTGTGTGTGTAAAAAAGCAACCTAATTTGGGGCCTCCCTGGTGGCACAGCAGTTGAGCACTGGGTTGCAAAGCTGTCTGCAGCCTCTGCAGCGCTGGTGCCAGTTCAATCCCCAGCCACCGGGCGAGGGTCCCACATGGCGCGCAGACCTCTCCTGCCGCCCGCTGCTCCCCTCAGCAGTGTACTTCGGTCCTTCTGCCTGCTCTGCTCCCCGCTCTGGCTCTGGTGAATTCTCTCACCTTCCCATGCTTCTGACTGTACCCAGTGCTTGTAAAAATAAATAAATAAATAAATCTTTAAAATAAAAAAAAAGAAAGAAAGAAAAGCAACCTAATTTGATGGTGATAATTGAGAATCTTTTCTCAGGCTTGAGGCCTGATTCTGTCCCATGAAGGCTTTGTGACCTTCATAGAGGAAACTAATACCTCTTCATATCACTCCCCCATCATTTTTTTCTAAACATCTTATTGTGGGAAGAAAAAGACAAAATGTGACTCTGAAATAAAAAATATGCAATAAAAATACAGTTCATGAGCGGCTGTCCGGGGAGGCCGAGTGCCTACCTGTGCCTGTGAGGTGGCAGCCCCAGGGTTGTGCACATGTGTACTTGCACTCCTAGAAGCACACTTGCTCAGAGCTCACGTGTGGCCCCTGGTGCATCCTGCTTCGTGAACAGTGGATGCAGGCAAGGTATCTAGAGGGCCTGCCTGCCAGACTAATAAACCTTTGTTTCCGCAAAAATGACTGCTGCCTCGCAGCTTTTGGAGCCTGGGCTGTGGCATGAATGGAGGCTAAAAACTACTTCCAAACCAAAGCCACTGCCTACAGCCTGCTCAGCCCCACACCTTGCCCACTGCCCCCTCTGGGACCAGAACTGTACCTGAGAGATTCCTTTAGACTGGGCAAGTGGACAATATATGGCCCCCTGCAGAAGAGGGAACCTCAGATAATGTGGAGGGGCCGGGGAGAGGGCTTCTGCTCCAGAGAGAGTTGTCTCTCGGTAGCCTGAGTAAATGCATCCTTCCTGAAAGCAGGGACCTGGGCTTGTCCACAGAGGTGGCTTTCCATGAATATATACTACAGGCAACAATCCTCCAGGATTGTTTTTACAAATTCCATTTTACAGATGAGAGAGAGCACATCTGTAAGGTTCAGAAAGGCCAAGTAACTTATACAAGGTCACACAGCATCTAGTCAGCAAAGACAACATTCTCACCCAGCTTCATTGGCACAAAATCCTGTGCTTGTTCCACTAGGCCCCAGGGGGTGTCAATCTGAGGGCACCTGGTGAGATGAAAGGTGATACAGGTGAGGTATCCCCACCTGCCCTGCCGTGAAGCCTAAGCCAGAGAGCCTGAACACAAGGGGTCATGTCAGCCTAAGTCTGCTCTGCAGGGAGAGCCCTGCCTGCATGCTGCTTCCTCCTCTGTACTTGGGGGAGCATGCTGCATCTCTGGGGGTGGGCAGAGACTAGAAGAGTCTTCCTGGGGGAAGACTAGCACACACAAGGTGTGCTCAGATGGGGGGTGTGCTTGGAACATGGGCTTGGAGATGAGGGGCGGCTGAAGAGCAGGTAGCCAAAGGCAGGGCCAGATCCTAAAGGGTCTAGCGACACCATCTAGTTTCCCAAACCAGGTGACTTAAAACAGCAGAAATGCAACTGCCCACATAGCTCTGGAGCTCAGAAACCCAAAATCAGTTTCACAGGAACAATATCAAGGTTTTGACAGGACTGTGCTTCCGCCAGGGGCTCAAGAGGCGAATCTGTCCCCTGCCCCCTCCAACTCTTGACGCTGTGGCAGCCCTTGATTTTGGCCACTGCCTCTTTCAGCTGTGTTCTCACCCAGTGTGTGGCAAAATGACCCTCTTCCCCCTAGTAGGATGCACATGATGGAAGGTAGAGACCACCAGGATCATCTTGAGACCCTTAACTTAGCCACATCTGCAAAAACTCTAAAAAAAAAAAAAAAAAAGAGTAACACTCATAGGTTTCAGGGATTAGGACTGGACATCTTGGGGGGTCATTGAGTAAGTGTACACTTTATCATGATGGCATCAGAGCGTCATGACAAGATTTCTAACCAAGTCCAACCCTAGAACAAGATTTCTGAAAAATCCCGAAGACTTACAATCTTCAGTCACTTCCAGCTCTGGATTCACTGTCTTATGTGCACCCCCCTACACTCCTGCTCAAATGCAGAATCTAAACTGCCTTCCTCAATCTTCAGCCAAAATGAAAAACAAAAATCTCACTCCTAGAAATCCTCACTGTGGACAGATTATTTTACTGAAGGTCAGCAGTGCCCAAGGGAGTTCACATCATACAACGCAAACCATTTTAAATAAAAGTCTTACAACCTTGCTCTTATATGTCCTTAGCCATCCTGGCCACCAGGCATCTCTCACCTTCTTCTCAGATTTTAATCTGCCCTTTATCCGACCGCGCTCTGTCCATTTCTCTCACCACTTCCCTTTTCCCTGTTCTAACCCACCTCCAAATACCTGTCATTTCTAAGACTGAGTGGTTATGTCTTACCTCTCCAAATGAACTATTATTTTTCCAAGCGAAGGTAACTCCCTCCCGCAGATCACCTCTAAAATCAACACTTAAAATCAGTTGCATGCCCCATGGTGTGTGTATATGGGCGCGTGTTACAGGTAAATACATTTGAGGGACATCACCTAAGTAAACAGACATGGATGTGACCTATGTAAATAGACAAACACACACACACACATGCACACACACACGCGTCCCAAAGGTCACAGCTCAGTCCTGACTTGAAAGAAGCAAGTTCTAATGTCGTCACCACAGCGAACCGACCTGTCTGGTTTGAGCTGTGGTTGGCAGCTGGTAATTAGCATTCACCGGGATGGCCAGGCCCAGTGCCCCACTGGGGATCCCAACAGACTTCTTCACAGCAAGAGGCTCCGCTTTGGTGTAATTACCTATGCCTTGCACACCAGTTGCCCTGGTGTGATGTCAGTCCCTCCACATTGTTTATTTTAATTAAAACAGAAATTGCAGGTCTTAGGTGCCTGTAATTACAGCCTATGAACTGAATTGACTGAGGCCCCTAATTAACCTGAAACACGTCTACCTGACTGGAGGTGTAAGTTTGGACTTGACTGGCGCAAGGCATTGCGTCGGCACTGAAAATCGCACTGGGGAAGAGATGGAAGCAGCTGGGAGTGGGGCAGCTTCCTCTGAAATAGGAACATGGCAGCCTGTACCCCTCAGACCAGACATGGGCTCAATTTAATTTCTAAGTGTACCTCCTAGCACAGGACACAGTCAACAAAAGTATATTGTTAACACCTGAAAATCAATGAATGTTATGCAATAGAATAAATAACAAAATCTACATGGTCATCTCAATATGCAGAAAAAGCATTTGGCAAAACCCAAATTTCTTTCATGATAAAAATATTCATACAGTCTTGTTTTGATATTTCTCAAAGTTTTCAGATTTGAATTTCAATTTTTTCTAATGTTGCTAATAAATTCAAGGGTACATAAACCTTGAAAAACTTTATAATGAGCACTTGCATAGACCCTATCATTCACACTTATTTTATCACATATTTGTACATCTATAGATCCATCAATTCATCCTAATTTTTTGATGCATTTCAAATTAAATATTTCAGAATACATATCATTAAGTGTAGTTCAATGTTTACCATTCTTTTTTTCTTTAGAGGTAAAATTTACCTACAATGAAAGACACAGGTCTTTGCTGGATTTTGACAAATGTATACACCCAAAGAAGATAACCAAATGAGATATAAACATGCACCATCCCAGAAAATTTCCTCATGCCCCTTCCTGTCAATGCTCATTGCTTTCTCCCAGATCAGTCACTATTTTTATTTTTCCATCATAAATAAGTTTTGCCATTTTTAGAACTAAATACAACTAAAATCATACAGTCTATACTCATATATATGGCTTCACTCATGGATAAAGTATCTTTAAATTCATCCATATTGTTGCACGGATAGTAATCTGTTCCTTTTAATTGTTGAGTAGTATTCCATTTCATGAACATACCATAATTTGTTTCTCCTACTGTTTCTCCTACTGATGGACACCTGGGCTATTTCACTTTCCAGCTATTTGTTGTTAGCATATGAATAATAAAATTGAAGTTCCTAAATTCATTAGTGATTCTAGTGGTTGTTTGGTAGATTTCTTAGAATTCCCTGCATAAACAATTGTGACACTTGAAAATAGATACAATTTTACCTCTTCTCCTTTGTGCATTGGCGGGGGAGGAGTTGGCCTTCTTGCAGTGGCTACAATCTTGGAATTCAACAATCTGTTGTTGAATAGAAATGGTAAGAGAGGACATCTTTGCCTTTTTCCAGTCTTAGTGACTATGATGTATTAACCAGTAAGTATGATATTTGCTATGACTTTTTTAATAGTCTCTGTCAGATTGAGAAATACCCTTCTTATTCCTAGATTGCTGAGTTTTTGTCACGAATAGATGTTCATTTCAGTCAAATGTCTTTTCTTCTTGATATATTTTCTTCTTAATTCTGTAAATGTGTTAGTCTGTGCCAATGGATTTTCCAAGTTCAAACCAACTTTGCTTTTCTAAGGTTAAACCCTACGTGGTCATCCTGTGTTATTCTTTTCACATATCGCTGTGTTGATTTGCTAATATTTTGTTAAGGGTTTTTTACCCTACATTAGCAGAATTTTAGTCAGTAATTCTTTCACTCTTTCCTTTGGAATGCCTGTCATATTTTGATATTATGATAAATGAGTATCATAAAATGAATTGGAAAGCATTTCCTCTTTATTTGATAATAAACTCTCTGAAGGTTTATTTAAAAGTAGTGTTTGCTTTCCTTAAATATTAAAAGAATTCACAAGTAAACACATATAGGCTTGGAATTTTCTTGGGGGGAGATTTTTTTTCTTGCTTCATTTCTTTGATCCTACATTTACACGGAGAATTTGATATTTGTGTGTTTGGAAAAGAGCTTATTTTCACATCTGTTATTCTTTCTTTCTTTCTTTCTTTCTTTTTTGAGATTTATCTATCTATGCATACAAGATCTGGGGCACAGGCCAGAGATGTGGGGGGTGAGAGGACTCACCAGAGACAGAGTGGGGAGCAGAACAGGCAGACTGACTGAAATACACTGCTGAGGGGAGCAGAGGGCGAGACAGGATAGGTCTGCTGCACCATGTGGGTTGCTCCCAGGCCAGGGATCGAACTCAGGCCATAGTAGTGATAGCGTCGAGACTTAACCCCTAGGCCACCAGGGAGGCCCTGACTTAGTTGATTTTTAAAAGCAGTGCTCAGATACTTGAGAGATGGCCATGCGGTGTTTAACTGCTGCAGATGCTGTGTCTCTAAACCAAAGCAAAGAAAGGGCAAGGGAAAGAGTGTGTCCACTTCATGATGGTGGGGGCAGGCTGCTTCTACATCTTCATTAGCAAAGGTAATTGGAAAGCAAGAAAGGCTGTGCCAGGGGCAGCTATAGCTCACCAGATGCCATTCATACTGGACACTACCAGCTGATTTCTTTAAAAACCTACAAAGCTTTGCTCTCCAAGCACATGGATGGTTGGCTCTGAGGAAGTAAGTGTGCTCAGTAGATGCTGGTTCATTTTTCCCTTCCTTCTGCTGATATTTGCTTCAGTAATCTATTCACCTGTCCTGATTGTTCTTTTGGACAAAATGGTCAACTTGTCTACGGTTCCAATGGAACCCAGGGGATCATGTCCTCAATGGCATTCAGAAGTGAGGAATTCCCTTTAAGACTCAGAAAGGGGCTGCGGGTTGAGTGGCAGCTATGACTACAGAATTCCAAAATCTTCATTAACTTAACTTCACTTCCGGCTGCACAAAAGTTTTTAAGTCTTGAAAATACCAGGTCATCTGAATACATGCTCCAACTATCATCAAATTGAAACTTGGTCATGAGGTAGTTATGAAGGAAGAAGCTTTCCCCTCAACTGCTATCAATATACATGTATCTGTGTACTCAGTGGCTGGCAAACTGACTTAAATGGGTGATTTTGAGAATCACAAGTAAGGATATCCTAAGAAGACCCAATCCTCAGGATCCTCAATCACTGACAATGTTTGAGAAGTCCCATTTAACTGGTCAGTCCATTCATTCATTCATTCATTCATTCATTCATTTGATGATTTCAGCACGTATTCATTGTGTGAATAATTTCTACAGCCCAGATTTCATTCCAAGTCCTTAGTTATGTGTCAAAGCCACAAGAATGTGAGCTTCTTATCTAGAATATAGTTTCCCTGAGGACAGGGCTTTGTCTGTCCTCATCACCCAGTTACCCCGACACACAGAACAGAGCCTGGAAATTAGGAGCTGCTCGGTTAACATGGATTGGGTTCTTTGAATAAATTAATTGAACTCCCAAAACAGAGGTTATCCACACCCACTCATTAAGGTCACATCTGCCCTGATGGTGCAGGTATGCTGCCCAAGGAATATACACACTAACTTGCCTGCGAGGCATATTTTCAATGATCGCTATCAAAAATCTAGAGAATTCCAGGTTATTGGAGTGGATAACACTGACAAATGGAACTCTGCAAGAGGAGGGCATATTTGAGTCCATTCTTGGCTCCAAGATCCTGATCAAATTAGCTAGACCCAACTAACACAGGTACTCATATAGTACCGAGTCCCTCCAGTGTCTGTGTGCGTGTGAGGGTATATGTGTGTGTGCACATGTGTGCTTCCCACATATCAAGTAATTCCTGGACACTAGATGGATGTCCAATTCAGACCATTTCTGACACTCTCTACCTCAAGACATCACCTGATCCCACAGGTTAAGGATTTAGCCCTACAAGACTACACACACACACACACACACACACACACACACACACACACTGCAGATAGCAGCTGCAAGTCTAGATTGTCAAATGTGCTTCCAATGAACCACCTATAGATCAGAGAGCACATGACGCCCTCCTTTGGTTCAATTCATTTGCTAGAGTGGTTTGAAGAATTCAGAGAAAATTTTTTACTTACTAAATGATGGATGCATTATAATAGGTGATATCTTAGGAAGAGCCAGATGAAAGAGACGCATAGAGCAAGCCATGGGGGAGGGAATAGAGCTTCCATATCCTCTCCAGGTGCACCATTCTCTTCATGTTTCACTAACCTGGAAACTGAAACCTATCCTTTTAGATGGGCATGATTGATTTAATCACAGGCCATTGATGACAGAGTCAACTTCCAGAGGTCAGGGATGGAACTGAAAGTTTCAACCTTCTAATCACAAGATTGGTTCCCCTGGCCATTAGGCCCCATCCTTTGGTGACCTAGGATCTTTCCAAAAGTCACCTTGCTAATATAAACTCAGGTGTGATTGTAAGGGACTTGTTATGAATACCAAACACCTTTATCACTCTTCACACTTAAGAAAATCCAGGTGTTTTAGGAGTTCTATGCCAGGAGCTGGGATAAAGCCCAAACATATATTCCTTATTATAAATCACAATATTATACACTCCCTTAACTCCTTTCCTGCCTCTTCTGGGTGAATTTAACTCTTTGGTGATTGTGAAAAGACCTGGGGAGATGAATCAAAGAAAATGTGTGCCACATTAATTGGAACCCAAGCCAGTTCTCCAAATCACTGAAGAAATGACCTCTACCTTCTTCAGATCCAGATTTTTTCCTTGAAAGGGGGCTTCCAAATGGGAAAAATGAAATAAGAATGAGACTCCATGAATACTTGGTGTACCTCCTCCTATAAAAGCAAACTGAGAGAAGAAACTAGTTTAAGCTCGAGTACAAGCTCAATGTTGTCTTCCCAGTGCACTTAAAAAATATGAATGCATGAATGAATGAATGGCAGATAAGAGTAATACTCAAGACTCAGGCTCAGTGGTTCCCCTATAAATTCGCAACTTGAGCCACTCACCCCAGTCTAAGTTCTTGACCCTGGAGTAAAACTTTCTAAAGCCCCAACTCAGTTTTTCTCTTTCTCATCAGTCAGTGTCAAAACTGTATAGATTGTCGCCTCGCCATTTACCTTGTAAATGGACCAAGATACGACCATCATGTCCATCTGTTTTTTTCTATCTTGTCAATGCTATTTCTTTCAATTAAATACAAGATAAAAAAATGATGAAACATGTTTCTACTATATCCCTTTCCTCCTGATTGGAACAGAAGTCAACATCTGACTCAAGCCGAGCTCGTCCTGTCTGTCCCCCAGGAATGTGGAATTCCTCCATCCCACTCTAGGCTGGGTGCTAGGAGGGATCTTGAGGTCACCCAACATGTGGCCAAAGATGCAGAGAATGCTGAACTGCAGAAAAAATAAGGGATGAGGCTCATGCATTGAGGTAGAGATGAGAGACAGAAAAAAGTGCTCCCCTGGTCCCAGAATGCTCTATATCTGGTCCCAGTCCATGCTGTGACCATCCTGCAGCCTGTAAAAACAGCCCTGGGCCCTGTAACCTACCCTCCAATCATGGCAGCTTAACAGGTACCAGTGGATTTGTGACATTTGCAACTTAAGAACCAAACAATGATGAGAGTCTCAGGGTACCTGCCCTGCCTTGGACTGGCATGCTGGCTTCTTTCCCATCATTGACTGAGAGCACACTGCTGTGCGCTCTGTAGCATATAAGCACTAAAGACTTGTAGCCACTATTAAAACTATATTAGAAAGTTCAATACAGTGGACACTATGGCCATCATTCTGGCTTTGCCAATGAAGCCAGAGAGGTGAAACTAGCAACTAGCAGAACATGGTATAAATATAGTCCTGTCTGATGCCCAAGACCACACTCCCAACCACTGAGCCCAACATGTTCATGTCTGCCCTTAGAAAAGCGCTAGGGTGCTCATAGGTCTGGGGGTCTCCACCTGAGTCTTTGCTTTTTGCAGCTGCTGACCTCCATCTGGGGTATGTCTTCTGCTTCCACCACAGTGGGGAGCTGGGCCCTCAGCACAAGAAGCCAGGAGCTACCCTATGTGAGTAGCACTCATCTCTGTGAGTCAGCAGTGAGAAGTGGATGGTGGGCCAGGAAGGTCAGACTTTCACTGGGCCAGAGAGGACTTTGGTTCAACCTGGCATGACAATTGTCCCAGAGGCCCATAGCTTCAGCTATGGCCAAGGTTCAGGCCTTGGAAACACAGAGAATGCATCACTGCCTCCAGACCTCTGTGTGAACTAGGAGAGGTG
Source organism: Talpa occidentalis (assembly GCF_014898055.3). Taxonomy (NCBI): domain Eukaryota; kingdom Metazoa; phylum Chordata; class Mammalia; order Eulipotyphla; family Talpidae; genus Talpa; species Talpa occidentalis. Next base: position 93,004,419 of record NW_023600993.1, read on the forward strand.
AGTAGTTGAGGGAATAAGGGGTAAAAGCCTTCTCCGGAGCCACAAGAGCATTCTGAATCTGATGTTTTCATTCTAATGCCAGGGAGTAAGTTATGGCCAAAATGTCCATTTCACCTTTTTTTTTTTTTTAACTTTGTTGATTTTGCTACCAGAAAATTGAAAATTGCATAAATGATTCGGTATATTTCCATTGAACAGTTCTGCTCTAAACAGCTAAAATGTAGATGGTGGGGAAAATTCTCAGTGTGCAAGGACAGCCACAACAAAGGATAATGACTGGGTGGTTTAAACAGGAATTTGTCTTCTCACAGTGGTAGAGACTGAAGTCCAAGTCCAAGGTGTCAGCAGGACTGGTTCCTGCCCAGGCCACTCTCCTTGGCTTGTCGCTAGTTTGTTTTCTCACTGTGTGTTCACCTGGTACCTCTGTGTCCTCGTCCTATAAGGACACTAGCTGTTTTGGGTTCAGGTCCATCCCGATGCCCTCACTTTAACTTCATCACCTCTTTACAGACCCCGTCTCCAAATATAGATCCATCCAAAAAAATAGCCGTGCTGATGTAGCTCCATGTTTTTCCCCTACATATTTTCTTTGTTCACTTCAACTCTGCACATGTCAACAATATCACAACAATTTTTTAACATCAAAGATTGAGCAAAATTTGCTTTTTACTATTAGTAATTTAGAAAATACCTCAGCACCATAACTTTTTGGTAAGGTCCCATCTATTTTTAAGATTGCTATAAAATTTGGCAAAGTCTTTATCAAGTTTTTCCCATATTTTAGTTCTGAGATTTATAAGAATTTTCCACAGATTAGCTCCTGACTATGCACATTTCAATCTCAGTTTCTCCTCCACACTTTGGGTACCACAGGACATGTTTGTGACACCGCCTCTGGCCTCGAGTCTTCGTGTCATAGCTTGTCACCTGTCACATGCGAGTCAGCACCAAAGCTGATCCAAGTTTCCCTGGAAGTAACTGGTACCCCCAGGATGACAAGTGGCTGCAAATCTCATAACTATAAACTCAAACTATGTGTATCCCCCACTCAACTTCCTCTCAGCCAGACCCCCATGTCCCTAGAGCTCCTCTGACAGTGAGAAAAGACGTCTAGTACTCACATCAGAGAAAGGAGGCACGGCCTGGCCAGCTGCATTCATGTATCTGACTTTTGCCAATTTTGCAGAAACACACGACTCCAGGAACACATTCCACGACTCCTGGCGAGGGCGCTGATGTTCAGTGGCCTATAGGAACATAGAGAAGCTGCTTCAGGAAAAGGGACAGGGTCTAGATAATTTTCCAGAGAGCAGCTAGAGGCAGACTGGAGGGCTTTGAAAGTCAGATGATGGAATTTAGCCTTTAACCTCCAGGCAGAAGAGAGCTACAAAAGCTTTCCCTTTCATTTAAAAACAAAAACAACCCCCCCCCCCCAAAAGGCAGCATTGCTTTGCTTTAGGAGGGTAACTCCAACAGTGATGGAAAGGGTGGGTATTTGGGGGGGTGGATATCTGTTTGTTTTAGTTTCCTTTAACTCACAGTATTTCTTATGGAATCCCCTTCAAGAAAAAGAATAGACTTAACACTTTTATTGAAGTGCCTTTAAATAAAGAAAAGGAGGTAATAGGTATTGAAGATAATTAAAGATAATTTGGGGGGGGAACTCAACCTAATTCCGCCACACTAGCATAATTAAGTCAATAGTGTGGTTAAGAATTTCGGCTGTGGGGTGAGATTTGTGAGTTCAAAAGTCAGATTCACCACTTCCTAACTCTGTGACTTTGGGCAAATCAAGCGCCTTGGCCCTCTGCGTCTCACCTGTAGAACCGGAAACGTGATAGAACCTGCATGTGAAGTGGTTGTGAGGATGAAATGGGCCAATGCTCTTCAGCGCCTGGTGGGGCTCCGACTCCATCCCTGCTCACCGAAGCTTTTATTTTTGAGCTGGCCCCTTCCCCCAGCAGGTATGTTTCATTGACACACACCCCCCACCCGACTTCTGCAGGGTCTCTTTGATGCTTCTTTAGCATCTCCTCAGTCATTAAAATATCAAAAATCAGTTCAGGCATCCAACTTGAGGCTGCAAGTTGAGTGTGTTTCCTCCTGTTTCCAGTGGGAAGATGGGAGAGCTGCAAGGTGTCAGGAGATGAGTCACCCCAGAAGGACAGAGAGAGAAGGGGAAGCCAAGACAAACTGTGTTAGTCAGAACTTTGGGTTTCAAGAGACAAAAGCCCAACTCAAACAAATTTAAGAACAAAAAGACAACACTTGGCTCCGACTTCCTGAGGGAAATCGACTTCAGGTGCAACTGGGTCCGGGAGCCCAAAGAATGTGGCCAAGTGTCTCTCTTTTTCTCTCGGCATTATTTCCTCAGTGTGCACCCTTATTCTCTCCTCTAGTAATCATGATGCAGAGGGAGGTTGTCATCCCCCAAAACTCCAGGCTTACATCACTCCTACTTAGCAAACCCAGAGGCAAGAGGGAGTGTCCATGTTTCACAACTGAAGGAAGAGCTCTGGTTGGCGTGGCTTGTGTAGTCAGAGATAGAGGTGTCAGTCCTTGGCAACTCCACAGAACCCCAAAGAGGGAAGAAAGGTGTGATAGTCTCAAGAGAAAGGTGAGGGCCTCCCTGGTGGCGCAGGGGTTAAAGACAGCACTATCAAGCTATTGCCAGCCACTGCAGCATGAGTTTGATCCCCCGGCCAGCCAGGGGGCAACCCACATGGCGAGGCAGACCTCTCCTGTCTCGCCTGCTGCTCCTCTCAGCAGTGTATTTCAGTCGATCTGCCTGTTCTGCTCCCCACTCTCTCTGATGATTCCTTTCACGCCCCGTACCTCAGGTCTGCACCCCAGTTCTTGTGTGCATAAATAAATAAATCTTTTAAAAAGAGAGAGAGAAAAGTGAAAGAATGCAAAAGAGACATAATAGATGCCACTTCACAAGTGTTGGCAAAGTCAAGGTCAGCCACTGGGACTTCAACCACTCCCCAATATCACACTTTCCATTTCAAGGCTCATTTTCCACCAGGGGATGCAATCCTCTTGCTCTGGCCCTGGAAGTCTAATGCCCCTCTGACTCCCAGGCAGGCTGTCACTTGCTTCCTGCAAGAAGTGACCTGGCTCTGAGGCCTGGGTTAGGCACTGTGTGTTCTTGGGCTTGGGAGGCAGCTGAGTCAAAGAACCCGGGGTCAATCAAAGTCTGGCTGCTCAGCCCTGCTCCTTTGGATGGGGGTACTGAAAGATCTGGAGGCAGCACAGAGCTGCTGGGTAAGTCTACTCCTTGGATGTGGGAAAATGTTCAGGGGAAATTTGGGTGCCAGATACCTCTCCCACAGGTGTGTTCAGGTGTCTGCTTTCAAAGAGGTTTCTGGCAAGGTCTCACTGGTTGACAACCCCCACTTGCCAGAGGGAGAATCATTACACCCCACCCAGGTCCACCTCCACTGCTTCCAACCCAGAAAATCACAGGTAATTTTCTGTAGCTCTCTGAGCCTCAATTTCCTTATTCATAAAATAGGAATTATAAATTGTATCTGGAATAATAAGATAATCACTATATGTCTACTTTTTCCCCCTTAAGTCAGTTTGATAAATTATATTTTCCTTAAAAGTCTCTCCTTCAAAAAAAGACTAAGTTTTTTAGTATAAAATGATTCACAAGTCTTTCAGGTAATTCTGCATGTTCAAGTTTGAGACTCACAGCCCTAACTGATGTCATTCACAACCTGCAAGGATCGTGTCCATTTACCCACACAAGTAATTGCCGCTGGGTGCCAGCTTCTTTGCAGAAGGCGTTTTCTCAGTACATAAGAATCAAAGAGGCTACTAGATATGCAAAATTAGGAGAAATGTTCAAGCAAGCTAGCTGGAGATCCATTAATTAATTCACTCATTCATTCATTCTTTCAGGATGTGTTGAATTTGCAGTCACAGACATGAAGAAACATAAGACCCCCTGTCTAACACACACAGAAAAATGTGACAAGCAAATTTTCCCTGAATGGCCTGGATGCCTAGTGTGATTTTTTCTTTAGAGCAGAGACATTGCAGTTGGTAAGTGCTGTCTGCAAAAAAACAGCCATCTGGGACAACCAGACATGGAGTAACAACGATGCTGGAAGAATGTTGGAGAAGAAGGCAGAGAGAACGGGGCTTGTATCCTGGACTTCCCACTCTTCAGTGCTCTCTGACTTGCAGTGTTTGCTTCTTTATAACTGTAGCTGGAATAAAACCAACCTGTGGGGTTGTTGGTCCCAAGTGGACTTTGTAACTCCCCAAGGGAAGTTTCTTGGCCAACCTACTATTTAACACCTCTCTATGACAGTTGAGAAAAGCTGGGGAAGGAATTAATGAGTTAACTCATATGAATGTTATTTTACTGCCTGGCCTGGACTTCAAGAATCCAAGCCTGTATCAGTCACGGCTGTGTGCTACAGAGGCCTCTGGGAAGCAAGGAGGCAGGGAGGGGGTGGGTAATGGTGACGGGGGGAAGACATGAAGCCACCCGAGCTTGAGTTTCCATTCAGGAGCTAGGGGTAAAATGTGTATAGGTTGGGGAAGGGGGTTTCAAACTTGAATGTGCCACAGAACCCCTAGAGGCTTTTACAAACACAGATAGCTGAGCTTCACCCCCCTCCAGAAGTTTCAGATTCAGCAGAGCTGGGGTGTCACCTGAGAGTCTGCATTTCTAGCACATTCCCAGGGGATGCTGGTGCTGCTGGTGCAGCTCACACTTGGAGAACCTTGGGTTAAGGTAATGTCAGATGCTATAACAAGCAAGCTCTAGATGCCAATGGCATATGACAAAGAAAGTTTTTCTCTCCCTCAGTCTCTGTCCCATCTGGGTCCTTTGGCTGCAGAGCTCTGTTCCACTCAGTCACTAGGTGATCCAGGCTGGTGGACACACTGCCACAGTCAACATACGGCTTCCAAGATCACAATGAGTGTTGACACCTCCTGATAGATGAGAAAGCAAGTGAGAGGCTCCACCCTCTTGTTAAACAACTTGACCAGAAATTGATGCACACGATTTCCACTCACTGGCAAGGAACTGTCATTTGGTCTCACATTATACAAAGAACCTAGGAAATGTAGTCCTCAGGGGCACAGTGGCTTCTCCATGGCAAGCCACATCTTCCTTGGTTATACGAGGTAAGATAAGCCAACAAGCCACAGCTGCACATGACATGTCCTTTCCCATCTCCAACCCTTGGGCTTGACAACACAGAAATTCCCCAAGTCAGAGTCCCACCTGGAAATTTACTGCCCGCAGAGCACCCTGTGGAGTAGTGGAAGGAGGAGGAGTGGAATCTATGCCACACTGCAGGTTCCCTCTCAACAACACAGGCAGAAGCTCCCCCACACCTCCTCCATCACCCACCCCCAACCTGCGCTCTCAGTGAGATACAGCAGAACCACGGGTTTCTGGTCAGAGAGAAGAACCACCAGCTGTGAGTCCTTCCATTTCTTTGGTCCGAGCATTTACTGAACACCTACTACATGCAGCCCCACGTGACCTCCACCACTCCGGGTCACTTTCCACGTGGATGAACAGCCTCCGTCCTCAGCTGTACATCAGAGTCACTGGGAGAACTTTAAAAACATGTAATATGAAAGTGTTTATTTAAAAGATCTTACATTAACCTGCAAGCTCCAAGCCACTCAGCACCAAAGGACACCATGTTTGGGTTCAGTCAGCATGCTCAGCAATCCAAAGAAAAAAGGTAAGAGGCCGAAACATCATAGCTGGCTGGTAGGGGTGCTGGGCAGATAGGTACTGAGTGACTTTAGCTAAGCTGGAACTACAATTCCAAAATTCCCCTCCCTGAAGAGTTGTGAGTTAGCATAGGCCCCCAGGCATCATTTTGCAGGGGATTCAGAAGGTGGAAGTAAAGCAGCAGCTCTGAAGGCCAGCACTGGGCACTGGGACATGGGGTGCATGCATGTGGTCACTGGTCCGTGGGTTCGGCTGGGTGATAGGGGCAGCACCTGTACCATAGGCCCTGCAACTCCCACCAGGTCTCCCCTCCCAGCTCCCCTCTTAGGCATGTCACTTGCAATGCTGAGGTCAGGGCCTCAAAGGGGGTGGGGGGGTGCCATGGGCCCACATGCCCTTGCTCTCCCACTCTGTTTTTCCTTCTCACTGTGTGCCCTGCTGAGGTCAAGCTCAAACGCAGATGCAACAGCTTCCCAGAGACTGTCAACCAGCTCCCATGTTATGTGGGACCAAGTCCTCAAAATCAAGCCTTTGTTTGAATCACTCTTAGTGCTTTTCCCTCTCAGCTTGAGCCTCGCCCGATCCAGGTTCTTTTCTTTCACCATTCTCATTTCAATTTCACATCAACTCCAGGAGCAAAGTCTTTCATCCATTTCAGAGATGAGAAAAGTTGGGATCAGAGAGGCTAAGTCACTTGTTTGAGAACCCACAGCCAGTGAGGAGGGAGGGGAGCTGGGATTAGAACCCAAACCTCTCAAACTGCCAAGAGTTCTTCACCACTATGGTCTTTTATGATCCCTTTAAGAGAACTTGGATGGTCCCCTCCATGCAGGGTTCCCACCCGAGCCAAGATCCGCCCCCACCCCACTGCTTCGGAGAAGGGTCCTCCTTGACCAGGGCCTGCTGTCTCCATGGAGAGGGTGGAGGGTGGACACTGTCTTCCCTTCCCTTTTGTGCCTCTGGCCAGGGGTCCCTGTGGGTTAATTACACCCTTTTTATCATAAATCAATAGGAAAAGGAAAAAATGCTTTCTTGGAAGATTCTAAACGTAATTCAGAACCTCCCTCAAAACAGTTCTGCTTTCGTGAAAAAGACGCAGATGGATGGAGCAATGGACTCTGCGGGGGACAGGCCCAGCGCGAGGGGGGGGTGGGGGCCACGGGCTGCCATGCGAGGGGAGAAGCAAGGAGGCAGGAAAAGAGGAAGAGGACCAAGCAGAGCAAGACAGAGGAAATGAGGCAGGGAAACAGCAAAAATAGCAAAGAGAAATGAGCAAGAGGGAGAAAAAGGGAACAAGGTAAAACAGAGAAAACAACAGAGAAAGTCAGAGAAAAAAAGAGAAACCAATAGAATGGACTGGAACAAATACGTGCAGCCAAGTGAGAAAGACAGAGGAAGAGGTGTGAGCAGAGAAAAGAAGGGCAGAGCCGGAGGGAGAGAGACAGAGCTAGAGAAAGGGAAGGCGAGAGGTCTGTGGGGTTCTTACTGAGCTAACACTCTTCTGGGCCCAGGTTCTTGGGGGAGGCTAGGGTGGGACCCAAGATGGCCAGTGGGGAGGGCAGGGAGGTGCCTTGGAACAGCAGACCTGGCACACTGCGCACTGGCCACATTTGACACGCCACCAAAAGACAGACATCTGCCTCTGAGTCAGCCCCTTTCTTCACAGCCCCACCTGCCCCACCTCTTGGGCTAATGTTCCCGAGATAATTACAGAAAGCCTGCCTGACTGGGGATTTATGAGCCTAAGCAGAGCCTGGCTGCTGGAGGGGGACAGACTGGAGAAGGAGGGCGGTCACAGCCACCCACTGAGCTGGGCCCTGAGCTTCTGCCACCTGCAATGCACCCCAAGTACTCAGAGACAAAAGGTGCCCGGGCCCGTCCAGACTGAAGTCTGAGCCACAAAGCCAACTCCTCTGTCGTTCACATGACTTTGTACCCCTCCTTCCAGCAGCCCCTCTGCCCTTCCGCAAAATGTTTCACCCACCTGCCATCTTTTCCACCACTTTGCCAACCCATCTCCCCATCTAGCAATACTTTCTCCTATCTGGCATCTCCTCCACTTATCCACCTTTCTCCACTCACCTACCTCACCTGTCCATCAACCCATCAATCTGTCAAGAGCTCCATCATTCCACCCTCTCCTCAATCCATCAACCAACTACTACACCCTCCCGCCAGCTCCTCTTGCATCCATCCACCGTCCCTTACCCACCAACTTCTTTATCTCTCTATGAATTCCTTCACCCTCCACAAAACTCCTATTTATTTCACTTCTTCTGCCATCTGCCAACCCCTTCCTCCATGATCAGCTTCTGGATCTGTCAATCCCTTCCCCGTCTGACATCCCTTGTATCTATGCACCACTGTCCATTCATCTTCCAAACTCCTCCGTCCACCCACCCAAATCTCCAACACTTATACCTATGTTTACCCCTATCAGTGCCTGCACCAACACATCAACCCTTCCATGCATGGGCCAGGCCCCCTCAGTCTATGCATAAAATTCCTTGGCCAATTCCTGACACCTGCCCCCTGCACCATCCCAGCCAGCCAGCCAGCCAGTGTCCCTTTCATTCACATTTCAACCTCTTCATGCAGTCTTACCCCTTCACTTATCAAGCCCTCAATACTCTACGACCTCTCAAAGTACCCGCTGACTTCACAAGACGCCCCAACCCAGCCCCCAGAGAGGCCACGCAAGAACAAGATGGGCTCGTGGAACATGCAGACCTGGGGTGTCAGCGTGGACTGGCAGACACGGGCAACGTAAGCCAGTGCAGCACTCTCCCTGCCCAGTCACAGCCATGGGAGGGTCCCCACAGCCATTAGGAAGCTGGATGGAGTAGAAAGGGGAGTGGGGAAAAGGTCCTCTTACCTCTACTAAGGACGCTGGTAAAGTTAATTACAGCCATCTCCGCACCTCCCAGCTAACTGGACAGTACAGAGGAAGCCTCACCCGCTGATTTCTGCCCCAGCTTGTCCTGCCTGCCTTGATGGGACACATCCAGGCTACAGGCCCCTCCTCTGCCTGAGCCCAGGGTTCTGAAGTAGCTCCAAAGACTGAATAGGCAAAGCCATGCTGGACCCAGGCCAGGGCTGGCCCCAGTGCCACAGTGACCCACTCAGCGCTATGTGGACCTGTCCACTCTCTCAAATACAAGCCGGTACCCTGGCAATTTATAGACCACTTTCGATCCAGGCCAGAGAGACTGCAGGTAACAGAGAAAAGGAAACGCCACCAAACCTAGGTGTAGACTAAACACCAGCCAGACCTGCACTGGTGTCCCTGGAGCACCTCCCAGCTGTGTGACCTTCCCAGGTTACTTATCTTCTCTGAGCCAGTGTAGTGTCCTCACTTGTGAAATGAAGACCGAATGTTCCTACTGACTTGAACAGGATTGTGATTAAGGACCCGACCATCGCAGGATAGGGTCTGATACACAGTAGCCCGTGAAAGATCGGGTTGCCTTCCCCCGACTTGGACTCGCCTGGGTACTGAGGCCTGGGCCCCTGAGGCCTGAGTTCACCCCCAGCCCAGGCTGCCTGGGCCACAAAGCTGAACCTTTCCCTAGAGTTCCTGTATCAGCATTTCCACAGAAAAGTCTCCGTTTTCAGGGAATTTCAAATGCCTGGAAAATTTTGCTTTGGGGTGAAACTTAACCAGAGTCAGAAACAAATTACTTTTACAAATACAGTTCCTCCCTTTTGGCGTGTGCCCATCCCTCACCGCAGCACAGGGAATGGGTCAGAGTGTGAATTTCTGTGACTTGGGCTTCCACTGTGGAACTCAGCAAGTGATCGGTCTAATTGCTTTTGATATCTAGAAAAGCTAATTAAGGTAATAATACTTGGCACTTGTATAATAATAATAAAAATAATGACCCTTTATATGTAAGAGGCGTCTTTCATCCAAGGATCACAAAGCCTTTACAAACATTAATTAATCCTCACAACTCACTTGTGAGGTGGGTGTAATTAGCCCCATTTTACAGCTGGATGAATTGAGGCACAGATGGGGTAAGGGATGTGGCAGAGATCACACACTGCCTCTGCTGCCAAGACAAGGGTGGCTCTGAGGTGCTGGAAGCCACACTCAGGGCCCCTGGAGATCTGTGGCAGGATCCTTCCACCTGCCTTTGGGACCAGCTCCATCCCACATCCTGACCAACCACAGAGGAAGCAGAATACCAGGCCCATATCTAGCCCCTCCCCTTCCATGGTTCTTTATTCCTTTCCTCATAAGCCAAAAGCATGGGCCTCCATGCTGCCTTCCAGCCCCAGTGTCCAGTCACACAGCTGGTCATCCCATTTCTGTCTTCATTGGTATGTTTTCCAGACTTTGGACTCACCAACAAAAGCCCAGGTCCAGCCAGCATCCTTAGCAGTGGGGTTGTCATACTTAGCAAATAAAATACAAAATACCATGGATGTGGGACATGCTGATACTAAAACATGATGTGCTTGCATCTAAAACTCAGAGGTGGCAGGCATTCTGCATTTGGTCTGGCATCCTGCTTGTTCACCAACCTGTGTGGGGCACAGGTTTGCTATGAAGCCCTGACACTGGCAGTCCCAGCCCAGCCCTAGGAGCAGGTGCTACATTCCCTACATGCCACCAAACTGACCCAGAGAGAGGAAGTAACCCACTCAGGGGCCCACATCATCTGCCCAGGCCCTCCTGGAGCCTACCAAACCCCAGCCATTCATTCCCCTGTGCTGAGAAAACAAAGTCTAAACCCTTGGATAGGATCTATCCCAGGTCCCACAAATCTGGACCCAAAAGTTCTCTAGCATCATGAGCTCCAGTGATCTCCATGCTGCACACATAGAGGTTCAGGGTGCTTAGCAGGGCCCTGCATCCCAATGTCACCTTGCCTCTCTCAGGTCTCCAGCCTGTGCCAACACTTCCCTCCAACTTCCAGAAAATATCTACAAGTTTGCAGAACTCTGCTTTGTTCCACCTCTCCAGGGAAGCATTCCCTTTCAAACACACTCCCTCTACTGTGTTAATCTCTGGACCCCCATAGTCACCAATGTGTGTGTGTGTGTGTGTGTGTATGTTTTCTCTGAGCTCCAAGCACACCAAACACCAAACACCCCCATGACTAGCACATCAGTCCTATTTCTTGGTCTTGTGCTTTGGTACGTGCTAGTCCCTCTGCCTGGGATTCCAGCAAACTTACTTTTCAAAACCGATCAACCCATCCATTTATTTAAGTAACATATATAAAGCACTTCCTATAGTGTGTCAAGCTGGTAGCCTCCACCCTCATGAAATTAACAGTATAATACAGAGGTCAGCAAACTTTTCCTCTAAAGGGTCAGATAGTAAATATTCTTGGTTGTTTGGTTGTTGGCTTTTGTGTTTTGTTTTTTGTGGGGTTGTTTTGTTTTGTTTTGTTTTGTATTTTTAATGACCAAAGCAAAACAGATTTAAAATCGCAGCTTCTGGAAGAATCATTTGTTTTAGCTGGTCTAGTACCTCTTCTTGAATTAAAAATATGGAACGCTTCATGAATTTGCATGTCATCCTTGAGCAGGGGCTATGCTAATCTTCTCTGTATCATTCCAATTTTAGTTTATGTGCTGCCGAAACAAACACCAGATAATAAATATTTTAAGCTTTGCAGGCCATGGGGTCAAGGTCATAAGTATTTAAGTCTGCCTTTGTAGCACAAAAAAATGAATGGGTGAATGGAACTGACTGTGTTTCAATAAAACTTTATTGACAAAAGCAGGCAGGGGCCACATTTGACCCACAGACTGTAGTTGCCTACTCCTGGTGTTAGAAACTTGGATGTGGAACAAGTCACAGAAATCACCTAGTAACTGTGAATAACAAACTTTCTTAAATAGTATAAAGGCAAAGACTGCTCAGACCCCTCCTCCCCTTGGGGGTCTTATGTCCATGGTCCTTCTGGGGTCATTCAAGGTAGGAAATCCCCCTTCCAATCCAGAGACCAAAGACCCACCATTGATCTTGCACTCGGATCCTGAGGTCAACCGCCTCAGACTGGGCTGCTGTAGGCTGGCCTGGCTACCAGAGCTAGGACCCCTGGGACGATTCTTCCCAAAGCCTTTCAACCATAGACTATCCTGCTACCATTCCTCTCAATCTCCCACCTCTGAATAAGAATCCAGGCTGCCCCAGAGAGTGCCTGTGCTGAGATATTTGAATGAGAACGATCACATTTATTGGCAAGGAGGAGACCCCCAGGGCTACTTGAAGGGCTGGATCTTTCCAGCCTCTTAACTGTTCATTTCCTCCTTCAGTTGCTTCACATTGCTGGGCTCCAGGGTGGTTTATGAGGACCTACACCACACAAGCCCCCATGCTTACACACACACACATACACACATACAGAGTGAACTCTCATCCCTGTGCATTCATACATGTTCCGCACACATGGACATGCAGATGCCTCTGTAAGCAATATGTGGGCACACACAAATTCCTGCTTCACACATACACGACGTTCAGGCTCTGGCAGACACAGACCCTGAAATCTCGCCTCACATCTGCATATATGTACACATGTGTTCACAATGCACACGCATGCACATGGGTGTGCACATACTATCCTCCTGCATGTGCACACCCCAAGTGTGTGCATGTATGATGCATGCATGCATTACAACAGGTGTGCGTGCACTCACACACCATGCACACATCTACTGTGAGATCCAGCCCCACCAAGTGTCTTGCAGGAGGAACTGGCCAGGAAAATCACATCTTTGGCATCCCTGAGCTGCCAGGTCTGTCTGGGTTCCTGCTGCCAAGCTCGGCTCTGAGGCGATCACAGGAAGCTCCCGTTTCCCTGGCTGCCAAATTCCAGTCACCTCTCACCCCCAGAGAGACAGAAACTACTCCGGCTTCCTGAAAACTGTCTGAGCGCCCTAAACCCACTAGGGAAGGCAGGCGTGGTGCAAGGAGATAAAGCTTGGCTCCCAGACCCCATTGCTGCACTCAAGACAGCTTCCTTGGCCTCCCCTGGGGGTCAGGGCCTGGCATGCTGAGGCCTCTGGGGGAGGACCTTGGGCCCAGCCCAACGATGGAATGTCTATGTTATCTGAAGGACACTGACAACTTTCCTGCCTAGCTTCCCTCTGTTTCCCAGTGCATGAAGCAGCCTTGAGGAACTCACCACCCCAGCAGCCAACTCCTGCTTTTCCTTAAACTCTCACCACGATATCCATGGAGCCCCAGCCTCTGCCACCTTCCTGGTGAGGCTGTGGGCACAGGCAGGACAGCAGCCTTGAGGAAGAAGCTGGTGAATCAACTCCCAGCTGCTCAGCAAGATCTGAACTTACTACCCACCTGCATGTGCACGTACTGAGTGTGTGCATGTATGATGTGTGCACACATTATAACAGGTGTGCATGCACACACACCACACACACCTACTGTGAGATCCTACCCTACCAAGTGTCTTCACAAACCTCCCCCCACAGCATCCTCACAAACCACACATTCATTCATTCATTTAGCCAAAACAGAGGTGCTGAGTACATCGGAGTCACTGGTCTCACTGAGGGATAAAAACCTGATGCTAAGGGAATGCACTGACAAGGCCTAATGTAATCAGGGAGGCTGCACAGAGGAAGCAGCATCAGATTTGAGTCTAAAAGGCCAGTGGGGCTATGTGTATGTGCAAGAGCAAACTAGACATAGCCAACAGCAGTGCCAGCAACCAGAGAGGCTGAGCCTAGTGCATAAAGGGCGCTCTATAAATGTCTTTGGCTGAATGAATGAATGAACAAATGGACAGAAGAATGAATGAATGAATGAGCATGAGAAGCCACTGGAGGCTTTCAAGTTGGAGGGTGTCATTGACTCTTCCTAATGAGTATTGGGGACCCCAGAACTCCACTTCTCATAGGAGGGATCCCTGCCCAGGAAGAGTAGGTCTTCCTCAGGGGCTCCTTTGCCCCCTGGACTCTGCTCCCTGTGCCCACTGCACACTCCCATGTAGACATAAACATGCCACCTGGACATCTGCTGGCCGCAGAGGCATCTGTGCATGCGGGTCCTCAAGCGTGTGCAGCAGCCACAGGTGTGTACCCACGTGCCCCATATTCACATCTAAGAATGACAACATTGGGAAGAACAACGTACACAGCCCCTGGGCCCAGCAGCCAGGACCTGCTCTCCTCCTCTGCATGATTAACTCAGTTCATTCAGCCCCCTTAGGTAGCAACTGTCTTGATCCCCATTTTTACAGATGAAGAAATTAAGGCTTGGAGACGTGGGTCACTCATTATCTAGTCAGTCAGTGTCAGGGCTGGGATTTGATCGCGACCAGCAGATATCAGAGTCCATACATTCAATCACCAAGCAAAGCAGCCCCAAACCCCCTCCCCAGGCTTCCACACTCCCCCCACCCCCCACTATCTGCACCATAGTCCAGCCACGCCGAACTCCTCGGGGTCTCCCAAGCACACAGTTCCCAGCCGCATTCACCTCCGGTGAGTCCCTTCTGTTCCTGGCAAGGGCTGCCTCCTTACAGATCGGTTATCTTATTTGTTTGCCAAGCATGGTTAAGCACAGATAACCATCCAGGCTTTGTGCTAAGCCTTTCATGTGCATTCAGTCCTCTCTGCTACCTCAGGAAGATTCGATGTTGACCCCGTTTCACACATGGGAAACCGAGGCACGAACTCGTTAGATCACAGAGTGACAGAGCTGGGAACAGACTCGTGCTATCCTCACTCCTGAGCCTTGGCTGTTAATCTCATCTTGGACAAGTCCTGCTACATCTTGGCTCTGGAAATGAGGGGAAGTTCTGAGAAGATAAGGAAGGACGAGGAGGAAGGAGCAAAATGAAGGCTACCTGCCATTATAAACCCAGCGGGGCTGGACTACGGTGCAGACAGTGGGGGTGGGGGGAGTGTGAGAGCCTGGGGAGGGGGTTTGGGGCGGCTTTGCTTTGGTGACCGGATGCATGGACTCTGATACCTGCTGGTCGGGATCAAATCCCAGCCCTGACACCGACCAACTAGATAGTAAGTGACCCACATCTCCAAGCCTTAGTTTCTTCATCTGTGTGAACAGGTTGGCACAATGGAAAAGCTGAAAGAACTGTCCTGTGAACATTCACACACTCACCACTTGTGCCTGGCGACGATCCTGCCACAGGCCTTGCGCGCGTGCCCACGAATCCACCCTGTCCGCCCTCCAGCCTCTTAAAATGGCAGATACTTTGCAGATGTTTTGAATCTGAAGACATGGTCGAGGCGAGCTCCCTTGGGAGAACCGCTGTGGGTGACCCAGGCATGGGGATCTCACTGGGGCCTGGAGCCCGTGCACAGTTCACGCGCTTACATGCAGGAGTGCAGGAGCACACCCAAGTGTGCACACAGGGAGCAGGCACTGAGGACGAGGGCCCACCCCAGCGGGTCAGCCAGACAGTTCTTCCCACCTGACCTCCCCCGCGGGGGTGGGGGGGAGCCAGGCCCTCTTGTCCCCCATGGAGTCCAGCAGGACCCCTGGGGATCAGCGCCAGGCTGGGGGTGGGGTATTTCCCTAATTGGCTTCCTTGTCGCTCACCCAGCAGAGGAAACAGCCGCTGGCTTCAGCCTCCAAATGACAGGAAACGCCATGGAGGGCTACTCGGGCAGTAATTACTACTTTGAGAAAGGAGGGAAAAAAAGCTGAGGGGGGAAACGTTCCAACTCAAATAATCTGCTCTGGGGGGGATGGGAGGATGTTTCAAGGAAAAAGACATTTTGAAAAGCCTTCAATCAATCTGACAAGCAATTATCTGCTTAGCTGCTGGTACAAATCTCCCAGCGAGGCCGGTGCCCCTCCCAGGAAAACAAGCGCCCCAGACTGACACCCAGGCCTGGCCCTGCCAGCCCACCCCAAGCAGCTAGTGGAAGGTCCTGCCTGGGGAACCCCAGGGGGTAGGGGACACCAGCTGCTACCGGGGAGTGAATGCCTGATCCTCTCCACCTCCACACCCACATGTGTGTACGCGCACACACACACACACACACACACACACACACGCTCACTCCTTCTACCCATCGTGACTGCTTGCCCTGCCCTAGGAGAGGAAAACTGTTCTGATTCAAACAGTGGCCCCCTTCCCCCCACCCCCACCTGGGGAACCACATGGCATTAATTCATTCAACAAACACTTTCTTGAAAAGAAAATACCTGACGCACGATGAGAATGGGAGACACCTGTGGCCTTCTGACTACGGCGGGAAGAGAAAGTCATTGTCACCTGCTCCTTACCCAGTGCAGGGAGCCGCACAGAGAGAGCCTGGCTCCGGGAGCCTATCCTAAGTGTGACACACAGGACAGGCCCCCTTTGGGCCCCTGGGAGGCCTGGCAATGGGGGTTATTGTCTCCCCTGCAGACCCCAGCACTGCTCTTCTCCTCTGGCAACCTTCTCCCAGGCCCAGGCCCTCGAACCTAGTCAGACAATCCTGGCATTTGCCTATGGTACAAGCCATGTGGGGCAGAGAGCAGGCGGGGTTGGCCACCAAGGAAGGGCCTTCCTCTAGCTCTGTGCATCTGAGCAGGATCCAAGTAGAAGCCTCCAGAAGCACAGTGGGGACCTGAACGGCCAATCCACTGCCCCGTGGCCCTGCGCCCTCTCCACTTGGTGCTTCTCTCCATCTCTGTCTGTCTCTCACCAAGAGGGGAAGGGAGGGAAGGGGAGGGCAGGGGAGACGAGGGGAGGAGAGAGGAAGGGAGAGGAGAGAAGGAGGCAGAAGGCAAGAAATCTCAAGCCTGGTCAGGGCCCGGAAAGGGAAATAAGTGCCCACCAAAGTGTCCTGCCCTAGGGCCAGTGGGAGACCTGGCAAGGGACAGTTTAATCAGCCCCAATGATGGAAGCCTGCGTGCAAGAAGCAGTGAAGCTAGAAATGGCAAAAGGACTCTGGGACAAAGGCTGGTCCGTGGGAGCAGACAGGAGCAGGGTGAGGAGGTCACAGGCCTGTCCAGCAAGGAAACTGGGACCTTGGCTAAGACCTCAGGGGATAGAGGGGCAACAGGCCTGCTGGAAAAATAACACCTCCCCGAGGGAGCACAAGCTATGGGCGGGGGGCGGGGAGGGGCTGTGCAAAAGCACCCCTGTACAGCTCTCTGCTCACTTCTGACTTCTGGGGGCCTATGAAGACTGGTCCTTGTCAGAATATTCCACCACTGACGAGACGGGGCTCAGACAGCTGGGGTGACTCACAGCAATCACACAGCTACTAGCAGACAGGTCTGGATTTAAGTCCAAACCTTGCAAACTGTAATATCCATGGTGTAAACCACTTTGAGATATCATTTAAAACACAGCAAATGTGTGATAAATATCAGCTATTCTTATTGCTATTATTGCCCACCTGGGAACCCCAAGAACCAGCAAAGCCGATGCCCTGGTGGGGAAGCCAAGAAGATGTGCAGGTGCAAATTGGCACCCGGTATTTTGAACTTGGACCCTGCATAGAGATCAAGAGCTGGGCCCCACCTCCAGCCAGGTGGACCCTGCACGCAGCGCTTAGACAGATGACTGGCTCCAGCTCCAGCTTCAGAGGGTGAGAGTCTGGGATGAGTGTGTGTGGGCCCAACACTTGGCTCTCCCCAGGGTGGGTGGGGAGGCAGATGCTGACTTGGGCACTTCCTGTCTGACTTTGCAGCTCCAGACAGAGGGTCCTGGCCCCCTTCAGTGTCTGCAGCCTAGAAAGGGATTGAGCCCACCCCACCCAGACCCATGGACCCTGGCAGCCCCCACCACATTCACAGCAGCTGCTCCCCATGCCCTGGGACACCTGGGACACATTATCTTCCAAGGTCATCAGTAGGGAGAAAAATGTGTGTGTAGATGGAGCAAAATGATCCAGTTCACCTGGCATGGGAGGGAGGTGGCTGTTTGCTCTCCCAGGACATTCCATTTTGCCTTCAGTGTTTGGCAAGACATATCTGATGCAGGCAGAGACGTAGCTTGTTGTGTCCCCACCAGGACACGCCTTTATGTTTTATGACCAGAACAACTCAGGCACAAGATCAGCCCCAAGTTAAACCCAGCCCCCACTTCTTGACTGAATTGCATGAACGCAGAAACTTCCCACTTACAACAGACCTGGGGCAGACAGCCAAGCCCCTCCATCCATCTGGCCATCCATTTCATCAGCATGGATGACGCCTACCATGCCCAGCCCTGCACTGGGTGCTGGAGATGCAAGGACAAATAAAAATACCGTTCCTTCTCCTCCAAACCCAAGGTCCCAAGGTGGAGACAGCAAAGGTGATGTCAGGAGGAGCAAGTCGGCAGGGTGGGGACTTGAGTGACACACAGAATCAGGTTCAGATGCTGGCTCTGACCCTTCCTAGCCACACAACCTTGGCAAGTTCTCGTCCTCGGTCTCCTCCCAGAGGAGCAAGAATAATGATGGAACTTAACCTCCTCCTGTTGTTGGGATAATTATCTGAGCCTGCACTTTGGGAAGCTCAGTGTGCCAGCTGGTGTCACACCATTGCCTTCTGTAAAATGGCCACAACAATAGCCGTCCCCCGGTCCTTCGCCAAATTAGACAGGTTCAGGGTTATGAGGGAGTATGTGGTAGATGGTGGAGACTTCATTTTATCACTTACCATGCAGCAACCTCCCTGAGCGCCTGTCATGTGTCCAGGCAGGTTCTGGGCTGGCGAGGAAGGCACAGATATGGCTGCAGGCTCTGGTGGCATCGGGGAGGGAGGGCCCACCAACCTGTAAACAGACCAATTACAGACCTGGTGCAAGAGGGCAGTAAAATCTCCCTCTGGGGAGGCAAAGGAATGGGTTTGGTAGCTAAATGGAGGTCCGGGTTGACTTTCTGGGAGCCATCACTGGGGCTGCAAGGACGGCTGGGCAGAGCAGGGTCACCTCTTAAGTCTGAGCAAATCCACGTGGAGAATCCATTTTGAGAATCCTCATGGCAGCCCAAGAGGGCTGGCCCAAAGAGGCTTTGCTTCCTCCCATTAAGGGTGCAAGAACTTAAGGATTGAGGCTAAAGCCTGGAGCCACTAGACTGGAAGAGAGCCAGGGATCCAGGCTGAGGAAAGGCCACCAAAACAGGGAGCATACCCCCGCTGGGAGGGACAGATTGGGATGGGTGCGAGGGGCAAGGGTCAGGTGTGTGCTGGGTGCCCCGGGGTCCCTCAGTCCACAGAGAGATCTTCCACATGTCTCAGCTGGTGGAGCCAAGACTAGAATCCCAGTCTAGCTGTTACTATCACATTTGCCAGGCTGACCAGAGTGGCTCATGAGAAGCCTCTGACAGAGATGGCCAACTAATCACCTAGTAACCCCATGGCCTTGCTAAAATCCTCCCCATGTGGGTCTCCTCATGGCCCCCTGCCAATTGCTCTACCTATGAAGTTCTGCACGTCTCTCCTCTTCTGCTCTCCTGGAAGCCAGACGCACCCCAAGTCCCACCCCCTCCCACATCCCCAAACCACTTATGGCTGTCACCAGGACCTGGTACAAGTCACAGGGGAAGCCCCTGGCTGACATCCGCCCCAGGAAGCCACATTAGCGACTTCATGAATGAGGGTCAGGTTCGCACTTCTATTGTCTGCTGTAATCATTTGTTTATTTCAACTTTGGCGGCAGCCCCAGTTCATTACAATTATTACTGTCTGGCAATATGCTCGCCTTCCACAAGCATGCAGGGATGGTATTCTTGCATTTTATAGCAACCCTCATCTCATTCTGTCCCACCAAAACTATCAGATAATGTTAAGATGAGAATGTAAATCCATCAATACAGATAATGCCTCTGTATCTTTGAACCCATGAAAACAAGTGAATTAAAATAAAAAAAGGAATAGTGTGCCTTGTGGCAAACAAAATTATAAACAATAATACCTAATGCTGGAAAGGCCTCCTGAAACTGCCAAACAGGCAAACTTTGCTGGAGGCAAAGTAAATTAGAACGGCCTTTATGGAAAGTAAATTGGAAAATATGTATCACAAACCACAAAAATGTTCCTACCCCGAGACCCACGGATTCCTCTTCTGGGAATTTATCCTAAGGAAATGAGACATATAAAGAGAAATACTGTGGAAAAAGAAAAGTGTTCATTAGAGCGTTATTTAGCATAGGGAAAAATTGAAAGTAAAATGCAACAATACCTAGCATCAGTTTGATGAAATAATAGGTAGCCATTAATATGATAATCTGTGAGACTGGGACAGCAGGCAAGGGCGCTTTGAGATTGGAACCGTAAGTGGGGAAGCAGCTTCACATTTCACGTTTATTGTCAAGACCAGGATGTACAAACTGTGAATTAACATAAAAGTGGGAGCTCTTGCGATGCTGGGTATAGCCTTATGTAAAGGTTTTGTTGTTGTTGTTTTTTTCCTCCCTCATTTTCTAAATTTTCGGTTGGGTTGTATATTGGTTTTATAGTTTCTTTTAACAGGAGCTAACAAATGATGGTGCTTCACTAAAGAACCACAAACAGCTCTTAATTAGACAGCTCGGCTTTCACAAGACCCTCGGCCTGTCTGGGCCTCATTTCCGTCTTCCTTAAGATCATCTGCCCCATAAATGTCATGGGGGAAGCAGACAGATCTGGGAAGGCTTCTTAAGTCTTTGAATCAAGTGTGCCGGGGAAGAGTGGATTTTTTAAAAGACTGGCTCATGGTTGTTGGGCATTTCAGATCCACCCGAAAGAACCCCGCGGTGTGGCTGCTGCCATCCCCACTGCACAGATGGGACATCTGAGGCGCAGATGGGACGGGAACTAGACCAAGAACAAGGCAGGTCATGAGAAGAGGAGGCAGGATCAAGCCCGGGTGCCTCTGCTCTGGGTGGTTGTTTCTCGTGGTTTCCTTTCGACGGTTGTGTTTCTCAGGTCGCGTGGATTATTTTTCTCAAGTGGATATAGTTTAAAAGAAGTGGATTCATTAAAAGAAGTTGGCAGTTGTGGCTTGAAAGGAACTCCAGGCAACCCATTCATCTCGCCCGGGGCCCGGTCGGCTTGGCTTGAAAGAGGGCTGGTGGGCACGGCCATTGGCTGTGAAGTCCTTGTGTGGAAGCGGCTTTACCAAGGAAGTAAGTCAACAGCCACAGAGAGGGCCCCAAAGAAGAAAAGAGGGCCGGAGGAGCCCCCCATTGGCTCCTGGTGATGTCATGTCCCCACCCAGAATGCCTGTAAAAGCAGCCTGCTCTGGGGAGACTTTATGGGGGCCTGGTGTTTGCACCCTTCCTCGCTGGCAACCAGGCCGGCATGACGGCTCCTGTCAGCCCGCACCCCACCCGCCCCCCACATGTCCCCAGCCTCCCTGCCCTGGGCCTCTGGCAGCCTATAATTACCCACAGTGCCCGGCTTTATGGGGGACTGGGTAAGAGGAAGTTCCTTGCAAGGGAGCCGAAAATCTTCCCAGCAGGACCTCTTCCTCCCACCCCCTGAGGGGCTTGGAGACAGACTCAGACTGCTGGTGCCTCCTCAGACACCCTCCCCTGCGCTCCCAGGTCCTCCTGCCAACAAGCCCTTAGTTACCCCCCTAGGGCTACTTAGAATAAAAGGGGACTCCTTAGGATAAAATACAAATTGTCCCCAGTGACCTCCAGTGTCTGCCCAGTCTGGGGTGGACAGCAGTTCTCACAGGACCCTGCTCATCCACAGCAGCCTCAAGGACCCAGCTGAGCACACCCTCCAGCTCGCCACCAGCCCCTGCAGCAGACACTGCAACTGCCTCCTTTGTGGCCATAGTCCCAGGGCCCAGGGAGCAATGGGTACATGGATACATTTGATGAGTCAAATTTGTGTCTACACAGGGTGGGTCCCCAAACCCACCAGGGGTTCAGAGGTCCTATCAACACTGCTTCAGTTTTCCAGCTAAGAAAACCCAGAGCTCAAAGAAGCAAAGCCACAAGAAGACCCCTGGGACACCTTTCTTTCATTATTGACAGCCCTGGTCAGAGACTCCAAGGGCAATCTTGTCCTGGTCAGATCCTCAGGCCAGGACAACAATGAACAGACCCAGAGGCCTGGGTTCAAATCCCAGCTCTACCAATTACTGTGTAGCTTTGGGCAAGTTGACTAACCTCTCTGTTCCTCTGTTTCCTCAACTATGATAACCCCAATGGTACACACAATTATTACACAATCCAGATAAAATTATATATGTAAGATAGATGCTTAGTCATCATTGAAATAAATCTTATCACCTTAGCAAACAGGATGCTGCCTGGATCCAAAAATTATTTTTAGCAGGCAGCCAAGAAAGGCCTGATCCTAATAAGCCTTGAGGGTCTGCTGGTGTGAATACCTTCTCAAGGTCAAGTCTCACGCCAGCCGCCCACTACAGTGCCTTCAGCAGCACTTTGTGCAATTCAAGTATCATAGTACAGAGAGCTCAATGCTTCACGAAGGAAGCAGGTGAGTTTTCAGACAGCTCCAAATGACTAATACTGGACCAAATTCTGCCTTGCAGTGAGCACAGAGGTCTCTCTGCCCCAACACAGTCCCTTGGCTATTTGAGGGAGTGTTCCTCCATCAGGCTTCTCCCTCCCCATAGTAAGGAAACCACCCCTCAAGTTCCCCCTCCAGAGCATGCATTTGGGGGACCATGGCCGCGAGACCTCTCTCCTTCCTTCACCTGGATGGACTCCAGCCTATCCAGTGAGAAGCCCTTGGGGTGTCAGACCCTGCCCAGGACGTACGTGGAGCATCTCTGCCTCCTTGGCACTCAGCGCAGCTGTGCAGTCGGCCTGCACTTGCATTTGGCAGCTCTCAGGCTGTGTGGCCTTGGGCAAACCACTTGTCCTCTCTCATTCTCTGTGTCTTTCTATAAAGTGGAGACAATGCGGGTACCTCCCTCTGAAAGCTATTGGGATGATTCAGTGGAATTAAACATGAATAGCACCAGACACCACACTGAAGAACATGGGGCAGAACCAGGAGCCAGCTGCAAGCCGTTTTTCAGGAAAGGAGACTCAGACCAAGACTCAGGCCAGTTAAGTGCCTGGCTCAAAACCCCATAGATACCAAGCGACAGCACCAGGACTTGAACTCCGACAAGCTTCTTCCCTCCTCTACCTGGAAGAGTTTCAAGTGATTTTCCAATGCTGAGCCTGTTCATCATCTGCCCAAGGGCCTCATCCCAAAACTCTGCAGTGGTGCAGACCATGCACTGTGGTTTTAGAACATGGCCAGACATTCTCTGACACTACTCCTATGAATAAGTGGGGTCCATGCTCCCTTCCTTTGAACTGGAGGGACTTGTGGCTGCTTTAACCAATAGGATATGGCACAAGCGACATTATATGACTTCCTAAGTCATGTCACAACCTGCCATGAGACTTCACTACATTTGTTGGCATTTAGAGTCCTGGGCTGCCTTTAAGGAAGTCTGCTGTCCTGTTCCCCTGACAACATGAGAACATGGTGCTAAAGACCATTGGTAGGTGCTTGCACCAGCCTGCACCCCAGCCCAGGAGCAGACATGGAAGTGAAGGTGGCCCCTGGGAAGCAGCTCCCCAGTCCCAGTGGTGGGATTTCACCCAGCCTCAGAGGAGCCCTGTCCTCACCGTACCTTTCAGAATCCCTGCCTCACAGACCCTGCAAGAGCCCCAAAGGGATGCAGTTTCCCACAGCAGGCTTGTGAGGGTTTGCACTGCAGCACCAGCCCATCAGAGCACCCTCCGACAACGGCTCCTCATTTCCCATCCACTAAACTTGTCGCTGGAAAATTACATCCATTTTTAAAGTCAGAAGCTCCACATGGGCCGTTTGGCCCGGGCACTGTAGCTGCATCAGAGGCCAGGCTGGCTGGATGCCTGGACTTCTGCATCCTGAGGATATGGGTGCCTGCCCACTCAGGCCTCGGCAGTCACTGCAGGGCTGCCTTGTGCCTGGCCCCGTGCTAGGGAAGGGGACACAGTGACAAGCCAGACATGACCCTCACAGTGAACTGGGAGAGACAAACATCAGATTAAGGAATTTTAAAGTGAGAAATGAGAACACATAGCATTAGGGGCACCTAACTGAGTCTGGCAAAGGGTCAGGAAAGCCCTAAGAAGGTGCCCGCCGGAGGCTGAAGGAGAAAGGCAGTTTTGACTCAAAATAGATGGGAAGAGCAAAAACTACAGGCAGAGAAAACTGCCTGTGGGGAGGCTGGGGTGAGAGCACGCAGGGCATTCAAGGGCAGGACAGAGGCCACTGTGGCCAAAGCAAAGGCCCTGAGGTGACCACAGAGAGGAGAGGCCAGAAGGGCTTCAGGGCTGCAGGGTGGAATTATCCAGGCCTAGTCCCAAGCTGCCAGACCACGACCCACCCCTCCTTGGCTTCCTCTCACCACTCCGTCCCTCCTCCCTTTCTTTGTCTGCCTCCTCCTTCTGTGAGTCATCCCTCTTCATCATATACCTATAGTTCTCAGCTTCCCGTGCATTCTTAAGCTAGACCCCAAAATTTCAATCAAACCAGAAGAGATTGCAATATTCAACCATGCTTGATCTGGGGGGGTGCAATTTCAATGCATGGTTCAGCTTAATTTTTCAAGAAATCTCCTACAAAATCCAAATCAGCAAAGCAAGTCTTAACACTCATTTTTCACTGAGATTTGTAGCTTTACAATAACTTTCCAGATATAAAATTTTGTCATGCTCTCAAATAAAAGTATATCGTAGGCACACACTTTGAATTCCACCTTGCTCTTCTAACCTCACCCCCAGAGTTGGTGACAGACACTGTTTTGGCCCTGAGCTTCTCACCCCTCTCAACCCTTCAGTCTCTACTTTTTGGGGGTGAGGTGCACATAACTCAGGAGGTCCCCAGGAATACAAGAAGTCCTCGAAGAACTTGGGGGAGCTGGCAAGCTGGGCAGCTTGAAGTCAGAATGAAGTGAGTCTAGAGGTGATTCTAGAAACCACTGGGGCTGGCATACGACAGATACACAAGAAATTCTTGCAGAATCATTCATGCAGACACTAGTGCAGATGGGAGAGGCCTGGAAGTAAGGGGCAAGCCCCAGACTGTGCCTTGAGATTGGGGTTGCAGCTAGAACCCAGGCGCCGGGTGCTCCATCTGCCCCTCCACCCCTGCAGGAAGAGGGCAGGAGTCTCGAGTGACCAGTGACTGGCTGCCATGTCCAGACCTGAGGCCACCCGCTGCTTACATGCACAGCTGTTTTCTCCAAGGGACGGGTGACAGCCATCTGGTCACAGCCTGGAGTGTGACTGGCAGATAGAAGCACAGGTAGGGGATAGGGTGGAGGTGACTATCATCTGCTCAGCACCACTGTACCCAGAGATTCTGAGAAATTGGGTGAAAGCATACCATTTCCTGGACCTGGGCCACCTGGAGTGAGAGATTGGGCAGGTCCTGCCCCAGGGCACCCCTGCACCCGCCCAGACCTGGGAATTCCAGGTTTTCTGGGCTCTAGCTTGTCCCGAGCACTGGCCCACTCAGAGGTGGAATTCTGGGTGTGTGGCAGAGACTGTGAGGTCAGGTGAGGCCAGATCTCACCCTGTGTGCATGGTGTGCATGTGTGTGATGGTGTGTGTCTGTGTGTGTGTGGTATGTGTGTTATATGGTGTGTGCACATGTGAATGTGTCTGTGCATGCACTAGGGCAGCACAGAGACAGGCACACGAAACAGCTCAGCCATCCTCAGTGCCAGCTAACACTTCTTGTTGCCTCCACTATGGCCAAGGGAAGAGAAAGTAAATGGGAACCCCCTCTTCCTTGTCCCCAGTCCTGAGGAAGAGCTTGGAGTCCAAAGAGGAAGGTGGGACCGAGGTAAAATCTACAATGCCTGCCTTGCACAAAGTGCCCTGCTGAGCCTTATAACTTAATCTGTCCAACAAGCTCCTGGGGGCAGGGGTATCACCCAGGTTACAGCTGAGGAAACTGAGGCTCAGGAAGTCAATAGACAAACCCATGGGACGTTCTCTGAGATGTAGGCACCAATGTGCCTTTGCTCACCATTTAATTGGTACCTAGGAGGTACCAATCATTAAGTGAGTAAGTGACAGAATGAGTGAGTGAATAAAGTGTCAGAGGCAGGATTAGAACCCACATCTGCCTACTCCAAAGGCCAGAACACCCTTTGATTTTCAGACATGTAAAATTCTTTAAAAGTTGTCAAAACAAATTAGTATGGGAGTAAAGACTACAGTGTCAGACACTGCCAGAGGGATGGGGTGGCACAACTAACAAGAATATTTGAGGTTTCAAAGCATACATAGGAGTTTTCAAGACTGACCATTCATTCCCAAATATTTAATTAGCACCTACTGTATGCTTGGCAATTTTCTAGCAACTTCGGACCTATCAGTGAAGAAGGTAAGATTTCTGCCCTCATGGATTCATCTTCAAGAGGCTCAGCAGGAGAGGGCATCCCAAGCAAAGGGAACAAACATCATAGGTAGGAGCAAGGAGGTATATGCTGGGGATGCAAAATAATGGGTTTACAGGTAACGGGGGACTTGAAAAGACAAGACTGGAGAAATGGGCCAGGATTCAGAGTTTCTCAGTGCCTGAGAGTAGATGGGAATGAGGAAGGGTCTTTTTCAACCACTGACCTAGTGTCTTTGACTTCATCTGTGGTTATTTTGTTATATTTAATTTTTGTGTTTTTCCCCTAATTTAATTTAAGCCATGGCCACAACCATGGAAAATCTGGGGCTCCAGAATTTTATTTCTTTATGTAAAAAACATTTTGTGTTCATTATTCATCTTTTGAAATTTTATATTGATTTTGGTTTTGAAAAATATTTATTTCCACATTTAAGATTTAAGCTGGAATCTTTATGTCAGGTACTCAGGCTTCAGCATGGGTGGTTAAGTTGCTTATAAAATATGTGACATGTTTTAATTTCTTTAAATCAATCAATCAATCATTCATGATGTCTTTGGCAGGGATAAGATAGAAAACAGGCTTTTATTTTATTAGGAAGCTGAGGTTGTCAACATTTCAAATGGGAGGTTGCCTGACCCACGTTTCTGCAGATAGTTAAGGAGAAGTTAAAGCAGACAACTCCAGGGTTGAATTTGGATGTGGCTGTGGTGGAGTGGGAAGCAGTAGGGAGGGTCCAAATGGGACCCACCGAAACACCGGGATGGCAAGAAACAAAGGTTGGGGCAATTCCTCCTACGGTGAGCAAAAGTGAGCCTATGACAGCTGACAGCCACTGGGTCCAGGTAGGGACGCCTGACTGGAGCCAGGGGGACAATTCTCAGGATCTAGTGGCAACTAAGGAATCGGAAATCAAGGAGGGTAAGAGGGCCTAGGCAGGAACCACGGAGTGTGTGTAAATCAGGAATGGGGAGGTGGGTGATGGGGATCTAGGCATGGTTGGGAGGGACCAGGGTCTACAAAGTCTGAGGAGCCCCCAGGGTCTACAGGAGGATGACCAGCACAGGGCCTGATCATGCCAGGTGCTCAGCAAACATCTCTAAAGGGAATGGTCTGGAAGTCAAGTGGATTGCCTTTATTTCTTGATAGCTTACATGAGTTTTGAACAACTTTGACACAATGGATGCTTTTTAAGGATTCAGAGGTAACCTCACTAAAAACTTTTCATGTATTCATTCATCATCTCATGTCACAGATGAGGAACCTGAGGCCAGAGAGATTAGATGACCTGGCCAGGGCCATGGAGCTCAGAGTTGGTAAGATCAGGGCTCGAACCAAGCCCCGTGTAAGCCCAGAGCCTGAGTTCTTCATCTCTGAGATCCTGGGACTTTGTCCCACAAGAGGAGGAAGCACGAGGGCCAGGCTATGCCGTGACTTTCCTGGGAATAGTGATCTCGGCATCTAAGAACCCTTTCCTCCATAAAAATTATCCCTTAAAATTATCCCTTATTTTTGTTGAGTCTCGTCAGCTCTTTGTAGATTTTTGTGATCGACTTTATCATTAGCGTTGTGTGCAAAACTTTTCTCTCAGTCAGAGGGGTTTCTCTTTGTTTCAGTTATTGTCTCTTTTGCCGTACGGAAGCTCTTTAATTTGATGTAGTCCCAGCTGTTTATCTTTGCCTTCACTATCACTGCTTTGGGTGATGTGCCTTTAAAGATGTTATTGGAAAAAAAAAAAAAAGACGTTATTGAGGTATATGTCATGTAGTGTTTTGCCTATATTTCCTTCTACATATTGTGTGGTTTCAGGTCTTATGTTTAGTTCTTTAATCTATTTTGAGTTGATTTTTGTGTATGGTGTGAGGTAGTGGTCAAGCTTCATTCTTTTTCATGTAGTGACCCAGTTTTCCCAGCACCATTTATTGAACAAACTTTCTTTGCTCCACTGCATATTCTTTGCTCCTTTGTCAAAGATTAGTTGACCGTAAATCTGTGGGTTTATTTCTGAATTTTCTATTCAGTTCCATTGGTCCATGTGTCTGTTCTTGTTCCACTACCATGCAGTTTTGATTATTATGGCTTTGTAGTATAGTTTGAGGTCTGGGAGTGTGATACCTCTACTCTCTTCTCTTTTTTTTCAGGAGAGATTTGGCTATTCAGGGTTTTTGGTGGCTCCATATGAATTTCATGGATGTTTGTTCTATTTCTTTGAAGAATGTCATTGAAATTTTTATTGGTATAGCATTGAATCTGTAAATTGCTTTTGGTAGGATGGCCATTTTCATAATGTTGACAACCCAGTCAAAAAATGGGCCGAAGAGCTATAAAGAAACTTCTCCAAAGAGGAAATGCAAATGGCCAACAGGCATATGAAAAAATGTTCAGCATCACTTGTAATCAGGGAAATGCAAATCAAAACTACCATGAGATACCATCTTACACCAGTGAGAATGGCACATATTAAAAAAAATAGCAACAACAAATGTTGGCGGGGTTATGGAGAAAAAGGAACTCTCCTGCACTGTTGGTGGGAGTGCAAACTGGTCCAACCACAATTGAGAGCTGTGTGGAGATTCCTCAACCTGCTAAAGATGGAGCTTCCATATGATCCAGCAATTCCACTCCTAGGTATTTACCCAAAGGACACAGAAACATTAATCCAAAAAGACACCTGCACCACTATGTTTATAGCGGCACTATTTACAATAGGCAAGCTATGAAAACAACCCAGATGCCCATAAATAGATGACTGGATCAAGAAGATGTGGTACATATACACAATAGAATATTACTCAGCAATCAAAAAAGATAAACTCATGCAATTTGCAGCAACATGGATGGAGCTGGAAGGGATCATGCTCAGCGAAATAAACCAAAAAGAAAAAGAAAAATACTGGATGGTCTCACTTATAGCAGGAATTTAGAAAACCTAAATAAGGGACCAGGAAAAAGACTAATTATAATAAAGTAAAAAACAAAATCAACAAGCAACTATAAATCAGAGACACACTACAGTGGGGGAGAAGGGATAGGATCAAAACAAGGGAGATGGGAATTGTATGGGAACTATAACCAAGATGAAAACGCATACATTGTGCAAAAATGATGTAAAAATACATATATAATAAAATTTTTTTAAATGATCACTTATAACTGTTGATATAAAGGAAAATACATACGCCAGGCTGGATTAATTCACTTCTTCCTTCTGACCTGAAAGAAGCTGGAAAGTCTCCAAGGGTCCCTGGTTGTGGCATGGTCACCCACTGGTGCCCCTGTGCTTGCTGAAGTAGGCCCTGCACCAGGACATTCCAGGACAGGGCGTGATCTGTGCCTAAGAAAGGGTTGACCCCCTTTCAAACTAACCAGTCACTTTTGGAGTTGTCACCCTTAAGCTACCCAGTGAGTGAGGGGTATGGCACACTAGGGAGAGCCTGGAAGTCATCCCCCTGACCATGGCAGTTCCTTGAGACCTCTTACTCTTCAGAAGAACCATGAGAAGCAGAAAAGTCTCAGTTGCCAGAGGACCCACACCAAGCCAGTGTGGGGTTCACAGAGAAACAGTAGGAAAACAGAGCCTGCTCCAAGCTCTGCCCTGCCCCCAGTACTTGAGCTGGGTGTGGGCAGGGGATGACCCTAGGGCTGCCTCCCTGGGAAGAGCTGGCCCCTCCCTCCTCCAGGGGTGACTGAATCTCCCACCCCCATTACTGAGGAGCTTCTGGGCAGGGACAGTGGGCACAGAACCTGCCCAGCCCACTCCTCCTGGCCTGTGGGGATCTCTCCACCTGAGCCCCCCATAGCCTCAGCATGCCTCTTCTGGAAATCAAACCCACGTTCCTGGGGCTTCCTGGCAACCCCCCATACCTGCCCCTCTTCTTTTCTTTCTTTCTAGAAGAAAATATGAATAGTTGTCAGCTTTGTTGTATGCCAGACTCTGTGCTGAACACAGCACTAACTCAATGCCCACAACCACCTTGCCAGGCAGGTACTATCATCACCCCATTAGAGAGCAAGGTGAGTTCAGAGATTTGTTCAGGGTCACATAGAGGCAAGTGGCCAGGGCAGGAGTCTCGATGCCTCCCTATCCCTGTTCCCTGCCTGACTCTCAAGCTGTCCTAACATGGCCTTTGCCAAGCCCTGGAGCAGCCCCCACTGCTCCCGGCTGCATGGGGCTCTCTCCAGCCTCAGGAGCTGCTGACTCCAGAATCCTTTCATCCTCCTGTGCCTTGCCCTTGGGCATGCCGTTCCCTCAGTCTGGAACACCCTTCCCAGTGATGGGGAAATCCTGGGGTTTTGGCAGACGCACCTGAGTCTGAACCCCTTCTGCCTTGGGTCCCACTGTGTGACCCTGGAGCAGTCATTCTGTCTCTTGGAACACTGGTCACCTCTGTCATAAAATTGGCACAGTTGTCATGAGAATTTTTTACTGAGAAGAGATAGCAGGAGTGACAGAGGTGGAGTGTAAGTTCTGGGGCAGTTCTCTTGGCTGGCCTCACCATTGCCACCACCTAGCCCCTTCTGTGCCTTTTACACAAACCTCACCTCCTCTGCACTGACCCTCACACCCCTGGGCTGTGGGCTCTGCAGGAGACTGAGTCACCCCTGGACTCTAACCTGAAACACAGGACTGGCTGTACTGTGTTGTGATGCTTTTTGGAAGGAGAGAAATAGAGAGAAGGAGGGAAGAGTAGGAGAAAGAGTTGGGGAATGGGACAAAGGAAGAATCTGGAAGGAGCAGAAGGGAGGGGGGAGAGAGGGAGGGAGAGGAGAAAATTAAATGGGTCAGAAGAAGGCGGTTGGGTGGATGTGGGATGGGACACTGGAGGTTAATAGTGGAAAATAACTTGGGCTTTAATTATTTCACTAATTAGGCCCAAAGTGGCTAGGAAGATGGCATTCAGGAAGATGGCATCCAGCCCGATTACCCAGTAACCTGGCAGTGTAGAGGCCCCATCATTTCTCAGGGTCCCCTGAGCCTGCTTACCCCCTCCTCCCAAGACCCCTCAGGCTCAATCAGAGCCCCCAATACCCCTCTACGGCCTGGACAGTGGTCTTGGGAAGCAGCTTCAGACTCTTTAGACTTGCACCTCATGTGGTGGATTCTCTGGATCTGGGGGAAAGTCTCAAAGTGATTTCTGTTCTCTCCTGATCATTCCAGGGCCTGGGGGTGGGGGGAGGGTGGGGGGGGGGTCTGGAGATCAGATCCCGTCCTTCCCTTAGGAACAGGATGGGATGGGGGAGGGAGGTAGTGGAGGGAGCTGGGAAATAGGAACCAGTGAGTCAGGAGAGGGCAAGGGCAGAGCCCCAGTCCCCTACCTCTCCTCCCCCTGTTCCCTACCCCATTCCCACCCAGCTTGCCCTCCTCAGCCACCCTTAGCCCCTTCCTAACTCTCCCCCACTCCTCCAGACAAGCCCCCCAACTCCCATCCCCCATCCATTCAAGTCCACCATTCCCATTCCCACCCTCCTCAGGGGCTCCATCCCTTTCCAGAGAACCTCAGTAATAACAGCCTCCAAACCAGTCCAACAGGTTCAGGAAGCCCCAGCCCTGCCCAGAGGCAAGCAGGGGTGGAGCTGTGAACCCCCCAGCTGCTGGCTGCCTGAAAACACCAATTATCTCTACTGCCCCCGGCCTACCCAGCCAGCCCAGCTCAGCAGCCCTGGGGCTGTGGGGAGCTGGGGGTGGGGGGGAAACGGGTAGGGTACCCTAGACACCCTGACAGTCCAGGAACACCAACCAAGGATGCCGCCTCTTCTCAGAGCTGACAGGTCTGAGGGATCCTGCCAAGTCAAGGCACTGACTCAGGGTTAATTAAGCCTTGGACCAATCATCTGAAATGAGTGAAGTTTCATAAAAAAGGAGATGTGAAATTCAGGGGGGAAATTAGCGAGTTTTTTCTCACTAGCATCTTGTTTGAAGCTTTGACAGGAACCCTCCATGAAAATCCATTTTGGAGACAGAGATTCCTGACTCACTTCTCTCTACCTGGTCTTCTCATGCCCTTGGCCAGTGAGAAGCTGGGGGAGAGGAGCTGCTGGGAGCAGGGTGATGTGCAAACGGGCAAGCCCAGGATGGGTCTTTAAGTGTGTAAGTAAATCAACCACTATGGAAAGCTATGTGGAGGGTCCTCAAGCTACTAAAAATGGAGCTACCATATGACCCAGAAATTCCACTCCTTGGAATCTACACAACAACATTCATTCAAAAAGACACAAACATTAATTCAAAAAGATATCTGCACCTCTCTGTTTATTGAAGCACTATTTACAATAGGTAAGATATGAGTAAATAAATGAGAGCCACATACCTGGGTTCAAATTCCATCTCTTTCGCTTAGCTGTGTGATCCCAGTTAAGTTATATAACCTCTCTGTGCCTCGGTTGTTCCACCAATAAAAACAGGCAGACAAACTGTAACCTGCCTTCTAGGGCTATTGCGATTACCTTCTGTCTTCTGTGTCTCCCCCTGGAGTCCTGGCACTGAATGAAGCTGGAGACAGCCAGGCTGCAAAGGCCAAGCTACCATGTCTACATCAAGAGCATCCCAGCTAAGGGCCCCAGGCCCACTCCTGGCCAGGTTCAGGTGACTCCTCCCAGATCTGAAAGGGCAATGAGATGGGGATCAGACTCTGCCCTGACCCGCGCTGTGTCTCTGTGGGGACAGCACTCGCTGCCTAAGCTTCAAAATTCCCCCATCAGTAAAGCACTCTGAGGACCCCAGGCAACGACATGTGACATGTGTCGGTGCTGGGCATACGTTAAGGGCTCAATCAGTGTTTCAACACACCTACCTCCTCGGGACATGGCAGCCAAGTTCACATTTACAGCAACGTGCATGTGTGTGTGCACGCGCATATGTGTGTGTGCAGGAAAGTGTGTGCATGTGTGAGCAGGAGGGTGGAAGTCAGTGTGGAAGAGAATATTTCCCAGCACACAGAACCCAGCCCCATGGCTCAGAGCCTCCACCCTGGCCCCTCTGAAGGCTTTTCCCAGCATGGTCTGGGAGCTTGACCACAGCAAGCTGCTGCTTCCAAAAGCCTCCTGTTCGATGTATCCTATCCCCAGCTTTCCACTGCTGCTTTAGTATAAAGAACCCTGTTTTAAGCTGCAAACCTTTAGAACACTGTGCAACCGTTAAAAAGCATGAGGTCAGACTTTGTACAGACAAGATGTCCAAAACATAGTGTTAAGCAAAAGGAAAAAGTGAGTTTCACAACACCAAGCAGAGGTTGGACCCATTTCCATTTAGAAAAAAAAAAAGTGCCCATCTTGCCAAGTTTCAGAAACACAAATGCTTTCAAGGCACAAGGCAGGAAGTGGGCAGATGTGGGTCTCTGGGGAGAAGTTAGGCCTGTGTACCCCCCCACCCCCCCAACCCCCACATAAAAACATTCAAATCCCACATTTCAAAGTGGGCAGTTGACCTTCGGCCTCTGTAGTCTTTGAAAAGACAGTGAAAGGATGCGTATGTGGGGGCAGGAATAAACCCACCAGCTTCTGCAGAGGGAAAGTGTTTCGGGCAGCTGGCTCCTTTTTTTTCCCCCAGTTTACCTTGTGCATGTCCTTAATTTTTAAAAGCAAGTTTAGATAGGTCCCAAAAGTCTTAGTACAGCTTTAAGCTCAAAAGCTAGCATTTCTCTCATCACAGAAAATAAAGAGGTAAACATATGATCCAACGTTTGTATGAAAACGGCACCTGGGAAAATCAGCGATATTTGTAGCATAGATTTGAAGGCCGCTCAGCGTGCCTGACACTGATGTGATGAAGGCTGGTGAGAAACCAGGGCGCCTCCAGCCCCAGGGTTAGCGGCTGCCTGGAGAGGCCCCACTCAGGCCTCAGGAAAGGTCAACCATGGCTCAAGTCAAGACACGGGATGCTGTGGGATGCCGCCCAGGCAATCAAGCACATGTGCACACACGCACACACCAGCACGCCCGAGCACACATGTACATGCACCTGCACACATGCATAACGAGCATTGTGCATGCCTGCACACATGTGTACACACTGCGTGTGCACACTGAGCCCACGTGCACAGGCACACTTGTGCTCACACCAGCACACACGCATGCACACATATACACATGTACACCTGCACCCACGTGCGGGATTCTCTGAACAAACCCTCCTGGTGATGGTGTTTTTTGGTCTCAGTGGACACTGGTCTAGATGACAGATCTGGCTTCCAAGACTGACTGTCCCTTGAGGAAGGAACCTGTAGATACAGAAATGGCTCTTCCCGAATGAGTAGCCTCGGACAAGTCATTTGATTTTTCCATCTGCCATTGTGGATAAAAGATGATGCGTACAAAGTGCCCAGTGCTGGGTGAGACACACAGCACGAGCCAGGGGAATGGGGTATCTATAGGGGAGAGATCCACAGCCTCTGCCCAGCCCTGGGCTCCAGCCAGCAGCGGCACGTCATCAGAGTGGACTGGCTGCCTGGAGAGGACAGAGTCCACTGACCTTATCAGACCATAACTCCGCACCACACCGGCTGGCCTCTGGCCTCTGACCGCCTGTACCTAACCAGTTCAGCACATGGGCCACGTGATCCTGTGGCCCCAGGCTCAGGGCCCCTCACTGCCTGGCTGAGAGGGAAGCAACATCTTCTCATTTTGCAGATGGAAAAGCAAGATCTCATGTTACTCGTGCACGGGGAGACTATGTAACGTCTACCCAAATTCTGCTTGCCTGCTTGCTTTTGATGTTTAAATGAGATCCTAATGAGGAGCAGGT
Source organism: Talpa occidentalis (assembly GCF_014898055.3). NCBI lineage: Eukaryota > Metazoa > Chordata > Mammalia > Eulipotyphla > Talpidae > Talpa > Talpa occidentalis. The sequence goes on from NW_023600993.1 coordinate 93,039,163, forward strand.
AGGAAGAAGCAGCAGAAAGCCAGACCTTCAATGTCACACAATCAGAGCCGACTTCTCAGGCATGGGATCTGTGTAGTGGCCCAGGACCCCACAATTAAAAGGTGCAATGCTTGGCTTAATGCCCTGCAACTGCCATCTTGAACCTGTCAGTGATTTTTATACAAGAAGCCATTCATCTTCATTTTGCGCTGGGTCCCGAAAATTATGTAACTGCTTAAGAAGGCCATGAAACCAAATAAAAACTTCCCAGTAGGAATGTATGAGGAAGGGAGCAAACCCTGGGGGACTTGGGGGATTAACACTAACAGCAGCGGAGTGGGGGAGTTGGAGGGGTCTGATCCAGCCTACAGCTCTAGAAGGGCTTCCTAAGAGATGAATATTTGTACAGAAAGGATGAGCAAAACTGATTGGTAAAGAGGCAGAAAGATGAGATGACCTGGGAGCCTCCCCGATGGTGCAGCGGTTGATCGCTGGGCTGTGAAGCTGCCTGCAGCCTTTGCAGTGCCGGTTCGATCCCCGGCCACCGGCGAGGGTCCCACGTGGACACAGAGATCTCCTGCCACCCGCTGCTCCCCTCAGCAGTGTCCTCCATCTTTCTGCCTGTTCTGCTCCCTGCTCTGGCTCTGGTGAATTCTCTCACCCTCCCGCGCTTCTGACTGTACCCAGTGCATGTATAAATAAATAATTTTTTTTTAAATTTAAAAAAAAAAAAAGGACCTGGACCTTCAGGACCAATCATTCCAAGGTTTCATGCAATTCACTCACTCACTCATTCAGCCACTAGGTAGCAGATGCCAAGCAGGCGCCTTGGACCACTATAACAGTGGGGGACAAAATACGCGGTGCCTTATGACGCACGTGTCCTAGCTAGGAGTTGACTATTAAAACAAATTATTACACAGACAGTTATTTATCTATTCCTGGGATTTGTGTGGGGAAGAAGATATACAGGGTGCTAAGGGCTGGGGTGGGCAGGGCTGGGGGGCAGAGTTCTCAGGCCCCCCTGGAGACCAGCCACAGCACAACCCTGGGGGAAGGCAGGAAGGTGAGGCCTGGCTCTGAATTCTGTCCAGCTGCAGGCCAGGCCCAGCGGGGAGCTGCTATCCCTAGCTGCACTTTCCAGTACTCACCTGGCTGTTGCCTGGTCCCAGGGGCAGTGGGTGAACTTTGGGAGGAGCTGACCCATGCTTGTAAGAGGGCAAGAGAGCAGTAAAAGGCTGAATTAAAGGGAGCCTGTTCAGAGGGAGGGAGGCTGCTATGTGCCTGGTATGTTAGTCCACCTTGAATTTGGGACCAGAATCCAGTCTCCTGGCCCCCAGAGTAAACTCTACCTCCACTTCCCTTCTCCCTCACCAAAAATCTGTCCAGGTGTCTACAGCTATACAACTCTAAACATACCGTACCTCATCAGAACAATCTGTCCTGGTACTTGACGATTTACCAGAGAAATCTCTCTCCAGCCCAAGACCCAGCAATGACTGTTTCTCCTGAGCTGGGGGTTGGTGTTTGCATAAGAAGCACAGAGGGTCTTAAAGCTGACCTTTTTCCATTGGCCACCAGGGAGCCCAGAGTCACACCTCTGTGGCCCATCTCAACAGGGACTTTATGTCATATGTGAACCATAATGTCACTTCTGATTCATTCTCACTCTCACCCTGATTTTATTTTCTGCCTCCTATTTTTAACTAATGTGTAGCATGGCTTGGCTCACCCTATTACACGCAGCTTCACTAAGCCAACCTAACCCTCTTCGGCATTCTCTACTCAACCCGATCCTTCCTCTCTGCAGAGGTCTCTCTCCAGTTACATGTGCACAGGGGCCAGGCAAGTCTGCCCCAGCCCATTTGTTCCCCAGTCAAGCTCCCACCACACTCTGACCTGCACCCCAGAATCTAAACTCTTATTTCCGGAAAATAGATACCTCCTGGCCCAGCTTGGGGAGGTATCCACGCTGCTCCAGCAGCCGTGACTGGGTCATGCCTAAGCCACATGGCAGCAGATTCTATCACTGCGGGCCGGGCGAGGCTCAAGCCCCTAGGCTGGCACTCAAAGCCGGTGGCATCCGTGTGCAGCCTTCTCTTTCCTGCCTACGTCTCCTCCTGCTCCTCATTCTCTAGCCAAGCAGGGCATCTTGAAGCTTCCTCCCTACCACCTGTGTGATTTCACTCAGGCAAATTCCTCCCGCAAGGCCCTCTTGGCCAGCTCTGTCTTCATTGATGGCCAGCCCAGCTGCTGCCTCCTCCCTTTCCTAGGCTTGTTCTGTCCACTCCACCATTTCATGCCCCCCATTTGGTGCCATTTGTCCCTCTTGTATTGTGTCCACCGTCCTGATGCTGCACAAGTTTCCATAAGACTCTGATGTCCCTCCAGGATGCCAAACTCTCAGAAGGCAGACACTTGGTGGGCAAGCACCAGAACCACATGCCTTGGGGGCTGACAGACCTCAGCCAAATCCTAGCGTGGACACTTAGCAGGGGGACACTCCTCAGTCTGTCTGCGTAGCTGCCCCCTGGGAGCCCAGACCTCTGTACCATCACTCACTTACCACTGGGCTGCCCAGGTCGGTGCTGCCATGCAGAGGAGCTGAGCACAGATGTGTCCTGGGTGTCTGTGAAGCGAATGAGAGAACCCGAGGAATGAATATGAGCAGCTTTACGTCCACTTCACGGTGGCAGGCGTCCCTGCTCATGACCCTCTCGGTTCCGGGTAACACAAGGAAGAGCGCAAAGCGTGGCCCCTGACCTCTGGCTCTGTGACCTGCTTCCAGTAGGTCGGGATGGTGACTCACGACGCGGCCACACACATCATGTGCACAGACCCTGGAGGGGGGACAGGCCTCTTCAGACTGGGCTCAGGAAGCCCGCGCTGTCCCCAACTCCAGAAGTCCCTATGAGGGTGCAGGTCTGAGCCCTTTGCCCCCTTCACGTATCTGACCTTCTCCTGTGCCCTGGGGCTCCTCTGACTGCCGGGTGCTGCAGGGGAAGGTGGAGGGAGCCCTGACCACCTCGTGTGCCTTCTCTCATCTACTCCTCGTTTCCCGCCTTGCGGGATTGAGGTGATTAATGGCCGTTGTGCAAAGAGGGAAGTGAGGCTCAGGAAGATTATCTGGCCTCCTCGGGCCGCCCAGGTGGTGGAGCCCAAACTGCAGACCTGGACTTGCCAACATGGCAGGGTGGGGACCCCCTGTGGGAACCCTCAGGTGGCACAGAGGAAGGAGCAGGCCCCTGCTCTCCAGAGGGCTGGTGGGAGGCCTCCACATGGAAGCAATGGCCAGCTTTCAAGGCCCCAGAGTTGAGCCAGGCAGACTCTTGCATCCCTCCTGAACCTGGGGAGGAGCCAGGAGGCTTCAATGGGTGAAGGGCAGCTCCTCACCCACCCCCCAAAGCATGGGTGGGACAGGTTGTATCTGGTTTTCCTTTGTAAACAGAGGGACCCAGGCAGGAGGCAGCAGAAAGGACTGAGCCTGGGGCCTATGCAGTCCCAGATGGTACCTGGAGACCACATGGCCTTTCTCTAAGGCCTGAGCTTGGACCATTTGACTTAGCAGGTTCCTTGACAACAGATTCCCCTTGGGAGCAGTAAGAGGGCACCAATAGTGGCTGACCAGGTAAGTCACTATAGAGTAGAGGAAAGTGATGATAATGGTGATGGAGGTGGTGATCGTGATGCAGCAGTAACAGCTGACATGCAGAGCACGCCCAGCTACCAGAACCCCACGAGGTGGGTCGGATCTCATGCCCTGCACTGTGCTGACAAAGAATGTAACTGGTCCAAAATCATATAGCTAGAGCATGTTGGGACTGGCACTGGGGTTTCAGGGTCTACAATCCTGGAACATTCCCTAGGTTTGATTTATGATGGAATGAAAATAACTAGCATTACTGAGCACTACTATGCATCAGGAACCATAGTGAGCACTTCACATGTATTCTCTAATTTCATTCTCCATTATCCTCATGCTATAGTTCCATTCAGCAGATAGGGGAGCATAATCCGTCCCCTATGACCAGGATCTGTAAGTGTAGAGGGGACCCTCAAACCCAGGCGGCCTGACTCAGGACCCATATCTTAACACACATTGCTTTTCTGTGACTGTGTATATACACTTTCCCAAGAGCCCATGTGTGCACACACACTTGCACATCAGGACACCCTTACCCACATACTCTCGTGGAAACACAGCCACCCCCAAAAAAAACAGCTGTTTTGTCTCCAAGTTAGGGACCCATGTCCTCAGTGTAAAAACTCAAGTTGTTCTCTCCAAAAAGTGGCTCCCAAGGTGGGAGGTAAGTTTGCATTGCAACCATGCCAGAAAGTGCTGGCAAGCCTTGTCAGTCACGGCTCCCTGGGTTCCCAGCATCTGGAAAAAGCCTGTGGGGGTGAGAATCTTCACACTCAGGGCTGAAACACTGGCTTCTTCCTGCAGTACATTCACAACTGCAAATTCCACTTCCCAGGTGCTCCTGCTGGAGTTTGCACACCAGCTTCCAGGGGCTGCCCTGCCAATCAATTTCAGTGCAAGTAGAACCAGAGATCCTGGGCTGAGGATGGACCCGTCAGACCTGCTCCACAGCCTCCCAGCTGCTCTTCCGGGAATCTAGGCTTGCAGCAAAGGCAGGTCCTTCCAGGAAGCTTCTAGGAGCATTTCCTGAGCTCCCTAAGCCCAGATACTGCAAGCAACCAGAAATGACTCTGAGCCAGCCATCTCTGCAGAAGGCACATCTTCCTGGAGAGACCCCACTGGGGCATGCTGCATCCCAGCACCCACCTGGCATTACTGACAGGATGCATGGCAACAGATCCTTCCTGAAGCCGCAAGTGGACACAGTGCACCCCATTTAACCATGATGCAGCCAAGGCTCAGGAGGATGTAGCAAGAGGAGGAGCTGGGTTTAAAGTCAGGCCTGCCAGCTCCACAACCTGAATCCTTCTAGACCCCCATGCCAGCTCCAGTGAGGATTTCAGAGGAAGGAAAGCGTGACCTAGGAGCAATCACATAAGGAAATGACCTACAAAGGGAGGACGGTGAGTAGCAGAGAACTTCATGAGGAAACAGCTCAGATCAGGGGTAGAGGCTGCAGAACACGAGGCAGGTTCAGGGTCAGCCTGGCTACAGCACAGGATACAGAGAGAAGCCTGAATGGAGAAGCCAGGGCTGATGGGGCAGCACCTGACGGCCAGGCCATAGAAGTTGGGATGTGTCCGGAGGTGATAGGAGCCGTGGATGATTTCTTAGCAAGACTCATCAATCTCAGAAGAATTAATTTAAAGGCAGGGTCAAGACAGTGTAGGAAGAGGGTGGGGAGGGGGTGCTTCTGCAATGAGGGAGGTAGAGGGCTGGGGGGAGGGTGTGGCCAGCCCTCTGCTCTGAATGAAATCTCCACTGAATAAAATCCTAGAAGCCTTTTTAAGTCAGTTACAAAATCTACCTCACTTATCATCCCACCCCAGCTTCAGAAGAGTATAGAGTTGAAAATAGAAACTCAAGACTTAGACTGCCTGTGTTTGAATCTCAGCACTGCCCTTACTAGCTGTGCATCCTTGGTCAAGTTACTTAACTTCTCTGATTCCATTTTCTATTGCAGAAAATTGGGATAAGAGCATTCCCCTGCCTTGCTGGGTATGGTGAGGGTCACGGGAGTTAATAACTATAAAACATAACAGTGCCAGGCACATGGAAATTGTCAAATAAGAATCTTCAAGGCCACAGTCCCTGCTCTATCTATGAAAGATGAAAGCTGATGAGTCTGACATGGTAGAGCCTTAGTGACCCCATTCTGGGTCCGTTGCTACCCACAAACCACCTCTTGGATAATATGCCCTAAAGAATCCCCAGGACCAACCTCTGGCTCACAGATCTTTCACAGCAGAATGAATATCTGTCACTTATCAACAATTTCCTGAACTTCAGCCTAATGCTTCTACTATTTGAGAGCAGGACTTTGGGGCCGTTCTTGGTCTTCTGGAGCATTCTCCTTCATGCAAACAGAGAAGGTGGGCCACCCAAGGACGCCACAGACCTATCCTTTTTAGAGACCTGAAGCAAAAAAAAAAAGGTATTTTAGATGCCTTCTGTCTGTAATACAAATTATATGCAACTTTCTTACTATACAAAAGTTTAAAATCCAGAGAAAGATGGGTCTCTGTTGACCTTGAAGAAGACAGAGGCTGGACAGGCTGATGAGCAGCAAATATGGGAAGCCCCCCTACAGGCCAGGACAGATACTTCCCAGGTGCCTCCGCACTTCATTCCTGCCCTTTGACCTCCTGCAAATTGCCTCAGAATCTGGGCTCACCCTCCTGAGCTACCAAATCGATGTTTAGGTGGAACTGAAATTTGGAGCACTGATCTCCTCAGGGGCAAATTTGATGTTGCAAACAAGACGGTGATGTGGTCAGAGGTAAGTTCTGAAGGAGGACCCTGGGGCCTGACAGGAATAGGGTGGGGCCTGGAAGGCAAGTTGATAAAGCTCTGGGAATTGAAGCGGCACATTCCAAAGCAAGGTGTGGTGGTGGAAAGGGCCTCTGAGGAGGCATAGGAAAGTAGATGCATCCCCAAGAAATCAGCTGATTTCTTAGAACAAGAAGGACTTCCAGGAGTTCACCTGGCACATTGGGCTTAACAGGTAGCTGGAGACACGTTCTCTCCCAGGTCTGCTTGGAGACAAGATTCCCCTGACTCAGTTTACCCTAGCTGTGAAATGAACCTGCCGCCTTCAATGGCAGGTAAAGAGCCAGAAGCCACATGAGGAAGGCCAGGGGGTAAGGAGTGGGGGAGGCACAGCAGGGGACAATGCTCCTGGACGTGCTATGACTCCCCAGCCTTGGATTTCAGGGGGGTGGGGTGGGGAGGGGAATGACCTCCAGCAAGGAGAGCCCCGCCAGCCTCCCTTCATCTACCTCCACCATCAGGGGAGGTGACACGCTTCCCGCGTGTCAGTGAAATAGAAAACAGGAGCTCGGGGAAGGCTGATTTTGACTTGTGGACACTGAATACACTCTTCTCTGGATGTTTACAAAGTGTGTTTACCAAGCAGCCTGCTCTCCAAGCCAGAGCAATTGCTTAAAACAAGAGAGCAGTTGATTTGTGAAGTGTTTTCTTTTTTAAAAAGAAATCATCACAAACGTTGGATTTAGAGACATTATTTCTTTTTAAAAATAACTTGTCAAGGGGACAAAGTATTTAGGAAGCTTTCTTCTCAGCTCAGAAAGCAACAGGGAGGAGGAGTTTTGTTTCGTTTTGTGTTGTTTTCCCCCGTGTGAGAGTAGAGCAAGGGGAAGGATAAAATGGGGACCAGGAGGCAGGAGCAGGTGGATCTCCTGCCCTGGAATCCTGAGACACTTCCCTGATGCACCCCACACTCCTGCTTTTTTTCTCTTCAAAGACCAACCAAGAGAAGAGGAGAAACAAGGAGATAAGGTCTGCTTTGCACCCTTCCCCGCTCCCTCCTCTGAGTGCCATCCCACTGCTCCCCACCTGCCTCTCAGACTGACATCAGTCATTCTCACAGACATCAAAATGTGTGGCAAAGTACACTGTTGAGGTGTACAGGAATCTGCAGGGTGACATGGAAACAATCCTTTTAAAAATTTAGTAGTGTATATTAGAAAGAGTAATTAAAAACTGCATAGATTAATAGACACACTCAGGCAGACAGATAATGAAAGACTAGGTAGATGGATAGATGGATGGATGGATAGATAGACAGATAGATAGATAGATAGATAGATAGATAGATAGATAGATAGATAGATAGATAGATAGATAGATAGATAGATAGACAAATAATAGATGTTGATGTAAAAAAGATGAAATGAAATAACATTTATGAAAGTCTTCTTTACCTGGGCCTCCCCTGGTGGCGCAGCGGTTGAGTGCTAGGCTGCGAAGCCGCCTGCAGCCTCTGCAGCACCGGTTCAATCCCTGGCCAATGCCGAGGGTCCCACATGGCGCAGACCTCTCCTGCTGCACCTGCTGCTTCCCTCAGCAGTGTATTTCGTCGGTCTGCCTGTTCTGTTCCCCACTCTGGCTCTGGTGAATTCTCTCACCCTCCCGCGCTTCTGACTGTACCCAGTGATTGTATAGATAAATAAATAAATCTTTAAAAAAAAAAGAAAGTCTTCTTTATCTTTTACTCAATACACATTCATCTAAGCAATCAAGCAATGACTAGATTATTGAAGTCCTACTAAGTGCCAGGCCCCATTTGTGTGGTGCAGGAACCTCAGGGAACAAAACAGTCATCAGACCTTGACCCCCATAGACCGTAAGCACTGGCAGGCAGAAGTAGAAATAAGCAAAAAATGAAAAATACCCCAGTGTTCTAAGGTGATTCATGTTAGGGGAAAAACAAAAAAAGAAAAGAGAGGGTAGAGCAGAATAAGGCAGGTCAGGATCACCCAGTGAGAGATGGCAGGGGATAGGCTGCCAGATAGAATACAGTGGTCAGGCGAAGCCTCATCAAGGCAGTGAGTGCTGAGCAAGGATTTGTAGGAGCTGAGGCTGCTTATCTGGGGGCCGAATGATGCAGACAAGGGACAGCTAAAGCACAGGCCCTAAGCAAGGATAGGAGGTAGCATGTTTCAGAAACAGTAAAGCAGCCAGTATGGCAGCAACAGAACAAGGAGAGAAAGTAGAGGGAGAGAAAATCAGAGAGGAAACCAAAAAAATGCTAATAACTTATTTTAAAATTAATTACATCTAAAAGAAATTTAGACCCAGAAGTTTCTTCCCCTACCCATTTGACCTGGACAACTCCTATTCAGACCGAAGACATCACTTCCTCCAGGAAGCCCTCCCTGACCACTTTTCTCAGTCTCTATCACCATCATTATTATGTAGATCTTAGAGGGTCAGGTTTATTTCCTCCACAGCACTTATTTCTGGAACTGTACACTGATTAATACAACATCTAGCTCCTGTCTCTCTGTCTTTCTCTCCCCTCCTCTTTCCCTCTCTCCTTCCTTCTCTCCCTCTCTCACCTTCCCCCTCTCTCTCAGCCTCATATTAGATTGCAAACTCCATGAGGATTTGTTTGCTATGATTGTTTCTGTTTCGCTCGTTGTATTGTCAGCACTTAGCACAGCGCCTGGCATATGGAAGACATGCAATAAATATTTATTCAATGATGGAATGAACGAGCTTGGGTGGCAGAACTGAAAGCAGAGTATCCACGGAACACAGGCTTATAGCAACTGCAGAGAACTGCAATTCCACAGGCTCCTAGGACTCTAAACTTGGGTGTTAGAGAGCAGCCCCAGAAGCTAAAGGTCCTGTGTAGCAAGCCTGGATAAGCCCATGGCCCCCACCCCTCTTTTGCACCCTCCTCCTTGCCAAAGCCCCATGTACTATTCCTCCAGGATAATTACTGTCTTCACTGGAGAAGCCAAGTCTCAGATATTCACAAAAAGGCTTGGCTCCCTCTCCCACTCTGCACGCGTAGCAGCAGCGGAGGCATTCAAATGCTTCCTTTTGCTGCTCCAGAAGAATCCTAGAGCGGAGACCGGCTTTGGCACATTTGCTCGGATGTCTGGCTAGGTGTGGAGAGGGCCGTGTGCTCCAGCACGTATGTGGTCGCCCTCTTGGAGCAAGTCCTGCGTGGCACTGTCCTGATCTGACAGGTAACACAGAGCAGCTGCGTGATTTACAGGGGCCGGTGGGGAGAGTTTTCTTTTCCCACTTGGAGAGCTTGAGTACTTCATATAAATATTTATGGGAGTGTGGGCCTGTGTTAACCCCACCAGTGCCACATTTCACTTGCTACATGGTGCTTGTGTGTAAATGAATGTGAAGGCCAGTGTGTGTGTGAGCTTGTGGGGATGTGCACAGGTCCATATGCATTTTGTGACAATGTAGCTACATAAGTAATATATTGTGTTTCCATGAGAGTCTCAATCCATATAGTTAAGTGCATAGTTGTATAGTTTTATGCACACCGGGTAAAAGTGCATGAGGATTTGGACATGACACACCTGGGTGTGGACACATATGAGTGCATGTGCAATGCATGCACACATGTGTGTGCACTTGTTTAAGAGTGCATAGTTAGCACCATGGACGTGCATGTGGATTCTGCCTTTGAACATGCGTGCATATGCACACCTGGCTCTGTATGAGCATGGGTGACACGCATGTGTCTATGCATGCGCCTGCCCTAAGAGTGTCTGCACATCCCTGTGCAGGTCCAAAGCTTTGATGTCACACCAGAAACAGCTTCAGTGAAGCTATGGATGATTCCGTCAAAACTGCCTCACCTAAAGGCTGCTTCCTTCTAAACACCTGCCCTGATAATGATATATGTACTGGAAAGTTCAGCTGAGAACAGATGAGAGGTGAGAGGACTGTTGATGAACCCTCGTGTACACACACAGACTCACACACACACACGGACACGCACTCACACATGCACACTCCAGACCCAGGCAGCTCCTCTGTGAGAGACAAAAATGAGAGGCTGAGCAGCAATTTCCTTCTGACACCTTTGTCGTGTTTGCCCCCAAAGCCCATCTCCGTGCCTGGGCAGGGACTTTGGTGGCTGAAGAGCACTGAGGGTGCCCCCAAGAGATTGCCTCTGAAAGGAGAATTAGAAAGAAAGCTGTCCCCTCCTGTTTTCCCCGTGTGTTCCCCTCCCCCTACACCCTTTTGCCCATCGCTTCCAAGTGTTTCAGATAAAGGATCATGGACTCATGGAGTTTGGTGGCAAAGTACAAATTTTGGCCTCCTATAGGGGGTTATTTACCTTCTAAATCTTCCAATGAGTGACACCAGGCAAGAGGTGACCACTCTGGGCCTACTGCCCATCACTGACCTGTGTAGATGGAGAGCAGTAGCCCACACTTCAGAGAGTTTAGTGAAATATCATAATGGGACTAACCTGGTGACTCAGCCACACCTCTGATGCTCTGTGGTCTGCTTGCCCCTGTCAGTGAACAGAGACGTGTGCACCAGCTTGGGCTCCCAGGATACAAAGGAGGGCAGATGCCAAACTCCTCGTTGGGAAGGGCAGCCCAGCTGCGTCCTCAGTCAGGCTGGGATAAACCAAATGCCCTTCCAGATGTGTCCAGGTGGAACCTGGCAGCTCCCACTGCAAGCCTGCACCCAGGAGCCTCCAGGCTGCACTGATGGTGGAAGCTGGTCCCCTCTGACAGCAAAGGGGGAATCACCCAGCCTCAGAAAGCCCGCAGCCCAGCCTCAGGACAGTCCCGATGCAGGCAACCCTGGCAGGGCCAAGGTGGTGAACATGTCAGATCAGAAGACACACAAGAACATGACAGTGAGCCCAGCGCAGCCTCAGTTCCTGATTCCCATAGAGTCACAAGGCCAGGCTTAGTCCCTGCTTGACCCTCCCAGCTCTTTGCTTCCCCCCATGCCACCCCGTCCCTTTCCCAGAAGAAGTGCCAGCCCTGGTGAAATGCACAGGACTCCCCAAAACAGAAAACACAATTGAAACATTGGACCTATGTGCTTCAGCTCTCATCTCATACTGAAATTGGCTTCTTCCAGAAACTATCAGGCCTCCTCCCAATGCCACCAGCAAGAGGCCATCACCCCTATTTAGTGCTAATAAAAAGGACCACGTAATGAGTAGGTCATATTTTACATGAAAGTAACTTTGCATGCAAAGAATGCAAAGAAGTAGCTAAAGCTGAGCTTTGCTTCAGAACAATCCTTATTATCAATTTAGGTGGTTTTCCCTATTGGAGCAGCAACTGATCTCATATATTTAATTTCTTTCTAGTGAGAATAGTTAGTGCCAATTTTCTTATCTAAATGCATCTTTTAAGATAATATGTGTAGAACAATGACAAGGGTATTATGAGCCACATAAGGCAAGGAAAATGCATGTAGAACACGGAGCAGGTGGGCATGGCCAGGAGGCAGCTACAGCGTGCTGAGGATGGCATGGAGGCACAGGCAGGTTTGCAGGGCCTGGAGAATATGTGCTCCCCAGGGTCTGGACACCTGCTGCCAGGAGCAGGAACTGTAAAAAGGACGAACCATCTTCAACAGGGAGCTAATGCTAGTCACCAGGAAAGCACCAGCCTGGAAGCCACAAGGCTACTATTTCCAACATCCCGGACACAGAATTCTCACTTTTCTGCAAGCTGACATACCTCTTGAGAGCACTGTGCTGGGCACAAGCACCGGAGCAGCTTTTTAAACAGAGTCACTTCTTTTAGGAGGGCTGCACTATAAAAAACCCTGTCTACAGAAATTGCCACTGGAGGGCTTTTATTTTGGTGGGGGGATTGGTGCAGAGCTGACCGCTAACCCTCCCTTCCGTGTATAACAAACCCAAAGACTACTATTTCTTAGAAGAAGCCAGGCCTCCAGACTGCGTGCTGCAGAGGGGAGGGTTCTGGGTTTTCCTTTCTGAAAACAGAAGGTCCCTGAATGCGGGTTTTGCATCTGAAAGCCTGCAAAGGAACAACTACCATCTCTAAATCCAGCTGTTTCCCAGAGCCTGGAGAGAAAAAACTTGAAGAGTAGGGATGGGTGGGTGAGGGGTGGAGGGTTGCCTGAAGTTGCAGAAGCTGTGGCTCTAAGTCACAGAATAAACCCAATGTCCTTCCCCACGTGTCTGGTGTGGGGCCGGGGCAGCTCCCACTGCAAGCCTGCACCGGGGAACCACCAGGCTGCACTGATGGTGGGAACTGGGCCCCTCTGACAGCGAAGGGGGGTCGTCCAGCCCCAGAAAGCCCCGACACCCTGGACTGAAGGAAGTCTGGCTGTGAGTCAAAGAGGAATCTCAGCCCGAGTTTCCCCGCAGATCCCTTTCACCGAGAAAGGAAATTTGCCGGCACTTCCCCCAGCAGACACCTCGCTCCCAGGCGAACCCCAGCCAGCCCTGCCCCGGGCAGAAAGATGGAGCTGAAAGGCTGGATCACTGCAGCGCTGGAAGCAAGAGCCCAGAGCTGTGCTGGGCTCCCCCAGGCCAGACCCTCATCCCCATCTCTGCAGGTCCCCGACACAAAATTAACAGACACCTCCAAATCCGCTTCCTTTGCGCACCGCCTTCCCCGCCAGGCTGCACGGGGTAACGACAGTGGGGTAAGAAAAGAAAAAGGGAGAAAGGAAGGAGAAAGTTTTCTGAAAGGGAAGTGGCACAGAAAGGGTGAGAGGGGACAAGAGGGGGGCTGACGCCTCCACCCCTAGGGCGCTGGCGAGGCTGCAGAGCACCCAGAAGCCTCGCTGGAGGTGGCGGCGACGCAATCGCCAGCACCGCCTCCCGCGCGCCCGAGATGCGGGTCGCATGAGCGGGGCTTTGCGCGGGACGCGCCACCCAGCAGGGGCGCGACTCGGGCGGGTCGCCGTCCGGGGCCTGGGTGTCTCCTGGGTGCACCCGGGGTCTGTCTCCGCGTCTGTGACCAGCGCAGGCGCCAGCCTGTCTGCGGGGGCAGGTGCGCGGAGGAAGCCGCCGGACACCGGGTAGGTTCCTCCTCCCCCGGGCTCGTGGGAGATCGCGAGGAGCCGGCGAGCCGCTGGAAGCCTGGGGAGAGAAAAGGAAGGTGCGGGGCGCAGGACGAGCCCGAGAGCCTTCGGACCCTGCTCTTTGGCTGCGCTGGTGGGCGCCGACCTGAGGCGGCCGGCGGGTGGGGGCGGCGGGCGGTGGGCGCAGACGCGGCGGGGCCGGGGCTTGTCTGCGCGCGGAGCCGCCCCGGGGGCTCCCGAGGTCCGGCCTCCGCCCGTGCGCCGCGCCTCTGCCGGCTGTCGCCTGCGCGCGCCGGGGGTGGCCGCTCAGTGCGCACACGTGGGTCGGTGCAGAGACTGACCGTCCGCAAGGGCGTCAGTGTGGGTGCAGGGTGTGGGTGCTCGGGTGTCTGTGAGTCCGTGTGTCTCTAGAGCTGCGTCGTGGGATGGTCAGCAATTCGGAGAAGCGACCAGTCGCCATGAACCGGCCAGAGCCTCCATGTCATCCTGGGTCAGCTCGATGGGGTCTGTCTCTGTGGTCTGGGGAAAGAAAACCAATGCTTTGAAGTTTGCAACCTTCCCCACCGAGGAAGGCTTTCCCGCCGAGTGCAGGGACTGGAGGTGGAGGATGTCATTCTGCTTGGGATGGTTTCGGAGGGGCCCAAGCCCCACAGCATGGACTCCCTGTCTCTGAAGTCACCCAGCGGGCTTCCTTCCAGAGCTCCACCTGACCCAACACCTCTTGCTCCCCAAGGGGACCCAGCTGTATAGGTGGGCATGCTTTTGTCAAGGGCCATCATCTGTACTTGCGCATGCAATTGCCCGCCTATCCAGCCCCTTGCCCCTCCACCCAGGCGCACACAGACTGTGACCCCGCAGTCGCGCTCTCGCCACCATCTGCCTCCCGTATCAGTCTAAGCCTTCCCTGCCATAAACCCCTTTGGGCTGGTGAAAGAAACTGGGCCTTTGACTTTAACTGGAAAATCTCCAACCTCTCCTACTAAACGACACCAAAACGTTATTAAATATATATGGCTACTAATATTATTTGCATCCTTGCTTTTTGGACCCCCCAACACATTTGCCAGACACTTCCCACCACCCCCAGGCCTCCAGAATCCAAAGCCAAAATCAATTCCATGCTAGTTTCCTTCTCCTTCCTTCTCCCAGGCTTTTCCCAGCTCTAGTTTCTGGCCAGGGTTCTGCTGCTTAGGTCTCCTGCAATTCCCCATGAAATTCCATGTGAGAACCCCCAGGTCAGAGAACCCCAGGGACAGAAGGTTGTGTCTCACTGACTGCAGGTTATTAGGTCCGGGGAAGCCAGAAGCCCCTTGGAAACAGGCATTGCCAAAGGTACAGAACTTGTCTTGGATTTAGGGATGGAGGTGTCCCAACTCTGACTCTTAGAAGGGTCTGAAGCCAACTCTAGGTGAGGCACAGGGTTTCAAGGAAGCCCAGAGAGGCTTGGGGAGACCTAGGTGGGCTCTTCTAAGAGTCTGGAAAAGTGAAGGTGTTCCAGGTGAGTACCTCCAAGTTAGAGCTGGAGCCGCTGCAACAGACCGAAGCCCCGAACCCCCTCGAACCCCTGGCTTGGGGAGCCACTGAAATTCTGGTCTGCTGCATGCAATGTCTTTCTTTGGGATGGAGGGCTCCAGCCCTGAGTGGCAGGCATGCCCTCAGCACACTGCCCCCAGGAAACAAGTCTGTACTTTTCAATCTGAAGAGTCTGGACCTGGATCCCACTGGCTTCTGCAAGCCCTGGGGGGAGAGGACTGGGCCTCCACTCAGAGCAGGCTCCCCAGCTCTGGGCAGCTCCAGAAAGTCCAGGGCATTGCAGCCCAGGCCAGAGGGCAAGAAGGAGAGGGTTGTTGAGTCCACTTCCCCATCAGGATGGAAGCTCCCAGGCTCCTGGGCTCTAGCCATCACTACTGCAGAGCTGAGCAGCAGATAGCAGGCCAGTCCTGAGGCCCCAGCCTGAAAGCCCCGTGTACCCCCCTCTCTGCTCACAAACCAGATCCTGGCCAGCCCCATACCTGCGGTGAGAAGCAGAAAACACATTTGAGGTTCACGTGCACACACACACTCACACACTCAAGGGAGAGATTTGCTTGGACTTGGTGTGTTTCTCCACTGGCCAGGGGGGGTGAGAGTGCCAGAAAATTGAAGCTCCTCTTGAAGAGGCAAGAGAAGAGAGTCGCAGTCGGGTGAGCGCAGATTCCTCTAAATAAACACCATTTCCATGGTTTTAATAAGCAAAATAGGAAACCATTTTAATAACCAAAAAACAGAAACCAGTCTGAATAAAACTACAATAGACTAGGTTTTAATATTTTCATATCATAAGCAGGGTTTGAAATTGATCCCTTATTTTACATGAAATAAAAACAATTTCTGTTGCAGCAAATTTGATTTCAACACAGTTGAATCCATAAAAACCGAAGCTCGTTTCTGATGCAGGACGAATATCCACAATATTTAAAACTGCAAGCACCATGCGGTTCATACAATCTTGTTATTACTGTTAATTTATCAACTAATACAAACTCAAAAATGCATCTGGCCAGCAGCGCCAGCAATTTCAAAGGGGAACTAAAAAATACGCTTTTTTATTTTGGTATTTTTGTCAGTGCAACTTAAATCCTTTTACTGACCTGCAGGAAAAAAAAAAAAAGGTAATAATAAAGAAAAACACCCAGATTTCCCTAGAACTATTATACAACTGAAGGGGCAGGACACCACCAATAACCCCCGCTATCTCAAAAGCAGGGAAAGAAACACACTAACTTGCCTGTCTAAAGAACACACTTGAAAGTTGCAAAATTACTTGCCAATGTTTGGGTTTCGGATACATTCTGGGCATGGTGGTTGGTTCAACACAAGTTCAGGTCACCACTGGGAAGAGTTTTCCATTTGATCTCGTGATGGGTGTCAATTTAGCCATAATACCCGGCTGGGGGAGAGGACCCTCTCCGACTTGGGGGTGCAGAACTCCGCAGCTGCTCTGCCCTGTTACTCCGGAGCTGGGACTCCAACCCTCTTTCAACAAAGACAAATTTTATAACTAAAGTGAGAGGGAGAAAGAAGACCACACGGGGGGTGGGTGGGGCGGGTGGAAAACGTGCAACTTCCAAGGGCGTCCCTAGACAAAGTTGTTTTCTGATGCAAAATGCCCGGAACTTTTTCTTCACTTACAAAAAAAATAAATGTTTGCCGTCATAATAAACCCAAACAAAGACGCTCAGCTTGCTGCCACGTTCTCTAAGCGATTTGGCGGGGCGGGTATTTACAAGCCGACAGCCGGGGTGGAAACCCGGCCAGCAGCCGCGGGAGTTTCCGAACTGCGATTCCTTCTCACTCAAAGAAATACGGGGGTGATGATCCATGATCAACAACATGCTAAAGTTAAACAAGAAAATGGTACAAAATAGAAATTATTACCATACATGTCCAGCATGCAGGATTAATATTTTTAATGCAGATTTTCGTATTTTTTCTATATAATCGAGCAGGCAATAAAATGGATGAGATTTGCGCGCAGAACGTCCTAACTGAGGCTCGAGTCTCCGGGCTGAGAGCCAGTGTTCTCCGGGCCCTGGACAGACAGACAGACCCGTCCGTCCTTTCTTCCTTTGCTCAGTCTCCTCCGGCGCCCGCGGGACGCCAGGGTGCCCTCGCCTCGCCTCGCCTCGCCTCGCGGCTCTCTTCCTGGGCTGCACCGCGCTCCGGACCGCGAGGCAGCGGCTCCGGCCGAGCGCGCAAAGTTCAGAAAACCAGGAGTCTCCAGGCGGCCTCGGCGACGCCTCGGGACTGTGCCTTGCCGCCCTCCAGCCGGGAGAAAAGTTGCTCCGGGACTTCCCACCCCCCTCGTCTCGCTCTGGCTCTGCTCGAGTCTAGGAGGTGGCGCTGGCGCGCGCCTCTCTCGCCCCGGCCAAGGTCCCCTGCCTGCCCGCGCGCCCTCCCGTCGCCCGCGTCCCGCGCGCCGTTCCTCCCTCTCCCTCCAGTCAAACAGGTCAAGGCTAGGGCCGAGGCGGGGACAGGGTCCAGGGCAGTCCAGGGCTGGGGGACGCGGGGCAGGGAGTCCAGGCTAGGGCAGGGGCGGGGGCCGGGGCCGGCCGCGACTCACAGAAAGAACTCGGGAGAGGAAGGGCTGTCGCTGGTGGAGCCCGCCTCCCTGAAGCCGGAGTTGGCGAGTTTTTCGCACTTGACCTTGTAGGCGTCTCTTTCTCGGGCCAGCCGGGACACCTCCTGCTTAAGCTGCTCCACCTGCTGAATGAGCTGCGTCTTCTCGTTCTCCAGGTGGTGTTTCTGCTGGACGCGTTTATACCTGCACGACTGGGCGTAGCCCCGGTTCTTCAGGGTCCGCCGCTTCTGCTTCAGGCGGATCACCTCGTCCTTGGTGAAGCCCCGCAGGTGGCGGTTCAGCTCGCGCACCGACATGGACACGAGCTGGTCGTCGGAGAAGCGGTCCTCCACGCTGCCGCTGCCGCCCGCCGCCGTGGCCGCGGCTGCCGCGTGCGCCCCGGGCCCCGGGTGGCTGGTGGGCAGCTGCTGCGCGGGGCTGGCCGCGCTGGACGGCGGAGGCGACGCTTGGTGGTGGTGGTGATGGTGCGGGTGCGCGTGCGGGCCCAGCTCTTCGTGGGCCACGCCGGCGCCCGGGTACGCGTGGTGAGGGTGCGGGTGGTGGTGGTGGTGGTGGTGGTGCGCGCCGCGGAAGCCGTCGAAGCTCTGCAACGGCTGTGGCACCGGGTGCGAGCCGATGAGCGCCTCCACCGCGTCCTCGGGCGTCAGGTTGAGCGCTTCGGGGTTCATCTGCTGGTAGTTGCTCGCCATCCAGTACAGGTCCTCGAGGTGGGTCTTCTGTTCGGTCGGGCTGAAGCTGGGAGAGGAGGGCACCGAACTGCACGGCGTGCTGAGCGGTGTGGACGACACCGAGCCCGCTGGCTGCAGGCGCGTGCAGGGCCGACCCGGGCGCTCCGCGCGTCCCAGCGGCTCCTTCTTCACGTCGAACTTGAGCAGGTCGAAGTCGTTGACATACTCCATGGCCAGCGGGCTGGTGGGCAGCTCCGGCCCCATGCTCAGCTCCGCGGCCATCGCCGGCGCGAGGCGCAGTCGCCGCTGACGCCCGAGAAACTTTGCGGCCGGCCGGGGCGCGCCGAGCCGAGAGCGGGGGCGAAGAGCGGCGAGCCCCGGAGGCGGGGAGCCGAGGGCGCAGCGGGCCGGGGCCGCCGGCCAAGCCTTTGTCTGGGGACGCGGCGGCGCGCCGGAGAGTCCAGAGGCTGCCTGCGCCGCCCCAGAGCCCGGGGCTGTGGCCGCGCCGGGGCCGGGCCGAGCCGGGAGGGGGTGGAGAGGCGAGCGGGGCGCGCGGCTGGGCGGAGGGGAGGCGCGGGGCGAGCGCCCGCCGCTCGCTCTCTAGCTCTCCTGCTCTGGGGCGCTCTCGCTCGCAGCCGCTCGCAGCCCGGCGGTGCAGCTGTGCTGGAGCCGGCGCCGCCGCTGCCTTTTATCGCCTTCCTGATGTCACCGGGGCGCGGGGGCCCGGGCGGCCCAGCGCGCTGGCCAATGGCTGCACGGCCGCGCGGCCCCGGCGGCGCAGGGCGGGGCGCGCCTGACAGCTCCTCCGCCCCCCGAGTCAGCTGACTGGCGGCCAGAGCTGCCCGAGAGCCGCCGAGGCCTGGCTGAGCGCTGGAGCCCAGTGGGACGGCCGGCCCCGGCCCAGCCCCCCACCCTGCGCGCCCCGGCTCCCGCCCGCTCGCCTTCGGTGCGCGCGCCCCCCCTTGAGACCAGACCGCCGCTCCCACCCCTGCCGGCGCTCCCCTCTCTCTTTGCCCTTTGCTCCTTCACCCCCAGCTCGTGTCACCCCCAAGGAGGCGCAGAATGAGCGCCAGGACGACAACTTCAAGGCCCTTTGTTCCCAAGCGGCCCCCGCCCAGCGGGGGACGCTCCGCGAGCCGCGCAGCTGCGGGCCGTGTGGGCGCCGGGCATGGCTGTGTTTCTGCAGGTCTGCGCATATTTGTGCGTTGTGGGGTGGTGCTGGGCCGCCAAGAGTTGTGTTCAAATCCAACTCTTAGTCTCGGGAGCGTCCCCGGGCCGGGCAGAGACCGTGCCCCTCCTGGGGGGCGCGGGGCAGAGCCCGGAGGTGGGGACTCCACGGGCCCGCCGCTCCCCGCGCTCTCCCCACCCACAAATGCGCACGATGAAGGGAAAACAGAAAGAATTCGCCAGAAGCCCCTGGATCTCTTTCCCCAGGCAGAAGCACGGAACCTGGAGCTCCCCGAGGCTTGGGGCTGAGGCCAGCCTAGGACCGTGCTCCGGGTGGCTTTCGGCTGCTGGGGAGCCGGCCCTGTTTTTGTTTGAACGTTTTGTAACGATTAAGCAGATCCTGGGCTGCGCCCGCCGTGGAGAGGCTCATACAGGCATAAAGTGCGACCCCAAGTGGCCACTGCGAGCAAAGGCGCCGAGCGCCCGGCCCGCTGCCGGAAGGCTTGGCGAGCACCTTGTCCCCTACCGGGTCGTCGTAACTGACCCAACCCGAAGCCAGCCTAGAAGGTGGACTGGGTGTGAACCAGAGCCCAGAACAGGGTCCCCTCGAGCCACGCACAGGTCCTCGGGTCGCGTCCTCCGACTCAGCGGCGAGCTCCGCGCTTATCGCTCCCCTTGAAACTCCTGTGCGCGCCGCCCCAGCTTTAGGGGTGCTAGGGAGAGGGGCAGGGGGCCCTTGGGTGGCTCCTCGCACGAGGAAGCCTAAGGCCCAGTCTGGCCGACGGCGGAAAGAGGCAAAGCCACAGCGAGGGGGCTCAGGGCTGTCGAATGAGAAGCCTCCCTGGGCGCAGACGGGGAGCCCAGGGCGCACCGCGCTAGGCTTCCAGGCAGGGCTGCGGCGCGCCGTAGGTGAACCCTACTCCGGTCCTGCAAGACTGGTTCTTCGCGAGACCCCGGCCAGGGCGCAGGAGCCGGATACATCGCAAATTCGCTGTAGCGGGAGACCCGACCCGCCTCCCGCGTCGCCTTTTGGTCTTCAGCTCTGGGCGCGCGCCGCGAAGGACAGAAGCAGCGTGTTCTGGGTGAGTGTGTCCCGGCCGCGGCCCGGCCAGGACCAGCGCGACCGTGGGGTCCAGCGGGCCACACCGAGGCGGACGCAGCCAGATTGTTTTTAATGTTAGAAAGTAAAGTATTCGCCTCCAATTAATCTGAAAACTATCTGCGTTCTTGCGCCCTTGCGAGGTTGAGGTGAGGGTGGTCTTGGGCTGCCTGTTTTAAAAAAATAAATATATTTTAACTAAAACTTGGACTGAAAGGGTCGGCTCAGCCACTGTAAGGCTGAAAAAGCCGGTTTTGAACCTTTCGCGGGAAGCGCGTTCTCTGCTGAAACGATTAGGCCGGCGCTCTCCAAAGCCCGGGTCAGGTCGCCGCCCCGCCCGTCTGAAGTTGGGCGCTGGGGACAGGCACCCGCCCTGAAAGTGTCCCTGTCGCGTTTTCCTGCAGTAGGGGGGGCGTTTGGCGGCCTCTCTACTTCTGGCCTCGGGTCTGTGCAGACTGTGGTTCCCACTGGAGGTGGCCAGGGCGGGAGGAGCCCACGCTGGGCTCTCCCGGCACCAGAGCTGCGCCGCCCTTCCGCGCTGCAAGAGGCTGGAGTCCGGGAGAGCCCTTGGGCGGTGGCCTCCTGCGGGCATCAAGGCGGCGGCGGCAAGGCCAGTCTGTACCCTCGGGTCTGCCGGACCTTCGCTGTGGAGGACCAAGACCCAACTCCCAGGAGCGGGACGCAGGGAAGCGCTAGGGAATCCTGTGGTCCCAGCTCTGCGCTTCCAAATCTTCCGCTCTCCTGCGGTATCCCCCAGCCCGCGGACTCCCTGCTGCTGGGTCTCCCGCTTTGTTTGGGTAGGGGCGCTCCACTTTGCCCCTACACCCCTGTCTCCCTCCTTTGCCGCCACTCCCTTCCTCTGGGTTCAGACTGAGGCGTCCTACTCCAGTTTTAGGTTCTCGGTTTCTTTGCTGCTTCCCCAGGCTGGCCAGCTCCTCTCTCCTCACCCCAGCCCCAAACCATCTCTACAGAAAAATGTTGGCAACGGGATGAGTGAAGGGGCACGCTGTTGCCAAGAAGTGAAGGCCCCTCAGCTGGCCTTGGCTGCCCCCAAATCACATGGCCTTCTGCTCCCGGATGGCCAAGCCCACTGCTGCCTCTCTGCGCCTGGGGACTCCAGAGGACCTGGCAAGTTCCCAGTCAGTAGGTTTGCAGCTATCCGGGAGGTCCAGCCCCACTCCTAAAAGATTCAGGGAGGAGAACAGAGAGGAGAGATGGAATGGTGGGGAAGTGGAGACCCAGAAGCTGCAAAGGACCAGGTGAAACAGGAGTAGTGCATTGCGTCCCCAGCCTCCTTGCAGGGAAGCTGCAAGCCTGCAAGCGTCCTCTGCGGAACAGCCTGCCCTCTCTCGCCTTCCACGACGCCAATTAGAAGTTTTCACCCAAAAGCAAATCATTCTCCCTGCCCACCCCAGATTGGGGCAGAGGCAATTCTTCCCAAACACGCCACCTTGGGATTCTTTAGCTAGGAATGGTGATCTTGGAGACCCTGCCTTGTCCGAGGCACCGCAGAGCCGGCTCACACGGGGCAGTCGTGGATAAAAGGTTATTCTTTAAGGGAGTGCAGAGGCTCTCTGCCAGCGCAGCTCTCGGGGGAGAAGTTCAACACACAGTTTGAGCCTCTGCTCGGCTGACCTGCTAGGCAGAGAGTGGTACAGGGGTGCACTCGCGCCCCTTCCCTCGCACCCTCCCTCATCTCCCCACAGCACTTGTACCCCAGCTCATCTCCCTGAAGCCCGAATTCAACATTCAACCCCACGGCTCACTGCTCGGCTCGCTCACCCTTCCTTCCTAAGGGCTGAGGTATTTTGGTGTGGAGTGGGCGTCTCTGAGCTCGGGGCCAATGAGGCGGAAGGGGTGTGTGTGTGTGTGTGTGTGTGTGTGTGTGTGTGTGTGTGTGTGTGTGTGTGTGTGTAGGAAAGAACAGCACTAAGATTCTGAGGAACCCTAACTCCAAGCCTCAGAGCCCTGAGGGTTGCAGGGTTGTAATATTCCAGGTGCCAAGGGACGCAGAGGCAAATTCTGCAGGGGCAAAGAGGGCAGGCTGAGTCATCAGACCCCCAGGAACCTGCCTTTTGCCTTTGCACCAGCCCAGACATTAAGGTCTCCTGCCTGCTCCAAGGAGCCCTGAGGTCTCTGCCACCTCTCCGCAGACTCAGTAGCTCCCGCTCCCCCTGAGCACCTCAAGCTCCATGGCGCTCAAGAAAAGGCAGATGTCTTCCTGCTCCTCCTCTTCCTATTTCCCAAAGCAGCTGTCACGTCCACCGGCATTCCTTGCCCCTGACAAGGGCCATCGGATTCCAGCCCAGTGCTTTCAGAAAGGCATTCTTGGAGCTCGAGGTGCTGGTGGCATTAAGCATGCAAAGGGGCCCAGTAGAGAGACAGTCACCCCCACTTTGCAGGGCCCTCTCCCGGGTTCTTTTCTCTGGGTCTCAGGGACCTCCCCACACACCCTTGGAGGGAGATTTTTATTGAAACTATTTCTTTTTTTTCTTTCTTTTAACATGAATACTAGAAAGTATTAAATTACATCCACGGCTTGTATTCTGCTCCCTGTGGACAGCACTGTGTTAAGCAACCAGAGGGCAGTTTGCCTCCAGCAGGACGGGATACCTGATAACCCTATTCACTCCCATCTGCGTGGGCATCTGCAAAAATATTTTAGCATTCTTCTTTCCCTTTGATTCTCACCACTGTAGAAAGTAGCAACTAATATCGTGCTTATTTTACAGAGATGGGTGGGCAGTTAGGTAGGTAAACATAGACCGATAGCAGCGTCCTAAGTCCTAATAGTTTTATCAACCCATGAACCCTTGCGGCTGTCCTGTGAGGTGGGTAGGAGTGGCCTCCATCCTGAGTGGTTTCCTGAGTTGCACAGTAGTATGAGCAAGAACTCCTGTCCCGGGTCCAGGGCTCTAAATGCACTGAACCATGTGGTCTCTGTCTCAACAGACGGCATCTGGGGGACCTGAGTGTCCCCACGGTTCTCGGGCTGTTCCCTGGGTTAGGATTTTCATTTCCCTGCAAAATGAGTGGTTCCATCCAGGTCACTGGCAGCTCCACCAAGTGTCAAGCCTCTGACGAGGGCCCAATCATAGGGATGGTGGTTAACATGCCAGGGGCAGTCAGCCCTGGGCTCCAACACTTTCCTCCTCCCTGACTGTGGTCCTGGAGGGTAGGAGAGAAGCCAAAGGAGAGCGACTGTGCAGTCGTCTCATCCTGGCTTTTACACTTGGCCTCAGCCAGATCTCTGATCTTGACCTCAATCCTCTGCCCTGAGTTTGACCTTCAGCTCCATCCATCTGTCCATCCCTGCACTCATCTCTTAAATACAGGAGAGAGAGAGAGAGGCAGAGTTCAGTGCTCACGGTCACTGAGAGCTGCTGGTGGCCAGTGGGACCTTTCCCTGCATCCCCTCCCTGGGAGCCCAGGGCCAGCCTTAGAGACTCTGCAGCCTCATCATTGCTCCCCTGGGCTGAGGCCATCACCTGTCCCAGCCCAACCTTCACCAGGTGTGCATGCCTCCACCTCAAGATCTGTATCTCCATCTATTGCCTTCACCCGTATGATGCCACATGTTCTGCTTAGACAATGACAAATGCCTTGAATTTTTTCCCCACAAGACAGTGGAGCCAGTTTTCATGGCCTATGAATCTCATCATTTTACCTAACCCCCCATCTTTAGTGCAAATTCCTCTGATGCTTAAGAAAGTAACCAACTTGGCAAGGCCTCCAGGCCCTGAGTGATCTGTTCCTACCAACCAGTCCCCAATCTCTCACTGCACCCCTCTCCCTATGCCCCATGATCACTGCCTCCTGAAAGCTCTTCCACAGCCCATGAAAGCTCTACTCCTCCATGCACGCCATGCCTCCTGTCTACAGCGAGTTTGTCTCTTGATTCTGAAGGGCTTAGTTAGAAGAGCTGGTCTTGGCTCTTCCAAGGCCTCAGGGGGTCTGGGACCATACCAGGGAGTGGAGGTGGGGAGAAGAGCCCAGCAGCCAAAGCAGGGTCCTTGCACACGCGTGGAGTCAGCTAGCAGGACTCCTGCCTCTGTGCCCCCAGCCTGGACCAGGGTAGACCTCACGTTTGGGAGAGGCCTTGGGAGCTAACACAGGGAAGGTCAAGGCAATGCCATGGTCAGCTAGTCCATTCATAAAAAGGTTCCTGAGCCCCAACTTGACTTTAGAGGTCTAAGTGGAGTACCCAAATTTGTAGAGAATCAGTTCTCTGGCTCACTATGATGCATGGGTCCAAAAACACACTATGAGAAACTAGACGGAACTAGATACTCTGTTGGAGTCATCTCTGTGTCCCCAAGTGGCCAGCGCACGTCCACACCAGGAGGAGCTGTGGAAGAACCAATGCAGTAACCAACTAGGCAAAGCTGATGCAGTATGATGTCCAGAACCCTTGGGCCTTTTCTCGAGCCCTCCAACCCTCCCCTCCCCCTTAGTCAACAACCACTCCTGGATGATCTTTTCTCCTTCCCTCTTGCTCCAAGGACCAACTCAGACAAAGGCTGTGTGATCTGAGCCATCCTACCCCACTGGTCCCCTCTTCCTCCTCCTTTATCTGGACGTGCCACAGACCCAGGGTACCCCTACACTTGGATGCATGCTCATCAAAGCTTAGGAAAGCAAGCTTCTGGGTACAGGGGCGGTGGGTGACACCCTCTATCAGGGTCTACGGCGGGGGCCCATGGAAGTTCTGATGCTGTTTGTGTCCAATCCAGGCTTATTTCAGCCAGGGGCTGCTGTAGTCACTCAATCTCTTGCTTCTGTTTCTTCTTTGAAAAATGAATTGTAAAAAATATAGAAGAGAACTGCAAAAAATACAACAGTGTAGTTTTAACATCTATGTCTAGAGCTGCAGTTTGCTTTTTACTTTTACTCAGCAACTTCTGTGTCACTACACGGAGATCTACTTCCACGACATTCCAGCCACCGAAGGCTCTGTAGTTTTTTGTCCAGTCTTGCATTGATGGACGTTGAAGCCATTCCTAATCTTTCACCATGGCGAACAATACAGCAACCAATAGCTTTTGCCATGTTCTGTTTTGCATGTGTGCAAGTATTTGTCCAGAATAGACATCAAGAATTGAAGATGCTAGACTGAAAGTTGAGTGCATTTGTAATAGTAATACTATCAAATTAGTCTCAAGAAGATGGCACATATTCAATTCCCCATCAGAAACATGTGAAAGGAAACGTTTTTTCTTTTTTATGGCAATTCTATTTATGACAATTCTATGACCAGTACTGGGACAAGGAGTGCTCTGGGATGGGCCTGGCTTCTTTCTCCCCCTCCAAGGAATTGCAAACCCCCCCACTGCAGCTGGAGAGCTGGTCCGATGGTGGTGCTAAGTCCAGTGCTGGGGGATCCCAAGCAAATGAGCCTGGAGGTGTGGGGAGGAGTTGGCAATAGGCTGCAAAGTGGAGGTGGCTGTTAACGAGGGCTTCCAAGGTTGAGCAGAAAAACAGAGAAGTACAGGAAGACCTAGTAGTTCATCCGCCCAAGTAAAGGCACAGAGCAGAAGCACCATCCCAGGCGCTGGCTGGGGGAACTCTCAGAGAGGCTAAAGATAACGCTGCAGGCTTTCTGCAGGAGTGCATGCGTGCCAACGAGTCAGCCCTCTGTGCTAAGGGTTAGATGATCTCTGCATAGGACACACGGCATCTTTTTTTCATTCACTGTCGAGCAAATTGCAGGTGCTCAGTAAGTATCAGTGGAAACGGAAAGTAGCAGTCTAAAGGTATTTAACCAGCATGACTTACTCTCTCATCTCGTGAAGACCAGGTGCACACTGGGCAGGGGCTGCCAGCCAGGCTCCACTCTGAGGGTCGGAGATCCCACATGGACTTGGATACCCGGCCCTGGGTCTCAGCCCCCATCCCAGCCTTGTGCCAGCTCCTTTTCACCTCTCCCATTAGAGATTGCTTTTGGTTTCTGTGTTGACAACCCCTGTTTCTGTGTTTGGAGCGGCTGTTCAGTGCCATTTCCTGATTTAATATCAGAGCCAGCACGGAGCAAGGATGCACAGTTAGCAGTTTTTGCTCCAAGTATTTTTCAAGTTCCCTTTTGATGTAAGGGCTGGGTTTGCAGCTTCCCTGAGCTTGCGGAGCAGGGAGGGAGAGATGGGGGAGAAGCTGGGAACTAGAGGTGGGGGGAGAGGAGGAGAGGACCCAGGGAAGATGCATCCAGTCCAGCTGAGCTGAGAGACTCCGAGCTCGATTCTAGAAAGGGCATGGTGTGGGCTGGGCAGAGATGGGGGCGGGGGGCCGGGGGGCAGGCTTAAAGGGCCTGCTGGCAGGTGTGATGTCTATGAAGCAAGGCCGCTGTCTCCCCTCTACATAGGCATGAAGATTTACTTACATATCTGAGCATATATGTCTCTGTCACAGAAACGAAGGATGGAAAAAGCCAAAATAAGCTCACATGATGCAATTCGAAATACCAGAAAATGAAAACAAAATTGCTTCAAAGAAAAATGCACGATAGAGACAGGTCCCAGGGCATTCAGGAATTTGAGCATCGGCTGTGGGAAGCCTTCCGTGGGGCTCAATGCCAGGAACAGACTGAGCAGCTCGTCTTCTGGTAGAAACTGACTTTGTTTCACTACACTGTAGTTGATGTCATGATGGAAGCATGCACAGAGGGCTGAGGTGCACACACACACACACACACACACACACACACACACACACACCAAGGCAGGACACACTGAAGGTTCTGAAGGTCCTTACACTTCTCCTGTGTGACCTGCTATGGGGTCTCATTTCCACCTCCACTGCCACCCACCTGTGAGATTCTCCCTCTGACCCTCTCATTTTGAGTCTTCTGAGAAGCAAATGCCAAAGCGAGGTTCGATATACAAGAGACTTTTTGGGGAAACAGCTGTAAAGGGTAGGGAGAGGGGGCAGGAAGAGACGGGGGAGCCTTCGAGACGCAGGCCTGACATCTGCGAGAGGAGAGGGGAAAGGAAGGAGGGCAGGAGGAAGAGTCTCAGACAGCAGCTCCCTTCTAGGAAAGTTTCAGGTGTGGCTCCCAGGGTGTCCCTGGGACAAAGGCACTGCTGGCAGCCTCACATCTTGTGGGGATGGGCCAGCAGCGGAGCCTCATTCCTCCCAGCCCTCTGTTCAGTCACCAGCTGAGTGGAACTAGGAAGAAAAGGAGCCTCAACTCTAGCATCAACGGGGAGCTCAGTCAGGTCTGCTCCCACCCCACAACAGCCATTTCTCTTCTTCCACTGTCATGGCTGACACTCCCAGGTAGTGAAATTAACAGCAGCCACATTCTTACTGAGTGTCCTACACCAGCTTGCTTAGTCTTCCTATGTAACCTTACAAAATAGGTGCTATCATCAATACCCTCCCCATTCTATAGACAGTGAGAGTGAGTCTCAAATAAGTGAAATTGCTCTCTGGAGGCCACAGCTAACAGTGACAGAAAGAGGATTCAAAGCCTGTTTGACTGTAACCACTGCACCAGCCTGATCTATCCAGGAGGAGCTTGGAAAGGGCCAGTGGCAGGATCATTTTTCTCTTTGCACTGGCTTCTCCTGCTGTCAATCCCTGTGATGTGCTAACAACACAACCCTCCAAGAAGATCCCTCATCAGGACCAAAGCTAATGCCAGCCTTGGGGTACCATCAGGCTACCAGTGACTCCAAACAGAAGGTTGAAAATGTTTACCTGAAGTAGGCACTCCCTAGCTGTCACACATCTGTCTTTTTCTTAGGCATCACCTCCTCCAGGAAGCCGCCTGGCTAGTCATGTTTCCACAGCATCTTACACTGATCTCCCTTTATCACGCCCGCCTAAATGGTCTGCTAAACTGGGCCCTTCTAGGCCCTTCTAGACCCTTCTGGGACCATCAGGTCTGAGTGATGTTTGGAACCGAGCACCTAACAAATGGAGTCCTAGCACTGGAGGGGTAGCAATACATAGAAGAGATGCTCAGACAGGCTAGGTCAGGGCATCCAGAAGACATCTGGGAGGAATGCACCCCTTGTGAAACCTTTGTTTTCCTCCTCAGAGGCATAGGCTGCACTCCCTGATTTGGCCGCCAGGGGCCTCACCAACTCCCAGGCAGGGTTAACGCGCAGCTTCTTGCTTCTCAACTGCAAATCCATGCCTCTCGCCTTGACCCCAGCATCTCAGGCCCCAGCTTTCCAAGGTCTCTGCATTCACCAGTGGGTACCCCTAGTCAAGAAAGAGGGTTATTTTTATTTATTTCTTCTTAATCATGAACTTAATTTAGCTGCTAATCAGGTTACCATGGTGACTTGCTCTGAATTTATACCAGTTTCCTAAAGCGCCTTTTTCACACTCTTTGGATATGAATAAAATTTGGGTGATGAACAAAGTGCATAAATATTGGGTGTCCTAAGAAAAGGTCAGAAGCTTCAGCCTTTTACCCCTACTAATATGCTTAAGAAAGCTCCATGACTCCGGACAGACTGCAGGTCACTCTCCTGCCCTCCCTTTGAAGCCTTCAATGGATCCCTATTGCCAACCAGCTAAAGCCTGAGACTTTTAAATTGTCTTGGGTCCTGCTCCTTTAGCCTCTTGTCCCTAATACCCAACCTTCCCTTGTGCTATTCCCTGCATGCTCTGGCCCCTGTGCCTCTGCTGTGTCCTGGGCCAGGAAAGCAGGGAGCTGGAAGGGCTCATTTCTTCCCTGTTGTCTTGGGAGTGACAGTGGCTGGCTTGTCTCTGTACAATGCAGTGTTTAAGAACCCCTGAGCATTCTTCTTGGTCCCACTAGCATTCTGACAGGGGCAGGAGCATTATGCTCACCAGCTCAGGAGAGCAGGGCAGGGAAGCTATGGGGAGAGGAAGTGAGGAATCAGCATTTTGACCACTTTTTAAATTTCATATTCTGGAAGGTTCATTTTGCATCTTATCCCAGTGATTGGGGAAGGGGAGGGGTCACAGTTCTCCCCTTACCACCGTGGGCCCAGAGCTCCTCCTGCCTTGGATCAGCCGGAAGCCTCCTGTGGCTCCCACAAGGGACAGTGTCTCCAGGCTACAGGCCACAATTTCCAGGATCCCCTTGAGGACCTTGGGGCCAGCAGCCAATCAGTCCCAGGATCAGCCACAGTCCATTAACGAGTGCCCAGGGCTCAAGGCGCCAACAGAGCCACCAGGCGTTGGCGCCGGCTCCTGCTCAGGGAGCCCAAAGCCACCTTCAATTATTATCTGGGCCTTTGTAATCAGATGAGCTGGACCACAGACTGGAAGACAGGGCCTGGCTCACTGGGCTCAGAAAGCCTCTCGGCTCTCAGAGCTCACGAGAGCCCCTCCAAGGTCTACATGTAGGTGGGGAGACCCCTCTGGGAAGCCCCAGGGTAGCAGGGGCCAGCTGGGCCCATGCTGTGGGTGAGGCTGCATGAGCTCCTGGAGCCACTCTCTGGCCCTCACTTCCCTTATCTGGAGGATAGGCCTGTAGTTGCGGTAGAAAACCTGGCCTGGCTCCTGGCCCTGCTGAACTCGGAGTCAGAAGAACTGGGTTCAAATCCTGGCTCAGCACCTCTGTTTTCCTTTGCTTCAAGATTGAGGCCAAGGGAGTAGAAGGGTCAGTTCCCAGATTGCCTTTGGGGTGTAAGTCAGCAGACCTAGACAGCCACCATAGAGACCAAGGAGGGAAGCCCTACGTGTCGACAGTGACACTAGCAGGTATGTCCATTTCCCTCTCAGAGGAGTCGGCCCTAAGTGAACATGACTAGACAGCGTGGGGTGATTAGAAAAAGAGCCCCCTCAAATGGGCATGAGAGGACCTGCAAGGCTTGAGAGAGCCTGGCGTTCTAATCCTAGCTCAATGGACAACTTTTCTATACAATCTTAGGCAAGGCACTTAATTTCTCTGGGCTCCAGGAGCGTTTTCCTGGAAAGGTCAGATCTCACCTAAATGGAAGTGGGATCTTGTATCTCCTAACCACTCTCAAGCGTGTAACTTTCTCAAGCTGGTTCTGGCTCACCTCACAGCAATGAGAGGCAGAAAGTATGACTTCGTAGAACTCAAAGAGCAAATCCCCTTTCCCATTGGGGGCTGCTATACTTCAACACCCCCCCCACACACACACACACACACTCTCTCTCTCTCTAGATTGAAAACTAACATGTCCTCCTACCCTCCAATGACTTGACAAGCATCTGGCATGGAGGAAAGCAAGAAACTTCCCATTGACTTCGTGCATTACATAGCATTGTGTGGCAGAGGACAGGATCTAGAACCTAACTGCCTGGGTTCAAGCCCCAGCTCTGCCACTTACTAGCTATGAATCCTTGGGCAAGTCACCCAACCAGTCTCTGCCTCCTCTTTCCCATATGCATAATGGGGCTAAAAGCACATACACTCCATAGGATTAAAGGAAGAGTGAGTTAATACACAGTAAGATCATAGTATTTCCCCCAAGCATTAGTTCTCAAAGCCACTTTTGGGCTACTATGGTACTATCATTAGCCTTATTACTAGTCCTATCTTATAGTCAAGGACACTGAAATGCAGAGAAATTAAACCTCCTGTCTGATGCTCTAAATCAGTGCACTTGCCATCAGACCTTGCTGCGCCCACATCTGCTCGATATGATCAATGTTCTCAACTGACTTGTTTTGCAAAACAAGTTCATATTGCAATGGAAATAGAGATGGAGTCAGGAGTTCATTAAGAAGGGCAGGGTTAGCCACTGATCAATCTTAACATCTTTAAAGGAGAGCCGACCAGTCGTCAGGATGTTATGCAACAAGGAATGTGCAACGCCATCCGAGAAGCCTTCTGGCCAACAATCGAATGTGACTGTCATCCGATCAGGACTTCCTGCTGGTTTCCAGGAAACACAGGGAACAGAGGAACACGTTAGCTGACACCACAAGGAGGTAATCAGTGAGCCATGAAACACTGCACGATGAATGATCCAGATTCATCAAGAAACACATGGCATTAGAGAGAGAAAACTGTCATTTTCATGTTGGGGGAGAAACAGGTGTTGTTTTAGTTGAAAAGAAACTTAAGAGACATATAAACCTAGTGCCATGTTTGTAGTCTAATTTGAATGAACTAAATGTAAAAAGGTATGTGTGAGACAATTGGAAATGTCTGAACATCAAGCAAATATTAGATATTAAAGAAACTGGGTTTTGTTGTCATTAGAGCCGATGATAGTATTGTGATTGTGTTTTTTAAAATAAGTGCTTATCTATTAGTAATACCCCCTAAAATATTTATGCATGAAATGAGATGTGTGGGATTTATTTTCAATACTCCAATGAGAGAGAGAGTGGGGTAAGGAGTACAGAAGGGTTTATTAACATTCTCTCTGCTTTTGTGTATGTTGGAGATTTTCATAAAAATGTTAAAAGGAAAAAGAAGGGAGGAGGTTGGAGGCAGATCACCAAGTGGAAAGAGGATTTCAAGGATGATTTTGAATGAGATTTGTCTCCAGGGGATAAGAGGTCAAACAGGGTGACCTCTTGGTTGTCTGAGACAGGAAAACAAGCCTTTGCACAACATTCTGGAATTCATTTATTCACTCACTCATTCATTCATTCATCCATTCACTCTACAATTCATTCATTCATTTGTTCACTCACTCATTCAGTTAATTATTCCTTCACCCACTCATTCACTCTCCACCTCATCCACATTCATTCATTCGTTTCTTTGGTCAATAATCCTATTTGTTGAGAGCCCGCAATGTGCTAGATACTGAGAAAGGTACTGAGGAGACAGAGCATCTTCATGGGGCTGATAGTCAAGAGTGGGGAAGGGATTCAACCTGTGAAATCTGCCATCACACAAATGTCTGTGAAGATACCATGAAAAGTCAGAGGAAGGAAGTGGATTGTGTGTCATCAGTTTAACTTTTGGGATATGACTTTGGCTGTGGTTCAGGATGGTCAGGGAAGGCTCTGTAACATTTAAATGAAACTTGAGTGATGAGGAGATAGCCATGTGAAGAGCCCAAGGAAGGACACACGCCAAGAGAACAGCAAGCGCAAATGTCCTGGGACAGAAAGGAGCCTTCTGGGGCAGGAGGGATCTTCAAGAATGTCAAGTACAGGATGAGAGAACAGAATGAGTGAACCAGGAAGACTCACAAGAGACAAGGGCCTATAGGCTGGGGAAGATCTGGGGTTGTTCACTGCTGTTCTTGGACCAAAAGAAACATCTCCCCTCATGAAGTAACTTAAGACGTGGACCAACTGACAAGGGCTCCTGTGAGTTGTCAAGAGAAATAGCGGGACAGCGTGTGTATGTGTTGTCTAGTGAAAATGCTCCTCTTGCTCAAAGGAAGTTAATCTGGAAGCAGAGTGGAGAGGAAGGGAGGGAGACTGCCCTAGGGCCGAGAAGAGGCCATTACAAAAGGAACCACTGGAATCGCTGAGTAAGTAAGACTCCCAATTAGAGATTTAAAAACTAATGGTGAAAAGCAGGCCTGTTCCCCACTCTGCCCTCCCTCCTCCAGCCGGCCCCAACCAAGGGAAGGAAGTCCCAGCCAACCATGGGGACAGTTGCCCGGTGATTTATGGCCCTGAGACAAAGGCTCCCGAGGAAAAGCCCTGTGAAACTCAGACATGTTGTTGAAACAATTAGAGCCCATCCATCTATTTGAGTCAGCTCAGTATCAAGAAAATGGGCCCGGGCCAGGGCTGGCATGGACAGAGCATGGATCTTCACGGGGGACTTTCCACGTGGTGAACAGGCACAGAGCCTGGGAACTGAGCATATAAATCCCATTTCAGATGAGAAAAATGAAGCTCAGAAAGATGACTTGCTCAAGGTCACCAGCCAAGAGATTTGGACTCAGGTCCCTTAGATTTCGAATAAAGACCAGACTTTTTTTGTCATCTCTTACTGCCGCCTAGTAGCTGCTATTGCTGCCTGGGGTGTCTGGCCCTTGAGGAGCGAACCCAAAAGGATTTCTCTCCAGTTTTCCAAGATTGGGTTGCTTTGGCCCATGCAGGAGGGTTTGGTTTCCAGTCCAAGCTAAAAAGTCAAGCTGGGGGATCTAAAGCCAACAGCAGAACAGGCTCACACTTCCTTCTTTGGAACTATGATCCTACAGGGACTTTTGAGGGGTCATGAGTGACAGACCCCTACCTCCAACCCATCGTCAGTGTTCTGGGCCATCAGGAGAGATGCAAGAAAGGGTAGTTCCCTGCAGGCACAAGCATGCCCCGTGAGCTGATCTCAGCAACCCCCTATCAGAGTACCGTGCCTGATTCAGCTCTGTGATCCCAGCCCAAGAGCCTACCCAGAGAAGGCACACAGAGAATGTTTGCTGAGTAAAAGAATGGACCTTGGGCACCAGAGACATCGCAACAAATCACAAACTTCTTGAGAAAGGATAGAAAGAGATGACTGATTAAAGTGATAAAGAGATAGGGAGACCCTTAATGGTATAATGTTCATCGTGAGAAGCAGAATACAAAACCATATAATAAAAAGAAAACCTCTATAAATTCAGGATGATTTTCATTATGAAAAATAACAGAGACTGCATGTATGTGTCAATAATGAAACTTCCGGATAAAATAAATGTAAGCCAAAATATTAAGTGATATCTTTGTACAGTCAGATTATGCGTGGTTTTATTTGCTTCTTTAATTTTTCCCAAAATGTATTAAAGGAACATGTGCAAGTTTGCAAATATTAAGGAAAAACCATAACTAATTTTTTCTTAGCAACACAGTTTTAAATAACAAAGTTTAGGGCACTCTCTGACCCTCTGATGCAGAGCCAGTTTGCTGGGTGCCAGACAAGGCTTAGATACTCTGTGAGGCCAGGCCCGGAGGACCCAGACCACTATAGCGAGAGCCACCCGTTCCCTGCCCAGGGCCTGAGGGCAAAGACCACATTTGCCAGAGACCTAAGAGCTCTTTGCCAAATCCTTACCACGACCAGAGTACATTTCCACGACTCCTGTCCCCATCAGCAAGTCAGTAAATCAAAGCACATCTCACACGAAAGGTGGGCCCTTTCTGGTAAAACACAAAAAAACTTAATCTTTGGTCCAGAAGCAGTAGATTGCGGCAGCAAGTCAGCAGCCAAAACCATTAATCTTTGCCGCGTTCCCCAACTGGCCCGAGTAGTAAAGAAGATAATACCCCAGCAGAATCAGTGACCCACTACAAATTGGTCCTGAAAGGTCCACCAGCATAAATAGACTTTTGCTGATCCAACACTTGTTAGGAACCCCAACAAAGAGACTATTGGCTCATCTGATGAGCCGCTTGCAATGGGCCCTTGCAATGGCTGGTGATGGATGACCACCCTCCCTTGGAGGGGAAGATGCAGCTCCTGGTATGGGGCCCTTTCTCATCTTAAATTTGTCCTCAATAAATCACAGGTGCAGAGGAGCCAGCATCAGTTTCATTACACCTACATGCTCCAGTATCAATCACGCCACCATGGCGGCCTGTCTGGGAGCAGTTCATTTCAAGTGGCTTTTTCTGTCCTGATTCTGCTTCCACGGCGAAGCACGCCTCCAAGGGGCTTGGGCCCAGAGGCTGGGAGGAAGAAGCTTCTCCCTTCTGAGGGCTACGCTTCTCAGTCGAACGCCTATCCCTTCTTCATTCTGAGCTTTGCACCCTATGGCTTTGCCAACACTTAGAAGCAGAAAATTTTGCTTTCAGATAACAGCTCTGCTATTTGCAAACTTGGAGCAAGTCACCTTCCGTTGCTGAACTTCGGGAGCCTCATCTTCGAAATTGGCACTAGTAGCAACTACCAGCTGAAATTGAACATAGTAATAGGTGTAAAGAGCCTAGCACAGTGCTAGAAATTGACTCATTCCCAACCGGTATTAGTCCCAGTCCATGCCCATTCCTGGCTGGAATGCTGGCTGGAGGGACATGTTACAAGGATGGCAGGTTATATTTTCTCTGTGGTCCCCAGGCCCTTGAGAAAACAGAAACTCCTTGGCTCCTCTTTCCTGTGTTCACCTGCATGGACCGTTCCTGGTCCTAGCAAAGGTGTGTCAATTACAGCTCAGAAATGATGAAGATGGTGCCACAGCTCATTTTTTTGTCTTGTTCCTTTCATTGTAGGCAGTTAAAATACACTTAAAACTAAGGACACTAGAGAGCTCTCAGACCTCTTCTTAATGCACATAATCAAATACTTTACTGTCATTAAATGCATGTATAAGGCTCATCATAAAAGTCATGAACTTCTCTTTTAAAGAATCATAAATGGGAATAAATGGTTTCCTCTAGGCAGACCCCAAGCCAATCTGCCTGGGGCCACGAAAGGCAGGACCCACGTACTCTTTCAAGACGCCACATCTCCTGGGAGGGCACAGCCCAGCTGTCTGCCGTGGGCTGCAGTGCTCAGGGCCCAGCAGCAGCCCTGTAAATCATTAACCAAGTGAGCAGATCTTTGAGCAGAAGAGAGGGGAGTGCAAAGGACCCTGCCCCTGAGTTGATCAGGAGTGTCAGACAGAACAAGCTTTTCAAAAAGACACTTCCATTCACTCTAAACCTACAAGAGAGCTGGAGTGACAGGGCCATTTATTTGCAGAAGAGCTAGGGAGGGGGTGGAGAGGAGTGGCAGAGAGAGAAGGGGAAGATTCAGAGAGCAGGTAGAGAGGTGGAAAGGGAAGTGGAACAGGCTCTATCCATGCCCAAGTGGTTCATCAGCACTGCACGCTGGCTCCAGGTACAGAGGGAGAACCCAGGAACCACATCCTCAGCCGTGGGTGACTTAACAATGGGGATAACTTCTAAGAAATGCTTCATTTGGTGATTTATTCAATCACTATGCGAGTGTCACAGAGAGCAGTTTACACAAACCTAGGGGGTGTCGCCTACTATACCCCTAGGTTACAGGGACCAAAGCATCAGCACTCAGTACATGACAACATATGCAATAATTCTCAGAGGACAGATTATAACAGCAATGGTGATGAGGAGGAGGATTTACTGTGTCCAGGCTCATGTCCAGGCTCATGCCTACACCCATCACAAGCACAATCCCTCTTCCTTCTCCTAACAACCCTATACGGCAGGAGCTGCATTTCATCAATTCTAAAAAGCACACTTTCTTTCCCCCACTTTAACATTTCTGAAACTGAGATGCTTTTTATAATAACTGTCAGCCTGGCAGAAGTCTTGTCCTATGTGGTGACACATCACAACTTGCAAAACAGGTATCTGCAGCTTAAAGTCCCAAGGGGAAAGAGAAGTGATTTTCAAAGGTCTGCCGCCACAGATGCTTGTAAGTTTACATGGGATACGTGTGTGTAGAAAGACATAGACATCAACCACTCTGGGTCGGTCTTCGAATATGAAGACATTTTAGGCATATCTTAAATTATTTCACTTGTATTTTCCTTTTCTCATGTATGTGCAAAGGCCTTATGACTAGAACCTAAGTAAACCTGAGAGTTCTTTCCACAAGTGTAAATTCTATGGGATACGAAAGTATTACGTAAGTTTAATCAGTGATGATTCTATTTTTCTTAGCATGATGTTAAATACTAGTGTGACCTACACTCACATGTCTAGGGTAGAAAATTTGGAAAAGACTTCATCAACAAAAAATAAACTACATATAATTCCACTACATAGAACTCACCCCCTCGTTCACATTTTATGTTTCCTTCCATTTTTGTATCTACCCCTATTTTATACAATCGACGTTATACATGCAATTTTATATCCTGCTGTCTTTTTCCCAGTCTGGATAAGCTTTTCCCCATCTCCTTAGAAACTCATTGGAACATGGTTTTTATTGGTTCCAGTATTTCATTGAGTGGGTGGACCGTGAAGAGTTAACCACGCTCGTCATGTGGAGCACTACCGAACACTTGAAAGCAGCCCTAGATGCCTAAAATTTTGCATCCATTCTTATTTTCTTGGGATACATTATTTACATTGGTTTAAGCCCACCACTGTCAAGAAGCTATTTGCATGAGTGGGTCAAATGACTTGTAGATTTTTTAAAATTTTGGTAGAGATTGTTAAATTGCAATCTGTATTTAAGCATGTGTTTCAATCATCCTTGGCAGTGTTGGATATGAACATTTTTTTCATTCCCTGTGAATTTGATAAGCAAAATTTTTCTTTGTCTTGAACGAACATACTTGTGTTTATTAGTGAACATGAACTACCTTCCACTTTACTTGCTGGGATTTGTGAACTCGTGGGGTTACAGCAGAGCAGAAAGAGCACGTGCCAGGCTCCTCTCTCATGCTCTGCTTGATTTTGAGGCGACAACTTAACTTTCCAAACTTTGCTTTTCTTCATCTTTAATTCCAGGGTAAGAATAAGAACATCCACCTCACTGGGTCTTCGTGAAGAATGAATTAGAGATTCCACATACATTACGCCTGGTGTATAGTAAATGTCCAATAAATATCAGCTACCTGAATTTCTTCTTTCGTAAATTCTTTTTCGTACACTTTCATTTTTCTCTTAGACTCTTAATATCTTTCTTATCAACTTGAAAAAGCTCTTTTTGGATGAGGGATATAGCTCTTTGTCATGCTTGTCATGAAAATATTTTTATTTTAAAAACTGGCTTTTAGAGATCTGTTCTTTCTGCTTTGATGGTCTCTTTTAAATTATTTTTGTACCATCCACAGCTAGTAAAGCTGCAGGGTGGAGTTATTTCTATTCAGGAAAAGGCTTAGAGAAAAGGAAGGGGGGTTTGATTTCCACGATATACCTCAGAAGACATGACTTCCAGGGACAATGCTGCATTCCTAACAGATGCAATAGGAACCCGGGAGGTTTATAGCACCCACAAAATGCAGTCTGAGCCCAAGAGGCGGAGAATGTAGCCACAGTTTCAACATATTGATGCCCAAACTCTGCACCCAGCACTGGGAGTTGGGAAGGAAATAATGGCGGAGGCTGGAGTCCAGCCTTCTCCATGCTGGAGGGCCTCATAGTCACGGTATATTTTGGTAAACAAACAAAGAAACAAGCAAGCCCCCCTACTCCTGGATCTCTGTTTGTGCATCACCACTGCCATATTCTTCTGTCAAGGAGGGTTCTGAGCAGTGAGAAAGCCTCTGTTTTCATTTTTTATGTCTATTAAAAATAAACATGCTGAGAAGCTGCCTTTTAGTCTCTTTATCAAGCCCCAAACGACGCACGGCCCCTGTCAACTCGGCGTTGACGAAAGCAACCAGAGATTTATAAGGCATCAGGAAAAAACTTAGTTAAGAGCAGGTTTCCCTTCCATTGATCAAAACGGATTTAGGGGAATTATAGGCAGCCAGGCACCCAGAGGGCGAGGGCACACAGGCAGGCCGGCAGGACACCGCCCCAGCCCAGGACGGGGCCAGCTCTGGAACGCCCGGTAAGCACATCTGCCAGGGCCGCAGGGAAGGCCCCTCTTGCTGGGTGGGCACGAGCCAGACTCAGCTCATGTCGAGTCAATTTAATCAATACTTTTCTTGCTTTGGAAACTCCGAGCTTTTCGAAAGAGCAAAGCCATGAGACACAGCCAAGCAGCTTTAAATTCTAATGAGCTTCTCTGTGCTAATTAGTGACTTTGCTAACTGGAAGCTTTCTTTGTTAGAAAACACACTCATGGAGTGACGCAAAAATGCCAGCTTTTCCTCACCCAAATGTACCTCCCTTGTCTTTTATCATCATGCCAGAAAGGGGAGTACTTTGTTCTTCTCACCCTGGTAGAACTAACAAACAGATTTTTTTATTATTATTATTAAAGTGACTAGCGTTGCATTTGGCCTTGCAAAAGCTAGAGAGTGCAAGAGATCAATTTCTCCTAAGTCCCACCTGTCACCCACCCAGCAGGAGCCGGTCAGGGAGCTCTACCGAGTAAACGCATCACCCAGCGGCTCCTGAAGAGACACAGCAGCAGGCTCCTCCTGCCCCCTCCCATTTCACGGTGAGATTCGGAAACTTGCAAATTGAGCAGCCATCATTATTTTCTGAGGAGCAAGCAAGGTCTCCACTCCTCGCTAGGAGAATGTGACCCAATCATTTGTCTCGGCAACACACAGATTCTAGAGCACTTGCGAATTCGTCGCCATAAAGCTGAAAACAAACACAGGAATGGTTAGAAAGAAAAATCTTTTTAATCTGGGAAGGAAGGGAGCCGAGGATGGAGGCAAGAAGGCAAAGCTACGCAAATCTCACGCGTGGGTAGCCGCAGCCCACGTCGGAGCTCTGT
This sequence comes from Talpa occidentalis, assembly GCF_014898055.3. Lineage (NCBI taxonomy): Eukaryota > Metazoa > Chordata > Mammalia > Eulipotyphla > Talpidae > Talpa > Talpa occidentalis. The sequence goes on from NW_023600993.1 coordinate 93,078,799, forward strand.
GCGAATCAGAATTAGAACTTGGACTTGGAAATGGAGTTTCTCTCCCTCACTTTTCTGCCTTGTTTTTATCACCGCCCGTCTGGGTCTCTCTGTCACTATCTCCATCTCTGCTCTTCTGTCCTTCCTGAGTACTTAATGAAGATACCCTGCCTGGAAATAATTGCATTCAGACCCCTGAGTCCCACTTAAAAGTCTTCGGGACTGATCGAGATAAACCCCATCAAGGTTTTTGTTTCCACTCAAAGTGCCCCCATCATTTATTAGACGAATTAAAGTATCAATTTCTGTTTAAACATTAACAGGGTGATGCCAAATATTAGTCAGTTCCTAATAATTTTGAGGGATTAAAAAGATAATAAAAGTAATAGTCCATTACATTACCTACTTCAGCAAGATTGTAATGAACGTAATAAATTCTGGATCAGGGTTATAACAACTTCCATCTATTTAAAATGAATTTGTAGGGTTACTTTCATTAACTATGTATATGGGGAAAATGATCTGACATATTACTTTAAAAGAGCTGTAAAACCGATTAGGAGAAAATATGCTTTCCAGACAGGGATGCTGGCCACCGGGGACCACAGCATCCCCGGGAAGAGGGGAGAGCTGCCGAGCCAGCCCCATTCCATCCTCCCCGCGCGGCCAGCTCCCTGCCCTAAAGAAATGATGACGGAATGAGCGCCAGCAGATGAGGGCGAAGGAACTTTTCTCTGCCCTCCTTTCTTTCTGTTTTTTTTTCCCTCCCCAGGTAGATGCCCGCTAATGAACCGGGGCCAGCTCTGGGAAGTTCTGCGTGGAAATAAACCCTAGGGCTGCCGCCCTGGCCTGGCCTTTGGGCCCCTGGGGGAAAGCTGCCGCATTAAAGGGGCCCTTGCCCTCATCGCTGGAGGAGACAAGGGAGCAAGCACTTGGCTGCACCACAGAAATTACTGCTGTACCTCGAATGCCCGCTTCATTTATCAATTTCATAGCAGAAAAACCCATATGACCGCCTCGTTCACTCACACGCTAAATCTAGTCGCAGAAAGCTCCCCACCGCCAGTCAAGTGTGCTGGGCGCGGGCCTGGATAAAGTAACTCGAAATACCACTAATGATTTATACTTAATTGAACCTCTAAGTGATTAAAGTGGCAGTAATGAATGAATAACACCCTCCTGGCTCCCCGGCCCCTCGGCCCATCGGCTCCAGGCGACGTGGGCCTCGCTGGGGAAGCCAGGCAGGAGGGCCGGCCAGCTTGAGTCCTGCTCCCAGCTTCCCCCAAGCCGCTCGTCTGGGTCCTGGCTAAATTGCTCTCGCTTGCAGTAAATGACTCCATAAGCACCGTATCAGACCATTGATCCTTTTTATTAGATTACCCAATTGTAAGGTTAATGCATTTGCATTTGGCAAATGGAGTCGGTCAGCCTGAATCCCGCGTGGGGATCGGTGTTTAAATGGACACACGAGGAAAGCGGTTCTGTCAACATATTGATTTGTTGGTGGCAGTAACAGGATGCCGATGCCCTTCCCCCAGCCCACCCCTAAAAAGTGCCAGGAGAATACACTAGCAGGGCTGCGTCGTCCTTAGCAGAAACCCCAAACACACACAGCAAGACTCACCCTTCACCCCGAGCACGTCTGTCTCTGGAGGAAAGACGGACCCCACATGGGTTTCCAGTCACCACAGACCAGAGCAAAGACAGGTCTTGCACCTGGGCCAGGAACATGGCTGCTTTCTCTGAAGGAGGGGAAGCGAGAGCCTCAATCATTGACAAAGGATTCAGAGATGAATCCTTCTGCCCAGATGGTCAGAGCCCAGACTGGGGCGGCCACAGCTACCTGCCTAGGTTTCTACACCCCATGGGAATGTGTTCCTGGATTCTCCAAATGCATTAACCAAACACTGTGTAAGTGCGTGCCTTTGGAATGATTTCCCAGTAAGTCAATTTACAAGTTGGAAAAACATCCCTTGTTGGGCTAACGTGAGTTCTACACTGAAGAATGCAGCTGCATTTCTGTAAAAATTACCCAGAAATCACCCCCAGAAAACCATGTTCTTTCATAGATGGGGAAGCTGAGGCCCAGAGAGAGAGAATTAAACTTACCTGCAGGCCCTCCCCACCCCCGATCCACCCATGAGTTCATAGGAAAAACTCCCCAGTCTTCTGCCTTCCAGATCAGCCTCGGGTAAGAAAGGCAGTTCTCCCATAAAAGGGGACTTGGAGAGTATGACTGTAAAGGAATAGTCTTTTTATACAGATGTCCTAAGACACCAGCCATATTTCATATGCAGCTGCATAAACTAGGTCTTTGAATTGTCCTGTGGAGTAAGATTTGCTGTAAGTGCTGCTTACTGGATGGATTTGTTCAGCATCTTGTCTCGGAGGACAAGGAAGCTGGAAGCTGCTTTCATGGCTGCGTGTGGTTCACTTTTTCTGCTGTTCAGGTCCAGAGGTGGCAGGAGGCTGAGGAGCAGCTCCTCGTGTCAAGTCAGAAATCAAGGGTTCAAGTCCTAGCTCAGTCACTTAAGGGCCACGTCCTCATTCATCCTGGCTGGATCATTTTGAGATTAAACAGGATAACACATGAAAATAACCAGCACGGATATGGTCCTTGTCCAGGCAGGACTCCCTATCCATGAGTTCCCTCCCTCCTGGCTCTGTAGCATCTCCTGGGCCTTAAAGGCAGCACTTGATCAGTGCCAGGTAGCTGGGGACACCCATGAAAGGCGCTGCTCACCTACCCAGCTCTCTCCCACTTTGTGAGAGTGGCCCAGACCCCTGCCCTATCCCTCACCTCCCCCCACTCTGCTGGACCTTCTTTGAGCCACCACTAAGGCCCTGCTTGAGTCTCAGAGGGCCTAGGAGGGCTTAGCAATGAGGGTAAGGTAATTGCTAAAACAATTATCTTGTTCACTAATATTTTTAGGAAACACTATCATTTATCAACTTTTGTTGTGTTTTAATACATGCATTTAAATTCATCTAATGCCAACAGTTCTATAATGGTCACATGGTTATGTCCATTTTACAGAGGTAGAAACTGAGGTTTGCAGAGGTCAAGTGACTGTCCAGAGTAACACCTCTGGGAAGGGTCAGAGCTGGAGTTCAAACCCAAGCCCTTCAGAATCCAGGACCCTTGCTCTGTCACTGTCCCCCTCTGGGACTCACTGTGTCTCTGTGGCCTGACACAAGCCAGAACTCAACCAAGCCTTCCTTTCTTGCCTACTGTTCCACCAAGTTAACAGTGCCAGGGGCAGGTGAGGGCAAGGATGGCATTTGTCCAGAGAAAAACAGACCTTCAGATGTGAAGGGGGGGAAACCACTGAGTAAGCAACAGTTGACCTTGGGGAGTCATTGAGAAAGTGCTGAGCTGCCAGGCCAGGTGGTGACAGGCCCTAGGGCCCACAGGAAGGATGCCTATCTGATCAGGGGCGTGATGCGGGCAGATGCTACCTGGAGATAGTGCAGGCCGTTTCGTCTGGGAAAAAGGACAAAAAGAGAGGCCCCAACTGGAATAGGCTTCTTGTCCAGAAAGTTCTCAGTGTCTAATTTGACACCCAACAATTAGGCCAGAGCAGGCCAAGTTCCCCTGTATGTTGGGGAGGGCATACAGAATCCGAGGGTAATAGGAAGGGGGTGTCCTGGGGAGAGCGCCTGTGCATACACAACAGACTCTTTGTCTCTAGATGGGTCTGCCTTTGTCTTCAGGGGTGTGTGTGTGTGTGTGTGTGTGTGTGTGTGTGTGTGTCACACAACACTGTGTCTGAGTGTGATGTCTGTCTACGGCTGTCTCCAGGAGAGGATGAGGGTGGTAGATGTGTGTCCTGGTGACTGGTGGCAGGCACACTGATGTGCAGGTGAGTGTGCATCTACGGATGTGTGGGGGATCATGCATCCGAGTTTTCATGGTGAGACCCTAGCAGTAGGCATGTGACCATTTGGAGATGTGTGACAGGACCAAAGGGGAGTGGGGTGGGGGGGTGCTCTGTCTTGAAGAATCAAGGAGGGCTGCCTGAAGAAGGGAGCATTTGCCAAAATGGAATCTTCTTCCTCTCTAATAGGACAGACCTGAACCAGAATTTGGGAAATGTATGTTACCAGCCAGAGTCTTGTTTGGTCAATTGTCCCCAGAAACAGACTGAAATGAAGACACCACCCAGACCACACAAATGATGCGCTAAGACATTAAACAGACTTCTCCCTGGAAATATAAACACGCAATCCCATCCAGGCATGTGAATGGACAGGAACCACCAGGACAGCCTCCTGCCACCTTGGACTCCTGGACTTAGGGCTCCCAAGTACCCTCTGGTACATGCTTCCCAGCCTGGTCTCAACCGGGTTCATGCACAACACAGGACAGACCCCTGCCCAGGACTGGGCACTGCCCTGAGGCCAGGACCAGTGTAGACAGTAGAGCTCTGCTCTGTGTCCCTGGCCTGGACCCTGGGATACCTGAAGGTGGCTTCTAACACCATCTCTTGGGGCTATACCTGCTGAGATAAGCCCTTTTGGCAACGTGATCCTCAGTTTCCTCACCCGCCAAATAGAAATGATTATTCCTCCCATACCTGACTTATGCCTGTGGAGGGGGGCGTCCTGACCCTCAGTAGCTATGCGCCTCAAATAAATCACTAAGTCTTCTGAGGTTCGATTTGCTCATCTGTAAAACAGGGATAATAACGGCAAATGAGATAATGTAGAGGAAAGCACTTAAAATTTTTTTAAATAGCATTTGAGAGAAGTCACCTGTGCGAAGGAAAAGGTCAGCCGGATTCTCAGTGCTTGGCCCCATCTAGCTCCCCAGCTGGGCATGTCTCAGAGGAGCTGGGCCTCTGGGCTTTGCCTTCAGGGGCGAGGAGGCCCAGGAAGGGGGCTCCCGGGGCACCAGGACAGGAAGGCCGAGGGATGGAGTCTGCCGGCCAGGAGGCACTGGCCCATACCTCCCCGGAGCTGCACAGCAATGATTCAGGAAAAGGCTGACAAGGATATTAGCAGTGTGGGTTTTTTTTTAATCCTGAGCCCAAAGAAAATGCTCGGTCAGGAATAAAGGCGCCCAAGAGAGCAAGGAGAAAGAGAAATAATCAGAATTAGCCAGCGGGCGGGCAGCGAGAGCAGGGGCAACCCAGCCCCACCGAGGCCGAGGGCCAAACCTCTCCAGGACCCCCAGCTGGGGAGGCATCCAGGAGTGGGCAGGCCCTGCCAGGTGCATAAAGGGTGCTGGCCGCCCCAGTGGGACCTGGGCCGACTGGAGCCCACGGAGCTGGCAAAGTGGAAGACAAAGAAGCCGCCACCAGGTGAGTCCAGCCTCCCTCCCTGCCACCCCCCAGTGACAACACAGCAGAATGGCCCCAGCAAAGGACTGGAGTTCTCTGCTCCCCGTCATTCATAGGGCTCTGGGAGTGGGCACTGAGATTGGAGGGGGCAACCGAGAGGCTGCTCAGATACTGCAGAAAGGAGCTTCTGTAGACAGGGGGCCTTTGTACACACCCCCCCACCCCCAGACTAAAGTGAGCCAAGGGGAACAGAGAGCAAAGCCCGAAAATCCACTGATGCGGGGGGGGGGGGGGAGGCTTTCCCTGGCTGCTGGAAGGGTATATCAAGGTATCCCGGGAGGGGGGTCTCAGCCCCTGCTTCAGAGCAGGAAGAATGAATTCTGATGAGCTGGGGAAGAGAACCCCACTAATGTGGACAGTGGAACTGACATCCTTCTTTATTGAAAACCACTTTTCACAAATCCTGTTAGATTATCAGATTGCTTTAAAAAAAAAAAAAAAACCTGATTCAAATGTGTGTGTGCGTGTGTGTGTGCGTGTGCGTTTTGGGGGAGGGCAGAATTAATGCACCCATCCCTGATTCCACTCCAGATTCCAAATTAATGAAGTATAAATTAATGACGGACTGTCCTGGAAGTCAGATGCTTCTTTGCATCCCCTCACTCTGTCCTCCGGCAAAATGCTTTCAGCCTCTGAGCCGCTTGTCACGAATGTGAGACGGGAGAACAGAATTGCATGTCCCTAAGTCCATCCTGATCCATCCAGCCCAGCCCTGACACCACAGAGTGCCCCAGGCTTTTGACAGCCTCCATGTGAACACCACTACCCAGAATTAAATTGTGTGTGTGTTAAAAGCATCATTTACTAAGCGTAACATTTACTATACCACTATCTGGTAATACCATTTCGTCCTTCTTCTCCCGCCCACACCCTAAATATTTTAAGACACCAGCAGCCTTGGTGAATGAAATCATCAGGAACCTCTGCCACCCTCCAACCCCTAATCCCCATTCCTGTTCCCTCCTGCCAATTTGAGGTAAATCAAAATCTTGTCATTCAGGTGAAGTATGGAAGAGGGAGGTTTGCCGATTGTCCAACCTCTCTGTGAAAAGGTCTAAATCACACAAACTGCCGCTAAGCGCCCAGAACACAAGCGGGAAAACCACGGCTCTCGACGCTACTCTGTCTTGGTGTCAGTAACTGAGCAAACGCCGCCTTGTCCTGGGACTCCTCTCCCAGGTACCAGGTCAATCCAGAAATCACCTGGATCCCACGCGTCCCCAATTCACTCTCGATGGGTCACCCATATGAGCTTCAAACCCAAAGAACAACCCCCAAATTTAATTTATTTCTACCTAAACAAGTTCTTTTATCATAAAGCAATAAATTTGTCTTGGTGCTAGCAATTTGTTGCGGGTGACATAACATTGCAAATTGATTAATCGCTACTGTACGCGGCAAAATGAGAAAAGCAAGGAATTATTATGAATAGCGTCCGTCTTTTACGGGAGGGATTCATTATTCAAAAGTGCTCACTGGTGCTTACATGTGCCCTCGGTGCAGATTACATCCATTTGCAGACTTCCCACATCATGCTTACACAAATCAACAAACGTGCATTTATTAAGACATAGAATGAAAGCTATTTAAAAGTGAAAAATGGCCTTTTGCATTACTTTTCTTCAAGGAAGGCAAATCTGGGTGGGATGTTCCTGGGAAGCTGCCCCACGGTTGTCACGCGAGCATCTCCAGACTCTGCACCCGGTTTCAGGCCAGAGCCACCAAATCAGTCTGTTTGGCCACTGGTTCAGGACCAGAAATACCCCATGGTGGACAGTGGTTCTGGAAGCCTCACTCTGGCTCAAGAGACTTGGGAAAATGACACCTCCTGTGTGCCAGACACTAGGCAGTTGCTTTATTTGAATTTAAGAGGGCAAGTCCTTCTACTTCCCTTCAAAGGGATGTTGTAAAGACCAACAGAAGGATATGTGCACACAAAGCACATAGAAAAGCTCCATACCTGTGAGCTGTCATTGCTATTGTAGTTTCATGGAGTCATCCTCAAGGTCAGTATTATTTTCACCACTTTATAAGCGGGAAATGTGCAGTTTAGAATGGTTGCAAGATTTGTCAAATCACAGAGTGAATAAGTGAACAGGACTGAGCTTCAATTTAGGATCTGGCTCCAAAAATTCATGCATGTTCACTAAGTCATCCCCTCAACTCTCATTAACAGTCAAATGAGAGAGGATTTGCTTTCTCTGACCTAGCGAGACCATGCACCATGCACTCTGCAGCCACCCATTCTGCCTTCGGTGTCAGGTGGGAGTTTTGAGAGGGTCTGGAGGCTTCATGGCCTCCCATCTCTCCCTCTAACTGCCCCCCACATCAGGAGAGCCCCGTCTCTAATGCTGGTCCCCTCCCCCTTCTCCAGCCACTCATCCCATTATCAGTTTTGCCAAAGGAAGCTGGTTGCCTGGCCGGGTGAGGGCTGATGGGCAGCTCCAACCCCACTATTGATTATTCCTGCTGAACTCAGGCTTTGTTCAAAAATAGAACAAGATCTCAACTTTCATATTCTAATTAGATTTGAAGCCTTCATTATTTCTCGTTGCTTATAGTGCCATTAACCACTCTCCAGCCAGATGAAGGGCCCTTCTCTATCACCCGTCCGAGGAGAGTCGTTAGTCATCTTCTTCCGAGAAACCTGCATGCAACCACAAACCTGACTCCAAGAGCCCAGAAGTCAGGGTGGACAGGGCCTAAGCCTGGGCACATGGCTCAAGCTAAGAGCTGGCCCCTGAGGCCCGGAAAACACATGTCACAAATGTTTCTCAAAGGGTGTTCCTCTAACCACTGCACAGACATTGCCAGGGGACTTGTGAGATATGCAAAATCTGGGCTCCCCAGGAACATCAGGGAGTGTCCACTGGCAGTCTGATATGTGATAAACTCTGTATGATGTTTTTTGCACACTAAAATTTGTGAACTATTGTCCCCAATACTTCTTGAACTCCAATTATTGCAAATTCTGATTGACTCACTGTCACTTTACCAAGAAACACACCTTAAGAAGGTACTCACTTTCTTGAGGTCCTGCTGGCCCCTTCCTCTCCACTCCAAGTCCCCAAGACACTCCTGGACTCCCAGCAGAGCCAGTGTGCCCAGGCCAAGCTAGACCAGGGGCCACATGCCAGCTTCTCTAAAAAGCTGCTCAGCATGGAGACAAGGAGAGACCAGACTTCCTGCCGGGAGACAAGCGAGAGGGCATCTCTATGCGATTCTGGGCTCTGTTTACAACATTCCAAGCTCCAAAGTTATCTAGTACCTCTGTCCCTGCCTACTGATACCACAGCCTGTCATGATTATGTGCCTTGACCTTAGTTGACATCAGCTCAAAGTGAGAGCTTGCTAAGACCCAGGCTACTGGGTCTTCTGGCTCAGGAGGTCAGTGGTAAGGCCTGGGAATTTGCATTTTTGACAAGTTCCTAGGCAATACTGCTGACTCTGGGGCTAGATTTTGAAACTCCAGACTCCAAATGACCTGTTATATCCCCAGCATGCAGTACACATGCACTCGTGTTTGTGTTTGCAGAATGAATTAAGTGAATGAATGAATGAGTCAATTATTTGTACCAACTTCTTGGGCACTCTAAGTGAGCTTCTCACTCCATGACACTTTGCCTGTGGTTTACCCACATCCAGCTGACATCTGTAAGCGCTCCTGAGGGGGCATGTGTCCTGAGGCCAGGCTGAGGGCTCCAATGTGGCAAGACAAGGTCTGCAGCTACTGAACCCACACAGCAGGCCTGGCTTACGTTGAGGTCGGGATGCACACCGTGAAGGAGGCAGCCCATTCCAGTTCGGAAGAGGGAGTGGTGATTCTTCCATCACTCAGTCTTCACTTCCTAGCTGGGTGACCTCAAGCTTGGCTCCCAGACTCGAAAGAGTCCCAGTGACCTCACGAGTGAAGTCAGGCCCTGGTGATTTGTGAGGATCTCCAGGCGACTGTGAGGATTTGATGGAGCTGTGCAAGAAAAGGGTTCGGTAGGATCCAACAGGAATGGGGGGCCTGGTCCATGTCTGTTCCCTCTCCTTCATCATTCCCCACAATTCCCAACCCCTGTGAAATGAGTCCCAGAGATGTTTCGGGGAGTAATGAATTCCCTCATTTCAGCTAAACCACCCGTGATCCTGGTTTCGTGGAGACATACGATAGAAAGTGATAAATTATTGTTTTAAGCAGAAGCTTCATTCAAATATCCATTTCCCTGTCAAGTTAATTTTGTTTCGATGTATTTTCAAGTGGGTTTTGACTGGGAGCACAGATAGTGCATAAACAGAAGAACATTATGTCTTGGGCCCATCCTTAGAATAAGGGGGAGCTGGTGGCGTGGGGGAGGGAAGGTCCAGGGACCGTGGCAGGACAGAAACCCACGTCCCCCTCATGACAGGGGTGACAGAGCTCTGAGGACTAATTCTAAGCCACTCATCTCTGTCCACAGAGCAGGCAAGATGGTTGGGTTCTCCCACCAAGGGCAAATTTCCTGCATGTGCCCAAGAAAGTGACCTTATATTCAGCCTCTAGTTATATATGGAACCAAGGCCTCTAACACATTTCCTCACTTCCCCCTTAACCTCTAAAAACCTTAGGGAACATTTCCTAAGAACAAGGACAGTGTCCTGCCATAACCACAGCATAATGGCCAAGAGACAGAAATTAACATCGATGTGATCATCTAGTCCATTGTCCACCTTCAGATTCTGCCATCTCTCCCATGCCTGCTTTTGAGGGTCCTTTCTTTTCTTAATTCAGGGTTTTGGTTCAGGATCTCACTTTGCATTTACTTGGGGGTTTTTTGGTCAAAAGTCAGGAAAAGTGAACAAGTCTGAGTATTAAAACAAGGGGAGTAGGTTTACGCCCACAACTGGATATCAGACACCTATCACTGGGCATCCAGATGGGCGCTAAGTAGAGAGGCTGAGCTAAGTAGAGAGGCTGAGGCTGAGCACTTAGATGGATCCATGGCCAGAGCCCAGGCTTTTAGCCAGAGCACTGGGCTGCCTCCCTGGGGATGTCCATGTGCCTGTGGTGTGAGCCCCCAGGAGGGAGACAGGATGCCCACATCTGCCCCCACTGCTCAAGGCATCAGGAACAGTCAAGGTGGGGACAACTCAAGTTTATGCCTGCACCTGCTACCTGCCCGCATGGACACCCCAGCCTCCAGGTCTCCTCTGGCTGGCCTTGACTGGTCCTGGCTTGATACCTGATCCTCATGGAAGCTGACACCTCAAGAGGAGAGCGATCAGGACAGAACAGCTGCCGCCACCGGAGCCTCAGCCGACTCCTGAGAGAGACTCTGAGGACACCGGCCTCAGAGCTGTCCCCCTGCTCACTCTTCCAGCCCCCAGCCCTGGAGCATGTGTGTGAACTCTTGTATATGACAATATGACAGGAAAAAAAGATTGCAACTTAACTGACTAGGTTGGGTCACTGGACTCAAAGCCCAAGTCACACTTTAGAGCTTCTACCTTTAGCCTCTTCTTCAGAATCCACCTACCAATACAATCAGCATAGACATACACGCTAGCATATGGTAGGCTCCCCATAAGTATTTGCTTAATGCCAGTACAAATGGGTGTGTGTCTGTGTTTGTGCATGAGTGAGGTGTTTGTGCATGCAGGATGGCAGAGAATGCATGCAGGATGGCAGTTTGTGCGTGCAGGATGGCAGATTGTATGTGCAGGATGGCAGAGAATGCAGATTATCTGAAGTTTTGAAATGATTGCTGAAGATTCAGTAAGATCAGGAAGGAAAATGTGGGATATCTTCTGCCTCTCAGCTTTCAGTTCGTGCTTCCCTACCCTGCAGACAGGGAGGAATTTAAACATTGTTCAAATCAGTTGAGGGAGGACGGGCAAGTGATGGCCAAAAACCCACCCAGGCATGGTACGACTGGGTCTGTTCTTATGCTTGCATCTTGATGAAAGTGAAATCCCACAGGCTTTGGTACCAGGAAGACTTGCTTCATCTCCCAAACCCATCACTTACTTGGGTTTAAGTGACTTTGGCCAGAAACTTTGCTCCTCTGAGCTACTGATTCCTCCCCTGGAAAATGGAGATGATAGCACTTTTATAAAGATTCAATGTGAGGAAAGTTCCCAGCACAGTATCAGGTGCACAGGGTCCGACAAATGTTAGACATGGCTGTGCAAATAGCAGGTGTTAGGTCCCATCTTCCTCCTTGAGAGACCACCATAAGAGTATTCCTAGAACCCTCCTTAGGGGACAGAGGGAGAGAAAACTGGGGATGATGGTTCTCAATCTTGACTGAATTTCGGAGCCCTGAAGATGGACCCTGCCTCCAGAGGTTCTGGTTCAGTTTGGCTGGAGGATAACCTGGGCATCAAGGCTTTCAAGACCTGCTTGAGCGATCCTAATGGGAAGCCAAGGTTGAGGTTCTCCTACCCATAGCTATCCTTGCCATTCACTGAGCTCCTCATGGGGCCAGACCCTGGACAATTGGCTTTGAAGCTATCCTACATGGTACCTACCTTGTCAGCCAAGGCAGAGAGAAGGAAGGCGAAGCCCATATGAGGCTAAATTCCTATCACATGAATTGGAGTCTGGATTTCCAAATCAAAATTCAAGATTGTTAGATTGTTAGCCTAACAATTTTTTTTTTATTTATGGCTGTTGATATGCGAGGGTTTATTTATTTATTTTTTTATTTTTATATTCCCCATACAATTGCAACCCCCTGATTTTGACCCCAATCCCTCCTTTCCTATGTGAGGTTTTTTTAAAGATATAAATATGATGTATTAGATGAACGCTTACCAAGCTGACCTTACTAAAAACAAGCAAACAAACATTAGACCAAATAATATTCAGTATCTGCTATGTTCTGGACATTCTGCCCCTCATATTCTCTCAATAATCATCATTCACAACAGTCACTAAGTATCTGGGGCTGGTCAGGATAGTTACATAGAATATGGGGATATTCCCACCTCTCAGGCTTAAACTCCTGGTCTTTTATACCTAGGCCTCTCCACAGATTTCTGAGTCGTTTTTTTGGAATTTGCATGTAAAATAAAAGCTTCCTACATAATTGAAATTATGGCCAATTGACCGTGAAATGGAAGTGTCCGTGACCAATGAGGTGTTGGGCTCGGGGGGTTGGGGGAAGCTGTCGTGCTCAGAGATGGGGCCTCCAGAGCCCCAGGGCTGGTTCTGGCTCTAGGAGAGGAATTCATCTGGAATACTCCTTGCTCCCAGCCAGTCCCCCTGCCTTACCTTGGTTCTGACTCTGGTAAGAAGCAATTTGGTGTAGTTCCAAAGGGATACATTCTGTTGTAATCTTTTCTCTGTTTGGTTAAGAATCCTACTAAGTGAGGGAAGTTGGAGCAGGAAGGCCCATGGGGAAATATCTCCTCTTTCAGACAACGGCTTAGCAAATCAAGGCAAATCTGAGCCAGATTGGGGTATGGAGTTCAACTAGTTGGCTTCAATAACAACCCAGCAGAGACATCCTTTTGGCCTGGACAACATGGTGATAATGATGAAGGGGAAGGAACAGTGGGAGACTTAGGGCATAATTAATTGGGACATCAAGAGAGCAAAGAACAAGTGCTATGTATTAACATCACAGCACTGTGAGAAGGCGCTGTCATCCCCATCTTTTTGAAGGAGAACTAAGGGTCAAAGAGGTTATGTATGTGTTTTGCTAATAAATAGTAGAGCCAGGAGTTAAATGGTCCATTTGCATTACAAAAATGTTGAAGAATAGATAAGTAAAATATTAAGATGAGAGAAGGGACTTTTTTTTACTCAGGTTAGTCCACACTCAGGGTATTGCATTCAAACCTAAAGTTTACATTTTGAAGAGACACTGGCTAATGGAATGTATACAAAGAAGATGAGGATGAGGGTGCAGAAGGGGATGAAACTGTTACACAAATTGAAAATTCTGTACAGGTTAGAAAAGAGCAGAACCGGACAGCACGTGGCACTGTGTGCTAATACCCTGGGTCCTCTTTAAGTCCAGGGAATAATAAGGAGCAAATCTCTGTGTGGGGGTCAGCAAGGGCCAAAGTGGGCATATTTTAGACTTAATTTTTTAGGTAATGGGAAGCCACTGACATTGTTAAGCAATCAGTGACCTCTTTTTCATTTTGAAAGACCACTCTGAAGGTGGGTCCAAGAGTACCTTCTTCAATAAAATTATGTTTCCTTCATATTCATTCCAGTACCTATCTTATTGAGCTGATTATTCAAATTTTTCTATTATTGTTATTGTCAGAATAAAGTGTGTTTGTGCCTTGTACTTTCTAAGGGTTATTATTGGGATTTTGGGTAGGGGGTTTTTGTGCATTTATTCCATATCCAGCCACCATAATGAATTCTTTAGTCTCTTAAGAGTTCTAGAATGATGGGCACAGCTTCTCCAAGTAACAATAATTCTTTTTCAACAGTTACAGTTTATAACATAAAAATGACATTGTCTCATTGCACTTGCTAGAACTTCTAAGACTATGCTTCATATCACAATTCTTTCCACAGTTGGCTCTTTCCCATCTTTAATAGCAGTTACTAAGACTTCTAGAACAGTGATTCTCAATCAAGATCAGTGAGTCTCAACCAGGAATGATTTTGCCCTTTGCCGGCCCCTGGCAATATCTGGACACATTTTTGGTTATCACAACTATAGGGAGGCTGGGCCTTATCTTAATCTCGATCTCAATGAAAATGCCTTTTGTATTTCACTATTGTATAAGGCTTAATGTTTAGTTCATGGCAAAAATTTTGTTAGTAAGGAGTCTTGAAATCTGTGTTAACTAAGAATTTTAAAATCAGAAATAGATATTGAGTCTTAGGAAATTCTAAGATGAATTTGGTAGTCTTCATCAAGATGATAATGCTGCTTTTTATTTTTTTTTCACTTATTTTTACTTTATATAACTGACTTCTTAGCTCCACTGACATTACTTTAGAAAACAATTGACCATTGTTAAATAAGCAAATCCCTGCTAATTCTCCCTACATATAAGAATTCACATTCAAAAAAGTTTGGAAGCAATTGCATTATTAATGATAATTTTCTGAAGAGCTGAAGGATTTTGCTTATGAGAATTCTAAGGAAGTTGGGAAAAGTAGCTTAGATTCATAGGGGTTGCTAGTCTGGAAGGAACCACCAAAACAGGGAGATGTATTTTCCAGGGTCAAATCATCTATGTTGAATAAGAGCTTAAGGAAATAACATGAAAATAGCAAGTGGAAGGCTAGGCAGACTACTGAGCAGTGAGTTATGTGACCCTTCCATGTGACATTCCTAAAGTCACCTATTGAATTAATAGATCCATAAATATTTGGCTTAAGTGGATTTTTTTTTTTTTTTTTTTTTATAGAGGCATGCTTTATTTATTTTTATTTATTTGTTTGTTCGTTTTGTCCATACATGCACTGGGCACAGTCAGAAGCGCGGGAGGGTGAGAGAATTCACCAGAGCCAGAGCGGGGAGCAGAGCAGGCAGAAGGACCGAAGTACACTGCTGAGGGGAGCAGCGGGCGGCAGGAGAGGTCTGCGCGCCATGTGGGACCCTCCTCCGGTGGCCGGGGAGCGGCCGGGGATCGAACCGGCGCTGCAGAGGCCGCGGGCTTCGCAACCCAGCGCTCAACCGCTGCGCCACCGGGGAGGCCCAGCTTAAGTGGATTTTTAATGGAAACCTGTGTGACATACTGATCTGGACACAGCAAGGAATGTAACAGTCAGAAATCTCTGCCTTCATGAAGCTTCATTCTAGTAAGTAAGACAGATAATAAACAAACAAAGACATAAAATAGACAGCATTTCTAATATTGACCCAGGAGGATAAAACTGAGAAAGAGCATAAGATTTGGATGCAACAATTTGAATATGGTCATAGGAAACCCTTTAGACATTTAAATAACCTGGTTAAGTACAGCAGACTTAACCAACCTGGGGATCCAAAGGGAAATATGCATTGGGCATTGCTAGTACCCAGGAAGATGGGGTAAGCAAATTTTCCCAAATGAACTTGTCTTTGGAATTCCATTACAATACTTAGGTTTTTCTTAAGTTTGAGAAATTTTTCTTCTAGTTCACCTTTAATTATTACTTCACGTAATGTCCTGGTCTGTTTTTAAATTTTGTTTTTATTTTGAAAACATTTTGTGAGTAAAGTATTTTGTATATGTGACATAATATGTCCAGCAGTCTCTCCTTTAGGAGAAGTAAAGATCTCTATGTTGGAACACCATTTTCTATCTCCCATATATCAATTGTCTTAGCTTTCTTCTACTCTTATATGTTGTGGCAGTTTTTCAAGTTTATCCAAGATTTCTGATTTCAAATCCAGTGTCTAGTGCACAATTAAAGTCAAAATACATGATCATATTACTTTTTATTTTAACTTTCTAATTGTACAAATAAATAGCTAATAATATTTATTATAGACGTGCCTCATTGCAGGTATTCTGCTAAGAATTACATATGCTTTATTTCACATACTGCTTAACTCAAGTCCTTGAAGCAAGCACTATTGTTACCTCCACAGAACAGAGAGTGCCACTGAGGCATCTGGAGATTAAGTTGTTATGGACTCTATTTTCTGCATTGCCAATTCTGCTCTGTGATGCAGCTAATGTTGATGTTAATTTTGCTTCTTTATATTTAGTCTTTTTGGATTTCATTTATCTTTTACTTTATTTCTAACTCCTCTCAGCCTGTTTCCTTCATATCTTCCTTTCGTGTATCATCAGCTCATTTTTTATTTCTTCTGGCATAAACTGCATGTTTCCCTACATTTTGCTGAAAAGAAAATTTAGATGTGTTCTAAAATTTTCTTCAGTTTACTATAATCAGTCCTTTTCAAGAGCAATTTCTTTTTCTGCATTCTGAGTACTATGTTCTCTGTTTTATGGTAAAGATTTTCTCAAAGCTTCATGTACTTATTTTTTCCCTGTTTACTCATCCTTGATCTCCAAAGAAAAAAGAAAGTAAGAAAGAAAGAAGAAAAATCTGTTTCAACATAAGATTTTTCTGATAAACAAAATGAGGTGTTCTTTGTTATTCTTCCCTATTCATCTTGCTGCTACTTCAATCTCTGGGGCCGGAGTGTCCAGAGCTGGCTCAGATGACATCTCTGAACCTCTCTCCAAAATGTCAGTGTATTTGGTCTCATATTACTGTGACTCAGGTGCTTTAAGGGGAGCGAATTGGCCAGTTGGTCCTGTCTCATGAATGGGCCAATTGGTCCTCCTCCTAAAAAAAATGACATATTCCTGAAAAATATGGGTAAAGAGTAAATTCAAACTCCAGCCCTTATACTTCCATGTTCAACCTAGGGCCAACCCCTTCCTAAGGCCAACACCACATCCCAGACATCTACCATCTTCCAATAGGCACTTCCTCCCCAGGAGCAGCAAGGGCTGGTGGTGGTACTGCTGGGGTGGGGGGTGGGGGCGGTGGGATTGTTGGGTGGATGAAGGAATTGAGAGCTATGATCTCCTTACAACACAAATTCCATAGAATGAAAGTGGGGATACTGAGGCAGCACCCAGCCCTGGCTTCTCCCCATGTGGCTCCACTTTCTACCTCAGGGTGAATTTCACTGATAGAAATTACTATTGGTTAATATTTCAGGATTTGGTTCTATAAAAATATGACAGAGTGTGTTTTCATAAGCAGAAGTGTGTGGAGTGGAGAAGATGAAAGCATCTTAATAGAAAGGTAGGGAAGGTGAAATAGATATGGCCAACTTCCACAAAAACTGGGGAGCATGCTCAGCATGGTGCACAGGCACCTCTCTGGCCTGGCCTTGCCTTGTCTACATCAACCCGAAGCAGATCAAGGAGGCTCCTCACCCCAACCCTAGAGGCAGCCACAGAACATAATGGTTGAGACCGAGGACTCTGGACCAAGGATATCAGTGTTCAAATGGTTGACACTATACACTAGACAAGTTACTAAGAAAATCAAAACAAAACTTTCTGTGTCTCAGTTTCTCCATCTGTAAAATGAAGGTAGTGATTCTCTCTCTCCTCCCCCGCCTCTCACAGAGTTATTAGGAGTAAGTGATACAACATTTGAAAAGCACTTCCAACATATAACAAAGTGCTGTGTATTTGATTTTTTTTTTAAGATTTATTTTTTATTTATACAATAGCTGGGGTACAGGCCAGAAGCACAAGAGGGTGAGTAGATTCACCAGAGACAGAGTGGGGAGCAGAACAGGCAAACTGACCAAAAGCACTGCTGAGGGGAGCAGCGGGCGTGACAGAAGAGGTTTGCCGCATCGCGTGGGTATCTCCCTGGCCAGCCGGGAATCAAACCGGCACTGCAAAGGCTGCGGACAGCTTCACAGCACTGTACTGAACCCACCGCGCCACATGGGAGATCCTGTGTATTTGATTGACTGATTGATGGATGGAAAGTAGCCAGCAGTGGTAGCCTAGGAGTCCCTTCTGAGTATGCATAGTCCATCCTCATGGGCTGCTCCCTTGGCTTCCTTTACATAAAGGGAGCCCTGCTCAGGGACACCTGCTTTGCCTGGTCTTGATCCCTTGCCGTGACTCCTGGCTCTTACCTTTAGCCCTGACCCCTGGCTATGCTCTGTACTCAGGTTTAAGTTAACTCCTTATCCCCAGAATTCCCAGACCCTTCATGAGTGATCCTTAATGGAAATAACACCAAACACCAGGGGCTTCCTGAAAGAAAGGCTGTTGGCACACAAATCATTTAATCCTTCCAACAGTACAAAGAGGCCATGCTATTATCAACCCCACTGCACAGAGGAAGCAGCGAAGTCCTACAGGCTTTGGTGCCACTAAGCAGAGGAGCTGAGATTCAAACCTGAAAAAACCTGAAGGGCAGAGTACCTCTCTGAGGAGAAAAAGGCTTTGGGGGTTCAGAAACAGGTCTCTCCTTTACCAAGAAATTTCCAGAGCAATTTAAAAGGCCCAAAACCCAGCATAGATCTGGTTCTGTGAGAAATCTGCTGAATATTTAGAGAACAGAGTCATATCCATGATCAGCAATTCTCAGTTTGGGGGTATTATCACCCTCATTTGAGAATCCCCTTCAAGGGGACATTTGTAATGCCTGGAGATAACTTCAGTTATTGCAACTGGTAGGGTTATTACTGGTATCTTGTGGGTAGAGGCCAGGAATGCAGCTAAACCTGCACAGATGCAGAAGGGCAGCCCCGCCAGCTCCCAACACAAAGACACGTAATGTTGAATTATCAGGCTCCTCCACTAGTCATAGTGCCTGGACTGAGAAACACAATGCTTTAGAACCAGCTAGATCTGTTGTCCTTCCCTTACGTCTCTGACAAGACAAAGGAAACTGGATGTCCCCTAATGCCACCTCCCCCAGAAGAGCTCTGAGCCTTGTAATCGTCCTCTGTAAACAGGCCTCTCCTGGGCCTCTCCCCCCCAGTTCGGTTCATCTCATTGTTCCATATTTTAGAAACAATCCCAGCAGAGCAGCAGAAGACAAGAAATTGTGAGTTCCAGGGAGAGGAGGGGGCAAATCACATCCTTTGGGAAAATTGAGTCGCTGAATAAAATACTCAGCCAGCAAGCCCCTCAGAGCTGACAGAGGATAAAGCCTAGAATATTTTAGATTTCAGAGGCTGCCAGAGAGAGGTGACTCTCTGCTCCTTCCATTCAAGAGCTTTTGTTTTGCATTTAAATGACAGGGGAGCTGCTGGGAGGTGCAGTGCTGGGCTCTTCCTTGGTGGAGGGACGCTGGCGCCCCTCTGAAGTGGCTGCGTTAATGTCATGTCATTACACCGTATTGCTGCACAGGTTAATATAATTGGGTGACTATGTGTGAGCGATGATCCGTGCAGTGTTACAGCTCTGAAACAAATGACATTTAACCAGCCGGTCTGTAAGGCTCCTTGTTATCTACATGGTGAGCAATTGGAACGGAGAAGCAGACCTCTCGACGAGCAACTGATGAATTAGTTGTTGGGTTTCCTCGACAGCCTGGATTTATAAGAGCACAATTCTAACATAATTTATTAGATCTATAAACAGACAGATCCGATGTTTTTACTGAGATTACATCTTGTCACCCTCAGATATTGTGTCACTGACAGCCCTGTTATAATTTAATTTTATTATTCTGATAAGGTGTTGTTTCTGGGGGCCTTTTTTATTTTTTTTTCCTGAAAAGACATTTTTATTTTGGGCTGGGAAGCAATCTGAAATTTTTGTGTTGGTTCATATCTGGTGGTGGCCCAACCAGCTTTCTTAGGTGGGAGCAGTGCACACCCAAGACAAGAAGAAAGTTGGGGTATGGAGGAAGAAGTTTAAGTATTCTCAGCAGAGTAAGTGGAATAGACCCCTCTGGACCCGTCTGGACCCCTCTGAGGATCAGTGAGGAAGTGATCCTGGGCCCCTTTCCCTGGAGTTTCTCACCTTGCCGGTTGCCTGCCCGTCCAGATCTAACTACCAGCCAGGACACGGGGAGTCCACCCTGGGGTCCATTCACCACTCACCCAACACTGAAGTTGGGGGCCTCCAGCTATGGGGAGATAGAGGTATATGGGGGCCCTTAGAGTTGTCCTAAGTCCACTCCCCCTGCCAGCCACATAAAGATGGGGTCATACCCCATCTCTCAAAGCAAAAATGATCCTAGCACTGTGACCAACACCTGCAGTAAAGGGGCAGTGGCAGTCCTGAGAGCCACAAGGGGAGGATCTGAGAGTTGTGTGAATAACCCAAACAGGGTAGATGATGGGAAATGACCCACTTAGAGACAGGTGGGGCTCACATTGCTCCAGGTAGCTGTGACCTTGGGCTTTCCAGGTGCCCCTTCTGAGCCATCACCCCATTCCTTGCTCCCCCGAGAATAAAATGAGATCATGAACACAGAGAAGGTGTTTCAACAGTTAAAGCGCTGTGCAAATGAAGGCTACATTCATTAGTGATAACCTCTCCAAGCATTACTTTTTGTTTTCCACGAAAGGGATGGTAAGTATTTTCTCATTGCTACTGTTTTATAATTATAATCTACTACAGCTTTAAACTGTACCAACTGGGGCCCTCCCAGTGGTGCTGCGGTTAAGTGCCAGCTGTGAAGCTGCCCGCAGCCTCTGCAGCACCGGTTCAATCCCCAGCCTCCGGGCGAGGGTCCCAAATGGCGCACAGACCTTGCCTGCCGCGCCCACTGCTCCCCTCAGCAGTGTATTTCGTCAGTCTGCCTGCTCTGCTCCCCGCTCTGGCTCTGGTGAATTCTCTCACCCTCCCGTGCTTCCTACTGTACCCAGTGCTTGTATAAATAAATAAATAAATCTTTAAAAAAATAAATAAATTGTACCAAGTGCATACATACGCTATACTGGAGCACGAGCTTACTTTAATCCTCCATTTAATATGGGGAAAGGGGCTGATCGAGTTTTATTGATGAAGAACTGAGGTGGTAGATGTTACCTAGGATGACTCAACTAGTTACAGAATTCAAATCACAACTCAGTTACCCCATGCTCCTGACTTTGCATTTCTAATACAATTGGGGCTTTTACTTTGCTTGTTCAGGATGGGAATGGAGCGGAGCATAGCTCTGTGGCCAAGCAGAATGAGAGTTTGCCACCAGCTCCCTGCTGTCGGAGCTCACTCATTGCGGAGATGACTTGGGCCGATTCCCTGAAAGCCTGGGATGGAGGGTGCTGTAGGGGTTTAGTTCCATTTCCTCCCAGGGCCAGCTTCGGTGCCCGAGGCCAGAGGCAATTCATGGACCAATCAGCCAGCCCTCCAGCCTCATGGGGAGAAAAGAAATTAATATCAGAAGTGGCAGCCTCTGAGTGGCAGCTTCATAACAGGCTTGAACCCCGACCTCTGGGCTACAGCTGGGAACGGCTCAGTCATGCACGTCATTGACTCCCAGGGTCCCAGAACCTGAGACAGGCATGTGGGCTTGGAGGTCACCCAGCCCAGCCCCCTCATTTTACAGATGAGGAGGCTACATTCCAGAGAGGGCAAGGGGCTGGCCCAAAGCCACACAGAGGGCAAAATCAGTGCTGGAACCGGGTCTCCTGGTTCAGGATTCTTTCCCACTTGGGGTGCCCCGTCAGGCACACTGTATCGTTTGCTGCTTTTCTGAGATCCGGTGAAACACGAGGCCCATCAAAACACCAAGTACTCAGCACTCGACCTGCACAGATCCGGTGTCAGCACGGTACAGCAGTGGGAGTCTGACGCAGGCAGAGGGCATACACGCCATCACCCTTCACCACCTTGGCCCTGAGCTGCGTGCCTCACCTCTCCTGAGTTCCAGCCCCTTATCTCTTTCCCACATGCAACCCATCCTCATCTCAACACCCAGTGCCAGAAGGTGCTGATCTGCTGGATTACTTCTCTATTCTCATCACAATTTTCCTTCCAGGTTATCCTGCCCAGGTCCAGGCTGGTAAACGTTTCCAGTCTCACCTGATCCTCAGGACCCTCTCCTGGGGAGTTTGACCCCAGTCCTGTAACAGGAGCTGGATTGCAACAAAGGCAAAGCTTTCAAAATGTTCCAACATCACATCTTTAGAGAATCCTTCCCAGACCCCGGCACCGCAACCAAAAAGCCAATCTGTCACCAGCATCTTTGCCAAGCAGGTCTGACAGTTTATAGTAAAAGGTCGCTGTGATTTGGGGGTTGATGGGTAGCTCCCCTGCTAGAGTGAGCTGAGAGGCCTAGGTAGTGCATGCTTTTGTTTCTGCTGCTTCCACAGCACTCAGCAGTATGCCTGCCATCAGGCAGGAACTCAATAAATATCTATTCAGTAAGGGGGGCTGCACGTGAAGCCCATCCTCCCCCACCCCCAAGAGAGGGCCTGCCACAGAAGGTGGGGAATTCTGGCTGCCCTTGGAGATGTACCTCTGAGCAAAGGGGAAAAAGTCCTTCTTTGGGGTGAGCTTGGCTGCGATGCAGAGCAGACATAGCACCCCCAGCCAGCCCCCATCCCTAGGGATGTGACTCCTATTGCCCACAGCTGAGAGTACCCTAGGAGGGGCCTGGGTGATCCAGGCTGGAGGTGGCAACAGCAAGATGAACCCAGCTTGTAGGGGTTTCTGCTTGGAGTCCAGTGGCCCATAGAGATAGCAAAGTGCACGAAGGAGAGAGCGTAGGTACAGGGGTCAACCAGGGAGAAATGCAGCCCCACAAGGAGTGGAGACCCCTGGGTATCCCAAGAGGGTCCCCTGGAGCCTGTCTTTGCGTCCCGAGGGAGAAAGGCCAAGCCCTGGCCAGCAGCTATCTAGACTGGAACACCAGCTCCAAGTAGCTGAAGCAGCACCTGCAGCCACCATGCTTCTGAAACAGCCACCTGGGTCCCCAAGCACGCAACTTGACTCACATTCTGGCCCAGAGAGAAAGGAATGGCTCAGGTCTCCAGCCCTGGCAGTCCTCAGCTATATGGGCTACTGGGCACATTTTGCTGGGGAGCCAGGCACAATGTCAGTGAGAATGATGCTATAAGGTCTTCCCCCTCGGGCAGCACTGTCCACAGAAAATAGAACGCACACCCTGTATGTCATTTTTATTTTCTAGTAGCCACTTCTTTTAAAGAGAAAAGAAATGGGTGAAATTAATTTTCTCTATATATCCTATTTAATCCAATATATCCAAAATATTGTCATTTCAACATATAACCAACTGAAAAATATTGCTGAGGTATCTTATACTCTTCTCTGACCTGCAGTGAACATTTCACACTTCTAGTATATCTCAGCTTGGACTAGCCACATTTTACACACTGCACAGGCCACATCAGACTGTGGTCTACTATATATTGGACAGTGCAGCTATAGAAGGTCAAGTCAGATGTCGGCTTGATGGTCCCATCCTGCCAGTGGGCATATCTCAAAGTCACAAGGAATCCGAGGGCCCCAAGGATGAAATGCAGAGCCACAAAAGCAGTTACTGAAATAAGGGATTTTATAAGCCAGAGAATCTTCCTGCTGACCCTCAATTCCCCATGTCAAGAAAACCACGCCTTGTGCAGGGCTCTTGCAGGACTTTCTCTGGTGGGGGGCACCTGGGAGCTGCTGGCTCTGTGGCTGCCCTCTGGAAATGCTCCACTTCCAGCCTGGGAAATGGAGCTGTTTGAAACCCATCCAGGTTTTCAGCTGCCTGGTCCCGCACCCCATCTGCCAAGCACCAGGAGCGAGGCAGATGCTGGAAACACATCTGTCAACCTGCCCTGATGGTTTCTGGCACTTCCCCCAGCCTTTCAGAGCCTCTGCCCCCACCCTGGAAGGAGCCAACACTTTGGGGTTTACCAGTTCCTAGCCCTGACTGGGGGGGGCCTGTGGGGCACTCCTAGAGGTGGCTCCCCTAGCAGTTGGCCCCCCATTCTCCAGCACTGATTGCTCAGTCTGCTCTGCTGCTTTTCCCATGCCCTACTCCGGTGACAAGCCCCCTTCTGAGATGGCAAGTGGTGTACAGACCCCAGAGACCCCCACAGTGGGTAACTTTCAGCAGGGCTGTGTGGGCGACAGACAGTCCAGACAATCCCAAGGTGGACCAGGGCCAGGCCCACATGGCAGGTGCCTGCAACTGCGGCTGCCTCCTATTCTCTCCAAAACCAAAGTTGTTTTGAGAATGCGATGAGAATATGTAAATAAGGGTTCTGACAATCAGTATTCATCAGCCTCTGGTAGAACAAGACTGAGAATGAAAGGGAAACAGTGAGCGGGGGCTCTAGGGGCGCCCCTTCTCCAGGAACCTGGAGTCCCTAAATGATTCCAATACTGTGCACATTAGGCGGGACGTCGGTCAGGCTGGTTGTATGCATGTGGGTGTGTGTTGAATACCTGGAGAAGATTCCATGCATTAGACAATCTCTGGGTGTCCATCCACCATCATGGCCCTCCAAACCCCAGCTCAGCTTTGGGCTGGTGTAGACCCAGTAAATACACTTAATCAAACAGGGAAGGGAGGGAGGGCAGAGAGAAGCCCAGAGAATCTGGTGAGATGCAAAGGAGGGCGACAAGGACACAGGGCATTTGAGGGGGAAGAGGAAGCCAAGGTGTCTGCCATCGGCTGCCTGGATCTGTTCACCTGCTCAGCTGCCTTCCCCCAGCAGCCTGTGAGTGGACTGAAACCCTGATGTGGACTGAAAACGCCAAATTGGGCCTCCCCGGTGGCGCAGCGGTTGAGCGCTGGGTTGCAAAGCTGCCCGCAGCCTCTGCAGCACCGGTTCGATCCCCGGCTGCTCCCCGGCCACCAGAGGAGGGTCCCACATGGTGCGCAGACCTCTCCTGCCGCCCGCTGCTCCCCTCTGCAGTGTGCTTCGGTCCTTCTGCCTGCTCTGCTCCCCGCTCTGGCTCTGGTGAATTCTCTCACCCTCCCGCGCTTCTGACTGTACCCAGTGCTTGTATAAATAAATAAAATAAATAAATAAATCTTTAAAAAAAAAAAAAGAAGAAGAAAACACCAAGTTATGCCAGATCTCCGTTTTTCCTCTGGAACCATCAAGGAGTCTAAACGTCAGCTAAAACGCGGACACCATATGTGGAAAATATTCATCCCGATATTGCTGTTTTCCTTATAAAAGCGCGTTGTTTTATGTGTGGGCAGAACTCACTGTAAACTGTTAAATATGATGTAAATGCTAATTTCTCTGCATTGCCCTGTAAAGGAACTCCCTGTGAAGTGCATCTCATGGAAACCCATAAAAGAAAATGGTCAAAATAAATTAGGGGGAGAGGCGGGTGGGAGCAGACGGTGTCTGTCTTGCCAACATGCATCCGCGTGTCCCCTCTTCAAACTCTGGCCCCAACCAGAGAGGATTTGCATAACGGCGGTGACAGATGCCACGCTTCCCAGTGGCCAGTCGGCCTTGACAACTTTCGAGAAACGGTCTGCCAGGATTTGCTTGAAACAAAAACAAATTTTTTTTTTTTCTAAATTGCCAAGCGTTTCTCTCCCTTTTGTGATTTGTTAATCCACTCTGTTTTTTAGTGGTTCAGATTTTAGTCCAGAAAAGCAAAGGCACAAATGAAATGAGACGGTGGAGGTATGCCTTAAGAACAACCCTAGACTTTGGGTCCTCCACCCAGGCTTACAGGAGCAACAGCTCTCTCTAAAAACCTCAAAAGCCTTTTGGCCACATTCAAAAGCGAGAACATGGCACCCTACCAGACACGGGCCTCCTTCTCCGTTACGTGCCTGGCCTGACCTGGCACTTTGTTAACCAAACCCAGCTCTGGATTTTTAACCACAACTTAGATTCCATCACACACAAAAGAATTAGAATCCTGGGGTCTCGTGGCTATTTGTAGAATGAATATGAGTACATTCTTGCAAATGCATGATGTATGAACTGTATATATTTCTTTGATAAATTGTTTTTAAATATTTCCTCCTTTTTATTAATTGAAGAGGAGCCTCATGTATCAATGCCATTTTTTCCTGTTTTTCACATAAATTATTTTCTTGCAATGTTCGTTTGTATTATTATTGCCGATATTAAGGCAAAGGCTTTTTTTGCCTTGTAAACAAGATTTTGCTTACAGCTAAATGAAAAGAAGTGAAGTTAATCACATTGAAATAATAGGTTTAAAAAGGTAATTCAGTGGTATTGGAATGAAGTTTAATCTTCGGCAATAGAAGCCGTGCTGAGAGAAATGGCAGGAAAGCTTGTTCTGTAATTAAATGGTATTTATCACTGGCAGGTCAGCTCCGCTGGGTGAGAGTCTCCAGGACTCCACAGGGAAGGAGACAACAACATAGGCAGACACAAAGGGCTCAGGGCCGAGCCTGGGGATGGCAGGGGAGGCCGGGAGGAGGAACTGGGTGAGTAGCACCGCCCGGGAGCAGGGCTGGACATCTAGGCCCACAGCCATGAGTTGCAAAAAATGCAAGGGTGTGCTCCGTGTTTCTCCAGAAGGGACCTAACTCACAGCTTCCCTGATCAGCATTAACCCCATGAGCTTGGAACTTAGACCTGGGATCAACATACTTTCTTCATCTATAAATGGGAATTTATTAATCTGTGTAAATGAGAGTAATGATGCCATAACTTTCTGGAGGGGGTCATAATAGTAGCCTGGATGTCTGGTGCCAGGTACTGTGCTTGGCAGTAATCAGTACTAATTAGGAGCATTTTGATGAGCACAGACCTCAGGAAACACTAGTTGGGGTAGAGACTCTCCAGTCTGAGTTGCTCAGATGGTTCCCAGGAAGCCTTCTGTAAATGTGGTCAGGGCCATCGAGGAAGCACTGAACCTGGTATCAGAGGAGGGTATCTAGACCACGGGGAAGGCTGAGGGGTGATTTCAAGGTTGTT
The DNA here is from genome assembly GCF_014898055.3 of Talpa occidentalis. NCBI lineage: Eukaryota > Metazoa > Chordata > Mammalia > Eulipotyphla > Talpidae > Talpa > Talpa occidentalis. Next base: position 93,105,374 of record NW_023600993.1, read on the forward strand.
CTCAAATAGCTCTTGGCAAACATGGCAAGCCCAGGAACAAAGCAAGTCGCTAGGTTGGCCCTCATCCCAGATTTCTCTTTCTACACCTCTGATTTCCTCCTGAGGCTAGAGGATCATGGCCCAGACAGCCTGACTAGGCTGAGGCCAGGTGGTCCAGGCCTTCACCTGAGTTCAGATCCTGCAGTTGTGCCTTGCATCCACATGATAGAGGACAAGACTTCAGACATTTCTCTGAAATGAGAAAGTGACAGTGGCTGGTGGTAATGAGGATGAAGCTAGGGATTCTGGGAGAACCCTCAATCTGACCCTACAGCTTCTCATCCTATTGCTTCTTTCAGTTGCTGGCTCTCTCCCTGGGGTCTTTTAGTCTTTTTAAAAAATATTTATTTATTATGCATATAAGAGCTTGGGTGCAAGCCAGAGGCGCAGGGGTTGGGGGGGTGAGAGGATTCACCAGAGACAGAATGGGAGGCAGAAAAGGCAGATTGACTGAAATACACTGCTGAGGGCAGCCCCAGCAAGACAGAATTCTGCTGCATCATGTGGGTCTAACTCGTGCTGCAGTAGATGTGGATTGCTTCATAGTGCTGAGACTTAACCCCTTGCGCCACCAGGGAGGCCCCTCTTTTAGTCTTTTAACTCAAATTTGGCTCATCACATCAAGATTCTCACACCACTGTTCTGCAGAGTGACAAAAAAGATCTGGGGAGGGTGGTCGGATTTAGGGAAGGATCCCCCCATTTGTAATGGCCTGTCTGTCCAGCAGGACATCCCTGGAGCCCGCCTCACCACTCCCATCTCAGTAGGACCTTCTCGGAGTCTGTAGAAGCCTGGGGCTCCCGTGCTGTTAGGAGATGCCCTAACATCAATGTAGTCCTCCACTGGCCCACGTGCCAATACATACAAGACCTCCTTCAATGTTGGGGCAGCTGCCCCTGGCACTGCTCCAGTCTTCATCTACAAGAAACTGGAATCTGGGCCCATTATTAGCTCTCTCATCTTTATTAGTGTTCCGGAGCAAAGTGTCTGCAGCTAAAGTTATTGAATTTTCACTAAAACCTAAATACATGCATGACCCTTCTGTAGTTTCATGCTCAAAAAGGTACAGACTTCCAACTGCCATCTCCTGCCTCTACCATATCTTTCCTCATTACAGGCTGTGGTCCAAAACCAATAAGAATTAAATAAATACCCCACTGAGAGCTGCACTTTGGAGAATTGTCTCATTATGGTACGGATATGGGCTATTTCCAACCAGCACCAACATCTTGTATTTTATTTTCTATTACAAAAAGAAATTAAAATCTGAATAGTATCCAGGAAGGAAGTGTTTGCACGGGTGAATGTTTGATTTCATTTTTCTCCCAGCACGCCTTCTTCTTTCATCCCATAACAGCTCTTCTCAGTTAATCTGTCTTGAAAACCCGCAGGTAAAGATGTTTATTGATACAAGCCCAATGTGCAACTCGGCTTACAGAGACTATGGAAAGTGCATAAATAGTAAAATTTGCTTGATATCTACTTATTAATGCCATTCCACTCTGACCATTTCAACAGAAAGGGGTTTTGCCAGCTGAGAGATACTTCTGACATTCTGGATTTATACAGCACAACTCCCATTCCAGATGATTGACATGGGAGGTCCCAAATGATTGCATTTGTTAGGCAGATCACCAAATTCAACATCAATTACTTTGCCTTTTAGGAGTATTTAAAAAATAAATAAAATAAACAACAAAAAGAAATGTTTCTTGAAAAGATCATTGAAAATACAAAGAAATAGTTCAACCCTCTATTCCATACAAACATAACAAATTAATATTATAATTTCACAAAAGCCACTTTGACCATGTTTTACATGGTCATATCCTGTCCCTGAAACCACAATCTGACTTCCCAGCAGCCAGTAATTTTGAATCCCAAATGTATGAATGCCAGAAGACCCACCCAGAAGCCACTGCTGATAGACAGAAAAGCAGGGCAGAGAACTTACATTTCCTTTATGCAGATCATGGAGAAACAGAGCAGGGGGAGCCGTGCACTCTACGAGGCCTTTATTGTCCACCCGTGGAACTGCAATAGGAAATCAATGGTAAGTCCAGACTAGGGTGCTGAATTCTTCCAAGTAATCGTTTTTTCTCCCTCCAGTTTCCAGCCCCTCCTCTGTTAAAGACTAAACATTGTCTTGCTCATTTAAGGCATAATTGAGACTCCACTTTTATTTCATCATCCTTCCCCTTTCATTGATCATTGCTAATTTTCTGGCTCAGTGCCATCCGAATTATAGGTTTACCTAAGCCCAGCAGAGGTGCAGCTGGTATCCTGGGGATATAAGTGAGTTTGTGCTTTCACTTATGAACTGACAGCAACTGTAAGGAGTTGGCCAGGGTCTCAGGGATGCCTTCCAACCTCAGCCCTTCTACCTTTCTGCCAATCCTCGTAGATTTAAGAAAATATCTGCCCCACCCCCTGAATCTACCTGGCATCTCTGAGAACATGATCTAAGCCTCCTTTCCATGCAGATAAAAACATCAGCCCAATAAAAGAAATGATCCCTTCCCCCATAAGTGCAAAAAGAATGGGTGGCCAAATCCAGCTGTGCTCCAAATAGCCAGATGTGAAAAGCAGCACATCTGTCTGCAGTTTCTCTGTTCAAACTGAATCACTGATTTTTCACTGATGCCTGAGAATGTGTGCCAAGGAGATTTAGAACCACCCAGTCCTGTTTCCTCTCCTTCAGGCTCACCAAGCTAGGAACATGGAACATTTATAAGGTGTATGTGGTGTGGCAAAGCCTGGAAGTTATGCAAGAGTAAGCCGAGGAAGAGGAAGGTAGCCCAACAGAAGGGACCAGAGGAAAACAGTATCCCAATACGATATCCTGCCACCCCAGAGGACAAAAAACATAACTGAGAAATGTGATAGAACTGTCAATATCATATGAAATCAGCTTCATAGATTGTGAATCACAAGTCACACTTCTATTTGTTCTGTAACAGGGTAGAAATTGCAACATTTTCATCAAGATGTGAAACTGAGGCATGCCACCCCACTAAGAGACCCATCAATGAGACACCCAAGTTCTCCACACACACCCACCCTCCATTTGTTTCACCATATATTGGTTACAATGGAAGCTCACAACAAAGTTTAATAATCCAAATCTAGCAAAGTATTGGAAGATTTGGAAGCAACAGTGCTCTGGAGCCCAGCTGTACTAGCTCGCAAGAGCCACATGTTAAATTGTCAGGGAATTTGCAAGTTGACTAACATGTTGGTAACGGGAAAGCAGTCATTTCAGGAATATTTACACAGAGGAAGAGGCAAATGCTGTAAGTCAGGTCTTCTTCATCCCCTCTTCCTCTTTTTCTTCTTCATCTTCTTCTTGCAGGTTGTCAATCACTCACTAACATCATTGGTTAGAGGACACTTCTTAAGAGATCACTTACTACGTTTTGGCAGCTCAAGCAAGTTCCCTTTCAATACCCCCAAATATTTAAGTCACTGATTTTCTAATTGGCAACAAGTACTTCGCATTCTCAGAAGAACCAACAGATAGATGGGGGAAGGGAACAAGAAGAAAAATGGATTTTTCCAATCCACACCTCTGATTCTTGTCTCGGCTTTGAACTGTGAGAATAGGTCTCCATTTCAGATTTCCTTTTGTCAAAGAATTCTGCTACTTGAAAGCTTAGCTTAATGCTGGGGCTGTGTCTATGGTTATCTGTCCTTCTCATCCTCCTGAGAGGGGTGATTTATGCAAAGCTATGGGAGAAGGACCCCGGGTCCTGGGCCCAGCTTGCTCTGGACTTACTGTGTGGCCTTGGGCAAGTGTATTTCTTCTCTGTGGTGAAGGGAGTGGACCAGATGGTCTGTGTCTAATTGCACTGCTGCCTCTGATATTCTGAAACCCAACACTGAAGCCTTGGTCCAAATGGACTCAAGGGAGCATGGAAAATTTATAAAATTGAAAGACATGAGCAGAGCATATGCCATCCAATTTGACAATAAAAAATGTGAAACTATAATCATTGATCCTAGACTCCTGCTAAGACTGAAGTTCCCCTAGCTTCTGGGTGATCTGGGACCTCTTGGATAAGGAGCTCCAGGAATCTATGTGGGTTCTGTAGGAACAACCCAGCCAGACCATGAGTTGGGGCATCTGAGTCACCTAGATCTGGATTCAAATCCCAGCTCCTCCAGCTACATACTAAGGGCAATGGGATATTTATTTCACCTTTCTACCCTTCTGTTTCCTCATCTGTAAAATGGGTTGTAATAATGCCCATTCTTTAACACTTTTGCAAAATTAAAAAAAATTAAATCATGTAAAGTGCTTAGCATCATGGCAGCCCAGACTAAGCACTTAATAAGCAGCAGGTATTATTATTTCCTCAGATGATGGGGTTAAAATGAGAAACAAGGTAATTAATCAGACTTGGAATGTGCAATCCCAGCTTTGACCTAATTTGAGTCCACACCCAAGCTGAGTTGGGTTTAGATTTCTAAGACTGATAACTGAGTAGAATGGACTTATAAGGCAAATTTTGGGGTAGATCAGCCAGGAGGTAGTTTTTACAAATCAATTTGAGTAAGAACCAGTTTAATCTCTGGGTTTGGAGTGAAAGGAGCAAACGCATACTCTAAAGAGGCCATAACAGGCTAGTTAGGTCTTATACCTGGGTCAGGATCTCCTGCCCTGGTCCTCTAGGGAGAGACTTCAGGAAGAGACTGTTGAAGCTGAACTCAAAGGAAACTTGCTGAGACCACATAGACAAGCATCCCTCCTGCAGAGCGCACGTAACAAAGTGTGACCCAAGAGAGGAAGACCAGACTTCTCGCTTCTATGCTAAACTCAATACTGCTTAGTCAGATGGTACAATTCTGGCATACTGCACACTGGATATGGCATTGTCTCTCCTGCCCTGAGTATCAGCAGCGATGGGAGTAGTAAAGTGCCTTCTCCTGGCTTATGGGCAGCAGGTGTCAGCAGAAAGGAGAAACAAGAGAGAAAGAAATCTGCAAACTCCATTACATGATGAGCCCTATTCCTAAGTATAGAGTTCTCTCCCCACCCCGAAGTTGGGAGGTCCATATTGATGAGGCCAGAGCCAGTAAAACATGAGTAGTTTTGTTACTGTGGTTCCAGGTTTAACCTCAACCTGGAGTAACCTTGATAAATTCTGTTCCACATCTGGTGCCTGCATCCCTTCGACAATTTCACAGTGCCCTTGTGGACAAGTGGGGAAATGTGAGCTGGTGCTAATGCCCCAGGTAGATCCACCACTGACCTAAAGAGGGGGCTGCTTGCATAATTAGAACCAGCTGGTGAAATTTAACAAACACTTGAGTGGGTTGACTCAGGTGATTCTCATAAGCAGCCAGGGCTAAGAACCAGCAGAGACCATAGGCCTCTGTCCCTGATTCTTTCTTGTCAGTATTAAGTCGGTGTATTTGATGACGCTCTCGAGGTGTGAGGTTCAAGTGTCATAAGAAATCACGAAGGGGCTGGCTAATGGTATCCCGGGGCAACTGGATCGCAACACTCGATTTCTTAAAGCACAGATAGACCTTGACTTACAACAGTTCAACTTACTGATTTTCAGATGTAGCAATGGTGCAAAAACAAAACGCCTACGGCAGAAACCATACCTCAGCTTTTGAGTTTTGATCCCTTCTGGGCTGACGATATGCAGTATGGTGCTGTCGGGTTGCAGGGCAGGGGCAGAGAGCCACAGTCCGTCAGCCGTGTGATCTTGGGGTAAGCGAGCAATACTCCACAGGGTACCAGGCTGCCGACAGACTTTCATATAGTGTTGTGTTTTTGCATCCCATCATGCATGCATACCAAACGCCCCTTGCTGTCTCCTGCTTCTGGTGAGAAGAGGAAGGCAATTACTCTCGAGATGAAACTCAAGGTAACTGCCCAATTGCAGGCTAATGGAGGTTCTCAGGGCGTGGCTAAGGCAGGATAGCTAAGCTGTGATGCTCAGTGAACCAGGTGTATGAAATGCATTTTGTACTACAATATTTTCAACTTATGATGGGTCTATCAGGATGTAACCCCATCCTAAGTTCCTAAGTTGGGGAGTATCCGTGATGGGATCCCCTTCACTGGGACTGTTTGAGTGGGCAGCTGTCCTTCCACAGTCCCTGTCTACAAATCTGTGTCACTTCTTACCTTTGCCATAATGTGTGTAGAAAAAGATTCAGAGAAGGCAAACAGCTCACCTGAAGTCACACAGATAGGTACCATCCTAAAAGCCCAGCCCACCAAGAAGCTCTAGGTCTTAACCCAGGTCCTCTGATGTGTAGATTATTTCTTCCTGCCTCCACAGACCCCCAACTGCCTCTTCTTGGTCAGAGGATGCTCGAGAAGGACATCTTCAGTGGATAAAAGGGCCATAAGACCTTGAAGGATGCTGCCAGCTCTGAATGCCTGTGCTACCCCAGAGACTGAGGCTGCCCAGTCACCCACCCTCCCCGTGCCCTGCTGAGGCACACCCACTTCCTGAGGCCTTCTCTCAGGAAGGAAACCCCAGTCATCATAAAAGGAAAATAAGGAAATAAAATCTTAATAGGATTTCATAGATGATATAAAATCTCTACAACTCTGGGTGACAGACACTAAAAAAGATCATTTAGAGAGAAAAAGCTTTCTAAGACTTCCTGTGGAATTGGTTGTCTCAAGAAGCTGGGATGGTGGTCGTATATAATGTCATCAGTTGCAGCTCTCAATAGGAGGCAGTGCCAGCAAGTCCTGGACTGGATGGGGAGAGAGATCCAGAGAGAATAACTTGGAAGTTCACCTAGGAATCTCACAACATCAGAAGATAACCCCCAAACACAGTCTTGTGTGCCTGACAACATCCTCCACATCCTTCAAGCCTCAGTTCCACCAGTGCCTCTCCTGGAATCCTTCCTTGAACCCCCAGCAGATGGAGATGCTCCCCATCTTTCCTAGTACCCTGGGGATTCTTCCCTTTAAAGCAGTGCTTTTCAAAATGTGTCCATGAGCCATCAGTATTAGAGTCAACTGTGGGTGTCTGGTTAGAAATCCAGCCCTAGACCTGCCATTCCAGAATCTCTAGGGTGCAGCCCAGACCAATGCAGCTCTAACAAGCCCCCCAGGTGGGTGACATTTCAACTGAGACCTGATAGCAGAAGGAGCCTGTCATATGAAGATATCTGAGGAGCAGATTCCAGACAGAGACAAGAACAAATGCAAATGTCCTGGGGTAGAAAGAGTTTGGGATGTTCTTGGAACAGTCAAGAAGGCAGCCCAGCTAGAGGAAAACGGGTGACAGGCTAGAGTTTCACCTTTGTCCTAAGTTTGATGAAAAGTCATTAAAAGTCTTTGCAGAAAATTCAACTATTGGTCCTAATTCTTCATTCCACTATAGCAAATTATAAGTCTGCAACTTTCCCATAGCTTCATGGAGATGGAGTTGACTTCCTTTCTCTTTGACTTTGGACTCAGCCACAGGACTTGTCTTTAGCCCCAGGATGGTGCTGGAGGTGTTGGGACTGGAAAGTCCTTGACTTCTTGATGATCTTGTCCTCTTGTGACCCTAGTGTTCCTCTTGAGGACATGCCTTGAACAGCCACTGGTCCAGAGAGGCTGAGAAACTGTAATACAGAGTCCCCCTGGACCCAACCTTCAATCTGCAGCCAAACTCAGCCTCGACCAGCCAAGTCTTGGCCAACCCTCAAACAACTGAGCAAGAAATAAACACTTTCTGTGGTGCAGCACTGAGTTTTAGGGTGAATTGTCATGCAGAATTAGTGTGGAAATAACTGTCTGATAAAGTCTTTAAGCAGGGGAGTGTTTTGATGTTATTTCTATTTTGTGAACATAGTTCTGGCAGCTATGAGAGAATGGGTTGTGAAAGACAGATGTGGAGACAGAAAAACAAAATAGAAGCCTCTTGCAGCTGCTGGCTAAGACTCCATGGTGGGTTAGGCAATGAAGATCGTGGTGGAGATGCAGAGAAATAAGTGGATGCTGGATGGAGCTGGGAGAGCAGAACCGGCAGGACAGGCTGATGGGCTGAACTTGGGGATGTGAGGTTAGCACTGCATTGCACATACCCAGTAACTGGTATGAAGTGGGGCAACCTTGAGCCACTGGATAATGAGGGAAATGAAGACAGCAAAGCCAGGTCTTTGGCAAATGACCAAGACAGGGAAGACCTAGAAGGAAGAAGACTGACATTGGTAGAGGAAGGAAGACAAGGGGACCATAGCTCTGCTTTGTCATGCTAAGTTTGAAATGTCTGTTAGACATCCAGATGGAGATGTCCAGAGGGAAGTTACTTATATGGGTTTGGAGTTCAGTGGATTATTCATAGCTGGAGTTGTAAATGCAGGAACCAACATTTGACCTTAGTGTGTCATGCCTTTGGAGAGGTTTCCTTTGCGTCCGCTTCACTGGCCACTGAGCTCCTATTTCTTCTTCAAGCCTCAACCCAAATTTCACCTCCAGGGATCATTAGTCATTCTCACCTCCTTGCTCCCAGAGCTCATCGTAAATAGTTCACATTACAAAATACTCCGCCTTCCCCACTAGCCACAGAAGCTTTGCAGTTCCAACCCTTAGCTTGGCATGTGGAAGACACTCAAATAATATTATCTTTCTCCCTTCCAGGCATGGGGTTGTCTACTTGAGAAGCAATAGACCATTTAAACTTCTCTGGAGCGCGGCAGGTACGATTTTCATTCCACCTTCAAGTCAATGAACCTGAGAGCTCACAGGGTAGGATCTGCCCAAAGTTTCTGCCACTGGAAGAGTCCCCACTCTCTGGTTCCTCTGCTGGGGTTCTTTCCACGTTGCCGCTGCCCCGTGCCTGCCTCTCTGTCCCCTCCCCAGCACCTGCCTCCTCCCACTCCCTCACAGCCCTCCTCCTCCCTGGCAGAGCGCCCACTCTGTCCGCGCCTCCACACAGGATGTGCTTCCTGAGGTTCCTGGTCCAGATGGCCCGCGGAAGCTGCTTCTCATAAATCACCAGGCCTCGCGGAGCTGTGCTCAGCCACTTTCTCCTCTCAATCTCCCCAGGCCCTGGTGCGTGGGCCCCCTTCTGCCCAGTCAGCATAACTGGCTCCCCCAGCCCGGGAGCATGTCTGTGGTCCCCTCCCTACCAAGCCAGGGCCACGGAGCAGTCCCAGGAGCTGATGAGGGGACACACGGAGCATCTCTGCTAGGGACTTGGAGGGGACTCCGTGGGATAGGCAGGACATGGGAGAGCAGGTGCTTGAAGCGGTGCCCCTGGAGAGCTGCAGATGCCAAGGGCACGCTCATTCACCTGCCAGTCTGGCTCCATTACCAAGCCCCCTTTGTTCCCTAGCAAGAAGACACCATGGCATGGGGCAAAGGCAAGCTTGGCACCAGAGATGGCTCCTGGATGTTTCAAATATAGACCAGCAGCCTCAGCGAAACTACTACATGACCATGGCCTTGGACAAGTCACTTCCCTTCCATGAATCTTCTTTTTCTTATTTTAAACAAGAAAGTAATGATACCCACCTGGCAGCACCCCTGGGATGTCTGTGCATTCTGCTTCAAAGAGGCAAGGAGTGAGTCCTCAGTACACGGCGGGAGTATAAATCTAAGATGCCTCAATATCACCCCACTCCAGCTCGGGCAGAAGAGGGGCTGCCAGGGACCTGGCCTGACTCTTCCTGCAAACCTCTTCCTTCCTTCCTATCCCATTACCACTGCACCCTTCACGCCCCAGGAGCATGAGTCAACTGATGTGCCCCTCCCCACCTCAAACCCTTCAGGGTCCCACAGTCGCCTTTGGCAAAAATCCTCCCATTTTCTAGTCTGTAACTTTAAAAGCTACAATGTAGGGTGGGCGTGACAGAGCTGGCTCGCTGCCCGCCGCAGATGCATGCTCCCTCCACAGCCTGGGGTCACTGTGCCGTGGTCACACAGCCAGACCATCCTCTCTAGTGCTTCTGACACGCAGCCGGAAACACTGACTTCTCCCCAGTGGAACACGGAGGGAAGTGACATGCACCTCCCCTCCAGGCAGAGGTGTTTAAGCAGCAGCTGCTCCTGTTGCACCTCCTCTCTCCCTGTCTAAGAGCTGGAAGGAAGGTCTCTAAAAGCCAAGGCGATGGTGACGCCACCACATGGGAGGTACTACCGCTCCTGGGTGACTCCATGTAACAGCCCCAGCTCTGCGAGTCTAGATATTTCATTCTGGACTTCACTTGCAGGGAAATGCCTTCAGCCAATAATATTTTGGATTGTCTCTATTAAAGCAACAGGCATTATTCTAACTACTGCAAAGGGATGAAAAGTCTCAAAATAGTATCCCACACTGAATAACGGTGATGTGATTGTAGTTACAGGGTAAGGATAGCTCATAGAAGCCATCAAGGCACATGCCACATCTGGCTGTTGAATGGGAGAGCCTTCTGAATGACATCTCATTGCAAATAGACTTAGTGCCCGGGCCATGCTGTCTTATATACTCTTGATATTCTACTAAATATGCCCCTTTGCATCTTGTCACATGACCCACCCCTCCACTGTTAGCTTCAGCCCCTGATTTCCATCTGAGCAGCCACCCTACTCCCTTCTCCCATCTGTCAGAGGAGGCACCTGACCTAAGGCTGGCCAATCACAGTGCCACAGCCACTGGTGGCAGCAATTAGCCCAAGAGTGGGTACATGACCCACACAACTCAAATCCTTCAAGGAGGTAAATACAGGACTTTTTCTGAGTCTGCAGGACAGATATCAACACTGTTGTTTCCACTAGATTGAATCCTTAAAAAGAGGCTGGCCACCATTTTGCAAACATCAAGGGAAAGCCTCAGAGAAACATGGCAGAAAACACGGCCAAAGAGATGGTGTGAGAGACTCTTGATCACATCGGGCAGTGATCTTTTATTTATGTGAATCAATCGATTATTCTTTTCCCCTAACTCCAACTTGGAATGGATTTTATGACACTTAGCACCAAGACCTTCCTCACTGGAACTCAGATGGGCCACCATTTGCAGCCATATCTGAATGGGTTGGAAGTTGGCAGGGTGGAGGGTGGGGAACACCCCAGCCTGCATGATGCAAATGAGGTCCCTTTCTAGGGACATAGCCCTCCACTCCACTCCCGACCCCCAAGTCCTCTTTCCAGTCTCCCCACCATAGAAGTCAAATTGCCATGGAGCAGTGAGCCTCTGCCTACCCCCTTATTTCCACTTTTTTTTTTTCTCACTGCCCTTAGTTACCATCTTTGTCCAACCACCCTGAGCCATCTTGTCAGCCTCCCTCAGATCTCACCTACTCTCTGAACTTGTCTTGCACAACTTGTTTTTAATTCATCAATTTCTTTTTTCTCTCTTATTTTTTTGTTCAAATCTACATTAGTTCTCTACCAAAATAAATCTGGCCTTTATAAAAAGAGGCATTGGCCCAGTTTCAGCCTGAGGTCTCACTGAAACCACATCAGGAAGGATGATACCATCACAGGCTTCCTGGGAAGAGGAGATGTGGCTCCATCTCAGGAGACCAGAGGAGTGAAGAAAGTGGGCTTCCAGAACTTGGTCCCAAGGTCTGGGCCTGAGAAGCACTCAGGAGGGGCCAGCTGCTAAAACAGGATTCATAATACCTACAGAGAGGAGACTGATGCAGGCCCTCCCCTCACACTCTCCAACAACGTGGCCGCTTTGCTGTTCCTCTGGCAGCCAGCATGCTCCCACCTCACCACCTGTGGGGTCTTGCTGCTGCGTAACAATTACCCCAATTTGTAGCTGCTTAAAACAATAAACCTTTCTTTCAATCTCACAGAGTTCCTATAGTCAGGAATCTGGAGGAGGCTTAGCTAGATGGTGGGGTCTCCAGGTCTCTCAGGTGACTAGAGTCAAGATATCCGTGGGGCCGAGGTCATCTAAAGCTTGGAGGACCTGCTTCCAGGTGGCTTACTACCTCCTGGAGAGTCAGTCCTGGAGGTTGCCAGGGCCTCACTTTCCCCCACAGCCACCTCTCTAGAGGGCTGTTGATTGTCCACCAGTGGTCCAGGAGAGAGAAAGGCCAGAACAGGAATCTTGATGACCCAGCCACAGTCTTACTGGTGACACAGGTCACCCCACTCAGGCTGGGAGAGGATATGGATACGGGGGTTACTGGGCCCTTGGGGACGGGCACTGACTCCTTACACTTAACATTTCCTTGACCTGGTACTTTCTTTCCCCACATAGCCCCATGGCTTGTGGCCTGCTCTTTTTCTTCCTTTAAATCTTTGCTTTAAAGATAAAAAAAAAAAGTCACTATTTTAAAAAGAGCAGACATTTAAAAGCCACAACTCTTCCTCCTCCCTCAAATCATTGACTAATTTATATATATCCTTTCCTGGTTCTTTTTTGCAGCATTTACCATTAGGAAGGTAGATAGCTAGTTCGTTTGGTAGGAAGGAGAGAAGGGAGATAGATAGATAGATAGATAGATAGATAGATAGATAGATAGATAGATAGATAGATAGATAGATAGACAGATAGATAGATAGACAGATAGATAGATGATAGAGTTTTCATTTTGGTTTTACAGTAAAACAGCAAAAATAGCACAGATAATTCCTATAACCACGTAACCTAATTTCCCCTAGAGTTTGTTCTGGTTTTTTCTTTTCTTTTTTTTTCCTCTCTTCCCTTATTAGAATGTAAGTTCCGTGAGAGCAGGAACCTTTGTTTATTTTGCAGTGTTCAAAAACATTGCCTCAATCACAGTAAACCTTCAGTAATATTTGCTGGATGAATGAAAGGACCATTCTGGCAGCTCAAAAAAATACCCACACTGGGTTTTTGACCTTAAAGTTCTTAGCAGAACTACAGAGGGTATTTAGTATGGGTCAATCCATGGGACATAGACAATTCAACACTTAGACAATTTAACATTCAGATGGACCACCATTTAGGGAAGGCTTTGGGTGAGAAAGTAAAACTTAATTTGTTGTAAGACAATTAAATGAAACAATAAGCCCCATTTATTCATTCAGTTTGCCTCTTTGCCCTTTTTGGTATGGTTTGCTTTATTGTTGATAAAGTGAATTAACTTTATGTTTGTATCAAAAATCTAGCCCCATTTATATGTAGTGCTGATATAGTATTTCCCCAGAAGAGGCTTAATTTGACAAAGCAGGCTCATCAGGGCTGACTTCCAAAGAGCCCACAAGAACCACCCACTCTGAGACGCCCCATGCTAGTGGAGCCATCACGGCTCCCTGCTGACCCTTCCCTTCCAGGGCCTCCCATGGGAAGGTTCTGCTGCTCTCTCTTTGCTCACTTGACAATTACTAGACAATCCAAGTGCTCACATCCATCTGTGTTAATAACTTCTTACTGGTGGATTCATGTCCACAGCTAGGACAATGGGAGCCGAGCAGGGGTGACAGGTGCTGTATGCCCAGCACTGTGCGAGGAACACCACAGATAAGTCAATTCACTGCAACAGAAACCACAGTTAAAAAGAAGAGGCTTTATGAAAAGCCTGAAACATAGTAGGAACTATATAAATGTTTATTCTAATAAATTAGTTATTTCCTGAGTTAATAAATAAATAAATAAATAAATAAATAAATAAAAACAAGGGGCTGGTTGGGCCTCCGCGTTGGCACAGTGGTTGAGCTCTGGGTTGCGAACCTGCCTGCAGCCTCTGCAGCGCCGGTTCGATCCCCAGCCACCAGGTGAGGGTCCCACATGGTGCGCAGACCTCTCCTGCCACCTGCTGCTCTCCTCAGCAGTGTATCGTCAGTCTGCCTGTTCTGCTCCCCACTCTGGCTCTGGTGAATTCTCTCACCCTCCCGCACTTCTGACTGTACCCAGTGCTAGTATAAATAAATAAATAAATCTTTAAAAAACAACAACAAAAAACAAGGGTCTGGGAGAAAGGTGGTCTTGGGTGAGGCTTCCAGAGTTTGAAAATAATCATTCCACCTTTGAAGACTGTTATGAAGACCACATGAGGTGTTGCATGATGCCTGGCACTTACAAACTCTCCACCATGTTGGTTTAAAACAAGGACATTTTACAGATGAGAAAAAAGGAGCCCAGCAAGGTGAGGGAACAAGGCTGGGGTCACATAGCTGATATGATGGATGTCCAATCTAGGTCTGCCTGGCACCAAGCTTTGCAATCTCCAAATATCAGTATCCCTCAAAGAACAGTAGGTAGACACCTACATCTGAATCAACCAGGGAGTTAAGTGAAGAAGTAGAATCCCAGACTCCACCCCAGAACCCTAGAACTGGAACCCCTCTGGGGTGAGGCATCTTCCCCAGTGCCTGCTGTGACCCAAAGTGCTGAGGCCATGCTGCCTCTCCTGGATGAGACAGAAACCAGGGATTCATGCTTTTGCCCCTCGGTCACTTCAAATGCAAGTCCTGGAGCTTTCTGGGGTCCAGCAAAACAGTTAGGAATGTCTCATTGCACGGTCCTTGAAATAACAGGCCTTCACACCAGAGACAACATGGCACCTCACCTGACCTACATCAACTCTGAAGGACTCCCCAATGCCCATTTGACAGGTTGAGACTCTAGGGCTTAGGAAAGGAGGCCACATAGCAAGGGTGGTAGGGTGGGGTTCAAGGCAGGTCTTAACGGGCACCTTCCTTACATAGTAATGCAAGTAATGGAGGAAGAGATGCCTGGACACTCTGAAGTGCCCAATCCACAGGCCAAAAGCCCTACCTCGTCTAGTACACTGCTGGACTCCAGGTTTGAATAGAGGTGTGTTTGGGGGTTACCCAGACCCACATCTGTTCAAGAAAGTGGATGGAGCTGGATGAGTTACTGCCATACAAAGCCATGATAGGGCTGGATGGAATTCACTTCTAACCTTTAAAATGTTAACCCTTTAAAGGGATCCTTATGGCATTAGCTTTCTATGACTGCTGTAACAAGCGACTCCAAAATCAGTGATTTCAAGCATCACAATTTTATTCCAGAGGTCAGAATCCGTAAGTGGGTCTCACTGAGATAAAAGAAAGGTGGCAGCAGGGACACAATCCTTTTTGGAGGCTCTAGGGAGGAAGAACCCATTTTCTTGCCTTTTCCCGCTCCCAAAGGCCACCTGCTGGCTTTGGTTCATGAACCGCTTCCACCTTCAAAACCAGAAATGGCAGGTTGCGTCCTTCTCACCTCAAATCACTGGGCACTGACTTTTCTTCTGCCTCTCTTCCTTCTTTCAAGAATACCTTAGATTGCATTGGCTGCACCCTGATGATCCAGGATGGCCCCCCTATTTTAAGATCAGTTGATTAGCAATTTTAATTCCATATGAACCTTAATTCCCCTTTGTCATGTAAACTATCACATTCACGGGTTCTGCAGGTTAGAAAGTGGGCATCCTGGGCAGGGGGCAGGGACAGCATTACCCTCTCTGCCACACCCACACTCATTCAAAAAGGATTGCAGCCCATGATGTGCAGGGTAAGAGGACAGCTTATGGGACTAACCTTGTCATAGGTCATAGCCCTGTCTTTGGGGTCACTTAGTAGAAACTTCTGTCACCCCATGTTTGGCCCTGAGCTCCTGTCCCCAGGGTCACCATTCTGGCTCCGCTCTCTGGCTCCCGATTCACCCCAACCCCACGCCCCAGTTGGGCTAGTCTCCCAGGCATCTTGACTCCACCCACTCAGCACTCAACTGTGCAAGGTTCTTTTATATTTTTTCAAACCCCTATTATCACTGTCGCAGCTCTTGTTATTACTGGTCATGCAAGTTCACAGTACAGATTATGTAAGAAAAATTTCTTAATCTCTGTTTTCATCTTTTTTTAATAAAAATGAGATGATGCTATAAACTTTATTCTTTAATTGTCCATTTGCTACTTAATCTCTTGTGGAATTGCTCACCTAACTGGAAGGCATGGTTTAATTCACTCGTAACAGCTGTGTGGGGTTCCAGGGATGGAGATACGGTAAGTTATTCAACCCGACTCTTCTTGATGGACACGCAGACCATTCCTGATGATTTAAACTTGTGGGTTCTTGAGTTCCTACATCTCTAATCCATTCTGTGAGATCCACACAGGTCCCCATCTCCTCCTCCTCTCAGTAGAGAGCATAGGGCACCAGAGTAGAGGTAAGACAGGGCACCTCCAGGAGCAGGGACAGGTCAGCAGTGTGGATGCTACTGACATTGTCAGGCAAGATAAACACTGGCCACTGCCCACCAGACTTAGTGACCCAGCTTACTTCTTGGCATCCTCCCTTGACCTCAGGAGGTGATCCTGGCCTCCTGGGGCAGGGGCGGCAGATGAAAACACAAAGCCATCAAAATTGCTGTGTTTGTGGTGTGAACACTTTACTCATGCCTCATACCCATTCTCATCTCCCCTCCAACAGCCCTGCAAGAGTCAAGTAACAGCAGAGGCGTATTCTAGAACTGCATCACTGGGCTATTTCATCGCCATGCGAATGTCCTAGAGAACAGTCACGTCAGCCTAGATGGTAGTGCTCACCTCCCCCTTAGGCTGTGTATCAGCACCACTGTCATGTAATCTGGCCACTGGTGGCCAAAATCATTATTTGGTGTGTGGCTGTAGATTCTATTGTTCCCATTTTACAGACAAGGAAACTAAGGCTCAGAGATGTTTTCTGAAGTCTTGGGCTGAGATGTCATAGAGCCAAGGCTCACACCCAATTGCTCAGGGCCCAAAGCTGGGTCAGCTGTCCAGAGTGGAGGGTGGTCCAGCTGGAACCCCCACCTCCCGTGAGCTAAAAGGCTACATCACTGCTTGCAAATCAGCTGACCACCACCCACCAGAGTTCTCCACGCCACCACTCACGTCCGCATTGGGTATGTTGTTGATTTTTTTTTTTCATTTCAAAAATATTACAGCTTCATGGTTTAAAACTAATCCAAACTGTAGAGATAAGTAGAAACTCTCAGATACACTCTCTAGAGATTACTTATGTGGCCAGAATGCTGTGTGTTCTAGGTGTATGTGCACATACACGCACACGAGCGCGCGCACACACACACATCATAACTGCTCTGCCCACCTCTTTTGTAACTATATATGCCTCAGATGCTTCTGGGTGCCCTAGAACCTGGACACATTATTACCAGCCCTACTTTACAGATGAGGAAACTGAGGCTCAGAGCAGCCGAAGCACTTGCTCAGGCCCATGCAGCTAGCAAGGGGCAAGACTAGGAATCAAACCCAATTGGCTGGCTCCAGAGAGCAGCCTTTTCCACAATAGCCTCCCACCTACAAAGAGAGGACCAAGAACTGCTGTACATCCTTGAAACTAAGAGCCCGGCAGGCCCAGGGCTGGGAAGACAAAGTCATCCTTCAACATCCAGCAAAGATGAGGCACCTCCTGAGTGCCAGGAAGTATGTCCTGGGCACCCAGGTGATGACAGCCCCAAGAAAGGCCATGCTGAGTAAGAGTCACCCCAAGGAGCTGCCCCTCAACCTAAAAAGGGCACACAAATTGTGGTGACAGACACAGGGAGAGGGGCGGGGTAACCAGGGTCTACAAGAACCACTGAGGCTTCCTTGGGAGGGGCCCAAGGGATAAGGCCCGCATGGAGGCTGCTCTTTTAGTGCTTTCTTCCCTTCAAGCTCACGAGAAAGTGCTCGTGGCAGACCTATCTGGGCCACAGCACCAAAATAAACATTATTTGAATAATCTCAGGCTGACAACCTTGGAGGATGGACAAGAAAATTACCCCCTGGAAAAGGTAAATCTGAGCATGTCACCAGATGCACCCAGAGGGTATGTCAGCCACCTCAGTGTCTCCAGGGAGTCGCTCTCACCCAGGCCCCTGGCTGGGCACTGGGAGAAGGAGCTAGAAGACAGTCTCAGAGGAATGGGGCTCAGGTGGCTTCAGTTGCTGCCAGAGCAGCCAGGATTTGAAGCCAAGTCTCTCCAACCTTGCTCCTCCCTCCCCAGGGGAGTCAGGGAATCAGGTGGCCCATCCCCAAGGGAGCTCACTCGCTGGGCCTTCATAGCAACCAGTGACTCTTACTCCCTGTAGCAGGATGGTTTACCTGAGCCACCAAGCTCTCTGGCCCAGCCCTCTTTGGCTGGCATCACAGGTGAGGGTGGTGCCCAGGTGACAGGGCACAGCCAGTGGCAGCCTCTGGGCGTGAGGCAGAGCACTGCCAGGGAGAGGCCAGACTCGGGGCCATCTAGATCGGAGTCCCAGCCCTGCCACTCCCTGGCTGAAAGCCTTTTCCCTTCTATCATCATTCCTTGACCACCTGCCATCTGCCTGGCCCTGTGCTTTGGATCTTATTTGCAATATCTCATTTTAACCCCTGAATTAATAGCTCCTGCTATTTTCCCCACGTTCAGATAAGGAAATTGAGGTTCAGTGTGATGAAGCAAATAGCCCAGGGACATACAGCCAGGAAGTAGCAAAGCCTGGACTTCAACTCAGGTCTCCCTGCCTCACAAACTCATGACCTGTATCACCCCCAGACGACACAGCTGCTAGAGGACCGAGCCAACACCAGGCCGCAAAAAATCCGAGTTATCTGAAACCCAAGCCCCCTCCTGTGACAGTTGGGCAGATGACCCCATGTCTCAGAGACTCAGTTTCCCTTTCTATAAAATGGGTAAGAGTCGTGGCTGCCGTGGAGGTCAGAGGAGAGGGACCTAAACAGAAAGACCCCAATAGAGAGAGACTCCAGCCCTTCAATCCCTGCCAGCGAGCCGCTGCCCCTCCCACGTCCTCTCCCCGTTCGCAGAGCTGGCTGGGCCAGAGGTGGTGCTGGCTGAGTGGACCAGGCGCGGGTACTTCTCCCTCTTGCTGAGCACTGCGGATCGCACCAAGCGTTTCCCCTCCTTTTGTGCTTGTTTTTCATGACCTGCTGCCAACAGCTCTTTGCTGGGCGGCTGCCACCATTTACCAGCACAAGAAAACTGCCTTTCTTTCCCCATTTAGGGTCTGGTTTTAATTTCTACAGTATTCTCTTTAATAACAATGCCTAATTAAAACATCTGTTAAAAAGTCTGTAACATTAACTTTACAGGGAGAATTTAATAGAATTATATTGGAATTGCAGGCATTTAACGGGCTTCCTAATTAGGCTTTTCTTAAAAAAAAAAAAAAAAGGAGGAAGAAAGACACATTCCACAAATTAAAATCCAGCCTCTTTTTATGATAACGTAGGCTGATGGTCCAGCGGCTGGAGAGGATGGGCAGAAGCTGGAAGAGGGGGAGCTGAGATACTCCAGGCTAATGAAACCTCTGGGATGGGAAAGGAAAATGGGAAACAAGGACCTGCATGTAATGGCAGGAGTGGGCTAGAGACTCTTTCATAATCTCAATTATATCCTGACACCAGGTGTGACTAGCCCCATTTTACTGATGAAGAAACTGAGGAAGCGAGGGAAGAAATTTGCTCAAAATGTCTCTCTCTCTCCCTCTCTCTCTCTCTCTCTCTCACACACACACACCCACGCACACACACATGCACCCACATAGTTAGGACATAACAGAACCTTCCAAGTATGCACTCTTTCTACTGCTCCACCCAGCCCCCCAGGTTTTGATCAGCAGGATTTTCTAGAACTTTCTGTGGGGGCCCATCTCTGATTCTATCATAATGCTGAGCCTCTTCAGCTTGGCAGCCCTGCCTGAGATGCCCTGGTCCCGGCTTACCCTGGTGAGGGCTCTCCTGGGGTCGGAGAAAGCTCTGAGCCAGCTGAAGCATCCCTCACCTTCCAAGAGAACACTCAGTGAAAAATGTCCAATGTCATCATACTGGTCCAAGTAAAAAGTGTGGTCCTGAACCAGAAGCGGCAACATCACCAGCGTCACCTGGGAGTTTGTTAGAAATGCACATCCCCAGACCCTGACATCCTGAGCTCTGCAGTTGCTGTGAGGGCAGGGACCTGCAATCTCTAAATCAGTGTTCCAGGTAACTTTGATGTCACTGAAGTTTGAGAAACACTGCTCTAAAAATATTGGGGAGCTCTTCCATCCCCTAATGTGCACCCTTGTCCTCCCTAGCTAGACCTCAAAACTTTCAGGACCCAATCTGTTCTAAGAGGCAGCCTTGCCTATGTCATCAACCCTCGCCCCATCCCCACCCAGTCAGGGAGCTAAGCTGAGGCAGGGTTCTGACCCGCACTTACTGACCTGCGAGTTACAGGAAACAGAAGTGGGATTATGGGATTGCCAATAGGAAAGACCAAACCCAGTGACTTGGTTGGAAAGTCACTTCTCCACTCTCCCTCCCACCCTCCCGCCCCCCATTGCTTCTCAGCCGAACTAGCCCAGCTGCTACTCCACCAACATTAGATGCATAGGGGTGAGTGGGGTGGGAGACGGAGACCAGCCCACGTCACTCACAAGGGGGCCTAAGCCCCTCAGGTAAGGGTTGAAGCAGAAAATCCCAAGTTTGAGGAAAGGGAGTTGTCTGCGGCAAGGGTGCTCAGACTCTAACACACCCTTGTTGGTTTTCAACTCTCCATCCCTCTCACCTACCAACAGACGTTTCCCAAAAGCTGACAAGGGACCAAGCCCAGGGGGAGATTTAAAGATCATCCAGACTTGTCTGGACCCTAACTGGGCTCCCAGTTGAGGTGAGGCAACAGCCGGAGGACAGACAACTCCCCTAGCAGTTAGAGAGGTGCTCACAGAGTGTCTTGGGGACAGTCTTATAAGAATTCCCAAGTAGCTTGGAGGAGCTGTCCTCAAGGCCATGGGAAGACACCACAAGAGAATAAGGAAACAAGAAGAGGAACTCTTGACCGCTGTTCAACCACTTACTAGCTGTGTGACCTTCAAAAACTTAATCAACCTCTCTGAGCTTCAGTTTCTTCATCCATCAAATGGGAATCACACTAATGTGCCTAATTCTGGAGCTTCCATGAGGATGAAAGAAGATGATATCTGTAATATATACTTAGGATAGGGGCCTGAACACAGTAAAGGCGATGGAAATAATTGTTCAATAAATAATAAATGAAAGCATGAATCCAGTCCACCGATGCTTGGTTCTGAAACTTCTGAGGTGACAGGCTCCCAGACCTCGAAGGTCCCTCCCCACTCCTATTTCATCCTAGCCCCTAAGAGTGGCCTGTCCCTGGGCAGCACCCCTGTGGGAAGGGAGCGAGCTGCCTCTGCGTGGGACCCCTATGGTCGCTTCCAGAGGGCTGGAATTCACAGTTCAGCGCGTGGGCAGATTCAATTGGACAATCTCCGTGTGATGGCTTCCTCTGTTCAATTACTACTAAAATTCATCAAACGGAACTGAGAGGCTTTAATGCCGGTAATTGTGGTGCAAAACGCTCTGTAATTGGTCTCTCAAATGAAAGTGGGGAGAACGCCATGAAAATGAAGCCGTCTTGCCCCCCGAACAGTTCAAGAGTGATGGCTCAGACGTGCTCCCAAGCCAGTTGGTTGCACCACCATGCCTGAGACCCCTGCCCTCTGCATCCCTGGTGGGGCCTCAGGCCTCTGTCTCAGACTATGCTGGGGCTCCGGGGGGTGTGCTGGCATAGTCCCCATAAAGTCACATGCACCCCACTGTCCTCAGAACTTCAGGCCTGCAGACATGACACTGGAAGCCCAACTGTTACGGGACAGGGAGAGGGACACCCCTGAACCCCCAAACCTGCCTGTTCTAAATAGGTTCTGCCATCCACCGCATCAAGCAAAACATACTCTAGTGCATAAGACTTTTGAATGCTGAGTAATATTCCATGGTATATATGTACCACATCTTCTTGATCCAGTCATCTATTTTTGGGCATTTGGGTTGTTTCCAAAGCTTAGCTATTGTAAACAGTGCTGCTATAAAATTAGGTGTTCTTTGGAATTGATGTTTCTGTGTCCTTTGGGTAAAAAAGTGGAAGATCATATAAGCTCTATTTAGGTCCAGAAATCTCCACACAGCTCTCCACAGTGGTTGGACCAGTTTTAGTGCATAAGACTTTTAATGGAAAGGAACTTTAATACAATTAGTGTTCAATACCCTCAAGCACCCGAAGTTACCCATCCCCTCATGGTATATGCCCAGCCAAACAGGGTTGGGCCAAAGCAGGGCCTCTGAGCCCGGAAAGCGTGTCACAAGTCTAAAGCACCTTCTGGTGGGGACCCATAGAAAAGGGTCAGAAACAGCCAGACAAGTCTGGGAGGAAAAGAGCAAAATCAAAATCAAGATAAAAGCTGGCATTGTTAACCTCCCCACAGGGCCCTCCCCCACATCTGTTTCAACCAGTCCAGGACCAAGAAGCAAGTACAGATTCTTTACAGGTCTCTCTGCTCCACGTGCCCCCTCCAGGTCTCCTGGTTCTTAATCCTTCCTTCCTCCTCAGTCACCTCTCCAGTTTCTTCATCTCTTCCCTGCTCAGCTCCACCCTCTCTTGGTTGGGGCAGGGAATCTGGCACCACCCCTTTCCCTGGGGACTACCCTGTTACACAGGGGATGACCTTTCCCCTTCAGATGCAGATAACTTCCTGCCTCTAGGCCTTTGCTCTTGCCCTTCCCTCTGCTTGGCTTCCATCCCCCACTCCATGCTTCTCATTTACTTGTGCAGTGGAACCTTCCTACCTTCCCCAGATAGTTAGCCCTCTGCCTTCTATTATAGCCCACCTTGTTATAGCCTAGAG
Source organism: Talpa occidentalis (assembly GCF_014898055.3). Lineage (NCBI taxonomy): Eukaryota > Metazoa > Chordata > Mammalia > Eulipotyphla > Talpidae > Talpa > Talpa occidentalis. The sequence continues at coordinate 93,127,954 of NW_023600993.1, forward strand.
ACGCCAGCTCATACTACTACTCAATAGTGGCGGCTTAACCAAGGTTTCACTTTACAGGTTCCAGTTACTCACGGCCTACTACTGAAAATAGTACATATGGGGTATTTTGAGAGAGACACATTGACACCAGGTTCACATGATTTTATTACACTGTATTCTTATCATTGCTCCATTTCATTCTTTGTTATTGTTCTTCTCTTACTGTGCCACTTTAGAAACTTTATCATAGGTATATCCATTTCAGACACCCACTGGGGGTCTTGGAAAGTACCCCCCGAGGTAAGGAGGGACTGCTGGACTAATAACAATAACTATATTAAGGATGTAGGGGGGTTCAAAAGCTGGGGTTGGTTGTGGGTGTTTCCTGGGGGCCTGACAACTCTCTCCAGATGTATTCTCGTGTTTAATCCCTACAACAACCCCTGGGGAAAAACTTTCATTCACCTCATTTTACAGATTAGGAAATTGAGACTAAGAGAAATTGATTAATTTGTCCCAAATCAAGCTGAACCTAGGACTGGGACTTGTACTTTGGACCAGAACTTTGATGTACATTTAAATCAGACAAGGATCCTGGGGTATCCCTGGTGGTGCAAGGAGTTGAGCACTGCACTATGAAGCAATCCGCAGCCACTACAGCCTGAGTTCAATCCCCAGCCGGCCAGGGAGCTACCAACATGGCGCGGCAGACCTCTCCTATCTCACCTGTTGCTACCCTCAGCAGTGTATTTCAGTCAGTCTGCCTGTTCTGTTCCCCGCTCTGTCTCTGGTGAGTCCTCTCATCCCCCACATCTCTGGCCTGTACCCCAGATCTTGTATGCATAAATAAATAAATCTTTTAAAAAAATAAATCAGCCAAGGATCCTGCTTAAGTGCAGACTCTGCATCAGCAGGTCCGGGTAAGCCTGAGATTTTGCAAAGTTGTCGCTGTTGTTATTGTATTATGTTAACTGAGATGCCTCAAAGACAGGGGTGCAGCTTTCTCCTGTGTTACATATGTCAGGGGGCCTGTTGCCTGGAGATCCTCAGTGGGGATTTGACGAGAGAAAGGAGAGATGCTAGAGGAGGGGAGAGAGGGAGCAGCCCCCTCATCACCTGCCTGGCATCACATCTTGCATCCTCACAGCACACCTAAAATGACCCCCATTTCCAGTATTTTTACTCAGGAAGTTATAGCCAAAGGCAGGAGCGTCAAAGACCTAAGGTAGCAGGCAAAGGACACCCAGCCAGGATACCCATCCTCCCCATGTCCTGCTCTTCCAGCCCTGTGGAAGAGCTGGGACTCTCCAGTTCTCATCACCTCAAAAGGCCCTCCAGGAAATGGGTGGTTTCTGCCCCCCGGTCCTACCATGGACCACAGCTCTTCTTTTCCCTTAGTGCTGAGGCCCCAACTCCTGCTCTCCACGTGGGGCAACCCAGGAGGTCTGTGGCATTGGAGGCTGAGCCAGCAGAGGGCCCACGTGAGGTGGGGGCCGTGTGACCACAGGCTGAGAACCAGCAACTCTCCCAGGCACACGCTTTCCCTTGGGAACCCAGCCCAGCCACTGCCCAGCCACCAGCCAAGGCCACCCAACAACTGTTTCAGGAAGCCTGTGAGGCTGAGACCCAGAAATTGGCACAGGAAACACAGCTGGAGTTTGAGGACAAGTACAGGGCTTTTGCTGATCCCAGAGAACCAAGTGCCTCATTTCTCCAGAGAACCTAAGGGAGGAGCTGGCAAAGCCCAATGGCCTGGGGGGCAAAGTCAGGGAGAGCACAGGGCAGAGAGCCTCAGACCAGGAGAGACGGCAGCAGTGGGGAGGCATGGAGGCCAAGCAAGATTTCATGGAGATGAGAGGCCAGAATGGAGAGTAACAAGCCCGAGGCGCGGAAGAGAGGGTGCAGAGGATCTGATCAGGCTGGACATTCCAGTCCTGGTCAGGACCCCAGCTCAGCAGTAGCAGAATCCCCACCTCCACACGCAGGGTCATCAGCACCATCAGGCCAAGGCAAACTGGGAAGAGATGGACGCCTTGTGTCAACTAAGTGACAATATTTGCAGAACCTGGACAGGGTGCCTATTAAGTACCCACTAAATGCCCACTAAGTGCCTGCCAAGCCCTCAGTGCAAGTGAGATGGGTACTGGAACCCAAAAGGTATCATTCCCTCCTCCTCCAGGTCCCCACCCAGCCCCTTCCTTCTCCAGGACCCGCTGTCTTGTCCACACCACCCAGGCCTGAGAACCTGGAGGAGACTCTGACCAGACTGGGGTTCTGGGAGCACCTCCCCGGGAAGTGAGGCCCGTGAAACACATGAGTGTTGGCTTTGTGGGCCCCAGAGGCCCTTTTTCTCTGCCACTTAAAACACTTCATAATCAAAATCGCTCTGAACGCTTCCCCAGATGTCAGCTCAGATCTGCTCTTTACTGTCAAGTAGGCACAAGAATTCTCTGTGGAGCCTGTTTCTTCCCCTTTTGCTCCACAACATCCCAATTATCCCAAGTTGGAATGTGCTGAGACCTTGTGCCTCTCCTGAAAGAAAAAGTGATCCACCTGAGGACCCTGGCACAGGTTCCAGGCTCGGCAACCACCCCTGAATGCAGACTGGCCCCAAGGGGCCACCCAGGGGCTGAGACTTGGCACCCACTTCACAGTGAGTTGCCCAACTGCTCAGGGTCAGGTGAATGTCATTGACTCAAAGAGGAGATTTGGAAAGACTAAGTGCCCTTCAGCATGAGCAAAGTCAATGTCAGGGTCGAAATACCCTCTTCATACCACCTCTTCCATCATCACCCTATCCTAAACCATCATCATCTATTTAGAACTTTCTTTGTGCCAGACACTGTGCTGAGTGCTTATAAAAATTAGCTCAGTCTTTTCATCCCCACAACCACCCTGTGAATTAGGAACTGTCATTATCCCTATTATACAGATGAGAAATGGAGTCACAGAGGTCACTTTCCCATAGTCACATAGCAGGCCAGTGGTGGAATCAGGATTTGAACTCAGGAAGACTGAATCCAGAATTCTCCTGCCCCCCCCCCATAAGCGTAATTACATTCCTTCATGTATAAACAGCCCTTTACAGTTCACACCCATGACTTGTGGGGTAGGTATAAGAGCAAAACGAGAGGCAAGGGCTGATGTGCATCAGAGCAGGGACTTGTAATGCCAGTGTACAAAGCCCAGGGCGAGAACTCAAGCCTTGCTGTCCGACACACTAAGATGGGACAGGATCTGGTGTCAAGTCCAGGAAGGTCCTCGTTCTTCAGGAGGCTGGCAACCCAGGGCCCAGCACCATCCTGATCCCTTAATACTTAAGATTACTGGCTCATACCACTGCCACCCCATCCCACCCAGGCCTTCGATGCTGACCTGACCGGGGGGCAGACTGGCACAAGGCACACTGTGTCCCTGTCTCCTGGAGTGGCTTCTGCTTGGCTCAGCACTCAGCAGAGTAGAGGCCGAGCTCAGAGCAGTGGTCTTCAGTGGCCTTTTCTGCCACAGTGCCCAAGGAGTCTGCAGGGCCATGAGGAGGATGGCCAGGGCTGGCGGGAGGTACCCACCTCATTGAGCTCCCAGATGAAAACCTCTTTTGGAACATAGCAAAGACCCCAAATACAACTGCAGGAAAGATTGTGGTGGCTGCAGTTAGCTGGATCCAGGGTCCAGCCACCTGGGAGGAGAGGGGCCAGGAGCAGGTGCAGGGAAGTGTGACTGTGATACAGGCTCTGAATGTGGACAGTTTGGGACCAAGTCTCTGCCTCTCACTGCCCACTGCTGACTGCAGCAGCAGGGAAATTTGGGGAGACTCAACACTAGAGAGCTTCAGGGAAGCATATAGTGGGGAGAAGGAGGGAGATAGGAAAAACCAGGATCCCCTATAGTGACAACTGGACCCACTGTAGCCCCCCATCAAGGTACCCATATTTCAAAAGTGTTGCCTTACTACACCCTTAATATTTTAAGTAATCGTTCATTTCCATTTTTAACAACTCATAACCATCCAGCGGTTCTGGCCAGCAGGGTGACCTCACCAAACTGATATAATTTCCGCCCAGAAAGCTTGGTGTTTTAGGTAACTTGGGTGGCCTGGAGGCAGCTTGTTGAAATAGGAAATATAGTTTGAAAACATTTCCTGGCTGGTCTGTGACCAGACCTCCCTAGTCCGGGGCTATTTCTCCAGGGAACCTGGCACATGAAGGGCCTCAACAAGTATTCATGGAATAAATCAATGAATGAATGAGCCCCTAGAAGCTCTTCATAGTCATCTCAGAGTCTGGACACTCCAGTTCTTCACTCCTGCCCGCATGAGCTCATGAGCTCTTCCTTACCTGGAAAAGTGTCCCTGCCTCTAGCCCCGGCGTTCTCAGCAAAATCAGTCATAAGTTTGCAGTGTCCTTAACTCTGCAGTGTCTGCAGAGAGGCACACGGATGGACACACACACACACACACACACACACACACACGATATGGCCGAGTACACATGCAGGACACACATACCAGGAACGGCGCTGGAGGCTGCAAGAACAGCAGCAGCTGAGCCCTTGCTCCCAATTAAAATCAGAGTGTAAAAAGGGAAGAGAATTTATCTGCAAAACCACAAAGCCACAGGGAGGTCACTGAAAAAGCCTCTAAGCTTGTTTACAAAAATATGCAATTATGTATTAACTGTTCTGCGATAATTGCACTGAGCACTTGTTTTTAATCTCCTCGCTGTTAGACATTTAGAGTCAAAATGGAAGCTTTGTGGGAGGGAGGGAGGGAGAGAGAGAGGGGGATGCGAGGACAAGGTCATCAATTCTGTTCTTGCATCCCAGCCCATTGCTGATGGTGAGATGGAGCCTCAGTGTCCACCTCTGAAAAATGGGCTTAAGAATGCCTGTCTCTCAGCGGATAGTGACACGGTCTAAGCAAAGGCTTCTGGCACGCCTGGACAGATAGTTTGATACAGGCTTAGGTGAGATCACAGTGGCTAAGGCTCAGCATTCATGGTCCAGGTTCCTATAGGCACCGAATACTTCTCTCCATGAGCTGTCTGTGTCAAGGATGCCTTTCAGCAAGGCTCATGGGATTAAGTGAATTCTTTAGGCAATGGTGGGCTCATCTACCCATCTTAGGTCCCCAAATCCCTTTACATGTTACTGGCGTGTGCAATGCAATTTCTACATGTAACCTGGTAAGTTACTGTTCATCCCCACTCTACAGATGGGGAAACTGAGGCACAGAGGTTCTAAGTAAATTGCTCAAGATCACCCAGCTCACGTGTGGCAATTAGAGGCCCAAATGCTGCCAAAACATGGCGGCGGGACACTGGTCTTATTCATATAGTTTGAAGGCGAGTGAGTGTGGGTTTACCATTTGCCTTTGGAAAGTCTCTGCACCCCCTGGGGCCTCATTTACTCACTTGTAAAGCATGGTCCCTAAGGGAAAAGAGGTTCCCAAAATGAGCTGGGAGGAATCTGATAGTCTTTCCAAAATAGTTGCTTCATCTGGGTCTGGCAGTATAGCAGTTCTTTAAAAAGAATAACTGCCTCTCTGAGATGAAGTTATTCTCTACTCCTGTTTCCTGGCTATGCTCCTGGCCCTGCCTGTTTGGAGGGTCCTTAAGAATGATCAACTTGAGGAGCAAGAAATAAAGCTTTTTTGAGTTTTTATTGTTTTCCAGGAACAATGATACAACCCATCTAAGATCACAGTGTCTAATCCTCAGTTTCCTCATCTCTCAAATGGGGAGAATACAAGTAACTTTCTTAGAGGGTGGGTATGAAGATTTAATGAGCTCATGTGTGCAAAGTCTTTAACACAGTACTTGACACTTAATAATCACTCAATAAATATCTACTGTAACTATCATTCATCATTCTCCCAATGAAAATAAGCAAGAAAGGCTCAGAGGGCAAGTGACTTACCCAAGCGCACACAGCTGGTAAGCAGCAAAGCAGGGATTCAAACCCACACAGCCTATGCTGCTTCCATCCTGAAAGTGTCCAATCATCGGCTTTTTCTTACGCTCCAGACACATTAGCCCAGGTAAAAAGTCTGGGAAGGGTGGCTTCGGATGTTCCCATGGTAATGACAGACAGCTCACAATCCTCACAAGCATATGGTTATCAGAACCAGGGGTACCTTAGGGACCATGCTTTACAAGTGAGTAAATGAGACCCCAGGGGGTGCAGAGACTTTCCAAAGGCAAATGGTAAACCCACACTCACTCATCTTTAAACTACATGAATAAGGGGGCCTCCCTGGTAGTGCAGGCAGTTGAGCGCAGAGCTGTGAAGCTGTCCACAGCCTTTGCAGCACCAGTTGGATCCCTGCCGGCCATGGAGCAACCCACATGGTGCAGCAGACCTCTCCTGACTCGCCTGCTGCTCCCCTCAGCAGTGTATTTCGGGCATTCTGCCTGTTCCCCGCTCTGTTTCTGGTGAATCCTCTCACCCTCCCACATATCTGGCCTGTACCCCAGTTCTTGTATAAATAAAATAAATCTTAAAAAAAATATTTTTAAATAAAATAAAAAAATAAACTACATGAATAAGACCAGTGTCCCGCTGCCATGTTTCAGCAGAATTTGGGTCTCTAACTGGGTGATCTTGAGCAACTTACTTAGCACCTCTGTGCCTCAGTTTCCCCATCTGTAGAGTGGGGATGAACAGTAACTTACCAGAAACTGCATTGCACACACCAGTAACATGTAACGGTTCCAGAAAGTTTAGCTTAGTCTGATTTAGGTTTGGGGGGATTCCTCGTGTCTTATTGTCTGATCAGGTAACAGAAACCCACTCTTTGCTGGAGAACCACAGGATTGATTTTTGCCTTCAGATAGCTCCCTTCACTTGGTTGCCATCGTGGGCATTTCCAGAGAGAGTGGCTGGGGACGGCACTGCCCCTCTCCGGCTGCCCTTTCTCTCTTGGCTTTTTCCTTCCCCTCTTTCCGCCCCATTTTTCTCACAAGCAAAGACCTTTTCTCTCCAGGCCCTCAGCACGAACCCTGCACTTCCGAGGAAGCCAGCGCTGAATAGATTTAGCAGGTTCTGATAAATGTCACGTTTATTTTGGTGCCAATGGAGTCACTGCATTTTAATTAAGACCCCACCCACCCCCGCCCTGCCCCAGATGTTGGTGCTGGTGGGAACACCACACGTTCTGCTGCCATCCTGCAAATGAGGTTCTGATAAGCAGGCTCAGGGGCTGATGCAGGTTTGCCTGCCAGCTCCCTCCCTGCTGCCAGGGGCTGTATCTGCAGAGCTGGCTTTGCTGGCTAAGACCCCTCCTGCCTCCTTTCCAACTTGTTTCCTCAATGAAGCAAAGAGATCACACCCTTCTGGCCCCAGGCCAATGAGGCAGGTTGGATCAAGGGCTCTATGCCTGCGGGACACTGTGCTCAGGGCCCATTTGCTGCTTCTCACTAATTCCAAAGATCAGGACCCCCAGGAGCTGTCTAGGTACGTTGGCTGGGAGGGCTGGCCGCATGGGAGGAGTTAAGGTGAGTGGCTGAGCCAGTAGTTCCCTCAGGCCCAAGTGGGAGAGCCCAGATTGAGCCCCTTGTCCAGAAACCCCCACTCAGGAGGGGACCCTGGCCTAGGAGGGCAGAGAGTGTTAGGAAGGGCAGGGCCAGGAATAGTCTGTCCTTTCATCCTTGCCCCAAGAGACTGAAACAAGGATCCAAAGACCTGGCTTCTACCCCACCCTCTACCCCTCCTGCCCCACCCCCAGCCTCAAAGGCTTCTGGGCTGGAAACCTTAGAAAGTGATGAATTGGCCTTAGGTGGCAGCCCCTCAGCATGGCTCCCACACACTGTAAAATAAAATCCCACCCTCTCACTGCATTTTGCTGAGCCAAGGTGTTCTCTGGGTTCCTATTGTTTGTGGGTTGTATGCTCCAGAAGACTTTTTCATCATAATCATGAAACAAAGCCAGCTGAATGAGTGGGAGAAGGGGGTGACAGGGCTGGGGTCCTAGGGGACACTGGGCCCCATGTCTTGTGTCTCCTTAGGAAACGCTCATCATGGTACAGATTCCCCAAAAGCAGACCCCGAGACAAGGGTTCCCAGGGGAGTCAAGCATCTAGGAGATGACCCCCGCGGGCGAGCGGAAATGAAACAGGGAGGAGAGGCCAGTCAAGAGCGTATGATCGAGAAAGTTACCTGTGTAGACAAGAGGGGCTCAGCCCGCTGGGATTCTCCGGGGACCAGCGCAGAACACACACCTTGAAGTTATTTCACCAAGTGGGGAGATGGAGCTGGGGTTCCTATGCCCCTCACCCATCCTTCACTGGCCTAGGGTCCCCCCTACAGCACGAACTCCACAGCCTTTTGGAATCCCCAGGCAGAGTCCATGTACTGGGACAGAGCACCAAGGAAGGGGTGTCAGCAGCATCTTCTACATGAGGCCACATGTCCGATGGCCTAGAGAGGTGGCCAGGGTATGAGCTATGATGTTCTTTTTAGAAGTGAGGTCCTGGGGCTCCCAGAGGCAAAGGGCTTGGTCCACTATGGTATAGCTCAGCCGCTGCTTAAAAATGAAAAAGATTTATCTCATAAGACCCAACGTGAACTCACCTCCCAGCAGAAATTGCTGTCCCCATAACATCCTGTCTACACTTCATTTGGTGCTTTGTCATGTTGCCCAGTAATGACCCTATATATGACCTGTAATGGCACATGTGTAAAATGACTCACAGGTTGCAGGAATTTAGCAAATGCTTGTTCCCTCTCCTCTGGCTCCCTTTAACCTCCCATGACCAAGAGCTTGCACTGTGCACGAGACACATGAATGCTTTATTGAATTGCATTGAATGACAAAGTAATTGGAGAAACAGAGCTGTCCTCAGTATTCACACCAGAGGAAGAAAGTTAGTCTAGATCATATTGCGTGAGAGAGACAGGCAATAAGTCAACACAGAAAGGGCATTCCACGTCGGGACAACTGAGTGTGTAAAAGCATGAAGGTGGGTTTTGAGGGAACCTAGAGTAATTATGTCATTGCAAATGGGAAGAGGTGAGAGAGGAAGCTGGACGGGGTCATAGGAGCCAGACCTCAAAGATTTCCAGACCAAGGAATGTCACGTCATAAAGCCCAGAGAAGGACTTTCCCAAAAGCTGCAGTGGACCCAGATGAGCCTTCAGGGCTTGGGGTGGGAGGGGGAGCTTCTGGCCAGAACCAAGTCACCACAGCGCAGAAGAAGAGACACTGGAATCTGAGCTGAGGACAAGACGAAAGCCGGAAGCGTCTGTGACCACTGACCACTGTGGGCTCTGAGGTTGAAAAACCACCCAGCGTGTGTGTCACCTCCTAGGAAGAGAAGGCTCAGAACCATCTCATGGTCACCAATGCAAAACAAGGACTAAGCACCAATGAAACAGAATGAAATGAAACAATCTCTAAAAAGAAGAAGGCAGTATACCAAACCGCAGTCTGGGGAGGACTTAAAATCACTGAAAATGAGGGTGAAGAGCTCAGATCAATTTTAATTCCAAACTTCATACATATCTATAAATGAGAAAATCAAGAGCGACATTTTAAAAATTACATTCATTTTATTTTTCTGATAATTAGGTGGTGCATATTCACTGCAGGAAATTTGGAATATAGAGAAAACACTTCAACAAAAATAAAAATCACATCATTTTACCCACAGATTTCCTTCTATCCATTTTCATTTTTTTCTCCTACTTCATTTCTAATCATTATATGACATAAATTTCCCCTAAATTGGAATTATGACATAGACACCATTTTATTAGCTTCTTCTGCCATTTAACAATATATCACAAACATTTTATCCATGTCACTAATTGCTAATCTATATTAATTTAGTAGTTGTACAAGTTCCATCACATGGATACCATATTGGACTTGCACAAATCTCTACTGCCTGACGTTTAGGTGATTTCCAGGTTTTTGCTCTTATCCATAACAGTGAAACGAAACTTCTGCCACACACTTTTCCTTAGGATAAATTCCTAAAAGCAAGAGGACTGGGTCAAAAGTTACAAATATTTTTAGGACTCATGACACATGCTTTGAAGTTGCCCGAGAGACCCGTCCTCATGAACAAACAGTCTAGACCTGTGCTAAGCAATATGAGAGCCACTAATCATTTTGTGATGGCTTACACTCAAATTAACTGAAATTAAATCCAATGAAGAATTCAGTTCCTCGTTGTCACTAGGCACATTTCCTCAGTATCACTGGCCAACCACACGCATTAGTCGCTGCCATATTGGACAGCGCAGACAGAGGACACTTCCACCACTACAGAAAGCTCTATTGCACTACACCACTATTGACACTGGAGAGGACAAGACAGCCTGTGAAATGAACAGGCCAACTGTACGATCTTTTAGAGGGTAATACAGCCACAGGAAAAGAGAAAGAAGAATAAGGGGGTTGGATAATGGAGTGAGGAGAGTTTCCATTTGCATAAGACAGTCAGGAAAGATATCTCTGATAAAGTGACATTTTAACAGCAAACCCTGGCCAAAAAGAAGAAGTCATAGGAAGAAAACCTAAGAAGCAAACCATGTGATCATCCGACACATTCCAGAAAAGGGGAACAGCAAGTGCAAAAACCCTGGGGTAAGAGTGGGTTGGGTATGGTCAAGGAAGAGGAAGGAGACCAGCATGGCTGGAGCACAATGAGAAGATTAGAAATAGTTCAGAGAGCTGGCTTCCAGTTTCCAAGGGGTCTTAAAAGACATGCTAAGTTCTTTGACTTTTACTCTGAGAGACATGAGAAATCAACGCAAGGTTTGGAGTAGAAAGAAAAGATGATCTGATGAATATTTCATTAAAAAAGGTTTTTTGTCTACTCAGTTGAGGATAGATGGTAGGGAGCATGGGTCAAAACTAAGGGACCGACAAGAATAGGAATATAGTAATCCAGAGCAGAAATGCTAGTGGCTGCAGCCAGATGATGGAGGTGTTGGAAAATGATAGCATTCTGGATGTAGCTTAAAGCTGGAGCCCATAGGGCTTGCATGCCCAGTTGGAAACTATTCTAGAAAATGTGTGGGGATACTCAGCATCCCTGGTGACTCTGGAGAGTGATCTTGGAACTAAGATCTGCTATCTGAGTAGAAATTAATTTGGTGATGACTTTACAAATGTCTTGTCCAGTCATCTACAGCCACCTGACAGCAGCAGGAGGAGGGACAGGAAGGGAGAAGGGGCTGCTTCTTCCTAGGGAAAAAAGGGAAACTTTGCAGCAAAGAGCTGGACACAGCCCAAAGAGCCATGTTTTCTTACGTTACATTTGTATCTGCACCCCAGACAGCTTTGCTGCTAAGGGCCTGTTTGTCATAGATCAGTTAGTGGGTAGATTGCTTCAGCTGGAAATGGATATTTAGACAATGCCAGAGCAGATAATGGTGCCCGAACGCTGCCAGGCGCTAATCAGGACTCGGCAATGACTCTGCTGTGCCAGTTGAAGTGCGAGCATTTGGAGTTATTACTCAAGGCTTGTCTCTGCAATTAGATGATTGCATAACCTTAATATGATCAGTCTTGCCGGATGTGAATTGTGCAGCTGTAACCACAAAATAAGGTGGCATTTCTGTTTTCTTGTTGAACGCAAACATTATATATGCGCAAGTCATAATTTTATAACGGTCGCTTTTGGCAAGAAAAAGCTTTGTCAGTCAGAAGATGCAGTTGAGAAAAAAATATATGTGTGTGTGCAATGCAAGTGCTTAAAGAGACAGTCATAATATCAGACTTCGCCTTGGGAAATATTACTCTCCGAGCTCTGCTTCTTCTTTTTTTCCCTTTGTACACATCAATTTGGAGGCCAGGAAGTTGGGAAACTTGGAGCCCCTCTGAAACCCTCCCGGGACAACACAGCTTTGCTCTCACATATGCAGCACATTGAGAGTCAGAGGGAATCAGCTTGATATTCATCAGCAATTGCACATCACACCCCGTTCATCAAGCCTCATTGTTCAGCAGGGACGTGAGCGACGACTCGGTCTCTTCCGAAGCAAGATCCTTGCAGAAATCTTAGCCCACCCCCCCGGGCCCCGGCTCAAGGGACTGCAGGGACACAGCCCTCAAATGCCCTCTGCACCTCACTGACTCGGGGCCTGGGAGGGCTGTGACAAATGGAGAGACCAAAGCTGGTGACCCCCAGGTATCTCCTCTGCCTTCTGGCCCACTGGGGGGAGGGGGAGGCACAGAAGTCTGAGAAAGGAGAAAACCTGCAGGTGAGGAGTTGTATTGTTCTGGGTCAGAACTCACCACGCGAAAGGAGGGACAGAGAGGGGGAGACGCGTGGAAGGAAACACAGAGGTTTATTTAAGAATAAAGCAATATGAAGAGATGTCAGGAGTTGAAGCCTGTTGGCCAAAAGAGTGAATGGTAGGGAGGGAGGGTGAAAGAGAGAGAGAGAAAGAGAGATTGATTTAGAGAGAGAGAGAGATCTATGATTTCAAGGCTGGAAATAACCCAGAGGCCAGTGTCTCCAGCTGAGTTCCCAGGAGGCAGACACTGAGGTACAGATTAGGGTGCAGGAGGTTTATTAGGGATCATTCTTGGGGCCACTGCCTGTGGGGAGGGGAAGACCACAGCAGTGAGCAGAGAGAAAGGGGCTGCGACACAGACCCAATATGGTCTCAGCTGGCCCCAAGGGGAGCTTTGAAGCTGGGCCCACCTTTCACAGGATTCCAAGCTGAAGTAAAGGGGTCAGACCTTCCCCCGCATTGGCCAGTCACTGGCCATGGGCTGCCAAGGAAAGAAACAGTGTGACCTTGAGCAATGAGGGTGTCCTCTGCCAGGGTAACTCCTCAAGAGGGTGACCACTGACAGCTGTCCTCTGACAATATTCCCAGTAGTGAGTGGAATCAGTGCTTTGGTCCCAAATAGGGGCTCCAGGCAGTGCAGAGTCACCAGCACTGCAAAGAATCAAACCAAGAATAACTAGAGCTGGGTGGAAGCCAGCGATGGCCTGGGGCTGAGAAGAGTCAGGCACAGCCAGCCAGAGGCAGGTGTTGAAGGAGGTGAATCAGTGAGCAGAGAGCTGCTGGTTTCCAAGACAGACTCAGCTCAGCTCAGTTCTCAACCTCAGACTGTAGTTCCCCCAGAACAAACACCTGTCTTACACCTTTGTCAAATGGCCAACCTGTGTGGAAGCCCCAGTCTAGGAGACAGGGGACTGAACAGGAGGGATGCTACACAGCCAGCATCACTGTCAGCTTGAAGTTGCAGGGCCCCCAGCATGTGCTCCATGCTAAAAACTATGCTGGCCCTACCCGTTTTCAGGACAGTCTTAGAGGGGAACCTAAAAAAGGTGCACTGCAGTCAAGGCATGGATGCAGTCACCCCAACCATCAAGCCCCCTCCCCCTGCCTCCAGTCCATGCTTCTCTCCACATGTTCACTCCTCCTGATGGACACCTCTGCTTTGTATCCATAGGGCATTCAAACTTAAGCATCCTAAACTGCCCTCATCATCTTCCTGCAGCCTGGGTGTCTCCATTTGTTTTGCACAGAATCCACCCGGTTGTGCAGGGAAGAACATGCCATCCTTGACTTCTTGCTACGATCACACCCCACTTCCAACAAGTCCTGTGGCTTCTGTCTCCACCCTGGAATCCATCCACCGCTCTCCACACTCCTCACTCCACCTTACTTTAAGCCCCTATTATCTCCGGCAGCAATTCTTCAGGTTAAGTCTTCCGGTCTCCAAATTTACTGATCCCTTCCAATACCTTCTCCTTGTACAGCCACCGGATCTTTCTAAAATGTGACTCTGATCACAACTGCCCTCTCCTTAAGGCCTCCAACATCTGTCCCACTGTCCCAGGGTAAAGTCTGAAACACACCCTGACCTTCTCGTGTCTCCTGCATCTCTGAAGCCTCACATCCAGTCTCTCTCCTCTCCAGCCCCCACCCCATGTGCACACCTGCACGTGCATTTACCCTTGATCCTTCTGCTGGCCGATGCCGTAACACGTACCACCTGGGCATCTCAGGGTGTGTCTCGTCTCAGTTGAGACATGTGGTTAGTGTGAAGTTTATACTGGACCTTGAGCACTTACATGAGCAGAGCAAATATAAAAGATCTCACTAGGTTTGTGTTGACTCTGTGTTCAAATGATAATATTTTGGTTGATTAATATTAAGGTTTGGTTAATTAATTAGTTTTACCTGCTTCTGGTTCCTTCCAAAATGTGGTTATTAGAAATTTTAAATGACATGGGTGGCCCACATTCTGCTCTGGTAGACAGTGTTGCTCTAGCCCCTTCAGGGGGGATGAACACCCTATCACCCCACCCTACCCAAGAATTCTCTCAGCTCAAGGGCAAGGGACATACCCTGTCTACGAATGCCAACAGACCTAAAGAAAATCATCATTTGACAGATGTTGCCTCTGTCACTGTGCAGTTGAGGCAGCTGCCAGTAGAGGTCCAGTTTTCAGGGTGCAGTGAGTCCTGGGCTCACTCAAAAGAGAAGATCTAAGAGCAGCTGCAGATTGCTGCTTAAAAATGTCAAGAACTAGGCCTCCCCGGTGGCGCAGTGGGTTGAGCGCAGCGCTGTAAAGCTGTCTGCAGCCTCTGCAGCACGGGTTCAATTCCCAGCCAGGCAGGGAGATACCCAAATGGCGCAGCAGACCTCTCCTGTTGCACCCTCTGTTCCCCTCAGCAGTGCTTTCCATCCCTCTGCCTGTTCTGCCCCCCACTCTCTCTCTGGTGAATCCTCTCACCCTCCTGTACCTCTGGCCCGTCCCCCAGCTCTTGTATAAATAAAAAATAAATCTTTAAAAAAAAAGTCAAGAACTGTCCCCCTTTGTAAGTCAGGGAAGTCGTGCAGATGGTGAGACAAGGAGGAAGAAACGAGCCAGGTCTGCCTCTGCCAACTATTTGTTTGGATAGATGAATATTACGGGGTGCAGGTTCAGATTTCACATGGGGGAATCAACCCCACAGGTGTAAGGAGCTACCTGAACATGGGGAGTAGCTGCTATTGGGTTTCAGAACGACTCCTCTCCAAGACAGAAGGGATCTTAAGGAAGAAGCAAAACTCAGAAACCCCTGCAGAGCACCTTGCAGATTGTCCACCTCCCTGAACAGTCAGACTTGCTGCCTGGAATGTCTTCTGCAACGTCATTTCCAGCTGGCCATTAACACTGGCCATTAACACCATTAACACTGTGACAATGTCTGCTGCTCTCTAACAGCCTGGCATGGTGAACATGGAGTTGGAGGCAGGAAAGAGACAGGAGGTCCTCTGGATGGTCCAGACCTCCCAGGACTATGTGTGTGAGCAGGGGTCCATGGTGGAGCTGGGAGCACTCAGGACAAGCGCTGGGCAGGAAGGTTGAGGGGCAGCCATGGGGCTAATACCCAACTCCCCCCTGCACCCTAGAGGAAGTCCTGGGAGGGAGCCTGATTCTATCCATCCTCCTCCTGCTTATTCTGGGCTGTGCTTCCCTCCCTGATCCTCACTTGTCTTCAGGACTGAATATAGGCAACACCTCCAGGAAGTCTTCACAGATGCCCTCTGTCTAAGCAAGGTGTTGTTTCCTCAGTGTTCCCATAATACCCACTCCTCATACCACTGCCACTGTCTGCTTGACTTGATTTCTCAACAGTGGGCATTTGGAGGCAGGAAACAAATGGGGAAATTTGGGGCAACAAATTTCTTTGTCATCCCAGTGCCCAGCTCAGGCTCTGACACACAGTAGGTGCTCAGTGAAAGCTTCCTGGATGAATGAACAGTACCAGGCAGCTCTTGGATATGAGTAACAGCCTACTCTCCCCCTCTCTTCAAGCTCCATAGATGGCTCAGCTTGCCTCTGACCCCAAGAAACTTCTGATTTCCAGTTGACCATCTTATTCAAGAAATAACCTCTGTCCTCTCCAATGCTCTAGGACAGGAGGGGACAAAGGACATAGGCTCGAGTTCCTCTGATGAAAGTTTTTCCTAATTCTCCCATCATTTAAACAAACTGGGATCCTGATTGATAGAAGAGCCGTTTTCACACAGACTGGGAAAAATGGCTTTTAATATCAGTTTTTAAGAAAGAAAGTATGGCCCCTATAAACTGTTAAACTTCACTTTATTGACCATAAATCTGTATTTTGCTCAATGCAAAAGTTTTTCATCTTGTACAGAAAAATGCTGAAACAGCGACAACTGCCGAAAAC
The DNA here is from genome assembly GCF_014898055.3 of Talpa occidentalis. Classification (NCBI taxonomy): domain Eukaryota; kingdom Metazoa; phylum Chordata; class Mammalia; order Eulipotyphla; family Talpidae; genus Talpa; species Talpa occidentalis. The sequence continues at coordinate 93,144,081 of NW_023600993.1, forward strand.
AAGAAGTTTTCTCTTACGGACAATTTATATGAAAAAGTTATTGAATTTCTGGTTAGGGAGGCCAGACCAGGCATCTCACAGCCTTCCCCCCACTCCCAGGGCCAGGCCAGCGGGTGCCAGACACGACCCCTTGCTGATCAATGTCAAGAGAAAATTAACCAATTGTAAGTCTATTAAGTTGTGGGCACCAGGGATTTCAAAGCCCAGGACAAAAATGTGCTTCTCCCTGAGGACATTAAACTGAAGTTTTCTTTGCTAAAAGTGCCATCAGCCTTTCTGCCCAAGAAAGGAAGGAAGAGCTGACTTTGGGGAGCATTTATTAGCTACTAGGAGTTTTCACAATTACTGTCTCTTTTAAACCTTGGAAACAACCCCACATTTTATAAATGAGCAAGTGGAAAATGAGAGAAGGCAAGTAACTTATTCAAAGTGTTACCATTTAGAAGTTCCTAGTTAATTTTGAGCCTCAGTTTCCCCACCCATAAAAGGAATCTGAAAGGACTTAGCCCGAGACTGGCACAGAGTTGATCCTCAGGAAATGCTTGCTTGCTTCCTGAAAGCAAGTCTGGCTGATTCTAAGAACCATGCTTTCCCCTACAGACAGCCTCCTTGTCAGTCTCTGAAACCAGTTTCCTTAAGGAAGCTGGACCTCCTGTGTATACACAGAACAAAGGAGCAATATTCTGCATAAAGGAAATCGGCACATCCTCAAAAGTGTGCATTTTGACAAGGACCTGGCAGGACCCTTCAAAGGACCTGCTCTCACTGCTCCAAGTGCAGCAATTTTACCATCAGAGCCACACATTCTTGAGTTGAACTATTTTCCTATATCACAATGAAAATGCTCCTCATTGAGCTAGCGTGTAATTTTTAAAACCTGTTAATATCAGAGCTGGAAAGGGTCCCCAGCATTATCTAGTCCAAGAAGATCCTGTGGGGTACATCTAGTAAATCAAGTCCTGCTGACTTGTTGAGCCTGCCTGGAGGACCGTGTTGAGAAGGATTCTGAGGTAGGATCCAGGCTCAGTGGAAATAGTATTTGATTAGCAGTCTGCTTTAGGTGGAAAAGCAACCTAGCAGAGAGATTCACGAAAGCCTCTTCGATGATCTTCTAACCTCCAGATTCTGTTTTCCCTGGCCTCCTCCAACTTACCCTTCAACAAAGTCACCTAAGTGATCTTCCTCACTCACAGGTATGCTTGCGTTAATCTCCCCTATCAGCCAGACAAGATGCAAATCCTTTCATGAGCTGCTCCGTCCTCTCTCTCTAGCCCACCTTCTATCACTGCCCTTACAGGTTACATCTCAGCAGTACTGAACCACTTCTGTTTCCCCTGAGCACTTCTGTTTCCCCTGAGTTCCCCCAGGGCACTCCATGTTTTCTCCTAGCTCTATAATTTTTCACCCCATTCTGCATAGGATAGCCTCTCCACAACTGCTCAAATGGCAAACTCCTATTCATCCCTCAAAACTTTAATGCAAGAGTAAATCCTGTGAAGCTTTCATTGACTCCCCCAGTAGGCTTACATGCTTCTTCTCCAATGTTCCCACCATACCTTTTACATTCTTCTAATTGAGTCCTTCTTGCATTGCTGTGAGCCTATTAAATGTAGGAACACAATATTTCATTTTCCTCTGTTCCCTGAGCATCCACCTTAAACTCTAGCACAATAACAGACAGTAAGTATTGGGGTGTGTAAATGAATAAGTGAATGAATGAATGATAACTTCCTTCCCCAATGTATATGCTTGCTCATCAAGTTTTGAAAAAAAAATTTGGAAAATCAAGATTGAAAAAAGACCTTTCAAATATATACATCATTGTGTTGATACAGGTGCAAGGAGAAATGGAAGAAAACAGAGTCTCTGCCCTCATGGGGCTTATAGTCTAGAGGAAAAGAAAGTTAATGTAAGAGAGACAAAGACAGAGATAGAGATGCACACATACATGTGTATATACATGTGTTGTGTGTGTGTGCATGTGTTGTTTAAAAATGAGAAAGATGTAGTGATGATGAGCATAGCACTATGATGGTAACAAGATATGGACCACTTAGCAGGAGTTTTGGAGAAGATAACAGGATCAGATATCCAGGGTGAAAATTAGTGGGAGGGATCCTAAGTACACAGAATCCTGTGCACACAGAAAAAGTCTGCAAAGTTTTCAAGATAGTGAAGAAGTTATTGTATCTGGAACTGAAAAGAAACCATGGAGGCTGGAGTGGAATGAAGGAAGGGAAGAGGAACTTAGGGCTCAAGAAAAACAGAGGTTGATCATGCAAAGCCTTGTCAAAGTGAAGAGCTTGGAATTTTTGCTATGGGCAGTAGGGAGCCATGGGAGAAATTTGAGCAGCAGCATCACAAGATCTAATTAACCTTTTAAAGCAATCACTCTGGATTCTGTGCAGGGAATGTCTCAGTGGAAGACAATTATAGTCATGAGGGCAAGAGATGATATTGGTTTGACCATGGATGGTGAAAAAGAGTGGATGGATTTGGAGCATGTTTTAGAAGAAAAGGCAATAAGACAAACCCATCTGGCTCCCTTTCAAGCAGGATCAGCACAAAACTCAAAATAGTCCTTCCTCATGTGACACTATTCCTCAATTGTTCCTCTGGTCTTCTGACTTTGGAAACAATTTGCTCCATGCCAGGGAAAGAGAAGCAGGCTGGAGGCATCCAACTCATTCATCCTGACATGTGAGAATATAGAACGAAGGTCACCTGGTTGGCTGGAATCCCTGCCCAGCCTGAGCCACCAACGTAGAGCTGGCACAATTCCAGAGTAAGTCCAAACAGGAATTGTCATCTACAAAACAGACCTTTCTAACCATGCTTTGCTAATAGTTGAACTCAAATGCCAGAAAGGGTAGTATAAGGTAGTTTTAGGTTTTTGGGAGATAAAAAGGGTGCAGAAAACAATTTATAGGTAAAAAGAAATTGACCAAATTTGTGTAGGCCTCTACCTCTTTCTAGGCTTGGTTTCTAAGTTGAGTATGAATTCATAGGTGCCTATCACTGTATTTCTGGAATAACTTGGAATATAAATATTTATGTGTATGTATCAAACATTATGTCAAAGAAAGAGGAAAGAGAGGTCTTGAGGGAAAAAAGTGAAACAATTCCACTTCCTCCATACCCAATGAGCAAATGCAGTAAACTGGAGAAAAAACATTTAGCTGTTTTGAGTTAATGAGCTGGACCCCTGAAGGGAGTTCATAACAAAACTTTAGACTCACATCCTTGTTTCATTTGTTCGTCCAGTAAACACTGGCTGATGTATATGCCATGCTAGGTGGTGCCCTTAAGGAACTGCTCATGAGCCAAAGGGGAAGAGGAACAGAAAACCATCACTAGAGGACATAGTAATAAGGAAAGCCTGTTCTAAGCCAGCCTGGAGAGATTAAGGAAGGCTTCCCAGAGAAGATGACAGAGGTACTAACCCTATAGAATTGAACAGAAGTATTCTAAATGGACAAAACAAGTGAGTTGGCACCAGGTGGTACTATGGAGAGCACCAATGGTATACATCTCTTTCCAACTCCACTTTAGGCATCTATTGACAGCATGGAATTGATTGTGGTGGGAATGTTTACACCAAGGAAATTGGCAAATTCCATATATCAGGGTAGCCTGCCCCCTACCCCAGAACACCAGTGGAGGTGAGCATTACCCTGGAGACTTGTGTTGTACATCATAGGAGCACAGTGAGGAAGGAGAGGATGAAGTCAAAGCCTAAAGGAGTACATTCCTGGGCTGAGGGAAACTTTGGGGTAACAGACAGCATGGAGTACAACACTTTGAGCCTGAATCCCAGCCTTGCCATTTCTTAGAGAACAATCCTGGCAAATCATTGCATCTCTCTCAAGGTCAGTTTCCTCATCAACAACGAACATTCAACAAGGTTTTATATGTCAAGTACTGGCACAGTACTGGAAGCATAGTCAGGTCCTCAATGTGGATTACTTATTATTAGGCTATAATTTTTATTTAGTGTTTCAAGGATAAGAAGGAAAATACTGACAACGATTAAGGGGAAAATCTTCTAACCCCATCTGCCCATGATTGTAGAATGGTGAAAAAGATACCTCCTCTGAAGAGAAATGGTTTACAAAACAAAATTTAACTTAAAAAAAAAACTCAAGGGCCTCCCCAGTGGCGCAGCGGTTGAGCACTAGGCTGCGAAGCTGCCCGCAGCCTCTGCAGTGCCGGTTTGATCCCCGGGGCCACCAGCGAGGGTCCCACATGGCGAGCAGACCTCTCCTGCCACGCCCGCTGCTCCCCTCAGCAGTGTTCTTTGTCAGTCTGCCTGTTCTGCTCCCCGCTCTGATTCTGGTGATTCTCTCACCCTCCTGCGCTTCTGACTGTACCCAGTGCTTGTATAAATAAATCTTTAAAAAAAAAAAAAAAACCTCAAAATTGAAAAACCCCATGTGAAAAAACAGGAGATGGCATTAAATAAGAAGAGTATACGTAAATTGCTCAGCATGGCTGCTCATACATAGTACATTTTTAATAAACACACTTTGGGTCCTTTATTTTCAGAAATGTTGCTTCAGGTGCCAGGTCAAAGAAAGGGCTCAACTGGAAAAAAATAGAAATTGAAAAGGAGAAAAAAACTTAATGCATTGTAGTAAGGCATATAATTTTACATAAAGTGAAAGGCATTGATTTCAATGTTACAACAGAATGTGAGCTTTGACATCCTAGTACTATCATACAGCTACCACCAAAGGCAAGATGTAAAATAATTCAGTTAACCCAGAATCACCAATCCCCACTGGTCCCTGTCAACCAGCCTTGTTCTCAAAAATATCCTTACAACATCTCCTAGTCAATAGAACCCAAAATATTGGCAAGGACTCTATGTAAGACCACATGGTGACACCTTAAAAGGCAGGGACGGGTCATTTAGCCCCTTACCTTCAATACTGTGCCTTTGTGCAAGGGAGCAGCAGAGACACTGGGCCTCTTCGCTTTCCCCTGGTGGCCACATCACACCTGTCATTCCAAGCATGAGTACACAAACACTTTTACATGCACCAGGGGCTCACTCTGAACTCCTAACTTAGAGTGAAGAAATCTTCTCTTACATTTTTTAATTCTATTCCTAGCTGTTGAAACAAAAGTGGGGATTAAGAGATAAGCACAACCAATGGAATCTAACAATATACCTTTGATTTCCTCTCATCCCCAGACAAGTTGTCTACCCAGAGCCCAGGGGAGGAGAGGTTTTCTCTAAAATCATTGAGGTCAACAAGCAGCACTATTTTGGGACTCTCCAGGTCTGGAAGCTGCTTTTCCACTTCCCTAGGCGTCAGGCTGGAGCCCCACGGCACTCTGATGTCTTTTTCCCTCTGTCTGGCTGTGGTTTTCTGTGCTCAGAGGGAGTTTCACCCCATCCTCTCCCTCCCTGGAGAAAAGAGGAGTCTGCATCTATGAAAAAAAAAATTATTGAGACCTACTATGTGCCCAGCACTGTACTAGGGAATTTCAAGCATGCTATTTCCATTATTCTTTTTGACTTATCTTTATTGCTTTTCTGATTTTGAAAATAATATATGCTTTTGTAAAAAAAAATAATAATAATGCACACATGACCTTGACAGTTTTTGTGACCCCCTCAGAGCTTCTGTTGCTTCTGCTATAAAATGGGAATATGAACGATGCTGTATTGTAGGGGGCAATGCCCCATAATGGTAATGGTATGTCCAGAGATAATTGATGTTGATATTTTGGAATACTTTCTCCCATATTGCTGTCTTTACATTCATCAATATTTCACAATAATGAACAAAAAATAAAATCAGTTGTGTAATTGCTTTGTGACCTGTTTTTTTGAAGAATTTTGCATGTTAAAAGTATATATGTCTAAGAATTAGGTTTTATAAATCACTTGGCAGATCAGGGAACTGAAGATTATGAAATTTAAGCAACTTGCACAAAGTCCAGGAAATTCAAGTAATAGAGGTAAACTCCATTGAGCCTATATTCTTTCTATTCAGGTTCTTAGATAACCAATCATAGGGGGAAAGTAAGCAGTACAGGTACATGGAAAAACCAGATGGAGATAGCTCAAATAGAACTAATACATGATCAGGCAATCTGGGTATGTATCTGAAGGAAGTAAAATCACTATCTCAAAGTGCCAGCTATGCCCCCATGTTCATTACAATAGCCAAGATACAGAAATAACATAAGTATCACTGATGAATGAATGATGTTTTTGTCAATGACAGATCACATTGTGGGATGGCAGTCCCAGTAGGGTATATGATACAAGCCAGATGTGAAGTAGGCTGTATCATCTAGGCTTGTGTAATTATACTCTATGATATTCACACAATGACAAAATCACCTAAAGCACACTTCTCACAACATCATTCAATGATGCATACATATGCATATACATATATAGTGGAATATTATATACCCATGAAAAGGGAGGGCCTACCACTACAATAAAATGGATGGAGTTTGATGACATTACAAAATAAGTCAGAAAGAGAAAAACAAATATTATATTGTTTCATATTAAAACCTAAATCAGCCAAACTCAGAAACTGAGAATGGGCTTGTGGTTACCAAGATTAGGGGAAATGAGAGATGATGGTCTAAGGTCACAAAATCCAGTTATACCATAAATGAGTTCTGGAGATCTAATGTACAGCATGGTGGACAATTATTAGAGACTTGAAAATTGCTAAAAAAAAAAAAAAGTAGATCTTAAATGTTCTCATTGCAAGAACAAAGGGTAATTACATGAGGTAAAAAATGTGTTAACTAACTTTGTTATGATAACCATATACGTGCATCAAATCATACACTGTACACCTTAATGTTATATGTCAATTACACCTCAAGAAAGATGGAGGGGGAAAGACTTGATGTAAGAAAAACTAGATTTATAATACTGACCTTGCCACTTATACTAGTTTACGACCCTAGATATTTGCATGATTTCTCTGAGCCTTAGTTTTGACTCCTGTAAAATGGGGATCAGAACAGTGACAACCTCATAGCATTGCTCAGAGCTTTGAGTAAGGAACACATTTATGAAGGTTCTATCATGTGTCAGGTGCTGTGCTAGCCTTGGGATTCAAAGACAAGTGGGACTAATTCCTGACCTCAAAGGATTGACAGTAGAGACATTTGTGTGCCCGAAGTTGAGACACACTCATGAATGGGGTCATTTGGGGAGCATGAAGGAGGGAAAGATCAGCATGTGGTGTGGGCAGCCTTTGGCAAAATGCATGGAGAAGCACAATCTAGCCTACAAATTGCTTTATCTGCTATAAGAAATGCAGATCCTATGATATACAACAGAAAAAATAATTATTTTCTGTAAAGTACAGTACCTGACTATAACCAGTAAGTATCATTTCTCACTAAATGTCAATATGCATCAACTGTTCTCTGCTTAACTAAACAAAATTTCCTGATTTCAGTGAAGTGCTCAGGATAAAAAAGGCAGCAGGGCTGAGGACCCCAGCTCAGAGGAGGCCACAGACAGTGGCCCCAGCTGAGGCTAGGACTGCAGAACCACAGAATAGTCTATATCCTAAAACCTCGGCAGGAAAACTCCAGGCCAGGGTGGCAGTTACAATGAGGTTTATCTGTGTGTAAACCCAAAACAGTGGTGAAGGTAGAAATTTCTGCCTCTCTTCTAGAAGGCAGTGCCTTCTAGAACTGCCTAGGCAGCTTCTCTCTTTTCTTCTGCCACATGGCCTCATCCTGGTGGCCAAAGATGGAGCTCCAAGCATCAGGTCCATGACATAGGAAGAGGGATGAGGGATGAGGGAAGAGCTAAGATATGCCCCACCTACATCTCATTGACCAGGCTGAGTCACACCTTGTGACTAGTGAGTCACAAACCTACACGGAACACTGGGAAATGTGGTCTCTCTTCCAGGCAGTCATGTGCCCATGTTCGTGTACATAGTTCCAGTACTATGTACAAGAAGGGAAAATGAGTTAGACTCAACTAGCAGTCTCTGCCTGTCAGGATTTCTTGCCCAAAATACATTTAAGGTCCTGGATCCAGGAAATCTATAGCATATAGGCATCAAGAGGGTAGGGTAGTCAAATTTCCTAGAAATTACCCCAGTATTCCATATATACTATTGCATAGAACCTGAGTGTGATGAGGTAGTATAAGATCAATAAGGCATAATTGATCTTGAAAGGGAAATTATCCAGGAAGCCTAATGTAATCAAATGATTCCTTAAAAGCAGAGAAATTTCTCTATTGGTAGAAGAAGAAAAAGTCATATTTCAAGCCCCATTACTGGTTTAAAGACAGGTCACCTGAGATGGAAAGTGGATGGTCTTTGGAGCAGAAAGCCACCCCAGCTGGCAGCCAGGACAGGAAGCTCATAGAGAACTGATTCTTCCAACATCATGAATGAGCTGGGAAAGTCTTTCCCAGAGCACCTTGGTAGGAGTCCATTCAACCTTCACCTTGATTTCAGCCCCAGAAGGCCCTGAGCACAGAACCCAGCCCTGTTAGCCTGGACCTTGGACCTTGAGAAAAGGGAGCTAACAGATGGACCTTGCTTTAAGTCACTAAGTTTGCAGTAATTTGTTCCACAGCGATAGGTGACTAATGTAGGGGGATCCTTGGTTTCCACCCTGTGTCCAAGCCTGCTACTTTGGCCGATGATGTATTCTCAGAAATGTGTTTGAAGCTTAAATGAAAGTTAACTCATAGACTTAAAGGTTATAAGTAGAAGGTTCCAATACCAGAGAGATAAAATATTTATGAAACCCCTAATTACACCTTGCCATTAGACACAACCCTCAAAATACATCCATTCTATACATAGTCCTTCCAGTTTGCTCTTTTCCAATTCAAGCCAAGTCAACCTCCCTAAATCAATGTGTCTCCAGTGAGGCTAAAGATTTTACTATTTCAAGGCACCTCTGAGTTCCATCTCTGTCACCATTGTGTTAAGTTCATGGTCACCTGCATCAAAACACATTTGCCATTCATTTCTATAAAACAATAAAAACAAAATAACAATAATGTACAAACATTGGTATAAACACTGCTCTGAAAACAAGGATAGTCTAATCACTGAAGCTGGACCCAGGGCAGGCAGCATCAACACCATGGCTCAAAAGTCTATTTGGTTGGTTGACCTATGGTCCAGATCAGTCAACAGCAGGCCACTCAAAATGCCCATTTGGGTGTGGGGGTGCAAGTCAGATTGTGGTGCCAAGGACCCCTGCTACACAGTTCAGAGCCTGTCCTGGTCCTGTTGGGATCCCTGCTCCTAATTCTGCTTCATTCATTGACTCCTCTCCATGTGCAAAGGGTCATATTTTGGTCACATCATTCACATTAATCTGCTTACAACTCTCATCCTCTCTGACAGAATCTGCATATAACAGCTGAGGTGTTATAGGCATATTTTCATCCTCTAAGACCCAGATACTCATTCTCTGCAAGTGCACAAGCACAGGTCAGCACCATGCTAGCACTTAAAGCTTCTTTACTCCTAGGTTCCATGACTTTCCTAGGGCAGATGCAACAAAGACCACAGACTGGGGAACTCCAGCAGCAGGAATGTGTGTCTCACAGCTGCCGAGGCCAGGAGACCAAGGTCAGGGGGTCAGCAGGGTGGATTCCTTCTGAGACCTAACTCCTTTAGTGTCCTGTCTGCCCTGTGTCTTCACATCATCTTTCCTGGTGTGTGTCTCAGTGTCCCAGTTTCCCCTTTTGATAGGGACTCCAGTTATAATGGATTAGAGCCCAACCTAATGACCTCTTTTTAACTTAATTATCCTCTGGGGGGTAAAAAAAAAAACTCTATTTTCAAACATGATAACAATCTGAGGTACCAGGAATTAGGATTCCAATACATGAGTTTCGGGGGGACACAATTCAGGCCCTAACAGATGTACACTCTGCAAAGTGTTCCTGCTGCCTGGTAGCCAACAATATGCTGTCTCTCTGGTCAGTACCCTCTCAGCTTTACATCTCGCTGTTTTCATCCTCTCAGTCCACATCTCCCAATTGAGGTAACAAAGGAAAACCTCTAGGGTTTTTTGGCTAGACTGGAATATATCAGATTTCAGGCTTTTTGCTCATGGCCTTTGTGGCCCTTCCAGGCCATTGTACCATGTGACACCATCCCAAGTAGGAGCAGGTCAGACGTCCACTGAGGCCTCATGTCAAGGTGCTCTGCATTACCAGGCAGAGACATGGGTCTGAGGAAGGCAGCCTCACAGGGCACAGCAGAGATGCCCTCAGGGAGGGGCCTGCAGAGCCCTCAGGTTGGATCATTAACTGAAAGCTAATGGCATCCTCCCTGCCGGTAGCAGGAGTCTGAGCCCACAGATGCAGCAAAAACCTGCAGGTAAATCCTATTGGCCTGATCCAGGTGGAGTGACCAGCTCCAGACCTCACCCCTCCAGACCCAGGCACCCCGCAGGCTGAGGAAAGAGCGATCCCTCTGTGTAGTAGCTCTCACAAGGACAGAGACTCTCCCACGCCACCCCCCCCCTCCTTCTTAGAACTTCATTTTTCAAGACACTCAAGAAAAAAAGTCACAAAACTTGGAAAGTGAAAGAGCAGGATTCAGATCCAAGCCTGCCTGCCTTCAAAGTCTGTTACGTTACTCTACCTTCCCCGAAGATCCCGCCGCTGTTCTCCAAGGCTCATAAGGGAATGCAAGGAATCCCACAAGTTGGAGCATGAACTTCACTGTCCCCAGAAGTCCAGACTCTGAAAGCTATAGACAAGAGAGTTTAGTGACTGGGTTTTGGGAATATTTCTCCATTTCCCATTCTCCATTACCCAGCCTCCCCTGAGACAAGGGAGCTCGAAGCTGGCCTTGTAACTGGAGGGAAAAGCCACGTGAACAAACACAAATGTGGCTGACCCCCTCTTCACTCTCACTCACACCCACGTTTCCAGCCCCTTTCTCTTAGACCTCCAGCCATTTTCTCTGCATCTTCTTTTTTTTTTTTAAAGATTTATTTATTTATTTATACAAGCACTGGGTACAGTCAGAAGCGTGCCAGGGTGAGAGACTTCACCAGAGCCAGAGCAGGGAGCAGAATAGGCAGACTGATGAAATACACTGCTGAGGGGAGCAGCGGGCGGCAGGAGAGGTCTGCGCGCCATGTGGGACCCTCGCCGGTGGCTGGGGATCGAACCAGCGCTGCAGAGGCTGCGGGCATCTTCGCAGCCCAGCGCTCAACTGCTGCACCACCAGGGAGGCCCTTCTCTGCATCTTGATCTTTCCCTGTGCAAACCTCAACTTCTCTTTAGAATGGGGAGGGTGGGGGGATGGAAGGCAAGGGGAGCTGGAAAGGGCCATCATCTTCCTTGGAGGCAGCCAGGACTGGGCCCTCTGCCCCACCAAACATCACCCCCGGTGCTGCCAAGTGCGGGGAGGGGCCCTGGAGACGTGAGCCCAGGGGCCCCATTTTGGGACCCCATCACCAGACTGCCCTCGCCAGCACAGACACGGGGTTTGCCTCCCACAAGAGTGTCCATTTTCTCCTCAGAGGCCTGGAAGGTGGGCTGCTGGCCTCTCTACGTGCCCTGGCCCTCAGCTGGTGAGGGGGAGTGGGGGGACTGAAATTTCACTTTCTCAGAAACAGCAGATTCAGCAACTGTGGCTGCTACAGGAGACACAGATCTGCACCGGCTTGATTTCTCCAGCCTTTATCGCCACACAGAGAGCAAGAGCTATGACGCCCTGTCCGGCGGCCAAGGACTCACCTCGTCTGGTATCCGTGAAATGATACCCTGGCCTCCACGGTCGCCAGACGCCTCCTTCCCCCAGCGCTCGTGGTGCTGGGGTCCCCACCTCCCTCCCCCAGGAAA